>NC_140581.1:393899917-398699917 GCF_964204655.1 Triturus cristatus
CTTCCCTTAAAGCTGTTAAACAATGAAACCTCTTATGTCCTAATCCAGTAAGACCATCATCTTCTCTGTCTTTTACATCACCAAGGAGAAAGCTATTTTTCATTGGTCTTTGAATACCCACTCAAACATCATTGAAATCACTACTTTTACTTTTAAATTTTGCTAGCCGGCAACAGTGTTGCCATCTCAATTGAGGTTATTTTTCGGGTTATACCATGCTAAATAAATATAGGATTGAGGGTAAAAATAAAAGTTTAGAACTAATCCTAAAATCTTCATAATCCCATAAACCACCTCTAGCTTGCCAGTTATGGGAATGCCTAGCAATTACTTCTGAGTATTCCCCTCAAAAGAGTTTTATGTGGGTGATTTGCTAATATCTACTTGGTTTTAATACAAAATTGGTCCATACCTTCAGAGATATCCTGATTTGCTTGACAGCACACCTTTTTCTGCATTGCCATATTTAAAGTGTTTGATACCTAGTTAGAGACCCCATCTGGTGCGCTGACTGAAGCTCTTGAACTGCACATGAGAACCTTGACTTTCCTACCAACCTTCATGGTCCTACACATGTAAAAAGGTACTCTCAATGCAACCTTTAGTTACAAAAAATGCCCAAGAGCATAACAACACACTACTAATTTTATATGTTCAGGTGACTGTGTCATTTCCTTCTCTTGAGCAACCAGAATTCTGTTTGATGGCCTCTGTTGCAAATTCCCCATTGGGAAATGGGCTTGGCCTCTTGTCAAGGAGGTTGCAAATATGGTGTCACTATCTACCCTCCTCACCTCAATAAATAGTAAAGATCTTTATTGTGAAGAAAAATTTGACTAATCTACTTCTTTTATTAAGACCTTTAGGGCTCAATGTACTACCTCGTGTGAAACCAGAGTCCAGTCATTTGAAGCACTTTGGTTTATCCCTAAACTTAAGCTTATGAAACAGTATTTTCTGAGCCTAAAGACGTAATGGTATGAAAGTGAGTTCAAATCAGAATATGAGTCAGTAGTAAATCACACTCCTCTCCTAGTGATATGTTCTCTTAAGGGCTCTGTGACAATCTAAACATCTTTTAAGGGACATTAAAAAGATCTGTAGGTCCTTCATGGCAGATAAATGACCTCAGGCAGAGACACATTTTCAGGTAAATCTGTTGCATTCTTGCAATTGAGAATAGCGCCATTCTTCTCAATGATCTAAAATTGGCTTCTCCGAAGAGTAGCTTGTGAGCTACTGGTAGCTCTCCAGCTACCATTACATCGTTCCCCTCTGTGCAGTGCATCTTATTAATATATACTTTTTGCTTATACACATATACAAAATTTGAAAAATGTGTGTATTTTAAGAACTCATAAGATGATGCATGGACAAAAATAGTTGAATTTCCAAAATGTAATAAAGCTGATATTTCAATCTTAAATCACGGAGGAGATTTATTACAATCACATTGATGCCATGGCACCAGCTATGGCTGTTGTGTTACCTATGGTAAGAGGCATTCCAATTTTTTTTACATTACTGCTGATGCAACAAAGTCCTCATTATTGGTAATCTTACACAGAGTGATCACTAATTTTTGTTGTCTGATGTGGTCACTATTTCAACAAGGATATTTTTTTTTTAGCTTGAGATGACTTTTAATTGAAGATAAGTAGCTCTCACTAAAGAAAAGGTTGGAGACCCCAGATCTAAAGCATGCCCTCTTATGAACCCATCTTCAGCCCGTCTTCTTAAACAACCTGTCCACTCTTTATTCCAGGTGACTTGAAAGAACATATTCTCACCCCACTTTTCAAAAAGGCTAATCTACCTATTGCTGAGTTGTACAGTTCTTGGTCAATTCTGGCTAAAATTCTTGAACAAAACAGCAGCTTTACATTTGTGTAGACATTCACCAGAACATATTGGAAGGTGTATTGGAATTTCATCCATATCATGTTTTAGAACAGTTTCCTTGTTAGGGCTTTTGGATCTTGATACACCTTTCAACACAGTGGATCAATCCTTCCTAATTGAGCATCTGACCTCCGTCAGGGTCTGCAGACTGCACAATTATGTAGCTTTGTTCTAATACCTGAAGACCGTACAGCGGGTTCTGATGCGGACCTCCCTTTTTTCCTGATCTTTTCAATATATACCTCAGAACTTTTTGATCTTTTCGTAGGTCTGCAGGTGTTGGTCAAAATCATACACACAGGTTTATACAAAGTTCTCACTGGACACCAGTACAGAGATTTAGAACATCTGCTGAGACTTAAGCTTGAGCCATGTAATTACCTCCAAATAAATAGCTCTAAAACAAAGGCTTTCCCTTTTTGACTGAAAAAGTAGGCCTTCCCTATCAACTATTTAAAAATATCTGACCTCCAGTGGCATGAGGCAACACAAGTTAGAAATCTAGGATTTTAGTTTTATGTTGAGGATTCTCTGGTACCCAAGGTTAACTAAGAAATCAGTCGAGCAAATTTTATCCAATTGTGTCTCTCTTGTCCCAGAGCAATTATGCATTACTATTCAGAGCTTCTCTCTCATGCTCAGAATACTGTAATGCCCTTATATTGGGCTTCCTCAATTCATCCACTAAGGAAATCATTGTCCTTAGGAAGAGAGACTATGAACCCAATATAAAAAGTTACATTTGACCATAAAAGCACGTTTTTTTACATCTACCAGGAATTCACAGAGGGATTCCTGGCAGGTGTAAATGATTTTACAAGTGCAGATTCCTCCTCCATGAATGCAGAGAAATCTGCACTTGTAAATCCCACTCAAGAGCTGAGAAGTGGGCATTCAAAGGCATAGTTTGCTAGCATAACGCCCCTTCCAGGGTCGGAAGGAATGTGTATCACCACCACAGTTGTTGGTGGTTTATATGGAACACTCCCCATGGGTAAGTTGTTTTCACTGTGGACAAGGTGCATTTACCTCCTTTGACCTGAATTTTTCAATAGTACCCGCTTAAAACTGTGCAGCTTAACAGATGTAGTATTGGAAAAGTTGGTGGACATGCAAAAGTACTTATTCTGCTCCTGCAAGTAAACATAAATGTACATTTACAGATTGCTACTTTTTTGTGTATTGAGGCCTATGTACCTGCCACACATCATGAGATTGTTTGCAGGAAACAGGCTGCCTGTTTTGCCATCAAAGGTCTTAAAAATGTGTTTCTTGCCTTAAGGTTACAACCTTTACCTTTCAACTTATAACCTTCTGTATAAGGAGGAGGCTCTGCTTTCAGAGCCTTAATTCCTACTTAAGTCTCATGGTGGACAGTCACTCTCCCTTTTTTAATTGAGCAAAACTTTATAGCAAATACTTCATTGAAAGTGAAATGCACTCATATATAGCTACATATGATGGCATTCATCATAATAACCATCATAGAGATTTATGAGCGCAAAAATACATTGGAAGCACTGGTTCCTAGAAATGTGACTATTGTCATCAATTACACTTACAATTATCAATCGTGCTTTTCCCCATGTCATTTCAAATTTCTTGTGTCAGGCGATCTTGGCATAAAATAATTATTCTCACATCATAGTATATTGCATTTTTAAACCGCACATTATAGAATAGCATTGCAGTCTGTATGCCAACTGGAACCTGGTGTGTTTTGGTAAATAGATCCCTTCATTCAGAATGGCTACAAATCAATTGTAGGATTGCAGATTGTAGAAATGTCAGAAGATCTCACGCTATTCAAAATTAGGTATTTCTAAATTGCAAATCTTCTGGTTCCAAACTATCTAATATGATCATTAAGGGTAGTGGTGCTCCTCAGTCAGTCTCTCTTCTAGAAATTATTTAAATTACTAATATAAAAAAAAAAAAATGTGCTAAAGAAAATATTAAACTCTTGTTCAATATCTGCCAAGGAGTACATTCTGCCAGCTACATTACCTGCCCACATGTCTCAATTTCCACTGTTCATCTCTTAGTGCCATGGGCTCACTACAACACGCTCAAAACAAAAGCGTGTTTAGTTGCTCAAAAGTGGGATAGCTTTTGGTCAATAAGGTATATCTTTCACTCTGTCAAAAACACTACACATGACAGATTCTTTTCAGCATCTAAACACCTATTTTTAAAGAAAATATGTACAAAATTTAGATTGTGCAAATCCCAAATAGCGAATCCATAGAAATCGCTATTTGGGAATCGCAAAACAGAATGTATGTAATTTGCAATTTCCTAATAGCAATTCTTACAGATTTGAATTCACTATTAGGACATCGCAAATCAGGAAATCACTAAATTGCCTTTTAAGTAAAAACCTGGATATCGTCCAGATTTGGGGGTATGAACAGCAAATTGCATCCCAATTGGTATCTCGAATTACTGCCTCTAATGCCGCAGCACACTTACCTGCTTGCAAACAGCTTGGAGAAGGAGAGCCTTTGAGGTATTCAATCAGCACCACAAACATTATGCAAGTGTTAAAATCCATAGCAAGATCAATTAGTGAAAAAAACAATGACAGCTTCAAGAATCAGACAAGGACAAAAGATAGATTTGCACACCTGTATAAAAATAGCCCCCATTAGCAAACCGCAAAGCTAAAATAGGGCCCACAATTGCAAATCAGACCAAATTTGAACTTGTGAAGACGCACTGCAAAGGTATTATGCAAGGTGTGGGAGATTGTACTTATTTGTTTCTGCTGCAGGCAGTGCTTGTGGTAATATCATGGAACTCTACAGTAAAAACAAGCATTGCCAATACCAATAGGTCTGGCTTTACAATAATGATGTATGACAATGTAAAGCATTACTAATAAATACCATGGAACAAGTGTTTTATTTTTGTGGAACTGTAGAATAATATCAGTGTTGGTTACAAAGTTAGGTGACAGGTTCCGAAGACACACCAAAGGCAAGCCTGTCTGTGCCTGGACCATGCACAGTGCTAGGAACCCTGACAGACTGAACTCCCACAGGTACTCCACCACTGAACTCCAAGAAATGGACCACAGAAGCCCCAACAACTGCTGCCTTGCTTCTCCTCGCTCAACAGCAGGGCCATTCACCTATCACCGCTGTTTCAATTTAGGCTGTCTCTTCACCTGCAACTCAGGACCTCCACCTTCACAGATACCTGTGCCACTCACACTTTGTGGACCACAAGTCCCCGGGAACATTTCCAATGCCTCCTGCTCAATGCCTGAACTCTCTCTGCACACACACCACCAAAGTATGGGATTGTCATCTCAGAAACCTGCCTCAACCCCTCCTATGCCCCAACATTGCCACTGCAGTGTCCAACGGCTACAAGATGGCACACTAAAACCACATCAACAAACAAGACAAAGGCGTTGCCAACATCCACATAGAAACAATCGGATGTACATCCGCCGAGGACAACATCACATCAACCATGGAACATTTCAATTTACATATCCAAACCGATGACACAATGGCCTTCAGAGGCACCCTTGCCTACAGGACCATGCACCAACTACTTTGATGTCATCACCAACTTCATCACCCCACTAGCCATCAAATCCAAGCACTTCATCTTACCCGGAGACCTCGACTTCCACCTGGATGACCCCATGGACACTAACTCTGCCAACCTCCTGGAATGCATGAGCAACATCATTCTGACCCAGCTGGTCACTGACCTTACACAAAGAGCAAGACACACACTTAAGGGTTTACTTAATAATGTTACTATTTTTTCTAAAAATGGTACTAGCAGACAGACAGCTACTGGTAATTAATCTATTCTGTTTTCCCTTATGTGTCACTGTGGACATAGAGCCAGACAAATTGACTCTCTTTCTCAGTTTAGACCTCTACAATTCGGACACACTTTCACTTAATATTAAGCTCTTGTTCACTCTGTCATCAGGACAATGCTGAAGGCTAGTCTGTTTGGCTAGGCAATAGTTAAATATTGCTCACAAAGACTGAGGAGGGCGGTAAATGCTACATACTGCCAGTCAGCCCGGAGGTTAGTAGTATTAGAGCCCATCAAAAACATGTAGTTATCTTAATACAATAAAAAGGAACATTTCTTAATACATAGTGGCAACTTAAAAGACTGAAATTACATGAACTAGGTTCACTGATTCCAGCTGGTAATTCTTCCCTTGTGCCACTCTATTCCTAGTTCCTGGCGGAATAGGGATTTACATGCAGATAGCGGAATTACTCGTCTATTTTTCACATGTAGAATCTCGGTTCCCAGCTATTTCCACAGATGAATTTTGTGAAAAATTGGGTTGTTGGTTGACTAGGATGTTAATCCTGGTCAAGCCACAGTCACAATCTCTGTCTGTCACTGAATTAATCTGTGCTTAGCCCTGGGTAGCTTGGCAAAAAAACCAGTCAGTCTTAACTAACGATGGAGCTCGGGTCGGATATAAGACGTGGTTTGGGCTGGTTTGGTGCTTACCTTCAGACTTAGAAGAAATTCTTGAGAAACAAATCTTCTGAGAAGGGAAAGATCAGCAGAGCAAGGCTGCAGTTGGTGTCCAAGGAGGGAGCGTCATTGTCGGGGAGTCACTGGACGAAGTCACAGTGAAGATTTCTAGTTTCAGACATAGCCACTTTTATGGAAGTTGAAAATCTCCAGTGGGATGATGCAGGAGGCTGTAGCCGAGGAGAGTTCCACTAGGGCGGATAACTTTTTGGCGAAGGACCGCTGAACAGGATCTGCTGTGGAGAAGAACATAGCGGGAGTTAGCGTGAAGTCAGGCCGACTGGCGATGCACGTCGGGCAGATTAACAAACAGGTTTGTCCCAGTCTTCCCTTGGTTCTAAGAGCAGATTTTAGCCAAAAAATTGCCAAGTCTTAAGTTTTGGAGTTAGGCTATCTGAGAACATTTAGCACCCCCACCAAGGGTCCAGGACTTGAGGCCCACCACTCAGGGGGTTAGGTTTCATTCAGGCTGGGCCCAGGTGCAGGTTAAAGATGATGGGAGCCCATTATGTTTCTGTGGTTCTGAACAGGAGGCTAACAAACTAGCCCTTGGAGTTACTCTGTTAGTCCTGTGTTCAGGTGAAGAAGCAGAGCTCAAGCAGCAGGGCAGCTCTCTGAGGGTTCAAGGTAGGCTCCATGCAGCAAAGCAGTTCTTCCAGGTACAGTAAAGCAGTCTTGTGGAGTATACAATGGGCCACAGCAGCAGGCAGTCCTCTGAGAGTCCTTCTGCAGGTCCAGAAAATGAACTAAAGGATGGGTCTGAGGGTCCTATTTATACCCGGTGGAGAGATTTCTAGAAGTTGCTCTTTGAAGTGTTTGGAATTTCCTGACTCCCCTGCTCTGGCTGCCAGCTGACTGCAGAGACAATGCAGTTGTGACAAGTCCTTTGTGTAAAGGCAGAGCACAACCTATTCAGTTGCAAGTGGGGTGGTGACCAGCTCCGCCCCTCCATCTTGGCAGCAGATGTCCCATTGCAGCACACCTAATCCCTCTATTGTGTGACTGTCTGGGAGGAATTCACAAAGTATAGCTGCCTACTACACCCAGTCATGTGACCTGGGACAGACTGCAGGCACTAAATGGCAAAGGACATGAAAATAGCAACTTTCTAAAAGTGGCATTTTCAAAATTGTAATTTAAAATCCGACTTTACCATTAAAGGGGACTTTTGATTATAATTTCATATATACCAACCATGAAGTACTTATCTGTCCCCATTCAAAAGTTAGCTTATATTAAAGGTAATAAAGCAACCCAATTTTACCCTATGCAACAGTCAGGCCTCACAGTGGTGAAAAACAAATGTATTAGTTTTTCACTACTTGGACATGTAAAACTAAAAAGTACATGTCCAACCTTTTAATTACAATGTACCCTGACCTGTGGTCTTTCTAGGGCCTACCTGACTTATATGCAATAAAGGAGAGTTAAGGTCCAGATTTAGATCCTGGCGGATTGGGTCTCGCTGGTGCTTTTTAGGCAGGCTTGCCACCCGTTGACTTGGTGGTCCACCCACCCTATTTAGATGTTGGCTATTGCATAGACGAAAGACTGCTGTGGTCCCACCGTCACTGCTAGGAAATCTCAATCGCGTTGACGACGGAAGAGACAAAAGCAACTGTCGAAGGGAGGACTGGCAGTTTCACTGCCAGGCTGATCACGATGTGCCTTCCCGGCAACGCAACTGTGGCGTGGAAATCTGCACACCTGAGTTGGCAGAATTAACACATATAAGGAACACTCACCTTTACTCACCTTACCACTTTCTGTAGCACCATGAACCTGATCCTACATGTCCTGCCACTGCTGCTGCTGGCTGATCCGTATGCAAATCAACACCGTCATCGCCGGAATTAAAGATATACTCCCCCATTACTTGTTACCTTTTTCACTTGATCATTGCTGCACTAGCGCAGGTCGCGCTGCCAGCGGGCTTTGATATTTTTAAATACCTTAGTTTATCTTGGCTGATTTTCGTTTTTTCCCCTGATTTTATCCATCGCTCTGCTGGGCTTCTGTCCCCTTACTCGCATTTAATTTGGTGAAAACTCACCGCCATTTGGCGGGTCCGGGTCCTGGGGCTGGATAGCAGTGGGTGCCATCTTTGATTGGGGTGAGTGTGTCCTTGCGCGGGCGCCATCTTGGAGCGTCCCTACGCTCGTGCTGGTTGGGGAGACGCCTATTTAAGGCGGACTCACACTGTTAAGTGTTCTGATCATTGCTGCACTAGCGCAGGTTGCGCTGCCAGCGGGCTTTGATATTTTTAAATACCTTAGTTTATCTTGGCTGATTTTCGTTTTTTCCCCTGATTTTATCCATCGCTCTGCTGGGCTTCTGTCCCCTTACTCGCATTTAATTTGGTGAAAACTCACTGCCATTTGGCGGGTCCGGGTCCTGGGGCTGGATAGCTGTGGGTGCCATCTTTGATTGGGGTGAGTGTGTCCTTGCGCGGGCGCCATCTTGGAGCGTCACGACGCTCGTGCTGGTTGGGGAGACGCCTATTTAAAGTCGTCCTCCCCCGCGCAGCGGGAACGCGCAGTGGGACGCCGTCGCTTAGCCGGAGTCGTGCCAGAGTCCTGCCCGTCTGCGCTCGTCCGCGTCGAGGTAGCGGGTGCGGGCTATGGACTCTGGCTTCCTGCCATTGCACCATCATGTGTAGCATAGCGACACTCGGGTACGGTCGTGCTGATCTCTTTTCCATAAGAGACAGCCTTTTGGCGTGTAACTCTGTCCCTGTACCTCCTCTCTCGGGACCTTATGACTGTTCTTGCGGCAGTTTTTCCCTGGCTACTCCCAATGGGGTACGACTTGCTGTAGGGACTGCTCGTGGCATTCATACGAATTGCACCGAGCAGGAACTTAATATATGGAGCTTGAATGTTAGATCCTTGGTCAAGCACCATCAGTCACTACGGGACATGATAGATACGGACCTTCCTGATATCATTTTTCTTACCGAAACTTGGTTACAGGACGCTGACACTGCCATTATAAATCTGGCTTTCCCCTCTACCTACACGGTGTTTACCTTGAACCGTTCGACTAGGGGAGGTGGTATAGCCATGGCGATTAAATCCTGCTTCCCAGCTGAGTGGAAGGCTTTTGATCTTCCAATGTGTGAAAGCGCCTCGTTTAAGGTAAGGGTTAGTCATCAATTTACCTTCAGTGGTGTGCTTATCTATCGTCCACCGGGTAACGACACTGCTTTTAAGGCTGCCCTTGCGGATGTGGTTGGCTCGCTGGCTCCTAGGTGTGCTAACTTTAGCATAGTAGGTGACTTAAATATACATCTTGATCAGACGTCATCTCTATCCATCAGCTCCTTGTTAGCGGACCTGGAAGCGATGCAATTTAACCAACTAGTCACCTCCCCCACCCATATAGGAGGTCATATACTTGACCCCTTTTTTACCACCCTAGTTCGGGCTAGATCATCTGACCCGATGGTGGTGGGTTGGACTGACCATTTGTTGGTCAAGGTGTCATGCCCCCTAGAAAATCCGCAATTTAAACCTGTGGATAAACAGATCTTAAAGCGCAATTGGCGTAAACTCAAGTTGGAGGAGTTTGTCAGGATATTGGAGGCACAACCCCTGGGCAAACTGCAGAATGTGGAACAGGGATATGACCAGTATTGCAACTGGGTCCTTACTGCCCTCGATTCTCTTATACCTCTGCGCTGGGCTAAATGTCACGTAAAAAATCGCAGCCCTTGGTATAATGAGACTCTTGCCGAACTTAAGAGAACTTGCAGGCAAGCTGAGAGGGCCTGGCGAAAATCCTTTGATCCCACGTTAAAATCACTGTACTTTGCCCAGCTTAAGACCTATCACAGAGCTATCTGTCAAACCCGGGCCGCTTACTATGCAGCTGAGTTTTCCAACAGCCCTAACCCTTCTAAGTTAATTTTCAAAGTACTCAAAGACCTGATGGGGAAACGGGCTACCTCGCAAGAAATCTGCACGGACTCTCACTGTGAAAGTTTGGCATCCTTTTTCGTGGGGAAGGTGCAGACAATCTATCGAGGATTTATACCATCTGTCTTCGGGGATGCTCTTAGTGATATGAAGGTCCCGGTGTCCGAAACTCTGTCCATCCTGCCGGCTATGTCTAACGAGGAATTTGACACTCTGAGCCTTAAAATTAAATCTGGCTCCCCCTTAGACCCATTGAAGCCGGAGTTCCTTATTCGTCTCCCGCCTCTCCGTCGTGAACCCATTTTGGACGTGATTAATCTTTCCCTCAGTGAGGGCGTGGTCCCGCCATCCTGGAAGCAAGCTGTGGTCAGCCCTATTCTGAAGAAATCCAACTCTGACCCCTTGCTCCCGGAGAATTACCGGCCCATCTCCCTCCTGCCTTGGACCGCCAAGGTCACTGAGGCACACGTGAATTCCATCTTGTCTGCCCACCTCTCTCGTAATAACATTCTTGACGAGAGTCAAAATGGTTTTCGCGCCCAACACAGCACTGAAACTGCTTTGCTCTTCATGACCGAGCATTTGCGGTCAGTGCTGGATGCGGGCCAGACTGCGGCACTCCTATTGTTAGACCTGAGTGCCGCGTTTGACACGGTGTCTCATGACATTCTGATGCGGCGCTTGGAGGAAGTGGGTATTGGGGGGAAGGCTCTTCAGTGGTTCCGCTCCTTCCTCTCGGACCGGTCTTTCAAAGTAGCCATTCCACCTGGCCAGTCCTCTTTCCATTCTTTGGAACTGGGAGTCCCTCAGGGTTCTGCTTTAAGCCCCACATTGTTCAACTTGTATGTGAAACCGTTGGCCGCTGTCGTCAGGCAATGTGGCCTTACCATGACATCGTATGCCGACGACACGCAGCTGGCGGTGACACTCAGTGGGGACCCTGAGGTGACTGCGCCCAGGTTCCGTGCAGGACTTATAGCTGTGGCTAGCTGGATGCGTAGCAACTGCCTACAGCTTAATGCTAAGAAAACCGAGGTCCTGGTTGTGGGGAAGCAGGCGGAACTTTGGGGAGACCAGTGGTGGCCTTCTGAACTCGGGGTGTCCCCCATTCCAGCGGCCGAAGTTAAAAATCTGGGGGTGTGGCTGGATTCCAATCTTTCTTATACCAGCCATACAAAGAAGACAGCAGCTACCTGTTTTGGTATTCTGCGAGGGCTGAGGTCAGTCCTCAAATTCTTTGACCCCCCCACTCGGCAACTGGTGGTTCAGGCCTCTATTCTTTCCCGGCTGGACTACGGGAGTGCCTTGCTTCTTGGAGTCAACCAGGCTGAGGCTACTAGGCTTCAGAGGGTGCAGAACGCTGCTGCACGGGCCATTGTTGGCCTTCCGAGACGAGGCTCTGTCTCTGCTGTTCTGACCTCCCTTCACTGGCTTCCGGTCAGACAGAGAATCAAATTTAAGGCTCTCTGTCTGACATTTAAGATCCTGAAGCTTTCCTCTCCCCCTGCTTTGGCGGGCCTTATTTCTCCTTACGTCCCCACGCGGTCTCTCAGGTCTGAATCTTACCATCTGGCGACTAAGCCTAGGTTCAGGCTGAGTAGGATGGGAGGACGCTCTTTTCGTGTTCTGGCGGCTGATCTATGGAATTCCCTTCCTTTACATATTCGCGCCCTAAACAGCCTGACTCTTTTTAGACGCGCCATTAAAACACATCTGTTTGCCCCTGCTATCTGATTTCTCTTTTCTTGGCCTTGACCTGTTGTGTTGTGTACCTGATCAGGCGCCAGGACGCCCCTTCGCTGGGGCAGCTGTGCGCCTAATAAAAGTAAATAACATAACATAACATAACTTGGCTGTTCACATAAATTTAGGACTCATGAATTATTAAATTACTCACACAAGCAATAGCATGCCAATGTGTAATGCATATGTTTCTAATGTTGATGTTTGAGAAATTTAAAGTAACATACCTGTATAACCACATTCCGTTCACAAATTTGCTGCCAGCTGCCTTCCAAAAAAAGGACACTTGCACAACAAAGAATATCAAATCAAAAATCAAAACTCCCCATTAAAGTGTGTCTAAATAAAGTGTGAAAATTGTCACAGTAAAAACATATTTATTCAAATCAAGGAAGGAGGGAGGTAGAAGGAACTTCCTATTAGTCAGTCAAAATCAAAGGGGAATGGATCACTTGTACCTGCAACCAGGGTCCACTGTGTGCTATCCGTCAGTACTTTAAAAACCCTCATTCATGTAGGCAGGTCGTGTGGCAGTTTATCTTGATTCTTCGCCTGTATCAAATACATGACAGCATCATCATTGGGTCTCTTTTTGTATGCTTCCTCCACCTGGAGGGAACCACTGGTGATCAGTAATAAGTGGTGAGTGAAAGGTGCGCAAGTGAAGTGTGTTATTTAAATAGTGATCCTCATACTACCTAAAAATAAATTGTATTCTGTTTAGTGTATGGGGAGACTATATAAAAGTAAGAGATGTGCAGGGAGGAACTGTTTATGAGTCTACTAAACTATAGTAGTCCAATCTAATGTTTCAGTCCCTTTGGGTGCCCCTAAGGGGTCAGGGGGCTTTCTTCAGGACCTAAAAACAATATGGGAATTGGGTATTTTCCAAATCCAGAGTGGAATTAGTCAGAGTATGATTACTTTGAACTTAAGGTCAATAGTACCTAGACTGAAAAAAGAGAAGAGACAAACAGGCAGTGATGGTATTGGAGTGCTTTAAATGAGCACCAGTTACATGACAGGAGGTTACATTACGTTTATTTTTTAGGGATGGGGAGATCAAGTGATTTGCCCAGAATTGCAGGATGTTTAGCCGAAGCAGAGACTCAAAACTGGTTCTCCAGTTGAAAAGGTGGCATCTATTGTAGCAACACCAGATCCTCTCCCAATTTCATTAGTGCCCACCAGTGGTGGGTCACAGTGGGAGTGCTGCGTGGTGGTGGGGCAGGGCGGGTGAGTGGCAGAGTGGAAGGGTAGTGGAGTCAGACATACGACGGCATGGAGTAAGGTAAGTAAATAAATAAAACTATTTACCTTGCGCTCGCTGCATTGCCAACTCCACTACCCCCCCCCCCCCCACCCTGCCCCTGCCCCTCCCCACCACGCAGCACTCCCACTGCGAGCTGCCACTGGTGGCCACCCTGTACACCTTGGTGCTTGCTTGTCAGCAGTAATGTAAAATGGTTTTGTAGCTTTGGAATGCATGTACATGGGTGATACATAACAGCCATAACTGCAATGCCCTGGCACCAAGGGAATAATGCTATTAATTTAGCAGAGAAAAACCTCTAATTTAGTAGGCTAGGCTGCACACAGGAGAGCTACTTACAGGTAGCTGTAGAGCTACCAGTAGCTCACGAGCTACTCGTTGGAGAAGTCTGGTCTAAACCAAACCTCTTTCTTGTAAGGCATGTTGATGTTTTACAATGCCATTAGTGTAGCTGCACTTTAGGGTACCACATGGCAATACACACACATTCACACTTGCATTGTAGGACAAAGCTGTGTGTAAGTATAGGTTTAGTAAAGGGAGGCTAACCTGCATGTTTTACAATGCAGCACAGATCCAAAAGTTGTAAATTGTGCACAAATGGAAACATCTCTTCACTGTCACACCTGCTTTGATGAGCTGTAAATATATTGTGGAAATGCATGTGCACAAATGTTTTGAAATACTGTATTTGTAACTCAAATGGCTGGTTTTAATTGTGCACACATGCACCAGCCAATGCACATACTCTTAATGTAAAGGAGTCCACAGTAGTGCATCTTGATGCTTATCTTTACTTGGTATACTTTCAAGATACAAATCTAGATTAACAATTGAGAGTGAGTTTTAAAATAATATCTTAGTGAAACTTGAAAAACTTTGTCTCACAAATAAGGCAAAGAACGCTGTAAAGAAATTTCACCATTAACAACCAAAGCTGTACAATTAATCAAGGATCCTGGTTGATAATAAATTGGGGCATATTTGAGTCACAAAAGTGATGGAAACCTGTAACAAAGTAGCTAAAAATGTGAGTAATTTTTATCATTGTATATGAAGTAAAAACATATACATTATTACAATGTACTAATAAAAATTATCTTCACGCTGATGGAAGAACACATTAATATTTTTCTTTTAAGCTACAAATTTTAGAAATACAAACAGAATCCCGTCTGATAAAAATAATTGTGAATAATTTTGATGATAAATAATATTAGGTATGTAGCCAAATGTGTCTGTTTACATTTAGTATTATTTCTTTTTTCTTTCATTACATGTTGTACAAAATGCTCCAATAGTCCATTAAACCATATTGATATTTGGAGGCATTAGAGACCATATTGCCCTCTTTGGATGAAAAAGTTCTTTAATGATCTCATAGAGGTGGGGGCATGGCTAAGCCAGCTGCACAGCATTGAAGTTCCCCCAAGCATTCGTGCAACATCCATCTCATCGAACTCTCCCCCATTTAATTAAGGGCTAATCAATGATTCCGGACCTATTCTGCCCATATTGAGGGAGAAATCTTCTGGGCCAGGATTCAGTGCAGCTCTCACCTGTTTTTTTTACCAGACTATCCGCTCGCCACGGCCTGATGCAGCCTTCAGAGGCCCCGCGGGGACAGGGCACGTGGGTGAGTCTGAGGGTGGGCTCACAGTGAGCCTCGGTGCCGGCAGCCTGTGCTTCTGACGGATGGTTGCCATTTGGGGCTGTGCCTCCTGGGTAATTGAATGTGGTAGCATGTTCTTGGATTGACCACATCCTGTGCCATTGCCTGCTGTTCCTCCTCCTGCCACCTCAGCTTTTCTACCTGGCTAATCCCTACTGCTACCTCTCCCTTGGCTGCTCCGATCCATGCTGCCAAGTCCTGCATTTGGTTCCAACACTCTTTCTTTGGTAGACACGGTTTGCACATTCCAATGGGATGCAGAGATCCAAAGCAGAAGCAACTCACCTTTAAACCAGCTAGGACTCCGCGCTGTTATTATTCGCCTTCTGACTCCACTGGCACCTCTGACCATACAATGGTTGATTCCCCATCAGATGGCGCTGCCACATTTATGTCCAATCTTGGAGCTGGCTCTAAGGCAGTTGACTCCAGCTTTGGTTTTCTAACACAACTTTCAATGGCATGGCTGAACAACTCGACCATCATAATGTGAGGCTCGATGGTGCTGAACGCAGAATCTCGATGATCGAGGATGGCAATGCCAAAAGAATGAAGTGCCTTATACATATCGAACAAATCCTCAAGAACACTGCAGCTAACAATGAGGACTTGGAGGCAAGGTCCCGCTGTAATAATATCCGTATAGCCGGCATATTGTAATCCACCAACACGGGACGAATAGATGTCATTGTGGAACATCTCTTATCAGAGTTGTTTGACAGGAAGCCTTTTACTGATAGCTTTGTGGTTGAAAGGGCACTTCGCACACTTGGTCCCCGGCCTGTCCCTGGGGTGCCAATGTGGCAGATTAGTGCTAGGCTGCTAAATTTTAGAGACCGCGAGACTGCATTAAGATTGGACCGAGACAAAGGTCCGCTGCAATATCAAGGATCCGCAATTTCGCTTTGTCCGGACTATACACCAATGTTTCAAGAGGCCCATCACAAATTCACAGACGTTAAACACACTCTCCAAAAGATAGGGCTAAAATATGGAATGCTCTATCCTGCACTTCCCCGGGTGGAGCCTGATGACTGTCACTTCATTTTTAACACCCCTGCAGATGCTGTACAATTCTGTAAGAAGTACTCTGGCAAATCCCCACCTGGCAGAAGTCCTGATACTGCCGCCACTGCTGTCCTGGCACCCTCCATGCCTGATGCACTAACCGCCGTAATTTGCCCTGCACACTCTACTAATTCATGAATATGGACACCCTTCTACAGTTTTCTGATGTGTTGTCCCTCAATTGATACATGCCTTTTAATCCTTATAGCATTGTATTGTTTTTTCTATTTGTTTTCTCATTGCTCACATGTTTGATTACTTATTTCGTTATATAATTATTGCTCTTCTCGGTTCTGCTCTCTAGGATATTGCCGCCCTCACATGGTGTACACAACTATGTTTGTAGTTTTATTTCCTCTAAAGGCTATTAGGGTTCTCCTGCCTTTCTTTCAGCCGGAGTGGGAGGGGGGTATAGTTGTTTGTTTTCTTGAAATATTTCTTTCTGAAGCCTTTCTATTGTCATGGAAAGTAACAGGTCTACCCTTACAATATTTATTTGTATGCCATATTGATCTCAGATATTATACCTCCACCCACTAGTACAGACTCAATACTTCAACTCTCCTGATTGATATGAAACATCAGAGATTTGAATAATCCCATAAAAGGAAAACTGGTCCTCTTTTATTTATGCCACCATGGGGTTCATATGCCCATCTTCTAGGAAACAAATCTATCTCCCAGACCAGATTGCAATTATGCATCCTCAAGGGGGACCCATTGTTACTTCTCTCACTGCAGTTCCTATTCACGTGAGGTATGCATCTTGATACATAGCAGTGTCCTCTTTCAGTTGATACGGACTACCTCGGACCCCGCTGGTCGATATTTGTTTGTGTTGAGAAAGTTAGTAGGTCAAACAGTGTTACGTGTCAATGTATGTGCACTAAACACCGACTCCTCCCATGTCTTTACTGACTTATCCTCTCAAATCAGCCAATACCAAACTGATTATATTCTACTGGGCATCGACCTAAATCTTACCCGAATATCAGATCTAGATTCCACTGGTTCAACAGCAATTTCTAAACCTCATTCCCTACAGACCCTTAGAGACCTACTTGACACATTCCAGTTGTCAGACACATGGCATATTATTCCTGCGTCAGCGTGATTACACTTTTTACTCTGCCCAGCATAACATGTGGACTTGCACAGACCACTGGTATACGTCCCAAGGTGCTCTCTTGTGGCTACATACCATCGCACACAGTTTAGCCACACACTGTCAGACTGTGCTCCTGTGGTAATCACTTTAAGCATACCCCATCATGTCCCTATGGTCTGTCCCTGTTGTTTTCCTTTGAATGTATTGTATGACACAGTCTTTCACTTGGAAGTCTGGGAGGCTATTATTGATTTTTTCTCCACCAAAGTTGGCTCTGTAGGGAGCCCCTCTACCCTATGGGGGACCTTCAAGGCCTATGTAAGAGGAATCTGTATATTGAAACATGCGGGAGTATTCTTGCAGATCTTGCTAAGGTAGAGGAAAAGCTCCGGAAATTAGACTCCGCTGACAGGGACACAACACACGTGCATCAGCTCAAACATAGATCCAAATTGTTGAATGAGTTCCACAACCTTTCCAAACGTGAGGTCACTTACCTTGGAATGTATGCTAGAGCACGCCAGCACGGTGAGGGCGAATGCCCCGGTCAAAGGCTTGCTCGTTTGCTTTGTCCCCCTTGCCATGCCACATGTGTAATGCACTTGCAACGGCCCAATGGCACAGAAGTCTCTGATGACGCTACCATTTTGGCAGATTTTATAGATTATTACAAAACAGTTTACACGTCTTGTCCGGGCATCGATGAAGATGCACTGCCCAATTATTTATCCGAAATTGCTGTGGTTTGGCTCAAAACCGGCCAACAACAGTTCCTCACCTTTCCCATAAAATGTGAGGAAATCTCACAAGCAATAGATGACTTGAGTGACTCAATGGCTCCCAGCTTGGATGGGATCACAGGCAATTTCTATAAAGCTTTTAAACCACTTCGGGTCCTCATTTCATAGATGTGTATGCTGAGTCTATTGAACAGGGTCCCTTCCCCCATGCTGTGGGAAGCTGTCATCATAGTATTACTCAAGCCCAACAAACCTCCCATTCACTGCTCACCATATTGACCATTGTCCCTTATAAATTACAATATTAAATCACTAGCCTAGGTTTTAGCTACCTGTTTTTTCTTTATTAATGTATCAAATAATCTCCTCCATGCAATCTGGTTTTGTGCCACACTGTTCCACTTCAGTTAACCTTCACACTTTATTTGCAGTGATCAATCGAATTTCTCCACCATCACCTTATCGGCAGTTGCACTATTAGATGTTGACAAGGTATTTGATTCACTTTAATGGTCTTTTCTCCAAGCCACTCTAAAAAACTTCCAAAATCTGATCTGCCTGTTATATCAAGATCGTTTGGCCCGGTTACGCCTTAATGGTACATTCACAGAGCTGTTTCCCTTGACACGTGGTACCCGACAAGGGCGTCCACTTTTTCCTCTTTTGTTTAGAATTGCTGCGGACCCATTAGTCTGTCATTTACAAGAAAAACATATCTATATGGGGCATAGATTCTCAAATGGGACACTGTTTTTCACCTCCCTGCGCAGGTTACTGATTGGGGGTATATGAACCGGTTCCCAGCATCACATCTGCTGAGATGTTCTCACACACCCTTATAACCATGGTGGATTTGAAGTTCCTGAATTCCAAATTAATTTTCACGTAGCCCAAGCACAATACACTTATTATTGGTAGGACCCAGATGCCCGTTTGCCATTTCTTAAACCTGAGAGGACACAACTTTAGCATCTCCCACTTACCACTATCTTGCATCAAGGTCTCCCGCGTGACCCCAATACAATATAGATGCTTGCCACCACTAGTTGGGCATGGCTTATACGCCCTCAGTACCTTGGTGGGTACACTCTTCATTCCCCGAATATCCCATTTCTAAACAACCATTGGCTCCTGCTCACTCTTGAGCAACTGGTACAGAATATTCTTGGCACACATGACTAGCGGGTTGCGGGTGACCTGTGAACGGACGATGTGCTCAAGCCCAGTTTCACTATGGCGAAGGAAGAGCAATTGACTACAATGGAAAGATTACATTCCATCATTTACACAGTACATTGCAGGCTGTGCTACCCGTCGACCCGACTGAACCTAAAGATTTTTCACCACTCACATTAATGATCACGTCCCCAGATAACAGACATTTTGTTTCAAAATTATATCACACTAAGAATTACAGCCTGCTGGAGTTGAGAGATCCAGAGCTGCATGGGGAACGTGACCTAGGTATCCCTATTTTGGATAAGATTAGGTACTATTACATTATAAATATATTGACAGAGTCTACACTAACCCTAATACACTGGCGAAATTTGACAGTACTAGATCCCACTGATGCCCGAAATGTCAGGCGGATCATGCAGATTTGTTACACTTGGCATGGACCTGTGGGTTGAAAACATCCTTTTGGAAGGACATCTATTCCACTATGTCTCATATGGTTGAATGTCCACTTTCTATTGACCCCTTGATGGCCTTATTGGGGTATGTCAAGCCACTACCATTGGGACTGCATCACTTTACTGTGATTGTTTTACTCCAAGCTAAATGACAAATTTAGCTTCATTTTTGCTCATATCCACCCCCCTTCCATGGTGGCAGCCTGGCTGAAGGACATGTCCTATTGTTATATCAATTCTGAATTGTACTCTTCAATGCAGCCAGTTACATTCAGGCCCAAAGATATGTGAAACCTTCTGTGGAACTATTAGTTGTCTAAAGAAAACTCTACAGATGATGAAACAGCAGATTAAACATTTGTCTTTTTTTGCCACATGTAGCATTCATCACTCCCCTATACTGCTGCATGATACCTGTGTTTGCTTATGTGGTATGTCATGTCTTTTCACATTTTCCTACTCATATATGTCTCTTGTTTATTATTATATCAGTTTTTCTTCATAGTAACCTGCGGTACCATATATGTGAGCATTGTCTTAAAATTTCCATAATTGGCTTCACTGTATTTACTTGTTGATAAAATGATAAAGATTTTGTTTTTTAAAGTGCTCTCTTGGATGTTTTGGACAGTTCTCTCCCAATCTTGGCAGGGGTCAACAATGTTAGAGTGTCCCCAATATGTTATCTAGCCTCTTGTTCACTACCAAGAATCAAATACCATGCTCCTGTGGATGAGGAAGATTCAGAAGTAATATTTGAAAGGTGTATCCACAGGACATAGGAAGGCGCAAGTAGATTGAGACACTTATGAACTATCTGTGTGTTGCACAGTGGGACTTCGGTATCATGAGGTCATCTGGAATTTGAATTCTTCCTTTTTTTTGCCTGTCTGTGGATGGATCGTTTAATATCAGCAAGTTCTTGAGAGTGCAAGCGTGCTGAAGGCTTTGGTTTGTGCTCCCATGTTTTACCTGGAGAATGGGTGTTTGCATATCTTTTTTTAAATGCAGAAGTTATTGAGTAAGATGTTGAGCTGGTAAGAGATGAGTTCAAGCATTAGGTTGTCTATGAAAAAGTTTTAGGAAGAGCAGAAGGTTTATATTTTTCTTTATTGTTGACTTCTGTTTTTTGGTAGCACCCTGAGCAGTGAGCTTGGAATTGTAAAGTGGTCTGTCCAGTCGAGGATATGGATGGTTTGCAGTGAAAGGTCTTTGGGGAGTGTTTGTTGTAGGAGATGCTGTTCCAAGTTGTGTTTTAAGGAGGATGATGAGAATGTTTCTAGTTTGGGGTTGGGGTTTCTAGGAGGGTGAAACCACCCATGAGGGTACTGTGAACATGCTGAATGGCAGATGCGCTGAGGAGATCTGGGAATTCATCAATGAAGTCCTTGTTCTACCTGGGAGGCTTGTAGATTAGATGGAAGGGGACAGTCTGAGTTGCAAAGAGTGGGAAATAGCAGGACAGCTGCTTCTTGGAGTACAGTGGTAGCTACTTGCCTATGGTGCAAGACCAGGAGGAACTATGTATGATAGCAAGGCCTCCTCCCTTCTTATGTGCGCAGTCTACATGATGTATGCTGTAGCCTGTAAGAAGAAGAAAGGTCTGCGATTTCTAGCCTGTTGAGGACGGGACGGAAGGAAGATGGCGGGTTGATTCCGCCAAGGGCTCCATTCCATCCCGTGTTTTCTCACCCACCGATGCCTCGCGGTCGATGTTTCTCTGCAGCGAGCTGTTACCTGATGATTTCTGGTGCTCTTCTTGGCGAGTTGTTCTCCTGGGCTTTCGGCGAGTTTGCAGTTAGCAGGAGCTAACATTGTGGTGCTCACCTTTTAGATGCTGCAGCTCTGTGGGAGGCATACTTTCAGCCATAAATATCTGGTTGTTTGCAGTCGGGTATTTTGGCAAAAAAGAATTTGTCACGACTCTGCAATGGCTCCCTCACAAAACAATGTCTTACGAGGAGCACGCAGAGCCCGAGGGGCAGCCAAGACCCGCACCTAACATGGACCAGAGGTGGATGTGGCAACAACTGGGGCGCCTGCACCTTTGGGTACGATGGCTTCACAAGTGGGTCATCCTATCTTGAAGCTGCTAAGGACAGGCGCAGCTCGAGATCTCGTGGAAGCTGTTTCTAAGAAATAGGTACCAGGAGAAGAATCCCAGTTGGCAGAAACTTTGATAGCGCCAGCAGCTACATCTACAGTGCCAACTACATCTCCTCCCTCATCGCCCCAGTTGCAGGATCAGTGTCAGGGCCAGGATCAAGCTCCCTGCACTACTGAGCGGACGCTGGAGGCCATATCACTCTGCACCTGGCTCCACCGATTCCAACCTCGACCCAGGCTGATGATTTAGCTGGGGGTAACACTGCACTTACTATTCAAGACATTTTATCAGAGGGCATGCAGGACAATCCAAAGCCTATAAATGTAAGTACTGCCCTTGATATGTTACATCTGTCTTGGAAGACTAGCAATGATGCCGATTTGCCATGCTATGCTCCTGGAGAGGTGTTAGACGAGATTCATCATGCAAATGTAATTTTGGAATGCTGAGTGGCAATTCTAAGCCAGGGGTGATCTTAAAAACTGTGGCTGCAAGAGACCACTCACGTGCTCATGGATGCTCTGCTGTTGTTACCCCGGCTCAAGGGGGGCCGTCGCTTATTGATCAGGATAAATTAAGGCTGTCTAGGAAAAAGAAAAAGCCTACGGATCAGGTCACTGCAACTGTATACCAATCACTTAAACCTGTTAGACAGCGTCACCATGGCAAGCAAGGCGATCAGGCCGTCAAGAGTAGCCCGTTAAGGAAATGGGTCACTTCCAAGGGAGAAGTTAAATCAATTATATCTCAGCTGTCCGCTACACTCACAAGGCCATAAGTAGAAAAACATTGCCCTCAGAAACAAGCACAACTAGTTCTACACTCTCTGCATATATGCTCCACTCCGAATCCTGGCTCTCCCTCAGATATATCTTCGGAGAATCTATCTGAACAATCTCTTCTACTTATGACTAAGGGGGAGCATATGGAGGAGGGTCTACAAGAGCCATCTTTAAGATCAATTATGTCGGTCCTACAAACTCAATGGACTGAGACACAAGTCTATTATACCCAGGCAAGAGCAGATAATTTACAGATGCAAAAATCACTTGAAGTCTCTGGGCAAATCAGTAACCTTGCAACCGACGTGGCAGACCTGCAGGAGAGGGTTGGCCATAATGAGGAACAAGCAACGACTACAGCTAAGTCTATTGAGAATCAAGAGGGCCTACTGAAATCTCTCCAAGCTAAGATTGAGGACATTGAAAATCGACACAGGCAGAACAATTTGAGGATTTGTGGGATACTGGAAGGCAAAGAAGGCTCTGACCCCCGACAATATATGGTTAAATTGTGCATGAAGGCTTTCCCTGATTTAAGCGATTGGGACTGGGATTCTCAAATACAACATGCTCATCGGCTTCCTTCCAATCGTAATCTCTCCGGTATCAAAGCAACACAACCTTGACCTATATAGACATATATTGGGAATTTCCTCCTTAGACAAGCTTTCTCTCTGAAAGCTCGACCAACATCACCAGTCTTAATTGACAATTTGTCAATTGTTGCACGCTCAGATTTATGCAGATCCACAATGAATCGGAGATGGAAGCTTCAGCAGTTTATCGATCCATTTAAAGTAGCAGGCGCTCAAGCTTTCTTGCAGGAACCTGCCTGTCTCAAAATTATGAAGGATGGTCGCTCTCGGATGTGCTTTCCAGAAGCAGATGAGGCCCATGTCTTGGCTTGGGTTAGAGGGGCGAACAATCATACCTTACTGTCAAATATTATATGAAATAATATATGTTATAATGGTACTATAGCTTTGCTTTTTCTTTTTCTTCTCCCTTTTCACTTCTCCTCTTTCCTTTCCCTTTTTTTCCTTTTACCTTTACTTATTTGATCTTGATTTCCGCCACTTCGTTACTTTCAAATTTTGATATTTCTATTATGGGTGGGTGGGGGTTCCGGGCTGGGGGGGCTAGGGGCTCTCTTGGGCTGTTCTCTATCAACGACTCTAGAACGGGGTGATTTCTTCCCTAGGGCACCCCCAGCGCGTACGGTACGCACCGTACATACACGGGTGGGGGTACGACTCGAACGTACAGGGGTGTACATACACGGGGGTTCGACACATACAGGGGTGTACATACACGGGTGGGGGTACGACTCGAACGTACAGGGGTGTACATACACGGGGGTTCGACACGTACAGGGGTGTACATACACGGGGGTTCGACACGTACAGGGGTGTACATACACGGGTGGGGGTACGACTCGAACGTACAGGGGTGTACATACACGGGGGTTCAACACATACAGGGGTGTACATACACGGGGGTTCGACACGTACAGGGGTGTACATACACGGGTGGGGGTACGACTCGAACGTACAGGGGTGTACATACACAGGGGTTCGACACGTACAGGGGTGTACATACACGGATGGGGGTACGACTCGAACGTACAGGGGTGTACATACACGGGGGTTCGACACGTACAGGGGTGTACATACACGAGTGGGGGTACGACTCGAACGTACAGGGGTGTACATACACGGGGGTTCGGCGCGTACTCACGGGGGCTGGGGGGGGGGGGTACGGCGCATACCGGGCCCCCTAATCTGGTCGTTTCGTGGCGTACTTCACTTTTCCGGCACTTTTTGGGTGCCGTAAAAATATTGCCGTCCGGACTGCTGTCGGTTCGAATCGTACTTCCTGGGTCGTGAAACGCTGCCTGAATACGTCCCGACGTCACGTCGCAGCATTCCCGGATCACATTCGTATGTATATTTTCGTCGGAGGGTGTTTTTTACGATTCGTACGGAAATGGTGTTTCCGTGCGAATCGTACTTCCATGTTTGTAAAGTTTTACGACCGGGTACGAGTCGGATGGAGAAAACGCTCCGACCGACGGTTCGTATCCGGTTTTTCCAGGATCGTAATCGGCACCTAAGTGTAGAATATGCCACAAACATTACTTTTGCACATGAAATAAAACTTCTAACAGCCCTAGCTTATGTACCAACCACAGATGTTGCAGAACATTACAATCTTTTATTAGAAAGTCCATTCTACAAACAAAATGAAGTAAAGTTATCTCCCCTCTTAGATTATTTTGAGGATACCTGCGTGGGGAGACTACACAGATCAGGCCATAGACGTCAGCCCAAGTTCCAAATACCTTGGTGGAATGTATATGTAAGTACACTCAACCAACAAACCAAAACTAACAACGCCGTCGAGGGCTGGCATAATGCATTCCTAACTTCTACTGGGAGAACAACTCCAACACTACAAAAACTACTAATTGCCATACAAAAGGAACAAAGTTTCCAAGAATTAAGAATGCAACAATCTGTCCTACAATTAAAACCAAAACAATCTAGACAAACTACTCAAATGTATAATTACCTACAACAACAGGTACAGCTATACCCATCCACAAGAGGACTTGAGTACTTAAATATAATAGCTCAAACTCTCTTCTAAACCCTTTCCAAAATATTAACCCACAATTCTACTAAAACAACTATCACAACATAAAGAAACCACTTTATTATATCACATATTTAATTATGTGGTCTAAAATATATAAATAATTTATATCTACATATATTTAGACAACATAATTAAACAAACCAAGTACTCAACAACAATATTAAAGATATAAGATTTGCCCACCCACAATTAAAATATTTAAATGAACTTACCTGTGTAGTTGCTCCAATGGGATAGTAAAATTCCTTCCAAATAAATCCAGGTAGTTCAAAATCCATAGGTATCAAAAATGAATCCAAATAAAATGGAAAAATACAACTGTTTTTCGAAAAAAACGTCTACGCCAAAAAACGACAATCCATTAACCATAAAAATCCCGAAAAATATAAAAAAGGTAAATAACCGCTCCTGGAAACCCGAACAATTAAGGAAGTGTAAAATAAATATTAGTAAACACAACTAATACACACTTCCTTTCAAAAAAAAAAAAAAGGTGTTTGAAAGAGACGAAAATATCTTCTCTGTAAAACCTACAAAAGAGAAACAAACATTCCCACCCACACACAAACACACATAATGCACCTAAAAACATCACTACAAACATTATTCAAACACTATAAAACTTTAACACACCTAAATAACAAAACACTAACAAAGCCACAAACACGGAACACAACGTAAATTATAAAACCGTATACAAACTATTACTAACACCCTAACTTCTAAAACATCAATCCATACACACTTATTACAACATTACTACTTCCACAAAACAGTTAAAACTATTTAATAATAAAGAAAATAACTCTTACCTTCTCAAACGCGAAACAGCTCCCGACCGCGACCTGGATTCTACCAAAATAACCCAAAACAACAGCGAGCGGTTACAAAATAAAAGACCCAAACAAACATAACAACTAAAAAAATACCAATAAATGCCCTAACTATTTTTTTAACATTACACATTACTTTAGAAATTAGTAAAACATTACAAAAAAATACTCAAAAAGAATACCTATTTTTTTTTTATATGTGAAAAATATTTAACTTATAAAAATAAATATAATAAAAAAATTATATTTACTAATATAATAACAAAACTGTATATATTACCTAAAAAAATGTATGAACATGATATCATTAATATATTGTATCTACAACATACCAAAAATAAAAATAAAAAGAAATATTCTAAAATGTAAACATTTTCAATATTAATGATCTAATATAAATATTAATAATTAAAATATATTTATCATATATTTCAAAACATACAATTTCTTATAAATTCAAATAAAGTCTAAAAATATTGAGAGTACACAATATACATTTAAAAATATTAAACAGCTATGAGGGGCGTGGCCAACTGGCGAACATGGCGGACGCCAGTGCTTGAGGCTCCGACCGTTACCCCCGCTTAATCCTGTCAGTTCTCCTGTGAAGTGGGCAGCTCCGGCCTGTAAAGCGCTGGTCGGGCGCGGGACGACGGCGGAGACGATCCCTGAGGTCCGGGAGCCGTGGGGTGGCCGCCTCTGGACGGGACCCGCGGGACGAGGACGCATGAGGCTGCCCGCGCGGCTGAGCTGATCGCCAGCGGCGGCCGCCGGCTTGCAGACGAGTCGGGCAAGCGGAGGACGGGGAGCAGAGAGACCCACAAGGCCCCGTGTGATAGCGGTGGGGGCTGCCGGGGGGCTCCCGGCCGGAGACTGCGGTGCGGCGGAGGGCCTGCTGCGGTGGAACGCAGAGGGGTGACAGCGGCGGCCTGGGCCGCGCTGCGGTGGCCTGTCGCGGCCCGCGAGGGCGCTGGTGATGGCGGCGGGCGGAGCTGAGCCCTGGGGGAGCAACGCGGCTGGCCTGAGCAGCCCGCATGCAGTGAAGCCTGCAGCCCGGACGCGGCGGACGGAGAGCTGGGGGCCTTGGGACGCCGTGGGCCCCGCGGAGGCGACGAGTACAGAGGCGCCACGACGAACAGTGAGTTGCTGGGGGCTGTGGAGCGGCCTGCGCTACCGTTGCGGAGAAAGCGGCGACCTGTGATCGCACCTAGGCAGGTGCGCTTCAGGAGAGGTGGAGCGGAGCGGCCGCCACAGGGACACAGAGGCAGAGTGGAGGAGTGACTTGACAGCCTGAAGGGCGCGGAGGCTGGGGGACGCTCGCCGCCGGGAGCCTGTGGACTGGTGCGGGCGGTAGCGGGCGCCATCTTGCGAGGGACGCCATTTTGGGAGAGCCGGCGGCGGCCCTCTGGGTGAGGGTGCCCACCGTTGTGATCAATAGTACAGTCCAGGCATCCGGGCAGTAGGAGAACCTCTGGGTGGCTGAGTGAGGCGCGCTGGACGTGGGGGGCCCCGGACGTCCCCAGTAGCCGGAGTGCTGGGTCAGTGACGCCCCATGTGCCCGGGGGCCCAGTAGATAGCCGGCGGGCACCGGTCGGGTGTACCCGGCGACATTGGGGTGGCGCCAGCCTAAACACAGTAAGCGCCGCTGAAGGGAGCCCCGGGAGTCTCCGGCGGGCGCCGATCGGGCGTACCTGGTGGGGCTGGAGAGTGACGGGTGAGAGCCTGGCTGGTCGTGGCCGGCGCCGGTGAGGGGAGCCGTGGGAGACTCCACCGACTGGCACATTTCGGAAAAGAGGGCAGTGGCGAGCTGACCTGGGGAGAGGCGCACGACATACCGGTCCAGGAGCCCTGCGGACTTTGGGGCCCGCTGCTTGCCCGCACTGGTGGCCGCGCAGAGGGGCGCAACGTATAGGAGCAGAGGTGCAGCCATCGGGCCGCGCCTGCGACGCCAGGAGACAGCCTGCGGATGCCGACGGCTCAACAATACGTGATGGGCCGGCTCCGTGACAAAACGCAGCAGGGACAGTCACGCACAGGGAGCACGGACACCGCACAGGCCCGTCCAGGGGGGGACGCGGAGCCACAATCGGCGGCCCTGTCGGCCAAGATGGACTTAATGCTTGCGGCGGAGTAGAAACTCGGCGCCAGCCTGGAACAGACGAGAGAGTCCTTAGAAGTCAGGATTGATAAGGTCACCTCCGACTTCACGCTCCTCCATGCGGACCACCGCAAGCTGGCTGAGAGGGTCATGGTCCAGGGCCAGACGCTTCGGGAGCTCCAGCCGGTCTCCCAGAGCCATGGTGCTGCGCTGCAGGATGTGTTGGACAGGGTTAATGCGCTTGAAGACCGGGTCGATTAAGCAGAAGGGCGCTCCCGTCGCAATAATGTACGCGTCGTGGGACTTCCAGAGGGAGTGGAAGGAAGGAACCCGGAGCAGTATATAGAGCGCTGGCTGAAGGACCTCTTGCCGCCAGGGGCGCTATCCCAACACTTTGTGGTGGAAAGAGCGCACAGGGTGCCGGCGCAGCAACCCAAACCGGGGGCCCGGCCCCGCCCGTTCCTCTTCAGGCTCCTGAACTACCGCGACCGGGACGCGGTCCTGAGTGAAACACGCAGATCTGGAGACCCGACGGTTGGCAGTAGTCGCGTCATGCTCTTCCCCAACTACACCGCAGCTGTGCAACGGCGCAGGAGCAACTACTTGGCGGTGAAGAGGCAACTTCGGGAACTGGAGCTGCCCTACTCCTTGCTGTTCCCGGCCCGTCTGCGAGTGGTGGCGAAGGAGGGGACCCGCTTCTTCGACTCCCCGGCGGATGTCTGGGACTGGCTGGAGGAGATGGGGCAGTGGACGGGGAGAGACCCGTGGGTGCGGAACATGACGGCCGCCCGGAGAGAGGGCCCCGGAGGCGCAGGAGGCGGGGAGCCCGACAGCAGATGCGGATGGGGCTGGTGGCGCCTAGCCCTGAGCGGATCAGAGTAGAGCGACAGGAGGTCCTTGATGCGGTGGCGACCCTGGGGACGCCACACAGTGGAGACTGCGTGGAGACTGGAGCGTGCAGCGCCCTGGGGATCAGCGGTGCCTCGTCCCCGTCCACGGTGATCTCGGAGGAACTGGTTCTGCCGGTGGTGACCCCACAAACTGCTGACTTGATTGTGTGATGGGACACTGTTGCACCGCACTGGGGTGGGAGCCATGTGGGGTAGGTATGCCCACGCACCTGTCCTGCAAATGCGCGCCTGGGGGAGGGGCGGGACCCGAGCGAGAGGGGGTTCTTTCACGAAGGGCATGGCCTTAGTGCGGGGGGCACCCGGCAGTGCAGGGCGGCTCGTCTGTGGCGCGTGCCGCTGGACGCTACGGTGGGGGGTCCCTGCTGCCGCGCCCTCGAGCTCGGACAGCGCGACAGTTTCATGCTAAGATAAGCTGCTGCCTTCCCTTCACTTAGAGGAGATTGGGGAGGGGGGAAATTGTGCCAACTTGTCGACACTCCCACGCGTACCCCATCAGACACTGTACTGACACACTGCATTGTTAATTGGTTTCTTTGAAGTTTGGACGGATGCCCCGTTGGGAATGCGCCCCTTTTGTTCTACTGTTCACGGCAGTTACACTGTTCACATGGCAGCGCATTTACATGTTCCCCTGGGTCACATGGCCGGCCCCTCACCCTCCTCCCCGGGTGCGGACGCTCTACTTCCAGCCCGGCTGGCTTTTCCATCCTCACGATGACACACACTAACGTTGTGACTTGGAATATACGGGGCATGCACACACCGGCAAAGCGCTACTCCATCTTCTCCTACTTACAACGCCACTCTGTTGGGATCGCCCTCCTGCAGGAGACGCATATGTCGCAGCTAGAACTGGGTAGGCTTTCCAGGCGATGGAGAGGGCACACATATGGCACCACTTATTCGGCGCATGCGCGCGGCACACTGATATGGATGCGAGCGGGGGTCCCTTTCCGGTGCGAGGAGGTAGTGGTGGACGGTGAGGGCAGGTACACGCTGGTGCGGGGAAAACTGAACGGGCAGGAGATCTTGCTGGGGTCGATATATGCGCCCAATGTGGATCAGCCATCCTTCCTGGAACGCCTGACACAAATCCTGCACCCTTATGCGGGGCTCCCCTGGCTGTTGGGGGGGACTTTAACATGGTGCTGGATGTCCAGCTGGACAGATCCTTCCCTCCCCTGCGTGCTGCGATGGTGGAGTCCAACGCTCGGGCACTGGGGGACTGGCTTGCGCACTGGGCGCTACAGGACCTGTGGCGCACCCTCCATCCGAGGGACAGGATATATTCTTATTACTCGGCGGTGCACGATCTACATGTCCGGCTGGACAGGCTGGTGGGCTCGCAGTCACTACTCCCGCTTATAGCGCGTTCTGAATATCTGGGCCGAACGCACTCCGATCACAACCCTTTGTGGTTCCAGCTTAGCTGGGTGGCGGAACGGCCGCCGGTGCCCACATGGCGACTTCAGCCAAGCGCGCTTGAGGACCTGGAATTTAGATCTTCCCTTGGCACGGCCATTCTAGCATACTTTGAAGCAAACGAAGGGACTGCGAGTGATGCACTGGTGGAGTGGGAGGCCCATAAGGCGACCATCCGCGGCCACTGCCTGGGGGCCACCTGGAACATACGCAAGGGCCTCTCGGACTCTTTGACGAGCCTGGAGAATGAACTCCTGCGGCACGAGAGGGAGGGAGAGGGAGGGGGTCGGCACTCACACACCCTGGCAGACCTTCGGGACAGGCACGCGGACCTCCTGGAGCGGCTCAGGTGCCACAACTACGCTGCGCACACAGCCAGGACGCACGCTAGGGCGGATAGGGCGGGCCGCCTCCTGGCCTGGCTCATTCGGCAGGAGGACCGACGTGCCCCTATAGGCACGATCCGTAACGAGACTGGCGCGCTAGTCCACACACAGTGTGAAATACACCGGGCCTTTGCTGACCACTATATGCAACTGTACCGAGCGAGGGGAACTGGCCCCCCGCACCTTCTTGGGGACTTTCTGGCCTCTGTCCAGCTTCCCGAAGTCACGGCGGCACACAATGGAGAACTCGCCGGACCTCTCTCTCTGGAGGAAATTGGGGAGGCAATTCAATCTATGGCATCCGGGAAGACGCCGGGGCCAGATGGCCTGCCCGCGGAATACTACAAAGCATACCGAGAGTCCCTGGCCCCGCTGCTGAGAGAGCTCTACAATAAAGCACTTGAGGTGGGGTCGCTCCCCCCTTCTATGCGGGAGGCGTTCCTGGTCTCCCTGCCCAAGCCTGACAGAGACCACACGGAGCTGGGCTCCTACCGTCCCTTAGCGATGCTTAACGTGGATTATAAAATCCTCGCCAAAGTGCTGGCGGAGCGGCTGGCGCCGGTGGTCCCTCATCTGGTGCACACCGACCAGAATGGCTTTGTCCCGGCGCGGTCGACGTCCCTGAACATTCGGAGATACTTCAGGGTAGCAACTGAGGCAGTGCACAGGTGGCCCAGAGCGGGGTGCCTCATCTTGGACCTAGAGAAGGCATTTGACAGTCTGGAGTGGGGTTACTTAGCCGAGGTGCTGCTCCGCTATGGGTTGGACCGGGAATTCCTGAAGATGGTCGACCTGCTATACAGGCGACTCACGGTCCGCGTCCGACTGGGCCCTCACGTCTCGGAGGCGATACTGGTGGGCCGCGGCACCCGCCAGGGGTGCCCGCTCTCCCCGCTCCTGTTCGCCCTGGCCATTGAGCCTCTGGCTGTGGCTGTGCGGGCAACCCTGGGAGATGGTATACAGTTGGGGGACGCCGTCCACCACGTGTCGCTCTATGCTGATGACCTGTTGGTCTACGTGCAGGATGTGGGGCGTGTCCCGGAGGAGCTGCCGCGGCTGCTGAGGACGTTCGCCGATGTCTCGGGGCTGCGCGTGAACGCAGCCAAATCCTGCCTGTATGCCTTTAGCGCCGGTATTGACGACCCGAGATACTGCCTGGATGGCACGCTGGTCCAATGGAAGGAAGACACCTTCCGCTGTTTGGGGATCCAAATTTACCGATGCCCGGCCGACCTCTTCGATGGGAATCTGGGGAGGGCGGTCACGGCGCTCAGGTCGCAGGTGCACTTCTGGAGCGCACTCCCACTGACGATCACGGGCAGGGTGGCACTGGCCAAAATGGTCATGCTCCCCCGCCTCCTGTATTACTTCGCCAACCTGCCAATGTATATTCCCCCCGCATTTTTTGGTAAACTTAACCAGCTGCTGCGGGACTTTGTCTGGGGTGCTGCCAGACACAGTCTGGCGCTCGCGAAGCTGTTCCTACCGACAGACAGAGGTGGTCTAGCCGCCCCTTGCTTTGAGCACTACTACCTGGCCGCTCAATTACAATGGGTGGCCCGCTGGCTAGCCGATAGGGGCAGGGACGACACGGCCTCGGAGTTGGCGTCTTACTCACTGGAGCGAATAACCAGGTCCTTCCATCCTCTCAATAGGGTCGCGCGCCCGCTACCACTCCTTCTGGAAGTGGCGCATAGGTGTTTCCGGAGGGCCTTGTTCCTCACGCGTACTTTTGTCCCGTATGCGCCGGCAATACCGCTGGAGGGCTCCCCTGGCGGAGGAGGGGTGCTCACGGCCCCCGTGCTGGCGGATTGGTGGGGAGCTGATGTGCGCACGTTGGGAGATCTGTATCGGGAGGGCGAGCTCATACCGTACGAGACCCTGGTATCGGAGGACGGGCTCCCGCCTGGTGGGTTCCTGACGCATCGCTCGCTGATAGCGAGCATGACCGCCCAGTGGGGGGATATGGCCTCGGAACCCACCCTGCATCTGACCATGCAATACTTACATGTCATGGGAAGGGGAGGGCACTTGATCCGCTGGTTTGCAGCTTCACTGAGGGAGCTGTCGTCCATTAGCCTGGACCGCCTCCGCGCTAAGTGGGATCTGGACCTGGGAAGACCGCTGGAGGATAGGGAGTGGGAACGGATACTCAAGGGCCCGGTGCGTATACCCCGAAACCTGCGGTTCCGCCAAATTCAGTTATTTATTGTGCACAGAGCTTATCTCACGCCGGAGTTAATTAACCGGTATTTTCACCGTACTGACGCAGTGTGCCCTAGATGTAGTGAGCCGGGGGCGGGTTTCCTGCATATGTTGTGGAGCTGTCCACGGTTGGGCGTCTACTGGAGATCGGTCAGTGGGCTGCTGCTAGACAGTGTGGGCCGCAACATCCCATTCGACTGGCCCGAACACATACTGCACCACTTTAAACGATCGCGTAAGGATAAGGTGACGTCTCGATTCCTAGACCTGGGGCTAGTGGTAGCGGCACGCCTCATTACAAAGCGGTGGAAAGCACATGAACCGCCGCGCGTGCAGGCTTGGAGAGCCTCATTTCAGGCATGGGCTAGGGCAGAGGGGACCGCCATCCAGAGGGAGGAAACACTGGGCCTGCGGAGGGAACCCATAGCAGATCGCTGGAGGCAGCTGTTGGGGAAGCTCAGACGCCTAGGCGCGGAGGGTTGCGCGGGGTCACAGGAGGTGGCTGACGGAGCTGACGTGGGCGGGGGTGGATCGGGGGATGCCCCTCTGTCGAGATGATAGGACCCTGCCTGCTTTCACCCTTAGCGCCGTGACGCCCACACTTGCATAGCGACATTCACAGCCGAGGCACACACATGGGGGATCCTCGGGGGGGTGCAGAGGGGTGGGGGGGGTTACTGACAGCCGGGGGGTATTGAGCCTGTATATACAGTCTATGCTGCCATTGTTAAGGTTTTGTTATGTATAAACTTTGGGACTTGAGGGTATCTTTGCTTGTTCTTCACTACCTGAATGGGGCGGGAGGAACCCGTGCACAGACACGGAGCCTAGCTGAGGTACGGCTACTACCGTTACTTCCGATGAGACTGCACCGGGACTGTCAAAGAGACTGTAGCTGGTTCCGCTGTGGACAGTGACCATAAATTAGTCTGAAAGTATGTCGTGAAGTAGCGGTTATTGATCCTGATGCGGGACGACCCCCCACATATGTTTACAACTCTCTGCTTACCTATTGTGTCAAATGCCAAGGAATGTTCTTGTTTAAAACAATAAAAAATAGATTTGCAAAAAAAAAATATATATATTAAACAGCTATAAAAATCAGAATTTTTTTTTTTTTTATAATTTTGTCTGTTCATATATTAATGTCCAAAATATACATTAAACAAATATATATCCATTATAAAAAAATTACTACAATAATACAAATGTTAAATATTAATTATTTTATTATATGTTTATTTCAATGATTTAATTATTATAATATGCGTAATAATAAACAATATTTTCTCTGTAATTAATATACATTCCAACAACTATAAAACAAATCTTATTTTCCTTTCTATTTTATACAAAAATTTTGAATTTGCATTCTGATATAACTTCTATCTTTTATCCAACCAAAACTAAAATCTACAGATTTATAGTAAATTAAAACAAATTAATTTAACTGTTCCTATTCAACTCTATATTTAATTATAATAATTGCTATTTACCAAACTTAATTAACATACTACTCCCACTACAGACTGAACGTAATTAATTTACTATTCTCACTCCAAAATATATTTAATTAGGGTAGGTGCTAGACACTGAACTGAATTAATTTACTATTCCCACTCTAGTCTATATTTAATTAAGATAAGTGCTGGACACAGAACTTAATTAATTTACTATTCTCACTCCAACCTATATTAAATTAGAGTAGGTGCTGGACACTGAACTGAATTAATTTACTATTCCCACTCCACTCTATATTTAATTAAGATAAGTGCTGGACACTGAACTTAATTAATTGACTATTCTCACTCCAACCTATATTTAATTAGAGTATGTGCTGGACACTGAACTTCATTAATTTACTATTCCCACTCCAGTCTATATTTAATTTAGATAAGTGCTGGACACTGAACTTAATTAATTTACTATTCTCACTCCAATCTATATTTAATTAGGGTAGGTGCTGGACACTGAACTTAATTAATTTACTATTCCCACTCCAGTCTATATTTAATTAAGATAAGTGCTGGACACTGAACATAATTAATTTACTATTCTCACTCCAACCTATATTAAATTAGAGTAGGTGCTGGACACTGAACTACATTTATTTACTATTCCCACTCCAGTCTATATTTAATTTAGATAAGTGCTGGACACTGAACTTAATTTATTTACTATTCTCACTCCAATCTATATTTAATTAGGGTAGGTGCTGGACACTGAACTTAATTTATTTACTATTCTCACTCCAACCTATATTTAATTAGAGTATGTGCTGGACACTGAACTGAATTAATTTACTATTCCCACTCCAGTCTATATGTAATTAAGATAAGTGCTGGACACTGAACCTAATAAATTTACTATTCTCACTCCAACCTATATTAAATTAGAGTAGCTGCTGGACACTGAACTTAATTAATTTACTATTCCCACTCCAGTCTATATTAAATTAAGATAAGTGCTGGACACTGAACTTAATTAATTTACTATTCTCACTCCAACCTATATTAAATTAGGGTAGGTGCTGGACACTGAACTAAATTAATTTACTTTTCCCACTCCAGTCTATATTAAATTAAGATAAGTGCTGGACACTGAACTTAATAAATGTACTATTCTCACTCCAACCTATATTTAATTATAGTATGTGCTGGACACTGCACTGAATTCTCACTCAAATCTATATTTAATTATGGTAGGTGCAAAACACTAAACTTCATTAATTTAGTATTCCCACTCATAAATATATTTAATTACACTAGATCATGTATACTGATCTTAATTAATTTTATATTCCCACTCCAATATGTATTTAATTACAGTAATTGCAATACAAATATATAAATATAAATATATAAAAAAAATATGTTTTAATCATTATAAATTTTTTTACATAAAACAATACCCACACTTATCCTCTACAAATCCAACTCCCCAATCTAAAATGTATCCCAAAATATTATATTATAATATATTTTTTTTTAATATAAATTACTCATTACTAATGTAAAATAAACTTTTAAAACACTCCCCACCCTTATCCCCTATAAGCCAACATCCCAATCCCCCCAAAAATTTTAAATTGTACAATTAAAACCAAAATTTATACATACTTTTTATACAATATTACCAACATTTTACACATTTTTATCAAACTCCACACCCTTATCCCCATAACACAACATCCCACTCCTAAAATTAAATATAACATTCGAAATTTTATTCTAATATTCTAAATTTTGTATACAAATTATTCCTACATAAATCAAAATTTTTACAAAACTCCCCACCCTCATCCCCTATAACCCAACATCCCACTCCTAAAACATAATATAAAAAATATATTTTTATTCCAAATTTCAAATTAAATTTATTAAATATTCCAAATTCAAAAAATTTTTTAACACTTCCCACCCTTATCCCCTGTAACTCAACATCCCACTCCGAAAATTTAAAATAAAAATCTAAATTACATTTAAAATTATTAATTTTTTTAAAAAAACATTCAAAAATATATAAACATTTTTAAAACACTTCCCACCCTTATCCCCTATAACCCAACATCCCGCTCCTAAAATTAATTTTAAATTTCTAAATTAAATTTGAAATTTCTACATTAATTTTTTTAAACATTCTAAAATATATAAACATTTTTAAAACACTTCCCACCCTTATCCCCTATAACCCAACATCCCGCTCCTACAATTATTTGTAAAATTCTAAATTATATTTAAATTTTCTAAATAATTTTTTTTTAAAATTCAAAAATATATAAACTTTTTTAAAACACTTCCCCACCCTTATCCCCTATAACCCAACATCCCACTCCTAAAATTATTTGTAAAATTCTAAATTTAATTTAAAATTTCTAAATAAATATTTTTAAAAATTCAAAAATATATAAACATTTTTAAAACACTTCCCACCCTTATCCCCTATAACCCAACATCCCGCTCCTAAAATTAATTTTAAAATTCTAAATTTAATTTAAAACTTCTAAATATTTTTTTTTTTTTAAATTCAAAAATATATAAACATTTTTAAAACACTTCCCACCCTTATCCCCTATAACCCAACATACCGCTCCTAAAAATAATTTTATAATTCTAAATTTATTTAAAAATTTCTAAATACATTTTTGTAAAAATTCAAAAATATATAAACATTTTTAAAACACTTCCCACCCTTATCCCCTATAACCCAACATCCCGCCCCTAAAACAATATAAATATTTCTCATATTATATACATTTTAACTATTTATACAAACAACTTAAAAATATTTACTAAACATACAATAACGATATTTTAACATGTCGATATTATTACTAACGATATTACTTACATCGACATATAATAAAAAAAAAAAAACGATATTTTTCACATCGATATTATCTATTTCGATATTTTGTACTTTAGATATTTTTGACTCGATATTTATGTCCCTCGATATTAAAAAGTCGATATATAGACTGCTCACCATCTAGGCGATAGGCTTTGCTCTGTGGTTTCTAATATAGTTAAATTAAGTAACTTTGTTAGCTGCAACTATGGCTAAATTGATGTAAGCTTCCACTTCCTATATTAGGATGAATAAATATTATTAAAATGAATATTCTTCCCATATTTTGTAATTTTTTTAGGGCAATTCCGCGGAGGGTTTTGGATTCTCTTTTTAAAAGACTGGAATGTGCGATTGGAAGCTTAATATGGAGTTATAGCCGGGCAATGCGCGCTATCCAATTTTTGAAAACTTTATATAAGAGAGGAGGGCTCTCACTTCCAGATTTTAAACTTTATTTTTGGGCCACTTTCACTGGACGATTGCGTAGTTTATTGATTTATGGAGAGCCGGATTTGGCATCATTCTGTTACCGGCTTGCACTGTGTGTCGATGCTAGTCTATTTTTTTATCAATTGAATGATCCTAACTACTATAAAAGATACTTAAAAATTATATCTTTAAGTATCTTTAAGTATCTTTATTTGAAAGGGAAATGTAAGAAATACTCTATTGACTTTATTAACAAAGACACTCCCATTTGGGACAACCCTGCTTTCCCCCTTTTCTCTTGGGACTCAACCTGTAGAGTCAGGGCAGATTGTGGAATTCTAACAATGGGTCAATTATTTGATCCATATGGTTCTAGAGCCTTTTCTGATTTACAAGTTGCTTTTGGGCTACCCCGCCAATTGTTTTTAGGTCAAACCTAGCGGCAGTGCGCATGCGCTGCTCGCTCTGTGAGACTGCTGTAGCAGAGTATGGAAGAGAAACCACGCCCACTCTCCTCCCATATTTTTCATTGGCTTGTGTCATCGTCTTTTGTAAATGCTGCCTTCGGATTCGTTAATAGGCTTGTTAGTTTCTCCTTAGTACTAGGCCTGGGTGGTGAACTTCGCACCGTTCGTGGTGTTTGCAGAGTTTTCTGCACTCCGCACTCCACGGAGCTCGTAGAGTGCAGAAAACTCCGCTTTGTGATGTGCAGCGGTGTTTTTTCCCATCTCGTGATCACAAACGGTAAGTTCGCGAACGCGAGCTGCCGCTCGGGTTGAATTTCGACCAGAGTGGCAGGAATACCAGCACAAACTGCAGTTCGCACTCCACTCGCGGAACTTCGCCCAGGCCTAGTACAGCCTTGTCTTTATTTGTACCCTCCCATGGCTACTGTCCCCTTTACTTCGGTTGTTACACAGGACCTGTTATTTAGTCTGTAAGCATGATTTTCTTTCTGTAGACCGGACATCTGCTGCTTCATCTGAAACTGTTTGTGTGTTTTTTAAGCAGCAGGGCCCCCACTGTTAAAGACAGGCACCTGCTTCCAATCACTATAACCTGGCATTATCTCGTCTGTTTCAACCCCCCCAGAAAAATGGATTTAGAAATGATTAGCGAATTAAGTCATGTGAATTCCAGGTAGCACAAAATCCTGTGCTAATGGGCTGAAGCTGACAACAGTACATCTGTGTTGCATGTCAACTGTACTAACACCAACTGACGGGTTGTTTCCAAAAGCCTATTTTGTTAACAACACCATCACAACCAATACCATCACCATCAATACCACCACCTCCACCAATACCACCACAACCAATACCACCACCAATACTACCACCACCGGCAATACCACCACCAACACCACCACCACCACCACAAATACTCATACCACCACCACCAATTCCACCAATACCACCACCATCAATACCACCACCACCAATACCATCACCACCACCAATACCATCACCACCCCCAATACAATCACCACCACCAATACCACCATCACCACCAATACCACCATCACCACCAATACCACTACCACCACCAATACCACCACCAGAACCACCAATACCACTGCCAATATCAATACCACCACCACCAATACCACCACCACCAATACCACCACCACCACCACCAATACCACCACCACCAACACCACCACCACCACCAATGCCACCACCAATACCAATAACACCACCGCCACCAATACCACCACCCCCAACAATACCACCACCACCAATACCAATACCACTATACCAATTCCACCACCACCAATACCAATACTACCGCCACCAATACCACCACCAGCAATACCACCACCAATACCAATACCACCACCTCCACCACCAATACCAATGCCACCACCAATATCAACACCACCACTACCACCACCAATACCACCACCACTGCCAATACCACCACCAATCCCACCACTAATACAATCACCAATACACCACCACCCTATACCATCATAGCCACCAATACCAACAAAACCATCACAAATACCACCAATACCACCACCATCAATACCACCACCACCGCCAATATGACGACCACCACTACCAATACCGCCACTACCAATACCACCACCTCAACCACCAATGCCAATGCCACTGCCAATACCAATACCACCACCAACACCAATGCCACCATCACCAATACCACCACCACCAATGCCACCACCACCATTACCACCACCAATACCACCACCATCAATACCACCACCACCATTACTATCACCAATACCACAACCAACAATACCACCACCAACAATACTACCACCAATACTACCACCAATACCACCACTCATACCTCCAATACCACCACCACCAATATCACCACCAATACCATCACCACCACCAATACCACCACCACCACCAATACCACCACCATAACCACCAATACCAGCAGTAATAGCAATACCACCAACACCAATTCCACCACCACCAATACCACAACCACCAATACCACCACAGCCACCAATACCACCGCCACCAATACCAATACCACTACTACCACCACAAGCACCAGTACCAATACCACCACCACCAATACCAACACCACCAATACCACCACCACCAATACAATCACCACCACCAATACCACGATCATCACCAATACCACCACCACCAATACCACCACCAATACCACTATCATCACCAATACCACCACCAATACCACCACCCCCAATACCACCGCCACCACCAATTTCACCGCCACAATACCAATATCACTACCACCACCAATGCTACCACCAGTACCAATAACACCACCAGTACCAATACCAACACCAACAATACCACCACCACCATACCTCCACCACCAGTACCACCACCACCAATACCATCACCACCACCAATACAATCATCACCACCAATACCACCATCACCAACAATACAACCACCACCAATACTACTTATACCAATTCCACCACCAATACCACCACCACCAATACCACCACCTCCAATACCACCACTAATACAATCACCAATACACCACCACCCAATACCATCACGGCCACCAATACCAACAATACCATCACAAATACCAGCAATACCACCACCACCAATATGACGACCACAACCAATACCCCCACTACCAATACCACCACTTCCATCACCAATGCCAATGCCAATACCAATACCAACACCAATGCCACCGTCACCAATACCACCACCACCACCAATGCCACCACCATTACCACCACCAATACCACCACCACTATCAATACCACCACCACCATTACCACCACCAATAACACCACCACCAATACCACCACCAACAATACCACCACCAACAACACTACCATCAATACCACCACCACCAATACCACCACTCATACCTCCAATACCACCACCACCAATATCACCACCACCAATACCATCACAACCACCAATACCACCACCACCAATACCACCACCATAACCACCAATACCAGCACCAATAGCAATACCACCACCATCAATTCCACCACCACCATCAATACCAGCACCACCACAAATACCAACACCAATACCACCACCACCAATTCCACCACCAATAACACAACCACCAATACAACCAATACCACCACAGACACCAATACCACCACCACCAATACCACTGCCACCAATACCACTACTACCACCACCACCAGTACCAATACCAATACCACCGCCACCAATACCAACACCACCAATACCAACACCAATACAATCACCACCACCAATACCACCACCACCAATACCAATACCCCAATACCACTGCCTTCACCAATATCACTGCCACAATACCAATATCACTACCACCACCAATGCTACCACCAGTACCAATACCACCACCAGTATCAATACCACCACCACCTATACCACCACCACCATACCTCCACCACCACCACCAATACAATCACCACCACCAATACCACCATCACCAACAATACAACCACCAGCACTACCACCACCAATATCAATACCACTTATACCAATTCCACCACCACCAATACTACCACCCCCAATACCACAAATACCACCAATACCACCACCACCACTAATCCCACCACCACCAATACCACCACCACCAATACCACCACCAACAACACCACCACCAATATATCACAAATACCACCACCACTGCCGCCACCACCACTAATACCACCACCAATACCAATAACACCAATACCAATGCCACCACCACCAAAACCACTGCCAAAACCACCACCACCAATACCAACACCAATACCACCACCACTAATGACACCACCACCAATACCACCACAAATACTACCAATACCACCCCCACCAGCAATACCATCACAACCACCAATACCACCACCACCAAAACCACTGCAATACCATCACCACCAATACCAATACCACCACCACCAATAACACCACCACCAATACCACCAATACCACCCCCACCAGAAATACCACCACCACCAATACCAATACCACCACCAATACCAATACCACCACCACCAATAACACCACCACCAATACCAATACCATCGCCACCACCAATACCATCACCAAAACCACCACCACCAATACCACCAATACCACCACAAATACCACCAATGACACCAATACCACCAATACCACCACCAATACCACCACCACCAATGCCACCAATACCACCACCAATACCACCACCAATACCACCAATACCACCACCACCAATACCACCACCCAAAAAAATACCATCACCAATACACCACCACCAATACCATCACAAATACCACCAATACCAGCACCACCACCAATACCACCACCACAAATACCATCACCAATACACCACCACCAATACCACCACCACTAATCCCACCAGCAATACTACCACCAATACCACCACCAATACCACCACTACCAACATCAACACCATCACCAATACCATTACCAATACAACCACAACCACCACCACCAATACCACTGCCACCAATGCCACCACCACCAATTCCACCACCATCAATACCATCACCACTATCAAAACCATCATTACCAACAATACCACCATCACCAACAATACCACCACCCCAATACCACTATCAGCATTACCACCACCAATACCAACACCAGCAATACCACCACCACCAATACCACCACAACCAATACTACCACTAGTACCTCCACAACCAATACCACCATGAAAGGCACCACCAATTCCAATGGCACCCCCAATACCAATACCACCACCACCAATACCACCATCTATACTACCACCACCAATACCAATATCACCACCAAAACCACTGCCAATACCACCACCACCAATACCACCACCATTACCATGACCACTGCAACCGATACCACCTCCATATACCACCAGCACCAATACCACCTTGAAAACCACCACCAATGCCACCCCAATACCACCACCACCACCAATATCACCACCACCAATACCACCAGTACCAATACCACCACCATCAATACCACCACCACCAATCCCACAACCACCACCAATACCACCACCAATACCACCAATACCACCACCACCATCACCAATACACTATGACCAATGCCACCCCAATACCAATACCACCACAACCAATACGACCAATACCAATACTACCACCAATGCCATCACAAATACCACCAATACCACCATCACCAATACCAGCACCACCAATACCACCACCATCAATACCACCACCACCAATATCACCACCAATACCACCACCACCGAAACCAATGCCAATACCACCACCACCAACACCATCACCAATACCATGACCAATACAACCACCACCAATACCACTGCTACCAATGCCACCACCACCACCAATACCAATACCATCACCACTACCAAAACCACCATTACCAACAATACCAATACTACCACCAGTACCACCACAACCAATACCACCGTGAAAACCACCGCCAATACCAATGGCACCCCAATACCAATACCACCAATACCAATACCACAACCATCTATACCACCACCACCAATATCACCACCAAAACCACTGCCAATACCACCACCACAATTACCACCACCAATGCCACCAATACCATCCCCAATACCACTACCACCAATACCAGCACCAGCACCAATACCAGCGCCACGACCAATACCAGCACCACCAATACAATCATCAATACACCACCACCAATACCACCACCACCAATGCCACCAATATCATCACAAATACCACCAATACCATCACAGATACCACCAATACCACCACCACTAACACCACCACCAATACCACCACTACAACCAATAACACCAATACCACCACCACTAACACCACCACCAATACCACCACTACAACCAATAACACCAATACCACCACCACCAATACCACCACTAACCTCAATACCAATACACCACCACCAATACCATCACAAATACCACCAATACCACCATTAATCCCACCACCACCAATACCACCCCCACCAATACCATCACAAATACCACCAATACCACTACCACTGCTAACACCACCACTAATACCACCACCAATACCAGCACCAACACCACCAATACCACCACCATCAATACCACCACCACCAATACCACCAAAACCACCACCAATACCACCATCACCAATACCATTACCAATACAACCACCACCACCAATACCACTGCCAACAATGCCACCACCACCAATACCACCACCACCAACAATACCATCACCTCTACCAAAACCACCATTACCAACAATACCACCATCACCAACAATACCACCACCACCAATACCACCACCACCACCAATACAACCACCAATACCACCACCAGCAATACCACCACCACCAATACCACCACAACCAATACCACCACAACCAATACCACCACAACCAATACCACCACCAGTACCACCACCAGTACCACCACAACCAATACCACCATGAAAAGCACCACCAATTCCAATGGCACCCCCAATACCAAAACCACCACCACCAATACCACCACAACCAATATTACCACCACCAATGCCACCAATACCATCATCAATACCACCACCACCAATAGCAATACCATTACCACCACCAAAACCCCTACCAATACCACCACCACCAATATTACCACCACAAATGCCACTACCAATGCCACCAATACCATCACCAATACCAGCACCACCACCAATACTAGCACCACCACCAATACCACCACCACCACTACCATCACCAATACACCACCAATACCACCACCACCACTAATCCTACCACCAGCAGTACTACCACCACTAATACCACCACCAATACCACCACCAATACCACCAATAACACCAATACCAGCACCACCACCAATACCACCACCAATACCACCAATAACCCCAATACCAATGCACCAGCAACAATACCACCAATACCATCACAAATAGCACCAATACAACCACTAATCCCACCACCACCAATACCACCACCACCAGCAATACCACTACCAATACCACCACCAATACCACCACCACCACCTATACCACCACCAATACCATCACAAATACCACCAATACCACTACCACTGCCAACACCACCACTAATACCACCACCAGTTCCAGCACCAACACCACCAATGCCACCACCACCAATATAACCACCAATACCACCACCACCAAAACCACCACCAATACCGCCACCACCAACACCATCACCAATACCATTACCAATACAACCACCATCACCAATACCACTGCCACACATGCCACCACCACCAATACCACCACCACCAACACCATCACTATTACCAAAACCACCATTACCAACAATACCACCATCACCAACAATACCACCATCACCAACAATACCACCACCAGCAATACCACCACCATCAATACCACCACCACCAATGCCACCACAACCAATACCACCATGAAAACCACCACCAATACCAATGGCACCCCCAATACCAATGGCACCCCCAATACCACCACCATCCATACCACCACCATCCATACCACCACCACCAATACCACCACTAATACCAATACCACCACCAAAACCACTGCCAATACTACCACCACCAATACCACCACCAATACCACTGCAACTGATACCACCTCCATATACCACCAGCACCAATACCACCATGAAACCACCAATACCAATGCCACCTCAATACCACCACCACCAATATCACCACCACCAATACCACCAGTACCAATACCACCGCCACCAATACCCCCACCACCAATACCACCACCAATACCAATGCCACCAATAGCACCACCACCACCAATACCACCACCACCAATACCATCACCAATACACCATGACCAATGCCACCCCAATACCACCTCAACCAATATCACCACCACCAATACAACCAATACCACCACCAATACCACCACCACCACCATCAATACCACCACCATCAATACCACCACCAGCACCAATACAACCACCACCACCAATTCCATCACCAATACCACCACCAATACCAGCACAAATACCATCAATACCACCGATACCACCACCTCCACCAATACCACCCCCACCAATACCACCACCAATACCACCACCACCAATTCTAACACCACCACCAATACCACCACCAATACCATTACCAATACCACCACCACCAATAACACCACCAGTAATACCAGCACCACCACCAATACCGCCACAAGTATCCCCAGCAATACCACCACCAGCAATACCACCACCAGCAATACCACCACTAATACCACCACCACCAATACCACCACAAAAACCACCACCAATACCAATGCCACCCCCAATACTAATACCACCACCACCAATACCCTCACCACCAATACCAATACCACCACCACCAATAACACCACCACCAATACCAATACCACCAATACTACCACCACCAATATCACCACCACCAATATCCCCAATACCACCAATACCACCTCCAACACCAATACCAGCACCAATACCACCATTATCACCACCAATACCAATACCACCACCACCAATATCCCCAATACCACCAAAAATACCACCAATACCACCCCCACCACCAATACCAGCACCAATACCACCAATATCACAACCATCTATACCACCAGCACCAATACTACCACCAATACCACCACCAGTACAACCAATACTGCCTCAAATACCACCACCAACAAGACCACTACCAATACCCCCACCAATACAAATACCTCCACCAATACCACCAATGCCACCACCAATGCCATTACCAATACAACCATCACCACCAATACCACTGCCACCAATGGCACCACCACCAATACCACCACCACCAATACCATCACCTCTACCAAAACTGCCATTACCAACAATACCACCCTCACCAACAATGCCACCACCACCAATACTACCACCAGCAATACCACCACCAATACCACCACCAGCAATACCACCACCACCAATGCCACCACAACCAATACTACCACCAGTACCACCACAACCAATACCACCATGAAAAGCACCACCAATTCCAATGGCACCCCCAATACCACCACCACCAATACCACCACAACCAATATTACCACCACCAATGCCACCAATACCATCACTACCAATACCAATACCACCACCAAAACCACTGCCAATACCACCACCAATACCACCACCACCAATATTACCACCACCAATGCCACCAATACCATCCCCAATACCACCACCACCAATACCAGCACCACCACCAATACCACCACCACCAATACCATCAATACACCACCAATACCACCACCAATACCATCACAAATACCACCAATACCATCACAAATACCATCAATTCCACCACCACCACTAATCCCACCACCAGCAGTACTACCACCACTAATACCACCACCAATACCACCAACACCACCACCAATACCACCACTACCACCAATACCACCAATACCAATACCACCACCAATGCCACCAATAACCCCAATACCAATACACCAGCAACAATACCACCAATACCATCACAAATACCACCAATACCACCACTAGTCCCACCACCACCAATACCACCACCACCAGCAATACCACTACCAATACCACCACCAATACCACCACCAATACCACCACCAATACCATCACAAATACCACCAATACCACTACCACTGCCAACACCACCACTAATTCCACCACCAATACCAGCACAAACACCACCATCAATACCACCACCACCAAAACCACCACCAATACCACCACGACCATCACCAATACCATTACCAATACAACCACCACCACCAATACCACTGCCACTAATGCCACCACCACCAATCCCACCACCAACAATACCATCACTATTACCAAAACCACCACTAGTCCCACCACCACCAATACCACCACCACCAGCAATACCACTACCAATACCACCACCAATACCACTACCACTGCCAACACCACCACTAATTCCACCACCAATACCAGCACAAACACCACCATCAATACCACCACCACCAAGACCACCACCAATACCACTACCACCATCACCAATACCATTACCAATACAACCATCACCAACAATACCACCCCCACCAATACCACCACCAGCAATACCAGCACCAGCAATACCACCACCACCAATACCACCATGAAAGCCACCACCAATACCAATGGCACCCCCAATACCAATACCACCAATACCACCAACACCACCACCAACCACCACCATCCATACCACCACCACCAATACCACTGCAACCAATACCACCTCCATATACCACCAGCACAATACCACCATGAAAACCACCACCAATACCAATGCCACCCCAATACCACCACCACCAATATCACCACCACCAATACCACCAGTACCAATACCACCACCATCAATACCAATACCACCACCAATACACCACGACCAATGCCACCCCAATACCAATACCACCACAACCAATATCACCACCACCAATACAACCAATACCAATACCACCACCACCAATACCACCGCCATCAATACCACCGCCAATACCACCACCACCAATACCATCACCAATACCACCACCACAAATACCACCAATACCAGCACAAACACCACCAATACCACCACCTCCACCAATACCACCACCACCAATACCACCAGCACTACCACCACCACCAATACCACCACCACCAATTCCAACACCACCACCAATACCATCACCAATACCACCACCAATCCAATCACCAATACCACCACCACCAATACCACCACCATCAATACCAGCACCATCAATACCAGCACCACCACCAGTATCACCAACAATACCACCACCAGCAATACCACCACCACCAATACCACCACCAATACCACCACTAATACCACCACCACCAATACCACCACAAAAACAACCACCACCACCAATACCAATGCCTCCCCAATACTAATACCCCCACCACCAATACCCTCACCACCAATACCGCCACCACCAATACCACCACCACCAATACCACCACCACCAATAACACCACCACCAATAACACCACCACCAATAACACCACCACCAATATCACCACCACCAATGTCCCCAATACCACCAAAAATACCACCAATACCAATACCACCAATATCACCACCAATACCAATACCACCAATACTATCACCACCAATATCACCACCACCAATATCCCCAATACCACCAAACATACCACCAATACTACCCCTACCACCAATACCACCAATATCACACCCATCTATACCACCAGCACCAATACTACCACCAATACCACCACCAATACAACCAACACCACCACAAATACCACCACAAATACCACCACAAATACCACCACCAATGCCACCACCACCAATGCCACTACCAATACCACCAATACCACCACCACCAAAACCACCAATTCCACCACCACCATCAATAACATTACCAATACAACCACCACCACCAATACAACTGCCACCAATGCCACCACCACCAATACCACCACCAACAATACCATCACTATTACCAAAACCACCATTACCAACAATACCACCATCACCAACAATACCACCACCACCAATACCACCACCAATACCACCACCACCAATACCACCACCACCAATACCACCACAACCAATACTACCACCAGTACCACCACAACCAATACCACCATGAAAACCACCACCAATACCAATGGCACCCCCAATACCAATACCACCACCACCAATACCACCACCATCTATACCACCACCACCAATACCACCACTAATACCAATACCACCATCAAAACCACTGCCAAAACCACCACCACCACCAATACCACCACCAATACCACTGCAACCGATACCACCTCCATATACCACCAGCACCAATACCACCATGAAAACCACCAAAAATACCAATGCCACCCCAATACCACCACCACCAATATCACCACCACCAATACCACCAGTACCAATACCACCACCATCAATACCAATACCACCACCACAAATACCACCACAATACCACCACCAATAAAAATACCACCAATACCACCACCACCAATACCATCACCAATACAGTACGACCAATGCCACCCCAATACCAATACCACCACAACCAATATCACCACCACCAATAAGACCAATACCAATACCACCACCAATACCACCACCACCACCACCACCATCAATACCACCACCAATACCACCACCAGCACCAATGCCACCACAACCATCAATACCATCACCAATACCAATACCACCAATACCACCACCAGCAATACCACCAGCAGCAATACCACCACCAATAACACCACAACCAATAACACCACTAATACCACCACCACCAATACCACCACAAAAACCACCACCACCAATACTAATGCCACCCCCAATACTAATACCCCCACCACCAATACCCTCACCACCAATACCAATACCACCACCACCAATAACACCACCACCAATACCACCACCAATATCCCCAATACCACCAAAAATACCACCAATTCCACCCCTACCACCAATACCAGCACCAATACCACCAATATTACCACCAATACCAATACCACCAATACTACCACCACCAATATCACCACCAATATCCCCAATACCACCCCCACCACCCAAACCACCACCAATACAACCAATACCACCACAAATGCCACCACCAACACCCCCACCAATACCAATACTTCCACCACCACCAATACCACCACCACCGTCACCACCACCAATGCCACCACCAGTACCACCAATACCACCACCACCAAAACCACCACCAATACCTCCACCACCAACACCATCACCAATACCATTACCAATACAACCACCATCACCAATACCACTGCCACCAATGCCACCACCACCAATACCACCACCAATATCACTGCAACCGATACCACCTCCATATACCACCAGCACCAATTCCACCATGAAATCCACCACCAATACCAATGCCACCCCAACACCAATACCACCAGTACCAATACCACCACCATCAATACCAATACCACCACCACCAGTACCACCAATACCACCACCAATACCACTGCAACCGATACCACCTCCATATACAACCAGCACCAATACCACCATGAAAACCACCACCAATACCACCCCAACACCAAATACCACCACCACCGATATCACCACCACCAATACCAATACCACCACCACCATTACCACCACCAATACCATCACCACCACCACCAATACCACCACCACTAATACCATCACCAATACACCACGACCAATGCCACCCCAATACCAATACCAACACAACCAATATCACCACCACCAATACCAATACTACCACCACCAATACCACCACCATCAATACCACCACCAATACCAATACCACCACCACCAGCACTGATACCACCACCAATACCATCACCAATACCACCACCACAAATACCACCAATACCAGCACAAATACCACCAATACCACTGATACCACCACCTCCACCAATACCACCAACACCACCAATATCACCACCACCAATATCACCACCAATTCCAACACCACCAATACCACCACCAATACCAGCACTACCACAAATACCACCACCAATACCGCCACCAGTATCACCAACAATACCACCAGCAATACCACCACCACCAATACCACCACAACCAATACCACCACTAATACCACCACCACCAATACCACCACAAAAACCACCGCCATCATCAATACCAATGCCACCCCAATACTAATACCCCCACCACCAATACCCTCACCACCAATACCACCACCACCAATAACACCACCACCAATACCACCACCACCAATACCAATACCACCAATACTACCACCACCAATATCACCACCACCAATATCCCCAATACCACCAAAAATACCACCAATACCACCCCGCCACCAATACCAGCACCAATACCACCAATATCACCAATACCACCAATACTACCACCACCAATATCACCACCACCAATATCCCAATACCCCCAAAAATACCACCAATACCACCCCCACCACCAATACCACAAATATCACAACCATCTATACCACCAGCACCAATACTACCACCAATACCACCACCACCACCAATATAACCAATACCACCACAAATACCACCACCAACACCACCACTACCAATACATCCACCACCACCAATACCACCACCACCAATACAATCACCATCAATACAACCATTACCAGCAATAATACCACCAATACCAATCCCACCACCACCAATACTACCACCAATCCCACCACAACCAATACCACCACCGATACCACCATGAAAGCCACCACCACCAATACCAATGCCACCCCAATACCAATACCACCACCACCAATACCATCATCACCAATACCACTAATACCAATACCGCCACCAATACCACCACCAATACCAACACCATCAATACCACCACCAATACCAATACCACCACCGCCACCAAAACCACCACAACCAATGCTACCACAAATACCACCAATACCACCACCAACAATACCACCACCAACAATACCACCACCACCAATACAACCACCAACAATACCAAAACCATCACCACCAATACCACCACCCGTATTATCACCAATACCACCACCACCAATACCATCACCACCAATACCACCACCACCAATACCAGCACCACCACCAATACCAGCATCAATACCGCCACTACCAATACCACCACCAATACCAATACCACCACCAGTACCACCACTGCCAATACCAGCCCACCACAATTACCATCACCAATAGCCCCACCCCAATACCACCACAACTACCACCTATACCACCACCAGGACCACCACCACCAATACCACTACAATCACCATTACCACCACCACCAATACAATCACCACCAACAATACCACCACTACCACCAATACCACCACCAATACGAATACCACCAATACCACCACCAATACCACCACCACCAATACCACCACTACCAATACCAATTCCACCACCAATACCAGCACCACCAATACCACCGCCCCCAATACCACCACCACCAATAACAATACCACCAACTCCACGCCTCTCACTCACTAGTGTACTAGCGTACTGTACGAGGCCGTAGCTGCAGCCAAGACCATCCCTTACTCCCTCCAAGCCTGCCATAAAGCACAACCCGCCCTGCACCAGGAGGTGAAGTAAGGCCTACTACAGTTGGAGGGTTTTTTATCAGGCCAAAGATAGCAATGACATTACGCAATGCCACACTGCACACTCAAATCAAGGAGAGGACAGGAAATAGCACCCCCTCCCACTCTTCCTCCTGAACCGCGACAGTGTAATCACAGAGTGAAATGTGTTGGAGCACTTTATTAGTGTTTATAGCTCGGATCATATGTAACTCTCGCTTCACAATTTGTGTGTGTCTAATTTACAACACTTACACATCTTCACTGCACTATTTATCACTACTTTGAAGATGTCGCAAGCCAGTTTCTTCCTCTGATATGTACAATCTAACAAGCAGTCGAGAAGGCCCTTTATTGTCCCGCAATGCGAGAGTTTAAGCTATTAGCATTCAATCAATCAATCAATCAGGGAATTGTAAGTGTGCTACTCACCTGTGAGGGTCTCAAGGCGCTGAGTGGGGGCTCCACAGATCTGTTTAGCCAAAGAGCCAGGTCTTGAGTGTCTTCCTGAAAGTGTTCAGGGAGAGGGTGCGTCTGATGTCTGCCAGTAGCTCTTTCCAGGCCTTGGCTGCAATGTACAATTGTCATTGTAAATGACAATGCCTTTTATTTATGTTTTAAAACCCAAAACATAAATAAAAAACATTGTCATTTACAATGCCAATAGCTCAAACTCGTGTGACTGCGAGACCTATTGCATTGCAAATGCTTGTTTTAAATATCTTCAATTGAGGGATTACATGCCGATGAGCGGCAAGCAAGCACAGGACATCGATAGGCCTGATCTCTCTTTATATTATTTTAAGCTTGGTATTAAACCCACTACAAGCATGATGTATCAAGCATTTCTGCAATTTGTTGTGGAACACACTCCATTATTAGCATCAAAATGGAGCAGACTTTTATCATCTGACATATCGGCTGAAGAAAATCACAGGGCTCTAGATCTGTTAGATCGTTTGGTACACTCTGTTAACCTTAAGTTACAACAGTGGCACACATTGTGTCTTTTATACTATACCCCAGTTGTCATTCTAATATGGGGAGTATTTGCCCTGACAGGTAGAACAGATAGAATAAGATCCCCTAAGTGCAATCTCTTTGTGGCTGATGTCCTACATATGTTTGCACTCTGCCCCTGTTTGCAAAAATTCTGGGAAGGGGTGATGAATTATATGTCATTAATCTTGGGCTCGCCCGTAAATGTATCTGTTAAGGAGAAAATTATGGGTAATATGTATGAATTTGTGGGGGGCTCTCAGAAATTTATTACAATCATGCTGGCATCTGCCGACTCTGCATTGCAAGGGCATGGATCTCCGGGAGTGCTCCTAATGACTGAGTTGCAAACCCTTATTTATCAAATATATGAATTGGAGCTTGCTTTGGCTAAAGCAAGGGGTCTTTCCTCACTCCAAAAATTTGGTAAGATCTGGAAAATTTTCAGACTGGATCTTTCTTATGTCGATAATGATTGATTGGAGGGTGAAATAGTTTTACATATGTTTATATCCCTGTAATGTCATGTAATAAAATCTAATCAGTCTTTTAATTATTTTTGTAGTTTTGGTAAATCCATGTATGAATTTGTTATGATCAATTGTGACTATTTGCACTGTTCTTTTCTATGATAATTTTATCCTGTATGAATTGCTATTAATTGTTTACTCTATGACCAGTAAAAATGTTCTTAAAAAAATAAATAAAAAAAGAGGTCTGTGATTTCTGATGCTTTGAGTACTGCAGAATGAACATGATGTGTAATGTGTGTTAGAAGTTAGAAGGTGTGTGGTTTTTAGTGGTTATGAGGTTGGGTCTTTGTTTTTGTGTGAACACTATGTGAGAGTTTAATTTGTCTAGGTCTGGTTGTGATTATGGGGATTGTCAGTAAGGGGTTCTGGTTGAAGCACGATTATATTTTTTTATGTAACTTTCACTGTAACTAGGATGGTGGTCCCAAGTAATGTAACTTCCTGCATAGAAGGATGATGGGATTCAATATTTGCTGCTCTGTAGATGATGTTAAATCTTATATGATGCATTTTGTTCTACTTCAACAACTTAAATATAATTAAAACAAACATGTCAAAATGCTTTACCATGTCCACAGGTCCTTATACGTCTAGCTTAAATATTATTTGGTTAATAACTTTTTTCATTATCCTCCACACTTGACATGACTAGAATTTGGCCATTGGAAATCGGTAGACCTCCTGCCACCACTGCTGTTGCAGAAAATCTTGGGTTAAGATAGACACTACCCTCTCTTTGAAGTGACACGGCTGGAGTGTGCTTTGCACTACGAAAATCAGTGAGAATGTCTTTCAAATTTTTACCAGAAAACACATGGAAGTACATCATACATGCCTTAATTACATTAATGTTAGATTACGCATAGTCCTGCTCCTTGGCTCCTGCAAGAGTTGATAAACAGACTGCAGCAGGTACAGAATGTTGCTGCCCACCTGATGTTGAATTTCCCTTATCGTGACTCAATTTGGAAGGGCCTGAGGACCTTACATTGGCTAACTATTAGCCAAAGAATAAAATTCAAAGCCCTCCTATTTGCGTTTAGGGCATTGCAAAAGACAGCCCTGACTTACATTCAAAACAAGGTAAAGAATTACCAACCATCAGAAATTTTCCCTCGACTCACCAAAATCTGCTGTGCATCCCTAGAATATACAAATCAAGAGCTGGAGGCTGGTCTTTTTCCTGCTGGCTCCTAAACTATAGAACTCTCTTACCGGCCATCTTTGGAGCATTAAGGCTCGCTTGAAGACCCACCTCTTCATAGACATATGACTCTCTTTTATTTCTACTCTGTCTCTTCTCTTGAAATATTAGGTTTCCTTCGTAGGGTTTCCTTTTCAGTATCTTGTTTCTCTGCAACTAGCGCTGGAACACTCCAATTGAAGCAGCTGTTTTGCTTAACAAACACGTATCATTTATTCATTCTAGCCCCGCATGGAAAAAGTTACACGAAGTATTGCAAAACATCATTACGCAGTGCAAAAAATGACGCAAAGTTTCTTTTGGAGGTTTAATGGTGGAAGAGTGGGGAGATATTTTGTGGCATAGTGTTGGTTTGTGGCAAGTTTGATAATCTGCCTATTGTGTTTGTTTGTGGCATTGTTTGTGTATTTCCTCTGTTTGTGCTTGTTTTGTATGTTGAAGTGAATCGGGGAAGTGGGAGTTTGGCTTAGTGGTTTCTTCATTGTTAAGCAATGGTTATTTTTGAGTTAGTTTAGGTTTAAATATGGCTAGTAGAGATAGGTAGAGGATGAGCATGGCCAGTTGTTAGGAGAGGGAGGTTGGAGTCACATTTGGCTAGTAATACATTACCTGCCATAAATGATAGCAGCATCAGGAAGAGTGGGTCAGGCTTACCCCATTCAAGAAGGCACGCAACAATGGGAGAGGGAAACCTGACATCTAACAGATGTCTCAAATGTGCAATTTGCTTTACAGCAGGTCCAGCACATATGGATAGATTCTGTATTCCAGGAAAGAGACCAAGTCCACCAGTTTGGAATTTAAGTTGGTGTAGAAGCTCCCATTAAAGGAACCATGCGTTGCTCAAACTGCAAATCATGTGAATCCATAATATCTGGGGAAACATTGACCCATAATTGATACAAAATCCATACCACACACATGTGGAACTGTAAGACACAAAACGTTATCTATTTAATCCTCTGTCCCTTTCAACTAGGGTACGTAGGCGAAATGTCTAGAGCTGTACACACAAGAATATCAGAACACCGTTCTGCGATAAAAACTAAAAAGCTATTAGCTCCCTTAGTAAAACACTTTCTACAGGCACAACATAAATCAGACGAACTGAGATGGCGCATTTTGGAAAAAATCAATACACCAGAAAATAAAGGTGGTACCCAAGTGCGCAAAAAACGAGAGGTTTTCTGGATTTTCTCTCTAGATACTTTCCACAATGGCTTAAATAGTGACCTACCCTGGGAGAATGCAATTATTTAACTCATTTGCATTCATCATTTTTCCCTGTCGCTTTACATTAATTTTCAATCTATTCATGTGTATAAATAATTAATATAACTTTATTTTTTTTTACAAAAATCATCCCCTTTCCCCTCAGACCAATCAATTATCTGTGCTGACAACTCCGAAAATATATGCTACATTATCATTTACGTCCCAGCAGAATTAAACTAAGACTTATAATATTATTTCTTTCATATATTACCTTTTACATCTTGGTATATTATTACTAGTAGGTCAATGATTTAGTTGCATTCTGAATTCATCTCGTAGATACTATCCCACATTTACATGTTTAAATACGTCAGGCGACATCAATCAATCATGAATTGGTTAAACATAATCCACCTCCTTAATACATAACTCGCCATTAGAGTAATGCTTCAATCTCTGTTATGATGTTAACCGCACATATAACTGTTTCAATCCACTCCTTTGTAGTCTTTGATGGTCATATGTGGTGAAAATCCAACTTAAATACCATTATTATAGTTCATATGAATTTTTATAAAAAAATGTTATGTATAAATTCAAGTCATCTCTACACACTGCTGTAATTAAGTTAGCGGTCTAGTTGTATTGTGTTTCAACTGCGATGATACAGTCACTAGTTTCCACGGCAGCACACGCCAGTTGACGCTAATCACGTTTGATCATCCAACAAATAGCCTTCCGTTACTTTTCTAACACGTAACACGCCATGCGAGCAGCGTCTCGAACTACGTAATGACGTTACACGTACCCGCACCTGCACCAAATCATTCCCCTGTAGTTCATATATTTAAACGCGGCAATACCCTCATACAAACGTTTATCTTTTTGGTCACCTATCCAGCTCGCGGCAACCTTGAGGCAATCGATACGCTTTATTATCAATTACCAGGTAAGAAGTCTATACAGCAACAAGCTAAAGATATAACCACGTATTCAAGAATCTAGATCAGATATATCATTAAGAACACTTAGCTCTAGATGTACCATAACAATATCCATCACTAAATCTGTTTAGCTTCTAACGATGCTGTAATAATGTTGATGCCAGACATTCAGTCTATGCCCTAATATGCCCTTTTCTAAATATCCTGAACACTATACCTGATCTAACAGTAGCCCATGGGGTTTCTGTAGTACTTAGTAATAGACGTGTAAGCAGTTTAGCTTCACTTAGCTAGCCGTTCATTACGAATAAAATATAGTTTATCTATAGATCTTATCTTTTATTGTTTTCCTTTTAGAAAACTTGTTCAACATAAAAGACCCTCGTCATCAATACGGCATCTTATAACCAAGTGCACGCGATCGTTGCCCAATATAAATCTCAACAAACATTAGGTAATTATGGAACAACTTGGACTCTTACTAATATTAACATTCACGGTCCGTGACTAAATAAGGGGAGGAATAAAATATATATCTGATCTTTTCATTTCAGAACTATCTACTTGAAAGTGAATGTTTCCACATTAGCAACCTCTATTGACCACACATAATATAAAGGATTCGATCTTTAAAATCCTAAGTGGACCAACATTGAAGTACAGGTACAAAGCCATTACATCAAATAAAGTTATTTGTCTCTTTGTACCATATAAAACATACATCAAAGCGGTACTTATTATGATTACAGGTCTCCATGAAATTATTTTTAAAAGCAACTAAACCTTTTTCCTGTAACCAATGGTATCAAATTCATAGTGGCACTCCACTGGATATCAGGTACTAAATAGTGAAACAAAATATAGCTATTCATTCACTTTTTCAATACTAAATGCACTTACGTATTATTTATCATAATTACAGGTTTTTTAATCAACCGTTTAAAACTACACACCTCTAACCTGTTTGTGAAGCTACTATTTCAAGTAAGCATTACTAAATTTATTGAACATTAATTCTTTTTTCTCTCTATTTTCTATCTCCTTTCACATACTATACTTCTTTATTCTCAAATCATTTTCTCCTTCCTTTTTTCACCTTCCTCTCCCTTTGGCTCGATTATCAACTCTGCTCTCAAAGAACTTCCTGAATGAGATAAATATGTACGGTAGATATACACAACATTATAACTAAAGTTATCTTTGTGTCCATTGAATTATGTAGCCGCCAACTGATATATATGAAAGTATGAAAAAGAAAAATATGATCTATGAAAGACAGGCTCTAGTCTCTGTTTTTTAATTACAGGAATTGTGGCTTTTCCTGACGAAGGCGTACTTTTCGCCGAAACGCGCGTAGAAGATTATTACACGGCCACTGAAATGTTTTTATTCTGTATAACCATTGTAATTTTAATGAAATCATCATATTAAGTGACTATTTTCTGCTCGACTATATACTTTTATTGTGATTTCTTTTACTGTGTGATACTTGTATGAATAATAAACACTATTGTATAATTTTTTAGTTTTGTTGTGGCTACAGTAATTGGACTTTTCTGCCATATAATTATGCTTTGATATATTAATTGCCTAGGAAGTTATTATCTCATTGTATATTACCCTGTCCTAGGAATTCAGGGGGTCCTAGTTAATCACATAATAAATGTTAGCAGCATCAGGAAGAGTGGGCCAGGCTTACCCCATTCAAGAATGCACGCAACAATGGGAGAGGGAAACCTGACATCTAACAGATGTCTCAAATGTGCAATTTGCTTTACAGCAGGTCCAGCACATATGGATAGATTCTGTATTCCAGGAAAGAGACCAAGTCCACCATCTTGGAATTTAAGTTGGTGTAGAAGTTGATAAGTAACTGTCAATGTAAAGTATTTTTTAATGTATTTTGTTTTTACAAATATGTTTTTATTATTTTACAAACTATTATGTTAAAAAAACTCTAGATGTAAAATTAAGAATAGTTTTAATAACATTATATTGTAACAAATAAATAGTTTGTATAATTTGATTTATATGATGAGCAAGAAATTAGGATCTTCAGGGGTGTCCCCGTAATGCCAGTGGTATTGATTGTTATAATAACAAAAGTGTACTTTCTTATTTTTTATAAAGTTAACAATTTTCTCTAATTTGTTACAAAAAAGGTGGTTTTAGGTGTCCATAGTTATGTGTCATGGCGGCTTTAATAGGAATTATAACTTAGATATTCTTAAAAAGATTTTGAAAAAAAAAGTTTACATTTTTGAATTGGTCCAACTGTTGCTTTACAACCTTCTTACCCAATGCAGTGCAGTAACCAAAGTTTCTGTGCTGCATGGCCTGAAAGAGAGAAAACAGAACCAGTGGCAGCCACTATTTACCAGGGGTGGTGGGGCGGGGGAGGCAGGGGGTATTTATTAAAATAATAAAAAAGACACTTACCTTCAGGCCGGCCACCTTGTGGGCCGCTGTCTCTCGCTCCTGGGAAGCAGGAACCAGGAAGCACCCAGGCTCCTGACTCCCCTAGCCAATCACAACACTGCAAAGCAGCATTGTGATTGGTCTGTGCACCATGGTTAAGCGCTCAGACAGGGAATAAGGGCTTGGGCATGTTCTGCACCCAGGCTGTAATGCAGCCTGGGTTCAGAACATGCAAGGTGCATACGACTGGTATGGTCAGCCCGAGAGGTCCGGCCAAACAGTTATGCGCACTTTAGAGTGGAGTAACCACTCCTCCTCCTGGCCCCTGCCCTGGCAGTCCAGTCCCGCCCACACCAGGAAACGGAAAATGAAAATGATAATAATGCTGGTGAGTATAATTTTTGTTTTCCAATAACTAGTGCTCGCAGAGCAATGGGGCGATGCTCCACCACCCTAGCTCTGGAGCCACCCTTGAACAGAACTGTGGCATATTGTAGTATTTCACGCAGGAGCAGGTTGTAGTAAAGTGAATTTATTGAAGTAGATGACTACACAGCTCTTGAACTGCCAACCATCTTCACAACCAGTCAGTATCCTCAAGTTGAATTATAACATTCCAACTATGACATCAGGAGCTGACATCACACACACTCAGCTGGGAGCAGGTGATGACTCAGGCTTACTTAACATTGACTACAGCATATAACATACCTCCTTTCCTCCTGAATAACTAAAACTAATACAAAACAAAACATATTATACAATGAATAAAACTTACATAAATTCTTAATCACGAAACCTATGAGAAATAACACGGACACTTGAACTCTTTCTACGTTGTCCAGCAAAAGGCTTGGAAGTGGTGTGTACTTAGCTTGACGAACTTGAATCTTTAGAAATAGAACGAGATCTTGTTTTAATTAGTCTAGACAAATTCCACCAACAACCCCCTTCAACCTGGGCAGCATTATTGTAAATACGAATGACCTTGACAGGATCCCCAAACTTAGAATACCCCTTCTTGGTGTGCACAGGACTCTTAATACGTACAAAGTCACCCACAGAAAGAGCAACAAACTTTACACTTTTCTTGTTGTCAAACCATGTTTTCTCTTTTTCTTGTGCAATATCAGAATTGACTTTGACTTTTCCCATAAGAACATCAACATCACACAACGTTTCCACCCATTTACCCATCCATCCTGGACGGAAACTTGTATTAGCTTTTCTACCTCTTAATATCTCAAAAGGAGAAACCTTTGTAGAAGAATGTGGTGTGGTTCTATAGAACCACAACATACTCTCGAGAGCTTTGTATACATCATGTCTCCCATTAACTGCCCACTTGACACACTCACCCACAATCCTATTCATTCTCTCAACGAGACCATTGGTTTGTGGATGATAAAGTGAGCTTTTGAGATGTTTAATGCCACTAAGCGTTAAAAAGGATTCAAATTCTTCACTCAGAAATTGGGTCCCATTGTCAGAAACTAAGAATTGTGGAAACCCTTCCCTCAAGAATATATCCTTGAGAAACTTGACAAGGCATGAAGAACTAGCCTCCCGGACTACCTTGATTTCCGGCCACTTTGATGCATAGTCCATTACTACTAAAATGTATTTCATTCCCAGAGGAAGAATCTCATAAGGTCCCATAATGTCAATACCTATTTTAACCCATGGTTTCGAAGGACATTCAATAGGGTGTAAAGGTGGTGTGGTCACTTTCAAGGTTTTTTCTGATGTTTGAAACACCGGACAGTTTTCAACCATAGTAGAAACCTCAACATCCATGCTGTGCCACCAAAAGTCATGACGGACTCGTCGTTTAGTGAGAGTGATCCCAGGTGTCCCTCATGAGCCTCTTTAATAATGTTGACCCTCAAGGAGTGAGGTGGTATAAACTTATCACATCTCATCAATAAACCGTCTTCTACTGAAATCTCTGACTCAACCTTCCAATAAGGTTGTAATGATGTAGGCAAAGATTTTTCTTTTGGCCACCCATTCCTGACAAGCTGGCGTACTTCTTGAAGAAGACAATCACCCAACAATGCTGCCCTCCAATCAGATTCAGAACCAACTGCAAGAATAGGAATATCTATTCAGGCCACCAAACAATCTTCATTATCTTCATCATTTAAATCTTGAAAACTGGTCCCTTCACAATGTCCACTGCTCTGAGGAAAACGAGATAAAAAATCAGCTCTAATATTCTTACCCCCAGAAATGTGAAAGACCTCAAATTGATATTGAAGAAGTTTACTAACCATCCTCGTAATTCTAGGAGTGCAATACTTACTGGGACCAGCAGACAATATAGCAACTAAAGGTTTGTGAACCGTTAGCAAATTGAAACGTCTTCCCCATACATAAGGTCGATACTTGTCTATAGCCCACAAACAAGCAAGAAGTTCCCTCTCAATCACCGAATACTGTGTTTCAGCACTGCTGAGCACCCTTGAGGCAAATGCAACAGTATTCTCAACATAGCCATTCTGTTGTGTAAGCATGGCACCCAAACCTCTCTGACTAGCATCAACAGTTATACAACATGGTAGATCCGGATCAAATTGAGTGAGAGCATCACTCTTTTTTAAAACATCTTTAACTTCCCTAAATGCCTGGTCACATTCCGCACACCACAAAAACTTCCTCGAAGACTTGAGTAAATCACTAATGGGCCTGACTATTGATGCATAATTAGGAATAAACCTAGAATAGTATTCTAGAAGGCCTAATAAAGACTTAACTCCTTTCTTATCTTCCGGTACCGGGGCCTCCAAAATAGCATCAATCAGACCCTGCCTAGGCTTGATACCCTCGTGAGTCAACAAATGTCCAAGGTATTCAACTTCACTACAGGAAAATTTACATTTCTCAGTTTTGAGTACAACCCCACTTTTCTTGAAAATTTCAAGAACCTGTCTGATGATAGCATCATGTGAGTCGTTATCCTTAGCGTAAATAAGGACATCATCTTGAAAGACAATGACTCCTTTAACACCTCTTAACATGTTTTGCATAACCCACTGGAACACGGACGCCGCGGAGGCTAAACAAAACGGCATTCTCCGATACCGAAACGTACCAAGAGGGGATACAAAAGCAGTTAGAGAACAAGAATCAGGATGCAATTCTATTTGATGATAGGCACTAGCCAAGTCTAATTTTGAAAACACACAAGCACCTTTGATACATGTGAAGAGGTCGGATATTCTGGGCAAAGGGTGGGAATCGATCCAGTTCTCTTTGTTGAGTGACCTAAGGTCCACACACACACGCAGCTGCCCATCCCTTTTTCGGGCAACAACAAGGGGAGACAACCAGAGAGAGGACTCTGTGGGCTCAATAATTCCTTTATCGCAAAGTGCACAAAGTTCTTTGTTGAGATCTTCTCGAACACTAAAAGGAACCCCTCTAAGCTTATGCTTGACAGGGATAGCTCCATCTTTAACAATGATTTTATGTTTGAATCCTGTGATTTTACCCAGATTGTTACTAAAGACAGAAGGAAATTCATTCTTCCACTTGGTACACACTCCTTCAGAGGTGACTAACATCACTTGCTCTTTAGTTCCTGGTTTTAAAATCATGCCAAAAAGGCCCTGGTGAAACCACCCTAGAATGTTCAAGCCCTTGACAGCCACATATATTTTCCCTCTGATTTTCCTCCCCTTGAAAATTAAAAAATCTTCAATGAAGCCTAAAAGATCAATTTTTCATCCTTCATAGGAAACCGGTGATCTATCAGGAGGGAATAATTGCCTATTTCCCCAGGTTTCATAAAATAGCTTCTGGGTTATCATTGTGATTCTAGCACCTGAATCTACAAGAAGATTAAGTTTCTTATCACCCACTACTATTTCAACAACCGGATCAACACAGCATGAAGGGTTACCAGTGAGAGGTATAGATGTTTCATTAACAGAACCCTCATCATGAACAACAGAAACAATTTCTTCATCTGACTCATCAGCAGATTCCACAACACAAGCTATCGACTTTTTTTTAAAATTTCTTCTTGAGGCAGTAATTACAAATTGAATTTATGGCAGGACATTTCCCTCCCTTAACATGTGATGCATTACCACATCTCAGACATACATTGTTAGGTATAGCAACATCTAATTTGTTATTTGAAAAACTCTTAGTGGTATTTTTACCTGCTTTGCCCTTATCTTTCTTTGCACCCCCAACAAAACTGACTTTATCAACTGGTTTATCTTCAAGTTCCTTTAGTGAAACTTGGGAGGTCTCAATACTTTTAGCAACTTTGATAGTTTCATCAAGTGTGGGATTGTCCATGGAAAGTAGTTTTTGCCTAATGTGTTTATATTTACCGTGGCATACAAACTGGTCACGAATAAGTTGTTGAGTAAAATTTTCAAACACACACACTGAGGCCAATTTTCTAAGAATGGAGATATAGCCATCAACATCTTCATTTTCAGATTGCTTTCTCTTGAAAAATGTATGCCTTAGCACAATCAAACTGGGTTGTTTGTCGAAACGAATCTTGAGTTTTGATACTGTTACTTGATAGTCGTCTAACTCTTCACCATTGTCCGCTAACTCTGGTAAATGCTTAAATATTGACCTACCCTCGAACCCAAGAGAATGTAGTAATAGATACTTTTTTCTTTCAGGGCGGTATCTTAGTGCGCTGATTGCTCCTAAGTAAGTCTCAAAAGCATCGAACCAAACATCCCACTTAACAGGAGGTTCACCTGGAGTTTCCAAAAATGCAGGAGGTGCATTGATTGATTGCATGCTTGACATGTATGAAGGTTGATAAGGACAAAATGAAACCCTAAACTGTACACGTACAATGCAAAAATAGCGTTACAGCTAAAGATCTATAGTATCCTTTGACGTTTGTTTAAACACTTATAGATATAAACTAGTGGAACTGATAGGTGTTAGATAAAACCACCTTTTGATTCAGTAATTATGTCAATTACCAGTGTAATACCGTTAAGCTGTAAAAAACAATTTTTTTTTTTTTAACAAAAAAATAATTTAAAAAAATTAATAAATAAATAACGAATAATCAATAGTTCACCACTAGTCACTGTAAATAGAGAATAGACGTCTCCAAACACGTTAGAAATATCCTTGAAATACGTAGAATTGAAAAAAAACAGGCCTTTTTGGCAAAATACACTCGTGGCTGGCAAAATACTCTCTCGTGGTTGGCAAAACAAGCTCTGGTTGGCAAAAAACAAACGTGGTTGGCAGCAAATGTATTTTGACAAACGTTGTCAAGAAAACCACAAAAGCATCCGAGGATAAAAGGTTTCTAGAAATATATGCAAATGAGCACCATTGTACTCATGACGTGCTCCAGGACGCTCGCTAAACCATCGTGCACATGCTCCGATCCGAGCCACTTCGTTGTGCACATGCGCGTGTACAATGAGCTCGCTACAGCATTGTCGCCATGCTCCAATCAGAACAAGTTCCTCACGCGCATGCGCGTGTAATCAGCCGTGTTGAAAGGAATGGAAGGCTCGAGGAGGACGCGCTGCCCGTAGCTTGAATTAAAACAAATACGCTCAGTCTGCGCGTGGACACCCAATTCTTTAAAATTATTAGTACTTCCAAATAAATTAGAAGAAGCTCAATTAGCGTCGAAAATAAGGGGAAGAGAAACAAAAGGCTTGACCTTAAAACAAAATGAATCTGCCAAGGAAACGCCACGCACTCTTTCCCTTTCACAAATCCAGCTGATTACTCATGAGCCAAGGAAACGCCACGGACTCTTTCCCTTTCGAGAGTCCAGCTGATACTCACGAGTCCTTGGCTAGAAGATGTCTCTTGAAGCAGGTTACATTAGTGCACCGCCATGTGAGACACAGAGAAAAAAAAACATCCAATCAGCAAATCGAAGAAAACGATGGGCATCACCGGATAGAAGCAAGCACAGCACAGCAAAAGTAGTCCAGGAGAACCACAGCAGCAATGAACGAAGAGCAGACCAACGCCGTACAGGTAACGCTGATTCTTCTTGATGAGTAGTAAGGTAGTGGATCTTGATGGTTGAGAATAGAATTGATCATTTGAGAGAATTGATAGAAGTTTTCCGTGGGTTCTGCTGTGTAGTCAAGTCGTTGCCAGATTTCTGTAGTAATTCACTCAGGAGCAGGTTGTAGTAAAGTGAATTTATTGAAGTAGATGACTACACAGCTCTTGAACTGCCAACCATCTTCACCACCAGTCAGTATCCTCAAGTTGAATTATAACACTCCAACTATGACATCAGGAGCTGACATCACACACACTCAGCTGGGAGCAGGCGATGACTCAGGCTTACTTAACATTGACTACAGCATATAACACATATCTAATAAGATACGCCACATTAAACCTCCCTCCGAGACTGACCTACTCAAAGTCGCTCCTGCCACCCTCGGGGACTTACCCCCCCCACATCAAAGGTGGAAAAGCAAACAGGAGAGTTTGAAGACCATATAGCAATGTGGGCAGGAAATTAATTTTCATGCTATTACATCTTCCCAGTAAATGAGATTTTTAATTTCCTCCAGTGATATAGGACCTTAAAAAGTGCAGTAAGAAGGGGAGTTCATTGCAAACAAATAAGTCCTTTGTTCGAGATGGCAAAAAAATCCCTAAGTAAAGGATGGCTGACGACTTCCACTGAAAGCCTACCTGGCAAATTGGGTCCTCAAGGCTATGATGAGGATCTGCAACTCCCAGGCCCCGTGACTTAGTAAAGATAACTTTGAAGGCGGATACCTGTGAAAAGGCCTCCATCTCCTCCATTAGAGCAGGGACCGTAACAGTGGGGTTCGTAATAAAGCAGAGGATGTCATCAGCGAATAAGGCAATCTTATGCTCAACCCCATCCACTGTCAAGCCAGATATCTGGGGATTAGTCTGAATCCCAATGGTTCCATCATAACAACAAATAAGGAGGGAGAAAGTGGGCAACCCTGACGAGTGCCTTGCATGGGCGAATAGGTTGGGAGAGGGAATCATTGATTTTAAGTTTGGCAGTTGGTTTTTGAAAATTGGCCAGGATAAATGTTTCATTTTGTGGCTCATTCAGACCCGATCCAGGATGTGAGATAGCTCCAATCCACCCAGTCGAACGGCTTCTCGGCATCATGAGAGGGAAGGGCTATAGGGTGGTGTAGTTGCTCCCCTACCTCCATAAGAGCCACCACTAGCCTAGGGTTATCTTTTGCTTGCTGATCATGAATAAAGACCGATTGTATCATACCAACAATAGTCAGCCACATATGGCACAAACCGGTAACTGAAATGGAAGCAAAAAGCTTCACATCCCAATTGAGGAGTGCAATAGGCTGATTAGATGGACATTGCATCGCAGGCTTGCCGGGTTTCAACAGAATGGTCATGTGCAATTCCAGTATAATGTTGGTGACTACTCCTGATGTTGGGAATGAGTTCAAAACAAACACTAGAGGCTCAATTAAGCACCTTACGTGAGGGGAGGTTGCTGATTGCTGCCCTAGTCTCAACTGAGGTGATGTCATCCTCCAAAATGGCGTAGCTCTTCTGTCCTATCCGGAGGACGATAAGTGCTTAAATAATCATCTTGTCACTGAGCATCAAGGTCCTGAGCTTGTTGAAGAACTCAATAAAAATTGCTAAAAATCGCTAGGATCTTCTCCGTCTCACGGCGAAGGCAACCCTCCTCATTCGCCAGTTCTCGCAGATGATTGCGAGTGGCTTGGATGCATAATTCATGCGCTAAAAGTCTATCCACTTTATCCCCTTTTTCATAATATGTTTGGTTAATATAAAGTAGTTTTTTGCCGCTGACTTCAACAAGAGGTGTTTTTAGCTCACTCCGTAGCTGATGCAAGTCCTGCAAGGTCTTGTGAGAGCCTTCTTCCCTGTGGCATGCTTTCCCCTGTCGTATCTGAGTCTCCAATTCAAGTGGACGGAGCTTGTTCGCCTGTTCGTAGCCCGTTGTGTGGGAGGTGAGCTCTCCCCGAAAAAAACTCTTTTGCCGCGTCCCAAAGCGTCGCAGGTGCCACATCTCTTGTGCCCTTTCTGGGGAAATAGTGTGCGATGCTATCTTTAATTCGCTCACGAAAGACCTGGTCCTTACGTGCAACTCCATTGAGGATCCACGGCTGAGGAAACCTACGTTTTGGGTGTGCCAAGCTAAGGGCCAGACATATTGGAGCGAGATTGAATATAGCGCCAACATCAACTTTACTGCCCAAAAGACAAGGCAGCAAGGACAGGGATATCAAGAAGTAGTTAATTTGTAAATAAGTTCTACGGACATTTGAAAAGAAAGTACAGTACCGTACCTCAGGTGGAGAGACCGGCAGGCTGCCAAAAAGCCCCCACCCCGTAGCCCCCATAAACCAAGGCAAGGGAGCTGCTGCCAGTCGGTGCTGGTGCCTTCTCACTGCCAGAGCAGCTTGACTCTCAGGCTGCAGAAGCCCCAAGATGGCTACCTACCACCTCACCTCGCCAGGGCCAATCCGCTTTCTGCCTCGTCTTCCTCTCACTCCCTTGTAGCCGCAGCCACTACAGACGCTCCACTACATCCCCAAGTTTAACAGCAATAACATGCCATTTGAGGAAATTGGGGGCCCAAGCATGCAGAGCTCAGGAGAGATGCGTGTTGCTGGGTTTCCTCCTTGGCCACGCCCCCTTATTGGATTATTTTCACCTGCAATGTTTTTATGATGATGATAATTAAATTGTAATTTTGATCCATCAAATAAATTTGGAATTGGAAATATGCTGAGTCAAATTAGATTGTAAGCCAATTGTCTTTTTTCTTATTAAATGTGTAAGCTCAACCCGGTTTCCTATTGAAGTCTGTTGCATCACATTTAGGGAAAGTTTCACCTAAAAGTAGAAGTTTATAAATCATATCCTGTTGAGACATAATACACATTTTTTGGCATACAAAATTGTAAAGGTGAAATGCTCAGCTTCAAACACAACCCCCAAGGTAACTACAAATACTTGTTATTTGCATATTAATCCTCTCTAGGGACATTGTGCACATTTTATCCACGCTAGAAAAATCTGCTAATTAGTACCATTACTAAATGAAACAATAACATTTCAAGTAGACAATAATTAAATGCATCTTACTCTTTGATGATGTGCAGGGTAGACTTTAGTAATGCCATCTTTGTTGGGCTACATGCAAATTACACTTGACACTTTAAAATAATTCTATTAGGGCTTAACACAAATGTTATACTACAATAAAACATTCTGTGGCATATCCAGACTAGCCAGGAATATGAATTCACAATTACATGCTATATTTGCACAATAACAAACCTTCTTAAAATACACACCTGCATATACTAAGGGACCTAATTATGAGCCAGTACAACATGGTGCAAGAGTGACTACTTTGCGTGGCCCTGATTGGCTCCATAAATCTGAAGTAAGACTACATAGTGCAAATTGCTGCCTTACCTTACTTTGCCCTGGAAAAACATTCCATTGGCAGTGCGTGGGTGTTCTTGCAACCCCTATGGTTTTTGGCGCAACCCAGATTTACCAGAACTGGTAGACCTGGGAATGTGCCAAAAAGATACACCTTCCCAGGAGAGGGGTAATGAGGAGAAATATCTTTAATTCTCCTCGTTACTTTCTTTCCCTATGTGTGCTGCAGAATGCAGCACACATAGAAAGAGGAATATGTCTCTCAGGATTGTTTTTGTGCAGGAAGATGCCTCTTCCTGCACAAAAACAGTCCTGAGTGCAACGCAGGCACCTCTTGAACAATATGACTTAGGGTCAATATAATAGCAAAGCCTGCTATTCTAGTCAAGAAAGGCTAGCTGGGTTTGTGAGCTCAGAAAGCGAAGGCTTCATTTAAAGCGGATGATACGATACTGCATGGCCACCCTCCTTGTCGCCTGGCATGAAGGTCCCTCTCTAACCATTCACACTCTATGCCTGGCTTTTAAAAAAAAAGTTAGATGTTGTTGAACTTTTCAAAATAATCAATTCCTATAAAATGCCCATATGCATTTTTCCTTATTCTTACTCTGCAAATCTCTGTCCTTGGAATATTGAAATCAAACAAGACACACAGTTAGCAGTTTCTCAAGAAACTTTGCTCATAAGCAACAACAATTGTTTAGAACAAAGCAGAACAGTCAGTACAGATTAAATACTATGAATATATTCAGGAAGACTTGAATATCACATTGCAAGGGAAAAGTAACATAAATATGTACTGTGTATTCTATATTTGCTACACGCATTCACTTCTAAAAGAATAACATATTTCACCTAAAAGGGGACAACTTATAAGGAAAAAACAAATGATAATCATAACACTTTGTCTACAGGAAATACACCGATACCTAAAATTTACCAAAGTTGCTTTAGCGTTTATTAAATATTGAAATATGGGTACTTATGTTAAATTTTAAAAAACAAGTATCTAACAGCCACCTGTCCACAAGCTTTTCTCTTGCTAGCCACTCATATAGTTCAGAGTGTCTAAAGATGTAGGAGACATGAGTGCTCCAAGAGTTTCGAGCAGCTAGGTCTGTGGTCAGACATGTGACCTTACATACTACCTTTATATTTAAAGAATGTTGGCTCTTACTATTGTGATACACAAACTCTGTTTCAAAAGTTGGACTAATTAGAACATATGTACCATCTATACATAGACTCACATGGGGAAAGTGCTACTGTAGTTTCCAACACAGCAGGGGCATTTGAAAATACAATGTGTGAATGTATTCTAGATAACATTGAGATGAGAACATTTTTCAAAAACCTTCAAAAGGCACTGTGTAATATCTCTCCTGCAACTGCAACAGTTCATTGGCAGCTAACATAAGCTAAAAGTTTTAAGCTACACAAAACCTGAAGGTGTCTATGAATATCACCACTGCTCTGTGTCCAAACGTTAATTAAAGTTGGAACCTGTCTATAGCATAAGCCTGCTCATCTGTTTGTTCAAATAAGCAACATGGGGGTGGGTGCAGAGGAATACCAGCAGTGGACACAGACATGGGGGTGGGTGCAGAGGAATACCAGCAGTGGACAGGGACATGTGAGGGGTGGGTGCCCATCACTCCCAGCAGTGGACAGAGACATGGGGGTGGGTGCAGAGGGATACCAGCAGTGGACACAGACATGGGGGTGGGTGCAGAGGAATACCAGCAGTGGACAGGGACATGTGAGGGGTGGGTGCCCATCACTCCCAGCAGTGGACAGAGACATGGGGGTGGGTGCAGAGGAATACCAGCAGTGGACACAGACATGGGGGTGGGTGCAGAGGAATACCAGCAGTGGACAGAGACATGGGGGTGGGTGCAGAGGAATACCAGCAGTGGACAGGGACATGTGAGGGGTGGGTGCCCATTACTCCCAGCAGTGGACAGAGACATGGGGGTGGGTGCAGAGGAATACCAGCAGTGGACACAGACATGGGGGTGGGTGCAGAGGACTCCCAGAAGTGGACAGAGACATGGGGGTGGGTGCAGAGGACTCCCAGCAGTGGACAGAGACATGGGGGTGGGTGCATATCAACACCAGCAGTGGACAGAGACATGGGGGTGGGTGCAGAGGACTCCCAGCAGTGGACAGAGACATGGGGGTGGGTGCAGAGGACTCTCAGCAGTGGACAGAGACATGGGGGTGGGTGCAGAGGAATATCAGCAGTGGACAGAGACATGGGGGTGGGTGCAGAGGACTCTCAGCAGTGGACAGAGACATGGGGGTGGGTGCAGAGGACTCCCAGAAGTGGACAGAGACACGGGGGTGGGTGCAGAGGACTCCCAGCAGTGGACAGAGACATGGGGCGGGTGCATATCAACACCAGCAGTGGACAGAGACATGGGGGTGGGTGCAGAGGACTCCCCGCAGTGGACAGAGACATGGGGTGGGTGCAGAGGACTCCCAGCAGTGGACAGAGACAAGGGGGTGGGTGAAGAGGACTCCCAGCAGTGGACAGAGACATGGAGGTGGGTGCAGAGGACTCCCAGCAATGGACAGAGACATGGGGGTGGGTGCATATCAACACCAGCCGTGGACAGAGACATGGGGGTGGGTGCAGAGGACTCCCAGCAGTGGACAGAGACATGGGGGTGGGTGCATATCAACACCAGCAGTGGACAGAGACATGGGGGTGGGTGCAGAGGACTCCCAGCAGTGGACAGAGACATGGGGGTGGGTGCAGAGGACTCTCAGCAGTGGACAGAGACATGGGGGTGGGTGCAGAGGAATATCAGCAGTGGACAGAGACATGGGGGTGGGTGCAGAGGACTCTCAGCAGTGGACAGAGACATGGGGGTGGGTGCAGAGGACTCCCAGAAGTGGACAGAGACACGGGGGTGGGTGCAGAGGACTCCCAGCAGTGGACAGAGACATGGGGTGGGTGCATATCAACACCAGCAGTGGACAGAGACATGGGGGTGGGTGCAGAGGACTCCCCACAGTGGACAGAGACATGGGGTGGGTGCAGAGGACTCCCAGCAGTGGACAGAGACAAGGGGGTGGGTGAAGAGGACTCCCAGCAGTGGACAGAGACATGGAGGTGGGTGCAGAGGACTCCCAGCAATGGACAGAGACATGGGGGTGGGTGCATATCAACACCAGCCGTGGACAGAGACATGGGGGTGGGTGCAGAGGACTCCCAGCAGTGGACAGAGACATGGGGGTGGGTGCATATCAACACCAGCAGTGGACAGAGACATGTGGGTGGGTGCAGAGGACTCCCAGCAGTGGACAGAGACATGGGGGTGGGTGCAGAGGACTCCCAACAGTGGACAGAGACATGGGGGTGGGTGCATATCAACAACAACAGTGGACAGAGACATGGGGTGGGTGCAGAGGACTCCCAGCAGTGGACAGACATATATGAGTGGGTGCAGAGGACTCCCAGCAGTGGACAGAGACATGGGGGGGTGTACATCATTATCAGATGACCACAACTCCATGGGTGTATGTACACATCCCTAACTTTGGACAATGATGATAGTGCCATAACAACACATCACTGACAGCAGTGTCGCACTCTCAGGAGGATGGATGTCTTTCCCCCACTGCATGACACACCACATGTGGGTGTGAGGACAAATTACACATGCATACCCACCCCTGGCAGATGCAGCACAATACACACACTGAGATCATGACAAGACTGTATAGTCATGTCACTGCCTACTAAACTAAGAGAGGCAAAGAGAACACACACTGTCACGCACATCCCAGGACTGATAGGAATGTTCAGGTGCTGGGCCAGCCACCAAGATGTTGTCTGTCATGGAAGGAATAGGGTGGAGTTCCCACAGATACAATGCCCACAAGTGTGAGTCAGGTGTTCAAATACCCAGCAGAACAAGTACCATATGTGTGCTAGGCTGGGATTACACACATGCATTGTGCGGAAAAGGGACAATTTCTCCATGAAGGCATGGCAAAATACTCTATACACAAGTACAGTGAGTACCAAGGATGGCACAGACGATGCAGCCGGAGACATTGCTGAGCATGCATGACCAGAGTTGAAGGGATCCATCACCAACAAAGGAAATGTAGACACAGGTCAACAACAATTGTGCAACTCTCTGCAGGGAAGATGTCAGGTGCCACAGAGGAAGGAACACTCCTTGGGACAATGTCCCCAAACACAAAGAGCATACACGACAAAGAATCTTTGCAGAGACCTTGTGATGGCACGCAGATACCAGGTTCCACCCCATGAGCAGCAGACTACAACATTTCCCTGAAACATAACACATGCCCACAACCCCAACTCCTGTAGCATCAGCATCAACATCAATACCTGAAATGCAAGACTTTTCTAACAAAAACAGAAAATGCTTTATTCAGCATGAAAATAATAATGTGTAAACAAGACTATTCACAAAGGCCAATGGCCAGTCCATATCATCAGTCCTTGGGGGGGACAGAAGGGGGAAGGGTAGGTGTGGTGGGTGCAGGGACGGACGACTCCACCACAGGGGGTGGGGCAGCGCCAAAGGTGGAGGTGAGCTCGGCACTCCACACTTCTGCCAGTTCTTCAAGCGTCTCCCCTGCACCCAGAGAAACAACAGGCCCCAAGGAGGGGGGGGGGGGGGGGGGGTCGGCGGGATGGGTTGCAGCGCTACTGGGGGTGGTGGTGGACAGGCTGGGGGACTTAACTCCCCTACCCGTGGAGTGCCTTGACTGTTTCCGGCCAGGTGAACTAGTGGGGCTGAGGCCCAGCCCAGCAAAGTAGGCCTCCTTCTCTGAATCTGGGGCAGGGGAGCCAAGGGGAGTGACATCGGAGGGACTGGGGAGTGAGTCATGTGGACGATGACTGTGGCTGCATGCCTGCCTGTGTGCCCCAGACCCAGTGGGTGTGCCTGCTTCCCCCTGAGTGTGCGTGTTAGGAGGTGTGCGCTTGCCCTTACGTGGTGGTGTGCTGCTTGTGTATGGTGGGGTTCGTGTGTGTGGATGTCTTGGTGTGTCAGGATCGATTTCTGCCCAACTTGCAACTGCCGTTGAATGTCCACAGACTCGGCAGTGAGGGCAGCAGGGGGGACAGGGGCAGGGGGTGCGGTGCCTGGCACGAAGGAGACACGATGTGGCCTAGCACGGACAGAAGGGACCTGAGCAAGTGGGAGGGCGTTGATGGGAATGGAGGGAGCGGGTACCGATGGAGTGCTGCTGCCAGCTGTTGGAGAAGCCTCCGCCCCCTCAGGAAGTTCAGCCTTGGACCCGTCAGCCTCGTAGTCAGTGTTGGTACTGGGCAGGTCCTCCGCCTCACTCCCCTCGCCCTCGGTGCCATTTGAGTCCGCCGACTCCTCAGCAGTGGTGGCACCACTGCTCGATCCATCCTCCACGTCCGTGCAGGTGTCTCCCTCGGTGTCCTCCGATGATGCTGTGGGCAAGGTGAAGAGACAGGAAAAAATAAGTCACCTGTATACATCTGACACATGAGTCCAAACAAAATAGGCAACAGTGCATATCAGGAAAGGCATCATGAGTAACATCTAGAATACTCGCCACATATGTAAGCCCTGCACTCCCCAGTTGGTTGACCCACCATGCCACTTGGAAACAATGAAAATTAGGACACAACAGCAAATAACTTGAAATCACAAGATCATGAGAAGCTAGTGTCTGGGATCAGTTGAGCACAGCAAGACTATGAAGGCATGCCACCTCTTGTTCACTGTGAACCAAACAGTATTGTCGCACCCAAGGCCAAATACCACATGCCAATGCAGAAGGTGTCCCCCACACTCAGAGACCTGTGAGTACTTTTGAAACCCCAAAGAAATACATTGTGACTCCTGGAGAATCACAACCCTTTACACAATGGACATGTCTAGAATGTGTGAATGAGGCACTCTGTGAACACAAAACACATGTGTCTGTGAACACAACACACATGTGTCTGTATAGCAGAAGTCACACAAGGAGGTGCACACCAAACTACATGTACACAGTCATTGTCTGAGCTGCCAGACTCATTCAAATCAACCGCTGTTAGGCAGAAATGGCTTATCAGTAAGTACATATACATGGCACCACGTGGTCTGGATGACTTGACACTCGTAAGTTGGTATCAGCAACAACCAAGGACTAACCCAAATGCTACCACACTGTGGGAACATGTATATGTATGAACTCCAAACAAGTTTTGTTCAAACTGTGCCTTACTTTAAAATGTGCCAGCGTGTCCCTGGAAAGTGTAAAGGTGGTGTCTTGTGCACTTCCTTGAGACACATCTGTCACGCAGGCACATCATTGTCCTTCACAACAAAACAACAAGGTCAAGCATATGAAACATTGAGACATGTTGACAGGTGTAGTGAGTGCCAATGGACATTTTCTCTGAGTAACAACTTGAATAATGTCATTTGTCACATGGCTATCCGTCACCTGATCACACAGTTGGCTACACATATGTCCTACTGACTGTCATCTGGAGTGGCACACATGTCCACACCCAGGACAATGCATGAGCTAATGGGCCTGCAATTGTTTAGCAAAAAAGCCTAGCTGTACTGTGGGTTCCCCCTCATGGCAAGCCAGAATGTACCCACAGATGTCAGCACACAAAGTCACAACTGTGTAGCATCTGAACCACACACAGGTGCCAAAAATGTACAAGCAGGATACATGATTGTCAAAAACTGACACAGGCTACGAAGCACGAACATTAAGCACTGGCCAACATCACGGGGGCACTGCACGAAGACTTTCTGTACTACGAATCATCACATACAAGTCAGAACTGGCAATGAAACATCAGGGTTGAACATGTACGCCCCTCCCGCACACACCCACCCATACCTGAGTCAATGTGACTGATACCGATCAAGAAGTGACACCTCTTATTCAGGGTTACAATAACTGTGCTTGAAAACTAGCTTCATTAACACGACATCACCTTGTAGGGCTGCCAAAACATATTGGTCACAAACAAACATCAACAGATTGTTGTGAATAGCCACACAGGCACTGCCCAGTGTGAGTATGCACAAGCAAACTGGTGTATCCCTGTCCAGTGGACAAATGTATCACACATGTGAAAAATACTACCTAGGCCCAGGAACAATGGCACAGAGGCAGAGCCATGCTGAACCCACAGTGAATGTGCACAGTGTTGGATGACACACATGAGTAGGAGGGCAGGCTGTGTCAGGGGACTGTAGTGGGCACACTGCTCCATGGTCCTGGAATGAGCTGACTGTAACAGGAGCAACCGTCCCGGCACTATGCATATATCCCACTCATGCACATCATGTCTGAGGCCACAACATTGGTAATGCATGCTGCAAGTCTGTTCATTTGAAACCTCACACTCCTATGTTGAGACTCAGCATCAGTGCCAACAATTATGCACCCCCAAATGACTGAACAGGACAGGGCACAGGCAGACCACCCCCACACATGATGCTGAAAGCAGTGTGCACCTTGATTAACTGGCAACCTAGATGACCATGTGCAATAGTGATAACACACAGACCAGGTAACACATGTCAAGGAGGGGAAGGGAGGAGGAACAGCACTGGTTGACTTGGGAGAACAGTATATGCACTGCACATATATACCCTGGCAGTGTATCCAGGCGACTGAGCAGCTACAAAAGCTGGTGACACACAACAAACACACATGTACCTACCCCCTTCCTGCTGCTGTGACTCCTGTATCCGCCTATCCAGGTCAGGGAAGACCACCGCCAGGACACGCTTCATCTGGTGGGTCAGGCGCCGGCGCCTGCCATGCTTGCGAGGAGCCTCCTCCTTCAGCATGACCCGGGCGATCCTCCGGGTCCAGCACCGGATGTCCTGCCATCTCTTCCTCACTTGTGGCAGGCGCCGACTGCGACCCTCCACCGATTGCACGGCCTTGATGGCATCCTTCCAGATCTTCCCCTTGTGGTAGGCGGTTACCTGTGTGGATGACAAAGTGGGACAACATCACTACACCTGCACCATGTCACAGAGACACACATTTGAACATCTTTGATTTGTTGAACCGGGCATAGTATGCTGGAAAGTAATAGCACCTTAGTCATAGGGACTTTTTCCACTGTGGACGCACCAATGCACTACATAGCATAGTAAGTACCCAGGTGGCATGAGGGGTGCGAAACAATCCCTGATCATGGCACACACTGTGCATCCCAAGCAACACAAGGCTGATGGACAGCATCGCAAAGCAGTCACATGCCCCAGGCCACTGACAAAACCTCAGCAGAGTACACAGACACACACAGGCACACATCAATCACCTGCCATTGGCAACAGCGGATGCAAACCTCACTCTGCACATGTGCCACTTGCCAGGGGGGGTCACAGGTGTGGGGCTAGCTCAGCAAGTCAGACACACAGCACGGCTTACTTCTCACATCAGATGGATTGAGCAGTTGCCTCCTCCATGCAGCTGTGGTGCAACACTCCACATAGACACTCACCCACATGACAAGAAACATTCACACACATCAATGTCCAGGGAGCGTACACATCATTTGGACACTCTCACCACTCTCACCACAGCTCCACTCAACTCTCACACACATCTGTGGGTGCAGTCACCTGTCACACCCGGGTGACCACTGAATCACCGCAGGACAATAGAACAAGAATTCCCAAGAGGATTAGGCTGGCTGAATGTGCCATGTACTATGCAGTGAATGTCACAGTAAGCACAATGCAAGTGAGGAGTGCACACATGAACTACATCAAGCCCTGCATGAGAGACATAAGCCATCCACCCCCCCCCCTGGGACCCACTCCAACCAACATTGCATGTCTGTCACACCTGGACACAATGCCAGAAGTGACAGACACAAAAAAGGTGCACAGGCAAAGGTAGTGGAGTCAGCACTCACCTGCTCCCCTGGTCGACCATACAGCATAGGGTACCGTGGGAGGATCACATCCAGCAGGGCCTCATTCTCCTCCTGGGTGAAAGGCTGGGCCCTCTCCACAGTCCTTGACATGGTGCCAGAGGGAGACAATACAGCAGCAGTGGTATCGACTGACATGTTGTGCAGGCAAGTGCCCTCCCATGGGTTCTGCCTGCCTTATATCTGCCTTGCTGGTCTATTTCATTTACAGGAGTACAGAGTGATTGGTCAGACTCATTTGCATCCTACGTTTCCTCCAATCCCTTTAAACATACACCAGTGACAGCCTTAGCATCTTTCGAATTTGCAGCATCATGTCAAGTCAACAACCACTTTGCAACAATGTATAATGTGGCCAACTGCTTTTTCCAGACCACATGATGTTAAATTTTGAACTTGAAACTCGGTATCCATGACAACCAGCATGCATTTAGGCCCTAATACTTGTCCCTCATGTGTCCCCATTGTAATTCTTAAATCCCCACACAGGTACGGCGTGTTTCACACGTACCCCTAGGGCACCATCATTACAGTAATACGGGCCGTACTCACGCGTGAGTACGGGCCGTATCACTAGGGCATACGGTACCCCAACTATAGTGATAGGCACGTACTCACGCGTGTACGGGCCATACATGCGTGAGTACGAGCCGTATCACTAGGGCCTACGGTACCCCAACTATAGTGATAGGCACGTACACACGCGTGTACGGGCCCTACATGCGTGAGTACGGGCCGTATCACTAGGGCCTACGGTACCCCAACTATAGTGATAGGCACGTACTCACACGTGTACGGGCCGTACACGCGTGAGTACGAGCCGTATCACTAGGGCCTACGGTACCCCAACTATAGTGATAGGCACGTACTCACGCGTGTACGGGCCGTACACGCTTGAGTACGTGCCATACACGCGTGAGTACGTGCCGTATCACTAGGGCCTACGGTATCCCAACTATAGTGATAGGCACGTACTCACGCGTGTATGGGCCGTACACGCATGAGTATGTGCCATACATGCGTGAGTACGTGCCGTATCACTAGGGCCTACGGTAACACAACTATAGTGATAGGCATGTACTCACGCGTGTACGGCACGTACTCACGAGTGAGTACGTGCCTATCACTATAGAGCGTGTGTACTGCGTTTCACAGCTTACACTGGTGATAGGAGGCGCACACGAAAGGAATGGAGGTGTCAGACTCGCACAAGGCTGGACATCAAGTCATTGTCAGTGCAGTCCTTCATGTGCAAGGCCTAGGTGTGTCAGGCAGTGATGTGGCACATGTGTCATCATGTTGTGGCACAATAGATGTGTGATGAGCTGTTTACACATGTCTTGTGTGATGGGGCACTACGTGGCACACTTCCCCTTCACACTTTGCACATGTGTGCATGTAGGACACACGTGTCAAGCACTGCATAACTGGTATGGCACAGTCACCAACACCCGCAACTGTCCCCTGATGCAGGTACACGGATAATTACACCTGACATGTGACTACCAGCGTGCCACGATGTGACTATGTCATGTGTGTGTCATGTGTTCCCATGAGCTTGCCGTTGGTGTTCCGTCAACTCAATCTGCTGTTGCAGCATCCAACATGTGTCTGTGTGCATATGTGCATGACACACATATACGCACACCATGCCACATGTGGACTCACACGTTACATGTGTCATGATGGTTCGAAGATGACTTCATGACATGAGGCAATATCTGCGTTGTCTCAATGTATGTGTCATCAGTTTTTGACATGTACCCCTTCATGGAAATGTGTGTTATCTGTCCTTTTTCAGATGACATGTGACCTGTGCGTCTAGACTCCCGCCAGCTGTCTGTATGAGATAACATCCTTCAAATGCTGATATGTGGATGTCTGTCACTTACACTGGCCCACAGCTATTTTAATGGCATGTCACGTTAACATTGCCATGCAACTATTGTGGCTGGCTCTTTGTAGGAGTATCACCTGGCTGGCCTACGTGTCCTGGATGTATTGCACAGGCCAGACCTGGATGCCATGCGTGAACATGACTGCATACGCAGATACCGCTTCTCGCAAGAGTTGATAGAGAACTTGACCCGCCGGCTTGAACCACACCTCCAACCACAACACAGGTATCCTACAGCTCTGACCCCCAAGATGAAGGTGATGGCAGCCCTACATTTTTTTGCCACTGGCACGTTTCAATTGACCATAGTTGATGTTGGTGGCATGTCCCAGACAATGTTCAGCCATGTCCTGCATGATGTTTTAGAAGCCATGTTGGTGCACCTGGATGAATTCATCCATTTTCCCACTTGTGAGCAGTTGACACGTGTCAAGGGTGAGTTCTATGCCCTGGGAGGGATGCCTCATGTAATTGGGGCCATTGATGGGACACATGTGGCTTTGGTACCACCACAGGCACAGGAGGTAGCCTATTGCAATGGTAAACATTACCACTCTATCAATGCCCTTGTGGTGTGTCTTGCTAACATGCTGATTTCCCATGTCTGTGCCCGTTTTCCAGGGTCCGCACATGATGCCTACATCATGAGGCGTAGCAGGGTGCCAGAAATGATGCTGCAGCTGCACGCGGAACGAGCATGTCTTGTTGGTGGGTATACTCTGTTAGTCCTGTGTTTCGCGCTATCTTTGTATCTTACGGCGTCTCCTGACCCACTTCTTCACATGATGTTTCCATGTAGGGGACTCTGGCTATCCCAACATGCCATGGCTGATGACGCCTCTCCGCAACCCCAGAACAGCCGCAGAACGCCGGTACAACGACACCCATGGGCAGACGAGGCGCGTGATTGAGAGGACGTTTGGACTCCTGAAGAGCAGATTCCGGTGCCTCCACAAGACCGGCGGCGCCCTCCCATATGCCCCGGTGAAGGTCTGCAAAATCTTCATTGTGTGCTGCATGCTGCACAACATGGCAGTGGAGAAGGCCGTGCCACTCATCCTTGATCCGGATGAGCAGGATCATCCACCCGTGGAGGATGAAGGGCTTGGGCACGGGGCAAGTGAGGATGAGGACATCCGGAGTCAGCTTATCCGCAACTTCTTCTCATAATGGTGAGTCCCTGTGTCTGAGTGTGCACACTTTGAGCCTTGTGTGGCATGTGTTGCAATGTGTGTGTCCAGCTGACTGTGTGCTAAGTGACTTGGAGGTGTGTTCTGATGTGTCATTCAAGTGATGATGTCATTCCACACATTTTAGCTGGGACACTACATTTTTTAAGAGCATGGTGACAACATCATTCCTGTAGAGTACATGTACATGTCTGCGGATTACTAGCTCTTCGCTGACTTGTTGTGTGTCTGTCCTCCCCAGGTTCTTGCGGCTGTCTGCTCATGTCATCATTGCCCTCCTGCTATTCCTCATGAGTATTGCAACGTGTGCTGGATCAGAGTTACATGCACAGACATAGTGAAAAGTCATTTTGGGTAAGGAGTGCAGCAAGGCATTTTGTGGGTGGTACGTGTTTGTGATATGTGGGGACTGCTCCTGTGCATGTTGTGTTACCATGCATACATGTCGACTCACCATGGGGCACATGACGTGTTGCATGGCTCCCATGAATTGATAGTCACCCTTCCTGACAGTCATCTGTAATGGTTTGTGGATTCTGATGAAGGCATCAATGTGTGTATAACGTCCTTCAGGAACATACGGGATGCTAATGGTGGACATAGTGTGGGACATCCCCATATGAGGCTCAATGGGGAATTGCAGACTCTCCGTGTGCAGCAAGGGGTGTTAGGCTCAACCCCTTCACTTGTGTGCCAGCTCAGTAGGATTTACCACATCTGTGTGTTGAAGGGGGTGTTCAGTGTAGGTCACACATGGTCAGCCAAATGACCTGTGAGTCTGTTCCAATTGATGCATTTCCCTTAGTGTGAGGCTGAGTAATAAAGGTCTTCGTCACACTCCAAGGTGCCTCATCTCTGTCAATGCAGGTCTCGTGCCACTTTGCATGCGGCATATCTGGCATAGTTGTGGAAGATTATGCATAGGAGTCCATATGTAGTTTAGCAACATGCATGCAGTTGCTCATGGATTAGGCTCCTTATTGGGCATGAAGTACATGGTCGTGTATGTTTTTTGGCATGCTGGTCCACACAATGGGCCATCAACACCTGCTGAGGGTGTGTCTCCTGTGCGCAGGTCGGGCTTCAGTTTCCTGATCCAGTGTCATGCTTCTTTGGTGATTGTGCATGCATTGTCTCTGGGTGTGCCATGTGACACTGGACACTCCTTACTTTACACACGCGCCTGTTGCAGTTGTCCTTCTGACATCCTAGTCTTTGTGTGCAAATTCTGGCATTTTGCAAGGAGATGCCGCCTGCTGCTGCGGCCCCTGCAGCAAGGGCCCACGGAGTATCCAGATTTGGCAACACACACGCCTCCAAGATGCTCCTCACTTCCTCCCTCCACCCATTCATTTGGCTGTCCTCAGCTTGTCTATGCCACTGTTGCCGCCACGCGGTGCCAAAGGCTGGACCATCAGCACATGCAAGGTGCACATTGCACCACCATCCTGTCCTTGCATAACCCACATCACACTACAGTCTGATGTAGCAGCCACACTCCTAGCTATGTCCATCCGCACATCTAACGCCTGCTGTCAGACATACCCTGGGCACACACACAACACCTTTGCATGCTGAGTGTGCAACTCCAACTGCCTACACTGCACTGCCCCGCCTTCCAGGCCCTGTCACACCAACCAGGTCACGTCCCTAATACTCCCCACCGGCTCTGTAGCCCAACAAGGGCATGGGAGTGGGACTCAAGGCTTCAGCATGTAGTATGGTGTCATCGTCTGGGACATGGCACAGGTATCTTCTCTCAGCATGTCAATCTACAGAGTGTCCAGGAGCCCCCTCTCCACCATCACATGCGCACAGCACCTCATCATCAGCTCGTATGCCATTGACAGCCAGGTGCTCCTCGCCCTCAACAAAGACACAGACATTGGCAGTTCCATCATTCAAGTATGCGTGAGATCCATTGATGAATGGCTGAACACGAGCCACCTGAGGCTGGACTTGTACAGGACTGAGGTGATCATCTGAGGATTGTCCCGTTCCAGCTGGGTCAAGTGCTTGTGTCCCACCCGCAAGAGCCCTGCACATGCACCCAGTTGCAACACACACAAGATGGTGTGCATCATGTTTGGCTCGCTCACATTTGCCATGCTAGTCCACAGCATCTGTACCTCATGCTGCAACGCCCTCTGCATTATGCACATGATCCACAGATAGATCCACTCCAAGAAAAGACAGACCATCCCCCAGGTCCATGACAACATCCTTGTCAAATACTGCCCTGCCCTCTACGGAGCAAGTACATCCAAACTCCCAGGAAACTTGTCCACATCCAGGGTGCATCTGAACACCTCAGCTTCAACACCCTGTGCCCCCGCCACCTCACCGTCCACCATAGATAGCTGTAATGGATCACTGTCTGCTGCAGGATGACCTCCACACTCCCCACCCACACTCAGGAGGCAGTCAACAACCCGACCCCAAACCAACCTTGTACGTCTGTCATCCTAGATCCCGTTGGGCCATCTCCGTGCATCCAACCTTGCCCTGGCCACCGTTCTTCACATACACCGTACTCCAGCATACAGGACATTGTTCTCCCACCTTGCCACACATACCTGGGACTCCCTCCCCGGGAACCTCCAAATGAGCCATGACCTCTACGCCTTGATGATAATCTCCCAAATAGGTCTGTCCGCACAGTTTAGCAAGCCCCCCCTCAGCAGCCAGAGGCCATCACAGGTGATTGTTGTGCTCCATGCCTACATTGAATGATACCTTGTGACCCATGTGTGTCCTGTACCAGACTCTGATCCCAGGGTATGGATGGCTGGAGTTAGTTCAACACTCAGGCATAGTTTGACATTTCTACACACATATGTTGTTGAATAATGCAAAATGACAGGAACGTCTCATGACCAAAGTAATATATTTATTTGCGGTGGGGTACGTGTTTTGGTAGATGAAATTAGGTGCTCTACCGGGGAATAGAATCCAACGTTCACAGGGGGAGATGGTATCCTTGGCATTGGAAGTCATCAGAGTCCAGGGCACAGTGTTGGTCATCATTGGTCAGATTGTGACCAGCAAGTCCATGGGGCAGAGAATGTCATTGGATGAGGTGCTGCTGTTGTGCCAGAGGGCCTGGTGCCAGGCCAGGTGACCTGGGAGATGTGGATGGTCCGCTGACTCTCACGGTCTTTTCCGTGGACGACCCACCTTCCTCCGGGGACCCTCAGATGCAGGCCTTGACGATGTTTGGGACGCTCCGTCAGACGAATCCTCCTCCTCTTCCTCCCTCCCTGTGTCTGGTGCTGGTCTACACCTGGTGGCACAGGGAGGGTTGCCCATGCTTTGGGCGACCTGACGGAGTGATTGGCTCATGTCCCTGTGCACCGCCAGGAGCTCAGCCAGTCTTGCCTCCATCCGTCCTTGGTGTTGTTGATGACTGGCATGATGCTCGACCTGCAGGTTCTTTATCTCATCGAGGGTCCCCTGCATCTCTGAGAGTCTCGACACGACCTGGTTGATGCCTCTGGTGTCACGCCGGTATGTGTCCAGGATGTTGCGTATGTGTGACATACCGGTGTCCTGAGCTGGCTGGTCAGGTTCGCGCCTCTGCCTGCCTCCACTCCCACCACCCCTGCCCACTTGAGCCTGGCCTGCCCCAGTGGGCACATCGGGTCTACGGGACCCCTGAGGGATGGCATTAGCAGGGTTGCCTGCCTCCTCCTGGGTGCCCGGAGAACCTTGTCCCTCCTGGTCAGACGTGCTCTGTTGTTCAGTGCGAGCAGGGCTCCTGGGTGTGTCCTGGGATGTGGCAGGAATGGGGGGGGTGGTTGGCACAGATGTACCTGATGCAGGTGCTGCAGGGGCTTGGGCACCAGAGGGTCCAGGTTGGTCGGGGTCATCCACGGAGTGGTGAGAGTCATCGCTGCCGGTGGGATCATCTTCACGCAGAGCCTGGGACTGTGATTCTTCTCCCCCAGTGTTGGGGGGGGGGGAGATCGACGACGTTGCCCTGTGTGTGAGAGAGAGACAATGTTAATGGTGTTTCATGCGACATCTATGTTTCATACACATTCAAGTTGACACAGTTCCTGCAGGTAGTTGGATGTGCCTAGCATTCCTCTCAATGTCCACTTGGGGATGGGTATGCTGCGGGAGACAGATTGGGATGTTCTCCTGAGTGTTTGACCTGTAGATTGTTGGCTATGATGCTTATTTGGCTATGGATTGGTCTTGTGTCACATGTCCATTGTGGGAGTGTATAAATCCGTTGCCTGCCCCGGGGGTGTGTGCTTGTGTTAGGGGGGGGGGGGGTGACCGGGCCTGCTGTTGTGTGTAGTGTGAGTTGTCATTGGGTCTCCCAGGTGATGTGTCTGTCCTCTCATGGAGCATGCTGGCATGACAGTGAGTGTGAGTTCCTGTGCTAGATACCTGTGCTTGTGGAGTTGGTATTTGAGTGTACAGTGGTCCCAGGAGGGCCTTGTGCTGCATACAGCAGGGCCAAGTGTCAGCTACCTTGTCACTACTTTGCCAGTCCCTGTGCATTGTGCATGGGTATGTACCTATGCCATATGGGCTGAGGGCATAGGTGTCTGCGTCTCATTTTCACAATGTGTTGTGTGGGGCCCACCCTCCCAGCCTCCCGGACATCCAATCTTGTGTTTGTGGTTGTTGTAGCCTTGGACATGGCCTTGCCTTGATTTGTGAAGGGTGCATGGAGACGTTAGTGGCATGAGCGTGGTTTTTGAGTGTGGTTGTGTGCAGTGAGTGCTTGGGGGAAGTTGCGTGCATTTGGTGTATATGTGGTGTGGACCCCATTGCCCCCATGTTACGTAAGTTGTTTGTGTACTCACCAGGCTCTGCAACTCCTTCGACTCCATGTACTCCCACCGGCGGTAGCAGGGCCATCACCTTCTCCTCCCAGGGAGAGTAGTGTACGGGTCTGCGGGGCGGCCCACCTCCAGTGATGTTACTCTGGGCATATTCTTCGTTCATTTTCCTCTTGACCGCCCTGCGCAGATCGTACCACCTGGCTTGGCATTCATGCCTGGTCCTTCGGATGGGCGCAACAGCATTCACGTTATCGACAATCCTCTGCCACATGGCAGATTCTTCAGCTATGCTGATCTGTCTGACCAATGTTCCAAACAGCTGTGGCTCGACTCTGATGACTTCGTTGACAAGGAGGTCCAGCTCCGCCGTTGTGAACTTTGGATTCTTGTCTGTGGGCATGGTGTGGGTGTGGATGGTTGTGGGTGTGTGGGTGTGAATGTGACAGTGTGTGTGTGAGAATGTGAAGAGGGGGATGTTTATTAAGGAGGTTGTGTGAAGGTGTGTGAGTGAAGGTATCAGTAATGTAGAGTTGTTTCTCTGTGGGGTCTGGCAGAAGTGGGTCTGTTGCAAAGGCTCATGGGTTGTGTGTGTGGGCCCTTTTTATTGGTCCATTTTTGGGTGTGGCTGTGTTTGAATTTTGGTGGGTGTGATATAAGAGGTGGTTGTGATTTAGGGCCTCTGTTTGCCTGTTTGGATGTGCCAGGTCAGTCATTGAGATGTATTTTGTCATGTAGATGTGTTTTGTGGTGTTGTGCGAGTCGAATTGACCCTCCTTGTGCTGGTTCTGTAAGAGTCTTTTTCGTGTAGGTACGGTCCGTACATACGCGATGCTGGGGGAGGGTGCTGGGGTACGGTGTTGGAGTGCGGCGCATACATGCGGTGGGGGTACGGTGTGTACACGTGCGGGCCTGGGGTATGGCACGTACATGCGGAGGTACGGCGCGTACATGCGGGGGTAAGGCGCGTACATAGGGGGGGGGTACGGCGCGTACAGGTGCGGGCCTGGGGTTCGGCGCGTACATGCGGAGGTACGGCATGTACATGCGGGGGTAAGGCGCGTACATGGGGGGGTACGGCGCGTACAGGTGCGGGCCTGGGGTACGGCGCGTACATGCGGAGGTACGGCGCGTACATGCGGGGGTAAGGCGCGTACATGCGGGGGTACAACACGTACAGGTGCGGGCCTGGGGTACGGCGCGTACATGCGGAGGTATGGCGCGTTCATGCGGGGTAAGGTGCGTACATGGGGGGGTACAGTGCGTACAGGTGCGGGCCTGGGGTACTGCACGTACATGCGGAGGTACGGCGCGTACATGCGGGGGTACGGTGCGTACAGGGGGGGTATGGCACGTACATGAGGGGGTACGGCGCATACATGGGGGGTTACGGCGCGTACAGGTGCGGGGCTGGGGTACAGTGCGGACAGGGGGGGTAAGGTGCGTACATGGGGGTACGGCACGTACATGGGGGTACGGCGCATACAGTTGCGGGGCTGTGGTACAGTGCGAACAGGGTGGTGTACGGTGCTGACATATTGGGGGGTGGGGGGGGGCTGTACGGCTCGTACACGGGCATGAGTTTACCCGTCTACATGTGTGCTACTGCGTTGGCTCCGTACGGGCCATTTTACGTGCGATTGTGTATTCGGACGGACGGTCGGGATCGTACTTGAGCGCTCGGACTTGTGTTTTACGATTTGCACGTAAAAATGTCCGGCTCACTCTCGTACACTTTTCCCGACGATATTCGGACGTAAAAACTTTCCGACGCCCTCTCGTACACTTTTCCCGACGCTATTCGTAGTTATTTTTCACGTACGAATCGTACTTGGTCGTTTGGACGGTACTTGTACGGGTCGTACGCAAAATATTTTTAACGGATCGGAATCGGCACCTAAATGTGTGTTAATTAAGGAGGGGATTGATTGTTGTAACGTGTGTTTTTAGAAATGTACATTAGCTAATGTATTATATGTTTAGATAAATGTTTTTCCCTTTCAACATAGGTAATAGTTTATTGTTTAAGGGGGTTCCTATCTTAGTAAAATTTTAGAAAATTGAATAGATTTAGGTCCGGATCATGAGTTTGGCAGTCTGACTACCAGAATGCCGCTGCTTGGGAGAATGCCGCTAAGCCAGTGGCATCCTTACCGCCGTAGTATGACACTACTGCCTGGCTGGAGGTGTGTCGGCAGGGGTGGCACAGCGGCGGCATGCTTCAAATCATAAAGAGAGCCTGAAGCACATGCCGCCACATGCTGGGTGCACTGCTGCCATGCACCAGGTCGTACATGGCACATAGTGCGTGCATGTCAGTACTGGCATGGGGGGCACTGCATGTACCCCCAGCCAATATACTCAATGGACTCAAATGCCCTGGGGCCCTATTTGGGGCCCCTTCCCTGCCTTTCTGCCATCATTTTCCATGAAAATGTCAGCAGAACAGCAGATTGTGATCACCGCGGCGGTGGCAGCAACGGCACTGTCTCCATAGACCGCCGCTTTATCCCCTGCCGGGGGATCGTGGCAGTGGTCTTCTGGCGGTCCAACTGTGTTCCTCGTAATCGGGAGGTTGGACCTCCGATGAGGCGGCTGTTGGACTGCCAACGACGGTGCGGTGATCCCAAGACCGCTGTACTCGTAATCAGGCCCGTAGTTTACTTACATTAGTTTAATGTAGATTTTAGAAGGTTGATATAGTAAGTATATAAGATTAGATGTTAAAGGTCTGATTCACAAAGGTAACATACTTTTCAGTAAATTTACTACTTTTCAGTATTCATAGACTGCACTTTTGTAGTAACTTACACTTTAGTATTACATGTGTAACTTAGACTTTTGCAGTAACCTATACTTTTGTAGTAATTTACACTTTTGGAGTAAGTCCAGCACTACATATGGCCAACTACCTGTAATGTAACAACCCCACTCCCCCCCCAGAGAAATAATGGAGGTAGGGAATTGAAACAAAACCCATCGTAAATAATGTTAAATGAAATTAGATTATTGAAAATACTTATAAATATAAACAAATATAAATGTCATGTTACAAAATCTAAATAAAAAGTAGTATATATTACTTTATTATACAATATTTAACTTAAGAACTTATTTTTAATTTAAAACATAATGTAACTTTATTAAATGTAATGAGAATTTTACAGATTTCTATAAATTCCTTTAATTTTTTATTTGTGTATATTACATTATTTTTCTTTAGGTGGGAATTTACTTTTTAATGAAAACGTCAGAAAAATAATGTCAAATTAATTTGATACATTTCCATTAATCAAAGTTTTAATTGGAAATACATTTATTGGTGTTGCAGCATTTTCCCATTTTGTTCTACATTTAAACTGAATTATTACAATGAATTTACATTATTATTTAACATAAAAATATTTTTTGTATTTATTTTTGAGTTCAATGATTTTTCCCTATACTTTACTAAAGGGAGTCTACAGTGAGGGTGGAGAGCCCCGTATGTGAAAGCATTTGGAAAATTACTCAAAAACTAAATACTATATTTTTATGTGAAATATTGTAATTCTATTTTGTATATTTACTTTAAATACAGATCAATTAATATATTTGTTATTAAAACTTTAATAATATTAAAATAAATTACAATTATCTGTCATCAGTTTAAATGAAAAAAATAATTCTCAAATTAAGAAATAAATAATTAGATATTAATTAATTAAAGTTGTAATTATTTTCAATAAAATGCAATGGTTCCTTTGTGAAAACTGATTATTAGTTGAAGAGGATGGCAGTCCTCTTCAGGTAATTGTGGCACTATTCCTTAATAGGTCCAGGTAGGGCTCATTTTAAACCTGAGCTCAACCATTGTTAGCTATAGCACAAAACAGGCAGGATTAATTTAGGAGAAATGTCTCATACAGATATGCTGAAAGGCAACCTCAACAGAGCGATCAGAGCCATACGCTCTAGTATTGCCTTCTGGAATACCTTACCGTTGTCGGTCATTGGCAGAGCAGACATATCAAAAATGGTGGTCCTCCCACGACTGATTTATAATTTTACTAATTTACCAATCTTAATACCGCAGACAACCTTCAAACTATTGAATACCATGCTTATTGATCTCATATGGGTGTCCGTCAGGCGGAGAATAAGCCTTAAAAGGCTACAGCTTGGTACAGACAGAGGAGGTTTCGGAGTGCAAGACCTCAGAGCATACTACTATGCATGTCAACTACAGTGGCTGTCCTTCTGGACTACTGGGCGTAATTTACAGGAAATAGGATCCACCGAGCGCGATATAGAGAGGGGAGCTCTCCATACCCTGTAATTACCATGCTGCAAAACCCCCCAGCACCTCCCACCCCTACTGCGCATAGCACTGCAGTGCTGGAAAGCGGCACTGCAATACACATACCTGCAACCTACCTATGCCGGAAACATCCCATTATTGGGAAAACCACTGACGGCTGGAAGAATATCAAAGCGCACTATTGCATCTTGGTTAGAAGAAGTGATTAGTACGGTGTCGGAATTACTCAATGACAGACTGCTTATGGATCATGACACCTTCGTTAGAGAAACGGGGGCACCCGACCAATTATATATATTGCATGCTGCATTAATCCAATATGTCAAAACACACTGGGCCCCACAACGTCAGGAACCCCCCACACACGAACTAGTTAAAGCACTTTACTACATGGGCAAAGGTAGACACCTAATAAAGTGGCTATACATAGGGATACGTACCCACGCGGAGATTGACCTCACTACACTGCACACTGCCTGGTCAGAGGACATAGGACAGGCCCTAGAAGATAGGGAGTGGGCAAAAATTATTGAGCACACCAAAAAGGTATCAAGAAATGCGAAATTTAAATTCATTCAAACCATGATACTCCACAGAGCCTATCTCACCCCCCACAGATTAGATCAAATGTTCCCACAGACGCAACACCAATGCCCAAGATGCCAACGGGAGGGTGCTGACCTCACACACATGATATGGTCATGCCCACAATTACGAGGGTTTTGGGAATGTATGAGGCGATACACACAGGCAGCCAAACTAGAAAGAGCGCAACAGAGTGTTCCCTCGTCTAATCTATCCCCATTAAAGGAAAAGTCCTTTTAAAGAGGATGGAATCCCACCACCCACTGAGGTGGCATGCTTCATCATCTGGGACCTCCTCTTGGTCGCAAAGCCTAGTGCGACCAAGGGCTACAACCTCCTCACTAAGTGGGGGGAGCTCAGGGATGTTTTAAATGGCCCTAGATTATATACTAAATCCACTGTGTCTATTAGTGACTAAAATAAGTGAGAAAGAGCAATTAAATATAAGTGAGAAAACAACACTCTGAAGCTACTTCACAATGATCAGTGTTATCATTGGTAGATATCTCTAAGTATATCTCGTACCCATTGTGTACATATCCCAAATTGCTAAGAAAGTAATGTGCTTACCCGCATTTTTATGGGTTCATCCTCACCTCACCTGGCATCAGCTCAGGGCGTGAGGCACCGCTCTGTTTGGAAAAGTAAAATATATAGAAACTATATATCAAGATAACAGCAGTATTCTTACTATGGTTAAGTATATTCTAACAAGCTACATGTACAAGACAAAGTTCACATATCACTCAGACAAAAGGTTTCAATTAAAGACCAATGTTATATAAATGTGTTATTTTAGAGTCAAAATCAAATTCAGTGCAGATTTACACAAAAACTCTCTAATAAAAGAGTTGATCATTTGACAAACATCACTATTTTGTCATTTTTTGTCATATTTAGCCAGTAAACCTGATTTGAGGTTTCGCCACATAGGCGAGTTGTGAGGAGCCTTAAACGAAAACAACTCATACGAGTTGCCGGATGCCAAAAGGTGGAAAATGTCTGTGTTGTTAATAATACGGCAAAATTAAACCGTTAAAATTGAAAGTCGGGCAAAATAAAGAATGTTATCGTATGAACTGCCAAGCCTTTAATGCAGCTCATACATCCAATTATGCCAGCATACAAGCAACAAAGCTGGTCTGAAAAGGCACACGGGGAGAAAAAACAAACACGACATTGGAGCCAAAGCGAGAAAACAAATGTTAAAGACAAGTAGAGGGCAGCGCAGCGGCCTGCGTTATGCTTACCTATCCGTCGGTACCCCGGTCCGGGCGTGAGCTGGATCCAGAGGTATCCGACTGGGTAAAGAAGCCCTGTTTAAATACCCTCTCAATTAAGCCGACACCGGTGTGTAGTGTCAACATCACCAAGGCGCATCGTAATTACGTTACCTGCGACGTGCGGGAACTACAAAAACCCACAGGATCATAGGAAAAGTAGTTTAAACCGCGTTTCTTTCTTCTTTTTTCTTTTTTTAAAAAGTGCTCCTCTTCACGATCGCTAAACACTTGCTAATGCAGTGTTGAACGGAGGTCTATTTCTAGTGGTAAAGAGATGTATTAATCTAATTTATTTCTTGTTTGTAGTATCATCATCACATTCACTTGGCACAATGTTCTCGTAATCAACTTGCTAAAATAGTAGAAACTCGCAGATGCATGTATTAATTTCACATTTATGCAAAGCAGATTCAGTGAAAAAGGTGCTCAATTATGAGTTTAGATTACGTTGTTACCTCGCTAGAGATGCATAACGATAGAGGGTTGTTTGTCAGTTATGATATATAATATGATGCATTATATACCGAGTCTAAGGGTGATCACTCCTATTGTTGATATATGTATGAGTCAACAATATATTACAAAAGGACAACAATATATATATATAACATCTTATGCGAATGGATTAATTAATGTGCATTGAATGTTTTCTATGACGAGCAGACTTCTTATGTTTTGTAGTTCAGGCCTTGTGGCAGCAGGATGCATTCGCGCAGAGTTAAAGGTCACTGAACGCCCTATTTAGGAGAGGTGACGATAATGTTCAGGTTTGGATTAGCATTAAGCTTGCATCATGACTTAAGCCACACCAAGGGTCCCTATTTGACCGATAACAATGAGATTGGGTCAAAGCAGCATATCCCTAGAGCTTGACTACCTTTATCTGCTATTTATCTGCTGTTTATTATTGATGATACCAATGCATTGTGGTTTAATTATACATTTGCAATTACTTTACTATTTTAAGGAACCAATATAAGGTTTCAATAATGGTGCTACGTTACTAAGTATTTTTTCTATTTCCATGCTACCAGTGGGCAACCAATCATGAGGCTTTTAGTCACTGTGTATATATTTGTCACTTCCTTGCGACGCGCTCATGTGAGCAAGGCCACCGAGTTGGCCGAAACGCGTCTACTCGATTTTTGCACCAGACTGATGAAATAATAAATCGCTACTGCGGCTGGCAGTATCAGCACAAGAAAAGTTGTCCGTTTCTCCTTTCGGTGCCGTAATGCACCTTTGAGTGGTAATCGGATTTTACCTGTGGAAGATTGGCTTGATTTTTCCACGTCAGACCCCTCCCCAGAAGACGGCTGTGCATCTTTCAAGCCTTTGGATAGGTAGCTTTACGGAAGCTTTCATATGGACAGCCCCCTGCTCGTTGGCAGTATATGACCTCTACGTCTTTCTCGCCTGTGATTTTGGTAGTGTTCGTAACGTGTCGGAGGACCTGTGGGACGCCCAAGTTGTTCACAGTAAGTCGAGAATCTTATCGCCATATTTAGCAGGAGGGGAGGTGCTGTAAACTGCAGAGCCTCAGCGTTACGAACTGTAAATTTTCCCCGTCTTTGCTTTAATCATCATCAATTAACTGTTTGGTGCAATGTCGGATGAGGCGCTGCAAGCGAGAGAGAAGGAAGCGGATGAGCTGTTTAGTAATTTACCCAAAATTACCATCAATGACAATCAGAGAACGAACGATAATACACACGGTTCAGATGTGAAAAGTCTACTTAAGGCATTGGAAAAACATAATCGAAGCGAACTTACCAAGTGGTGGGAGAATAAATCTTTAGAAAAGTATAATGAGGTTGGACGAGTGCCAAGGGGCCTTAGAATTATGCTGGCACCTAGCTTTGAAAGTCCCAACCCGTTACTTCTAAAAGACCACCTGGGTGTCAGGAACCACTTCAGGGTAAAGATGCAGCAGGGTTTAGCGCAGGTCCAGTTAAAACTTGTCATCTTCAGGAAGGTGGTCTTCTTGCAGCTTTTGTGTACCATATCAAGAGGTCAGACAACTAATGCTTGGAGTACATATCTCAGTCCTGGGTACAAGTTGGAGCGCAGGCAGTATTTAGGGTCTTTCTTCAGAGGTTCTTTAGCAGATGCACTCCTATTTATGCCTTTTCTCAGGGCCAGAGGTGTTCTGAAGAAGGTATCCAGGGGTGCTACCTTTATCCCTGGCACTGGATTGTGGTTGGGGAAAACTTCCTGGTCACTGGGGAAAACATTCCCAGGGGTAACCCTACCCACTTTGACATATTTCCTGGGTGTTTGGGTCTAAACAATCCCACAATGTTCTGTTCTGCAAAATTCAACCTGGCAGAATCTTTCTTCTGCTGGTCAGAGCTCTGGGAAAACATTTAGGAATTAATATGGAAATTATGGAGCTTCCTCATCAAGTCAGTTCTGGAGCAGGATTTCTTCCCAGACAGATTGGTGCCACTCTGGTTAGTTGGACAATGGCAGGGACATGCCTAGGTGTGAGTTACATCTGCCTCTTGACAGGGATGCCCCTGTAAAGCTTGTGGATTTGACAGTACATTGCACAGGCCATCCTGTCAGATCCCCTCCCAGGTAAAGCCCTTTTGTTCCCTTTCCTGTGAACGATTCACACCTCCCAGCAGGCTGCCTGGTGACAGTTCGAAATTAACTCTACTAGAGGCTTTAGGTAGGAAAGTGCCAACTTTCTAAAAGGACCAAAAAACAAAGTGATGGATGGAATGCTTGAATTATCTCAGCCACTAGCTTGGGGCTGCATCCCAATTCATTGTTTTTTTGCCCATCCTGCCCCCTGAATTTGGACCCAGCCAGTCCAAGCCAAACTGCCAGACCAGGTCCGCCCTGAGCTGTAACGCAAGCAACCCACTGCTGGTTTCATCATAATTAGGGCTTATCAACGAGGTATAGCTTAGATCCAGTAGCACAGTGAGCACGGGCCCAATTCTGGGCATATCTATCACATTTAGGGCATGGAATAAATAAAGTGATTGGTTAAATGCTTGAATTCATTTAAGCCAATTGTGATGTCTCAGAAGCATCCCTATCCACCCACCATACCACCTCAGATTGGACCCAACCATATGCAAATCAGTCTTGACCCTGCTCCAATGGGAACAGTCCAGCCTGCAGTACCAGGGAAGGGCTTCCCTCAACCAGAAAACCAGCAGCCCAGGACCCATTTCCTTCTAGTTAGGGCTCACCAGCCAGGTATAGCTTGGTTCCAGTGGCACAGTGAACAGAGGACTCACAGCTGAGCATACCCATCACACTTAGGGCCTGAACAGAAGCAAACCACGCCTCTCTAAAAGTGACATTTTCAAACTAGGATTTTAAAATCTGACTTGACCATTAGATTGGATTTAAATGTACTATTAATTTGAGTCATTGAATCATGGTGCTAGCTATTTCCAAACTAAAGTTATGCATTATAATGTGTTATAATGTAACTTGGGTGCTGTAGTCCATGAGTGACACAGACCTTACAGGCCCTCGGTACCCATGGTATCACATGTTAGGGACATATAGGTAAATTAAATATGCTAATCAGGGATTAGCCAATCCTGCATGTTTTTACGGGTCAGAGCACATACTCTGGGTGCTAGACTGCAGTATTTAGAGTCCGTACTCTACCAATTTAAAAATGTACATTGATATTTTTTACTATTTTGAATAATTTAACTTTATTTCATGTGGGATTTTATTTTAAGTGCCTTCCTCCATTATTGTCTGTGAGAGAGTATTGCAGTACCAGTGGTTGGCCATGTGTAGTGCTGGACTTACTACAAAAGTATTAGAAACTGTAAAAGTGGAACTTAGTGTTAGACCCATAGCCTTAAGGTGGTCTTACCCCCCAAACCCTTTGTCTTCCTCCTCTATCTTTTTGCTGATCTTGTTTTTGCTGGCCTTAGGACTCTGCCCACTTTACAACTGCTAAGCTGTGCTAAAGTGCATGTGCTCCCTTTTTGAAACATGGTGACATTGGCTTATACCCAATTGGTATAATTAATTTGCTTAGAACACCCTAGTAAGGTGGTGCTACATGTACCTGGGGCCTGTAAATTAAATGGCATTAATAGGTCTGCAGCACTGATTACACCACCCACCTAAGTAGCCCTTCAAGCATGTCTCAGGCCTGCCACTGAAGCCTATGTGTGTAGTTTTAAACTGCCATTTTGACCTGGCAAAATACACCTTTTACAAGGCTAAAACCTTCCTTTTTAATACATATAAGTCATCACTAGGGTAGGCCCTGGGCAGCCCAGAGGGTAAGGTGCAGTGCACTTGAAAAGTAGGAGTAATGCTTTTAAGTTTGATACGTCCTGGCAATGAAAAACTCTTACATTCCTTTTTCACTACAGCAAGGCCTATTCCTTAATATTACATTGGAGCTACCTTATTACCTTTAATAAGCACTTACTGCTACATCGGACCATGCAACCAGTTCATGTTTGGTTTCTTTGAAATTGTGAAGAAAAATCTTCTCTTATGATATGGTTGGAATTTTAATTACAATTTTGAAAGAGCCACTTTTAGAAAGTTGGCATTTTCCTGCCTTATCATTTGGTGCCTGCAGCCAGTTCTGGGTTACATGACTGGATGTAGAAGACAGTTATCCTTTGGGTATTCATCCTAGACAGCCACACACAAAAGAGAGCTTAGGTGTGCCTGGATGAACCATCACTGGCAGAACGGAAGAAAGGAGCTGGACACAGCCCTACTTACGCTTGAATAGGTGGTGTCCTGCTTACACACACCAGACTGCATATAGTTAGTCTGGAGCCAGAACTAGGAAGGCAGGGCACCTCTGCATTTCAAAGGGGAAACCTCAAAAAGATTTTCCCACCTCAGCAGCAGAGCTTAGTATACATATTGGACCTCCGACACCAACTCTTCAGTACACTTCTGAACCAGTGGATACTCAGCCAGGAAGAAAGACTGCTATGCTGCTTAAAGGACTGCCATTCTGCAGGACCACTGCTCTTAAGGACTGCTGTGCTGACCTGCTGCCTGCTGCCCTCTTGCCTGAGTGAGGAGGACTGGACCTACAGCTGTTGAACCCAGGACCACAGAGTGACTCCAAGGTCTACCTAGCTGGGTGGCCTCCTGACTTGAGCCTCAAAGATAGAAGGCTCCAACAACCTTGATCCCAGCGCTTGGACTTTGCCATCTGTGAGTCTACCCTAGTAAGTAGTGCCACCCCACTCCTGTACCCTTGGAAGTGGGCTTATGATGCTCTGCCACCCTCTGGGGATCCTGCTGTACTGACGCATCCCCTCTGCTGCACATCCCCAAGCAGAACCGATGCATCACTGATGCTGCATGGATCATCCCCATCAGAAAGACCCGCAACGCAGCCATCACCTCATTTGGAATAGAGGCTGCGTGACGCACCCTTGGCATAGCCTCTCGCATCCCATATTGACGGCAGCCTCAATGACGATCTTGGAAACCACAGTAAATCCTAGCAGTCCCTCCAATCGCACTAACTACGCAGCACATCCTTGATGAAAGGCTTCGCATAGCAAGCCCTCATTTATAGGCTCCTTAGCGACAACGGAGCCTCACCGCACCTTGGAACCGATGCATGACTTCAGGTGCATGATGCATCTTTGACGTAGACCTTTGCAATGTTCCGCAAAGCATGATTTAAGAGAATTTGTTCAGTGGGCCTAACTGGACCCTGTAGCTGGCCCATGCTTCATCGTGTTTTGGCTGAAGTTGTGACTTTGTCCCAATCTGGCAAGAGAAGTTATCCACAGTTCGCGCCTTGTGCTTTATGGCGCTATTTTTATTGAAATTCTTAAAATTGAATATCTCTGGTTCTACTGATTGGATTATTGTACTTTTGGTCTTTTTTATTTATAACAAATTACTCTATTTTTGTAAACTGGTGTGGGATCCCTTTTGTGGTGTGTTTGCACTGTGCTACTGTTTGAAGTATTGCACAAATACTTTACACAGTGCCTCTGAGTATAGCATAAATATAACCTTCAATAAAGTTTGGGTTCCATTTGGTACATATACAATTGCACCTAAACACCCATAGCTTTAGGCACAAAGTCCAATCTATTAAAAGGTTAGGTAGGATTTACTGCATAAAACGTATGCCTCATTGAGGGGGCCATAAGGATTCAGAAAAGTTAACTTTACTCAAATATGTTAAAACATGTGCATTGATCTGCACTCATACAAAATGCATAAATTATTAAAGCAAAGTGTATGTAAAGGAAGCGTCCCATTTAGTCCCATGTCTATGCTTGAGGAAACGCACAAACTCTTGTAATATTAAATATTAAAGGTGTTTGTATTGTCACATGGCATCCTAAAGTATGACACCACTGGGGGAAAGGTAAGCCGCATATCTTTGTATGTAGGGTGGTATTTTTGTATTTTATTTAAATACTCTGCAGAGCAACATGTTTGGCTGCACTGCTGTATTACACTAACAATTAATTCATTTTTCCCTTAGGATTATAATAATTGACATTTATCACAGTTCAGTAATAGAACGTAATAGTTTATCAGACTAGAAAACATGCATGACACACCCGCCCAAGTAGACACATTTTTGGAAATAAAACAGGCATTTTCAGAAAAAATGAATATTTTTAAGCTAAAAATTAAACAAATGTTTGACTTTGTGTAATAATTTTGCATTGTAAATAATATGTTATAAATGTTTTAAAAAAATAGGTACTATTTAATTATTCTTAATCATCCCTCATATGAATCATCATTCATTTGTGAAGACATTTTATCATGATTTCATCATTTACATTGACTGGTGTAAATATCTTAATCTGGATTTTAATATTCCAATTGTTCTTTTTATATCAGCCATCGGTGAAAAGTCAAGTAAAATTAGGTTTTATACATATGTCCTTGTATGTTTCAAAATTTATGTAATACAAAAAGACATTCAAAGAGATTTCATTAATGGTTTTAGAAACAATAAAAAAATAACTAAACAAATTGAATGAAATTTTAAAATTTGAAAGTGTACAATCAACAATTTTAAAACAAAACCTCCCATTTTTAAACAAAGAAATATAATAAATAATGGATCAGATTCACTAAATTTGGATGCAGTGCACCACAGCAACCAAAGTTGCTGTGCTACGTTGGATGAAAGAGAGAGCAGAACTGCCCCATATCTCATAAGATATGGGGTTGCGTTCCTTGGTCCTTGTATTGGCACACTTTAGACTGTCATGTGCCAACGCATACACCCTAGCACCATGGTGCAAGGCTGGGTGCATTCTGTCAATCATAGTTTGTGTTCTGGAAGGGGACACTTTGTGTGGGTGCTGTAGAGTGCAGCACACAAGTAAACATTTAAAAATTCAGACACTTTTGAAAGATTCTGTGCTGTTACACCTGCATCAAAGTTTCATCATTTTTTAAAACAAAATATTTGTCTAATTTTTTTAGATAGGGCATTGCATCAAATCCCATGGATTCTGGCGTAGAAATGGCCATGTACCACCTGTTAGAAAGTGGATAATTAATTGAGGTGGATAGGAGCCCACCACAAAGAAAAGGCCACAAACATGTTACAGTAAATCATAGTTTCAATAATTTAATCCTAGGCTCAACCACCTGGTAACAATGGCACAGAGCAGACAGGTGGAGCGTAGGAAAATGTGTAAAATATTCAGCAGTAACAAAATAGATTAAAAGTCAAAACTCAACACAATAAAAATCCCACAACCAATTTAGAAACATAGCAAAAATCTAATAAGTATAATGACACCAAAATGGCAAACATCCAATAAAGGGGAACTAGTGATATACATTCCTAAAGATTTAAGGCAATAACTGTGATAAAAAAATAAAGTGTGAATCAGTAGTCACTGCTCGTGGTTGACTAGAGTCTAGTGTGATTCCAAGCTGAGCACAATGGCGCACAGGTTGGATACACCAAGCAGGTTTGTTCCAGCCAAAGATTTTACCTTCTGATTTAGTATCGGAAATAGAAGGCAAACTCCTTTAGTGGAGGAAGGTTGCAGAATGTACTCGCTGAAGTCCTCTGAAAGTCAGATAGCCACTCTCCAACGTCTCACTGAAGCTGTTGGTTTTAGTGGGTAAAGCTCAGGGAGGGAAAAATTCCAATTCCATGGCCTCCAAAATGTTCTCGTCGGGCAGTTACTTTTTGCACTGTCGTCCATTCAAGATTTTTACCTTTTGACTTATTCTTTTAAATGAAGCTTACAATCCTCCAGTGGGGCGAGCCTTGAGTTGTTTTAGAATCGGACCCCTTTGCTGTGAGGTCCGGCTGATTCTCAGGAGTTTCTGGAGCAGGTACTCTTGATCACTTCTAAGGCTCCCAGGACCTCAAGGACAGAATTAGAGGCCAGGTTTCACTCCTGAAGAGCCAGCATGATCCAGTCAAGCATCAGTTGCTACTTGCTTGTTAGCTCAGCACTTCAGGAAAAAGGCCTCCCACAGAATTCTGGATCCTTGTAGCCACACAGGATGTCAGTCAACTGACCCTTGGAGTCCACTTCTTAGTCCTGGGTACAACTGGGAGCAGGTCCAGCCCTTCAGGTCCCCACACATCTCAAAGGTCCAGTACTCTTCTGTTCTTCCACAGTTTGAGAGAGTATTATAAAGCGCGATAGGTGAGCTGGCAGTCGTTTGTATATGTTTCACTAGCCATTGGATCGAGTGACTACTGGACACTCCCTAGCCAATGAGAAAAAAAGTTCCCATGGGCAACCCTTACCAATGTTGCAGCACATCCTGTTTACGTTACTGCAAACTATCACACAGTGGAGTATGCTGAAACAAATCCAACAGTCCAAAATCTTTGTGCCGCTGAAGGGAGCTTGTAGACCAGCCAGGCTTGTGTTAGGAAAATGAGGCCCCAACCCTCCCCGTAGCACAACAAAATGTTCTGCTCTGGGAGCAGTTATACCACAACAAGAAGAAGCACTGGCAGGGCCATCTGCCAGCATGCTAATTAAAGTAACCTTTAGTAAATATATATAAGAAGTCTGACTTCTACATTGAATTCAGTTTTTAGTAAGCATTAACAATAGTATTTAAATTATTCTAGTAGTTTTCCCAAAACAAAGATAGCAGGATAATGATTTTATTCTGAACTCTAGTTTTTATTATAGGACAGTTACAGCCCTTTACAATGAAAACAGATTTTGAGGGCTAGTCACCGCAGGTATCCCCGACATTAAATTCTGGCATATACTAGTTTTAAATACAAGGCCTACTTAGGGGTGATTGATTTATTAAATATTTAAAAGCAGGGGGTTTTCATGTCAAAAGGGCTATTTTGACATGTTCGTCTGCAGGTTTAGAAACTGTAGGAGTGAGGTTTCACAGATAGGCCTGAAGATGTGTTTGCTTTGTCAGCCTAGTGCATGGCTTAACATGTGCTGCAGTCCACAGGTGACTTTTAACTTTTATTTGCTATTTGTGCATTTCTTGCACCATGTACTATGGCCTTACTGGGAAGTTAAATATGCCATTTAGAAGTTAGGTATTTTGACATGTTTTAGGCGTAAGAGCACATACACTGGGTTATGGACAGTGGTGTTCCAGTATGCAGAATTAAAACACAGCAGCATCAATAAGAAAATAATGAGATGCCACATAAAAAGAGGCCCTTTTACACCACCCTGACTACACCCCTTAATGCAAAGTAGCACATAGCTCTACTTTGCACTACTTTAGACAACTTGCTAATTCAAATCATGATTTTCACTGGCAAGTCAATCCCAATACAACACTTTGCACCTATTTGCATCCAATTTGTTTAAGACACTAAAAGGAGAACATGCTAGTGATGTAAGCATGGATTCACAGGATAACCTTTATGTTATACATCAATGGTTGAGATGGAAATGGCAAGAATACAAAGTAAGTATCTGGATCATCGCTCAGCCAGAGAGTGGGAGGCTGGGTATGTTCTCCATGCAGTCTGTAATGCAGCCTGCATGGGAAATATTTAAAGTGTGCATGACGTTTGGCAGGCCCGAAAGGGTCGGCCAAAGCGTCATGAGCACCAGGTGTGGGCAAACCACTCCTCCCCTGCCCTGCTCTGTGAGCAAAGCAGCCCGTCCCAGCTGAGCAAGGACGTAAAAATAAAATGATAATAACAATTATTTATTATCATTTTATTTTTACCTTTTTGACCTTCGCAGTGGGGTGACGCTCCTCCGCCTTAGCGAGGAGCCACTACCGGAACATAGAGTAATTTTTGAAGAAGGCTTGTGTTCAGGAAAACCATTAAAAATAGATGTCAAATTGTACAGAAGAAGAAATTGTAGTGAGTTATAGTTACAATTGTGAAGAAATAAAAGAGAAAAAAGACACAGGATATGCATCTTTGAGACTAGTTAGTGAACGTCCTTCTGTGATGTAATGGTTGGACATTTTGGTTGTGTTTTGCTTACACAGATGCAAGCTTTAATTTTTCGACGTATCATACCAATATACTGCATCATACATGGACATTTGATAATGTAGATGTGTAGAATTGCAATTGGTGTGCTTCTTCAAACTCCAAGGTTTCCCTCGACCCAAATCTAAGCTTTGGGTCTGGGCAGTTAGTTCCCAAACACTGCAGTGACCACAGGAATAATGCCCCACCATATTAGGTTCGAGGATATACACTAACTGACCTGAGATGGGTTATTATCGAGCTACTAGACAACACTATGACCAATACAGAAAGAGCTTTTTTTGAGAAGGAACAAATTATGGTTTGTCCACTCACAAGAATTATCTGAATGATGATATCCTGTGGTTGTCTCTAAGCAAATGAAAACTATCCTAGTTCTGACAAGGACACAACAGGAGTCTTAATCCAGTACATAGGTAGAACTCCAGGTACGGGCACAACTGGTATAAAGTAATATTCTGTCATACATTAAAATTAACATTGATAGAGAAACAACAGAAATGCTTAGGAATTTTTCTGCACCGAATGATCTCATTATGGTTGAGGGACACCACATATTGATAATTATTAACTTCAACCATCTTCCGCACCCAAGGAAACCCAATAATTTTTTAATATTAAACACATAGGGGAGTTCAGGGTAGTGTGACTTGCCTGAATTCCATGATTTTTGTTTTCTTTCCCATAAAGCCTTGCCAACTTTGGCAAAAAACACACTTGTTCCTTATATTTCATAGAGAGACTGTCCGGAATCTGCAAGGATAGTTTCCTATCACCCTCCATTCCCACAGTTGTCTCGATAAAAACTTTACCCCACTTGTTTGAGTGGGCCCTGTGTCCATGACAAAAAAGGTGCAAAGTCCCAAAGAAAAGATCAAATTTTTCCAATCAAAAGTGACCCTTTTTTAATATGTTGGTAGCTATGAATTTTGGGTCGGATCTCAGCTGCTACATAGGAAAATCTACCAAAGCCCAGTGTGGTATAGCTTGTGTGGATTCCCCTAACTTTTGCTACCCATTGTGTACGCCAAACCTCAAACTTTTGCAATAAAAAACACATTATCCTCACATTTCTGTAAGAGAAAGTTCCAGAACCTCTTGTTTTCACACATTTCCTACCACCCAGCATTTCCACTCTTGTCCGGATAAAAACACTACCCCACAAACCTCTATCCTCATACACATTGAACTACTGACTCTTTACACGTGAAGCAAACTGCCCTAAAGTCCCTTTGGCATGTACATGGGACCCTGGATCACAGTGGACAGTTCAGAGAAATTCTTTATTCTTCATTGAATATTATCATACAGGTAGATGAACCATTTATCTCGTTTTCATAAATAATCTATTTTAAAATAGACAGTCAATAAAAAGTTATATAGCTGTCAAGCACAACACTTTAAGGAATAATTTCCTAAAAATATCCACTGGACTCCCAAAGCCTTAAAATGACATACGCATGTATATACCTCTCTTTGCCGCTGTAATGAGCATTCAAGAATAAGTTGTAATCACTTGAGACAGGAACCCTTTAATTAGCCTCAGAGCTAGAACCACGGGATTACAACTCATATGTCGTAAGGCTCTTGATACTACCATCACCTAATTTAATATGGAAACAAAATGCAAAGTCTATGTAAAGGTCTCCAAAGGCTAATGCATAGCGCAGCACTGCACTTCCCGCAGTGGTCTTCATTTCTTTTTATGCAAATATTTCCTTGGATCCCTTAGTCACATCATTTTCCACTTCTGGAAACTTTCAAAAATAATTTTAAAAAATCAATGTGATTCGATGAAGAGTCCTTCTTATTTCTCATTCTAGAAATGCTGGGCTGAATGTCCAAGATTTCTCACAGAGCATAATATGCAGGAGCTGCAGCAGCCACAGAGGCCCTGGAAGAGTTCAGTGAGATAAATTACAATATTGAGGCCACTTGATGTATATTATTTTCGAAGTTTAGTGATCTAAAACATGAGGGCCCTTCACAAATTACTAGGTTCAATGGATGGTGAAAGAGTGATGCAATTTCAAAGGTTTGATAATACAAGGAGATGTAAAAAAAATACTAGCTGTGGGTTCCAACGCATACAAATATTTCAAAATCCTTGTCCACCTTTGGAAGTGTAAGTGAAGTACATTGCCTCTTAATGCTGAAGTGCAATGCGAACAAACATTTAAATAGGACCAAAATAAGATAAAGTACATTTCTTTTTATGTACACAAGGCTAAATGCTTGCGATGTATTATAATTCTTATGTGAAAATGTATTTTTTTGCAGTAGCTGTTGTTCTAATCGACAGCATTAGTGTAGATTACCTATCCGCATAGATATTGTTGAAGATCATTGAATTTCCACACATCTTCAGTGGACATGATATTATGCTATGCTCTGATCTGTTACGCTACATTACAATGTACAGTGCAATTATAGTCCAGCAGACGTACATCTGCAAATTTGTTTTTTCTTCTGTCTGATGTTGTGGACTGTGTGCAGCAGACATATGAACAATGCTTTTTAGAAGTTTCTGGACTTGAATGTTTTTATTGTACACATTACAAAAAGACATATCTTTATTTGGTATGGCCTGATTTGATTAATTTTTAACACCTTTTCTAAAATATTTTTATTTTTTTATTTATTTTGACAGATAAATAACAATATCTGAAGAGTTTGGGCAGATATTCTTTATTTTTTAAATAAATAGTTTGAAAGCTGTTTTTTTCATAATGATGTTGTACAAACGTGAGACCTACACATGTATTTTGTTAGAAATTAATACACTGGTATATGCAGGAAGTTAGCAATACTGTGCTTACAAGACTCAAATATACTTAATCATTATTTTAGTGAATGAGTGGTATTGTTCTTTCCCTGTTTTCGAGTTCTTGTGGTTTATGTTGATCTACTATAAGAGTAATTGATACTCAACTCCTGGATAAGAATAGACAACTAATCCTTTTATCCTAAGTCACTAACATCATTCGCAATTGGCTCCTTAAGATTTAAATGGATTCATAAGAGCAAGGGTCACTGAGGCAGTAACAAAAATATTTGCAGGGTCTTCCAAGAATATTGTTTAAAATTATACCCAAAATGCTGCGTTTTAGCCCTTTCCATGATTTGGACGTCCAGGAGCCATCTGTGCTCATGTGCGCCTGGCAGCTCCCAGACGTCCGCGCACATGGCACAGGAAATCCCTCTGGTTCGAGCACCAGAGCTATTTCCTTTCAATCAAAACAGCCTCAGGAGCTGGGTAAGAGCTTTCCCAGCTCCCGAGGCTGTTCTGATTGTTTCTCTGAAATGACAATCAGCGTGTTCGTCACGATGACGCCATTTCAGTGAACCCGAAACTGAAATTAGCTGATCAGCTTATTTCAGTTTCACTGCCTACATGCTCAGGGTGGTATCTCAGCCTCCCCGAGCACATAGGCAGACAGGAGAGGTATCATTAGAAAGGGGAGAATCTCCCCTTTCCAATAATACCTCTCGCTAGTGGATCCCTGGCTGAGAATATCACAGGAGGGAAATCCCCAAGCAGGGATCCTCCCACTAGACACCACGGAAGAGAGAGTGGCCCCTTGGGAAGGGCCTTTGCTCTCCCCGACTTTTTTAGGCATATTCAGTCTTTCTGTCCCCCCTGGGGGGCAGATGGAGGCAGTAACCCCAAATCTGCCCCCGAAGAGCAGAAAGCACATTAGGCACCAGGGATTTTGTTTGTGAAAATTTTGGGGTGGAGGTGGCCCAAAATGGGCATGCCAATGCCCACACCGACCCCCAAACAATCTCCACAGTCTTTCTGCCCCCCTGGGGGGGAAATGGGGGTTATTACCCCCGATCTGCCCCCCCAGGGGGAGAAAGCCCACTAGACACCAGGGTTTTCTTTTTTTTTTTATTAAAGAGGGGTGGGGCTGCACACAATTGGCAAGACCGTGCCCCCACCCAAATGTATTTGGAAACAGTCTTTCTGCCCCCATGCGGGGCAGGTGGGTCAATAGCAGAAAGCATACTAGGTACCAGGGATTCTTATTTATGTACATTTGGGGGCTGCCCAAAATGGGCATGCCAATGCCTCCACCCTCATGAAAAAAATTGCTATGGTCTTTCTGCCCCCCTCCCCCATGTGACATATAGGGCGATAACCCATGAACTGCCCCCTGGGGGTAGAAAGCCCACTAGACAACCAGGGACAATTTTTTTGTAGTTGAGGGGTAAGGGCTGCTCAGAATGGGCATGCCAATACCCCCACCCCCATAAAAGATTTGCCACAGTCTTTCTGCTATTGCCCCCATCTGACACCGGGGGGGCATAAAACCCACTAGGCACCAGGGATTATGTTTTTTTCTACATAGGGGTGGGGGCTGTCCAAAATGGACATGCCAGTGCCCCCAAATACAAATTGGAGAGACTTTCTGCTCCCCTTGGGCGCCATATGGGGGTTATTGCCCTCATCCTGCCCCCACCAGGGATATGCTCATGTGCATGTCAGAGAGCAGCCCCTTAGACAAGGGTCGCTCCCCTTTTTCCTAGGGACACATTTTGGCTTTTTCTGCCTCCCTAGGGGGTAGATCAGCAATATTTTTAGGTTTGTCTGACCCCCAAAGATGGCTGAAAATCACTAGATACCAGGGAAAGTTTCTGTGTCGGTGTGAACTGAAGTTCTGCTGACGGTCTGCGATCCCCAGCATTTGGCTGACTGTGTGTGTACTGGCATTTTGCTGGCAGTGTGTGTGAACTTGCACTTGGTGGTGGTATTTGTAGAATGGCGCTTGCTTGGCGGTGTGTGTGGACTGGTGCTTGGCTGGAGTTGTGCGTGAATGGTGCTTCAATCAATCAATCAGGGTATTTAAAGCGCGCTACTTACCCGAGAGGGTCCCAAGGCCCTGAGGGGGGTGGGGGGGGGGGGTCAGCAGATCCGTTCAGCCGAAGAGCCAGATCTTGAGAGTCTTCCTGAAGGTGTTCAGAGAGGGGGCGTGCCTGATGTCTGCCGGGAGCTCGTTCCAAGTTTTGGCCGCGATGTGGGAGAAGGATCTTCCACCTGCTCTGGCTCTGTGGATGTGCTGGGTTTTGGCCAGTGCGAGGTTGGAAGATCAGAGGTTCCTTTTGGGTATGTGGAAGTTGATTCTGTCATTGAGGTATTCGGGACCGGTGTTGTGTAGGCATTTGTAGGCATGGTTGAGGATTTTGAAGGTGATTATTTTCTCCACGGGGAGCCAGTGAAGCCTTCGTAGGTGTTGGCTGATGTGTTCATGCCGGGGGGTGCCGAGGACGAGTCTGGCGGCAGTGTTCTGTATCGTTTGGAGTTTGCGGAGTAGGGACTTGTTTATGCTGTTGTAGAGCGCATTTCCATAGTCAAGTCTGTTGATGATGAGTGCGTGGGTGACTGTCTTCCTTGACTCAGGGGGGATCCACTTGAAAGTCTTGCGGAGTATTCAGAGGATGTGGAAGCAGCTGGAGGTGATGGCGGTTCATGGTGAGGGATGAGTCGAGTATGATGCCGAGGTTTTTGGCGTTGTCTGAGGGGGTCGGTGGGCTTCTGAGGGCAGTCCGCCACCAGGTGTTGTTCCATGCTGAGGGGGTGGTTCCAAGGACGAGTACATCAGTCTTCTCGGTGTTGAGCTTGTGCTTGGCAGGTGGTGTGTGTGGATTGTGTTTGGCACGTGGTGTGTGTGGATGGCACTTGGCTGGTGGTGTGCACTATGGTAGAGGAGCATCGCCCCCCCATAAACGGCAGGACGAAAAAAAATGATGATAAACACACGTTCTATTTTTCCTTTCTTAAACAGTCTTGGGGGCGTGGCCAGAGGGAGTGACTGAGGGGATGGTAGATGCACGCCCTTCACTGCGCATGATGGTTTGGCTGGTCGTCTCCAACCCAGAAATGCAGCTGGTTTGGAGAGAGCAGGCACAGACTCGCGGTCTGTCCTAGAGAGCCAATCGAGGGCGCTCAGGCCAATCCTGTATCTTCTCTCATGTGTGAGAGAAGCTACAGGATTGGCCGCAGGACATTCTGGCTGCCTGTGCTGCCTGTAGGAAAAGAGCGTGATGTGGCCGGCTGCAGGTAAGTTTTATTCCCACCAGTGACACCTAATCCTGCCCCACCTCCCCCCACTGCTCGTCCAGCACACTGGCCATGCCTGGGTATGCATGGATTGGCAGTGTGGCTTGTGAGGCTCCATCAGTGTTTTTTACCCAGAATCCTCTGCAAACCTCAAATTTAGGATCACCACACCAGTACAGATTTCCTAACACCCAGCATTCCCCTCGGCCTATCGATCAAAATGGTACCTCACTTCTGTGGGTGGCCAATGCAGAGTCAGCCTAAAAACGTTTAAAGAAACTGCCCTTTTGGACCCACTATGGTTCCCCCTCAATCTCTACAGGTTTTTGTCCCTTCACTGCCGCAGGCACTTCCCCACCCACACAAGTGAGGTATCACTTTTATTGGAAGACCAAGGGAAACGTTAAGTGGTAGGAAATGTGTGACGTTGCTGTGATCCTACAACTTTCTCACACAAGAATGAGAGGAAAATGTGACCTTTTAGCTAAATGTGAGGTTTTCAGGGGATTCTGGATAAGAAAATGCAGGGGGATCCATGAAAGCCAGACCTCCCTGGACTATCCCCTGTGTCTAGTTTTCTGAAAATATCTGGATTTGGTATGTTTCCCTATATGGCTGCCAAGCTTAGGACCAGAAACACAGGTGACTTCCTTGCAAAACAAGGTAATTTTGCGATCGATAATTTTGAAGTCTCCACATCTGGGTGGGTGGACGTTTGTGGCTCCCCACAGATTCCAGAACTTTACATCACAAAAAAGTGAGGGAAATGTGTTCTTTTTTTACAAAGTTTGAGGTTTACAAGGGATTTTGGGTAACAGAACTTGGTGAGAGCCACACAAGTCACCCCATCCTGGATTCCCCTGAGTGTCTAGTTTTTAAAAATGTCAGGTTTGCTAGGTTTTACTTGGTGTCGGGTAAGCTAGGGTCTAAATTCCACAGCTAGGCACATTGCAAAAAAGGTTCAGTTTTCACTGGAAAATGTGATTTTCTCATGTTGCGTTTTGGGCTGCTTCCTGTCAAGGGCACTAGGCCTACCCACACAAGTGAGGTACCATTTCTATTGGGAGACTTGAGGGAATGCTGGGTGGTTGGAAGTTTGTGGCTCCCGGCAGGTTTCAGAATTTTCCATCACGGAACTATGAGGAAAATGTATTTTTTTTACAAGTTTGAGATTTGCAAGGGATTCTGGGTAACAGAACCTGTGAGGGCCACAAAGTCACCCCATCCTGGATTTCCCTGGGTGTCTAGTTTTAAAAAATGCACAGGTTTGCTAGGTTTCCCTAGGTGCCAGCTGAGCTAGGGTCCAAATTCCACAGCTAGGCACATTGCGAAAAAAGGGTCATTTTTCACTGCAAAAATATGATTGGTCTACGTTGCGCTTGGTGCCGTTTCCTATCGCGGGCACTAGGCCTACCGACACAAGTGAGGTACCATTTTTATTGAGAGACTTAGAGGAATACAGAATTGTAGAACAAGTGTTATTACCAATTGACTTTCTATGCTTTTCTGCCTTCCAAATATAAAACAATATTTAGAAAAGAAGTAATTTTGAAAAATGTCCTCTAATTCACATGCTAGTATGGGGACCCATAGTTTCCGAGATGTGCAAATAAGTACTGCTCCTAAACTCTATATTTCATTCTCATTTCGGAAATACATAGGTATCCTTGATACTTATTTTTCACTCTTTATATATTACCAAATTAATTGCTATATAAATGTTAGACAATAAAAACCCATTCCACTGCGCAGGGCAGTTATTGGCTCTGGATACTTCGGGTTCTTGGTGAACCTACAAGTCCTATATACCACCACAACCAGAAGGGTCCAGCAGACGTAACGGTATATTGCTTTAAAAAATCTGCCATACTTAGAATAAGTTACAACCAATAATTTTCCTCTGTGTGCGGAAAGGGAATGCTTGCGTGCACCCATATTTTGCGTTGTGCGCCACTGTGGGTAAGCTTGCACATTTATGGGATGATTTGGAGGAATTACTGCTTGATAAATATGCAATTACTTGGTGCTACCTAGTATATTTTAAGGTATATTACTCCACTTTATTTGTAAAAACATATTTTGGATGAAGTTTTGAATGTGAAATCATGACATCATCCAATATGCCACTGATAATATCTGCATCGGAATTGCTAGGCCACCGGATGGTTAATTTGTGTGCTTCTACTTTACCCATAAGAGCCACTGTGCCCACAAAGCATGTGTACTCCTGCTCCACCATCAGTTACAGTAAGGGCTGGCTTTAGTACTGGTGACAATGTTTGTTGACGCCCCCCCAATGACCACCTCGCCACAGATTCCCTCACTACCACCATTTGACAATGCCCCCCCAAGTCTCCATAACCACTGTCTCTTAGATTCATTTAGTTTTACAGCGCCACTCATACCAGTTTAAGGTGTCACAGCACTTTACATCACACCTATATTGCACGGAGACAATCATACATGTGTAAATCAGTGTATAGTAAATGTTACATAAGAATTGATTTCTACCCAAATGAACCCTTTTTGCAATATTAGGATGAGGAAAGGCTGGGCGAAAAACATGTAGCACTAATATATTCCTTACAGTTTGCATGCAGCTCTTTAATGACTGTTAATAGCTCACTGCTCTATATTAGGATCTCTCTGACAAAAGTGATAACCCATTGACCTATTTATAGTATATGCACTTTATGATCTGAATGGGACATGTTCTTTGCAGCAGGCATATTAACCCTCTGCTCTACGATGAGTTGAAACTTCCACTACCAGACAAAGCTCTAGTCTCTCTAGAGGAAGAACTTTAATCACCGAAGTTATCTTGACATGTTTATTGATGCTTCGAAATTGCTGGGACAAGGAACGTGGCATCAGGTGCTTTTAAAACAGTACACATGGCGCCCCCACCCCAAGTCAGCGCCTGGTGCGGTGGCACCGATCGCACCGCCCTATAGCCGGCCCTGATTACAGTGATCAAAACACCTGCCCTGTATGTAAGGGTGCCTCAGAATACCTGCCTTCTGGGTATTATGTGTAGAAACAATGAACCTGAAATAAGGGTTGTATGTTCCACAGGTCCCACACTGAGATACCTTTGGCCATATAATGCAGCACATAAGAAGCATTAGCTTTCGGTCTATAGTACCTCACATCAAAGGTTCACTGAAGGATTGATTGGCTTCTTTGTTTCCTTCTCCTTCTACCTGGCACTCTCCCAATTTATTGTGTCTCAACTTCTCTCTCATTTTGTCTCTCACTTCAATATCAGTTTCCTTCCATCAACAGCTCCCAGCGCATACATGTCTTCCTCACACCCACACTCAGTTTCTCTATTGCTCTCTGCACCTCACTCTCTCTTTCTCTCACACTGGGGGAATGGGCAGGGCTGCAAGAGAGACGCAGTTTACCATTTTAAGGCTCAAGCCAGAACGACCACAATTTGAACAGTGCATACAGAGAAGGAAAGGCAGAGGATAAACAATAACGCAATTTCATCTAATAGTCTGTGGAAAAAAGATGTTCCCTCAATATGTACTTTGTATTAGCTCTCAATGTAGTTGATGAACAGCCTTCTATGTAATGTGTGTGAAAGGAGACACCTTTACCCTGCGCGCCTCCGCTGGCGCGGTGATAAATAACAGTGAGTGCACGCGTGAAGGCGCCCAGCTTGAAGGGAACATGGGTTACAACTCAGTTACAATATATTATTATTTCAACTGTCAGTTTCAATAGGAAAACCTTGAAGGATCTACAAAAATGACCCCTTGCTGAATTCAGAATTGTGACTACTTTCCAGAAATGTATAGCTTTCAGGGATCCATTATTGCTTTTACAACCATTTCTACCACTAACTAGAAAGAGGTTAATTTCTCAGTTCCCTACAGTGGAATCCAAAAACCCTGGGTACCTTAAGAATCCTCAGGCTGTTGGAAGAAAAGGATGCAAATTTGGAATACCTTATGTGGGCAAAACATTACAGGGGCCTAAGCGCGAACTACCCCAAATAGCCAAAAAACGACATAGCACAGGGAGGGGAAAGGCCTAGCCGCGAAGGGGTTAAATAATTGGATAGTTAATTGTGTGTACCTGACTGCAGTGGCAACCTGTGCAGGTAAGAGTGGTGGGGTGGGGCTGGGGTGGTGGGTGTGGAAGTAGACACAAGATAGGATAGTAAAAATTAATAAAATACATTTAAAAAAAACACTTACCTTGCACTTGCAGCATCGCCGAGCCACTCTAACGGTAACAACACCTAAATATTCTTAATAAATAAGATGATCGTCGGCCGCGGGCAGGCAAAGTATGTAAGGCAAGGGAGCAGCTTTGAAATTGTGTGACTACAAGCGTCCCTTTCCCCATTGAGCTCATGGGGCCAGATTTCGGCTATTCAAATATCTTTACAGAAAGAATACCGATTGGGTATCATATTGCACTTATATTTCCCTTAATTTTTATTAGGAAGATCTAGGTGTTGTCACTATTAGGAGAGGTACAAGGCATCAATGTCATGGTCCTAAAGAAAAGCCTTGGGGTAATGGCTTGAAACATGTCGACCGTGAGATACACACGCATAGACGTGTGTTTCTCCTTTCCCCACTTTTAACAATACCAGCTGGGAAGACAGCCAATCCCAACGCAGTAGTTCAAATGAGTAATGGACGCCGATTCTCCATGTTCTACTATGTGCATCTTCCAAGTGTTGTCCATGTTCTGAGCTCTTGCGTGGAATATAGTTTGCCAGTTAGGCAGTCAGTGCGCAGGATAGCAAAGCTGGATATTTATATTTATAACGGTCACATCTTTGTTCAAAGGCGGAACCGGTATCTGATATTTATTTTAATAATGGTCACACCTTTCTTCAAAGCTTGTCATTTTCACAGAATAACTATATATTTTGTGCCCAAACTGTAACTTTTGCTAATTTGTTTGTCATAAAACTTTGGCCACAACGGGAGGGGGAAATGTGCAGCAACCTCCACATTTTTAGACAATGCAGGCAAACCTAAGTTGGAATGGAAACACTGGGTCCATGTTTTTTAAGACTACTTGGTGGCCATCGATGGTCTTGGTTATAGCCCTGCTAGTAAATTAGCTATTTTATACAATTGTCTGGGATCCGAGGGGAAAATGATATTTAACAATTTGCCAGAAATCCAAGCTCCGGGAGAGGATTCTAGGGATGCTGCTAGCTGGAATATATGTGTAGAGGCAGAAAAAAGACTCTGCATTTCTCTGAAGAACCAAGGGGTATATATACAAGAACTTAACGCTGCTGTAGTGTACATTTTTTGACGTTACAGCAGCTTTTTTTTACGGCCTTATTTACAAAGTGCCACTAACTGCAGTTAGCAGCACTTTTCCGGTGTAAACATGAATTTTTAAGATCGCCACTTCTGTTAGCGGGACTTAACCAAAATGAGATGCAAGGTGGGCGTTCCCCTGCAAAAACTGCCAGTAACCCCACTTCGCGATATTTACAATTAAATTCCGATACGGCAATAAACCACCAAAACTGCCTCTAAATCCAGTTAGAGCTCATCTTAAAATTGGTGCAAACACTTGGGGCCTAATTTCAGAGGTTTTGGGGCTGAACAGCACTGCAAGGAATGTTGCTGCGGGACGTATGACATTACAACGCAAACATTTACAACGCATGCCTTTACAACACAGTTTTTACATCACAATATCCATTACAACGCATGATTTTACAACGCATGTCATCACAACGCATTTTTAGAAACTACATTTACAACGCATTCCATTACAACGCATACCATTGCAACGCCTACCATTACAACGCATATTACTTCTAGGGCAATAGTAGGGTAAGTGTTGGATAGTGTAGGGGTAAAAATTACTATTCCCACTCCAGTGAGTGCAACAGTAGGATAAGTGTTGGATAGTGTAGGGGTAAAAATTACTATTCCCACTCCAGTGAGTGCAACAGTGGGGTAAGTGTTAGATAGTGTAGGGTTAAAAATTACTATTCCCCATTACTCACCTTATAATGCATTGTAATGGCATGTGTTGTAGTGATATACGTTGTAATGACATGCGTTGTACTGAAATGCGTTGTCATGGCTGCTTTGTAATGGCATGCGATGTAAAGAATGTTGCGTTGTAATGAGTGTGTTGTAAAGGTAGTGCGTTGTAATGGCTGCGTTGTAAAGGTTGTTTCCTGTTGCTGAGCTGCCCTGCGACAAAACAAAAGGGCAGGAATGCACACTATCAAAAAGATGAGCTGCTTTCCTGGGCTTCATTCATGAAAAGTGTTGCATTGCTGCAACAAAACAGCGTTGCAACACTTTTCACTGCACTCTCTTTGCGACACCATGGATGCGCTGTATACAATGTACGGCGCTCCATTTTGCAATCAATGACAGATACGTCTGGAATCTTGACATATCTGGCAGTGATAAAGTCACCCATTGCTACAGATGTGTTGCAAGCAGGACGCAACTCCAGCAATGCATGGGGCCAGCCTATCCCTATTGCACTGCGTCACCCTTATGCCTGCCTAATGGCAGGCGTAAGGTTTTGATGCAGTGGTGACCTAGAATTGTCGCTGTGAAACTGAGAGAATTCACTGAGCCAATCCTACAAGCATTGTTGCATTGGAACACCCACCCTGCATACATCATACCAGATGCAGGTATAATGTGGCACAGGGCTTCACAAGGTCACGCATATGCCTAGATGCGTCACTTTGCAAATACGGTGCAACGTGTTGCAAGAGCCACGCTGCAAGTAGAGGAGGTGATGTTGCTGGGTTCTGCTCATGCACATAACTATGCACGGGAAACCAGGACCTCAGTGAATTGTGGTGTACCAAAAAACTCACTCAGTACCCAGAACCCCTATCTGACTAGCATCAGTGTCTCATTCGTTCTCCGTATCATCTCGAAGCTACCAATGATTAGACAACCCAGAACAAGCAACTTAGATGTCGGTTCTCCACTGGTTCCGCTCCTCAGGATGATGCTGAAGCTTAAAGGGGTCCACCTCCCATCTGCCCCTAGTCCGGCGGATGTGTAATACACTCGGACGAAAGGGGTAGGTGAGCGAGGGAAGGACGGATAGGGACGGCTGGGCGGGAGATCTGTGAATTAGACAAACACACAATGAGTGATGGCTCTCTTTACCCCTTCCCCTGGCTCCCCCTTGTGAGTAGCTCTCTTACCGGTCGTCTCTTTCCGTCTAACTGTGGAGGGATCGAGAAGGGTCCGCTTCTCGAGAGTCCCCTTACGGGAACTAGTGTCGCAGGGCGACTGGTCTAGGCGATACCAACGTATCTTCTCCTCCTTTCCGAGCGTACGAAGGTCTCCAGCACCGTTACGTCACGGAACTGTAAGAACCTCGCTGTGGCGATCAGATTCGAGGAAGAGGTGGAGGTTGGTCTTGTCGGGTGTCTGCGCTGCTACTCTAGGCTCAGCAAGGTCTCGAGCCGAGGAGCGCGATACTATGGGCAAACTGTGGCCCGGAAATCCGTGGGCGCTGCCTGCGGCGTTTCGCTGCTACTCAATGCTCCAGGAGGAGCCGGGAGCAGAGGAGTGAAACCCCAGGTGGAGATGCCCGGAAATCCGTGGGCGCTGCCTGTGGCGTTGCGCTGCTACTCAATGCTCCAGGAGGAGCCGGGAGCAGAGGAGCGAAACCCCAGGTGGAGATGCCCGGAAATCCGTGGGCGCTGCCTGTGGCGTTGCGCTGCTACTCAATGCTCCAGGAGGCGCCGGGAGCAGAGGAGCGAAACCCCAGGTGGAGATGCCCGGAAATCCGTGGGCGTTGTCTGTCTCTTAGCGCTCTTCCTCGATGGTCCGAGGTCGCGTCTAAGTCGAAAGGGCTAAAGTCGGTCAGTTTCCTGTCTCAAGTACTCACAGGCTGCCGGGCGAGGAACAAGAAGCAGTAGAGGCGTGGTCGGAATCTCTCGTGGTCCGGAGTTCAAGCCGCTGAGGAGAACCATCCGCTCGGGTCTTCAGGTACCGAAGGCTTCAGAGAATCATCGGCACTGCTTCCCCGGAATTGGCTGCTTTTCAGCGTTTCCGGCAGCGTGATCTGTCACGTGGGACGGGAACTACCGGGAGTTCTGGGGGATGTAGTTCTTGCTGTCGCCGAGTTGCTCGGCCGTAGTCCAGGGGTAGAGGAGGTGCGTCACTCAGCGCCACCCGAGCGCGGATCGTGACAGCACATCCCCCCTCACCCCTCACGAGGCGCTGAGAACCGGTCCCGGTTTACCAGGACACCGGCGATGGAAAGCCGCCACCAGGCGAGCAGCATGGATGGAGGAAGCGGGCTCCCAGGAGTTCTCCTCCGGGCCATACCCCTTCCAAGCCAGAAGATACCAGAGTCTACCCCGAACAGTCTTGGAGTCCAGCACGCGTTGCACCACGTACTCGCGTTCATGGTGAACCCATACGGGAGCGGGAATCTTACGCACGGGACTGAACGAGGGCTTAAGCAAGGAGACATGGAAGACTGGGTGAATGCGTAAATGGGTCGGGAGCTTCAGTTGCACCGATACCGGGTTGACGTGTTTCACCACGGGATAAGGACCTATGAATTTCGGATTAAAAACGCTGGGACGTTTGAATTTGATGTTTTTTGTGGACAGCCATACCCTATCCCCTTTATGGTACACAGGATCGGGTCTGCGACGTTTGTCCGCATGTAGTTTGTATCGGGCTTTGGCCAGTCGCAGGGTCTCACGGGCCTTGGTGAGGGTTAAGCGAATCGCCGAAAGCCTGTCCTGTACCTCTGGAACGCTGAGATTCGTGTGAGGGAGTTGAAATGGGGTGAATCGAGGATGGTACCCTGAGGAAAGAAAGAAAGGGGTATGTTGTGTGGATGTATGGACGGAGTCGTTGTAGGCGACCTCGGCAACCCACAACCAGTCCACCCAGGCGTTTGATGCCTTGTCCACATAACACCGGAGAAATTGTTTCAGGGTTTGGTTAAGTCTCTCGGTCTGCCCGTCGGTCTGGGGATGGAAACTGGTGGACAAGGATGACTGAATGCCCAGTTCGGCACACCAGACCTTCCAAAACCGCGCCGTAAACTGGGACCCCCTGTCTGAAACAATGCCGCTAGGAAGGCCATGGAGTCGCACCACGTTCACCAACAGGAGCTTTGCCAGTGCCCCTGCCGTGGGTACCTGCTTACACGGTAGAAAGTGTCCCATTTTGGTAAGGTAGTCGATCACCACCACGATAGCGGTACAGTTCTGGTCTTTGGGCAATCCAACGATGAAGTCCACCGAGATTCTTTCCCATGGTGTCTGGGGTGTAGGAAGTGGACGTAGGAGGCCTTGTGGTTTACGATGGTCTGATTTCATTTGTGAACAGACGTCACAGCGTTTTACCCATAGCAAAACATCTGGTCTCACTGACGGCCACCAGAACTGTCTCAATACCTTCTCCAGAGGTTTCGTTCCTCCCGTATGCCCTGCACAGGGTAGTTCATGGCACCAATGGAAAACGAGCTTCTGTAGAGGAAGCGTGGGGATTAGCATTCTGGAGCCACACATGGGGACGCTATGTCGTAGGCTCCATTCCTTGTGTCCTTTTAACCAAGATCTCCATGAGAATGTGGCGAGTCCGCGCTTCACTGCCCTCAGAAAGGTGTCTGTTGTCATCCCTCCTACCACTTGACTTGGGGACAGGATAGCCCTCTTTGGTTCCACTGCCGGCATGTTGGTCGTACCTTGCCGGGAGAGGGCATCGGCTTTTTGGTTTTGTGAGCCAGGCTGGTAGGTGACTATAAAGTGGTATTCTGCGAAGAACAACATCCATCTGCGTTGCCGAGGAGAGAGATGTCGAGCTGATCGCAGGAACTGGAGGTTCCTGTGGTCTGTGAAAACAGTGATTTGGTGCTGAGCTCCCATGAGCCAGTGTCGCCATTCCACAAACGCCTCCCGGATCGCAAGAAGTTCTTTTTCGGACACAGAGTAATTGTGTTCGGCGGGGTTCAATTTCCGGGACATGTAGGCCACTGGGTGGAGGTGGCCGGTGTCTGGATGGCGTTGGGATAGGACAGCTCCCACGGCGACGTCGGACGCATCTGCCTCCACTATGAAGGGGAGCTCGGGCCGGGCGTGCCTCAGGATGGGTGCAGATGTGAAGGCCGTCTTGAGCTGTTCGAACGAGCGTTGGGCGTCGGGAGACCAGTGGAACGACACGTTCTTTCGCGTTAGTCTGGTGAGAGGTGATACCAGGTGAGAAAAGTGGTGAATGAACCGGCGGTAAAAATTCGCAAAGCCAAGGAAGCTTTGGACTTCCTTGACTGACTGGGGCTGGGGCCATTGTTCCACCGCCTGCACCTTTCGGACGTACATGACCTGTCCGGTGGGGGTTAGGTGAACTCCGAGGAACTCCACTGTCGTAACATGGAACTCACATTTGGTGAGTTTACAAAAGAGGCGGTTGGTTTTCAATGCTTGTAGCACGAGCCTGACATGAACGATGTGCTCCTCCGGGGTGGTGGAAAATATCAGGATGTCGTCAATATATACCACGACGAACCTATCCAGAAATTCTCGTAGTACCTCATTGAGGAAAAACTGGAAGGCTGCCGGGGCGTTACACAGTCCAAAGGGCATCACTAAGTACTCGAAGAGTCCAAACCGTGTTTTGAAGGCGGTTTTCCACTCATCGCCTTCTCTCATTCTCACCAGATGATACGCCCCTCGGAGGTCCAGCTTGGTGTAGATGTGCGCTTCGCGGACTTGCTCCAATAGAACCGGAATCAGTGGTAAGGGGTATCTGTTCTTAATCGTCAGCGCATTAAGGGCGCGGTAGTCGATGCAACATCTCAGCTCACCACTGGTCTTCGGGATGAAGAAGAGCGGGGACGCTGCGGGCGACCGGGAGGGACGGATGAACCCCAACCGGAGGTAGGTGTCTAGATACTCCTTCAAATGGAGTGTTTCTGGCCCGGTGAGGGCGTATATCCTACCACACGGAACAACCGCGCCTGGCACTAGATCGATGCGGCAGTCGTACTCTCGGTGCGGGGGTAGCTCTTCCGCCATCTGCACGTTGAACACCTCTTTATAGGGTAGATACCAGGTAGGGAGCGCCACGTCCTTTTCTGCGGCAGTTGCCACATGTTGAGCAGAGGTTCGGACCGTGTCCGGGTGTGGGTTGGGGCTGACGCACCGTCGTTGGCATGAGGCGGAGTGGAACGAGATGGTGTTGGTGGACCATTCGATAGTAGGTTCATGTTTTCGTAACCACGGCAAACCTAGGATTAGGTTGCATCGGGGAGCTTGTATGATGTTCAACTGCAGCCACTCGCCATGGTCCCCTCCTATGGTTATCCAGAGAAACGGGGTGACGTATCGGATGGGTCCCGACTCCAGTTCCTTCCCGTCGACCGCAAAAACGAGTTCGGGCTGTTCCTTGGGCGTTAATTGAATCCCTAGCCTTTCTGCTTCCTGCTTGTCCAGGAAACATCCGGTAGCCCCGGAGTCTATCATGGCTCTTATGGTTTGTGTTTGCTGGTTTATCACTGCTTCCAGGGAGATGAAGAAGTGATCTGGTTCTCGAGAGGTGTCGGATTCCATGGAAGGGATGGAGTGGTGGCTTGGAGGCTTCCCTTCCGGTACCTTCAAGCTCTGTAGTTTCCCGCGGTTCCTTCTTCTGTGGCCATAGCAGATTGTCCGGGGCGTGGTCTGCTCGTCTTTGGTCTCACCGGACATTCTCGAAGGAAGTGCCCCTTCTTCCCGCAGTACAAACATAGGCCTTGTTTACGGCGGTGATCACGTTCGCTCAGGGTTAGCGAGGCTCTCACTGTTCCGATTTCCATGGGCTCAGACTTGGAGGCCGCCTGTTCCGAAGCTCGGGCATGGTCATAGGAGGACGGTGCTTTATCTTTCCGTTTCTGGTCCCCTTTTCGTTCTCTGAGCCGATGCTCCAAACGGGCGGCCAATTCCACCATCGCCGAACAGGTTTGGGGTTGGGGGTCAATTTGGGCGATGACGTCCTTTAATTCGTCCGTTAGCCCTCCGTAGAAAATGGCAGACTGTTTGGTTTCTGGCCAGTCGGTTTCTGCCACCAACCAACGAAAGTTGTTGAGGTAGCCTAGGAAGTCATTGGGGTGTTGCCGTAGTTTCAGCAGGTCTCGGTCAGCCGAGAAGGTGTCAGCTCTGCGGTCAAAGGTTCTTTCAAAGGCGATGCGGAAGGCATCCCAATCGTACAACAGGGCTTCGTCTCGACGGACTATGGGAACCGCCCATTGAGCCGCATCCCCTGCCAAGTAGGAAATTAGAAAGGCTACCCGGGCTTGGTTGGTAAGGAAGAGTTTTGGCTTACAATGGAAATGCAACAGTACTTGGGTCATGAAGACTTGCACCTTCTGTATGTCTCCATGAAAGCGTTCAGGAGGGGCCAACGGGACGTGTGTGGGCATTTCTACCACTACAGGTTGGGTTGATGACGGGAACGGGGTCCCTGCATCGAAGGGGTTCCTTTGGAGCCGATCTATCCGTGCATGTAGAGCGGCTGTGTCTGAACGAGAAGCAGCTAATTCTGCTTGCACTAGGGCAAGAGCGGCTACCACGTCCTCTAAGGTGGTCATGGCCTACGACAGCGTGATCGGGAGGAGATAATTCGTGGGCCGATGATTCTGTCGGTTCTCCACTGGTTCCGCTCCTCAGGATGACGCTGAAGCTTAAAGGGGTCCACCTCCCATCTACCCCTAGTCCGGCGGATGTGTAATACACTCGGACGAAAGGGGTAGGTGAGCGAGGGAAGGACGGATAGGGACGGCTGGGCGGGAGATCTGTGAATTAGACAAACACACAATGAGTGATGGCTCTCTTTACCCCTTCCCCTGGCTCCCCCTTGTGAGTAGCTCTCTTACCGGTCGTCTCTTTCCGTCTAACTGTGGAGGGATCGAGAAGGGTCCGCTTCTCGAGAGTCCCCTTACGGGAACTAGTGTCGCAGGGCGACTGGTCTAGGCGATACCAACGTATCTTCTCCTCCTTTCCGAGCGTACGAAGGTCTCCAGCACCGTTACGTCACGGAACTGTAAGAACCTCGCTGTGGCGATCAGATTCGAGGAAGAGGTGGAGGTTGGTCTTGTCGGGTGTCTGCGCTGCTACTCTAGGCTCAGCAAGGTCTCGAGCCGAGGAGCGCGATACTATGGGCAAACTGTGGCCCGGAAATCCGTGGGCGCTGCCTGCGGCGTTTCGCTGCTACTCAATGCTCCAGGAGGAGCCGGGAGCCGGGGATGCGAAACCCCAGGTGGAGATGCCCGGAAATCCGTGGGCGCTGCCTGTGGCGTTGCGCTGCTACTCAATGCTCCAGGAGGCGCCGGGAGCAGAGGAGCGAAACCCCAGGTGGAGATGCCCGGAAATCCGTGGGCGTTGTCTGTCTCTTAGCGCTCTTCCTCGATGGTCCGAGGTCGCGTCTAAGTCGAAAGGGCTAAAGTCGGTCAGTTTCCTGTCTCAAGTACTCACAGGCTGCCGGGCGAGGAACAAGAAGCAGTAGAGGCGTGGTCGGAGTCTCTCGTGGTCCGGAGTTCAAGCCGCTGAGGAGAACCATCCGCTCGGGTCTTCAGGTACCGAAGGCTTCAGAGAATCATCGGCACTGCTTCCCCGGAATTGGCCGCTTTTCAGCGTTTCCGGCAGCGTGATCTGTCACGTGGGACGGGAACTACCGGGAGTTCTGGGGGATGTAGTTCTTGCTGTCGCCGAGTTGCTCGGCCGTAGTCCAGGGGTAGAGGAGATGCGTCACTCAGCGCCACCCGAGCGCGGATCGTGACATTAGAGTACTCTCAGGAATGGTGGGAATCAGAAACACTTTTTCGTTATTATTCTCATATCAGTCCACAACAAGAGTAATCAGAGTCACGGAAAAGTTTAAAATGTTTATTTTTAACTACATGCTCTAAGGTGCAGTACTTTGGCTAACATAAGCAGACAAATGATTAGAAATAAAACCAATTGTTACATTTCCATAGAAAATGAAGGGAGAAATCATATTAAAAATGATAGTGGTAAACAGGTCCTATAATACCTTGTGAACCACCCCCCCTTCAATAATAAGCTTGTTTTATAAGCTAATAGAAGGTCTCTAGGTTTGAATGGGGAACCCCATACCTCAAAGATCAGCTTAGGTGAATCACATCACAGGATCAGCTCTGCTCTCTGTGTCATGTATGCAAATGCAATATTAAAGGCACCCGAGTTTCAGATATTTGCAGCTGTGTGCTTGTTGTGTCTAGAGCGTGGGCCGATCAGCCTGAATTCAACAGCATACATTGTTATTTGACCTTGACGGCTTCTGCACACAGTGTTCAGACTAAGGTCGCGGGGCAGGGATGTGAACAACAGACCGTTCTCATGTGAAGAAAAAGCAAGCCAGCAGTTTTACTTGTAATTTCAGCTACCTGTAGTGTCGTGTGCAAAAGCAGCAAAGTGGCAAGATGGCATTTAACTTCTAAAGTGCTTATGCTAACATAGCAATGTGTGCACATAAAACCCTGTCTCCACTACACCCTCCCTTGATCGGACCATGAACAGAATAGGGAAACAATGTAGGAACTCAGAGTTCAAGTTCGAGTGAGACAGAACCAAGTCCATATATTGCCAATCCATATAATTGGTAGTGAAAGTTCGAAACATTTGTTGGGAAAAATTAAAACATCTCTCAGGGGCAGAATACAGCCCATTGTGGACTAAAAAAAGAAAAATTTAAAAAATCTGGATTAGGACGTGTGGAAGATGGACTACTGCCAATTTAATCCATCAACGTGTATGCACAATATGTTGCAACTGCCTCCAAGAGGAAGTAATTGTAATGGTCAGTAAATGAGTCAGCCATCCAGTCAAGTAAAGTAAATGAACATACATGTTCTTCAACAACCGGAGCCTCTAGTACCATCAGAGGACAACTTGCGTGTTCTTCAAGATAACTTCGCGTCAGGAAGTCATGGGCTGAAGCATATATATCCCAATTCCCTAGGATTTTGTGCGCCACTCCACAGGCCATAAGCCCGATACCAGAACAGTCCAACTCATGAGCCACTAAGGGACTCATTAGTCGATCATAATCCGGGGCAGGACATGCCGTGTTTGACAGGCACAAATCCAGAGCCCATTCGAATGGACAATCGAGAAAATGGAAAACAGGTTGCACGCAAGTAAAGTACAAGAAACGGAAGGACAATCCATAGGCTACGCTCAAAGTGGCCAGTGGTAGTGTTCCATAGTATTCAAGCATCCGGTTGTGCAGTTGAAGCAGCCGGGGCAGGCTGTCATGAGGAACAGATAGAGCAGCCATTGCGGAGGAAACAAACTAACAGCAGCACACCAGCAGTCAAGGAGAGAATTAACGGAAGCCCGCCGAAGATGCTGGAAAAACTAGAATTCAAAAACGCCGGAATCACACCAAATATTGTTTGGAATGAGGCCACAAGGCCGGAGCCCACAACTTTGAAAAAATGCACCAAGCCAGTTGTTGATAAGGCAATGAATATAGTGTGAATCAGGGCACCGAAATGAAGTGAGAGATCAGTATTTAAAAGCGCATGCACCTCGGTGCAGGTGTTTGCTACGTGAAGGACAAATGTTTCACGGGAGGAAGTCAGGGCGACTTCTTTTTGAGACAATAGAGCCCTTATTCTGCTCATCTTGTTGAACTCTGCTTTCAAGGTTGGTATGGAAGGCCAGATGGATGCATCCAGTCTCCCATGCGGGGGTGGGGAAAGGACATTCTTACAACAAATTACTCATTGTGAGACAGTTACAATGTACGGAATCACTACTAGCATCCCGTAGTATGCTTCAATACTTAAAAGCAAATAGCTACCGTTAGCTAATAACATAAAAGTTGGTGTAATCGCTGGCACAGGATTTCCCTTCAAAATGCAAGCTAAATTCGGGGCGTGAACGTTACAAGCGCCATGCAATTGGATGTTCCTATAAACGACGGAGTGATCAGGTGTGGAAGTGCATTCCTCTCCTTTTAAATAAACCTCTTTACCCTCTCTCAGGCACATGTATGTAAATGGGAGTGACCACACTTCATGAAGGAATGCGGTACCCAATGGTTCATATCTGCCTAAGGCATAGTGTTTCATACATGAACTGAACTTGAACAATGGAAATGGTAGTGTGATTAACTCATGGATAAGCCACACAGCTGAGTTTGATTCGGCCACAGAGAATGGTAAAGGTTCCAACTTTTCAATATGCAATAATGAGTATGTTGCATCCTTCATGGACATGAACTGTTGTTTATCAGTCAGATGAAACGGCAAGAATAAAGATGATGTGTTCATGTAGTCCCAGGGAACTTTCCCAGTCTTCAATGTCTGTAAAGTCCATGCAAACTGCATTATAGAACGCAATTGATTTTGACCATGGTATAAAACAGACATATCATCCTGTACAATATCCACAACAGATGAAACAATATTATCTAATCTGTAAATTCAGGAAAAAAGGGTGTTAATGTTATTATCAATGAGAGCAAGCACTTTTTCCAAATGTGCTTGATCAATAGCTCTTAATCTAGAAGCAGCTTCAATTTGAGATCATTTCCAAATTTCGTTGTAAACAGCATACACCCATCTTTTGGACCTGCCACCCACAGGGCCTTTAACAAAATCATTCAAATCTACTTTGTCATTTAATTTGGACAAATAAAGTTTAACAGATGCCAAGGAGGAGTGTTGCAGCCAGTTTTGACATACTTTACCTCTGGAATAGGTTGTGACCGAATGGGAAGATTCAAATCGGGGGTCTATTCTAACCTGTGTATATCCAGGGAGCAGACCCAGAAAACGATGTTGACGGGAATCTGAACTTTCTGCCATAACAACCATCGTTTCGGATCCAAGTTGGAAATATTTAAGGATATATTAGTGATGAATGACTGCAACTCATCAAGGGACAGAACTGTGTGATTATCCCATGTTGGATAAGCACCCAGATCAGGAATAGAAGGGGAATTAATCTTTTTAGAAGTAGCCAATCCAAAACAGGTGGTCTGAAAAATAGTAGAATTCAAAAACAACAGGTGGTTTGGAATAAGGCATGCATGATGCAGTACTTCTGTGTCTTGTACCTGCCTTGCTTTAAAACCCCAAATAGATTTAAGATCAATGGTATCTATCCACAGCTCATAGCCCCCTACAGCTAATTCATCCATAAAGGACTTTGAATACAGTAATTTAGTGTGGGTCGATCTAGATTTGGAAGCTGACTCAGCAGCCATTTTAAAATAAAAGGCTTCAGGTTTAGATACACTGAAATCAGTAAAATATGTACATTTTTTCACTAGAGTCTTGGAGCTGCCTTCAACGGGTGCTGGACAATATTCCCATTGCGTATAATTAACGGCATTCCTAAATGTATTCGCTTTATGCAGGAAATGATTGCCATAGTGTTAGTAACAAAACAATTCTCCATAATTTGCTGTGTCTAAATACAAATCTTCAGCATCAAAAGCAGCATAATATTTCAAATCAGAAAAAAGAGCCTCCACGGCTTGGACATCCCAATCATCAGAGAATATGTTTTGTTTCACAACATCCCCCATAGAAACACGAAGTACATTGGGGACATTAATCACCTCTGTGGGACCATGAATTTGAAATCTTACAGCATCCCATACAATCCCATCTAACGCAGACCAGGCAGTAATATTAACAAAAGTCTGGTCTCTCTTCATGATGTGTGATGAGGAGTGGGGTGCCAAAGCTCCATCAATTAATCTAATTGCAGATCTTTCGGTTAGATAGTGTTCATTTACTAGACGGAAAAATACAACCACAAATCCAATCGACATAAACAAAAAAATAGATATGAGCACCAGCCAAATGTAAGTCCAAGGGGGAATTAAAAAATGTCTTTTAAACCAAACAACAAAAATAGAAATTTTCAATGGGGCATTCGAAGTTATAGAGTTAGTGTCAAATGAAAAACGTGACTGGTCAACTGCACTTGATTGTAAACCAGGCAATGACACATCTGTGGGATAAGTATACTCAGTATCTTCAACTGGACCACTAGCCGGTGAAGTCAATAAAGGATTAGTAACTGTATGCATCTCGATGGCAACATCAGGCCTGTTGGTATTTGCCGGAGCCAAAACAGAATTTCTCAGCATCGCTGGACAAGAGACTGCTGGAGTCATACTAAGAAGAATCAGCCACTCGTTGTAGTTTGACATTGTCAATGGAGATGTACCTAGTATCTTTGCGACCAGGAAGTGGAGGTAAAATGACTGTTCGTGTACCCTGCACGCAAAGCACTGGAACCGTTGCACGATAAGAGGGGCCGAACTCCTCCTTGTTCTCCACCTTTTCACGGACCAGGTCACCAACTCGAGGTAGCCAGCCAACTATCGGAATCTGAAGTGCAGCATCAATTGTGGAGGGCAAGTGTTCCTTTGCAAGACGGTCTCGGTCTCTTGTAGATTCTGTAATACAGCAGAATGATCATCTACGTCAAAGGGTGCAGCCGACGCCACTATGTCTAGACCATCAAGGTCCGGGACAAACATCTTTATGCCAAAGAGCATTTCGTATGGGGTCCGCCCACCCAGAAACCTTCTAGGGAGATTATTAAGTGCACGTTGAACGCTATACAAATGGGCCAACCAGTTCCTGCCAGCACCTAAAACCCTAGCTGTAAGGGATTGCTTTAAGTCACAGTTCATTCGCTCCACAACACTATTGCCCTCAGGCCGGTATGGAGACAAAAATTTGACTTGGCCCCCAAAGATCTCATGGCATCCTTGTACGGTTTAGAGGTGAACGCTGGACCCTGGTCTGAATGGAGGGTACCACATGCAAAAATTCCCACAAAGACATGCAAATCCCTGATGACAGTTCGAGCATCAGCACTCCGTTGTGGTCAGACCCATAGAAAACGCGTGCACAAATCCATTGCAACTAAGATGTACTTATACACAGTATCAGAGGAGAAAGGACAGCAGTGATCTAAATAAACACACCCAAGTGGTTATTAGATATTAACAACTGTGTTTGAGGTGGACGCGCAGCAGTCGAAGGTTTAATCGGCTGGCAAATGTCACAATTAAGGACATAAGCACGAGTCTGTTGATACAATCCGCGCCACCAGTAACGTTGTTGTAAGATAGTAACAGTAGCTGAAACGCCAGCATGCGCAGAAGCCATACCTTTGTGAGCTGCTGTTATCAAGGAAAGTCTGCAGTCCGCGTTGGGAATCAATCTGTCACCAACATCGTTATTCTCACATAGGGAACTTTATCAGGACTTAAATGATAAGAGTATTTAGAAGGGAAACCACAAGGGTAATTATCACCCTTCTCTGTTGCAGCAATTGCTGCCAAGATGTCATCATCAATCTTACTTTTGGATCTTGTAACTGCTGCTACTAGATATGTTGCCACTGCTGTTTTCGCTGCCTCATCAGCTAAACTGTTGCCAACAGTGTGGACACCCACACGCTGGTGACCAACAGTATGAATTACATTCACGAGGGGCAGACGTTGTTTAAGTTCTGCGACTCGAACCCAAAGCATTTTATGTTTGATTGTGCTACCTTTGGAACCACGATACTCATTCTGAGACCAAAAGAATAAATTGTCGTTGAAAGACTGAACACAGTAAAAAGAGTCACTCACTATAAGAGTAGTCACTCGAGGATCAGCAAACTCCAGTGCAAGCACCAGAGCATGAAGCTCTGCCAACTGGGTGGTACAATCACCCAATGCCTGCGTGTGCACGACATCAGACTTGAATTCACCATTAACGAAAGTACCAGCTACTATTGCGCAGGCCGCTGAATAAGCATGCTTAGATTCCGTCGCCGGTTGCGCCGAACCGTCAGTGTAAACAGTCATAGACGGTGTGCCGAAGCACTTCGAGGAGACTTCTGAAAACACTTTACCCCAGTTCTCACAATCAGTTACCTCTGGGACCAAGTCTTTCTGCAGACTAATGGTAAGAATTCTGTGTTTTTCCACAGGAGTAGAATTTGGAAAAACCGCTTCCAGCTGGTTCAAATTTCTCAGCAAGCCAATAAGGCATATCGTCCTTACTCTGGGGGCGCTTGCCCATTACCGAATTAACCATGACGGGACTAATAGTAGTCCCAGCCGGGCCAGCTGGTTGCGTCGCAACCCCAGGTGCCCCCATCTGGACATTGCGAGAGACGTATTGCACTAAAGCCCTATGCACCGCAATCAAGGCAGTATGGAGTTGACGCAAGTCATCCAGCGGGGCTAGCAAATATCGTGGATGTGGTGTGAACCCAACCAAGACTGGCCAAGTGGCCCCTGGAATAGATAAGGGACCTAAATGAACCTGTGTAACAGTGTGGGGGAGGGCACCATTGAACCAAATATGATGCTGCCAAGCAAAAATAAGAATTTCCTGCGTCCTATATGGCGTGTAATTAGCTGGAACTGCTAGGAGTGTATGCGTGAAACGTCTTATTGTCCTCATTCACCTCCGGAAAAGTAACCCACGAGTAAAACAGCTCATAGGGGAACGATGCATCGGCACTCATTACGAAGATAATAGACATTCCATCATCTGGCACCCTGAACTGCGTCAAATGACGCCGGAGAGGTGCACGACTATGCGCTGCAATAGCGACTTCAGCCATAAGGACGCAGAGAAGAAAAAACAATCTATATTAACCCGTAGCACAAAAAGGGTAGTAATTGAAAAAGAAAACCTTTTTAATTGTCAAGCTTGCACGAACCTATAAATCAACTATATAGGTAGGTTTAAACCGTCACTCCTGTCAACCGGAAACAAGCGTGAGGGTTTTGTGGACAAATATAAGCACTACTAAGACGTCTCAATCATAAGACCAAAACGTTAGGGGCACCATGTTGCGGGGATTCTGCTCATGCACATAACTATGCAGAGGAAACCAGGTCCTCAGTGAATTGTGGTGTACCAAAAAACTCACCTCAGTACCCAGAACCCCTTCCGACTAGCATCAGTGTCTCGTTTGTTCTCCGTATCATCTCGAAGCTACCAATGATTAGACAACCCAGAAAAAGCAACTTAGAGTACTCTCAGGAATGGTAGGAATCAGAAACACCTTTTCGTTATTATTCTCATATGAGTCCACAACAAGAGTGTTCAGACACACGGAAAAGTTTAAAATGTTTATTTTTAACTATGTGCTCTAAGGTGCAGTACTTTAGCTAACATAAACAGACAAATGATTAGAAATGAAACCATCAGCATTGTTACAATTCAATAGAAAATGAAGGGAGAAATCATATTAAAAATGTTAGTGGAAAACAGGTCCTATAATACCTTGTGAACCACCCCCCTTCACTAATAAGCTAGTTTTATAAGCTAATAGAAGGTCTCTGGGTCTTAGTGGGGAACCCCATACCTCAAAGATCAGCTTAGGTGAATCACATCACAGGATCAGCTCTGCTCTCTGTGTCACAAAAGGTTCTCTCCAAGTGCCTGAATCATGCATGCAAATGCAATATTAAAGGCACCCGAGTTTCAGATATTTGCAGCTGTGTGCTTGTTGTGTCTAGAGCATGGGCAGATCAACCTGAATTCAACAGCATACATTGTTATTTGACCTTGATGGCTTCTGCACACAGTGTTCAGACTAAGGTCACGGGGCACGTCTAGGGATGTGAACAACAGACCGTTCTCATGTGATGAAAAAGCAAGCAAGCAGTTTTACTGGTAATTACAGCTACCTGTAGTGTTGTGTGCAAAAGCAGCAAAGTGGCAAGATGGCGTTTAACTTCTAAAGCGCCTATGCTAACATAACAATTTTTGCACATAAAACCCTATCTCCACTACAGTGGCCTTATGGCTATTGCAGTCTACCTTGAAGCTGGGGAACTGGGTTCGAGTCTCGGCAGGGGCACTCAACATCATGTGATTCTGGGCAAATCTCCCCCGTGCTCAACAAAAAAATAATTGTGTCCGTCTGTAACTCAACTGGTGCTCATGTAAAACGCTCTAATACCTTTGGGTCAAGTTGGCGTTATATAAACCCCCCCCCCAAAAAAAAAGAAGTACGTCAAGAAAATGATGCACCTGCAGCATTAAACTGACGGAACGGGCTCAGGATTAAGCCCCCCTAACTTTTTCCCCTATGATTGCGCACAATGGCTGCCTTGCGCAAATGCAGGCACCCCTGCGCCATGGTGCAAGGATCACTTGTGTTGCGGAGTGGATTGAAATTGTGGCTCCATCTCTACTAGAGACGTATGCAGGTGCGTCTGAACTAGTGGAGGGCGGGAGTGAACCAGTTAGCCTTCTTGGAGTGTTGTTTGCCTGGTCTTTTCTTGAAGGGTGCCAGGGTGTCGACACAGTTGGAGATCTACTGGTGGAGGTTGAGTGCTGCAGTGTTGGTGTCTGTAAGCGTTGGCGGAGTGGTGGTGCTGAGGGAGTTGACGAGAAGTTCTTCAGTGGCCTTGATCCAGCTGCAATGGGTGGGCGATGATGGCGGTGGTGTACGGTGGGTGTGGTGATGGCGTAATGTATGCAATGATGGTCGGTCCAGGAGAGTTCTGTGTTGTGGCTGTAGTTGAAGTTCCCACTGGCAGATAAGACAGGCTTGAGCGTGTGGCCAGCTATGTGGGTTGGTGCGGTGACTCGCTGCTTGAGTCCAATGGTGGCGAGGTTCCCCAGGAGGGAGGTGGTGTTCTCGTTAATGGGGTTGTCCAGCTGGAACTAGAGGTCTCCGAGTAGGATGTAGTCAGTGGATGGGAGAGCCTGGATTGCGATGAGGTCTACAATGGCATAGGCGAATGGTGGTTCATGGCCCGGGGACCTGTAGACGAGGCTGCCGCAGAGGGTGGCATTGGGATTGGTCCGGATCTGGAAGTGGAGGTGTTCCATGGTCACCTTTGGGTCATTAGGTCAGTCAGAGTGTGCTTTTGTAGACAATGACAATGCCTCCTCCTGGACGGTCAGGTTGGTCTATGCAGGTGATTTTGAAGCAGTTGGGGATGGCGATTTCTTGTATGGAGCAGAGGTTGGTTCTGGTTTACGTGAAGAAGACGATGCCTGAAGAGGTGGTGTCGAGGAAGTCCCAGATTTCTGTGGCATATTGTGGAGGGAACGCACGTTGAGGGTGATGAAGTTAAGAAGGTCAGTGTGCTGTTGGTCAGCTGGGCGGCAAGAGGTGCTGATGTGCTGATGTGGCCGGAGGTGCGTTTACAGTTTTGGCAGGTGCAGGGTGCGATGGTCTTCTTTGGTGATGCTAGATAGAAGGTGGTGTGGCATCCAGGGCTGAGGGCTAGGAGGGTGCTGGCATCATAGCAGTGGAGTGTCCAAGAGGCAGGGTCCCTTGTGCTGGGCGCGGTATAGGGGGTTCGGACGCAGACGAGCTTGCCTTTGGCTTGCCATGGCGCAGCAGTGGCACGCCCGCTGTGCTTGGCCGCACAGCGTCTGCCATTAGGTAATGCTTCAGAGGGGTTGGACAGATGGGAGGCAGAAAACGTGGGAAAGGACACTGGAGGGTGCGGGATGCGGGGGATCGCAGGGGCAATGAGGATAGGGAAAAATGGACTGCAAAAAAGCACTGGAAAAACAAAGCCAAATAAAGCAACGATAAAAAAAGACAAAGGTAGAAAAACAACAGAGAAGAGCAGTAAGATTAACAGAAACAGCAAAAAAGAGGGATAGGAGGGCAGTGAAGCTGTAGAGTAGTGACGCTCTACCACTGGAGCACCAGGGATGAGTCACAGACAGGAGCCTGTGGCTGGAGGAGGGACTCAAACACCTGACTTCCCCATCAGAGGAACCAGCAGCAGCAGATGGGGACAGCAGCAGCAGCAACCAGACAGCGCAGGGCTGTGGGAAGAGGGAGTCCACTAAGGGTTCGTCCCCCATTCACCCAAAAGCAAACTAACAGGAGGCAAGGAAAGGCAGCACCACCCTGTTGCCTCTTGCGATCTAACAGTGGCAACCAGATTCCGTGTTCCCCAGAATCCCAGTGAGTAACGGCGGATAAAGCTGTATACCCTAGGGCCTGGGCCAGTAACGGCCCCCATGCCCCTGGGTCCCACTGCCACCAATGGCCAATCTCAGCCACTTGAGCCAGTTAGTGGAGTCCCCCACCAGTCTTGTGCGGTTCCCTCGGTGATGAAGGTCAGTCGCAGTGCACGGCTTGCTCAGGGCATGGTGTGCATCACCCACAGGTGCTAGGCCTGGGCCCATCTCACCAGCGGGACTCCTCCGCTACACGTCCCACCTTCTCCTCACCTGGACATTAAAGCCAGGGTTTAATTCACTGAACTCTCTCCAAATCTGTGACTCAGCCAGCAAAAGCCTCTGCCAGGAGAGATTACACAAGCCTGGGTACAGCAGTCACCGCCAAGTCTGCTGGGGAACCTCTCGGTGCAGGTGATGCAACAGGGTCCCCTTAGGGGTGAAGTTGCAGAGCTCACACCACACACGTTTGGTGCTGCTCAGGGGCCTCACCCTCCACAGCATCCGGCCTGCACAACATCCTCCGGGCTGTGATGCGGAGAGGCACGGCCCACAATTGGTAATCTCCTCGGTGCACCTCGATGTAGTGGTGGCACCTGGTATGTGATGCAGACCTCCCTATGTTGGTGTGCAGGAGCGTCTTTACCGTTGACAGCTCCAAGTTGCGCCAGGAGGTCTTTTCACACAGATCAGCAACGTGTCTCCATGCGACCTGCCAGACTTCACCACCAGGTAAGGGCGATCGCCGATGCCTCAATGTCTACCTCCACGGCCCAGGAACTCCACAGCACCTCTGCCTCTCACTCCGGGTCACAGACGGAGGCCCAGCGAGGATTCTGGGCCCCGGGGACTGTTCCCACTTTCTAGGTTTTGGCTGCCATGGTGTTGCGAGGAGGGCGCGATGAAAAGTGATACATCACTGGTTTTTCCCCGCGATGCGCTTCATTACGGTAGACCTGAATCTGCATTTCCTCTTCCCCTGGGACTCTGGCTGGTCATCCTGGCTCTTGGGGGGGATGTTGATCTGTGCTGCACTTGGCCCTGGCTGCTCCATTATGATATGGACAGGCACACAGTCAAAACTATTGGGCTTCTTAGATTTCCTAAACAGTAATGACTACAACATTAGATTCACTATGGAATCTAATAAAACCAATATCGCCTTTCTAGATGTAGAATTCTATATACAAGAGAATAAAATCAACAGCAGACTATACAGAAAGGCCACGTCATGCAATGCCTTACTACATGCAAGTAGTGCACACCCATATCATCAAATACGCTCAATCCCATATGGGGAAATGACTAGGACCAGACGTAACTGCAGTGATGAGGAAGAATTCCAGATCTACAAGAAAGGGGTTTTGAACAGATTTGAGAAAAGAGGCTACAGTAAGAAATTACTACACAAAGCTGAGCAGAGGATCGGCCAAATAACACACAAAGACACACTAAAAGAAAAACCCAAACAGGTAAAAAAAGACGAGAAAATCAGGCTAATCACGGGCTATAATAACTGGTCTGCAATTCTGAGAAAGAGCCTGACTAAGCACTGGCATCTGCTTAAATCAGATGCCACCCTAAAAGAGTTTATAACAGACAAACCCCATATAACATATAGGAGAGGGGTCTCTTTGAGAAACATACTCAGCCCCAGTTACCCTAAACCTGTTAATAAACCAATTGGCTAAGTAAACACACTATAGGTTTTTATACATGTGGTCACTGCAACTCTTGCAAATGGGCAGATGACAAAAGGACGGAATTTGTAGGACCTGACAACAAAAGCTTTACAATCAAAACAAACATAAATTGTCAAACCAAGTTTGTAATTTACATAATTGAATGTAAATGCCACAAACAATATATTGGCAGTACGATCAGAGCGTTGAAAGAAAGAATAGGGGAACATATGAGAGCGGTCAGACAAAATGACATGCGATATCCATTGGCGGCACACATGTCTTTATGCTCAGCTCAATCGACAACTCATACTTTCAAATTTTTCGGAATAGAGCACGTTCCTAGCAACCCAAGAGGCGGTAATAGAGAACTTACTCTAAGACAAAAAGAGGCCCTATGGATTCTCAAATTGCACAGTGTGGAACAGGGACTCAATATTGACCAGGAGTTACATTATTTTCTTGGAAAATAAATTATGAGTTAGAAACTCCAAATAGCTGACACATTTACCCTCTCTATAAATGAGAAGGTGTGACAGTATTAAGTCAAAACAGTTTGTTATAACTAAAGAACTTAACTTAAGAAGACTTAATCATCCAACACTAACTAGAAAGCGAAAAAATGATATGTATTATATTATGACGATATGCTATGCCCCTTATTATGGTCAACAGACTTTTCACTTGCCTTTTCTCTTTCGTTTTCGCATGATGAAATAAGTGATACTAATTGGTTCTTATGTATAAACTATGAGTATTTACCTATCTGATTGTAATGAATCTAATCGGTGGAGAGACTGGTAATGAATAGTACACTATCACAATATTTCAAAATTTCCACAATACCATTATCACTATATAATACTTGATCTTAGATACATTTACGCATCTGACTATACGTTCCAAGATGGCGACCGTTAAGACCACAGTTACTTGTAGTCCTTCCTTTGCCTCCACTATCACGTCAATCACGAGCCTTCACGCTAACTCAGATACGCGATCACGGCTATAACTCACAAACTCGCATACGGCCGAACCGACACCAGCGTACTCGTCTGGGGCGACCACCACGGACACTTGGTTTACCGCTACACTACGGAGAAATGGGTAAGCTTCCTCCCAACTTTACTTTTTACGCAGTTTAATTAGTCGTAGCCGATGCGGCTTAGATCTTAACGGGTAGATTCACTTACAGCCCTACTGATTACAAGAGCCTTTACGTTCAAACGAGAAAAAGATAGAGATTTGGACGTGTTTACTATTGGCCTCATATGAATACAAGCCAATTAATTCTCATATCAAATGGTACACTGCTATGCAATCTACCACTGTTTAGAATACGAACCTTATCATCACTAATTAACAGTAAATTTTGTCATTTCTTATAATCATACATAGAGGCTCGAATTGAAATATGTATTATTAACATCCCTACACTATTTACATATGGGCGGTTCTTTATGACTATTTACAGCATAAACGGAAGACGACGAAAAATTCTGATAAGAAACGCCTAGAACATTGAAACCATCTGCGGTTTGGAATTATCACCGCCGACCAAGTATGACATTTTCTATATATCCCCTATGGTTAACACTATAACTGTGGATACTCGCAGGAATCGCATATTTACAACATGTTCATGTTCTCCGCTTACATTTTCAGATTTGATTTTTAGTCTGAAAATAGGTAGATATGCCCTTTTTTTCATTTCGCACTATTAAGGATTAAGATAATTTAATTGGACTACCTACCTATGGAATATAACACTCCGGACTATACACTTTCACGAAGGGTGGCACCTCAACCGTTAGTGTTACCGTTAGCCTTCACAAACTACCACCGGATTCTGTACGCCTAGAAGTTGTATTTCACTTCACAGCCATTACCACCGCTTCTCTCCATCTCTATTAGGATCATAGACCGCTATGCTATGTACATGACCCTTAAGACGTGTTGATCACACTAATCTTTTTTCTAAACACTATTCTAAACACTTTATGTAATTAGAAATTGTAAGACTTATTTTGCATCTGGTTTGAAGGTTGCACTTGCATCACTTGGGCTAATGTGAACCAACTTACTCTAAGTTATTGTAAGTATTTAACGCTGAACATTACAAGTATATATTACTTTGTTTTCTTCACATAACAGCCTTGACAAAGTTGCGGGACAACTATTCCCATAAGCAACGAAACACGTGTTGGCTGGTGACAGACAGACTAAGGAGAAGTATATCCTATTAAAGAACTACTGACAAGAAGAAAGAACCAATTTCTGATTTTTATATTGTTTATTTGTGTCAATATACTATTTATACCTGTTGTTTACAATCAATAACGTGTGCTGAGGAGTGATCTTGACTGCTCCACGCTCCATTCTATTGGATTAATTTCCTATTTTTCATTGGAGGTGGACTTAATGGCTACTTTTGCCTCTAGAGGCAGAAAAAGTCACGTTGGGCTGACTAACTAATGGGCTTTTTGTCACTTTTCTCTCGCTAACGTCAAACTTTTTTGTCGCCTTGACACTAGTGTTTGCGGCAGTTTTCACCGTGGCTAGCTATCACCATGTAGCAACGTATTCTAAATACATCGCTAACAGGGCGATAGTTTTTGGTGCTGGGCCACGTTAAGAAAATTGCCGCTAACTAACGCTAACATTAGTTAGCTGCAGTTTTTCTATATATACCCCCTCATGTTGTTTTAGAAAGATTTCATTTTTATTATAGGAAGCGCAATCTTCAGAGGAAAATGTTGACCAGTATGCTGCTGCCCTTAGAATTTTAGCTAGTATTTGTAATTTTGAAAACACTAAAGACAAATATATGAGAGATCAAATTGTATTGAATTGTTATTCTAAGAAAGTCCAGGAGAATCTGCTGTGTTGCACTAATCCTGCTTTGGAAAAAACTGATAATGAGAAGGGTATTGAGCTTTCTGCTCTTTCGGTGAAAATGATAGCTGGTGCATCTGGCAGTGCATCTGGGGTTACTGATATAGTGAGTGTGAATGCTGTAAAGAACATGCATGAGAATGTTAACAGTGGTAGAGTCACTAAGTCGAATGTTTGTTATAGATGCGGCAATATCAGGAATAGCTTTATTTGTCAAGCACAAGCAGTGGGGTAACAAAACTTGAGGGGGCCCCAGGCAAGATATATGGAGGGGCCACCCTCCGACTCACTTAGGAACTCCCAGGCCAGGCTACTGTGCTGAGGGGGCCCCCCGGGAGAACCCCTTCCCCCCGCCCCCCACCCGCACTGGAAGGGCTGCGGGAGCCTTTGTTACACCACTGTGCACTAGGAAAGATGCAACTAATGCAGGAAAGTTGGGCACTTTGTGCGGGTTTGTAAAAAGGCGGCTACCATTAAAGACAGTTGTGTTCCAAATGTTGAACAACAATAATTACGGGTTGATGAAAGTGTTTATACTGCGACAATATTAACTGTTGGTGTGGATCAACCTGAGGTCTATGCACAAACGGATTGCCAAAATGTGGGATTAATTGCTAGGAAAAACTGACCTTTTTGCGAGGTTAAAATTGGTGAAGTTCATTTAAGAGTAATGTTGGGCTCTGGTTCATCAGTAAGTCACCATGCTAGCACCATGCTAGCTGAAGAATCTTTTAAGTTGCACTGGAGTACAGTGCACCTTAAAAACCTTATATAAGAGCCATTGCGTATGGCGAGTAATTGTAACAGTAACTGTGTTTAGGAAGCTAATGGTAATGATACTGTTTCTACCAGGAGTGGGAGAATGTCTAAAAAACCAAGTTATTTCAACACTTTGCTGTTAAAATAAATTTTTCTTCGTCATTTTAAGTACTGTGTATGTTTTTTTGTTTATTATAAATGGGGGAGATGTGTTGTATTCTTATTATGATGTTGCTTGCGCCATGTTGTAAGTGGGTGACATGTATTGTTATATTCTGCTATGTGCATCTTCCAAGTATTGTTCCACGTTCTCTGCTCCTGCATAGAATATAGGTTGCCAGTTAGGCAGTCAGTTAGCAGGATCGCAGAGCTGGAAGGACGCTGGTGGATGGGCTCGTCTATTTATATTGTTTACTGAATAAACTACAACTTGAGGATATACTCGCTGAGCAGCGTGGTTCATTGGGAGGGTACCCACAACAGTTATGACAGTAGGTCTTGGGATTTCAAAGGAGCCGCTCCATGCCGTGGGCTACACGGGCTGCTGAAGGCCCTGAACCTGAGTTAGAGGGGGGAGTTCTAGGCAAGGGCCTTTAACATGGGAGAGGGCCTTTAACAACTGGCATAAAATGGTGAAAAAGAGCTACAAGGCTATTAGAATACTTCACCCACTCAGGGTAGAATGTTATAAAATAATCAGGAAGAAACAAAAAGACATGCATTGCAATGTTGGCCTATACCAGACATTATTGAGCCAGAGGAATTCTGTTGTCTCCAATGGAGCTTCCAACATTCCAATTTCGTAATAAAGGCTTGTGACTTATGCCAATAATAAAATCAAAACATATTATAGCTAGGGTGAGCGTTACTGGCATAATTATCTCTAGCGTAATTACTACGAAATGACTTGTAATTATGCGTAATTATGTGAGAATAATAATCCAGCATTTAGTGCTATTATTAAGCACTCAAAATGGTCCTGATGATGTATTTTGTGCTAAGAAAGTAGCCTTAAATGCTACAGGACATGAACAGCAGTAGCCAGCAGCTGCTTGCATGCTCGTAGTTTAGTGTTCCTGTGATCCTGCAATAGGATTTTACTTTTACTCAAGCTGCCGTAACTGCAAAATTTCGTATCAGAAGAGTAATGCATAATTACTGAAATTACTCCATTTTCTCCACCGAAATTCAAATTCCTCCCAGGCCTAATAATTGCCTAACATGATTTGACACTTCATGGTGAGTTTTCTGTGGAGGATGATGCCGAGGATGCAGGCATGGACTGTTGGTGTGCGTGTGGGTCTGAGCTCGGAGGGCCAAAACTGTAGTCCCACGTGGCGGTTTTCTTCCCGAAGATCAGCACTTCCATCTTGTCTATGTTGAGATTCAGGCAGTTGGTCTTCATCCAGCCGGTGACACTGGTCATGGTGTTGCAGAAGTTTGTTTTAGTGATGGAGGGGTCTTCAGTGAGCCAGAGGGTGAGTTGGGTGTCATCTGTGTAGGATATGATGTTGAGTCCATGGGTTCTGATGATGTCGGTGACAGGTGTCATGTAGTTGTTCAACAGGGTGGGGCTGAGGGATGATCCTTGGAGTATGCAGCAGATGATGCTCTTGGGTTCTGAGGTGAAGGATGGCAGGCGAGTTCTCTGAGTTCGTCCTGTGAGGAAGGATGCGATCCATTTAAGGGCGTCCCCCTGGATGCTAATGCGATGAGTCTGTTGATGAGGGTTTGGTGGGATTCGGGGTTGAATGCCACTGATAGATCGAGGAGGATCAGGGCTGCTGTTTCATCCTGGTCGAGGAGGAATCTGATGTCATCAGTGGCGGTGATCAGGGTGGCCTCAGAGCTCCGGTTGGTGCGGAAGCCATATTGGGAAGCATCATGCAGGTTGTTTTTTTTAAGTGTTCTGTGAGCTGGTGGTTGATGGCCTTCTCAAGGACTTTGGTGGGGAACAGGAGTAGCAAGATGGGGTGGTAATGTTTTAGCCCACTGGGGTCAGTGAAGGGTTTCCTCAGGAGGGGTCTGACCTCAGCATGTTTCCATTTGTCGCGGAAGGTCGCCATGGTGTTGGATGTGTTGAGGATGTTGATGAGTTCTGCACTGATATCTTTGGTTCTGAGGTTGAAGAAATGGTAGGAGCAGGGGTCCATGGGTGATCCAGAGTGTATGGAGGCCATGATGGCTGTGGTGATCTGCGTAGAAAGTGGATTCCATGTTGTGATTGAGTGGCTGGAGTCCATGGGTGGGCGGTGGTTGATGAAATCAAAGTAAGTGTCTTGGGGGTCGAAGTTGTAGATGCTGCTATATTGCTATGGAAGTAGTACGACGAGGTGTCACCGAGTTCTTGGGATGGGCGAACTGTGTTCTCTGTGGCTGATGGGCAGGAGACCTCTTTGATGAAGTTAAAGAGTTCCTTTGTGCGATTGGTGCCTGTTTCAATGCGGTCTGAGCGGGCGTCTCTTTTTGTGTCCTTAATGCGTTGCTGGTACATGTTGAGGGCTGATTTGAAGGTGGTTTGATCGGTGAGGTCTTTGGTGGTCCGCCATTGATTTTCTGGTTGTTTGCCGGTGTGCTTGATGGTTTTGAGTTCTGGTGTATACTAGATGGCTTGTCTCGAGGATCCGCTGGTTTTGGCTAGCTTCTTGGGGATGACTATGTCAGCGCATTTGGTGATCCAGTCAGAGAAGTTCTGGACAACCTGCTCCAGGTTTGAGGCAGTTTCGTGCTAGATGGTGTCGAGGGCCTCCGTTCACTGGGTCACCAGATCTGGTGTGAGGAGGTCAGGGGCTTGTTGTTGGTGCCCAGGGAAGCTATGAGGGTGAAGTGGATAATGGCGTGGTCACTCCATGTGAGTTTGGTGACATGGCTGTACTCGACTCTGTTGCTGGGTGTGAAGATCGGGTCCAGTGTGTTTCCTGCACTGTGTTTGGGGTTGGTGACCAGTTGGATGAGGCCAATACTACTCATGCTTTCCAGAGGATTGGTGGAGTTGGTGTTGTTGGGGATGTTAAGGTAGATGTTGATGTTGCCAAGTAGAACGTAGTGCTTGGAGTCAATTTCTAGAGGGGCAATAAATTCAGAGATGGCTTCGCAGAATATAGGTCGCGGTCCCAGGGGTCTGTAGGCAAGGGTGCCTTTGAGGGTCATCCTGGTGTCGGTTAGGAGTTAGAAGTTTTTTTGTGTTGAAATTTTTTATTGAGTTTTAAAAGGCGAATACATTAGAGCATATACAGTAATAAATAAAGAGAAAATAAATTCATGTTAAAAGGAATCATGGAATAAGAGATTGATAAATAAATACGATATAAATATGCGTTTAAATAGATAAATACTAGTTAATGCAACAATGAGATCAAAACACAGAATGAAATGTAATAAAAAAGAGCTATAGGGAGAAAAGAGGGGAAAGACCTAGAAGAATAAAAAGTGATGAAAATATAAAGAAATAAAACGAAGAAAAGGTAATTGAATAAAGGCAGAAGAATACAACAACGGAGGAAGCAAAGGATTGGAGAAAAACAAAAAGAAGAGAAAAAAAAAAAAAAAGGGACAGAAAAAGTGAAAGCTGATTAATGTGTTTGGGTAGAAGTGGAGGTCGGAGAGTCAGCAGCATTTGATTTAAGAAATGGAGACCAGATTCGAAGAAAAGTGTCAGCTTGATCCTGAAGGTTATAGATTGTGCGTTCATGGGAGGCAGTTTGCATCATTGCCACCAACCAATCTTCCTGTGAGGGAGGTAAAGTTGATTTCCAATGACGCAGTATACATATTTTGGCAGTAGCAATTGAGGTATGGAAAAGGCGGAGTTGTGGTTTCGTGAGCTTTGGGGAGTGACGTAAATCATGCAGGAGAATGTTAGTAGATGTAAGTGGCAATTTTAGGGGCATAGTGGAATTCAAAGTAACACCAATAAAAGTCCAATAGGATTGGATACTAGGACACTCACAAATGATATGGGTAATATCACAACCTGAATTGGAGCATCTCCAACAGTTAGAATGAGAGAGAAGGCCAGCTTGGTGTAGTTTGACAGGAGACCAATGCCAATTATGCAGAATTTTGAAAAGACAAAATTTGAGCCTTGATTCACGGGCTCCCTTGTTTAAACTCTCTAGAATCAAATCCCATTCAGTATCGGAAAAGGAAACTGAGAGGCGAGATTGCCATTTACGCTGAAGATCACGTGAGAGAGATTTAGAAAAAAGATGAGACGAAAAAATTTTGTATATACCAGAAGTAACACCCTTAAGTTTCCCCCAAATGTGCAAATAGGATAATATAGGGGAATCTTGCAGGAGCCATGGTGATGATCCCATATGGGTCTTCAAACATTGTTGAAGTTGAAGATATTTGGAAGAGTGATGAAGGGGAAGATCAAATTCTACCCTAAGCTGAGAGAATGACTTAAAATCCCCATCATGCAGAAGTTGATCCGGACAGAGAATACCTGCAGCTCGCCATTCAGGCCAGGATAACATACGACCATTAATACGGATCCCAGAGTTATTCCATAGGGGAGCCTTAGCATGGATTCTTGAGTTTGAGCCTAATAATCTATGACTTCTCTGCCAGGATTTATGCATGGCAGATAACATCGGGTTTTTTGGGTCAAAACGACTAGTGCCACTACCATACAGAGGAGAGAGGTTCGATTCTGAGGATAGGAGATGTCTTTCTATTTGAACCCATTGTGGTAAATCTTTGATGCCAGGTAAAAAATATGAGATTTGGGAAACATGTAACGCCAAAGAGTAGTGTTCAATAGATGGAAGGCCAATTCCGCCAGATAACTGGTGAGCCTTTAACTTAGTGATAGCAAGGCGAGGCTTAGCAGTACCCCAAATGAAAGTTTTAATCTGGGCATCTACTGATCGAAGTAAAGATAAAGGGATCTGCAGAGGAAGCATACCTAGAATGTATATAAATCTCAGAAGGGTAACCATTTTAACCGCCTGAGTTCTGCCCCAAAGAGAAAGACCCAAAGCCTTCCATTTATCAAAATCCCGTTGCATTTGGGATATAAGAGGAGATAAATTATCTGCAACCATATCTTGCAATCCTTTATTAACGAGGACACCCAAGTATTTAAGGCGTGAAGGTTGCCAATGAAAAGGAAATCCAAAAATGGCTGCTTTTGTGGTACCGTTAGAGATGGGCAAAGCCTCACTCTTGTCCCAATTAATCTTATAACCTGAAAAAGAAGAGAAATCATTAATAATGTGAAGAAGAGAAGGAATCGACCGGGGAAGACGAGTAAGGGTGAGTAGAATATCATCAGCATACAGGTATATTTTAGAATGTCCAATTGGGAGGGGGACACCAGAGACCTCATCAGATTGACGAATGGTAGCAGCCAAAGGCTCCATAGCCAGAAGAAACAGAAGGGGGGATAGTGGACATCCTTGGCGTGTCCCTCTCTTAATCGTAAAGGTGTCAGATAGAAACCCACCACAATTTACCTGAGCAGAAGGGTGATCGTATAATAAGCGTACCTTATAAATAAATTTCGTACCTAAACCGAATCTACCCATGACCTTGAAGAGATAGTTCCATTCGATGCGGTCAAACGCTTTTTCTGCGTCAAGCGAAAGGGCTAACGCATCATCCGTAAGATGTTGAGCCGACCATAGCGCATGGGCCAGAGAACGCAGATGATTCCGGGAGGAACGGCCCGGTACAAAGCCTACTTGAGAATGGTGTATCAAAGAAGGCAAGACTTTACGCAAACGCGAAGCAAGAATGCTGGCCAAGATTTTAATATCAGAGTTCAATAGAGAAATGGGACGATAACTACTGCAGAGCTGGGGATCTTTACCTGGCTTTGGAAGCACAACAATAATAGCCTTGTTGGAAAGGGGTCCTAGTGAAGATGCACTGTCCGCCTCCTGGAATGCGGCATGTAGGGTATCAATAATATTGTGACCTGCCCAGCGATAAAATTCAGGAGGAAATCCATCCTCTCCAGGGGCCTTGTGGTAAGGCAGGGCAGCAATCGCACCAGAAACCTCATCTCTGGTTGTTTCACCCTCAAGAATGGCTCTGCCCTCCGCCGAAAGAGAAGGAAGATGCACTTTTGCAAGAAATGCTGTCATTTTATCCGAATCCATTCTATTATCGGAAGTGTATAGAGATTCGTAAAAGGAGGCGAACTCATTAACAATGTCTTGAGGTTTTGTGCACAAGTGTCCTTGCGCAGATCTAATGGCCGGAATGGCCATAGCCGCTTCCCTCTGACGCAGCTGCGCGGCTAATAATCTTCCCGCCTTTTCCCCTTGCTCGTAATGACGACCTTTCATTTTCTGTAAAGCGTATTCTGCTTTAGACGTAAAAAGGCTATTTAAGGCCATTCGAGCTTGTTCGAGTAATTTACGATTTTGTAAAGACGGAGATGTGGTGTATAAGCGAGAATAAGTTTGTATGTCAGATTCGAGCTCACCTTGTCTCTTTGCAATTTGCTTATTAGCAATTGCTGCATCACGCATTAATTGCCCCCTCAAAGTAGCCTTCGCCGCAGCCCAAAGAGTCCTGCTGGAGGTGACAGACCCCTGATTAGTAGAAAGATAATTTTGAAGGTGAGATTGCAGTTGGGACTTACCAGTAGGAGTCCTGTGGCGTTGGATATTCATTCGCCATGGCTTACGTCCAGGCCTAGAAAGACCCAGATCAAGGGAGAGGAGAACCGGAGAGTGATCAGATAAGGCCGCTTCCAGGATGCAGGAGTCTGTAACGAATTGAACTGTGCTATGTGAAATGAGGAAATAATCAAGACGAGAAAATGTACCATGAGCCGATGAAAAGAAAGTATATTCCTTATCCGTTGGATGGCTGAAACGCCAATGGTCAACCAGTCCAATATCTGATATGATGTCCCCTAACAAAGCTCTGTCTGACGCATTGCCCCTATCTAATGGGCCAGTTTTGTCTAGAATGGAATCTTGCGTTACATTCCAGTCTCCGCCAATCAAATATTGCGATGCATTAATTTCGAGCAGCAAACGGGATAATTGAAGAAAGAATGTTTTTTTGGTACCCGTAGGGGCATAAACAGACCCTACACAAACGTGAGACTCTCCAATTTTAAGTTTGGCAAATACATAACGGCCATTTACATCTGACCATGTTTTAGAAACAGTGACCGGGAGGGATTTGCGAAGGAGGATTGCTACTCCACATTTGCGGAGGGGGCCTGTGTCTGAGGAATCGTCTTGTTGAACACTACTATGGATAACCTTGCCCACCCAGTCTCTACAAAGTTTATCTGATTCTAGAGCATCCAAATGGGTCTCTTGAAGCAGGGCCACATCTACATGTTTGGTCTGGAGATAGGAGAGTACTTTCTTCCGTTTTATGTAATGGGTGAGGCCATGTACATTCCAAGTAATTGCATTAAGAGAATGTGCCTGTGCCATAGTAGAATAGAGCAAAAATCAGAAAGAGGAAAATGAAGCACAAAACAACGTGTTGAACCAGACAAAGAAAAAAGGAAAAGAAATGACAAAAGGAAGGGGGAACAGAAAGAAAATAAGTGGAAGCGATACTCTGAATTAGATGAGATACATAAAGAAAACAATAAAAGAAGTAATGACGAAAGGAGATAAAATTTAGAAAACAGTACAGTAATAAAGAAACTATAGAATATTAAATAGTAGCGAGTAAAGAACAAGAAACCGTAGACTGTTACCTGCGGGTCTGGGCGCACTAGAGCGCCGCCGCGGGAAAAGACCCCACAGAAAGAAAGAAACAGTTAGGAATGCATTAATAATATAGAAGGGAAACCCAAAAGAGCATTGTAAAAGAGAACAGAAGAAGGTAGAGAAAGCCAAATGGAAATTGAGAAGCGACATTACGTAAGAAGAGAAATCTAACAATAATTAAATGTGAGGTAGCCTAAGAGCATAAGACATATCATGCGCATTTCAAAAAGCCTATACCAATATGCATGCGAGCAAATAAAATAATACAACTATAATCAAACAATTAGGCGCCAAGGCACCCAAGTAACTGCAAAACCAATTAGAAAATATGCAATAAAATTGTAACATGGAGAGTAATAAATGCAGGGAGAAAAAGGAATAGCATTATAAAGCAGAGCAATAGCAGAAGGCAAAGTGAAAGGGAAAGGAATAAGATAAGAAGCTAGTGAGAAAGAGGTGAAAAAAAAAAGACAATCAAATATTATAAGAACAGCAAAATATGTCAAAAACATAATAATGAATTAACAATAGAAACAAGACTCGCAAGGACAAGGAGTCTACCATTAACTGCCAATAGGACTGGAGACAACTATTTCCACAGGAGGAAGCATTATTCAGTCCGCATCTGAAGGGGTTTTAAGAGGAGAGCGGGACTTGTCTCTTTGCAAGTCTTGTGGGAATGTGGCTGCCGAAACCGATTGTATTGCAGATTTCCTATCTTCTTGTGAGCGATGAAGTCGTTCAAGATCCCTACCCCGAGGTCTAGGGCTACTGGGAGGGCGCCTGCTACGATCTGACATTGGAGTAGAAGATTTAGGAAGTGGTTGGGACGGGATTTGCTGCGAGGATGCAGTGAGAACCTCCATATCTTGAGGTTGAAGGCAGTCCAAAAATTGCTGAAGATGTTCTGGATCAAAAAAGTCCTTAGAGACTCCATCTTTGGTAACACGAAAACGTGCAGGTTCAAATAGACCATACTTGATATCTAACTGACGTAATTGAGGTCGCATGGATAGAAAGGCCTTTCGCCGTTCATTGGTTTCCTTGGAGAAATCGGCTGCCATATGGATGCGATGGCCTTCAAAAGAGAAGGAACCTTGAAGTCGAGCAGCAGATAGTAGTTGTCTAGTTTGGTCATGTCGGAGAAAACAGGCAATGATTGGCCGTGGGCGCGCAGCAGGATCACCACGTGGAGGACCAATTCTATGAGCCCGCTGTATCTCCAGAGGTGGAGTAAAATACAATCCCGGCGCGTAACGGAGGAGGGGTAGGTTTCCACTCCACAGGCGACTGAGCACTTTTTCTCTGTCGCCTAATCCGAACCGCTGACGGAGCCCTTCCCTTTCATCTCATAGGGATGGGTGTAGGTTTTCCAATAAGAAGGAGCACCTACCAGCGCGAGGACGCAATTTCCCCTTACTATCAAGGTACTATAGGTTCACAGTACTTTATTTTCATTGGAGCCTATTCCTTCTCATTCATATACTTTTTAGATTCACCTGTCTGATTTGGTCCTGACGAAGCGCGATCGGATCCCTTAAGGACCTACTCTGAAGCGCGAAACATGTTGACCCTATTTTTCTAGAATTTTCACTCCCTATTCACTCACCTATCCTGAGAGTTGCAGTAAATTTTATATCTGCCCTCATTATATTGTTCTTTGAGGACCTCCAGGATCATTTTTAATCAATGCTAGATAGAGCCGTGAATAAAGGTCTTGGTTTCTACCTAGTAGTTTTAACGCACCACTCACATCCCTCATAGACATACCCACACACCCCCATGCACAACTGCGGCGTCTCCTAAAAGAACTCCGACAAAGAGCCCTCTTGCGGGGCCCGTGGGGGACTGCAGCGCCACCCCCACGAGGAGCAACGCCCTATGATGAAGCAGGACACCTGAAAGGGTGTGTGAGGGCACTAAATTTCAAAGGAGAAATTCCCCACACTCATTCCGGCCCAACCAATCTCAGAGCACACACATCAGATCTTTCTACTTCTATCTTTAGGAACAGCTACCCTCTCAATATAAATACGTAAAAAAGGAGTAAAAGAAATACCAGTCATCTGAGGAAGTATACGACACAGAAATGCACTGGAACTCTGCCCCTCAATGCGCTCTGGAAAACCAAAAAAACGAACATTATCCCTCCTGCTTCTGTCCTCCAAATCAATAAGTTTGCTATGGAAGAATAAGAGGTCTCGGTCTTTGTTGGGAAGGGAATCCAAGCGGTTCTCCACCGTCTGAACTCTGGAGTCAAGAGATTCAATCGTCGCATGAAAGCTGGTAAATTCTGCTTTAATTGATTTAGTCTCCTCAGCTAATGATGTAATTGTGAGGTTCATGTCATCTAATCGACGACTAACCTCAGATATTTCGTGTAGAATACGTTGTAGAGTTGCCGCCGACGCCTGCCCCCCGTTAGAGGCCGGAGCCGGGGGTAAAGCGGGAGGAGAGGAGGCAGTACCTTTCGTTGGCATGTTGATGGTCTGCTTAAGAGCTTCTGCAAAAAGAAGTGGCTTAGAAGACTTATTTCCTTGCTTAGGAGCAGGCATTTGAGGAGAATGTTTGACAGAAACTTTGAAGATGCGTGAAGGCGTCTTGCCGATAGACAATTCTTGTATATAATCACAAAAAATACAATAATACCAGACACTAAAATGCAAAAGTACATTACATGAAGGGGAAATCACTGCTTAGTGGTCCCCAAAAACCATAAGCAAAGGGTTAAGGCATTGATGAAGATAGTGTGACTGTCGCCATGCTCAAAGGCGCATAAATAGAACTGATATAAGATGAAACAACATATGCGCACTTATGACATTAATAACCACAATTGTATTTGCAGAATGAACAGAACTGCAAACTGCATGGAAACCATGAGCCATAGCAAGGAATACATAACCTGACTGAAAAAATTGACTAAAACACTATAATGGCATTGAATTAAGACATGCTATTATATGAGTCACCCAAGTTGCGTTAAAAAGAGTCATTTCCAGGCAGCACCAGTCGAAGGGCGCAAAACTGCAACTATCACAAAGGTGAGGCCAATTAAATTTGAAAAGGTCAGTTTTGAGTGACAAATCGTGAATTGTTCTTGCAGGAAAATCGTTAACTTTGCAGAGGGTGAGGCGCAAAATGACTGGCTGAGGTGAATGACAAAAAGCGCCACAATGAAATTATAAAAGGAGTTAATCCTACCAGTAGCAGACCAGCAGCACAACAAGAACCATGGCTCCTGTGAGGTAATATTGCTGAGGAAAATAATGCAGCAGACAAAATTGAAGGAGGCGCGGCTACATGAGGAGGCAGGTATTCAGCAGTAATAGCGAAGGCGGGACTTCATGAGGAAGGCGCTTGACAGCCGCAGCGAAGGCGCGGCCTCATGAGGAGGCGGGCACTCGACATCCACAAGACAGGCTCGACCTCGTAAGGAAGCGAGCGCTCCTCAACAGCAACAAAGGCGCGGCCTCATGAGGGGGCAGGCGCACTTCATGAGCAGCAGAGGCGCGACTTCAGGGGGAGGACGAGGCAGCCGAAGGAAGCACGTCAGGCGGGCTGCGTCAGGCAAGCAGCGCCACACAATCTCGTCGAGACGATTAACACCAGGAAGACTGCGCCGTCACATCCCTGGAACACGCTCAAATCATGCCCCCCCACCTTCCGGCAACCACAGGGCACGTGTAGAGGGCTCCAAAGCCGGTATGGGATAAAATATTTCCGTTAAGAGCCCATCCCGCGGCGGAGCTCACTCGTCAGGCGGCCATCTTCCTGCGTGGCCAGACCACGCCCCAGGAGTTAGAAGTTTAAGTGTTCCATGATTGATGTGGTGTCAACTTTGGTCATGGGGGTGCTCTGGATAGTTTTCTTGTGGATGAAGGCAATAACTCCTCCATGGTTGTTGGTGCAGTCTCAGTATATAATGCTGTGGCCGTCAGGTGTTGCAGTGGTAATGTCGGGGGTTGAGGAGAGGTTGAGGCAGGTCTTGATGATAAAGATTATGACGGTTGAGGGTGGTGATGGTGTCCCAGATTTCTGTGGCGTGTTTGCTGAGGGACTGGGTGTTGACTAGAATGCATTGGAGCTGTTTTGGGGTATTTGGGGTCTTCTGGGTGGGTGTGGTGAGGGTTCCCGTGTGTGTGGCCGGTCCTGCATTGCAGGTGAAGCGGCAGCAGCTGAAGGGTCCTTCCTTGATCAGGGAGAGATGATGCAGCAGTTGTTGTGGCGCCTGGGGTCCAGGAGCCAGAGCTTGGCAGTGGAGTATCGGTTGGTGGTTAGAGGGCCAGAGATCCTGGCACTGGGCGCGGTTCAGGCACAGACTTCAGAGCGCCGGCTGTGACGCCCTACTGCAACCTCCATTGAGTAGGTCCTGGGAGAGGGGGGGGAGCCTAGTGGAGGGAAGTGGGAGGTGGGACAATGGCAAAAACAGCAGGAATTTGCAGGGCAGAAAACAACAAGGGCATGTGAAAGAGGCTAATCGGGACAGAAAAAGAGGCTGACTGGCATAAGGTGAGATAAACAATATTTACAGCAAAACAGTGCAGAATACTGAGACAAAGAATGAAATAGCAAGCAATGCGTGGTGGAGAGTGGCGGTAAATGGAGAGTCTAAACTAGGAAGGAAAAGAGACTAACTGGCACAATATGAGAAACACAGCAGTTACAGCAACACAGTGCACAATATTAAACAACAATAGTAGTAGTGAGCAATGAGAGGTGGAGGGCGATGGTGAACAGGTGAGGCAAGGGTATGAAACGGGCAGCATGCAAACGACCTCACAGAGGTAGAGGGAGACCTGCAGAGGCAAGTGGGAGCTGACACAGAACCTGCGGAATGAGGCCGCACTATACTCTCCATTAAGTAGGTCCTGGGGAAGGGAGTGGGGCAGGATGGTAGGAAGCAGGAGGCAGGAGAATGGCAAAAATAGCGAGAAGTGTGTGGGGCATAAGACAACAGGGGCACATGAAAACGGCTAATCTGGACAGAAAAAGAGGCTGACTGGCACAATACAAGAAAAACAATAATTTCAGCAAAACAGTGCACAATACTGAGACAACAATTGCAGTAGCGATCAATGTGGGATGGGGAGCGGTGATAAACAGTGGAGTCTAATCTAGACAGGAAAAGATGCTGACTGGCACAATATGAGAACAGCTGTTACAGCAATACAGTGCACAATACTGAACAAAAATAGGAGTAGCGACTTTACAGAGGCAGCAGGAGACCTGCAGAGGCTGTGAGAGGGAGCTGGCACAGGACCTCCTCCTGATATATTTAACTTTCTTATAAGGTCATAGTATGTGGTGCTCAAACTGCACCCATTAGTATATACAAACTATTGGTTCTGTTCTGTTCATTAATCAAAAATAATTGTATTAAATGACAAAGCACACATGAGTTGTGTTTCACATTTCTTTGATGAATTCAGTTGTTACATATCAGAATCACATGAAACACACATAATGGCGGCTTCTTTGTGTAAAAGTGAAAAAAGTGCTCATGCAGTGCACCAGGTGAGGAACATGATTCAATTTGCATAGATAAACATTGGAAAATGGTTCACAGAATTACTATAACACAATGATATAAAGAACACCTATTTCAGACAGACAAATTTATGAGTCCCAATTCTATATGGTCAGAAACTTATATCTCTTCCTCTGACTTTGGATATAGTACAGGCCGAATATGTAAATCGTCAACGTTTCAACCCATGTAAGATGTGGCTACTACAAAATATCAGTACGGGTCTTCATCAGGACGAGATGAAACGCAGTTTGTGTGACAAAATATATTCTCAGTATTAGACCTCATGTGGAAATATGTTAATTATTAAATATTAAGGACATATTGATTCATAGCCGACTCACCTGGAATCATACAGGAATCAAATAATTTTGTTTCCCAGAAGTCTTCTGGGTCAAGAATGCACCATTAAGGCACTCATTTCAAGGCAGCCCTCCATGGGGAATAACTCCTATAAAAGCCATGCATGTGTGAATAGCAGTGTTTAATGATGTGTGGAATCAATGTTCCAATATAAACTCAAGGGTCTCGGCTCCCATGTATGAAAGAATCAGGTCCAAATGTCTTGTAGCCGGTCACAAAATCTCAGCTTTGTGGTAATGCAATAAGTTAATGTAATTACTGTGCTTCGTAGGTTAAAAGGGAACGGCCGTTGCGCTTGTTTCCAAGAGTAAATCTCAGTGGAGAGTGACTCCTATAAAATATTAAATATTTGTCAAAGACCGCCTGGCTGGATAGTGGGATTACTCACAAAAAAATTATAGTTTAGTCAAAAGAACTCACCTCCTACTGATTCAAGTGACCAATTTGTACCTGAGACGTCTGGTGATTCTTGGGGATTCACGTAATTAGGGTTGAGCAGTGGTGTATAGATCACCTCCTGATGTCTGCCATTTTGGTAGATGGAGCATCGCTTAACGACAAGTATGCACGCTAACGTAGCATGCCGCGTCTTCTTTATCTAGTTGTATTCTTGTGCCATGCTCATACTTATTGCAGGGCAGGCCAAGAATCACCACCCTTTTACTGTCAATACACTTTATTAATCTGCTAAAATAATTTTCTTTTCTAAGCAATCGCAGACCCCCTGAGTGGCTTCTTGGACCACAGATTAAGAACCACTGATCTACGGTATACTCAGGCCCAAAGGAAAGAAAGGAAGAAATGCTTTCACAGACAAGAATCCTCACCCACGATGTTGTCATGATTCATCATAGGATTCTGTCTCAAGCTACGCAGGCGGTGCAATGCCTTGCAGGCCCTTCAACAGAGGCTCTTTAGACAGGTTATTTTCACTGCCCATTTTAAGTACTTGTGTGCCAGGGATAATGGGGGGTGTAGTGTCAGATGAATTAGAGAATTAAAATTGTCTATATAAGGGAGGAGCCAAGATGGCGACCGGAGCAGTCGCTTGAGCGCCCGGCTCCGTCGGCCCTTGGCCTCGGACTATTATCCTGATTCCTATCCTTGCCGATGTTCGAGGTGCAACGCGTGCGACGACGCGCTGACTGCGCCGCCGCTTTCCCGAAGTCTTAGCCCGCCCGGATGCCGGAGTTCTTGGTGCCTTTGTTCCCCGCACTGGACCCCTGCTCTACAGTGGCCTCGGCCGGCCCCCTGGAAGCGTCGCAGTCACCGGACCCGCTGGTGCAAATCTGAGCCCCGAGGTCCCGATTCCGCCTCACGCCACGGACGGTCGCCGGGGGAGCCGGGGGAGAGACGCCCGGACACCTCCTGCACCCTGCACCTGACGGGCTGGAGCCGGAGGGTAAGCCCCGACGTGACGGGTCTCCTACCCCGCTCTGTGGACCAAGCTGTGGAAGGCTGCAGACCCCCTTCTTTTCTGGTCTAGTCGGCTGCAAGAGAGCCCGAGGGAGGGGAAGCGACTGTTGGCTTTCACCTGTTGCGGCGCAGACCTGTTGGGAATTGCCTCCTTGTCACGATCCCCCCCCTGGCCACGGTACCGTTCAGCGGTAAAACATGGCGCTGATTGCCTGCTCGCTGCTGGGGGGTGATGCTTGGGTCTCGCCCGCTGCCCGCTTCGCCCTCCCTCTACCAGACTCCAGCTCCCCAGTGCCGTCCCGGATTGCTGCCGCTGTGGGGGCGCAGCTTCCGCTGACATACGGCTCCGTGCTGGCTGCCCTGCGGGACTTTCGTCTGCAATTGTGTGTCGGCTTGCAAACGCTAAGTGAGCGGTTCGACTCTACACTGTCTGCTGCGGGTCGTGAGCGCCTCGTTTGTGATCAACAAGACGTGAGTCTGCCAGTGCTGTGGTCCTCCTGCGGGGAAGTAACGACTGGGTGTAGCGGTGCTCCACTGGTGTCTGCGTTTGGCTTTCCCGGCGCTCAGGATCAATCGCTCTCCTGCTCAATGGCGGATACTTTGTTTCCCCGGTCATTGCTGCCTGCTTTGTTGTTGCCTGCCTCACCGGGCCCGCAGGACCTTCCAGCTGAACTACACCTGACGACCTCGAGGAACCGTTCACGGTGGCCTACGGCTCCTTTAATGTGGAACTCATGTACTTTACAAGCCAGGTCTGGATTTTATATGGTGTGCAAGGGGACCTCAATAGATGATCGGCGGCCATTTTGTGACTCTACTTCTCCATTTTCTTCCAAGCGGCCATATTGTCTTTGTCTGTTTGGGATGCGGGGCACTCACGAGGGGGCGGGTCTAATCGTAAGCCCGCGGTCGGGCCAGGGCTAGATTACTTTCTACCATCATAGTTTCACGGACGGGCTGGACTGGGACTGGAATTGTTTGCATATGTTGTGCGCATTCGTCGCGATCTGTCTGCCTTCATTTCCTTGTTGTTACATGCTATCTTCACACGACCGCCTTTGGGTGTAGTGGGGTTTCAGTGTGTGGAGGCATGGTTGGCCGGTGGTGTCGGGCGCTCCGAGGATACGTGGGCTCCTCCCCGCCTCCTTTCTTCTTTCTTCTTTTAGTTTCTTTACTCTATTCCTACTTTCTCTCTCGTCTATATTTCGGGTTCATTGGGCGACAGGCACTATGCTGGGGGGGGGGCAGGCCATAGCCTCCGCATTGGTGTAGGGTGGGGGGGTAATTTACTGGTTCTTTTTAGTTCTATGGGCCTCTTTCTTTCATGTCTCTGCGCTATACTTGTTTCGATTCGGGGTCCGGGTGTGGGGTGGATTGAGTGGGGGCGGCTTTTAGGGGGTGCGTATTTACTACTGTGATGATCCTGTTATCTAACTGCATCGCCTTACTGTATGAGATTTTCTATGGCTGTTCTAATGATGCTGCTGCTCTCCAGTGTATGAAGCCGACTCGCGGACTCGAATCTCCTTGTTTCTATCCTTTACTGATTTCTTTCTCGATAAAAATTTTTTTTGAAAACCTTAAAATTAACCTTCACTTCTCCTTCCCCTGGTGTCAAGGATCCCTCCAGTGTATGAATCCTGAATTATTGCTAATCTTGACCTTGACGCACAGGGGATGTATTGTTTGTCTCTGTGCTCAACCGTATTGTGGCCGGCCTGATGGTTGTAGGCCCGTATTTGTTCTTTTACTATGCACAAATAAAGGTTTTTAAAAAAAAAAAAAAAAAAAAAAAATTGTCTATAGCTCCCCACAGGACTTTAAACCTTTACTTATGGGAACTGAGAATCCATGGCAAGATTAAGAACTCAGAAGACCAGTTCAACCTGAGGTGCTTTGTGGTCCCTCTCCTAGAAAACAATGCATTGCATATAACTGCTATATAGTATTGTTTCTATTGTTTTTCTTATTGAATTATTTCTCCTGGCACAATATTCCTCATGATTTTCAAGCATTCACCAACAATGCTGTTGGAGCTCAATGTTTTAGTTAGACATAATTTCAGCTGCTATATAAACAATTTATTGCAGTGCATTCAGGGTTTATTATACCAACATAAAGGTTTTTAGAGCTGCAGAGAATTGATTTAAGGGATCTTTATCAGAGCTGCCTTTAAAACCAATCATTAAAAGTTAATGAAGAGAGTACACCCTTGTAAAAAAGTAGGATCTGCTTCTTATGGTTACCCCCACTTTTTGCTTGATGTTACACTGTTTTGACTAGTCTGACTGGGATCCTGCTAATCAGGACCCCAGTCTATCTGCTTTCTCCCTAAAATGTTATGACAAGTACTTAGGTACACTCTAGATTGGATACTGGGGTACCCTTGTCAGTCCCTAGTATATGGTACACATGTACCCAGGGCATAGGTACCCCAGAGGCCTCCCATGGGCTGAAGCATGCATTATGCTACCCATTAGAGGTCATGCAAAATGGAACTACATGCCTGCCATTGCAGCCTGTCTAAGATGGTGCATGCACCACTTAATTTAGATATAGGTTTACTATATCTATAGGTCACTACACTTAAGACCAATAAGTCACCCCTATAGCAGGCCTTAACAATACTGAATGCTGGGTTTTACGTGAGAGGGTGCCCCTGCATGAGCAGAACACCCCTGCAGCCTTCGGAGAACTTTCTCCCGGTTTGTCGGTGTCGTGCCCAGACATATAGGTAGAGGTGCATTATATGGTCGCGTAAAATGCTAGCTCGAAAACGGCTACATGAACCATGTCATGTTGGTATCAAACACCTTGGAATCATACCTCCCACACTGGTAACCGGTATGGAAGGTATGATTCCACCCTTCGATTGTCTGGACACACTAGACTTCGACTGGGCCCGACTTCGTCTCCCTCTCCATCCAAAGCATCATCTGTGCCCGTGCACCATACAGGTTCCGTGCAGGACCTGTGGAGCATCAAGGACAACTGATGTTTCTCCCTTGGGGGAAGGAGTGTGTTGTATCTACATTCGCAGGCACCGTAATGCAACTGACCAGTCTGCTGATACTGAGCTTCTGCGGACTCCGAAGGGTCCAGCAACACAGGAGGTGGGTTCCTATGTTCCTTGAGGTCAAGCTGCCCTCTCACCAAGTTTGAGGCCAGTATCCCTTGTGACGACCGCATAACCCGAACCCCTGTGGACTGTGTACATTTGCAAGTGCATATGCTTGTTGATGTTCCCCAATCAAGTACATTGGACTATCAATATCCTTAACATCTGCATTCATTTTGTACAAAGGACTTTGGACTCACGGCACTCCGTGCCCTGCAAGCTGTTGTTTTGTGAAAACTGCTAGAGGTCCCCTTGCAACTCCTGTGCCTTTGGCCTGTGGATCCATTTGAGGGACAGCACTGCTTTTCTTGGGCTCCCCTGGTTGCTACAGGCTTGCCCTGACTCCCCTTGCTGTGGTGAGTCTTCTAGTCCTTGCTGGGTCAGACCTTCTTTGAACTTCTTCGTGGATTGCCACTGCCAAGGCTTGTTGGTGCTCCCGCCAGACACTGACCCCTCAGCACCTGACATCCTTTGTGGGACAGCTCGTATCCAGCTCCTGGTTGTCCTCGATATCTCCTGGTCCCTGAAAATGTAGAGTCAAGGTCTCCTTCTTCATACCTGATGCACCCGACATCGGTGGGCATTCGTCTACCGAGCCCCTGGTCACTCCTGAGTGACTCAGACTCTGTCCCCTCTGCTTTCAGGTTCCTTCCATCAAGTATCCACCTGCGGATTCCACCGGACGCTTTTCTTCTTTCCAGTAGTGGCATTTCTTTGAAGACTCCCATTGAGAACGACGGCGTTTTCCAACGCCACTTCAGCCCTATGCACCCGGCTCCCCTGGGATAGGTAAATCTGGTACTTCAGTATCCACGGGTGGGGTGGCTTTCCAACCTTCTAAGTTCCAAAGGGTCTCCTCGTAATCCACTAGGAAGGGTCCTTCCACTGTAAAACTGCAACCGCGATTCTCCCATTGAATTGCACGTAGGTCGTGTTCTCACACTACACCCACCCTCCGTAGGGTCCCTACTTACCCACCTTGGGTGGTTCCTTGGGTTCCCAGCTATTCTACACGCTCTAGACACTGTCTTGATCCGAGTCGTGGTTCTTTTTTGTTTCTTTTTTTTCTTTTTTTTGTCCTCCTACATTGGCATAAGACATATGACTAGAGCAGTGTGCATACAAACTGGGGTAACCGCCACAACACCTCTGTCCACAAAGCCTAGGCCTTATTGAACTATATATCTGGCGATATTAGCGATCTGACCAAACTCCAGCATAGTTTAGCATGCCTTAATCATTGGACTTTACTATGTCACCTCTTCTTTATAAGCTACCAAGCAATGAGGTGCCCTCGGTTATCTTCTTCTGATAGCATCTCCCATATTGATCTCCACATTTTAATCCGTCTAGATAAGCTTTTAGCACAATCTAGCCTACAGGTATTTTTGACATACAGAATCCATTCTCTTAATGATGGTGCCGTCTGTGTTACCCATTTTGTGCATATTTCTCTGCGTGCCATAATTATCAATGCAAATAATAGATGTGCTTGAGGTATGCTCGCTATGTAATTTTTATTACCTCTATGCGATATCCCAAAAATAACGAGATCAAGGCTTACCTGGATTTTAACTCCTAGTGTTTTGGAGGCAAACTCACCCACCTCGAGCCAGAAGATCTGGATTACCGGACACTGCCATAACATGTGTACGTCGTCCGCATTTTCCAAACCACACTTAGGACAGTATCTTCTCGTGCTTCCTCCCATTTTAGCCAGCTTTTTTGGGGACCAATAAGCTCTGTATTGAGTAAAAAGACGGTTTCTTCTTAAAGGTGCGGGTCTGATAGATGACCAAAGTGATGTATATGATACTTGCCATAAGGTGAGGACATCAGCGTCTGGTAAGTCCGTTCTCCATATCTCCTCTGGTGCAGGTAGCGTGTTGTCCTCCGCTTCCACTAGCATCCAGTACCACTTGGACACTTCCTTTTTAAATGCTAAATTTTTCACGAATTCTCCCTCCCATTCTGAGTCCGAGCCGATCTGCCGTTCGTTTCGAGTCCAACTTGTCAGTTGAAGATATTTAAGTCTTGCTAAGGTATAATTTGTTATTGACGCAAGTACATTCCAAGAAATGAGAGAATTGCTTTCAATTAACTCCCCCCAAGTTGTCAGGCCCGCCCTCAACAAAGGAAGAGCTAGGACATCCAAGAGGCATTCTGGAGTGCCTGGAGAATTCCAAATTGGAGCTTTGCTACTGTAGTATAGTATGCCCATGACTCGTTTAATTTGTACCCAAACCTCACAGGCTGCTGACAAAATCTTGAACCTGATCTTTTTAAAGAATTTGGGATGACCATATTTGAATAAGAAAAAATTCCCTTCCTCTGGCAGATTCATTTTTAAGACGGGTAGATAAAGTGGAGAATTTTGTGCATTATCCCTATGAAGATGTCTGGTGTTTTTAAAAAACAAAGCACAGTGATATAGTTTCAAATCTGTCAGAGCAATTCCCCCATCCATTTTCTTTTTACGTAGTTTTTTCCATGCAGTTCTCACCGCTTTGTTTTTCCACACAAATCCGGTCAAATCGCTTTGCAGTTTCTGTAACCATTCCGATTTAAAATGTAATGGTAAGGCATTAAAAATAAAAGTGAACTTTGGGAGAATCATCATTTTAATCAAATTAACTCTGCCCAGAACTGATAGCGGCAAGTGCATCCATGATCCTAATAAACCCTTAGTTTCCAGGTGCAATTTCCTAAAATTAATAATGGCTGAACTATTCAGATCCTTGGTTATCCTGACTCTCAAGTATCTAATCTCTGGCTTTTCTCGTTGAGAATTATTTAATCCGTTCCAAGTCATAGTTTCGGTTTTATCTTTATTCACTAGATAACCAGAGATTGTTCCAAAATTCTCCATTATGTCCATTATGCAAGGTAATGCAGTCCCGAGACTCGGTGTATATATCATCAGGTCATCCGCGTATAGTGCTGTTTTTATTTCCCTATCTAAGTATCTAAAAGGGGTAATCTCAGTTTCAGATCTAATTCTTCTGGCCAGAAGTTCTATATACATATTGAATAATAGAGGGGACAAGGGATATCCTTGCCTAGTCCCACGCCCTATCTTGATTGGTGGTGAAAGTGATCCATTTACCACTATCCTAGCTGTTGGTACTTCATAAATTGATTTTATAGTGTTTAAGAAGTTGCCCCCCAGATTGTTTTGTTTTATAACTCTATACAGATACTGCCAACTTACTCTATCGAATGCTTTAGCAGCGTCTATCATTATAACAGTTAGTGGTGTTTTTATTGTAGTGGTTATATCGATTGCTGTAACTAATTTGTGTGTTAAATCCTTCAGCTGTCTATTTTTCGTAAAGCCCTTTTGGCTTGGGTGTATAATGCTCCCCAATGTTCTGCCCAACCTTATAGCTAAACTTCGTCTGAAGATTTTATAATCACTTTTTAATAATGAAATTGGCCTATATGACTCACATTTTAGTGGGTCTTTCCCAGGTTTCAATATTAAAGTAGTTACGGCCTCATTCCTTGAGGCTGGGATGGATGCCTGGGGAATATATATACTATTTAATAACTTATGTAAATGTGGGGTCAGAATCTCCTTTAGGGCTTTATAGAGTTCATTGGGGATACCATCCGGTCCTGCCACTTTCCCCTTCTTTAAACTAGAAATAGCTTTTTCTATCTCAAAGATTGTGATTTCCTGATTTAGCATTTCTTGTTGGTCGGTGTTTATCCCAGGTAGGGGGTCCTGATCCAACCACTGATCTAGTTCTGATTGGGAGCCCCTCTTCTCTTCAGTGTACAATTCTTGAAAGAAGTCGCCAAATGCCTTGCCTATACTAACATTTTCCTCGCAAGAATTCTGCCAACTTTTCTTTAGCCTGATTTAGTTTATTCTGCAATCCGAGCCTTGAGGCGATATTTCGGCAGTCTGTGAGAGTTTCTTGTGCTATTTTAATCTTATCCTCATATGCTTTCATTTCTTTTTCCCCCTCTTTTTTATAAAAAGCGGCATGACTTATAAGTCTCCCCCGGAGGTAAGCCTTGAAAGTGTCCCAGACTATATACGGTGCTGCAGACTCGGAGTTTATGTCAAAAAATTCAGCCACTTCTTCTTTTAATATATTCACCAGTTCCTGCTTCCCTAAAAGTGTTCTGTCTAGTGTCCATCTATATTCTATTAAGTTTCCCCTCGTGGACATTTCTAGCTTCACTGCTGCGTGGTCAGACAAATGCTCTGGTTGATGTGTAACCTTTATAATATTCTCCCTTAATCTCTCACTCACCAGGAATAAATCAATTCTTGAGGCATGAGAGTACTTTTTATTTCAATATGTAAACTCTTTTTTTATTACCGGCATTGAGTCTCCATATATCCACTAGCCCTAAATTCTTTACTAGTTGTTTTATGCTCCTTCTCATTTTTGGGGCACTTATAGTGTGTTGTGTTGATGATCTATCGAGTAGAGGATTAATTAAAATATTAAAATCACCTGCCATGATTATGTCATATTCGGCATCTAATAAGTGTTTATATAGTTCATTAAGATGGGAAGGGTCGTCCACATTAGGACCATAATATCCTACCAACGTAAGATCTAATTTATCTATTTTGATGTTCACTATTACCCATCTACCCCCTTTATCTACTTTATAATCCTCCATTTTAACAATGGCCGAATAATATAGCTACTCCCTTGACATTACATGACTGCTTAGAGCATACCATATGTATTATACATTTGTTTTGTTTAAGTATATATCCCCATTCTTCCTCTCGTAGATGCGTCTCCTGCAGAATAATTATATCATTATCAGACAATTTGATTAATTCTAGAATCTTCCTCCTTCTTTTATGTACTCTCAACCCATTAACATTCCAGGATATTATTCTGAGATTATTCATTTTCTTCTCGCCCCCGCCCTTGTTCTTTAAAGCCTTCTTTCTGATGAATGTTAATGTCATGCATGAGGATATTTTTTTTATTTTTTCCCCTAATGCTCTCCACCCGGTGCTCTTAATTACAAGTGAGAATGTGCATTCCTCTAGTTGAGACCCTCCTCCCACCCTAGGGAACCCTCCCTTATTCCATATGGGGCGACGGATTGCACCCCTTGAAGCTCCGGCGTTCCCATCCCTTCATGATACTAGTGTGTACCTTTTTGACTATTTAGGTGGTCTATCAGGTTCTCAACCTTTTTGACATCCCTGGAGTTGTGCATTTTATTCTTCCACATAACTTTCAAGGTGGCAGGGAATTTCAATTGCGCTGTTGCCCCCAGTGTCTCTAGAGTTTTGATATGCTTCCCTAACTCCCACTGCCGGTTTAATGTAGTGCTAGCTATGTCTGATCTGATAGAGTAGGACCGATCATCTTTTTGAAAACATTTTGCCTTAAGGGCTGCTGAAAGTATTGCCTCTTTGATGACGTAGGTACGAAAGTTTATTAATATTTTCCTTGGTTTGTCCCTTTTTGGGTCCCGTCTAAATGGGTCCCTGTGGGCCCTCTGTATGTCTTGTTCCAGATCCCATGTTTGAAATTCTGGCATGGCCTCCTTAATGATGGTCACCACAAAATCTTTCAGATTCCCCTTTTCTAGGCCTTCTGGAACATTCAAGAGTTTAAAATTGTTCCGCCTCGAATTGTTTTCTAGGGCCTCTCACTTGTCTTTAATTTCCTTCTCACTACTTTTTAGTGTCTTAATCTCTCTATGGTTGTTCTTTACCTCTTCTTGTAATCCTCCAAACGCTGTCTCCATTGTTGTCAAACTTGGAGTTATATCTGCCATTTTCATTTCCAAGTTGACACATGATTCCTGTATTTTCATTTGATTATTCTCCGATATGGAAAATGTATCTCTAATCTCTTTGGGAAGCTAAAATAACATTGAGCTTACATCTATAGAGTTTTTCTTTATTTGTTCGTCTAGTTGGTTTTCCAAGGATACATTCGTCTTTGAAATATCTTGGGTGTGATCACTTCCTGGAGAATTATGTGACAATAGTTCCGCCATGGGCATGTCTGTATCATCTGTGTCGTGTTGCTCTAGTACAGAGTATCTATATGAGGTAGTTAAATTAGTTTCAATTACTATTTGCTTATCCCCCGGCATAGTTGCCTTGGTTGCCATAGTGACTCTAGCAGATAGTTGCCTTGGTGATGTTGATATATCTAGAGGTTCTACTTCTTTTAGTTTAAAATATGACCTCAAGGATGGTGTGACTCTTGGCTTCCCTGTGTAGCTTTTATTCCGTTTTGTAATTTTCTTAGGTTTAGCTGTACTGTCTTGTCGTGGATTAAGGGGTTTTCTTTGTGTTGCCAAGGGGGGTGAAACTCGAGTTGAAACTATACCGCTGCCTGTCCCTTTATCTTTATCTGTACTCCCTTCTCCTTCGGTTAACAACTGTACACGCTCCACATTCCTCAGGGAGTATCTGTTTTTTGGCAAATTCATATTTCCATGCGTTAAACCCACTTTAGGAAAATGACCACTATTTTAGTATATGGTTTGGTCTCCTCCTGGAGCCCACTGTGTATTAGCGCTACTTACGATTGTTTCTGTCTTACAGTATTGTGTGCTTTGTGTTTATCTGCGTGTAGCAGATACTGTGAGGTATTTAAGGTGTGTTATAATAATAAATATATATTCTTTTAACTAATGTGTGGTTCTCCTTTCATTTAACCAATACAATAAGGTTGCATTCGGGTAAAACAAGCTGCTTAACATTCCTTCAAGACTAAGCCTGAAGGCTGCTCTCCACAGCTGTCACTTGGATAGCTTTCTAGGGTTATCTTTTAACTCTTAAATCACCATGAGGGTTGTTTGGACTGGTGCAAGGTGCCCACTTTAATTAGTGGACATCATATAACAGGCCAACTTCTCACAACCCTGTCTTGTCCAAAGTAAGACTGTCAGGAAGTTGTCCACTGATTGATTCTGGTGATTCGTTAGCTCCAAGATGCCACTGTAATTTTGAAAGAATTCATAATGAAAGTGAAATTAACCATTTACAGTACATTTCTATGCATTTAGACTTATGATCACACATTTTTGCAAAAGCGTCTTAGAGGAGAAGGCCTTTCTCCACACTCTGCTGCGGAATGGGTTTGGTTCATTTATTGCACTTGTTTATTTGGAATCTCAGCAATTTGCTGTAACTCTTAAAATTGTGCTCAACCTTGGAAGGATATTGTAGTAAAACGGTTACAACCAGTTAGTCCACCAAGATATTTTCCTTTTGACTACCCAGTTTTTGGACCTTTACTGTGAGTGAGTCCCACTTATGGGAAATTTGCAGTAAATTGACTGATCATGTTTACCACCAGTGTCTGCTTTTTATGATAAGGTCACTGCGGTACTGCCAGGGTAAGGTCACTGGGTTGGGTACACATTCACATGCTTGTGTGTATATATGCAGGCTGCGAATGTGAGACTACTGTAGTATGCAGTCCATTAATTGAGTACAGGTAGCCTGGCACAGAAGAGATTTAGCATGGAATGCTGCTGACCTACAATAGGCCTTATAATATGAGTGAAAAATCATATAGTAGGTCTGTGGGGCTTACTGGAGAATCTGTAGTAGGGCCTTCACTATATTAAACACATACAAGTGAAATCTGCCCTAAAGTACAGATTCACACCACTTAGGCTTAGAGGCTCCAGCACAGTGTCAAACTAGGATAAAACATGCATGCTAAGTTTGAATTTGCAGTTATAGCTGCTGGAAATGGCCTTTCTTGGGAGATTTCCCTAAAACCTTTTTTCTTGTTCTCCTCCTGGTTTTTTGCTAATTCTCATTTCGTGGCCTTAGGACTCTTGACGCTTTCCCACTTTAATGCAATGTGAAAGCGCTTGCTCCCTTCCTACCCATGCTAGAAAGTGGTGCTTACTTGATTAGTTTAGGTGTTGTACCTGTGAGTGCACTGTAAAAAGGTACACCGCATACCCAGAGCAAGTACTGTATGGGCTAATGGTGAGACGAACCACTAATTGTTCCACACACCAGAATACCCTTTCAAACATGTATCAAACCTGCCTTTGCAGGCCTATGGGTGCCCAGTTGCTCCTATGCTCAGGTTGTCATTTTAACCCATTAGCCAACCCTGAGTGGGCCTTCCACTACCACTAGAACACCCCTGGAGTAAGCCATAAGGGATGGAACAAGTGATAGGTGAAAGGCATGGCAGGTACACATGGGTGCTCTCTGCCCAGGTGGTGAAGAAACCCCCATGGGGGGTTTTCTTTCCTAGGAGGTCGGTTCTTCCCATGGGACAACACCAGGGTTTTGCTGATTCTCTTTTAGTGGCCTTAGGGCTCTGGGCACTTTACCACTGTAAATGTAGTGCGGAAGTGTGCGCGCCCTTTCTGCACAAGTTAGGAAGTGGTACTAACCTGATGTTTTTAAACATGCCTCAAACCTGCCAAGGCAGGCCTGTGGGTGTGCACTTGTACATTTGAGGTTTTTAAGCATGTGTCAAGCCTGCCATTGCAGGCCTGTTTTAGGAAAAGTGCTCCTTTTTGCATGGTTAGCCGCCACTTTTTGTCTGATGCCTGATGTAATTTCAAACTGTAAGTGTACTGGGCCCCTGCTAACCAGGTTACCAGTGCCACATCTCTTTGCCAAACACTGTACCATGATTGGCACAACATCAGTTACCCCTGTAAATGGTACCCCTGATACCTAGGGCATGGGTACTGATGAAGGTCCTCTGGGGCTGTAGCACTGTTTGTGCCACCACGGGCACCCCTCACCAAGACAATGCAGTCTGCCATTGCAGGCTGCGCGTCTTGGTGCAAGAAATCCGAAGAGTCGACAGGGCACATAGCACTGTGATGTCATGCCTCCCATGCACTGCATAAGGTATAGGTAAGTCTCCCCTACTGCAGGCCTTTAGCCCTAAAGCAGGGTGATCTATATCCTATGTGTGGGCATTTCAGCATGAGCAGATATGCCCCTACAATGTTCAGTCTATTATGTGATGTTGTAAGTTAATAAGGAAGCCATGAAGGAGACATCAGCTGGATGCTTGCCAGCACGAGTTTCCTAGCTCCATGATGGCTTCACTCATTTCTAAGATGTTTGGTACCAAACATCTTGTCCTAATAAATCATCACTGATGCCAGTGTTAGATTAATTATTACATTCCCTCAGGAGATCCTTTTGGAGGGTCCCCTGAAACCTTACCAATCCCTGGTTTGGTCCCTGACTGGTTTCCATTAGTCTGCCACAACCAGACATGTTTCTGATCTCATGGGATGAGAGGCAGTGCTCTCAGAGGACAGGAACAAAGCCTGATCTGGGTGGAGGTGCTTCACACCTCCTCCAGGACAGGATAGCCTTTCTAAGAGGTACGTTTCAAAGGTGATGCCACTTTTGAAATCCAACCCAGGACCCTCCAGATAGAGGGGGAGGAAAAAGTCCCCTTTCCTGCTCCACGTTTGGCGGGAGGAAAGGCGTGAAATCTAGACAGATGAGGAGGAGGGTCCGCACTAAGCCTTTGATAAGTAGGGCTGGGGGTCGGGTTTTGGGGGCTCAAGGCAGGGTGGGTCAGGGTAGTTTTTAGGGCTTGTGTCGGGGTACCTTTTAGGGTGGGGGCTGGTTTTAGGGTGCAGGGCGGGGGGATAGGGCATTTTTTAGGCCTGTTGGACGGTTTTCAGGCTCAGTGCAGGGGGTTGGGGTCAGGGTACTTTTAAGGGCTGGGGCCAGGTTTTAGGGCTCAGGGCAGGGGGTAGTGTTTAGGGCTGGGCGGGGTCATTTCCAGGGCTGGGGGCTGGGTTTTAGGGCTCAGGGTGGGAGGCTGCTGTGTAATCTTTACCACGCATACGCGTTTAACAATCATGCCTTTACAACGAAATTCGTTGTGAAGGCATCTGTGACAAAGGCATGTGTGGTGAATACGCACCACATTAAACACTGTGTTGTTAAGTCATGCAATGTAATCGCATGCGTGGTTCCATCATTCAAGCCTCAGGGACATCAAAGACCTCGCGCAAGGTATCCACACCATTTACTTGTGACACCTGGAGAGCGGTGCCCTCTTAAGTGGCCACATCAGCTGCGGGATCACAACTGGCAGCATTGCATGAATATGGAATTAAGTATTGTGCCTGGAGACCAAATTGCCTTGTGCACAGCCCCAAAAGTACTGCTCGCATCTGAGAAGTGTGGGCCCTGCATCGTGGGGCCTCAACACGCATAAGTGTCTTGTTGGTGGTGAACGGATTTACTGGTTGCATGACACCGCATGGTCCGCTTCGTCGATTATGCCACATCTCTCTCATGCAACATGCTGACTGCATGCTTGTTGCGTGTGTGTGGTGTCTAATTCTCAAGTTGCGACCCTCAGAAGTGGGGGCATACCCATAGTGGTGCCTCATTTTACCTTGTGTGGCACTGATGAACTTGCACCTGTGTGTGTGATTGGGATTGTCTGGTGAGACTCAGATCAACACGCAACAGACATTGTGTCTCTTTTTCAGGGAGGTACGGAATTTACAACTCTTCATTCTGTGTGTCCGGAATTGTCTTGTGCGACCCATGCACACTAGGCACTGTGCCTCATTGATAGGGAGGTACAGAATTTGAAACTCTTCATTGTGTGTGACCAGAACTGTCTGGTGCGACTCTTATTAACGTGCACCAAACGTTGTGCCTCATCTCCAGGGAGGTGTGGCGGAGTGGATTCGTGTTCTGTTGTGCCTGGATTGCCTGGGTGCTACTTTGATCGACGTGTGCCTGACTGGGTGTCTCCTTCTTCCTAGAGGCTCTCCTGCTTCAGCCCTCATTCAATGAGTGTTCCTTTTGTGCCCTCAGTGTGGTGGACCAACTGCCCTCTCCTCAACCGGCCTGACAACTTTGTATTGCTAGGCAGCATTGCCCGGACCAGGCCTTGGTGGTTAGAGTAATTGACTAGGCTAAGGAATGCTTCCGAGAGCAATCAGAAGTGGCTCAAGAGACTGTGTGACCCCCTCTCTGCTTCGCAGAACTGGGTTGGTGACAGAGGCACAGTGCGGAATCCAACTGGAATGAACGACTATTCCACTCAGCCCGCTTCTGATCGTCATTTAGTGGGTGAACTTTTCAAGTAGTGGCCAAACACAGTTTGTCAACTGCTGCCTAACTAGCCCTGCTACCTACCCCCAACTTCTTCCCTGGGACCCTAAGTGTGACCCCGGCAGCGATCTGCCTAGAATCATGGGGGAAGGTTTTATTTATCTCCAGTCCAAGTGTGTAGGGTGGTCTGGGTTAGCTGAATGGTGGAGGACATTGCAGTGCTGTGAGCTTGAGTGTGTGAATGCGCTCCATATGTACATGCCTGATATCTGTGGAACCTCGTATCAGTGCTGAGTAAGTATGTGGGAGTGACTATCTGTTAGTAATTACACCGCACTGCGATGTTGCTTTACATGTTGATTTGTTGCTAAAAGAATACTATGTTCGACATTGATTTTACCCTTGCAGCCTTGCCACATGGTGCTGTTTAAAAGGGTTGCAATGATCTGTGTGGACACATTTCTGATATTGTTATCATCTGGGGTGCACCCTATAACTGTGTGGTATTGAATTATAGTAATTGTCAGTGTGGGCCTAATTCTGACAACGTTTTGTACTGCATAAGAGTGCTGGGGGTAAAGTAGGATCTTTCACAAATGTGCCTTGTACTGCTAGTGATATTTCCTAATGTGATTTATGCCCAGAAATACATTATGTACATGTTGTGCTAATTAATGTGTGTGTTGTATAGAAACTTTATTTACATACACCACGCGTGAAGTCTCTTTTGTGACGCTCAGAGTATTTATTGTGTGAGAGCACATTGCCTGTGTCTGACTGCTCAGTGCCAAGCTATCCATGGGTGAGCGCAGGTTATACAGTGAGTGCAATCACTCTCTCCTGACGGGAGTGGTAAGTTCTGCCTGGTTAGGGCCTCGCCTCAGCCAACCAGAATGTGCCAGTTCCAACATCAACACACTACATCCACATTTTAAGGAACTTCAGGATTTGACATATTTCTCTGGCTCAGCTAATATTAAATTACAGGCTTCTGTCCCCCCTAATGGGTCAAGTTAATTACACTGTCCCCTGCAGAGTGAACAAAGGCATTCCCATACAAAAGAAGCAATTATCAGAGATTGACATAGATTTGAGCTTTTGAGAGAGTAAGGGATAGGGAGGAAATCTACTTCTAATAATTAGCGTGTTACATTGCATCTGAGTTGGGACAGCCTAGACCCACTGTAAAAAATAAGGAAGCCCTGACCTCTGGAGTCAACTCAGTAGGGGCTCGTCTTTGAAGTTTTGGTTGGAGGGGATCAGGCAGTGAGTCAGCTAGGAAAAATATCACTGACAGGACAATCATTTATTGAGTAGTGTTGTTGCATGCCGGCGAATTTGGAATTGCTAGCTGTAAAGATAATATCTGGAAACGGATTACTGGAGTAAGTTATTTATTAGGCTGTAAAGACGATACACCATAAACAGGAGTGCTCAGTGCGAATAGACAACGGGAACTGTCAACAGTCATCTGCAACTGTAATATCAACTGTCACTGTGGAACGTCCAGCTGTCAACATTCCAGCTGGTGTCACCACAGTCACGCGCAAGGGAAAGGTCGCGCGAGGAAGAGGGGAGGGAGCAATAAGGGGAAAAGGCAAAGGGTTAACAAGGAACACAACACATCTCCTTTCCTTAAGGACCCTTAGATAGGAAACAAAACTGGAGGAGGCACTGTACAAAAACAGGTAAACTAATCGCATACAAAGTCTTTGTATTTGCTGGGTTTAACCAAGCTACGACCAAATCTACTAGTGCAGGCCACTTCTTCCATAGTGTCTCTCTCTGACATAAGCTCAGGTTCAGACGAAGGGCTGCCCCTTGAACCTAAAGAGCTACCAGTCTCACTAGTGACGAGATCTATCTTCTCATCCCTAAGCTCCAATGCGTCCTGATCTTCCACGGATGTGGTAATGCAACTAGCACCAGGAGATACCTCTGAGGCACTAGTGCTAAGGTCTCTGAATTCACCAATAGACTCAATGGGTTCACGGTCCTGACCGTCCCTGGTTCCATGCTCACTAGATTGCGAAAATGTGCTATCTCCTTCTCCATCCAAATCAGATGTTTCTAGGTGCAACCATCCGTACTTGTCCAGATCAACCACCTCATCCCCTTCATCCTTGGGCTTTTGTTCGTTGGCGTCTTTTTGGATAACCTCCAATCTTGAACAAACAGACAAAGCGGAGGCATGCCACACCTTGCCATCACTGAGGAGCGCAGAGTTACAAAATACTTTTTCTACAATTAACGGCGCTGTAAACCTATTCCGTCCTTTAACAATGTGTCCACTCCTTTTTACTCTCACTCTATCTCCTTCCTTACTGTCAAACTTCTGTTTGCACAGATCTTGTGCCTCTTGGATTCTTTTTCTGACAGTTTCTGCTGACCATTCAGTTTTCCTAGCTTCCTTGATCCATCCAATATTGTCTTTTGAAATGGGTGTCCTGCCTCTCATGATCTCGAACGGGCTCACCAATGTCTTCTATCCTGGTGTAATCCTGTACCCCCAAATCATTTTGTTTACTTCCTTTCTCCAACATTTACCATTGTTGTTTGCTAACAGAATGGTGCCTTTTATCACCCTATTAAATCTTTCCACTGCCCCCTTGCCATCCGGGTGGTAAACAGAAGTTGTTTTGTGGGTAATACCATTCCTGACAATGAATTTCTTAAACATTTCCGACGTGAACTGACTCCCAATTATCACTCACTATAGTTTTCGCTATACCCTCTCTCGTGAATATACTGTCCATGAATGTGACAAGGTCAGTTGCATCCACCTTTATTTCTAGCCACTTTGAAAAGTGATCTACTAAGACCAGTATGTGCACTTGTTCCTCCTGCCATTTTACATGTCCCATTATATCAATTCCTACTCTCTCCCAAGGCATGTTCGGGCATTTCAACGGATTGTAGAGAAGGTCTGAGAGTTGTTTGAGTCTTATCAGAATTTTCACATTGTATGCAGTTCCTTACCGCTCTCTCTATTTCAATATCGCACCCAGGCCACCAATACCAATTCTTTATTCTCTGTTTAGTTTTGTTAATGCCTAAGTGACCCTCATGGCAAATGTTGTCTATTCTCTCCCTTAATTAAATGGGTGGTATCACTTTACCTTGTCTTAAAACGAGGTTGTCCTCCACGGATAACTCACTTCTCAGTTCCCAGAAAGGCCTTAACTCATTTTTCAGACATTTCTTCCTAGGCCATCCTACCACAATGAGTTTACGAACTTCCTTTAATGTTTCATCATTAAGATACTCTTTTTTCCAATCCTCTTCTCGTATGCTTGGGAATTCTTCGTTGATGCTTGCTACGCAGAGTTCTTCTTCCTTTAAACCTATCTCCACATTATGCAAATTTAGCCTGCTAACGAAATCCGCCACCACATTTTTGACTCCTGGCAAGTATTGTACATCATAATTGTAATCTAACAGTCTTATAGATAACCGTGCCAACCTGGGTGAAGCATTGTACAAACCTTTCACCGTAAGTACTTTTGTCAATGGTTTGTGGTCACAATGCAAAATGACCTTTTTACCCCAAATGTACTGCCGGAAATGTTCCAGCCCCGAAACGCAAGCTAAGGCTTCCCGCTCGATAACTGAGTATTTTTCCTCAGTGGAAGTTAACGAGCGAGATGCAAATGCGATGGTGACTTCCATACCATCACTTTCAATTTGCGTGAGGACTGCTCCAATACCTTTTCCGCTGGCATCCGTAGTGACCACACAGTCAAGATTAGTATCAAACCCCTTCAGGGGTGGAGCGTCACAAATCTCCTTCGTAAGGCCTTTAAAACTCTCTTCGCAACCTTGCGACCATTCAAATTTGTTTTTGTTTTTCAAGTGTCCTTATGCTGTAAGTTTTTGCTGACAAGTTCCTTACAAATATGGAGTAGTACTCCACCAGTCCCAAAAATGCTCTGAGTTCCTCCTTGTTTTGTGGAACTGCAGCATCCTTAATAGCTTTGAGTAGCTCTTTCTTTGGTTTTATTCCTTCTTGTGTAATTTCATGACCCAGGTTGGTGACGGTTTTATTACTGAATCTGCATTTCTTGTACTCTGCTGTCATTCCGCACTTTTCTAAGATTTTGAGTACTTGTACCAATCTGTTGTCATGGTCAATCTGATCTTTTCCCATAACCAGAATGTCATCCTGAAAGATGAGTAACTTTTTGATCCCTTTAAACATTTCCTGCATAAGCCTCTGGAATAACGCCACTGCCGACGCTAAACCAAAAGGTACCCTTTTAAATCTGAAACAACCAAATGGTGAAACAAAGGTGGTGAGGTGTCTGCCTTCTGGATGCAAAGGTATCTGGTGGTAAGCAGCGGCTAGGTCTATAGTAGAAAATACCGTCATGTCTTTTGTGAGGGATAACATCTCGTTAATTCTGGGAAGAGGGTATTGGTCGATAAGGATATTTTTATTGAGGTCACGCAAGTCCATGCATAACCTCAATTTTCCATTAGGTCTCCTTGCGACCACCAGAGGTGCGACCCATTCTGAAGACTCTGTTGGCTCAATTATATATGCTTAAAGTAGTTTGTTAATTTCTGTTCTTACCTCCTCCACTAGTGTTAACGGATTGTGTCTTACCTTGTGCAAGCAGGACACCGCATCATCTTTAAGTTTAATTTTGTGTTGGAAACCCTTCAGTTTTCCTATTTTTCCATTAAAAACTTTAGGAAACCTGTCAACTAAGTTACTACCAGGTAACACTTCCTAGTCCATGACTAGTACCGGTTCTGAGCTGTTCGGGTTAAGTGTAATCCCTAGTTTACCCTGGTCCTTCCATCCAAGCACCGAGGGGCCAGTGGCAGCGACATACAACTTGCTGCTAGTTTCTCTCTCCTTAAATGAAAACGTAAGTTCCTTGAAACCCATAAGCTCAATAGGTTCGCCCGTGAATGTTTTAAGTGTGATATCCGTTTTTTCCAAATGCTTTCCTAACTTTTTTAAAAACTTTTCTCTCCACACATCACGGTTGATTATTGTGCAGGGTGAACCAGAGTCCGCAACTATTTCAATATTAACACCTCCAATTTCCACTATACACATGGGTTTCTTCTTTTTGCATTTCTCTTTTTCCTCACTTTCTGTTTCTTCCGTCACATTTAGTACACACAAGTTGTAGTCAGAGTGATCCGAGGAGTTTTGCTCATCCTCCTCCTCATCCTCTACATATTTTACCTTGTCTTTAATTTTCCTTTTACAAGCTTTTTGAAAATGACCTATAATTCCACATTGTGTACATTTGTTATTCCTAGCCGGACACTTCCATTCGTTTGCCAAATGCTTATTGCTACCACAGCGGTAACATTTTAATTGCTCGTACGTTCTAACATTCCCTTTAAATCTTTGTCCTTCCTTCTCTTTGTTCTTATAAGCATTCTTGGTTCCACTTATTTTAGTCACTACGCTTGCTTCTTCTGTTTTACTTTTATTCTCATTGATAACCTCCTTAGCACAACGTCCAGTCAATTCTGCCTTCTTAACTATATCAATAACTTGTTGAAGGGGTTTCTCCCCCTTTGCCCATAGTTTGTCCTGTATGTTGGAATTGGCAGCACACATTACTATTTGATCCCTTATCAAATCATCGTGCATGTTTTCAAATTTGCATGAGAGTGCTAAATTCTTTAAGGCTGACACATAGTCCTCTATACTTTCCTCCTTACCTTGTTTCCTTGTGTAAAATGTATATCTGTGTACTGCAACACAAACAGTTGGCTTATAATAACCATCTAAGTCCTCCATGGCCTCATTATAAACATTTCTCTCTTCTCCTACTCTCACCTTTTTCGTGATATTGTTGTACACTTTTAATCCGCCCGCTCCCAAACAGTGTAATAATATCTTTTTCTTTTCCTCTTGTTTAAGCGGTTCATCTTCCTTATTAAATGTAGAAATGTAGTTACAAAAGTACTCCTTCCATTCTTCCCATTTCACCGGTGGTACTCCGGTACCCTTCAAAAATGCTTCTGGAGGCTGCAAATTGTAAATGTTCCCTGAGGCCATAGTGAAATACTGTGCACAAGAATATACTTAGTTCCAAAATGACACAGTACCTATTTAACTACTTAAACTCGCAGTTCCTTTAGAATATTTATTTCATCAAACTTTAAGCTTGAATATACTTAAACACACTTCTCACCTGTGTGTGTCAAAACGCTCCTGTTTCTCTAGCTTATAAGTAATGTTAACCTGTTTCTCCTGTAAAATTCGCGTGTGCTCAAATAGACTCCCAATTCCACTCCGGTATGATTATCGGTAGTTTGAAGTCTTTGTTTACTTTTTCCCAAAATGGCGGCACGCACACTTCCTTCGCGTGGAAACCAAAAGTCTAGACCGTCAATTTTGCACTTTCAAGATGGCGTCGCTATCTTCTGACGTCATGGACGCACCCTCGCAAATGCGCCACAGCTACTGAGGAGATTTCCTCGCGATGCCGTCGATCACTTCAACCAGGTTTGTCCACAACAAATAATCGAGTCCAGTGAATCTAGCGGCTGGCTGCACAGCTTGCACACACTTTAGCAGATCCTTGTGCGGTTTTTTAATTTTTTTTATTTAAGCCTTCACGCCCATATCCTCACTCGCACCACTAGACAGTGAAATCACCTTCGCTCATAGTGCTTTGCTCCTCCTGATATTTCTCCGCAATGCCGCCGTGCCACTTCAAACAGGATTTTCTCACTCATTAACTCACACGTAGTACTTCTTCTTAAGTACAACTAATTTTCTTCACGGTCGAATACGCTGCTTGTATATTTTTTCGCACTGCCTCCATTATTTTCTTAATTCCTCTTCTATCACCACACATACGGACAACTTGCCTTTGGTTATCGCTTATTCTCATAGTCCGATGTTACGATGATTTCTTTTCCTTTAAAAGTATGTTTATGCTTAGTTCCGTCAATACTTCTCAATTTCATATATTATTATTTTCCATAAATTTCTTTCATCCTCAATATCGTGGGTTCTTTGGTGTGCCATCCAAGTACCTCGTCGCCATAAATGTAAAGATAATATCTGGAAACGGATTACTGGAGTAAGTTATTTATTAGGCTGTAAAGACGACACACCATAAACAGGAGTGCCCAGCGCGAATAGACAACGGGAACTGTCAACAGTCATCTGCAACTGTAATATCAACTGTCACTGTGGAATGTCAAGCTGTCAACATTCCAGCTGGTGTCACCACAGTCATGCGCAAGGGAAAGATCGTGCGAGGAAGAGGGGAGGGAGCAATAAGGGGAAAAGGCAAAGGGTTAACAAGGAACACAACACTAGCCCACATCAGCTAGCCTGAGTAGGCCTTTGACTGCTCTTTCTCACTACTCTGAGAGAATCAAAAGCTACATTGGGGTATTTGGTTCCCAAAAATAAAACTGTTGCAGTTCTCACATCCTTCACAACTAATAACCCAATGTCTTACAGACACATTAACTGCATGTCACCCAGGAGGTGTTCAATAATGAGTGCACACCACATCATTCTTTACAAAGGTGGGTCTCAGTCACCTATTAAGGACCACTAAAAAATGAATGCTGCTAGCAACTGCAAAACACACCTTAGGGAAACCCTGCCACTACCACCAACCCATAGCGAAGCATGGGAAGCGTGTCCTTTCAGAGACTTTGGCAATGGAGTAAGGACCACTGTCTGTGTCTGTGCAGGGTTATCCTGTACCCCGGTGCCTTCAGGACACCTGTCAGGACAACATGAGAGTGGGTGCAGTATTTTAATGTAGCCATTCAAGACACCCTCAGGTGTCAGGGATTCTTCAGAGAAAAATGGAGCTCTGGGTGAACTTCGAAGAAACTTTGGAGAAAACCATCAACAAGCAGTTCGCTCACTACGACAATGCACACCAGCTCCTAGACACCACACACTTGTGTTTCTGGCCCAACCGTAGCACTGAGACTTCATTCATTGCAGCCACAGTTAAGATCAGGCGGATCCTCAACTGTGGAGATACAGCTGCCCTCATACTGCTTGACCTCTTGGCAGCCTTTGACCTGGTCTCCCACTCCACACTGATCAGGACACTACATGAAACTGGAATCCAAGGATCCATCCTCAAATGGATCTGCTACTTTCTCACAGAAAACATAAGACGTCAACCTGCTACCTTGTACGTCGGAGGCACAGATCCTCATATGCAGAGTCCCCCAAGGATCATCTCAGTCCAACACTATTCAACTTCTACATGACCCCACAGGCAGACCTCATTAAATGACATGGATCAACACACTCTCCTATGCACATGACACCCAGTTGATACTCTCCCTACTGGACGAGACCCCTACTACAAAAATCAACTTTGCCAACTGCATGAACGTGAAGGCCACCTACATAAAAAACAACTATATCCAACTCAACGCAGTCAAAGCGGAAATGGTGATCTTTGGAAAGAAAGCCTCTGCGGTGTATGCGGCATGTAAAGCAAGCAGAATCTTGCCAAGTTTGGGTATGTGCTGCAGATAGCGCTTCTTCAGTAGAACACATGGCCTTAGTCTACACCTGATAATATTACTATCACACACACTAAGCACATGCTCCCATGCCATAACCCGGCGCCAGTGGTAAAAATAACAATCTATTAACTACTGTGAGCTACAACAGTCCCTGAAAACAGCCACATGGGCCTATCCGGACATCTTCACAGCAGCATCCATTATTTAAATCTAATATATAATAACTCCTTCTCAGTCAATCGATTTTTAGAATGCAATTTCGATTCTCGTGTTACCCAGTGTTCTCTTTTTAATTGTAGTCAAATTTACAAAGTCAGCAGGATCTGTAGCAGAAAGTGCATGATTTCTTTGCTGTAGTTCTGACCTTACATATCATAAGAAATTTAGATCACAGCACTGCCGTAGTATGTGGTTATAATACATGGGAGACTGCAATCCCCGTATAAAAGCATGTCTCTAATGTCTTTATTACAGGTGACTTGTGACACACCTAGTCACCTATATTCAAGAAATGATGAAGTCACTTAACTGTAATAAGTTATTACAGTTGAGGTCTGACATCACAATCCCTGCTGCCAACCTGCCAGGTTAAAGACAGGTCACAGAGTCTAATTATCAGTGCAGTTTAAACAATGAAAACAGAAACTGTATTTTCCTTCTTCTGATACGTGCAAAGCATTCAGCAGAAAGGAAATATATTTATGGCAACATGTTTATTTTTTTCCGTGCTACAGTTCATTACAGGAAAGATAGCAACTCCGCATGTTTCAATACAGCATTTTTTTAAATATGAATTTCATAAAACTGATGCTAAAATATTTTTGGCAAAAAAGAATAACTACTTTTTGGTATTTAACTACTCAGTACAGAATCTGCTTTTATTCTGCATGTCAGCAATAAGCACAAAAGAGCAAGGCACAACGGAGTTTGTGGAAAGGGTGAACGTGTGACCATGCATTATAAGAAATAAAATACCCTCTGCCGTACATTAAAAGAATATTGCGCATTACCTCAGAGTTCAATGATCTTATAAAGGAACTTGGACTTTGGCCTTGTTCCTCTACACGCTCATAGAATTCCTCTGTGGCTTGCAATGTGCTTAAAATGTACACCAGGTGGCATTTTATCCCATATATAATTGAGTTGCGCCTTCTCAATAACAGCTGCCAGAGCCAGAAGACTCTCTGAGTAACTGCTACCTCTGCAGAATGCTGGCCAACAACGCTGAAACAAATAAAGGGAATACTGCATCTTTATGTCTGAACTTTCTTTTCCTGGAAACTCAAAGTCATTATTTGATAAAGAAATCATATCAGTAGTGTGTTCATGTACTACACTGCTCGAGTTTTTATCTGGAAGCAGTAACACACCTTCCTATCGCTGCATATTGTGACCCTCAAAGATAACTTTGACTTTCAATAAACTGTTTAAAATGTGCATCTTCAACAAATTACAAGCTACATATTGTTGTGCTCCTTGTCTCAGTACAACTCCCACATGTGTTCTACCAGCACGCGGCTAGAGGATCTATTTCGGACCAACACACGCACCTCAACACATACATCCATGTGCACAAACAGAGTACTGAGGCATGCATACATATACAGTCACCTACTGCACGCACGCACGCGCAAAAGAATAGATGCATCAGCTGTGGATAGATGTCGAAAGAGTGCGAGTGAATCGATCCACAATACATTCCGGGGGTGGATGATGGATAGACATGAGTTGAATGATGGGCAGCTGGCTATTTGAATGCAGGTTCTTCGTGTGGATGGAATGATTACCGATGGATGGATAGATGAATGGATAGCCGATCTGGTAGACGAATAATCAAACATACTATTGGGCATATATTAAGTGGTCGGTGGTAAAGCCATGGAAATACTGCTGATGCAAGCATTACATCACTGCAGGCCGGATGTGCAGTGTCACTCTGCATGTAGCATTCCCCATTCCCGGAGTGGTGCAGGGTAGAATGAGGTCTGCATTCGTGGAACTGGTCCGTGCATCCAGTTCAGAACTGGAGATTCAAGCCCCCTCGAATCCCCATATCTAAATCCAGCCAACTCGTAATGAGATCCCTCGAACTGACAACATATAGCGAATCCTTTTAATGTGGCCCGAAACAGACACAGAACATGGAGAAAAATATGGACATCATTGTGGCCTGGGCTCAGAATTAAATATAAATAGGCCTTCTTTTAGCCAGGTTTTCTTTGAAATTCTCCAGTACTGCAAATGCATGCCCCACTAACAGAGACTAAGTAGACAGGGGGAACTCTTATATTTATGTTACAGCATCTACAGTTTTCGTACCATGATTCCTCCCTCGGCTAGCACAAGCACCACGACTGCACGTTTGATATGACTGCCGCTTGAAAGGCACAAATACCAAACTAAATAAGAATGTCTTTTCATATCCTGAACAAAGCAACACTAGAAACACAAATATTCGGTCGCCTTTGGTCTCTCATACCTATCCTCATTCAGAAAAAATTCTGAGTGAGGGGTTGCTATTATTAGCAAACCCAGGAAATTGGACTGGTACTAACACTTTGTTAATCAATGAGGTATTTTTTACTTTTGGCTCCTCTACTGGTCTGAGAAAATATTGGACCCCCAAATCTACATGAGGAAAAAGATTAATACACCCTAGACAAAAACCAAAGCTATAACCGGGAACACTTTCGTTTTCTTCGTCTCTCGTCATTATTATCCATACGTAATGAAGGGTTTTCAACGTCGCGTCCAACATCATTGCGTCACTGCTGGGTCATATCTGGCCAGAGTGTTAGAAATAATGAAGGAACATACGCTTGCAACATATAAGATCGGGAGCAGGCACATTGTTCACCAATGTTATTATCTGTGGCATAGACTTACAGTCCCAGCAGGCATGACTCACGTGTGGGGGGTTCACGCGGGGGAGGGTGGGTTTAAATAAAATAAAAAAAGAAACTTACCTTCCCGGGTCCTGCGCCGTCGCAGCTCTTGGCCGGGTCCTGTTTTCCTGCTCTCCTGCTGACTAGCAAGCACCCTCCTATCCCATGAGCCAATCACAACTCTGCAATGGCAGCGTTGTGATTGGTGGGGACGGTGCCCAGCCGGGCACCTAGGGGGAGGCCAGTTTATCCATGCAGCCTGCATGCAGCCTACATGGAGAAAAGGGAGAGTGCGCATAACTGGTTTGGTTGGCCCCGGAGGGCCAACCAAACAGTCAGGGCCCCCAGCATTGGTCAAGCCACTCCTCCACGACCCACCAGCCCACCCCCAACCAAGCGTTTCTGCTTTCTCGCAGTGTGAGAAGCAGAAACATAAAATGGTAGTTTTACCATTTTATGCTTCACTGCGAGAAAGCAGTGAGGTGACGCTCCTCTGCACTAATGGAGGAGCCACCCCTGTAGGCTCACATTTCTGCACTCACCATGCGCGGCAGCTCAATGCAGAGATAATGTGACATAATGGCTTGAGCCGCTGACTTCGAAGCTGGGGAACCAAATTTGAGTCTGGCAGTGGCTCACACATCCTGTGATTCTGGGCAAATCACTTAATTTTCCGTGCCTAAATAATGAATGAGTCCGTAATGACTGATGGCGTTCCCGGAAGTTGGGCATTCTTTGACTTTCCGTTTCTGGAGGATGCAATACAAATAGTCGCCTGAATGCAATACTATATTTTACACGAATACACTGAACTCTCATGATGTTTGCAAATGGTGGCAGTCATTTTGAAGTTATGGAGTATACGTGTTCTTTTTGTTCAGAGTATCCTGCTAAGCAATCAAGTGCTTTGTTGCTACAGACAGGACGTTGTTGCCCAACCTTTTGAAAGGTGTGAAGACAGTTTGTTTTATTTAGAAGGGAGGTTTGGGGGGCAGCCGAGCACAGCGAGGTCTGCCCCCGGGCAGATTGGGAGGGGGAGGGGCTGGCCGGCGAGCGGCTATTTTGGGTACTTTGGGCTACATTGGGACTAGCCCAATTGTAGCCCAATTTTCAGTTATTAGCCCAAATATATATAGGGCTTTTTCGCGCTTTCCCAGCCACCATTTTAGGTTTGGTGACCTGGTGGCTGGGAGCGTTGCGCAGAGTAGGTTTTTTGTCCCCTCCTTCTCTCCCTAGTTTTTAGTTTTTTTTTTTTTTTTCCGGCAGCGGTTGTTGGAACAGGTACATAGGGGATTGATAAATTGTATATTTTGTCGCTTGGAACAGGTGCTGGCGGGGTTGTTGAAAGTTGGCCAGGATTGGCTGTAATTTTTAGTTACATGTTGGTAGTTTGTGAGCAGGAGCAGGGAAAGGGTAACCAGGTAGGCTATGTTTAGATTACAGGTTGGTTAGTTACAGTTGCACAAAGGCAGGTAGGGATTTGGGTCATGGGAGGTTAGGATTTGTAAATGCTATATGTGGGGGATCTGATGTGGGGATCGTAGGGGTGGGGGGGGGGGAACAAGGGGTCAGGAAATTCATGTATAGTGAGGTTTTAGTTTTGGAAGGCAGTTGCCAAGGTATAAATTGTGATATGCACCTGTTTCAATAAAGCGGCCTTTTACACACACAAAAAAACTGGTCTCATGCTGGCTTGCCCCCCTCCCTCCCAAGCGAGTTTTGAAGTCAAAGTTGAATACAGAGAAATATTCTAAAGATTTCATCTGTTCTTTGGAAATACCATTGAATAGCTTTAACTCCTTCAGCGCTCATGACGGAGCCACTCCGTCATGAGCCACGGGTGCCGTGTGCTCATGACGGAGTGGTTCCGTCATGCTGCGGCCGTCGGCCGCTGCTCCTCCCACGCTGCGCTGATTCCCCGCCTGTGCGGGCGATTAGCGCAGTGGGCGGAGTCATGATGGAACCACTCCGTCATGAGCACAGCTCAACCATGGCTCATGACGGAGTGGCTCCGTCATGAGCACAGCGCCACCACGCTACCCCCAAACCCCCCCAGCGCTGCGGCGGAATTCCCGCCGCAGCGAAGGGGTTAAGAATCATTTCAGAGATAAAACTTTTTTTTAATACAAATTGTATTACATTTTCTTTATACAGGCATAGTTTGTAGGCACCTGTTGCAGTACAGAAAGGGAACCAAAAACAAATACATTCAGGTAGTACATACTCAATTTGCGGCAGTGCGACCTATAATGTCACTTTACACTTGGTATTTATCTTCTTAACTTCAGAGATAAAACTTGAAGGAGTATATACTCTGTTTTATTTCACTTTGGAGTAAGAAGTGGAAAGGATCCTCATCACCTTAAAAGAATGCTTACATCAGGCACGGCAGGCACAGGTAGTAGCTGTGGAGTGGTGGGGTGGTGGGGCTGGGGCAGGGTGGGATGGGTTACGTGGACATACGATGGGGTAGGTAAAATTAAATAAAAAAAGATATAAAACAAATTACCTTGCGCTCGCCGCGTTGCCGAGTTGGAAATGCGGCGAGCGCAAGTGGTTTTATTTATATTTTCATTTAATTTTACCTACCCCATCGTCTGTCGACATCCTTTCCCACCCCACCACTTTTACCTGTGCTAGGAGCACCTGGTTGACATATATTTATAATGTATCTACTGTAACTCAGGGAGAAAGACTATTCATTGATATTAATGCGAATAATATAACACAGCTGAATGTAAGATCATAAAGCAGTTTTAGAAACAACTGTGGCAACATAGTAGAACCAGACACTGTGTATTTCCACAGCAGAATGTAGTTACCCTATTGGTAAAAGGGAGGGAGATTATTAAAAAATCAAGCATATAATTTGCATAGATTCAATTTGTGTTTCAGTTCCAGGCACAATAGAGTTCCATCAATATCCCAAAGAGTCTGAGGCATAGAGATATTCTGGAGGTATATCATTTGGTACAGCTAAGGTGGCGTAATTTACATGAAGATAACGGGGCATATTTACAACTAAAGTGGTGGGGCATGGCGTTAAGCCAAGAAGGCCAACGCCGCACTCCATCACTTTAGAAACACAGGTCTGCACTGTATTTACAACAATACGGTGCAGCCCTACGTTTCTCCATGCACTGACGCTAAATGTAGCTGCCTAGCGCCAAGACAGGCACCCTTGCACCATAGTGCAAGGGTGCCTGCGTTGTGGGGGTGATTGCTTATGTGCAGGAAGGTGTCCCTTCCTGCTCATAAACAATCATAAATGGCGATTTGTGCAGCACACGTAGAAGTTGCAACTCTTCATTTTTAAAATGATTGTTTATGTGCAGGAAGGGACACCTTCCTGCACATAAGCAATTATACATGGTGTTTTGCTGTTCTATGTGTGCTGTGTGCTGCACAATGCAGCACACAAAGAAACAGCAAAAATGAGGAGAAATAAAGCATTTCTCCTAGTTTCGCCTGTTTAAGACCAGGTTTTACCAGGCTTGCCCGTGCTTAGCCTTTTTTTGGCTATTTGGGATAGATCATGCTTAGGACCCTGTAACTTATTGTCCATATAAGCCAAATTTGCGTCCTTTTCTTCCAACATCTTGAGGATTCTGAAAGTACCCAGGGTTTGTGGATTTCCCTGGAGGGGACCTAGAAGCGTGTGCAAAAGGTATCAACATTCAACAAAGGGTTTGTGGTGCTAAAATTACTATCTTCACAGCTTTCAGGAACAGGCAGACTTTTGTCAGAAAACAATATTTTCTGCACAGTTTTGGCATTTTACTGGGATATAGCCTATTTTTCCTGTATTTTGAGCTTTCAACCTCCTTCCAGTTAGTGGTAGAAAAGGGTGTAAAACCCATAATGGATCCCAGAGAACTATACATTTCTAAAATGTAGGCAACATTTTGAATTCAGCAAGGGTTTATTTGTGTAGATCCTTCAACGTTTTGCTATAGAAACTAACATTTGAAATAAAAAAATATTGAAATCGAGTTGGAAAAAAGCAGCCATTTGTGACAACATTTTTACCCGTAACTTTGTCTAAGTATGGCAAATGTATAAAAGCAATATACCATTACGTTTGCTGTACCCTTCTGGTTGCAGGTATGTATAGGACTTGTAGGTTTACCAGGAGCCCAAGGTACCCAGAGCCAATAACTGAGCTGCGTCTTGCATTGTTTTTTCATTGTGTATCAGGTATATAGCAAATAATTTGGTAAAATATAAAGAGTGAAAACTGTTCTGGTTAATTTTAGGGACCCGCGCACAGTAGAACACATTTGCAATTGGACTCACAACAGTGTAGGCTCAAGGATCAAACCCTATCCCCTGTCCTTCTTTTACCCTCGACCTGTAACGCCAGTTTGCGCATCGGATTGGTCACTGGTGATGCAAAGGCGGGGTCAAAGAGTGAACAGGGGCGGTCACAGAGACCTAATCACCCAAAACTACCCTGTGACCCATAATAGGTTTAGTTCCCTTGAAATGGTGGACTGACTTCATGCGGATAGGGAGCTGAGAGTGGGCAATTCCCAGACTATGGACCCTAAAAAGACTACTGAAAGTGCAGAGGAATCTGAGGGTGGTCCAGAAAGTGTGTTTCCAATTATCCAGACCTGGGTACCTAAAACGGCAGAGGGGCTTGTGACTCAAGAAAATGTTGTGCTACAGCACCAAGCTCAACCTGATTGTGGGGCACAGAGTATAGGTGAGACACCAGGAAGTGCTGCAGTAACCAAAGCAGCCACGGCACTGACTTCAATTAAAATACTGTCCTGGAACGTGGCGGGTATAACAAACAAGCTACATTGCACAGAGTGGGGTGCCCTGGTAGACCAGATGGACTTATGCTTGTTCCAGGAGACTTGGGCCAGGGAGGAACACTCAAGAGTGGGATATGCCACTTATCATGTACCTGCAAGGTGGGGAGGGAAAGGAAGACCTTCTGGGGGATTGGCTATATGGGTTGCTCTTCACTTGGGTTGCGTGGTGGAAAATATGCCCACTCATTCAGAGGATGTGCAGTGTTTAGTGCTAAAATGGCCCAATGGGTATGGACTGGCGGTTGTGAATGTTTATTCGCGGCCAGTTCGGATAGGGCTCGAGTCATCGAAAATCGATGATTTATCCCAATTCTTGAGTACATTGCCAGGGGATTCTAGGCTTTTGGTGGCAGGGGATGTGAATTGCCAATATGAGCCTTTTTTTGGAAGTAGCGATGGTGCGCTTATGGGAGAGGACGACTATTGGGCGATCCCCCAATGTCAGTCCCCATGCCCTAAGGTGTGGTCCCCATTGGCTACTCAGATCACAGCCCTTGCATTAAATAATTCCCTTAGGGCTTGTAATGGCCGTTTAGCGTCCGATAGCCTGTCAGTATGCACCTATAACAAGAAGGGGCAAGAGTCCCGAATCGATTACATCATGGTGGAAACCCGGATGTGGTCGATGCTCATTGATTTTAGGGTAGTTCAGAGGGCTGATAGTGACCATAACGCGTTACACCTGGAGTTGGTGAATCCAGGGCAACAAGAAACAGACTCACTTAATGCAGGAGGAGATGATGAGGGTACTGGTCTGATCTTATCAAGTAACAGGCGTAGGGTAAAGTGGGGGAGAATAGTAGGTTCGGAAGAGAACTTAGCTAAAGTCTACAACATAGTTCTTTCACGATTCCTGGAGGTCGAAACTCTAATCTCCCAAGATGCTCCTAGTGACTTCAATGGAGAACTTAGTGTAATCCACTCAGATTTGGCCAATAACCTGGCTGAAGTCTTCTACCCCCAGGCACCCACGAGAAGGCCCAGACAATCTGCCTCATCCTGGTATAATTCAGCATGCAGGAGAGCAAAGAGCAATCTTGTTACAGCAATTAAGGCAGGGCACAGCAAAATGGCGATTCGAGATTGCAGATTGCAGTACAAAGAGGTTATGGGGCATGCAAGAAAAGAATGGGATATGGAAAGGTGGATGAACCTAAAGCTAGCCCTGGACACAAAAGATGCACGCAGATTTTGGTCACTTGTTAACCATGGTTCGGGTGACTTAAAGTCTGCCATAGAACCGAATATTGCGGCATCAGCATGGGAGGCCCATTTTAAAGGCCTATATGGGGGGGAAGCCGCGTTGTGTAGTTTGCCCGACTCACAAGTCCCAGAAGATCAGCAGGAGCCCCTGGAGTTTACCTTGGGGGAGGTGTTAAGCGTAATAGGCAAACTTTCAGCGGGAAAGGCACCAGGACTTGATAAATTACCGGGGGATCTTTTTAGACACCAACCTGAAATCTGGGGCCCCTATCTCCTCGTCGTATTTAACGCTATCTCGAGAGGCATGGAAATTCCCAGTACTTGGCTGGGAGCAGAGATAGTCCCGATATTTAAGAAGGGGTCACCTCTGCTCCCAGCCAACTACAGGCCAATCAGTTTAATCGACGTTCAACAAAAAATATTTGCAAGACTGGTCCTGGACCATTTGTTGACGTGGATGGAGGATCACGACGTACTGAGCCCCTTCCAGGCGGGATTCAGAAGGAATACGTCCACTATGGACCAAATTTTCCGACTGATCCTACTGTACTGGAAGACGGTAAAGGTAGAGGGTGGCAGCCTCTATATGGTCTTCGTCGACCTCCGGTCAGCGTTTGACCTAGTTCCTAGGGGGAAATTGTGGGCTGTCCTTCAGGAGCTGGGCCTCCCGCATCAGATTTTAGTGCTACTCATGAGATTGCATCGGGGGAACTTCGCCCAGGTACGCTGTGGCAAGAATGGGACGCTGTCACCAAGGTTCCCAGTTGGCAGGGGGGTGAGACTGGGTTGCGTCTTAGCACCGACCCTGTTCAGCCTTTATGTCAACGGGGTAATCTCACATCTGGACAGTGTTCCTGACAGTGACGCACCAAGGCTGGCTGGTAGGAGGGTGCCGGCGATCATGTTCGCGGACGACACCCTCCTACTCTCCAAATCTCCCATGGGGATCCAGAGGATATTGAATGGCTTTGGGGACTTCTGACGGAGTAGAGGCCTTGAGATCAACGCTGACAAAACAAAATTCATGATCTTTAACCCGCCAGTGTATACTCGCGCAAATCCATCACTGGGCGATGTATGTCTGGAAAGGGTTAAGACCTTCCAGTACCTGGGTGTTACAATTCATGAAAATTTGTCATGGGGTCCGCAAAAGGCCAAATCCCACATGAGACTTTCACAGCTGTCGGGTGCTATCTCAAAGGTTTCCAACTCATCAAGCTTTAGACCAGTGAGTCCTGCCCTGGAGGTCTATAAGACGCAAGCAAGGCCAGCTGCTCTCTATGGGGGTGAGCTTTGGGGTCACTGTGCTGCCCCTGAAATCACTAAAGTTGAGTCCAAATTTGCAAGGCGATTACTATCGCTTCCTCAGAATACTCCATTAACACCGCTGAGGTTAGACCTGGGACTGACGCCTATTGCAAACGAGCTAGCAGTAAAGCCCCTAAGGTTCTGGCACAGACTATGGACCACTCCAGATCTTTTAAACTATAGGGACGAACTCAAACAGATCTTTAGTTTTAATTGTGTAAGCAAAATTCCCTGGCTTGCGTTCATTAAGCGTGAACTTCTAAGTCTAGGACTACAATCCATGTGGGAAGATCCAGATAGGGCATGTGGCCGGATATCACGAAAGATGTTTACCAAAATTTATAAAGGGCAAAAGCTGGAACTTTTAATCACGGCCCCTAATGCAGGTTCCCTCACTAACTCTTTTTTAGAATTCAAAAATTCTTATTATTTCGAGGACTTCATGGATGTTGTCTTCCTGATTTTAGCGCGCAAACTTTTTATCCAATGGCGACATGGCACTTTACCCCTCAAGGCCGTCACAAGCAAGTGGACGGCCTCCTCTAATAAGTCTTGCCCGGCCTGCAGCTGCGACTTAGAAGATGAGCTTTATGTTCTCTTCTTTTGTCCAGCATATACCAAACCAAGAAAATATTGGTTGATACCATTGTGCAGAAATCTAAACATTGCCTTAATGCTTTTAGAATTTTTAAAACCAGTACATCGAGCCCTATTGTTTTTGTACTTTCTATATTTTTGCTAGCTATGTGGTGTAAGCGGCATAAATTAATCGATATCGATTGCTAGCCTTAATGTTTATGAAATGAGTGTTTGGAACCTGATGTATTTTTAAATATTTTACAGAGGAGAGGGTACTTTTGCCTGTACGAAAATATTCCCATGTGTATATAAATGAATTTTAAATGTTACTTGCCTTTCCTTCCCCCCTTCTTCCCCTTTGTGTTTTACTTTGTACTCTTTTATGGCCAAATTGGCCGAAATAAAGAATTTTTGAATTGAATTGAAAACTAGTTACCAAGGAAACCTATATATTTCCAAAATGGGAACACACTCTAGAGTTTAGATGCAGTGGTAATTTGCACGGCTCTAAAATTGTGGGTACCCATACAAGCATGTGAATTAGAGGACGTTTTTCAAAATTACTTATTTTTTACACGTTGTCTCACATTGGAAGGCAGAAATGCAAAAAAAGTCAATTGGTAATAACACTACTATTCTGTTTTTCCCTAAGTCTCCCAATCAAAATGGCAGCTCCCTTGGTTGGGTAGGCGTAGTGCCTGCGAAAGGAAATGGCCCAACACGCAACATGAGCACAATACATTTTTCCAGTGAAAAATGACACTTTTTTATCAATCTGCCTAGCTGCGGATTTTGGACTCTGGCTCAGCCAGCATCTAAGGAAACCTAACAAACCTATACATTTTTTAAAACTAGACACCCAGGGAAATCCAGGATGCAGTGACTTGTGTGACTCTCACTAGGTTATTTTACCAGAGAATCCCTTGCAAACCTCAAACTTTGTAAAAAAAAACATATTTTCCTCACAATTCTGTGATGGAAAGTTCTGTAATCTGCGTGGATCCACAAACTTCCACCCACCCAGCATTCACCAAAGTCTCCCAGTAAAAATGGTACCTCACTTGTGTGGGTAGGCCTAGTGCCTGTGACAGGAAATGGCCCAAAACCCAATGTGGACAAATCAGATTTTTCCACAGAAAACTGACCTTTTTTTGCAATGTGTAAAGCTGTGGATTTTGGGATTTAGCTCAGCCGACACCCATGGAAACCTAGCAAACCTGTACATTTTTGAAAACTAGACACCCAGGGAAATCCAGGATAAGGTAAGTTGTGTGCCTCTCACCAGGTTCTGTTACCCAAAATCCCTCTCAAAGCCCAAACTTTGTAAAGAAAATTATAATAATTTCCCTCACGTTTCTGTGCTGGAAAGTTCTAGAAACTGCAGGGAGCCACAAACTTCCACCCACTCAGCAGTCCCCCAAGTCTCCTGATAAATATGGTACCTCACTTGTGGGGGTAGGCCTAGTATCCACGGCAGGAAACAGCCCAAAACTCAACGTGGACACATTGCATTTTTCGAATAAAAATGGACTCTTTTTCGCAATGTGCCTAGCTGTGGATTTTAGTCCCAAGCACTGCCAGGCACCTAAGTAAGCCCAGCAAGCCTATTCATTTTTAAAAACTAGATAACTGGGAAATCCAAGATGAGTTGACTTGTGTGACTCCCACCAGGTTCTGTTACCCGGAATCCCTTGAAAACCCAAACTTTATTAACAAAACAAATTTTCCTCACATGTCTGTGATAGAAAGTTCTGGAATCTGTAGGGAGCCACATACTTGTACCCACCAGCATTCCCCCAAGTCTCCCGATAAAAATGGTATCTCATTTGTGAGGGTAGGCCTAGTTCTAGCGGCAGAAATGGCCCAAAATGCAACATCAACACATCACATTTTTCCACAGAAAACTGACCCTTTTCTTCAAATATTCCTAGCTGTGGTATTTGGACCCTAGCTCTGCCGGTACTCAAAAGAAATTAGCAAACCTATACATTTTTGAAAACTAGACATCCAGGAAAATTTAGGATGGGGTGACTTTTGTGGCTCTCATCAGGTTCTGTTACCAAGAATCCATTGCAAACCTCATGCTTGGTAAAATCACAAATATTTTCCATCACATTTCTGTGATGGAAAGTTCTGGAATCTAAGAGGAGCAACAAACTTCCACAAACCCACCATTCCCCCAAGTCTCCCAATAAAATTGGTACCTCAATTTTGTGGGTAGGCCTAGTGCCCACGAAAGGAAACAACCCAAATGTACTGTGGAGGCTTCAAAATTATCGATTACAAAAAGACCTTGTTTTGCGAAGGAGTCACTTGCGTTTTTGATCCCGGGCTCGGCGGCCATCTAGGGAATCCTAGCAATCCCAGACATTTCTGAAAACTAGACACAAACTTCCACCCACCCAGCAGTCCCCCAAGTCTCCTGATAAAAATGGTACCTCACTTGTGGGGGTAGGCCTAGTATCCACGGCAGGAAACAGCCCAAAACTCAACGTGGACACATTGCATTTTTCCAATAAAAATAGACCCTTTTTTCACAATGTGCCTAGCTGTGGATTTTAGTCCCAAGCACTGCCAGGCACCTAAGTAAGCTCAGCAAGCCTACTCATTTTTGAAAACTAGATAACTGGGAAATCCAAGATGAGTTGACTTGTGTGACTCCCACCAGGTTCTGTTACCCGGAATCCCTTGAAAACCCAAACTTTATTAACAAAACAAATTTTCCTCACATGTCTGTGATAGAAAGTTCTGAAATCTGTAGGGAGCCACATACTTGTACCCACCAGCATTCCCCCAAGTCTCCCGATAAAAATGGTAACTCATTTGTGAGGGTAGGCCTAGTTCTAGCGGCAGAAAATGGCCCACAATGCAACATCAACACATCACATTTTTCCACAGAAAACTGACCCTTTTCTTCAAATATTCCTAGCTGTGGTATTTGGACCCTAGCTCTGCCGGTACTCAAAAGAAATTAGCAAACCTATACATTTTTGAAAACTAGACATCCAGGAAAATTTAGGATGGGGTGACGTTTGTGGCGCTCATCAGGTTCTGTTACCCAGAATCCATTGTAAACCTCATGCTTGGTAAAAGCACAAATATTTTCCATCACATTTCTGTGATGGAAAGTTCTGGAATCTAAGAGGAGCAACAAACTTCCACAAACTCACCATGCCCCCAAGTCTCCCAATAAAATTGGTACCTCAATTTTGTGGGTAGGCCTAGTGCCCACGAAAGGAAACAACCCAAATGTACTGTGGAGGCTTCAAAATTATCGATTACAAAAAGACCTTGTTTTGCGAGGGAGTCACTTGCGTTTTTGATCCCGGGCTCGGCGGTCATCTAGGGAATCCTAGCAATCCCAGACATTTCTGAAAACTAGACACCAGGGGGAGTCCAGGGAGGTGTGATTTGCGTGGATCCCACAATGTTTTCCTACCCAGAATCCCTCAGCAAACCTCAAATTTAGCTGAAAAAATCTAATTTTTCTAACATTTCTGGGTAAGAAAGTTGTGGGATCACAGGGCTGACACAAATTTTCTACCACCAACCATTTCCCTAGGTCTCGCAATACAAATGGCACCTCACGTGTGGTTGGGCCAAGTACCCGCAACAGGCAAAGGCCCAAAATGTTTTGTGGAGGCATCAAAATTATCTATCACAAAAATAACTGGATTTGCAAGGAGGACACATGCGTTTTTGGTCCGGGGCTCAGCGGCCATCTAGGGAAATCTACCAAACACACACATTTCTGAAAACTATGCAGGTGCCCCCCTTGCAAAACCAGGTTGTTATGTGATAGATAATTTTGATGTCCCCACAATATGCTTTGGGCCCTTCCCTGCCGTGGGTACTTGGCCCACCAACACAAGTGAGGTACCATTTTTATCAAAAGACCTAGGGGAATGATGGGTGGTAGGAAATTTGTGTCAGCCCAGTGATCCCACAAATTTACCACAGAGAAATGGGAGAAAATTAGATTTTTTCCAGCTAAATTTAAGGTTTGCCGGGGATTCTGGGTAAGAAAATGTTGGGGATCCACGCAAAGGACACCTCTCTAGACTCGCCCAGGAGTATTGTTTTCAGAAATGTCTGGGATTTGTGGGTTTCCCTAGATGGCCACTGAGCACTGGACCAAAAAAGCAGATGCCCCCTATCTATCACAAAACAACCTGGTTTTGCAAGGGGGCACCTGCATTTTAGGTTCTGGGAAACCTGCCAATCCCAGACATTTCTGACATATAGACACCTAGGGGAGTCTAGGGAGGTGTGGATAGCATGGATATCCCAATGTTTTTTTTACCCAGAATCCCCTGCAAACCTCAAAGTTAGATAAAAAATCACAGTTCCCTCACAATTCTGTCAGGCATTACCACACCAGCACAAAATACTTACCACCTAGCTACAGAAAGACTGAATATGCCCATTTTTAAATGGGGAAGCAAAAACCCCTGCCCAAGGGGCTGTTTCCTCCTCCCTGGTGCCTAGTGGGTGGATCCCCAAGCAGGGATCCACTAGGGAGAAGTAACATTGGAGACAGGAGATTGTCCCCTTTCCAATGATTCTGCTCCCATGTGCTTCAGTGCTCGTGGGATGAGATAGCCCCTTGAGCACCAAAGCACTAAAACTGACAGTAGCCGATCGGCTAATTTCAGTTTAATTTTCAATGTAATGACGTCCGTGCGCCATGCTCGCAAAATGCCTGGGGACGTTGGGGAAGCTTTTTCCCACCTCCTGAGGCAAAAAATGGAAAGCGTAGGAAGGTGCATTGCTCCCATTGGATACAGAATTCGGGTTAGTGTAACCATATAACCATCAAGCCATTTTGGCAGCAACATGCAGTATTGCAGGAGTATCTGGTTATAAGGACACTCTTATTCGTGTTTGAACCTTTGTCTACAAGGCATTTTATGGTTGATATTACTAGTTTTCACTGGTTATCTTACTCCTGAAAAGCTATTTTGAATCTAATACTGCTTATTGTTCTTATACTTTTACAGATTGTTGGCATATGGCCTCCTGATTAAGAGTAACATTTACTCTAATGAATTATGGAATATGGGTTAATCAATGATTGGCAACATTCGAAATACATATTTGTTAGAATTGGGATTTCTGGTTGGCTAGGGCATGCGCCTATGCCAGGCAGAAACCACCACTCTAGTCAGGGCAGGGACTTACACGCTGAAGATAACCCCTGCTTACCCCCTTGGTAGCTTGGCAGAGCAGTCAGGCTTATACCAGAGGCAATGTGTAAAGTATTTGCGCAACACACTCACACAGCAGCGACACACTAGGTACACCACAAAAGAAACTCCACACAAGGTTATACCATAAATAGCCTCTGCATTGCTCATACAACACATTAGAACGTAATCACATATATACACTGTGCCACCTGGCATTTAGTATGACTTTACAGGGAATATATACACTTATAGGGCCAATTGGGCCACTGTTACCATATCACAACTCACAAGTAGTGAAAACATCCAGTAGCTACTGGTAAAGGTGCTCTTAGCACCAAGCATGAGGCATGGACAGCATGGTAATAATCAGCATAGCACATTACACATACACATCCTCAGCAGTGCTTAGCGTATGATGCAGAATATAATCAGCAGAAATGCAGGACAACATCATCACACAGCATGCCCCTCCTAAGCATAATCATAACGCACAATATGCCACCATGTCCCTGAGAGCCCACTGGCCCCCAATTGGCAGTCCCAGCGCCTCTGCGCTCACCACCTGGACTGCGTGGTAGTCCGGAGCAGTTCCTTCCCACTTGGGGACCACTAGAGCTACTCCCCTTTTTTTAGTATGGAGAGGGGGCCTCCATCAAGGTTACCCCAAATTGCCCTAAAACGCACAATGCAAGGGGGGAAACTCGTCCTGTCTCCTCTGTGGGAGAATTGCTCCAATGTTGCAACTGCCCACGACAAAGCAGTGCAGCTGCAATGATGCCAGGAAACAATAAGGCTGGTCAGGGAACTCCATTGAGGTGCCTTTCTGAGCCCCTCCTCGGCTGCACAAGGAGCCCGCCCAGGCTCCGACTCTGGGTCACACTTCCCTCTAGCCATGCCCACCACCAGGCCTAGCTGCCTGACTTTATTCTAGAGCCCGTGAGGTTCCTGCGCCGTCGCTCCTGACCTCTCTGACGGCTGTTGGCCCACAGTCAGGCCGAGTCGCCACCTGAATCCTGGTTCTAGCGGCAACGAGCCGTAACTTCCACCAGAGTGCGGGGTAGGCTCCCACCTGAACGTTGTATCTGCGGCGTCTCCTGCCGCCCTCTTAGCTGGTGAGCCCATTTCTCGGGCTCCGGTAACAATTTCAGCCCTCACCACGGGTCTCTTCAAAGAGGAGTGCCAGCAAAACGCTCTTCTCTCCAGGGCCAGGAAATGTGCCCACCACGCAGTGCTCAAGAGGAGAGCTAGCAAAATGCTCTTCTCTCCAGGGCCAGTGAATGCGCTCACCACACACTATATCTCTCCCTTCCAGGGGAGGCAGGAAGCAAGGCACAGGCAGGCCAGCACGCAGGACCATTTGGGGGCAGCTCCTTCAGGCCCCCAGCCAGCAGTGGTTCAGTCCCAGGTGGCAGTTCCTCCTGGCAGTCCAGCAGCCTGCCGGCCCCAAAGTCCAAGTAAGCACAGCAGCACATGGGGTCACAGCCTCAATATTTATATCCATAATGTCTTTGTTCTGCCATGGCACAGGGCACTGGACCTAGTTTAAAACAATTCTGGGGGGCACTTAACAGGTGCACAACAGTCCCCATTGTCAGTGTAGGCTCTGGCCCCAGACACACCACAGGGGGCCGAGGCAGCATTGTGTAAGGCAGGCACAGTCCTATTCAGGTCCAGGTGCTACTCCTCCCACTACTCCAAATGCAGATCAGTCTATTCAGCCTAGAGTTGCCTCACCCAGCCCCTCTGGAGCCACTGCACCTCCCCAGCAACTGTAATCCAGAGCCAGACATGCAATACACAACAGGCAGGCACAAAGACACATAGCACGCAGAAATGCCCACTTTTAAAAGTGGCATTTCTAAAATAGTGATAATAAATTTGCGAACACCATTACGAAGCATTTATTACGACTATTCCAAACATACCAAACTTGAGCACACTATTCCTTTCATGTCAAGAATTACCACTGAAACACATATCAGGAAATCCCCAATGCATTCCTATGAGAGGGCAGCCTCATATTAGTGAGAAACCAAAATGGCTGTTTGTCACTACCAGGACATGCCACACAGTTAAGGCACATGTCCTACCTTTTACCTACATTGCACCCTGCCCATAGGGCTAGCTAGGGCCTACCTTAGGGGTGACTGATATGTAGTAAAATGGGAGTCACAGATGTGGCACCCACTTTATGTGCCACATCACAGCGGCAGTAAACTGCACGAGCAGGCCCTGCAATGTCAGAGGCCTGAGACAGGTTTGAAAGGCTACTTTGGTGGGTGGCGCAAGCAGCGTTGAAGCCCCACCAGTAGTTTTTAATTTACTGGCCCTGGGTATATGAGATACCATTTTAGAAGGGACTGATAGATATAAATTAAATACGCCAAACAGGTGTAGACCAATCTTACCACGTTTACCATAGAGAGCACATGCATTTTACACTGGACAGCAGTGATAAAGTGCCCAGAGTCCTAAAACCAACGACAACAGGTCAGAAAAAAAAAACCAGGAGGAAGGCAAAAAGTTCTGGGAAGACACTGCAAAAAAGGGGCAAGTCCAACACAAATCTGTATGCATATAATTTGTATAAGAAGACCATTGGACACTACGTTCTTACATTTTATATTTACTGACTGTTAGGAATGGGGGTCTCTCGTTGGCAATGGTTTGCACCTTTGTCCAAGTAGGGACCCTCCTTTGTAGTCAGGGTAAGGGGCATACACTTCTAAAATAACCCCATCTCCCCCCCTTGGTAGCTATGCATGAGCAGGCAGGCTTATTTCAGAGGCAGTGTATAAAGCATTTGTGCACACATACAGTAATACAGTGAAAACACTACAAATGGACACAACACAAGTTTAGAAAAATAGTAATCTTTATTTAAACCAAACTAGACCAAAACGGTAAAAATCCACAATACAATAAGCATAATATCCTCAGAATGAAGTTATTCTCAAAAAGAAAGTTTATAGCAACAAATAACTCCCCCCTGGAGTTATCATGACATCATGACAGATGAAAGTCCGCAAAGTACGGCACCGACCGCGAGGTGCGCAGCATCAGGCCCAGAGTCGCACCGACCCCCAAAGAACCCCCAAAGAACAGGTCCTTGGAAACAATTAAATCCAAGACGGTGCACGGCATCAGGGAGGTGATGCTTCGCTGGCACCGGGCTGCGTCGGTTCCTTACGACCACAGGGGAGGTGGTGATGCATCGGTTCCTTACGACTTCAATGGAGGTGAGGCCTAGGTTCCTTAAAGGGATGCAGGAGAGGTGATGCATCGGTTCCTTACTGTTGTCAGGGAGGTGAGGCATCAGTTCCTTACTGGTGATGGGGATGTGATGTCATGGTGGCGGCGAGGTGGCGGTTCCTTATGACGGTGTGGTATGGATGGATTCGGGAGTCACCCACGTCGAGTATTGGCTCCACGTTGATAAGGCACCGGCGTTGATGAAGTCGGGCTGCAGTGCGATTTGGGATGATGTGTCAGGATAGTCACGAGCGGTGTCCTCGGCTCCGGTGCAGGCAGTGGCTTTGTTGATGGCTTTGGAGTCAATGCGGGGCACGCCAGCATCGGTGTTGCAATTTCCCTCTATGGCAGCTGAAACAGCAGTTCCAGTTGCAGGACTACAGAGGTGATGAAGTCTTTGTGTCCCTGAGACTTCAGAATGGAAGGCAAGCTCTACCTCAAGCCCTTGGAGATCTTTTTCAAGTTGGAGACACAGAACACTGCAAAGTCTTTACCCTCTCCTTGGCAGAAACAGCTACTGCAGGCCAACCCCGTACAGCACACAGCCAAGGGGCAGTACCTCTCCTTCAGTTTCTCTCACCTCTTCTCCTTGGCAGAGGTTCCTTCTTGAGCCCGAAGAATTCTAAAAGTCTGGGGTCTGGGCCCCACTTTTTATAGTCAAAATTCCTTTGTCCTCTTGTGGCAGAGATTGTCGGTGCTCAGCAAAAACCAGTTCTGTCCTCTGTGGCCCAGCTCCCTGGCAGGAGGTGGAGACAGCAGTGTCCAAGGCAGACCAGGCCCATTCAGGTGTAAAGGAAATCTCCTTCCCCTCCTCTAAATGCAGCCGAGGCCTATTCAGCCCAGCCCTGACTTGTCCTGGAAAGGCAGGACCCACCTCACCCCCCAGGTGGCTGTCTGAACAGAATGCACATCCCCAGCCCCTGTGACTCCAAAGCCAGACAGTCAATATATAAACCTGGCAAAGGCACACTAGATGGCTAAGCAAGAAAATACCCACTTTCTAAAACCTGGTATTTTCAATCCCTAGAATATAAAAATCATCCTTACTAAAAGATGCATCTTCATATTCTGAGTTTAGGCATGCAAACTCCACTTTCCTATCTTGCTCCCACGGACAGTTATACTTATAAGTTGTTATAAGTAAACTCCCCATTTTCAGCAGCTCCCGATACAATTCCCAGTGAAAACAAAGGGTCTCCCTTTAACATATATCTTAGCCCCTTGGTACACATAATATAGCAATTTGGCCTTTCCATCATGTCATATGCCGTTGGCATGCAACTAGTGTTCTCAATCTCAGACTCCCTTAACTTGGACCATAGACAACTCGTCTCTTGCCCGGAAAAAATCGGATCTTGGATGGCTGATTGTAGCCTCAAGTTGAATGGGGACAAAACAGAGCTAATGATCCTGGCCAGTAATTTCAGTCCTCGCTCGGAGATTTCCTGGCCTGCTAACTGGGGGCCGCCCCCTCTTCCTAAAACAGCCATAAAAAACGTAGGTATGTGGCTGGACCAGAACTTGACGATGGAGGTCCAGGCCAAAAAATTATCAAGTACTTGCTTTGGAATACTCTGCATGATCAGAAAAATAATGTCCCTGCTCCCAGAGGAGTCTAGGAAGACTGTAGTCCAAGCCTTGGTGGTATCAAGGCTGGACTACGGTAACTCTCTTTTTCTGGGCTCTCCTAAATATGTCACGAATAGACTGCAAGTCGTACAGAATGCAGCTGCCCAACTGCTATTGAACATACCCAGACACCACTCAGCTGGACCCTCACTGAGAGAGCTTCACTGGCTTCCGGTCCAAGCCAGGATCAAATTTAAGTTTTTAAGCCTGGCTCATCGAGCCATGTATGGGAGAGGCCCCTCCCTGATCCAAAAGCTGGTCTCACACTATTCTCCCCGTCGACACCTCAGGTCAAGCTCCAACTTCCTGATGAACCCGACCACATTCAAGAGAGCCAGATGAGGTGGAAGGTCATTCACCCATTGGGTACCCAAACTACGGAACAATATGGACCCAGAACTCTGACTAATTGAAAACAAAGTGTCCTTCAAAAAAAGACTAAAAACGTGGCTTTTCCCCTAAATCCAAGTGCTAGAAGCCTCCCGTCCTGTATCACCTCAGCGCTGAGATGCCCAAGGGTAGTCACACGCTTTACAAATCCCCTAAACCTAAACCTAAACCCCTCACTGTTGTGACTGTAGATGATGCAACAGCATTTGATCGGGTCAATTGGAGCTATCATATGGCGGTAATGGACCATTTTGGAATGGGAAAATTAATGATAGGAACACTAGAGAAGATTATTAGAAGCCCAACAGCCCACATTTTAGTGAATGAAAACCTATTGCCCTCTGTGAAGATAGAAAGAGGGACAAGACAAGGTTGTCCTCTTTCACCCATACTTTTTGATCTGAATATTCAGCCGTTTGCGCGGAGTCTGAGGCTGAATGAGGCGATAAAGGCATTTAAGTTTGAAAATTTCTCAAGAAAAATTGCATTATACGCGGATGATCTAATGCTCTTTACTTCAGATGTGCATTCAGCGTTACCCCAATCAATGACTGAGGCGAGAGGATTTGGTGCCCTTTCAGGTTACAAAGTTAACGAGAAAAAAACAGAATTAATAGTGTGGAATCAAATTGAAGGGGGAATAAGAAGCTCTACGGTTATGAGATATCTGGGGATTCACATAACTAGAGATATAGGGAAAAAGGCTACATTAAACTTCAAAGAAGGTGAGCCAGGAAGCAGGGAAACTGTTGAAAAGATGGCAGAAACTCCCACTGTCTATTTATGGGCGAATGAATTTGGTTAAAATGTTTCTCCTGCCGAAAATCACTTTATTGTTTGATAATATCCCCTAAGTTTTGAGAAAAAAGTATTTTAGCTCTACAAGAGAAAATAAAGTTTTTTGTTTGGGCCAATAAGGGCGTGCATCTTTCTTGGAGAAAGTTGAGGAGGAAAGCTGGCGTAGGGGGGTTAGGGCTTCCCGATCTACAACTATACTGTTGGCCCTTTCAACTTAAGAATAATAGAATTATCCTGTCCAGATGAGAAAATAATAGAATTATCCTGTCCAGATGAGACTCTAGTTGGTAAAATGTGTAGAGCAATGCTTTGCGAGCTACCTGTGGAAGGCTTCCTGTATAAATTTGGGACCCCAAAGTACTTTAAGAAGGTCGGATCAAAATACCTCCAAGCAGCGGCTAAAATCTGGTACGAAGATCTATCGTGGGTATCACATATTATAACAAGCTTATATGGAACTCTCCAGGCACCCCAGAATTTATGCTACATTCCCTCACGGATCCTTTGAGATGGAGCAGTATAAGTAGATGGGGGCAGTTGTTAGATGCAGATCATAACTTGACTTGGGAGTATTGGAACTACAGGACTGCATCAGCTTACTTCGGCCAACGAAAAGATGAAAGTGCCTTTTTCGGCATGAGAAGGATACTTGCCAGATGCTGAGCTGAAATAATTATGGCAAGTATCTTTATCTACACTTTATATGACTGTTAAATCTGCTGCATTAAGAAAGAATCATTTTCTCATTATTTATACAATCTATTGGACTCCGAAAAGGTTGGCAAAACTTAAAAGAAATGGTGACTCTAAATGTAGGGGGTGTGGAAGAGCTGATGCAGATGACATGCACATGTTTGCCACTTGTTCAAAGCTCGAAGAATTCTGGCTTGCTGTTGGTAAGACTATTTCTGACGCAATTGGTACAGAGGTGGAGGTAAGCATGGATTTAATTATATTTGGGATAAGGCAAAAAGACTTAAAGGGTTTGTGTCTTAATGTAAAACAAAGACACTTGATGTTCTACCTAATTCTCATAGCAAGAAGGGCAATTTACAAATTATGGACCCAAAGCTTCACCCCTTCATGGCAGAAGTGGAGAAGCTCAGTGGCCTTTTTTGAAAAGGTGGACAAGAGAGAATCAAGAAGTGCTGCTCGGGGTGCTGTATGGGACCTACTGAGTACTTTGGTAAAATGACTATTGCAATGATTACATCTTCTCACAGAATCGGGCGTAGGAAGCAAGCCTTACGAGAAGGGGCCCAATAAACAACGTTTTGTTGCTTGAAGAAGTTAGTCCAATCCGCTAGGCACCAGGTCACCACAACATGCAAGGGACTTATTTTGATATTGGAGAAGGTATGAGGACTTAAAAAAACAACAACAAAAAACCCATTCTATCCTATGAGACAGATAGCCTTTCAATAGTGAATAACAAAGTTCCCTCTATTTCACTATCAGGACATGTTCCACACATCACCACATATCCTACCTTTGACAAACGTTGCACCCTGCCCATGGGGTACCTTGGTCCTACTTTAAGGGTGACTCACATGTCAGAAAATGGAAGGTTAGGGCCTGGAAAGTGGGTGCACTTGCCAGGTCGGCATGGCAGTAGAGACTGCGCGCAGGCACTGCAGTGGCAGGTCTGAGAACCTTCTGAAAGGCTACTTGTGTAGGTGGCACAATCAGTGCTGCAGGCCCACTAGCAGCTTTTGATTTACAAGCCCTGGTAACACACAGTGCACTGTACTAGGGATTAAGTAGTAAATCAAAGAAGCCAATTATGGAAACGCTAATCTATAAACACACTTTACATAGAGAACCTATGTTCTTTAGCACTGATCAGCAGTGGCAAAGTGCCCAGAGTCATAAAACCACCAAAAGCAGGGTCAAAAACAGGACACCAAAAAGCAAAAAGTCTGTGGATAAACCTGCTGAAAAACCTAGGTCCAACACTGACATATTGTGTTGGATGAATTATCATGAAAAACTATTTGAAATAAAGCAAATTTGAACATAATTGGATCAAGTATTTCCCGTACTTTGGCTGTGCACAAGGTAACTGAGTGGGGACATGCAAAGTGTATTTGAGAGTCTTAGGGTAAAGACAATTTTAGGGAATGTATTAGGCACAAGTTCAGGGATTTGGCTAGGTATAAGGTTGAAAATAGGTTTCTCTGAGGGCTAGGTTTAGTCACAGCCTTGGGTTAGACTTAGAGTTTGGGATTAGCATTTGTTTTAAACTAGTCTTAGTTTTAGAATTAGCTTTAGTCTTATGGTAAGGGATGGGGGTACCTTCATGTTTAGGATCAAAACTGCAGTTAGATTTAACATTAGTGTTAAGCTCACCCTCGAGGTTTGGATGAGTATTATGTTCAGGTTTATTGTTGATTCTTTACACTTTTTTTCTTTTCTTTCTGCTTATGCATTTCGGGATTACATTTTCAGGATTATAGCCATACCCATTATAACTAGGCTTTAAATGTTTTATATTTTGGTTTTGTGATTTCAAAATAATTTGATTTGTACATTGCAATTGAGTCAATATGAACTTTATACAAAGATTATACAGACGTTATAAAGCATCTCAAGATGGTGTCACCTGTGACAGGGCTTTCGTACGGTATGGTTATAATACATGTTACATGCAAGGTAGGCCTGTTGCATTTAAACATGACTGCATTTTAATATTAGAGATTGCATATATAGTCTCAATGCCTAGGAAGTCAGACTAACTGTTTTAATGGTAATGGTAAAAAATGTGTGCTCGATTGCCATGTTTTCAGTATAGCAGGGGTGCAACGATCATAGGCAATATACGACCTTGAAGGTGTACTGTTGAAGTTGGACAGCCTATCTCTCGATCAGCAGAAGGATGTTTCTAGTGGTGCCAGCAAACAGGGAGGCCAATGGTTTGTGGTCCATTTCTACCTTCAATTTCTTTACACCAATATATAAGTGGAAGTGCCAGCATGGCAATCGAATTGCCAGTGCCTGAAACTCAATTTGGGCATAGCGGGACTTGGTGTCTGTAAGGTTCTACTGGCATACGTGATGGGAGCACACGACCCTTGATGTTTTTCTAGGAGCAGGACAGCACCAACGCCTATGGGGCTTGCATCCACTACCAGCTTGGCTCTGTGCCTGGGGCTGAAATACACCATTGTTGCGTCATCCAGGAGTGCTCCCTTTATTATCTTGAATGCCTGTTCTGTTCGGCTGCCCCATTCTCAGGGGCAGTCACGTTTGGTTAAGACTCAGAGGTGCTCTGCCAATGTGGCCAAGTTGGGGATAAATCACCCACAGTTGGTCATCCCAGGAAGTTTCTCACTTCGGACGCATTTCATGAGGCAGCTGCTGATCGCATGTCATTCACCTTCTTCGGATCAACCTGCAGTCCGTCACTCGGGAAGTGGTACCCGAAGAACTCAACAGCATTCGTGTAGAAGGAACACTTTTGTTGGTGGAGGGTCAGCACATAGTCCGCTCGGTGCTTTAGGGTAGATCTCAGCCTCATGTGGTGGTCCTCCAAGATGTCCGAGAATATCATGTTGCCATCGCTCAAGTTTAGCAGACTGACTAGTTGAGACAGAGTTTCTTGAAAGACATCTTGAAACACTTTGACAGCTGGCGAGATCCCAAAGTAAAGGCATTGGTATCTTCGAAGACCTATGTGAGTGGAGAAGGTAGTGATATATCTGCTCACTTAGTCAAGCACCAGCTGGTGGTATCCAGCTGTTAGATCCAATTTGGAAAACCAGATACTTTGTTTTCGACAGGTGTGGTGATGTGCCATTGCTGGCATATTGCCTAGTTTGGGAGCTGCATGTCGACAAAGTTTTATGACTCCTGGTTGTTTAGGTTTGGGGGCTATCAAAAGAGGTGATATCCACAGAGTCGGTCCAGTCACTTTTTCAATTGACCCCAAGCTGTTTAAGTTGTTCCAGTTCTTTTTTGACCAATACGCATAGGTGGAACAGCTTTCTTCTGTGTCTCTGTGCTACAGGTCTTATGGTCTTGTCAATGTGAAGCTTTATCTACACACCTTTCAGGCATCCTAGACCTACAAACAACAGGAGGAATTCCTCCAGGATGCTCTCTGCATGCAATTTACGCACCTGTCCGGCAAAGAAAACCAGGCCAGGTCTTCTGCTTTGTGACATCCCAGGAGAGTGCCTGTGTCACCTTTGGTAACATGATATCTGGCTTGTGTTCTTTTCCCCTCATTTTCTACCATCACCTGACTTCTCTCGGGGGTATGGGTCCGTGCCTCCATAGGAGTAGATTCCAGCTTTTGTGGGTCCTAGCTTTGGCCATGGCATGAGCTTATGAAACTGAGATGTGTCCACTGCATTCACAGACGTACCCGTGTCATTCAGTGCAGTGATTTGGGTCCCTCCAATTTCCACATAGTTCATCGGCTGAGACCTTTTCCAATGATTTTCTCTGCCATTGAACAACAGTGTAAAGCCTTCTTCATCATCATCCTCCTCAGGGTGACTCATTGTTTCTGCCCAGGCGGCCGTTCTTTGCCATCATCAAGGCAAGGGCGGAGGGTAGACCACCCTTGCCATGTGACCCTGTGCTCGTACTTGGTCCGCAACTGTGGCACACCTTGTCAAAGTGATTCACGAGGCCGCATTTCGAGCAGGATCTTCCTTATGCTGGACATTCAGTGCATCAATCCACAGTTCCTGCACCATTTCTCAAACTGTTTGGGAGTCGCAGCTGTGCAAGGCTGGGTAGGACATTGGTGAATGACATAGGCTTGCTCATCCTTGACTTTGACTGTTCTTGATGGGTCAGCGAGGCCCCACCTCCATGTCCTCAGCCCTGCTGTCCACAAGCTCATGGGTTCTTGCCAATATCAGGATGTTGTCTAAGGTGATGCCTGGTTGGAGAAGCATGAGTTTCCGTAGTATGGACGAATGGCAGCCCTGGAGCAATTGGACCACGATTTCATCTGGCTGGTTGATGTTGATGCTCACCAGTTTGTGTAGGCACATGTAGAATACGTCTACCCATTCATCTTCAGTCTGTTAGACCAGTCGCATTTTGAACCTATCATAGTAGTGGTTCAATTGGGGGTCAAATTGTTGATTCAGGGCTACCACAGCAGTATCAAAGTCATTGTCTCCCCCTGTGTTGGGCAGATGTTCAAAGAGGTTGGGAGCACAGTAATAGTTGGTAGGGGAGAAGATGACAAGAGAGAAAAAAGCAGCGCACAAGGGAGACTACAACTCGGGAGGGGGAGAAGCACATGATGGAAGGAAGACTGTAGTGGGGGTGGAGAGAAGCACCAATTAGAAGGAGTGAAAGTAAAACAGAGGGCAAGGGGAGAAGTAAATGAAGGTGAGAGTACCAGAAGTAGAGAAGCACATGTGGAAAAGAACACCACATCGTGAAGCGTGATGGGAGGGGGAGAAGTTCACAAGTGAGAGAGCAGTACATGTGTGAGAACAACACAAAGCACTGGGGAAAAGGATTTGGGGCACACATGGGTGAGAGAGCTAGAAATCACATGCACGCTCATGAAGTGCTTAATAGAAAAGAAAAAAAGTTCCCTAAAAGTCAATCAAACAGATTTTGTAAAGCACTGCTTATCACCTGGGAGGGTATCTAGGCACTGGGGGGAGGCAGGGGGTGCTACTGTTGCTGAGTTGATTTAGTAGAAGAACCAGGTTTTTAGTCCCTTCCTGATTTCCTGTAGGGTGGGGGATGTTTGGAGGTGGAGAGGGAGGCCATTCCAGGATGTTGCTCACAAGTGCTCGAAATACTTGCTGCTGCTCTGGTTTCTGTGAATGAGGGGCGTGTGGGCATTGCAGAGGGATGCAGATCATAGTTTACAGGTGGGTTGGAGGACGTTCACCCTGTGGTTGAGGTATGCTGGTCCCTTTTTGTGTAGGGTTTTTTTTTATTTTTTTTTTATAAAGACCTTTATTGTGCAAAAGAATGGTCACACTGCGTCACGCCAACAACCCGGAGGCAGGCCGCAATATCAACAAAGGTTTACAATTGAGGTGTACCAGATTAGGAGACGTAAACAATGTAATATCCCAACATTAATGGCGATACACACCCTCAACCCTGGTGAGGAGTACCAAGGTGTAACCAGTGTAGAGTGGATTGGTCTTACATTTTTGGGTTTCGTGTACTAGAAACGAATCTTAGGCTCACGGTCTCATCCAGGCACTCCGGCGAGTACTAGGACCGCAGCACATGAAAGAGGTACTGAACAGGTAAATAGTCCACTACCACCTTTTCACCCAACCCCCCCGCAACAATCGGAGGGAAACAGCAAACTTCGGTGCAGAGCTATTACAAAAAGACAAAAAAACCAACAGACATCTCATCTCGCATACGCAGGGGCTCACGTACAAGGGCCCGTCCGTCATAGAGGGACGACTACAAGCAGTATCGGTGGCTGCAGGAGGATCGCAGGGCAGCGGCCATGGGGCGGGGTGGGGGAGGGGGGGGGGGGGGGGGAACGCAGCAGGACAAAACGGCAGGGCGCCTGGACGGGAGGGGGGGCAACACGTCAAACCCGATAGGATGCAGCAGGCAGGGGATCCGGCAAGAGCAAGACATTCCACAGCCCTCAAACACGTCCACCAAGCATGTATCCATCCATCCCAACACAATGCTCACAGGGCACAAAGGTTCACCCCAGGTCGTCCGAAACACCCGTCCCAGGGGAGTCCACAGAGGTATCCGAACCCGCCCGCTCTCTAGTCCACTGCAGGAACGGTTCCCAGATGTCATTGGGCCTAGACGCGGTGGGCATCGTCTCCCAGTAGTTCGTGAGTTGTGTCTGACCATATGTAACGTCTCGAACCCATGCGGCGAACGTGGGCAAGGCTCCACGGCCCCAGTGTATCGCCACCTGGCGTTTAGCGTAAAGCAGCAGCATCGCGTGCAGTTTCCTGTCAACGGGTTCGGTGTCTTTAACGTATCCCAGGAGCCCCAAAAGCGGAGTGGGTTCATCTGACCTGTGTAAAATGTGATTGATGGCCTCAAAGATGCTCGACCAGTACTCATCCAGCCTTGGGCAGCTCCACGCCACATGGAGAAAGGACGCGTCAGCACCACCACACTTCCAGCATGAAGCGTCAGTGCGGATTCCCATGCGGTGTAGCAACACTGGTGTGCGATAGTACCGGTGCAAGAATTTGAAGTGGACCAGCCGTAGCCTATAGTTCGGTGACAGCGCCGTGAGCTGCTTCTGTGTAGGGTTTTTTAAAGTGAGAAGTGGACGTATACAAGTAAGCCAATCAAAAAGAATGGTAAAAGGGAAAAGGGGCTATGCTTCAGATGAGGGACAAAATTAAATGGGCAAGCTGTGACAAGAAAAGCTATTGCATTATAAGCAAACAAGTTTAGTGAGAATAAAGCCAAGCAGTAGTAAGCAATTGTTGGGCTGTACGTCCCATAAATTTCTCGGTAAGCCCACATTAGATCATCATCATCAAACAGGATTTATAAAGTACAGCTATCTGCAAGGGTATCTAGGCATTGAGAACCTTGCTGCTTCATGGGGGGTTCAGTTGAACAGTCAGGTTCTGAGTCCTTTCATGAATTTCAGAAGAAACAATGAGGTCCTGAGGTAAAGATGGAGGTTTGTCCAGGACTTTTTAGTGAGGTAGGAGAAGTAACGTCCTCCACTGTTGCAGGTGCAGGGTGTGTGCGGGGGAGAGGGAGGCAGAGTGCACGTGTATGGAAGCTCATGCAGTGATTGATGTATGCTGGTCCTTGATTGTGAAGGAATTTGGATATACGGATCAGCATCTTGAATTGACTTCTCTTCTGAATGAGGAGCCCTTGGAGCATCTTGAGGTGGGGGAGTGATGTAGATCCGTTTGGGTAGGTCAAGGATGAGTCTGGCCACTGAATTCTGTAAGGTCTGCAGTCTCTTCAGGAGGTGTGTGGTGATTCCTATGTACAGTGTATTTCAGTAGTCCAGCCGGTGGTGACTAGGGTTTGAGTGATGATACATCTTGTGTTGATGGGGATCCATTTAAAGATCTTAGGGAGCATGCGGAGAGTGAGGAAGCAGGCAGAAGCGACTGCGCTGATCTGGCTCTTCATTCATGGTGAGCTTGTTCTCCAGGACAATGCCAAGGTTTTAGGCGTGATCTGTTGGCGAGTGTGAGGGTCCTAGTTCAGGAGGCCACCAGGAGTCATTCCATGGGGAGATATTGCTCCTGAACATCAGCACTTCCATTTGTCCCTGTTGAGTTTTAGGCAGTTGTCTGTCATCCAGTTGGCGATTCTTGTCATCCACCTGCAGAAGTTGCCCATCATGGTGGAGGGGTCTTCTGATAGCCAGTGGATAAGCTGGGTGTCATCTGCGTAGGATATGATGTATAGTCCATGGGTTCTGACGATGTTGACTAAAGTGGTCATGTGGATGTTGAACAGTGTAGGGCTGAGGAACGAGCCATGAGGAATGCCTCAGATGATTCTCTTGAGTTCCAAGTGAGGAAGGAGGCAATCCATTTGAGGGTGTCTCCTTGGATTCCAGTGTGATGAAGCCTCTTGATAAGGGTGTAGTGGGATACAGGGTTGAATGCTGCTGCTAGATCGAGGAGGATCAGGGCCGCCGCTTCTCCCAGGTCAAGGAGGGTTCTGATGCAGTCTGTAGCAGCGATCAGGCTGGTTTCAGTGCTGAGGTTGGTCCAGAATTGGGATTGCTGTGGTTGGTGGATGGTTTCTTGAGAAGAGGTTTGACTTCTGCATGTTTCCATTCTTCGGGGAAGGTGGCCAGGGTAATGGATGCATTAAAAATGTTGGTGAGTCCGTTGCTAGTCATCTTGCTCCTTAGGTTGAAAAAGTAGTGGGGACAGGGGTCCATGGGAGCTCCTTTTGGACAGAGTTCATGATGGCAGTCGTGTTTTGTGTGGTGAGCTGATCCTAGGTGGTGAGCAGGTGGTTGGCGTGAGTGCAAGGAGGCTGAGGATGTCAGCAGCAGTGGGTTGGGGGTTGAAGATTTTGTAGATGGAAGAGATCTTGTGAAACCGGTCCTAGGATGCTTGATTCCGGTCCAGGGAAGACATGGCTTGGCAGTTCTGGCAGGCCTGTTCCCTTGAGGCACAGGGTCAAGACTGATTTGCATATGGCCATGTCTGAACTGGAGTGGCGTGGTGAGCAAAATAACGGTGGATTAAACCCAGATCTGTGACTGGGGGTGAATGTTTGCCAATGTGCAACATTCCGTCCATCATCTTTTGTGTTTTGCTGTTCGCCCTATGTGGGAAGGGTATGCCCAGACGTGGGTCCCGTGCTCACTACGCCACTGGAGTCAAGCTATCCTGGCTGAGGAGGGGTGAAACCCCGAAACCGGTCCTAGGATGCTTGATTCCGGTCCAGGGAAGACATGGCTTGGCAGTTCGGGCTGGACTGTTCCCATGAGGCACAGGGTCAAGACTGATTTGCATATGGCCATGTCTGAACTGGGGTGACGTGGTGAGCAAAATAAAGATGGATTAAACCCAAATCTGTGACTTGGGGTGAATGTTTTGCCAATGTTCAACATTCCGTCCATCATCTTTTGTGTTTTGCTGTGGAAGAAGTTCACCAGGGTGTCACAGAGATCTTGGGAAGGGGAGATGAGGTTTTTGGTGGCTGCCGGGTTGGAGAGCTCTCTGATGATGTTGAAGAGTTCTTTGCTGTGGTTAGCACTGGCTTCATTGTGTACAGTGAGGGTGTGCCTTTTCTTCTTTTTTAGGAGTTGGTGGTATTGGTTGATGGAAGTCTTGACAGTGGCTCAGTCAGTGAGCTCCTTGCTAGTGAGCCATTTTCTTTCTATTAGCTTGCACTTTTGTTTCATGGTTCTCAGTTCCATGGGGTACCAACAAACCTGCTTGGTGGATCTCTTTAATTTGGTTGGCTATACGGGGCGACTCTGTCGGCACAATTGATGATCCAGGTAGAGAAGTCCTTGACAGCCTGCCTAGGTTGGTTGCGGTATCAGAGGTGTTGGGGGCCTCGGTCCATTGGTTCTGAGGCTTGGTGGTGGTGCCGGGGGATCCTGTGATGGTGGATTGGATGATGGAGCTGTCTGTCCAGGGGAGCTTGGTGAAATGGATGTACTTTTTTCGGTCACTGGCCCTGAAGATGGGGCCGAGCATGTGCAAGATCATTCACAACCAGACAGGTTGCGGTGTCTGGTAAGTGACACCTAAAAAAGTAGTTACCTAGAATGCAGACAGCATCAGCATTGGAAGAATACTAGGCGACCAATCAGAACACTGTGAGACCAACGTGTTCCTGGTCAGGACAAATTCAAGAATTAGATAATAAGAGCAAGAGAAACAAATTAAGATAGAGAACAAAGCCATCCAATCATGAGCAAGGTACTAACACAAAGCCCAGTTCAAGTATGTTGTACACAATAATTCTGACTAACAGACAGCGAACTCTGTCTATAGCCGAGACCTAAAATTGCACCATTTAATTCCACTTTAACCAGGGGAGGTTTCTCCATTAGGGCTCTGGTGCCGCACCCCACTGAATTTCCTACACATTCCTGCACAAATATTAAATAGATCAATTTATTTAGAGATATAATTGTATCTCTAAACAAAGCGCTGTATTTAAGTCTGTCTCCTGTGGTCTACGGGATACCTCATGTAGTCTGATACTGTATTTAAGTCAGGGCTGTCTACCCCAGGCTGCCTGCTCTGCCTCGCACTGAAGCAGGAGCAGGAGACAGAAGCCAGGCGGTAAATCAACTTTCTGAACTGTGACACATGGCGCACGTTCTTACCATTGTAGAGCCCTTCTTTGCCATTGTAGTCTACAGTAGTATCCAATATAGGCCAGTAAAGATTTCAGCATCACTGTTTTGGACATCTGAGTCTCCGACCCTGCGTGAGGGCGGCTGTCTATCATTGACAGGCATAGATCCCACCCTTTCCCATTCATCACACGTAGTAGTAGATGCAAGCACATATGTTTGGTGCTCTGTCCTTGGTAATGAAGGTGTTATAATGCTAATCATGTGTTATGTATATTGTGCTGAGACTCCTGGTAACACTAACCTCCACTACTGTGACACCCCAGTTCCTGGCTGCATGTCGCTTGCCCCGTTAGAACTGGAGCTGCTGTATTTGTTCCCCAGCAAAATTGATCCAAACGATGAGCAGGGTTTTTGTTACTTTGCATAGTTGATCCAAAGATCCGAGTCATGCACAAAGGGAGACATGTGTGCTTATAGTGGACAATTAAAGGCTGTATGGCGATACAATTGACTCTATGTTTATGTCCTTAACATTAATGCCAAAAACTGATTGATTTATGAACAATGAATGTTAAAAACGTTTAGGCAATGCATGTCAGCAATTTAATTCCTCTCTTATTTCCCGTGTCTCTTAATCTTGCAATCCTCAATAGTGAACTATTTTATCATGTTGTGTTTCCCTATATTTTTCTGTGCATATTATAACTCTTTCATAGTGCATACTTCAAACTGTGCCAGATGTTTATGAGGGGCTTTGATTGAGAGCTCTAAGGCTGAAGTCAAAGCAAAGCACCTGTCAGTGGGTTGGCCTCTCTGCAGAGCACACAGAACAATGGCAATGTATTCCAGTCACAATTGAAATTCTGGGGAAATGTTTGTGAAAGGGGCACACAGATGTCAAAATATTTACAAGGCAAAAGGACATAAAGTGCTTAAATGTGAGTAAGTACAGTGCATGTTTGGAAGTGGTGAGGTGAGGGAGATGCGAGGAAGTGCATTCAGGGAATAGTTAAAAGAGGATGCTGAAGAGGTAAGAGAGGTGGTTAAAAATGTGCAGATTGACGAGATATGCATATATATCTAACATAAAGCGCACATAACTGAAGGCCAAATTCCTTCCACAGGCCTCAAAACTATTTGCAGACTAAAATTTTCTGAATTTATACATTTCCAGTGTTAATTATTTATAACTAATCATTGTTGTTACTCATTTATATTAAACAGCTGACACCGATGGAGAAAGCCAATTGTCCTGGCAGGTTTTAGGAGTATGTCGGTTGTTGTTTTATATATATGAATGCAATTACATCTCAGAGAGAAACCAAAATACTGCTCTGGTGACACACTATAAGAAACACAGAAAAGTATTTTACATATTCCCTTATTAGAGAGCCCCCACTTTTTTCATCCCCCTTAAAGACCTGTCTACACATATTTCTATATGACTGATTGCAGCTAGCAGCTGTGGGTGCTTCCCAAAGCGTGGTTAGAGAATTTTCTTCCAGACTTGATGGTGCATGCATTGCAAGACACTGGGCAAGCATACCAGGAATATACACAAATTTACTACTAGCTATCTGCTTATTGATCATTTTCATGATGAACATCCAAATAAAAAATCTTTCACCTTTTTAGGTATTGAGATTATTCACAGAAGCAGACGTGATGGTAACCTTGAACTGAAATTATGTAGAAGGGAGAGTGAACTGATTCTGAAATACAATACAGTCACTACTGGATTAAATAAGGATGCTGAAATGCCTTACTGGTTAGATGAATTATTCTGAGTACTTTTTCTGATGATTTAGAACTGACATCAGTCTAACCAATGAACAGTATCCATTTGGGAGAATGTTATGAATGATATACTGTACAGATTCTCTCATTACCTCTGACTTTATTCTTATGAAACAGACCATTACTGTTACTTTCTAGATGTTTTGATATGCTTGTCGTTGTCTTGCTTATACTCTGTAACTACCATTTTTTCACCATTGGTCTTGAGTTGAACAAATTTACTCATTACAAAAAACATGAGAGATTCAACTTGTTTCATATCATTATAGATGAATATTCATTTTGAAGTTATTACTTTCTAGATTATGAGAGGCATAATGGTTACTTTTCTCCCGATTTTTTGCCTTCTTCTCTTTTTTCTTTATTCTCTATCTGTCTTCTCTTAACTTTTGTTTCTCCTTTTCTGCTTTTAATTTCTTCCTGCTATTTATTTGTGTATTATTTTCTCAGATTTTCCTTTTTATTCTCCCCGTATACTACTATTCAATTAAGTATCCTTACCTGCATGCTAACTGCCCTCTATATTCACCTAATTGCACTATGTTTATAACAGTAGTTCCAAGATGGCACAAAATCATGCAGCGGGTATTTATTTATTTTTTTACTCTTATTCGCTTATCATTCTTCTGCTTTTTCTTCTTTCTGTTAATTAATTGTGCATATTTTTTTCTCAGATTTTTCCTTTCTTACTTCCCCCCTTTTAAACAAATCACACCCTACCGTTCAATTGAGTATCCTCACCTGCATATTGACTGCCTTCTATACTCACCTAGTCACGCTATGTTTACAACAGTACTTCCAAGATGGCACCAAAATAATATCAAAGGGTATTTTTTCAGACTAGCTTATTCCAACTTAAGGTCATTATCATCTTACGGCCCACATATGGGTCAGCTTAATACCATTATGGCATGTTAGATACCGTAAATCAAGGCAGGACCGTGTCCCACAGGGGCAAGTTACAGACCGTAAATAAAATATGGCTGAGCTATGGAATACCATTTTTTTCCCCCTAAAACATGAACAGGTAGGAAGAAGGGTGTTATATACCTCCACATGTGAAAACAAATGGTGATTACTTAAGGATATTTGTTCTGCATAATTTTTCAGGCTCCGACCGTCCGTTACTTGCAGCAGGATATTAAAGCATCCATATTGTACATATTGATATTTTTGCAGTAAGCGACTTTAATTAACCTGTCATTTTCGATGATACATCCCTTAAGAGTCTTTTCACAAGGCTTATACATAATGGCTAAGATTATTAGGGACTTGACTCTTGATATGTTTTTGGCTAGAAGGTCCCTTGATTATGGTAATTTCGACCTTATATTCTTTGATTATTTGGTAAATAACTGATTTCAGCTCCACACGGGCATGACTTTTTATTTTGTTTTATTTTATTTTGCTATTTTTAATTCCTTTTTTATTCTTCCTCCGGTTTGTTTTCATACTGCCTGTCTCCCCCATATGCTTATTGATATACCTTTTGAACACCTGAATGGTGACTTTACGGGTTAAATTGAGTATTTGTGCACTCAAAAGTACGAGTATCTAGAAGATAAATAATTGATGCAATGATAGCGAATATTCAAAGTTTATGATCAATATATTTATAACTCATCATCATCATCATAAAAACTTAATTTCAGCCTGTACGGCCCAAAAAACACAATAAAAATACAGTGCAATACATTCAATTAAAAAAAAAAACATTGCTCTGCATGAGGCACCGAATAGCACATTGATGATGAGAATTGTGAACAAGTTGCTTGACTTAATCATCTCATCTTCTCGCCAGTCACAATAAACCAAAAATTAGCCCCTGAATATAAAACCCATGAATTACTTGTGCAATATACAAACAGCAAAAAAAAATTAATTAAGCGAAAGATGTAATACAATAAAATGCATGTGTCGTGCAAAGAGCAAACTATTAATGAATTACATTACTGTACTTGTGATATGCTCGAACAGCATAAAAACATATGTATTGTTAATGTAGACAAAATCGATTAGATGCACAAGCCATACCGAAACGGGAAAAGGACCATTCCAGTGATCCTGAGTTGTTCTACTATTCATCGTGCCTGACTTAAATGTGAAGGAGCAGCCGATAAGTATTTATCTCAATAAAGTGCATGTGCTTACTTCAGAAGCATCTTGAATTTTGCTTAGTTCCTAATCTTCACCCTTTCAAGTGCATATGCAAAAGCCTATACAGTGCAAGAGCCATTAAAATTACCCAGGGCCATCATTTTTAATGCAGTCATTGAGGCCCTCATCTAGCAGCATTTAATACCAGAGTATAAAAGTGTACATAGCACAATTTATACACCACATAAAAATTAAAAGGAATCTTTAAAAAAGTCATCAGGTGAATTCATTGAAATGAAAATACAGAAAGAAACTGAGCCCTATTTATATAAAATGTAATAGTGGACCTGCCCCACCTATAAGTTCTTCTTTAAAATGGCCCTACGGGTGCACCACATAGATAATAAAAAACGTGATGTAGAAAACATGATGCATAGGTGGGTAGCATATTTCAATAGCCTATATACCTCACAACAATGCCTGGAACCTAAATTCCTACATAGCTGGAGCAGCCATCAGGTCCTTACCCTCTTGTAGCCTTGACAAAAAAATAGCACATGAATTTCCGTTTCTATTGCAGGCTGGGCAACCCAAATTGGATGAACCCGCCCACTTATTTGTGAAAGTGCGCAACGGAAGCGCCCCATGTCTGAATTGCAAATATAATTTGTTGGCCAGGAGCGGCTGAATGTAATCGAGAACAGCTTCTAGGCTATAATGCTCTTCTACTTCCAGAAATCCTAAGGTCAATCGGCCAGATGTGGCCCTCCTATATAACTGGGCGAGTTTGAGTTCTCTGTAGCTCTCAATCAAGACCTTCCTTGGAATCGCCATACAGATTTCTTCAGCGTAATCCCATAGGTTCCCCCTATCCATGGTCACACAGGTGTTTCTAATGCGCGCCAGCCAAGGTAATTTATCCGCTCCATGTAGGCTCAAGACTTCTCTCAACTCATCCCTGTATGCAACTAATTCAGGAGTACTCCACAGATGTCGCCAAAATAAAAGGGGTCTTAAGGCTTCGTCTGCGATAGGTCTAATCCCAACATCCATGCGGAGAGATGTTGGTGGGGTGCTGGAGGGAAGACCCAATAATTGCCTAGAATAGGAGTTCTCAGCGGTCACTAGCGAGCCAGATGGGTAGTGACCCCATATTTCAGCACCATACAGAGTAGCACCGCTGGCTTGGATTTTATAAATTTCCACTGCCGGGCCAACACATATATGGGTACAACTCCTATAGACCTTAATCAGGCCCCCCATTGTCTGGGCCAGCTTTTGACTTGTGTTTTTAATTTGTGCACCCCAGTCCATATTTTCCATGATTTTTATCCCAAGGCACTTAAAAATGGACACCCTCTCTAATGCTCTTCCATCTAACTGGGGGTTTGGCCTGGTACTTTTACTTGCATTAAATACCATATACTTAGTTTTCAGGAAATGTATCTCCAGACCCCGGTTTCTGCAGAAGCCCCTTAAAATATCAAGGGCCCTCTGGATTCCCATAGGTGATTTCGAAAGCAAGAGGGTGTTGTCAGCAAACATCATAGCTGGTATTTATCTGTTCGCTAACCTGGGAGCATTGATGTCCTTGCCAGCTATCAATGACTCAACAAGGCCATTGATAAAAAGGCAGAAAAGAGTTGGGGCCAGGACGCAGCCTTGACGGACACCTCTTTCTACCGGTAGGGGGGCTGTAAGTTCTCAGTTTTTACCATACCTGATTTCGGCATAATTGCCCATATGTACACGTTCCAACTGATGGCAAAGGTAGGATGGAACTCCCATGGCCAGTAATATTGCCCAAAAGTTATCCCTCTGCACCAGGTCAAAGGCAGATTTTAGGTCCACATATATTAAATAGAGGCTGCCACCCTTTATGCTCACTGATTTCCAATATAATAGTTGTAGCCTAAAAATGTGATCAGTTGTAGAAATCTTAGCTATGAATCCAGCTTGGAGGGGACTGAGAATATTATGCTCATCCATCGAGCTCTGCAGGCGCCCCCAAAAGTACACGGCAAATATTTTCTGGGTGACGTCAATAAGGCTAATGGGGCGATAGTTCACAGGTAAAAGCAGTGAACCCTTTTCAAAATTGGTATAATTTCACCCCCACCCAGGTGGTGGAAATTGCCATGCCCTGCAATATAGAGTTGAACAAAGACCACAAATAGGGGTCCCAGACGGTTGGCTCGGAACAGAAGAGGTCCCCAGGGATCTAATCTAGCCCTGTTGCCTTGGAGGGTGTTATCCTACTCAGTGCCTCAGTTATTTCGTTAAGGGAAATCGGAGGGATGTCTAAGGAATTTAGCTCAAGGGGATTCGATGTGTTAACCACTGGTCCATCCCCTTCCACCACCCTAGAGTATAAGGCTTCAAAATGTGCCTTCCATACATCTTCCCTAATGTTAGGTTCTATGGCCGGTTTGCCCTCTTGGGAACCTGAATTGACCACGTTCCAGAAAGTCCTCATATCGTGATTATTTAAGGCACTTCTGAGGGTGTTTGACACTCCCAATTACTTTTATCCTTGGCGATGGCACATTGATGGAGGGTCACGTATTACCATATATATCCCCGACATTACATTATGCTCGACCCATGCAGCATGAAGTTCCCTGTATAGGCCCCACCAGCTAAAACCTGGAGATGCGTCATCTTGACCATTTTATCTTACACAGTCACCAGTGCCATAGTAACTCACACCTCCCTTGACACATCCACATATAGGCCCAAGGCCAGTGCCCCATTTTTTATCCTCCTTAATAATAAATTCTACTAGGCCCCACTGATCTCAAATATGAATTTCTCCTGTGCTCAGCACGGCGAGGCAGCTTGGCCAACCACAAAAACTTTCCACAGTTACAAGAATAGCCTATGTCACACATAGACAGGACCAGCTGGTACATCTTCGGTATTACACAAGTATTGTGTTTGCTTCATTTTCTATTTTATGAAACTTTCCGAGCTTGCTCAAATGTAACCAAGACAGCACCTTGCCTCGACAACACCTGTTTCAAGTTCCGCTTTCGTATATATTTTCCGAGAAACTTACGCAGAAAATGTTCTTTGTTTATAATTTGCGGCCAAGCATGGCTGACCACCCGATCCTACACCTGCCCACTGTGATACCACTTCTGTATTTTCAGGGTTTTAGCAACCTAACTGTAGGCGTGCGGTCAAGAACCTGCGTCAAATGTGGTTATATAGTTCTGCCTCAAACAGGTATAAAAGGCCTGCACCCTAGTTTGTGCCCAGAACTCTTTTGCAGTGCCATGCACGCTGTGGGTTCCCGGCCGGCCGCATATATGCATTGGGCTTAGGAAGCCTACTCTCAGGTTGTAGAGCCCAATCTAGATAACATTATTTCCTTTTTTAGCCTCTTCTCTTATGCTAGGTTTCTCATCCTCACCCAATTCATTGCATTTAAATATACTTTTAAACTGTATTTTTGGATGGTTAGCTGTCTCATTTTAGGGCTTGCCTTCTAGGCACTCAAACGTTGATTAATATGTATTTTGTGTTGCTATTTCTGATTGATTGAAATTATTATTTGGATGCAATTTCTGAGCGAATGAATTAATGAATATATTTCTTTCGCTGTGCTAATGACTAGATGAATAAAAGTGCCACTTCAACGCAAGGTCTTTGTTTCACTCCCGTGTTCATTATTTTTAGACAAACTGTGTTTACGTTGTGGTAGACCACACCAGGAGGGCTAAGACTTGTCCTTCATCAGGTGGCGACCACGAATCCATCGTGCGGACTGGTCCTACCTGCGGCGGACCTGGGACACTCCGGCGGACTGCCCACGGAACCCCTTCTCTCCCCACTGCTGGCCACTGGGTGAGTCAGGGATATTTTTTGTTTTTTTTTTCCTTGAGTTACTCCGGTCCCTGGTATGTGGTTGTGAGGTGGGGGCTTTGGGATCTCTCTGTCTGACTCCTCGATCCCCTGTAGCGGTCTGTCTTGCCACGATTAGCACCCTCTATGTCTGTGTGTGGTAACAGCTCTCGCCTATGTTTTGGATAGGTACAGTGGCGGTTTTTATTGCATACGTCTTACATTTACAGTTACATTTCCCTGTTACATTTTCCTTGTGATTGCATTTGGTTGTTTTTGATTTGTCTCCCAGCCCAGGTTCGAGTCCTGGTTCTAATTCTATTGTGTATTGTATATCGAGGTTCAAGTCCTCATTGTGTTTTTTGAGGTTCGAGTCCTCATTGTGGTTATAAGGTTTTATTGTGGTTCGAGGTTAAAGTCCTCCATTGTGGTTCGTGGTTCAAGTCTTCCATTGTGGTTCGAGGTTCAAGTCCTCCATTGTGGTTCAAGGTTCAAGTCCTCACTCTGGGTACAATGCAGGTTTGAGTGCTCATTGTGTTCATATTGCTATTGGCTTTGCATTTGACCGACTGTTTTCTTCACTCCGTTTTACTCCTTCTGTTAATTTTCTTGTTCAAAGCAAAAACCAAAGGAAATGATGGACGGAGTGTTGAACATTGCAAGCACTCACCCCCAATCAACTGATCTGGGTTTAATCCATCACCATTCTTTAGCCCACTCTGCCACCCCAGTTCAGACATGGTTTTTTCTAGAGTGTGGTTTCCTCTTCCTGCCTGTAATTTCTGGCTCAGGGTCCCTTTTTCAATGGGAGCATCCTTTCTTTGCCCGTTTTGTCCTTTCGGATCCTATTATTTCACGGGCTTCTCTCCTGTCTTCATCTCTTCTTTTAACGACCTCATTCTGCATGGATTGGGTGTAACATTCTTCTCTTTTATTAAAATCTTTCTTAAGTGTAAACGTCATGCCTTTCCCTGACAGTCCATTTTTGGCTGCGCAGCTCACTGCATCAAAAAGGGGAAGTCACTTGTGGTTACTTCGCAGCCTTCACCCGCCTTCCCCTTCTGTGGTTTCCAGCCCGGCTGCCTCAGCTGCGCTGTCTTCATTCATCGCTTTCTCCCTTTCTCTTCTACTTTCAGCCCTCACCCGCCCCTTCTTTTCTTTCTTCTTCCTTTCTACAACTTGCCATATACGCTGCTCTCCCCTTCCTTACACTCTCCCTCCCTTTCCATATGCACTCTCTACTCTTCGGCTTCGCACCCCCGCCTCTGCCCTGCACCTCCTGTGGTCTCTCTCCTCGGTGCTGCTGACATCTCTCTCCCTCTTGCTTCCTGATCTCGGGTTTTTTTCTCGTAGTGAGAATTCATATCTAGGTCTCTGACTGTACAACATTTATTCACTATGCATCAGTATTATTGTTTCCTCATTTATTTTTCATTAATGTGTTCGGTTTAACGTTTGCTTTCCTTCTTTTTCATGTGTCATTGTGCTTCATGTTTTGTGCCTGTTTGTTGGTCTTTTAATAACACAGTGCCTAGGTGCTCTTTTCAGATATCAGCCCCTGTCACTCCTGTTGCTTCCTTGGCACTTTCACACGCCCAGTAGTCGGGTGCCATGGACGCCAGTTAGTACATCTACCTGTTGCTGCTCGTGACACTTTAACACGCATTAGCTGGGTGTCAAGGCTGCCAGTTAGAGGTTGCCTGGAATGCAGTCCTACATCTCTCCACCCCTTAATGCTGCAGCCCCGCTAGGTAGCCTGCAGGCCTCTCACACAGAGCCCCCTGACTCCTGCTCTTTTCATCCTGCCTCCTTTCCCACATCATTTTTCCTTGCTTCACCGCTCCCTATCACAGGCATTTTTTGACTCCCATTTGCTTTACAACTGGTAGCCAAACGGGGGTGGTAGTATTCCTCCTTCGCTCCTTGCCACTGTCACCGTGCCCTCTCTGACCGTTATGTCCAACACCCCCCCACGTATCATCAATCTCACTATCCATTTAGTGCACGGCACTGCTACAGCCATCCATAACTCTATTTTTAATGAACTAATTCACCGTACAGAACATCACCGTGACGTCCTCTCTGCCATTTGGGAAATTCTGGGGGTCACCTTCACCCCAATACTCAGGTCCGCTTCTCTACGCTATCTTTGACTGACCAATTTGCCGCCCGCGCATGTACATCTCTCTCGCCATCTCCGAACACTACTCGCCCTGACCTGCTTTGGCCTGACCACTTATCTAACTCATCCACCATATCCACCCCCCACTCCTCTCCTTCTGAACATTCCGCTCCTTCTGAGTATTCCGCCACCTCCCCGATTGTGATTATCACCGACGGGGAATCTTCAGTAGACTCCACACATTCTGTGGCCCTATCCGAAGCAGCCTCTCTCCCACATCTCGATGCCCCTGCCTCCCCCACACTCTCCGCCTCCACCTCTTACATTTCATTGTACCACGCACACTCTCTAGATAACCCATCGCCCCTTTTAAGAGCACTCCTGCAGGATTATTCACAAGACTTTGTGCCCTTGCAAGCACACCCCCTTACTCCAACTCAATATAAAGGAATGACCGACAACTCCCACAACGATACACCACCTCAACTCACGGTATACCTGATTAACAATAACGTCGTGGGCCTTTCAGACAGTCACCCATCTTGCTTCATCCACGTGACACCCTTAAAAAGTACTGTCCTTCTCAATATATTCCAAGCATTAGGCATTGACTACACTCACACACGGCAGGTCAAGCTCATTATAGCTCCGACATTTGCTTACCCCATTGCATCAAAAACTTGCGCACCAAAGCGCAATAAAAAGTAATACCTCCTGGTATACTTCTGCACCACCTACCCTTCACGACCAAAGGTCCCATGAATACAATATTCGAAAATAGAATATTGGGTATTGCTGTGCACAAAACACCGGATTACATTTACGTCCATATTCGCCTGATATCTTCAGGCTTAGAAATACCGACCACATTGACCACTTCGTGGCCACGGAACCCATTAGAAAGTAAGATTATTACTGCCCTTTCGCGCAGCAATTTCGAATTCCCTGATTTCTTCCCTGAGGGAATATACACCGGACCAGAGGAATTGGATTTAAGACTGATAATGTACCTTATCATTATTGACGCCATAGGAGACGAACATATCCCAGCAATTCCGATAACTAGTCTGAAAAAGCATAAACAGGGTGCGCTTCTCCCCGCAGCACCCACATTGTTCCCCTCAAGGCCTCTCTCACACTAATATCCCCTTGAGTAGGATATTGAGCTCTACAGTATGTAAAACAACTGCTGGCTTTCACATATATTTTACATATGGCTCCCAGGCTGGGAGGGCCCTACCATACTATCAAGCTCTTGGCCAAGACACCCACTTCAGACTAAAATTGCTGAAACCTGTTTTGGAGGCCAGCTCCACTTCCCTGGTTGCACTCCTGCACAGGAGCACGAATTACAGGACGGTGTATATCTCCTTGTCCTTCAAGGTGTAGGAGAAGAACTTATACGAGATCTCAACACCAGCCACTGAGGAAGGAAAGCTTAGGTAGAGTATATTCATACCGCAACACCCTTGCTCCATCAAAAGCACTTATCTTGCGTTTACGCATCAAACTACGCCATAATGGCCACACCACTCCAGCACGTATTGAAAACCTTCAGTGGGCAGGAACAACGCATACTTAAACACTGTAGAGAGCTTCACAAATTCACAAAAAATATGAGCCACCCATGGCCATCAGAAGGTTGTTTTGCTAAAATTATATTAGATCATGCTAACACCTTCCTAGACACTAAGTACTCCGGCACCAAGCTACAGAAGAGGAAGGCTAACCTAGATCTCTGGCGCACAGGACCACCCTACAACGATGCACGCGGTCATGCCCACTGCCACTCCACCTGCGTATTATATAGGAGGAATGTACCCTGCCCTTGGCAAAGGTTCAGACGTAGAACTAGCATTAGATATCGAAGACCCAACTAGTCATGAAGATTTACAACCCACCACCAATAACCTACCAGCGTCGGGTCCCAACAACTCCCAGATAATACAGACTCCCCTCCACATACTTCTACATGTAACACACCCCCACGCGTACCATCCTTCACCTACTGCGGTCCAACGATACATGCCACAGTACCAGGAAAAGATAGACGCGCAATTTACACTAAAGCTCATTCCAGCCTCAATGACTACACCACCACCCGAACAAGACGCTGAAGATTCTGACACTGACTCTCACACATCATCTCACCATTCACGCACTTGTACCAACCCCTTTATTAATATAGACGTCTCACAACTCCCTGGGCAGCACCCCGGTCCCCAAGATAGGCTGCCATTCGGCAATATAAGCACCCACAACATACCGTTGACATTCTCAACAGTCCAACAGCAGTATAGGGACAGGGAACAGCCGCTTCCCCCAGCCTTTGACCAAGCCTGTTACGACAAGTGGAGAACGTCCATCCACGTTAGCAAAAGTCTGGAGAGCATTCCGGATACAGACCCCAACGCGGACGTATTCAATAGAAGTGCATCACCCAGCTCCGATACCGATGATCCAGTTAACGCACTCAGACGTGCGGCATTAAAAATAGAACAATTGCATGACACGCTCAATAACAGCTACAGAAGGATGAGCCTAGGACAATTGGCTCACCAGGCAGCACCAAATACCCCACTCTGACAAACATTACAGACATACATTTCTGGGAATACTGAGGGAAATGGAGGATTGCACAATAGTGAATGCCCCCATCGGTATGAGGCCGCTGCGACAGGACAAGCGCATCCAGCTGCCACAACTGCTCAGGCCCACACCACACAACAAGTGCCATCCTCAGAAAAGGCCACAACTGTGACAGACCCATTCGCCCCACTGCTTGCCACAACTGTGACAGACCCATTCGCCCTACTACCTACCACAACTATGACAGATCCGTCCCGCCCACTACGCGAGGAACACCAAAGTGCAGGTGACACAGGAGCGAGAAGAAAGACTAGGCCAACAGAGGTAGAGACCCTCAGAGTACTACAGTCGCACGGGCGCCCGGACAACAACATGATGTATGACGTTACCGGCTCTGCCTCTATGCGCACCACTAGAACGAAAAACAGTCGCAATATGTGTCTCAGCAGACCATGTGCCCCCCAAAATAACAGTCTAGCGCCCAATGAAATTGTGATGCTAGGGGAAGGCTCTGACTATGCCGTCAATCCTTTCACGGACGATTTTGCAGGTTGGACAGAGGCCAATGCACCACAGATGCTCCCATGGCCAAGAGAGGGGTCTTTCGAACCCCAGCATGTGGCAACAGCAGTAGAATGCATCCTAGATGGTGTAGGAGATGAAGACTAGGACTATGACTATATGCGAGCCAGTCTTAGGATTTGGCAGAAATACGCCAGACAACATGACCACACGCGGCCAAAGGAAAGAGGCACAGGACTGAAACACCAGATGCCGCTGTTGTATAAAAATACCACTGACCCGCCCCTATATGTCCCATGGTCTCAGATGGACAAAGAGAACCTCAAAAAGCTTTTGCCACCCCTCACGGAGGGTGCTGGCAAATGGATAGCGGCCCTGGAAAAAAATACTGCAGGTGTCAACCTAGGGATAGGTGATATGAAGAGTCTGCTCATCTCCATCATGGGGGAAGAAGCAGAGGACATATTCAAAAGCATCAGTGCAAACATAATTACTATGACTGAAATGCAGTATGATGGGGAAACATTTAACAAAATCAGGGCACAGGTCTGGGCCAAATTACGTATAACATTTCCAGATGTCCCAGGTGTTGGTTCCCTCATGTCACTGACAATGCAAGCGAGTGAGGATCCAATTTACTTTATCTCAAGGATTAAGGAAAAATGGCATCAGGAGTTAGGAGACATGTGGAACGCAACAGGAGGGAATAGTAGGCTTTTCTACCACATGGTTAAGAAAGGACTGACTACTGACGTACAGGACAAGTTGGATGGAATTGTAGCAATGGAAGCAAAACCATGGCCAGAGATACAGGATCACATTATACATTTCTGCAAAAAGAGGCAAGAACAGGAAAAGAATAGACAGCTAGCTATAGAAAATGCCGCTACAAAATTGGTGCAACAGAAACTTAATAAGAAAAAGGAGACACCAGACACAGTCATGTTAGCCGCACTTGTCAGTCAGATGACAGCAGTCACCACATTTCCCCAGACTGCCATGTATGCTCTCGCAGGCAACATACAGCCTGCCCCCCAACAGATGCAGACACAACCTGCCGTACAATACGCACAGACCCAGCCACAGCCAGCCTTACAGTACGTACAGCCACAGCCCCTCGTACAAAACATGCCAGCACAACCTGCTTACATGCCAGCACAACCTGCTTACATGCCAACACAACCTGCTTACAGCACTGGCCAACAACCTTATTACAGCAACAGAAACAATATCAATAGGAACTCAGGCATGCAGGGAAGAGGTAGTGGAATGGGACAGCAGAGGTTCCAACAACAACCAGGACAGCATACCAGTTTCTATTGCCACAAAATAGGCCACATGCAAAGGGATTGCCGTACTAAATTTCGAGATCTAAATTAACAGTCCATGGGTCCCACCCAACAAACACCGCCTCAATTCCAGCAACAGCAGATGCATCCACAACTCCAAATGCCATACTCCTACGTCCAACCAGTCCAACCAGTCCAGCAGCAAAACATGCAGCAAGCACAGCTCCAAGCAACCATGATGGCCCAAGCCCAGCCACCACTCTTGCAGATGCAACAGCAGGCCCCTGCGTACCATCTGGTGCCCCAAAAAAATGTAAATGTAAATCCGTTTTTGTAAAGCGCAAACTACTCACTCTTACAGGTCTCAAGGCGCTGGGGGCCGTTGTGAAAATTAAGTGAGCTATTGCCCAGAGTCACATGGTGCTGAGCTGAGCTGCCGCCGGAGCCGAGGATCGAGCCATGAACCCTGTGCTCCGAAGTCAGCTGCCCTGGCCGCTGCACCACACCTCTCCACTCAGACACAAAATGCTGTGCCCCAAGGGGGCATGGTGAGCACCCCCAGCAATCTGTTCACACAAGGCACCATCCAGCAATACCAAGCAGGAGGATACACTGGTTAGGATAGCCCACAGATAACTCTTATGTGCCCAGTTTTATCATGCACCATGGACGGTGAAGACGACCCCACGGTCCTGGTCACGATAAACAATAAAACATACAGCTTTCTAATTGACACAGGCGCCGCGTAATCCTGTATTACAGACGGACCACTGCCCATTTCATATCAGATAGTGTACACACAGGGATTCTCTGGGGCAATAGCAAGGGTCCCTTTCACTAAACCAGTACCCATAGAGATAGGAGGCCATGTGGTGGAGCAACGACTGCTCTACGCACCACGGTCTCCAGTGAATCTCTTAGGACGTGACCTCATGGCAAAATTGAACATGACCATCCACTTCGATGAGAACAGAACAATGATCTGTTCAATACTAGGTACACCACTGGCTATAATGATGGCAGTCACAGTAGACTCTTCCGTGAACAGTCAGGTTAGAGCACGCCCAGTGGATGAGCACGCCTTTTCTGTGGTAGTCTACACAATCATTGCTACCACTCCAGATTAAAAGGTCGCACTGATCAGCTACCAAAAGAGTTCCTTTTTAGGCCCCAAGCATCAGGTTTGCAAATATCTGTCAAGCACCTGACTCTAGGCATATGCATCCTCATACGGATCATTTCACATACGGAGCATTTCAAGCGTTTGACGACGATGCTCATACTTGGGCTTGTGTCATCTTCATCGAGCCAGGAGGCTTAGTCAGAAATATCTCAGATGACCAACTCTTTGGACCCACTGAATACTATTCAAAGAGTGAAATAGTATATCTGAATGAAGTGCCCCTCTCAGTGACAGTGGAAATGAGAACACCCACTGCCGTAACAAAATATGACTCTGTACGTGAAGCAGATTTGGTCCAGGTTCCGGCACTGTGGACTACGGGCCCAAATGACGTAGGCCTTATTCACTCTGCTGCACCATTCAAGATAACACTGAAACAAGGTGCCATCCTACCCAGAATAAAACAGTATCCGTTATCTAAGGAAGCAGAAGAGGGTATTGCCCCCAGCATACAAGCCCTGCTGGAACAAGGAGTCATATACTCATGCATTTCTACTTGCAACACATGTCTTTTTCCAGTCCGCAAGGGCAAGACCAAACAATGGCGTCTAGTACATGATTTTCGCGCCGTTAACAACATAGTCATACCAGAGTTTCCCATTGTACCAGACTCCTCTGTCATCCTCACAAATGTCCCCCCGGATGCACAGTACTTTTCCGTCATTGATCTGAAAAATTCGTTTTTCAGCTTACCCCTACACCCAGACAGTCAATACCTACTTGCCTTCACGTTCAAAAATGTGCAAATGACGTATACCCGTTTAGCACAAGGTTATTGTGAGTCTCCCAGCATCTTTAACAGAGTTGTCAAAGAAGATTTATCAAATTTCCAGTGCGACAGCACATTGCTGCAATATGTCGACGACATCTTGCTCTGCAGTCCCACAGAACAACAATGCAGGAAGGATACCATTTCTCTACTTACTACCTTAGCACAAAGAGGTTACAAAGTAGACAGAAATAAACTTCAGTACTGCCAAAAAGAGGTACACTATCTTGTCCAATTACTGTCAGCGTCAGGAAGACGAGTCACGCCAGAAAGAGTTGAGGCAATAAAAAGCACCCCCGAGCCACAAACAGTCAAGGACATGCAGAAATTCCTCAGACTGGTGAATTACGTCTGCCACTGGGTCTTTGATTTCTCAACAATAACAGCCACTTTGCTGAAATCAGTTAAAATGGCCACAGACAGACACAACAGAATAGACTGGACACCTGAGATGAGGGCATCCTTCAAGCAGTTAAAAGATGAAATAACAAACGCACCAGTGTTAGGCTCACCTGACTACACAAAATAATTCTACCTATTCACTCACTGCGACGGCCAAGTCATGACTGCAGTGCTTACGCAAAAATACCCCATGGGCCATAAGCCCATCGCCTACTTCAGTGGCATGTTGGACTCTGTCATGAGAGGCCATTACCCCTGTGAACAAGCTCTTGCCGCAGCAGCATTCTCTGTAGAGAAAAGTACCCCTATTGTCATGGGATCCCCGTTAACACTGTATACTGAACACGCCGTCTTTGCCATAATTCAGAAAGGCAAGACAACATTAACAACACAAAGAATGTCAGGTTACGAAGTCATACTATCATTGCCATCCCTAAAAATTGTCAAATGTCCCACAGTCAATCCTGCCACGTTCTTTGCCCACCCCATTGCAGCCTCAGATGACGACACTCATGACACATATTCTCCAGATGAGTCAGGAGCAGCAAAGGAGGACCCCTTGCAACACAGCACTGTATATTTTGTCGACGGCTCCTCCACCGTTGACCAAAAAACAGGAGTAAGGTACACAGGAGCTGCAGTGGTTAGGGCCACAAACAGTCATTAGAAGAACTAATAGAGGCCCTCACACTGCCAGCCGAGGTAGCTGTAGTCAAATGTGAAGCACATACTAATGGTCAGGATTTTGTCTCTAGAGGTAACGCTTTGGCAGACTGGGCAGCAAAAGCTGCAGCCAGAGGCCCCCCACCTGTAGCTACACCAGATGCTCAGAGCGCTCCTATCCTACTTGCCCAAACGGTACCTCCAACAGAGCACATAGACACGTATGAAGGAACACCCGACACAAGCACCCCTTACACTATCGATAACACACAACAGTATGATCACATTGCCCAACTACATCTCAGAGAAATACAAGAAAGTGAGCCAGATCAAGAGAAAGAGTTATGAGAGGAGGGGAGTACAACAGGACCCTACTGATTTCATTTATAGGCAGGCCATGACAGGAAAGCCTGTCATGCCACTGGCCTTGCTGCAAGTGGCCCTGGATCAACTACACCTTCCCACACATGTCTCCCGAGATAATATGTCCACAACGTTACAGACAGACTGGTTCATTCCCAATGCCCATGAGCAGATACAACTCTTTGTTAATAAATGCCTCATCTGCCAACAATATTCACCAAACCCAACTCTCAAAAAAGTCGCCTCCACCATTCCTAAACCCTCTGGCCCCTTCAAAGAACTCCACATCGACTATGTCGACATGATTGATCGATGCCAAAATTACTGATATTTCATTGTGGTAGTATAAACCATTCTTACGCTGGATCGAAGCTGGACCATGTGTCCACTGTGATGCCAAAGCAGCAGCCACATTCCTACTCCGTGACGTAATTTCCCGATGGGGCGTGCCCGACGCCATCCGGACCGATAACGGAAGTCAAACACTACTTTTTCCTCCCTGATGACAATGCTAGGCATTAGACACAAACTAACATCAGCTTATCACCCACAAAGTAAAGGCATCTGCGAATGCCTCAGCGGCTTGCTAAAAAGTAAAATAAGCAAAATAAGCGCCACAATTGGTAAAAAATGGCTGTACTGCCTCCCAATTGTCCTCTTTTCACTAAGAAATTCCCTAAGTTCGGATCACCACCTCACGCCACATCGGCTTGTCACTGGACGATCCATAAATGTAACTGTCCCATCCACCAGGCCCAAAACAGATAGTGAGTCATCCTCTGAGATTGTTAAGTCAGAGCTGTATGATTATTTGTGTACACTAACATGCGCTGCGCAGTTCCTTTCTACCCAGGTATCCAAGAGGAAGGAGAAGGGCCCCATCGATCCTGAGCTCCCACCAGTCCGTCCTAGTACCTGGGTGTTTGTCCGGAAACACGTCCGAAGCTGGAAGGACCCCAAGTTTGACGGCCCTTACAAGGTCACTGATTCCTCACCAACTGCCGTTCGGATAGCTGAAAGGAAGGCATGGATCCATCGCCGCGATGTCAGACTCGACCCTGCACCTCAGCAGAACCAGACAATGAACTGAAAGAAGAAAATGAAATGCCCTTGGTCCCCCTGAATGAGGACAGCGGCTTCCCTTCCACTGTCGATGAGGACAAATATGACACTCACGTGCTGCTCCATGAGTACAGCAGCCACGATGCAAAGATATGTATTGGTTCTATATTAATGCTATGTATCATTGTTGGAGTGGCACTAGCAACGTTTAATTGGTACATCTTTTTCATCGCTGTGAAAGGTTACTTTCCACAAAATGCAGTTAGCAACATTGTCATGCCATCTGCACCAACTCCCCCTGTACCAGCGGTCACCCAATAGTCAGGAGAACGCACCACACAACACACTAGGTCCAAAACACCCTGACAGTAACACTAGCAGCGCCCACATTAGTATGCATCCCTGACCCCCAACTTCCATCCCAGGTGACAGAGATACTACATGGAATGACACTGTTGATCTCACAATACAGCCACCAGCATTCCTCCAACGCCCTTTCCGCCACCGCAGAGTGCGTCAATTTGCTATTTCTCCCAGCAGAACTAAGCCCCTCATCCCCCACAAACCCTTATGGCAGAGGACTGGGTACAAGACATTCCAACATCTAGTAGAAATACAGGAGGGTCTAGGGGCCATACTAGGTCCAGAGCAGTCAATGACAGATCATTGGGTCCACTCCACCCTATTAGACAACCTGTGGTATAAAGATATGACAGCAGTGGGAAAAACGGTAACAAATGACTCCTGCTACGTGAGTTCTTACATCGCCCATGCAGTTGGTGCAGACAGACTCTAAAGAAGTCCACCCAGACATTACCAAATGCCTCCTGCACTTGTATCTTTGCCGCACAGGTCATTGCGGCCGACATATCCACAGCATTTGTAAACACCTCAAAATGGGACTACACCTACAATATACAAAAAGTTATCTCAGACCCAACTAGCCTCAAGGAAATAATACAAGCAATGCGTAGGTCACTAATAAGAGACATGGACACTAAGGCACATGTAATTAGGTCACGTGGATGGATATCATCAACATATCCCCCTACCCGATGCGATGGGACACTAAGAGGCAAATACACACGTGCCGGCTGGCCATGTCAAAATAGAACAGTGCTATACCTGTGGTCACATATCTTCTACAATAACAAGTGGAATAGTCCCGGCTTCATGGTCTGCAAAGCAGCGTCTTTAGGCCCCCCTTAGGTGGATTCAGATTGGGAGGAAGGGATTGACTGGAACGTTGAGGATAACTGTGAAGGAGTATGGGCTCAGGAGGGCAAGAGATACACCTGGGGAGGGGAAAAAACATAGATACCTAAAAAGGTATTTAAACTAAAAAATCCTCTTCTTTGCTTCATAGGTAATTGCTCTGTACCTGTTGGCCGTAACACAGATTGCAACGACACTATCTTTAATTTTGATATGCAGTTCGGCACCTCCACTCTGATGGACTACTACTGGGCTTGCGGAGAACGCCTCCATCTCCAACTACCTCCTCATTGGAATGGCCTTTGCTCCTTGGTGACTCTGCATGAAGTACACCTGCCACCAATGTCTCTCATATCAATTTGCACCCAATGACTGGCGATGTCACCTTTCTCCACCGCCACCGGCGATCAGCTCAATACTTTGCAAATGATCCCTATGATGACATTCCTCAAGAATTACGCCTCTTTAACGAAGCCCAGGTCTTCTTTGGAGGGCTCGTTCCACTTTTCCAGACTAAAGCAAATGCCAGATAGCTCGAGGTAACACGCTATGAGGTGATGAAGGCCACCAACAGCACTAGGGATGGACTAAATGCAATTAGAGAAGAGCTGCGCCCCTTAAGACTAATGGTTCTAGAGCACCGCTATGTTCTGGACATGCTGACTGCTAAAGACGGTGGAGTCTGTCATAGGATAGGAAAATCCTGCTGCACGTTCATACCGGGGAACGACGAGGAGACTGGATCAATAACAAAGGTCATTGAAGAGTTGACCAATATGGGAAAACAAATGGCCGAGGAAGGAGGTGTCCCTGCCGACGTTTTTCCGGACTGGTTCGACTGTGGCTGGATGCCTTCATGGCTAACGGCAATTCTGAAATCAATAATACCCATAGTGGGAATTATGTTGATTCTGTGTTGCGTCTTTCAGATAGGGAGACACTGTGTAAAAAAATTCAGCGCCAAGGTAGTAGGTGTGAATTACGCTAGCACAGGGATTTACCGGTCAAAACAGTATGAGGACATGGACCGTGCCCCAGGGGACGGGAATGGGACACAATTAGAAATGAGTGAGATCACAGCACCTGACGCTCACTACAACATACCCACAGCTCACCCACTTCCTCCAGGTAGACACAATGAGAGAGGGATCGGCCGCTGACCCAGACGAATGTCTGGTTGACAGGTCAGATGGAGAATATGTCGAAATAAGGGAACAACAACAGGGCACATACAAGTGCTATGTTAATGACACGCCCTGGATGCCCCCACTAGCGGAAGGATCACCAAGATACTCTATAATAAGTGTGTTCAAAAATGAACAAGAGGAGGGAAATGATGGGGGGTCATGTTTTACCATATAAATCCCCAACATAACATTCTGCTCGACCCATGCAGCATGAAGGTCCCTGTATAGGCCCCACCAGTTAAAACCTGGAGATGCGTCATCTTGACCATTTTATCTTACACAGTCACTAGTGCCATAGTAGCTCACACCTCCCTTGACACATCCACATATAGGCCCAAGGCCAGTGCCTCATTTTTTATCCTCCTCAATAATAAATTCTACTAGGCACCACTGATCTCAAAGATGAATTTCTCTTGTGATCAGCAAGGCGAGGCAGCTTGGCCAGCCACAAAAACTTTCCACAGTTACAAGAATAGCCTATGTCACACATAGACAGGACCAGCTGGTACATCTTCGGTATTACACAATTATTGTTTGCTTCATTTTTTATATTAAGAAACTTTCTGAGCTTGCTCAAATGTAACCAAGACAGTACCTTGCCTCAACAACACCTGTTTCAAATTCCATTTTCATATTTTTTTTCTGAGAAACTAACACAGAAAATGTTCTTCGTTTATAATTTGCGGCCAAGCATGGCTGACCACCCTATCAAACACCTGCCCACTGTGAAACCACTTCTGTATTTTCAGGGTTTTAGCAACCTAACTGTGGGCGTGCGGTCAAGAACCTGCGTCTAATGTGGTTTTATAGTTCTGCCTCAAACAGGTATAAAAGGTCTGCACCCTAGTTGGTGCCCAGAACTTTTTTGCAGTGCCATGCACGCTGCGGGTTCCCGGCCGGCCATATATCTGCATTGGGCTTAGGAAGCCTACTCTCAGGTTGTAGAGCCCAATTGTACTGCTCGATTTTCCCGGCCTTTCTGTGTTAAAGGGGAACTAATGTGACTTCAGTCTCTTTCCATCCAAGTCTAAGGGTTAGAGTAGTGTATAGAGCCTATTTATTAGGCACTTCGACATGATCCTGTGTTCTTCCCCATAGATCAGGGTTTGCACACATATCCTAGGGGATAGATTCGTTAGTATTAGGGGTAATTTATTCTGTAGTGAGGGTATTTCATGGAGCCGTGCTGAATTCAGGCCTGGTAGGCCTCAAACGGGAGAGACTCCATCTTTCTTCCTGCTCCGGCAGCTTGGGATGCTTCTAGGTCATAGGCAGTGTTTTAGTTAGGAGGTGTTATTCGCTTGGAGAGAACCGGTTCAGGCCGGCCCTTATCGAAGGATTGTATTTTTCTTCATGCCGAAGACACTACATCAGGCCGGCCGGCTGGGAACGTGTCCTTGGCACGGGGAGGTACAAGAATTTGGTGGGCGGCAGGTTACGGGCTGGAATTTTCCATGAGAAAATGCACCTCTATATTAGTGAAAGTCTGAGGCAGATACTTGCACTTGCTTTTAGTTCGTAGGCGGCACCTGGCCGTTAGCAGTAAAGCTACTACTTATTCCAGGGAAGACAGATGACAAACTTGAAGGTGGAGAAAAAACCGAGAGATAAATATTCTTCTAACAGAATAGCCAAAGAGAAGAGAGTAGCCGATGAGGAAGAGGTCCCAGTGACTCGGAGAAGGAGAAGGGAGTAGATCCGTGACTGCGGAGGTGTGACTTCCAGGCGAAGCCGAGGCACAGACGAGAAGGGAACCTAGATGACCATTGAGTGCAGGCTACATACGACCAAGGTGATGTCAACCCCTTTTTATTAGAGTGTACAACTTAATCTTTCACTTTTCTTTGCAGGTTATATGTCATAGTATAATGTTATGTGGTTACGTATGTAATGAGTAATAAAGTACCCAGTTTGTAGTGAATCAACATGTGCTGCGTGTTCTTGTATAAGAGGGTAGCCTATTCTTCTAGTCAGCTGTGACTTGACATGAACAGATGTTAATCCTGATCAGGTAAGTGGTAACTGAATAAGGGAGAAAGGAGCCCCTCGAACTGGGGAACAGGTTGTGCTCAACTGGCGGTCCTTGTGTGATCTGATACATAGTAACACTGATTCCCTTGTTGTATGTCGTGGTAATTATAGGATGAACTCGTGCTAAGGCTGCCGTCTGGGTAGGAAGTCCTGGGTCCATCTAGGACCGCGAGGCTGAGGCTGCCGCCTGGGTAGGAAGTCCTGGGTCCATCTAGGACCGCGAGGCTGAGGCTGCCGTCTGGGTAGGAAGTCCTGGGTCCATCTAGGACCGCGAGGCTGAGGCTGCCGCCTGGGTAGGAAGTCCTGGGTCCATCTAGGACCGCGAGGCTGAGGCTGCCGTCTGGGTAGGAAGTCCTGGGTCCATCTAGGACCGCGAGGCTGAGGCTGCCGTCTGGGTAGGAAGTCCTGGGTCCGTTTGGGACCGCGAGGCTAAGGCTGCCGTCTGGGCAGGAAGTCCTGGGTCCGTTTGGGACCGCGAGGCTAAGGCTGCCGTCTGGGCAGGAAGTCCTGGGTCCGTTTGGGACCGCGAGGCTAAGGCTGCCGTCTGGGCAGGAAGTCCTGGGTCCGTTTGGGACCGCGAGGCAAAGGCTGCCGTCTGGGTAGGAAGCCCTGGGTCCATCTGGGACCGCGAGGCTGAGGCCGCCGTCTGGGTAGGAAGTCCTGGGTCCACTTAGGACCGCGAGGCCGCCACTTGTATTATAAGAGGTCTTGATATATATATATAGTAGGAATTCCCTGTCCTTAGGTGGTATATATATATGTGGTTTTGTTTGTGAATAGGCCCTAGGGAGGGGGTAACGTTCTGGCTGGGTTAGAGAGGCTCTGTTGAGCGGGTTCTATCTGATCAGAAAAACCCAAGCAGAACATTTGGCGTCACGAACCGTTTTCGAAACCTGTGTGCGTCGTGTTGTCTCGTGTTTGCTTTCGGCGTGTGCGTGGTTTTGTTTGTATATTATTTGTGGTATACTTGTGTGTCTAGCTTTTCTTCTTCTTTTTTTTCTTTTTCTTTCTTTTCTTCTTTCTTTTTCACGATGTTTTCTAGAAAATCTAAATCTACTTTTAAGTTGCCCGTTGATATTCCCGGATGGGATTCAACGCCTTATGAAGCCTTAGCCCGTGAGTGGGCTGATTCTACTGGTTTGAGTGAGAATTGGAATTCTTCTTTGGAGCTGGCGGAGCCGGCTAATGTGATTACTTGTTTACAGAAGGCACCCGTATCGAAAGGTGAGGAGATTCCCGTTTTGGGGCGCAGAGGTTGGATTGTTCTGTCTGCGTACAGGATTCTGCATGAGAGGTTGTTGAAGCTACAAATCTCTCTTAAGGATGTTGAAGCGCACTTTGTTGAGATTCAGAATTCTCATACTTTGTTGCGGTGTCAAAATAAGTTGCTTGCTGACAAACTTGAGACTTACCAGACTATTGCCGAGAGGGCGGCTGTGCGAATTGCCCGTTATAAATACAAAAATCGGCGCGGCCGGGTTTCGACGCGAAAGGTGCGTCTGGTCGTGGCGAAAGCCGGACTGGATTGGAATCCTGATGAATGGGATGGTAATATCTGGAATTCGAGTGATTCTTGTTCCTCGGGTGAGGAATCTGTTAAGTGCGAGTCCTCCCGCTCCCGCCATGATTGTAAGCCTGCTTCTCGCACCCCTGATGGTGCTCCCCGTGATTGCGCTCGTCCTTCGAGTGGGGTTGATGCTTCTTCCACTGGTTGTTCCTCTACGTGTACTGGTCGAGCTCCTTGTGATGCTCACCCCGCGGTCTCGGTGCATCCAGTTTTTCGTCGGAAATTGCAGCAGTCTCCTGCTGCTCCGCAGGGTATTTCTTTAGACTCTTTAGAGGACTTTACTCAACAGGAAATTAGTGATATTTTGCAGCGATTTCGGCAGCGAGCTGGTGAGACATTGCTCACATGGATGGTGCGCCTTTATGAACTGGGCGCTGCTGGCATTATGTTGGATAATGGTGATTGTTTGAAGTTTTGTTCCTTGAGCTCGGATTCTACTGTACAGGATCATTTTCGTAACTATAATGGTGGTGGTCAAATTTCTTTACTCCAATTGGCGACTGAGGGTTGTAATCAAAAATATCCTACTGAATCTGACTGGCCTGTGAATGACAAGCCGTGGTATACTTTGCGCGATGCTGCTCAACGTCTCAAAGAGGAGGTGATGAAAACGGCAATTTTTCTGGGTACTGCTGACAGGTTGCTTGATGGTTTGTTGACATCTTCTGTGCGGAACCGTATTATTCGATCTTCCCCTGTTGCCTATAAGCAGGTCATGATGACTTTATTGATTAATCAGACTGGTAATGTGTTATCTACGGTACTGGAATCGGTGCGCCAACTCGGTGAGTTGGGTGAGTGGTTTAAACCTGAACGTCAGTCCCGGCCTGACACTCGTACTCCTGGTGAAAATAAACTTACTAGACGTGATATCTTTTCTGGTCTTCTGGCTGATGGTGTGCGTAGGGAAGACATTGACGGTGAGACAACCGCTCATTTGTGGGAGTTGTTTCGCAAACGTGGTTTGGATCGGAAGGAGGGTGCCCGGCGTGTTCGGACCACTGAGTGTGATCGTGGTGGTTCTGACGGTAGCGGTGATGACGACCGCCGTGGGCGCTCTGTTCGTCGTGATGATCGACGTTATGTACGTGATATGTCCCCCCGTCGAGAGAGAGACAGGGAGAGAGAGGGGGAAAGAGAAAGGGGGAGAAATGATTATGTTTACAGCAGACGTAGAGATGATAGGGATCAATCCCCTGAGTTGAGGAGGAGAGAGGATCGTCACAGTTTGGTCGATCGTAACCCGCAGTACAATGCTGAAGACTCGAATCCGTTCCGTACTGGGAATGGATATGAACAGGAGGTACCGATACCTAAGAAACGTGAGAGTCTTTATCCTGATTTATCCTGGTACACAGAATGCAGTAAGAATGACTAGGAAATAGGTCAAGCTCCGGTACACAGATGGGCTCACAGAGATAATAGACCCTATGTAGATATTGATATTTATTGGAGACATCGTAATATCCAAAGGGCCCGAGCATTGGTAGATACAGGAGCGGAGGCCACTCTTATTCATGGAAAATCAAAGAAGTTTACAGGTCAGCCTTTTACAATTACCGGATTAGGTGGAAAAGAAACTCCTGCAGTTCAAACTTTGCTTGAAATGAGAATAGGTAGAATCCCTAGAAAAGAATATTCTGTACTAGTGGTGCCTCTCTTAGAATTCATAATTGGAATTGATATTTTGAAAGGAATGACGTTGCATTTAGATGATGGGTGTTACCAATTTGGAACCACGCATTATATATCGTCCAGGCCTATACGGGTTGGTCGTTTAAGAATGCCCCCCATACAAGTTCCCCAGGCGACAAAAGTGGTTTGTCAGAAGCAGTATCGTATTCCAGGTGGTCATGAGGAGATTAGTACCACTATTCAGGAGTTGGTGGATGCAGGTGTTATAACCCCGGTTACTTCTGCTTGGAATAATCCTGTTTGGCCTGTACGTAAGAGTGATAATTCTTGGCGCATGACTGTTGATTATCGAGAATTGAACAAACACACGCCCTCTTTGACTGTTGCAGTACCGGATGTTATTACCCTAATTGAAAGAATCCAAAAGCATCCAGGTACATGGTATGCGTCCATTGATATTCCTAATGCTTTCTTTTCGATTCCAATTGCCCCTGAGTGTCAGGAACAATTCAGTTTTACGTGGAACGGGCGTCAGATGACGTTTAGAAGTCTTCCTCAGGGCTATGTGCATAGTCCTACGATATGTCACCGGCTGGTGGCAGAGCATTTGGCTGAGGTACCGGTTCCTCCCCAAATTCAGATATGTCATTATATTGATGATCTTTTGATCCAAGGTGAAACACGAGAGGAAGTTCAGACACAATTGGACAGGATCATTGAGTGCCTGCGTGGGAAAGGTTGGGAAATCAACCCGGATAAATTGCAAGGTCCGTCCCAGGCTGTAAAAGTTTTGGGTATTAATTGGCATGAAGGGCACCGTGAAGTGATCCCTCAGGTTAAACAGAAGATTCTTGATTTTGCAGTTCCGAGGAATAGGAAAGAAGCCCAGAGCTTCATTGGTCTGTTTGGTTTTTGGCGCCAGCATATTCCTCATTTGAGTCAAATATTGGCCCCTTTGTACCGGGTCACGCGTAAAAAGAATGCATTTGAATGGGATAAACCGCAGCAAGATGCGTTCAGTCTGGCAAAAGAAGCAATTCAACATGCTCTGGATTTATGGCCTGTACGTGATGGTGACGTGGATTTGAATGTGTCTGTACAGGGCCCTTATGCGAATTGGAGTTTGTGGCAGAAACAAGGCAGGAGTAGAGTACCGTTAGGTTTTTGGACCAAAAAGTTACCTGATGCTGGTGAGCGTTATACACCTTTTGAGAAACAGTTACTTGCTTGTTATTGGGCTCTGGTGGATACCGAGCAATTGACTTTGGGACATGATATAGTTTTGCGGCCTGAAATTCCTATCATGCAGTGGGTTCTGAGTTCGCCGAAAACTCACCGAATTGGACATGCTCAAGAGGCGAGTGTGATTAAATGGAAATGGTATATACAAGACAGGGCACGTGTGGGCCCGAAAGGAGTTGCCTCTTTACATGAGCAGGTGGCGCGAGCGCCGTCGACTGAGACTGAGAGTGAATGTTCCGTACCTTTAGTACAGGAGTCTCCTGTCAAGTGGGGTAAGCCTTTTGATGATTTGTCCGCAGCGGACAGAAACCATGTTTGGTTCACGGATGGTTCAGCGAGGTTCATAGGGACGACACGGCACTGGAAGGCGGTGTCCTATAATCCGATCACACAAAAATTGCTGAGCACAACTGGTGAAGGTAAAAGCAGCCAATTTGCTGAACTTTATGCTGTTTATCAAGTTTTGAAACAAGAGTTACCTGGTACATGTCATATTTTCACCGATTCTTGGTCTACTGCCAATGGACTGGCTGTTTGGTTGCCGACTTGGCATTCCCATAATTGGAAGTTGCATTCCAAAGAATTGTGGGGAAAAGAGTTATGGCAAGAGATTTGGGAGATGCTCCCACAGAGTACTGTTACAATCTTCCATGTGGATGCTCATACCCCGATAGATTCTCTTGACAAATTTTTTCATAACATTGCAGATGAGAAATCTAAAATTGCTGAGGCAGTGGTGGACAGGCAAGATTCTGATATTGCGGGATTGGCGAAATGGGCACACCAGAAGGCAGGACATTTTGGAGAGAAGGCCACTAGCAGGTGGGCTGCTGATCGAGGAATTTATATTCCCCTAGATTTAATTAAAAATGTTATTTTACATTGTCCCGTTTGTCAGCATATCAGACAGCGTAAGGTGCCCCAAATTGTTAAAGGTCATTTACATCGCGGGAAACTGCCCGCTCAAATTTGGCAGATTGATTACATCGGTCCACTTCCTATGAGTAGGAATTGTCAATATGTTTGCACTATTGTTGATACATACAGTGGCCTGCTGGTAGCCCTTCCCTGTAAGCAAGCTACCCAATTGAATACCATTAAAACATTAGAATTGATTATGATGTATTATGGTGTGCCATTCCAAATTCAATCTGATAATGCATCCCATTTTCGTGGAAGATTGGTACAGGAATTCTGTGTGGAAAACAATATTGAATGGATATTCCATATACCCTACTATCCACAGGCCTCGGGTCTTGTGGAGAGGTTGAATGGCTTGCTAAAGGATCAGCTGCGTAAGTTAACAGATGACAAGTATAAAAATTGGCGAGACTTTTTGCCCCAAGCAATATTGATTTTGAATAATCGTCCTTTTCTAAATGCTGAATCTCCACTTATGCGTTTGTTTCCCCCGAATGTTGAGGCTATGCCTAATGAAATCAGAGAGACTGTGATGTATTGGGAAATTACTCCCGGAGCTTTGGCTCCATGTAGAGCGACCCCAGGGTCGGCAGGTTTAGACTTGCATGCCATGGATGACACCGTTTTAAAAAGTAAGGATCGGGTCATCATTGCTACCGGTGTTGGTATTCATATACCACCTGGGAATTTCGGATTGATAGCCCCTAGATCGGGGCTCGCTGTAAAAGGCATTCAGGTGCTTGGAGGAATAATTGACAGTGATTATCAGGGAGAGATTAAGGTGCTCCTGCTGAATAGCAGTGAGGTTGACTTACTGATACACCGCACTGACCGAGTGGCTCAATTACTCATTATGCCTGTTTTCAGTGGTTCATTAATGAAAGGCGCTGCCCCAACTTTGCTAACTGTACGAGGCCAGAAAGGTTTTGGCTCTACGGATAACCCTGGGGCTAGGGTTTGGGTGCAGTCGCCTAAGAATCCCCCTGAACAAGCAGAGGTCATTGCCACCGGTCAGGACAATACCATTTTGGTTATGAGACCAGGGAAAGATAGCTGGGAAGCGGTCCCGGCTGACAAATGTTACTTACGAGAATGATTAATGCCTGTATTTGATTCTCTTTCAGATCATTCTTTGGACTGTTGCTGCAGGATGTGTCGGCGCTGGACTCCTTTTGGGCTGGTACGACGAGAGAGGAGGGATCCCGTCAACCCGGGATGAACTGAGAACCAGAGTGTTGCGTTCCTTCGCTGCGTGGGATTCATCATCGAACTTTTGGACATCGCTAGCTAAGAGGGTGACTGATGCCCCTCACTTCTGTTTGACACCGATGAGATCTGTACATGATATCTTGGCGACCTGTCTGGTTGCTGTCCCTGCCTCACTGGAAACTCTAACTAACATTTTCAATGTTTCAAAGGCTCGCCCCAATGTTCTCCTGGGTGATTTCGCTACCCATGTGTATTGCCCCTCATGTACTGAAATGCTAGACGAGCAACCCCCCATCCAGTCCCAAATAGTTACTTATAATATCACACAAGGTGACTTATGTTTCTTTCTTACGTGTAATCCTAGTGCGATCTCTGAATGTCTACGCCTAAAACTGAATGGTGCCACTTCATTTACAGCTCATGAACGGACTTTGTGCTTTCAAAGGACACCGACCACATGTGTTTCAGTTCAGAACAATATGACTTGCAATAGTTTGGTAGTTACCCCCAGTCATTATCGCACGATGTTACTACCTGCCGGATGGCTTTTCTCATGTGGTAATACTTCCTGGCCATATGTCCCTGCAAACATTTCCGGAGGCCCTTGTGCCATTACTAGACTAAGTTTACTAATGTTCTCGTCGCATCCGAATGCCAACTCTCGTGTGATTCGAGATACTGTGATGTTACAGGAGGATTGTGACTCATCTTTACATTTATATTCCAAGTCTGAATACCTTAGCCTAGCTATTTCAATTATTGGTGTTCCTGCTTTGGCAGTTTATAATGCCAAATCTATTGGGAAAATGGCCTGCTGGATGGTGAAATCCATTAATCATACTTCTACAGTCCTGTCTGACATGCTATTAGACGCCCAGGGTGAACGTAGGGCCATTTTGCAAAATCGAGCGGCCATTGATTATCTTTTGCTTAAACATGGACACGACTGTTCTGATTTTGAGGGTCTCTGTTGTTTTAACTTGTCTGATCATACACAATCCATTCGCGCACATATTGACAAGTTACGTGACTTAACGGAAGAAGTTAGAAAACACATTGACCAGGGATGGTTTGACTGGCTCTTTAATTGGTTGCCTGATGTACATATGCTACGTCAAACATTAGGAGGTATTCTGATTACTGTTGCTATTTTGATTTCTATCTGTTGTTTTATTCAGTGTATTCCTTCACTACTTCAATTCTGTACACTCGGTACTAGACATAGATCAGTTAGCTTTGTTTCATATTATTCTTCCACCGATGTTAGTTCTGTGTAATGAATGTATAATAGACTGAAGTCAAGGGTGAAATGTACTGCTCGATTTTCCCGGCCTTTCTGTGTTAAAGGGGAACTAATGTGACTTCAGTCTCTTTCCATCCAAGTCTAAGGGTTAGAGTAGTGTATAGAGCCTATTTATTAGGCACTTCGACATGATCCTGTGTTCTTCCCCATAGATCAGGGTTTGCACACATATCCTAGGGGATAGATTCGTTAGTATTAGGGGTAATTTATTCTGTAGTGAGGGTATTTCATGGAGCCGTGCTGAATTCAGGCCTGGTAGGCCTCAAACGGGAGAGACTCCATCTTTCTTCCTGCTCCGGCAGCTTGGGATGCTTCTAGGTCATAGGCAGTGTTTTAGTTAGGAGGTGTTATTCGCTTGAAGAGAACCGGTTCAGGCCGGCCCTTATCGAAGGATTGTATTTTTCTTCATGCCGAAGACACTACATCAGGCCGGCCGGCTGGGAACGTGTCCTTGGCACGGGGAGGTACAAGAATTTGGTGGGCGGCAGGTTACGGGCTGGAATTTTCCATGAGAAAATGCACCTCTATATTAGTGAAAGTCTGAGGCAGATACTTGCACTTGCTTTTAGTTCGTAGGCGGCACCTGGCCGTTAGCAGTAAAGCTACTACTTATTCCAGGGAAGACAGATGACAAACTTGAAGGTGGAGAAAAAACCGAGAGATAAATATTCTTCTAACAGAATAGCCAAAGAGAAGAGAGTAGCCGATGAGGAAGAGGTCCCAGTGACTCGGAGAAGGAGAAGGGAGTAGATCCGTGACTGCGGAGGTGTGACTTCCAGGCGAAGCCGAGGCACAGACGAGAAGGGAACCTAGATGACCATTGAGTGCAGGCTACATACGACCAAGGTGATGTCAACCCCTTTTTATTAGAGTGTACAACTTAATCTTTCACTTTTCTTTGCAGGTTATATGTCATAGTATAATGTTATGTGGTTACGTATGTAATGAGTAATAAAGTACCCAGTTTGTAGTGAATCAACATGTGCTGCGTGTTCTTGTATAAGAGGGTAGCCTATTCTTCTAGTCAGCTGTGACTTGACATGAACAGATGTTAATCCTGATCAGGTAAGTGGTAACTGAATAAGGGAGAAAGGAGCCCCTCGAACTGGGGAACAGGTTGTGCTCAACTGGCGGTCCTTGTGTGATCTGATACATAGTAACACTGATTCCCTTGTTGTATGTCGTGGTAATTATAGGATGAACTCGTGCTAAGGCTGCCGTCTGGGTAGGAAGTCCTGGGTCCATCTAGGACCGCGAGGCTGAGGCTGCCGCCTGGGTAGGAAGTCCTGGGTCCATCTAGGACCGCGAGGCTGAGGCTGCCGTCTGGGTAGGAAGTCCTGGGTCCATCTAGGACCGCGAGGCTGAGGCTGCCGCCTGGGTAGGAAGTCCTGGGTCCATCTAGGACCGCGAGGCTGAGGCTGCCGTCTGGGTAGGAAGTCCTGGGTCCATCTAGGACCGCGAGGCTGAGGCTGCCGTCTGGGTAGGAAGTCCTGGGTCCGTTTGGGACCGCGAGGCTAAGGCTGCCGTCTGGGCAGGAAGTCCTGGGTCCGTTTGGGACCACGAGGCTAAGGCTGCCGTCTGGGCAGGAAGTCCTGGGTCCGTTTGGGACCGCGAGGCTAAGGCTGCCGTCTGGGCAGGAAGTCCTGGGCCCGTTTGGGACCGCGAGGCTAAGGCTGCCGTCTGGGTAGGAAGCCCTGGGTCCATCTGGGACCGCGAGGCTGAGGCCGCCGTCTGGGTAGGAAGTCCTGGGTCCACTTAGGACCGCGAGGCCGCCACTTGTATTATAAGAGGTCTTGATATATATATATAGTAGGAATTCCCTGTCCTTAGGTGGTATATATATATGTGGTTTTGTTTGTGAATAGGCCCTAGGGAGGGGGTAATGTTCTGGCTGGGTTAGAGAGGCTCTGTTGAGCGGGTTCTATCTGATCAGAAAAACCCAAGCAGAACACCAATCTAGACAACATTTTTTCCTTTTTTAGCCTCTTCTCTTATGCTAGGTTTCCCATCCTCGCCAAATTCATTGCATTTAAATATACTTTTAAACTGTATATTTGGATGGTTAGCTGTCTCATTTTAGGGCTTGCCTTCTAGGCACTCAAACGTTGATTAATATGTATTTTGTGTTGCTATTTCTGATTGATTGAAATTATTATTTGGATGTAATTTCTGACCTAATGAATTGATGAATATATTTATTTCGCTATGCTAATGACTAGATGAATAAAATTGCCACTTCAACGCAAGGTCTTTGTTTCACTCCCGTGTTCATTATTTTTAGACAAACTGTGTTTAAGCTGCGGTAGACCACACCAGGAGGGGTGAGACTTACCCTTCATCAACATTTATGAGTTGCCTTTTTTACCCTAACCAGTGGCCTGTCATTTACTTTAATGGCTGCAATAAGATCTGCCTTTGTTTTTCCACAGCTATCATTATACCATGGGTGACAAGCTTTTTTATCCCCCTAGACCCCTTAATTGGATACAAAATATTGGCCGTAGTAGAAAGTAAGTCTTGATGGTTATTGGAGATTTCGGAGAGGAAAACTGGGTTGCCATCATATAAAATAAGCTGATTCGCCTCCGTGAGAAATGGGATCACTAGTTGATATACAGAAGCCATCTTTTCTTGTGACTTTGAAAAGTCCCCCCAACAAACTCTCCTCCAACCATTGGACACAATTTATCTAGAATCAGGTGGTGGTGAAACTTCCGATACATACTTAGCACATGGCGAGATTACCTCTAAGAGGAGCGCATTATGGTCGCTATCATGACGGGACATGATTTTAAAGTCTAATACCCTATGCCAGGATTTTGTGTCTACGGGAATATAATCTAGGATAGAGGCATGCCCACGTCTATTGAAGGTGGAGTTCCCCGGGATGTCAGAGATTGTGCGACCATTGCACGCTCTTAATGAGAGGTTCAAAGTAAGAGTGTACATCTGTAACACCAGTGTAGTCCATGCCTGTGTTGGAGGGATATTGGGCTCTAGAATAGCCCAATGTAGGTCCTCGTCACTAAAATTACCACAATTTAGTCCATTCAATGGTTTGAACTGGCAATTAAAATCCCCACCAATGATTAACCAAAAATTATCAGGGATTGAAGGAAGGAAAGCGGACAGTCGTTGACTCATGGCCAAGCTGTAACGATCCTGAGTAAACATTAATCAGGGCAATTCTGACCTTTGTAGAAAACGTCAGAAAGATGCAGAGGATATCACCAGAGGAGGTCTCTATCTGCTTCACATCGCAAACCAAGTGGGCTGCAACCCAGATACACTAACCCCCTGAAGGCCTTCCCCTACACCTATGGGTAGCTATGATGCTAAATGAAGCATAGCCGAACCTATGTGTATCCGCCCGAGAACATGTTTCCTGGAACATGCAGATCTCGTGTTGTTCAATAAAAAGTCCCCATTCTGGGTTGTCTAATTTGTAGGAGAGATCTGCTATGTTGCAGGAAAGAAATTGCAACCTGTTTTGGCCCTTGCAATTAGCTGGACTAAGAGGCTGTGTGCCATGATTCATTATATAATCCTGATGAGGCTGGCTAATCTCATCGAGCCCCTCCGGCCTTGGTCCATTGCTGGTATCATAATGACCGGCTGGAATGGGTAGGGGATTTTCTGCTGTCCCTTGTTGGCCCTCGTCACCAGCAGACTCGACTATGGCAATACACTCTACGCTGGAATAAACAAAAACCTCACCCGCAAGCTACAAAACATCCAGAACGCGTCCGCAAGACTGGTACTCAACCTGCCAAGACACTGCCACATCTCACAGCACCTGCGCACACTCCACTGGCTCCCCATCGAGGCTAGAATCACCTTCAAGATTCTCACCCATGCACACAAGGCACCCCACGACACCGGACCAGCATACCTGAACAGCCGACTCAAATTCCACGCACCCCAGAGGACCCTATGATCAGCCCAGCTCTCCTATGCTGTGGTGCCCCGCACCAGAGAGACCAGATCGGAAGGCCGCTCCTTCTTCCTCACGGTCAGAGCCTGGAACGACCTTCTGCTCCACCTCAGACAGACATCGCTCCCCATCTTTGTGAGAAACCTCAAAACCTGACTCTTCGACAGACCCCCTCCTTGATGGACTGGAACCTGCACCCCCCACCAGCACCTTGAGACCCTCACAGGTGAGTAGTCGGGCTTAACAAACACCTGATTGATTGATTGAATTAATAACCAAAGTGCTCTGTGACAACAGGTCAGGTGATAGTAAGCCAAAAGGGGCCTTCTTCTGAGCTCTGCTCACGGCTCCTCTCTGTTCACCCTCATAAACCATTGTCTGTTCCCCGTTTTGATTCAACAATCCTCTCTGTTATACAACTTCCCCCAGTTGAATTGGGTCCCCTGGTGTCTCCTTTCGGGAATTAAGACTCACAGGTAGGGGTCCACTGCTAAGAAGTCAATCTAGTGACTCTAGAGGACTAAATCTATTTGATAGCTGTAGGTTGTAGAGTAGTGGGCTGGGTTGGTCCTGACCTATAATTGTAAATTGCTTGTTCTGATTCCACATCCTCCTCTCGTGTCTGTCTTTCCTACTATTGTATAGTATAAGACCTGGGGGGAAGAAGTAGCCCAAGGGGAGGGACTTAATACCCCCAACCTCCCTGCAAAAATTGTGGTCAAGCAAAGGTTCCACAATCTTTGGGTCTCTGAAATGTATCACGACACAGTCCCCAGGGACATCTTTCGGCCACCAACCCACCCATCCCACCCTACGTGTCATAAGAATTTGATTTGCAGCTCTGCAGGAAAATTGCCGGTGCTTGGCTAGCCAAAATATGCATTTATTTTTTAATTCAGAGTGAGATTCCCTACACCCCTTGTACAACTCTGGAACCCCAGTTAAAATGGTGGTATAGGGAGTTGAGGCCGGGGGGAGATTGATGCATGGCAAGGATGGCCTTGGTTCTATGCATTCATCTTGTGGAATAGACCTTGCGTCAACCCTATGGCTGGACCCCTTTTGGGTATGGGCACTTGCTTGCTGCCTTACTGTAGACTGCCTACAACTACTTCCTGGCTCTGCCCCTTGAATGAGCCCCTGGCAATGAGTACTATCATCTATTCCTGTCCTAGCTAAATGAGTCATGCGTTTGCCTACAACCTCTTGATTTGCGTGGCTAGCAGTTGTGGCGGTGATCGTATTATTTGTTGGTATACGTTCCGATCTAGTGGCGGAAGGGGGCTAGATGTAAAGTTAGATGACTTACTGGGTCACTCCCCCTGATGAGTGTTTCTGTCTTACCAACCCATAGCCCCACCAAAGATGAAAGCTTATCTACCTGCTCCAATAAATTGTTAAGTTCATCCTTTACAATGGCCCTGACTTGGACCTGAAGGTCCACCACCAAGTTACTCACCCAATCTGGCTGTTCCATGCCCACTTTTGCAGAGGCCCCCTGCACCGGTCTATACAGAGTCACAATCCACCGCATGTTCTACAAGATGTTTCTTACATTTGGACCCCACAATTGCAGCTGGTTTAGGTTTCCCTTTTCTAGCAGGTGTACCCTCCGGATATAAATCGGCACTGTGTACTTCACAGCTTATTGCGCGTGTCCTTGGGTGAGGTGTTAAAGAATATGGGACCAAAGTTGATGGTGAGCTTGGGGCATCATGGCTAATGAGGGGTGTGGCTAGATCTGGAGTTAGTGAAAAGCGCCTTTTAGTCAGTTCAATTTCCGTGGCCACCACACCTATTGCCCTCTGGAGCATCCTATCGATAGAAGTTGGTTGGCAGGAAGTTGCAATTACAGTTTTTGGGTGTTAAGTTTGTTTTTTCCCTAAGTAGGTACTTTTTCCCATGTTTGCAAATGGCACATAAATATGGGCAGGGCCTTCTTGATAGCTTGTGGTCACAGTCAAATCTCACAATAAGCCCCAGTTGAGCTGTTCGAAAGAGTGATAGAATCAGTGATGAACCAAGATGTTAGCAGCTGCTAGAGGACATGAACTACTTAAAATTACTTAAGCAGCAATGCGGGGCAAAGAAGTATTGGAGCACTGACCATCAAAGTCCAAGATCACCAAAAGCTGACCACAGAGGGGTGGCCCAGCCCAGCCTCCTCGGTACTCCAATGGGCAAGGAAGGGCCCGCCCATGGCCCGGGCTTCGCCTGGGTGTGTCCCGTGCAGCAGGAGCTCTCAGGTTAATTTATGCCTCTGGGCGCAGGAAAACAGGTTAACCTTGCATTCCTGAGAGTGTTTGTTAATTCAGGGATTCTGTGTTTTGTATTTTTTTCATATAGCAAATTACTCTTGCACGTACCTTGAACTGAGTCACCTCCAGGTGTTTACAATGGGTCACGATTGAGAGCTCTGTATTTGAGGCTGAAGCAAGTGCAAGTTTCTCACTATGCTTGTCAGTGGGTCAACTAGATGTTCAGAATCCATGAGCATCCAATCCTTGGCCTCTCTGCAGAGCGCACAGAGGAATGCTCACGTATTCCAGTTGCAATTGTGATTCTGTGTGAAGGAGGTACACAGTTGCCAAAATACTAAAAATGCAAAAGTAAAAGAAAATGCAGTGTTTACAGCTGAGTGGCTATGTTGTGTGTTTGATGGTGATGAAGTGAAGGAGATACGGGGCAGTGCATTCAGGAGAGAGTGAAAAGAGGGTGCTGAAGAGGATAGAAATGAGGTGTACGAACTGCAGATGGAGGAGGCGTGGAGGGCTTACACTTCAATAATTGAGTGAATATAAAGAGTGAAGACACTCTAAAGACCACTACCTCTCCCACAGGCCTCAAGTGATGCTTAATTCACAGTCTTGCAATTTAAAAACTGAAACATTTTCAATATAAACTATTTACGACAAATCCCAGTTATTTATTTATTTTGAAACGCTAACAACCATTGACAAAGCCAATAGTCCTGGCTGGCTTTAGGTGTATGTTGGTTGTTGTGTTATATATATATCTGGATGCAAAAACATAAAGCGCAGGCAAGCACGAAAATGCCGAATTCATAGAAATGTATTTTAAGTTAAAGCCACATCCTTAACTATAAAGACCGCCCGCTTTTGAGGCCTCACTTCCCCTATTTTTTCATCCCACTAAAAGCCCTGGCCTAAAGATGGAGCGAACTAGATGGGTACCTCTGTCCCTGTTAGTGTGCTCCTGTGTGCTGTCTGTGCAATCTGTGCCGTTATATTGACGGTGTGCAGGTGTGCCGGTGTGTGCACGGCAATCTGAAACTACCTGGAAGTGTCTAGCTTGGTCTGCATGTGCCCTGTATGTCACGTGCTTTCACGTGCACTGCACGAAAGCCGACGTCTTCCATTTGTCAGTGCTCGTGTAATATTAATGGCACCTCCAATTAATTAATTAATTATCTAAATCAATGAATTATCGCAAGCTGAAACATCACAATGATAGCTGTTCATGAGCTTTTACAAATGTGAATGTGTTACAAGTTACTCTTTATCTGACTGATACTAGATTCATATCCTTTGCAAGAGGTGTGACGCTTATTTAAATTGGTGTAGAATTCCATTCGTTCTATTTCTTCACTTTTTAGTAATGTTTAAATACACAAAGGCTTGCGCAGGTGTATTGCGCAATCTTAACGACGCAGCTCCCTATCTTTTTTTATCTTTCATTGTGTCTTTTTTTCATTACACGGACCGGATATCAATTCGGCTACTTTTCAATCTTTCTTATACTCTACTGCCATCCAGTGTCACATTAAACGATAACCTCCATGCTATAAATAAAATCTGGGCGATATTGATTGGATCTCGATCTACGCCGGTTTTTTAGCGCTACTTTTTTGTTGTCTCGTGTTCGGATATTGCGAACGTACTAATTTACGACGAACGTACTCGGAACAACATAAACATCGTTTTCTTTTAATAACGTTAAAAGTGAAAATAAGAATTATTATTTTCAAATATTTCAAGCAGTTCCTTCTCTGTTATATAAATGTTGTGCTTGATCAGTGTAAAGCTTAGAGAATCAACCGCTAACGACTCAGTTTGCCGGCTTTAGAGCAGTGCGACCGGTGCGGCCGCACAGGGCGTTGATCTATGGAGGGGGCCGCTGACTTGGGGGAAGTGGGGCCCTGTGTTTAGCAATAACTTATGATTGGAGAGATGAGGGGCACTTTTGCCCCGGAGGTAGTAAGAGAACCCGAGGAGGCAGTCATGAGTGGGGGAAAGGGGGGCGACAAAAATGATTGTTGCACAGGAGCTAAAGCCGGCCCTGACCACATGATCTAAATGTGAATTTGTAATGAAGAAGAGTAGATGAAGAAGGTAAATAAACTCTTTATTCTGCTCTGCAGTAAGGTCTGCATCCACCAACCTCCAGGGATTGTCGTTCAGAATGTACCAAACATGAACCCCTTTCTGCCCCCCTGCAATCGAAAAATCTAAGTGTCTGAGGAATAAAAGAAGTTAGGATCTACTACACGTTTCCAATTACAGTGTAACCCATTGGTCACACAGTAAAGCTCAGGGTCGATTGATGAGTATAATGATGGATTTTTTGCAAACTAAAAGCCAAGCTGATATAAATAGGTTGCAGAAACACAGTATATAGTCAAGTCAAATTTCACTTTATTCGATTAATTAAAATCATAAAAGCATTCTACAGCAAATATCAAAAGTTCATCTATTAAACAATTGATAAATTTAATACAGTATTAAACAGTTGATAAATTTAAAAAAGCAAGATAAAAGGGCGATGATTGCATAAAATACATTAAAAAAGCACACGAATGAACAAAATAGATGGATCCAAGTTTCTATTGCTCTTCCAATCTTAGCCTTTCTCTCTTGCATCTCACAGATGCGGCTAAAAAACTAGCAGTGCAGTACATAATTAGTGGAGATAACAACATCTGTAAATATAACAATGCAGGCTTATACTGGATAAAGCCCAGGTCCTTCAAAATAGATTTTAAATATCTAGTGCGAGGTTCATGATAGAAGGAACAAAAAAACAAAAAGTGGGCATTATCCTGAATAGAGAAACCATCACATTTGCATGGGGCCGATTCCTCCAGCTTGCACCAATCTTTCTCATCCCACAGCACCGTATAAGTTTGGTTAAACCGAAATTTGGATAAAAGCCATCTATGAAAAGGGTTGGTTACCGTTATTAAATATGGAGCCAGCACACAGGATGGCGAAATCAGAACATGAGCCCTCACAGAGGGTTTACATAAATCGTGGGCTTCGCGCTCGGCCATGCGAATTCTCAGAAAATTTGTTTTCACCCACGGCAGGTCAGCTCTACACAGGGCTTCAGGTCTACTAAAAATTTCAGGGCGTCCCAAAAGTGCTGTCATAGTTTCAATGTGAGACAGCCACTGAATGTCCCTTCTCTGATCAAGTTGGAGACAGTCTTTGATAATCCTTTGGTTAAGGCTAAGGTTTGGGTTAAGCCAAAGCTTTATCCACATCAAAAGTGGGGCTAGATTTAGTATGTCTAGGATATAACCCATTCCCAACTCTAGGTGTACTGAGTAGGTAGCAGTTGACTGGGGTAAACCCAGGAGTGAGCGGAAAAATTTGTTTTCCTCAGTCTGGATGTCTTTAGAATTAACGTAACCCCAGACTGCTGCACCATATCTAGCAATTGCAATTGTCTTGGCTTTATAAATGTATATAAATACAGAATCTCTAGAGGCTAGCCAACACGGTGTATAAAATGGATCCTTAATAACAACAAGCATTCGCAATGCAATCGGTCTCGCATTTGTGAAAATTAGAGCCGTTGGTGTTTAAATTGGCAATTGTTTTGTTTTTTAATTTGCAGTGGCCTACGCTCAATCTAAAAAGCAAAGGACACCTGTAAAGGAAAGGATTAAATAAAAGTTGTTTCAATCCCAAAACTGTTACCAGATGTCATAGACAAAACCGTATTTATGTATGATTTGTAGAATACTACCAATGGTAAAAAAAAGAGCTTCAAGTAGCTGATACATCAGACAGCAAACCCAGAGGAAGGAATTATGAAAATGTAATAGAAAGGTAGGAGAGAGCAGAGAGTGTAATTACCAAAGATTCAGTTCAAAATAAATAAAAGCAAAGAACCAAGCTTTGAAATGTTGCCACAACAGAAGGATAAGAAGATCATTAGAAAGCAAATTGCCTTGGAGGAGGGAGCGAGTTGGATGTGTAGGACTGCTGGCATCCACCAACATGCACCTGGTTGTCCACCTACGAGGGAGTCTCGGTGAGTCACTGGTCTGATGAGACACGCCCTACTGACAGATGAGGGCGAAGGTTTAAGGTGTGCAATGGTTCACAGTTTGTTCTTCATTTTTCTATTATTTTTATGCTGGCTATTTAGCATTACCTTATAAATAGGATGCTGCTAAATAACTATACAGAGACTGAATAATGCTCAGAAATTATGGCTCACTGTGTGAGTAATGTGGATACTGTACCTACTAATGAGGAAAAATATTAAAAAACAGTTACAAAAAAGTTCAAAAAAGTCCATTCCATCAACACCATGAGACATGTGAAAGCTGCTTAACTTGTAAAGAAGCAAATTAAATGAGGATTCACAGACCAGAAATTCTGATGAGTGTACAGGCTATAAAGTTCGAGTGCCAACCAGCGCACCTACAGATGAAAATAAATATTGAAAAAATAGAAGGGAGAATCATTGCTTTGACTGCTGCAAATGGATACAATTGTAACCGGAGACAGACTGCCAGTGAATAATGCTCAAGAAAAGGCAATAAAACTGGATAATTTTTTTTCACAGTTTGGTATTATTAGATCTGATTAGCGCTCGATGACCTCTGCTAGCATTCAGACATAGGCATGATTTCAGGCCTAAAGTCTGTGACTTTCAAGCAGCTTTTAAGAGGATGATCAGTGGAGATCTTAGCAGTGTTAAGTGCTGATTACGAGAGTTTGATTAAAGCCTCGTCTAAGATGCCACAAAGGCCCCTAGATTGCCGTCCTTTTCGTTAGCTAATGTATCCAAGTAATGTGGCTGGCAAACAACATTCTGGCTTTGCGCCACAGAATCTGTGTTAACTTTTTCAACGACTGGCGTCTTTGGCACAGAATGCAAACCGTATAAACTGAAATGGTTGTGCCAATCGCCCTTCAACATACACTACATTAAGTAGTTGTTGAGCGTGTGTTTTTTTTTTTTTTTAAATTAATGAAACAAAGCAGTCGGTGTCCCAAGTTAATCAGAAGAATGCAAGCTCAAATAAATGGCACTCTGCCTAAAGCTGAACGCACCAGGTAACTGACACCATCGAGCGCACTTTCCAACAGATGGGGTGGAGTTTTCATGCATTTTCAGAAATGTACGGAGATACAGGAAATATTGGCGACGGGATGTTATACCACGAATGTAGCCAGTTATTAAGGTACTCTGGTAAGTGAGAGGGTCACTTGACTGCAATGCTTTGGATTGAGTATTACGATTTACCACCATTTTAGTCAGCGTGAGCTTATAAACAACGTTTGTGGCACATGAAGTGTGCTTCCTTCAATGAAGTTGTACAGCAATTCACATAAACGCGAAGTCTTCACTTTTAAAGTAGATTTATTGTAATCCACAGGATAAACAGGTATACAAGTGTAGAGGGCTCGAGGTGGTAGCTCCAATTGCCTGTGAAGCAATTCCAGTGCCTGGCCCAAACATTCTAAACAAGTATTACATAGAATACATTGACAAGTACAAAGTAACATTCCAACATTTTTATATAAAGAAAGTGCACTGAGAAACAATGCACAGACACCACAGCACACTGTCAGCATTGGGGCGAGCCTGGTTGGGCCTTCAATACGAAGGCTGATGTGTTCTAAGGTTCAGATTCAGCACACAGTTCTCAGGTTCAGTCATGCGTCATGACAGCACTACCTAGCCTTCCGAAAAAAATATGGAAATCCTTCCGGTTTATTTTACAAGTTAATTGACGGCACTAAGCTTTTAGCTGTTTTTGTTTGTATGTTACTTTTACAGCTTTCATTTCTTGCTTCTTAGGGCCAAGATGTCTTTTTAGGTGTCTGTTGCACTTGCAAATATTTGCAACATTCAATCACTAAATACTCATGACAGGTAATTGTCATTTGGGGAAAATAATAAAAAATGCGGAGGCTTTGCCTTTTCAGATTAATAGAGGCTTTTCGGATCCCCGAACTCAGTAATTCTACACAGATGTGCTGAGGAGCCTCACAGCCACATACACACGCAGAAGCCAGATGAACAAGTGGAGGATGATGAAGGTTGTGGGCTTCACCCAGCCCCGCAGATCTCTCCAGCTGCAGCTCCCGCAATAACATGGCTGATAGAGTCCACATGTTTTCCCATGAATGTTCGTGCTTGCTGTCAGCGACATTAGCTGATGATTATGTAGACACCCTTTCCCTGGGTCCCAGTTTACACTCTGCAAAGCACTCTTTTACATTTAAACATGGAAATGGTAAGTGTTTGAAACATATTAAGGTGTGGAAGTAGAAAGCAAACCGAGCAGCTCTGATTTCTTATGCTTGCTACTCCGCCACCCAGCCGTCATACTTTAACATAAACCTTGGCATGACATGCTATAAAAATGCGCAAAAAAGAGTTCTCCCAAAGAAGGATAAACAATGAAAGCAGAAGAAAACTGAACTTAGGCAGTGCTCCACTAGAACTGGAAGTGACATATCGCTGGGGGAACCTGTTGGGAAGCTGCAAGCAAGAGCAACACTGCACTAAACCAATCGGACGGCAGCAGGTGGAGCAAAATCATTTATTGAATACAGCAGGTCTTCCAGACATCGCATGCGCGCTGCCTAGGCTCGACCTACGAAGCAAATGAGGAATTTGGTAGTGGATATACATAGAATATGAAATTAAATAGGATAAGTAGATTGAAAGTTTCGATCCTCCTGCCTGAACATGAGGTTGTCTAAAAATCTATTAAACCCCATTCTATCTGGAATTTAGGAAAACCCTAGTAGTTCAAGGAAACAGAGAAATGTGTCAGTACAGCAGAAATTCTGTAGAAGTTCTCAAAGGTAGAGCATGAAGCCAGACTGCAGAGTTGTAGCAAAGAGGTTTGTATCTCAAGAGTCTACAGAGAAATCTGAATCAAGCTAAAGTGCCCAATTATACTCACCATGTCCCATGACATATAACCACTTATTTCTCATCTTCAAACAATCAAACATGGCAACTACACTTGAGATTTGTTTCCTGTGGTCTACACATTTGAAAATCCTTGGATTCCTCCCATCTTCTTATTCCACTCAGACAGTAGTCCTCTCCTCCTCATTAAATCTTCTTATCCTTGCCAAAAGATACTCCTTTCGAGTCTCACTATTTCTCTCACACAATGTGCCTTTCTTTAACCATGAGCCAGTGCACCGGCACCTACAGAGGAGAGAAAACCATTGCATCCAAAGCAAGCATTCACGTTAGAATTAGACATTGCAAAATCCAAAAGCTTAAGGCCTTTGGTCAACTTTAGTATGGCAAGAATTTCAATACACGTTTTAAATGCATGATTACAGCTACATATACAGTTATGATATAGATATAGAGCACTATTCAAATGGATACAATTCAGTTATAGATAAATGGAGAGTATTACTCAAAGAAATATGTGAACATATAAGGAATACATTGTTATTCAAACCACACAAAGGTAAATATATGTGAAAACCTCAACTCGTTACTGTAGATGAAAACGTTAATATACACTCATATAAATGTTGAGATTATGAAGTAGATGCACTTTCAGTAACTGTTGAAGTGCACTACATTACGTTGATAAAGTTACATGATACAAGTCCTTGAGACCACATGTACACAAATATGAGGACTAATTAAACATGAAATGGGTGTAGCTAAAATTACGCTGCTCCAGTTCCCCTCTGATGGTGAATGAAGCCATCACAGATTACAATCTGATGTTATCAGTCAGACCATCTAAAACCTCATGGTTTTGAGAAACTTTCATCTAGAATCCTCCAGACTCTTCATGTTGTTATATTATTAACTCTGACTCTCCTCTAACTCCACATCAGTTCTCTTCCTCATTACTCCCTGTCTAACTTGTGCATACTTGTACCCCTTAAGGATCATGAATACGAGTATTACATCAAAGAGCAATCATTAAAAGGAGTTCAGTTACAACTACAGAACCAGCCCCTTCATTTTCAGCTCTCCAGGACCCCCCTCCGGCTTAACAAGTGCTGTTACAGATTCTTGCTGGTCCCCAACAGATTGACTAACCTGCCCCCATGACCTTGTGACCAACACTGACACTTCTGTGAGATGTGCTATTAATTCATCAAGGGGACACGGAACTCTATGATGGTGGGCAGCACACACCCATTTGGGGAGACTTCCGCACTTCACAGCAGTCGTGGTGATAAGGCCTACACCAGCAAGGTTCCAGACAACTCTTTCGGACATGTTTTTTCACCAAGACCCTGTTTCCAGGGCTAAGATAATGGCACTGCACCTGATGTGGTGGGGCTGTGGCGATTTCAACCTGATGAGACACAGAATTCACCACATCAGCCAGTTCTTTGCAGCAATCAAGTATCACAAGCGCACTTGCAGGCACGGCTGGCAACCGCATTGCCCTGCCCATGGTGATCACATGTAGGAACAATCTTGTCCTTCGATCAGGTATGCTGCAGATAATTTATCAACACAAGCAGCAAAGCATTAGGCCATTTCAAAGACGTGGAAGCACACTCTATAGCAAGCCTGGATTTCAAAGCCCCATTGACCTGCTCCACCAGACCTGAAGCATCCGGTGTATAGCTACAATGCAGTCTCTGTTCAACTTGTAAAGCAGCGCACTGCATCCTCAGGATTTCGTTATTAAAGTGCATGCCTCGGTGAGATTCCAAAGAAGTCGGGAAGCTAAATCTAGGTATTAACTCCCTCAGCAAAAGCTTTGCTACTGTGAGACTGCCATTCCTTTGTGTGGGATATGCCTCAACCCACAACAACCAACCAACATGTTCCACAAAACATTGCGCACAGGCATATCAATAACGTCCAATTGCATCCTGTTGAAAGGACTTCTCCCTATGTGACTCAGTGACTTCAGTCATCAACCTAAACCTTGGATTGATCCAAGTCTGCCTAAACAAGTGGATCAGCACCTCTCTTCCCACTTGAGTAAGACCATGATAATGTCTGGCCATAGGGGGCAATAGGCTGTAGGTAATACTGGTCTCCCATCTCCTGAAAACCCAAATTTTGTCCTCATCTCTCTTGACACAACCTACTTTGACCCAACTCTGCTTTTCTGCCTCTGACACTTCTTCCTGCAACCTCTTGACTTCCTCCCAAGTATCAGCTGTAGTTACCAAAAAGTTGCTGTTGGTCTCGTCTGTTCCCTCATTTATATACTCTCCATTAAAGATACAAGCATTGTAAGCACGGTATGCAGCAAACTCGTTGGCATATCTGTTGTCAACAGTCACATATTCATCCCCTTTACAATGTGCCACACACTTAACAACAGCAATTTGTGCAGGCATATGCAATGCTTAAAGGAGGTTTCGGACTTGCTCCCAAATCCGAATGGGCGAGCCTGAGGAGGTCAAAACCCCCCTCTGGGACCATAACTGTCTTGAAATCGTGAACCACACCAGAGCCGTACTGACTATCAGTGAAAATGGTCACTATCTGCTGGTCTGAGACACAGCATGCTCTAGTAATAGCAAACTCAGACACTTGTGCTGAGAACACTCTGGAGCCATGAAGCTTCTACTACTCCTGAAACTGTACAGAATGCATATGCAGCTTGTAAATTTCTTCATGGTCTCACAAACACGAGCCATCCACAAACAACTCAAAGTCAGATTCAGGGAGTGGCTCATCTTGTATATCATGTCTCGGCTTGGTGCACAGTTAAAACATCAAGACAGTCATGCTTTACTTCATTTTCATCATTATCAGTCTTAGGAAGAGGCAGTAGGGTGGCAGGATTCAACACAGAACACCTCTTCAAAGCATTTGATAAACAGGCAGCTGTTTATCAAATGCTGTTTGTGAGTACGGGTCAAAACTATTTTCATTGAGTGAGGCACAGTTCCTCCCCATTCTGAATGTGCGAGGCTGAGGAGATCATAAGCCCCCTCTGGGACCATAACTGTCCATCCCCGTGGCGGGCCTACGGGCCATCCACCTAACTTTATATCTGGGCCTGTGTCATTATTCAGGTTATGAGCTCAGCTATCGAATTACAGTGGGATGCTCTGTAACATTTCTGCTTTCTCTGACATGAAAAGAGCATCCACACTCATTATTAACACATAGCTTGAAACAAGACGGTGTGAGGAGACATTTATCTTTGCCAGTTTTCAGCGGTTAGGGACTTCAAGGAAGTTTTTTTAACTTTGCTTTTGCACCTACCAATTAAGAAGTTTAGAATATGTATTCTTTTCAGTCTGGTCTTTGTTGTTTAATATCAAGACTAAATGTGCTCAACTCTCCATTTTATGATTATATTCTGTAATCTGTAATAAGTTTTTTTTTTACCCACTTAGCAATTGTAATTTTTTTTTTTTAAACAAAGGGCTGAGGAGGCGGGAATTTAAAAATGCTCCCAATTGTAGTAGGTGAAGCAAGTGAGGTAAAGCAATCCATCCAGTATCACTGAAGGAGGATAATGGGGGACCAGAATTAGTAGCAGGTCAGGATAGCTTAGTTACTACTAGACCTCGTCTACTTTCAAAAAGAGGTTTTCTTGCCTACATTTTTTTAACAGCTTTAAGCCAGAATTGATAGCAAAATTAAAACCCTAGAAGGAATGCACATATGATAAGGACAGTGAACTCTAATAGTAATAGTTAAGAGTCTCTAAATCCTTATCTAAAACCCCTCTCGACCCAGGCTCAGAGTGCTTAAAATGAAAACTTCTTGTGAACCATGAAACATTAATTTTAGTCTTCAAATCATGAGTGGAATAAGATTCACAACTTCTAGATTCGTAGGTCCAGACTTACAAACATTTTGCACTGAGTGTTAATGGTTTTTTGTTTGTAATTTACTTTCCAGTGCAAAACTTGTTTTGCACTGGAAAGTTGCCTAAATGTAACGCAAAGCAGCTTGAAGCATTGCTTTGCGTTAGTTAGCATCAAGGGAGCGTTCCATCGGTGGTACTTAGGCATTCTCATGCAAACACCCATGGTTTCTGACACAAATTCATACCTACCCAAAATTTGAGAAAAGGTTTTGCGTCAAACGTTAGCACCACTTGAAAGCAGGTGTTAAAAGGAGAATTGTTTTAATTTCTCATGTCTTTTCTGACTTTGTATGTATACTGCATTATACAGAAGACATACAAAGTAGTAGAAGTTTTAACAGTTGTCTAGCTATAGTATTTTGTACTGAAAGGGAACTCTTCCAATACAAAACGTATGCTAGACACACGCACACAACCTTGCACTATGGCTCAAACGTTTGTATGTGGCACTTACCAGCAAAATTCTGCACTTGCACTAGAGAGAGGGTAGGTGCCTTTGTAGATGTGGCACTCTCCTGCTGTCTCCATGTCACCCAACAAAACACTGCTGCTGAGTGACTGTTGTATGGTAAGTTATAACTATTATGAATGTAAGTATGTACATAGCTATATGTATTGTTTATGTTTATTTTTATTTATTTTAGTTTGAAAAGTTTTATAAAGCGCGAACAAGACCCAGACAGGTATCAGAGTGCTGTACAAAGAGAAAATTGATGTTGAAGTGAAGAAACAGTATAAGTACAATACAATAAAGCAGCATGAGAGGAACCTGAAGCATACAAATAAATGTGGGTGCTAGGGGAAGAAGAGGTAGCAAGGTAAAAGCCCAACTAGATGGCCCGAGCAGTTTCAGCATCGAATTACTTCCAAAGAGCGACGAAATACAATTTAAACCCCAAGTAAAAATGATTGTCCCGCGCATATTTCAAACACAAAGTGAAAATAATTGTCAAGCATACATTTCAACCCATAACGTAAAAATGATTGTCAAGCGTGAAAGGGAAGTGTCTAGCAAGAGTCATAGAGGTTATTGCTGAAAAAGCCTAGATGGGCCGAGCAGTTTCAGATTCAAACTACTTCCAAAGAGCGACGAAATACAATTTCAACTCCAAGTAAAAGTGATTGTCCAGCACATATTTCAAACACAAAGTAAAAATAATTGTCAAGTGTACCTTTCAACCCATAACGTAAAAATGATTGTCAAGCACGAAGGGAAGTGTCTAGCAGCTGACATAGAGGCTATTGCTGATAAAGTTCTTCCAACAGTAGCCATTTGACCTGTTTTTTAATGAAGCAGTCAAGGGGTTGGCTCTGATCTCTGTTGGAAGGGTACTCCAAATTCTTGGAGCCAGCCCTGAGAAGGTGCGATTGTAAGTTCTTTTTCTGTTGAATTTCGGTGGTTTCAGTAGTAGGGTATTAGAGCTTCTTAAGTTTCACCTCGATCCGGAGAGCTCGAGTTTTTTGCCAGGTAAACAGGGCTATTGAAGTGTATAGCTTTATGTGTCAGACAGTCTATCTTGAAACGGATCCTTGCTTCAATGGGAAGCCAATTGAGCTGGATTAAGTCAGGTGTAATATGATCATGCTTTCTGGCGCCTGTGATGAGTCTGGCTGAGGCATTCAGAGTAGCTCTTAGCGGCGCTAAACTAGATTTAGGAAGCCCCCACTAGGGTCACCAATCTGTATTCTCCTCGTGAGATAACTAAGGACTGTTTGATTTTGATTTAACTATAGCCCTGCTGCTCTATAGAATTTAGAATCTTTACATGGTATTTGTGTAGCAGATGATGAGGCGCTTTGTTTTGGTATGTGGTGCACCACTAATAAACATACTTTCTATTGCAATAGATTGGATTTCGTCTTTCAACATTGGCGATGAGTTCCAGAGGTGTTCCTGTCATCAGATCACGGAGCACAGGAGTGGTATAATCTCTGGTGACCCTATTTTGGAGTGATTGCTTCTACTAATCATTATTCCATGCAAGCTGTCATTTGAAATTATGCATTTAACCTCAAAGACTCCTGTTGTGAGTTATTTCTCGCAATATTGCAGTTACATCTATAATAGATCGTCAATTTTTCACAGCGTTTTTTAATTAAGTCTCACGCTCTTGAGGCATTGGGCTGCAACAAAGTTCATCACTTGTTGGATTTGTTAATCATTGCACGCATCAGTATAGGTCCTATGCATGGAACACGAATGCTGATTGGTTAATGTGCTAAGCATCACGTGGTTGGATACTGTCGGGAGAAAAGAAACTAAGCAACGTGATTGGATACCAACCATTGATATACATTGGGAGCACTGATCCTACATATGTTGTGATTGGACAGCATGCTTTGCAACTCTCCTACTCATTTTCGAACGGTATTTACATTGGATTTGCTTGATTTGCGACCATCGACCATTTTTGGGGCATCGTTTTTGGAAGGTTTGTTTAATGGGAGATGATAGTTTGATACTGTTTACTCACATTGATTATCTCCTTGCTTGTTATTTAGTACTCTTTTATCCTCCCATCAAGTTTCTTTAAGATAAAGGGGAACCTCCTATTCTATGGATGAGGTGGAAGGAGGAATTTGTCAAATATATGAAAGCCATTGATGGTGAATGAATGGGTGTGGACAGAAAATAAAATATCTTGCTACACTGTTTTGGAACGGAGGGCCATGTGGTTTTTAGAACTTTATCACAGGTTGATGGACAAGTAGATATTGAATTGTATGAGGAAGGTTTATTGAGGATAGAGTACAGATTTAAACCCACTACTAGTATAGCGTTGACTAGATTTAAGTTTTGTTTTCCAGCTCAAAATAATGGGGAGTCATTTGATGAATTTCTCACAGCTCTAAGGGCTCTTTCTATGAAATGTAATTTTGGTCTCATGACTGATGAGATGAATAGAGAACAAATCATTGTCTATGTCAAGAGCAAGACAATTCAAGAACAGCTATGGATCATGAATGACCCTAAGTTACAGGATGCCTTTTCCACGCACGGCTAAAGCTTTAGAGCAATTGGAGATATAGATGTCACCAGTACAAAAAAATAACGCATGTGGTGTGGATGAGATGTTTACAGTAAACAGTTCCTATTCGGATGTGTGCAGTGGGAATAAACAGTTCTAGTTCAAATAAAAAAATGGAGAGGACTACTGTATGTTATAGGTGTGGCAGTGCTTGGCATAAAGCTTTGTTTCCTCAGTGTCCTGCCATTGGGAAAGAGTGCAAAAAGCGTAGATGGGTGGGGCATTTTGCTAGGGTATGTCAGGATCTTAAGAAAAATGCCACTACTATAAAAGGGAGTGTTGGTGAAGGGAAGGAGTTAAGAAGAACTTGTCAGTGTATGAATGCAGCAGGTGATAGTAAAGGGACTGTATTGTCCATAAGAGACTTGGCACTTGTGATGATGAGCAAGAAGTTAAAAACTCAAAATATTGTGTTTGAACTTATGGCAGATTTTGGTTCTTCATGGACCATAATCACCGAGAAGTATTTTGTGGAGAAATTGTGCCATATCTTGGACTTGAATAAATTAAAACAATCAGACATCGTGGCAGAATGTTTTGCTGGATCTACAATTCATATTGTAGGTTTTGCGAGTGTGAAAATAGAATTCAAAGGGAGAGTAGTTTAAATCAAATTGTATGTGGCTGTGAGAGGAGTAAGTGTGTTAGGCTGGAGGATCGATGGAAAATGGGCATAATGTTGAACCCCAGAAGTAAGGAACCTGTGTCACTGGTCATTGATAGTCATGAGAATGGTGTAATTGATCAGTTTTCCAATGTGTTTTGTGATAAAATTGGGAAGTTTACTGGCTATTCACATAAGATTAAGGTAAAAGAAGGAGCAGTACCTATGAAGCAAAAGTTGAGGAGTGTGCCAAGTAATGTCAGACTTGAACGGAAGTGGATGTTGAAGGACATGGTTGATGGGGGCATTATCAAAGAATTTGAATCATCTAAGTGGGTGTCTCCCATAGTTTTAGCACGCAAGGCAGATTAAAAGTTGAGATTGTATGCTGACTTGAGGGATGTGAATACCAATGTAATTGTGGATTGTCACCCCCTGCTGAATATTAATTAATTAAAGTGCTATACATGCTGGAGTGGGTGAATTAGTCTTCCATGCTAGATTTAAGATCAGTGTATCACCAGATTAAATTGACTGAAGATTCATTTAAATGCTTTTCTGAAGCCACAGGGGTTGTACCACTTCAAAAGGATGCCATTTTGTTTAGACTCAGTGGCGTCAGTATTCCAAAGATCTATGTTACAGATTTCAACGATGTTTTCAAAATGATATTCTTATATTTACTAAGAATCATCAAGATCATTTGGAACATATTCATGAGATGTGTAGAAGATTAGAGAAACATAATTGACCTTGAAAAATCAACATGTAAATTGTTCTGTAACTCATTAGAGCATTTGGGTCATACTTTATCCGGAGAAGTAGTTGTACCCAAGAGGTCACTTGCATATGCCATCATCAAAGCGCCAGCTCTAGACAATAAGAACAAATAGCTTTCTCTTACAGGGTTGTGTCAATATCACAGTAAATTTATTAAAGACTTTGCAAACACGATGTGGAACTATTACTTGTATGAACAAGAAAAAATGCCCAATTTGAGTGGTCAGATAGACAGCAACAAGCATTTCAACAAATAAAAAAGGACATTCTTGACACTCCTACTTAAAAAAATTCTGCATGGGTAAAGAGTGTATCATCACAGTTGATGCAAGTTTGTTTGATTTAGGGGGAGTACAATCTCAAAGCTTTGGTAAGGAAGAGTGGAATGGGGCCTTTGCATTAAGGGCTCTTATTAGAACTGAAAGGAGATATTCTGTGATCGTAAAATAGTTAATGGGGTACATGTGAGTGATCAAGCATTTTCGAAATTATGTCTGGGGTTATCATTATATCTTGATAACAGACCATATGCCATTTGTGAATATTTTGCTTCCAGAAGGTGGGTTGAATGCCACTACTTGCATTGCAAGACTTACTTAAAGACTGCCAGAATATATTTGAAAACAAAGTATGTAACCGTTAAAAAATTATGTCACAGCAGATTATTTATCCCGATTGCCATCTCGTGCTAACAGTGTGAGTGATGACAGAGTGGAGGACAACATGATTGCCACCATTAAAGATGTGGTATCAGGTACATTTGAAGGAATAAAGGAAGATGTGTGGCTAAGGATGACATATAGCAAATGATCAAGAAGAATGTTATGGAAGGGTGGCCTAGGAGGGAGTATGTGACTTCTGAGTTGGTACCATTTTGGAAGATGTCTGGTGAGCTGGTGGTTGAAGGAGGATTATTGTTCAAGGATGGTAAATGTATACCCCCAATGGCAATACGAGTTGTGATTTACATTTGGGTCATGAGGAACATCCAGGTGTGCCTTCCAAGGAAAGACTTCTTAGAACCAATTTCTGGTGGCCAGGTTTGGATAGGGTGGCTGATAGAGTAGTGTGGGAATGTGAATTCTGTAGTAGTAGAGAAAGGACACCTAAGGCAAAGCCAACACCTTTGAAGCCAGTGGCATGTTCTTGGCAGATGATAGTGTTGGTGGATTACCATTCAAAGTGACATGAAAGGACATTTTTGCAAGGGATATATATCGTTAGGTTATTAATACAGATAATGGTGTTTATCTTAATACAAGAGATATGGAACAATTCATGAAACACTGTGGTATTTGTCATACTACTATGGCCTAGTATAAGCCTCAAGGTAATGGTCAGGTGGAGAGGTTCAATCTTGTATTGAAGGATTGGATTGTGGATGCAAAAAAAAGTAGATGAGTGGAAATATGCTAAGGGAGATGTTATGGAGGTATCACATAAAAGCACATACCAATACTGAGGTCAGTACTTTTAAATTACTCAAGGGAAGGGAACCAACTTCAAAACGGTGTCCATGGTGGTTTAGGAAGAAGTGTGGTAAGGAAGGAGAAGAGTTTGTAGACATGAATCAGGTGGCCAATAAAGAGAAGGAAAAGCAGGAAAGGAACAAAAGATGATATGAATCGAAATGGAAAGTCGAGAAATATAATTTTGTGATTGGGTACGTATTCGTAAACCAGGAGTGTTGGCGAAAGGTAGGGGAAGATGTGGTAAGGCGGTAAAAGTTTTTAAGGTCAATAGCAATAGTGAGGTTACTCAAGATGGAAAAGTGTGGAATGTCAGAAGAGTTGTGAAGTACAACCGCAGAGTGCAGTAAAAGGATGTTGGTGGAAAAGTGTGGAACAGGAATGTGATGGATATCTGGTTAGAGTTAAAAACTCACAAAGGGTCAGGTTGAACTTCTAGCTCGAGCCATTGACTGGAGTTGTGACATTTGTGTTCAGAAAGGAGTAAGTAATGGGGGTTTGGAACTGAATAGAGATGTGGAGGAGTCGTTGGCTTCCAAAATAAAAGAGGCAAGAAGACAAAGACTTCCGCCTGTGAAGTATGATAACTTTATATAATATGTTGTGCACTACTTGTTTTTCTTTTCCTTTTAATACTTTGCTTTTCAAGGGGAAAGTTGTGTTATATGTTAAGTTATAACTGTTATGAATATAAGTATGTACATAGTTGTATATATTGTTTATGTTTGATTTTGATTTAGCTGTAGTACTGTTACTGTTTAGAACTTAGAATCTTTACAGTGCTTTTGTGCAGTAGATGCTGAGGCAATGGTTTTGATATGCTATGCTGCACTAATAAACCTACTCTCTACCAGTATTTTTTCTGGATTTCATTTTTCCACAGTGACATTTTGGTAAATCTGGCACTTCATAGTCTCGACTGAATGTATTGTGAAGAAACGTGACTAACGCGTTTGAGAAACCTTTTTTTATTAAAAATACTTTCTAGCTATTCATATTGTATTAGATGGAGCATGCATGTTTGGCTCATTTGGTTTAAGTATATTATGAAGTACATACAAAAGATGATTCAAGTAAGATGGGAAAAATCACTTGATGACAGTTTAGGGAGTTAAATTAGAGGCACAAATGAAGGGCTGAATGTAGTGTGTTATAACATTGTGATTACGCTAATTGGAGAATTCCATCAAATGCTATTGATATGAACCATAAAACCAACAATGTTGCTCAATTGATGCAATCACATACATGAAGGAAAGGAAGACTCATATGCATGAAATATTATGTTAATGGCTGAAACATCTGTAAAAGAGAAAGCTAACGAGTGGCAGCAAAGAACATCCTCTTAAAGTGCCTCTAGGCCACTGACATACTATGTCAATGTAGTTTGTAAAAGAGTTACTCCAATTTTAAGGTTACACAGTGGTTTGAGTGGTACTGGATATGTTAACTAGAAACACCAGGTTCCTTCGCAGACTCTACCCACAGTACATCAGTTATCCAAAGTCATTATGGTCAATTTATTTTGATCATATGGGTTGTAGACCTCAATTTCAACCTCAACCTCAATTTTGTCAGGATGGTTTGGTCATCTAGTTGAAGGTATAACATGATATTCAGAATAAGGAAGGAGGGAGGTAGAAGGAGCTGGGATCCATTCAGCTTCCTATCAGTCACTCAAAATCAAAGGGGAATGGATCACTTGTACCTGCAACCAGGGTCCACTGTGTTTTATCTGTCAGTACTTAAAAAACCCTCATTCACGTAGGCAGGTCGTGTGGTGGTTTATCTTGATTCTCCGCCTGTATCAAATACGTGACAGCATCATCATTGGGTCTCTTTTTGTATGCTTCCTCTACCTGGAGGGAACCACTGGTTTTTACAGTAGTGATCAGTAATATGTGGTGAGTGAAAGGTGCTCAAGTGAAGTGCGTTATTTAAAAAGTGATCCTCATACTACCGAAAATAAATTTTATTCCGTTTGGTGTATGGGGAGACTATATAAAAGTAAGGTTCATGCAGGGAGCAACTGTTTATGAGTCTACTGCACTATAGTAGTCCAATCCAATGGTCGACATGTTTCAGCCCCTTTGGGTGCCCCTAAGGGGTCGGGAGGCTTTCTTCAGGACCTAAAAACAATATAGGAATTGGGTATTTTCCAAATCCAGAGTGGAATTAGTCGGAGTATGATTACTCTGAACTTAAGGTCAATAGTACCTAGAGTGAAAAAGAGAGTAGACAAACAGGCAGTACTGATAATGAGTGCGAGTTAAAAACTACCACCACAAAAAGCATACAACTGACGCCAGAGCTCAAATGGACAATTAGACAACATGCCAACTGTAACTCAACACACGTTGTCTACATGATCATCTGTCCTTGCAACCTCAGGTACATCGGAATGACTTGACGCAAAATAAAACAGAGGATCTGTGAGCATAGGAGTAATGTCAAATGCAAAGGTGAAACGATCAAAATGAGCACACACTTTATTGAACAGAAACACTCCATCCACGACCTAAAGTGGGTGGTCATTGAGACACTAACTGGGACAACCCAAAATGCAGAGAAAATTTTATTTGAAAAAGAGCAGAGATGGGTACACCATCTAAGGACAGACTCATCAGGATTAAACAATAACATCCCCTGGCTCAGCATAAAGTAATCCCTGTCTACCTTTTCTTGGGTGCTGTAATAATTACTGAAAACCACCCTTTCCTTAGTTGACATTATAGTAATTATTGCACGTAATTATTAATTGCCTACTATGAAGAATTTAAACTCAACGTCACTTTTTTAACAGCACCAGCATATTCGAGTAACAACTCCTAGTATCGGAGTCTTTTTTCACCACTAATCTGTAGCTTAGATTCCAGTGAGTCTTTTTTCACTTGTTACTACAGATTATGTAACATAATGGCCACTTGTGAGATCTCACGCCACCCGGGACACTGAAACCAGCGCCAGCACAAGTTGTGCAACCTGCAGAAGAGGGCGCGTAACGATATTCACCGATATACAAAGAGCGGCATATACCCTACTTCAGCCAAGCATGGCAACTAAGATAGCGATATACAGTGACTACAAACAAATTGATTGATCTAAAATGCACCACCCTTAGTAACACAATAATAGCACTATTACGATGAACTTGGGCCAGAGAAACGCTGCGCAGATGACAATACCAAAAATTCTGCGCAGATGACAACACCAAAAATAACTGAGCACACTACTCTGAATTACTGGTCATACACATCATCAGTTTTATGTGCATATCTATATGAGTCACTACCGCACAGCTAGAGGACAACCCGTTTGCCTTTACCTACTGTAATAGACTTCTTTCATTAGGAAATACAGTGTATAAGGAATTGCCATTTTCTCCTATTTGCTTATCTCTCGTACCACATGTTCAAGTTGAACAAAGGTGAACATCATCATAAGACCTATTCATTTTTTTTAAAACTGTTTAAAAAAAAAACAAGGGTGGCTGCATGAGCATGCCCATGTACCACCCATGGAACACCCCTTAATGCAAAGTAGTGCAAAACAGCACAAAGCACTGTTGGATTAGTGTCAGGCAATTTTACAGTGCAAAACAGGTTTTGAGCTGGAAATAAATTCAAACTATACAATTTGTGCTGGTTTATGTCACGACTGTGAAACAAAACCTGTGTAAAATGTTAGTAATCCGCCTCATGGAGATTAAGCTATTTGTCCAGAATGACATTATGTTGAGTCAAGCGCTGAGGCCAGGATTTGAACCTAGGTCACCAAGTTCCAGAGGCCGCAGCTTTAGACACTAAGCCACACATCCTCAAGTGGGAGCTGTACCCCAGTAATTTATGGACCCTCAAGTTTTATCTCAGGCAATCTAGCTCCGCTGTCCTTGTTGATCTAGGAGACGCCACTCTCCTTGACATTAAACCTACTGATTAGCAGAGTACAATCAAACAGAAACCAGGAGCACTCAATATCTGAGTTCTAGATCAAAAATAAATTTTAAAAGATTTATTACAGAATTCTTAACCCCTTCGATGCTCATGACGGAGCAGTTCCGTCATGAGCATCGGTTGGACTGTGCTCATGATGGAACCGCTCCGTCATGAGAACAACCCCTGGTGGAAGTGCTGGCGCTCCCCCCCCCCCCACAGGGCATTGATCTTGCCCCCACAAAGGGGGATGGCAGCGGAAGAGTTTCTGCTGCCACCCCGACCCCCCCACGATTCCCCATGACGTCAGCGCGCACAGCACGCGCCGACATCATCAGGAAGCGCTGGGACGCCTGAAAGCCATTTGCTTCCAGTCATCCCAAGCAGGAGGAAGTAGGTTTTGGTCTCCGGTGGGGCCGGGGGGCGATTTTTTAAAGTATTGAGGCATCGGGGGAGAGGAAAGAGTATTTCCTCTCCCCTGATGTCTCAATACGGGGCATTCCTGCAGCACGATCGCGCACAGTGTCACGATCGTGCTGCAGGAATGCCCCCACTAGGAACCAGGGATGCTTTTTTGTTGAAAAGGAAGCAGCTCGTTGGGCAAGGGTCGCTTCCTAAAGGGGGCATATAATTTAAAGACTTTTCTGCCCCCCTGGGGCCAGAGCACCTCTGTTTTTTGGCGTTTCTGGCCCCAGCGGGGGCAGAAAAGCCTACTAGAGCCAGGGATTTTTTATTTATAAAAACGGAAGCGACCCCTTGGGGAAGGTTTGCTTCCAGGCCCCTAATTTTAAAAAAATGTGTACTCTGCCCCCCTGGGGGCAGATTGGCCTGTGTATTTGGCCTTTCTGCCCCCCGGCAGAATACCCACTAGACACCAGGGAGTCTTTGTATTAGCTAAAGGAAGCGACCCCTTGGGTAAGGATCGCTTCCTTAGGGGGCACATTTTTTAAAAGTCTTTTCTGCCCCCCCCGGGGATTGTTTGCCTTCGTTTTTTGGCGTTTCTGGCCCCTGGGGGAGCAGAAAAGCCCACTAGGGCCAGGGATTTTTTTTAAAAAATGGAAGCGACCCCTTGGTGAAGGGTCGTTTCCAAGGGCCTCATTTAAAAAAAATTATATTCTGCCCTCCCTGGGGGCAGATCGGCCCGTGTATTTGGCCTTTCTACCCCCGGGGCAGAATACCCCACTAGACACCAGGAACTTATTTGAAATTGAAATGGAAGCGACCCCTTGGGCAAGGGTCGCTCCCAGGGGGCAGATTTTTTAAAATAAATTTGGTTAATGTTTTTTCTGCCCCTCCTGGGGACAGATCTGCCCCCATTTTTGTGGCCTTTTTGCCCTAGACGGTGGGGGGGGGCAGAAAACCCTTCTAGGCACCAGGGATTTATTTCTTTTGCAAGGGGGGCATATTTCTATCTGCTGTTTTCTGCCCCGCCCTCAGAAAAGCTCACCCGATCCCTTGGGCAAGTTCACCCCCATTTTTGCACAGCCCTATTAGAAGGCCCATCTGGCAGATTGACCAATTGGGTAGCGACATATTGTGTTATAATGTTAATTCTTTTATTTTTTGTGAATTGCAATTGTAATGCTTTTTTTCTCCCTTTTTGTTCTAGTTGAAAGCTTTTGCTCTTTAGACTGTTCCAGGTTGCGGTTTTGTTACTTTTGGTTCTGCTGTTTGTGTAGTTGATTGTGTTTGTTTAGAGACCTTTTTTTGCACAATGTAAATGTTTTTCATTTCTCTGCATGAATGTGTTTTTTGCAAATGGTGTACGAATTGCAGTATGTTTGGCTTCTGTTTTTTGAGTGTCAAAAACGTTTTGCATTTGTGCTCGATGTGTATTTTGTTGTTTTGTGAGTAATTGGTTTTGTTTTTTTCCGTTTTAGTGGGATATCATTTTTGCTGTCTCTCTGCAGGGTAGGTGCTGGTGAGTGTAGCGGTCTCTTGCAAGTGAATTGTATAGTTTTTGAGTATACTGATCTTTGTGATAAAAGCACACATCTATTTTACTTACTTATTTTGCAAAGTGTTGGTTGTTGTTGACTTGTTTTTGCAGTTTCCTTTCTTAGTAAGGATAATGGTCAGCCGCAGGATTATTGCTCAGCAGGTTGTTGGTATGCTTTTTGAGTCTTCCTCTGGTCCAGAGACTGACTCTGATTCTGAGGCAGAGGTGGGAGAGGAAGATTCAGGCAGTGAGTTTTCTCTCCACATGGCATCATCGGATGATGAAGCTACTCTCAGTGCGGATGAAGCTACTCTTAGTGCGGATGAAGGGCCTGTGATAGAGGAGGACATTGATGTGCCGATAGTGCGGCAAGAGGCATCTGGGCTACAGCCTGGGGCTGCAAGGCTTCCCGTTGGTGTAGTGTGGCAAGAGGCATCTGGGCAGCAGCCTGGGGCTGCAAGACTTCCCGTTGGTTTAGTGCTTCAAGAGGCATCTGGGGCTGCAAGGCTTCCCATTGGTAGGCTTCCCATTGGTATAGTGCAGCAAGAGACATCTGGGCTGCAGCCTGGGTCTGCAAGGCTTCCCGTTGAAAGTGCTGACATCTGGGTTGCCCCAGGGATTGTGCGGCCGGCATTGCCAGACTTTACTGGTGTTCCAGGGTGTAGAGTGAATACTGAAAACTTTTTGCCGATAAATTTTTTTCAGTTGTTTACGGATGATGTATTTTTGGCAGAGATTGTTGAGCAGACTAATTTGTATACCAAACAGTTTTTGAGGGACAACAGTGCCAGCATTAAGCCCCACTCTAGAGCTACCCGGTGGACTCCCACAAATCTGGAAGTTCTTGGGTTTAACTTTTTTGACGGGCTGGCTAAGGAAGCCATTGATGTCTTCATATCGGTCTACTAGTTGATGGCAACTGCTATATTTCCGGCAGTCATGAGTCGTGATAGGTATATGCTTCTGCTTCGGATGATGCATTTTGTCGATAATGGTTTAGCGTTGCCACATGATCACCCTGATTGTGACCGTCTTTTTAAGATTCGGCCTGTCATTGATCACTTTGTTGATCGATTTTCTGAGATCTATGCTCCAAGGAAAGAAGAAATAGCAGTGGATGAATCTTTGGTGTTGTTCAAGGGTCGCTTGGTTTTTAGGCCATACATTCCTAGTAAGAGGGCACGCTAGGGAATTAAGCAGTATAAGCTGTGTGACAGTAGGACTGGATATGTCTCTAATTTCAGGGTGTACACGGTAAGGAATGCAGGATTAACCCCCCTGGCTGTCCGTCCACTTTTGGAGTGACAGAGAAAATTGAGTGGAAACTTGGTAGAAGATTTTTTCACAAAGGTCACCATTTATACGTAGATAACTTCTACACTGGTGTGCGGTTGTTCAGGGAATTGGCCAAATTGGACACTGTTGCTTGTGGCACAATCCGCTCTAACCGTAAAGGTTTCCCAAAATAACTTGTTTGTCAAAAGCTTGTGCGGGGACAGTGCAGTGCGTTGCGTTGCGAGGAGCTTCTAGCTGTGAGGTTTTCAGACAGGAGAGATGTCTACATGCTGACTACCATCGATGATGAAAACACTTCACCTGTGACTATTTGGGGTCAGGTTGCTGAAGTGCGCAAACCTGTGTGCATTTTAGACTATAATAGGCACATGGGTGGTGTTGACAGAGTAGATCAGAGGTTGGAACCTTACGCTGCTCTTCGTAAGGCTTACATTTGGTATAAGAAGTTGGCTATCCATCTTTTCCACTTGGCAACCTTTATTGCTTTTGTTGTATTCCAGGATTCTTGTCCTGAGTCAAAGATGACTTTTGCTACGTTTCAGGAGTCTGTAATAGGCAGCCTTGTTTTAGTGGGACAGGCAAGTGTTCATAGAGTTGGATTAGTGGAGGATGTTGCTAAATTGAAAGATCCCCACTTTCCTGATCACATTCCTCCCACACCCACAAAAGACTTTCCCAGTAGGAGATGTAGAGTCTGTTGGCGAAGAGGTACGTGGAAGGAGTCTCGTATGTACTGCCCGAGTGTCCTTCTAACCCTGGGCTGTGTGTGCCTGCTTGTTTTAGAATGTACCACACACAAAATAATTTTTGGGAGCATTCATGAGTGGTAAAGTGAACTGCCTGGCCTTTTGTTTAATATTTTTTTGTTCAGTTTCAAGGTTGGCATTTGTGTAGTGTATTTAGTTACAGATTTTATGTTAGTAGATTTGTATCTATTTGCAATTTGTTTGTGTTTTCTTATTTATATTAAAAAAATCCTAAATGTGATGGCGGTGTGCGTGGAGTGGTACTTGGCTAGCGGTGTGTTTAGACTGGCGCTTGGCTGGCGGTGTGCGTGGACTGGCGCTTGGCTGGTGGTGTGCATGGACTGGCGCTTGGCTGGCGTGTATTTTGATTTGCGCTTGGCTGGTGGAGTGTTTAGATTGGCGCTTGACTGGCGGTGTGTTTTGATTGGCGCTTGGCTGGTGGTGTGTTTGTACTGGCGCTTGGCTGGCTGTGTGTTTGGATTGGTGCTTGGCAGGCGGTGTGCGTGGACTGGCGCTTGGCTGGTGGTGTGTTTTGATTGGCGCTTGGCTGGCGGTGTGTTTGGATTGGCGCTTGGCTGGCGGTGTGCGAGGACTGGTGCTTGGCTGGTGGTGTGTTTGGACTGGCGCTTGGCTGGTGGTGTGTTTGGACTGGCGCTTGGCTGGCGGTGTGCGTGGACTGGCGGTGTGCGCGGACTGGCGCTTGGCTGGCGGTGTGCGTTGACTGGCGGTGTGTTTGTACTGGCGCTTCACTGGCAGTGTGTTTGTACTGGCACTTGGCTGGCGGTGTGCTTGCACTGGCGCTTGACTGGCGGTGTGCGTGGACTGGCGCTTGGCTGGCGGTGTGCGCGGACTGGCACTTGGCTGGCGGTGTGTGTGGACTGGCGCTTGACTGGCAGTGTGTGTGGACTGGTGCTCGGCTGGCGGTGTACGTGGACTGGTGCTTGGCTGGCGGTGTGTGAGTAGTGACTAGCTGCTGGTCACTATACACACTGCTAGCCAAAGGCCACTCAACGCAATCCGTGAGCTGGTGTGGTTGCTGTGTCAGGAATGTGGGCTTGTGAAAGTGATGGGCCCTTGAATGGCGCTGTCTGCTGGTGTGAGTGTTGTATTGTGCTGGCCCCACGGCTGGCGTTGTGAATGGTTTTGTATGTGTCATACATATGAAAGGTGTATGAATGGCCTGTAAAGAGGTTGTTGCCTTGTCATGGCTTCGCAGCTCACGAGCTGTGAGTCAATGGTTCAGTTTCTCGTCCTTTCAATTAACAGTGCATTTCCTTTTTGTGAAATCTCTGGTTAATACAACTGTATATACTGAACCATCACTCACCCTCGTGCCAAATCCAACCAGTATGTTTATGTGCTAGAGGAATAGGTGGGTGTGCATAAAAATGTGTCTTTTTGTTTTTGTCAAGCAGGATGTACCTTGTCCTTTTTGTGAATGTTGTAATGTGTTGGTTTTGTGCCTGGTGGTGTGAATGGTCTTGTGTGTATCATGTATGAAAGGTGTGTGAATGGCCTGTAAACCAGTTGGTGCCTTGAAGTGGCTTTACAGCTCACGAGCTGCGAGTCACTGGTTCAGTTTCTTGTCCATTCAATTATTGACAGTGTATTTAATTTTGTGAAATCTCTTGTTAATACAATTGTATATGCTGAACCATCACTCGCCCTCGTGCCAAATACAACCAGTATGTGTGTGTGCTTGAGGAATAGGTGGTTTTGCTTACAAATGTGTCTTTTCTGTTTATGTCAAGCAGGGTGTACCTTGTCCTTTTTTGTGAATGTTGTAATGTGTTGGTTTTGTGCCTGGTGGTGTGAATGGTCTTGTGTGTATCATCTATGAAAGGTGTGTGAATGGCCTGTAAAGCGGTTGGTGCCATGAAGTGGCTCTACAGCTCACGAGCTTTGAGTCACTGGTTCAGTTTTTTGTCCATTCAATTATTGACAGTGCATTTCATTTTTGTGAAATCTCTTGTTAATAAAATTGTATATGCTGAACCATCACTCGCCCTCATGCCAAATCTAACCAGTATGTGTGTGTGCTTGAGGAATAGATGGCTGTGTAGTAATATTTGTCTGTTTTGTCTCTCTGCCAAGTTGTACATTTCATCTAAGAATTACCTAACAACTGTAGCTTTTGTCGTAAACTAAACACCTATGGGAGTGCATGGTGATGTCTCTCTTGTGGATCCCAATAAGTTATCTTACCCACAATGTCCTGCAAACCTCAAAATGTGACTGTGACATTTTCCTTGCATTATTGTGCCCAAATTTTTACACTGCAGAAAGTAACAACAAATTTCCAACCCCCAGCATTTCTCCAAGTATCCCAATAGAAATGGCACCTCACTTGTATGGGTGGGCCAAGTACGGATGTAACGGTATATTGCTTTCAAAGAGCTGTCATTATTAGAAGAAGTTACAGGTGAAAACGTTGACACAAAAGGCTGTTTTTTACAACTATTTTTCAATTTTTCCTATATTTAACTGTTCCACACAAATGACCCCTTGCTGAATTCAGAACTTTGTCTACTTTTCTAAAATGTATAGCGTTCCAGGATCCAATATTGCTTTCACACCCATTTCTACCATTAACTGGAAGGAGGTTGAAAGCACAAAAAATAGCAAAAATAGGCTATGTCCCAGAAAAATGCCAAAACTGTGTAAAAAATGTTGGTTTTCTGACAAAAGTCTGTCATTCCCTAAAAGTTGGGAAAATGGTGATTTCAGCCCCACAAACCCTTTTTTGATACCATTTGCAGGGAAAAACTCAGACACTTTCATTTGCAGCCCTTTTTTCCCATTTTTCCCAACAAAAAAACAACAAAATTTAGCTGTATTTTGGCTAATTTCTGGGACCCCTCCAGGGGAATCCATAAACCCTGGGTACCTTTGGAATCCCCATGATGTTGGAAGAAAAGGACGCACATTTGGCGTGGATACCTTATGTGGTCAAAAAGTTACAGGGGCCTAAGCGCGTACTACCCCAAATAGCCAAGATAAGGCTTAGCACGGGGGGAGGGGGGAAAAGGCCTAGCAGCGAAGGGGTTAATATAAATGATACCGAGTAAAGCGGAGAGAGCCACTCTGATACAGAACACAAAAATCAAAACCAGAGCTAGGATCTCTATTTAAGCAGTTAAATATCTTCAGATTTTAACTATCAAACTTATAAAGAGTACTAACAGCATTCTAAGAAAGAAGAAGAAAGTCTCAAATAAATCGGACAGAATCTTGGGAGAAAACGAAAAGTCACTCTCGAACCTTCAAAACTAAGGGTTTTTATACACATTTTATGCTTACACAATTAGCAAAACCGTACATTCAGCATGGCATGATCATGTCTAGGTTGCATTGGCATACCAAAAGCAACCTTCAAATAAGTTAAACTCTAAACTAATCCATTTCTTAAGGTAAAAGAAATCTTCTGTTTGCCTCCTCAGCAACTGTACTCCAGAGAGGTACAATACAATATGAAACACTTTTCAAATAAAAGCTCAAATAATTTAGTTTTTCTACAGGCCTACATTGGAACTTCTAGCAGAAATCCTTCAAAACTACACATAGTGTACACAGTGAAAAGTTTCATTAACAATACACGCTTTCTAAAGACAATCAGCATTTACATCATAGAACTCTGTGTTCTGCAGAAGCTGTGCGGAGAGAAGGCTCTCAGCGGGTCTCTGACTGGGAGGAGGAAATGAACAGGAGCAAGATGAGTAGAACACCAGAAACTTCATCCATTCTAATAAAGTGAAGTCTTGCATAAACATATGTTATAACAATACTATGTTATTAACCACACTTAGAAACAATATAGTTAAGTCATTTTAGGTGTATCAACATTAGTTCATCTGTTAAACCATATGCATAATTGATATCACTAAAACTAACAATAGATCTGTCACCCAAAATCTGTTCATAAGAAAAAACTATAACAACTTCCCCCTTTCATTACTGTTAAAAAATCACTTAAAATCTAATTATTAAACTTTAATAATTAGCCATTAGTTAGTAGATGTTTTCAACTTCTTAGGTAGTAGAACATTCTCCTGCATCATCTTTAGTTGATGATACACCTGATCTTTGCCGTCTCTCATTTCCAAATCATTTGATCAAATTATTATTACTCTCAGTCCTACTGTAATATCTAATTACACATGCCAACTTTTTTAATGAAATAAATAAAACAATTACACATATTATTATGATAATTAAAGGTGTTAGGATTGATTGAAGAACATCACCACCAATATTACCTATCCATTCATCTACTTTACCAAAAGTCCTTTCTAAATCACTTATTTAGGATTGCACAGATTCCCATAGACTTGGCTCCTCCAAAAATTTGATCTCATTAGTTAAATTAGTTATGTTAGTAATGAAAACATAATTGCCTTACAAACTCTGCCTTCTTTTGCCAAAAGAATATCTAAGGAAGACGATTCTGAATAACCATAGCCCTAATTGTTTCACTCTCCTTAAACTATATTCATCACTTTACTCACCTACATGATACATTCTAGGAAAAATAAAATCAAATAAAAAAAACCCACACAATTTCCTCCCAGGTTAAAAATAGCAGTCTTCTTACATACATAATAGATTCCCCTCATAATGTGCTCTTCTCCAGCCAAAAGATTTCTACCTCCTTCATAGGATTTGTCACACCCACTCTCACCTAAAAACTCTATCCTTTTCCATAGGACTACACTTTACTATTCACATTTCACCTTTTCTTTCCTGCTCCATTCTTAATCTAGGATGTAAGTCTGAAAGTCTTTCATTTCTTCCTAGGCAATTGTCCGCTCCTCTAAATTTTTCACTATTTTCACCCATGTTTCATTATATTCTGTAATAATGTCATGCGCCCCATTACTCCAAAGACACAAGTAATTTCTATTCAAGTAAGTGTCATATCTGTTTTGTCCAATCAGTCTCAAATACACACCTTACTTAACCCCTCTGTTATTTTAATCAATGAGCAAATTCTCTAGACACACCTTAAAGTCAGTCAAGTGAAGAGAAACATATTCCTCATAAATAAAGATTGCAACAAAAACACTACACAATAAAGCACATGTAATTTCAACCTGTACATATGTTAAGCTCTCCCCCGCAAATGTAAGAAGGTAAATACACACATAACACTTACTAATCTTCATTGTGTCCACATATTAGTTCCAACTTCAACACTGCTATCGATAAGATCTGAAACACATCCCACATGAGTCAGAAAGCCCACCAACAAACACTGATAGCGTTTTGTTCAAGAATGTCATCCCTAACATTTTACAGCATCTGCTGTTTTCCATGTTCTATTGAGACAAAAATCTTTTTTGTAGTAAGAATAAAAAATGAACAAAAGATTTCTTTAAAACGATAATATTTTTCTTCTTTTCTTCATATTTCATTTAAACAATAATAAAAAAACTAAATTTTAGGAAAAATCTTTAATAATTTTCTTTAGTCCTTTTCAAATGTTGGTATATTGAGTTTAAAACAATTTTTAAATAGATTAGCTATATTCAGTATCTTATTTCAGTTTTCAAAAATATTCTTTCTGTTTCAGTTAATGTCTTTTTATCAGATCTGGATTCTTTTTATTCAAAGTCTTTATTTTACTGTCAAGGTTGTTCATCTTCACTTTCAGTCTCAGTCTGCGAGTCAATGTCAAGTTTGTATTTTTCACCAAAGAATAATTCTCCTTAATTGCATATGCTTCTTCTTCTTCAGATACTGTGACTAGATACACCCATTTAGGCAAGGCTTATTTTCAATTTGGAACTCTCCTTCTGGTTGGACTTTTTGCAACTAGAGATTCGCTTTCACTAGTTTCTAAATTCAACTGTCTCCCTATGTCTCTACCAGGTTTAAAGTGTTTTGTTTTGCAATTGCTTTTCCTTGGAATGTCTTCAATCTTTTCTTTTTCAACAACAGTCTTTAACCCTTGGTCTTCCACAAGACTTTAATGTGAGCCTGTTAGACCTGTCAGCCCTTTGGGTGGTCCCTCCTCATCATTATTTATTTTGTCCCACTTTTGCCTCAAACCCTGTTTGAATTTTTCCTTTTTGGGAACCACCAGACTTTTTCGTGTTGCTACAGATTCAGGGAGCCATTTTAGCTACCCCTGAAACTTCTGTCTGAGGGCCTGGAGCACAAAATGGTGGCCACCTGTGACATCACCAGCATCCACTGGAACCTACCAGCACCTTCCAGAACATTCCAGGAGATTCCAGAACTCTGTGACAGTTGGAGACCGTTTAGAATGTTGGGAGGTTAAGACAGAGTGTTGGCAGTTGGAGCTGGCAGTTGGCACCTGACTGGTGAAGAGAGAGGAGCACAACAGTGAAGGAGGAAGGAGTGAAGCAGCAGGGGTGGAAACTTGTGCCTGGAGTGGGGTCCATAAACCCACCCTTGATACTTGTCCCTACTGATGGATCCCAGCCTATAGCCCTGTGTGGGAAGAAGACAGAAGAAACTTATCCTAAGGACCTGGACAGCAGGAACAGGCCTTAGAACCAAGAAAACAGCAAGATTCTGACCTGAGAACTGGTTTCCCTGGAGTCCGGCGTCGAGTAGCCTGAAGACCTGGAGCCCGAGGTGGAGAAGCGGCGCTGACTGAAGTAGCAGACGTCGTACCCGGAGCCGCCTGAGGTCGTGAGAGGGCGCCGACGAAGGTCGTGAGGAATACCAGAGGTCGAGGAGGAAGTGAACCGAGGTCGAGCGAGCGGCGTCATCGGAGGAGTGAAGTCCGCCCTCCGGAGTCGTCGGAGACCGAGGTAGAGGAGCACCGGAGGTCGGGAGTGAGGATCGCACTCCGGAGTCGCCCGGAACCTGTGTGGAGGAGCACCGGAGGTCGGGGGTGAGGATCGCACCCCGGAGTCGCCGGAAGTCGACATCGAGGCCAGGCCGGCTGACGTCATCGGAGCCGAGAGCGCCATCGGACCGGAGCCGCCCGAAGTCGACATCGTGAAGAGACTGCCCGACGCCGTCGAATCGGAGGTCGAGATCGAACCGAGGCCACCGACATCGGACCGGAACCGCCTACCGGCGTCGTCAAAGAACTGACATTGTGCCGAGGCCGCCGAGACCGAACCGGAACCGCCTCACGGCGTCGACACGACTCCAGCGGCGTCGGAACATCAGAAAAAGGGCAGTAAGTGGAGTAGAGGGCGCCTAAGGCCCTGTGGAGACCTGAGAGCCTACTCTAAGGGGCTAGGGAGGTGCTGAAACCAACCTGACTGTGCCTGGGGTGAACTGGGACTAACCTAGAGAGGTTGTGTGGAGAGAGAAAGCCAGGGCACTGGTATTCCCCCCTTTGATCTACCTCAGTTTAGGCCTCAGCCTTGTCCCAGCCAGGGAGTAGCCCCCCTCAAGCCTTCCACAACCCTACAAGCTGTGCCTGGGCCAAATCAGCCCATAAGAATTGAAGTGTCATCTGATTATATGAGGGTTGCTGTATACTTTTAATTATTTATTGGGGGTACTGTATTTATTGAATTTTGACCTATTTATTGCTGCCCTATATTTATAGGTCCACAGGACTTGATGGTGTACAATATTTATTGGTACAGTATTTATTGCCTCAAAGTATTTAATTGTCTGTATATATTGCACTTGTATTTATGCCCTGTTATTTATGATCACCCCTATTTATTTCATCAAACAGCCAATATTTATTTGACCTGCACTAATTGAAACTTGTATATTGTGATTGACCTATTTATTTTTCCAATCAGCAACTAAGAGAAAAAGATAAAGAAAGAATATTTTCATAATTTTTACGGTGTAGAGTCGTTTTTGGAACGGATGCACGCATGGTTATTGTATGGGTATATTGTATGCTTAGCACTGCGCCTGTTTCCTGACCACTCGAGCCAAGCTACCACAGTGTGTTCGGGGAGTCCACCACCACCCTGCGGAGTGGGAGTGGGCGTTTCCAACATAAATTGGTGTTCAGCGGTGGGATAGAGCTGTGCCTACATATACTCAACAATAACTGTGGGTAGTCCATAGGCCTACACCGGGAGTTTTCTCACAGCGGCCTTCCTAATTGTGGGTTTTTGTTTTTTCCAAATTTACTCTGGTGGTGGGAGGAGGTATTACTAAAGGTACCCCCCTACATTGCTACTGCACAAAACCTGTCCTCTAACCTGAGTGGGCAAGATGGAGTTTGTACTAGAGAATCTAGAAACGTACACTGTGGCCCAACTCAGGGAGTTTTGCCAGCGGGAGGGGGTGTACTGTCCCCCAGGAGCAAAGAAGGGTGCACTCCAAACCAGCTTAAGGGCTTGGGGGGAGGCACGCCGAGAAAGCAAGGCTGAGGAGGAAGACAGGGATGGAGAGCCTGACCCCGAGGGGGCTGAGATGTACCAACCTGAGGTGGGGAACCTGTCAGCAGGGCCCAGGACACTTTCTAGGAAGGGCAGCACTGTCTCTAGCGGGGGCTTATCCAGCGTGGAGTTAGCAGATCGGAGAGAGAAAAGACAGCTCACATGGGACTTAGCAAAGCTGGAGAAGGAGAAGGAGGAACAGAGGTTGGCTCATGAGACGGAGAAAGAGAGGATGGCTCATGAGATAAGACTGAAAGAGATAGAGCTTCAGATCCTAAGAATTGGAGCACCAACTGTTCCTAATGGTGGCAGCCAAATCCAAGAGTCCACCAGGGAACCCAAACCTTACCTGCCAAAGGACATAGTAGCTAGCTATGGGGCGGGTGACGACATCGCCAAGTGGCTAGCAGCCTATGAGGTCTCGTTGAGGGCCCATGGGGTCCCAGTGAAGTACTGGGGAGGGGGATTGTATAAGTACATGCCTCCAGCTGGTAGGGATGCTTTATTGGCCCTCGAAGAGGATGAGCAGACCCACTACCCCACCATGAAACTGGCGCTCATCAGAAAGTTTGGACTAACACCTGAAAAGTACAGACAGAAGTTCAGGGGTAGTCACAAGCTGGGCACACAGAATTGGGTGGACTTCCTGGACTATGCAAAGAAGGCACTGGAAGGTTGGATTCAGGGCAGTGAAGTAAGGAACTACGAGGAGCTGTTTGACCTAGTACTGAAGGAACACCTACTCGAGAAATGTTTCCCTGAACTGCGGCAACACCTGGTGGATAGCAAGCTGACCAGCCCCCGGAAGCTTGCTGAGGAGGCGGACATTTGGGCTAGTACCCGGGTGTCCACAAGGGGGACTGGAGGGGATACTCAAAAGGCCGGACAGGGCGCCCCCCAGAAGAAAGAGGGAGGGGAAAAGAAAAAGGAGTTCTCCAAAGGCCCCCAAAATAACTTCCAAGGGAAGGGAACAGGATTCACCTCTAAGGCTAACCCACCCAGAAACCCTAATCCTGGCCAGAGTCAGCAGCCAAGGGTTGTCCATTGCTACGAGTGCGGTGGCGTTGGACACTATAAAGGAGATCCGAAGTGTCAGAAACGATCACCCCCTCCCACTGGAGGAAAGACCCCCGGAGTAGCTAGTGTAGTGCTCGGGGAGGAGATGCCCTTAACTAAGGGAAGGGAGTGGGCGGGTGTCACTTTAGTGTCCCTGGGAGAACGGGAGATGGTTCCTAAGATCCAGGTGCCCGCAAATACCGCAAAGTATGGGCAGTGGATCACCATCAACGGCCAAAGAGGGGAGGCTCTGAGAGACACAGGAGCCAGTATGACTATGGTGCGTAGCCAGCTGGTGTCTCCAGAGCAGGTAATTCCCGATGTACTCCACCCAGCCGCGATGGCTGACGGCAGAACAGGTCACTATCCAGTGGCCGAGGTTCCCTTTGAATGGGGGGGGGTTGCAGGTTCACTTCGAGTTGCCGTAAGCCCTGCCGTGCCAGTCGATTGTCTGCTGGGCAATGACATGGAGCACAACGCTTGGAAGGAGGTGGAATACCGGACTCACACCGAGATGCTGGGTACACCTGACTGGGCCTGTGTTAGCACAAGGTCCGCGACTACCCGAAGAGGGAGTTCATTCCGGCTGGAGCCTGGAACAAAGGCCCAGCCAGCTGCCAGTCAAGGGAAGAACCGAGGACAGGAGGAGCCTGCCTCGGCGTCTCCACCCCGTAGGACGGATAGGCCACCGGAGGTGGTGGACCAGGAGTCTGCGGAGGGGGACGTTACCAACCTGGAGGACCTACCCATCCTGGCCGAGTGGCACGTGGAGGGAGGCCCGTCCAGGGAGGAATTCTGCCAGGGCCAGAGGGAGTGCCCTACCCTTGAGGGGCTGAGGCGACAGGCCGAAGCCCAGGCAGCAGGGAACGTTGAAGGGAACTACAGTGTTTACTGGGAGGATGGCCTCCTCTACAGTGAACCCAAGGCACCCCTACATGGATCGTCACGAGCCTTGGTAGTTCCTCAACGTTATCGAGCCTTCCTTCTGGAGTTGGCTCACGAGATACCATTGGCAGGACACCTGGGGCAAGACAAGACCTTCGCCCGTCTTGTCCCACACTTTTATTGGCCTCAGATGAAAGTGTCGTCCGATACCTACAGCCGGACATGTGTGTCTTGCCAAGCCAGTGGGAAAACAGGGGTGAAGCTGAAAGCTCCCCTGGAACCACTTCCTGTCGTTAGCACCCCCTTTGAAAGGGTGGGCATCGACATTGTGGGTCCATTAGATCCACCGACTACAGCTGGTCACAGGTTTATCCTGGTTCTGGTGGATCATGCCACACGGTACCCAGAGGCAATACCTCTGAGGACCATAACAGCACCTGTTGTGGCTAGGGCCCTGATGGGAATCTTTACCCGAGTGGGTTTTCCCAAGGAAGTTGTGTCCGACAGGGGGACCAACTTCATGTCAGCATATATGCGGGCAATGTGGAAGGAGTGTGGAGTGACCTACCGGTTCACAACTCCTTACCACCCCCAGACCAATGGTCTGGTGGAAAGGTTTAACAAAACCTTAAAAGGCATGATCCGAAGTCTGCCTGAAAGCCTGCGGAGGAAATGGGACGTCCTCCTACCCTGTTTACTTTTTTCCTACAGGGAAGTGCCACAGAAGGGAGTGGGCTTCAGCCCCTTCGAGCTTCTGTATGGGCACCCTGTACGTGGACCTCTTAACCTGGTGAGAGACGGATGGGAAAGAACTCCCAGAAAGCTCCCCCAGGATGTGGTGAGCTACATGCTGGCCTTCCGGAGCCAAATGGCTAAGTTGTGGAAGCAAGCTTCTGACAACTTGGAAGCCAGCCAAGCAGTAATGAAGGCGTGGTATGACCACAACGCTCACCCGGTGGAGTTGGAGCCTGGCCAGAAGGTGTGGGTGATCGAACCAGGAGAGCTTAGTGCCCTCCAGGATCGCTGGTCAGGACCCTTTGAGGTGTTGGAGACGAAGGGTAAGGCTACCTACTTGGTGGACCTGAAGACCCCTCGTCAGCCCCTGCGGGTGCTGCATGCCAACCGCCTCAAACCCCACCACGAGAGGCCCGAAGTCATCTTGATGATGGTGACTGACGGAGGAGAGGACGTGGAAAGCGAGCCTCTCCCTGATCTGTTTGCGTCTCAGGAAAAGGATGGGTCGGTGGAGGGAGTGATTCTCTCCCCATCTCTAACTCCTGAACAGCAGGAGGACTGTCGCCAGGCCCTGGGGCAGTACTCTGCGTTGTTCTCCCTTGTCCCGGGTAGGACTCACCTGTGCGTCCATGACGTGGACACAGGAGACAGCCCACCTGTGAAGTCCAAGATCTACCGGATGTCAGACAAGGTGAAGGCCAGCATTCATAGTGAAGTCACTAAGATGCTGGAGCTAGGAGTGATTGAACCTTCCAGCAGCCCCTGGTCCAGTCCGGTGGTGTTAGTACCGAAAGCTGCATCACCGGGTGCCCAACCAGAACTGAGGTTCTGTGTGGACTACCGGGGACTGAATTCAGTGACAAAGACTGATGCACATCCGATCCCTAGGGCGGATGAATTAATTGACCGGCTGGGAGCTGCCCAATATCTAAGTACCTTTGACCTTACTTCGGGGTACTGGCAGATCTCTTTGACTGATGGAGCAAGGGAAAGGTCAGCCTTCTCCACGCCCAATGGCCACTACCAGTTCTGTGTGATGCCCTTTGGGCTCAAGAACGCACCTGCCACGTTTCAGCGCCTGGTAAACCAGATCCTCACCGGAATGGAGAGTTTCTCTGCTGCTTATCTGGATGACATAGCCGTCTTCAGTAACAGCTGGGAGGATCACTTGCGTCACCTGCAAGCTGTTCTCCAGGCCCTGAGACAAGCTGGATTGACGATCAAGGCCAGCAAGTGCCAGATCGGGCAGGGGTCGGTAGTGTACCTTGGACACTTGGTGGGTAGGGGAACGGTGCAACCCCTCCAGGCGAAGATCGAGGCCATCATGGCCTGGGAACCCCCCAAGACACAGACTGAGGTCCGAGCATTTTTGGGCCTCACGGGATACTATCGCCGCTTCGTGAAGGGGTACGGTACCATCGTAGCCCCTCTCACGGAGCTCACGTCCAAGAAACAACCTCGACGGGTAGTCTGGACGGAGGCTTGTCAGCAAGCCTTTGAGAAATTGAAGAAAGCCATGTGCGAGGCCCCGGTCTTAAGGGCCCCAGACTTTTCCAAGAAGTTCATTGTCCAGACAGATGCATCAGAACATGGCATTGGGGCAGTGTTATCGCAACTCAACGAAGAGGGTCTGGATCAACCCGTGGTCTTCCTATCCAGGAGACTACTTCCCAGGGAACAGAAGTGGAGTGCAATAGAGCGTGAAGCCTTTGCAGTGGTATGGGCTCTGAAGAAGTTGCGGCCATACCTGTTTGGCTCGCACTTCCTAGTTCAGACCGACCACCGACCCCTTCGTTGGCTGATGCAAATGAAGGGGGAGAATCCCAAGTTGTTGAGGTGGTCTATTTCCCTACAGGGGATGGACTTTCAGGTGGAACATCGGCCTGGAGTGGACCACGCCAATGCAGACGGTCTCTCAAGGTATTTCCGCCTTAGTGATGAGAACTCCCAAGGGGTTGGGTAGCTCTCCCCACTTTCAGCTGGGGGGGACGCGTGTTGGACCTGTCAGCCCTTTGGGTGGTCCCTCCTCATCATTATTTATTTTGTCCCACTTTTGCCTCAAACCCTGTTTGAATTTTTCCTTTTTGGGAACCACCAGACTTTTTCGTGTTGCTACAGATTCAGGGAGCCATTTTAGCTACCCCTGAAACTTCTGTCTGAGGGCCTGGAGCACAAAATGGTGGCCACCTGTGACATCACCAGCATCCACTGGAACCTACCAGCACCTTCCAGAACATTCCAGGAGATTCCAGAACTCTGTGACAGTTGGAGACCGTTTAGAATGTTGGGAGGTTAAGACAGAGTGTTGGCAGTTGGAGCTGGCAGTTGGCACCTGACTGGTGAAGAGAGAGGAGCACAACAGTGAAGGAGGAAGGAGTGAAGCAGCAGGGGTGGAAACTTGTGCCTGGAGTGGGGTCCATAAACCCACTCTTGATACTTGTCCCTACTGATGGATCCCAGCCTATAGCCCTGTGTGGGAAGAAGACAGAAGAAACTTATCCTAAGGACCTGGACAGCAGGAACAGGCCTTAGAACCAAGAAAACAGCAAGATTCTGACCTGAGAACTGGTTTCCCTGGAGTCCGGCGTCGAGTAGCCTGAAGACCTGGAGCCCGAGGTGGAGAAGCGGCGCTGACTGAAGTAGCAGACGTCGTACCCGGAGCCGCCTGAGGTCGTGAGAGGGCGCCGACGAAGGTCGTGAGGAATACCAGAGGTCGAGGAGGAAGTGAACCGAGGTCAAGCGAGCGGCGTCATCGGAGGAGTGAAGTCCGCCCTCCGGAGTCGTCGGAGACCGAGGTAGAGGAGCACCGGAGGTCGGGAGTGAGGATCGCACTCCGGAGTCGCCCGGAACCTGTGTGGAGGAGCACCGGAGGTCGGGGGTGAGGATCGCACCCCGGAGTCGCCGGAAGTCGACATCGAGGCCAGGCCGGCTGACGTCATCGGAGCCGAGAGCGCCATCGGACCGGAGCCGCCCGAAGTCGACATCGTGAAGAGACTGCCCGACGCCGTCGAATCGGAGGTCGAGATCGAACCGAGGCCACCGACATCGGACCGGAACCGCCTACCGGCGTCGTCAAAGAACTGACATTGTGCCGAGGCCGCCGAGACCGAACCGGAACCGCCTCACGGCGTCGACACGACTCCAGCGGCGTCGGAACATCAGAAAAAGGGCAGTAAGTGGAGTAGAGGGCGCCTAAGGCCCTGTGGAGACCTGAGAGCCTACTCTAAGGGGCTAGGGAGGTGCTGAAACCAACCTGACTGTGCCTGGGGTGAACTGGGACTAACCTAGAGAGGTTGTGTGGAGAGAGAAAGCCAGGGCACTGGTATTCCCCCCTTTGATCTACCTCAGTTTAGGCCTCAGCCTTGTCCCAGCCAGGGAGTAGCCCCCCTCAAGCCTTCCACAACCCTACAAGCTGTGCCTGGGCCAAATCAGCCCATAAGAATTGAAGTGTCATCTGATTATATGAGGGTTGCTGTATACTTTTAATTATTTATTGGGGGTACTGTATTTATTGAATTTTGACCTATTTATTGCTGCCCTATATTTATAGGTCCACAGGACTTGATGGTGTACAATATTTATTGGTACAGTATTTATTGCCTCAAAGTATTTAATTGTCTGTATATATTGCACTTGTATTTATGCCCTGTTATTTATGATCACCCCTATTTATTTCATCAAACAGCCAATATTTATTTGACCTGCACTAATTGAAACTTGTATATTGTGATTGACCTATTTATTTTTCCAATCAGCAACTAAGAGAAAAAGATAAAGAAAGAATATTTTCATAATTTTTACGGTGTAGAGTCGTTTTTGGAACGGATGCACGCATGGTTATTGTATGGGTATATTGTATGCTTAGCACTGCGCCTGTTTCCTGACCACTCGAGCCAAGCTACCACAGTGTGTTCGGGGAGTCCACCACCACCCTGCGGAGTGGGAGTGGGCGTTTCCAACAGAGCCCAATCCTGAACTCTGCACTTTAATCAGTTTTGCCTCTGTCTGCTCAATCCACAGTGAATTTCTTTCTTCCAAAAGGGGTCTTTGTCACTTTAATTCTCAACTGCAACTTGTCACTGATTTGATCAGAGGCTGCTTCTTCTTGCTGCCACCCTTCTTCTGCCTATTGAGGTTTCCCTCAAGCCAATGTCTAAATGAACTGTTAACTCTTCGGTGGTTTTCGTTCTCTCTTTCTCAGAAGCTACACAGTCCCATTTTTTCAGCATATCAAACTGTGTAGGCCTGGGCATCAGTTACTTATCATGCACAATTTGTCTCTTCCTTGCTTCCTAATATTAAATGGAACCATCTAATGGAAACTAAATTCTCATCAAGTGCAGTGCATTTATTCAATTCTGAAATCCAGGTACACATATATTACCCAACCTCTTTCATCATTTCAAGGCTGGCATCCCTTCAGCTAGCATTTTCTGGCACTCTCTAGGTTTGTTGACAAACTTCCAATTGTTTATTTCCAAAACAAACACCCTATATGCTCAGAAACCACTTTAAAACAACAAGAAACAGTTTAGTGAACAACAATCAATTGCAGCGTGACTCTGACAAAGGTCAACCTAGCACAGTGTGGCTTTGTCAGTAACCAACCAATCAGAACACTACTTTGTTATGAAGTATCACTAATCTCAGTGCAGCTCTCTGGCTGTGCAACCAATCACAGCACAACATATTTGTGAAATTAAAACCTATTGCAAAAATGTCTTACATCAAATAACTGAATAACCCTAAAATAAAAGGAAAGTCAAGTACAGCACAGCACAACTTATCTGTGAAATGAAAAACTATTGCAAACATTTCTTGAATCAAATAATTGAATAATCCTAAAAAAAGGAAAGTCAGGAACAGCAAATAGAACTTTTCGAAGTGGTGCAGAAACCATAGATAAAAAAAAACAGTTCTGTTTAAACCGTTATTCATACCAAGTAGACTCCCATCCAGCAGTTGTGTACCCTGGACAGTGCACTTGCTCCTGTGCACTCAAGAGCTAGCTACTGTAGCCACATTTAAGACACACAACCTAGAAAAGAAATCCGTTAGTTCAGAATCCCTCTTAATGTGAAAGCAGCGCTAGCTCTACACACCACAATGACAGACAAATATTCAACATCTCAAGATCTAGGATTTACGACAAATCTGATAACCAGCTCAATTAAATTCAAATCATCCATTCTAATAAAATGGAGTCTTGCACACAAATGTGGCATAACTATACCATATTACTAATCACATTTCTAAACAATATAATTGAGTTGTTCTAGCTGTGTCTTCATTAGTTCATCGGTTATGAACATGTGCATCATTGATATCACTAATTCGTACAAATAATTTGCCATCAAAAATATTCACATAAGAAAAAACTTTAACACTCCAATCTCCTCATTTATGGTGTACAGCTGATATTGCAGCAGTCACAACCAGACAGTTGTAGTGGATATGGAGAAAACAATATTGAGAAGCTGACAAACTTGCCTACGAGAGCCAATTTTAAAGGTACGAGAATAAGATTGTTCGAGGTGCACCTACCTTCTTGGTAGTCTACAGGGCACTCTCAGGAGATCGGGGTGCAAGGGTCTCCTACAAATATTCTAACAGCACAGCTCTTGCTACACTGTCATTGACAGTGCAGAAGCTCCATAATCTGTTTTTGTAAGGAGGCTTCGGCATCCCCGTGGCGAGGTGCAATTGGAGTCTGAAACTCACTATGGAAGCTCACCAGTTGGGCCCAGACGCCATGCCACTCAACAACTAAAGGGTACTCTGAAATGTACCCTACTCCCCCATGCTTCAATAATAGGAAAACCAAGCACAAGGGGTTTTCATGTTTCAGCAACAGTTGTGTTAGTTTAGCTAATCCCACCTGCATGGGCCCCAGCACTTAATGAAAATCACCAACAGCCAGTTTACTACCCTATCAATAAAATGTATGTTTCATGAACTATAAGTTTCAGTGCATTTTGAACCTTGGAAGGTGAATGCTTCAGGACCAATAATTGTACATCTGCTATCTGTATGTTTCCCAGTGAACATAAAATACATCTGAAAGAGGTCTTCATCATCCCACAAGGCACTTCAGGGTCATAGATATGGGAGTTCCCTTTTCAAGCCACCAACAGATACACATTCAGGGCTGGAAGACCGTTTCTCTGAAGATGGCAAAATGTGCAGAAAAGAGCTAAAAACTATTTTTAAATTGTTAGACCCCAGACTTTGATTTCTGTACCACAGTTCAGTGATCCATTCAAGTATAAACGCTCAAGTAAAGTACTGATGGAGCCATTTTCCTAATTTTGCAAATTACAACGCATTTAACTGAAAAGCCACATTTCTATTTTGAATGACATGCACAATGAATGCAAATCTGTAGTTGGTAATTACACTTAGACAATAAAAGTACGAAAACAAATTAACATATTTTCTTATGACTTAAGTTAGTATGACTACTGATGCAACATTAGGTGTTGACTGTACATGTTAGGGTTAAGAGGCCTGTTTTCACATTATGCTTTGTTCATATCAGATCACTTTCTCATATGCCTGCATTGCTCTGTCAGCTATTTCTAAAAAAAGCAAACTGTGAAATGTTTAAAAAAAAAAAAAGTGCTGCACACTATACCGTGTAAGGAATCCCCATGGCCGTCTCTGCATTGACAACTCTGAGGTCTCACTCCTTTTAGTCACAATTCTCACTGAGCCATTTTCCGTGACATTTAAACAGCACTTCAGTTTATAGAAGTTTCCTTTCTTCAGAAGAAAACCCTACTTTCAGTGGGAATACCTTCTTTGTATCGCTTTCATAGTTGGATATCACTAGTTTCTGATGTGTGACTTACTTTCATGATTGCCGATTGTTGGCTCTCCTTTTGATGCTACTCAGGGTCATCTCTACTTGGTGTCAATGTTCAGATTCATGATGGAATAGTATCTCCTTTGCAAAGCTTTTTCGTCATCTCAAGAGACTACTCTACTTTGTTCTTTTTGTGAGGACTATAGGTTGCAGTTCTTATATAAGTCGCCTATTACCCTATGTGTTACCTGTGTATCTTCTATATATGGGAAGACTGCACAAACCGCAATTTGTTTTTCTACCTAACAATCATTCTTCTTCGTCAACACCAACTTCTTCTTCAGTACCATTCTCATCTCATAACGAAGAAATGATGGCAGGTATTACTTCTAATCGTTCTGCTGCATCACAGTCTACCGTTACAAAAACATCACCACCTTCATCATCTTCCAAACGTCTAAAGCATGATCCTCCCTCTCCTGACAAATCGCCGTCTCCTATTTCCTTAGAAATATTGTTGGAAAAAATTCGAGCTCTGCGCCCTTTTGTAGAGGAGACCAACAGTAAAATGCAATGCCTGGAGGAGAAGTGGTCTACAATGGAGAACAGAGTATCCTTAGTGGAGCAGCAACTCACTGTCGCACAAGATAACTCTCAAAGACTTTCTTCCTTGGAGAGAGAGGTTCGTGACGTTTGCCATCACACAGAGGACTTGGAAAACAGGAATAGAAGAAATAATCTACACATTTACGGACTACCTGAAGCTCTAGAGGGCGATGATCCTGTCTCCCTCCTTCTTGCCGAAGCTTCTGGATATGCCTTCATCTACATCTCTCAGCATTCAGAGAGCTCACAGATTGGGTCCACACTCTTCAAGTTCTACATCTCCGGTCAAACCAATGGGAGTCACTGTTCTATTTTTGAAATTTACTGACCTGCTTTCAATTCTCCCTGCAGCTAGAGCCAAACGACAAATCTCTTGGCTTGGTCAGAGGGTGTACATTTCTCAAGATGTATCTAATGCTACAGCAGCAAGAAGAAAGGGGTTCCTCAATCTTCGAGCCCCTCTACGATCTCTTGGTGCTCGATATGGACTTTTTCATTCTTGCACTTAAGGTAACCTATCAAAATCAGACTCGGTCTTTTCAAGATCCTGTGGAATTGAAGAAATGTATTCACTCTCATACTGCAATCGCCATGGACATGGCTGGTTCTTCCAATGGTTGAGTCTCCTGCTGTCCTCATGTTCTAATCTTTTAGGCATTTTTTCAGTCATGACATGGTTTTGCTCTTGGTTGTTACTTCTATTGACCTAAAACTGTTTTATTTGTGCTTCATTTTTTCTAAAGTTACTCATTCAAAATAGCATAAGTGGTTCATGTTTCTCATACTTATCGTCATACGTTGCCAGATATTTAATTTACCTTGTTTGTGTCATTTCAATGTTAATTATCTCTTTTATATTTCCCTACAGGTTTGTCTATGTCTTATCAATTCGTTTGGTCCTTATCCTTTTCCTTCCCCGTCCCGATGCGATCCGGACGTCTGGAGTTCGGGTGGTCTGTCTTGTCATGTGTCGTCCTTTCCCCGTTGTGCATCTCTCTTTGTCCCCCTTAGGTATGTTTTTCGCAGTCATCCTTTTTGGATATGTACTGTCTCTACTTGCCTTTCCCTTCTCTTTCCTTTTCCCTCCTCTCCCTTTTTCTTCTTTTTTTCTAGTAATCCTACTCTTCTCCTATCTTTCTTTGCTTAATACTCCCTACCTAATCTCTTATGTTCTTTATCCTTACTGACTTTTATCCCTTTTTGTACAATCATTGCAAGACTTTGCTATTTTCTTAACTCTTCTTTATTCTCCACCTCTCTTGTTTCTTTTCTTCACTTTCTATCATATCACCTTATTCCTTATATATATTTCTCGTCAATTTGTGAATGCTAATTTTTCATTCTATATCTATTTGACATTTTTCTCAATATCATACTGTTGTTTATCCAATATTAAGTTTTTTTCATTCAGAGTTATCACATGGAATGTAAAAGGTTTCAATAACCCAATAAAGAGGCATAGAATCCTTTCACATTTAGCCTCATATAAACCTGATTTAGTTCTGTTACAAGAAACCCATCTATCCGAGGCTGAAGCTCTCAAACTTAAGCGTAGTTGGTTTGGTTCAGTATTTGTTTCCCCTACTAACACAAAGAAGAATGGGGTTGTTATTCTGTGCCATAAAAAATTTAAATGCATTAACAAGAATCCATCTACCATCGGAGTCAATGTCTAACGATGGCAAACACATCTTCAAAGATAAGGATGTACTAGCTGAATTCAAAACTTTTTATAGTGATTTACACACTCCTGAATCACCTCCCACCGAGTCACTTATCAATGAATATCTTAGCTCTATTCCTCCTTCTTCCACTTCTGATCTAGATTTCGCTTCTCTAGGCACAGATCTTACACCACAGGAATTCTCCTCCTCCTTGAATTCTTTAAAGAAAAATAAATCCCCGGGTCCTGATGGTTTTTCTGTAGAATTCTACCTTCATTTTTCCAATCTGCTACTCCCAAAACATTTTAGTCTCTTCCAACATTTTTGTTCTACTGGTACAGTAAGTGGTACTTTTCTAGAAGCATCTATTTGTCTCATTCATAAGGAAGGCAAAGATCCCAAATTTTGCAAAATTTACCGCCCCATCTCACTGGTAAATGTGGATTATAAGATTTTTGCCAAACTTAGCTATGCACCTTGAATCCTCCTCCCCCATTTAATAGCTCCCGAACAATGTGGATTTGTAAAAGGTAGACTAACTTCCGATAATTCGCGGATATTTTTTAATGATCTCAATAAAGCTCCCTCTTTATCTTTTCCTCTTGTGGCGATTTCCATTGACGCGGAAAAACTTTTGATAGGGTAGATTGGTCCTTTTTATTTAAATCTCTCCGATGGCATGGTTTGGGTGCTAAATTAATTTTCCTTATTTCTCTTCTCTACTCTACCCCTTCCGCCTCTACCATTGTAAACGGTCAAACCTCGCAGTATTTTTCACTTCATCGAGGAGTTAGGCAGGGATCTCCATCATCCCCCCTTTTGTTTGTTCTTTCACTTGAACCTTTTCTTTCCCGTATCCGTCAAAATCCTTCTATTTGGATTCCCGTATGGAGATCATCATCTGGAATTGTCTGCTTACGTGGATGATATTTTGCTTTTCATTTCCAATCCAAAATCTTCTGTTCCTTCATTACTACGAGAAATTGCTGATTTCTCAGCGGTATCAGGATATAAGATCAACTCTGATAAAACTGAAGTCCTCCCAATAACAAGATGTTGTCTTAAACAACAATTTGAATCTACTGGTTTTCATTGGAACAGCTCTAAAATAAAATATCTTGGTATTTGGTTTTCCAACTCTACTTCTAACTTGGTTAAATTGAACATGAATATAGCTCTAGATCGCATCTCCAGGCTTTTCACATCCTGGAATCCCCTCTTTCTCTCCTGGTGGGGTCGTCTCGACTCCATTAAAATGATGATTACTCCTATTTTATTATATTATTTCTCAATGATTCCTTTACATATCCCGGTCACTTTTTTAAAAAAAATTGATTCTCTTCTTTCCAAATTTTTATGGAAAGTTAAAAAACCCAGAATTTCTTTATTTCAACTTAGAAAAACGAGACTTGTAGGTGGGGGAAACTTTTCAGACTTTTGATTATATCATAAAGCTTTTAGCTTACAACAAGCATCTCATTGGCTTCACACGGATTCTTCTCCCTTTACTCCTTTATGGGTTAATATTGAAAGATATCTGTTTACTCCTTTTTCGACCAAGGAAGTTCTTTCTTTCAAAAATGCCCTTACATCCCTCCCAATATTTAAACACACTTGTTGATTGTTACAACCTCATATTCAGCCAAAACTCATAACTAGGAATACTTTTTTATATTCCATTTTATGCATAATAGTCATATAACTATAAATAATAGGCCTCTGTACTGGGCCTCATGGAGAGCTAAAGGGATTACTTGGGTTACCGACTTAGTCAATGGCATTTCTCCTTCTTCTTTTCCTGATTTTCAAGCTGCATTTAAATGTCCTCGTTCCTTCTTGCATACATTTTCCATACTAATGGAATTACTTCTGAACATTTTTTACTCCCTTCCTTCAGATGAAACTCCTATTACTCAGGACTCACTACTTAAAATATTAGTTTTAATTCCAAAAGCCTCACTAATTTATAAATTCTTCTACACCACAAATCCAGAACGAGACAAAACTAAGGTGGAACTCGCTTGGGAATTAGACTTAGGCTTTCAATGGAGCATTGATATATGGAATAAAATCAGGGCCCGATCACTGAGGATTTCAAGATCCGCTTCCACCACTCAATCTATGTTTTTCCTATATCACAGACTATATCTCACTCCCATTTCTATAGCTAATTTCACACACATAGATAATAAGAAATGCTGGACCTGTGACTTTCCATCAGCAGATCTTTTACATCTCCTTTTCTTATGTCCCTCTGTTATTTCTTTTTGGACGCAAATTTGGGATCGTCTTTCTAGCATTTTCCAGATTCATGCACCTATGTCCAATGTTCTTCTCTTTATGGGAAGTTTGTATGGATCCATTCATCTGCCTTTCCATCAACGAGGTTTGTTTGATCTTATGTTGGCTCTAGCGTTTCAACAAATTACGATCAATTGGAAATGTTTGACCAAACTCTCAATTAAGCCATGGTGGAATACTGTATGTCAATATCATAGGTTAGATGTTGCTTATGCCTCTCAATGTAATACAAATGTAAATAGAGATATTTTTTGGTTACCATTAGTTACATATTTAAATAAGATTTCAATTAAGGTTTCTCATTATCGTTCTGAAAATTTCCAACCTCCTTGAATCAAATTCTCTCCTCTTTGTTCTTTTCTTTCCTTTATCTTTTCTATTCTTCCAAATATTTGACGAAATTTTATTCAACAGTTATTTGTTTCTTTTTATTCTACAATCCTTAGGAGAATAGCAATGGCATCTATTTAATGGTTATTATTATTAATATATACGTACCTTATCTTTCCCTCCCCATCTCCTTCCTTTCCCTTATTTCCCAAAATGTAAAAAGCGTTCTACTACGATTTTTGCCTACTCTATTTTGTTTATAAGATTTACTATGCATTGTTATGCCTTAGGCCTTTGATGTATGCTATTGAATTTTTATGACTTCATAAAGCTTATTAAATTAAAAAAAAAAAATGTACTTAATGGAACAAACTTGCTGTATTTTACCTATGTTATTTGTATTTGTTACTAATGTAGTATTTAATCTTGTTTTGAAATATCAACTAATGGATTAGTTGAATGTGTAATAATGATGACTAAAGTTAATATTTACTAAATGAATCAATCAATTTTGAATTTATTTGTTCATAAAACCCTTTACTTCACACCAACTCTTGTTATTTATTCTTGTGAAACCCCAATTGGACTTCACTGTTTTTGGTGTTTGATGTAAATGATTGCTTTTTATCACCTCTCCTTGTCAACAAACAAAGGCCCATATGACCAATGGCGGGGGTTATTTAATGATTAAACTTGATGATTGAGATGCAAGAATCCCCGCTCCGGGAAGTGGTAGAAGAGTGACGGTTATTTTCACAGGACAAAAAGAGCCAATTTAATTGAATTGCCTGAGGTTAGAATTGCCCATGTCCCTAAAATCCATAGCTCAAATTTGAAGACTGAAGGAGTTTGGCAGTTCCAAAGGTGTTCGCGGCAGTGGAGGTGTGAGTATCAATAGGGTTGTGCATCACAATTGTCTATATTGAGCTCACTTTATTGTATTGAAGTTATGTGTTTTGGGTTCTTGTAATGTCTATGGCTTAGTTGTGAAAATTTGCACACACGTTTGATGCTTGAACAGTTGAAGTTGTCATTGGACTCGATGCAGTTCATAATCCCAGGATTAGATGGCTAAATTAGAGATATTGTGATATAACTTGTTTCTATTGTTTTATAGTGTTGGTTTTTGAGGAAACCGCTCAATTTACATAGGGACCATAACACATTGTTGTGATTGTACTAATAGTGATTGGTATTAGTAGAACCTATTGCACGAAGGGGAAACTATTTCATTCAGGGTGTTTACTGCTATAAGATAATTCATTTTTGTGTGTGTGTAAAAGCTTAAAGTGCTACTTCTGGTCAAAACTTGTGTGAATTACCTACTTTGATATCTTGAGTGAAGCAGACAGGAGTTATTTATTTATTGTGCTTGCTTAAAAAGTTTTGGAATTTAGCGTATGTGGAAATTATAGAAGAAGATGAACCGCTGCAAGAAGTGTGAATTAATCAGAGAGTACCGTGCTGGGATAGGTCAGCTGGTGCATAGTGCTGTGCTAAGACTGGCTGGTGAATCACCGCATGTTGCATTGCGATAGGTTTACGAAGGAAAGAACTGCTTTGGGATTGGGTGCAAATATTGATCTGTATTGAAATGTGATTTGAACAAAACATTGAAAGTAATGTCATTGATTTTGCTCATTTAGTGTTGAATTGTTGAAATCATGAAGTGCTTTAAAATCTTTGGAGATTTAATGAGGGGTGATCTGCAAGTTCCTGTCCATGTGGGCAAGGAGCCTCCATCGGAAAGTATGCCAGATCATTATATTGTGGCATGTGAAGGGCTATGTGCATGTTTGTGGCTTTGTCAATGGTGCAAGATCAGCGAAATGAGGGAGCATTGAGATTTCCGCAATATGAAACATTTGATTTTAAGGTCTTTGAAAATTTAAGGGAAAAATTATATGGGATGAAACCACCTCATAGACCCGCATAATATGAGGTATTAAATGCTTGAGAGTGTGCTGCTCATACCAAATAGAAACAAATGTATCAGAATTTAGCAAGGAGAGCAGTGTGTAATTACCCTGATGCTAAATGGGATGAAGAGCAGCAAAGGTGGAGGAAATAGTAGTTGAGGAAACTAGAGCATATCCTGCATTGACAACAGAAATGCCTAAAACAAATCGAAAGTTGGGAAATGAAGATGAGGAGACTGCAAGAATGATTGATAGGGATTATGGGGTAGCTTATTAATACAGAGCTTGAGACCACTTTTTTTAATGGATTTCAGCTACACTGAACACTCCATGATTAAATAAACCCTTTTAATTTTGTTGGTGAATAGGACCGCTATTTCTCACCTGCTCAGTACTGAATTAGCACACTAGTTTTGTTCATGAATGATCATGATTGCTCATGTGACCAGGTTCTTCCTTTTAAATTGTCCAGCTCATTAGAGAATGGCATTTATAGACCCCAGGACACTTGATAGGCACAGTGGGTAAGATTCTTGCAACAATTATTGATTTACTTTCAGATTAGCATTGCTCACCCAATGACGTTTATTTAACCGTTTATTATTCTGTCTACCATTGTAGTATTTTTTAACCTTTGTTCCAGTGTATACATATCTGGTAATTGCTCTGCTGAATTGTTCAAATTGATAATTTGTCTCTTGCGCCTTTACACATGGCATCCCTTTGAACCTGCTAGCGTACTGGTAAATTCTACTTGGCCTTCAGGATTCCATAAACAGCAATTTCCACGTAGGGGCACTTTCTTTGCAGTTATACACTTATCCTAAACTCCGCACACTCAGGACTAACATTTGCATATGCGTATTTCTACCCACTGTCCTTTTTTGCATCTGAACCATTACGCATCTCGTACCACAAGGAGCATAAATTGTTTCATTAAGCGGTCCTCATAAATATTTATTTTTCAGTTGCTTATCCTCAACTCCACATACTCGTGAGTAACCTTTGCACAAGTGTCTTTTTACTCACCATGCCTTGTGCATTTTAACAGTTATGCTTCTTATACCATGAAGAGCTTTAAATGTTCCGTTACGCGGTCATCCTTAATTTGCCTTTTTCAGTTGCTTCAAGAGGTTTCAGTATATAGTGTCACTCTTCATTTGCATTTTCGCCATCATTTCATTTTATATTTATATTTTCAACTTAAACTTTGTTGCTATTTGAATCGTCAAGTATTTACTTTCCTGACACTCATTTGTGTTTATCATTTGGGTTGCTTTCTGTTAAAACGAAGAATGATGCGCAGGCACGTCTTGTAGTAAAGGTAGTTGATTTATTCTTAAGATTACTTCATAGGTTGCAAGTTACAGGAAGATGTTCTGATACATAGAAGTGCCCCACCAGGAGCAGCCTCATCGCTGCTCAGCCCTTCCACACCAACTGATTCACCTTTCAATACAAACACACTCAACATTCTATATGACCTCACCATAGGCTGAGCAGCAAGGCAGAGAACCACAATAGGGAGAGTGCATTGAGTAAAAGGTACATTACTACACTTTCATCGCTTAATATAATATCTAGCATTCGTTCTTTTAACCCACAGCTCGGTTTGTACTGACTCGTCAGCCCTTCTTTATTTTATTTTGTATGCTTCTTGTGTAAATTGTTTCCAACACGCAGTTTTGTTGATGTTTTTCTATGAGTTGTGTCACCGTTTGAGGTTTTCTATCATTCTCCATGCCCATTTTATTCACATACATTGTTGTGATCTCTCCCGCGTAGACACTGTTACTCCACTTCTGGTTTACTCTCTTTCAGTGATTGTGATTGTTGGGACTATATTTATAGGCACAGTACATTGCTTGAACATCCCGCAGTTGTTCTACTTCAGACCTTGTTAAAGTTTCTTTTTATGTAAGTACTGTAAACATATGTCCCAAGGGTTATCAATATCATGTATACATTCATTTTACCTTTCAACAATTATTTCTGTATGGCATTTTCTGAACTGTATTTTCAGATGTTTTATGGAACCAAGAATTCTATTTCCTATTTACAAGTTGAAAGGGAGCATTATTATTTGTGCATACTGCGAATAGTGCATTGGTATGATAACACTTAATTTGTGACAATGTTGCGCACCCTTTGGGCTATAATCTATCTATCGGTTCTTATTGTGTTCTATTTCACTGGTGACTGTCAGACCTTTACCACTAAAAACTTACCTCTTTGTTTAGTACTGACGAGCGTCTTAGTCCCTCTGTGCTCGCACCGGGACACTCCTTGGAGTAGCTGTGCGCGTTAGAAAATTATATAACATAGCATAATTGTTTGGCTCCTTCTTGGTTTGTGTCCTTCTATAAATATTTTACTTGATGCTTCAGCTTAACAAATAAAAAAATTCTCACAATCATCTTTACTTTTACTCACTTATCTCTGCAGTCATACACGGGTAGATCACAACTATATTGCTTTTTATTTCTGTTCTTCACAAGAAATGTGTGTCCTTATCTTAAAATCTTTTAATAATATTTATTCTAGTGCTTTTTCTTCTTTTTTCTCCCTTCTCAGGCTTTTCTATCTCTGAAATATTTGTTGATCCTTTGCTAAACTTTTTAAGAATAATTAATAATCAATGGACATATAGTGCCTGATTTAGATTTGGGCTGATCTGGTCCTGCTGTCACTTTTATGTTGGTTTCCTGCCCACCTATTAGGCGGTCCGCCTGCTCAATTTAGATCCTGGCAGGTCTATGGACGATAGTCTGTCCAAGTACCGCCTTCTCTGCCACAATTTTCCACGCACGTTGACCGCACAATAGGCAGAAGTGGCTGTTGGGAGTCCAGCCAATATTACTACCAGGCCAATCATGATGTGCCTTCCTGCCAATGTAACTGTGGTGGGTAAACTTCTACGCCGGATTTTGAGATGTCAATGGGATATTAGGTAGAACTTTACCCTTTTTTCTTTTTCCACTTCTATTTTCATTATGAACCCAATCGGCCAAGTCCTTCCTTTGCTGCTGCTACTTGACCACAAAGCAAATCAACCCCGTCGTTGCCTGAATCGAAGGTAAGCTTCTTTTTTACTTGTTTCCTTTTGAATAGTCTGTTAACATTAGCTCTGGGCTCATGCATTTTGAAATCTCCCTTACAAGCAATACTTTTCTAACATGCAATGTGTGTGTGTAATGTCGTAGTTTAAGAATTTTAACGAAATCCACCTAATCCACCTATATGAAACTTTTTTTTTCATTTTTCAAATTAGGTGCAAGATGCCTTAATGATAATGGACACTTACACACATTTTTAAGGTAGAGATGAGGACCCCCTGCTACTAATAATAGTTCATAGGGCAAGAAAAATACAATTGTTCATGAAAATAATCCCTAGGAAACCAATTGGTCTTAAGGAAATATCAGACCATAAATCTGAGGTGATAGCAATAGACTCAGGGCCATATTCACAAGGACTCATCTCCGATTTAGTCCACATTAACGCATCAAAAGTGGAGATAGATTTAACACCCCATTCACAAGCCGGTGCAAACTGCAGACATCGCCAATATTCACGCGATAACTGCCCCAAAATGTATCCCCACGGTGGACACCACCAACTAACACTAATGAGATGCAGAGTAAGCATTCTCCTGCAAAAACACACGTAAAAACAGCAACACAACATTCACAATGAACTGCCAGATCCGCGATGCGAACCGAAAACAGATGATAAGCCGCAGTAGCAGCAGGGATTTTACACCTGCCTTCTGCTGGTGCTAAGCAGGACAACCAACTGCAGCATGAAAGGGAGCCCAGCCAAGATCCACACCGGAAGATCCACAGTCATGAAACTCACGACACTACCATTGTGCACGCAGCACAACTACAGACAACATGACACACAATATGCCAACCGACCAGACACAACAACACGACCCCATTGGGAATCCGGCCTTGCCACGCACACAACCCAGCCACGGCATGGCACCACAGACACACAATAGCAGGATGTGAGGAGAGGCATGTAGCAGGCATGTGCTAGAGCGGAAAGTGACCAAGGAATGTCAAACCACCCAATGCCAGGTGTGGCGTGGTGGGGTCGGACAGACCACAGAGTGCAAACCACGGGATTGGCCATGTTGAGTACAACTGCCGGTGAATGGAGTTAAGTGGCCAGTGGATGCCACCATGTCTCCACAGGCTGCGTTGCAGAATGAGGAAATGTCCCCCCCTGAATGCGCGTGCATAGTGGTTTGGACCTGCTTATGCCAGGCCTGCGCAGGGGTGTGAACATAAAGCCTGTCGCATCGCTCGTGGTCTTCATTCAGAATGGACAACGTGCCTGCCAGGGTGGTGCACCGCAGGCCGCCATGACTCCTGCGCAGATTGCAGTGGGGCCTGCGTCCCTGTGTGCCTGCTGCACCCCATGCCGCTGAACCACCGACCCGTCAGGCCTGCCCCAGCGCACCAATGAGGCTCCGCTCACCTGCCTACACCGTCGTGTGGTGAAGACGGCCCACCACTTGCCGGTGCAAGCTCCAAGCACCAGTTCCACGACCTCTGCAGCCTCAGCAGACCATCGCTGGCCCCCCCGACGCTGGCCGACATTACTCCTTTCTCGTTTACATACTCTTCTGGTGTCCTCTTTGGCCCAGTAGGTCCCACATCTGGAACTGTGTCCTGAGTCCTGAATGGCAGTAACCCCAGGGCATGGCAGTGACCACAGCACCAGACTCCCTTTGATCAGTGGGGCATAGTTCCATATGGCAGGCTGGTGACACATGGTGCCACTAACCCTGTTCAACGCCAGCCGGCGACACGTGGTGCCACTAACCCTGTTCAATGCCACATGTATGAGGGCTCAGGCTTACCCTGCGGAACAATAGGTTCCACCTCCAGCACCTGGTCGCAAATCATGAATGCCCGAGCCCACACAAGTGAACGCATGGAGAGGAGTAAGAGGAAGATGCGGCACAGTCCGGACGTACGCTGGATCCAAGTCACGGAGGTGATCGAACACTATCAACTATTGACCTGGTGCCATCAACCCTGTTCACCACAAGTCCGTGAGCCATGGGGCCACCGAACCTGAACTACGCAGGTCGGTGGGACCTGCCAACCTAAGCCTGCGACACTCGGTGAATGGCCTGTGCTGACCGCTGCCTCAGGCCTACACTGCGGTCCAGTATGTCACACATGTGTAACTGTGTCCTGGGCAAGATGTGGAGGAGCAAACACCATTGGCCACGCCTCTTCGCAGACGGCATCCTCTAACAGCACTGGTGCCACTAACTCTGTGCGCAATGAGTCATATGCACTATCTGGTTGGACCTTGGTGGCGACTGAGTCCAGAGGCTGGTGGTTTCCTGCATCTCTATCTGGCTGGACCGGACTTGGTGTCTGACATGTGTCTGTTCCATTCTTCTCCACCAAAGTGACCGTTTCTGCATGGTCCTGCCCTCTGCATCATGCCCTGGGGCACACCTTCCACTGACCACCGAGATACTCCGCGACAAGCCACCCCCCATCTACGAGAACCTGCTCTGCGCTCGTAACCCTGCCCCAGTGCACCGCAAGTCAGTGTCCTGTGGCGCTAGGCCTGTGCAGGACGCTGGGCATCTGGGGCCACTGACTCTGTGCAGCACAAGTCATGGGGCCCTTATGGTTGAATGTTTGTGTTCTTTCCGCTGTACACTGTTTTATATGTCTGACTGCACTAGACTGCCCTTGCCGACAGGTGTGCACACCCCCCACACACATCCAACACAGGTGTCACGCAGTATGTGTGCCTGCTAATAAATGTGGCCGTGCGCAAGTGCATGTAGCCATTCACACCATCTGAGCAAGTGTGTCCGTGTGGTCATTGTGTCAGCATGATGTGCACGGGCCCTGCAACTTCACAGTGTGTGATCTTCAGCGGACGACACCATGTCACCTCAGCATTGGCAGTGACCCTGGGCATGTAGATCCGCACGCATCACCCTGTATGCACGAGCAGCGTGTCCTGGTCTGGCGTACATCTGGTCATTGCAGGGGTGTTCTGATTCGGCAGGGGGAGCAGGGTGTGGCTCAGACCTTGCCCTGGGCAGGAAGTGCGGTAAGTGTGTCTCTGTGTTGGGGTGTTGTCGCCACCAGGGTCACAGCAGCCGATGTTGTAATGTGGCATGCACCAGGTGGGAGGGGCCGCACGTACGGAGACATGTAGGAGCACAAGACCGCACGGAGTCTTGGCACATGCATGCCAAGTGTTCTGTGCATCAGTCCTACGGATGCATGAGTCAGTTGCCTAGACTCATTCGCAGTGCGATCACTATCCGCCATGGGCTGTACACCTGTGTCCGCCCTGTCTTGACCATTGGCCTGCACTCACGTGTCCGCCCACCCTCAGAGGCCAGCGTCACAGTGTTGTTGGCATGCTGCTGGACATGCGCGGATAGGCATTACCATGGTGTGCCGTAGGAGTGCATTTGAAGCAACCGTGCAGTGCACACAGGTGTGAGGGCTCGTGGGAGGGGGTAGCTGTGTGGCAGCGTAGGACAAAGGGAGGCCGATCATGTGCAGCGTGCTGGGCATATCAACCAGGGTCGCCGGCATCCCACCACACCCACGACAGGCCTCTGTACCTCTCCTGTATGAATGCAGATGGTGAATTGATTGTAGGGATGAATGGTCCTTTGTCTGAAGTATCAGGCAGTAGCACATCTGCAGCTCCGAGCATGGACTTGCTTTTGGCCAGCACCCCCTGACCGATACGAGAGCATTTGCTTGCGACTCCCACACTACGCACTGCCCTCCGTGAGACCAACTTGTACACATACCACACGCAGCAGTCATTGGTCGTAGTTAGCGTGCGAGAGATGGCCTTCACACTTACTCTCACCCCAACCTAGACCTGCACCCATTGCACACAGACACTGCTCATTGCACCAAGCTGTGCCATTTCATCCAGCGGACTGGTGCAGGGTAAGCCATTGCCGCTTCAAGCAGTGCCACTGAAGCGATGGCAGACTATCCCGGACACATGTTCAACTCCAGTCATGTGGACCTGTACCGTGCACGTCTGCTGCATGTACTGGGGGCACTGCCGTTGGCCGTGTTGCGGATCAGTTACCGGCTGAGCTTCCGCCTTGCGGACGTCACCTGCATTCAGCCTGTGTTGCATTGTCGCTCGTGCATGTTCGAGTGGTCCATGGACGTCTGCCTCTCCAACGTAACGGTAGCTGACCTGGATTTCGACGTATGTGTGCGCCCCCTGTTGGACGACGACCAGGATGTTAAAAGCAAAACGACAATCGTGAACATTGCCTGCGCCATCTTGTCTGGTGGAAATTTCTATGTGCACATAAGCTACAGTCATTTTAATCTATCACAGCCATTTTGTACTCTGTTGGCCACCTTTGTTTCATCCGGCCCTTACTAGCATCCCTCTGACCCTCTGACCGACCTGGTATGTGTGCTGGGGGCTATAAACTCTATTGCCACAACAAACCTCAGCACCACTTGCTGCCACAAACTCGTTTTTCCTCTCATCTCTGTTTACAGGCAAACCTTTGGACACTCTACCCCTCACTGCACCTAGTTACACAAACAGGTTCCAAACACCGAAAAGACTCTTGCAACATGATTTATTGCACTGCAAACAGCAAGACTTGTTTTTACCAACAATGGGACCTGTTTTTATCAACAGAACGGACGCTTAGATCTGGCTGGTCTCACATGTTTTAGACCCTGAAGCAAGGTCCAGCTGTAAGACAAGATGGTCTGTTTGACCTGGGTGGGAAGAGAATTACTGTTGGGCTTGTGTGACAACCTGCCCGGGGCGGGGACTCCGAGCTTGTGTAACCATGTTGATGAAACAAATGCATTGTGTCAAACCTGTATAAAAGGAAGAACCAAAGGAGTTATTGCAGAGCACGTCACTCAGACATCCCGGTGTCTGCAGTTGACGTGATCTCCTCATGAGAAATAAACCCTTTTCTTGTCTTCCAGTCGCCAGCGCTTGCCTCATTATTTTGATAGCGAACCCAGCGTGAATTAGAGGTGGAACCGTGCACCAGGCAGCATTGAGGGTCTTAAAAGACTCGCTGCCTTTCACAAGGAGTGTCACTGTGATGCCCGGCTATGGCATGCATGGATGTTTGGCATGCAGGCTGGAAACTGGACCTGGGAGATTGCATGAGTCGTCGTGTGCAGTGAGCAAATTGAGCCACTACCCGATTGGTCTTTGGTGCACATTGGGTCCAGTGGTTGGAGTCAGCACATCTGTCCGGGTCAGCTGATGGATTACATCGACGACATGTCAGATGCGGTGGACGACAATAGCTCACTGGAGATGTTGACCTACACTGCTGCACTCGCATTCATGGATGAGTGACAAGGTACCTGCAGCCACAACTGGATGTGACCCATTGCACGTATCCGGACGCATGGTTGCATGTTGTGAATCTGGTCCCATGTCCCAAGACAACAGTGGACATGGCTGCATTAGCCTGGACTCATGATCCCTGGGTGGACAACCAACGCGGCTTGGCACTGACTTGTGTTGGTGATGGACTCCCCCGAGGTGGATATGGGCGCCTTCCTATGTTCCTCATTCAGACATGCTGCTGCATTGGTTTGCATCTCGTCGCACTTCTCTTGTCCGTACTAACAAGCACTTGTAGATAAAGTTCCCACACTTTCACTTGTTTCCAACTGTGTTGTGTCTTGATTTGTATGCCAATGTGTGTGTCAAGGACTCTCTGGCTGCCTGCCATATGTGCATTGCTACCCCATCAGGGCAGTGGGTTTGTACTTGTGCATTATCATGTCCCTGTTTCATGCTTGGCCAGATGTGCATGGCCATTTATCAGCCACTGGCGGATGCACTTGTGTCCTGTGTTTGATGGTGCAGATGTTGGTGTTTGCACGACATTGTGTTCGAGGTTGGGGTGCTGTGCTTCCTCTGTGTGTGTGCTGCATTGTGTGTGGAATGTCCCTTCTGCTCTGATTTTGCTCACCCTTCTCCCTTTCAGGCAGTGTGGTTTTGACTTCTGTGCTTGTTCAGTGGTGTTATGTTGCCTGGAGTGTGTGACTTGTGCTCCTGGTTGGTGTTGTTACTCTTGGGCATGGTTTGTCTGCAGTTGTGCTATGCTTGATTGTGCATGTGTGCCATTGCCATCTCCCCCCGTTCCCTCGGTCTCTGCTGGTTCCTCTCCCTGTTGCTGTTGTGTCTGTTGTTTTAGGTAGTTTCAGGGCCCCTAGTCCTGCCACCATCTCCAGACTGCGGTGACATACCATTTCCTCCATGTCATCCAGCTCCTGGTGTGGCGCTGGCCTCCCACCTCCGGTGTGCATTGCTGCCTTCTTGTTGTTGGCATGTTTCTGCTTGTTTGTGCGTTTCGCATCATTCCGGATGTTCTGTTTTTCTGCCATTATCCTCCTCCGCTCTCAGGCTGCATTCACCTTGTCCATGATGGCCTGCCATGTGCAATGTTTTGATGCCACTGTGGCTTGCTGGCTCGGTTGCCTCCATTGTGCTTGGCTGTTTTCTGTTTGGTATGTCTTTCCGCCTTGTTGTGAATTCCATGTTCACACAGAGTTATTTTTCCTTCGATAGGCTACGATGTGGAAAGTTGCGTTAGCATTTTTGGGTGATGTTTAGCACACGTTCTTGTGAATATACCCCTCAATGTACCACTGTTGACTATAAAAAATAAATTTTATTAATACAAAGCTATTGTTAAAATGGCTGCAGAGCTCATAAATTCTAAAGTTCTATATAAATTAACATATAAAATACAATAACAAAGAATGATAAATTACAAAAACTGTTTACTTCTAAACAGCAGGTAAAATGATGTACTGAAATAGAAAACAAAAAATAGAAAACAAAATTAGGAAGTATACCTAAATTTAGCGAACATTTAACATAACAGTAGAAGGGAGAAATGCAAAATAAACCATTCCAAGGTCTAGCAGGATACAAATCTCTAAATGTAACAACTTAAAAGAATAAATAGCATTAGCCATCATATAAACATTGAAAGTACATTTATTATAAACACAACTTACATTCAACATACAAAATGGTTTGTGAAACAAAACAACATCAATTAAATTACAAAAAAGTGACATAATTCATAATTAAACTAAAAATGACATTTTTAAACATAGCATAAAATAGAGATTGATAAATGCTTAACACTTTAACATATATGAAAGCATGAAAGGAAAGAGAGAGTGATCAAAACATTGCATTACTTTTTTCACAAAACAAAATTCAAGGCATCATGGTAGCTGTAGTTATTTCAATTAAACATTAACAGCACTTGTAAGTTGAACTAAAGTATATGCAGTGAAAATCCTCTGGCAATAAGACCACAGTGCACCCACACAGTGGACACTCACAGAGGGCATGCCGTGCATGCACATGGGCCTCGCTCTGCGCCAGGACTCCAGCCACCACGGACCACCTTTGCTACACATCAGATGAACTTCAAGCACTGGATCCCGAACTCCAGAACTTCAGCTGCACCCAAGCTGCCCCCAGGACCACCTAAGGCTCCTTCTCCTGCTGGAATTGCCGCTTCACCTGTATCATAAGAAAAACAACAGATGCCACTCCCATCAGTCACACCACGCCACTCACACCCAGCAGAAACGGTGGTGCCAATACTTCCGGAGAGGTCAAGTGCCTGCTGATCAATGCATGCTCACTTGGAAAACACACCACGTAAATCTGGATTGCCATCACGACCCACGCCCCAGATGCAGTCATCATTACAGAGGATCTCACATCATCAACTGACATCGCCATAGCCACCCCGGCCGAATACAAGATCGCGCCCCTAGACCGCACCAATGGGAACAGTAGCGGCATTGCCATAATCTACAAAGGGACCCTCAAATGGGCTGCCACCACAGACGACACCACCCCCTTCATGGAGCACCTCAACTTCCAACTTCAAATAAACAGCAAAACCACATCCAGGGGCAACCTAGCCTACAGACCTCCAGGATCCCGCCCTACCTTCTGCAAACCCATTCCCAACTACATTCCACCTATCGCATCGAATCTGTACATCTTCCTAGGAAACCTCAACTTTAACCTTGAGAACAAAGATGACACCAAAACTGCTGACCTCCTAGAAAGAATGGCCAACCTCGTACTCAAGCAACTGGTTGATTGATTCAGTTTGTTCCTCAGGATGTTGCTCCAGTATTCTGATTGAATCAGCAACCTTGGGATTCAATCAGAATACCGGAGCAACAGACGTGCGAGCGCATCAATCAAGATGGCCGCCCCGCGGTGAGCTCTGGTCAGCCCTTCATTGACAACTTCTGGACGAATATTGCCCAGAATTTGGTTAGAAACTACTGGCAGCAGTGTTTTTGGACATTTACTAACCGTTGTGGTTATTTTCTAGCCTTGCTTAGTGGAGGAAGCTGATCTTCTCCCGTCCTGTTGCTGCATCGATCTCTTTACTAAGGTACAGCCCAGCATTCCAGTCAGGGGGGTGAAGTATTACTCAGGAAAGGGCGAGGCTTCAGCCTAGTCAGTCCCACAGTTAGTTTTAGCTGCTGCACCAGCCTTTATTGAGAGTTTTTCTCTTCATTATTAACTCATTCCCACATAATGTTTCTACCTGGCTGCTGAACTTTATTTTAAGAGAGATGGAGAACAAAAATGTACAACCTCAACATAATAAAAGGAAACAAAATATTTTTCCTCCTCCGGTTAAATCTAAAGGGGTGGAATCTAGTGAACCTTCTTTGGTGTTGTTACATGATGAGATTCAGGCAATTCGCTCTAGCACTGATACTATTGCCTCAGAGATTAAAAACTTGCGGAAAGATATGGCTAGTATGTCAAGGAAAAAATATCTGACAATGCAATTAAAATTCAAGACAATAAAGTTAAAATTGATGCTTTTTCACCGCATGTGGCAAAAATATCTCCTATGTCTGCTCTTCTTCTTGATTTAGAAAATCGTAACAGACAGTATAACCTGCGTATTTTTAATTTACCAGAAGACGTAGAAGGTAACGATTGCAGGTTATATTTGGAGAATCTCATACATTGTCTTCTATGCATAAGATTTCCTGAGAAGTTTGAAATAGATAAAGTTCATACGATTCCTTATCATCGTAATCCACACAACACCAAGCCGAGACAAATGATCTTCAAGGTTTTATGTCACCATCATTTAGTCTTGAAAAGGAAAGCAGCACGAGAAATTAATTCCTTAATGGTAAATGGTAATAACAAATCTATTCACCAAGACTTTGATAAGGAAACTGTTAAGATTCACAAAGAATTTACTGACATTCGTCCACGATTACGAAGTCTTGGATTTAAATATTGTCTTTTGATCCTTCCACAATACGAATCTGGAAAGATAGTTTTTTAAATCCTTCCAGCGACCTGAAGACCTTCGAATATTTCTGGATCAGCATTCTCAGCTTTCTATGGATACACATGAGTCTGCTACTTGAATATTAATACATTATTTCTTCTGGCTAAATTAATTGTCTTTTTTCCTCACAGGGCTCCAATGGTTCGGTCATGCTTGCAAAGTGTGTGTGCGTTTCAAGATTGTCACTAATATTTAACTGTTGTCATTTTTTTATGTTTGTATGTCTCTTTATTCTTACTTTTGTTTCCTTTTGTCCTTCTCTAGAGCTACTATTTTTCTTCAAACTTTATCTCTTCTTCTTCATGGTATTTTTCCTACTGCACTATGGCTAACGCTCATAATATTAAAATAGTTTCCTTAAATGTCAAAGGTTTACAACATCCTGTAAAATGTACAATTTTTTTTGATTATTTAGGTAGTTATAAAATGGATATTTGCTTCATACAAGAAAATCGTATTGAAGACAAGGTTTTAGATTTTATGAAAAAAGGGGGTTGATTCTATTATATCTTCGCCTGCTATGGTTAAAGAAAATAGGGTTGCTATTCTGTTTCCAAAAAGGTTACATTGTCAAATCTAAAGTAAATCTTTGGATGCAGAAGGTAGATATGTTATAGCAAAAGTTAAATTTCAAGATACAGTTATGTTTTTACCTAATGTATATGGCCCAATAGTTGATGATCCTAATTTCTGGTCCATTTTAACCACTGAAGTTCTCAAGTTGGATAACATCCCACTTATAGTTGGAGGTGATTTCAACCTTATATATGATCCTTTATTAGACAGATCATCTCACACTAAATTTTGACCACCTAGAGCATTTTTTACTTTAAAATCTTTTTTAAAACTACTAAATTGGTGGATATCTGCCGATTACATTATCCTACTGACAAATGTTTACTTTTTTCTCTAACCCTCACAACTCTTACTCTAGACTTGATTCTTTTTTAGTTTCTTGACAATTAATTAATTCAGTTGTTACTCCTAATATTTATAATATTGATACCTCTGATAATGCCTTGATTTCTATGGGACTACAATTTAATTCAGATTTTAAAGCTCAATCCAGATGGCGCATGAATACTAACACTCTCCTGAATGAACAAAATAAACCAACATTTTTGACTGCTCTTCAAGAGTACTTCCAACTTAACCCAGAAGGCTCTACATCTATGGTGAATCAATGGTATGCTTTCAAAGCCTATATTAGAGGAACCTCCATTTCTCTTATGGTACATAAAAACAAAGCTTTCAATGCAAAAATCAAGGAATTAGAGAAACAAATTGCAAAATTCGAGAGACTTTTCATTACTTCTAATGATCCCAATATAAAATGAAACTACAAAAACTTCGATATGAGTTTAAATCAATTTTAAGTAAAAGAGCTGGTATACAACTCTCTAACTCCAAATTTTGTTTTAATGCTAACAGATCTGGTCGGCTTTTGGCTAACTATTTGCGTATTAAAAAAGATAAAACACAAATAAATTCAATTCATGGCTCCAATGGAAAAATTGCATTATCGCAAAAAGATATTGTTAATGAATTTATAAATTATTATGCTACCCTATATAATAAACCAAAATTTGAAGATCTTTCTTTGATTGATTCTTTTTTATATAAATGTGGCTTCCCTAAAGTTCCTCAGTTATCCAAGGATAGATTAGATTTATCTATTACTGGAAAGAAATTCAGTTAGCTATTAAGTCTCTTAAACAAAATAAATCTCCAGGCCCTGATGGCATTCCAGCAGAATTTTATAAAGAATTTGATTTACAACTTATTCCTTATTTGTATAAACCTTTTACCTTTTTTTAGTGCTACAGTATCAACTTTAGGTTATTTTACCGAAGCGTTGATTGTAGATATACCTAAACCGAACAAAGATCCAACACTTGTATCGAATTATCGCCCTATTTCCTTAATAAATCAAGATTGTAAACTATATGCCAAAATACTTGGAACCAGACTGACCTCCATATTGGATTCCCTTATCCATCCTGATCAATTGGATTTCATGAAAAATAGATATTCTGTCAATAATACAAGAACTTTATTACATGGGTTCTACTTTATCCTTATCATCTGGAATACTTGCATTGGATGCTGAAAAAGCTTTTGACAAAGTTAATTGTCAATTTCTATTCCATACTTTAGCAGCACTTAATTTTGGTGATTTGTTTATTTGTATGATATCTGCTCTCCATTCTCTCCATACTGCTCATTTATTTATTAATGGTCGAATTTTGAATACATTTTTCCTTTTTAGCGGTACTAGATAAGGTTGTCCACTATACCCGTTACTATTTCTTCTTGTTATTAAACCTTTGCTTGTTTCCATTATGTATGTAATCATATCGCTGGTATTAATATTAATGAGGTAATTATTAAAACATTAGCCAGTGCAGATGATGTACTTTTATTTATTAGCAATCCTGATTCCTCTGTTCCTCCTTTATTTGATATTGTCTCATCATATTTTTTAATTTCTGGATGTTCATTAAACACCAATAAAACGGTTTTTCCCCTTAAATCCTCACTGTACCCCAGATATGCTACCCCTAAAAGAAATAATCTGGCAAAGAGATAAGTTCAAATACCTTGGCACTTTGTTCTCTTTGTCTATGAAAAATCAATAACATTAAATTGTGAATCTATTTTAAATTACATTAAAGATAAAGTATCTAAATGGTCTTCACTTCACCTTTCATGGAGGGGGAGAATGGACTTAATAAAAATGACTATAGCGCCAAAAATCTTTTATTTTCTAGCTATGATTCGTAGTCAATTTCCTATGAAGTTTTATAAAATTGTTAATCAACATCTTTCTAAGTTTCTTTGGAATAAAAAGTCACCTCATATTGGCTATAAAAAACAAAAAATGGCAAACTGTAATGGAGAATTGGTTTACTAGATTTTTTTAATTATCATAAAGCATTTATCTTAAAACAAAGCTCACTTTGGTTTAATCATCCCCACCTGATTAATCGTCCTGCATGGCTTCTTATAGAAAGATGTTTGGTAACTTAATTTCCTTTGTCTGCCTTGTTAACCATGTCTAGCAAGTCACTATTATTTCATAAGTCTATAATTTAAAATCCACAAAACTATTATAAAATGATTTTGATACACTTTTTCAAACAATTATTTCAAATACTGTAGATATGTCATTATGGTACAATCGATGACTAAAACTTTCTCAATCTGTAACATTTTGGCATTCATGGATTAAAGCTGGTTTTTTTTACCTCAACGACATTTACCATAAGAATACTTTTATATCGTTTTATGTATTACCGGCAAAATTTCACTTAGCATCTTCTGATTTTCTCAAATATGAGTTTTTATGTAATTCTATATCAGATTTCTTTCCTAATAATGTTCCTTCAAATATAAAGTCAGATTTAACAATTTATATTCAAACGGTATCTACTTCATCTCATGCTGTTTCATGAATGTTCCAGAAGCTGAATTCATTTCAAGGTAACAATATTGATGCGATTTCATTGTTTTGGAATAATGAACTCTCGACTTCTTTCTCATGTGATACATGGAAAAAAATATGGTTGAATAATATCTCAGAGTGGTTACCTGTATCACTTTATCAAACAAATTCTTATATTCTGTTTAATTGCTTATGGTCCCCCTTAAAGTTATTTCAGGCTTAGCTTCTTCCAAGTTCAAATTGTTGGCATTGTAACTCACATGTTGGTTTGTAAAACATATGCTTTTTGAATGTACATCTTTTTTAAAATTTTGGAATGAAGTTTGGGATGTTATACAAAAAATATTTAATATTTCCGATGGACTTTCATTTAATTTGTTGATATGCAAATCTGTTGTTCTTTCTAAAGAACTGTCTGATCTAGAATATATAAACTTTTAAATTGTCTGTTGTCAGCTGCTCTAAAGTCTATTCCAACTTGTTGGAAAGACGTGTCATTATTATGTGTTCATGCTTGGTGGTCATGGATTATTTTCACTAGAAGAGGTGCCAATCTATCTTTGAATGGTATTATCCACAACTGTAATTGTTATCATTCATTTTGGAAACCAATTGATCATTATTTATCGTCTTAGTTATATTCCCTTTTATTTAGTCCCTTGCAGTATAAATCACACATGTTTTAACTTATAGTAGCTCTACTCAAATTGCTTCTTACGATATTATATGCTTATTCCTATCACTTCCTTTTTATGTTTAAGATTTTTAAGTCTACATTACATTGTACCTTTTTTATATTCAATTATTGTTCTTCATAGATATGTTTCTTATGTGGGTACTCTATACAGTGCTATTTTGTGTAATGACATTGTTTATTATAAGAAAAATGTAATAAAACATTTTGAACACACAGAATACCGGAGCAACATCCTGAGGAACAAACCAAATCAATCAATTGGCTGATCGCCTCTCAAAGCAAACCGATCAAAAAGCACAGTCATTCCAGACTGGGACCCACTATATCGAGGCATTGGATTAGCCTTCAGCCTTCAGAGATAAATAATATTTCCACAACACTGGGATCCATTCGGGCTGTCTTACCACAGCACACAAAGAAGCTTGTTGTGCCTCTTGTTAAGCCATTAAGGGTACACCTATAAACAATAGAATTTAAACCATGCCTCTGTTACCTGGAACTATACATACAAGTGCACCTGCCTTTAAAGATACTAGGTGCTAACACACCTGTCCTGATGATGATCTTAACTGAATGAGATAGATCAAAACGCAGTCCACCTTCTACCTACCTAACTCCTTGTTTTATTATATATAATTATCAATAGGAATTCAGTGTCTTGTTGTTTAAAAGAGTTGCATGTTTTTACCGTTTTTCACACACTAGGGCACCTTTTCTTCACTTTTTTGTGAGGACTGGATCATGATAATTATGGAACAAAAAGAGATAAAAAATGAGGTGGTATTCTGCAATGAATAAATTAATTGCATTATACATTTTGGTGGATGTCCTGCTTTATACTTGCCTTGCTTAAGTGTGTATATCTGAGTCCCAAATGAAAATGTATAGGACTTAATGTAAAAATTCTTCCTTTTTTAGCAAAAAAAAACTTCTATAGCACCCATTGGCCCCAATGAACCACTGTTCTCTCAATATTAGTATTGATGAGTCTTTGAAGCACCCCTAAAAGAAGAACAGGATTGTCACCACATAAGATACTCATGGGACATGCCATTCGACCACCTGCTATGCCTGCAAATGCACTTGTAACTATCACAGATGATATGATTCTTGACTGCAGCAAAGTGTTGTCTGGAGTGGTACATTCTGTCTATTACCAGGTTGGCTCTGTCATTGCTATCCCTAATCAGAAGCAGTGTCAGTATCTTAACTCCGGTGACGGAGATCTAATTAAAAAGAATGTTCAAAAATCCTTCCTGGAGACAAGGTGAAAGGGCCCTATCAGGTGATCCTGATTACCAACATTGCTGTAAAATGTGATGGGATACCCAAATGGAGTCATGCCTCACACATCGAGAGGTTGAGGTATTCACTTGATGAGGTGGTGACATTAGAGTCAAGTCTGTGAGCTCTTGTGCCTGTACTTCCTGAATTATCAGAGGGAAGTGACATCAATCAGAATTCCTCATCTGTCCAGGGTTCCTGAAGTCTTGGAAAATGGTGTTCAATTGCCTTAAAGATGAAGATCTAAAATCAGAAAGAGGTGACATTGCTGAATACTCACGGTGCAGCCAAATTACCCTGGTGAAAGGAGACAAAGAACGGCCAAGTAGGAGACAATTGAAATCTAGTGTGTCATTTGAAAACATACCACAACCCATTGGCAAAGACACAGAAGTTAGTAGTATAAATGATACAGAAGAATATCAGCAGACACTAAGGAGATCTAAAAGAAGAAAGAATACCATGGCACAGGTATTCAGCAACTGGGTGGACTTTCAAATGAATTGAGAACAGAACCAATTGAAACTCAGTGACATGCCACATTATCACAATACATGATTCAAATCCATGAAACAAAATCATGACATCTGATAACTGATTCAATCCAACAGTAATTGGTTCTTCTAACAGTGAACTATGACAGAACAGAACTACTGAAAAAGACTGTGACAACTGATAAATGAACATAACGATTACTGGTTAAGAAAAATAAAACAAATTAAAAGAACTAAGAAGCATATGCTAGGGCCAAGGTTGCAGTAGAAGAGATAGAATGGCATACTTAGAAGAAGGTGAAGTAGGCCTAGAAATGCCTCCTAAAGGCTATTGTATAGAAGTCGAATGAAATAACTGCAAGTTAATCGCCAAATGTTTTACTCACTGTGCATAAGCAGAAATTGATGCAGAATATTAAGTCTGACTTCTGCTATATTCTACTGAAGGACTGAATGTAGAGATACATGTGTTTTCTTACCTAGCCTGGATGTAGAATAGTGATTGGTTTCCTTATCAAGGCTAGATGTAGAATAGTAATTGCCTTTATATCGATAGTTGTTATGTTAGCACTTATAGTTCTCTTAGTTGGTATGAGTATTTAACCCGAGCTAGAAATACTTAGATCTACATCTGCACCTTCATCAGTTTTTTTTTTTTAGGCCCCCCCACAAAGATAGACACTGTTAAGGCATATGAACTACATTTGGCATGCTCAAAGAGACCATTAGAGAATACATTCACCCAGGCATGAGAGGAAAGGAGTGCTCACTTGTTTCACAAGGCAACAAAGGAAGAAGATGATTTAAAGAATGTGTAGAAAGAAGTGGAATGAGTATAAAAATGAAATTATATATCCCAAATTGAGTTTAGACAGATGACAAAAAGGTAAACTATGCTTTTACAAAAGCAGAAATCACATTAGAACCAGGCGCATGGGGATAAGTAGCTGTGAACATACATTTGAAGTTCAAATTTTAACTGGGGAGGAACCAGTTATCCCTGGTGTACATTTGATTTGTTGGCAAGATGCATTTTTCAAATTACCTGCTGATTGGTAGGGTGTTTAGCTTTATTTTCCCCTAAAATGTATCATGTAAATAGCATAGACGCTATGAATCCATCTCAAGACATAATTGTAGTGCAATTAATGGAACACAATTAGTAGGAGATATTTTTGGTGCAATCATTTTCCTTGTCTGAGTAGTCCTAAACAACAATTAAGTCAGTCATCTTTCTACAATAGTAGATAAGTTAGGCATTAGCACATTTGTGAGCAATACAGAATTAGTAGCTATTATTTCAATGGTTTGACAAGCTCGATTAGCGTTGGACATATTGGTGGCAGAGACAGGTGGCATCTGTAAGATGTTGAAATCACAACGTTGTTGTTCATACATATCAGACAAAAGTAAGATGATAGAAGAATTTGCAAAGAACTAGAGAACTTAGAAACAGCTGTTGTGTTAGGAACCTTAGGTAAAGGGGCTTCTGCTATAAGTAGCTGGCTTGGAAATTTTGGTAGTGGACTTAATATGCTTATTTGGTTAATATAAAGGATTTAGATGTTACCTAACAAGAAAGAAAGAAAGGAAAAAGAGAGAAAAACACAAATTGAAGAAAGAAAGAGTAAGGCTTACAAAGATTTGAAGGAGATGCAATTCTTAAAGAGTGAGATAGATGACTCAGCAAGGGAAAAATGTTCACCTTAGAGATGGCTATTTTATCCATCAGTGGGGCAGGCCTACAAAAATAATAACAATTTTACTAGGCCTGCAGGTCGAGTAACTTCAATAATCTACTCAACCTAACTGTAATGTGCTTGGCCTGTAAACTGGTTTCAAATTGTGTGATCATTGGCATATATTATTATGGAAATTATTATTGTGAAGAGTCACCTTATTTTCACTCTCACATACGAGTGCACCTTCAAATATGTGAGTTCAGCATTTCTGCTTTGTAAAAGAGAACTCTTTTGTTTGGTTAAATAGACTAAATGTTTGCCCCATATATAATCAAAATAGCCCATATATAGGGTACACATGGCCTCTGACTTGCCTCTCGGTTTACTAATAGCATTGCCATCAGGACAGGGGCAGGAGTGTTTCTCAATTCATGTTTAAACTCTCATGTTTGATAAATATATGACTAGGGTATGATGTGGTAGCACACTGTCATTTACAGACAGTAAATTTCCAAGAAATGGCCAAAAACATTCCCACTACCTTGCAGCTTTACTGATAAAACTGTAAAACTGATAAAACTGTATAGTGTATTAACAATAGTCTATGAAAATTGGGTTTCAGAAAACAATTATCATTAGCACATCGCCAAGTAAAGCACTTTTATAACTACTGAAATAAATTTTGAAATGTTGACTTATTAAATATTTAAATGTGTGTTAGGAAAACCTGATACCCTACAGCCTATCATTTCGCAATTGGAGCAGCAGGTCAGACAGTTCACTTTATCAAATGCTGGAGATCTGCAGTCAGCGAAGGAAAAGTAATTGTAAACGGGCTTCTGACCTTGGTCTCTGAAAACAAAGCAAATGTGAGTAGATAAAAACAAGACTTAAAAGCATCTTTATCGCTCCTTCACTTTCTAACTGAACAAAACACCTGTTCTCTGTCAACTCACTAAAATGCATGAGTAGGTCCTAAATATAGCTCAACCTAATAAAATCTGACTCACCATAGTGAATGGGTCAGTAGATTTTTCTAGGCCTGAGGGAGGAATTGATGGAGCAAATTTTCTCATTCTGCAAATTAAAACTCATTTAACTGAAAAGTAAAAATGTCTATGTTGAATCACACAATGAATGCAAATCTGTAGTAGGTAATCACACTTACGGAATGATTTAGATCTTGGAGGACGGGTTACGGATATCTCATGTGCCGAAATATAATTCCCATTATATCTTATGGGATGTATATTTTGGCGGATGGGATATCCATCACCATTGTGACGGAGTAACCCATCGCCCAAGATAGAAATCAGGCCCTTAGAATTAAAAGCACACAAACAAATTATCAGATTGTGTTTATTCAAGTTAGTCTGACTACAGATGCCATATTGAATGTTGACTTTACATTTTAGGGTTAAGAAGGCTTTTTTCGCATTAAGCTGTTGTCCTGTACAATATGTTTATCTCTTCCACTGCAGATGCAGTAACTTTTCAGAAGTCATCTGTTAGTTAGTGAACAGGCATGTGTTATGTACACAAGAAGTGCTCAGTGTAATAATTGAAGGACTCCGTTCTGTACTTCATTGTGAAGACGTGAGAAACTAGGAAGTTTACCTGCTCCCGTAGTTTGTGGAGGATTGACTGGTTGGTGGGAATGGGGAATGAAAGATTTGTTGCAAATAATGTTTTGGCAGAATTTTATTAGTATGTGCCTTAGTTTAGTCAGGGCTGGATAGGATAGACCCCAATCGAGCCCTTCCAATTCTCACTCAGAGACTAGATAAGCCTGTTGATTTATAGCTGAGAATAGTTTCCTGCTTTGCAATTTTCTTATTGCTTAAGTGACAAAACTTCCTGCCTATACTTTTTCATTCTCTCATCAGAAAACTTAAACTGGGTTTCTGAAACTGACACCTTACCTTACTTATTGAAGAAACAGTTCTTTATATCTAAACCCAAATTAATTTAGATGTATTTCCTTTCTGGAACACACTTGCTGTATTTTCCCCATTTTAGTGTAATTCTTACTAATATGGTATTGTATCTTGTTTTGAAATACTGACTAATAGGTTATTTGAATCTGTAATAATGATGACTAATTTTAATATTTAGTAAATTAATGAATCAATTTTGAATTAGTTAGTTAATAAAACCCTTTAATTCACACCTGCACTCTGTATTGATTCTTGTGAAGCCCCAAATGGACTTCACTGTTTATGGTGTTTGATGTAAATGATTGCTCTTTATTACCTCTCCTTGTTCATGAACAAAGGTCCACATGACCATTGGTGGGGTTTATTCAATTATTATACTCGACAATTGAGATACACGAATCGCAGGACAAAAGAAGGATATCTGACAGGAAGGACTATAATGATTTGAGCCAGGATCTGTGTGTTGTACTCTAGCTAGTTCTGAGTGTGTCCACATAGTTACCCAACTTCATGGGTACCTTCAGGTCCATCCAGAAATTCTTTTAAAACCTGCATAATGCCCTCATTGAGTGGAAGAGGCTATGTTCTTTCTAGTATACACAAGAGAAATATGAACCTGCACAAGATACTGTGGTCCTAGTTTAATAAACGTTTTACCCTCACAAAGCCTGCACTTTGTAAAAGGGAGCATCATTTGCGAGGTTTAAAAGTCAAATCACAATACTAAAATGGGAATGAGAGCTGCAAATGTCCTTTTGACTCACAATGTCAACAATGCATTTCCTTCTACATTATATAGACTACAGGGTAACGAAGAGACACCCTTGCATAGGATTTGCATGGAAATATATCAGTGGTTTCCTACCACGAAGCATATATATGTTAGAGACTACCATTGTCAGTCAGTAAGCACTTGCACCATGCAATTGACAGCTGTGGGCATCAATGGGGCAGATTGCATGCTCCTCTGATGTCCCTTTTTGCAAAGAGCCACTTAGTTTGTGGTGTCTCAAACCACCTCACAAAGGGTAAAATATTTAAATAATACCACCATTCAAAAGCAGCTATGGAGATCTGTTTATTGCACACCTTCATCTTTTCTTTTGCATGGGTCACAAAGATCAATGGAAAGAATCCTGCTTTGTGCATATAGATAAAGCAATTTTCTGTGAATCCTTGTGATCAAACTCTTTGCACTTAGAGATTTATACTAGTCCTAGGCGTGATTCAAATTAGGGTTCATTTTCCATGCTTACATGGGTCGTGCAAAATGTGCTGTGCCAATGTCACTGGTGATAATTTGTCAATAGAAAAATTCTATAAAGCAAGTCATTTTCTTCACATGACTCAGTGTTCAGAATTCCGAGCCGACCTGGAAGTCCCAATGATAGCTAATTTTAAGCTTCAAGCCCTGTCAGGGTCCCAGGAGGCCTGATACATTCTCTCAAATGTCCTCCTCTGTCATGTGGCATGAATGGATTACAAAAGTGGATAGTGCTCAGGCAGACAGGTGACCTGGTCACAAAGTGCCCAGCACAAGGACCTGCAGCCGGTGGGAGGGCTCTCCTGCTTGCGTTTTTTAATGAACTGTGACCGTGCACAGGGTCAAAGCCCCAGCAGGCCCTGGGTTGGAAGCCTCCATCCTAGGTTCCATTCATCAGGACACCAGTTCTCAAAGTGCACAGGATGGGGACACGCAGGCCCAGGAAGGACTTTTATGCTTGCCCAGGATAAGAAGCTCTGACCTGGCCGCGGGTCAGATGTCATGCTGGCCCTAGGTTGGAAGCCCTTGCCTTGGGCTCCATTCCCTAACCCACTGTGTCTCAAAGTGCCTGGGACAGGTCCTGCAGGCACCTGGAGGTCTCCCCTGCTTGCCCAGGATAAAATGCCGCAGGTCAGAACTCCAGCTGGCTCTGGGGTGGAAGCCCAGACCCTAGGCTCCCTTAGACACTCGGAGGTCTCCTATGCCTGTGTAGGTTCAGAAGCTCTGTCAGGGCCCTGGGTCAGGGATCTAGCTGGCCCTGAGTGTAAGCCCATGACCCTGGGCTCTCCAAAGCACGGGGAGGTCTCCCATGCTTGTCCATGTTAGAAGCTCTGACCAGGCTCCGGGTCAGAGCTCTAGATGGCTCTGGGGTGGAAGCCCACTGCCAAGGGCTTCCTTCTCTGGACCAACTGCTTGGCAAAGTGCTGAGGATGGGGTATGTAGGCACGGGGAAGTCTCCCCTGCTTGTCCTGTTTCAGAAGATTTGATCCGGACCCTATGCAGAGCACTGGTTGCTGCTGGGATGAAAGCCCACAGCCCTGGGCACTCTTCCCAAGCCTGCTGTGTTTCAGAGTCATCAGAATGGGGTCCTACAGGCACCGGGTGGTCTCCCCTGCTTGCTTTGGGTAAGAAGCTCCAACTGAGCCCCTGGTTAAAGCTCCAGCTGACTGTGGGGAGGAAGCCCCAGCCTGGGCCTCCTTCTTAGACCCACCGTGTTGCAAGGTTCATGGGAATGGGTCCCACGGGCACCAGGAGGTCTCCCCTGTTTTCCTGGGTGCAGGCTGGCCTGAGGGTGGAAGCCCATGGCCCTGGACTTCATTGCATGGCCTGCTGTGTCACTTGGAGCCCAGGACTGAGACTTGGGTGCCCAGGGAGGCCCCCTTGCTTGTCTGGGATAAGAAGCTTTGACCGGACAACAGATCTGAGCTCCAGATGTTCCTGGGGTAGAAACCCCCAGCCCTAGGCTCCCTCCTTTGGTATGTTGTGTCACAAAGAGTCCACAACGGGGTCCTGCAGGCACCGGGAGGTCTCCCCTGCTTGACAAGGTGCAGAAACTCAGGTGGGGCCTGGGTTAGAGCTTCGGCTGGTCCTGGGGTGGCAGTCCAGGCCCTGAGCTCCCTTCCATGTCCCTCTGTATTTCAAAGTAACTGGGATGGGGTCCCGCAGACTCAGGGAGATCTCCCTTGTTTATCTGGATCCAGAACCTCTGACTGGGATCCGGGTCAGAACTCTGTGAAACGCCACCCCTTAGGCCCTTGACTGATTGCCAGCTCAGGCTTCAAGAACCCAGGCCTCAGAGTCCTTGTCCTCTCCACGGGTGAGTGGAATACTTTTTCATAAGACACAGCATCTGAACACTCAAATTACTCCCACTCGGACCTTTGCCCAATGCCAAATGGAAGCCGCCATGCCCATTTAGTTCATCTCTTTCTTGAGACGTTGGAACTCTTGTCACCTCAATTGCTTAGTGCATAGAGATCAGGAAAGGTGCAACTCTTGCTGCTCCTGCAGGCCAAGACCCTTCATCTTCGCTGCAATTCTTGTGTTTATGTCTTAAGCCAGAGGAGGGGGGCCCTGAAAACCTTAGCGTGCAAGGGTTCAAGAAGGAGGGATTTAAGATCTTCATTCTGTGAAATACCTGGATATCCTAGCACCATCACTTTGGAAGCCCTTGCAGCATTTTTCAGGTCCTTCATCATGGATTGCTTCATGATCATGCAGGGAACAGCATAGCCTCTGAAGGTGTTCTGTACTTGAAGCTCCAGATAGTGTCTCTGTATCTATTGGCTCTTGAAAGCGATGGAATTTTGCAGTTTAGGTGTTACTTTCTTTTTTTTTTTTTAAAGTATTGTATGCTAACAAAAGGTACTGAAAAATAAACAATAACAATTTTTATTTGAAAATCACAACTGACAAATATTATATATCATGTGCATAGAGATGGACGAGCCAGAGACCTCGGTCTGGCTCAGCACAAGGTCCTCTTGGACTCTTAGGGCCAAAAGCAGCCGGCCCTTAATGTGGCTCCTGCCTGCCATCCAGGTTTTAATATCACACCCAAGAAATGAAAAACAAAGCATAAACCTTTGTTGTTAAAAATCGAGGGAAAGAGTTAGGCATCTAGTTGGTGAATTGCATAATGTGAAAATAGAGAACCTTGGACCAATACTGGCTTTCCTGCATGACCAAATTGTGTGATACCAGGCACGTATGTGAGCCTCGTTTTTCTTTGTTATAATATATGAGAGCTTCTTCTAATACATGTGTTCAGGGAGTGCACTGTATAAAAATAATACGATGCATTAAGGTGATACACTTCTGCATGATATAAAAATACTTTTATTTAACATTTTAAAGAGACTCATATTTCCACATGATGTTTGTTCTATGACTTAGATGCTAACTATTTTTAGCGCTCAGCTCGTGCACGGGCTTTTAAAGCCCAGCTAGCCACTTGGCTCGACTCTTCCTATTAATTTGTTGGCTCGCCCACCTCTACATGACTTGCATTCTTTTCCTGATGATAGTTCAAGTAAGCCTTTCTTCTCTTAGTGATGTTGTTGGACTGCATGTATTGTTCGCTCAAACCTGAAAGAAGCAGAATAAACTGCCTAAGATCTGAGAACAGGACATTTCCAGGTATTTCTTTGTAATGATGAGCTGTTAGCATTCCACTCAGACATTTATATATCACTTAAATAGACAGTAAAAAGTCTTTCCAGTGGAGGCAAATGTTTGTGAATATAGCGGAATTTGCTGATACATGAAAATATTGTGAAAGAAAACCAATTTAATTGTATTTCCCCATTCTATATATATATATATATGTCCCAACAAATTGCCAAAGCTTTGGGGGCGCACACAACAGCAACTCGTACCATCCGGTTCTTTCGTAAGCTAACTTGCTTATCTGTTCAGGATTTGCGCTTTCGACCTGACGCGTTTCAAGGTAAACACCTCTTTATCAAAGGTTATGTTATCACTCGCAGTAAGCTCCGTGAATATTGGTTTCAAGCATGCTCTTTATTTAAATTGTGAGTGTCTATTGCATGCTGGGTACTGTAGTCCCTAGGGAGCATTTTAATCTTCCTTAAGTAGGTCCGCGAGTGCAACCATAATCTAAAAGCATTTTCTATGTGCACAGTATGTCCCAAATATTCCGCAAGTCATAATCACCTTGAGTTGCTGTGCTGCATAATGGGGAGGAACAGTTCCAATCCGCAGCCTCCTTCATTAGTCACAGGATGGTGCTGCCCCCCACGGTCAAGGCCAGCCGTGAATTAATATGTCCCAACAAATTGCCAAAGCTTTGGGGGCGCACACAACAGCAACTCGTACCATCCGGTTCTTTCGTCAGCTAACTTGCTTCTCTGTTCAGGATTTGCGCTTTCGACCTGACGTGTTTCAAGGTAAACACCTCTTTATCAAAGGTCATGTTATCACTCGCAGGAAGCTCCGTGAATATTGGTTTCAAACATGCTCTTTATTTAAATTGTGAGTGTCTATTGCATGCTGGGTACTGTAGTCCCTACGGAGCATTTTAATCTTCCTTAAGTAGGTCCGCGAGTGCAACCATAATTTAAAAGCATTTTCTATGTGCACAGTATGTCCCAAATATTCTGCAAGTCATAATCACCTTGAGTTGCTGTGCTGCAGAACGGGGAGGAACAGTTCCAATCCGCAGCCTCCTTCATTAGTCACAGGATGGTGAGGCCCCCCACGGTCAAGGCCAGTCATGAATTAATATGTCCCAACAAATTGCCAAAGCTTTGGGGGCGCACACAACAGCAACTCGTACCATCCGGTTCTTTCGTAAGCTAACTTGCTTCTCTGTTCAGGATTTGCGCTTTCGACCTGACACGTTTCAAGGTAAACACCTCTTTATCAAAGGTCATGTTATCACTCGCAGGAAGCTCCGTGATTATTGGTTTCAAGCATGCTCTTTATTTAAATTGTGAGTATCTACTGCATGCTGGGTACTGTAGTCCCTACGGAGCATTTTAATCTTCCTTAAGTAGGTCCGCGAGTGCAACCATAATTTAAAAGCATTTTCTATGTGCACAGTATGGCCCAAATATTCCGCAAGTCATAATCACCTTGAGTTGCTGTGCTGCATAATGGGGAGGAACAGTTCCAATCCGCAGCCTCCTTCATTAGTCACAGGATGGTGCTGCCCCCCACGGTCAAGGCCAGCCATGAATTAATATGTCCCAACAAATTGCCAAAGCTTTGGGGGCGCACACCACAGCAACTCGTACCATCCGGATCTTTCGTAAGCTAACTTGCTTCTCTGTTCAGGATTTGCGCTTTCGACCTGACGCGTTTCAAGGTAAACACCTCTTTATCAAAGGTCATGTTATCACTCGCAGAAAGCTCTGTGATTATTGATTTCAAGCATGCTCTTTATTTAAATTGTGAGTGTCCATTGCATGCTAGGTACTGTAGTCCCTACAGAGCATTTTAATCTTCCTTAAGTAGGTCCGCGAGTGCAACCATAATTTAAAAGCATTTTCTATGTGCACAGTATGTCCCAAATATTCCGCAAGTCATAATCACCTTGAGTTGCTGTGCTGCATAATAGGGAGGAACAGTTCCAATCCGCAGCCTCCTTCATTAGTCACAGGATGGTGCTGCCCCCCACGGTCAAGGCCAGCCGTGAATTAATATGTCCCAACAAATTGCCAAAGCTTTGGGGGCGCACACAACAGCAACTCGTACCAACCGGTTCTTTCGTCAGCTAACTTGCTTCTCTGTTCAGGATTTGCGCTTTCGACCTGACGCGTTTCAAGGTAAACACCTCTTTATCAAAGGTCATGTTATCACTCGCAGGAAGCTCCGTGAATATTGGTTTCAAACATGCTGTTTATTTAAATTGTGAGTGTCTATTGCATGCTGGGTACTGTAGTCCCTACGGAGCATTTTAATCTTCCTTAAGTAGGTCCGCGAGTGCAACCATAATTTAAAAGCATTTTCTATGTGCACAGTATGTCCCAAATATTCCGCAAGTCATAATCACCTTGAGTTGCTGTGCTGCATAACGGGGAGGAACAGTTCCAATCCGCAGCCTCCTTCATTAGTCACAGGATGGTGCGGCCCCCCCACAGTCAAGGCCAGTCGTGAATTAATATGTCCCAACAAATTGCCAAAGCTTTGGGGGCGCACACAACAGCAACTCGTACCATCCGGTTCTTTCGTAAGATAACTTGCTTCTCTGTTCAGGATTTGCGCTTTCGACCTGACGCGTTTCAAGGTAAACACCTCTTTATCAAAGGTTATGTTATCACTCGCAGGAAGCTCCGTGAATATTGGTTTCAAGCATGCTCTTTATTTAAATTGTGAGTGTCTATTGCATGCTGGGTACTGTAGTCCCTACGGAGCATTTTAATCTTCCTTAAGTAGGTCCGCGAGTGCAACAATAATTTAAAAGCATTTTGTGTGTGCACAGTATGTCCCAAATATTCCGCAAGTCATAATCACCTTGAGTTGCTGTGCTGCATAATGGGGAGGAACAGTTCCAATCCGCAGCCTCCTTCATTAGTCACAGGATGGTGCTGCCCCCCACGGTCAAGGCCAGCCGTGAATTAATATGTCCCAACAAATTGCCAAAGCTTTGGGGGCGCACACAACAGCAACTCGTACCATCCGGTTCTTTCGTCAGCTAACTTGCTTCTCTGTTCAGGATTTGCGCTTTCGACCTGACGCGTTTCAAGGTAAACACCTCTTTATCAAAGGTCATGTTATCACTCGCAGGAAGCTCCGTGAATATTGGTTTCAAACATGCTCTTTATTTAAATTGTGAGTGTCTATTGCATGCTGGGTACTGTAGTCCCTACGGAGCATTTTAATCTTCCTTAAGTAGGTCCGCGAGTGCAACCATAATTTAAAAGCATTTTCTATGTGCACAGTATGTCCCAAATATTCCGCAAGTCATAATCACCTTGAGTTGCTGTGCTGCATAACGGGGAGGAACAGTTCCAATCCGCAGCCTCCTTCATTAGTCACAGGATGGTGCGGCCCCCCACGGTCAAGGCCAGTCATGAATTAATATGTCCCAACAAATTGCCAAAGCTTTGGGGGCGCACACAACAGCAACTCGTACCATCCGGTTCTTTCGTCAGCTAACTTGCTTCTCTGTTCAGGATTTGCGCTTTCGACCTGACACGTTTCAAGGTAAACACCTCTTTATCAAAGGTCATGTTATCACTCGCAGGAAGCTCCGTGATTATTGGTTTCAAGCATGCTCTTTATTTAAATTGTGAGTATCTACTGCATGCTGGGTACTGTAGTCCCTACGGAGCATTTTAATCTTCCTTAAGTGGGTCCGCGAGTGCAACCATAATTTAAAAGCATTTTCTATGTGCACAGTATGGCCCAAATATTCCGCAAGTCATAATCACCTTGAGTTGCTGTGCTGCATAATGGGGAGGAACAGTTCCAATCCGCAGCCTCCTTCATTAGTCACAGGATGGTGCTGCCCCCCACGGTCAAGACCAGCCATGAATTAATATGTCCCAACAAATTGCCAAAGCTTTGGGGGCGTACACCACAGCAACTCGTACCATCCGGTTCTTTCGTAAGCTAACTTTCTTCTCTGTTCAGGATTTGCGCTTTCGACCTGACGCGTTTCAAGGTAAACACCTCTTTATCAAAGGTCATGTTATCACTCGCAGGAAGCTCCGTGAATATTGGTTTCAAGCATGCTCTTTATTTAAATTGTGAGTGTCTATTGCATGCTGGGTACTGTAGTCCCTAGGGAGCATTTTAATCTTTCTTAAGTAGGTCCGCAAGTGCAACCATAATTTAAAAGCATTTTCTATGTGCACAGTATGTCCCAAATATTCCGCAAGTCATAATCACCTTGAGTTGCTGTGCTGCATAACGGGGAGGAACAGTTCCAATCCGCAGCCTCCTTCATTAGTCACAGGATGGTGCTGCCCCCCACGGTCAAGGCCAGCCGTGAATTAATAAGTCCCAACAAATTGCCAAAGCTTTGGGGGCGCACACAACAGCAACTCATACCATCCGGTTCTTTCGGAAGCTAACTTGCTTCTCTGTTCAGGATTTGCGCTTTCGACCTGACGCGTTTCAAGGTAAACACCTCTTTATCAAAGGTCATGTTATCACTCGCAGAAAGCTCTGTGATTATTGATTTCAAGCATGCTCTTTATTTAAATTGTGAGTGTCCATTGCATGCTAGGTACTGTAGTCCCTACAGGGCATTTTAATCTTCCTTAAGTAGGTCCGCGAGTGCAACCATAATTTAAAAGCATTTTCTATGTGCACAGTATGTCCCAAATATTCCGCAAGTCATAATCACCTTGAGTTGCTGTGCTGCATAATGGGGAGGAACAGTTCCAATCCGCAGCCTCCTTCATTAGTCACAGGATGGTGCTGCCCCCCACGGTCAAGGCCAGCCATGAATTAATATGTCCCAACAAATTGCCAAAGCTTTGGGGGCGCACACAACAGCAACTCGTATCATCCGGTTCTTTCGTAAGCTAACTTGCTTCTCTGTTCAGGATTTGCGCTTTCGACCTGACGCGTTTCAAGGTAAACACCTCTTTATCAAAGGTCATGTTATCACTCGCAGGAAGCTCCGTGAATATTGGTTTCAAGCATGCTCTTTATTTAAATTGTGAGTGTCTATTGCATGCTGGGTACTGTAGTCCCTACGGAGCATTTTAATCTTCCTTAAGTAGGTCCACGAGTGCAACCATAATTTAAAAGCATTTTCTATGTGCACAGTATGTCCCAAATATTCCGCAAGTCATAATCACCTTGAGTTGCTGTGCTGCATAACGGGGAGGAACAGTTCCAATCCGCAGCCTCCTTCATTAGTCACAGGATGGTGCGGCCCCCCCACGGTCAAGGCCAGTCGTGAATTAATATGTCCCAACAAATTGCCAAAGCTTTGGGGGCGCACACAACAGCAACTCGTACCATCCGGTTCTTTCGTAAGATAACTTGCTTCTCTGTTCAGGATTTGCACTTTTGACCTGACGCGTTTCAAGGTAAACACCTCTTTATCAAAGGTTATGTTATCACTCGCAGGAAGCTCCGTGAATATTGGTTTCAAGCATGCTCTTTATTTAAATTGTGAGTGTCTATTGCATGCTGGGTACTGTAGTCCCTACGGAGCATTTTAATCTTCCTTAAGTAGGTCCGCGAGTGCAACAATAATTTAAAAGCATTTTGTGTGTGCACAGTATGTCCCAAATATTCCGCAAGTCATAATCACCTTGAGTTGCTGTGCTGCATAATGGGGAGGAACAGTTCCAATCCGCAGCCTCCTTCATTAGTCACAGGATGGTGCTGCCCCCCACGGTCAAGGCCAGCCGTGAATTAATATGTCCCAACAAATTGCCAAAGCTTTGGGGGCGCACACAACAGCAACTCGTACCATCCGGTTCTTTCGTCAGCTAACTTGCTTCTCTGTTCAGGATTTGCGCTTTCGACCTGACGCGTTTCAAGGTAAACACCTCTTTATCAAAGGTCATGTTATCACTCGCAGGAAGCTCCGTGATTATTGGTTTCAAGCATGCTCTTTATTTAAATTGTGAGTATCTACTGCATGCTGGGTACTGTAGTCCCTACGGAGCATTTTAATCTTCCTTAAGTAGGTCCGCGAGTGCAACCATAATTTAAAAGCATTTTCTATGTGCACAGTATGGCCCAAATATTCCGCAAGTCATAATCACCTTGAGTTGCTGTGCTGCATAATGGGGAGGAACAGTTCCAATCCGCAGCCTCCTTCATTAGTCACAGGATGGTGCTGCCCCCCACGGTCAAGGCCAGCCATGAATTAATATGTCCCAACAAATTGCCAAAGCTTTGGGGGCGCACACCACAGCAACTCGTACCATCCGGATCTTTCGTAAGCTAACTTGCTTCTCTGTTCAGGATTTGCGCTTTCGACCTGACGCGTTTCAAGGTAAACACCTCTTTATCAAAGGTCATGTTATCACTCGCAGAAAGCTCTGTGATTATTGATTTCAAGCATGCTCTTTATTTAAATTGTGAGTGTCCATTGCATGCTAGGTACTGTAGTCCCTACAGAGCATTTTAATCTTCCTTAAGTAGGTCCGCGAGTGCAACCATAATTTAAAAGCATTTTCTATGTGCACAGTATGTCCCAAATATTCCGCAAGTCATAATCACCTTGAGTTGCTGTGCTGCATAATAGGGAGGAACAGTTCCAATCCGCAGCCTCCTTCATTAGTCACAGGATGGTGCTGCCCCCCACGGTCAAGGCCAGCCGTGAATTAATATGTCCCAACAAATTGCCAAAGCTTTGGGGGCGCACACAACAGCAACTCGTACCAACCGGTTCTTTCGTCAGCTAACTTGCTTCTCTGTTCAGGATTTGCGCTTTCGACCTGACGCGTTTCAAGGTAAACACCTCTTTATCAAAGGTCATGTTATCACTCGCAGGAAGCTCCGTGAATATTGGTTTCAAACATGCTGTTTATTTAAATTGTGAGTGTCTATTGCATGCTGGGTACTGTAGTCCCTACGGAGCATTTTAATCTTCCTTAAGTAGGTCCGCGAGTGCAACCATAATTTAAAAGCATTTTCTATGTGCACAGTATGTCCCAAATATTCCGCAAGTCATAATCACCTTGAGTTGCTGTGCTGCATAACGGGGAGGAACAGTTCCAATCCGCAGCCTCCTTCATTAGTCACAGGATGGTGCGGCCCCCCCACAGTCAAGGCCAGTCGTGAATTAATATGTCCCAACAAATTGCCAAAGCTTTGGGGGCGCACACAACAGCAACTCGTACCATCCGGTTCTTTCGTAAGATAACTTGCTTCTCTGTTCAGGATTTGCGCTTTCGACCTGACGCGTTTCAAGGTAAACACCTCTTTATCAAAGGTTATGTTATCACTCGCAGGAAGCTCCGTGAATATTGGTTTCAAGCATGCTCTTTATTTAAATTGTGAGTGTCTATTGCATGCTGGGTACTGTAGTCCCTACGGAGCATTTTAATCTTCCTTAAGTAGGTCCGCGAGTGCAACAATAATTTAAAAGCATTTTGTGTGTGCACAGTATGTCCCAAATATTCCGCAAGTCATAATCACCTTGAGTTGCTGTGCTGCATAATGGGGAGGAACAGTTCCAATCCGCAGCCTCCTTCATTAGTCACAGGATGGTGCTGCCCCCCACGGTCAAGGCCAGCCGTGAATTAATATGTCCCAACAAATTGCCAAAGCTTTGGGGGCGCACACAACAGCAACTCGTACCATCCGGTTCTTTCGTCAGCTAACTTGCTTCTCTGTTCAGGATTTGCGCTTTCGACCTGACGCGTTTCAAGGTAAACACCTCTTTATCAAAGGTCATGTTATCACTCGCAGGAAGCTCCGTGAATATTGGTTTCAAACATGCTCTTTATTTAAATTGTGAGTGTCTATTGCATGCTGGGTACTGTAGTCCCTACGGAGCATTTTAATCTTCCTTAAGTAGGTCCGCGAGTGCAACCATAATTTAAAAGCATTTTCTATGTGCACAGTATGTCCCAAATATTCCGCAAGTCATAATCACCTTGAGTTGCTGTGCTGCATAACGGGGAGGAACAGTTCCAATCCGCAGCCTCCTTCATTAGTCACAGGATGGTGCGGCCCCCCACGGTCAAGGCCAGTCATGAATTAATATGTCCCAACAAATTGCCAAAGCTTTGGGGGCGCACACAACAGCAACTCGTACCATCCGGTTCTTTCGTCAGCTAACTTGCTTCTCTGTTCAGGATTTGCGCTTTCGACCTGACACGTTTCAAGGTAAACACCTCTTTATCAAAGGTCATGTTATCACTCGCAGGAAGCTCCGTGATTATTGGTTTCAAGCATGCTCTTTATTTAAATTGTGAGTATCTACTGCATGCTGGGTACTGTAGTCCCTACGGAGCATTTTAATCTTCCTTAAGTGGGTCCGCGAGTGCAACCATAATTTAAAAGCATTTTCTATGTGCACAGTATGGCCCAAATATTCCGCAAGTCATAATCACCTTGAGTTGCTGTGCTGCATAATGGGGAGGAACAGTTCCAATCCGCAGCCTCCTTCATTAGTCACAGGATGGTGCTGCCCCCCACGGTCAAGACCAGCCATGAATTAATATGTCCCAACAAATTGCCAAAGCTTTGGGGGCGTACACCACAGCAACTCGTACCATCCGGTTCTTTCGTAAGCTAACTTTCTTCTCTGTTCAGGATTTGCGCTTTCGACCTGACGCGTTTCAAGGTAAACACCTCTTTATCAAAGGTCATGTTATCACTCGCAGGAAGCTCCGTGAATATTGGTTTCAAGCATGCTCTTTATTTAAATTGTGAGTGTCTATTGCATGCTGGGTACTGTAGTCCCTAGGGAGCATTTTAATCTTTCTTAAGTAGGTCCGCAAGTGCAACCATAATTTAAAAGCATTTTCTATGTGCACAGTATGTCCCAAATATTCCGCAAGTCATAATCACCTTGAGTTTCTGTGCTGCATAACGGGGAGGAACAGTTCCAATCCGCAGCCTCCTTCATTAGTCACAGGATGGTGCTGCCCCCCACGGTCAAGGCCAGCCGTGAATTAATAAGTCCCAACAAATTGCCAAAGCTTTGGGGGCGCACACAACAGCAACTCATACCATCCGGTTCTTTCGGAAGCTAACTTGCTTCTCTGTTCAGGATTTGCGCTTTCGACCTGACGCGTTTCAAGGTAAACACCTCTTTATCAAAGGTCATGTTATCACTCGCAGAAAGCTCTGTGATTATTGATTTCAAGCATGCTCTTTATTTAAATTGTGAGTGTCCATTGCATGCTAGGTACTGTAGTCCCTACAGGGCATTTTAATCTTCCTTAAGTAGGTCCGCGAGTGCAACCATATTTTAAAAGCATTTTCTATGTGCACAGTATGTCCCAAATATTCCGCAAGTCATAATCACCTTGAGTTGCTGTGCTGCATAATGGGGAGGAACAGTTCCAATCCGCAGCCTCCTTCATTAGTCACAGGATGGTGCTGCCCCCCACGGTCAAGGCCAGCCATGAATTAATATGTCCCAACAAATTGCCAAAGCTTTGGGGGCGCACACAACAGCAACTCGTACCATCCGGTTCTTTCGTAAGCTAACTTGCTTCTCTGTTCAGGATTTGCGCTTTCGACCTGACGCGTTTCAAGGTAAACACCTCTTTATCAAAGGTCATGTTATCACTCGCAGGAAGCTCCGTGAATATTGGTTTCAAGCATGCTCTTTATTTAAATTGTGAGTGTCTATTGCATGCTGGGTACTGTAGTCCCTACGGAGCATTTTAATCTTCCTTAAGTAGGTCCGCGAGTGCAACAATAATTTAAAAGCATTTTGTGTGTGCACAGTATGTCCCAAATATTCCGCAAGTCATAATCACCTTGAGTTGCTGTGCTGCATAATGAGGAGGAACAGTTCCAATCCGCAGCCTCCTTCATTAGTCACAGGATGGTGCTGCCCCCCACGGTCAAGGCCAGCCGTGAATTAATATGTCCCAACAAATTGCCAAAGCTTTGGGGGCGCACACAACAGCAACTCGTACCATCCGGTTCTTTCGTCAGCTAACTTGCTTCTCTGTTCAGGATTTGCGCTTTCGACCTGACGCGTTTCAAGGTAAACACCTCTTTATCAAAGGTCATGTTATCACTCGCAGGAAGCTCCGTGAATATTGGTTTCAAACATGCTCTTTATTTAAATTGTGAGTGTCTATTGCATGCTGGGTACTGTAGTCCCTACGGAGCATTTTAATATTCCTTAAGTAGGTCCGCGAGTGCAACCATAATTTAAAAGCATTTTCTATGTGCACAGTATGTCCCAAATATTCCGCAAGTCAAAATCACCTTGAGTTGCTGTGCTGCATAACGGGGAGGAACAGTTCCAATCCGCAGCCTCCTTCATTAGTCACAGGATGGTGCGGCCCCCCACGGTCAAGGCCAGTCATGAATTAATATGTCCCAACAAATTGCCAAAGCTTTGGGGGCGCACACAACAGCAACTCGTACCATCCGGTTCTTTCGTAAGCTAACTTGCTTCTCTGTTCAGGATTTGCGCTTTCGACCTGACACGTTTCAAGGTAAACACCTCTTTATCAAAGGTCATGTTATCACTCGCAGGAAGCTCCGTGATTATTGGTTTCAAGCATGCTCTTTATTTAAATTGTGAGTATCTACTGCATGCTGGGTACTGTAGTCCCTACGGAGCATTTTAATCTTCCTTAAGTAGGTCCGCGAGTGCAACCATAATTTAAAAGCATTTTCTATGTGCACAGTATGGCCCAAATATTCCGCAAGTCATAATCACCTTGAGTTGCTGTGCTGCATAATGGGGAGGAACAGTTCCAATCCGCAGCCTCCTTTATTAGTCACAGGATGGTGCTGCCCCCCACGGTCAAGACCAGCCATGAATTAATATGTCCCAACAAATTGCCAAAGCTTTGGGGGCGTACACCACAGCAACTCGTACCATCTGGTTCTTTCGTAAGCTAACTTGCTTCTCTGTTCAGGATTTGCGCTTTCGACCTGACGCGTTTCAAGGTAAACACCTCTTTATCAAAGGTCATGTTATCACTCGCAGGAAGCTCCGTGAATATTGGTTTAAAGCATGCTCTTTATTTAAATTGTGAGTGTCTATTGCATGCTGGGTACTGTAGTCCCTAGGGAGCATTTTAATCTTTCTTAAGTAGGTCCGCAAGTGCAACCATAATTTAAAAGAATTTTCTATGTGCACTGTATGTCCCAAATATTCCGCAAGTCATAATCACCTTGAGTTGCTCTGCTGCATAACGGGGAGGAACAGTTCCAATCCGCAGCCTCCTTCATTAGTCACAGGATGGTGCTGCCCCCCACGGTTAAGGCCAGCCGTGAATTAATAAGTCCCAACAAATTGCCAAAGCTTTGGGGGCGCACACAACAGCAACTCACACCATCCAGTTCTTTCGGAAGCTAACTTTCTTCTCTGTTCAGGATTTGCGCTTTCGACCTGACGCGTTTCAAGGTAAACACCTCTTTATCAAAGGTCATGTTATCACTCGCAGAAAGCTCTGTGATTATTGATTTCAAGCATGCTCTTTATTTAAATTGTGAGTGTCCATTGCATGCTAGGTACTGTAGTCCCTACAGGGCATTTTAATCTTCCTTAAGTAGGTCCGCGAGTGCAACCATAATTTAAAAGCATTTTCTATGTGCACAGTATGTCCCAAATATTCCGCAAGTCATAATCACCTTGAGTTGCTGTGCTGCATAATGGGGAGGAACAGTTCCAATCCGCAGCCTCCTTCATTAGTCACAGGATGGTGCTGCCCCCCACGGTCAAGGCCAGCCGTGAATTAATATGTCCCAACAAATTGCCAAAGCTTTGGGGGCGCACACAACAGCAACTCGTACCATCCGGTTCTTTCGTAAGATAACTTGCTTCTCTGTTCAGGATTTGCGCTTTCGACCTGACGCGTTTCAAGGTAAACACCTCTTTATCAAAGGTTATGTTATCACTCGCAGGAAGCTCCGTGAATATTGGTTTCAAGCATGCTCTTTATTTAAATTGTGAGTGTCTATTGCATGCTGGGTACTGTAGTCCCTACGGAGCATTTTAATCTTCCTTAAGTAGGTCCGCGAGTGCAACAATAATTTAAAAGCATTTTGTGTGTGCACAGTATGTCCCAAATATTCCGCAAGTAATAATCACCTTGAGTTGCTGTGCTGCATAATGGGGAGGAACAGTTCCAATCCGCAGCCTCCTTCATTAGTCACAGGATGGTGCTGCCCCCCACGGTCAAGGCCAGCCGTGAATTAATATGTCCCAACAAATTGCCAAAGCTTTGGGGGCGCACACAACAGCAACTCGTACCATCCGGTTCTTTCGTCAGCTAGCTTGCTTCTCTGTTCAGTATTTGCGCTTTCGACCTGACGCGTTTCAAGGTAAACACCACTTTATCAAAGGTCATGTTATCACTCGCAGGAAGCTCCGTGAATATTGGTTTCAAACATGCTCTTTATTTAAATTGTGAGTGTCTATTGCATGCTGGGTACTGTAGTCCCTACGGAGCATTTTAATCTTCCTTAAGTAGGTCCGCGAGTGCAACCATAATTTAAAAGCATTTTCTATGTGCACAGTATGTCCCAAATATTCCGCAAGTCATAATCACCTTGAGTTGCTGTGCTGCATAACGGGGAGGAACAGTTCCAATCCGCAGCCTCCTTCATTAGTCACAGGATGGTGCGGCCCCCCACGGTCAAGGCCAGTCATGAATTAATATGTCCCAACAAATTGCCAAAGCTTTGGGGGCGCACACAACAGCAACTCGTACCATCCGGTTCTTTCGTAAGCTAACTTGCTTCTCTGTTCAGGATTTGCGCTTTCGACCTGACACGTTTCAAGGTAAACACCTCTTTATCAAAGGTCATGTTATCACTCGCAGGAAGCTCCGTGATAATTGGTTTCAAGCATGCTCTTTATTTAAATTGTGAGTGTCTATTGCATGCTGAGTACTGTAGTCCCTAGGGAGCATTTTAATCTTTCTTAAGTAGGTCCGCAAGTGCAACCATAATTTAAAAGCATTTTCTGTGTGCACAGTATGTCCCAAATATTCCGCAAGTCATAATCACCTTGAGTTGCTGTGCTGCATAACGGGGAGGAACAGTTCCAATCCGCAGCCTCCTTCATTAGTCACTGGATGGTGCTGCCCCCCACGGTCAAGGCCAGCCGTGAATTAATATGTCCCAACAAATTGCCAAAGCTTTGGGGGCGCACACAACAGCAACTCGTACCATCCGGTTCTTTCGTCAGCTAACTTGCTTCTCTGTTTAGGATTTGCGCTTTCGACCTGACGCGTTTCAAGGTAAACACCTCTTTATCAAAGGTCATGTTATCACTCGCAGAAAGCTCTGTGATTATTGATTTCAAGCATGCTCTTTATTTAAATTGTGAGTGTCCATTGCATGCTAGGTACTGTAGTCCCTAGGGAGCATTTTAATCTTTCTTAAGTAGGTCCGCAAGTGCAACCATAATTTAAAAGCATTTTCTATGTGCACAGTATGTCCCAAATATTCCGCAAGTCATAATCACCTTGAGTTGCTGTGCTGCATAACGGGGAGGAACAGTTCCAATCCGCAGCCTCCTTCATTAGTCACAGGATGGTGCTGCCCCCCACGGTTAAGGCCAGCCATGAATTAATAAGTCCCAACAAATTGCCAAAGCTTTGGGGGCGCACACAACAGCAACTCATACCATCCGGTTCTTTCGGAAGCTAACTTGCTTCTCTGTTCAGGATTTGCGCTTTCGACCTGACACGTTTCAAGGTAAACACCTCTTTATCAAAGGTCATGTTATCACTCGCAGGAAGCTCCGTGATTATTGGTTTCAAGCATGCTCTTTATTTAAATTGTGAGTGTCTACTGCATGCTGGGTACTGTAGTCCCTACGGAGCATTTTAATCTTCCTTAAGTAGGTCCGCGAGTGCAACCATAATTTAAAAGCATTTTCTATGTGCACAGTATGGCCCAAATATTCCGCAAGTCATCATCACCTTGAGTTGCTGTGCTGCATAATGGGGAGGAACAGTTCCAATCCGCAGCCTCCTTCATTAGTCACAGGATGGTGCTGCCCCCCACGGTCAAGGCCAGCCATGAATTAATATGTCCCAACAAATTGCCAAAGCTTTGGGGGCGCACACAACAGCAACTCGTACCATCCGGTTCTTTCGTAAGCTAACTTGCTTATCTGTTCAGGATTTGCGCTTTCGACCTGACACGTTTCAAGGTAAACACCTCTTTATCAAAGGTCATGTTATCACTCGCAGGAAGCTCCGTGAATATTGGTTTCAAGCATGCTCTTTATTTAAATTGTGAGTGTCTATTGCATGCTGAGTACTGTAGTCCCTAGGGAGCATTTTAATCTTTCTTAAGTAGGTCCGCAAGTGCAACCATAATTTAAAAGCATTTTCTATGTGCACAGTATGTCCCAAATATTCCGCAAGTCATAATCACCTTGAGTTGCTGTGCTGCATAACGGGGAGGAACAGTTCCAATCCGCAGCCTCCTTCATTAGTCACAGGATGGTGCGGCCCCCCACGGTCAAGGCCAGTCGTGAATTAATATGTCCCAACAAATTGCCAAAGCTTTGGGGGCGCACACAACAGCAACTCGTACCATCCGGTTCTTTCGTCAGCTAACTTGCTTCTCTGTTCAGGATTTGCGCTTTCGACCTGACACGTTTCAAGGTAAACACCTCTTTATCAAAGGTCATGTTATCACTCGCAGGAAGCTCCGTGATTATTGGTTTCAAGCATGCTCTTTATTTAAATTGTGAGTATCTACTGCATGCTGGGTACTGTAGTCCCTACGGAACATTTTAATCTTCCTTAAGTAGGTCCGCGAGTGCAACCATAATTTAAAAGCATTTTCTATGTGCACAGTATGGCCCAAATATTGCGCAAGTCATAATCACCTTGAGTTGCTGTGCTGCATAATGGGGAGGAACAGTTCCAATCCGCAGCCTCCTTCATTAGTCACAGGATGGTGCTGCCCCCCACGGTCAAGACCAGCCATGAATTAATATGTCCCAACAAATTGCCAAAGCTTTGGGGGCGTACACCACAGCAACTCGTACCATCCGGTTCTTTCGTAAGCTAACTTGCTTCTCTGTTCAGGATTTGCGCTTTCGACCTGACGCGTTTCAAGGTAAACACCTCTTTATCAAAGGTCATGTTATCACTCGCAGGAAGCTCCGTGAATATTGGTTTCAAGCATGCTCTTTATTTAAATTGTGAGTGTCTATTGCATGCTGGGTACTGTAGTCCCTAGGGAGCATTTTAATCTTTCTTAAGTAGGTCCGCAAGTGCAACCATAATTTAAAAGCATTTTCTATGTGCACAGTATGTCCCAAATATTCCGCAAGTCATAATCACCTTGAGTTGCTGTGCTGCATAATGGGGAGGAACAGTTCCAATCCGCAGCCTCCTTCATTAGTCACAGGATGGTGCTGCCCCCCACGGTCAAGGCCAGCCATGAATTAATATGTCCCAACAAATTGCCAAAGCTTTGGGGGCGCACACAACAGCAACTCGTACCATCCGGTTCTTTCGTAAGCTAACTTGCTTCTCTGTTCAGGATTTGCGCTTTCGACCTGACGCGTTTCAAGGTAAACACCTCTTTATCAAAGGTCATGTTATCACTCGCAGGAAGCTCCGTGAATATTGGTTTCAAGCATGCTCTTTATTTAAATTGTGAGTGTCTATTGCATGCTGGGTACTGTAGTCCCTACGGAGCATTTTAATCTTCCTTAAGTAGGTCCACGAGTGCAACCATAATTTAAAAGCATTTTCTATGTGCACAGTATGTCCCAAATATTCCGCAAGTCATAATCACCTTGAGTTGCTGTGCTGCATAATGGGGAGGAACAGTTCCAATCCGCAGCCTCCTTCATTAGTCACAGGATGGTGCTGCCCCCCACGGTCAAGGCCAGCCGTGAATTAATATGTCCCAACAAATTGCCAAAGCTTTGGGGGCGCACACAACAGCAACTCGTACCATCCGGTTCTTTCGTCAGCTAGCTTGCTTCTCTGTTCAGTATTTGCGCTTTCGACCTGACGCGTTTCAAGGTAAACACCACTTTATCAAAGGTCATGTTATCACTCGCAGGAAGCTCCGTGAATATTGGTTTCAAACATGCTCTTTATTTAAATTGTGAGTGTCTATTGCATGCTGGGTACTGTAGTCCCTACGGAGCATTTTAATCTTCCTTAAGTAGGTCCGCGAGTGCAACCATAATTTAAAAGCATTTTCTATGTGCACAGTATGTCCCAAATATTCCGCAAGTCATAATCACCTTGAGTTGCTGTGCTGCATAACGGGGAGGAACAGTTCCAATCCGCAGCCTCCTTCATTAGTCACAGGATGGTGCGGCCCCCCACGGTCAAGGCCAGTCATGAATTAATATGTCCCAACAAATTGCCAAAGCTTTGGGGGCGCACACAACAGCAACTCGTACCATCCGGTTCTTTCGTAAGCTAACTTGCTTCTCTGTTCAGGATTTGCGCTTTCGACCTGACACGTTTCAAGGTAAACACCTCTTTATCAAAGGTCATGTTATCACTCGCAGGAAGCTCCGTGATAATTGGTTTCAAGCATGCTCTTTATTTAAATTGTGAGTGTCTATTGCATGCTGAGTACTGTAGTCCCTAGGGAGCATTTTAATCTTTAAGTAGGTCCGCAAGTGCAACCATAATTTAAAAGCATTTTCTGTGTGCACAGTATGTCCCAAATATTCCGCAAGTCATAATCACCTTGAGTTGCTGTGCTGCATAACGGGGAGGAACAGTTCCAATCCGCAGCCTCCTTCATTAGTCACAGGATGGTGCTGCCCCCCACGGTCAAGGCCAGCCGTGAATTAATATGTCCCAACAAATTGCCAAAGCTTTGGGGGCGCACACAACAGCAACTCGTACCATCCGGTTCTTTCGTCAGCTAATTTGCTTCTCTGTTTAGGATTTGCGCTTTCGACCTGACGCGTTTCAAGGTAAACACCTCTTTATCAAAGGTCATGTTATCACTCGCAGAAAGCTCTGTGATTATTGATTTCAAGCATGCTCTTTATTTAAATTGTGAGTGTCCATTGCATGCTAGGTACTGTAGTCCCTAGGGAGCATTTTAATCTTTCTTAAGTAGGTCCGCAAGTGCAACCATAATTTAAAAGCATTTTCTATGTGCACAGTATGTCCCAAATATTCCGCAAGTCATAATCACCTTGAGTTGCTGTGCTGCATAACGGGGAGGAACAGTTCCAATCCGCAGCCTCCTTCATTAGTCACAGGATGGTGCTGCCCCCCACGGTTAAGGCCAGCCATGAATTAATAAGTCCCAACAAATTGCCAAAGCTTTGGGGGCGCACACAACAGCAACTCATACCATCCGGTTCTTTCGGAAGCTAACTTTCTTCTCTGTTCAGGATTTGCGCTTTCGACCTGACGCGTTTCAAGGTAAACACCTCTTTATCAAAGGTCATGTTATCACTCGCAGAAAGCTCTGTGATTATTGATTTCAAGCATGCTCTTTATTTAAATTGTGAGTGTCCATTGCATGCTAGGTACTGTAGTCCCTACAGGGCATTTTAATCTTCCTTAAGTAGGTCCGCGAGTGCAACCATAATTTAAAAGCATTTTCTATGTGCACAGTATGTCCCAAATATTCCGCAAGTCATAATCACCTTGAGTTGCTGTGCTGCATAATGGGGAGGAACAGTTCCAATCCGCAGCCTCCTTCATTAGTCACAGGATGGTGCTGCCCCCCACGGTCAAGGCCAGCCGTGAATTAATATGTCCCAACAAATTGCCAAAGCTTTGGGGGCGCACACAACAGCAACTCGTACCATCCGGTTCTTTCGTCAGCTAACTTGCTTCTCTGTTCAGGATTTGCGCTTTCGACCTGACGCGTTTCAAGGTAAACACCTCTTTATCAAAGGTCATGTTATCACTCGCAGGAAGCTCCGTGAATATTGGTTTCAAACATGCTCTTTATTTAAATTGTGAGTGTCTATTGCATGCTGGGTACTGTAGTCCCTACGGAGCATTTTAATCTTCCTTAAGTAGGTCCGCGAGTGCAACCATAATTTAAAAGCATTTTCTATGTGCACAGTATGTCCCAAATATTCCACAAGTCATAATCACCTTGAGTTGCTGTGCTGCATAACGGGGAGGAACAGTTCCAATCCGCAGCCTCCTTCATTAGTCACAGGATGGTGCGGCCCCCCCACGGTCAAGGCCAGTCGTGAATTAATATGTCCCAACAAATTGCCAAAGCTTTGGGGGCGCACACAACAGCAACTCGTACCATCCGGTTCTTTCGTAAGATAACTTGCTTCTCTGTTCAGGATTTGCGCTTTCGACCTGACGCGTTTCAAGGTAAACACCTCTTTATCAAAGGTTATGTTATCACTCGCAGGAAGCTCCGTGAATATTGGTTTCAAACATGCTCTTTATTTAAATTGTGAGTGTCTATTGCATGCTGGGTACTGTAGTCCCTACGGAGCATTTTAATCTTCCTTAAGTAGGTCCGCGAGTGCAACCATAATTTAAAAGCATTTTCTATGTGCACAGTATGTCCCAAATATTCCGCAAGTCATAATCACCTTGAGTTGCTGTGCTGCATAACGGGGAGGAACAGTTCCAATCCGCAGCCTCCTTCATTAGTCACAGGATGGTGCGGCCCCCCACGGTCAAGGCCAGTCATGAATTAATATGTCCCAACAAATTGCCAAAGCTTTGGGGGCGCACACAACAGCAACTCGTACCATCCGGTTCTTTCGTAAGCTAACTTGCTTCTCTGTTCAGGATTTGCGCTTTCGACCTGACACGTTTCAAGGTAAACACCTCTTTATCAAAGGTCATGTTATCACTCGCAGGAAGCTCCGTGATTATTGGTTTCAAGCATGCTCTTTATTTAAATTGTGAGTGTCTACTGCATGCTGGGTACTGTAGTCCCTACGGAGCATTTTAATCTTCCTTAAGTAGGTCTGCGAGTGCAACCATAATTTAAAAGCATTTTCTATGTGCACAGTATGGCCCAAATATTCCGCAAGTCATCATCACCTTGAGTTGCTGTGCTGCATAATGGGGAGGAACAGTTCCAATCCGCAGCCTCTTTCATTAGTCACAGGATGGTGCTGCCCCCCACGGTCAAGGCCAGCCATGAATTAATATGTCCCAACAAATTGCCAAAGCTTTGGGGGCGCACACAACAGCAACTCGTACCATCCGGTTCTTTCGTAAGCTAACTTGCTTATCTGTTCAGGATTTGCGCTTTCGACCTGACACGTTTCAAGGTAAACACCTCTTTATCAAAGGTCATGTTATCACTCGCAGGAAGCTCCGTGAATATTGGTTTCAAGCATGCTCTTTATTTAAATTGTGAGTGTCTATTGCATGCTGAGTACTGTAGTCCCTAGGGAGCATTTTAATCTTTCTTAAGTAGGTCCGCAAGTGCAACCATAATTTAAAAGCATTTTCTATGTGCACAGTATGTCCCAAATATTCCGCAAGTCATAATCACCTTGAGTTGCTGTGCTGCATAACGGAGAGGAACAGTTCCAATCCGCAGCCTCCTTCATTAGTCACAGGATGGTGCTGCCCCCCACGGTAAAGGCCAGCCGTGAATAATATGTCCCAACAAATTGCCAAAGCTTTGGGGGCGCACACAACAGCAACTCGTACCATCCAGTTCTTTCGTAAGCTAACTTGCTTCTCTGTTCAGGATTTGCGCTTTCGACCTGACGCGTTTCAAGGTAAACACCTCTTTATCAAAGGTCATGTTATCACTCGCAGAAAGCTCTGTGATTATTGATTTCAAGCATGCTCTTTATTTAAATTGTGAGTGTCTATTGCATGCTGGGTACTGTAGTCCTGTCATGATCGCACTCAGTAAAGGCGCTGAGTGCCCCGCACTTTTCCCCCCCGGGACGAAACGATACGGAACGACCCGCTCGTCCACGAACTACATATCCCAGAAACCCTCCAGGAATTCCCGTTTTATGTAATCTGGTCACATGGCCGATACGCATAAAAGCTCGACCCACTAACAGGCTGGCGCCGAATATTCCCGGATGTATCCAGTGACCTTCGGTACGCGTAGACGTACACTCGGCGAAATCACCTCTACGACCCTTGAAGACCAGAACTCTCCGCCTCGGCCTTCCCGGAACCCTCACCCGCCCGGGGAACGAGGAAACCAAAAGACTGTTCCTACCTTGCTGCTGTGCTCCAACCATCCCAGCTCCGTCGCGAGCGAAGAAGGGGCACTGCAAGATCCCACTCCTCCCCGGCAGCTACCTGTGAGACTCCTCCTGAGACCGCGCTCCCCGGCTCCCGGCTCCTCCGTGAGTCGTGAGTAGTAGCGCTTTGTTTCCGCTCCAGCCCACGGATTACCGGGCTTCGTCTCGTCGGGTTACGCTCCTCTGCTTCGGGCTTCCCCGGGAAGCATCGAGTGGTAGCGTTCCCGCTCTGCCCACGGATTTCCGGGCCACAGCGAATACAGGGTGTCGCGCTCCTCGGCTCACTCAACTTAAAGGAGCCTTGCAGTAGCAGCGCCGTCAAAGACACCCTCACCGGACCGCCTCGCTATAGAGGCACACACCCAGCTAGGGGTCAGAACTTAGGCCGTGCATTCTGCCCTGCCTGGTTCCCTCCTCATTCCTTTGCCACAGAGAGGGAGCGGCTTCCCTCCGCATATCCCAACAACAAGGCGGGAGGAGAGTCAGGTAAGCGAGCCTCCCACAGAAGGAGATCAGGGGAGACAACTAGAGTAGGCCTTCTCTTATTGTATGCTTATCTCATTTCAGATCTCCCTCCCAGCCGTCCCTATCCTCCCTTCCCTCGCTCACCTGCCTACTCCGTCCGAGTGTATTATACATCCTCCGGACTAGGGGCAGATGGGAGGTGGACCCCTATCAGCATCAGCGTCATCCTGAGGAGAAGAAACCAGCGGGTACGCGACAGAATATTCGGCCCACGAATCATTATCCTCCCGATTACGCTGATCTAGCTATGGCCTCCTTAGACGACGTGTTGGTTGCTCTAGCCAACATGCAGGCGGAGTTAGCCGCTTCCCGGTCTGAGACGGCCGCCTTACACGCACGCATAGATCGTCTGCAGAAGAACCCTTTCGATGCCGGGACACCGTTTTCCCCACAGACCCCGCAGGTAGTGGTAGTAGTGCCTGCCCATGTACCATTGGCTTCCACCCGAACGATTTCATGGGGACATACACAAGGTCCAAGTCTTCATGACGCAAGTCACGCTACACTTCCACTGCAAGCCAAAACTCTTCCTAACAAACCAGGCCCGGGTGGCCTTTCTGATATCCTACCTGGCAGGAGACGCGGCCCAATGGGCCGTCCCGATAGTCCGTAGGGACGAAGCCTTACTATACGACTGGGACGCCTTCCGCTGTGCGTTTGAAGGGACCTTCGATCGCCGAGCAGACACCTTCTCTGCTGACCGCGACCTCCTGGCCCTCCGGCAAAAACCCAATGACTTCATAGGTTACCTCAACAGCTTTCGTCGGTTGGTGGCAGAAACCAACTGGCCTGAAACCAAACAGTCGGCCATCTTCTACCAAGGGCTCACGGACGAGTTAAAAGACGTCATCGCCCAAATTGACCCGCAACCTCAGACCTGCTCTGCCATGGTCGAATTGACTTCCCGGTTGGAGCATCGTCTCCGGGAAAGAAAAGGAGACCCGAAACGGAGGGACAAGATGCCTTCCGCATTCGACAATCACAGAGCTCCCGACCCAGCAGGTCCCAGATCGGATCCTATGGAGATCGGGACAGTCAGAGCCTCGCTGACCTTGAGCGAACGCGACCATCGCCGCAAACAGGGCCTCTGTTTGTACTGTGGCAAAAAAGGCCACTTCCTAAGGGAATGCCCAGTTAGACCCAAGACGAGCCGACCACGTCCCAGTCAAGCCGCTCTCACTACAGAAGAAGAAGGGGCCAAGGGAAACTACAAGGCTTGAAGGACCAGGGAGGGAAGCCTTCAAGCCCACACTTCATCCCTTCGATGGAATCCGCCCACGCGCAAGAACCAGACCATTTCTTTATCTCGCTGAAGGCAGTAATTAACCAACGAACACGAACCATAAGAGCCATGATAGACTCCGGAGCCACCGGATGCTTTCTGGATAAACTCGAAGCAGACCGACTAGGGATTCATTTAACGCCTAAGGAACCGCCCGAACTTGTCTTTGCGGTCGACGGGAAAGAACTGGAGTCTGGACCCATACGATATGTTACCCCGTTTCTCTGGATAACCATCGGAACAGACCACGGCGAGTGGCTACAGTTTAACATCATTCAAGCCCCGCAATGCAAGCTCATACTTGGATTACCCTGGTTAAGAAAACATGAACCCACGATCGAATGGTCCACCAACACCGTCTCGTTCCGGTCCACGTCCTGTCGCCTTCATTGCATTCGCGCAGCCTCCAACCCAGTCACCGGTCCGCCACCCGCTCAACATGTATCTACAGCCGCCGAGAAGGAAGTCCAGCTCCCGTCTTGGTATTTGTCATATCAAGAAGTGTTCAACGTGCAAAAGGCTGAAGAACTTCCCCCGCACCGAGAATACGACTGCCGCATCGATTTAGTTCCGGGTGCTATAGTCCCGTCTGGCAGAATCTACGCACTCACCGGGCCAGAGACAAGCCACCTCAGGGAGTATCTGGACACCTACTTGAAGCTGGGGTTCATACGGCCCTCGCAGTCTCCGGCCGCCTCGCCACTTTTCTTTATCCCGAAGGCCAATGGTGAGCTACGCTGTTGTATTGATTACCGCGCTCTCAACGCCTTAACGATCAAGAACCGATACCCCTTACCACTGATCCCAGTGTTGTTGGAGCAGGTACGCGAGGCGCAAATTTACACCAAGTTGGACCTCAGAGGGGCTTATCATTTGGTGAGAATGAGAGAAGGCGACGAGTGGAAGACCGCCTTCAAAACACGGTTTGGGCTCTTCGAGTACTTAGTGATGCCCTTTGGGCTTTGCAACGCCCCGGCAGCCTTCCAGTTCTTCCTCAATGAGGTGCTGCGGGACTTCCTGGATAGGTTTGTCGTGGTGTACATTGACGACATCCTGATCTTTTCCACCTCTCAGGAAGAGCACGTCGTCCATGTGGGGCTTGTGTTGCAAGCCTTGAGAGACCACCACCTGTATTGTAAGCTCACGAAGTGCGAATTCCATGTTACCACCGTGGAATTCCTCGGAGTCCACATAACCCCCACCGGACAGGTGATGTCCACCCGAAAGGTACAAGCAGTGAAGCAATGGCCCCAACCAAGGTCGGTCAAAGACATCCAGAGCTTCCTGGGCTTTTCGAACTTTTACCGCCGGTTCATCCATCACTTCCCTCATCTGGTTTCCCCTCTCACCAGACTGACGCGGAAGAACGTGCCGTTCCACTGGTCTTCCGATGCCCAAAACTCCTTTGATCAACTCAAGAAGGCCTTCACATCCGCACCGATCCTACGACACGCCAAACACGACCTCCCCTTCATAGTGGAGACGGATGCGTCTGACATAGCGGTAGGAGCGATTCTCTCCCAACGACATCCGGATACCGGGCACCTTCACCCGGTTGCATACATGTCCCGAAAGATGAACACCGCCGAACAAAACTACTCCGTTTCCGAAAAAGAACTCCTCGCCATTCGGGAGGCCTTCCGGGAGTGGCGACACTGGCTAATGGGGGCCCAAAACCAAGTCATTGTCTTCACAGACCACAGAAACCTCCAGTTCCTGCGGGCGGCTCGCCACCTCTCGCCCCGGCAGAAAAGATGGATGCTTTTCTTCGCCGAATACCACGTTGTCGTCACCTACCTACCTGGCACGCTCAACAAAAAGGCCGATGCCTTGTCCCGACAAGACACGAACCACCTCCCCGCGGTGGAGTCAAAGCTGGCTATCCTGTCCCCTGGACAAGTGATAGGAAGAACGGAATCGGAAACCTTCCTCATCGAGGTAAAGCGAGGGGTCGCCTCGTTTTTGTGGATGTCGTGGTTGAAAAGTCACAAGGAATGGCGCCTTCGGAACGGCATCCCCATGCGAGGCTTGCAAGTGCTGGTCCCCACGCTCAAGCTACGGAAGCTCGTCTTCCATTGGTGTCATGAACTGCCCTGTGCCGGGCATATGGGAGGTACAAAAACCCTCGAGAAAATCCTTCGACACTTCTGGTGGCCCTCGGTCCGACCGGACGTTCTGCTATGGGTCGCTCACTGTGCCATTTGCTCCCAAATGAAAGCCGACCATCGCAAACCGCAAGGCCTCTTGCGTCCACTGCCAACCCCCCGTTCTCCCTGGGAGAGGATCTCGGTGGACTTCATCGTTGGATTGCCGAAAGACCAGAACTGTACAGCCATTGTGGTGGTGGTTGTAGGAGAGTAGGGTCTGCAATCCTATGATCACCCAGATTTTTTGCTTTTGCTGCATTGGTTTATGACTTTCCCCGGCTGTGGGCCTGCCAATCAGACCCACAGCCTAGCTGTTCTCTCTCGAAATTAAACACATGTACATTAGGTGCATCCACCAATTGGAACTGGGCCGCCTTGTCAGTCCCTGTCTCAGTATACCACAGGTATCCAGGGCGTCGGTGTACCCAGGGCCTACCAGGGGCTGCAGCATGTATTATGCCACCCCTGGAATGGCCGCCCAAATCTGACACAACTGGCTGCACGACAGCTGGGGCAACGTGGTGTAATCACCCGTTGCTGTAGGTGTAGTATTCCTACACCTAACCCTGAAATGGACACATGGATTCCTATCAGTCACTCCTATGGCAGGCCTTATCAATCCTGAAGGCAGAGTGCAGGGAATCATGTGGGACGGTGCTCTGGCGCGAGCTGAGCCCGTCGACGGCTTGCGGAACCAAGTCCTAATAGCCGTTCCATGGTGACGCGGGCCAACTACTTTTAAATGCATTATAATCCTCGCGGTTATTTGCTAACTTTGGCATCGCATCACCTACACATGTCGAGTAAGGTGTCATACGAATCGTAATACGAACCCCTCGCCAGTTCTGGCGACGGGGTTAGCATTCCCCCCTTTTAGAGGGGCACGACATGGAAGTAACCTTGAACCCCGGTTAAAGTTGACTCAAGCCTCAGCATCACAAAATGGATGCTGCCACCAGACACAAGTCTGACCTCCTGCTGCTGGGAGACCTTCCAGCGAGGGGAGCTTGGACAAAGGGTTTCCTGTCGAGGGCGGTGTTAGCACCATCCCAGACAGGGTTTGTGTATCCCAGGTAGGCAGGGCTGAAAGGAAGGTGATTGCCAGTGGCACCCCGGTGCTCACTGTGCATAGCCCGGCTCAAACCAGTTTCGGGGGCACACCAGCCCCTGAGCTGGGGCGAAGCCGGACAAAGGATAGGGGTGTAACCACCCCCCTCCTGGCTCCACCCATAGGTAGAACCTAGTCACGGGCCAGCCCCTTTTCTTAGAATAAAGGTAGGAGCGAGTCCCCTTCCCAAATTGGATAATTCTGAATCTTGAACTACTTTCCACGAAAGGAGCTCTTGACTATTTCTGAAGACTCTCCCTTGTGGCTAAGGAGTAGCCACCCTGCACCAGCAGGCACCACCTAAGCGCTTGCGGTTTGCTGTAAGTCTCTCCTACGGATCAAGACTGCCCAGCTCGACGAGACCCGAGTCCCTGCCATCTCTGACCTTTTACCTACCTCATCAGCCCAGCTGAGAGTCGTAGGTGTGACGAGACCTGCAGGACCGGCCATCTTCAGAACCTGCACGACGCTTATCTAGCACGCCCACCGAGGGACCCTCGAGTGAGTGCACCTAGGGTCTGAGAAGCCCTAACCCTGAGCAGCTCCAGCACCGAAGTCTGCCTCCCCAGCACCCACGAGATCTGCGTGGGGGCCCTTCCGCTCCTTGCTGTTCACCGCGTTGTTCGACCACTTGCCGACCGGCTTGTGGCCCTCTTCACGACGCACCACGATTGTTTCATCACTAGTCTGGTTGCTCCAGACTGGCTCTTGCTCCCCTTCAACAGAGGAGTACCACGGACCCTCCTGGTCCACTCCAGACGCCATCTTGACTCCACCGCGTGGGCTTGCCACTGCCAAGATCCGCTGCCCCATTCCTGGGCCCAGCATCATCGACAGCAGACACCTTCGTGGGACAGCTCGCCCTCCATCCTGGTCGCCGCCGCGCCTCCTGGTCTGAGGAACAGCCGAGTCCGACGTCATCCACTCACCTGGTCGAGGTGACTTCAGCCGGTACCTTCCTGGTACCCACACGATCGCTGGCTAGCGGTTGAGAACTGAGTCCCCTCTGCTTTCAGGTTTCCTTCATCACCGATCCAGGCTTGGATCTCGCTGAACATCGACACTGGTCGCCTGCCAGCAACTCTTCTTTCAGGCTCCTGAGACTACAACGAGGACTTCCGACATCTTGCCGAACCTTCCACAGCCGCAGCCTCTGGGCTAGGTAACTCGAGCATTTCGGTGCTCCATCGCAGGTTCGCTTTACAAGTGTCCAGTTCCTTTTTCGTTTAGTCCCCCTGATCGGATCACTCCGGAATCAGTAACTTTAGACTTTCTAACTTCCCCCCTTCCACTTGCAGTGTAATGGTTCCGTGCCCTCGGGCATTTGTGTAAATTGTGCAACCAGAAGTATTTTCCTAAGAGTTTTGTATTGTGCTTAGCTCCCTGACTCATAAAGAGCCAGGGTAGTCTTGTTATAAATAAATATCCTTTATTTTCATAACAACTTGTGTGGTGTCCATTCACTTGGTGTTCAAGGGGTATATGTGATGGTAAACAGCTGGCTTAACACGCCCTCTAGAGTTTAGCCTAAGACTGCTCGTATCCACGCTACTAGGATAGCTGGTCTATAAGGTTGACTTACAACCAATCATCAATAAGGGTTGTTTGGAATGATACACAGTGATCACTAGAATAGTGAGCACTACATATCAGGCCAACTTCTCACATTGGTGAGCAGCGGTTGGGATTTGAGCTTGCTGTTGTTTTACCACACACGTATCCCAAGAATATCGCAGTGAAAGATCACATAAGTACCCAGGTACATATAACTTAACTTAGAATACTCCGAGCTCTACTGAACCGGCTGTTGTAGTGTAACAGGGCTTAGCACACCCTGACTACAACTCTTAGCAAGGGATCAGTAGGTAAACACATAGTGTAGGTAGGTGCATCACTTACACCTCACTAGAAAAGCATGTCGGTCCACGGAGAGTCTTCGCAGACTCCCCTAGTGGTCAGTGACCCTCCACAGGTCGTGTCACGATATGCAGCTCTTAGCTTCAAGGAGATGAGACAACTGTGTGCCTCCAGGAAGCTAAACCAGGGTTCTAACCCTACCATCGCATTTCTGATAGGTCTCTTTGAGACGTACGATGCAAGGAGGTCCTCTAACACAGGTCCCCCCGATGCTGATGGGAACATGCCTCCCTTAGAGGGAACCCTCGGTGACCCAGACCTCGACCTCCACACAGAGGAGGAGGACGAGGAGGGGTTATCAGGAGACGAGGCAGACAAAGGTCCAGTGGTAGTCGGCAGGCTTACAAGGACCAACTTAAGCAGGCATGAGAATGGAACTGGGGGAGCCCCGGGCCCACGCTCAAGCAGGCCTAACCTTGGGAACGGACGAGCTAGGTCTCTCTCCAGAGGCTCTAGCAGATCGGTTCATACACATGTCTCTCAGGCATCTTCTCAGAGAGGAATGACGTCCCCTCAGAGAAGGGAGCATGAAGCTAAGATGAGGGAAGTCAATCTGAGGATCGAGCAGGAAGAACTTGCCCTCGCCAAAGAAAGACTTGCCCTGGCCCGAGAGCAGAAATTAAGTGGGTTAGATCCCACTGGTGGCAGCATTCTCAATAGAGAGAAAGACAGGGGTATAGACACTAGACACCTGAGTAAAATAGTGCCCCCCTTTAAACAAGGGGACGACATCCACAAGTGGATAACTGCCTTGGAGAGGGCCTGCACTGTCCAGTGCGTCCCCCCAAGTCAGTGGGCAGCTATACTGTGGCTTTCCTTTGAAGGTAAAGGAAGAGACAAGCTCCTCACTACTAGAGCTGAGGACGCTAACAACTACCAAGTCCTGAAGAACACACTGATTGATGGGTTCGGCTTAACCACGGAACAGTACCGGGTGCTGTTCCGGGACACCCAGAAGATTCAGTCTCAGGATTGGACTGACTTTGTCGATTGTGCCACTAAGGCTTTGGAAGGCTGGTTGCTGGGTAGCAAGGTTACTGATTACACAGGATTGTACAATCTTATCATGCGAGAACAGATTTTAAACAACTGTCAGAACCAATTGTTGCATCAGCACCTTGTCGACTCGGATCTGACCTCTCCCCAAGAATTGGGAAAGAAGGCAGACAGATGGGTCAGAACAAGGGTCAAGCAGAACCAGAACCAGAACCAGGGTGGTCAGAAGAAAGCAGACCAAAAGGGTAGCAACAAAAACGAACAAAATGACCAGAAGTCTTCGACAGGCCCCAACAAACCAAAGAGGGTGGGGGTCAGGCTTCACAGAAGAAGAAGACTCAAGAAGGCCAGTCAAAAAGGTGGTGCCAATACTGTAAAAGTAAGACTCACTGGTTTAGTGAGTGCACCAAGAAAGGAGGGCAAACTCCTACCACTGCAGCCCCTAAGGCACCTGCACCCCCTAGTACAGTCAGCAGTGGTAGTGCGCCTCCCAAGGCATTAGTTGGGTTAACCTTGGGAACCGAGGGGAGTGACGACTTAGTCGGCACACTCACTCAGGCCGTCCTTGTCTGTACAGGGGATATGGATATGTCCCCTGATGCCAGTCCCAATACTTTGGGCAAATACAGACAGACACCTTTGATTAATGGAAAAGTGGCTCAGGCCTACAGGGACACTTGTGCCAGTGTCACCATGGTGACGCCTAACTTTGTGGACCCTGGACAGATCATGCTAGGTACCAGTTACCTAGTGACCAATGCCAGCAACGTCACTACCAATCACGGTATGGCAGTTGTTGATTTCTCCTGGGGAGGGGTAAGTGGCCCGAAAAAGGTTGTGGTTAGTTCAGACCTCCCCGTAGAATGTCTGTTGGGCAATGATTTGGAAACGTCACAATGGTCAGAAGTGGAGCAGAGGACTCACATGGAAATGTTAGGCTTGCCAGCACATGTCCTTGCTGTGACCAGGTCACAGGCCAAAAGGTGCCCCACTGAACAGGTGCTGGATCCTGGAAGAACGGACCAGACACCTTCCAAGAAGAGGAGCAGTAAGGGTAAGGCTTCGCCTTCCCCCTTGCCCCAGGTCGTGGATCAAGTCTCTGAGGAGGCTGACCTTAAAGAACTGAGGGAAACTGAGCCGAAAGAGCTGGAACCTGGTCAGGTTGAGTTTCTGGGCTCAGGGGGACCCTCCAGGGAAGACCTGGGGAAGGCACAGTTAGACTGCCCCTCCCTTGAACCCCTCAGACAGCAGGCTGCTGCTGAGGCTGCAGGGAACGCCACAGGTACCCACAAGGTGTACTGGGACGATGGACTCCTGTACTCCGAGGCAAGAGACCCCAAACCTGGTGCGACCAGGAGCCTGGTCATCCCCTTGTCTCTGAGAGGTTTCCTTCTTACCTTGGCCCACGAGATTCCCCTTGCAGGTCACTTAGGCCAGAATAAGACTTGGGACAGAATTGTTCCACACTTTCACTGGCCCCACATGTCCGAAGATACGAAGGAGTTTTGCCGCTCCTGTGTCACTTGCCAAGCCAGCGGTAAGTCAGGTGGCACGACAAAGGCCCCCCTCATACCACTACCGGTGGTGGGGGTACCCTTTGAACGAGTGGGGATCGACATTGTCGGACCAATGGAACCCCAGACAGCATCAGGGCACAAGTTTATACTGGTGGTGGTGGACCACGCCACTAGGTATCCTGAAGCTATTCCACTTAGGACCACTACAGCACCTGTGGTGGCACGGGCCCTACTTGGAGTGTTCTCCAGAGTGGGCTTCCCTAAGGAGGTCGTCTCAGACAGAGGTGCAAACTTCATGTCGGGATATCTGACTACAATGTGGAAGGAGTGTGGTGTCAACTACAGGTTCACCACACCCTATCACCCACAATGCAATGGGCTTGTTGAGAGATTCAACAAGACCCTAAAAGGGATGATTCACGGACTACCTGAAAAACTTCGGCGGAGATGGGATGTCCTGATACCCTGCCTCTTGTTCGCCTACAGAGAGGTCCCGCAGAAGGGGGTTGGCTACAGCCCTTTTGAGCTTCTGTTCGGACATCCTGTAAGGGGACCCCTTTGTTTGGTAAAGGAAGGATGGGAGAGACCTCTCAGAAAGCCGGCATCGAACATTGTGGACTATGTACTCGGTCTCCGCTCGCGGATGGCGGAGTACATGGAGAAGGCGTCTAAAAACCTTGAGGCGAGCCAAGAATTACAGAAAGCTTGGCACGACCAAAAGGCTGTCCTGACTGTGTACCAGCCTGGACAGAGGGTGTGGGTGCTGGAGCCGGTGGCCCCAGCAGCACTCAAAGACAAATGGTCTGGGCCCCACACGATCATTGAGCAAAAGGGAGAGGTCACCTACTTGGTAGACCTTGGAACTCCCCGGAGCCCCCACAGGGTGCTCCATGTAAACAGGCTCAAGGCATATGTCGACAGGGAGGGCATGGGCTTGCTCATGGCCACAGATGAGGGACAGGAGGAGGAGAGTGACCCTCTCCCGGACCTGCTCTCTCAAAACCCTGACGATGGGTCAGTAGATGGTGTTGTCTTTTGTGGCAGCCTCTCTGGACATCAACAAAAGGATTGTAAACAGGTTCTTCAATCCTTTCGACATATGTTCTCTCTGACGCCCAGTCAGACCAATTGGTGTACCCATGAGGTCGACACTGGGGACAGTCTGCCCGTAAAGAGTAAAATCTATCGGCAACCTGATCATGTCAGAGACTGCATCAAGACGGAGGTGCAGAAAATGTTGGAGCTGGGAGTCATTGAACCCTCGGACAGCCCCTGGGCTAGTCCCGTAGTTCTCGTGCCGAAACCTCACACCCAGGGCGGTAAGAAAAAGATGAGGTTTTGCGTGGACTACAGAGGTCTCAATGCAGTCACTAAGACTGACGCCCACCCAATACCAAGAGCAGACGAACTTATCGACCGGTTGGCTTCGGCCAGCTACTTAAGTACGTTTGACCTGACAGCTGGGTATTGGCAAATCAGGTTAGCTGAGGAGGCCAAGCCCAAAACAGCATTTTCTACCCCGGGTGGGCACTATCAGTTCGTGGTAATGCCCTTTGGTTTGAAAAATGCACCTGCCACCTTCCAAAGGCTGGTGAATCGAGTTCTCACTGGGTTGGACGACTTCTCTGCGGCGTATCTGGACAATATCGCTGTCTTTAGCTCCACCTGGGAGGATCACCTGGTCCACCTGAGGAAAGTGTTAGAGGCCCTGCAAAAGGCAGGCCTCACTATCAAGGCCACTAAGTGCCAGATAGGGCAGACACAGGTTGTATACCTGGGCCACCTTGTAGGTGGAGGCCAGGTTCAACCATTGGAGAGCAAAATACAGGCCATCCAGGACTGGGCTCCTCCAACCACCCAGACTCAGGTTCGAGCTTTCTTGGGCCTGACTGGTTATTACCGGAAATTTGTCAGAAATTATGGATCCATTGTGACCCCGCTAAACGACCTGACAAGTAAAAAGATGCCAAAAAAAGTTCAGTGGACAGCAAGCTGTCAGAAGGCATTCGATGACCTAAAGCAGGCCATGTGCACAGCACCTATCCTAAAGAGTCCAGACTACTCCAGACCATTCATTGTCCAAACAGACGCTTCGGAGCTGGGTGTGGGAGCTGTTCTATCTCAACTGAATTTTGATGGTCATGACCAGCCCATAGCTTTTATTAGCAGGAGGCTGACCCCCAGAGAGAAGAATTGGTCAGCTATTGAGAGGGAGGCCTTTGCTGTGGTTTGGACCCTGAAGAAGTTGAGGCCATACTTGTTTGGCACTCACTTCAAGATTCAGACCGACCATAAGCCCCTCTTGTGGCTAAATCAAATGAAGGGTGAAAACCCCAAACTACTTAGGTGGTCCATTTCCCTACAGGGCATGGACTTCACAGTGGAGCATAGACCTGGCACTGATCATGGCAATGCAGATGGGCTCTCCAGGTATTTCCACTTAGAGCAAGAAGACTCACCTGGTCAAGGTTAGCTTATTGTCCCAAAGTTTGGGGGGGGGTCATGTAGGAGAGTAGGGTCTGCAATCCTATGATCACCCAGATTTTTTGCTTTTGCTGCATTGGTTTATGACTTTCCCCGGCTGTGGGCCTGCCAATCAGACACACAGCCTAGCTGTTCTCTCTCGAAATTAAACACATGTACATTAGGTGCATCCACCAATTGGAACTGGGCCGCCTTGTCAGTCCCTGTCTCAGTATACCACAGGTATCCAGGGCGTCGGTGTACCCAGGGCCTACCAGGGGCTGCAGCATGTATTATGCCACCCCTGGAATGGCCGCCCAAATCTGACACAACTGGCTGCACGACAGCTGGGGCAACGTGGTGTAATCACCCGTTGCTGTAGGTGTAGTATTCCTACACCTAACCCTGAAATGGACACATGGATTCCTATCAGTCACTCCTATGGTAGGCCTTATCAATCCTGAAGGCAGAGTGCAGGGAATCATGTGGGACGGTGCTCTGGCGCGAGCTGAGCCCGTCGACGGCTTGCGGAACCAAGTCCTAATAGCCGTTCCATGGTGACGCGGGCCAACTACTTTTAAATGCATTATAATCCTCGCGGTTATTTGCTAACTTTGGCATCGCATCACCTACACATGTCGAGTAAGGTGTCATACGAATCGGAATACGAACCCCTCGCCAGTTCTGGCGACGGGGTTAGCATTCCCCCCTTTTAGAGGGGCACGACAAGGAAGTAACCTTGAACCCCGGTTAAAGTTGACTCAAGCCTCAGCATCACAAAATGGATGCTGCCACCAGACACAAGTCTGACCTCCTGCTGCTGGGAGACCTTCCAGCGAGGGGAGCTTGGACAAAGGGTTTCCTGTCGAGGGCGGTGTTAGCACCATCCCAGACAGGGTTTGTGTATCCCAGGTAGGCAGGGCTGAAAGGAAGGTGATTGCCAGTGGCACCCCGGTGCTCACTGTGCATAGCCCGGCTCAAACCAGTTTCGGGGGCACACCAGCCCCTGAGCTGGGGCGAAGCCGGACAAAGGATAGGGGTGTAACCACCCCCCTCCTGGCTCCACCCATAGGTAGAACCTAGTCACGGGCCAGCCCCTTTTCTTAGAATAAAGGTAGGAGCGAGTCCCCTTCCCAAATTGGATAATTCTGAATCTTGAACTACTTTCCACGAAAGGAACTCTTGACTATTTCTGAAGACTCTCCCTTGTGGCTAAGGAGTAGCCACCCTGCACCAGCAGGCACCACCTAAGCGCTTGCGGTTTGCTGTAAGTCTCTCCTACGGATCAAGACTGCCCAGTTCGACGAGACCCGAGTCCCTGCCATCTCTGACCTTTTACCTACCTCATCAGCCCAGCTGAGAGTCGTAGGTGTGACGAGACCTGCAGGACCGGCCATCTTCAGAACCTGCACGACGCTTATCTAGCACGCCCACCGAGGGACCCTCGAGTGAGTGCACCTAGGGTCTGAGAAGCCCTAACCCTGAGCAGCTCCAGCACCGAAGTCTGCCTCCCCAGCACCCACGAGATCTGCGTGGGGGCCCTTCCGCTCCTTGCTGTTCACCGCGTTGTTCGACCACTTGCCGACCGGCTTGTGGCCCTCTTCACGACGCACCACTATTGTTTCATCACTAGTCTGGTTGCTCCAGACTGGCTCTTGCTCCCCTTCAACAGAGGAGTACCACGGACCCTCCTGGTCCACTCCAGACGCCATCTTGACTCCACCGCGTGGGCTTGCCACTGCCAAGATCCGCTGCCCCATTCCTGGGCCCAGCATCATCGACAGCAGACACCTTCGTGGGACAGCTCGCCCTCCATCCTGGTCGCCGCCGCGCCTCCTGGTCCGAGGAACAGCCGAGTCCGACGTCATCCACTCACCTGGTCGAGGTGACTTCAGCCGGTACCTTCCTGGTACCCACACAATCGCTGGCTAGCGGTTGAGAACTAAGTCCCCTCTGCTTTCAGGTTTCCTTCATCACCGATCCAGGCTTGGATCTCGCTGAACATCGACACTGGTCGCCTGCCAGCAACTCTTCTTTCAGGCTCCTGAGACTACAACGAGGACTTCCGACATCTTGCCGAACCTTCCACAGCCGCAGCCTCTGGGCTAGGTAACTCGAGCATTTCGGTGCTCCATCGCAGGTTCGCTTTACAAGTGTCCAGTTCCTTTTTCGTTTAGTCCCCCTGATCGGATCACTCCGGAATCAGTAACTTTAGACTTTCTAACTTCCCCCCTTCCACTTGCAGTGTAATGGTTCCGTGCCCTCGGGCATTTGTGTAAATTGTGCAACCAGAAGTATTTTCCTAAGAGTTTTGTATTGTGCTTAGCTCCCTGACTCATAAAGAGCCAGGGTAGTCTTGTTATAAATAAATATCCTTTATTTTCATAACAACTTGTGTGGTGTCCTTTCACTTGGTGTTCAAGGGGTATATGTGATGGTAAACAGCTGGCTTAACACGCCCTCTAGAGTTTAGCCTAAGACTGCTCGTATCCACGCTACTAGGATAGCTGGTCTATAAGGTTGACTTACAACCAATCATCAATAAGGGTTGTTTGGAATGATACACAGTGATCACTAGAATAGTGAGCACTACATATCAGGCCAACTTCTCACAGTGGTCGACTACCTTACGAAAATGGGACACTTCCTGGCATGTAAACAACTACCTACGGCCAGTGCCCTCGCAAGACTTCTGTTGGTCAACGTCGTCCGTCTCCATGGCCTTCCTCTTGGCATCGTCTCGGACCGGGGTTCCCAATTCACGGCAAGGTTCTGGAAGGTATGGTGTGCCGAACTAGGGATTCAATCCTCCTTATCCACCAGCTTCCACCCGCATACCGATGGACAGACTGAGAGACTCAACCAAACCCTGAAACAGTATCTCCGGTGCTACGTGGACCAGGCCTCCAACGCTTGGGTAGACTGGTTGTGGGTCGCTGAAGTGGCCTATAACGATTCCATACACGCTTCCACACAACACACTCCGTTTTTTCTCTCGTCAGGGTTCCATCCACGGTTCACACCATTCCTGCTCCCTCACACTGATCTCACCGTACCAGACATCCAAGACAGGCTGACCTCCATACGTTTAACCCTCACGAAGGCAAGCGCCAACCTTAGGTCCGCAAAGGCACGATACAAACACCAGGCCGACAAGCGGCGCAGGCCCGATCCAGTGTACCGTAAGGGGGATAGGGTATGGCTGTCCACAAAGCACATCAAGTTTAAACGTCCCAGCCTCTTCAACCCTAAGTACATAGGCCCCTATCCAGTCGTGAAACATGTAAATCCTGTGGCTGTGCAATTGAAACTTCCAGCTCGGTTACGTATCCACCCTGTATTCCACGTCTCCTTGCTTAAACCCTCGCTCGGCCCCGTCCGAAGGCTCCCTGCTCCCGTATGGGTCCGCCATGAACGCGAATACGTGGTGCAACGGGTGCTGGACTCCAAGAAGGTGCGTGGACGATTTGGTATCTCCTGGCTTGGAAGGGGTATGGACCGGAAGAGAACTCGTGGGAACCGGCGTCGGCGCTCCACGCTGGTCTGGTGGCGGCTTTCCATCGCCGATGTCCGGACAAACCCGGTCCGGAGCCTCGCACCCGCTGAGGGGTGAGAGGGGATATACTGTCATGATCGCACTCAGTAAAGGCACTGAGTGCCCCGCACTTTTCCCCCCCGGGACGAAACGATACGGAACGACCCGCTCGTCCACGAACTACATATCCCAGAAACCCTCCAGGAATTCCCGTTTTATGTAATCTGGTCACATGGCCGATACGCATAAAAGCTCGACCCACTAACAGGCTGGCGCCGAATATTCCCGGATGTATCCAGTGACCTTCGGTACGCGTAGACGTACACTCGGCGAAATCACCTCTACGACCCTTGAAGACCAGAAACTCTCCGCCTCGGCCTTCCCGGAACCCTCACCCGCCCGGGGAACGAGGAAACCAAAAGGCTGTTCCTACCTTGCTGCTGTGCTCCAACCATCCCGGCTCCGTCGCGAGCGAAGAAGGGGCACTGCAAGATCCCACTCCTCCCCGGCAGCTACCTGTGAGACTCCTCCTGAGACCGCACTCCCCGGCTCCCGGCTCCTCCGTGAGTCGTGAGTAGTAGCGCTTTGTTTCCGCTCCAGCCCACGGATTACCGGGCTTCGTCTCGTCGGGTTAGGCTCCTCTGCTTCGGGCTTCCCCGGGAAGCATCGAGTGGTAGCGTTCCCGCTCTGCCCACGGATTTCCGGGCCACAGCGAATACAGGGTGTCGCGCTCCTCGGCTCACTCAACTTAAAGGAGCCTTGCAGTAGCAGCGCCGTCAAAGACACCCTCACCGGACCGCCTCGCTATAGAGGCACACACCCAGCTAGGGGTCAGAACTTAGGCCGTGCATTCTGCCCTGCCTGGTTCTCTCCTCATTCCTTTGCCACAGAGAGGGAGCAGCTTCCCTCCGCATATCCCAACAACAAGGCGGGAGGAGAGTCAGGTAAGCGAGCCTCCCACAGAAGGAGATCAGGGGAGACAACTAGAGTAGGCCTTCTCTTATTGTATGCTTATCTCATTTCAGATCTCCCTGCCAGCCGTCCCTATCCTCCCTTCCCTCGCTCACCTGCCTCCTCCGTCCGAGTGTGTTATACATCCTCCGGACTAGGGGCAGATGGGAGGTGGACCCCTATCAGCATCAGCGTCATCCTGAGGAGAAGAAACCAGCGGGTACGCGACAAGTCCCTACGGAGCATTTTATTCTTCCTTAAGTAGGTCCGCGAGTGCAACCATAATTTAAAAGCATTTTCTTTGTGCACAGTATGTCCCAAATATTCCGCAAGTCATAATCACCTTGAGTTGCTGTGATGCATAACGGAGAGGAACAGTTCCAATCCGCAGCCTCCTTCATTAGTCACAGGATGGTGCTGCCCCCCACGGTAAAGGCCAGCCGTGAATAATATGTCCCAACAAATTGCCAAAGCTTTGGGGGCGCACACAACAGCAACTCGTACCATCCGGTTCTTTCGTAAGCTAACTTGCTTCTCTGTTCAGGATTTGCGCTTTCGACCTGACGCGTTTCAAGGTAAACACCTCTTTATCAAAGGTCATGTTATCACTCGCAGGAAGCTCCGTGATAATTGGTTTCAAGCATGCTCTTTATTTAAATTGTGAGTGTCTATTGCATGCTGGGTACTGTAGTCCCTCTGGAGCATTTTAATCTTCCTTAAGTAGGTCTGCGAGTGCAACAATAATTTAAAAGCATTTTGTGTGTGCACAGTATGTCCCAAATATTCCGCAAGTCATAATCACCTTGAGTTGCTGTGCTGCATAATGGGGAGGAACAGTTCCAATCCGCAGCCTCCTTCATTAGTCACAGGATGGTGCTGCCCCCCACGGTCAAGGCCAGCCGTGAATTAATATGTCCCAACAAATTGCCAAAGCTTTGGGGGCGCACACAACAGCAACTCGTACCATCCGTTTCTTTCGTAAGCTAACTTGCTTCTCTGTTCAGGATTTGCGCTTTCGACCTGACGCGTTTCAAGGTAAACACCTCTTTATCAAAGGTCATGTTATCACTCGTAGGAAGTTCCGTGATTATTGGTTTCAAGCATGCTCTTTATTTAAATTGTGAGTGTCTACTGCATGCTGGGTACTGTAGTCCCTACGGAGCATTTTAATCTTCCTTAAGTAGGTCCGCGAGTGCAACCATAATTTAAAAGCATTTTCTATGTGCACAGTATGGCCCAAATATTCCGCAAGTCATAATCACCTTGAGTTGCTGTGCTGCATAATGGAGAGGAACAGTTCCAATCCGCAGCCTCCTTCATTAGTCACAGGATGGTGCTGCCCCCCACGGTCAAGGCCAACCATGAATTAATATGTCCCAACAAATTGCCAAAGCTTTGGGGGCGCACACAACAGCAACTCGTACCATCCGGTTCTTTCGTAAGCTAACTTGCTTCCTTGTTCAGGATTTGCGCTTTCGACCTGACGCGTTTCAAGGTAAACACCTCTTTATCAAAGGTCATGTTATCACTCGCAGGAAGCTCCGTGAATATTGGTTTCAAGCATGCTCTTTATTTAAATTGTGAGTGTCTATTGCATGCTGGGTACTGTAGTCCCTAGGGAGCATTTTAATCTTTCTTAAGTAGGTCCGCAAGTGCAACCATAATTTAAAAGCATTTTCTATGTGCAAAGTATGTCCCAAATATTCCGCAAGTCATAATCACCTTGAGTTGCTGTGCTGCATAACGGGGAGGGACAGTTCCAATCCGCAGCCTCCTTCATTAGTCACAGGATGGTGCTGCCCCCCATGGTCAAGGCCAGCCGTGAATTAATAAGTCCCAACAAATTGCCAAAGCTTTGGGGGCGCACACAACAGCAACTCATACCATCCGGCTCTTTCGTAAGCTAACGTGCTTCTCTGTTCAGGATTTGCGCTTTCGACCTGACGCGTTTCAAGGTAAACACCTCTTTATCAAAGGTCATGTTATCACTCGCAGAAAGCTCTGTGATTATTGATTTCAAGCATGCTCTTTATTTAAATTGTGAGTGTCTATTGCATGCTGGGTACTGTAGTCCCTACGGAGCATTTTAATCTTCCTTAAGTAGGTCCGCGAGTGCAACCATAATTTAAAAGCATTTTCTTTGTGCACAGTATGTCCCAAATATTCCGCAAGTCATAATCACCTTGAGTTGCTGTGCTGCATAATGGGGAGGAACAGTTCCAATCCGCAGCCTCCTTCATTAGTCACAGGATGGTGCTGCCCCCCACGGTCAAGGCCAGCCATGAATTAATATGTCCCAACAAATTGCCAAAGCTTTGGGGGCGCACACAACAGCAACTCGTACCATCCGGTTCTTTCGTAAGCTAACTTGCTTCTCTGTTCAGGATTTGCGCTTTCGACCTGACGCGTTTCGAGGTAAACACCTCTTTATCAAAGGTCATGTTATCACTCACAGGAAGCTCCGTGAATATTGGTTTCAAGCATGCTCTTTATTTAAATTGTGAGTGTCTATTGCATGCTGGGTACTGTAGTCCCTAGGGAGCATTTTAATCTTTCTTAAGTAGGTCCGCAAGTGCAACCATAATTTAAAAGCATTTTCTATGTGCAAAGTATGTCCCAAATATTCCGCAAGTCATAATCACCTTGAGTTGCTGTGCTGCATAACGGGGAGGGACAGTTCCAATCCGCAGCCTCCTTCATTAGTCACAGGATGGTGCTGCCCCCCATGGTCAAGGCCAGCCGTGAATTAATAAGTCCCAACAAATTGCCAAAGCTTTGGGGGCGCACACAACAGCAACTCATACCATCCGGCTCTTTCGTAAGCTAACTTGCTTCTCTGTTCAGGATTTGCGCTTTCGACCTGACGCGTTTCAAGGTAAACACCTCTTTATCAAAGGTCATGTTATCACTCGCAGAAAGCTCTGTGATTATTGATTTCAAGCATGCTCTTTATTTAAATTGTGAGTGTCTATTGCATGCTGGGTACTGTAGTCCCTACGGAGCATTTTAATCTTCCTTAAGTAGGTCCGCGAGTGCAACCATAATTTAAAAGCATTTTCTTTGTGCACAGTATGTCCCAAATATTCCGCAAGTCATAATCACCTTGAGTTGCTGTGATGCATAACGGAGAGGAACAGTTCCAATCCGCAGCCTCCTTCATTAGTCACAGGATGGTGCTGCCCCCCACGGTAAAGGCCAGCCGTGAATAATACGTCCCAACAAATTGCCAAAGCTTTGGGGGCGCACACAACAGCAACTCGTACCATCCGGTTCTTTCGTAAGCTAACTTGCTTCTCTGTTCAGGATTTGCGCTTTCGACCTGACGCGTTTCAAGGTAAACACCTCTTTATCAAAGGTCATGTTATCACTCGCAGGAAGCTCCGTGATTATTGGCTTCAAGCATGCTCTTTATTTAAATTGTGAATGTCTATTGCATGCTGGGTACTGTAGTCCCTACGGAGCATTTTAATCTTCCTTAAGTAGGTCTGCGAGTGCAACAATAATTTAAAAGCATTTTGTGTGTGCACAGTATGTCCCAAATATTCCGCAAGTCATAATCACCTTGAGTTGCTGTGCTGCATAATGGGGAGGAACAGTTCCAATCCGCAGCCTCCTTCATTAGTCACAGGATGGTGCTGCCCCCCACGGTCAAGATCTTTATTGTCTCCACACAGATAATATTATTTATTATTTCTTTACCCACAGGAAAACCCTTATTCAGTTTGAGCACTGGCACGCTTCCAAAATGTTTGCCACCAGAAAAACAATCCATTTCATTTGAACTATGAGCAAGTTCAAACCTAATTTTACAGTTAATTGCCCTCACTCCACCAACGCTCTGCCGTACTTCCTAACAAGCCCCCCTCTGGCGCTGAGAAGTGGGTGCTATCTATTTATGTCAGGTCCTGGCAGGCGGCCACCTCTGCAGGCACAACCACCTGCCCTCGTGAAGTCTACTTTACAAACACTGGCTTTCCCCATCGAGGCCTCACCTCTGCTCATAGAAGCACTCCCTTCCATAGGGGTCCCTCAAAAAGTAGAATCCCACAACACAGCCCGCTGGAGGAAAGCCCCAATCTACAAAAAATAGCACCACTTCTGCGCAAACAGTGGAAATTGTATAGTGTGACTCCGGTGTACAGTTTCTCTCATACAAGTCTCAAGGATTATGCCCGGCAGCTTTCTGTCTTCATTGCAGCAGAAAAGCAGAAAGGGGTGGCTGTGCAGGTGGGCTTGGATCTTGTGAAAGTAGCTCTGTATACCCTCTTGTGTTTTTTTGCACAGGTGTTTGTGGTATTGTGCTGAATTGCTGATAAGAACACACAAGGCCGATATACAGATCTGTGCGTACATAGTTGGACTCACACACAAACGCAGTTAAGCAGGAGTTGAAAGCCGGAATCCGCCACACCACTTACCAGTGCTTTATTCTCACTGCATTCTGAACCTAAATCGGGAACTCAATTTTACATGTAGTAAGATTCCATTTCTAGTTTTGACTTTTGTTTGCTTCTCCTCTGAATTGCATCAATCAATCAGGGTATTGTATAGCACGGCTACACACCCGAGAGGGTCTCTAGGCGGAGGGGTGCTGGTTTGATTGGATGGAGGATCATTCTAAGAGCCAGGTCTTGAGGTCCTTCCTGAATGGGGTCTGCAACACAGATTGCCTGAGGTGAAGGTTCAGGGTGTTCCAGGTTTTGGCTGCGAGGTAGGAGAATGACCTTCCTCCGGTTCTGGGCTTGTGGATTCTAGGAACGGTGGCAAGGGTAAGTTCAGAGGATCGGAGTTGTCTGGCGGGTATGTGGAATGTAAGGCGGTGGTTCAGGTATGCTGGTTCTTCGTCATGTAGAGCTTTGTAGGCGTGAGTGAGGAGCTTGAAAGTGATTCTCTTGTTGACTGGGAGCCAGTGGAGTTGTTGGATGTGTTGCGAGATGTGACTGTGGTGGTGGTTGTGGAGGGCCAGTCATGCTGCAGCATTTTGGATGTTCTGTAGTTTCTTGAGCTGTTTCTTAACTGAAGCCTGGGTAGACTGTGTTGTGGTAGTCGAGTCTGCTGATGATGAGCGCGTGGGTGACCATCTTTCTGGATTCTGTGGGGATTGATCCGGATGTCTTTCAAAGCAGGTGGAGTATGTGGAAGTAGGCTGATTTGGTGGTTCATAGTGAGCGATGAGTCCAGTATGATGTCAAGGTTGCGTGCGTTGTCCGTTGGGGGGGGAACGATCCCAGACAGGCTGGCCACCAGGAGTCGTCCCAAGCTGAGGGAGTGGGTCCCAGGATGAGTGTTCCAGTCTTCTCCAAGTTGAGCTTGTGGCAGCTGTCTTTCATCCAGGCAGGAACGGCCTTCATTCCAATGTGGAAGTTGGTTCTGGCAGTTGTGGGAGTGTTGGTGATGGAGAGGATCAGGTGGGTGTCGTTGGCATAGGAGACAATGTTGAGCCGTGGCTTCTGACAATGGCTGCGAGTCGGGCCATTTAGACGTTGAAGAGGGTGGGACTCAGGGACGAACCCTGGGGCACTCCACAGCTGAACTCTGTGGGTTATCAGAGGAGCCGGGTCAGGCCGGTGAGGCAGGAGTGGATCCAGTTCAGAGCCTTGTCGTGGATGCCAGCTTTTTGGAATCTCATGATTAGAGTGCGGTGGGAGACACTGTTGAAGGCAGCTGAGAGGTCTAGTAGGATGAGGGCTGCGTTCTCGTCCCAGTCGAGGAGAGAGCAGATGTCATCAGTGGTGGTGAGGAGTGCGGTCCCTGTGCTGTGGTTGCTTCGGAAGCTGGATTGAGAGGTGTTCAGGACGTGGTTCACTTTGATTAACTCGAAGAGTTGGGCATTGATGATCTTGTCAGCTGGGAAGGGGAGGAGAGAGATGGGTCTGATATTCTTGAGGTCTGTCGGGTCTGAGGACGGCTTCCTCAGCAAGGAGTTGTTCTCGGCATGTTTCTAGTCATTGGGAGGGCCTGGTACCGAATGATAACAGACATAACCAAGAGAAAAGACCCCCCCGGAGGGGGAAGTAGACCCATTGCATTCAAATCAGGAAAGAAGTGACACATTGGCGATGCCCGAAGTCTCCCCTGTACCCAACAACAGCATAAAATGATGAGGTATACAATAAGGAGATAGTTCTCTAGTGCCCGGGAAAGCACAGCATCTCATGACCTGTTGGGGGGCAGAGGGGATAAGTCAAAAGTTATTGTTATTCACAGTTGAAAAACATGACAGTGATATATGTAATTTGTGTGATGCAAATTGGAATAGAAGAAGAGAAGCAAATAATAGCCTACGATAAGTGAAATTGTATCTCCGCCGAACGGAAGTAGTAATTATGCAAATTGATGTGATACACCTATATGAAGATGTACTGTTATTACGCAAATGCCAATAAAAACAAATATAAAAGAAAAATGTTTCCAGTCGTCGGGGAAGGTGCCGGTTTCGATGGAGCAGTTGATGGTGTGGCAAAGCTGGGGGACGATGGCTGCTCTGTGGAAGATGTGGTGCGGGAGAGGATCCGTCAGGACTCCTGAGTGGATGCTCTTCATGGCCTTGAGCATGTCCTCTGTTGTGAGTGGGGTCCAGCAGAGCACAGTCTGTTGTGGTGAGGCTTGGTTGTGTGCGATGGTGGCGGGTGTGGTGGCCGGCTCCTATACACATATGCTGTTTGTAATGGTATTGGAGTGGGTTTTTTGTATAGAAAAAGGGGTTTCAAAATATCTGACTAGTGGGAAAAAGGTTAGTTTATTAACTCCCCTAGTCGATATGGTTAAAATATGGGGATGGTGACAAACTCCTACGGTATATGACTCAATGTTATGAAAAAGTCCATGCACCTGACTTTGATACACTTTTGGGACTTTTTTATAGGGGTGGGTGGAATTTGCGAAATTCACTTTCGCAAATTATCGCGAAAATGTTAAAAATCTCCGCAAACACGCAGAAATATCACGAAGATGCAGAAGTTTTTTTCCCGCCCGTTTGCGGTATTTTCTGCGTGGTCACAGCTCGCCAACTTACCCATGCGGTTGCTCGCGGGCGCGGCAATCTTGTTTTCACTTGTCTCGTGGTGCATGATCGCGAGAAGAAAGACGTGATCGTGCGACGAATGATGTTACTGCGGGCGCGAACTGTCGCGAGACAGCGCAAATGGCTACCAACAATCCAACATCTCCTGGAGAACGTGACCGGATCGGGAAAACTTGTCGGCGAACGCTGGGATTCAGGTAAGGCGATTGCGCACACGCGAGAATGTATTATTTTACAGCGCGAACAAGCAAAAAATTTCCGGTAAAATACGGATTGCGGAAATTTGGACATTTTCGCGCTCTCCGCGGAACGCGAAAATGTCAAATTATCGCAATTTCCGCGAGCGGAACGGAATTTTAGCCCAGGCATTCTTTTTTACCAACAATTCTGTGTAAATTATTCTTTGAGAGATCAAAATACCCGTTTTCATTATTCAGTCCCACTGTGGAAATATGGATTTTTCTGGTCAGTTATGTCCCCTATCTTGGACCCCAACGGTTCTATGTGCATGTTACAAGTACATGTACGCTCCCTCCAGTTCCAGTTATGAAGACGCAAATACATGTGCGTCCACCGTTAACATGTCCTCTGTTGATCCACCATGAATGGGCCGGATATTCCATTCCTAAGTACGAAAGGCCACCGCCTTTATATGGTTCACTTATGCCATTTCACAGTCCAGGCAAGTAGGCCCTGATTCTGTCATCGAACTCTTCTTGCCTTCTGCCTCTGAAAACTCCAGTCTGAGCCTGCATCTGTGACCATGAACTTTGTCTCATTCTCTGCGCGGCTCACGAAGCCTGACATCAGCTTGCTGCCTGCCAAGAACTGTATTTCACCTTCAAAATTATCTGCTCCGTTCCCTGCCCGATGCATTCCTGTCTAGTAGTTTAAGTAAACATTCTTCCAGCTACCGAGCAAAGGCTTGGCTTCTCTGTCTTTATGCAAGTAATTCATAGCCTTGTTACTATGGAAGATCCGCCCTCGCATTTAGTGTAGACACTTAGACGCTTGTGCACGCACTAACAGTCAGTATAGTCAGTATAGAATAGATTCTGTCCGAGAGTCCTTCTTTTATGGATAACCTAGTTCTTTAAACATAGGATGTTAGATATGATTTGGGATTAGGTTGACTTGACCCCCCAGACTTTTCGTCTCCACATGTAGAGCTAAATGTCAGGTCCCCTTCACCCCCTAGTTGCACGTCAATCACACGTCATGCTGCTACGCGCGCATCTATGCCAAGTATTATCTTATAGATCCACCTATATATGACATCCTAACCAATTATGTTCCTTTTTACTTCTTATTACACCCATTTTCGGTTACGCATATGAATCGTCATTTTCCTTATCAATTGTTACGCCTACTGTATTCGCTTCATTGTAATGTATGTACTATAAAAGTCATTTCTTGTCAATAAAGTATGTACTTCACTTCCTGAACCTTCGTGGTGACGGAACTTGGAGCAACCGATTATAATCGTTCATTGGAATAAAGCCCATTCCGAACCTCTAATACCACGGATTCTGCCTCTCATTTTACTGAGCTATTTTATTATGTTTCCGCATCAAATTAAGTCCCGGTAAAGGAATTTTATTTACCACATGAATGGCGCCCGAACAGGGACACTTTCTCATCTCACGCGCCGGCGGTGAGTTGCAGGCCCGGTTTCCTGCCACAGCTGGACGGACAATAACGCGTACCAGCAGGATTTCCTGTATCTCCCTCCGGTCAAGCGGGGGCGACTGAGGCTGCGATCAACACCCAGACGAGGCGGTGAGAAGTGCGAAGTATCCCGACCAGAGCCTAGCTGAGAGAGCAAGATCCGAGGTATACAGAGGCCCACCAGTTTCCGAAGTCCCAAGTCGAGTCCAGTGTCCAACGAGTCGAGTCCAGTCCGGTCCAAGTTCAGTCTCCGAGGCCTTCCGTTTCCGAAGCTACCCGGTGAGTACCATTGCTGGGGAGGCATTTCTGACGTGCACATAGGTTGTGCCGGTCAAGACGGGTTTGGGTACACAAATCCGGTCTACACTGTTTTAGCAGTGTATATGTACTGTTTAGCAGTATATCAAGTATTCCGAAGTATCTAGCTATTGTCAAAGAATTATGCTTGGTGATTAGTTATGCAGACGATCATCATTGTAGGTTATTTTTAAAGGTTAAAAAAAAAAAAAAATGTTTAATGTTTAATGTTTAATGTGTTAAACGTCCGGCATATTGTGGTATGAATGGTTGTTCATTATTGTGCTTTTGTACTAAGTGTGTTCAAGATTAAGTATCAGATCAGTTCTCAATATGCCGCTCTTTTCGAAACTAAGACAGATCACTACAAGAAAAGGGGTACTCGAAGAAGCCGTTCCTATTCCTCCTAGGGACACTCCAGGGTACTTCATGTATCATAAACATGGCTTAGATGCTATATTATTTCTTGATCTATGGGTAGACTACACCAAGGAATTACCAGAAAGTCAGAGGTGGCCCGCAGCGGGGACCTGGGATGCAGAGTGCATCGTGAAAGTAGAGGAAGAATTATGGAAAAAGAAAGCTAGACAATCACAGAAAGATGCCATTGAATTATGGCGTAAAGAATCACATAGACGAACAGAAAAAGCACGTAGACAGGAAGAGAAGAGTAAAGAGAATTCCAATAAAGTTCAAGAAAATCTATTAATTGAGGAAGGTATCCGAGTGAAATCAGAACAAGTAGACAGACAAAGAAATGCCCTTATGAATGGTATGTATCCCCTTCTGGCCGAAGGATTACCTAAGGCTACTCCAGAGATACCGAAAGACTTGCCACCCCCATTATTCCCAATAAAGGTACATCCTAAGGGGCATCCTAGAACCGCAGAAGATGTTTTTCTTTCCTCATATTTAGATGACGCAGCTCCCGAGTATGCTAATTTCGCCCCACATAGACCACCTATCAGGGAGGTTCAACGCCAAGATCCGGTACCCGTATCTCTACAGCAACGAGTTCCGGCAAGCACATCTGTTTCTACATCTGTTCCCACAGCTGCTTCTATAGCTGTGTCCACACCTATAGTTGCTGTGTCACGTTCGACGAATCCTTTCACGCCCGACACCCCAGATGGGGCTACGGGAGGTACTAGCAACATCTTTTCTACGCCACCCAGAATAAATAAACTTACTTTTCAAGAGTCAGCACATTCACGTACACCCAAACTCATAAATGCCCGTACGCTTAAGGAACTTCTGATAGATTGTAGATATGACCCTGTGCCCGGAAAAGAGGACGAAATGACCCTAGCATCATTACGTATCAGACGAGCCGCAGTGTATTTAGGGAAATTACCAGGAATGACTGCACATCTAGATAAAATATACCATTTTGTCCAAACAGGGCGAGATCCAGAATGTATTAACAGAGCTATGGAATACCAGAAAGTGGAAATACAGGGGGAACTGTTGCGTTTCCTTATAAATTGTGTGATCAGAAATGAAGACCGACCGGGGGTAGACCCGGAAGCAATGCAAATTCTTACCAGATGGAGTCAGAATATATCAGAAGGAAGACATGATAAGCAGAATTGTATAATAGCCATGTGCCGAAAGATCCGTAAAGAAATAGAACGCCTACACGAAGAAAGATTAGCGGTAGACGAGTTCGAACAAAACGAGGGGGAAGGGTCAGGACTGCCCACAGGACAGTCAGAAACTATAGCCTATGTAGGTAGAGGAAGATCTTGTAATAGTAATAGATGTCTTACTGACCCGATACGTCCGATATGTCCAGACAATAACAGGGGTTTCCTAACACCCATAGTCCATATAAGGTCTAACGAGCATTCGTTCCAAGCCGCCGACAAACTACTCCGAGAACGAAGGGGTTATCATTTTCTCGATTCTATGGATGAACAAGAATTAGCCAGGTCAGCTGTCCATTGGGTTGACAGTCCCGGAAAATATAGTGATGATACAGTAGCACGCACATTTTTGAATCTCACCCCAGATGAACAGCGTTTAGCTGGGATTTATATGATTCAACAACTCATTATACTATATCAGAGTCAACATTCAGATCCTGGTCCCTTACCTGATATATTGACTGAATTACTCATGAATAGATGGAGAGGTTCAGGTACTAAATTAATTAAAGAAATTCTAGAATCAAGAAAGCAGTATATTCTTTTTGTATGTTCAGACCGTGTCTCATTGCCCATCAAGGAAAGAACCACGTATTACATGGATAGACAGAATCCCTTACGAGAAGTGCACCCAATAAAGGGCGAGGACAACGAGTTTAAGCGCGTATTTGTATATACGCCCATATCAAAAATAGAATTGTTAGAAATGAAGAAAGTGGTACCCAGTCATGACAAAGATCCAGCGGGTTTTCACCGAGAAATTAAAGACATGCTACTCATGGGAGAGTATACCTATCCCGACATTATGACAATATTAAAGGTATTGATGCCTGCTGGCATTTATGAGAAACTCAGAGAAAAAGAGTGGGAGGTAGGAGACCAAAAGATAGAATGGTCAGTATTAGAAGCAGAAGAAAAGGCCCGAACTGCAGGAGCAGGACTTGGGGATAAAACTAAAGCACTACCAGGTTTATTAGTACAGGTACTGCCACGTTTATTAACTACGAAAAAGGAAGATTAGGGTGCAATTTCAGCCTGTAAACAGAAGCAAGATGAAGACACTAGTGATTACTATGCCCGATTTGAAAAATGTTTTGGTATAAATAGTGGCATAAAAGCGAGTAGCGAATCATACCCACATCTGTTTGTAACAAAATTAGTAGAAAATGCCCTGCCCCAAGTAAAGAATAGAGTATTAAAATTCGAGAGTACCTGGCAAGGTAACACTCCATCACAAATGTTACAAATGTTACAGTACCATCACAATAGAATCAGAGAGGAACAAGATCATGAACAAAGACGCATGAAAGACACGAAAATGAAAATGCTAGTCTCTCAGACAGTTCCAGCTGAAGGACATAAGAAGGGTATGACACATTCCGGTGATTCAGCCGGACCTGTAAAAGGGACATGCAATTATTGTAAAAAGCCAGGTCATTACGTACACGATTGTCCAGTTTTGAAACATAATATCGCCATAGGTAAAACACAAGAAAGATCACGGCCACCTAGACAGGACCAGAATGAACAAGGAGCTCCGCAGCATGCACAGTCCATGCCAGCTTCACAACAGTCTATACAGTTTGTGCCAGCTGCACCAACGCTGCCTGTTGCTGCCACACAAACCACGACACGACAACTGTACCAGACCGCACAGTACGACTATCCTGATTATCAACGATACGCATGAACCAGCCTAGAGAGGGAAGTTGACTTACCCCTTATCGAGATCCCTGTAGATCAAGAAGGACCTTATGTACATAGTGAATTATTAGGCCAAGACAGAAAATGTTTACTCGATACAGGGGCAAGTCGAACAACCATAAAACGTAGCGAAGTTCCAGGGGCACCCCTCTCAGGCTCGCAGAATATTTCCCTTGGTTTTTCAGGAAAACCTATTGTTAATGAAGTATCACAGCCTCTTCCACTTACGATAGGACCTTTGACCCGAACTACAGATTTATTGCTTACTAAATCATGTCCAGAAAACCTGTTAGGAATAAAGACACTGAAGGCTCTAGGAGCTATAATATGTTGTTCTCCGGAAGGAGTAAGATTGTTTTTACGTGATTTTAAAGGTCACTATGTATCTAGAGACATGGACCCCCGACTGCAGACTTTACCTACACATCTATGGGCACAAGGCCCTACTGATGTTGGTTGCATGAATATTACACCATATCGAGTCACATTAAAGGCAGGAGTGGTACTACCACGAATGCGAGAATACAAGTTACCACCAGATGCTGTAGTGGCTTTACTACAAATCATTGACGAGCTCATTGCCCAAGGAGTGGTTGTAGAAACAGACTCCAATGTATGTAATTCACCGATAATTCCGATTCTTAAACGAACAGATCCAAAGGCCCCGCCAGTATATCGATTGGTTATTGATCTGCGCGAATTAAACAAGTGCATTGTGCCACAATTCCCTGTGGTCCCCGATATCTCATCATTATTGACAGCCATTGATTCCGAAGCGACATTCTTTACTGTAATCGATCTCAAGAATGCCTTTTTCAGCGTCCCAATAGATCCGGAAAGCCAATATTTGTTCGGATTTAGTTTAAATGGACGTAGCTTTAAATTCTCACGCGCACCTCAAGGATTTACAGAAAGCCCCAGCATCTATAGCCAAGCACTGAAACGAGAACTTGACAGTATCCACATGCCAGTTAACACTGCCTTGCTTCAATATGTCGATGATCTGCTGATCACCGCCCGAAGCGAACCCGAATGTGAAAAAGCATCACTGACAGTTTTACAATTTCTAGCCGAAAAGGGGCACAAGGTGTCCCCTTCTAAGCTGCAATTCTGTGTCCAGCGAGTTATTTACCTTGGTCACTCGCTGTCCAAGGAGGGAAGGCAGCTTACACCAGACCGCATTCAGTTAATAGCTAACATGCCAATACCCAAGACACAAAAGGAGGTGCGGGCTTTCATAGGCCTCACTTCATATTGTAGGCAGTGGATCCCTCAGTATGCATTTCTAGCAAAACCACTCATTCAGTTGACAACACAGGAGGCAGCCACATCGACTGTTCTCCCTTGGACTCAGGAACATACACAAGCTTTTGAAAGCCTAAAGAAAGCTTTATGTCAAGCACCTGTTTTAGCAACACCATGTTACAGAAAACAGTTTACACTCTTTGTTACAGAACGCGAAGGTACTGCCCTGTCAGTACTCACACAGGAACAAGCAGGAGCACACAAACCATGTGCTTATTTTTCTAGCACATTAGATCCAGTAGCTCAGGCTTTGCCTGCGTGCCTGAAATCAGTGGCAGCGACAGCATTAGCAATCAGACAAAGCGATGCCATAGTGTTAGGACATCCATTGACAGTTCAAGTACCACATGCAGTAGAGGTTCTTGTAAATAGAACGCAAACACAACACTTGACTATAGCGCGACTTACAGGGTACGAACTTACATTGTTTCAACCGCACATAGAAATCAGACGCTGTAACACATTGAATCCTGCCACACTTTTGCCAGTAACCGGAACAGACCCACTAGCCCATGACTGTATAAGTTATCACTACCACGACGAAACCCAGACAAGACTTGACAGATGTTCCATTGTCAGATCCAGACCTGACGTTGTATGTAGATGGTTCATGTATGAGAACAAGTACAGGAGAGTTGGTGGCTGCTTACGCAGTCACAACAGATACTGAAGTCATTGAAACTAATCGTATAAATACTTTGTCAGCTCAAGCCGCAGAGCTTATTGCTCTGACACAAGCCTGTATTCAAGCCACAAGTAAAAAAGTCAACATATACACTGATTCACGTTATGCATTCGGAGTTGTACATGACTTCGGCGTGCTGTGGCGAGAGAGAGGTTATTTAACTTCCCACGGTGCCCACATTCAGCACGGACCCCTCATTCATGCCTTATTAGATGCGATACATCTACCGATTGCAATATCGATTATGAAATGCAAAGCACATACGAAGGTTACTGATATCATTTCTCAAGGCAATGATCTAGCCGACAGAACAGCTAAACAGACTGCTCAAACTCAAACATCCGACATGACAAAGACAATAGTCCCGATGCCGACACATTGTATGACAGTTAAAGATCCTACTTTTGACGTAATTGACATCCAGACACATGCTACACCAGATGAAATAAAGAAATGGACCGAATTAGGAGGGACCCAAACGGATCAAGGATGGTTGATGAAGGAAAAGTCTGTGTGGTTCCTCCCTGATTCAATGGTCCAAGTCATTATTAACACTGTCCATAGTCCAGCGCATTTAGGAGAGAAAGCTATGCTAGACAGCATTCAACATATTTGGTTCAACAAGCATTTACGAGCTGCAGCCAAACAAAAGGTCCGTACCTGTATGATCTGTTGCCAGTTCAACCCAGGAAAAAGTGTTCCCGTAGAACAAGGTGGATTTCATCCTCCTAATCACCCTTTTGAAGTCCTCCAGATGGATTATATCCAGATGGAACGATGTCGAGGATTCAAATATGTTCTCGTAGTTGTCTGCGCTCTGTCCCGCTGGACGGAGGCATACCCGGTTTCAGATTACACTGCCCCGACTACTGCCAAACAGTTAATTCGAGAATTCTTCCCACGATACGGTTTACCACGTGTTGTTCACTCAGATAACGGCCAGCCGTTCTCATCCGAATTAATGAAACATGTTTCACTTTTGTTAGGTTATCAGTGGAAATTCCACTGTGTCCGACACCCTGAGGCAGCAGGTCTCGTAGAAAGACATAATCAGACACTGAAAATTAGATTGTCCAAAATATGCAGGGAGAAAGGTGTCGACTGGGTAGTAGCACTACCAGTTGCACTCTTTTTCACAAGAATGGTAGCACACTCTCGAACAGGGCTATCCCCGTATGAGGTGATCTTCGGCAGACCACCAAATATGTGGGGGACGCCTATACCACGCAAAATAACTGATATTGACTGTAATATGCTGACAGATTATTTGGCTTCCTTGATGTCTGCACTACAATCTTGTCGTTCACAGGTAGCTGCAGCCTTTCCCGACAACACTGAAGTGAAACCCCATGACGTAATTCCGGGGGACCTCGTCCTTGTGAGGAATTTCGACCGAAAGACTCAGCTGGAGCCCAGGTGGAAGACACCCAAGTTGGTCTTGCTAACCACAAGGACAGCCGTGAAGATTGAAGGCAGGAAAGGATGGATTCACTCAAGTCATATCAAGAAATTTCATGGACTTTCTTCAGATGTAGACAGCCCACCTCGTGTGTCCTCACCAATTGACTCAAAACTACCTTTGGCTGAGGCCGACAGTAAAGAACTCTACAAACTAAAATTAAGGCCTAGGCCGTCGGACGATTTGATTGTTTAAGTCCTCTCCTAGGTGAAGCGGTTGAATCTGTCTCCGACATGTATCGCCTAGACCTGAATCATGGACAGTCGCGAAAAATGATGAAACGACAGGCGTATTGTAAATCACTGCGTAGCCATTGCATAGTGACATTATTAATCTTGTTTTTCTTAAGTCTTTTAATAATTACTGCAAGTATATTGTTGCACATATATTACCCTATTGCCAGAAACGTTTACAATGTTACTGCTGAACATTCTTTTAGTGACTTACCCCCGCATGAATTGTCTTATAGACTTGCGCTGCGCAATAACACTTTCATTAGTATGTTACATCATTCCCATCAGACTAGTAATGCAACTAATTGTTGGGTGTGTGGCCGGCTCCCTCCCTATCAGAATTATGAAGGAGTCCTGCCTTTCTTTCCACATCCGTTTACACATAATGGCTCCTGTGGAGCATGGTTCAGCTTAATCAATTCCATAGACTCAGACACAGCAGTTTATCAAGACCATTGGGTATGGGGAAATCTGAACCTAGTTTTATTCAAAGTCTGTTACCCTGACAAGGAGGGTCGCCCCAAAGGAACAGGAACTGATCTAGAAAATGAAGTATATGGATTAGGTAACTTTACTCCTAATCTCATGGTTCTAAATGTCGAATCCGAAGTTGAACTAGTTTTACCAACCATGTCAGTATTCCCAGCGAAAGGTGAATTGTGTGTAAGAAAAGTTGGTTCCATACATATGGGCCATAGTAAATGCACTACTACAGTAGAATTCAGTGATCAAGGCAAATCTTCATTTAGAGCTTATCGCCACTCCTACTTTATATGTGGTCAGACTGCATATACGCGTCTACCTCTAGATTGGGATGGTACCTGCTACATTGCATTCCTTTTGCCACCTGTTTTCCTAGCTCCTCCTGATTATTATAGAAATATTCATTTAGTACACAACAGAGAGCGGAGAGATCTCCCGATAGTCGATTACACTGAAACAGCATGGGAAAAATACACAGATTTCAATAAAGGCATCTTTCCCTATATAGGTACTGTTACTAATAGTAAACCAAAGTTTGATCTGGTCAATAAAAAGGGCAGATGGCCAAAAGAACTTTCTTACTGGTATTGGGCGTTGATAGAAGTGGAGGATGTTACCGAGCCTGAACTCCAAAAGCTGTGGGGCAATGTTATTGGTACAGGCGTTAATCTGCGGGATCTGTGGGTGGACTCATTTGCAATGCTTTATACGGTGGTTAAGTCTGCCCCCCTAAAAAGAAATCACCTTTTTACCTTGTATAGAGTATACATCTCACCTAAAAAATTAGTCAAAATAACAAGTTTAGATTACTATTGCCCGAGATGCAAACTGTTAGCCGCAGACGATTTGCATATGTTTGTAGAGTGCCCAATGTTAACAAATTACTGGCTTAAAGTACAAGGGTTCCTGGCTGAGGTTCTAGGCAGACAATTAGTAGTAACTACTAGGATGATCATGTTTGGAGTAACATCGCACATTGAACAGAATGATTTGGCTTCTAAATTTATCTTTTATGTCATCATCCTAGCGCGACGAGAAATATGTAAAGCCTGGAAGAGTGAAAATGCCCCAAACTTTGCAGACTGCCTGAAGTACCTTATATATATAAGCGAATTTGATATGGCCTGTGATAGTACCAGCCAAGATAAGATCTGGGCGGCCCTTGTGGCATGGCGGAATAGATGAGCATATTCCAATGATTTCACCTGGGCACTGTTGGTTCTTTGCCTTCAAAACATTGGGTCAAATGGCCTGAATGGAATGGAGTGGAATAAGAAAACAGTTGCTACTAGAGGGGTATTTCCTTCCCATCTCTCCTCAGACCCCTAAACATCGAGATTGGAATAACGCGGGAAGAGGAGAGGGGGCGGGTTTCTCCATCTGGAATGCCCACCTTGGTATATGAGGAATAAAAAAAGAGGAAAAAAAAAAAAAAAAAAAAAAAAACTAATAGTAAGCTGATACGTAGATTAACTAGAACCCTTGAAGCAGTAGTAAATGAAACTATTTCCGCCTTAGGCAATTTAACAGAAGAGCAGTCTGCTATGCGGATTGTTGTGCTTCAAAATCGTCTTGTACTTGACGTCATCCTGGCTGATAGGGGCGGAGCTTGTAGGGTCATCGGATCAAGCTGCTGCGTATTCATACCAGAAAATTCGCCATCTGTATATAAAGCTATAACTCGCCTTCATAAGATTGTAAGCCAGATACACCAGAACCCAGGCACCTGGACTTGGTCCGGTTGGTTTTGGAGTGTGATATCAGCCTGGGGATGGAGAGTCCTATCCTTCCTAGGTATTGGCCTTCTCATATTATTCAGTTGCTGCTTATGCCTGCAATGTGGACCAGCGATTTGTGGTCTGTGTGCCACATCGTGCATTCCACATCAAGATTTTCATTCAAGATCCCGGAAGAAGAAAGAAGAACAAATGATGCTATATGAACAGATCAATGGATTAATGAAGATTGATATCTCTTGACGGGCAAGTAGGGGACAAGGAGGGAATGTGGAAATATGGATTTTTCTGGTCAGTTATGTCCCCTATCTTGGACCCCAACGGTTCTATGTGCATGTTACAAGTACATGTATGCTCCCTCCAGTTCCAGTTATGAAGACGCAAATACATGTGCGTCCACCGTTAACATGTCCTCTGTTGATCCACCATGAATGGGCCGGATATTCCATTCCTAAGTACGAAAGGCCACCGCCTTTATATGGTTCACTTATGCCATTTCACAGTCCAGGCAAGTAGGCCCTGATTCTGTCATCGAACTCTTCTTGCCTTCTGCCTCTGAAAACTCCAGTCTGAGCCTGCATCTGTGACCATGAACTTTGTCTCATTCTCTGCGCGGCTCACGAAGCCTGACATCAGCTTGCTGCCTGCCAAGAACTGTATTTCACCTTCAAAATTATCTGCTCCGTTCCCTGCCCGATGCATTCCTGTCTAGTAGTTTAAGTAAACATTCTTCCAGCTACCGAGCAAAGGCTCGGCTTCTCTGTCTTTATGCAAGTAATTCATAGCCTTGTTACTATGGAAGATCCGCCCTCGCATTTAGTGTAGACACTTAGACGCTTGTGCACGCACTAACAGTCAGTATAGTCAGTATAGAATAGATTCTGTCCGAGAGTCCTTCTTTTATGGATAACCTAGTTCTTTAAACATAGGATGTTAGATATGATTTGGGATTAGGTTGACTTGACCCCCCAGACTTTTCGTCTCCACATGTAGAGCTAAATGTCAGGTCCCCTTCACCCCCTAGTTGCACGTCAATCACACGTCATGCTGCTACGCGCGCATCTATGCCAAGTATTATCTTATAGATCCACCTATATATGACATCCTAACCAATTATGTTCCTTTTTACTTCTTATTACACCCATTTTCGGTTACGCATATGAATCGTCATTTTCCTTATCAATTGTTACGCCTACTGTATTCGCTTCATTGTAATGTATGTACTATAAAAGTCATTTCTTGTCAATAAAGTATGTACTTCACTTCCTGAACCTTCGTGGTGACGGAACTTGGAGCAACCGATTATAATCGTTCATTGGAATAAAGCCCATTCCGAACCTCTAATACCACGGATTCTGCCTCTCATTTTACTGAGCTATTTTATTATGTTTCCGCATCAAATTAAGTCCCGGTAAAGGAATTTTATTTACCACACCACGACAAGGTTGTTTATTCCTTTCTTTTCTTATCTCCTAGGAAGGACTCTTTTTGGTTATTTACAAATAGTTTTGAGGACGAGTCCTCTTCCTTCTCCTCTACCTCCCCCATTGTTTTTCTGCACTTAAATAAATCAACATGTATACTTAAATCAGAAATATATGCACTGTATAAGCATACTTCTATGCTTGGTGCAATTCTGAATGTAGATTTGCCTTATGGCTCCATTCGTCTGGAACCCAGTCATAAATCAAGCAGCCCCCTTCGCCCCCTTCCCAAATCTCTTGGGAAGGCATTGAATTTCCAGCAGGGTGGACACTTTGTGGTGTTGGCAGAAGGGATTCGGAGGGGTGGGGTTGATGGCACCCTTCTATGTACACTGCATCACATGCACCTCTCACTCCCCGAACAAAGCAGAGCGGTCAGCGTTACCAACAGATTCATGGAGACTAGCAGAGCATGGTGGCCCCGGTAGAAAATAATGGAGATGTGCTCATAATAGCGGGGCAAAAGAAGTGTCCCGTAAACCGATTACCGGGCATTTCTTCTGCTCCGCACCCTTAACAACACCTTCACAATCAGGACTTAAATTAGGAAAACCTGTTAAATGTGCTCTAACCAGTTCACCATATGTTTAACACTATCTTTTACACTTCCATATACTGCAAATAAGGGTCTTGGAACCCCTCGACAGAAAATGTTCCTGGTGTTAATGGTGAACTCTTCAAAATTATCTGTTCAGTGCTTTGAAATCCGCGTACAGTGCTGCACACTGAGTCGCTACAATTAAAAATAAACAGACCCTTCTGTAGTGATGGCACAACTCCTTGTAGTGGTTCAATACTTTATTGAACAAAGATACACAAACAGGTAAGCGCCAGGATACACCTCCACATCCACCGCTGGCTAACCGCTACTCCCTCGAATCCGAATGTCACTTACTCAGTGACATTCCATGCACACACACTCTCACCTTAAAGACACATCCACACAGACCAACACATCAACATCAAAGTAGGACACAACACATCCCCCCCCTAAATAACAAACACGACCAACCACCAAAATACAAAAAGAAAACAAACAAAAAAAAAAAAAAAAAAAATAACAGCTTCCATCCAGGAACACAAAAAAAAACAACACTACTACACAATATACTCCTTGAGCCAACTAGGCAAAATCCTTTTCCTTTTCCCAATACCACCTTCACCTGAAACAGTACTTCCATGTGTAGGTACCGTGACGCTTCTCTGTGTTGGAGCTACCATGACTGGCGGACGCATCACAGACCCTTCCCCCTCCGTAACAGCAGAAAAAACCCTTTCACCCCCATGAAGTAATTCATCCTCCTGAGCCACCTCACAGTCCCTCGCTTCCTCAGCAGCTAACTGCGATTGTAGATTACTATTCTCAAAATAATCCTCCACCCAGTCAAAATCTACCCCTTGATCTCTCATACGATCATCTCCATCCCAGCTGCTAACCACAGCTATGTCTTTCAAATTCCACACTCTTCCATCATTTAATCTCACAGAATTCCTCAAAACCTCCATTACTTGCTTGGGTGCCTCAAATTTACTCTCTCCTTTAACAACTCTGAACGGTTTCCTGACCCGTACCCAATCACCAACCTCAACATTCACCTCCTTAGCACCATGCACTCTGTCATAATAAACCTTTGCCTTTGAATGCACTTCTTCCAACTTTCCCCGTACATCACTAGGAGACCACTGTTGTACCTCACTTTGTACTAACCAATTTGGATTGTACTTACTCCTAGGCGTTCTACCCCTCATCATAACAAAAGGAGATAAACCAGCTTGAACTTGAGAAGTAATTCTGTATGACCACACAGCTTTCTGTACTTGTATCCTCCAATCCAGATTTTTGTTCATTGAAGCCTGTATGACTCCTTTAATTACCCTATTAAAACGTTCTACCGTACCATTCCCACTTGGGTTGTACAACGCAGTAGTTTTGTGTTTAATCCCACACCTTTTAAAATACTCCTTTGCCATAATTGAAAGAAACTGCACCCCATTGTCTGTAAGAATGCAACCCGGCAACCCTTCCATCACAAAAATGTTATCTAAAAATCTCAAAACAGACTGGGTGTCCGCCCTTTCCACAATTTCCACCACTGGCCACTTGGTAAACAAATCAATAGCTACCAACCCATACTCTTTCAATTCACCCACCGGTCCAAAAATGTCTACCGCAATGGTATCCCACGGCAACTCAGGAATCAATCCTTCACTCATAGTGGGTCTTAGTGTTTTAAGAGACTTGTCTGCCGAGCAGCAAACTGAACAACTCTTCACAAAATTTTCAATCTCCTTGTCAATTCCAGGCCACCAGAACATGCCCTTCACAATCAACTTTGTCCTGACAATCCCAAAATGCCCTTCATGGCATAATTGTAAAATCCTTCCACGCAACGTTGTTGGGGGAATTATTCTATCTCCTCTCAACAACACATCCCTGTCCAGAACCAATTCCATCCATACCTCCCAATAAGATTGCATACTCCCGGTGACACCTGCCTTCCTCGGCCACCCATTTGAAATATATTCCAACGCTCCTCCAACCATTCACCTTTACTAATAGCGGATGCACCAGAATCGTGTACGAAAGCCACACTACAATTCCCCCACGGATCATCCACATATTCCTCCAACGGAGTGGGCAATCTTGACAGACAATCCGCCACCACGTTTTCCTTTCCCGGCACATGAACCATCTTATAAATGAACTCTTTCATCCTCATCGAAATTCTGGCTAATCTAGCCGAAGCAACTGCTGTACCCTCACTAGATAAAATGCGAACCAATGGTCTATGATCCGTGCGAATCAGCACAGGCTTCCCCCACACAAAAGCACGAAAATGTTCAAGTGCCCATGCACACGCCAATGCCTCTCTCTCTATGATCGGGTACTTACTTTCCGCTGGTGACAATGCCCTAGATGCAAATAGGATAATTTCCTCCTTTCCATCTTTACCTCTCTGTGACAACACAGCACCAAGCCCCTTGTCACTAGCATCCGTGGTCAACAAACTCTCCAAATTCGGATCAAAACTGGCAAGGGCATTCACCGCTTGAAGATCCACTTTGACTTCCATAAACTCTTTTTCACACTCCTTGCTCCACTCAAATTTGACGTTCTTCTTTAAAAGAGAACGAATATTGCAAACCTTTGACGCAAAATTCTTAATGAACTTTGCGCAATACTCCGCCATTCCCAGAAACGACCTTATCTCTTCCTTAGACACAGGAGCTGGTGACTTAATAATGTTCTCAACCAAAGTAGGTTTAGGTCTCACCCCTTCCTCACTTATAATGTGTCCCAAATATGAGACACTCCTTTGCGCAAATTTACATTTAGTCAACTCAACTGTTAATCCCACAGACTGCAAAGTTTCCAAAACCTGAATCAGTTTGTTATCATGTTCCGCTTTACCTTTTTCCGCAACCAAAATGTCATCCTGAAAAAAACGCACACCATCCACATCACCAAACAACCTGTGCATTAGTTTCTGAAAAACCGCTGCAGCGGATGCAAGCCCGAAAGGCATTCGTGTAAATTGGAAACACCCAAATGGGGTAATAAATGCTGTTAAACCTCTTGAATGTGGTTCCAGTACGACCTGATGATAGGCCGCGGATAGATCGATGGTAGAGAACCACGTAGCCCCTCTCAATGACGCTACCATCTCATTGATTTTAGGCAAAGGAAACTTTTCTATCACAATATTATTGTTTAAATGGCGCAAGTCTATGCACAAACGGATTTTTCCGTTGGACTTGCGGGCAACTACGACCGGAGAAATCCACTCCGATGTCTCCACTTCTTCAATCACCCCCTTGCCTAGCAAATTCTGTATTTCCTTTTTCACCTCATCCCTAATTAAAATCGGAATGGGCCTTACTTTGTGTACTTTTGGTATTGCATCCTTTTTCAACACAATCTTGTGTTCAAACCCTTTGAGTTCCCCTAAATCTTTCCCAAACACCTTAGGGAATCTTTTGCTCAAAACTTCACTCATTCTACTGCACTCATCCATTATCAGCACTTTCTCCACACTATTAGGGTCTAAGATTATATGCAAATCCTTCTGATCGAACCACCCCAAAACTGACGGTCCCCTCTTAGCTACGTACAACTTCCCTCTTGTGGACCTTCCCTTAAAAAGGAATGTTAACCATCTGAAACCTAACATGTCAATCTTTTCTCCTGTATAGCTAATGGGATTTACATCTGATTTGTTTAATTGGTTTCCGATCTTCCCTACAAATTTTTCTTTCCATATTTCTTCGTTAATGATTGTGTACGGTGAACCCGAATCCGCATACACCATCACCTTAACACCACCTAGAGATAACTCACAAATAGGTTTTCCATCCATAGAGTTATCCTCTATGTTCAACATGAAATTCCCTCTTACACTCTTTACACATTCGTCCTCACAATTATCATCCTCCTCATCACCATCCCAAATGTACTTTACATTACTGCGCCTACGACACATTTTGCTAAAATGCCCCAACAATCCACAAATACCACATTTTTTTTTAAAGCAGGGCACATTTTGCTAAAGGCTAAATGCTCCTTGCTATCGCAACGATAGCATCTTCTTTCCTCAGTCCTGAAGTCTCTCCCCTGGTTCCTCATTGGTTGATTTGTCCATCTCCCTTGTGGACGTTGAACGTTAGGTTTAGCTTTACTCTGTATTTTGAATACTCCTTCTGTCATCTTTTCCGGATCTTTCTCTGCTGCCTTGACCACAGTTGCACACCTCCCTGACATTTCCGATTTTCTCATTATGGCCAATACGTCCTCCAGTGGTGCATCACCATTAACCCATAAGCGGTCCTGTAGAGGTGAATTGTTGTTGTGCATGACTAAATGATCTCTAATTAAATCATCATGTAAGTCACCAAATTTGCAATCTATCGCCAATTTCTTCAAATCATCCAACCAGTCATCCACAGTTTCGCTTTTAGCTTGCTTCCTTTGAAAGAATCTATGCCTAATTACTCCTATACAAACATTTGGGGCAAAATATTTGTCCATATCCTTTATCGCATTCTCAAAGGTATTTAAATTTGTGTCTATCACTTTGGACATCCTCGAATAAGTTTTCAACCCCATAGGCCCTAATGAATGTAAAAGTATTCTCTTTTTCTGTTCAGGTTTCATCTTTCCAGCTTCGTCCACCGCTGAAATGTAATTTATAAAGTACTCCTTCCATTCTAACCATTTAATACCTGGTTCCGCTCCTGTCGCCCAAAAGGTGTGTGGATTACTGATAGAGTAATTTTGATGAGCTATCTCCACACTTGTGGGGTCTCCTTCATTATCCCCATCACCCATGTTTCAACTTAAATATGAAGCAAACTTTCTTTTTTTTTTTTTTTTATCTTCTTTTGCTCAACTTCTTTGTTTGTGGTGTTCCCCCCGGCAGTCTCACCTGTTTACGCTGCTTTCCGCTGCTCAAATTCCCCTGTGCCTCCCTTTCTACGGCACTTCTCCTCAGCGCTCGTATCTTTGTGTTGCTAAGCAACTGACACCAAAACAATTCATCCAAGATGGCCACCACGTAGGGTCACGCAGCGTGACCTTGCGTGATTACGTTCCAGATACAATTGCGCATGCTCCTGACGTGTCCGGATGCACCTCCTACGTCAGAAGCTCACACGCTCAGAATTCTGGAATCTCCACCACGAATCGTATCACGCTCCCAGCGCGGGCCTCTCAACTGTCCGAAATCCTTTCCTTTACAGCACGTATGTACCGCCAAACTTCCATTCGCTGCTTTAACCTCGTCTTTCGTTGATGTCAATAATCCGATCCAGGTGGGGTCACGATGATTCACGATACAATCCACCTTGCTCAGATCGATTTCCGTTGGTTTTTTTTTTTTTTTTTTTTTTTTAAAGTCCTTTGCGCGCCGCTTCTCTTCTCTTTATCCCATCCGATCGTCGCCAATTGTAGTGATGGCACAACTCCTTGTAGTGGTTCAATACTTTATTGAACAAAGATACACAAACAGGTAAGCGCCAGGATACACCTCCACATCCACCGCTGGCTAACCGCTACTCCCTCGAATCCGAATGTCACTTACTCAGTGACATTCCATGCACGCACACTCTCACCTTAAAGACACATCCACACAGACCAACACATCAACATCAAAGTAGGACACAACACCTTCATTCTTAACAATTAGATAAAGTGAAATGTGACCATGTAACTGTTAAATGGCAGAAACCACAACCCCTTTTAGCGCAAACTAGTACCCTCACAGAGCAACTGTGATAAAGGTGTAAGCGTAAAATAATGCAAGTGGGGGCTGGCATGGTAAGACTGGCCTGTAGGGCAATCAGGCAGTGCCCGATAGGCTGGTTTGACAGGTCAGTCTGTGGGCTGTTTTCTGTCCGTTTTATGGTCTGCTAGGCCGGTATTTACTGTTGATTTCCTTGATATTAAAATAAATATTGCCTGTAACAAGCTCATATCCATGCAGTCTTCCATACCTTGAAATACACTTGAAAAGCATGTCTTTACAATTTCAAAATTGCCCCAATTGGCAAACCTGGTCCACTTTTGCAGCTATCCATTTATCTTATGGGAGCCAAATTTATTATGGTGCCTGGTCCTATTTTCTCTTCCAGTCCAACCTTGGAGGCTGCTCTGGTTAGTAATCAGTAACAGTGTCTAGTACTGTTCTGACACAGTAGCATTCCATCTCAATGGCTCAGTGAGTTAAACGCCCACCTCTGACAACTGTTGGCAAATAGCAGGTTGAGTAGGAAAAATGAGGACAGTTATGGGGGAATCACAGAAACACCTGTTGTCTAAAGTGCTCAGAAATTGTAAAAGTGCTATACGAAAACAAGTTATTTGTATATACATTAACAAGCAAATGGCTGCCAGTGGGCCATTGCAAAAGTGTCATGTATCTCACTGCCCCTGTTTCTCCAACCATTTGAAAGGCCTGCATTCAACATTGACACAAACTGTAACTCCAAGATATAACCAGGAAATGCTCCTGCTAACTCCACCCAGATATGTTTTTCGAGTGTTTAGTGCTGTAACCCACCAACCAAATAGATCCTGTTTGACCAGTGGTAGTTAGAAAAAATACCTGTAAATAACATGTTATATGTAGTGCACACTGCAATAGGATTAAAGTGGGTTTCCCTAGCAAGAGCTTCCCAGCCGTCCCCCTTATCTTTCCATACTCAGAAATGTATAATTTTCCTGTGATAGCTGTAGCTCTCTAAGCAGACATGAGAAAGTGTTTATGTCAGGAAACTGGTAAAGTTAATTTTAAAGTCCTTATTCACAGTGGTGGCTAGTGACATTTGAAAGTGGTGGGCGTAAAATTAGTGGTGGAGCACACTGCGGAGAGCGAGCTAGCCCGAATGACCTAAGGAGGGTTCGAGGGGTTCTCCCCCGAGAACATTTTGAAAAATGAGTGGGCAAAAGGTGCATTTTCAAGCAAATTTGAGAAGACATGCACTTTACTCTTCACAGTCAAAAACGAGGTGAGGTTTGGCCTAAACTAATTAATAATTTGTCTGGACCAACGCTCTCCTCCTTTCTGACTGTGAAGAGTAAAGTGCATGTGGTTATGTAGATGCTTAAAAACATACATCCCATCCTAGTCAGCCTAGCCTGACTCACACAAAAAAAATATATAATAGAGCCTCTACTTATATCTCTTGCAGACAGAATATCAGTTGTGTTTCTGTGGCACAGCTCTGCAAATGAGACAGCCGGGACTGCACAGGCATTTACTAGGAATATTAAAGTTTTTGAGCGTTAAATCCTACGTCTGTCAAGTTTTATGCAAATGTTTCCCTTGATCAACCTTCCAACCCAGTAAGATGTCAGGCCTCGTGAATGTACCATACAGTAACAGAAGTCACTTAATCCTAGCATGTTTACCCCGCCTGCGCAAACTTAACTCTTGCATTAGTATGAGAGTTTGGGAGACAGCGTGTGTGAAAGAGGTGCCTAGTATGTTGAGAAGCGATGTCAGTACTTCCTTGGAAACGGATTACAGAATGTTGGAAGGTGGTGGTTTGTTTAGTGCTTTTAATTTGGTGTATGATGTTTAGTTTTTCTACAAACAATGCTTTAGTAGTGTTGCATTTGTCTGTTGAATGAGTTAAGAGTAGGTTTTAACTCGAGTCGAAAATTTGAAAAGGGCTCAGTTTTAACTGGAAAATCAGTGATGTTATAGGGTGGTCTGCTCAATGAAACTGCTTCACGGGTCGCTCTCAAGCGAGGACAACGAGTGTTGTGTAGTAGATAGTTTGCTTCCTGGATGCTCTTTCTAATAGTCATGGGGGCTAAGATTTTGAGGTGTCTCATTTTCATTTTCTTGACAGGATTCTCCTGTGGCAGTTGTCTTGTGATGGACCACCTACCCGAGCTGTAAAAATTCCCCCAACACAACAACTTCAATAAAACAACCTGTCACCCCTTTCTCCCTCATATTGTGCTGTTTCTGTTCCAGTTGCCCCTCTCTCTTCCTCTCGCAGCTTGTTCTCTCTTCACTGTCAGTGTTTGTAATTGGCTATATAAGACACCAGAGCAATAAAGTGGCGCAGTGGACAAAGCTGTGGGCTCAGGAGATGGGGATCTGGGTTCGAGACTCTGCGCTGGCTCAACAACCTGTGATCCTGGGCAAATCACTTAATCTCCCCATGCCCGTGGACGGCGCCAGGCTAACCTCACGAGCGAATTGCTGTGCTATATAATTCTACAAATGTATGTGTGGGTCATATGCTGTCCCTATCTTAATTTGTTAATGAGTTTGCAAAATTCCCGTTTATTCAAAATTAGATCTTACACACAAAAGAGGGAAATTGATTAAAAGGATAGGTTTCCCACTTTGTAAGATGCAACGTGCCTGCCCACTCCAAAGCGATGTACTCTAAGACATGGGCTTGGGAGAGCTGTATATCAGTAAGAGTCATTGCAAAAGCAGTCAGCCTCGTACAATCACAATTCCATTGCTCTCACTCGATCTATGAGCGCACGTTTCTTGCACATTGGTGCAGGCAGCTTATTAATTAAAGCTTACACACTTTTACAAGGTACAAATCCGATTGCCCCAAAGTCACCCGTATCACACATTCACAGCGACAAAGTTAAGTTCGCTTACTCTGCTGGTAACATGTGCTGGCTCGCACGCCCAAATAATCAGGGATAAATACGGAATTCCTCTCGCATAGGACAGAAAGATTTAAAAGTACACATTGTTCACAGGGATCTGACTTTTTCTGCAATTTCTCCTGACTGATTTTCATTGTTAACCTGTCCAGAAACGTCTGCAAGCAATTCTCACAAGGGATTATGATGTCAAAGGTGCTTTATGATCCTGCCAGAAGAATATTTAAACAGAAAGTGATTCAAATAGTGTTGTTTAACCTTCCAGAAACCAGGCGAACTTCATAAAGACACAATCAGCAGCACAATCTAGAGGGATGCTAAAGCACACGGTGAACATAGCCGAGTTAAGAATTAGAAGAGAGCAGCTCCTGAACAATTCCGTTTAGCCAGGCTGAGAAACCCTTCTTCCTAAAGGGACGCGCGCTTCAACGACAGGGTCTAACTATCCTGTAAACTGGGCACAGCACAGAATCAGATAATTGCCTCTGAACAAGACAATATTTCTAGCCGTCCTCTTTGGAACTCGAGTGTGGACTGCAAAGCAGGAGAGAGGGGAGCGCATGAAACATGAAAGTCCGTGGAACATGCATACAAGTACACATATATTCATTCTAGGTTTACACACACACACACACACACGAAAGTCGCGGCTCGCAATACTCGCGGGGGAGTGGGGGCCGGGAAAGTTTAAAATGAAAATTTAATAAAAGAAAGCTTACCGGTCCGCTCCGCCTCTGCTCGACTGCTCTTGGGCCGGGGTCCCGCGCTCTTCAACAAACAGGAACAGCTCGACTGCTCTTGGGCCGGGGTCCCGCGCTCTTCAACAAACAGGAACAGCTCGACTGCTCTTGGGCCGGGGTCCCGCGCTCTTCAACAAACAGGAACAGCCGCGACGTCACTGCCAACCCCTCTACTGATGCTGCCCTATGCTCGTTATGTTTTAACCACTTGCACCGCCGTTTTTTTCCCCCTTCAAGCCATTAGATATCCAAATAATTTATACCCGTCAAGCAGTCATTTTGGAGGGGAACTAACTAGGTGACACACCAAGAGGAGAACTCCCTAAAAGTAAGTCCTTTCCTTTTCAGGCAGAATGAAAACCAGGCAAAAAGGCAGTTTGGACCACGAGAGTCACAGCATGGTCTGCCTAGCGTTTTTCTAGAGAGAGAGAGGCCATTAACAAAAGTTTTCCCCCCTTCTTCCCACCTTTTTTCAGAATTAGAATACGAGAACCCTCATCCCCCCAAGACCATGGGGCTCAATTTTTCTTACATATAGGTATGTGATTACGTTCTCAGTATATACCGAATGTGTTGTGTGTCATGTATGTCTTAAAAGTCACATGGTGTATGTTTTTTATTAATATCACGCACCAGCGCCACTTGAACAAGCAGCATTGTGTTTTTTCGTTTTAAACAGGCACGGCGAAACACTGAGTACTGCTAAGAGTCACGCACCATAGAGGAGCATTATGTGTGAAAAGACAGCTAACAATGGGTTTAAACCCGCAAATTCCGACTGGGGGGTGCTTGTTCCCATAACCATGCTTCTCTTTATCCCACAGATACTGCTTGACAATGGTTTATCGTATGTATTAACGCATGCTTATTAGTTGCAGAGTATTTTCTTATGATTATTTACCTTAATTAAGGTTAATTTGGAGTGGCGTACACAGGGCTGGACCCTGTGTAGTCCTGACGAAGAGCTCTGGGGAATGCTCGAAAAATGTTGATGTATACTAGGCATTCCTAACCCATCACAGATAGGTTTTTCCAGTACCTCACCCCGATTTTAGACATACCAACTAGGAGCAAGAATAAAGTTATTTGGCCCTCTAGCTAGGTATTTGTAACTCACCTCTGCCCACTCCACAACACCACTGCACCACACATAGTCTTCACGTAATTTTCGAAAGTCGCAGCACGCCTCAGTCCACAGCGGACTGAGATGGCCTCTATGATGAAGCATGTCACCAAGGGGAAACCCTGGTGAGTGAGGGGACTCAAGAAAGAAAGTTTTCTTTCCTGTCGATTTTCCGACTCATATTGAGCGAAAATCCTTCCCTTTTGCTAGGTCCTTTACCCAACATCTTGGGTTTTACAGGTCTACCATTACACTAGGAGGGTGGACCTAGCGTATACCTCTACCACCCCCCCTTTTCTGATCTTGTAAATACTAATATGCATTACAGTTCATACATTTAAGCTTAGGGGAAGCTTGCATATGTATCGTACTAACAAGTAACCCGAGTGTGACTTAAAATGGCTGCTAACGCAGAATTCTGTACTGCGCATGCGTCAACTACATCTACGTAGTAACGACGAGTTCTTGCTTGGAGGGAAATCTTTGCAGCTGCGCAATCGCTTTAAAGATGGCCGCTTGAAACTCACATGTTAAAGCGCATACTTTTGCTGAAACTAAACCATTCAACTTTATTAACCCCTTCGATGCTCATGACGGAATGGTTCCGTCATGAGCATCGGTGCCCCTTTGCTCATGACGGAACCATTCCGTCATGAGGCCAGGGGCACGAAATCCCTCTGCTGCAGACAGCAGAGGGATTTCTATTTAATGCCTTTGACCTTGGGAGCTGGGGAAGAGCTTCCCCAGCTCCCGAGGCCCCCTCCCTGGTTTCTGTGCAATGAAGATCAGCGCGCACGTCGCGCTGTCTTCATTTCATAGAAACCAAAACTGAAATGAGCCTTTAGGCTCATTTCAGTTTCACTTTGTATGTGCTCAGGGGGCTATCTCAGCCCCCCGGGCACATAGAAAGACGGGAGAGGTATCATTGGAAAGGGGAGAGCGATCCCCAAGCAGGGATCCACCCACTAGACACCAGGGAGGGGGGAGCGTCCCCTTAGGCAAGGGCTTTTGCTCCCCAAAAATATTTTTAGTGCCATTTAGTCTTTTTGCCCCCCCTGGGGGGCAGATGGGGGCAGTAGCCCCCAATCTGCCCCTCCGGGGGGCAAAAAGCCCACTAGACACCAGAGATTTATTTTTTCTTGTAAATTGGGGTGGGGGCTGCCCAATATGGGCATGCCCATGCCCCCACCCACCCTCTGCAAAAATGACAGCCTTTCTGCCCCCCCTGGGGGGCAGATGGCGGCATTAGCCCCAAATCTGCCCCCCCGGGGGGCAAAAAGCCCAGTAGACACCAGAGATTTTTTAGGCAAATTTTAATTAGGGTGGGGGCATTGGCCTGCCCGTTTTGGGCAGCCCCCACCCTAATTAAAATTTGCCCAAAAACTCCTTGGCGTCTAGTGGACTTTCTGCCCCCCTGCGGGCAGATGGGGGCATTAGCCCCCAATCTGCCATGCCAGGGGGGCAAAAAGCCCAATAGACGCCAGGGAGTTTTTTTGGGGCAAATTTGAATTAGGGTGGGGGCTCCCAAAACGGGCATGCCCATGCCCCCACCCCCAACCCCCACAAAAATAACAGCATTCCTGCTCCCCTGGGGGGCAGATGGGGCAGTAACCCCCAATCTGCCCCCCAGGGGGGCAAAAAGTCCACTAGATGCCAGGGATTTTTTTGGCAAATTTTAATTAGGGTGGGGACATTGGCATGCCTGTTTTGGGCAGCCCCCAACCTAATAAAAATTTGCCCAAAAACCTCCCTGGCATCTAATGGACTTTCTACCCCCCCCCCCACCCCCGGGGCAGAAGTGGGCTTTAGCCGCCAATCTGCTCCACCCGGGGGGCAAAAAGCCCACTAGATGCCAGGGATTGTTTTGGGGCAAATTTGTATTAGGGTGGAGGGTCCCAAAAAGGGCATACCCATGCCCCTACCAAAATTACAGCCTTCCTGCCCCCCTGGGGAGCAGATGGGACAGTAGCCCCCAGTCTACCACCCCGAATGAATGAATGAATGAATGAATGAATGAATGAATGAATGAATGGAAACTTGTAATCGCGCTACTTAGCCCGAAGGCATCAAGGCGCCTAAACAAAACAGTTCGAAAAAGAGGCAGATCGTATCTAAGCGTAGGCCTTGGCAAAAAGCCAGGTCTTAAGGGCCTTCCTAAAAGCCAGAGCCGATGGAAGAGATCTTATCTCCAAAGGCAGGGAATTCCACTGCCTGGGAGCAAGAGTTGAAAAAGCTCTACCTCCCCACCTAGCCTTACGTATCCTGGGCACTGAAAGCAGAAGTTTATTTGAAGACCGGAGAGTTCTGGGGGGCATGTAGGGGACCAGCAAATCCTTCATACCCCCGGACCGATTGGTTGCCAAGGCTCTATAAATCAAAGTCAGGGACTTAAAGGATATCCTGGACTCAATAGGGAGCCAATGCAAGGTCCTTCTTGCCTGATGAGTCTTGGCCCGTTTAGGCAGGTCCAGGACCAGTCTAGCGGCAGCATTCTGCACCATCTGTAGACGGGACACCAAGCCCTTATTGATGCCCAAATAAAGAGCATTGCAATAATCAAGTCTGGACCCAATCAATGCCAGGACAGTTTGTTTCCTGGCCTGGAAAGACAGATAGTGCCTGATCCTCCGTAAGATGTTTATCAGTCCCCAGCAGGTGGAGATGGTCCTGCTTACCTGTTGATCCATCCTCAAAAGGGGATCGATCAAAACGCCCAGATTTTTGGCCAGGGTCGACGGTGTAGGGCACACCCCCATAGAGGGCGGCCACCAATCAGCTGACCAGAAATCCTCCTTTCCCCCGAACACCAGAAACTCTGTCTTATCCCCATTGAATTTCAATGAATTACCCACCATCCATTGAGCGACTGCCTTCAAACAGTTTTTAAAATTGGAGGCAGCCAGGATAGTGGGTTGGGTAAAAGACAGCAGAATCTGTGTGTCGTCAGCATAGGAGATAACCTCCATCCCAAAAGATCTAATAAGCCTGGCCAGTGGGGTAACATAGATGTTAAAAAGGGTCGGACTTAAAGCCGACCCCTGAGGGACCCCACAAAGCACAGGAAGGGATGGAGACAGAAAATCCCCCAGCTTTACCCTCTGTTCCCTCTGATTAAGAAAGGATGTCAGCAGACTAAGTGCTGTGCCCTTGACCCCGATCTCCCTCAGCCTTGATGTTAATACTGAGGGAGACAGGGTATCAAAAGCAGCCGAGAGATCCAAGAGGATGAGGAGAGTAGTCAGTCCCTTATCAACCCTAGTGCGAATGGTGTCGAGCACGATAGTAAGGGCAGACTCGGTACTGTGTTCTCTCCTGAAGCCGTGCTGCGAGTGGTCCAGCTTATCATGGGCTTCCAGAAAATCAACAAGATGCTTATTTAGATGGATTTCCAGCATCTTGGCAGGAGCTGGAAGCAACGAGATAGGGCGGAAGTTCTTAAGCACACCCGGGTCAAGAGAGGGTTTTTTTAAAAGAGGCTTGACCACCGCTTTCTTCCACTGAAGGGGGAAGGTCCCTTCCTTAATTGCCCCATTCATCACACCCAATAATGGTGGAAGAAGACAGTCTTTACACTGTTTGAGGAGTTTAAGGGGGCAGGGGTCTAATGGGGAACCCGACCTAACCTTGGTCAAGAGGCCATCGAGATCCAGTAGGGAAAGAGGGAAAACTAGACAAACTTCCAGAGGGCACCTCCTCAGATAAAGATGGCGGAACACAGTCTAAGGGGATAGATAGAGTCACCCTTTGTAGCTCCAGAGCTGAATAAATATCCACAATCTTGGTGTTGAAGAATTGTGCAATATCATTGCACAGCTGTTGTGAGCTCACCACCGGGTCTGGCATCTTTAGTGAGGTAAGCGTGTCCACGATTTTAAAAAGATCTTTAGGTGAGGAAAGTGAGGCAGTAAGAGAGGTAAAATATTCTTGTTTGGTTTTTATTACCTCCTCCTTATATAGCCTCAACATAGTTTTATGTCTGTCCCTCTCACACACATACCCACTGGACCGCCAACGACGCTCCTGTCGCCGTAATCCCTGCCTAAGTAATCTGAGTGGTTCCGAGAACCAAGGGGCAGATGGAGTTCTTCTGGCCGAATAGCACAAGATGGCCGGTGCAAGTTCGTCCAGGGCAAAACACCCACTAGACGCCAGGGATTTTTTGGGGCAAATTTGAATTAGGGTGGGGGCATTGGCATACCTGTTTCGGGCAGCCCCCACCCTAATTAAAATTTGCCCCAAAAACTCCCTGGCGTCTAGTGGACTTTCTGCCTCCCCTGGGGGGCAGATGGGAATCTGCCCTGCCAGGGGAGCAAAAAGCCCACTAGATGCCAGGGATTATTTTGGGGCAAATTTGAATTAGGGTGGGGGTTGCCTGAAACGGACATGTTCAGGCCCCCACCCCCTCCCTGCAAAAATTACAGCCTTTCTGCCCCCCGTGGGGGACAGGTGGGGCCGTAGCCCCCAATCTGCCCCCCCGGGTGGCAAAAAGCCCATTAGATGCCAGGGATTTTTTTGGGCAAAATTTAATTAGGGTGGGGGCATTGGCATGCCCGTTTTGGGCAGCCCCCACCCTAATTAAAATTTACCCAAAAAACTCTCTGGCGCCTAGTGGACTTTCTGCCTCCCCTGGGGGGCAGATGGGGGCATTAGCCCCCAATCTGCCGCACCGGGGGGGGGGGGCAAAAAGCCCACTAGACGCCAGGGAGAGTTTTGGGGAAAATTTGAATTAGGGTGGGGGTTGCCCAAAACTGGCATGCCCATGCCCCCACCCCCTCCCTGAAAAAAGTACAGCCTTCCTGCCCCCCCAGGTGACAGATGGGGCAGTAGTCCCCTATCTGCCCCTCCGGTGGGCAAAAAGCCCACTAGACACATTAGGGTGGGGTCATTGGCATGCCCGTTTTGAACAGCCCCCAACCTAATAAAAATTTTCCCAAAAACCTTCCTGGCATCTAATGGACTTTCAACCCCCCCCCTTCCCCACACCCCCCGGGGCAGAAGTGGGCTTCAGCCGCCAATCTGCCCCACCGGGGGGGCAAAAAGCCCACTAGATGCCAGGGATTTTTTTTGGGCAAATTTGTATTAGGGTGGAGGGTCCCAAAAAGGGCATTCCCATGCCCCTACCAAAATTACAGCCTTCCTGCCCCCCTGGGGGGCAGATGGGACAGTAGCCCCCAGTCTACCACCCCGGGGGGCAAAACACCCACTAGACGCCAGGGATTTTTTGGGGCAAATTTTAATTAGGGTGGGGGCATTGGCACACCCGTTTTGGGCAGCCCCCACCCTAATTAAAATTTGCCCCAAAAACTCCCTGGCGTCTAATGGACTTTCTGCCTCCCCTGGGGGGCAGATGGGGGCATCAGCCCCCAATCTGCCCTGCCAGTGGGGCAAAAAGCCCACTAGATGCCAGGGATTATTTTGGGGCAAATTTGAATTAGGGTGGGGGTTGCCTAAAACGGACATGCCCAGGCCCCCACCGCCTCCCTGCAAAAATTACAATCTTTCTGCCCCCCGTGGGGGACAGATGGGGCAGTAGCCCCCAATCTGCCCCCCCGGGTGGCAAAAAGCCCATTAGGTGCCAGGGATTTTTTGGGCAAAATTTAATTATGGTGGGGGCATTGGCATGCCCGTTTTGGGCAGCCCCCACCCTAATTAAAATTTGCCCCAAAAACTCCCTGGCGTCTAGTGGATTTTCTACCTCCCCTGGGGGGCAGATTGGGGCATCAGCCCCCAATCTGCCCTGTTGGGGGGGTAAAAAGCCCACTAGACGCCAGGGATTATTTTGGGACAAATTTTAATTAGGTTGGGGGTTGCCCAAAACTGACATGCCCATGCCCCCACCCCCTCCCTGCAAAAGTTGCAGCCTTTCTGCCCCCCGTGGGGGACAGATGGGGCAGTAGCCCCCAATCTGCCCCCCCTGGGGCACAAAAAGCCCACTAGACGCCAGGGATTTTTCGGGGCAAATTTTAATTAGGGTGGGGGCATTGGCATGCCCTTTTGGGCAACCCCCACCCTAATTAAAATTTACGCAAAAAACTCTCTGGCGCCTAGTGGACTTTCTGCCTCCCCTGGGGGGCAGATGGGGGCATTAGCCCCCAATCTGCCCCACCGGGGGGGCAAAAAAGCCCACTAGACGCCAGGGAGTGTTTTGGGGAAAATTTGAATTAGGGTGGGGGTTGCCCAAAACTGGCATGCCCATGCCCCCACCCCCTCCCAAAAAAAATTACAGCCTTCCTGCTTCCCCGGGTGACAGATGGGGAGTAGTCCCCTATCTGCCCCCCTTGGGGGGCAAAAAGCCCACTAGACGCCAACGATTACGCTGGCTTTTTTATGTGTGGGGGTGGGGGCTGCCCAGAATGGGCATACCAATGCCCCCACCCCCCAAAAAATAGCCACAGTGTTTCTGCCCCCCTTGGGGGCATATCGGGGCAACCCCCTCCCCCCCGGGTGGCAGAAAGCCAACTGGGCACAGAGTTGTTTTTAGCAATATGCCTACCTGTGGATTTTGGGCCCTAGCGCAGCCGGCATATAGGGAAACCTACCAAACCCACACATTTCTGAAAACTAGACACCCTGCGGCTTCCAGGGAGGTATGGCTTGCGTGGATCCCCCAACGTTTCCTTCCCCAGAATCCCCTGCAAACCTCAATTTTAGCTGAAAAAATCACTTTTTTCACACATTTTGGTGTGGGGAAGTTGTGGCATCACCGGGCTCACACAAATTTACCAAAACCCAGCGTTCCCCCAGGTCTCCCGGTAAAAATGGTGCCTCACTTGTGTGGGAGGCCCAAGTACCCGCGGCAGGCAAGCGCCCAAAACGTTGTGAGGCGACATCAAAATGGCCTATCGCAAAACCACCTGCTTTTGCAAGGGGGGTCACTTGGGATTTTGGCCCGGTGCTCGGCGGCCATCTAGGGAAACCTACCAAACCCATACATTTCTGAAAACTAGACACCCGACGGCTTCCAGGGAGGTATGGCATGCGTGGATCCCCCAACGTTTCCTTACCCAGAATCCCCTGCAAACCTCAATTTTAGCTGGAAAAATCACTTTTTTCACACATTTTTGTGTGGGAAAGTTGTGGCATCACCGGGCTTACACAAATTTTCCACCACCCAGCGTTCCCCCAGGTCTCCCGGTAAAAATGGTGCCTCACTTGTGTGGGAGGCCCAAGTACCCGCGGCAGGCAAGGGCCCAAAACGTAGTGAGGCAACATCAAAATGGCCTATCGCAAAAACACCTGGTTTTGCAAGGGGGTCACTTGGGTTTTTGGCCCGGTGCTTGGCGGCCATCTAGGGAAACCTACCAAACCCATACATTTCTGAAAACTAGACACCCGGCGGCTTCCAGGGAGGTATGGCTTGCGTGGATCCCCCAACGTTTCCTTACCCAGAATCCCCTGCAAACATAAATTTTAGCTGAAAAAATCACTTTTTTTACACATTTTGGTGTGCGAAATTTGTGGCATCACCGGGCGCACACAAATTTTGCACCACCCAGCATTCCCCCAGGTCTCCCTGTAAAAATGGTACCTCACTTGTGTGGGAGGCCTAAGTACCCGCAGCAGGCAAGGGCCCAAAACGTGGTGAGGCGACATCAAAATGGCCTATCGCAAAACCACCTAGTTTTGCAAGGGGGGTCACTTGGGTTTTTGGCCCGGTGCTCGGTGGCCATCTAGGGAAACCTACCAAACCCATACATTTCTGAAAACTAGACACCCGGCGGCTTCCAGGGAAGTATGGCTTGCGTGGATCCCCCAACGTTTCCTTACCCAGAATCCCCTGCAAACCTTAATTTTAACTGAAAAAATCACTTTTTTCACACATTTTGGTGTGGGAAAGTTGTAGCATCACCGGGCTGACACAAATTTCCTACCACCCAGCGTTACCCCGGGTCTCCCGATAAAAACGGTGCCTCACTCGTGTGGGAGACCCAAGTACCCGCGACAAGCAAGGGTCCAAAACGTAGTGCGCCTCAACAGGCAAGGGTCCTAAACATAGTGCCCCTCACCACGTTTTGGGCCCTTGCCTGTCGCGGGTACATGGGCCTCCCACACGAGTGAGGCACCATTTTTATGCGGGAACGCTGGGTGGTGGTAAATTTGTGTGAGCCCGGTGATGCCACGACTTTCCCACACCAAAATGTGTGAAAAAAGTGATTTTTTCAGCTAAAATTGAGGTTTGCAGGGGATTCTGGGTAAGGAAACGTTGGGGATCCATGCAAGTCATACCTCCCTGGAAGCCGCCGGGTGTCTAGTTTTCAGAAATGTATGGGTTTGGTAGGTTTCCCTAGATGGCCGCCGAGCACCGGGCCAAAAACCCAAGTGACCCCCCTTGCATTGCGAAAGGCCATTTTGATGTCGCCTCACTACGTTTTGGGCCCTTGCCTGCCGCGGGTACTTGGGCCTCCCACACAAGTGAGGCACCATTTTTACCGGGAGAGCTGGGGGAACACTGGATGGTGGTAAATTTATGTGAGTCCGGTGATGCCACAACTTTCCCACACCAAAATGTGTGAAAAAAGTGATTTTTTTCAGCTAAAATTGAGGTTTGCAGGGGATTCTGGGTAAGGAAACGTTGGGGGATCCACGCAAGCCATACCTCCCTGGAAGCCGCCGGGTGTCTAGTTTTCAGAAATGCATGGGTTTGGTAGGTTTCCCTAGATGGCCGCCGAGCACCGGGCCAAAAACCCAAGTGACCTCCCTTGCAAAACCAGGTGGTTTTGCGATAGGCCATTTTGATGTCGCCTCACAACGTTTTGGGCCCTTGCCTGCCGCGGGTACTTGGGCCTCCCACACAAGTAAGGCACCATTTTTACCGGGAGACCTGGGGGAATGCTGGGTGGTGGTAAATTTGTGTGAGCCCGGTGATGCCAGTACTTTCCCACACCAAAATGTGTGAAAAAAGTAATTTTTTCAGCTAAAATTGAGGTCTGCAGGAGATTCTGGGTAAGGAAACGTTGGGGGATCCACGCAAGCCATACCTCCCTGGAAGTCGCCGGGTGTCTAGTTTTCAGAAATGCGTGGGTTTGGTAGGTTTCCCTAGATGGCCGCCGAGCACCGGGCCAAAAACCCAAGTGACCCCCCTTGCAAAACCAGGTGGTTTTGCGATAGGCCATTTTGATGTCGCCTCACTACGTTTTGGGCCCTTGCCTGCCGCGGGTACTTGGGCCTCCCACACAAGTGAGGCACCATTTTTACCGGGAGAGCTGGGGGAACGCTGGGTGGTGGTAAATTTGTGTGAGCCCGGTGATGCCACAACTTTCCCACACCAAAATGTGTGAAAAAAGTGATTTTTTCAGCTAAAATTGAGGTTTGCAGGGGATTCTGGGTAAGGAAACGTTGGGGGATCCATGCAAGCCATACCTCCCTGGAAGCCGCCGGGTGTCTAGTTTTCAGAAATGTATGGGATTGGTAGGTTTCCCTATGTGCCGGCAGAACTAGGGTTCAAAAACTACAGCCAGTCACTTTGCCAAAAAAGGGTCATTTTTCACTGCAAAATTGAGCTGTGGCCACGTTGCGTTTTGCGCCGTTTCCTGTCGCGGGCACTAGGCTGACCCGCACAAGTGAGGTACCATTTTTCTCGTAGGACTTTGGGGAATGCGGGGTGGGTGGAAATTTGTGGATCCACGCAGATTCCAGAACTTTCCATCACAGAAATGTGGGGAAAATGTGTTTGTTTTGTCAATTTTTTACGTTTGCAAGGGATTCTGGGTAACAGACCATGGTGGGAGGCACTCAAGTCACCCCATCCTGGATTCCCCTGGGTGTCTAGTTTTCAAAAATGTATAGGTTTGCTAGGTTTCCCTAGGTGCCGGCAGAGCTAGGGTTAAAAAACTACAGCTAGTCATTTTGCCAAAAAAGGGTCATTTTTCACTGCAAAATTGAGGTGTGACCACGTTGCGTTTTGCGCCATTTCCTGCCGCGGGCACTAGTCTGACCGGCACAAGTGAGGTACTATTTTTCTCGTAGGACTTTGGGGAACGTGGGGTGGGTGGAAATTTGTGGATCCACGCAGATTCCAGAACTTTCCATCACAGAAATGTGGGGAAAATGTGTTTTTTTTGTTTGTTTTTTTTGTTTGCAAGGGTTTCTGGGTAACAGACCATGGTGGGAGGCACTCAAGTCACCCCATCCTGGATTCCCCTGGGTGTCTAGTTTTCAAAAATGTATAGGTTTGCTAGGTTTTCCTAGGTGCCGGCAGGGCTAGGGTTAAAAAACTACAGCTAGTCACTTTACCAAAAAAGGGTCATTTTTCACTGCAAAATTGAGGTGTGACCACGTTGCATTTTGCGCCATTTCCTGCCGCGGGCACTAGTCCGACCAGCACAAGTGAGGTATCATTTGTCTCGTAGGACTTTGGGGAACGTGGGGTGGGTGGAAATTTGTGGATCCACGCAGATTCCAGAACTTTCCATCACAGAAATGTGGGGAAAATGTGTTTTTTTTGTCAATTCTTTACGTTTGCAAGGGATTCTGGGTAACAGACCATGGTGGGAGGCACTCAAGTCACCCCATCCTGGATTCCCCTGGGTGTCTAGTTTTCAAAAATGTATAGGTTTGCTAGGTTTCCCTAGGTGCCGGCAGGGCTATGGTTCAAAAACTACAGCTAGTCACTGTGCCAAAAAAGGGTCATTTTTCACTGCAAAACTGAGGTGTGACCACGTTGCGTTTTGCGCCGTTTCCTGTCACGGGCACTAGGCCGACCCGCACAAGTGAAGTACCATTTTTCTCGTAGGACTTTGGGGAACGCGGGGTGGGTGGAAATTTGTGGATCCACGCAGATTCCAGAACTTTCCATCACAGAAATGTGGGGAAAATGTGTTTTTTTTGTCAATTTTTTACGTTTGCAAGGGATTCTGGGTAACAGACCATGGTGGGAGGCACTCAAGACACCCCATCCTGGATTCCCCTGGGTGTCTACTTTTCAAAAATGTATAGGTTTGCTAGGTTTCCCTAGGTGCCGTCAGGCTAGGGTTCAAAAACTACAGCTAGTCACTTTGCCAAAAAAGGGTCATTTTTCACTGCAAAATTGAGGTGTGACCACGTTGCATTTTGCGCAGTTTCCTGTCGCGGGCACTAGGCCGACCCGCACAAGTGAGGTACCATTTTTCTCGTAGGACTTTGGGGAAAGCAGGGTGGGTGGAAATTTGTGGATCCACGCAGATTCCAGAACTTTCCATCGCAGAAATGTGGGGAAAATGTGTTTGTTTTGTCAATTTTTTACGTTTGCAAGGGATTCTGGGTAACAGACCATGGTGGGAGGCACTCAAGTCACCCCATCCTGGATTTCCCTGGGTGTCTAGTTTTTCAAAAATGTATAGGTTTGCTAGGTTTCCCTAGGTGCCGGCAGGGCTAGGGTTCAAAACCTACAGCTAGTCACTTTGCCAAAAAAGGGTCATTTTTCACTGCAAAATTGAGGTGTGACCACGTTGTGTTTTGCGCCGTTTCCTGTCGCGGGCACTACGCCGACCCGCACAAGTGAGGTACCATTTTTCTCGTAGGACTTTGGGGAACGCGGGGTGGGTGGAAATTTGTGGATCCACGCAGATTCCAGAACTTTCCTCTCAGGGCATAGCACACCACTTTGTATAACAGCCTTTCTTGTGAATGACTCCTGCTCCACCCTGAATTTTATATTAAAGAGTCAAACAAACAAAAAAACAACAGAAAAAAGGACAATTGAGTGCAAATTGGAGTCTCCCCCCATATATTGGGGACAGCGCATCAAGTGAATTACCCATCCTCATACTCAGGAGGATTCACCAACCAGCACCATTAAAAAGACGGAAATTCATCACCCAAAAAAAAAAAAAAAAGATTCCAGACATTTTCCATCACAGAAATGTGGGGAAAATGTGTTTTTTTGTGTCAATTATTTACGTTTGCAAGGGATTCTGGGCAACAGACCATGGTGGGAGGCACTCAAGACACCCCATCCTGGATTCCCCTGGGTGTCTAGTTTTTAAAAATGTATAGGTTTGCTAGGTTTCCCTAGGTGCCGGCAGGGCCAGGGTTTCAAAAACTACAGCTAGTCACTTTGCCAAAAAAGGGTCATTTTTCACTGCAAAATTGAGGTGTGACCACGTTGCGTTTTGCGCCGTTTCCTGTCGCGGGCACTAGGCCGACCCGCACAAGTGAGGTACCATTTTTCTCGTAGGACTTTGGGGAACGCGGGGTGGGTGGAAATTTGGGGATTCACGCAGATTCCAGAACTTTCCATCACAGAAATGTGGGGAAAATGTGTTTTTTTTGTCAATTTTTTACGTTTGCAAGGGATTCTGGGTAACAGACCATGGTGGGAGGCACTCAAGTCACCCCATCCTGGATTCCCCTGGGTGTCTAGTTTTCAAAAATGTATAGGTTTGCTAGGTTTCCCTAGGTGCCGGCAGAGCTAGGGTTCAAAAACTACAGCTAGACTCTTCGCAAAAAATGTGTAAATTTTCAGTGTGAAAATGTGGTGTGTTCACCTTAGGTTTTGAGCCACTTCCTGTCGTGGGCACTATGCCTACCCACACAAGTGAGGTACCATTTTTATCGGGAGACTTAGGGTAGTTCAGATTTGTAAAGCAACTGTTATTACCCATTGATTTTTGATGCATTTCTCCCTTCTAAATGAAAGACATTGTGTAAAAAAAAAGTCATTTTGAAAAATGACCAATAATTGTCATGAAAGTATGAGTATTCCCAATTTCGAAAATGTGCAAATATGCACTGTTTCTAAACTCTGTAATTTGTTCCCATTTCAGAAATACATAGGTGTCTTTCATACCAATTTTTCCATGTATACATTTTCACACTATAATTGCTATATACCCGGAACTAAAAAAAAAACATTACAAAATGCTGCTCAGTTTTTTACTCTGGGTTCGTTGGGCTCTTGGTGAACCTACAAGTCCTATATATCCCCACAACCAGGAAGGTCCAGCGGATGTACCGGTATATTGCTTTCTAAGAGATGTCATAATTAGAAGAAGTTACAGGTGAAAACGTTGACACAAAAGGCTGCTTTTTTCAACTAATTTTTAATTTTTCCTATATTTAACTGTTAGTTTCTATAAAGAAACCTTTATGGATCTACACAAATGACCCCTTGATGAATTCAGAATTTTGTCTACTTTTAAAAAATGTATAGCTTTCCAAGATCCATTATTACTTTTCTACCCATTTCTACCATTATCTGGAAGGAGGTTGAAAGCACAAAAAATTGCAAAAATAGGGTATGTCCTAGAAAAATGTCAAAACTGTGTAAAAAAAGTTGGATTTCTGACAAAAATCTGTCATTCCCTAAAAGCTGGAGAATTTCAGCCCCACAAACCCTTTTTTTATATCATTTGCAGAGAAAAACCCAGACGCTTTCATTTGCAGCCACTTTTCCCCATTTGTCACAAAAAAACAAAATTTTACTGTATTTTGACTAAATTCTGGGAACCCTCTATGAGAATCCACAAACCCTGGGTACCTTTAGAATCCGCATGATGTTGGAAGAAAAGGACGCACATTTGGCGTGGATACCTAATGTGGTCAAAAAGTTACAGGGGCCTAAGCGCGCACTACCCCAAATAGCCCAAAACAGGCTTTGCACAGGAGGGGAAAAGGCCTAGCAGGGAAGGGGTTAAAATGCTAATGTGAAAGATTTTTTTAATGTAAATGGGATTAGAGTAGAGATAGGTGGTATACAGTAAAATCATTTTATTTTGATTTATTTTGATTTCTAACTTGTTTCTTTGACTCTTTCTATTTAGTTCGTATTTGGGCCTCAGAGCAATACTAAAGTCAATATACCATGTGATACTCTACGCACACGCACTCGTAACCCGCCAGGAACCATTATGATGTTCTTGAGCCTCAGCCAATGCCACAATTGCAACATGTCCTGAGAAAGCAGAAGACATTCTGAATGATGAATGAGAATATTCTAAATTGTATTCTTTTTATTGATAAAGATGTGAAATGCGGGTGGGAAATAAAGCTTGGGAAAATAAATGAAGGGACGGGAACGCTGAACAATAGACTAAAGAAAATTATTAAAACTTAGCATGGTGTGATGATCATCCCCCCCTTTCCTGTCCAATCAGAATTAAGAGTTTCATAGATTTGAAACATTTAGGGGTGGTACATGCCATTAGAAGGGTATAATTGAGGTATTTTAGTTGGTTAGTTATGCTCGTACTGCCAAGATGCTGAGAGACTGGGATGCTGTCCGAGAACTGACTAAATGCTGAAGAAGAATCGCTTTCCAGACTTAGAACTTGAGCCAATTAATTAGAAGAAGATCACGGAAGAATCAATGAAGCAAATAATAGAAGAAAATCGCGGAAGAATCGAGGAGGAAGATAGTGTCAGAGAGGGGTGCGACGCAGGCGTCGTATCTAGAAGAGGTCATCTATCCTGTCCTTGAATCCTGTCCTGAAACTTTCCAGCTCCTTGGCCAAGGGGTTGGTTTCCACACCATCCTAGGTAACTATAATTCTGTGTAGTATGTCATTGTACTGCTCTCTCTGTTTCTCCCTAGTCAAGTACTGTCATCGTAACATTGTTTAACGATTTTTCTGACTTCAATTTTATTTCCTTCCTTGGAGAAAACGGTGTACGAATTGTATTTGGGTTCTTGGCTCACATGAATGTAACTAGATAAACATTTAAAACTCTCCCGAGTCTGTGGTTATTTAAAGAGATTTTATTCTATGTCAATTTTTGCCTACTATAGTTAACTAAAAGGTCCATTGACCAGAGTAAAGTATATTCAGTTGGAAAGGTTTAGTAAAGAAATGATAAGATAAATCCATCTTACAGGTATTAGTACAACAAATTGACCCCAGCGGTACTTTACTAGCTTATGTGAATGTGTGTTTAATGGGCCCAGGTGAGTATTTGGTTTGTGAGTATCTCAAGCTGGTAACCCGCTGGATCAACCACACATCTCACCTTAAGATCTGATTGGCTGTCAGCACTTCATCCAAGAAGTGTTGGCAGCCATCTTGGGACCAATATACATCATAGCACCCCATGTACATTGGTCCCAAGATGGCTGCCAACACTTCTTGGATGACGTGCTGACAGCGAATCAGATCTCACGATGCGATGTGTGGTTAGGCTCCGCCCAGACATAACTATGAATTTACTTTTGATTTTCTTAGCAACTACTGAACGTATTTACACCATTTAACCAAAAGGCACGAGTGTGAACCAAGGGCTACCTCTTTGCCAAATTTGGTGTAATTCCGTTCAGCAGTTCGGGCTGCAGCTGTGATTAAAGGTTCTTATGGAAAATTGCATGGGGGAAAACACGGTTTGGGACCCCCTTTTTTCTCGGCCCCCGCTTGACGAATGACCCCGAGACTTTCAGGATAGGAGAAGACCGGAGCGCCCCACCAGTTTTGAAAAGTTCGCGAAGATTCGTCAACCGGCGCCAAAGTTATTCCAAATAGAATGTTGCGGATTTCTTATGGATAATAGGTCCTGACTATAACTACCTACTGGCGACCGCCAGTAGGTTATATATATATATATATATATATATATATATATATATATATATATATATATATATATATATATATATATATATATATATATATATATATATATATATATATATAAAAAGCAAACTCCTTGCGCCGTTTCTTCTCTCGGCGCATCAAGAACAGAGGACGGACCACAGGTAAGTGCAACAAAGTTTATTCTGCTCCCTTGCACCACATCACCAGCATGACGCGTTTCGATCCCACAGGGATTGTTTATATTAGTTGAGTACCTTTAGCTAGAATAACTTATTAAGTGTTTGTAGTGAGTGCGATGCATGGAATGCCTTATTTGTAGTGTAATACTGTGCAGTTCTGTTTTTCTACAATCTATAGGATTGTTTTTCCCCACTGTTCAATGATGATTATTTATACAGTACAGTACATTGTGTACGATGTATAAGTATAAAAGCTGAGAACAGTAAAAAACTGAAAATGATATGTTTAAAGAAATATATGTTTTACAGTATTACAGTTGTGCACTGCTTGTATATTAAAATAAATATGTGACACTTTTAAATATGTCTTAATATCATGTAGTTCTGTTTTCTCTCTTTTATAACAGAGCAATGGATTACATTTTTGAAGCTTTTTCAGTAATCAATTCTGTATATAATTGTTATAAAATATATCAATTGATAGAGTAACAGACACCCTAGGACTCACTGATGCATACAGTAACATACCCTTGCAAACATGAATGTATTCACTCACATATTCACTGACTCACTTTACACACACTGACACACTCTGGGACTCACTAATACATACACTGACACACCCATGAGCACACTGATGCTTTAACTGATATACTCACTCACTCAGTGGTACACACTGACACACCCTAGGTTTCGCTAATACATGCACACACTGATGCATTTTCTGACAAAATCACCAAATTACTCATCTACATACTGAGATACTCTGGGACTGACTGATACATACACTGACACACCCATGGCCACACCAATTCATTCACTAGCACATTCAAACAGTTACTCATACACACCCTGACACACTCTAGGACTAACTACTATACACACTGACACATCCATGGATTCACTAATGCTTTCGGTAGTACAATCTCACACTTACTTCTACATACCCTGACACAACCTAGGATTGCCTAATACATACACTGGCACACCCATGAACACACTGATGCATTAAATTACATACTCACTCACTCAATCATACATATACTCGCACACCCTAGATCTCACCGATAAAGACACTGACACACCCATGGACACACTGATACATTAACTGACTTAGTCATACACACTCTAGAACTCATTAATACGTACACTGACACACACATAAACATACCTATGTATTAAGGAACATGCTCACTAACTCAATCATACAGACTCCGACATACTCCTAGCTCTCTTTAATATATACGCTGACACAATCATGAACACACTGATGCATTAACTGACATACTCACTCACTGAGTCAAACACACACTGACAGACCTTAAGTTTCACTAATGCATACAATAACACACCCATGGACACAATGATGCAATGTCTGACAAAATCAGACTCACTCATATACACACTGAGACACCCTGGGACTAACTGATACATACACTGACACACCCATGGAACACCAATCCATTTACTAACACATTCAAACAGTTACTCATGCACATCCTGACACACTCTAGGACTAACTACTACATACACTGACACACCCATGGATTCATTAATGCATTCACTAACACACTCACACACTTACTTCTACACACCCTGAGTGTCTCAGTAACTCAGTGAGTATATTTGTGTGCTAAAGGGAGTCAGTGTGAGTATATTTTAGTAACTCCTCAGAGTCACTAAAATATACACGGGCACTCCCTTGAACACACTAATACACCCATTGAGTTACTGAAACACTTACTCATACACACAGAAACACACCCCAACACTAACTGATAAATATCCTAATACACCCATACACAGGTATACAGCATATGTACAATAAATAAAGGAAACCAAAAACACAGCTCTTGTTTGATTATTTGGTTAGGTTCTAAAAAGAACCTTTTTTTAAATGATTAATGTACCCCATAAAAACTTGGTACTGAACTATTCCTAAACAAGTCCCATGTTAACTGACATGAAATCAAGGTAAAAAATAGAGGCATCAAATGTGAATGGTAATAAGAAAAAAAAAGTTAGCAAGGAGGAGTATTACAGTAAGTAAATATTCAGCGACAGACATATTTAGTTCAACAGGCATTTGACACTGTAAACAATGGGGTGTCATGTTCACCAAAGTGGGAGCCACAGCTGCCACCAATATGGTTGCTTAAGTAGATGATGTCGCAACAGTCACAAATGAAACAGAAGGATGGAAAGCAGCTTCCTTCTCACGCAGTATGCTGTGGTTCGTTATCTCATGGATTGTCTTAATATGCTTCCACATGGAAGTGGTGCTATTCCTCAAGAAAGCTCTTTGCCACAGATGTTGCACTTGACAATCTTTGTTTTCCAGCAGAACAGGATCTTCAGCAGGAGCAGGTGTTGATGCTACAGCCATTGTAAATAGTTGTTAACCGTTACAACTGAAAACAGCAGATTCTCCAAGTTATGTCCTGCTTTCTCTGTTTCCTAATAAAGTTAGAACATGCAGCTCCCTCTCTGTGAAAACAATTTTGCTCTGCTTGCAGCAAGCGAGAGCATTTTTAACGCTCTCACTTGCTGGAAGTGCAGCTTTTGCTACATCTAGGCGGGAGCAGTAAAGCTTCCACCAAGCCACTGCAAATGGCTAAATCCCAGAGGTGGGCACCCAGTGACATAGCAGGAGCCAGTTCTGGGGGGTGGCGATCCTCAGGGCCATCTACGGCTCCAGGAGGGGGTGATGCGGTCCCTCTCCTTTCCTTGATTTTGCCCTGGCGAGGTGGTGGTCCCTGGGGCTCCAGGGCAGTCCGCATGGTCCCCAACAATAATTGAAATGAATGCCCTGGAAAGGTGGCGATCCCTGGGGCTGTGGAGGGGGTCCGCACAGCCCCCGCTTTATTTTCAGGAAAAGCCTCAGAGAGGTGGTGGTCCCCTGGGCAATATGCTGCAGGAGGTGGGGCATGTGCCCCCTTCCTTATTACAAAAATGCCCCCCAAACCTGGCCCACCAGGAGGCCAATAACTAAGGACGCGCCAGAGCCCACGCTTAATTTTTTATTTTATTTTGGGCAGGATCTGTGGATCCCACCAAAATGTTTTAAAAATGCTACTTTGTCCCTGTGAGGTCCCTGTGGGACTCCCCAAGAGGCTTAGGGGGACAGGATATTTCTAACCCGCCATTTTCTTTTTCTTCAATTGTTTTTTTCTAGGACTTGGTTCAAGCTGAGTCCCAGGTTGGCTGCCAACACTTTCTCATTTGAAGTGTTGGCAACCAATCAGATCTCAGCACGAAATCAGGAGGGATTGCGGATCCTCCATGTCCCGATATAAACAATTGGACATTTCTTTAAATAACTCCACAACTACAGAACGCATTTCCACCAAATCACAAAAAGATACTTCCCTGGACCAACATTTACCTTCCTGTCAATTTGGAGTAACTCCGTTCAGCAGTCCAGGCTGCAGACATGATTAAAGTTTCCTATGGAAATGAACATGGGGAAAATGTGTTTTGGGATCCTCCCTTTCTCTTAGCCCCCGCTTAGTGGATCATCCCAAAACTTTGAACATTTGAGATGTCATCAGTGATGTCATGAGTGATGTCACTGACCATGTCATGAGTGATGTAATATGTGACGTCATCAGCAGTGCATTGCGGGCGCGCAAGTTATAGTTAGCTGAACTAACTATAACGGGGGAATTTCAATGGTTTTGTACGAGTGAAAAGTCCAGCTAACTATAACGCCCCTGAAACCTATGGTTTTTTCAGTGAATTTCTAAGGTTTTTTAAATGCTAATTCCTAACTATAACGTGCCTAAAAACCTATGGTATTTTCAGAGAATTTCAAAGGTTTTTTAAATGCTAATTTCTTTTTTTTTTTTTTTTTTTTTTTTAAGTTTCAAAAACCTTTATTAACATAGAGGAACAGTACAAATAGGATCGCCTTCCCGGCACATTTCAACGCAAAGGTTCCGCTCCGCACGCGGGCAGTTGATGTCACTCATACACAGCCGTTGAGCCGACATCCCGGGGGACCGGCGGCGTTGCAACAATCATGAACTGAGAAAAACCCCGAACAGGGTCGCGGCGCCGGCCAGGGCTGTGTCCGCCCCATACCTTATGGTAGCGAGCAATCGCTAAGCAGGGATACCCACGTACCCTTCACAGCATTAAATGCTAATTTCTAACTATGCCTACAGAGATAGGACATATGAAGAAAGAAGAAAAAACGCACAGAAAGAAAAAAAAAAGAAATGCAGAAAGAAGCAACAGAAGTCCTCAAAGACGAAATAAAGTGCAGGAAGAAGGATAATGTGCAGAAAGAACAAACAGAAGAGCAGAAAGAAGCCTTGTGGCAAAATCATCCTGTATCCTCAACTTTTTCAGACGGATACTGGTGGTAACTGATTACTAACCAGTCCTAGAGCCAGTGCTATGTTAAAAGACACTCAGAATACAGTGAAAACACCTACATATACTAGGGAACACTATGCGTTGGGGTCCCCCTGTGATTAGCATGACCTCCTCTGTAAGCCCCTAGTATATAATAGGGCAGGGGGATTAAAACCATCTCTTAAAACGTGCCACAGGGTGTGTTTGCACACATCACCTCAGGCCCCGTCCCCTCCCTTCCCCACTGTGTAAACATGCCCTGTGGCCGTTTTAAATTGGGAGATTAAGTCCCCTTGAATCCTGAGGGTCCATAGGGTCCAACTAGACCACTAGGTACCTCCAGTAAGCACCACAGAGCTGCGTTGCAGAGAGATGTAAAAAGGGGCACGGCCTAGACCACTTCTCTGCCACGCAGCGCAGTGGCGCTTACTGGAAGCACCTGGTGGGCTAGTTGGCCCCCAGGGTCCCTCAGGATTGAAGGTAAATTATTTCCCCAACTTAAAACGCGCCACAGGGCGTGTTTGCGCACCTTAACTCAGGCCCCGTCCCCTCCCTTCACCACTGTGTAAACACGCCGTATGGCTGTTTTTAGTTGGGAGATTAAGTTCATTTGAATCCTGAGGGTCCCTAGGGTCCAACTAGCCCACTAGGTACCTCCAGTTAGCGCCACAGAGCTGCGTTGCAGAGAGCTGTAAAAAGTGGAATGGCCTGGACCACCTCTCTGCAACGCAGCTCAGTGGCACTTACTGGAAGCACCTGGAGGGCTAGTTAGCCCCCAGGGGCCCTCAGGATTGAAGGGGAATTATTTCCCCAACTTAAAACGCGCCATAGGGCGTGTTTGCACACGTCACCTCAGGCCCTGTTCCCTTCCTTCCCCACTGTGTAACCACGCCCTGTGGCCGTTTTAAGTTGGGAGATTAAGTCCCCTTGAATCCTGAGGGTCCCTAGGGGCAAAATAGCCCACTAGGTACGTCCAGTAAACGCCATTGCAGAGAGGTGTAAAAAGGGGCACGGCCTGCACCACCTCTCTGCAACGCAGCGCAGTGGCGCTTACTGGAAGCACCTGGTGGGCTATTTGGCCCCCAGGGTCCCTCAGTATTGAAAGGGAATTATTTCCCCAACTTAAAACGTGCCACAGGGCGTGTTTGCACACGTCACCTCAGGCCCCGTCCCCTCCCTTCACCACTGTGTAAACGCGCCCTGTGGCGGTTCTAAGTTGAGAGATTAAGTCCCCTTGAATCCTAAGGGTTCCTAGGATCAAACTAGCCCACTAGGTACCTCCAGTATGCGCCACAGAGCTGCGTTGCAGAAAGGTGAAAAAAGGGGCGTGGCTTCAGAACACCTGTCTGCAACGCGGCTCCCTGGCGCATACTGGAGATACCTGTTGGGCTAGTTGGCCCTCAGGGACCCTCAGTATTGAAGGGGAACTAATTACACAACTTACAACTCGCCAGGGGGCGCATTTGCAGAGTGCTGCAAGGAGGGGGCGTGGCCTCCGGCGCGATGCCAGTCTTTTATTTTATTTTTTCAAGAAGGGGGGCTGTGTAGCCCCCCTTCTTTTACTAATTTATTGGCCCTGGGGACCCCTTCCCAAGAGCCTGCCCCCTAATTTTGTTTTTTGAAAAAAAAAATTGGGAAGGGGGCCGCGTGGCCCCCTCCCAAGGCCTTAATCAACCCCGGGGACCCCAACCCCTGGGGCATGGCCTTTTTTTTTTTTATTATTCTTTAGGAGGGGGGCTGCGTTGCCCCCCTCCTCTGGCCACTTATGGCCCCGGGAACCCCATCCCCCGGGGCCAGCCTTTGTTTTTTATTATTTATTTTTTTAATATATTTATAGAAACACCTAGGACATGCTGGACAAACCATATGTACCTATCACCATGACGATTTGCGTGATATTCATTAAAAGGCGACTATGCATACAATGAATCCACGTGGAATGTATTTACACCGCTAGTGAAGCTCTGACGTATCCGACGCCCTACCGTGCCTAATCCCAGCACCCCCGCCGGTGGGTACTCTCCAAGTAGACACCCTTGTCATTTATTTATACAAACATGGGTAGCCATTGAAGGGCACATTTAATACACACGCACACCAAGCCATTCAAAGGGGATTCGACAAAAATCCGACCAAAACTATGCAAGAAACCCCCCTCACGGTTAATAAAACACACATCCACCGCCGGATGTGTAATACCTTTTATTTTACTCTCTGGAAAGGAGACGAACCTCACTTGAGAGTCAGAGCACGCTCCTGGCTGAGCCCAATGCTGTGTTACACCCACCAGTGCCTGCTGAGTGCCACACACCTCTGTGTTGTATTCCACCAGCTAGTGCGTATGCTATGACACTCTCTAGCCCATGTGCACTGTAACACCACCTCGTGAATATGTCATGCCACACTTGCCTTCGCACGGGTTATATTGCCCCATCTAACGTGCCTTCCTCGGTGCCTATGTTATAACGCACAGCGCTATACCATACATATTACAATCTGGGATCCATATCTTTGTCACAGTGCATATGCAATGTTCCACTGCCCAGCACATATTTTATATTACAACTTTAGAGACTAGTTAGGTTACACAACACTGCCCTGTGCATATTACACTCCAAGGCGCATATCGCATAGCACCTTCTAGTGCCTGTGCTATCTCGCGCTCTCCAATGAATCTGTCATTGTGCATAATGTATTGCATATTATATTTCACGCCCCGGTTCATCTTATATCACACTTTTTGGTGCATAGTTTATACCATACACTATATCTAGTTTTCATTTTCAATCGTGCTCTCAGGACTATGTTCAATATAACACTGCGTTCACCTACCCTTTTCACGGGCATTACATTTTGCGATGGGGGTGGAGGGTCAGGGGGTGTTTCTGCCAAGTGAGCCCGGAGTCACAGTCACAAACGTCCTCTTCTTCCTGAATAAAAGTGAGATTATGCTGCATACTTGTTCATATTTTAAGTAGTTCGCACAGACACACATTTTAAAAACAATAAAGTTCCTAATACCCACCTTCTCTGAACAGTTAGCTTGCTGCCCCATCCACCTCCTCCCTATCCTATGTTGTCTGAATCCCTCCTGCCATGAATGGTCTGATGTGCTGCCACTGCCCTCCATTTAGCATGATGTACCAGTTCACTCCTCCTGCCCTCCATTGCCCAATTCTATGCCCCATCATTGACCTCCTGCTTAGCATCTGTGCTTAGCTTGCTGCCCCTATTCTCCTTCCCCCTGTCCTACGATGTCTTCGTGCATGCCCCAGCTCCATCCTTTTTGCCCACCATGTTCAATGGACCTGCCACTCCTATTTACTCTGAGTGTTCTGTTGAGCTGCTACTCCCCTCCCACCTGCCTAGCTAGCTGCCATTGCCTCTTTCCCCTCTGTTCTCTGTTGTCCATGAGCATGGTCCTGTCCCCTCCCTATTGCTTTCTATGGATTGTTGTGCTGCACTCCCATCCCACATGCCCTGTGTGGTGTATTGTGCTGCTGCAAACCCTGATGTCTGCCCTGTAGGGGCAGTTTGGTGCACCTCTCCATGTCCCTCCTGTCCTCTGTTATCCGAGTCCATGTCCCTACCCCAATTCCTCCTGCCTTCCATGATCCAATGTACCATACTTGCGAACATTTTGAACTTGGTAAGAGGGAGAGTTTGAAAAAAAACTGGGGTATTGATTTTCCCCTTTGAGTTACATTGAAAAAGAGGAGATTGTAGACAGGACACAGATCAAATAAAGCCCATTTGAGCTTCAAAACATTGGACGGGTCTGTTGTCATGTGTGGTTGTACTACCACTGCCTCTTCCTTCTGCCCACAATGGTCTATTATATTGCCTCAGTCTCTCTTGCCAGTCCTGTATTCTTGGTTTGTTGCCCCTGCCCACCTTTCCACTGCCCTCCATAGTCTGTTGTGCTGCCACTGCCCTTCCTGCCTGCCCAGTGTAGTCAAATTGTTGCCTCTGCACCCTCCCACCTGCCTTCAATTTTCAGAGTCCGTGCCCCTGGCCTCTGCCTCTCAACAGTATCCTAATCAACAACTAGATTGCTAACAGTTTATATTTATTACAAAAGTGTGGAACGCCTGACGTCATCTTGATGTAATCAAAACTGTAATACCTAGAGCATTTCCTTTAGAAATTACATATATGAGAGGGTCTTATTTGCATCAAAATTATGGTTAGTGCTCTAAAAAACTAAAATGACGACATATTTTCTGAGTTTTCAAACAGCGACAAAGCACTTTTAAATTATTTGTTATCTTTATGTTTTTTTATCCAGTTGACCACTTGATTAAATGTTGCACTTAGTGGAGAGGATGTGGTGTTACTTCCAGAGCTGCAGACTTTGCAACTGGGGAACCAGGTTGGAGTGTCTGCTTCAGCTCAACATTCTGTGATTCTGGTCAAATCACTTAATCTCCCCATGTCTACATCCAAAATGAATTTGATCTTGTGTAATGTAACCAATGCTCATGTAAAACACTCTAATACCAGACAAGTCTGCACTATATAAAACTGCAAAAACAAAAAAAGATAAGTGTTTTGCACACTTCTGTCATTGGGCTACATGTTGGCTACATCTGGGTGATATTTGTGCTGCATTTGGGGTCTTTTGTCTCTGGTGGCCATCTTGGGAGATTTATTTGTTATGAAGTTTCCTAATTTCCTTATTTACTGCAGTCTCCTCAGTAGGAAATGCTTTCAGTTTTTTACTTTGATTTATCAAGAAGGTATTCAGATATGTCACACATTTGCCATAAATTCTGAATGTTAGCACTCTAGTTGCTTATTAGATCACTGTAGTAAAGCTACTGCTCACTACGGAAGTCTACTGCTGGTATTAAAAGTGCATATTTCAGTCTGCATGTCAGAATTTTTTAATGATATAGAAGAGGATTTGAGAAGTCAAAATGTGCCCTAATTTTTCTTTCTTCAGCACTAATTTCTATGGCAAAATGAACCCCCTCATTGTGTTCCTTTTTAAACTAAATGTTTTAAGTGTTACCAGTTTATTCCAATCAAGATGGCTTCAGGTGTGCCATACTTTTGTCATAAGTAAGACAGTAAGCGCTCTAGTTGTTCTTAAGAACACTCTGGGACATTCTGTCATTGGGCTATACTTGGGCTACATCTGGGTGATATTTGGGCTACATTTGGGCTCTTTTGTGTCTGGTGGCCATCTTGGGAGACTTATTTGTTATGAAGTTTCCTAATTTCCTCATTTACTGCAGTCTCCTCAGTAGGAAATACTTTCAGTTTTTTACTTTGGTTCCACCAAGAAGGCATTCAGATGTGTCACACATTTGCTATAAATTCAGAATTTTAGCACTCAATCAATCAATCAAGAAATTTGTAGAGCGCGCTACTCACCCGGAGGGTCTCAAGGCGCTAGGGGGAGGGGGGACCGCTACTGCTTTAACAGCCAGGTCTTGAGTTGCTTCCTGAAGGAGAGGTGGTCTTGGGTCGGACGGAGGTGGATGGGGAGGGAGTTCCAAGTCTTGGCTGCCAGGTAGGAGAAGGATCTTCCTCCCATGGTGGCTCTTCGAATGCGTGGAACGGCGGCGAGGGCGTGGCTGGTCGATCGTAGCTGGCGGGTGGGAGTGTAGAAGGTCAGGCGGTTGTTGAGGTACCTGGGGCCCAGGTTGTGGAGGGCCTTGTGTGCGTGGGTGAGGAGTCGGAACGTGATTCTCTTGCTGACGGGGAGCCAGTGCAGGTCTTTCAGGTGTCCGGAGATGTGGCTGTGTCGGAGGATGTCAAGGATGAGTCGTGCGGAGGCGTTCTGGATGCGTTGGAGTCTTTTCTGTAGTTTGGCTGTGGTTCCGGTGTAGAGGGTGTTTCCGTAGTCCAGTCGGCTGGTGACGAGTGCCTGGGTGACCGCCTTCCTGGTTTCGGTGGGGATCCATCGGATGAAGTCCAGGTTGCGTGCGTGGTCCGTTGGTTTGGGTGCGCTGCCCAGGGCAGGGGGCCACCAGGAGTCGTCCCAGGCAGAGGGTGATGATCCAAGGATGAGGACTTCCGTCTTGTCTGAGTTCAGTTTCAGGCGGCTGTTCATCATCCACTCGGCTATGTCTTTCATCCCTTCGTGTAGGTTGGTTCTGGCGGTGGCTGGCTCGTTGGTGAGGGAGAGGATCAGCTGGGTGTCGTCGGCATAGGAGATGATGTTGAGGTTGTGTTGGCGTGCGATGGCTGCAAGGGGGCTCATGTAGAGGTTGAAGAGGGTGGGACTGAGTGATGATCCTTGTGGTACGCCGCAGATGACTTCGGTGGCCTCGGATCTGAACGGGGGGAGGCGGACTCTCTGGGTTCTTCCAGCGAGGAACGAGATGATCCACTCTAGTGCCTTCTCTTGGATTCAGATGTTGCTGAGGCGCTGCACTAGGGTGCGGTGGCAGACAGTATCGAACGCTGCGGAGAGGTCCAGGAGGATGAGGGTCGCTGTTTCCCCGTTGTCGAGCAGGGCTCGGATGTCGTCAGTGGCTGCGATGAGGGCTGTCTCGGTGCTGTGGTTGGCTCGGAAGCGAGTGGTCGAGGGATCCGTTCATCTCGAGGAAGGCGGCTAGCTGTCTGTTGACGGTCTTCTCGATGACTTTGGCAGGAAACGGGAGGAGCGAGATGGGGCGGTAGTTCTTGAGGTCGGTGGGGTCTGCTGATGGTTTCTTCAGGAGGGCGCTGAGTTCGGCATGCTTCCAGCTCTCCGGGAAGGTGGCGGTGTTGAAGGAGCAGTTGATGATGTCCCGGAGTTGGGGTGCGATGACGGAGTCGGCCTTGTTGAAGACGTGGTGGGGGCATGGGTTGGTTGGTGATCCGGAGTGAATGGTGTTCATCGTGTGGATGGTGTCTTCGGTGCTGACCGGGGTCCAGGCGCGGAGGGTGGTGTTGGGGGGCGTCGGTTCGGTGGTTGGGTGCCTGGTCTGTGCGCCGAAGCTGTTGTGTATGTCGGCGATCTTGCGGTGTCTGAATTTTTTTAATGAAATAGAAGAGGATTTCAGAAGTCACTCAAAATGTGCCCTAATTTTTCTTTCTGCAGCACTAATCATACTTTCTATGGCAAAATGAACCCCCTCATTTTGTTCCTTTTTAAATTAAATGTTTTAAGTTTTACTAGTTTATTCCAATCAAGATGGCTTCAGGTGTGCCTTACTTTTGTCATAAGTAAGACAGTAAGCGCTCTAGTTGTTCTTAAGAACACTCTGGGACATTCTGTCATTGGGCTATACTTGGGCTACATCTGGGTGATATTTGGGCTACATTTGGGCTCTTTTGTCTCTGGTGGCCATCTTGGGAGATTTATTTGTTATGAAGTTTCCTAATTTCCTCATTTACTGCGGTCTCCTCAGTAGGAAATTAGGAAATACTTTCAGTTTTTTACCTTGATTCCACCAAGAAGGCATTCAGATGTGTCATACATTTGCCATAAATTCTGAATGTTAGCACTCTAGTTGCTTATTAGATCACTGTAGTAAAGCTACTGCTCACCAGGGAAGTCTGCTGATGGTATTCAAAGTGCATGTTTCAGTCTGCATGTCAGAATTTTTTTATGAAATAGAAGAGGATTTGAGAAGTCAAACTGTGCCCTAATTTTTCTTTCTGCAGCCCTAATCATAATTTCTATGGCAAAATGAACCCCCTCATTTTGTTCCTTTGTAGATTAAATGTTTTAAGTGTTACCACTTTTTTCCAATCAAGATGGCTTCAGGTGTGCAATACGTTTGTCATAAGTAGGACTGTTAGCGCTCTAGTTGTTCTTTAGAACACTCTGGGGAGCTGCAGTAGAACACAAAGGAATCAACTGACAGTCTCTACCCTTGTTGGATGTACATGTTTTACTGAGAATGTCAGACTTCATTCTCACATGACTGAGAAAGATAATGTGAATTTACAGAAAATATGCTCTCAGGTTAGCTTATAGATCACCTTCCAAACCTCTGTGGGAAAAGCATTAGAAAATAGTTTTCTTTCAAACATGATTCATGATATCACAGCAGAAGTCTTTTTCACATGGTAAAATCACCTTAGAACACACCACAATTCCTAAAATGAGTATGGTACCATCAACAAATGATTTATAATGTAACTAAAGTCTTAAAACCTTCTATTAACTGCAATGCTTTTTAATGAGGTGCTATTATGTATATTGGTCCCAAGATGGCTGCCAACACTTCTTGGATGAAGTACTGACAGCCAATCAGATCTCACGATGAGATGTGTGGTTAGGCTCCGCCAAGATATATCTATCTATTTAACTCTAATTTTCTCAGGAACTACTGAATGGATTTACACCATTTAAGCAAAAGGCATGAGTCTGAACTGAGGACTACCTCTTTGCCAAATTTGGTGTAATTCCGTTCAGCAGTTCGGGTTGTAGCTGCGTCAACAGATCCTATGGGAAAATGCATGGGGAAAACGCGTTTTGGGACCCCCCTTTTTTCTCGGCCCCCGCTTGACGAATCACCGTGAAATTTTCAGGATAGGAGCGGACCGGAGCTGGCCAAAAGTTTGGAAAATTTCGCAAAGATTCGTCAATCGGCGCCAACGTTATTCCAAATAGAATGTTGCAGATTTCCTAAGGAAAATAGGTCCTAACTATAACTACCTACTGGCAACTGGTTAACTCCGCTTCGCGGGCAGAGTTTGCGGAATTTTGCGACTCCGTGCTCCTCTGGCAAATGCAGAGTTCAGCATAAAACTCCAATCCCGGTGTGTGGCAAAGCTTTACCCCGCCGCCCCTGCCTAGTTCTGTTGAGAACCTCCAATTCAATGGTCAAAGATTTCCTTGGCCCAATATCAAAAAGTGACAAGTTGCACATTTTGTCCCAGAAAACATATGTCACTGTTTTGGATCGCCACATCATCTTGCATCATTCCCAGCATCACATTGGGAGTTTGTCTCTAGGGTGTGTCAAGCCCAGTGTAAGCATGAAGCTAAAATATGTAGGGATCCTTACTGTTATGAATGTGATTCATTGAAAAACTATAAAGAAAGGGAGGAATACTTTTTTTTAATTCAAAAATTCTGTTTAGCACCTGTGTGGTTAGATTTACTGAATCGCTCTCAGTTCGTGCGTTAGAATCCCAATTAAAAACTCTTTGAGGGGACTGATGGAAATGAAGGAGCTACACAATGGGACATTTATTTTCAGAGTTTTGTACAGCAACAACAAGCCCACATTGTGCCTCTCTCGAGCTCAGAAGGTGGAAGTTGTCACTCTGAGTTAAGGAGGTGAGACTGGGGCCATAGTAATCATGGACTGGACATAAGAGCATGTGATAAGGGTTACAGGGTGGTGATGGAAGGAAGTAAAGGTGAAAAGGCTATCAAAGTTTGGGGGTTTACTACTGTGGCAAGAGCAAGGCGAAGTGGTGTGGGAATGGAAGGAAATAAAAAAGTAAAGAAGGAGGAACTATAGAGTAGAATAAAGGCTAAGAGAGCACAGGTGGGGGAGTGGAGGGTGGAGAGCGTCAGATGTGTCTATAGCTTCCCGGTGAAAATTGGGCCATAAGCTTTAAGATATGTTTCCCCTTCATCTACTCAAAGGATATCTGTATGCAGATTTCTTTAGAATGGTGCTTACGAATGTCATAAAATCATACGGTCTCGTCTTTGAAGAAGAGGCTGTTACGAGTTAAGTGCCTCCCTACATAGGTGCCCTCGAGGGTTAAAACAGAGCGTGCGCCCCTTGTGGTTAAAGAAACAGAGACAGACACGGGCAAAGTGAAAGAGGCAGGAAAAGAGAGCGTGAGAGAGAGAGCAGAGGATAGAGTGTCTCCACTGGGAGCATCCTGAACAGGATACTCTCAGCTGTGGACTCTGCTATTTCTGGGGAAGAGGAGATCGGCAACCTGGATTGGCTGCACTGCAGACAGAGGGCAGAAGGCTGCTGTGTAGATTTCTGTCGGAGGTTTGACAGGTGCCTGTATGGAGGTAGGGGTCAAGTGGACCTCTGCAAATTGTATTTATGTTTTTTAATAGTGTAGTTTGATACTAAGGCATTATGTCAATACAGTAATTGGTAAAAAAAAATAGGACAGAGCAGAAATCCATGGGATTCCACAGAGTTTTTATGCAACTCTGCAGAATTCCACATAGTACAACTCCGTGAACTCTGCCCACCCCTACACAGAGCCTGCACGAATCCGACTGACTTATTGATGAGATCTGATTGGCTGCTATAACTTCACCCAGGAAATGGTGGCAGTCTTTTCGGGACTTGGTACTCAGCCTGAGTCCCAAAAATACCCAGAAGGGGGCAGGGTAGGACTACCCTGACCGCCTAGGCCTGGTGGCGGGCTCCCACGAGGACTTCACCTGGAGACAAAAGATATGTTTTTTTAAATGTTGCCGCAAATTCGCAAAGAATCAGAGGGAAAAGAAAAAGGGGAAAAAAACAATAGCAGTCTACCGTGCTAGTTTTTTTTCTGCACCTGGGTTGGCCAAGTCCTGAGGGGATTTATATATTTATTCTGGGGAAAGTGGGGGTGCGAGGCCCCCCTCTTCAACCTGATTTTGGGCCCAGAGAACACAATCCCCCTGGTCCAAGCTTATTAGAAGTAGGGGGTGGGGGCCACACGGCCCTTGTCTCAGGATGATTTTGGCCTTGGGGATCCCATACCCCAAGGCCCGGCCTTTAAATTAATTTGAGAGGGGGGTACACGGCCCCAGGGACCCCATCCCCAGGGCCTGGCTGTAGTGTAAAGGGGGGGAGTAAGGCACACAGGCCGATCTTGGTCCCGGGGACCCCATCCCACGGGGCCCGGGCGCAATTTCAAAAAGGAGGAGACTTCAAATGGGTCCATGAAAGCACCAAGGAATTTAAGGTTGCCTTTAATAAAGTCATGATTTAATCAGCACAAGCTAAGGAATTCTCCATTTTATAGCAAGGCAAATGAGGTATCATAACATAGCATGTTTAAAGTCTATCCAAAACCAGGGAGGCAGCATGCTTAGCGAGCTTAAAACAGAATGCCCGGACTATAGACACTTTGGTCCAGTTAGTCAACAGGCCACAAATATGTTTGATAGGCTGGGGAGTTTGGATAGTGGACAGACCAAAAGCAAGTTGTCATCCTCTCAGAGATGTAAAAGATCATACCTTCAGGAGAAACTGACCCGTCTTTAAAGAAGAGGGCCTAAAAAAAACTTTTAATGGAGATCAGGCAAAGAATTGGGAAAACTTGGCAGAATGTTTCTTCAGAGACAGATCAGAACCAGAAGGCCAACGAATCAATAGAAAAAAGGAGGGCAGGAGAAAAAAATCCCCCTCATGAGCCTACAAATTAAGGGATTGTTACAAATAGTCGTGGTACCCTGGGCAGAGGAGACAAGTGAGCGTTAGACATTAATGACATTATAGGATACACAACAGGATGTGGGAGCACACCGCTGACCTCTCAGGCAAGGTTCGCCCCTGTCATTCTGGTAAATGCAGTCTCTTGTAGCTCGCTCCGATATTTTCGAGTATTTCGCCAAGGTTGACGCAGATAGTGCTGATCTCTAGACATGTGTTTCTGGTTTATTAACCGTCATCAGTAGAGAATACAGTCTTGTATTTTGGGGTTTGCTGAGTAGGCTGCCAAACATTATATCAGGTCCAGTACCTCTCACTGGCACGCAGGTGCTTCATCCACGAGCTCGTCAGCTCTATGACTCACGAGAGTACTTTTGAATAGACAACAGGATGTGGGAGCACACCGCTGACCTCTCAGGCAAGGTTCGCCCCTGGCATTCTGGTAAATGCAGTCTCTTGTAGCTCGCTCCAATATTTTCTAGTATTTCGCCAAGGTTGGCGCAGATAGTGCTGATCTCTAAACACATGTTTCTGGTTTATTAACCGTCATCAGTAGAGAATACAGTATTGTATTTTGGGGTTTGCTGAGTAGGCTGCCAAACATTATATCGAGTCCAGTACCTTTCACTGGCGCGCAGGTGCTTCATCCACGAGCTCGTCAGCTCTATGACTCACAGGAGTACTTTTGAATAGACAACAGGAAGTGGGAGCACACCGCTGACCTCTCAGGCAAGGTTCGCCCCTGGCATTCTGGTAAATGCAGAGTCTTGTAGCTGGCTCAGATATTTTCAAGTATTTCGCCAAGGTTGGCGCAGATAGTGATGATCTCTAGACACATGTTTCTGGTTTATTAACCGTCATCAGTAGAGAATACAGTCTTGTATTTTGGGGTTTGCTGAGTAGGCTGCCAACGAGCTCGTGGATGAAGCACCCGCATGCCTGTGAGAGGTACCTGACCCGAGAAAGATGTTGGCAGCCTACTCATCAAACCCCAAATTTGAAAGAGTGTAATCTCTACTGATGACGGTTAAAGAACCAGAAACACGTGTATAGAGATCAGCATTATCTGCGCCAACTGTGGCGAAACACTCGAACACTTTTGAAGCAAGCAAGCAACTAAAACTGCATTTACCATAATGCCAGGGGCGAACCTTGCTGGGAGGTGAAGCGGTGTGCTCTCACCCCTGTTCCTGTTTAATAGTACTCCTGTGAGTCACTGAGCTGATGAGCTCGTGGATGAAGCACCCACATGCCTGTGAGAAGTACCTGACCAGAGAAAGATGTTGGCAGCCTACTCAGCAAACCCCACATTTGAAAGACTGTAATCTCTACTGATGACAGTTAAAGAAGCAGAAACACGTGTCTCAAGACCAGCACTATCTGTGCCAACTGTGGCGAAACACTCGAACACTCTTGAAGGAAGCAAGTAACTAAAACTGCATTTACCATAATGCAAGGGGAAAACCTTGCTGGGAGGTGAAGCGGTGTGCTCCCACCCCTGTTCCTGTTTAATAGTACTCCTGTGAGTCATTGAGCTGACGAGCTCGTGGATGAAGCACCCGCATGCCTGTGAGAGGTACCTGACCTGAGAAAGATGTTGGCAGCCTACTCAGCAAACCCCAAATTTGAAAGACTGTAATCTCTACTGATGACGGTTAAAGAACCAGAAACACGTGTCTAGAGATCAGCACTATCGGCGCCAACTGTGGCAAAACACTCGAAAACTCTTGAAGCAAGCAAGTAACTAAAACTGCATTTACCATAATGCCAGAGGCGAAGCTTGCTAGGAGGTGAAGGGGTGTGCTCCCACCCCGGTTCCTATTTAATAGTACTCCCATGAGTCATTGAGCTGACGAACTTGTGGATGAAGCACCTGCATGCCTGTGAAAGGTACCTGACCTGAGAAAGTGGTTGGCAGTCTACTCAGCAAACCCCAAATTTGAAAGACTGTAATCTCTACTGATGACGGTTAAAGAAGCAGAAACACGTGTCTCGAGACCAGCACTATCTGTGCCAACTGTGGCGAAACACTCGAACACTCTTGAAGGAAGCAAGTAACTAAAACTGGATTTACCATAATGCCAGGGGTAAACCTTGCTGGGAGGTGAAGCGGTGTGCTCCCACCCCTGTTCCTGTTTCATAGTACTCCCGTGAGTCATTGAGCTGACGAGCTCGTGGATGAAGCACCCGCATGCCTGTGAGAGGTACCTGCACTGAGAAAGATGTTGGCAGCCTACTCAGCAAACCCCACATTTGAAAGACTGTAATCTCTACTGATGACGGTTAAAGAACCAGAAACACGTGTCTAGAGATCAGCACTATCTGCGTCAACTGTGGCGAAACACTCGAACACTCTTGAAGCAAGCAAGTAACTAAAACTGCATTTACCATAATGCCAGAGGCGAACCTTGCTGGGAGGTGAAGCGGTGTGCTCCCACCCCTGTTCCTATTTAATAGTACTCCCGTGAGTCATTGAGCTGACGAGCTCGTGGATGAAGCACCTGCATGCCTGTGAGAGGTACCTGACTTGAGAAAGATGTTGGCAGCCTACTCAGCAAACCCCAAATTTGAAAGACTGTTATCTCTACTGATGACGGTAAAAGAACCAGAAACACGTGTCTAGAGATTACCACTATCTGCGCCAACTGTGGCGAAACACTCGAACACTCTTGGAGCAAGCAAGTAACTAAAACTGCATTTACCATAATGGCAGGGGCGAACCTTGCTGGGAGGTGAAGCGGTGTGCTCCCACCCCTGTTCCTGTTTCTCGACATTATAGGATAGACTCTTTATACAGAGGGAAGCCAAAAGATTAGCAACCTGTGAAGGAGAGGAAGCAGGCTTTCAGATCCAGATGTCAGCTTCAAAGTGGAAGTGGGAGAGCTGCTGGCTCAGGCAAGAAGCAAAGAGGTCCACTTCCAAGAGACAGAGAGGAACCAAAGGATATGAGGGAAAAGCATCCAGTCTCTGGATTCTCTCAGGTTCCTTGAGTATCAGTTGGCAAAGAATTGAGAGAGACCTGGATCGAACACTTCCTGGAGAATAAAGTGAACTTCACAAACACGGCCAGGTTCTTTGATCTGGACCGACCAAGTTTATTAATATAGCAGACAGCTGAGATATTGCCCATCCACAGCAGATTGGTACTACTGGAGTAACCCGCGCAAGGTCTTTTATAGCAAAGGACCCGCATAACTGTTCCAATCAGTTGATGTAGAGAGAAGACTCTGTAGGATACCGAAGGTCAGCTTACGTGTGGCCCTGGAAGTTGGTGCCCCAAGCAAGCTGTTGGCGTCGAACTCAAAATTATATTGGGGTGAGAAGCTAAGACAGCCTTCCCATTCCATGCATACACATTCTAATGACTGGTATATTTCTGATATTAACGAGTCAGCATCTAGCAAAATCACCTCAGAATAGCAGAAATTCCATCTCAGGGGAAGGTTCTTCCAGGGTTGAAGTGCCCGGTAATGAAGAGTGCTGGGGAAAATCATCTGGATTGATGAGGAGAGGAAGGCTATCACTCACTCAGGCTAGACTCCTGAAGGAGAAGAACTGCTATTCCGGCATCGGTTGGAGTTCTTTCTTCAGGTGACAAAGCTTCTCAATTTACAGCTTGAGTAGGTGGCTACAATGAAGCCAAAAAATGTTGCCTCTTGAGAGGGAGGACAGACTGACTCCTGAAGGTTTGTCAAGATGCCTAGCCTGTGAAGTAGGCAAACTGTGTACTTTTGTGATCCTGAGGAATGAGAGGGTTGGAAGCCATTATAAGAATATGAAGTGGAGCATTGACGTGATCCCTTACGGAGCAAAGGACCTTGATGTAGCACCATTGGGCCGCAGACAGGATAAAGAGAATGTGACAAATCTGCCAAAACAAGCTGCTCTACTGCAACTTGAAAACTTTCAGAACAGCATTGGAGAGAGGAATTGAGAAATGGGAATCCATTAGAGCTGGGTACATCCGAAAGTCATTTGTGAAGAGAGTGTCTTCCAAGAGAGGGATGCCGTCTCTCTTGATAGTACCGACAGACCCATTTGTTGACGGATTAGAGGTTGATGACTGGACACAAGACTTTGCTCACGAGAAAAATGTTGTTGATGAAACAACCAAAAGGAGAGAAAGTAACAGTTGCTCCCTTTGTGACCAGCTCTATAACTTACAGAGCCACCAGGGCATTCTTCTCTCAAATGAAGATGTGACAAGGGGGTCTACAGTGATGTACAAGAAAGATCTGAAAAATCAGTGAGGTAGCCCTTTTTGTTCTGGTGGAGAAAGGGGTCAAGAGTGAGACATTCCCACTCTGAAAGAAAGATCATTATAAGACCGACCACCTTCTCCAGAGGTGAGGGGGAAGAAAACTTACCAGATTGAGCAGTGTGCAGGGCATCACCCATGTGGCATAGAGGTCTCTGAGCAAAACCCCTCAGAGAAGGATAGTCAAGATTTGGTGAAGAGGTTTCTTGTTCTAACATGGCAGGTAGGATAATCAGGGGGGCCGTATATCTAACAAAAAGACCTTTACAGCACTTAAGAGCACAGTCTATACTTTGCCTGGGGTCCACGCATGACCTTAAGAGGAAGGGTACTAGGTCGAGGTCTACCTCAGAGGAAGCGTTAGCCATGAGGTTTGGCCTCTGGCATGTGGTCCAGAGAGTACACCTTCATAAAAGACAGAAGCTCGTGAACTGGGCCACGTGTTGGAGGGATTCTCACTTCTTAGTATCAGGGTACCAGAGTTCAGCTCGGTCAAAAAGAGGTTCCCCATCCAGTTCTAGTATGGTGGAGGCAGACAAAGCATGGGGGAAATTGGAGCTTTAGCTAGATAAGGCCAAAAGTGGTTCCTTATTGGAGGAAATACCATGTGTCTCATACCTGGCAGCCTGAGGGTGAGGTAGTATCCTCTGACATAATCTTAGCATGCCCATGTCTGACTTCATCATGGAAGAATCTGTAGTTGATGGAATCAGGCAGGAAAGAAACTGGGGATGCTTAGCCCTTTCTATAAAACAGATCCAGCAAGGGGTCTGGGATCAGGTTCTTTTTAAAAGCTTAGATTTACTTTAACTTTGCAAGAATGTGACAGATCATGTGCTATCTCTACCCTGTTCAGCTATTTGCAGGTTAGATTGCAAATGCATTCTAGCACCGGGGCAGTGGCCTCCCCAGATAGGTATCGGCCAGTACCTCCTCCTTAAAGGAAACTGATTCAGAGAAAGACCCAGGAAACGGCTAGTCACACAAAAGGCAGCCTCAAAATTGAGACCCAGGTGTGGGCTGAACTGGCAACAATTTCCAAAATGTAGCTCCATGGACAGGAAAGAGGTTTCTGGTGAGCGAGGTTTAGGAACCTCACTTGCATTGTTGTAAACACCTCATGAGAGGGTAGGTGGGGATTTAGGAATAGAAAATACATGGTGTCTAGTTTAAAAATACGTTATCTGGGGGGGCGTGGCTTGGACGCCGATCAAGATAGCCGCCTGAGTCCGGAGCTCCCTGCGCCGCGGCGGTGTTTTTCATCTCCCCACCGCTATCTGCGACTGTTTCGGCTTCTTCCTTGTGGCTCCTGCAGGCGGATTTCTCCGAGCTGAGGATGTGACCGCCGGACTTCGTCTTCTGGCAGTTTTTCACCTGGTTCCCGCTCTTCGGTGTAAGTGCCTCAGCGCGGCCGCCATTTTGAAGTAGGCGCGATGCGTGCGCGACGCTGAGGTAACTGCAAATATGCTCTCCTTGTCTTTCCTTCTGTTCCTGGACTTTATTATTGACAATTGATGGCCGTTCTGTCACCGCGCTATGCCTGAATGATATTTTTCACGCTGCTGCTGCTTCCTGGGAGAACCCCGCATCCATGTTCTCCTCACACGATGTTCCGTTTGCTGTGCTCTTCCCTGATGTCTTGCTTCAGTTCTACTGCGTAAATCTCCCTACATCCTCATTGCGCCCCCATGCTGGATTTCTGCTGCAATTTTACCATTAAATCTCGGCGCATTTGGCGTTTGCGCTCACTGGTGACTTCTCTGTCAACACTGGAAGTAGCCTTTCATTCCTTGCTTGCATCACCTCTGTGTCTTGGGACTCTGGTTTTTGCTGTTATTGCTTAGTGCTTCTGTTGATCGCTGTGTTTTTCATCTATACTTACTGACACTTGCGTACAAGACGTTGCATTGGAGCACTTCTTTCTCATCCTGCCCCTGACACCTTCAAGCTTCTATGGGCAAACTACGCAACCCAAAGTTTGTCTTTGTGCCCTCGAAGAGCTCTCCTTCTTCCGCCTCTTCCTCAATGGCTGGTCACTCTTCCCATCCTTCTCCCACGGAGCAAATGGCGACGTCATCATCCATCCGTTCTTCTCCGTCACAGCCTGCCCTAAACAAATCTTCTCCTTCTGCCTCCGTGTCTAAGCGATTGAAGCAAGACTCTCCTCCACCTCCACCTGAGACGCCCTCGTCCCCTATATCTATGGAGCTGATATTGGAGGAGATTCGCGCTCTTCGTCCGTTTGTGGAGGAGACTAATGCGAAGATGCAGCTCTTTGAGGCTAAATGGTCAACGATGGAGACTCGTGTTTCTTCCGTGGAGCAAGACTCTCCTCCACCTCCACCTGAGACGCCCTCGTCCCCTATATCTATGGAGCTGATATTGGAGGAGATTCGCGCTCTTCGTCCGTTTGTGGAGGAGACTAATGCGAAGATGCAGCTCTTTGAGGCTAAATGGTCAACGATGGAGACTCGTGTTTCTTCCGTGGAGCAGCAGGTTACTGAGATTCAGTCAAACTCTCAACGCATCTCTTCTCTGGAAAAGTCTCTTCTAACCCTCCAACAACACACTGAGGATTTGGAGAATAGGAATAGGAGGAACAACCTGCGTATTTATGGCCTGCCGGAGTCCTTGGAAGGGGATGATCCTGTAACGTTCTTCTCCTTTTTTCTTCTGAAACTTCTGGATCTCCCTACTACTACTGCTCTGAGTATCCAAAGAGCTCATAGACTTGGCCCTCGCTCCTCCTCCTCAACCAAACCGCGAGGGGTCATCATCCTCTTCCTCAAGTTTACTGATCTGCTTCTGGTCCTCTCTACAGCTCGAGCGAAGCGCCAAGTGTCCTGGATGGGTCAGAGAGTTTTTCTCTCTCAGGACGTTTCTAATGTCACTGCTGCCAGAAGAAAAGAATTCTTATCTCTTCGTGCTCCTTTGCGCTCTATTGGAGCTAGATATGGCCTCTTTCACCCCTGTTCCTTCAAGGTAACTCATCAAAACAACACCTGGACTTTCCAAGATCCGGCTGAACTTAAGAATTTTATTCACATTCAGACCAATGCTGGCATGGACACATCCAATCCCCCTACTGGTTGATTATTTATCTGTTTGGCTTTTTCTCCTTACAGGTTTTTGCTGAAATTTCTCCCTCCTTGGTTTGATTCTTCTTCTGCTTGCAGTGATTATATAATGGTGGTTGCTTCCGTTTTCTGTTTTACATATAATGTCTGCTTTTGTACTGTTTATCTCACCATGACTTCTGTATAACACATTTCTTTTTCCCTCCCTTAGATTCTTATTCGATAAACCCTCTTGTATCCCTCTTCGTATCATACGATTCGTCTTCCTCATATTCCGTCCTGGTGCGGTGTGTTGCTCTCCGGCTTAGGAGGCCGTTCTTGTCGAATCCTCCCATACCCCATCGTCATCTTGTCATCTCCCTCCCCCTTCAGGTATGTTTTCCTCAGTCATCCGTTTTGGATATGTACTGTCTCTTCTTCTGTTTCTCTTTTCCCCCCTTTTTCCTCTCTTTCCTTTTTCTTTGTTTTCTCTTACTGTATCTCCTGACTTTCTTTTGTCTTGCTCTTTTCTCTCATTCACTTGTTGTTCCCCTTTATGGCGTTCTTGGTTTTATGCCTTTTCTCTGTTCTTTACATATTTTATTGTTATTTAATTCAAAGTTATCTCATGGAATGTGAACGGTTTTGTTAGCCCTATTAAACGACAGAGAGTGCTTTCCCATCTAGCCTCTTATACTCCTGATTTAGTTCTTTTACAAGAGACTCACCTTTCTGAGGCGGAGTCTCTTAAATTAAAGAGAGGCTGGGTGGGAACGGTTTTATTTTCTCCTACGTCCAATAAAAAGAATGGTGTGGCCATTTTGTGTCACAAGAAGCTCAAATGTAAAGTTCTCTCTCAAGAAAATGATACCGAGGGTCGTTGGGTCTTAGTTAAGCTGTTAATCAATTCTGTATCCTTGACTGTTTTTAATGTATATGGCCCCACTCATCCTGATTGTAATTTTTGGCCTCTAATAACTTCTAAGTGTTTTCAATATAGTGATTCCCTGTTCATTTTGGGGGGGGATTGTAATCAAATTGTTGACCCGTTTCTTGATCGCAAATCCTCTGCCCGCTTTACCCCCCACAAATCACATACACAATTCCTTGACACTATCTCTAAATCTCACCTTATTGACTCATGGAGACTGTCCCACCCTGACTCTCTGGACTATTCCTTCTTTTCACCTCCTCATGCCTCTTTTTCTCGGATTGACTACATCTTCCTTTCTCAATCTCTTTCTCAAAATCTTCTTTCCTCATCTATAGAGCCGATAGTTATCTCAGATCATGCTCCCATTGTCACAGTTCTTGATCTTCTTCCTCCTCATCCCAAATCCTCCCGCTGGCGTTTCAATAATTCTCTTCTCCTAGATCCCCTCTTTTCCTCTTCTTTTCTTTCCTTTGCTACGGAATTTTTTCTACTCAATTCTGATCCCTCTTTACCCCCTCACGTTATTTGGGACTCTTTTAAGGCTACCGCTCGCGGTTTTGTGATTGATTTTGTCTCAAAGAAAAAGAAGTCTTACCTTAAGAAACAGAAAGACCTTCTCTCCCATATTAAATCCCTGGAGCATAAATTCTACACCTCTTCTACTAAAACGGTTTTACCAGACCTTATACGCGCCAAACTTGATTTTAACAAAATCACCACCGATAACGCTTCCTCTATATTACTTCGTAGCAGCGCCCGCTACTACGGAGGTCGCAACAAGTCAGGTAAACTATTGGCCAACTACCTTAAGTCTCGCAAGGAGCGCAATCTGATCGATTCGATATATTCCACTGATAATCTTCTCTTGCATAAGGAGCAGGATATACTCGCCCAATTTCAACAGTTTTACCAATCTCTTAATACTCCTGAGTCCCCCCCTTCGGCTGCCCTTATTCAATCCTACTTGGATAAAATCCCTGCCCCCTCCACTTCTCATCTTAACTTCCCTGATCTTGAACTTGACCTTTCTATTACCGAACTAGACAGCGCCTTAACATCTCTAACCAAAGGTAAATCTCCGGGTCCGGATGGTTTCTCTGTGGAATTTTACCTGCATTTTTCAGATCTTCTGCTTCCTAAACTTCTCTCCCTCTTCCAATCCTTCTTTACCTCGGGCACAGCTGCCGGTACCTTTCATGAGGCTACGATCTGCCTAATACCTAAAGAGGGTCGCGACCCCCAATTCTGTAAAAATTATCGCCCAATATCCCTTGTTAATGTAGACTATAAATTATTTGCTAAACTTCTTGCCCGGCGCTTAGATCCTCTCCTCCCTCATCTCATTGGTAAGGAACAATGTGGATTCGTAAAGGGCAGACTCACCTCGGATAATTCCCGCCTTTTTCTTAATGTTCTCAATAAGGTACCTTCTCTCAACATTTCTCTAGCTGCCATCTCGGTTGATGCTGAGAAGGCTTTTGATAGAGTAGATTGGTCCTTTCTGTTTGCCTCCCTGCGTTGGCACGGTTTTGGTCCTAATTTTATTTCTCTGGTTTCTTTACTTTATTCCTCCCCTAAAGCATCTGTCTTAGTTAATGGCCATCTATCCCCTTATTTTCCCTTGCGGCGTGGCGTCCGTCAGGGCTGCCCTTTGTCCCCTCTACTCTTTGTCCTAGCTTTAGAGCCTTTTCTTACGTCTATTAGAAACAACATTTCTATTTCTGGCTTCCCTTACGACAAGACTCATTTGAAACTCTCTGCATATGCGGATGACATTCTTTTGTTTATTTCTGACCCTGACCAATCCATCCCGGCCTTACTACTTGAGTTTAACTCCTTTTCCCAAGTTTCTGGTTACAAGATTAACTCTGATAAAACTGAGATTCTTCCTCTTACTAAATTTTGTCTCCCTCATCAGTTTTCGACCACTGGTTTTGCATGGAATTCCTCTAAAATTAAGTATCTTGGAATTTGGTTCTCTAACTCCATCTCTTCATCTATTCGGTTGAACATGTCTGCTGTATTGTCCCGTATTGATAAGTTGTTCTCCTCTTGGAATCCTCTCTTTCTCTCATGGTGGGGTCGGCTGGATTCGATCAAAATGATGATATCTCCCATTCTTATATACATCCTTTCCATGCTCCCCATTCATATCCCTGATATCTATTTCAAACGCATTGATTCCTGTCTCTCCAAGTTTCTCTGGAATCATAAAAAATCGAGAGTTGCTCTAGTTGCTCTCCGTAAACCGAAATCCAATGGCGGAGTCAATTTTCCAGATTTCCGTCTCTACCATAAATCTTTTTCTCTCCGTCAGGCTTCTAATTGGCTTGGTCCTGCACCCTCCCCTCTTGCTCCTCTTTGGCTCTCTATTGAACGCTCACTCCTCTCTCCTTTCTCCCTATCTGAAATTGTACATTTTTCGTCTAAGAACTTCACCACTCCTCTACCCCTGTTCAAACACACTTCTTCTCTTTTGCATACTCTGGTCCGTCCTGACCCGGTCTCTCGTGAATCCTTTCTGGCTTCCCCTATCTGGTACAATTCGCTTATTCTCCTCAATAACCGTCCTGTTTGTTGGACTGTGTGGAGATCAAAGGGTCTGATATGGGTTAACCAACTTTTCGATGGCCTTCTCCCATGTTCTTTTCCTCGATTCCGACTTCTGTTTCACTGTCCCCAGTCTTTTTTCCGCAGATTCACTGTCCTCATGGCCATCATACTTGATGTTTATTATTCACTCCCCCTATCATCCTCTTCCGTATCCCATTCCCCACTTCTTCAGATCCTGTCTACTCTCCCTAAAGCCTCTCTTATTTATAAATTCTTCTCCTCCCCCAATCCGACCCGCCCGAAATCTAAATTGGAACTTGCTTGGGAGCTTGATTTGGGCTGCGACTGGTCTATAGCTGTTTGGGACAAAGTTTGGGCCAGGTCCTTAAAAATTTCCCGTTCCGCCTCACTAACTCAATCTATGTTCTTTCTATATCATAGACTTTATCTCTCTCCTGTTTCTATTTCTCGTTTTTCTCCTGATAAGGACTCTGCCTGTTGGACCTGCTCTGCCCCTAATGCTGATCTTTTTCATCTACTTTTTCTGTGCCCTTCTGTTCTCGCACTTTGGGATCAGGTGTGGTCTCATATCTCTCGTTTATTTTCTATCTCTATTCCATACTCTATCCCTCTTCTTTTTTTAGGTAGTATCTCTGATACTCTTGATATTCCTTCTCGCTCCTCTGGTCTATTAGATCTTATGTTGGCTCTGGCTTTCCAACATATTTCTTCTAATTGGAAGGACCTCTCTAAGCTCTCTATACAATGTTGGTGGAATTCTCTCTGTCACTATCACAGGCTTGATGTTCGTTTTGCTGCTGCCTCCACTCCTACCCTCAATAGAGATTTATTCTGGTTGCCTCTCACAGCTTATCTTGACCGCATGGCTCTGAAATCGAAATCTATCTCTCCTTTATCCTCTGAGAATTTCAAACCCCCATAAGTGACTCTTTCCCTTTTATATCTTCTATATTTGCATTTCTCTTTCCTGCCTTTCAACTATTCCCTACCCTTGGCTTGTTTGCTATTTCTATTCTACTTAGTTTCTCTCTGATCTCTTTAGCTATCCTTCTCCTAACGCCTCATATTTACCTTTCTCTTTCTCCTTTCCCTTCCTTCCCTTTTTCCTCCTTTTTTCTCCTCTTTCCCCCTTTTCCCCCTGGTTGCCTTTAAAATTTTACAAAATGCTTTTTAATTTTCCCTCTGGTTTCTTATGTTTAACTCATGATGATCCTCTATTTTTTCTCTTTTTGATTCTGTATGACAATGTTCTTTCTATGATCTGTATTTTGTTGTTCACTATACTTTTTCTTCAATAAAGCATTTCAAACATAAAAAAAAAAAAAAAAAATACGTTATCTGACAACACCAAAGCACTTTCCAAGTCCTCTCTCGCAGCAAAATAGTAGAAATCTAAAATATCCCACAATTTTTCCTTTTTTCTCAATCTGCTTTCTTACTCGTGATAGCCTTTTCTTACCCCTGCTTAACATTCAGGGCCCTTCTTGCTTGTTTTATACGACAAAAGAATAGAAGGTATAGCCACAAGGTAGAGGCAGGCAGGCTAGCCCTGGTCGACACTCGAGTCACAAAGCAGACCGCCATATAATGTTATTAGGATCATAGTCATAAATAATCTGAAGAAGTCCATAACAACATGATGTCATTGTTCCATTTAGGAATGCATGATTAATAATGAGTCATCCCACCAAGGTATCAAAAGGTATTCTGCAGACTAGGACCAGACAGTGAATGTCTGCCACTGGCAAGTCTTCGAGGCACTGGTTGTGAAACAGCTGCTCGTGCAGCAGACTTTGGGTAGATTGGGCAGACTTTGAGGGGTAGAATGTACACCAACGGGGCAGGGTTCGATTTTGCAGGAGTAGTCCGGGATGTTGCAGACCAGAGGCAGACAGCGCCGCAAGCATCGGGCAGCATCTCCAGCAACATAACAGAACTGGGTAGGAGGTATATTTTGTCTCGGATCTCAAAAAGATTCAGCAAAATAGGTTCAGTGGCTGTTCGATTCTGTAACCGCAGACCAATGAGTGATTCTGTAAGTTATCCACAGTTCGTTGGCTCCTGCTTCACCCTCGGGACAGCAGCTGCTAACACTGATATGCTAATTATATGCTAAATAAAAAAATAAAAAAACATTTCTGCCCTTTTAAAAAATATTTGAGAAATAATTATTTTTTCAAAAATATTACAGGGGTGTAGCAAGAATAGTAAATAAGCCCCTCGGACTATTTTAGACAAAACTGAGCTCTGCCCACATATTCCAGGACTTCTGTTAGAACTGTAAGTTAGCTGGCCAACCGTCGTGAGGGCACAACTGAAGCCAACTCAACTGACATATTCTGCAGTGGTAAATGCTAGAACATCAGACCAAAGGTAGGTTAAGCAGCCCCAGAGCCAGCTGTCCCTGCAATAACAGCGGACTATAGGTAGTGGCAGATGGAGCTCGTGCTCTGTCTGCATTTCTGGTGCTCCATCCACATTAATGCTAACACATTGAAATATGTAAATGCCCCTGCAGGGGCTCTCAATCAGAGATGCAGCAGACAGTCTTTCAACGGCCGCAGCGTGGGTCAAGGCCTTCCAGTCCAGGGGGTCAAACTCATCCTCTTGAGCAGTGTAGTGTGAGAGTGTGAAAATATGAGCACTGACATGACTGTAGTCAATCATTAGAGGTCGTTCCAGTCTCCTGCAAGGTCTGTGGGAGGAGTGCTGGGTGCTTTCTTAGAAAAGGAACAGAAATGCGTTGCTGCTGTTTTTATAGTCCATGACCCCTCTGCTGTGCTTTGACCTTCATGGAGGAGTGAGGGCTTCCACTTGGTCGGTGGAATAGCCCACCCTCGGTATTGATGGCCTGAGCATAATGACAGTAATGCATCTATGGCGTGGTGATGCCAATCTGTGTTATACTGCTGAAACTATCATAACAGTGGAAATCATTGACATATTGCAGGAATTCATGGCATTAGATTGTGAAACCCATGAATGTATGTCAAACGCTATCCATGTATGGCAGTAAACCAAGTGAATTTCTACTGAAAATGAGATACTGATGTGCAAAAGATTGTACTTCCAAATATATATATTTAAAGCAAATATTTGGATGATAATCACTACTGATTCTGGAACACAAGCCTGTAAGATTAAATGTAACCTGTCTGTTGTCTGGACCTGTAAGGTCTCTGGAAACTGAGCAACAACACTGCTTTAGGTGCATGTAAAACCAAATTAGCTCTGCTATACTATTTTAGATTGAGTTACTAGTGTATTTTTCAAATGTTCCACCCTCCCTGGTCCAAGAAGTTTCTCAGTCATTGTTAGACCCAGTGGTTTCTGACAAAGCCAGACAAAGTCCACCGTCCTAGATAGGATGAGTATGATACACTCATCAGATACCCTGTGCCCACCCTCTGGTAGCTCGGCACAGAGCTGTCAGGCTTATCCTCAGGGTCAAAGTGTAGAGCATTGGCAGAGCACCACCCTCGCAACACACTACGCCTCGTGATCCAGCCCCTTAGCCACTCAAACTACACCAGCCAACCCTACAAGTTGAAGCCGCTGGCGACACTTTGATTAGTTTGTCGGGACGACTTAAAGCGGAAGGAAACAGTTGCTAGGTTTCGTCCATCCAGATTAGGCAGTCAAGGCACCCAGCGACACCTTCACGAGTGCAGGATCACTATCCCCCACCCTGTAGGCAAAAGACTGACACCTGAAGCTGGTGTGCTTCTAATTTGGAGAAATGTTTCTCCCCAGATAGAGGTGAGAGCTGCAATTGCTTCAGGCAGCCCGCTGTGGGTACAAAAAAGGCACAACAAGACCCCTCGGGTCCATTCACAATGTTACCAACAACAGAGTACCTTGTGGGGGAGGGAGCCAGCGACTTTGGACTGAGGCTGCGATGTCAGGCACTGTCGTCCTCCCTATCTGGAGTTCCAAAGACAGTCGAGTCTTCCAGCTCGGGTCCCACAGACTCAGCAAACGTCCCCCAACACCCTTCGGACACCACACGCTATGAAGGCGCCAGCTAGCACGGATTTCCGGTTGCAAGCTTGGGTATCTTGGACTCGACAAACTGCACCCTGCCCTACCTCTTCCCTAAACCACACCATGCCCCAAGGGAGCACTCAGATGTAGCGAGAAACATGCAAAACTTTGGCAAGTAGTTTTTAAATGCCAAGCTGAGTAACAGTAACCTATACACACAGGCACGCCATGGCAAACCTGTGGTGCGTTTGAAGAGCTGCCTCCGTGTGTGGCACAACCAGAGCTGCAGGCCCACGGAGTAGCATTTGAGTTACATGCCCTAGATATATGTCTTACCACTGGATAACTCAATTCAGCCAACCATGAATATACCAATCACCAGTATGTATATGACAAGCACATCACTTTGGCACTGAATGGCTAGCACGTAGATCAGCGGAAAACCAGGAGGGACAAAAGCAAAATGTCGAGGGAAAGCACACTAAAAAAAGACATTTCCATCAGTCATCATGACGTGAATAAAAATGTACAAAGACCACCGATGTAGGTGAAACCCGGGTGAGGCAAGATTGCCCTTATCACTTTTTCACTTTACTAGATGACTGCATAAAGATTTTTTTGCTTCTACACTTTCCTGAACCACAGGGGCCATTGTGGGGGGCGAGGACAGCAAGGATTAGAAGGGTATCTCAGTGTGTGGTGGTTTCTTGCATGATTAAGAATATACCTGGAAGCCATAGGATGGACAAGTATAGGGGCTCAAAATGTAGAAATACAGAAGAATATTTGTAGTTACACTCAGTTCAGCAGTCATTACTTAGAGGTAAGTATATTGGAAGCACCTATAATTTCATTAAAGGTAAGTGTGATTTTAATTTATTAACGTTGTCATAGGTCAGAGTTTTCATAAGAAGAGCATTTTTGTTTCACTGATAAATTTGACACCGTTTGATGAATGTTCACAAGAATTTAGAAAAACAAAGTTCACTCGCCTCAGCTGCTTCCCAGAAAGATTTGTGCCAATCTGTGAATTGGAGCCCAAGAATAGGGGTGGGGGTCCAAAAAGCTTAATTTCCCATTTAAATTTCCATATGAAATTTGGGAAAGTAATTCAGAAAAACACAGCTGAGAAGAATTACATCAATTCTGACAGCAAGTTAGAACATTACTCAAAAAGTGTGCTTGCTTTTCATAACTTAGTATAAATTCTTTAAGCCATTTTCGAGATGTTTGTGTTTAAAGAGACGCTCGTGGTGGTCATGAAAGGGGTAGAAAAATAGTGATGTAGGAATTGTTAGTGGCAAGATATGATCTGATTAGCTACTTTAAAGCAGACTAGGGAATCCTGATTGGCTGGTCACAACCTGGTGGCTCATGGAGACGGTCCCTACGTCCTGAAAATTAATTTAAAAAACTTAAGGGGACAAGCTGAGCACACTCTGACTCTAAAGGGCATGGGGGTCCCAAAAGGTTCCGCCCTTGACAGGCTGGCTACAACATGGACTACATTACATTACAGGAGGTCCTCATTGAAAAGTATGGTAGTGAATTTCAGGTTTTGAAGGTCACAAAAATGAGCATATATAAAGGGTGATATATTTTAGATGCAATATACATTTGTTGGTGGTGCCATACTAATTTTAGGAAGATGTGGTGTGTTCTTAGGTGATTTTAGCCTGTGATAAAAGCAGATCATCTGCTGGGATTTTATGCACCATGTTTTGAAGAAACCGTTTTTCTCTCATTATTTTCTCATGGAGATTATGGAAAGTGGAAAAAAGCTGAAATGAGAGCTAATTTTTTATAAGATCACAAACTATTTTTCTCAGCCATGTGAAAACAAAGTCTGATATTCTAAGTAAAACATGTACTTCCAACAGCGGCAGCAGCCTGTCAGTTGATGCCCCTCTGTACTACTGTAGCCTCCCACCATGTTTTAACAAACAACTAGAGCACAAATATTCTGCATGAGAGCTAGAGCTGTGGCTCACCCAAAACCCCACTGATGGACCAAAAGCTGTAAAACGTACAGCATTTTATTTAGCAATGAACAAAGTGAGGGGGTTCTTTTTTTTCACAACTCAATTATATTTTTGAAAGCCGATACAGATTCGACGTCATTTAGAACGCTAGCAAAAGATAGTGACAAGCAGCATTGATTTCAACATTTTCCATAATAATATATCTGTGTTGATGTAAAAAACACATTAAAGAGAAAGGAAAAAATAAGATTTTAACAACAAACAATAGTGCCATAATAATATCGCTGGAGGCTTCCAGCGATCTAAGACATGTAAGTCAAAGCAATTTAATACACATGTAGATTAGGTCCTCATCCAAAGCGTTGCACAATACAATTAACCCCACAATTCTTCAACAGCAGAGACAGAGGCAGGGGATTCTAAGTCTAGTCTCCTGTAATCCGCCCACCGCTTCCATATCTTATAATGTTTCTGGGGGCACCCTCACACTGTAAAGACCAGGTTCTCTAGACCCATACAAAAGTCAAGTCCTTTCTTCCAGGTTGCAACCAACGGTGGAGAATTACTCTTCCGTACTCTATCCACATCGCGCTTAGCCAGCCTGAGGCCTAGAAATAGCAAGTTGCGCTTATATCTATTGCCACCTAGTCCCTCAGTTATTTGAAGCATAAACAATCGAGGCGTGGGTTGAATATCTCATCCCAGGACCACCGAAAGGCACGCATCAACCCCCCTCCAAAACCGCAATAAGGACATACACTGACAAATTGTAAGGAAGAAGTTGCCCTCAGCCGCCCACATCGCAGGCATCCAGGGGACGCGATCAGCCCCGCCTGCCACAGCCTATATCTGGTGAAGTATACCCGATGCAGGTATTTTAATTGGATCAGACGCAAGCGGGCTTCTTTCGCTGCACCACGTGGGGATTCGAGCTCCTCCACCCAGTCATCCTCGTTAAGGGGCCCCATGTCCAACTGCCAGGCCTCCTGTGTTTTATGCAGTGTGGTGGGGGTGTTATTTATGAGCGTACAGTAGATCTTAGTTATTTTGTTATCCCCTAGATCTCCCATAAAGACTTTGGCCTCGATGGGGTTAAATTCAGGTATAGTATCTTTTTGCGCCAAATATGGAGAGAGGGCATGTCTCAGTTGTAAGTACTTGCAAAATAGTGTGTGAGGCATATTAAATTCTGTCTGTAGTTCTTGAAAAGACTTCAGGCTACCTCCATGCATAATTGCCCCTACTGTATCAATGCCAATGGCCTCCCAACCCCGAAACCCAGGTAGCTGCATCACTTAGGCTAGCTGACCATTGTGCCATAGGGGGGTTTCTCTTGTCCGTTTACCCCACCAGCCCATCGCATGCAGTGCTCATTTCCACACCTCACAGACCGTCCTGGTCGCTGGCAGCAATGCCTTAAGCTGTGGGCTTGAATATAAGATCTGGTGTAGCGACATGACCCCCATTCGCCAACTCTCCACTGCATATGCTGGGTCCCTGCGATCTCCATACCACCAGTCATTGAGGACCTATATGTGCGAGGCTGAATGATAGGCCTGAACATCTGGAGTGGCAGTGCCTCCACAGTAAGTAGATTGACAGCAAGTTCTCAGAGCGCCGCACGCCGCTCCTCCCTCCCAAAGAAATCGAGCGGGGATCGAGTTAAGCTGCCGGAACCAGGTCGGCTGTATGTAACAAGGATGATTCTAGAGCTGATAAAGTAGGCGGGGCAGGGATACCATCTTGAATATGGCAGATCTGCCAAGTAAGGAGAACGGCAGGTGAGACCGCACGCGGACCTGTTTCGCTGTCTGCCCCCATCAGGGGGGACAAATTCCTGTCCCACGAAATCGATTGGGATATTGGATAGAAACCATGCGCTCAGCTGATCTCCATCACGCAGATGGCAAAAATACGATTTACTTCTATTCATATAAAGGCCAGAGGTCTCCCCGAATATCTGCATGACTCTGAAAATGCGCGGGCCGGTCACATCCGGTCGGGTGAGAAAGAACAAAATGTCATCCACGTATGGCACGATGCGGTCGGAAATCTCTCTCGACCACTCAAAGCCCTGGATCTGGACATCAAACCTCACCCACGCTGCCAATGGCTCCATAGCCAAGGCAAACAAGTAGGGAGATAGGGGGCAGCCCTGACGAGTGCCCCGCGTGATAGCAAAGCAGCCCAAGATGGAATCCGCAATCCTAACAGACACTGATAAGTCTGTGTATAACAGCTGTATGAGTGTTAGCAGACGAGAGCCAATGTTTAGGCGACTGAGCAGGGCGAAGAGATAGACCAACTAAGCGAGAGGAAGGCTTTGTCCATGTTGGCCAGAAGTAGTGCCGCAGGCTCCCCCAATTCGTCCACTGCCGGGATAGCATTGTGTGCTCAACGAATATCAAAGCGTGTAGCCTGGCCGGGCATAAATCCTGCATGATCAGGATGTTTAAGATCTGAAATGTACGGGACAAGGCGGTTTGCGTTTACCTTAGCCAAGAGCTTGGCCTACACATTTAGGAGCGAGATCGGACGATAGGACGAATGGAGTTCCGGTGGGCGACCTGGCTTGAGGAAGACTACTATCTCGGCGTGTCTCCAGTCTTGCGGGAGGCAACCGTCTTCAGCTGCTGCATTAAGGGTCACAAGGCAGGGTGCCATTAACTGGGACTGGGACTGGTTATATTTGAGAAATTCACAGGGGAAGCAATTGGTCCCTGGCGCCTTGCAAGAGTTGATGCTAACTAAGGCTGTTTGTATCTCATCTATCGACAGTGGGGCATCCAAGACATTCCGTGCTGTGAGAGACCGTGGGGAAGATCGTCAATTAATTTATATACAATGTCAGCAGACAACGTCTCCCGGTAAGCATATAGAGTGTCGAAATAGGAAGCAAAGCTAGTTGCTATCTGCTGTGGATCTGTAAGGGTCAGACCCTCAGGGTCCTGTATTGTTTGAGTGGCTTGGGCTGCATTGATCGCTGACAGAAGCGATGTAGCATGGCACTCGACTTGTCACCCCACTGGTAGATCGGGCTGCGCGTCGCGAGCCAGTAAAGCCGTGCCTCGCCCAGGAGCTCGATAGCATATGTTTGTAGAGCACTGAGCAGCTGTCTACGCGCAGTGCTCCCTCCCGACTGCTACGTTCCAGGTCTATCAGTCTGGCTTCGGCCTGAATTAGTGTCTCCCGACGTTGTCCACGTCTTGCTGCGAAGAAGGCGATATCTATCCCTCTAAGCGTAGACTTCATCGTCTTCCATAGTGTCATAGGGGATGAAACTGTCCCGGCTTTGAGTGAAAGGTAGTCGGTAATAGATGTGTGGATTTGCAGCACATACTGCTTATCCTGGAGGAGCCAGCGGGAGAGCCGCCAGCGGAACAGAGATTGCCTCGGGCCCAAGGTCAGCTGTACAGACACAGGTGAGTGATCCGATAGACCTTGTGGCAATATCTCTGCGAATTGTAATCTATGGGCATGAGTTTCTGATATAAATAAATAATCAATGTGAGAAAATGACTCGTGTACGCTGGAGAAATATGTGTATTCATGTGCAGTTGGGTGTATAGCCCACCATGAGTATGTCCAGCCCATGCCCTGAACCATGGGCTGTAGTTTAGATTCCAGAGTTGACGGTGGCCTCCCTCCGCTACGCCATCTATCTCGTGCCAGACCCAGCACATCATTCCAATCACCTCCCACTACCGTGAATCACAACAGGATCTCGGTCCATAGTGCTGTCAATCACTCTATCAAATTCCATGCCAATGGGGGGGGCATACACGCTACCAAGGACAAGAGGTTCCCCATACAACGTTCCGGAGACCACAATGTAATGCCCCTGGGGGTCAGACCATAACTTACTGTGGACAAAGGGAATGTTGCGATGAACAAGGATCACTACACCTCGTGAGACCCTGGTAAACCCAGAATGAAATGTCTGTACAAATCTGAAGTGCGCCAAGCACGGTGTCTTGGTGCCCAATAAGTGGGTCTCCTGCAGAAGCAGGACATCCGCTCTGTATCGTTTTGCTTGTTGTACACACTGTCCCTGCTTAATTTTGGCTAGGAGACCATGAATATTCCAACTGATGATTTTAAGTTCCCGGCCCTCGGGCATCCCCTGATTACGTGACGTACCTGGCATGGGATTCCCATAGGGTGGTGTGGGCCATAGATGTGATTAGCCTGCCTAAGACCATGTTCAAGTGGATTGAAAAGGCACTAACCCAAAATAGTTGCAACATAAACTCCCAAATAAACCTCCCATCCCTCCTCCCCCCACCACAATACCTCATAAACATAGAAGTATCTATCGCAGCATGCAGTGCAGCCGACCCCGAAGGAAGGTTGGTAGCAACATGCAGCCAATGGATCCCCTGAAACAATCCCCTGCACATATTAGTGTCTTTTTTACAAAAAAGGAAGGTGCACCAGAGAAAAGTGCAAACTTGAGTAAGTCCTTAGAATTCCTTTTAATTTTCATATATGTTTTTTCATAGAGTAAAAGATCAGCCAACGCGTTTCGTTCTTTAAGATAAGAACTTCTTCAGGGCTGAAATAAGTAACAAACAAATATGTAGACATAACTACATGCATATACAACATATATATACATATATATACAATCAAAAAGCTACATACACCACATAAGACCATGCATAAAAGAACATTGTTGCATATAAATATAGACAATAATGCATATGTATATATACAAACATACAACGTTATTCATATAGAAAAAGAGTAATAAAAATACACATAAAAACAATAGAATAAGAAGACTACATATATACACCATTTACAAACAATAAAAAGAGAAATTCTCATTCATATTAACAGGGTACTGATATACTAAACACAAATTCATTAGTGTAGGATTTATGTGAATATATTCAACACATACATGTTATAAGAAGAGGGTAATAACCATGATCTGCAGGACCTATAAAATTGCAAAAAACTGACCAATTAATAAAAACCAAAAATTATAAATATATATATCTCACCAGTATCTATACGTAGTAGAGAAAATGAAAACGGTCATCCAGAAGTCTGTAATTCATATATCGCCGTGTAATCGGTAATAGGAAAGTTTCTTAATATAGATTCAGATGGATAGTTTCTGAGAGATTCCAATGTACTGTAAAATAGAGACAAGAAAAAGAAAGAACGAAAAGAGAGAGAAATGGACAAGAGAAGGTAAAGACAGAAAGAAAAAGAAAGAAAAAAGGAGAGTAAAGAATACAATATAATATAATATATATATTCACTAAAAGTTCCTGAAGTCAAAATATCTGCAAAAATACCAAAATATAAGGCAAAACCAAAGGGGTAAAGATGTATCTCACCTAAAGTAGGAAGGTGCTACGCAATACAAATCACTTCACGGCGAAAGATGAGTCCATATCCTCAAGATCCCATAATACGGATTCGAGAGTATAAAATGTGCAGTTCCGCACACTAGAGGAAACCAAAAAACAGAAAGCAGGAATGTACTAAGCAATAAAGTATTACGAATAAACAAAGAATAAAACAACAGATAGAAAGAGAGGGGGGGTAGAGAGAATATGTCAAGAATCACTATAAACAATATAATGACTGTTTATATAGTAGTACAACAAACAGGGGTGTCAATAATAAAACGACCCATAAAGAAATAATATAAGTAATATAATAACTGTTTAAGTAATAATACAAAAAACAGGGGTGTCAAAAGTAAAACAACCCATTAAAAAATAGTATAAACCATTAAATGCACTAGTTGCTAATCATCAAAAACCACAATAACAACAAAAAAAAGGGGTTACCAAAAACAAATAATCCAAACGATCGACTCAATATGGTAAATTGCACAGAAGAAGGGCCAACACAGAAAACGCGTCACCCAAAATGAAAACCGAAAGTGTTTTGGCAGACAACTAAAGAGAGCGCGTATTCATTGGTCTCAAGGGTCCAAATCGTATGCTGCAATATATTTTAACCATGTAACTAAAGGGTGCCACACCAGGGTCCAAACGCCGATGAATAAGTAGCAGGCATACTAATAAGCTACAATAAAAGAAAACTTACCCAATTCAAATGCGAAAAGGCATGGCACCGATACCGTAGTCCGATCGGCAAACGTATTTTCAAATGAACCGCGGAGAAAGAACCTCATTATACCACCTGGTCGACGTAAAAGCGTCACCTTACGTCGTGAAAATCGGCACCATCTTTGAATGGAGTTTCAAAAGATGCCGAATAGTTTACTCTGAGATAACATGCTAACAATCTGTACGGACAACAATGAGAGTAAACAGTTAGAAAAAGACACCCTATTAGAATGGTGTAGCAGGCATGCTGAGTAGTTACTCAAAGCAGAAGGACTAACAACAAACATGTGCAACTAAAAAATAATAACCTAGCGTGTAAACAAAATGTCACGCAGTTCCATTACGGACAAAATTGAGAATAAGAAGATAGAGACAGACGCCCTATTGGAATGGTGTCGCGGGCATGTAGAGTGGTTCTTCAGAAAGCGAGAAATAACCACATAAACAGCATATGTCCAAAAAGCCAAGTAAGGTAATACAGAAAAAATTTATTTAAGAATAAACAAAACCCAAAAAGTGAATACAAAAGACATATATAAAAAATCAGTATAAGTATAGAAAAAAGCATATAATAATATATATAAGAGAATAATAATAAAAATAAGCAACAAACCACAGACAGAGATCGGAAAAGATATATGAGATGACAGAACTATAGTAAAGCAATTCCGACAAAATAACTAAATCAAGATAGAGTGCTAATAAAACATCCAGCAGATGTCTTCAAGCGGATATTGATATACAGATATGTATAAAGTTGAAAGGAACCCATGTAGAAAATACATGATTACATAAAGGGAGTACAGCAAAGTAGTGTTAATCGATAGGGCATGTACATATATGTAGAAGGTATTAGCGGGTAACAATTAAAATCGATCTGTACCTAACAAAAAACGGGCCAATTATGATGACACAAACTATCTGAAAAATATATAAAGTAACAATTAATTGACCATTTTTACAAAAAGTAGTGCATCTCTGTATCGGTATTATGTCCCAAAGTAGTGGCCCGTAGGCGACATATCCATTTAGCTTCCACTTGTCTCAGGATCAATTCCCTGTTTGAACCTCTTTTGCCTATAGGGATATGTTCAATGCCATGAAACCAAAAAGATGAGCGATCATTATGTTTGGTCCTGTAGTGTTCAGTTATGGGGTATCTTATGTCATCGTTTAGAAGAGCTCGCCTGTGTTCTTGTATACGTATCTTTAAGGGGCGAATGGTACTTCCCACATAGATGATGCCACAATCACAACCAAGAATATATACAACATAGGTAGTGTTGCAGTTAATAAATTGGTTGATATCAAATTTACGTTCACTGTTATAGGAGAAAGTCTTGGTTTTATGCTTGCCCATGGGACAGATGTTACAACTTCCACAGACAAAGAATCCCTTAGGTTTTTCGGGGAGCCAAGTACCAATGGTTTGAGGAGTAGTAATATAGCTAGGGCAAAGTTTGTTTCTCAATGATAAGCCTTTTTTGTATGTAATGGCAGGTGTGGTAGTAATACAATCTTTCAATCCATTGATAGAGGTTAAAAGGTGCCAATTTCTCTTTAGAGCTTTAAAGATATCATCACTATGTGTGGTATACTGTGTGATGAATCTGGCTCTGTTGTTGGTTCTATTATTAGTTATAGGTTTATCAAGTAGTGTATGGTCCCTAGTCGTAGACAGGATTCTTTGTTCAGCTTTATTCAGTATTTTGTTATTATACCCTCTATTCTGAAATCTTTTTTTGGTTTCTTTAACATTGAAGAGAAAGTTACTCTCCTCACTGCAGTTTCTCCTAATGCGTGTTAATTCCCCGAAGTGATGATATCTTTAAAGCTCTAAAGAGAAATTGGCACCATTGGTACTTGGCTCCCCGAAAAACCTAAGGGATTCTTTGTCTGTGGAACTAGTGCATTTAATGGTTTATACTATTTTTTAATGGGTCGTTTTACTTTTGACACCCCTGTTTTTTGTATTATTACTTAAACAGTTATTATATTACTTATATTATTTCTTTATGGGTCGTTTTATTATTGACACCCCTGTTTGTTGTACTACTATATAAACAGTCATTATATTGTTTATAGTGATTCTTGACATATTCTCTCTCCCCCCCCCCTCTCTTTCTATCTGTTGTTTTATTCTTTGTTTATTCGTAATACTTTATTGCTTAGTACATTCCTGCTTTCTGTTTTTTGGTTTCCTCTAGTGTGCAGAACTGCACATTTTATACTCTCGAATCCGTATTATGGGATCTTGAGGATATGGACTCATCTTTCGCCGTGAAGTGATTTGTATTGCGTAGCACCTTCCTACTTTAGGTGAGATACATCTTTACCCCTTTGGTTTTGCCTTATATTTTGGTATTTTGGCAGATATTTTGACTTCAGGAACTTTTAGTGAATATATATATTATATTATATTGTATTCTTTACTCTCCTTTTTTCTTTCTTTTTCTTTCTGTCTTTACCTTCTCTTGTCCATTTCTCTCTCTTTTCGTTCTTTCTTTTTCTTGTCTCTATTTTACAGTACATTGGAATCTCTCAGAAACTATCCATCTGAATCTATATTAAGAAACTTTCCTATTACCGATTACACGGCGATATATGAATTACAGACTTCTGGATGACCGTTTTCATTTTCTCTACTACGTATAGATACTGGTGAGATATATATATTTATAATTTTTGGTTTTTATTAATTGGTCAGTTTTTTGCAATTCTATAGGTCCTGCAGATCATGGTTATTACCCTCTTCTTATAACATGTATGTGTTGAATATATTCACATAAATCCTACACTAATGAATTTGTGTTTAGTATATCAGTACCCTGTTAATATGAATGAGAATTTCTCTTTTTATTGTTTGTAAATGGTGTATATATGTAGTCTTCTTATTCTATTGTTTTTATGTGTATTTTTATTACTCTTTTTCTATATGAATAACGTTATATGTTTGTATATATACATATGCATTATTGTCTATATTTATATGCAACAATGTTCTTTTATGCATGGTCTTATGTGGTGTATGTAGCTTTTTGATTGTATATATATGTATATATATGTATATATATGTTGTATATGCATGTAGTTATGTCTACATATTTATTTGTTACTTATTTCAGCCCTGAAGAAGTTCTTATCTTAAAGAACGAAACGCGTTGGCTGATCTTTTACTCTATGAAAAAACATATATGAAAATTAAAAGGAATTCTAAGGACTTACTCAAGTTTGGACTTTTCTCTGGTGCACCTTCCTTTTTTGTAAAAAAGTTCTTTCTCATCTGATTTTCAGTGGAGTCCTTCTGCGGCGGACTTTGGAAGAATTGTGCACAGGACATCTACTATTGTACATTTGGGTTTGAGGTGCTGAACCAGTGGTCAGCCGTGGTGGTTTCTTTTGGTTAAGTACATATTAGTGTCTTATAGCTGAGGTAAACTTGCACGTAGTAGCCCAAGTGGTAGTGACATCCCAAGATGAGTTCAGTTCACGGGCATAGTAGACCAAGACAGCATTCAGGATGCAGCTGGCTCCGGTTGGTCTTCTGTCAGGTGCCGGCAAAACTGGCTTCGGGTCTTGGAACGCTACTTGGAACGTGAGTGGTGGCGCTGTTTTTCAACCGCCCCCAGAGAATCACGCCCATTGCCCCCGAAGAACAATCAGAGTCAAATCATAGGTGGGTTATGCGGATTGGGTTTGAAGGTCTCGTTGGCCCAGCGAAATAACTCTTCAGGTGTTTCGAAAAAGCGCGTTCTTGACTGGTAGATCACTCTAAGGTGGGCAGGGAAGAGCAGAGAGTACTGGATCTTAAGGCCGTGGAGACGTGCCTTCGCTTTCGTGAACGATTGCCTGTGCTGCTGTACCAATCTGGTGTGATCCGGGAAGATCATGATGCGCTGGGAAGCAAATACCAGAGTCTCTTTTAGGCGAGCTTGTCGCAGTATGATGTCTCGGTCTTTATAGTTGAGAAGTCGTAGGATTATCGGCCGGGGATGTGCACCAGGTGGCGGCTTCTGCATTAGCGCCCAAAGCGTGCGCTTGATTATAAAGCAGGGAGAGACCGTGTCCGGGAGGAGCCAGTCCAGCAGCCATTTGGTCAGAAAGTCCTCGATATTGCTGCCCTTGCAGCCTTTGGGGAACCCAATAAAACAGAGATTATTGCGGTGAGCCCGACCTTCCTTGTCCTCCACTCTTGTCGCCAGGCCTTTCTTTGGTGACTCGAGGCTGTGAACTTTCTTTTGAAGGCCGGTCACTGTGTCCTCTACAGTGGAGATTCGGAACTCCGTCTCCGTAATCCTCTGTACGGCATTGCTAAGATCTTGTCGAAGGAGCATGATGTCGGAGCCAACAGCCCCGATCTTGGCCTCGAGAGTCTCCCGGGACTGTGTGATTGCCGGTTGTAGCGCCTCATTGTTGGGCATAGCTGTGTCAGTATCCCCTTGGCTTGGCCCCTGCGAAACCGCCCCGGTGATCTTATCTATTGTACTCTATTTGTACGCCATTCCAGTTGGTTTGTCCTTGGCCATGCTGTGAGGATATGTGGGTCGCGGTACACCTGCACCCAAGCCCAGCAAATTTCTCCACGGCATAGTTCAAGGCGGGCCACTAGCACTTCGCCACTCCTCCACTTGAGGGAAGCGGCCAGGGAGGGGGCACCATGTCCACAAGCCGCACTGAAACTAATCCAGCCGCTTCCGTTAGCCGGGCACCCCAACCTCCCCTAGCGGGTGCCATCTCTCTCCAACAGACTCGTCCGCCTCTGGCGGATAGTTGCCCAAGAGTTCGGGGGGGGAATGGCTGAATGCAACCAGGCCCCCTTTAACACTCCTCCACGGGCAATAGTGACCCAGCAGCTGCCCCGGTCAGCACCCCAACTCGCAGGCACAAAAAGACAGGTGGAGCACAGGTCCAATTCTGTCTATTGCTCGCACCGGCAAGCAGTATGATAGGGCTTGTTATCCAACCCCCTCCACGATCTCCTGCAGGAGGGGGTCGTCACGTCAGGCAGATGGTACAGGAATGTGACCCCCCATTTTATCATCTCTTTAGCAGGGCACTGTGCAGGGGTGAGCTCAACGCCCTGTCTACAGCCTCCATAAACATGGGTGTGGCCGCCTGCCGCCTACAGCGGCAGTATCGTTGGCAGTATAGTTAGCTCAGGTCCGAAGGCTCAGACAACGTCCAAGGGCCACCCCAGCATCGCCCGTCACCTTGTTAATCTTAGCCGGCAGCACAGCAAGCAATGCCGCCTAGCTGTCCACCGTGGCAAGACCAGGCCGCCGGAACACGGAGTCAGCCGTTGAGCGGCAGAGGCAGGACTTTGCAGCCCGCTCGGCTCTCCACCGCAGGTCCGTAGTGTAGATCAGTCCCGTGGGAAAAGAGGGAGGCCCAGGACCGCACGGTCGGCCGCACAGTCAAGGACCCAGGGGACACCAGGGGTCCGCAGGCCTGCCGCTGCTCGAACTAGCCGCCGAGGCGCCCAAAGTAGCGGAAATCATGGTCGCCAATGCCAGGGTCACAAGTCACTGCTGCAGGCTGTCCTACCTGTCGGATTGCTGCCCCGATTTCAGCGCTGGTCGTCTCCCATAAATAGTGCTCGAACCACCGCTCACCGGCCATTTACACGGTGAGCCGCCAGCCCCGCTCGTGTAGGCCGCACACCTCCGGTTCCCGCAGCGCCTGTCACGGACCTCGATCGCCACACCGGAGCCAGCAGCAAGAGTCGATCACGCACGGGGCTTGGTCGATGGTAGGGGATTAGTCATGATAAATGTAGGATGTTAGTCGGGCTACAGGGAGCTGGGCGATGGCACGTCCTCCATGTTAGACCGCCAAGCCACGCCCCCTCGAGGGGGTTCTTTTTGTTGTAGAAATTATGTTTAGCACTCTAGAAAGCTGAAATGAAAACACATTCCTTCTTTGAGTTGTCAAACATCTTCCTACTCCATTTCAATAAAACTTTCTGATATGCAGATTGAAAATACTCTTCCACACCAACAGCAGCTTTTCAATTAAGTCCCTTGTGATCAACTGCAGCTTTCCCAGAAAGTTCCAATAGGTACCTTGTGTGCCAACATTCAAAATTTATGACAAAAGTGTGACACACCTGAATGCCATCCTTATGGAAGCAAAGCTTTAAAATACAAATCATTTCATAGAGAGAATACAGCACTAAATTAAACAAGCATTTGCAATGCAAAAGGTCGCGCATTCACACGAGTTTGAGCTATTGGCATTGTAAATGACAATGCCTTTTATTTATGTTTTGAGTTATAAAACATAAATAAAAAGGCATTGTCATTTACAATACCAATAGCTTAAATTCTTGCAAATTTGAGACCTATAGCATTGCAATAAAGGGCCTTCTCGACAGCTTGTTAGATTGTGAATATCAGAGGAAGAGACTGGCCTGCGATGTCTTCAAAGTAGTGGTAAATAGTGCAGTGAAGAAGATGTGTAAATGTTGTAAATTACACAGATACAAAATGTGAAGTGAGAGTTAAATATGATCTTAGCTATAAACACTAACAAAGCACTTCAACACCTTTTGCTCTGTGATTACACTGTCGCGGCTCAGGAGGAAGAGTGGGAGGGAGGCTAGTTCCTGCCCCCTCTGTTATTTGAGTTTGCGTAATGGCATTGCTACATTTGGCCTAATAAAAAACATTCCAGCTGTAGTAGTGCCCTGGCTTCACCTCCAGGTGCAGGGCGGGCTGTGCTTTATGGCAGGCATGAAGGGACGGAGGGAGGGTCTCGGCTGCAGTTCTGGACTCGTACAGTGCCCCTGCTATTACTAGTGAGCGAGAGGCACTGAGGTGGTGGTATCGGTATTGGTGGTGTTGGTATTGGTATTGGTGGTGGTGGTATTGGTGGTGGTATTGGTATTTGTGGTAGTGGTGCTAGTATTGGTACTGATATTGGTGGTGGTACTGGTATTGGTGGTGGTGGTACTGGTCTTGGTGGTATTGGCATTGGAGGTGGTATTGGTGGTGGTATTGGTAGTGGTGGTGGTGGTGGTATTGGTGGTAGTGGAATTGATGGTGGTGGTGGTATTGGTGGTGGTGGTGGTGGGGTATTGGTGGTGATGGTATTGGTGGTGGTTTTGCTGTTGGTGGTGGTATTGGTGGTGGTGCTGGTAGTGTTGATGGCGGCGGTGTTGGTGGTATTGGTGGTGGTTGTAGTGGTATTGGTGGTGGTGGTGGTGGTGGCATTGGTGGTGGTGTTGGTGGTGGTATTGGTGGTGGTATTGGCGGTGGAGGTGGTAGTGATGCTGGTTTTATTGGTGGTGGTGGTATTGGCGGTGGTGGTGGTATTGGTGGCGGTACTTGTGGTGGTATTGATGGTGATGGAGGTGGTGGTATTGATGGTGGTGGTGTTGGTGGTGGTATTGGTGGTGATGGTATTGGTGGTGGTGTTGGTGGTGGTATTGGTGGTGGTATTGGCGGTGGTGGTGGTATTGGTGGTAGTGATGCTGGTTTTATTGGTGGTAGTGGTATTGGTGGTGGTGGTATTGTTCGTGGTGGTGTTGTTAATAAAACAGGCTTTTGAAAACAACCCATCAAGTGGCTTTAGCACAGATGACATGTAACACAGATGTGCTGTGTCAGCTGCAGCCCATTAGCACAGGATTATGTGCTACCTGGAATTCACATGACTTTCTCTAATCATTTCTAAATCCATTTTACTTGGAGGGGGAGGGGTTGAAACAGACATGAGATAATGTCGGGTTAAAGGGATTGAAAGCAGGAGCCCATGTTACGGGGGCGGCCGTGCTGCTTAAAAAAAACACAAGCGGTTGCAACTGAAGCAGTGCTTATCCGGCCTGCAGTAAGAGAAACTCAAAGAAGTAATTAGTACTTACAGACTAAATTACAGGTCCTGTGTAACAACCGAAGTAAAAGGGCCAGTCGCCATGGGAGGGTACATATGAAGACAAGGCGGTACTGAGGAGAGACTAACAAGCCTGTTAATGAATCCGAAGGCAGCATTTACAAAACACAATGACACAAGCCAATGAAACATATGGGAGGAGAGTGGGCGCAGCTTCTCTCCCATGCTCTACTGCAGCAGAATCGCAGAGCGAGCAGCGAATGCTCGCTGCCACTAGGATCGACCTATAAATTAGGTGTTTCTTTTTGCCAGAGAAATTAAAGTTAGTGCTCTAGAAAGCTAAAAGGAGGTCACATTTTGTACTCAAATATCTTCATCATACATGTCAGTAAAACAATGTGACATGTAGAGTCCAATATGTACTTATAATTCAGCAGCTGTCTGCCAGTTAACTCCATAGTAATCAACTTCAGCGTTGCCACAAAGTTCTAATGAAGAACTGTAGCTCTAACATTTTACAGTCAAGACAAGTGATACACTCCTAAAAGCCATTTTATTGGAATTGGGGATGTTAAATATAAAGCCTTTCCCGATGAGCAGGGTAAAGTAACTGAGCATTAAAATATTAATGCAGGCATGAAACCAGAGGGTTAAAAATGTGAGAAGGTGTGGGTTTTTATTAATTTGAGGCAGTGTAATTTTAAAAGGGGCTAAAATGGCTGAGAGATGTGTCTGCATCAGTACAGCATCACCTTTTTACATCTATTTATTCAGCATAGCCATTGTGCTGGTTAGGTATGCTAATGAGAGCTTAGCTTACTTTAAAACAGCCCTAGTAGTTCACTGAAAAAACACAGGTTAAACTGACGTTATAGTTAGGTGTTAAATGAGGTAAAAACAAAGAACCTCTGAAATTCACCCGATAAAGTTTACAGGGCAAACTATAACTTGCGTCTATGCCATGTACTGCTTGTGACCTCACATATTACATTACTCATGAAATGTTAAATGATATCATTGCTCACTCCACTCTCTCTATGAGGGTGTCTAACATGCCACTCTGTGACATTCCACTTCACTCTACAACACTCTACTCCTCGCTATGTCCCTCTACTCTACGATACACCACTCCATTACACTTTATGACATGTCATTCCACTCTACGACACCCCACTCCACTCTACAACTGCCACCCTATGCCCCTCCGCTGAGCATACTGTATGACACGCCACTCAATGTCATGCCACTACACGACTTGAGAGTACAATGTACGCCACTCCACTCTACAACACTCTATGCCCACCACTCTCCCCACTGTGTGGCACTCTACTCTACGACACTCTACTCCACTCCATCCATGCAACTCACTCTATGCCACTCCACTCCACTTTACTCCAATATGTGCCACGCTACTTTCGACACTGCACTTTACACCACTCCACTGTATACCTCTCCACTCTAAGACACTCTACGCCACGCCACTCCACAACCATCTAGTCCACTTTATGCCCCTCAGGTCTAAGCCACTCTACTCCACTCTACGACATGCAACACCACTCTATGACACACCACTCTATGGTATGACATGTCACTCCACTGTAAGACATTACATTCTACACTACTCCACTCTAAGACACTGTATTCCATACCACTCTGTGACACTTCACCCAACTCTATGACATGTCACTCCCCCCACGCCACTCCACAACACACCACTCCACTCTACAACATGCCACTACACTCTACAACACACCACTACACTTTACAAGATGCCACTCCACTCCATGATACACAACTCCACTCTACTCTATGACAACCAACTCTATGCCACTCCACAACACTCTACTTTCTTCTATGCTCCTCCAATCTACTCCATTTCTTGACACGCCACTCCATTATACACCAAGTCACTTCACTGTACGCCACTTCACTTCAGTACACTCTACACCACTTCACCCTATCCCCCTACACTCAAACACACTGTATGACAAGCCACTCTTTTACATGCCACCCTCTCTAGAACACTCTACTCCATTCTATGTCCCTCCGTTCTAAACCATTGTGCTACACTCTATGACACACCACTCCACTCCACCCCAATCTACTCTATGACACACTGTTCCACTCTACGACACGCCACTCCACTCTTCGACACGCCACTCCACTTTACGGCCCTCCTCTCTAAGACAATCTATGACACGTCATTTTATGACACAGCACTCCACTCTGCTCTATGACACCCCACTGCATTCTACTGTACTCTACAAAACTCCACTCAACGACACTACACTCAACGATTTGAAACACTTTTATTTTTAGGAAAACTTGAATTATTATTTCTATACAAAACAAACTTAAAATACTCAATCATTATAAATTCTAAAATTATAATTATAACTTACTATAACTTGCACACCTTGGTACACAGTGTTGTGAACTCGGTACACAAACACTTTACATATTGTATCTAAGTTAAGCCTGACTGTGTTTGTGTCAAGCTTCCAGGGGGTTAAGCACATGTTAACTTTGTGACTTTTGTGGTTCCTAACATGGTGGTTGATACTTGAGTGGGTATTAGACCAGTCAGCCTTAGAGTGTTCTTTTCTTGAAATTTTGCCTTGATCATCCACTTTTGCTGATCGTATTTGTTTGTCTTAGGAATCTGTGCACTTTACCACTGCTAACCGATGCTGAAGTGTGTGTGCTCTCTCCTTAACACATGGCGAAATTGGCTTACACCCAATTGGTACAATTAATTTACTTGTAAGTCACTAGTACAGTGGAAATGAAATGAACAAATGTATTGTCTGATCAATTAAAATTATCACAGGGATACATTACAATACCTTTCCAGAAATTTAACATATAATATTCTTGTATCGACCATGCAACATTATGGGATCATTCGGCAATTCGATTAGAACTAATAAACATAAAATCAATCAAGGTGAAAAATAAAGCTATATTTGTCCTAGGCCGCAGAAAACCATACGGGTTGCATCAAAGGGCAAAGTGCTTGTAGGCAGTATATGCATAAAAATTCATCAGGGTTAAACAATACGTCAAAGTGCCATGTGAAATCATTTAACAGTCCAATTAAAACCAAAACGTATAAAATGCATCAGAGTAAAGATAAAGCTGCATTTATCCTAGTCCATAGAAAACCGTACAGGTTGCTTCAAAGTGCCAAGTGCTTGTAAACATTATATACATAATAATTCATGGGGGCGTGGCTTGGACGCCGATCGAGTACAAGCTCTGTCCCAACAGCCGCCGCTTGGCACCATCCTGACCTCTCAAGTGACATATCTTATGCCAAAAAGATAACCCAGCAACCCTAGAGTCGGAGCTAGCCCCTAACAGGAATTGCCAGGAGGAAACACCATAGAGAAAGCCCGGCCAGCTCAAGAAGCCAACAGACAAAATGGCGGCACCCACCAGTAGCGGAGAGCAAGACGACATGGCGATGGCGCCCGCTGTGCTCGGAGACTGAGAAGGCCCCGCGAGACCACCTGGACCCACCCTGCCAGCAAGGAAAGCAACGGTAGGCCGGGAAGCCGACCAAGGAGCGGAGATTTGAATGCAGGCAATCCTGGGACGAGGGTGTGTGTTTTGTGCAGCTGGCCGCAGTGAGCGTAGGAGGTGCTGGGGGCGGACTGAGCCCTCTTCCCCTATCTTGATCCCCCACAATGGATAATTGGGAGGAGTGAGATGCTCTGAGTGCCGAGGCGTGACGGGGACCTACTGAGCAAAGAACCAGTCTGAAGCAAGGATCTCCCTTCCCCCCTTCAAGGACACAGGTCCTTGGCGCAACCAAGATGGGCCAGGAGTTGTAGGGGGAAATGACCAGGCCTCGCAGTGTGAGGCCCAACGAGCGCACTATGTGGTGAGGGCTGGGAACCCACCCAGCAACGGAACTTTGATAGCACCTGAGGGCTCGCAAGGAGCAGAGTCCGAACTGCGACGGGCAGCTGCTGTTGCACGGGCTCCTACTAACTCCCTAGACACTACTGCGCCCTCTCAACAGCAAGACCGCGGTGGAAGACAGGGCAAACGAAACACGGGTCCCAATTATAAAGAGCCCCACATCCTGATAAGCTGGAGACAAGTAGTGCAATTGTGGCAACAGCAGCACAATTCTGAGTCCTCCCCTGAGAAGGCACAGGAAACCTGCCCATCGGTTAAAAAAACGACAGCAAGTGGCATAGAGGGAAAATGGGAAAGCAGACCAAAAGAAGAGAAAAGGAGGACATGCAGGCTGACAAACACTCTGAAGAGAGCGAAATGCACCCCCCTCAACGGGCACCCCGGACAACCCGACCTTGCAAGACATTCTACAGGCCATAAATGCCTCTAGTGAGAGGCTGGAGACCAAAATTGGCTCGATAGGTGCAGACTTGGGCCTGCTGCGAGATGATCACAGATGGCTAACAGAAAGAGTAGCAACAAATGAGCGCCAAATCTCTGAATCTGGCCCTGCGCTAACAGAAATGAAGACACAACTTACTGTGCTGGAAACAAAGGTGCGCGTATTGGAACTCCGGGCGGAAGATTCAGAAAATCGCTCAAGAAGAAATAATATCAGGGTGACTGGCCTACCCGAGAAAACTGAAAGAACAGACATGGTGGGGCATCTGGAGGAGTGGTTTCGTACGACAGTGGCACCAGAGGGGCTCTCACCATTCTATGCGCTTGAGAGAGCCCACCGAGTCCAGGTGAGACCACCTGCACCGGGAGCTCCTCCACGGCTGGTAATAGCGAAGTTGCTACACTACCGAGATAGAGACCACATACAGGCACAGGCCCGATGGCAAGGAGAACTCAGAGTCAACAACGTGGTAGTGCGGATATTCCCGGACTTCTCTAGGGAAGTACAACAGCAAAGGAGGTCCTTCCAGAGCATCAAGGCAAAACTCCGACAACTGGATTATAAATATGCTATGCAGTACCAAGCCAAACTATGGGTGTCCACCCCTGGTAGGAATGAATTTTTTACCACCCCACAGGAAGCATGGAGCTGGCTGGAGCAACACCACAGAGTGTCACCACCCAGAGACCAAAGACTCAGAGGAGGCCGAGGTGGAAGATCTCGCTGCAAGGGATCCAAGAGAGGCACAATGGCACCAACGCAAGCAGAGACACAAATGGACCGGCAAAGCGCAATGCAAGTAGTGGCACTGATCAGCGGGAAAAGACCAGACCGAAATGATCGCGAGGTTGGCAGATCAGGAGCAGACTCGAGCTTGGAACAGGACTCAAACATTTCAAAGGCTCCGAGCAGTGAGCTCCTCATCGTGATGCCAGGAACGGTGGACGAGATCATCTGAAGGTGCAGGTAGGGGTGTGTGAGAGAAATGGAAAGCAGGATTGGGACAATAGGGCTCAAAGGCAAACTTAACTATAAGGAGAAAAGACTAATTGACATTGGATGCAATAACTAGGCCGAACGGCGTGCTGGCGGGTGGATACGCCTGATGCGCCACCTGACTTGCCTCTTTACCTTGCGAACGATTTTCCAAGGACACAGACTGCTAGTCTTGTTGGGAGGGTACCACCTGCTTGTCCTCGGGAAGGGGCATGGGGGGACATGTTATAACGTTGTTTGTTTACAAGTTGGGGTACCACGAGTCGCATTACAGGTTCACATCAGCAGAATTGGGCTGAAGCACCAGACCTACGAGGAGAACATGGGGGGGTGAGGGTAGAGGGAGGACGAGAGGGGAAATATGCATGGAAAACTTCGTAAAGTATAAGTGCTTAACCTGGAGCATACGGGGTATGCATACTATGGTCAAGTGGTATAAAGTGTTTTCCTATCTCAACAGGCGAGGAGTACAGATTGCGCTCCTTCAGGAAACCCATCGCACAGCCAAAGAGGGCCAGACCCTTCAGAAGCAGTGGCGGGGACAAGTATTCTACACTACATACTCGGCCTATGCCAGGGGGGTAATGATTTGGGTGCTGGCCGAAGTGCATTTTCAGGTGATAGATACGTTAATCGACCCAGAGGGCAGATATGTTGCAGTGTGAGGGAGACTAGAAGGTAGAGAAGCGAATATCATAAGTGTTTATGCCCTAAACGCAGATGAAGCACAGTTCCTGACCCGGTTGTCCCGACAACTAGCCCCATATTCGACGTCTGCAGTACTCATAGGCGGAGATTTTAATACTATAGCAGACATCACCCTTGATAGGTAACACCCCACCCTTGCAAGACTCCCAGACTACCCAAACTGTGTGGATGTTTGGAGACTGGCAGAAGCACTGGGGGCTGGTAGACACTTGGAGGACCCTGCGTACCCCTGACAAGGAGTACTCATTTTTCTCAGCAACGCACGATGTACACACCCGACTAGACACATTTCTATGCACCCCAGACATACACCCACAGGTATGCACGGCTGAATACTTGGCTAGGACGATAGCTGATCATATTCCTGAGCTACTAGGCCTTCGCTGGGCAAGCCCCAACCCGGCCATCCCTGCCGGGAAACAGCGCCCTGAAGCGCTGGAAGACCAGGTCTTTAAGGAAGGAATCAAGGAAAAGATCACACAATACTTCCAAGAGAATGACGGGACGGCAACCTCTCTCCTACCGGAATGGGATGCCTTCAACATAGTGATGTGAGGCCATTGTATAGCAGAAACGACAGGGGTTAGACGCACACTAACAACAGAAGTTCTAAAAGCTGAAAGGAACCTTAGGGAGTTGGAACAGAGATGGCTGGGAGACCCAGAACCGCAGGGGGAACTTCTAGATGCTAGAGAGACAGTAGCGCGACAGACGGAGAGGTTGCGGAGCTTTGAATATCGGCAATATCTAGACCGCACACACGTGGAGTGGGACAAATCAGGCTCTTTGCAGGCGTGGCTGGACAACTCAAATAACAGGGGGTCCCCAATAGTGGAAATGGAAGATGACGATGGGAACAGACATTATACCCGGGAAGGGATCAATGAAATCCTTGCCCGATACTACACTAGACTGTACCGTAGAGCCTCCTGGTGCAGAGATGAGACAATAAGAGAGTATTTAGAAGGATTGAGGCTACCGCGGCTAGATCCGGAGGAAGCAGAAGATCTGGTGGGGACATCTCCTTTCAGGAGGTGAAAGCTGCCATCAAGCATATGGCACGTAATAAAACGCCAGGGACGGACAGGTTACCTGCCAAATTCTATTTGACATATGCGACGGAGCTAGCACCAAGGTTTGTCTCGATGAGAAGCTCTAATAGTCCCAATCCTTAAACCCAGAAAGACAGCTCACGATAGGACAGCTTATAGGTCGCTGTCCATGTTGAACATGGACTATAAAATATTGAGCAAGATAATGGCGAACAGAGTGTTGCGGCATATGTCCAAACTGGTACATGTGGACCTAGCGGGTTTCATCCGAAATAGGAACACTGCCATTAATATCAGACGCCTCATTGCTATATTGGGGGCGGAGGACTACCCCAAAGACTACGCTACAGTATTTGTGGTGAATATAGAAAAGGTGTTTGACAGCCTGGAGTGGCAGAACCTATACCAGGTCCTGGAATTGATGGGCCTAGGCGAGGGCTTTGTGGGATGGGTGAAGCTACTGTATGCAGACCCAAGAGCCAGACTGCGTACGGGAGAAATTATCTCCCAGAGCCGGAGGGTGGAAAGAGGAACAAGACAGGGATGCCCACTGTCTCCTCTGTTGTTCACCCTAGCCATGGAGCCACTGGCATGCCATGCTCAGATGTGGCGGGTCTACGAGGGGCTGACAATGAAAGAGACCCACCATCGCATTGCGCTATATGCAGACAACCTGCTCCTTTTTCTCCAGGACACAGATAGGGACCTAGACGGGGCCAAAAGTATGTTAGAAGAATTCAGTCATCTCTCGGGACTGAGGGTGAATTGGCAAAAATCTAAACTATTCCCCACAACACCAGGTAGATGACCTACGAGGGACCTGGGGGTTTCCAATAGGAACCCTATTGCCTAGAATACTTGGGTGTGACAATATATCACAGAACTGCAGACTTGATGGAGGGCAATGTAGGCAAGGGGATAAGATCCCTCCCCTCTTTCATGGACTTTTGGGGCTCACTGCCACTATCAGTGGCAGGCAGGGTGGCACTACTGAAAATGGTGGTGCTCCCACAGCTGCTATATATATTTGGGATATTCCCGATAGGGATTCTGAGCCCGACATTTCGGGATCTGACCTCACAAGTAATAACATTTCTCTGGGGAGTGGGCTGCAGGCAAGTAGTACTGGCCACGATGCAACGCTCCACAGTGACGGGGGGGGGTCTAGTGGTCCTGGACCTTGAGGCATATTGCCTTGCAGCGCAGCTCCAGTGGTTTGTGAGGTGGCTGGCAAACAGTAGAAACCCGGAAAGGGCACAATCCCCATTTACCCCAGAGACCCCGACCTGGGAGAATCCTACTAAGATTAAGGGAGAGACCACACAGGGGAACGGAAGAGGAAAAAATAATAATACAGTGCTGGGCAAGATGGCTCCAGCGAGCCGGATGCAGAGCTCCCTACTCCCCAGATTTACCCATGGAAATGCTCTGATATTACCACATGGTGGGAATTGGGCAGGGGTAGACGACTGGAAGGAAGCGGGGCGACAGTAGTTGGAGACCTCTTTAGAGCATCTCAAATGCTAACCTTTGTGGAATCCCGAGAGGGGTTTAACCTTCCACAAGGACACTTTCTGCTGCATAGAGCTGTCACTGAGGCGTTCAAGAAACATTGGGGCACTGGAACGTCAGAACCCAGGGCACTGGACTGCTGTAGGTACGTGGCTCTGTCAGCAGGCAGGATCAAGACAGTCTCCTGCATTTATACAGCAATCAGGCGGGATGTCCGGAAGCCCATGGAGCACTTTAGAGCACAATGGGAGGAGGACCTGGGGGTACCGATTCCAGAAATGGACTTAGAAACCATTGTTGAACACACCCTTAAGGTATCAAGAAATGCCCTGTTTAAGCTCATAAACTATTATTCTCTGCATAGAGCGCATCTCACACCAGCACGAATAAGGCGATACTTCCAGATGGAGGAAGTGGCCTTCCTGCGATGCGGGGGAAAAGAGGCGCATTTTCTGCACATGTTTTCGGACTGTCCGGACCTGAGAGGTTTCTGTGGAGTGGTGCTAAACGTAGTTGAAATTGCTATAGACAAAGAGGTACCACATACACCAGGACACTACATACTACACACGGCCAAGACGAAAGTTACTGGGAGCTTTCAAGACCTAGCATATGTATTAGGGAAGTGTGAAATCATGAAGAATTGGAAAGCTACAAGGGGGCCAAGAGTAGACATCTGGAAAAAAAGAATTAGAGAAGTGGGCAGATGCAGAAAATACAATCTTGCGGAGAGAGGCAAGGCGAGGCATAGGGAACCTAGAAACTGTAAGAGCATGGGGGAGGCTGCTAGAAGACATGCGGGCACCAGACCTCGATGAGACAGCATAAGCCCAATCAAAGCCAGAAACACCGGAAAGGGATAACGAGATGGGATTCCCAAGAGAATAAGATCAAAAAAGAAGATACAGGACCTTCTATTCCCCACACAGACCCCAGATAAGAATAAAGCATAATGCGAAAGAGGTGAACTCACTATGCTGAAAAACAATAAGCTACAAGTAAGCGACTCATTAGGGGGAGGGGGAAATGGGAGTTGAGCTTTGGCCTTTTGAATTGTTTATACGAGTTATTACGGCAACAGAAAAAGAAAGACAACAGTAGCATAACCTCAACATGTATGTAAAAATCCTGAAATTGTAATGATGAAAAAGCATATAAGCCAAATGCCAATAAAATCTGTTTAAGAAAAAAAAAAACATAATAATTCATATATCAAAGTGTCATGCGCAAAAATTCATAAGGGTTGAACAAGGCATCAAAGTGCTATGTGAAATCGTTCGACAGTTCGATTAAAACCGATACATTTAGAATTCATAATGGTAAAAAAACAAAGGTGCATTTATCCTAGCCCACAGAAAATTGTACAGGTTGCTTCAAAGTGCCAGGTTTTTGTAAACATTGTATACATAAAAATTCATATGTCAAAGTGCCATGTGATTCAATTTAATGTATGTCCTCAATTGACAAAAATCTATCACCTATCAAGGCAGAGACAAATATATTTTCGGAAAAGTGCAGAATGCATTTTCCTAAAAAAGTACCTCAACCTGATCAAACATAGAGGAAAAATATAAAAAGAGCTATAAAAAGTATTACAGAAAAACAAACTTTCATTGCACTGTAGTTACGACTTTACATAACAACTGTTCAATGCCTCCTATCATCCTAACATGAAGGCCTACCCACATTGGGGGGAAAAAAAATGTCAGCCTCACTCAACGAAAAGGGAGAGAGAAATTAAAGTGTCTAGTGCTTATTGTAAAGATACAAATATTTTTTCTGCCATGGTCAAAAACGTTGAGGCACCTGATAAGCATAACATGAGCGCATGGCGGACAGATCTCATCCCAGTATTGATAAATGACGGCTTTAACAATATGCGACATGCAGTAAGCAAGTTTGGGCAGACACATACCATAAGAAATAGAGTTACCTGCGTAAGCCCACACTGTCTACAGTCTCTACATGTCCATTAATGGATCCATTCTGGTGTGCCATCCCTAGTGGTATATCTGCAAAATCACAATTTTGAAATAGTACAGTGGTACTACATGTACCCAGGGTCTGTAATGTAAATGCTACTAGTGGGCCAGCAGCACTGATAGTGCCACCCACCTACTTGGTCTTTAAACATGGCTAAGCCTGCCATTGCATTCTGTATGTGCAGTTTTAAACTGCCATTTCGACCTGGCAAAATAAACCTTTTGCCAGGCATAAACCGCCCTTTTTAAAGCATATCAGTCACTCCTTGGGTAGGCCCTAAACAGCTCAGTGAGTAGTGTATTTAAAAAGTTGAACACATACTTTTACGTTTTAGATGTCCTAGTAGTGAAAAACTAATTAATTTGTTTTTCACTACTGCAAGACCCATCTCCAACATAGGATAACATTGAGTTGATTGAATACGTGAAAACTTTCGATTGGGAGCATTAAAGAAAGTCAAGTTTGGTGGCTAAAGAATTGTAATTTAAAACCCTCTTTAACTGTATAGTCAGAGTTTAAGTCACAACTCTGAAAATGTCACTTTTAAAAAGTTGGTATTTTCTTATCCTAATCTGTAGCCTGTATCCTGGGTCACATGAGTAGGAGTAGCTGACAGGTGGTCTTCGAGTATTGCTCCCAGATAGTGAGACAAAGGGAAATAGATTTTGGCAGACTGTGCAATCTTGACTTAATGCGGGGGGTCTGACACACAAAAACAGATCTCCACCACCAGGACGACCTATTGTCTCAGGAATTGGGTCGGTATTGGAACCTCTATCACAATTTGCCGACCAATTCCTCAAACCCCTTGTACAACGTACACCTACGTACCTGAAGGATACACGTGACCTCCTTAATCAACTGGACAACCAGATATACAATGAGAACACCATGTACCTGGTGGGACTGGATGTAGAAAGTTTATACACCAGTCTCCCACAACAGAAGACCCTAGACACTTTGGAAAACGTTTTGTTCTCGGAACCTTGGACTTATTCAACACCGAGACATTTCGTACTACAGTGCTGCAAATTGGCCCTGACCGAAAATTATTTTGAATACAAGGGTACTCTCTACAGACAACGCCACGGTACATCTATGGGCAGCACCTTTGCTCCCAGAGTGGCGGGTCTGTATGTCAGTGATTTTGAACAAAAATACATTCATAATCCCGTCAATCATTACCTGACCAAAGTAAAATTTTGGAAGCGTTACATAGATGACGTCATTATGATTTGGGAGGACACTGCTGAAACCCTAGTAGGTTTTCTTGGATGGATCAACTCCAGAGATGAGTGCTTAAAATTTACCTGCACTTCCGACAGACAAAAACTCGACTTCCTTGACGTCACTGTCTATTCAGAGAACAATCTCCTCCAGACGAAGACGTATCATAAACCAACAGCAAAGAACAGCTTGCTGTCATACAATAGTTTTCACCCACGCCCTCTCAGAGACAATTTACCATTCAGCCAGTTTCTCAGACTGAAGAGAAACTGTAGCAATCTCCAAACTTACAAAACTCAGGCTAAAGAATTGGGCGAAAAATTAATCAAGAGAAACTACCCAATGAAAATAATCAGGAAGTGCCAAAAAAGAGCGCTATATCAACCAAGAGAAAATCTTCTACAAATGTCCACACGGGCAGAACCAGAGGATCTTCTAACGTGTGTTACTACCTATAACACCGTATCCAACACAGTGAAAAAGATTGTGAACAAAAACTGGAGAATCCTAACCTCTGATACATTACAATGGCCAAAACCAAGGTTTGCGAACAAAAGAACGAAGAACATTAAAGACCTTCTAGTACATACTAGACCAGCTCCACAAACAACTACAGAAACCATAACAGCGGCATGGAACCTTGAACCGATCACAGGACACTACCCTTGTGGGACGTGCTCAGTGTGCAATTTGACAAAAGTGACCAAAATCATCCAACTTCTTCCCAATCTAACTTGGACACTTCGACAGCATACAAATTGCAATACCACCCATGTAATCTACATGATCACCTGCCCCTGTGACCTTAGATATATTGGGATGACCTGCCGAAAAGTAAAGCTGAGGATCACAGAACATAAAAGCAATGTGAACTGTAAAAGAGTGACAACCAAAATGAGCAGACACTTTATAGAGAACAACCATGACACCAGCGACCTAAAGTGGGTTGTCCTAGAAAGTCTGAGAACTGTTAACTACAATGCTGAACGTACCTTGTTTGAAAAAGAACAACGTTGGATTCACCGTCTGTCCACGGACAAACAAGGCCTCAACGATAATATCCCTTGGTACACTTTGGCCTAAAAATGTTTTCAAAACGAGAATAACAGATCAATGATGAACTAGACTAGATCGGTGTATTTGATTAACTTTAATCTTTTCCGACTAACCACAAGTACGCATATTACACCGAACAAATGATTACCCTACCAGCTGATCCCAGACCTATAAGGATGTCACTGTGCTGTATCACAGCTTATCTACATATCGATTAAAATATCATATTTTGGCTTTGTTTATTCCCCCATGGAGCGTATACATAACCACATAATAACAACACATCATCATAAGACAAAAACATAGGTATTCACATCCCACATAGTAATGTCTTTGATAGATCAACAAACACAACATATGTATTCGCATCCCACATAGTAATGTCTTTGAGAGATCAACAACACAACTGTACTTTGCCAACCACGACCATTTGCCAATCTTTACCGTGCAACAATGAGTCCTTCGTTAACTTCCATTACCGTTGCACTTCTTAACGGTAAGCCTATACGGACGATTCTGGTTGGATGCACCGCGGAAAGAGGCAGATGCAGACAACGAACGTGAGAGAATCGGTAAGCTCCGATGGCCGCCGTTTTTGGAACAACATCTAAACTGAAGTAAGACTTTTCTAATTTACCTTACCTGTGCTTTCTTCTTTAACCGTAGCAATGGATTTCTCAACCTGCCCCCGGGCATCTCCGAATGTATGCTAATATCTTTGTCTAAGGTAAATACGTTTTGACACATTATCGCTGCATGTTTTGAGACACTTGTGACCTAATCTTTGAAAGATGCGACTAAGCTCACATTACCTATGTCATCATAATCGGCATCTCCCATCTAATTACTAACATTTTCCATGTTTATGATGATACACGATATTTATCATGGAACCTTTTACCCACCTTGAATGACAATGTTCACGGCATATTTACCATTGTACCTACCGTCTTTTCCATTTCCTAACTCTAACTAGTGAGAATACTCTCACAGTCATTTTTTAATTTCACCTCGCTAAGACAAGCTTCCCTTAGCTTCACGTAACCTCCCCCAGTATTCGCCATTTGTTAAGATTATCTTCTACCTCACCTTTCTCACCCAAAAAAAGTAGCTGCCCCAGATGATCTCATGAAACAACATTTCATGATCTCGAGTTATGAAAATTTAGTGAATGTAACTTTTTCTACCTTTTCCAGGTACAGATACTATTGATCTGACCTCATTACTCAGAACAAGTGGAAACGTTTTTTCGCTTTAGGAGCGATAATGCGCCTTCCTACAATTATCGGTCCTGATGAAAGCCTTTAGACCATTACAGAAGGCTGAAACATGTTGACCCCTACATTATGAAAAGTACGGCAGACCAGTAACTCCGTCTCACCCCGCACTTCTTTCTTTTTAATTCTCTGATCAAGCTTTCAAGAATAAAGTTACTATGGAAACAATGACCAAGAGACTTTAGCTCACCAGATACGAACCCTTTCACATCCCCCCCCATTGTTTTTCATGTCTGGATACTACTGTTGAACCAGAAGGTCTTCCTCCGGGTGGAGGGCAGCGTACATTCAAAAAAGACCCAATGATGATGCTGCACTAATACACATAAGCGGTAACCCAAACCATGCCGCCTTTTGTACCTGTGTATAGTTATGAGGGTTCTTTTATGAAGGAACTAACAGAAGAAAGACCCTGGCTATACAGGACAAGTGGTCCACTCTCTTTTTGATTTTTTGCATTTAATATAAGGAAGCCAAATGGACCACAGCTTCTTTTTCCCTCTCCATTGATTTTTTTGGGTCTGTCACCTACCACACTTGCACATCACAAAGGCTTTGCCTGGGCACACTCACTAAGGGTTTGACCTAGTCTTTTGTGACCCCAGACAAATTGGGACCAGGGCAGGGAGGCAGTACTTCCAAGCACCTCTGAGGGTGGAAACCTCCAGAACCTTGTCCTACTTCAAAGTGGGTACCAGGTTTAAATAATGGACCCTCGTATCCAACTACCCAGTATACCTCTGGAGGTGTATAAGACTCAGATGGACTGCTGTGCTGCTCTGCCAGAAGAACTGATCCTGCATCTTGACCCCAGGACCACCAGAATGAGTCCAAGGGCTTGTTGGCTGACTCCCTGGTCAGAGCCTATGGGACAGAAAAGGCTCTAACCACCTTGAACCCAGCACATGGGCTCTATCTGCCGTGATTCCTACTCAACAAGTGGTGCCACTCCAGTCCTGTACCCCTGGAAGTGAACCTGAAGGTGCTCTACTAGGCCAGCTGTGTTCCTGTGGACAGAACAAATGTGGCGTGACGCATTTTCTCGCAGCTCCACTTTAATATCGCCGCAGTGCGACACATCCCTGACTCTGGACCTTGCATCACAGCGCGCAGTCTCTTCAGAACTTGGCTTGCACAGTGTACCCTCGCCTCACAACTTTGCATCACAGTCCCCTCGTTGATGACATCATCAACCAGGATGCATGACTTTCCATTGCAGCTCGCAGTTTCCTCAAAACCACCGCTGGGCGATGCATCTTCGACACAGGATAGCGCAATGATCAGTAAATTAGGATTTAAGGTACTTTATTCAGTGGGCCTAACTTGGTCCCTAACTCTGGCCTGTGCTCCATCGTAGTCGGCTCAAACTTGTGACTTTGTCCCAGTTTGGTGCAACCAGATAGCCACAGATGCCGCTTTGTACTTCCAGGCACTATTTTTACTTAAATCTTTAAAATTGCATATCTCCAGTTTTTCTAATTGGAATTTTGTCATTTTGGTCCCAAATAATGTATTAATTTCACTCTAGTAGTCTAAGTTGGTGGTGATTTTTCTTGTGTTGTGTTTTCAATTTATTACTGTTTGAAGTGCTGCATAAATACTTTACACATTGCCTCTAAGTGAAGCCTTATTGTTTTGTGCCAGACTGGCAGAAAGAAAAGCACAGGTTAATGTGAGGTTTGCTTGTGACTTCCCATTAACAGAAATTGTGGTTGCAGCTTGTGTAGGGTTTCACCCCCTTCAACCAGTAACACAATTTCCTGCAGTGGGGCTTCCGCCCCATTGACCAATAGCCTGGTTTTTTACATTGGTGTTCAGTGGTGGTATCCAATACTTGTGTTTGTGCAGTACTACTATTTTGTGCAAAACTACAAATCCATAATAACATCAGATTCAACTTTTTTCTCAGATTCTCATTGATTGACTACTGTTTCCTTTTTCCAAATGTATATTTTCTACCTCACTTTTGTACCTGTGATACTTGCTTGTGAGCATGGGCTGAATCTCAGCAATCTTGAAAGCTATAGAGTGAAAGGATGTTGCGGGAGAGGGGGCTACCAATATCATGGAGCTGTAAGAAACAGGAGCTCCAAATGTCCTGGGAGGAGGCCCACCGGCTGCTATCTACAGCACAGGAACAGAAGGAGGGTGAGGATGTAGCAGAGTAGGAAATAGAGGAGTATGAAAACCTCCTGGCCATGGCCCCAGAGGAGAGAGGAGGGCCCACAGGATTGAGGTCCCCTGCTGGATCCTGAGCAGGAAGCAGCCTGATCTCCCGCAACCTGACCCCTGAAGAGCTGGAGGACAGAATAGCAGAAAGGGCGCTCAAACTGCAGCTGGTCAAACTGGAACCGGCTGCATAGGAGAAATGGAGAGAAGCAGCCAGGGTGGAGGCTGCGGCAAGATGGTCCTGGAGGAAACTTGCTCTGGGGGAAAAGAAAATTCTGATGGCTCATCAGATGAGTCAAAAAGAGCTAGACCTAAAAGTCAAACAGCTCTCAGAGTCCAGCATCAATTATGGCAGCAACAGCACAGTGCCTAGTGGAGAAAGGAAGATCCACATCCCTAAAGACCCAGTGCGTAGCTACGTGGTGGGTGTGACATTGACAAATGGTTTTCAGCCTATAAGATAGTCCTGTAAATGCATAGGGTCCCAAAGGAACATTGGGGAGCTAGATTCTGGAACACATGCCTGTGGTGGGGAAGGATACCCAACTGACATTAGAGGTGGAAGACCAGGTAAGGTTTGCCCCCATGAAAGCAAGTTTGGGCTCACTCTCATTCTGGGAGAAGGCTGAACTTCAGGGTGACACCCTGGTACCTAAGGAAAATACATTGCTTTCCCTGGGGGACCTCCTCAAATTGGCCAGCTGGGAAACTGAAGGAGATCCATCCCAGGCAAAGTTCTGCAAAGCACAGAGAGAGTGTCCTACTCTTGAGGGCCTACAGGGGCAGGTTGAGGATCAGGCAGCCAGCAACACTTCTGGTGATCAACTACTCTATTGGGAGAATGATTTCCTGTATAGCGAGCCTAAGGTGCCTAGGTTTGGAGCACCCGATGTGTTGCTGGCCCCGTAGTGCTACAAGGCCTTCTTACTTGTTATGGCTTATGACACACCCCTGGCAAGACATCTGGGGCAAGCCAAAACCTTTGCAAGGTTGGTTACCCACTTTTATTGGACCTCGATGAGGACGACCTCAGATGCATTATGTAGGTCCTGCCCTACCTGCCAATTCATTGGGAAGTCAAGGGCAAAGCAGAAGCCCTCCAGCTTTCCTGGCCCGTAGTAGGAACGCCATTTGAGAGTGGAATGTTGATATTGTTGGGCCTTTGGACCCCAAGACTGCCTTAGGCAACAGGTTCATCCTGGTCTTTGTAACCCATGCCACCTGGTATCTGGATGCCATTCCTCCGAGGACGGTGACATATCCTGCAGTGGTCAGGGCACTGAAGGGACCCAGGTACCAACTTCATGTCCACCTACATGAAGTCCATGTGGGATGAGTGTTGAGTAACCTACACATTCTCCACACCATACCACCCAAGAGGTGTGGTTTATGGAGCCTGTGGAGCCCCGGGCCTTAAAGGACCATGCGGCCGGGCCCTATGAGGTTTAGGAGGGTAAGGAAAAGATCACCTACTTTGTGGACCTTAAGAATCCAGAAAGCCCCTAAAGGTCTTGCATGTCAACTGCCTCAAAACCCTCTTTGATAGGTCCGAGGTAAACATTCTACTGGCATCGGATGATTGGGTGGAAGAGGAAAGTGAGCCTCTCTCTGACCTCCTATCTTACAAGTAGCAGAATGGATCAGTGGAGGGAGTTGTTCTCTCCCCTACCCTGACTCCAGAGCTACAGAGTTCTCCTCTTTTTTCTCTTTTACCCCCGGGCTCACCACTTGGTGTACTCATGATATTGACACTGGGGATAGCGTGCCTGTCAAAAACAAAATAAACAGGTTGTCTAATAAGGTGAGAGTCAGCATCAAGGAGGAGGTCTCCAAAATGCTGGAGTTATGAGTGATTAAGCACTCTTTAACAGCCGTTGGCCCAGGCTAGTGGTTGCAGTACACAAGGCCTCCCCACCCGCACTTCAGTTCTGTGTATATTATAGAGGGCTCAACTCCATAACCATGACTGACAATCACCCCATCCAAAAAGCTGCTGATCTCATTGACCAGTTAGGAGCTGCCAAGTTCCTCAGTACATTTTACTTAATGTCAGGGTAGTGGCAGATTGTCTTAACCGAGGGGCTAAGGAGAGGTCTGCATTCTCCACCACAGAAGACCACTTCCAGTTTCAAGTAATGCACTTTGGTTAAGGACTGCCCCTGCCACATACCGGAAAACGTTCAACTGGGTCCTGGCTGGGTTGGAGGATTTCAGTGCTGTCTATCTAGACGAAATTGCTGTCTTCAGCTCCTATTAGGAAGTCCACCTGTTCCACCTCCACAAAGAGCTTCAGGACCAGCAGACTATCCAGGTATGTAGGTGTAGAAAAGGCAGGGATCTATGTTTTACTTGGGCCAGCAAATCGGTGGGGCCCAGATTCAGATCATCCAGACTGGTTGCCGTCTGAGCAGGTTGGGAGCCATCCGCACGGTCACTCGTAGACAAGAAGAATCGATAAAACAATATATTGCCACTTTGGGGCACCGCCTCACTAGGTACACTGATCTATGATGTTATAGTCTTCCTGATGGAGGAGCCTGCTCACTAAGCAAAAGGAGCTGGACATAGTTGTATCTCTATACACCATATGATTTATAATTAATTATTTGCCTTGAAACACATGATACTCAGATATAGTGTCACTTCTGCCGCCTGCGACCTGCAACCCATTGACATGTACCAATGTGATTGAAGATTTCCATCTTCTGTACATAAGATAACCCCTATCCACTTTTCTTGAATTGAATTTTATTAAGTGTGGTCCTGATGAAGGTAGTTGTAATGCCTATCCACTGAAAAGTAAGTTGACCGACCATATGGGAGAAATCTTCTAAAGAAAACACATCAGTGGAAACTTTTGATATTGAATAAATCCACAGAATTTCTGGCGGTGTATGTCATAAGAAGGAACAGAAGTTCCCCTAGGATTGCTTTCTGTGTGTGTGTGATACGCATGTGAGAGCATTTGGATTGGTGAGAGTGATTGGTGGATGGTTGTGGGTTTACATGTATGAGGCTATAATGTGAACTTTGCATGTTTTTTGTAATGTTTTTCTGTAATATTTTATCTGTCAATAATATCCCTTTTTTGTCAAATATGATATGTTTTCTAATAATTTGACATTTGAAACCAATTGTACATGTCTGAACAGATTGAATTTCTAAGATAAGCAACAAAATGAATTGCAAAACAAATGTTATGTGGAATTGCTCAGGTCAAGAGCCTGCTTAGGCCACTAGAAAAACAATATAGGTCTGGCAAGAGTACTCTTATATATATTGATGTTTTTCCCCCTCTCTCTTGGACCTAAAAGCATTGTTAGGGGGTACCTTTTCTGATATGCCAGACTGAGGTGAGAGCCTTCTGTGAGCTCAATGTTTACTAACAGAGATTTGTCAGGGGCTATGGTACCATTCTTGCCCCGTTGAGACAGTTGATTCTAAGAAGCAGTCCAGGAAGGTGATCTGGACTAAGGCGTGCCAGAACGCTTTTGACACCTTGAAGGAGGTCATGTGCACTGCACCAGTGCTCAAAGGCACCTGACTTCTCCAGGCCAAATTGATGTATCTGAGCATGGCATTGGGGCTGGGCTCTCACAGCTGAAGGATGTGGGCTTGGACCAACTGGTACCCTTCATCAGCAGGAGGCCATTTCCCAGAACACAGAGGTGAAATACTATAGAAAGATCAGCCTTTGCAGAACTCTAGGCACTGAAAAGGTTAAAACCATACTAGTTTGGAGCTCATTTCTGGGTTCAGACAGACCAAAGATCACTCAGATGGTTACTGCAGATGAGAAGTGAGAATCGAAAACTGCTTAAGTGGTCCATCCTCCTACAGGGAATGGACTTCACGGTGGAACACTGCACTGGGACTGACCACGCCAAAGCTGATAGCCTTCCCAGGTTTTTCTGCCTTAGCGATGAGAACTCCCATGAGGGTGGGTACTTCTCCCTGCTTTCAGCTGGGAGGGACACATTAGACCTGACATTTTTGGCGGTGTATTCCCCCAAACGTTTTGCCTACACCCCCTGATGTTAGCTGAACTTGTTTTTGTTGGCATTAGCTGAACATCCTGTGATTCTGGGCAAATCACTTAATCTCCCCGTGCCTAACAAAAATTAATCTGTCCTCATGTAATGCAACTGGTGCTATGTAAAGCGCTCTGATACCTGATTCGGGTCAAGTTTGCGCTATATAAAACTCTGTAACAAAAAAAGAAAATTAGGACTCTGTGCAGTTTACCCCTGCTGCCCAGTGCTACAGTGCTAAACTGTGTGTGCTTTCTCCGTTAAACATGATAAAATTGGACTACACCCAATTAGCACCTTTTTCTATAACTCTTTTTATGGATTTTTTGCAGAGAGAAAGAACATTACAAAAATGTGAGCCTTAAATGCGTTCATACAGTTGTCAGTAATTCTGGCTGACATTCACACCCATCACCCACAAATGGCAGTTCAAACATATGGTCGGACATTGAACCAGGGTCCCATTACTCTGAATCCAGGGATTCCAAATGTTTTCGTATTTCTTTTGTACCCCACATGTTTATACACCAGTTTCTCTAGCATAGTGCACTGATTCACACCACTGATCCACTCATCAATGAGAGTGGTTCGGACATCACACCAATGGTGCACTAAGTCCTTCTTTGCAACTAAATCACCCATAGCTATAAGTGATCGAGTGCCACGCGCCCCCACGGGTGTCCATGATTCCCAGGTAATTTGGGGTCTGATTCCAGATGACCCCCCCCACTGCTCTGCCCAGGATTTTGCTGACAGCAGAGCAATTAAGCACACATTACTGTCAATTTCGAAACAGTGTGGAAAAAAGTGCCCAATGCGGAATTACACGGCAGAATAGTACCTAATGGGAACATTTCATTTACTTGCAAGTCCCTAGTACATGGTATTACTTGTAGCCAGGGCCTGTAAATAAAGTGCTACTAGTTGGCAGCAGCACTCATTGTGCCACCCACTAAAGTAAAACTGTAAAACATGTCTCAGCCTGCCACTGCAGCCTGTGAGTGCAGTTTTAAACTTTTAATCAATCAATCAATTGGGTCGTACCTGTAGAGCTCGACTTCTCACCTGAGAGGCTATCGAGCCACTTGCTGAATTTTCACTCAAAGAGCAAGGTCTCAAGCCCTTTCCTGAAGTAGGTCAGCAAGGGTGCGGTGCAGAGGTGGAGGAGGAGGGTGTTCCAGGCTTTGGCGGTGAGATGGGAGAAAGAGCATCCTCCGGCGTGTCAGCGGTGGACGCGAGGGATCTGTGCAAAGGTGAGGTGTACAGAGGGAAAGTTCTTGGGGAGGGGGCGGTCGGTGAAAGAGTAGGCTGTGATTCATGTAGGCTGGCCTTTGGTCGTGGAGGGCTTTGTAGATGTGGGTCAGTAGCTTGAAATAAAATTTCTTCTGAACCAGGAGCCGGTGGTGGTCCTTCAAGTGCTGGGTGTGGGTTCTCTTTGACAGGTTGAGGATCAGTCTGGCAACTGCGTCCTGGATCGTCTGCAGTCTTTGCATGAGTTCAGTGGTGGTGACTGCATGGAGGGCATTGCCGTAGTCCAGTTGGCTGATAAAGGTCTGCGTAACTGTCTTCCTGGTGCTGTTAAGGAGCTACTTTGACCTGATGTTTCAGAGATAGTTTGCTGTCGAGGTTGTGGGCATGGTATTTTGGTGTGGGTTCGAGTTCTAACAGCAACCAGGAGTTTTTCCAGAGGGCGGTGTGTCTGCTGAAGATAAGAACTTCAGTTTCGGCTGTGTTAAGCTTCAGGCAGTTGTCCTTCATCCGGGCTGAGAAGTTCTTCATACAGTTGTGGAAGTTGATCTTCGTTGAGGTGGGGTCGGCTGAGAGAGAGGACAACCTGAGTGCCGTTGGCGTAGGAGATGATGTTGATGTTGTGTGATCTGCCGATGTCTGCCAGTGGTATTACGTTGATGTTGAAGAGGGTTGGGCCGAGGGATGAGTCTTGGGGGACACCGCAGATGGTGTGCTTGGCTTGCAATGTGAAGGGAGGGAAGCGGACTCTCTGGGTGAGTCTCGTGAGAAAGGATGCCATCCATCTGAGACCATCATCTGTGATACCAATCTGGCATAGGCGTTGATGAGTGTGTGGGGGAGACTGTATCGAAGGCTGCGGATTGGTCAAGCAGGATTAGGGCAGCTGATTCTCCTCTGTCAAGTAGGTTGCAGATGTCATCTGTTACGGCGATCAGAGCTGTTTTAGTGCTGTGGTTGGGTCTGATGCCTGATTGGGAAGGAAGGGTTCAGTAGGTTGTTTCTCTCCAGGTGTTCAGTGAGTTGGAGGTTGATGGCCTTCTCCAGGACTCTGTCATTTTGACATGGCAAAATAAACCTTTTGCCAGGCCTGTCACCCCTAAGTTGAGCCCGAAAACGGATCATAGGGAAGGGTGCATTGTATTAAAAATGTAGGACATGTGTACGTAGGTTTCACATGTCCTAGCAGTGAAAAACTCCTAAAGTCATTATTCACTGTTATAAGGCCTATCTTTCCAATTGAATAACACTAGGTTACCTTATTACATTTCATAAGTGATAATTTCAGATTGGGAGCAGATAGTGATATACTGTTTATACTCAAATTAATAACAATTTAAAATCTTCTTTGATGGTAAATTTTAAGTTACAATTCTGAAAATGCCACTTTTAGAAAGTTGCCATTTCCTTGTCCCAACCAACTGTGCCTCTCTGCCAGTGCCCGGGGTTACATGACTGTGCATGGCTCTGCTGAAGAGGCTTGTGTAATGCTTCCAGAAAGTGAGATATAGGGGACCCAGGTGAGGACGGGATGGACCATCCTGACAGAATGGCAGAGGAGGGGCTGTACCCAGATTCATTTACACTTCAGAGGGCTTTGCCTATAGCACACACAAGGGAACCTGACACCAGACCTGCCCTGTCTTTTTTCACCCTATACAGCTTGGAGCCTGGCCCAGAGGAAGGAGAAGTACAGACCAGAACTAGTTTTAGGGGACAGTCAGGGAATTCCATCCCCCACACAAAGGTTTGCACCAGGTATAAAAAGAAGACTTTCAAAACCACTCATCAGAACACTCCTAGACCTGCGGAAGATTCAGAAGATGAACTCTCCTGCTGCCAGAAAGACTGTCATACTATCTGATGAAGGAAGCTTGGACCTGCTTTCCTGGATCCAAGGCTTCCCAATGTGACACTAAGGGTCAGTTGGGTGGCCTCCTGTGTGAGCTACAGGGGCACACCAAGATCCCAGAAACCTCCATGCAACTGCCCAGCTGACCAGTTGCAAATGGACATGCCAGTGCCCTGCTGCTGGCCTCTGCTGGAACAAGTCCTGATCCCCAAAAGGTGTCACCGAGGTCCTTCACCCTTTGCTGGCATCAGGGAGAACTCCATAAAAAAAGGTGAAAATCCTGAAGTCTGTGTTCTTTACGGCCATAAATGGGCCGTCTCATGCCAAAACTCTGCCTCAAGTGATGAATGCCAATGTAAAGCTCCAATGAGGCGTGCTGTTCGCACCAATAGAGACAGTCTATGACAACTGGTAACACGATACCTGCACTTCGTGCCGAAAGCACCCATCTGTGATGATCAACTAATGCAAGGCTCAAGTAGTGACTGGCTCTTCGTGCTGTAGTAATGACTGTCCCTGATGCTCAACTTGCACTTCGCGCAGAGAGCCTCCTCCTCCGTCACCAGAGCTCTTCACGCCAGACGTGAGAAGGGAAGTCTTTAGCAGGACTAACTGGTCTCTATACCCGACTCGAGCTCCATTGTGGTCAACCTGATCTTCTGACTTTCCCCCGGTTTAGCGGGAGTACTGTGAAGATTTAACATTGGGCAATTAACTCCTTGGGCGATGATGCCAACTCTTCATATTCTGTTCCTTGGTTTTCCTCTCCTTTGTCTCCAACTTGGTCAATGTAGCAATACACTCGCAACCTCACCAGTAAGTTTGACTTCTGGGAAGACCAATTACAGCATGAAGTGAAAGTTTTAAGTTGCTATTTGAGTGAGAGGGGTGTACTTTCATCAGTGTGATACATCTCCCAACCAGCAGCCACAGTGTGGAAAGGGAAACATTGTTTACAGCGCATGCGATACATTGCATGCCCTTACAACGCAGTCATTACAATGAGTTGCTGTAGGGGGCAGAAGGTGTTGGATTTTAGATCCCTTTTGTTGCACAGACTGAAGTTGGAAAATCCAGCGCGCCCCCTACAGCAAGTCGTTGTAACGACTTGCGTTGTAAGGGTATGCGATGTAACAACGCGGTCGTTGTATTTACCGCGTTGTTATGGCATGCGATGTATCGCATGAGTTGTAGCGTGGCCTATTCTGTGGTACATCTCTTGAACACTAGTTACATTGGCCCTGCTGAATAGAGCACGGCGTGGAAGTTAAGGGACATGACCAAACATTTCATGGAGAGTCCCCCTTGGGTCTGTGGACTGAGATTATGTAAACCATCCCAGTTGCTCCTCCATCTACAACTGTAGAAGCTACGCACTGGCCCCTTTGTATGGTAAAAAAAAACTATTTATTTTGATAGCAGTTTCTGTCTGTGTTTGCTCAGATATTATCTTTCCTCAATTGCAATTCATGAGCTGAATTGAAAGCAAACACCCATTTGGGGTCTACTCAGAATTTTAAATTTGTGTTTTAATTCTTTATTAACATTTTGCAAGAGATTACATCTTGAAAACAATAGCATCGGCCACACACTTACAATGACCAAGTTACAGTTTAACGAGAAACTTGTGTGACGTGTGCCTCTTAGGGGCTGAGAAAAGCATATATTGGTATATATATTGGGGTGTTTGCCACTGCTCTGCTCAGATTTTTTCAGGTGAAATCTAGTGCAAATCAGCCAGGCAAAAACAGCACATTTTTGCACATTTGAAAGGGGAATAATATGCAGTATTAGAGTGTTAACACCAACTCCAAGATGTGAAAAGTGGAATGGGGGCAAATTGCACATACAGTAAATACAGAACTCTATGCAATCGGTATCTAGTGGATGTGTGATTTGCACCCGAGAGAGCGAGCTTTTCTATATCTCAATCTTCAGATGTAATCATTAACAGGTGTAATCATTAAATAACCCCCGCCACTGGTCATATTGACCTTTGTACATCAAAAAGGAGTTGTAAGGAACAAGCATCTACAAAGCAATTACTCATTAAAGACTTTTAGTTCAGTCAATAAAGAGAACTAGTGTGAGTTAAAGGGTTTTTATTTTCAATTGTTTTAGTCTTTCATCTTTTTATTCATTAGATATTAATCTTTAGATTTCAGCTTTAAAAGTTAATATAATCCATCAATCGATATTTGATTATAAAATAGAACCAAATGTTTGTTAGAATCACAGTTAATATAGTAATACTACAACAAGCGTGTTGCATAAAGGAAAATTCATTATTCCAAATTATGCTGAAATAATGAGAGAAAAAGAAAAGGTGTCAGTTCAGAAACCCAATGAAGAGTTCTGATGAGAGGATTAATGCGCAAGCATTAAGCCTTTGCATCTCAGACTGGAAAATACTCACAGTCATAAATCAACAATCAAGAGGAATAGGCTAAATAACCTCTCATGTAGAGAAGTCCAAGGAGCTCAGAGAGGAGACTCCAGTCAGGGCGTTGGGAATGGAATCCTGGAATCTAGCTGCTACTCTAGGAACACACACCAATATAAACACACAATATTCTAAATTGCAACATAATTTTCTTCAGTCTTCTTCATCCTCCAACAGAATTTCAGTAAACTCCTGGGAATGGGCAAACTCTCCATTTTCCCAATCAGGCACAATAGACTTCTAGATTTAAACCTTGAAAAGTTACATTGTTGAAACTTGATGGTCCAGACAGTTATTCTTATGAATCATCCTTCCGCTCGCCTCCTGTCCTCCCAGTGAGAACTCACTGTCAGTTGTCAAAACATGTGTCTATTCACTAGCTAACAGCAGGCTTCTGGAAAAATACATCTGAAAAAAAACATTGTGCACAGACAACTATTCAATAGAGGAGAGGAGTTGGCCTAACGGCTAAGGCGGTCGCCCTCGAATCTGGGGAACTGGGTTTGAGTCTCGGCAATGACGCTGAACATCCTGTGATTCTGGGCAAATCACTTAATCTCCCCGGGCCTAACAAAAATAAATCTGTCCTCATGTAATGCAACCGGCTGCTATGTAAAGCGCTCTGATACCCGATTTGGGTCAAGTTCGCACTATATAAAACTCTGTAAAAAATATAAAATGTGAAAAACAGGCTTTTTAGTGTTAATGCATTAAATTTCAGTTCACGCGGCATCGACAGTTTGGCTAACTTAAATAAGCACTTTCATTCATTTGCAGACCTATAACATTTAAATATTATTACTTGCTACACATTTTACATTTAGAATATGTGTTACTTAAATATAGGCTTTGCACATTATCAATGTAAGCATTTTGTTAACAAATGAAATTCGCTTCAACACACCCAAGAGGTCTCTCAACTTGAAGGGCTATCACATTTGCATATTTCAATCAATAACATAACTCTCAACATTTTGCAGCAGGATGATGGGTGGGTCCTCAGGGTGTGGGCTCATGCAGGACAGCACTCACTTTAGTGGAAGACAACTGATGTTTATAAAGCAAAAACCTTTTCTTAATCCATCTTTCTGAGCATATTTGTAGCCCTGTGCTTAAAAGTGGGCTTTGCTAAAGGTTTTTTAGAGATATTGGCCGGTTACTTATTCTTTGTGCTCATTTCAAGCAATGAAGAAGCATTAGTTCTAGCATGGTGTTACGATATTTACCACAGGAGGGAGACTCCAAGGTACGATTTAAATATTTATTGAAGTGAAGAGCTACAGACCACCAACCATCTTCAGTGGCATCCTGGCATCAACTGACACTGGTTAATACCAAGACTCTAAAACATATGACATACACAGTACGCTAAGCGTGCAATGACATGACATATACAGAATTCTAGGCTGCAGAAATGGTAGACAGCAGTACAAACTATAACAGTAGGGCATGTTTCTCAAAGTAGCATTGCTTTAATAGAATCAATCAGTAGATTCGTAGAGCGCGATTTGCCACCCGTGAGAGTATCCAGGCACTGCAAGGTCTCCGAGTGCCGCTCTTAGCTATTGTCAAAAACTGGTTAGATGGTAGCCTGGCAAGAGTACTCCGTTTACTGTTAGAGGCTTGCAACAGCAGCGGCAAACTGTAGAATACAACAGAAAGGCAGCCTAGACAGATGAAGAAGGAAGGATGGCGTGTGGGTGTAAGAAGCCCAAACGAACTGGACACCTTCCAACGTTAGGTGAGTTGAGAAGTATCCAATCACTAGGTTGATAAGAAACGGCTGAACTACAGTCTGTGATCAGTAACAAGGTCACAAATCATGGCTTGCCCCTTCAATAAATTATATAATCCTGATCACGGTCTCATTTTTTTAATGCAAAATGCGGGAGGGTTTGTGTGTTAATAAAAACTCTCACTGGTTTACTATACTGTGCAATAAATAGTACTAAGGTTCGACACTCCACTCACATGTCAACCTCACCCTGCAGTCTCTCTCTGCACTCACAGCGATCACACTGTACCTACACTGCTCACTCTGCACACGTCGTTTACCCTGCACACACACAACCACACCACTCACCTGCCACTCTTACAGCATACCCTGCAGTTTCACCACTCACCCTGCCCTCATTCTTAAACAAGCATATCAGTTCACCATGCATTCATTCTCCCCCATGCTCTTCCCCCGCACCCAAACTCAAATGGGCATATCACTCACCCTGCACTTACTCCTCTCACTCTACTTTCACATTGGCACATCACTCATCCTGCACTTACATAGGCACTTTGTCACTCACATGGCTCACCCTTCACTCACATGGGTACACCACTCACCGCGCGCTTACACCACTCAAACAGGCATAACACTCACCCTGGAAACACACCTTTCACCCTGCCTTCCCTTCTCTCACCCTGCACTCACAAAAGCACACTGCTCAGCCTTTACTCACATAGGCACTCCATTCATCCATTCATCCATCACTCATGCAACTCATGCTGCTTGCACACAGGCACAATAGTTAGCCAGAATTCACAGGGATGCCACACTTAACCTACACTAACTCCTCTCAGCATGCACTCACCAGTCACTCCCACAACTCACCGTTTACTCTCGCCGCTCACCCTGCACTCACAGAGGCACACTGGTCATCCAGCACCCACACAGGCACACCACTCACCCTGCATTTACGCAGCTCACATTACCCATCCTGCACTCATTCCTCTCACTCTGTATGCACTCCTCACCTGACACTCACATGGGCCACTCTCTCACCTTGCACTCATGTCACTCGCCCTGCACTCACATCGGCACACCTTTCACCCAACACTCATACCACTCATGCTGCATTCACTCACACTATTCATAACCACCCAGCGCTTATATGAGAGCACCTCTTAGCTGCACACATAAGGATTAGTTACTTACCTGTAATCCTAGTTCTCTTCCAGGGGTATCCTCATCAAAGTCATAAGAACTAGAATATTCTCGCCCATGTGCGGGACCCCGGAAACACAATCATATATGTGACAAACATATAGGTGCCTCCACATATATATATATACATATATATATATATATATATATATTCCAACCAAACCCGACTTCTTTTGGAAAAATCGGACACCGACACTGGAAATGCTTTCAGCCATCCGGCCTTAGGTATTTATTTTCCTTCGTTACGCGTTTCGGCAAAACTGCCTTGCTCACACATTATATATATATATATATATAATAAAAAAGCAAATGCAGCCTTTCATAACCAGAGCTGAATAATGCTGTAAGGACTCCCCTGTATATTATAAACAATATATTAGAAACCAGGGAAAAACAACAGCAAAGCAAGTTTGAAAACTGTTTTAATGCTTAGCATTTGGCACAAACCCTCAGATAGGACTGAAAGCATTGACAGCTCACAGGCTGCATTGCAGAAAAGTACAGCCTAGAAAGGCTGGAAAGCTAACTCATAGCAACATAGAAATAAACTGGCACTGTGCCTTTAAGGCAGCCATGACCCCTAGCTTCCCATCATGCCTCAGGGGTGACAGTTAGGTCAGTTGTTCTTTGCAGTGACACAAAGCCATGACACAAAGAGTTGACAACTCCTTAAAAATAAGGATCCTTTGCCCGGGGAGGCGGGAGGGTTGCTTATGACTTTTATGAGGATAACCCTGGAAGAGAACTAGGATTACAGGTAAGTAACTAAACCTTCTCTTCCAGGGGATCCTCATCAATAGTCATAAGCACTAGCATAGAATAGCGAGCCTCACCTCTTCCACTGTGGGCAAAGGAAAAACACAATTCACAATCAAGCTCAGATAACTAAACATGAAAACCCAGATATTTTACTATCTGAACAGATTTCTCAAGGAGGCTTGGCCTACTTGAGTATCTGCCCTGGAATCGGATTCAAGACAATAATGCCTTGTGAAAGTGTGCACCGATCTCCAGGTTGCTGCCTTGCAAATCTCTGCCATCGTAACGTCATGCAAGAAAGCTTTTATAGCTGCTTTCCCCCTAGTGGAGTGTGCTTTAGGTGACAACAATAGTGGTTTATTTGCCAGCTGGTAGGCCAATTTTATACAGGACACTATCCATCTCAAAATGGACCTTTTGGAAGCTGGGAAGCCTGTCCTCATGGAACCATAATTTAAAAACAATTGCTCTGATTTTCTTATGTCCTTCGTTCCCTCCAAATAGAACTTGAGCACTCTCTTAAGGTCTAAGGAGTGCAGTGACCTCTCTGCAGGAGTAGCGGGATTGGGAAAAAAGGACGGTAGGGAAATTGACTGATTAACATGAAAATCAGAGACAACTTTTGGCAAAAAAGCAGGGTGAGTTCTTAACACTACCCTGTTGTGGTGAAAGATAGAATATGGCTCTTTGGAAGACAGCGCTTGGATTTCACTTACTCTGCGCGCTGATGTTATCGCGACTAAGAAAGCGGTCTTCCATGTCAAATGCTGCAACATGGCTTTATGGATGGGTTCAAAAGGAGGACCCATCAATCTAGAGAGGACTAAATTCAACTCCCAAGGAGGAGAAGGAGGCCGAACAGGGGGATACACTTTCTTCAACCCCTGTAGGAAATCCTTGACCACCTGTAGCTAAAAAAAGGAAGGCTGGTTTGGAGACTTTCTGAAGGCTGTAATGGCCGCTAAGTGTACTCTGATCGAGGAATACTTTAAACCTGACTTGGCCAAGTACAGGAGGTAAGGAAGAATTACCTCCTCCTGCCCTGTGGTAGGATCAAAATGATTACGAGCGCACCATAAGTAGAATCTTTTCCACTTAAAGGAGTATGACGCGCTAGTGGAAGGCCTCTTTGCCTCCTTCCCTTTGTTATATGCGTACAGTCCTGCGGCAAATTCAAATGTCCATATTGCAGGACCTCAGGTGCCATGCTGCCAAGTTCAGTGAGGGAAGGTTGGGATGTAGAATCTTCCCGTCCATCTTGTATTAGTAGGTCCGATCTGTAGGGAAGCCTCCTGTGGGGGTGTACCGACAGCTGTAAGAGATCCGGGTACCACCACTGACGAGGCAGTCTGGGGCTATCAGGATCATTGACATGTTGGGTCGGATGAGCTTGGATACCACCTTCGGGATCAGAGGCAGGAGAGGAAAGGCGTATGCAAATATTCCGGACCAATCCATCAAAAGAGCATTCCCCCTCGCCCCTGGACGGTGGAACCTGGATGCGAAGGCGTGGCATTTTTTGTTTTGATCGTCTGGAAACAAATCTATGGAAAGTTGCCCCCACTGATGGAAAATTTCTGCCACTACCTCGTCGTTTAGCACCCAGTCTGGCTGATCTTCGAAGTGCCGACTAAGTGCGTCTGCTCGCTCATCTCGCTCCCCTGGAAGGTGCACCGCTGTGATGGAGAGGCCTCGGGCTAGAAGCCAGTGCCATATCGTTTGAGCTTCCAGGGAGAGCGGGCGAGAGCGCGTACCACCCTGTTTGTTGAGGTAATACATGGTGGTCGTGTTGTCTGTTTGGATCAGGATCGAGCTGGGCGTGATTGGGGCTGAAAAGCTTTCAGAGCTAGATGGTCTGCTCGCAGCTCCAACATGTTTATGTGGTAGGATTGCTCCTTGCTGGACCACCGACCCTGCATCTGTAGGCAATCCATGTGCGCTCCCCATCCTTGTAGAGATGCATCCGTTACCAAGGTCTGGGTCAGAACAGATTGATGGAAGGGGACTGCCACTAAGAGGTTCTTTGGTCGAGTCCACCATAGAATGGACGACTTTGCTGCTTGTGAAAGCACAATTCGGTCTTCCAAGAGACCCGATGCTTGGTCCCACTTGTCCTCTAGGTCCTGTTGCAAAGGTCTCATTCTCAGCCTGGCGTTGGGAATGAGAAATATGCAAATAGCCATCGATCCTAGCAGAGACGCCACTTGCCGGACCGTTGGACGAATTGTCTGGAGAAGAGTTTTGCACTTCTGTTGAATTGATGAAAGTCTCTGTTCTGAAGGAAACGCTCTTCCTAGGTTTGTATCTAGAGTGGAGCCCAGATAATGGATCACCAAAGTAGGCCGGTGAACCAATTTCTCCTCGAATGACGTTCCGGGGACGCAGATGGTGAATGCGTTGAAGGACGTCTCGAGGAATGTGAGGATGAGTGCCGTGACGCTGACAAAACCACTGAACCTTCTCCAGATCTCACTGATGTGGGTCTCGACGTCGAGCGTATAACCTGCTCTGACGGAGCCCTTCTCGACGTCGATCTAGATCTTCTTCTAGCCGTCGAAAATCGACCAGGTGTTGGGACCGATTTTGGCGTCGACTCCGTCTGTTTCAACGGCGAATGTCTCGACGTCGAGTGTCTAGTCGATGGTGCCTGGGTACTTCTGCGCCTCGACGTCGAGCGTCGCTGGATCGACGACGTCGAAGGACTTCTTCGCCTCGACGCCGATCGTCGGTGGGATGACGACGGCGGAGGGTTTTTGGTCCTCGACGCCGAACGTCGCCGGGTTGACGTCGGCGGAGGGCTTCTGGTCCTTGACGCCAAACGATGCCAGGTTGATGACGGCGGAGGGCTTATTCTCGATGCTGATCGTCGTCGGGTTGACGACGGCGGAGGACTCTCTCCCCTCGACGTCGATCGTCGTTGGATTGACAACGACGGAGGGTTGCCAGCTTTCGACGCCGAACGTCAAGACGACGCCGGCGGAGGGCTGCTGATCCTGATCGCCGATCGTCGCCGGGTTGACGATGGCGGAGGACTTCTGCTCTTTGACGCCGATCGCCGCCGGGTTGACGACGGCAGAGGCTCACGAATCTTCGACGTTGACTTTGAATGTAGGGACGTACCTGTATGTCTGCGCTCTCTCGACGGCGAGCCCGCCGTCGAAGGTCTTTTCTTGGACATCTGCCCCACTGGTAGATGTTTTCTCAGCGCCGAGCCCGACGCTGATGGATTCCTGCTTCTAGAAGATGATCTGGGCCTCTTAGAGCCCTTTCTCACCGGAGACCTGCCTCTGGAAGCCTTTTCTGCCAGCCCATAAAGACGTATACGCTCCCTGTCTTTTAAAGTTCTTTTAGAGAGAGACTGGCAATGAGGACAAGTCCTGGGGACATGATCTTTAGGCAGACAGAGAATTCAGACTGCATGAGAGTCAGACGTGGCCTTCTTTTTTCCACAAGAAGGGCAGGGATCAGAAAGGGATGGCATTTTGAGTGGTAAAAAATGCCAAAATTAGTCAGAAAAAGTGAGCACCTTACTTGACTAGATGTAAAACGTCAAAGTAAGATCAATTTTCCCTGAAATTTGAAGAATATTTCTCAATAAAACCAGAAAAAAGTGGAGCTGTGTAATCAGGGTCCTGACAGAAGGAGCCGGAAAGAACAACTGACCTAACGGTCACCCCTGAGGCATGATGGGAAGCTAGGGGTCATGGCTGCCTTAAAGGCACGGTGCCAGTTTATTTCTATGTTGCTATGAGTTAGCTTTCCAGCCTTTCTAGGCTGTACTTTTATGCAATGCAGCCTGTGAGCTGTCAGTGCTTTCAGTCCTATCTGAGGAATTGTGCCAAATGCTGAGCATTAAAACAGTTTTCAAACTTGCTTTGCTGTTGTTTTTTCCTGGTTTCTGATATATTGTTTATAATATACAGGAGAGTCCTTACAGCATTATTCAGCTCTGGTTATGAAAGGCCACATTTGCTTTTTAATATATATATATATATATATATATATATATATATATATATATATATATATATATTTATATATATATTCACTGAAAAAACCATAGGTTTCACACACGTTATAGTTAGGAATTAGCATTTAAAAAACCTTGCAAATTCACTTAAAAAACCATAGGTTTCACACATGTTATAGTTAGCTGGATATTTCACTCATGAAAAACCATTGAAATTCCCCCATTATAGTTAGTGCAGGCAACTATAACTCACGCGACCGCAATCCTCTGCTGATTACGTCAGATATTACATCACTGTATTTAGACACTTATTTACCCATGTCTTCTTCCATTAATTTTTAGCTATACATATATTACAAATATTTTTTTTTCAGAAAGACACATATGTCATCAGTGATGTAATATCTGACGTCATCAGCAGAGGATTGCGGTCGCGTGAGTTATAGTTGCCTGCACTAACTATAACGGGGGAATTTCAATGGTTTTTCATGAGTGAAATGTCCAGCTAACTATAACGTGTGAAACCTATGGTTTTTTAAGTGAATTTGCAAGGTTTTTTAAATGCTAATTCTATGTCAGGACTGGAGGCGAGGATTATGCCTTCTTTCTCCACTTTAATCACACAGCAGCACAGAAAGAACAACAAAGACTACATTTCCCATGAACCATAGGGAAACAAGGTAGTCAACAACAACATTGTGTCAACCAATCAACAGAGAGAAAATTGTCCAATCAGGGCTTCTCCAGTTACTGATAGTCCCTTGTTAGTGTCCAGATCTCCTCTTTCTTCGCTGCTGCGCAGCCAGTTAAGTCCCCTCAGGTTTTCTACTGTTTGGGGGGCTTTATTATGTGCTTTTATGACTATTTTGACGGTATATTGTGCCCTATTAGGGCTTATTGCTTGAGTCTTTGTCTCGTGGCAAGGTTTGTAAATGTATAATCTATAGCGTATCCTTTTGTCAAGCTGACACGTTCGCTTTGTAAGCGTTTATTATTTATTTGTAAGCGTTTATTATTTAATGTTGCAGCGTTTGCTTCGTCTCTTTTTTCCCCGTTTGTAGTGAGGGGGTTGTTGTTGCTACAATTGGATTAGTCTTCACCGCGGGACCGAGAGTCGTCTCTCGCTCCTACGCGGTGGTGCTGGCGCGCTCCGGGCCTCCCGCCGCCTGGGGGCGCGAGAGGCGGTGTTTGGACGCGACGCGTCTCTGGTTTTGATCAGTTTCCAGAGACGCGCGCGCGTTCAACCGCCACCGGAGCCTGGGCTGAGAGAGACGCCGAGTCGGTCTGTACCGGCCCGCAAGCTTGTTTCGCTCACGGGCCTCATTTACATAATTGACGCTTGTATCCCGGTTTTAATGGGATTCAGGTCCTGTATTAAAAAAAAAAAAAAAAAAGAGTATACTGACGCCTCCCTGGAGGTTGTATTTTCGCCATCAGGCTTGATTGTATACTGACGCCTCCCTGGAGGTTGTATTTTCGCCATCAGGCTTGATTTGGGGACACTATCCAGCCCAGTTCCTGCATAAATTTAAACTTGGGATCAGCCAGCTTTAGGTCCCCTCAGGGCTAGTCACCCTGCATGAAATTGTGGTTTGACCACGTATAAAACGTATCAACTGTCACCCAGTTGTACCAACTTACTTGCGAGTGCAGCGCAAAGGTCTTCTTGCCCTTCCCTCTAGTATGGATTTTTACGGTGATTATCAGGATGAGGAGGAGGATCCTCTGGCGGATATGCCATGGGGCGATGCTTTCTATGAAGCAGTGGATACCTCGATTTATAGGGCAGTGGACCAGGCCATCTCTCCTTTGGAGGACAGGCTGACTCAAAAAATAGAGCAGGCGTTTTTACGCCTTGAACGCAAAGGTTCTTTACCATCCCAGGTCCAAGACCTTGCCGGGCCTCCTCCCCCTAAACGCCCTTGTGCCCCGGGTGTAGATGTGGATGCATTTGAGCGGCTCAAAAAAGCCTTTATTGATAGCCACCCTATGAAGGGTACTGGCGACTCGCTAGCTCTTAACCTCTCCCCTTCCCCTGCACTTCCAGGCTCTTCGGGGGATCCGGATGCCAGCCCGTCTAGACCTTGGCTTCCGTCCCGTCCCTCACAGGTCCCTTTGGCACCTTCTGATCTACAGCCACCTCCTACACCTTCCGACATGTTGGACCCCAACGATATTGTCCATCCTCGCTCCTCAGAATGGGTTCCAGCGGACAAAGTGGCGACTTATGTCGCAGAGCATATCCGGCGCCCGCTTGAAAAGGAGGCCCGCAACTGTCTCCGAGCGGAGTGTCCTCGTCCTTCCCTGGAGGGTAAAGTTGCCCTGACCCCGGATATTGACCCACGAATGCTGACGTTCTTGCAGAAATTTATTCGAGACCCCAAGAAGGGCATAGATAGGTCGTGGCGGGCGTGCCAAGATAAGCTCTTGGACGCCCTGGGGCCCGCCACCAAAATTCTTGATATGGCTGAGGAAGCGAAGGCCTCAGGTTCGATGATATCTCCCGAAACGCTTTCAGGCTGGGCTCAACGGGTAGTGGTCTTTCTAGGCAACGCCAACTGTGCCCTCTCCACCGAGCGGCGGAGATCCCTTCTAATCAAAATTGACCCAAAACTGGGTGACTTAGTGGATTCCGAAGCAGGGGCGATTGCCCAAGGGGGCCTTTTTGGAGAGCCCTTCATCAAGGAACTGGGCAAGTTTGTAAACACTTTCACGTCATTGGACAGGGCGCAGTCCACCATTAAAAAAGTGTTCCCTCGGGTTTTTCGAGGGGCCGGTCGAGGAAGGGGCCGCTCGACCGGTCGACAAAATCAGCAAGCCAACCAGAGAGGCTCCGGTCAATATCAAGACCAGTCAAAATTTGGAAACTTCTACCCCACAAGAGGACGCCGTGGCAAAGGCAGAGGTCACAGGGGAGGAGCGTCTAACGCAAACTCTGGTGAGTGTTACCCTTTCTTCCCCACAAAGCATAGGGGGGCGTCTGGCGGGCTGTTACGGGGCATGGTCATCCCTCACGAGCGATGCATGGGTTCTTCAGACGATACGGGGGTTTCACATAGAATATTGCGGGAATCCTGTTCAAAAGACACCCCCTCGCCCTATGCAATTTTCAAGTCACGACGCTTTCCTGGTGGACGAAGAGGTCAATTCCTTGCTTCGCAAGGGCGCTATATCTCTCGCGACACGCCACCCAAGGGGTTTCCTCAGCAATCTCTTTTTAGTGGACAAGTCCGATGGCGGCAAGCGTCCGGTCATAAACCTCAGCGAGTTCAACGAGTGGTTGGTATACCGCCATTTCAAGATGGAGGGTATTCACCTCTTGCGGGATGTTCTTCGTCCTCACGACTGGATGGTGCGTTTGGACCTGAAGGACGCTTATCTGGTGATTCCTATCTTTCGGCCTCACCGCCGTTTCCTTCAATTCGAGTGGCGTCATCGCACTTACGAATTCACTTCCCTCCCTTTCGGGCTGTCTTCCGCACCCTGGTGCTTCACAAAGGTGCTCAAACCAGTGGTGGAATTCCTGAGAGCTCGTGGGGTCAGGCTAATCGTCTACTTAGACGATCTCCTTCTGATGGCTTCTTGCCCCAGCCTTGTAGCCGACCAGCTACAGATGACGGTGTCCTTGCTCCAGAACCTCGGGTTTGTGATCAATGGAAAGAAGTCCCTTCTTCAGCCGGCTCAGTCCGTTACCTTTTTGGGGTTCGTCATCGACTCCAGGGCCGCTACTCTAAGCCTGCCGTCCAGGAAACTTACGAAGATTCGCCACGAGTTGCGTCGCGTTGTATCTCAACAGCGCGTCTCTCTGCGCCAGTTGGCCCGGATTGTAGGTCTTCTATCTGCGTCTATCCAAGCGATTTTTCCGGGTCCGCTCCATTACAGGGCCCTACAACGCCTCAAGGCGTACTTCCTGCGGAAAGGGTATTCGTACTCCCACAAAGTTCGTCTATCCGACGAAGCTCGGAACGAAATCCGGTGGTGGTTAACACACATGGAGGCGTGGAACGGCAGAGCAATCTTCGGTTCCGTTCCAGATTTGATCATCGAATCAGACGCCAGCAGGCTTGGGTGGGGCGCCCGCTGCGGGGATCTTTCTACGGGAGGCTTGTGGTCTCCCGACGAACGGAAATTACATATCAATTGTCTCGAACTTCTGGCCGGCTCCTTTGCAGTCAAATGTTGGACCAGAGACTCAGTGCAGTCTTGCGTACTTCTGAAAATGGACAACGTTTCGGCGGTCCGTTATATCAACCACCTCGGCGGCACCAAGTCGAAAGCCCTCTCCGATCTGGCGGCGAGCTTCTGGCAGTACTGTCTGGACAGTCGGGTATCGGTCACAGCGGAGTATCTTCCGGGCCGGGACAACGTGGAGGCCGATTATCAATCACGCCACTTCCGCGATTTCAGCCTCTGGAAGTTGGATCAGTTGGTGTTTGCCTCCCTCAACCGCCTTTGGGGTCCGTTCACGGTGGATCTGTTTGCATCTCGCCTGGACCACCAGCTACCGAGATTTTTCAGCTGGAAGCCCGATCCTCGGGCGGCAGCCACGGATGCGTTTCTCCAAGACTGGAGCGTGGATCGGGGCTATGCATTTCCTCCATTCGCTATGATTACCCGGACAACGGCTCAAGTCCGCAGGCAGAAAGCGGACTTAGTACTCATCACGCCTCTGTGGAGGTCTCAAGTGTGGTTTCCGGTTCTTCTGGAACTTTCCTGGGATTTTCCAATCCTACTCCCCCGGTTTCCGAATCTCCTCACAGATCCGTACGGCGATCCTCATCCTCTAGTGTCAGCGAACTCGCTGTGGCTCATGGCATGGAGGATTTCCGGGGTAGATGGCAAGCCCCGGGCCTTTCGCGATCAGCTGAGGAGCTCCTGTCTAAAGCCTGGGCGGATAGCACCATTAAACGATACAGATCTGCGTGGGGCAGATGGTCCCGTTGGTGTTTGCGACGGGGTTTTGATCCCGTGGTCACGGATGTGGTCCATGTTGTAAACTTTCTAGCACATCTGGCGTCTAAGGGCTTGGCGCATAGGTCCATTAACACTTTCAGGTCGGCCATTTCCTCGGGCCACGTCCCGGTTGGTGGGTCGGCGGTGGGTGAACACCCTTTGGTCTGCAGGCTCCTTCGGGGCATTCGGCTTTCCCTACCTCCAGAGCCGCGGTATTCGGCCCTGTGGGATGTTAATCAGGTGTTAAACCTATTCCTGTCTTGGCAACCAAATAGGTTTCTTTCCCGTAAGGAGCTGTCGGCGAAGCTGGCAATGCTGCTCTGCTTGATCTCTTGTCGTAGAGTGTCGGATGTGCGGGCACTCGATATCTCGGGTCGCATCTTCACTCCGGATGGGGTGACGTTTACCCTTTCCCGTCGGACAAAGTGCAATACAAGAGTTGTCTCTTACCCGGCCTTCGCGGATTCTCCAAAGCTCTGTGTGGTCCGTTGTCTCAAGGCCTACGAAGAAATGACAGAGGAGTACCGTCCTCCGGGGGAGCGTCAGCTGCTCATCGCGCTCCGGAAACCCTTTAAGGCTGTTTCCTCCCCAACGATCGCGCGTTGGGTGCGCTGGGTGATGCAAGAGGCGGGGATTAGCCTCCGGCATTTTGGGGCGCATTCCGCGAGAGGGGCCATGGCCTCGAAGGCGTTTGGTCTGGGTGCCCGCCTGGAGGATATCCTCAATGCGGCGGACTGGTCCTCGGATTCCACCTTCAAGAAGTTTTACTTCAAGCCAATTCTCAATATGGCTCAGCTGGTTGTGGGCAAGCTTTAAACAAGCATAATCCTCGCCTCCAGTCCTGACATAGAATGAAAATTTTCCTAGCTATCGTAACGGAAAGTTTCAATTCTATTAAGGACTCGGAGGCGAGGATTATCCCGCCCGGTGTTCTTAGAGGAAACCCCTCCCCGTATAGAAGTAAGTAAATTCTTCCCTTCATGTTTATGTAGCAGGAAGTGGTTCTTGAGAATATGCACTGCTTTACAGGTTCTGTTTTCTTTTTTTCTGAATTGATACCTAGGGTTGTTTTTTCCCCTGGTAATACTGCCTTGTTTGTTGCAGGTTCGGATACCCACAAACAGGACTCCTGAAGTTGAGTGCTGGGCAGTCTTCGCGCTTCGAAAGAGGAGATCTGGACACTAACAAGGGACTATCAGTAACTGGAGAAGCCCTGATTGGACAATTTTCTCTCTGTTGATTGGTTGACACAATGTTGTTGTTGACTACCTTGTTTCCCTATGGTTCATGGGAAATGTAGTCTTTGTTGTTCTTTCTGTGCTGCTGTGTGATTAAAGTGGAGAAAGAAGGCATAATCCTCGCCTCCGAGTCCTTAATAGAATTGAAACTTTCCGTTACGATAGCTAGGAAAATTTTCATTCCTAACTATAACGTGTGTGAAACCTATGGTTTTTTCAGTGAATTTGTATGGTTTTTTAAATGCTAAGTTATGTATTTATTTTTAAGGTTTTTCACCGTGCGCGTACCGTACGCGCACGGTGTGCTTCGGGCACCGTGCGCCCGCTGTGGGCGTGCGGTGCGCTTCGCGCACCGCACGCCCACGTTACACATTTCGCGGAATTTTTCCGTATCTACCGTACGCGCGCGCTACGCGCACCCCGCGATTTTTCGCAAAAAAATGTAAAGAAATTTTGGCACTTGGGGGTCCTTCTGGGACCTCCTGACAAAGGCTAGGGGGTCAGGAATTGTCCACCCTGCCCCCTTTTCACGTTCTCCACCTTTGTTTTTCACCCCCTCAGACTGCGAGAGACAAAATGGCGGCCGACACTTCCTGGTTTCGACCGATTCGAATGTTTACTAAGATCTAACAACCAATCAGAATCGCGCTCGCGTACGGCAGCGTGCGCGTACGGTAAGCTTGCCGTACGCGATCGGAGCGCGCCTATAGATATATATATTGATTTAAATGCTATTTTCTCAGGAACTACTGAACAGATTTACACCAGACCTGCAAAAGGCACATCCCTGACCTGAGGACTACCTCTCTGCCAAATTTCTAGTAATTCTGTTCAGCCATTCGGGCTGTAGCTTGGACTAAAGGTCCTATGGAAAAATGCATGGGGAAAACGCGTTTTGGGACCCCCCCTTTTTCTCAGCCCCCGCTTGACGAATCCCCCAGAGACTTTCACGGAAGGAGCAGAGCGGAGCGCCCCACCTATTTTGAAAATTTCGCGAGGATTCGACAATCGGCGCCAAAGTTATTCAAAATAGAATGTTGCGGATTTCCTATGGAAACACGGTCCTAACTATAACTATCTACTGGCGACCGCCAGTAGATAATATAAATATATATATATATATATATATATATATATATATATATATATATGTTCAAACAAATTGCCCCAGCATTTTGAAAAGGTCACTCAACAGCGCCCCATACCAACGGTATTGTCATGCCTCGCTGCAGCTTGCCTTGAACCAGCCATTCGTTCTCCTCATGTTGCCGACGCGTTTCGAGGCTCACACGCCTCTTCTTCCTGGGATTTGAGAAAACAGGCATCACGCATTTACTTCATACAGGTGTGATTTTTATTAGACTTCCTGAGTGGGTTGGGCTTAGTGCCATCGTCAGTTCCTGTGCATTATGGGACTTGCGGTCCTATGAAGTAAATAAAATAATTATCCTTTAGTAGGTTGATGTCCTGTTCATTATTAAAAGCATATTTTATCCTTAGTAGGTAGGCAGGTTCAAGGTGGGCTTTATCTGCAAAGAGACGCTGTGCCTGGTAGAAAGAGACAGTTCCTCCCCACAGCCTTTCACTTGATACAAGAAATGGTGCTCCTTTTCCCACGGCGGGCCGCCGCGTAAGTAAGTGTTCAAACAAATTGCCCCAGCATTTTGAAAAGGTCACTCAACAGCGCCCCATACCAACGGTATTGTCATGCCTCGCTGCAGCTTGCCTTGAACCAGCCATTCGTTCTCCTCATGTTGCCGACGCGTTTCGAGGCTCACACGCCTCTTCTTCCTGGGATTTGAGAAAACAGGCATCACGCATTTACTTCATACAGGTGTGATTTTTATTAGACTTCCTGAGTGGGTTGGGCTTAGTGCCATCGTCAGTTCCTGTGCATTATGGGACTTGCGGTCCTATGAAGTAAATAAAATAATTATCCTTTAGTAGGTTGATGTCCTGTTCATTATTAAAAGCATATTTTATCCTTAGTAGGTAGGCAGGTTCAAGGCGGGCTTTATCTGCAAAGAGACGCTGTGCCTGGTAGAAAGAGACAGTTCCTCCCCACAGCCTTTCACTTGATACAAGAAATGGTGCTCCTTTTCCCACGGCGGGCCGCCGCGTAAGTAAGTGTTCAAACAAATTGCCCCAGCATTTTGAAAAGGTCACTCAACAGCGCCCCATACCAACGGTATTGTCATGCCTCGCTGCAGCTTGCCTTGAACCAGCCATTCGTTCTCCTCATGTTGCCGACGCGTTTCGAGGCTCACACGCCTCTTCTTCCTGGGCTTTGAGAAAACAGGCATCACGCATTTACTTCATACAGGTGTGATTTTTATTAGACTTCCTGAGTGGGTTGGGCTTAGTGCCATCGTCAGTTCCTGTGCATTATGGGACTTGCGGTCCTATGAAGTAAATAAAATAATTATCCTTTAGTAGGTTGATGTCCTGTTCATTATTAAAAGCATATTTTATCCTTAGTAGGTAGGCAGGTTCAAGGCGGGCTTTATCTGCAAAGAGACGCTGTGCCTGGTAGAAAGAGACAGTTCCTCCCCACAGCCTTTCACTTGATACAAGAAATGGTGCTCCTTTTCCCACGGCGGGCCGCCGTGTAAGTAAGTGTTCAAACAAATTGCCCCAGCATTTTGAAAAGGTCACTCAACAGCGGAGGAACTGTCTCTTTCTACCAGGCACAGCGTCTCTTTGCAGATAAAGCCCGCCTTGAACCTGCCTACCTACTAAGGATAAAATATGCTTTTAATAATGAACAGGACATCAACCTACTAAAGGATAATTATTTTATTTACTTCAAAGGACCGCAAGTCCCATAATGCACAGGAACTGACGATGGCACTAAGCCCAACCCACTCAGGAAGTCTAATAAAAATCACACCTGTATGAAGTAAATGCGTGATGCCTGTTTTCTCAAAGCCCAGGAAGAAGAGGCGTGTGAGCCTCGAAACGCGTCGGCAACATGAGGAGAACGAATGGCTGGTTCAAGGCAAGCTGCAGCGAGGCATGACAATACCGTTGGTATGGGGCGCTGTTGAGTGACCTTTTCAAAATGCTGGGGCAATTTGTTTGAACACTTACTTACGCGGCGGCCCGCCGTGGGAAAAGGAGCACCATTTCTTGTATCAAGTGAAAGGCTGTGGGGAGGAACTGTCTCTTTCTACCAGGCACAGCGTCTCTTTGCAGATAAAGCCCGCCTTGAACCTGCCTACCTACTAAGGATAAAATATGCTTTTAATAATGAACAGGACATCAACCTACTAAAGGATAATTATTTTATTTACTTCGTTTCGCACCTAGCATGTTGTTGGGAGAGGGTGTTTTTCTATCAGAACACTTGTCGCTTTGCTATACGGCACCTGTGGTGTTAGGAATCCTCTGATTTTTTGAAAGTTTTATTACCTTTGGGTCTCATTCTTGACGTCCTATTGCTTTCATTACCACGCACTGTTCGCAAGTCATGAGTCCTGTCCAACTAATGGGCCTGAATTGTAAGCTTTATAATGTATATATATGATGTTGTGACAATTATGTACATTGCTGTCATTTATGTTTCGTAGATTCCCCTGACGAAGGGCTTTGCTTTATCAGCCCGAAATGCATTGGGAAATTCTGAAATTGAGACGATTTTTTTGAACATTTGTTTAATGCAGTGGGTCGCTGCAACAGCTATGAACTTTGATCTTCTGTGACAGTAAAGAAAGAACTGTTTTCACAATCAACACATGACTTCGTTTGGATTATGTGTGATTCATTGATACATGTTTTGGTTCATAAGTAGCAATGTGTTTCATGTGATACATGTGATTTAATATTTCTGAGATTTGAAAAGATGTACACTGGATAGTGTATTCTTGTAGTGCACTAGGCATTCCCAGACACACCTCTGGTTTTTTGTTGTACGTTAGTATTCAGTGGTCCGCAGAGCCACTTAACCTGGTGCACACATAACCTTAAAAGACAGTTTGAATATTTAGAATATCTTATGTACAGTTTTAACTAGACGACTTTCGAGTGCATCACAGCTGTTTCTTCTCCCAGTTTTTAATAATGAACAGGACATCAACCTACTAAAGGATAATTATTTTATTTACTTCATAGGACCGCAAGTCCCATAATGCACAGGAACTGACGATGGCACTAAGCCCAACCCACTCAGGAAGTCTAATAAAAATCACACCTGTATGAAGTAAATGCGTGATGCCTGTTTTCTCAAAGCCCAGGAAGAAGAGGCGTGTGAGCCTCGAAACGCGTCGGCAACATGAGGAGAACGAATGGCTGGTTCAAGGCAAGCTGCAGCGAGGCATGACAATACCGTTGGTATGGGGCGCTGTTGAGTGACCTTTTCAAAATGCTGGGGCAATTTGTTTGAACATATATATATATATATATATATATATATATATATAAATTTTTTCTTCATGAAGAGATCGTTTCCTGCATATTTATATATATATATATATATATATATTTAAATTCACTTAAAAAACCATAGGTTTCACACACGTTATAGTTAGGAATTAGCATTTAAAAAACCTTGCAAATTCACTTAAAAAACCATAGGTTTCACACAGGTTATAGTTAGGTGGATATTTCACTCGTAAAAAACCAATGAAATTCCCCCGTTATAGTTAGTTCAGATAACTATAACTCGCACGCCCGCAATCCACTGCTCATGACGTCACATATTACATCACTCATGACATGGTCAGTGGCATCACTCATGACATCACTGATGACATCATCCTTGTGATAGAGTGGCGGTTGCGCGAGTTATAGTTATCTGAACTAACTATAACTGGGGAATTTCATTGGTTTTTTTACGAGTGAAATATCCACCTAACTATAACCTGTGTGAAACCTATGGTTTTTTAAGTGAATTTGCAAGGTTTTTTAAATGCTAATTCCTAACTATAACGTGTGTGAAACCTATGGTTTTTTAAGTGAATTTGTACGGTTTTTTAAATGCTAAGTTATGTATTTATTATTTTTTTTTTATCAAGGTTTTTCACCGTGCGCCCACCATGCGCGCAAGGTGCACTTCGCGCACCGTGCGCGCGCTTTGGGCGCACGGTGCGCTGCACACACCGTGCGCACACCCCGCGATTTTTTTTGAAAAAAATAAAATGTTTTTTTTCCCCTTGGGGGTCGTTCTGTGACCCCCTGACAAAGGCTAGGGGGTCAGGAACTCTATTCCCTGCCCCCTTTTCACGTTTTCCACCTTTTTCCCCCTTTCCTTTTCAGTGCAAGAGACAAAATGGCGGCCGACACCTCCTGATTTCGACCGATTCCAATGTTTACCGACATCTAACAACCAGTCAGAATTTCGCTCGTTCACGTGCGCATGTATAGATATTTATATGCTTTTAAATGCTATTTTCTCAGGAAATACTGAACAGATTGACACCAGACCTGCAAAAGGGCACTTCCCTGACCTGAGGACTACCTCTCTGCCAAATTTCAAGTAATTCTGTTCAGCCGTTCGGGCTGTACCTTCGACTAAAGGTCCTATGGAAAAATGCATGGGGAAAACGCGTTTTGGGACCCCCCTTTTTTCTCGGTCCCCGCTTGATGAATCACCCCGAGACTTTCAGGGTAGGAGCTGAGCGGAGCGCCCCATTTGTTTTGAAAATTTCGCGAGGATTCGTCAACCGGCGCCAAAGTTATTCAAAATAGAATTTTGAGATTTCCTATGGAAACACGATCCTAACTATATCTACTGGCGACCTCCAGTAGATAATATATATATATATTACCTACTGGTGGTCGCCAGTAGGTAGTTATAGTTAGGACCCCTTTTCCATAGGAAATCCGCAACATTCTATTTTGAATAACTTTGGCGCCGGTCGATGAATCCTCGCGAATTTCTCAAAATAGGTGGGGCGCTACGCTCCGCTCCTACCCTGAAAGTCTCGGGGGGATTCGTCAAGCGGGGGCTGAGATAAAAGGGGGGTCCCAAAACGCGTTTTTCCCATGCATTTTTCCATAGGACCTTTAGAACGAGCTACAGCCCGAACGGCTGAACAGAATTACTAGAAATTTGGCAGAGAGGTAGTCCCTATGTCAAGGAAATGCCTTTTGTAGGTTTGGTGTAAATCTGTTCAGTAGATTCTGAGAAAATAGCCTTTAAATCAATATATATATCTGAGCCCGCTTACGGTACGCTTACCGTACGCTTACCGTACGCGTACGGTGGCGTGCGCGAGCGCGATTCTGATTGGCTCTTAGATCTTAGTAAACATTAGAATCGGCCGAAACAAGGAAGCGGCGTCCGCCATTTTGTCTCTCGCACTGAGTGTTATTTATCAAACATGATGCCCAAAAACATGTTACGGGGCTGTTTTGACAACTCCCTCCCACATAGTCATGTTGAGGGAGTCCCCAAACATCCCCCAAGAGCAAAAACGGTTTTATTTTTTTTTCGGCAATTTCGCCGAGTACGCTTACCGTACGCTTACCGTAAGCGTACGGTAAAAAATAGAAATAAAAAAAACACTATCCACACTTACCCCACCCCCTGTGCTTTTGGTGGCCGTAGGCCACCAAATGTACATGGCTTATTACATCAGTAAAAAAACTATATTTTGTCAACATGAAATTATAAAATCGAAATAAAAAAAACACTATCCACATTGACCCCACCCCCTGTGCTTTTGGTGGCCGAAGGCCACCAAATGTACAGGGCTTATTAAAGTTGATAAAAACCGTGCACGGAACGCACTGCGTTAAGTGGGCGCGCACGCCTCGAATGGCGTAAAGTAACTTAGCATTTAAAAAACCGTACAAATTCACTGAAAAAACCATAGGTTTCACACATGTTATAGTTAGCGGAAATTTTACTGATAAAAAACCAATGAAATTGCCCCGTTATAGTTAGTGCTGGCAACTATAACTCACGCGACCGCAATCTTCTGCTGTTGACATATGTGTCTTTATAAAAAAAATATTTGTAATATATGTATAGCTAAAAATGTATGGAAGAAGACATGGGCAAATAAGTGTCTAAATACAGTATTAGCATCAGCAGAGGATTGCGGTCGCGTGAGTTATAGTTGCCAGCACTAACTATAACGGGGCAATTTCATTGGTTTTTTATCAGTAAAATTTCCGCTAACTATAACATGTGTGAAACCTATGGTTTTTTCAGTGAATATATATATATATATATATATATATATATATATATATATATATATATATATATATATATATATTCACTGAAAAAAACATATGTTTTATGCATGTTATAGTTAGGAATTGGCATTTAAAAAACCTTTGAAATTCACTGAAAAAAACAATGGTTTCAGGGGCGTTATAGATTGGAATTGGCATTTAAAAAACCTTAGAAATTCACTGAAAAAACCATAGGTTTCAGGGGCGTTATAGTTAGCTGGACGTTTCCCTCGTACAAAACCCTAGAAATTCCCCTGTTATAGTTAGTTCAGCTAACTATAACTCGCGCCCCCGCAATGCACTGCTGATGATGTCACATATTACATCACTCATGACATGGTCAGTGACATCACTGATGACATCACTGATGACATCTCAAATGACATCACTGATGACATCACTGATGACGTCATCCAGTGACTGTGTGTTTCTGTACAGTTTTAATATGTTTAATATATATAGGGAAAGGTCTGTTGAAGAATGAGTGGGTGTACAAGTGTGTGAATGGATGATTTTCTAGGTGCGTAACTGACTCTATAAGTGAGTCATTAAATGTATCTTACTGCAGACTAGTGACTAAACTGTGTGAATGTCTGTATGTGTCTGTGGGTTGGTGTATAAGTGGCTGCATGGTTTTGTGAATAGCTATATGAGTGTCTATATGGGTTATTGATTGGTTGTCTGAGTATCTGTATGGGTGCCTGAGTGTTTGTGTGGGTAGGGTGTGTGTGTGACTCTATGCATAGATGTGTGAGTGGGTGATTCTATGGGTGCATGGTTTTAAGAGTGCATCTGTGATGGACTGTATGGTTGGGTGAGTGTAGGTATGGGTGTGTTAGGGATTGAATGTATATCTCAGTGGTACATGTGTGACTAACTACATATGTGAAAGGCAGTATATATGTGATATATGTGTGTAAGAGTATATAAGTGGGAATATGTGAGAGTGTGTGATTGTGAGAGTGGCTGTATGGATGAGTGTGTGCTTGTATCAATGATTGTATAAGAGCGTAAGAATGTGGTATTATTTTTATGAGTAAGTGAACTTGAGTGTGTTTAACTGTATAGGTGAGTAAATTGGACTGTGTTTAATTATTCGCACGACTAACTAGGTGTGTCAGTACCTCAATGGATGATTGGTGGTGTGTGAGTGTCTATATAGGTGTATAAATGCATATAATAGTCTTGTACGGAGTGACTGTAAGTATGAGTGACTGTACAGGTGAGTGAGTGAAGGTGAATGTAGACCTAAGAGTTAATGAGTGGGTATGTAGTTATTGGTATTGGAGTAGCTATGGTTTTCAAAATGGCCATCTGAAATTTTGAGTCGGTGTATCAAAGGTTATATTAGGGTGTGAGAAGATGCCCTAATTTATCACATGGATGACGTCATCAGTGATGTCATCAGTGATGTCATTTGAGATGTCATCAGTGATGTCACTGATCATGTCATGAGTGATGTAATATGTGACATCATCAGCAGTGCATTGCGGGGGCACGAGTTATAGTTAGCTGAACTAACTATAACAGGGGAATTTCTAGGGTTTTGTACGAGGGAAATGTCCAGCTAACTATAACGCCCCTGAAACCTATGGTTTTTTCAGTGAATTTCTAAGGTTTTTTAAATGCCAATTCCTAACTATAACGCCCCTGAAACCTTTGTTTTTTTCAGTGAATTTCAAAGGTTTTTTACATGCCAATTCCTAACTATAACGTGCATGAAACCTACGTTTTTTTCAGTGAATTTCAAAGGTTTTTTAAATGCTAATTCCTATCTATAACTTATCTCTAAAGATATCATGTTTAATGATTTTGATTGGATTTCTATATTTTTCCAATTCAGAGTGTCAATTTCATTAATTATGTTTTTTTTTAAATACTTTATCACCATTTTTTAAACTTATTTTTTCAATTAATTCTTTTAAAAATTAAAAAATATTATTTGAATTTAATGGGGTTTTCAAACATATTTTTTTATATTTTTCAAAATATTTTTTTAACTATATGTTCAAAACTTTATTTTATATATTTTTTTCCATGTTTTTGGATCCGCTCACCCAACGCGAGAGGATCCGTGCACCAAACGCGATAGGATGCGCGCACCCTGCGCGCATTTTGGCATTTTTTTTTGTTTTTTTTAAAAAGGGGGCCCCAGGGGGTCCTTCTGGGACCCCCTAAGCACCTCTCGAGGGTCAGAGTATTTCCACTCTGCCTCCTTTATATGTTTTACACACTTATTCCCCTTGCTTCTTCAGCCTCGCTTCTACCGAGGCAGAAAATGGCCGCCAACAGTTCCTGGTTTCGAATGTAGACAGACACTCGACAGCCAATTAGCATTCAGCGCGCGATCGGGAGGGTGCGCGCTCGGTTCGGGGAGGGTGCGCTTATGGTGCGGGTAGGGTGCGCGGATCCTCCCCGGCCATAGATATAGATGTACTTTTAACTCTAATTTTCTCAGGAAATACTGAACGGATTCACACCATTTATGCAAAAGGCACGAGTCTGAACTGAGGACTACCGCTTTGCCAAATTTGGTGTAATTCCGTTCAGCGGTTCGGGCTGTAGCTGCGACAACAGATCCTATGGGAGATTGCATGGGGAAAACGCGTTTTGGGACCCCCCTTTTTTCTTGGCCCCCGCTTGACAAATCACCATGAAACTTTCAGGGTAGGAGCGGAGCGGAGCTGGCCAAAAGTTTGGAAAATTTCGCGAAGATTCGTCAACCGGCGCCAGACTTATTGGGAATAGAATGTTGCAGATTTCCTATGGAAAATAGGTCCTAACTATAACTATCTACTGGCGACCGCCATTAGATTATATATATATATATATATATATATATATATATATATATATATATATATATATCGCTTAATACTCTTTCACCACATTTCCTTCCATCTGGATACTGGATACTGGATACAAAAGAGCACGGACCACAAAATCCTTTCGTAATACCGCTCAGTTTATTTTCGTAGTTACACAACAGGAACGGCAGCCATTACGCGTTTCGTCCCTCCCTGGGGACTTGATCACATGACGCGCATTTGCCAATAGGAATGCTTTTTATAGGATACACACTTTTTTTACCAAGCTTGTTTTTTTCTGTTTCGTTTTTTTTCTCCTTTCTAATACATTAACTTTATGTATTGTGATTGTGCTTATATCTTAAAGTTGTTAATAACAACATTTAAAAGCATGTAAAAGACATCAACTTATATTGCTTGTTTTGTTCTCATCAATATTTGAATCATTTAAATCTACTATTCAGACTTTGTTTTGTGGATAACAATAAAGTGCAAGTCATTGTGTGCAAATTTGCAATAGAATAAATAAATAAATAGTTAAATACTTAATAATATACAAATGAAACACAATTTTTTTGCTTAAAATACATCCATAAAATCACTAAAAGCTATAGTATATGACGTTTAAATACATTGCCTTATGTGATAATTTTTTTTTTTAATTATTGTAAATAAATAGATGCATGCACAAAAATTATATATGAAGGATAAATCCCTAAACGTTCGATCTGCCTAATATGCTCTTTTCATTCACTATATTAGTGTTAATACTGAGTGTAGGCTGATCTAGATGGATGGTTTGGCTTTAATTATTCTCATATATTGGTTTTCCAATGCTGGTATTTTAATAGGATATTGTTAAGCCAATGCATTGGCAATTTTTCCACCTTAGTCTGAGACTCGATTCTACGTGATGTCTAATATCTTTGCTTACTAGTTAATTTCATTTTGAGATTATTGATTGTGTTTATTAAATAAATATCACCCATAAATGTGTAAAAATTTAGTGCTGGTAAAAAAAAGTGCTGTGTGCCTAAAATTAATCTAAAAAACGTGGTTTAAAAATATATATATATATATATGAAGGTAAAATCGTCTGAATAGCTGCCTTTATCGAAAAGACGAAGAACGGACCCAAGGATCAGTGCCAATCAAGTTAGTTTATTTGAATATCTTCGAGCCAGTCCGACATGACGCGTTTCAGCCCCCACTCGGGCCTTGATCACATGACGCGTTGCAAAGGGAAATAGCAGCATTTAAAGGGAAATACATCCGGATATGACCTTAGTGTGATGTTGTCATGGACAGTGAAGAGTTACTTGAAATCATCCATACAATTTTCTCTCATCATTACGGTACAAATAAATGAGGTACTTTGCACAATGTAGATATAGCATGGCTCTAACAAATATCTATAGACAAATAAATATATAAATATAAATAAATATATAAATAAATATTCGTATCTAAAATAAATATTTGAAATTTGTAAAAACACCACATAAATACAGCAATATCCATAAAATACCACAACTGTAAAAATTGAACCAAATACATCTATCTATGGATAATAGATAAATAATTCATTGTACAATGTGATGATTTCGGAACATATTGACCCCCATGTGATAACAGGAGTTAAAGTGCATGCTGTCCTTCTGTTCAATGAAGAATGCCCAAGTGGGCCAATACACATCAAAAAATGGTCATAAAATCACTTTACAATGTAATCCCAAAATTTCCCGCTAAAACTCATTGGGTGGTAATAAAACAGATTATGATTGTGTATATTAAAAAAACCACCCAATGACAAACAAGGCAAGGAATGTCTACCCTGTCTCATTACAATTCCCACACCAAGAATATATCAAAAGAATTCCTCTGAAAACTATACATAAGTTGTTACAATCTAGATTGGAGTTCTTATTATTATTTTCCATTTTTTGTTTTGCTTTTCTTTAAATATTTATTGATATTCCTCTATTCATAATCTATTGATTTGTGGGTTCCATTGAATACGTTGTTATGCCCACTCAAATTCATACTGTATCTCTTCTCAATATTTAACCCAAAAGCAAGCTGCAGAAAAATCCATGCTTGCTTCTTCTAATGACTATAGGAAAAGATGGAAAGAACTCCTATAAAAAAGTCTCCAAATTCTTTACGGGATGACAACATGAGCCCACATTGTATCACCTCCAAAGAATGGCTTAAGGTAAAAAGAGCTATAAACAAGTATAAAAATCCTCACTTGAGTTCAGGCCTATCGGATTCTTCGTGTCTAGTTCTAAAATATATCTAGTTTCTAATAACCGAAGTTTAGCCTCCCGATTGCCACCCCGTTTCATCGGTAATACTGAGTCGATGACATAATATTGTAGGAAACTGGGGTTGCCATTGTGTTTTTGTTCGAAATGCCTTGCTACGGGGTAGACCTGATCCTTGTTGGAGATGGCTCTGATGTGTTGCAATATTCTCTTGTGAGCCGGCAGCTTAGTGCTGCCCACGTATTTAAGCCTGCAGGGACATTCTAGCACATAAATTGCAAATTCGGTTTTGCAAGTAAGTCTTTTGTTAATCTCAATAGGTGTCGATTTAAATGGGCTTGAAAAATGAGTTTTGCTGCAACCAAATTTGCATGCTTTGCAGCTTGAGCATTTCCTGAAGCCTTTCATTTGAGACATCCAGGTAACTGCGGGAACAGACTCAAGGCTATTTTTTACTAGACCATCACTCATTGAAAATGCTTTTCTGAATGTTATGGCTGGTTTACAATTGATGGTACCCCAATAACCGGGTCGCCCTGGATCAAATTCCAATTGCGGCTAGAAATCTTCCTTAGTTCTTGATGTTGCCTGCTAAAAGTAAGGATTACTCTCGATTGGAAGCTAGGGGTCTTTTCCAATACCTTGTCTGATCTAACCTTTGGTGATAGTGCTTTAGATCTAGATAAAAGTCTTGTTTTTTGAATGGCATATTCAACTGACTTGAGAGAGTAACCCCTAGCAAGGAATCTCTGTTTACTTGCCTCCTGGGCGATGTCACATTCTGAATCAGAACTGCAAATGCGCCTGATGCGGAGCATCTCCCCATAGGGGATGCTCCGAATGAGGTGTTGAGGATGGTGACTTGAGGCATGCAAGATAGTGTTGCCTGCAATCAACTTCCTGTAAAGTCTAGTGGCTAATGTATTGTTGTCTACAAAAATCTCAACATCTAAGAAACATATCGCTTGTTTGATGATTGAAGATGTAAACTCGAGATTGAAACAATTAACATTGAGTAAGTCTACAAAATCCTTTGCCCCCTGCTCTGTGCCCCTCCAAACAAAAAACAAATCATCAATGTACCTCAAATATAACACAGCGTGTTCCTTAATGATAGCCAAGTGGTCACCCTTGAGGACCTGCTCCTCCCACAACCCCATGTGTAAACATGCGTAGCTGGGGGAGAAGCAGGCCCCCATCGCAACACCTCTAATCTGATGATAAATCTGATTATCAAACAGGAAAAAGTTCTGCTCCAAACACCCAGATACCATCGACATGAGCATTTTGTTATGTGCTGCGCAGTTCATAGGTCTCAAATTTAAATAATGTTCTATTGCTTTGAGACCATCGCAGTGTCTTATCGAAGTATATAAGGATGTCACATCCAAAGTCATCAAAAACATATCATCACCCCACGATAAATCATCAATTTTGCGGAGAAAGTCTGAAGTGTCTTGTACATATGAGGCTAAGTTACTAACCCATTCCTGTAAGAAAAAGTCTACGTACTTGGAGGTATTTTCCATTATGCTGTTAATGGATGAGATTATCGGTCTACCTGGTGGAATTGTGGTGCTCTTGTGCACTTTGGGAATCAGATAAAATGTAGGGATAACTGGGTATTCCTTCTTTAAGAACCAATATTCTGCCTCTGTCAATAATCCTCCACTCTTCCAAGCCAGGAGTTTTAAGTAATGTTCTTGCCATGCCGCTTTAACCACATTAATATTGCTCTTCCGATAACATGCTATATCATCAAGTTGTAATTTCGCTTCATCCATGTATAACTGGCGTGGCCATAGGACTACATTTCCGCCCTTGTCTGCCTGTCTCACAATTACATTGGTATCAGATCCCAGTTTTTTTATGAGATTCTGGTAGTTAAGCTTGTGTTTGTTTCTACTGCGAAAAGTCCTATTAGAAGATGTATACAGCTTTTTCAGATCTTGGGTCACCAACTCGTGGTATACATCCAAATTATCGTGCAAAAAAATGGGCTGAAAGGTAGATTTAGGTTTGAATGGGGTTTCACAAGTTCCTCTATTGTCAATTAGTGCTGGCTCCCTTGTTGTGATTCCTTCCGCTTGCTCTGTAACTAGAGACCAAGCATCTTGAAATAAAGCTGCATCCCCCGCTGTGAGTAAAGGAGGACTGATCGGGTTAGAGGTAGAAGGGATTGTGGCCTTTTTGGGTTGGAGTATGTGGAATTTGTGTAACTTAAGCTTTCTCACAAAGCGATAGGTATCTAATCTGGTATCCACATAGTTGAAGTCACATGGTAGACAGAATGATAATCCCAAGCTCAAAATGTTCTCTTCAGCCGAAGATAACTGTACGTTAGTTAGATTAATTACTGCATTTGGGTAATTGCTGCTGTTCAATTTTAGTTTTGAAAGCGATTCCATCTCCCCCTTGACGCTTTTCTGCCCACATTCTTGTTTTTGTTTTCTTTTGGCACATTTTCTTCTCTGATTTCGTTTGTAATTGTGTCTTTGTTCTTTGCTGCTAAAGGTCCACGGGGTCTTAGGGTCTCTCATCTGTCTTGACATAAGCAGTCGACCTCCTGGGCGAGGGATAGTTTGATAAACCCCAATTGTTGTGCTCTAGTGGAATCCCCTTCGAGATCACTTTCCGCAGCCGAACTGAGTTCTGAGGCCGAAGTAGATAGTGCTGTTGCTTCACCTATATTTCTCTGTGTGGGCCTCTTACCCCTCGCTTTGACCGCATCATATTTGCGTGCATATGTGAATATTTGGCCGTTCTGGTAGTCAGCACGGTCACTTTAAAATGTAAACGCCTTTCTCCGTTTAATTACGTCTTCATCTTTGCTCAGGCGGGCCAGCATATCGTCCCTCAATTTCTTTGTTTGTTCATTCTTTTCCATTCTGTCAATCTCAACTTCCAGAGCGTCAATTTGTATTTGTAACTTCGCTCGGTCACTTTCCGCATATTTGATTAAAATCGTCATCAGTTTGCTCGAAGATGCCAGATTCGTTTCTGCCCATTCGGCAAGCATTGCCGGGTCTGGATTCTCATAGCTCAGCACCAGGGTGATTCTCAGACCTCTAGGAACTCTTCCTACGTCCAAGTAGCGGGATAAAGACCTGTGTTCCCACCACTTGGACTGCTCTGCTCGCATGAGTTTCTCCAATTTTTTGTAATGCTCTTTAACGGTAGCACATCCTGGTTGGCTCATAGGGCTTTCACTCCGTATTGACTCCCCAGCCGGGGTGTCAAGGAACATAGAGCTTGCTGCCTCCTCTCGGTGTCGCAACGCGTCGGCGGACATGTTGGCTAAATTGGAATAATTAACAATACACTCGTGATTGCGGTCGTGGATTTGCGGCGCAATGTCCCAATCACACGCCGTGCACTCTCCCCACTGGGATGTCTGTAGTCTCCTACCTTTGCCAAATGCCAGGAACACTTCTCCGGTCGGCCGACCATGAACGTCCCAGCTTCCGTGGCAGAAGTAGGTAATTGATACAGTTCTCAGGGGCTACGGCGGCTTCCTCCTCTCGAGAGTATCCAAAAAGGTTCCGGAAACCGGAATCAACTGCTTCCTGCCGCTGTGCCCAAAACAAAGGGGAGGGGTTCCGTTCGTACTGCTGAAGCTCCTCGGTAACTTAGATGAAGGTAAAATCGTCTGAATAGCTGCCTTTATCGAAAAGACGAAGAACGGACCCAAGGATCAGTGCCAATCAAGTTAGTTTATTTGAATATCTTCGAGCCAGTCCGACATGCCGCGTTTCAGCCCCCACTCGGGCCTTGATCACATGACGCGTTGCAAAGGGAAATAGCAGCATTTAAAGGGAAATACATCCGGATATGACCTTAGTGTGATGTTGTCATGGACAGTGAAGAGTTACTTGAAATCCTCCATACAATTTTCTCTCATCATTACGGTACAAATAAATGAGGTACTTTGCACAATGTAGATATAGCATGGCTCTTACAAATATCTATAGACAAATAAATATATAAATATAAATAAATATATAAATAAATATTCGTATCTAAAATAAATATTTGAAATTTGTAAAAACACCACATAAATACAGCAATATCCATAAAATACCACCACTGTAAAAATTGAACCAAATACATCTATCTATGGATAATAGATAAATAATTCATTGTGCAATGTGATGATTTCGGAACAAATTGACCCCCATGTGATAACAGGAGTGAAAGTGCATGCTGTCCTTCTGTTCAATGTATATATATATTCACTGAAAAAACATAGGTTTCAGGGGCGTTATAGTTAGCTGGACATTTCCCTCGTACAAAACCCTACAAATTCCCCTGTTATAGTTAGTTCAGCTAACTATAACTCGCGCCCCCGCAATGCACTGCTGATGACGTCACATATTACATCACTCATGACATGGTCAGTAACATCACTGATGACATCACTGATGACATCTGAAATGACATCACTGATGACATCACTGATGACGTCATCCAGTGAGTGTGTGTCTGTAAATTTTAAATATGTTTAATATATATATAGGGAAAAACCTATGGAAGAATGAGTGGGTGTATGAGTGTGTGAATGGATGATTTAGTAGGTGCGTGACTGACTGTATAAGTGAGTCATTAAACGTATCTTACTGCAGACTAGTGACTAAACTGTGTGAATGTTTGTATCTGTCTGTCTGTTGGTGTATAAGCGGCTGCATGGTTTTGTGAATAGCTATATGAGTGTCTCTATGGGTTATTGATTGGTTGTCTGAGTATCTGTTTGGGTGCCTGAGTGTTTGTGTGGGTGGGGTGTGTGTGACTCTGTGCATACATGTGTGAGTGGGTGATTCTATGGGTGCATGGTTTTAAGAGTGCATCTGTGATGGACTGTATGGTTGGGTGAGTGTATGTATGGGTGTGTTAGTGATTGAATGTATATCTCAGTGGTACATGTGTGAGTAACTACATATGTGAAAGGCAGTATATATGTGTGTAAGAGTATATAAGTGGGTATATGTGAGAGTGTGTGATTGTGAGAGTGGCTGTATGGATGAGAGTGTGCTTGTATCAGTGATTGAATAAGAGCATAATAATGTGGTACTATTTTTATGAGTAAGTGAACTTGTGTGTGTATAACTGCATAGGTAAGTAAATGGGAGTGTGATTAATTATTTGCATGGCTGACTAGGTGTGAGAGTACCTCTATGGATGATTGGTGGTGTGTGAGTGTCTATGTAGGTGTATAAATGTATATGATAGTCCTGTAATGAGTGACTGTAAGTATGAGTGACTGTACAGGTGAGTGAGTGGATGTGTGTGTAGATCTAAAAGTCAATGAGTGGGTATGTAGTTATTGGTATTGGAGTATCTATGGTTTTGAGAATGGACGTCTGAAATTTTGATTGAGTATATCAAAGGGTGTGGGAAGATGCACTAATTTATCACATGGATGACGTCATCAGTGATGTAATTTCAGATGTCATCAGTGATGTCATCAGTGATGTCACTGACCATGTCATGAGTGGTGTAATATGTGACGTCATCAGCAGTGCATTGCGGGGGCACGAGTTATAGTTAGCTGAACTAACTATATAACAGGGGAATTTCTAGGGTTTTGTACGAGGGAAATGTCCAGCTAACTATAACGCCCCTGAAACCTATGGTTTTTTCAGTGAATTTCTAAGGTTTTTTAAATGCCAATTCCTAACTTTAACGCCCCTGAAACCTATGGCTTTTCAGTGAATTTCAAAGGTTTTTTAAATGCTAATTCCTAATTATATCAGGCCTGAAACCTATGGTTTTTATCAGTGAATTTCAAAGGTTTTCTAAATGACAATTTTGAATGTGTTAATTGTTATACTGATTTTTTTGATACTGATTTACTACATTTAAACTATTTATTTTTAGATATATTTTTTTAATTACATTATAATTACATCATACATTACAATACAAAATATACTTTCTCAGAATGAATTTCTTTAGTTTAAATACTTGGCAAATAGGCAACAGACTTTTAAGTACAGTAGTTACAGTTGTTGCAATGGGCAACACAATTTCAAACACAAAGCAACATTGAGCTCAATGTGAATTTCTAGTTAAATGCAATAAGTTACTTTATGGATTACTTTTCTAACCACAAGACTGGGTCCTAGATTCAGTCCTTGGACATCTCCTGTAAACAGTTGAGTAAAAGCGCTTTGGTTACAGTAGTGATTTGTAAGGAATATTATTGTATTTTAAAAGTTGACACTTAGAAACGTTTTCCCATAGAATCACCAATGTTATCCTATGGCAGAAAATTCACTTAGCAGGTAAATAGTGTTATTGTTACTTTTTCTTACTCAGTGGTGGATCCTGGATCCAGCACTGGCCAACCTCCTGTAAACAGTTGAAAGAATGTGTTTAAATCATACAGACGATTTTTTAGGAATATTTTTAGTTTGTGAAAATAGACACTTTGAAACTTTTCTGGTGAAAACCACACAATGGATTCCTATGGAAGGAAATACAAGTTACTGGTAAGTACGCTTAGAATTACTTTTCAGGGTCAGTGCTGGGCTAAAAGATGCAGCACTGGGTTCTCTCCTGGTTACAGGTGAGTAAATCGGAATTTGTAGTTCAGCTGATTTTAGAGGAATATTTGTACGTTTCAAAAATGGACACTGAAAATGTTCTGGTGAAAACCACACAATGGATTCCTATGGAAGGAAATACAAGTTACTGGTAAGTACGCTTAGAATTACTTTTCAGGATCAGTGCTGGGCTAAAAGATGCAGCACTGGGTTCTCTCCTGATTACAGGTGAGTAAATCGGAATTTGTAGTTCGGCTGATTTTAGAGGAATATTTGTACGTTTCCAAAATGGATACTGAAAAATTTCTGGTGAAAACCACACAATTGATTCCTATGGAAGGAAATACAAGTTACTGGTAAGTACGCTTAGAATTACTTTTCAGGGTCAGTGCTGGGCTAAAAGATGCAGCACTGGGTTCTCTCCTGGTTACAGGTGAGTAAATCGGAATTTGTAGTTCGGCTGATTTTACAGGAATATTTGTACGTTTCAAAAATGGACACTGCAAATGTTCTGGTGAAAACCACACAATGGATTCCTATGGAAGGAAATACAAGTTACTGGTAAGTACGCTTAGAATTACTTTTCAGGGTCAGTGCTGGGCTAAAAGATGCAGCACTGGGTTCTCTCCTGATTACAGGTGAGTAAATCGGAATTTGAAGTTCGGCTGATTTTAGAGGAATATTTGTACGTTTCAAAAATGGACACTGAAAATTTTCTGGTGAAATCCACACAATGGATTCCTATGGAAGGAAATACAAGTTACTGGTAAGTACGCTTAGAATTACTTTTCAGGGTCAGTGCTGGGCTAAAAGAAGCAACACTGGGTTCTCTCCTGATTACAGGTGAGTAAATCGGAATTTGTAGTTCGGCTGATATTAGAGGAATATTTGTACGTTTCAAAAATGGACACTGAAAATGTTCTGGTGAAAACCACACAATGGATTCCTATGGAAGGAAATACAAGTTACTGGTAAGTACGCTTAGAATTACTTTTCAGGGTCAGTGCTGGGCTAAAAGATGCAGCACTGGGTTCTCTCCTGATTACAGGTGAGTAAATCGGAATTTGAAGTTCGGCTGATTTTAGAGGAATATTTGTACGTTTCAAAAATGGACACTGAAAATTTTCTGGTGAAAACCACACAATGGATTCCTATGGAAGGAAATACAAGTTACTGGTAAGTACGCTTAGAATTACTTTTCAGGGTCAGTGATGGGCTAAAAGATGCAGCACTGGGTTCTCTCCTGATTACAGGTGAGTAAATCGGAATTCGTAGTTCGGCTGATTTTAGAGGAATATTTGTACAATGGTGAAGGAAGGGGGAGGGGCCTGAGGTGACGTGTGCAAACACGCCCTGTGGCACGTTTTAAGTTGGGGAATTCATTCCCCTTGAATCCTGAGGTCCCCTGGCGGCCAACTAGCCCACCAGGTACCTCCAGTAAGCGCCAGGGAGGTGCGTTGCAGAGAGGTGTAAAAAGGGGCGTTCCCTCATTACACCTCTCTGTAACGCAGCCCCCTGGCGCATACTGGAGGTTCCTGGTGGGCTAGTTGGCCGCCAGGGACCCCCAGTATTGAAGGGGAATTTGTTCCCCCTCTGCAAACGCGCCAGGGTGTAAGGAGGGGGCGTGGCCTCCGGCCCGATCCTTTATTTTCCCCCGCTCTGTTTTTTAGAAGGGGGGCTGTGTAGCCCCCCTTCTTTTTCTTTTTTTTGGCCCTGGGGACCCCATCCCCCAGGGCCTGCCCCCAATTTTGATTTTTTTTTTTTTTTTTTTTTTTTAAACGGGAAGGGGGCCGCGTGGCCCCCCTCCCCAGGCCATAATTTGCCCCGGGGACCCCATCCCCCGGGGCATGGCCCTTTTAAAAAAAAAAAAAAAAAAATCATGGAGGGGGGCTGCATAGCCCCCCTCCTGTGCCACCTATGGCCCCGGGGAGCCCATCCCCCGGGGCTATTTAAAAAAAAATTGAAATTTTGGGGAGGGGAGCCGCGTGGCCTCCCTCCCCACCACTTATGGCCCCGGGGACCCCATCCCCCGGGGCCTGGCCTCCGTTGGGGGCCATGGGGGGGTCCCCAATCCCCCCACGGCCCCACCGGCTCCCTGCGTCCTGCGGAAGCCGGCATTGCTTTTCCACATGGGGAGCAGCTAACATGCTGCTCCCCGTGTGGAAAAGCAATCGTCTTTGGTATTTGGAAGAGAGAGCAGGTTTCCTGCTCTCTCCTCCAAATACCAAATCAGTTTGCTATGGCAGTATGGGAGCCGCGAGGCTCCCACCCTGCCATAGCAAACAGCAGTGTCCCGGGGGTGGGCACCCCGGGACACTGCAGGAGCCGGCCCTGGGGGGTGGCGGTCCCCAGGGCCATCATTGGCTCCAAGGGGGGGCAGCGTGCCCCCCCCACTTAAGTTAAAGCCCCGGGGGTGGTGGTCCCCGGGTCTTGGAGGTCCATAACGGACCCCCTATTTTACATATTCAGTGCCCCGGGGAGGTGGCGGTCCCCGGGGCGTGTGGGGAGGCTCGAGCCCCCCCACACAGGGTTGTTTTTTTGTTTTTTTTAAAAGCCCCGGGGGTGGCGGTCCCCGGGGCTGCGGAGGGGCCATGAGCCCCCCCGCATACATTAACATAAGCCCCGGGGGGTGGCGGTTCCCGGGGCTGGGGGGCCCCTCCGGGCCCCCCATTATAAAACCATATTGCCCCCGGGACTTGGCCCCCCCGGGGCTAAATCTAAACGAAGCGCGGGAGCCCGCGCTTCGGTTTTTTTTTCGTTAGCGGGATGCGCGGACCCTACGCGCATCCCGCGATTTAAAAAAAAACAAATTTTTTTTGGGGCCTTGGGGGTCCTTGTGGGACCCCCTGAGCAGGCCTAGGGGGTTCAGGGTGTTTCTACCCTGCCCCCTTGTTGTATTTTGTGTCTTTGTTTTTGTGCTTTCTTGTGCCTCGGTTCTACCGAGGCACAAGATGGCTGCCAACACTTCCTGATTCAGAGTGTTGGCAGCCAATTAGCATTCAGCTCGTGCTCGGGAGGGTTCGGGGAGGATCCGCGGATCCTCCGCGTCCATAGATATATATGTACTTTTAACTCTAATTTTCTCAGGAACCACTGAACGGATTTACACCATTTAAGCAAAAGGCATGAGTCTGAACTGAGGACTACCTCTTTGCCAAATTTGGTGTTATTCCGTTCAGCGGTTCAGGCTGTAGCTGCGACAACAGATCCTATGGGAAATTGCATGGGGAAAACGTGTTTTGGGACCCCCCTTTTTTCTCGGCCCCCGCTTGACGAATCACCGCGAAACTTTCAGGGTAGGAGCGGAGCGGAGCTCGCCAAAAGTTTGGAAAATTTTGCGAAGATTCGTCAATCGGCGCCAAAGATATTCCCAATAGAATGTTGCGGATTTCCTATGGAAAATAGGTCCTAACTATAACTATCTACTGGTGATAGCCAGTAGATTATATATATATATATATATATATATATATATATATATATATATATATATATATATATATATATAGATACATATATGTTTGTCACATATATGATTGTGTTTCTGGGGTCCCGCGTATGGGCGGGAATATTCTAGTGCTTATGACTTTGATGAGGATCCCCTGGAAGAGAACAAACATTGACAAAGCTTCTAGTTGTATACTGTATGTCTTGCAAGCGAGAGTGCATGAGCACGGCAGCAAATGTGCAGTCACAGGCGAGGCCTACAAATTACCTAACTGTCATGAATATACAACTTTCTACAAAGGCACCTGCAGAATACCTGTTCTTTCCATAGAACTAGATACCAAAACAGTTTCATCTTCAACTATGTGGCTGGTGCAGGAGGGGAGAGTGGAGTGAGGATTTGGGATGGTGAAAGGTGGGAGACCAGAGCCAAGGCTTTGGGGGATGGTGAGTGTTTGAGGATCGGTCCGAGGCTGTGGTGATAAGCAGGGAGAGAGTGTTTATATGATACAGGAGGAGAAAGCAAGCAAAGGTTGCAGAAAGGGGCAGCAGGCACAACAGGCTGTGGATGAAGCAATATGACAGAGGCTGTGAGTTGATGAGGGAATAGAGTAGGGACTTTAAGGCAAAGGTGTGTTGTGGGTGGGAGAAGTAGCACTAGTTCCACAGTTACTTTTTAATCCTTCATCCGGGGCCCCTTGGCCTGCACAGGGGCCTAGTGTTTTCATTTTGCTGAACCTACGACATAGATCAGTGTTTAGATCCATTGTCCTGCATGATGGCAGTACTCTGTGGAGTCAGGTAAAATAGTGGAAAGCTATCTGAGGCTGTGTGTACCGGCACAAGCTTCTATAGGACACATGTGCTCAAGTAGTAACAATATTTACGCAGTGAGGCTGGGGCTCGAGAAAGCACACCAGAGCTTTTGCTCTGCATAGGAACACAGATGCCAGCATTGAGGTTTTCTGTTCATCTTCTCAGTTCAGACAACATTCAGTTGCTGCTACTACACAGCATGACCAAAGGGTTGCAGGTGATGCTAAAAGCATTGGCCCTATAGCCCCTCGGAGCTGTCACTGTGGTAAGGAGTCGATTTTTAGCAAGCTTCAGTGTTTTAGAGGAGTTTGAATGCTTGACATTTATAACTTGAATATCAACATCTGAACATGACATGGAATCTTTGCAATTTCACTACTTTACTGCTTAATCTTTGATTGGTTCAAAAAATGAGGCTGAAAATTGTTTTTAAACTTTTTACATAGTTGCCCATTGTACTGTGTGACACCTTCAGCCATTCCTGCCTTTCCATTCACCACAATGGTTCATTCTGAAACACATAGTTTTTTTCCCTCGTTTTTTTTTTACATTGTATGTTGGGTCTGAAACTCTCAACATGTAAAGTGTTACTGGATTTAAAAAAAACATGTTTGCCAAAGGAGTCAAGCATTTGATAAGAGCAATTGGATGCTGTGATATTAATTTTGAAAATGTGGAATCACTTGTTTCCAATATTGTAACTATTTGTATAATGCTGTGATGGTGACAGCACTATACAAGTATCATAACTTTTCTAGACTACCTATGAATGTAGGTCATGGGTTGCTAAAACATAACTCATTATCCAGATGCATTGCAGTGGTTTTTTAACCCTCTCAGTTTTATTTAAATCACAGCTTTCATTGTGTTCCTTTCATGCATTTACACAGTTCCTATCTGCACCTACTGTGCCTTTGACTCTCATTGAAATCTTAGTAAGTAAATAACAGTGACTACGTGGCGCTAGGTAGGGCACAGTGCACAGATGTCCTGTCGGAATATGTATTAGAATTAGGAGAGGGTAGCAGGGAAAGCTGGCTGGAGCTAAGATACCTACCTGATGCCTGATTTGCTTAGGAGGAACCTGCCCTATTGTCCTATAGAGAAGACATGTGGCCTGAAGAGTAGACCGTGGTCACGAGACCAAAACATGAGACAGGAGATATGAACAGGGAGTGCTGGCGATGGGCCTCTAGATCACAATGACAGACTCACTGGAAGAGTTCACAGGTAAAAGGGTCCTCTAACAGCAGTACTCTAGGGACCTCCTGATGCCTTGGCAGCACAGTCTAAAGACTCTGGACACACCTGCATTACTTCAACCCTCCAAATGATTTTAGATCCCCTTCTTCCCTCTCAATTGTTCAATCACAGGTCCAGCAGAGCTGCACAGTTCCATAGAAAATATATTATAAAAACAGCCACCAGTTACTCACCTTTAACCTCCTGACCGCACAAGACTTCATTAAGGCTGCAAAAGCTTGTAGACCAGCACGATCACCGGTAGACTTCTGTCCTGCCCATATATGCAAAAATATCCACATTAATAGCTCTGCAACTAATCTAGCCAGAACTATCAACAACTCCTTGGATAAAGGTCTCTTCTCAAAAGAATTCCCTAAAACAAAGAGGCCTTCAAACAATGTTTCCTTCTAACTTCCAGACAAGATCAAACTATTTCTAGGCAAAAAGACTGAAAGATCACCATTAAGACAAATAGCTACATTCATTGAAGAAAGTAACCTTCTCTTAGATTACAAAAACATACTCTGGTATGGCTGTGGCATGAAAGCAGCACTGAATTCCACACTGGATGATCTAAACACTGCAATGGATTTAAATGGAGTACCAACAGGCATATTACTTGACCTCTGCCTTGCCTTTAATTCTGTCCATCTCTACAGGGACTTGGAATTGGCCAAATCTTCTTAAAAAATTACTTGTATCTATAGTTAGCTAGACCTCTGCTATTGAAACTGGCATCTCTGCCCATTATATTAATTACAAGACAACTTCTGTAGCCAGCTCGTCAATAACAGCCTGGTACATTTCTGCACAATGTGGCATGCTAACAACAACCATTTGATTTTTTTTCTAGAGTAGCATAGGTGTGTGGCAGTGCATTTACATGCAGCAATATTACCAACTCATTAGCACACAATTAACTGCTGAAGAAGGAATGGTATTAGGGAATTAAACTTGAGACCTACCAGTTACCTACCCCAACTTAATGTGTGGTAACCCTCAAAGCATTAATTAATTAAAGGTTTTGCTCAGGAGCCTGTGCTGAGCCTGGGAGAGCCGAATACCAAGACTGCCTAGATGTGATTCTACTGTGTGCCACTTTCATCCACCACCAGACACTCCATGCCCCTTTATCTCACTCGAGCAGGTTCTTTTTAATTTTTGCTTTCTCCCTTTGTCATAATGTTTTCATCTTTCCTTTTCCCTTTCACCCCTTTGTCTTTTTCTCTCTCTTGCTTTGGAACAAAGTCTGATGAGGAACAATTAGTGCAGGGCCCTAAAATGAGTGCAGGTCGGCTCTGCCTGCAACCACCTGGCCAAATTTGTCACTGCCACTAATCCTAATATTTTGAGATTTATAAGTAAGGGCAGCCTCACAAATGAATATTGGACAGCATTCAATTGGGTAAACTTAATTGTACCTTCATTCATTAATGGGGTAGGAGCATATTTCTGGACTTGCAATTATAAATATTTCACAAGCAAATTGTCCTGCACAGAAGGAATCAGGGAATTGGCAAAAAGGGTGTTGTCTTGAAATAACTTTGTGAAAACATGTCTTGTGTGCTTTGGATTCAAATTTATATAAGCTGTTTTTATTTGTCTGTATACTTAATATGTTTTTCAAAGATGACTGTGAGTAGCCTAGGAACAGTGTCAAATCTACAAAAATATGCTTGTTGTATCAAGTTGCTAAAATTGCAGTTTGTCACTTGTTTTTCTCATATTGGCCATATGGATAGCTCCGACTCCACTTCTGGAAAGGTTTGCCCTAGTCCATTGCTGAAAATATTACAACCACCCCTCCTTTATTTTTTACTCTAGTTGTGCCCTGCATTAGTTTAGAAAGTAAGAATTTCAATAAACATTAAAATGCAACAATGTAATCAACAATGCACAATTTAAAAATTAATTTAAAAAAAATTTAATACAAAAAATCACAATAAAAGTTTAGCTTTTACTTGTCATCTTTTTGCTCCGTCCTCCTACCCGTGGCATTCCTAGCATAGTATAAAGTTGAAGGTTCAGGTAAATCTTTATTGACATTAATAGTACATATAATACAGCAGGACCATAACTGCAAGCAACTATAGCCACTTTCCAGTCCAATTGTCACCCACCAGATTCCAATCTCTGCTACATTCCAGTACATTCCATTACCAACATTCTGTAACCATGGTAATGTTACGTTACATAATAAATAGAGCCCAAAACATCTTTTCCCTTATTACAAGAACAAAACCCCAACACATATTTTCCCCGTTTAACAAAACAAAGTATTTGAATTCTAAAATTGCAAACCTGCAAGAACAAAAGAAAACTTAATGACATTAATTATGTACTCTTATACACAAATGACGACAAACCATATAATACATATGTAATTTCATTCTAGCTGAGAAAAAGGAAAAAAACCCATAAATCAAGAAAATTATCTTGTAATCTAATTGCCATTTTCCTTACTCTTTCTGACCACTTGAGTCTTTTATCCTCCCTGTTGTCGTGTTCCTCAGATTCCCTTGACAATGGAATACAAAATGTGCCACCATCATTGTCATCATCCATCACCTTCTTATTCCCCATCTCCCTCCTGACACACTGTGAATTAATATTGACCAATGAATGATCTATTGCTAATTTGTCCTTATTCCAACATTTGCCATTCTCCAGCTTCACCATTCTTTCTTTCACCACTACCACTTTTTTAGGTGTGATAAATTTGGAATCTCCTTTAGGTACTATTCTGGAGATCTTGATTCTCACATAATCTACCACAGCTACCTTAGATATTTTACTACTCTTGTCTTGTGCAAATAACCTTTTACTCCCTACTTACGCCACATTGTGCTTGTGTACTGGAAAATTCCCCCATACGTGACCGTATCATCCTGGAAGTTGGTTCCTTTCCTCTTAATAAAACAAAAGGTGCTACTTTAGTGTCTGTATTAGGTGTAATGCGCACAGCCCATAACAGTTTCCTTATTTCCACCATACAATCCAACGCATTAATTTTAGCCAGTTATATGTTTTCTTTAATTACATGATTGAATCTCTCAACAAGAACATTGCTCCTGGGATGATATAAGGATGTCCTTGTGTGTTTAACACCTAAAAACTCTATAAACTCTGTAAATTGCCCACAAGTAAATTGGTACCCATTGTCAATAAATATTTCATCAGGAATCGTCTCTTTTGCAAAAATAGATGTTAAAAATTCCATCACCTTCTGACTATTGAGTACTTTCACTAATTTCACTTCTGGCCAATGGCTGTAATAATCCATAATAACTATGCCATTTAAAAATAATGTCTTTGAACCAATTATGTCAATCACCACGTTGCTCCATGCTTTGTTGGGGACCCTTACAGCTTCAGTGAGACTAGGAACAGTTACTTGGGATTTGTCACTTATCGGACAGTTCATGCAGTCCCTCACATAATGTTCTCCGTTCTTCTCTAACCCAGGCCACCAAAACGTTTCATGTATCCTCCTTTTCAAGGCACACATTCCTATATGCCCCTCATGAGCTAAGGTACACACTTTGTTCCTCATCCCTTCAGGCACCACTAAAAGATCTAAATGTAATAATATTCCATTCACAATCGATAATTCCTCGAAAACATGCTTATATCTTTTGCAAGCTTTGTCTTCTGATTTCCACTTAGACCACTCCTGTAAAATGCCTTTCTTTACCTCACTAATTTCCTTATCAGCATCACCTGCTGATATCCATTCCTCGTGTGACATGGCCCCCTGAGTGACTTCAACAGTGCATACCGCATACTCTTCAAAATCACATACCTCTCCTCCCTCCTCATCTTGCTCACAGATTGGAATGCAGGACAGACAAACAGACAACATATTTGTGGCACCGAGAACGTATTGCCCTTGATAATTGTACTCATGAAGCCTTTACTGCACTTGGCAATTCTAGGCATGGCTTTTTCCCCTCCTTTGTAGTAACCAGTTGCACAAGTGGTTTATGATCAACTCATATAGTGAAACGAGTTCCCCATAGATAAGGTTCAAAGTGAGAAATGCCCCACCAGCATGCTAGTGCCTCCTTTTCTATCACTGAATATGATGGCTCAACACCTCTCAGACTTCTCGATGCAAATGCAACAACTTAATCTCTGTCCTCCCTACGTTGCATGAGGACTACTCCCAAACCCTTCTGACTGGCATCAGTCATGATTATAGTTTTGTCTAGTGTATCAAAAGGTTTCAACAGAATGGCACGGGCTACTTCACTCTTAACCATCTCGAATTCCTGTTCACGCTGTTCATACCATTCAAAAGGATGGTAACTGGTCCTTGTTTTCTGGCATAATGAAATCTTATATAGCCTTGACTAGACTTGCTTTAGGCTTGACCCCCTTGCTTGACAACTAATAACCCAAATAATTGATAACAGGGGTGTTAAATTTGCAGTTTTGTCTCCTCAATGTCACTCCTCGACTTTAAAGAATGGACGGTACTTGATGTAATCTTTTTACTTGCTGCACATGATCCTTACCAAAGACTAAAACATCATGTTGGAAAGCAATGACACCTTCTGTCTCCTTCAACAAACCCTCTTCCACTCTTTGGAATACCGCAGAAGCTGACGCTAACCCAAGGGGCATACGTTTCATTTGGTACAACCCTTGCGGGGTTATATAGGCTATGAAATGGCGTGAATCAGGGTGAAGATAAATTTGATGGTATGCTGAAGCCATGTCAAGTACATTGAAAACCTTAACACCCTTAAGAGTGGACAGCATCTCTTTGATATTTGGGAGGAGGTGACGATCAACCCAAATCTGGTCATTCAAATCTCGGAGATCCACACACATGCCAACAGACTTCTGAGCCAAAATAATGGGAGCTACCTAATCAGAACTCTCAATGGATTCGATAACACCCTGACTACACAATTTGTGAAATTCCTTCTTGAGTTCTAACAGTACATAGGATCTGTGCGTTTGTTGGACAACATAAACTAAGGGCTTGGTGCCAAGACCAATTCCGGGCACCCCCAAAGGATATGTCAGCCTATAGACCAGCTAGCTCACAGTGCTACCTTAAGCACCCTATCCTTACCAAGGAGCGAATAGTTTCTGGAAACCATCGAACATGAGAACCCTTGATCCTTCAGCGATCATGGAAACAGTACAGTACTTTTCGCTCAGGATATTGTGCTCACTTAGTCTCAGAGACATGCACAGAATAAACGTTGGGGAGGTTTTCAATAAGCATTTATTGAACTAGTGTCATTCTAGTATATGAATTGTTTGCTGCCACAATCATTAGACAGAAGCAAATGTAAATAATACAAGCACCAACAGAGTAACTAGAAGGTAGAATTCTACCATGGTGCTAAAACAGTGACTATATGCAGGCATATAAACATGACAGTAATCAAGCGTACTCCTACGATGTGGACCGTACCTAAGTGGACTTAGCATGTATGTGGGTGAAAAGCATAGAATGCTCTAGGAAAGAGCCAACCCCATTACCTGATGGGAGAGAATGAAGGACCCCATCTTGGTCATGAGTTGGACACCCCGCAAAGGTTGTCCGACCGATGCGTGTTGAAGCTTCAGTGTGCAGGGACTTCAGAGTCTTGTGTCTGTGTGGAAGCGTCTCCTCTAGTTACCTAGTGAAGGTTTGGTTCTTTTATACCACAAAGATAGCCCCTGGGTTCCTACCACAATCGAAATGTTGTGAGTACGATTATATAAATGAGCCTAAATCAATAATTGCAAATATGCAAAGTAGCTCTGTCGCCCTGGGATGAAATATCGATGACTTTTGTACAGAGTATGATAATCCTGTTATGTACTCCGTGTATAGAAGATTTTACTAAGAATCCTCATGCATAATAAGTGAGGCTAGTTTCAAGGAAACCAATAGACATTTATTCGGCACATAACAGACTAAAAGTTCAGTGCTAGAACCGTTCTGCAGAGCAAGGTAGGACAAATTTAGATAAAAGGTTGCTTTGCTACTTAGGCCTATGTTGGGAAACATAGCACCCACTCCTCAGCCGAGGGTTGACAATATCAGCTAATGCTAAAATAAGCCAATCAGGGGAATTGTAAGCGCGCTACTAACCCGTGAGGGTCTCAAGGCACTGTGGGAGGGGGAGTCCGCAGATCAATTAGCCAAAGAGCCAGGTCTTGAGGGTCTTCTGGAAAGTGTTCAGGGAGGGGGCGCGTCTGATGTCTGCCGGTAGCTCATTCCAGGTCTTGGCTGCAATATGAGAGAAGGCTCTTCCACCTGCTCTGGCTCTGTGGATGCGTGGGGATTCGGCCAGTGCGAGGTTGGAAGATCGGATGTTTCTTTTGGGCACGTGGAAGTTGATTCTGTTGTTGAGGCATTTGGGTCCGTTATTTTGTAGGGATTTGTAGGCGTGAGTGAGGATTTTGAAAGTGACTCTTTTCTCCACGGGGAACCAGTGGAGACTTTGTTAGTGTTGGCTGATGTGTTCATGTCGGGGGATGCCGAGGACGATTCTGGCGGCGGTGTTCTGGATTGTCTGGAGTTTGTGGAGTAGGGACTTGTTGATGCCGGCATAGAGCGCGTTTCCATAGTCCACTCTGCTGGTGATGAGTGCGTGGGTGACTGTCTTCCTTGACTCAGGGGGGATCCACTTGAAGGTTTTGCGGAGGATGCGGAGGGTGTTGAAGCAGCTGGAGGTGACTGTGTTGACCTGTCGGTTCTTGGTAAGTGATGAGTCGAGTATGATGCTTGAGGTTCTTGGCGTGGTCTGAGGGGGTAGGTGGGCTTCCGAGGGCGGTCGGACACCAGGTGCTGTCCCATGCAGAAGGGGTGGTACCGAGGCTGAGGACTTCTGTCTTCTCGGCGTTGAGCTTCAGACAGTTGTTGGTCATCCAGACTGCGATGTCTTGCATTTCTTTCTGGAAGTTGCGTTTGGTAGTGGTGGGGACTTTGGTGAGGAAGAGGATGAGCTGGGTGTCATCAGCGTAGGATATGATGTTTAGGCCGTGTTGTCGGACAATGTCTGCGAGGGGGGCCATGTAGATGTTGAAGAGGGTGGGACTCAGTGATGAACCCTGTGGGACTCAGCAGGTGGTTTTCGTGGGGTTGAAGAGGAAGGGTGGGAGTCTGATCCTTTGGCTTCTTCCAGTGAGGAATGATCAGATCCAGTCCAGGGCTGTTCCTTGTATGCCTGCGTCGTGTAGTATGGCGACTAGTGTGCGGTGGGAGACAGTGTCAAAGGCCGCTGATAGGTCAAGTAGGATGAGGGCTGCGGAGTGGCCTTGGTCCTGGAGGGTGCGGCACAAGGAGGGCGGTCTATGTGCTGTGGTTGCCTCGGAATCCGGATTGGGACGGGTCGAGGACGGCGTTCTCTTCAATGAATCGTGTCAGTTTCCCGTTGACTGTTTTCTCTGCAACTTTGGCTGCGAAGGTGAGGACTGAGATGGGCTGATAGTTCTTGAGGTCGGTGGGGTGAGCTGTGGGCTTCTTGAGCAGAGTTCTGACTTCTGCGCGCTTCCAGTCGTCTGGGAAGGTGCCTGTTTTGAAGGTGGTGTTGATGGTGCGTTGTAGTTTGGGTGCGATGGCGGCTGCAGCTCTGTGGTAGATGTGAGGGGGCAGGGGGCAGTGGGGGCCCCCCGAGTGGATGCTCTTCATGGAATAGGCGGTGTCTTCGGCCGTGATCGGTGTCAAGTTGGAGATGGTGGGCTGGCTGGTGTTTCTGGGGGATGGGGGGCCGTCTGTGGCGCCTGGTGGATGGTCGATGAAAGAGGTTTTTGATCTTGAGGTGGAAATAGGTTCTAATGTCTGTGGCTTCCCTGCGTGGGTTGGTGAATTCTTGAATGCACTGAAAAGTTCCTTGGAGTTAGTGGAGTTGGCCAGGATTTTGTAGTGGATGAAGTTCCTCTTGGTGGCTCTGATCTGGTTGTGGAAGTCCGTCATGGCGTCCTTGTAGGTGGGTGGTTTTCGGTTGTCTTGGTGTTTCTCCAGTTCTTCTCCAGGCGTCTGCAGGTGCGTCTGGTTTATTGGAGAGTGGTGCTGAACCAGGTGGGTTTCCTGGGGTGTTGTCTGTCGGGGTTGCGTAGCGGGGCGAGTTCCTCTGCGCAGTTGGAGATCCAGGTGTGGAGTTCTCTGGCTGCGCCATTTGCATCGGGAGTCCAGGTGTGGTTGTCTCGGGTGAGGGTGGAGTTAAGTTGCTGGTCGGTAACCTTGCTCCAGTTCCTTCATGGTGGGCGTGGGGCTGGTTTGGGTGCCTTGGGTTTGTTGATGGCGAAGTGTACGCAGTGGTGGTCAGTCCATGGCGGCTGCGTTGTGTGGCTGAATTCAACGCTGTTTCCTGCCGCAAAGATGGGGGTCGAGGGTGTGTCCTGCTCTGTGGGTCCGTGTGTTGACGAGTTGTTTAAATCCGATGCTGGTGAGGTTGTCACAAAGGATAGTGGAGCTGGGGGTCGCTGGGGTCGACGAGGGGGAAGTTCAGGTCTCCAATGAGTATGTTGTTTGTTGAGGCGATGGCATAGGGTGCGATGAAGTCAGTGATGGTGGTGGCGAAGGGTGTTCGGGGGCTGGGGGGTGTGTAGACGAGGGTTCCTCGGAGTGTGGCTTTGGAGGTGGTCTTGATCTGGAAGTGCAGGTGTTCAGCGGAGGGGAAGGTTTCGCTGGAGGTGGTGAGGCGGAGAGTGCTCTTGAGGGCAATGGCGAGGCCCCATCCTGGGTGGATGGGGCAGTCCTTCCTCTAGATCTTGTATCCGTCTGGGATGGCGGTGCTGATATCAGGGGCGGAGGATGCATTGGTCCAGGTCTCTGTGAGGAAGGTGATGTCGGGCGAGAGTGAGTTGAGTAGGTTCCAGATTTCCATGGCGTGTTTGTGTACGGAGCGTACGTTGAGGAGGATGCATTTTAGGGTGTTGCCGGTGCTCGCGGTGTTGGAGGCCGGGGTGGCGGAGAGAGTCTGGCGGCAGTGGACGCAGGAAAACTGCCCGTAGGTCATATTCGGCAAGGCCTGTTGGCATTCTCCATGTCTTTCAGGGTTGAGTGCGAGGAGGGTGTTGGTGTCGTAGCAAAGGGTAGTGGGAGGTCCAGGGCTCCTGGCGCTGGCCGTGGTTAGGTCGCGGACGGGCACAGATGGGCTTGCCTTTGGTGTGCCTTCGGCGCGCCAGCGGCGCAACCGTGCAGCGGCCGCCATTAAGTAGGGGAGGTGGGAGGCTGGAGAGGCTGTGAGGCGGGAGCGTGGGAATTCCGGGAGGAGGAGCCACAGGGACAGCAGAGGTGAAAGGAACAGGCAGGCATGAGAAAATTAAAACAGTGGTGGTATTCGAGCAAGACACAAATGGGCACAATAACAGTGGCACAGCAGGGGAAGAATTAAGAAATGAAACGGCTGAGAAAGGTTACAGTGGTTGCAGGCAGTGTGGTCCCAGTTGGAGCGAGCAGCAGGTGCAGGAGTGGACAGCGGAGATGCGGGGAGAGAGTGGACCTAGACCGAGCGTGCCATAACTATCATCTTTCCGTTAGATTGCATACAGAGAACACCGTTGTGCTATTGAAGTAACACCAGGGCACATGGCCAGAACATAATGATTGTAGCGTCCAGCTCAATAATACAATGGACTGCAATTGCGATTGTCCATGTTGTAGGATAGACAAATCTGGTTCCTTTATATCTGTTTCAGAAGACACAATGCTACCCAGTGAATAAATCCTGAATGATAGTGAGGTCATACCATTGTAGACCACAGCCAAAGCCTTTCTAGGTTAACCCTATCAATCTCACGTAGTCTCTCAGCGGCCTCCTGTGGAGAGATTTTCCATAGCTCATTGTAAATAGCATACAAGAAAAGCTTCTGAGGTTGCTTCTGTGTACCTACCAAAAAATCCCTAAGACCCAAGTCATCTGAGAGAAGGAATAAGAGTTGTTTCACTTGGGACAGTGTCGAGGTCCTTAGCCACTCTAGGCATATCTTCTTAACACTGAAAGATGTCACCACCCAGAGTGTACTGATTGTACATAGCGCTGATCAGGCCTATGGATACTAAACCCTTCGGTGGTACCCCTGAACCTTGACTGACACCTATTTGTGTCGATAGGCCAAACCAACCATCCCTTCCAATTGGGGTCTGATGAATTGTAATAACCATTGTGTAGTATGGCATCTAATGTATCAGCAAACAAATGATGGACGGAATGCTGACAATGCTCTCCATGCCACTGGAGTCAAGCTATCCTGGCTGATGAGGGCCGAAAGCCCAAAACCTCTCCTAGGATGCTTGTTTCGAGTCCAGGGAGGACCTGGCCTGGCAGTTCGTGCTGGACTGTTCTCATTGGGCCCAGGGTCAAGACTGATTTGCATATGGCTGGGTCCAAACTGGAATGGCATGGTGAGCAAAAAAACAATGGATTTAGGCCCAGATCTCTGCACTGGGGTGAATGCATGACATTGTTCTACATTCTGTCCATCAATTGTTCTTTTTGCATTTGTCACCCTGGATGGGACGGGTATGCCCAGACGTGGGTCCCGTGCTCTCCATGACACTGGAGTCAAGCTATCTTGGCTGATGAAGGCTGAAAGCCCGAAACCGGTCCTAGGATGCTTGCTTCCAGTCCAGGGAAGACCTCGCCTGGCAGTTCGGGCTGGACTGTTCCCATTGGGTGCAGGGTCAAGACTGATTTGCATATGGCTGGGTCCAAACCGGAATGGCATGGTGAGCAAAAAAACGATGGATTTAGGCCCAGATCTCTGTACTGGGGTGAATGCATGACATTGTTCTACATTCTGTCCATCAATTGTTCTTTTTGCATTTGTCACCCAGAGTGGGACGGGTATGCCCAGACATGGGTCCCGTGCTCTCCATGTCACTGGAGTCAAGCTATCCTGGCTGATCAGGGCTGAAAGCTCGATACGGTCCTAGAATGCTTTTTTCCTGTCCAGGGAGGACCTGCCTGGCAGTTTGGGCTTGACTGTTCCCATGGGGTGCAGGGTCAAGACTGATTTTTATATGGCTGGGTACAAACTGGAATGGCATGGTGAGCACAAAAACGATGGATTTGGGCCCAGATCTCTGTACTGGGGTGAATGCATGACATTATTCTGCATTCTGTCCATCAGTTGTTCTTTTTACATTTGTCACCCCGAGTGGGACGGGTATGCCCAGAAGTAGGTCCCATGCTCTCCATGTCACTGGAGTCAAGCTATCCTGGCTGATCAAGGCTGAAAGCTCGATACGGTCCTAGAATGCTTTTTTCCTGTCCAGGGAGGACCTGGCCTGGCAGTTCGTGCTGGACTGTTCTCATTGGGCCCAGGGTCAAGACTGATTTGCATATGGCTAGGTCCAAACTGGAATGGCATGGTGAGCAAAAAAACAATGGATTTAGGCCCAGATCTCTGCACTGGGGGGAATGCATGACATTGTGCTGCATTCTGTCCAACTATTGTTCTTTTTGCATTTGTCACCCCGAGTGGGACAGGCAAGCCCAGAAGTGGGTCCTGTGCTCTCCATGCCACTGGAGTCAAGCTATCCTGGCTTATGAGGGCTGAAACCCCAAAACCAGTCCTAGGATGCTTGTTTCCAGTCCAGGGAGGACCTGGTCTGGCAGTTCGGGCTGGACTGTTCCCATTGGGCACAGGGTCAAGACTGATTTGCATATGGCTGGGTTCAAACTGGAATGGCATGGTGAGCAAAAAAACAATGGATTTAGGCCCAGATCTCTGTACTGGGGTGAATGCATGACATTGTTCTGCATTCTGTCCATCAATTGCTCTTTTTGCATTTGTCCCCCCGAGTGGGATGCGTATGCCAACACGTGGGTCCCATGCTCTCCATGCCACTGGAGTCAAGCTATCCTAGCTGATGAGGGCTGAAAGCCCTAATCCAGTCCTAGGATGCTTGTTTCCAGTCCAGGGAGGACCTGGCCTGGCAGTTCGGGCTGGACTGTTCACATTGGGCGCATGGTCAAGACTGATTTGCATATGGCTGGGTCCAAACTGGAATGGCATGGTGAGCAAAAAAAATGATGGATTTAGTCCCAGATGTCTGTAGTAGGGTGAATGCATGACATTGCTCTGCATTCTGTCCATCAATTTTTCTTTTAGCATTTGTCACCCCGAGTGGGACAGGTATGCCCAGAAGTGGTTCCCATGCTCTCCATGCCACTGGAGTCAAGCTATCCTGGCTGATGAGGGCTGAAAGCCCAAAACCAGTCCTAGGATGCTTGTTTCCAGTCCAGGGAGGACCTGGCCGGCAGTTCGGGCTGGACTGTTCCGATTGGGCACAGGGTCAAGACTGATTTGCATATGGCTGGATTCAAACTGGAATCGCATGGTGAGAAAAAAAACAATGGATTTAGGCCCAGATCTCTGCACTGGGGTGAATGCATGACATTGTTCTGCATTCTGTCCATCAATTGTTCTTTTTGCATTTGTCACCCCGAGTGGGACGGGTATGCACACACGTGGGTCCCATGCTCTCCATGCCACTGGAGTCAAGCTATCCTGGCTGATGAGGGCTGAAAGCCCAAAACCAGTCCTAGGATGCTTGTTTCCAGTCCAGGGAGGACCTGGCCGGCAGTTCGGGCTGAACTGTTCCGATTGGGCACAGGGTCAAGACTGATTTGCATATGGCTGGGTCCACACTGGAATGGCATGGTGAGCAAAAAAACGATGGATTTAGGCCCAGATCTCTGTACTGGGGTGGATGCATGACATTGTTCTGCATTCTGTCCATCAATTGTTCTTTTTGCATTTGTCACCCTGGATGGGACGGGTATGCCCAGACGTGGGTCCCGTGCTCTCCATGACACTGGAGTCAAGCTATCTTGGCTGATGAAGGCTGAAAGCCCGAAACCGGTCCTAGGATGCTTGCTTCCAGTCCAGGGAAGACCTGGCCTGGCAGTTCGGGCTGGACTGTTCCCATTGGGTGCAGGGTCAAGACTGATTTGCATATGGCTGGGTCCAAACCGGAATGGCATGGTGAGCAAAAAAACGATGGATTTAGGCCCAGATCTCTGTACTGGGGTGAATGCATGACATTGTTCTACATTCTGTCCATCAATTGTTCTTTTTGCGTTTGTCACACTGAATGGGACGGGTATGCCCAGACGTGGGTCCCGTGCTCTCCATGTCACTGGAGTCAAGCTATCCTGGCTGATCAGGGCTGAAAGCTCGATACGGTCCTAGAATGCTTTTTTCCTGTCCAGGGAGGACCTGGCCTGGCAGTTTGGGCTTGACTGTTCCCATGGGGTGCAGGGTCAAGACTGATTTGCATATGGCTGGGTACAAACTGGAATGGCATGGTGAGCAAAAAAACGATGGATTTGGGCCCAGATATCTGTACTGGGGTGAATGCATGACATTATTCTGCATTCTGTCCATCAGTTGTTGTTTTTGCATTTGTCACCCCGAGTGGGACGGGTATGCCCAGACGTAGGTCCCGTTCTCTCCATGCAACTGGAGTCAAGCTATTCTTGCTGATGAGGGCTGAAAGCCCGAAACCAGTCCTAGGACGCTTGTTTCCTGTCCAGGGAGGACCTGGCCTATCAGTTCAGGCTGGACTGTTCCCATTGGACGCAGAGTCAAGACTGATTTGCATATGGCTTGGTCCAAATTGGAATGGCATGGTGAGCAAAATAACTATGGATTTAGGCCCAGATCTCTGTAGTGGGGTGAATGCTTGACATTGTTCTGCATTCTGTCCATCAATTGTTCTTTTTGCATCGAATGTATCCCCACTGTGTTGTGTGTAATTTTGCCAACCCTGAAAGTGTGTAAGCGAGGGAATTCGAGGTGTGTTCAAGTCCTTGACTTTGGCTATCCCAAGACAGGAAGTCTGTTGTTCTGTCTCGTTGAGGAAAATCATTTGGGGCCATATGTAGGAAGCCTAATACCGGTCGGTAACGGCCGATTTTCGGTAAATATACCGTTACCGACCGGTATTTCGGCTTTTGGTATGTAGGGGGCACATTTCAGGATTCGGTAATTTACCGAATCGGTAAAATTACCGAATCGGTAATTTTACCGATTCGGTAAATACCGAATCCTGAAATGAGATGTAGGGGGAGCGTGTCGTGGGTGTGGGGATTTATTATTTACCACCAACTAAAAGTTGGTGGTAAATGACGATTAGCTGTGAAAAAGCATTTTTGTGCACTTTGAAGTGTGCAATGTGGCAGACATCCATGCCCTTAGGGCATGTATGTGCGCCGCATGTGCACACATGCAGGAATCAGGGGTGCAACAGGGTGTCACTGTGACACCCTGCCACCCTTGATTGTGCTCCCCCCATTACCGAATCGGTATTTACCGATTCGGTAATGGTAACTGGCCCATAGGAATCAATGGGAAGCCAGTTACCATTATTGAATCGGTAAATACCGATTCTAAATTACCGACCAATTCCGATTCGGTAATTTTCACCGACTGATTACCTACATAGCATTTACCACTTCATGAATACCGAATCGGTAAAATTCGGTATTTATGAAGTGGTAAATGTTAGGCTACCTAAATAAGGCCCTTGATGTGCTATGAACCATGCTCTAAATAAGGCCTCAGTTCCCTGAACTTTCCAAAAGTCAAATCCATATACAGACAGCTGGGCAATAAAGGAAGCAGAGAATATCAGCTTAGTGTTAGTAAGCATATTTTTCTTTGCAGGTGTAGGTGCAAGCTCATAGTAAAACAATGTCGAGTCTGAAGTGTTAAACCCAGAATAATAAGCAAACTTTAGTGCAAACTGTATAGAACTACCTTTTGGTGGTGTTGGGCAATGTTCCCTTTGATGGTAAGTGAAAACATTACGTAGGATACTTACTGTGTGCACAAAACGGTGACCATAGTGTTGGTAAGAAAACATGGTGCCAAAATTAGATGTACCATCATACAATTCATCAATTGAAAATACAGCAGACTATTCTAAATCAAACAGCGTAGTATGCACAGTAGCAATGTCCCAATCATCAGAGAGAGTACTAGAGGTGATATCACTAAGAGAAATTTTGAATAAATGCTGTATTCTTAAAGGTTCAGTAGGACCATACACATCATAGGAAACTCTACCCCAAACTATTCCTTCAGGAACTGGAACTGCTGTAATGTTCACCAAGGACAGGTCCCTCTGTTCACGGTGTGATGATGCATGCGGTTTCAGGACCAAGTTCACATGTTGTACTGCAGAGCATTCTAGGAGGTAATGCCCATTTAGGAGCAAAAAAAGACAGTCACTATACCAATCCAAAGGACTAGGAATGGTGGACCAATAGCAATCCAGAGGTGTAGCCAGGAAAAACAAAGTAAGTCTTTTTCAGCCAAAGGTAAAAATCACAAATTTGTTGTTTGTTGGGAACAGGCATGGCGGTGACTTGGGTTCACTTGCATCAGATGAAAAATTGTCAAAATCGATGAAGAAGCCAGATGCAGTCCGATCTATCTTTGGTAGCTCAGCAGGTTTTGTGGAACTGGTAGGTGCCTTGGGTCGAGACCTATTCATACAGACTTCGGTATTAGGCCGAATTGAGATATGTGTCTCATTTGTAGTTTGATGTTGTTCAATTTCAAAAGGTACAAGTTGCATTCCATTGTTGGTAACTCCCTCACTTCGTGGAGTGGAGTCTTCAAAAGTTATTAATCTTTCCATCTGAACTTCCTGTATGGTAGCGAGAGGAGATTGGTGGCTACCCAGGAGCCCCCTGCCTACTATTGAGTATCGGCCACATAGTGTGGTTTGATCAGATCAATTGAGATTAATCTGTTGTCTTTACAGCCGGCAAGGGGCGGAAGTAGTACTGTTCTTGTTCCTTCGAAAGCCGGGAAAGATACAGGCGCTCTGTAAGATGGCCCAAATTCTTTTTTGTCCATCTTTCCTCTGACCAGGTCCCCAAAAGGTTTTGCCGGAACAGCTTTCACTTCTCCAGTGGTGGTGCGTTTTACTTAGACGTTGCTTTGGAATACCCGGAATTCATTGAGTTCCTGTAAAACAGCCAAACGATCATCGATGTCAAATGGTTTTTTATCCGCCACTGTGCTGCCACAGTCAAGAACTGATACCCACATTCTTATCCCAACAGGACTTCATATGGAATAAGGCCCCAGGGAACTTCTTGGCATGTTGTTAAGTGCCCTCTGGACCCCATAAAGGTGACTGACCCAACTACCACCCAAGCCTAATACCCTAGCTATTAAGGATTTCTTTAAGTCCTGGTTCTTCCTCTACACAATCGGATTTCTCTGAAGATGATATGGGGAGGAATACCACAATGCTACACCCAAACTTCCCATGGCTTCTTTGTAAGCCTGTGAGCTAAACGCAGGGCCAGGGTGGGAATGTAATGTGTAAATTGTGTATGTCCCAATGAATACTGGCAAATCCTTTATAACAGTTTGGGCGTCAGCCGAGCGCTGAGGCCAAACCCACAGGAATCTAGAGCATGAATTCACTGCCACCAAGATGTACTTAGAAGCCCCGTCAGATTGTAAGGGGCTGCAGTGGTCCAAATAGACACATGTGAGGGGTCTGTCTGATATCAGTAGTGATGTTTGACGTGCTATGGTGGAAACTTTCATCTGCTGCCAGGTGTCGCACTTGAGTTCAAAACCCTTGGTCTGTTTAGTAAGACCTGCCCACCAATAACGCTTATTTAGTAGTGAAACAGTCGCAATGATACCTGCGTGTGCTGAACCCAGTCCTTGTGTGCAGCTAGAACTAATCCTAATCTGCGATCCATGTTTGGTATTACTTTACCTCCCACTCCTGGAATTCGAGCATAAGGAATGTTTTGCACATCTAACGTGTAGGAGTCCTTGAGTGGAAAACTTTTTGGCAAGGCTGAGCTGTTGCGCGTAGTGTTTACAGCTATCATTATCTGTCCGTCTATCCACGTGCTGTAACGAGTGATTGCAGCAACAGCAGCAGTTTTCACTGTCGCCTTGGTGGTTTCATCAGCCAATGAATCCACTTCAATGTGCACGCCAATACGCCAATCACTCAATGTGTGAATTACATGAGCCCGTGGCAAGCATTCTTTAAGCTTAGCCACCTGTTCCCTAAGCAGCTTGTGCTTCATTGTGCAATCTTTGGAATATCTAAACCCATTCTGGCCCCAATAGTGAAGATTTTCGTTGTATGACTAGACTCAATAAAACAAATCGCACACAAGTGTGAGGAATTCCCGATCCGTACCTTTTAGTGCCAGTATCAGGGCTTTCCGTTCTGCCAGCTGTGCCGTGCAATTTCCTAGAGACTGTGTTTGTGTATTGCTAGGACAGAATTTCCCGTCCTGAATACGTCCCTTTACAATCGCACATGCTGTTTACTTCCTATGGCAGGCTGGGCAGATCCGTCAGTGTAAATGATGTATCCATACTGATCTAGAGGAATTATTTCATTCAGCAGAGGATATTCTTGTTCGTACTGCATGAATGCTTGTGTTTTCACTGTAGAATCAAATTTGTAGACTGCATCTGTTGCAGTGAGAGAATTAGCCCATTGTATCCATCACAGATGCAGTGCTTTTGCATTTAGAACACTTGCTTTGGTAAAAACCTCTAAGGTTAGTACTGGAGTCACGACAATTATGCTTTTCCCTTGTGCTAGTGCTCTTTCTCTCACTACAGCAGTTTGTACTGCTGTCAGAATCTTTTCCGTGGATGCAAACGCATTTCAGCGTTTGTGTACAAATGTGATTTGTATGCTATGGGTACCGTCTCGCCTTCACTGAAGGTGAGGTAAGTTTACCCTGATTGACCCATGATGACACGAATCACCAAATTAGTGGTATTTACAAGTGTTTGGAAGTGTTTGAAAGCTATCATGTCTGCTGTATGAAACTGAGTATTTCTGTGTGTTCCTGTGTCCACTGTTGGACAGAAAAATGAGGTTCAATTATGTTGTTGAAAGGTTTAACTCTGCGAAATCCAAAATGTATGTTCTGCCAAAATTTAGGAATCCTAAAATGGATTGTAAACTTTTCAAAGTCTTTTGCGTTTGTAGCTGCGCACACATTTCTAAAAAATTAGCTGCCAGGCTTTTCCCTTCACTTGATGGCTCATATGTAAAAAATAGGACATTGAAGTGGGCAATTGTTGATTTTTTAAAGTTACATTGGTAGCCCACAGTGGCGAACCTCAAAATGATGTTGTTCACCCTGTTCAAGTGTTCTAATAACTCATTGTCTGACAGATAAATATCATCTAAGTAGGACAATGCCTCCTCATCACAATTTTGAAGTAACTCTGTTACTCTTACTGAGAACAACCCAGGGCTATTCTTATACCCTAGGGGCAGTCTACAGAATTGGCGTTGAGCGCCGAGGGCTGAGAATCCCGTCAAATATCTGCTCCCAGGCGCTATAGTTTGGTAGAAGAATCCATTGGATATCTATTTTTGTTTTGTACTTTTTCCGCACAATGTTATTCTTTAATGCGGCACGGTGAGCATTTTGTACTGCAAATGTTCGTGTGCATGGGTTCAAATGCCTGTAGTCTAAAACTAGACGGTATGAATTGTCAAGTTTCATTACGGGAAATAAAGGATTATTCATGGAAGAGGTGCAGTTTTCAATCACAACTTGGTACTCAAGTTTATCTAAGATCTTCCTGACTTGTTTCTTTGTGTCATGTTTTATTGGGTACTGCCTCTGTGGAAAAGGAGTAGATTTTAATGGGATTTCATGGTGATGAGACTCAGCATCCCAACCTACATGATTGCGGTATAGTACGGGAGCTAGCACTAATGCCCTCTCCTACACGTATGAATGTCTAAGTGACTCTGGAACGAGGTCGGAGAAAGCCGGTAAAATTACAGCTTCCACCTTAGTGAGCTCAGGCGGCCAATCTCTTTCAGCCAAAAGGATGTCGTATCCATGTCAGGTTCTCCCAAAGGAGACCTTTCACTTTCCTGGGTATGTCTCCCTTAATTTGGAGAGTAATTCCATATAAACGATTTGGGACACTTACCCTTGTATCCAATGTCTCCACCATGATATGTTCATTCAACGCTGCTGTCACCAAAAATTCCATCAGCTAATGGCTATTGTTACTTCTTCTGCGCTGTCTTGCATCGTCAGAGCCCATTCCCCGTTGAATAGCAGAGTCCTCAGTAGCCTGGGCATTTCTTATTTTCAAGGGCAGCTACCTTCTTTTTAATTTGAAGTTTAATTTTGGGTTTATCTACTTGTTTGATAATGTAGTCTGAAGTGCGGTGTCTCCCTTGTTGGCTTGACTCGCTCTTCTGATATGTTCTGACCGTCCTTCCCTCTCCGAGTGTTTTGATGTTCTCAGAAAGGAACAAGAGGAACTTGTATCAGTATCCTGATACGTACCAAGTTTTTCAATATTATCACGGTTTCTACGATTATATCTTTTTTCAGCGGGATCCAGTTAAGGAGACCCACCCCATGACTGTGATGCATACTGCTTATTATTTTTAGTTTTGTTTGTTATTCCATTTCTTTTTAGAAGAATCAGGTGCTTGCTTCGAGTTATCTTTTTCAGGATTACCAGTCACTTGTGGTTTCCCAGGTCTAGCTCCCAAGTTATCTCTACCCAGCGAAACATACATTTTTTTCGATAATCTTAGGTAGTTCTCGCTCTTGTTGTGCAGGAGTGACTTCCCTCAGGTGTTGGCGTAGAGCCACTGCTGCTGCCTCCTCTTTTACGTTACCTACCATAATTGCTGATACCTGGGTGAAATTACCTATCGTTTACTCCCCAAGTTCTGTCCCGTTCTCATTTTGGATTTGTTTCAATATATCTGGTATAACTGCTATTGAGGGGGTACCATGAGTTCCGGTATAAACAGCAGCGAAATCTGTACCCCAAGTGGTACTATCCTCTATTGGGGATCTATTCCCATTGGCAAGCAAATTGGTAGTATTATGTGTTTTTCCTGCTAGGCCATATGGGGAAATACTGCTTCAAGCTTTGCTAATATCTGTGCTATCTTGAATGACATTTGCTCACGCTTAGTGGGCATTCTTCCCATAATCGTGTTCAGCATTTGTGGGCTGATATTTGTCGTAGTCAATTGAGGTTGACCAGCTTAAGTGATCCTCGCAGGCTGAATTGTAAGTGTTCGCATTACAAACTGTGTAAGGTTTCTGTATAGTTTTACTACATCTCTGTAAAGTGTATTTAATTCTGCTGCTGGCAATGTATCTATCTCTGGATGTGGTGTGTAAGAAGCTAGGACCGGCCAGGGCGCTCCTTCTCTGCTGAATGGACAGAGCCTCACATTTGCGGTGGTGCGAGTGAGGGCGCCATTAAACCAATTAATATGCTCTTGGTATGTTAACGGGACTTCTATGTCCATGTGTGGAAAGTATTCTTCAGGTGTTTCATCTTCAATGTAAATATGAAACAAATGTGTGCGTGCATCTGCAGGAAGGAATTTGACCAAAGAATAGAATACCTCTGTTCTGAATGCCTCGTGTGCCTCAATCACGAAGGTAAAACTACCATCCATTGCTGGGAGACCGTATTCCATTAATTTCATTCTAATTGCATGTCTACAATTTCCTGTAAGGTTAAGCTCAACTTCCTGATCTTCTTCCCCTGCATTCGCAACGCCGTCTTCATGGATAGACATTGTAAGAGGAAGTGGTAATGAAAAGGGATAAAGTTTTGCACAGTGTGGGGAACTATAATCCTTCAAGCTTGAAAAACCTGCAGCCAATACATAGGATATACCTACTGAGCTGCGGAGGATTTCCCTTCCCACTCCAGACGTCTCTGGGTAAATGTGAGTAGGAGTCTCTGAGAAAGCTCGACTGAACTACTCGGATTTGACCGTTCCTAAAAATACATGGGATCTGTGCATTTTTTGGACAACATAAACTAAGGGTTTGGTGCCAAGACTAATTCCGGGCACCCCCAAAGGATATATCAGCCTATAGACCAAGTACCTCACAGTACCACCATAAGCCCCCTAACCTTACCAAGGAGCGAATCGTTTCTGGCAACCATTGAACATGACAACCCTTGATCCTTCAGGGATCGTAGAAACAGTACAGTACTTTTCGCTCAGTTAATCCTGCTCACTTAGTCTCAGAGAGATACACAGTATAAACATTAGGGATGTTTTCAATGAGCTTTTATTGAACCAGCGTCATTCTAGTATAAAAGATGTTTGATGTGATAATCATCAGACAGAAATATATGTAAAGGATTAGCACCAGCAGAGTAACTAGAAGGTAAAATTCTATCATAGTGCTAAAACAGTGAATATATGCAGGCATATAAACATGACAATAATCAAGTGTACTCCTTTGATGCGGACCCTACCTAAGTGTACCTAGCATGTATGTGGGTGTAAAGCATAGAATCCTATAGGAAAGAGCCAACCCCATTATCTGATGGGAGAGAATGAAGGACCCTATCTTGGTTACGAATTGGACAGCCCGCAAGGGATGTCAGACCGATGCATGTTGAAGCTTCAGTGTGCAGGGAACTCAGTGTCTTGTGTTAGTGTCTGCTCTAGTTACCTAGTGAAGGTGCGGTTCTTTTATACCACAAAGATAGCATCGGGGTTCCTACCACAACAGATATGGTGTGAGCATGATTATGTAAATGGTCCTAAATCAATAATTGCAAGTATGCAAAGTAGCTCTGTTGCCCTATGATGAAATAGTGATTACTTTTGTATAGGGTATGATAATCCTGTTATGTATGTCATATGCAGGGGATTTTACTAAGAATACTCAAAGATTAATAAATGAGGCTAGTTTCAAGGAAAACAATCTACATTTATTCAGCACAACACTGGGTTGACGGTTAGTGCTAGAACCATTATGCAGAGCAAGGTAGGACAAATGTAGGTTGGCTGCCCATAAAACAGCGTATAGAATTTAAGGCGCTTACATATGTGCATAAGGCAATTTACGGCGGTGCTAGAGAGGACCTGAAAAGTTTCTTTGTATCCTATGCTCCTTCACGCCCCTTAAGATCAGCCACTCAAGGTCTTGTCAGAGTCCCAAAGATCAGAAGAGAAGGCTGGGGCGGTCGGACGATCACATACTGTGCGGCCAGGCTGTGGAACAACCTGCCTCAGACCATGAGATTGCAACCTGACCTTCAGGTATTCCGAAAAAAGTTTAAAAACTTGGCTTTTTGCAACCATATGAGTGATCTTTTTCTGTGTCCCTTGCTATTACACCCTCAGCGCCAAGACGCCTCGGCATTCGAGCGCTTTAGAAACATATAAACATAAACATAGGTAAAAGGTCGCTTTGCTTCTTAGGCCTAGATTGGGGAACAAAACAGGATAAAGGTACCCTCCAGACTTTATGTATCGCTGGCTGAACAACCTGCATTATTCTCACCTTATGCATGAAACCCTCAACACCCCCAGGTTTTCTTGGAAACCTTCTGGGTACTCCTCCTCTCACTGGCTTTTTTTATGGCTGAAATTTGAACATAATCCTTCTTTACGATAACTTGATCTCCATTGTTGGGATCCAATATTATGCACAAATTCTTTTGATCGTGCCTCCCAATAAACAAGGGTCGTCTTTAGCCATATAAACAACACCTTGAGTTTTGCTATCGTTTAAGTCCAATTCTACCTCAAACTCACCCACCACATTGATGGGTTTACCATTGTAACCATTAGGGCAAATTTCAGTTTCTTTAACTGAATTACACATTCACTAAAATTTTCCCTACTTTTTTCTACTCAAAGTGAATGGAGAACCTGAATCTGCCACCAATTTCACGTCTACTCCATTCATCCTTGACTACCTAGACCTCGGTCCAGGCCAGCACTCTCCCCAGCAGCTCCACCTGCAAGAGCTCTCCTCAGTCTCCTGTGTGTGCGCCGGCAGCCCCTGCTCACTTGCTGCACGGGTATAGTTTGAGTGCCCGCGTGACATCGTTAGCGTTTTCTGAGGCACCATAAAACTTCTATTGTATTGGATCTGTGCTCTGTTATTTTATTTACTGTATCTGGATCTGTGCGTTGTTATTTTAGTTTCTTGTCTTTAGGTCCTGCCTTTTCCCGTCGCTGCTGCCCCTGCGGCCCTTCCCCCGACACAGCCCCCGCCTCCAGTCCCGGCGCCCCTCCCCTACTTAATGGCGACCGCTGCGGGGGAGAGCGTGTGACTACCTAGACCTCGCTCCAGGCCAGCACTCTCCCCAGCAGCTCCGCCTGCAAGTACTGCATTCAGATCTCTCCTCAGTCTCCTGTGTTTGTGCCAGCAGCCCCCGCTCACTTCCTGCTCCAGTATAGTTCGAGTGCCCACGTGACACTGATAGCGTTTTCTGAGGCACCATGAAACTCATATTGTATTGGATCTGTGCTCTGTTATTTTATTTACTGTATCTGGATCTGTGCATTGTTATTTTATTTTCTTGCCTTTAGGTCCTGCCTTTTCCCGCTGCTGCTGCCCCTGCGGCCCCTCCCCCTGACACAGCCCCCGTTCCAGCCTCCAGGCCACCACCCTCCTCACACTCAACCCCGGAAGATACGCAGACTGCAAACATGCCTCACCGGACACAACCCACGGCAATTTCTCTTGCCGCCGCTGCTGCTGGACCTTCTCCACAACCCCGACCTCCAACACCACCGGCACCAACACCGACCACACCCTCAGCTGTATCCTCCTCAACATGCGCTAGGTACACAAGCACACCATGGAACTCTGGAACCTACTCGACTCTCTATCACCCGGAGTTGCCTTCCTCTCAGAGACCTGGACCAGCACCGCCTCCGCCTCCAACATCAACACCGCCATCCCGGACAGCTACAAAATCCAGAGGAAGGACCGCCCCAACCACCCGGGAGGAGGTCTCGCCATAGTCCACAAAAACACCCTCCGCCTCACCACCTTCAGCGAGAACCTCCCCTCCGCCGAACACCTGCACTTCCAAATCAAGACCAGCCCCAAGACCACACTCTGCGGAACACTCATCTACAGACCCCACGAACACCTTTTGCCACCACCATCACCGACTTCATCGCACCGCATGCCATCGTGTCAACGAACTACATACTCATCGGAGACCTCAACTTCCACCTCGACAACCCCAGCGACCCCAACTCCACCATCCTCCGCGACAACCTAGCCAATATCAGGCTCAACCAACTCATAAACACACCTACACACAGGGCAGGGCACACCCTAGACCCCATCTTCGCTGCGGGAAACAGCGTCCACTTCAGCCACACAACGCAACCTCCTTGGACCGACCACGACTGCGTCCAATTCAACGTCGAGAAACCCAAAGCACCTAACCCAGCCCCTCGCCAGCCACGCAGGAACTGGAGCAAGATCACCGATGAGCAACTGAACTCCACCCTCTCCGGAGACAATCACACCTGGGCATCCGACGCAAACACCGCAGCCAGAGAACTCCACACGTGGATCGCCCCGCTACGCAAACCCCGGCAAACAACACCCCAGAAAAGCAGCCTGGTTCACCCCCACTCTCCAAGAAACCAGAAGCACCTGCAGATGCCTGGAAAAAACTTGAGGAATACCAAGACAGCTGACAGCTACTCCACCTACAAGAATGCCATGACGGACTACCACAGCCAAATCAGAACAATGAAAAGGAACTTCATCCACAACAAAATCCTCTCCAACTCCAAGGAACTCTTCAACGTCATCCAAGAATTCACCAACCCACACAGCGAAACCACAGACATCACCCCTTCCCAGCACCTCTGCGACAAGCTTGGAACCTTCTTTCACCTCAAGATCAGAACACTCTATGACAACTTCACCGATCACCCACAAGACACCTCAACCAGCCCCTAACCTCGCTAAGACACCAGCCAGCCCACCATCTCCGACTGGACCCCAATCACGAAATGGACACCACCGCGGCCATGAAAGGCATCCACTCAGGGGCCCCCACTGACCCTGCCCCCCTCACATCTACCACAGGGCCGCGGGCACCATCGCACCCCGACTGCAACACACCATCAACACCACCTTCAAAACAGGCACCTTCCCAGATGACAGGAAATGCGCCTTAGTCAGGCCCCTGCTTAAGAAACCCACGGCTGACTCGACCGATCTAAAAAACTACCGGCCCATCTCGCTTCTACCCTTCGCAGCCAAAGTGGCAGAAAAAGCAGTCAACTGGCAACCGACACGATTCATCGAAGAACACGCCATCCTCGACCCATCCTAATCCGGATTCCGAGCTAACCACAGCACCGAGACCGCCCTACTCGCCGCCACTGACGACATCCGCACCCTCCTGGACCAGGGCCACTCCGTGACCCTCATCCTCCTCGACCTGTCTGCAGCCTTTGACACTGTCTGTCATCGCACACTAATCATCAGACTACGCGAGACTGGCATACAAGGAACTGCCCTAGACTGGATCTGATCGTTCCTCACCGGAAGAAGCCAAAGGATCAGACTACTGCCCTTCCTCTCCGCCACCACTGACCTCACCTGCAGAGTACCACAGGGGTCGTCCCTAAGCCCAACCCTCTTCAACGTCTACATGGCCCCCTACGCAGACATCGTCCGACTACACGGCCTCAACATTGTATCCTACGCCGACGACACCCAGATCATCCCCTCCCTCACCAAAGACCCCACCACCGCCAAACTCAACTTCCAGAGAGGAATGCAAGAAGTGGCAGTCTGGATGACCAACAGCTGCTCAAAACTCAACGCCGAGAAAACAGAAGTCCTCGTCCTTGGAACAACCCCATCAGCATGGGGCAACACCTGGTGGCCCACTGCCCTCGGAAGCCCACCTACCCCCTCAGACCATGCCAGGAACCTCGGCATCATACTCGACTCACCACTCACCATGAACCGACAGGTAAACGCAGTCACCTCCAGCTGCTTCAACACCCTTGGCGTTCTCCGAAAGACCTTCAAATGGATCCCCCAGAATCAAGGAAAACAGTCACCCACGCGCTCATCACCAGTAAACTCAACTATGGCAACGCACTCTACGCAGGCATCAACAAATCCCTACTCCGCAAACTGCAAACGGTACAGAACACCACGGCCAGACTCGTCCTCGGCATCCCCCGGCACGAGCACATCAGTCAACACCTACAGTGACTCCACTGGCTCCCCGTGGAGAAGAGAGTCACCTTCAAAATCCTCACCCACGCCTACAAGTGCCTGCACAACAACGGACCCAAATACCTCAATGACAGAATAAATTTCCACGTACCCAAAAAAAAACTGCTATCATCCTACCGCGCACTGGCCGAAACACCGCGGATCCACAGAGCCAGATCAGGCGGGAGATCGTTCTCTCACGTCTCAGCCAAGACCTGGAACGAGCTACCGGTAGATATCAGACGTGCCCCTTCCCTGAACACCTTCAGGAAGACCCTCAAGACCTGGCTCTTCGGCTGAACGGAGCTACATGCCCCCAGCACCTTGAGACCCTCACAGGTGAGAAGCGCGCTTACAATTCCCCTGATTAATTGATTGATTGATCCTTAAAGTAACTAAAGGTCTCTTTAATATATTTAAAAATACTCCACACACCTCCTAATTCATACTATTTTTCTCTAAGAATGCGTCTCTGATAGTTAAAATCCCACTTTCATCACTCGTGAAGTGATCGTTTTAACTAAACTTTCTTGGCTCAACCATGTGAACTTTCCTGGAGTGTGAAGTGCATGATGCCTTGTACATTCTAGAAAAGTGCCCTTTTTCATGCACTTAGCACAGGTACGCCCTTTGGCTGGACATGAACTAGCCTTCCCTAAGTGAGACGTACTTCCACATCTATAACATTCTAATTGCTTATACCGTTGTTTCTTGAACGTATTGTTCATTTTGGTAGCGGATGATTTTTCCATCACATTCTTTTTTTGCTTGTATTTACTTTTAATTGCTGTTAGAATTGAAACGTAATATTGTTATATTACTCGTGTTTTACCTGATATTATGATAGCATTTATATAGCTAATACATTATATTTGCATATTGTGTGTAGACGCAACCATTAAATGCAGATGTTGCGTTAGTTAGGTTGACATCTGTGCCACCATTTTAGTTCTCCATGATGACATTTTGCATTACAATCGAAACTGTTACTTTACAAGAAATGGTCCTCGCTAAGTTTTGTTTCTTCACTGTTGAAACGTGATCAATGACTCATGCCTTTTCTGTTACATAGAGGCCTTCTCCCACCTGTCTAGAGGGGAGGATAGGCCAGATGACTTTGGATAGTAGATAACTTGTGCCAGGCTGCAGAATCGAAACTTATGTTCTGCACCCCTATTGTATTACGACAGCTACCCGTATTTTTCCATGGTAGGTGGGTCTGTGTGGGCTCCGCAACATACATAATGTAACTTTATGCTTGTTAGAGTCAGTCCCTCGTCAGCCATCATAGGCGGCTGGTCAGACTGGACTCCACTGCAGTGTACTTTGTGAATAAACTAGTTTGCTTGTATTCTCTACTGCGTCATCGACTCTTCATTCTTGGAAGGCTAGAGGAGGTCGAGAGTGACCCGGGGGGCCCTAGTTGGGTCACTTCCTTCAGTTGGCCCCCAAACTGAGACTCCACTAGGTGACCCATCCCGCCCGTAATCGGGTCGAGGGGGTCAGGGTTGCGTTCGGTCGGATCAGGGATCCCATATGATAGAGCTTGGTTCTCGCGGCTGCCCCGCCTGTCTGATCGGGGCATCTAATGGTCATCTCGGCTGGGGTCCTGAAAAGGTGAAATCCTTGGATCTGACCGTTTGGTTGAGAATAATCTTCTTTGACCGGTGTGCACCGGGTGAGTTCATCTTGAGTTCTTGGTAAGTGCGGCGCCGTCATGATTAGCTTGGGTGGTCTGTGGACCCTTGTGATATGGAGTGTTTTTGAATGCTATGCCAGGCCACTTGTTGAAATTAGCTTATTCTTGGAAAGGACTGGGGCTAGAGCCTAGCTTGTCTTGGTACAGTATGAGGCTGTCTTGTCTTGGTGCAGTCTAAGGACTGTCTTGGAGTGCTCTTTTGTGTGTATGTGTGTGTGTGTGTGTGTGTGTGTGCGTGTGTGTGTGTGTGTGCCTTTATTGGGTGCGTGCTCATCGATTGTCTGAATAAGTGAATGTGTCTGATGCTAGGATGCCTTGTTGGAGTAAAGTGTGGTGTTTGGGGTGCCACTGTTGCTCCGCTGAGCATCGGCTGGAGGAAAGGCAGACTGTGCCTCCGGAAGGCACTCCGAGTTTTGAGATGTATGTGAAGCACGGTATTGGCCCTATTATGTTTCATACATTGTGGCACAAGTATACGAGGGACAATACTGAGCTTTAGTGGTCGCTGGATGGTACCTTCGATGAACACAAATTTAATTATCTACAGGATAAATTATTTGCTAGAAGAAGTAAGCAGTCGATGTTTGATACTTTGCAGGTATAGCAGAAGGAAGCTAAGGAGAGGCGTATACGGGCCGAGAAGGAGTCCAGGAAGAAGACAATGCAAACAGTGGTTCAGAAGGCTGTAGCTTATGATAAATGAGCAAACCGAAAAGGGTATTGAGTGAGCAGATAGGAGGTTTTGATTGCAATATAATAAGTCCTATGTTGTTCGAGGAGATGAGGATCCTTTTGTGGAGGATCTGCTGGAAACTCGTCCCTCACCTCCCTATGCCTCGCAGAAAATATATCCTGCTGTTCCGTCGTCTCAGGCCTCCGTTGCCCCACCGTCTTCCTCTGGTCCTTCTGCAGATTTAACAGCTTCGGCTCCAGTTCTGTCTGTCTCCCCTCTGGTTTCGCAACCTGCGAGTGTGGTGACTGTAGGCACCCCCACAGTGTCTGTTGTTTCCACTCATGTTTCTTCTCCTTTTCTTACACCCACTACACACGCATTGCTGACACTGTCACCTGTGTTTGTACCTCTTCTTTCTTCTCCAGGCAGAGGGTCAGATGGTGGGAATTGGGCGGCGGCACAGGAGCGAATAGAACGGGCATTGATTCGGTCTGACGTGGGTGATGAGGAGAAAAAGATGGATGCAAATTAGACAGCACAATGGGTTCGGAATCCGATTTATAGTGTGGAGGATATATGGAGTGTGGTGAAAGATTTTGACCCGTTTGTACAACAGCATGCTCTTCAGCATATGTCGGCTACGCTGATTGGTTTGTGGGAACGGTGTTTTGGAGGCACAGCTCCTCAAATTATTTATGATATTCGAGATCATGTATATTCAGCCGGTATGGCCCCTGCAGAAGTCTTTAGTAATGTTGGGACGCTACTCAGTTATCGAGAAAGATGACATCACCGTACCCCAACTAGTGTGTCCCAATTCCCAAAGAGGGAGGTGCATCCTATTTTCCATCCTGAGATCCCAGAGCAGCGTAACCAGCAGGGTGTTGTTGTTCGGCAGCGGGTCGGTGGCTAACACTTGAACGAGTTGATGCCATTGTTAAGATGCCTGTCCCTGTGACTCAGAGGGATGTACGTGCTTTCATAGGCATCACCTCATATTGTCTACATTGGATACCTGCTTATTCTTTATTAATACAGCCTTGCTTCGCCTCACAACTAAAGATGTGCATGAACCCTTGCCCTGGATGCATGAATCTCAACATGCTTTTGAACAACTAAAAGTTGTGCTTTGCTCTGCACCTGTGGTTGGAACGCCTGATTATAAGAAGCCCTTCATGTTGTACGTACACGAAGCAGCTGGATGTGCACTCTCTGTGTTAACACAAGCCTTTGGAGGTAAGCTGAGGCCGTGTGAGTATTTTTCTGCCACGCTTGACCCTATGGCCAGACTCCTCCCGAGCTGTTTAAGAGCCGCTTCTCTTCAACAATCGGCAGGGCTCGTCCTTAATCATGATCTCACAGTAATGGTAGCGCATGCTGTGGATGTACTTTTGAACAAAACAAAGATGCAGCACCTTACTAGTGCCCGTCTGACTAGTTACAAATTAGCATTATTCGCACCTCATATTACTATAAAAAGATGTGCCACACTGAATCCAGCCATGTTACTATCCCTCCCTTTGGAAGAAGAGGACGAAGATGTCCATGATTGTTTATTTCGCACTGAGGAGGAGACGAAGGGACGGGTAGACCTGACTGATGTTCCCTTATCTGACCCTCAGGGGGAACTATATGTTGATGGCTCTTGTTTTAAATTGTCAGGTGGCACTACTACAGCAGCGTACGCTATTACCACGCTGAGCACTGTAGTTGAGACATTACGTGTTCCTTACCAATCAGCACAGGCTGCGGAGCTGATAGCTCTTTTGCGAGCATGTGAGTTGAGTGAAGGACTGTCAATGTTTACACTGACAGTGAGTATGCCTTTGGGGTGGCCCATTATTTTGGGCGCCTCTGGGCGGAGAGAAGATTCTTGACTTCACATGGCACCAAACTTCATAATGGTCCGTTAATAGAGCGGCTTTTGACAGCCCTGACCCTTCCCAAGTGATTGGCAATAGTAATGTGTAGTGCCCATAAAGCAATTACTGATGATGTTGGGACGGGAAATGCTTTTACAGATCAGACAGCAAAAGAGACAGCCAGGTTGAAAATAACGAAAATGTTCGTGGCAGGACCGGCTAGATGGGTACCAGATGTTACTATGTTTGAAAATTTGTTGGGAAGTGTTAGAGAAATACAGAGTGAGGCAACAGTGGAGTAGTCAGCAGTGTGGCAGGAGAGTACAGGGCGTTTAGATGATGAAGGTTGCTGTACTGACAAGTCCGAGAAGCAGAGATGGATGTTACCCAATGCATATGTGTTTCCTGTAGTTACAATGGCACATGGTTCAGCTCATATTAGCGCAAGGGGAATTTGTAATCTATTGGATCCTGTGTCGCAAAATGACAATATTCTAAAGGTTGCTGCCCATTTAGTGAAACACTGTATGAGCTGTTTGAAGTACAATCCTGGAAAAGGTACCCCTACGCCTTCTGGTAATTTGCACCATCTTCCCTCCCTTTTGAGGGAAGATGGATCCAGATGGATTACATAGAAATGCAATGAGTTAATAATTTAAAATATGTGCTAGTGGTTGTTTGTGCATTCAGTAAATGGATTGAGGCTTACCCAAAGAAAAAAAACACAGCCGTGGCGACAGCAAAGGCTCTTATTAAGGAGTTTTTCCCGCGCTATGGTTTGCCCAGTTTGATTTGGAGTGACAACGGAAGTCACTTTAATACAAAGGTGATCCAATTGGTGTGCGATGGTCTGCATATCAAGCAAAAATTTCATGCAGCAAATCATCCTCAGTCAGCAGCTTTAGTTGAGAAGTACAATGGTACTCTCAAGCTAAAGTTGGCAATGATTAAGGAAAGTACTGGGTTGCAATGGCCAGATGCATTACCCCTTGCTCTATTGTCCACCAGAATGACAGCCCATTCTAGAACTGGATTATCGCCCTATGAAGTGGTCTTTGGCCGTCCTGCAAATGTGTGGGGCGTCCCTAGACCAAAAAGGTTTTCTGAAATTGATTATCCTCTGTTAGTTGATTATTTATATGATCTTACTAAAAGTTTACGTTCTATTCATTAACAGATTCACAAGGTTTTGCCTCCAGAACCAGAGGGGCGTGGGCACACCATACAGCCTGGTGATTATTTATGTGCTTGCTAAGAACTTCCAGAGGGGAGACAGCTAGGAACCCAGATGGAAAGGACCCTATTTAGTCCTCATCACGACAAGGACGGCAGTGAGAGTGGACGGCCGGAAGCACTGGATCCATACCTCTCATTGTAGGTGTGTACCACTCCCTATCCCCTATGATGGTTGGGTTCGCGAGGGGATAGGGGACCATGAAACGGAGAGGGTTCCGCGATTTGTTCCCTTTTCCGATGCCAAACTGACCTGGGCGCAGAAGAAGGAGGCAAGTGAAGCAGCTCTGAATGCGGCAGTCCCCCCAGAAATAAGGGCTGCCAAGGCTTCTTCTGCATCTGATTTGCAAGAGCCTAAGTCTCGGTCTTCAACAACCCCTGAATTTCAGATTCTTCACCAAGATGAGACAGTGCCTGGAGTAGAAAGGTACAATTTGCGTCCTCGACGGAAGGGTAGTGCACCAGAAGAGAAGTGAATGTAGTAAGGGATGGACTTCATTGGATAAGATTGGTGCCAATGCCCCTTGTTTCTGCATTTTCCCATTAGACTAGGGATTGAAAGATTTGGTGCACTGCTTGTGATGCAGGACAGGATAAGCTGATGGTATTTTCCAAGGCGGGAGAGTGCCCTATCCTGAGAACAGTGAACATTTGCTGATGGGCTGCAACAGTGTGGCTCCAACGCGAAAGTGCTCAATAGCACCACTGAGGAGTGTACAATAGAAGCCTGCCAGGGAGGCTTGTGACTGACCCTGATATTCTTAACGTGTTATATATTTTTTTCTTTTTTGTGTCCTTTCCATAATTGGTTCCATTACATGACGTCTCTTCTCTGGTGATTCTATTTGAAAAATTATAGCGAACATGTATCTGTTTGGTCATCCCCTTGTAGAAGATGAACAGTTCTTTGTTGCCCTATGACCGGGGCAAATTAGTTTTGAATGGCTGCTCAGGAAGAAAACATTTTGGGCTGTAGTTACATTGTTGTTCCTATTGGTGGGAGGCAGGCTGTTCTGGGCATTGGAGTGCTCTGGAGTTACCTCATCATGTGTCTTATATCAGGCTGTTTCCTCAGATCGTAGTAAAAGAGCCATGTATAGTAATGTTTTCTTAGACACACACCGGAAATTATTTGGGGATAACACAGCTTGTTACCCCACTGATTCTGTTACAAGCTTATGGACTGCTTATTCATTGTCATTGGTGAATTATACATATGTTTCCTCAACATTTCGTAAAGGCAAAAGGTGAATTCAGCCTGGGATATCCTAGTCCTTGCTTATAGTATAGAAAGCTGAGAGGGACAGGGTACCCAGGGTACATGCCTGACATGTATTGTGGTGATCTGTACCTTAGCAAAAGAAATATCACCATGACAGGTTGGCACTACCAAGATCAGACTGCCACTCAAGTGGCAGGTATTTATCCTGTGTGTTGCCCTGTAATAAATAGTACTGATGCGCATTTGTATCTCAAGTGCTCTGGAGAAGTAGTGTACATGAATGTAATGTGTTTAGCGAGAAAGGATGATCCCAGTATGAAGGGGATGAATACTAGATATGCTCCATTAGATTATCAAGGTCCACTCAATGCACATCCAGGTTTCTATTTCTTATCAAATGGTACCTATTCTAATATGTACAATGGTACAGAGAACATGGCTTTGGGAATGGTGCTACTACTTGGGGTACCTTGCAGATATAGTAGACCAAATATAAGATGAGTAAATAGAACATTGACCAAGGAATCTTGTGAGGGCGTTACCGATTTGGGAGTTAATAATTAAAGTAATGGTATCACTTTTGGATATATCCTTTCCTCTAATATTACAATTGGTGGTACCGCCAGGCCAGGGGTGAACAAGCTAGAGTGTATTTTGAGTGTAAGTTGCAAATTGTATCCAATTCGACAGTGGCAGCTTCACAGGACATCCCCACTCAGTTGGAAAGTATGCGCATATACTCTGAACAAACAAGATATGCAGTTGATTTTATTTGAGCCAAAAACGGTGGTGCATGCGCAATAATAGTAGAGCAGTGTGTGGTTGGTATCACGAATACGGAAAAGAATATTACACAACATATTTTAGACATTTTGGAAAATATTAGAGGGATGGAGAGCAGTAATTAGAGCTGGTCTTTGTTTGGTGGTTGGAGTTCGATTCTAGAAAATGTGATATATTTCATTGTTCTTTTAATTTGCTGCTGTGTTTTGATTCAGTGTCTTCCCTTATGTTGCTCATATTGTACTACTTATCTCACTACCAAAAGAATTTCGATTCATGATACAAATGCAATAATAATGCTTCAAAAGGAGCTTGATACTATCATGCAGTTGGATGAAGGGGTTTTTGGTTCAACTACTTCTCTTGCAGGTTCTAATCCTGATGTTACTTATACTGCTAATGCTTAGTGTAATTTTCTTCTCTACATTGCCATGCCTATATACATACTCGTACTTGACGTATTATTGTCGGCATGACTGTATTTTTCTTTCAAGTTAGAATTGTAAAGAACATTACCTGAAAGCAAGAATAAAGGTGTCTTATTAGCTTATACTGCTAAAAGGAGGGTCTGTTAGAATTGAAACGTAATATTGCTATATTACTTGTGTTTTACCCGATATTATGTTAGCATTTATATAGCTAATACATTATATTTGCATATTGTGGGTAGACGCAACCAGTAGATGCAGCTGTTGCGTTACCTAGGTTGACATCTGTGCCACCATTTCAGTTCTCGAAGACGTCATTTTGTATTACATTCGAAGAAACTGTTACTTTGGTTTTTTTTTAAAGAAATTTTTATTGTTTATCATATATAGGACATAAATAGTATCAAATAGTATAGACACAATCGAGTGTCAACTTGCATATAAAACATACAAACAACCTGTGGCCATTTTATACAGTGGTGCTTACATTTCCGACTAGTTCAGATGGAAAGTGCGATACAGGTTCATACATTGAGCAGTTGTAGTGCATCAGTCTGAAGAAGCAGAGCCTGTCAGTGTGTTCTGCTCTTTTGTACGTAGATATTGCAGCAGGGGTTCCCAAATGTCATTGGGCCTGGAGTTAGCCGGGAGCTCCTCAGCATACAGCGTTAAGGTGTCACGACAATATACCATGTCTTTTAACCATAGCTTGTGTGAGTAGTTGGCCTTGTATATGCTGTCCACTAGTTATAGTGGGCACCTTGCACCAGTCCAAACAACCCCTTATTGATGATAGGTTAAAGACAACCTTTATTGAAAGCTATCTTAGTGGTAGCTATGGAGAGCAGCCTTCAGGTTAAGTCTTGAAGGAATGTAAAGCTGCTTGTTTTACCAGTCTATAATCTCTTGAATGGCTAAATGAAAGGCAACCACACCAAGTATATATATAAAATATATGTATTTATTACTAAACACACCCTACTAGTCTCTTTATGAGGCTAGAGGTCAAAACACATAAGTTACACTTCAAATATTACAGGTAAGTAGCACAAATACATGTTAGGCCCTAGGGGCGAGCCACACCATATACTAAAATAGTGGTATAAGAACCACGACTTAACTAGACACAAGGCCTGGAGCCTGTAGAATCGCTGGGACCCCACGGAACCACCCAAGGTAGTGACACAGCCGACCCACTGGGGCCTTGTGCAGTATGAGAACACAGCCGCGAGCTCCTGTTAGCTTCTATGGGGAAAGTCGCGGTTAGATTTTTAAAGATTAGGGACACTTAGAGATGGACTAGGACCAAACCCTTTTGGACTTAGGCAGTTCTAGGGTCAACACCCAAGGGAGCACCAGAGAACTCAAGTTACCTCACCCAGGGAAGCCGGGTGCATAGGTGTCAAGTGAAGTTGAGTCGCGTCATTGTTTTCAATGGAAGCTGGCGAAGAAGTGCTGCTACCGGGAAGATGCGAAGTATCCGAGGAGATCCAAGCCTGGATCGAAGATGTGAAGAACCTGAAAGCAGAGGGGACAGAGTCTGGGTCACTTGCCAGTGACCAGGGGCACGATAGACGAATGCCCACCGATGTCGGGTGTTTCAGGTGAAGGTGAAGCTAGACTCTTCAGCCACGAGGACCAGAAGGCGTCGAGGACGACCAGGAGCTGGATTCGAGTTGTCCCACGAAGGATGTCGAGTGCTGCAGCGTCGGTGCCCGGATTGGACACAACAAGCCTTGGCAACGGCAACCCATGCAGAAAGGAGAAAGATGCTTCGGTGCAGACCAGGAAGGTCTGAGGGACTCACCACGTGGTGGGGAGTCAGAGCACGTCTGGAGCAACCAGGGAAGCTACCAGGAAAATCAGAGTTGCCTTCACAGGCACCCACCAGTCGACGGACCAGGGATCGCGAAGGAGCCTCGTGCAGAAATGCAAGAACCGGGTTCACGGAACACTCATGGAGCGTAGGCCCACAATCTTCGGTGCAAAAGGTGCTCGGGGCTTCGCCCGATCTGGCTCTTAGTAGCCTTGATAGTTAGGCCCGCTTTTTGCAGGGCCTCCAAATCATCCCTCAGGTGGACCAGGTGATCCTCCCAGGTGGATCTAAAGACAGCAATATCATCTAGATATGCTGCACTATAGTTTTCCAGGCCTGTAAGGACTTGATTCACCAACCTTTGGAAAGTGGCAGGTGCATTCTTCAAACCAAAGGGCATTACCACAAATTGATAGTGCCCACCAGGGGTAGAAAATTCTGTATTTGGCTTTGCATCATCAGCTAGTATGATCTGCCAGTAGCCAGTTGTCAAGTCAAATGTGCTTAGAAACTTGGCTGAGGCCAAAGTATCTATTAGCTCATCTGCCCTTGGGATGGGATGGGCATCAGTCCTAGTGACTGCATTGAGACCCCTGTAATCCACACACAACCTCATCTCTCTCTTGCCATCTTTGGTGTGAAGTTTAGGCACAAGGACTACTGGACTAGCCCAGGGGCTATCTGAGGGTTCAATGACTCCCAAATCCAACATCTTTTGGACTTTTGTCCTTATACAGTCCCTGACATGATCAGGTTGCCTGTAGATCTTATTCTTCACATGCAGACTGTCCCCAGTGTCCACTTCATGAGTGCACCAGGTGGGTCTGACTTGGAGTCAGAGAAAACATATGTCTAAACTGGCTGAGAGGTTTTCTGCAGTCAGTTTGTTGCTGGACAACGAGGCTGCCTGCCAAGGCTACACCATCTACTGATCCATCATCAGGGTTCCGAGAGAGCAGGTCAGGGAGTGGGTCACTCTCTTCCTCCTGTCCCTCTTCAGTAGCCATGAACAAGCCCATGTCTGCCCTGTCAACATATGGTTTTAGTCTGTTGACATGAAGTACCCTATGGGGACTCCTAGGTGTTCCAAGTTCTTCCAAGTAGGTAACCTCCCCTTTCTCTTCAACAATTGTATGGGGTCACTCCATTTGTCCTGGAGGGCTGCTGGGGCCACAGGCTTCAACACCCACACCTTCTGCCCTGGCTGGTAAACAGTCAGCACAGCCTTTTGGTCATGCCAGGCCTTTTGTAATTCCTGACTAGCCTCAAGGTTTTTTGTTGCATTTTTCATATACTCAGCCATCCTGGAGCGGAGACCACGTACATAGTCCACTATGTCCTGCTTAGGGGGTTTGAGAGGTAACTCCCATCCCTCCTTCACCAGACACAAAGGACCCCTAACAGGATGGCCAAACAAAAGTTTAAAAGGGCTGTAACCAACCCCCTTTTGAGGCACCTCCCTGTAGGCAAATAAAAGGCAGGACAAAAGGATGTCCCATCTGCGCCTAAGCTTTTCTGGGACACTATGGATCATGCCCTTTAAGGTTTTGTTGAACCTTTCAACTAAACCATTGCATTGTGGGTGATATAGTGTGGTGAATTTATAATTCAATCCACACTCCTTCCACATTACAGTTAAGTAACTGGACATAAAGTTTGTCACTCTGTCAGATACTACTTCTTTAGGGAAGCCCACTGTGGAGAAAATTCCCAGGAGGGCCCTTGCCACCACAGGTGCTGTAGTGGTCCTAAGGGGAATGGCTTCTGGGTACCTAGTGGCATGGTCCACCAGCACCAGGACAAATCTGTGCCCAGAGGCTGTTTGAGGGTCCATGGGACCAACAATGTCAATCCCCACCCTCTCAAAGGGAACCCCCACCACAGGTAGTGGTATCAGGGAGGCCTTTGTGGTTCCACCTGCCTTGCCACTGGCTTGGCAGGTCACACAGGAGCGACAAAACTCCTTAGTGTCTTGAGACATATGGGGCCAATGAAAGTGAGGAACAATTCTGTCACAAGTCTTGTTTTGGCCCAAGTGTCCTGCTAGGGGAATATCATGGGCTAGTGTCAATAGGAAGCCCCTAAACCTCAAAGGTATTACCAAAATCCTGGTAGCAACATGCTTGGGGTCTCTACACTCTGAATAAAGGAGTCCATCATCCCAATAGATTTTATGGGTGCCACTAGCATTCCCAGCAGCCTCATCAGCAGCTTGCTTTCTGAGGGGTTCAAGAGAGGGGCAGGTTCTCTACTCCTGGCTCAGATCTGCCTTGGAAGGGCCCCCTGTCCCCAAGAACTAAACCGGGTCAGGTTCAAGCTCCTCTGGGACAGTTCCTTCTTCAGGTTCACGATCATCTCCCTCAGGAGGCTGATCTGTATTCTGAGTCAGGGGGGAAGGCACTGCCTTAACCCTACTGCTCCTCCTCTTAGGAGGCACCTGGTCCATTCTTCCAGAATCCAGGGCCTGCCCAGTGTTAGACAATTTGGCCTGTGACCTAGTTACAACAAATACATGTGCAGGGATCCCTGGCATTTCTGCATGTGTCCTGAGCTCCACTTCTGGCCAAGCTGAAGTTTCCAGATCATTGCCAAGCAAGCATTCAACAGGGAGGTCTGCACTTACCAAAACCTTTTTGAGGCCAGTTACCCCTCCCCAGGAGAAATTCACAACAGCCAAGGAATGGTCTGTCCTGATATTGCTAGCATTGTTCACTTGGTACATTTCACCAAGTATAATCTGCCCAGGATCCACAAGATAGTTTGTCACCATTGTGACACTTGCTCCTGTGTCCCTGAATGCCAAAGCCTCTTTTCCATTAATCAAAGGTTGCTGTCTGTATGTGCCCAAGTTACTGGGACTCACAAACACGAAGGGGGACATGTCCATGCCCCCATCACAGATCAGGACAGCCTGAGTTGGAACTCTGACTAGGCCAGAGTCCATCTCAGAACCCAGGGTTAACCCTACCACACCCTTATTCTGAGTATTACCACCACCAATTGTAGCTGCACTAGGGGAACAGTTGCCTTAGGGGCAATGGTGGCTGGAGTTGAGTCTTTGGACTTGGTGCAATCACTAGTCCAGTGAGTTTTCTTTTTACAGATCTTGCACCAGGATTTCTTTTGGCCTTTTCCTTTATTAGATTGGGATTCACCCCCTGAAAACGATTTTTGGGGACCTTGTGAAGACGTCTGGTATTTACCCTTCTCCCCACCCTTGTCTGAGTTCTTAGAATCTTGCTTCTGCTGGTCACTACCTTGGTTCTGAACCTTCTGCCTCACCCTGGTTCTGACCTTTTTGTCTGCCTTCATTCCCAATTATTGGGGAGAGATCAGATCAGAGTCCAGCTTATTTTGACAATTATTAAGGATCTGCTCCCTCATAATCAAATTGTACAATCCTTGAAAGTTATGCACATTGCTGCCAAGTAACCAACCCTCCAGAGCCTTAGTAGCACAATCTACAAATTCCACCCAGTCTTGATTTTGTGCCTTTTGGGTATCTCTGAACTTTAACCTATATTGTTCAGTGGTTAGGCCAAACCCTTCAATCAATGCACTTTTTAGACTGGTATAATCATCAGCATCCTCTTCTCTAACAGTGAGGAGCTTATCTCTACATTTGTCTGCAAAGGAGAGCCATAAGATTGCTTCCCACTGCTCCTGGGGGACCCTCTGAACTTTACAGGCCCTTTCCAGTGCACTAATCCATTTGTGGATGTCATCCCCACTCTGGTAGGGAGGGACAATCTTATTGAGGTTTCTATGGTCATGAGACCTCTCCCTAACAATAGGGAAGTTGCTGCCACCATGGGACTCTAGTCCCAACTTTTTCCTAGCTCTCATGAGCTCTAGGGATTCCCTGTCTAATGTCAGCTGCTGCTTTCTGATTTTAAGCTAAGCTTCCTCATACTTCAGCAGTCTCTCTCTCCTCTCCTGTGAGGTTTCACTCCTATGAGCAGAGATAGAGGTCGCTACAGATGAACCAGAATGGTTAGACTCCACTGAGGGAGATCTAGACCTTCTAGGCCAACCACCAACTCTCCCAGAAGGGACAAAGAGAGGACCATTGTGGTTCTCTTCCTTATCTTCTAGGGGAACTGGGTTTTCCAGGTCAAGATCATTGTCATCTTTCTGGTCAACATCAGAGTCCTGGTCATGGGGAATCTCACCCCTAGGCCTTTCCTCATCTGCTGCCCTACCCACTCTGCCTACCCCTTCAGACCCTATATGTCTTCTGAGATCATCCAACAGAAGTACCTCTATGAGGCGTTGGGTGTTTGCACTTTTGCCTGTCTTCAGTCTCCTAGTACTGCATAATGCTCTCAATTCCAAGAATGCGAGATTATCATACTTGGTTGGAAGAAGCCCAGTGGCTTCTGGCAGGGACCCACTGGTTCCTGGCCTTGAAGACATCTCTAGTGAGGTGTGGTGCATGCACTACCTACTCTAGTGTGGCCTACTAAACTCTCTTGAGTTGTAGAAAGGGTGTGCTAAGCCCTTGACACACAAGAACTTACTGCATTCTAAAGCTTGTATTATATGTACCTCAGGTACCTTTAGTGGTTTTCAGTTAGTCACTCAATTGAGATTATCTGGTAAAACAATAGCAAGCTGGAATCCCTCACGCTGCACACCAATGTGAGAAGCTGGCCTGGTATATGCTGTCCACTAGTTATAGTGCGCACCTTGCACCAGTCCAAACAACCCCTTATTGATGATAGGTTAAAGACAACCTTTTTTGAAAGCTATCCTAGTGGTAGCTATGGAGAGCAGCCTTCAGGCTACGTCTTGAAGGAATGTAAAGCAGCTTGTTTTACCAGTCTATACTCTCTTGAATGACTAAAGGAAAGGCAACCACACCAGGTATATATATAAAATATATGTATGTATTGCTAAACACACCCTACTAGTCTCTTTATGAGGCTAGAGGTCAAAACACATAAGTTACACTGAAAATATTACAGGTAAGTAGCACAAATACATGTTAGGCCCTGGGGGCGAGCCAAACCATATACTAAAATAGTGGTATAAGAACCACAACTTAACTAGACACAAGGCTTAGAGCCTGTAGAATCGCTGGGACCCCAAGGAACCACACAAGGTAGTGACACAGGGGACCCACGGGGGCCGTGTGTAGTGTGAGAACACAGCCGCAATGCCCGTTAGCTTCTATGGGGAAAGTCGCGGTTAGATTTTTAAAGATTAGGGACACTTAGAGATGGACTAGGACCAAACCCTTTTGGACTTAGGCAGTTCTAGGGTTAACACCCACAGGAGCACCAGAGTACTCTAGTTACCTCACCCAGGGAAGCCGGGTGCATAGGTGTCAAATGGTGTCGGGTTACGTCGTCGTTTTCAATGGAAGCTGGCGAAGAAGTGCTGCTGCCGGGACGATGCGAAGTGTCCGAGGAGATCCAAGCCTGGATCGAAGATGTGAAGAACCTGAAAGCAGAGGAGACAGAATCTGGGTCACTTGCCAGTGACCAGGGGCACGATAGACGAATGCCCACCGATGTCGGGAGTTTCAGGTGAAGAAGGTGAAGCTTGACTCTTCAGCCACGAGGACCAGGAGGCGTCGAGGACGACCAGGAGCTGGATTTGAGCTGTCCCATGAAGGATGTCGAGTGCTGCAGCGTCGGTGCCCGGATTGGACACAACAAGCCTTGGCAACGGCAACCCACGCAGAAAGGAGAAAGATGCTTCGGTGCAGACCAACAAAGTTTGAGGGACTCACCACGCGGCGGGGAGCCAGGGCACGTCTGGAGCAACCAGGGAAGCCCCAGGAAAATCAGAGATGCCTTCACAGGGTCCCACCAGTCGACGGACCAGGGATCGCGAAGGAGCCTTGAGCGGAAATGCAAGAAGCGGGCTCACGGAACACTCGTGGAATGAAGGCCCACGATCTTCAGTGCAAAAGATGCTGGGGGCTTGGGCTACAAGTAAGCCAAAGAGCAACTTCAAGAGACATGGAGAAGTCAATGCACTTGCAAATGTGCACGGTGTCCAGGAGTTCCGGTTCCACGTCACTCACGAGGGCTGCGGGTCTCAGCTTTGCTGGGGACTCTGGTCGGCCTCTGAGAAGTCTGGAAATCCTCTTCCTGGGCTGCAGATACTTCGGAGTCCGTTGGAAGTTTCGGAGATGCAGACCGGCAAAATGCTTTGGTGGTGCCTGCCAAGCAGGGGAGTCACTCCTTGACCCCAAGGGAGATTTCTTCAGTCCGAAAGTCTTGAGCAGAGCGTTGAAGTTCCAGGATTCAGTTGCAGAGTTTCTTCCAGGGATATCTAAAGTCCTGTTGCCAGGGGTTCCTTCTTTTTACCCAAGGAACTAACTCAGGGGACCCACCTATGGGAGGGTTTGGAAAGAGGGGTGGCTACACCCATTTCCTTTGTCCAGTTTCGCGCCAGAGCAGGGACTGGTAGCCCCTGAACCGGTTTGAGCGGGACTATGCACAAGGCCACCAAATGTGTCCCCAATGAAGGACTTCAAAGTACTCTCAGAGTGCTCCCACCCAGCCCCAATACACTAAAGCCTGTCTGCACCACCTGTGACAGGAACCATATTGTCGAGGCCTCCCCTGCCGGAGTTTCGGTCAGCAGCAGGAGGCCAGACTCGTGTTTGTGGCTGCAGCATCCATTTTGTGATGCCAGGGCTCTTTTAAGTTGGTACCGGGTATACCGGTGCTGTCATGTCTCTCCCTCTAGAAGGGTGGGATCATACTCCCACACCAGTTACTGGTGTGGGGGTATGATTCCAAGGTGTTTGACACAAAAAACAACATTTTTCCGTGCAGCCAGTTAGCATTTACCGTTTGGTTATAATGCACTTAAGAGTACATGGTCAGGCTGTATCACAGACAAGAAGAGATTACGAAGGCTGCAGAGGGGCTCTGCTCATGCATGGGCACCCTTTCACACAAAACCAAGCACCCTGCCTTCAGGATTGCTAAAGCCTGCCATAGGGGTGACTGATAGGTTTCTGTGTAGTGATAGGTGAGATATGGTGAACCTATATCTCAGTAAGGGGTGCATGCACCACCTTACCCAGTGTTGGGAAATGACGGAGCGGTGTTCTCTTACCTCCGTTAGTCGTCCTGTTTGCCTACTATGCGTGCTTGATTGGGCGTGCACTTGGAGGTGGGCGGGGTTTACATGGAGTATATGAGCTCCTTTCCGGCACCTGATTAGTGCTTGGTGTCTTGCCCAGTCCTGTGACCCGGAAGGTCTATGCCGGTAACCCTGGATTTCCCAGAACTTCCTGTTGTCCCGATTTTGCCTGGCTTCCTGTTTGTTGGATTCGGAACGCTGAACGCCAGTACTCTGGACTATGAAGCTTACGTTGGATCCCTGGAATCAACGGACATTTCGTTTTAGATTCTCCTGCGGTAGGGAAGTTTTTTTAGGTCGTTTTTTTATGTCCATTTCCCTTTCTATAGTTTAGTATGGATTACGATTTTCGTTACACCGCTGCAATACTGGTATCGTAGGTGTAGCGGTGTTAAAGAGGAAACGAAACATGGCTGTGTTACTTCATGTAAACCCTCATATTCCCTTATGTTTTTTCTCTTATCCATGACCCGGAGATCTCCTTCTGTCCAGTAAGGATCTGGGGGTCTAGTTGAATATCTCGTGTTTACAAGGGGTGCACCCATTAGGGATTATGTACTGTAGTATCCTTCCCTTTCTAGATTGAGGAAGGGTTTTTTTTGCCGTGTTTTTGGCTTTTTCCCCTGGTCGTCTATTCTCTTTTGGGCTAATAAGAAGGTGCTCTTTTTCTTGGGATTTTTCTGTTAATCTCCTGGACAATGGAATGGTAGTACTCCTGAATTTTTTGTGCAGTGTGGCTCAAAAGACTGTGCTGAGGACACCGAATTGGGACAGTCCCTACAACTTGAGAAAAAGCAGTTGGAATCTGTATAAGGGGTAAGACTGTTTATTCTGTCACCAAAGTGGTATGCCTAATCATGTGCATAGGAGTATGGTTCTGTGGTGTTAACCTGCCTTATGTTGCTTTTTGTAGGTTGCCCTGGGGTCCCAGTCCATACAGAGGAAGGGAGCATTACACCACGAGTGCTGGTCCAGACTATTTGGTCTTTTGTTTTTTCTCCCCACCTTCTTCCGTGGTTCTTGTTTGCCACCGCCGGTATTCATGATAGGTGGTGGCGACGGGTGCTAAGGAGGAGGACTGGGATTTATCTTTGCTCCCGCAGTATCGGGTGGTTTTGTAGTGGTGGCAGGACACCCAGGCTGCAGTAGCAGACCTGTGGTGTCATTTTGGAGGGCTTTCCAGGGGTGGCATAATAAATGCTTCAGACCCTGGTAGGCCTCTGGGGTACCTATGCGTTGGGTACATAGTATACCATATACTAGGGTTTTATAAGGGCACCTCACAATCCAATCTGTTATGTATCTAGGGTACATGGAATCAATTTAGAGAGGAATGAGCTACGCTGGGGTCCTGAATAGCAGGGCTCCAGCCAGACTAAAGTCAAAAAACAGTGTTACAGCAGCTAAAAGTGGGAGTAAACATATGAAGCAGAACGTACTCTCCTACAGCTCGGATATAGGGCTACGTTTGCTGCCCCATAACTTGGCCACCCTTCTTTTGGATAGCAGTAACTCAATTTTCACGAGTCTACTTAGATTGCCCTTTAGAAATGGCACCAGGTGTAACAGGCATACTTGAGGAGTGCAATGAAGCTGTAAAGTAGTAATTTCTTGCAAAGTGTTGGATGACCCCTTCCCAGTAGTCCCTCACATTTCTACATTCCCACGCCAAGTGCCAAAAGTCTGCACCTGCGCGTCCACATCGCTTACAGTTGTCATGTTCTCTTAAGCCATTTTTTAATAATATATGTGGGGTGTGATACATTTGATGTAGATACTTAAAATGTATGATGCGTAGGTTTCCGTTAGGTGTGAGCGAATTTGTTAATTGGCCACAATATTCCCAGTCTTGTTGCACTAGCTGCGGATCTAGTTTCAGGTTCCATTGTTCTATGGCCCTATTGTGTGGTAGCGGCGTTTCGTCTCTCGCAGCCCTATATATCTTAGTTATCATTTTGTGTCTCGTGGGGCTAGTGAATAAGGCATGCAAGGAACTTCATGTGGGGGGTTCAGATGGGAATGTGGGATAATGTGTTTGCAATGCTTTTTTCAGTCTTTGTAGAGTGAAGATGAATAGTGGTGTTTGATTTTGCGCATAGCTAAGATCTTCTGCCTTTAAAAAGGTTCCGTTAGGGAAGACGTCCTGCATTTTTTCAATCCCTCCTAGCGCCAATAAGCACAGAGCACCCAGTTCATGTGTGACTGAGGCAGCTGCGTGATGCGACAGGAGGAAAAGTAGGGAGTATAGAGGCAGTTTCGTCGCTCTACGGCCCAGTGCTTGCCAAGACTCAATCGTGGAGTAAACTGAACTAATTTCTAACTTGGGCGTACCTCTATGTGTGAGTCAATATGGAACGTAGAGGAATAGGATGCGTGTCTCCGTCTTCTACGGTTACATTTGGGATAATATTGTGTGTATTATACCAATAGTATGCATATTGAGCTTGAGCGCATAGATTGTATAAGTATATGTCCGGTACATTGAACCTTCCGCCTTTATAATCCAACATGAGCGTCGTCAAGCTCATTCGGGCCTGTTTGCCACCCCAGATCAGCCTGACTAATAACGAGCGGACCGTTTAAAAAAAGGCAGTGGACAGCTGTATTGGAATATTGCTAAAGAGGTATAGGAACTTGGGTAGGACTACCATTTTTTATTAGTGCCATGCGGTCTGCCAAGGACAGTGGTAACCGTATCCACTTATCCACTTGCTGGTCTAAAAGAGTGCAGGTTGTTCCATAATTCTCACGAATACCTATCTCAGGGTCGCGATGAACCCACACCGCAAGGTATTTAACTGGCTCCACCGACCACACTAGAGGGAATTCAAGCTCGTACGGAGAAGTGACTTCAGTGAGCGGCACCACCACTGATTTGGACCAATTGATGGTAAGACCCGAAAACCTCCCAAATCGTATATATTTCCTTAGTATTGGGTCCATGAAGACATGCAGTTCTCATATAAACAGCAGCATGTCATCTGCGTAAAGTGATATGCTCACTGGACAGTGAGCAAAACGCAGCGCTGCCGCTCTGTGTCTTTGTCTGATAATACAGGCAAGTGGTTTCAGCGTGATCGCAAATAATAGCGGTGACAGGGAACAGCCCTGTCTAGTTCCTCTTCTGATCTGTATAGGGTCTGAAGCGATGCATTCCACGTGTATCCTTGCGACGGGGTCAGTGTACAGTAATTGTATCCAGTTAATAACAAGCATTTGCAATGTAATAGGTCTCGCATTAATTAAGTTTGAGCTATTGGCATTGCTAAATATTGCAACACCAATTGCAACAAAAGTCTATAATTTGTAGCCCAAAAAAATTTTTATTTATTTTTGTAGCAATTGTGGCATGCTGCGCTTTAGATGAATATGTTTAAAAGTAAAGTGCGTCATACTGCGATTGCTACAATAGTTAATTGTGGATGCGTTAACAATTGATGTGTGAACTGATGGCTGGTGGTGTGTGTGCCTGTAGAAATTGTGCACTGATGGCTGGTGGTGTGTGTGCCTGGTGGAAGTGTGCACTGCCGGCTGGTGGTGTGTGTGCCTGGTGGAAGCATGCACTAACGGCTGGTGGTCTGTGTGCCTGGTGAAAGCATGCACTGACGGCTGGTGGTGTGTGCCTGGTGAAAGCGTGCACTGAAGGCTGGTGGTGTGTGCGCCTGGTGAAAGCGTGCACTGATGGCTGGTGCTGTGTGTGTGCCTGGTGAAAGCATGCACTGATGGCTGGTGGTGTTTGTGCCTGTAGAAATTGTGCACTGATGGCTGGTGGTGTGTGTGCCTGGTGAAAGCGTGCACTGACGTCTGGTGGTGTGTGCCTGGTGGAAGCGTGCACTGACGGCTGGTGGTGTTTGTGCCTGGTGAAAGCGTGCAGTGACGCCTGGTGGTGTTTGTGCCCGGTGAAAGCGTGCACTGATGGTGTCTGTGCCTGGTGAATGTGTGCACTGACGGTATGGTTGTGTGTGTGGTTGTATGTGTGTGGTTGTGTGTGTGGTTGTGTGTGTTGTGGTTGTGTGTGTTGTGGTTGTGTGTGTGTGGTTGTGTATGTGGTTGTGTGTGTGTGGTTGTGTGTGTGTGTGGTTGTGTGTGGGTGTGTGGTTGTGTGTGTGTGTGTGTGTGTGTGGTTGTGTGTGTGCGTTGTGGTTGTGTGTGTGGTTGTGTGTGTGTGGTTGTGAGTGTGTGGTTGTGTGTGTGCTTGTGTGCTTGTGTGTGGGTGTGTGTGTGTGTGGTTGTGTGTGGTTGTGTGTTTGTGTCACGGGGCAGCGAAGGGGACAGAACGAGAGAGGCACAGAATCACGGGGGCAGCCATGGGGACAGGAGAAAAAAGGCACAGAATCACTGGGGCAGCGAAGGGAACAGAAGGAGAAAAAAGGCACAGAATCACGGGGGCAACGAAGGGGACAGAAGGAGAAACAAGCATTTGCAATGCAACAGGTCTCGCATTTACGTGGGTTTGAGCTGTTAGCATTGTAAATGACAATGCCTTTTATTTATGTTTTGGTTTTGGAACATAAATAAAACACATTGTCATTTATAATGCCAATAGCTCAAACTCGAGTAAATGCGAGACCTATTGCATTGCAAATGCTTGTTCCACTTCAGCCTACAGTAACACCCGTCCTGGCAGACACAACAAAGCCATTCCGAGCCCTCTTCTGGGAACAGGTCGCAGTGTCCATAAACGCTCTTAGATAGAAGAGGGGGGGGGCACCGAGTGCAGGGAAGAGGGCACGCCTTGACGCCGGTGTTCGATCGTAAAAAATAAATAAATATATAATTAATTACGAGCGTGGAAACGTGTTCAGGCAATAAATTAACAAGAATCATTTAACAGTCTTGAACACTGGGGGGTTGCACATGCTTGGCTAGAAGGGGGAAGTAGCTGGGGGGCGGAGCCCCTATAACTGCAGAGATGGGCGTGGGATCGGCAGTCACAATGCTGCCGAGGTCGGATCTAGGCTTCCCACGAGGCTGGAGGGGGGTGGGGGGGGGGAGCACTGGGGGAGGGGCGACTCGAGGGAGACTTACACTACAGCTCCTAGGGGGACGGGCCCCGGGAACACTTTGTGTAGGGTCCCAAACAGCTGGTTACTTCACTCGCCTTCTAGGGCTAAGATAGCGACCTAGAAAGTAAACACACAATATTTGGGACCATCTACCACAATATCTACAGGTAGAGGTGAAGCATATGACTCTGATGTTGTAATCTGAGAGTGATGATGAAGAGGACACTTCATCATCAATTAAATAATTAATGCACTACACTTAATTGAAAAAAAAAAACTAACTGATGCTGTAGTATCCATTTCATGCTACCTAGTACAAAAAAACTAAAATCATTTGCACATATCCTGGCACTGTACTTAACCACAGGCGTCACCTACCAAATTCCAGCACTGGGAAGCTTCATACAAAAAAGTTAAGCATTTAGACTAGGCGTTTTATAAACATATATGCAGTTTATCATTGTATTCATAATTAGCATTTACTAATATGTATGAGTGCTGAGGAACTAAACCCATTCTGGCCGTCAACAGTAAGTTTTGTGTTGACGTATCAGGCTCAATACTTAAGTGCCCATTGCAACTCGGTGCATAATAGTGTAACCTAATATAAATGTGCCATTTTTTCAATGTAACTAAAGTGGCTTGTAAAAGAATGGTGTTCTGATTATATATAACATATTTATTATTAAAATTGATGTCTGAGGGGTTAAAAAGGGGAGAAGACATAAAAGAATTCACAAACAAAGATATAGCAATCGTCTTCTTTGTAATAGTCCATACCAAGTCACTCAAAAAACCGTCATAGAAACAGGCCAGGAAATAATGAGAGAGGATTATCTGTTCAAGAGAATGTTACTTTTCTATCGCAAGGCTTTGGCATCATAGTAAAGCCCCTTGGGCTAAGCTCGAGTGTTAACCACTCAGTGCTAGCAAACATAGGCACATGTAGAGCTTTCTACAGACTTTTCCCTTCCAATTTCCCAGAGTCAGGAATTCAGTAAAGATGAGAGCTGTGAAACAATAAAGAATAACTAATGGTGTGAATGTAATAACCACCGAGAAGGAGATTAAATCGCATGAAGAGCAGTTTTCAATCATTTTAAATGAGATTTCCAATTTACATTTGAGTAAACATCACTTCTTGACCGCGGGGAGCCTATGGAGCCCCAGAGGCGGGCAAAACTTTGAACACTTATTACCAAATATTACACACAGGTAAACACCTTTTGTAAACATTACAAATAAGTACACAGTATACAGTTGGCAAAACAGTATACCCAATAGACAACAGGTTCCTGATGGGAATTCAAATTTAAAACCCTCCTAAAAGCACCCTGGCACATAACCAGGGTGCCCATCACCTACCTTAAGGATTCATCACAGAAAAAACTAACCACTTAACCCTAGCATGTTTGTGTTATCTGTGAGTTACCATGAAGCAAACTCCACACCAGTGGTGCCTAACACATACAAAACTAGCAATATTTCCTAAATAAGGTAATAATTGTAGTATTTAACTTTTCACACATAACTCTTAGGCCTACAAATGTTACCAGTTTTTTGATAATTCAAAACGGAGATCTACAGACCTTAAACACTTTCACAAGAAATAAAGTCAGGCCTAATGACATTAGTAATTTAAATTAGGCCCCTAACTGATGAGAAGGACCATACTTTAGACAGTCCTCAAACTGCGTAACACATGAAAATAATATGCAGTAGAAAGAGGCTAACAGTGTTGTGGCTAGACCGATAAATACAAAGTGCATTCCCTCGAGAGACAAAGCGTAATTACAGCAAGACTTACATTTAATTTCCAAAGGGGCCACACATCCTGTGTTACTCTTTAGCTGTTGCCTAGACCCATCAACAGTTACAGGTGTCCTCTCTCCCAGGGCCTTGGCAAAAGTTAGGCACCAGCAAACAGTTCTAGCAGGCGTCCTCCTGCCCCTGGGCACTTGCCTTCTCCCTCTGGGGAGACTTAGAGTGATGCATTTTCTTCCTGCAATGGGGGCAACGTCTGCTGCCATGAGTGATTGGTGTGGGTGCCCTCGACCCTCTGGTACATCTTACGATGGTGGTTTAAATGTATCTTCGTGGAGTGAGGGCCTCTGTGGTGCACTGCGGTTAATGTATAGTGTGCTTGCCCTCCCTGCTCGTAATTGACTATGCAACCACTCTCCTTGTTGCACGATCAGACTGCCAACTCTTCTGCCCTGCCCACACCTCTTCTCAGGTGTTTCAACGGACAGCAGTACTTACGGTGTCCTAAGGGTACCGTTCTCACTGGGCCATGAGAGCGAGGTCCCGATGCATCATGGGCCAGGCAGCCGTTTCTTCATGCCCCTCATGGTTCGTTATTTTTCAGATGTTAGGATTAAATAGATGACACAATGGGGGAAGACAGACCTATATCACTTTGTGTTTAATGGTTATATCACCCTTCTTATTGGCCTTACTTTTACAGCCAGGTGATTCAAAAATATAATCACCATTGAATAAATTAAAGAAGCTGACACCCGCAGCTCGTTCCAGTCACATGACTGGGACCTCGTCTCCCATCACAAGACCGCGTTGTTTCTCAGCTGCAGGCGTCATGTGAGGCGATGAGCCAGAGCGGATCACTCAGGGAACTTACTCGAGTAAAAGTCAAGCCGCCGGGTTCACGCGCCTACTGCAGAGATATGTCATAACGGCTGCAGTCGGGGGCATCTGACATACTTCTACCACAACTTGACAGTTCCATGGATGGTTGCGTCTTCCGGATAAAAGTATCATGTTATGTGATGCTATAGCCCCGGAGATAGGAGGGAGTGGAATAAATACGGCGCAGTAATATCACATCAGTTCCTTGAGAAGCCCACGGAGCTATACAATAGCGCAGTAAGTTAAAGTACCCGCTGCAGGGATCTGTATAACCCTGCAGGCCACATAGTTCAAGACATCTCAGAATCTATGATGCTTCCGGGATCAAGAAATGCTGCGATATAACGCCTACTATGTAACCGGCAACGGGCAGTTCAGCCATACAACCAACTTTTACATTTACCTGGCTTATATTTCTTAAGCAAGAAAGGCAGCTTTAAGCACTTCTTCCGTCTTGTGCTTGTTTAATATTACCACTAGAGGGCAGCATTAGCCCAGATTTTATTAGGTGACCTGTCACACGCTAGTCATCCTCCCGAGGCACGACCGGCTTCTGTGGGAAAAAAATATTAGTTACATTATGTTTACCATAGTGTAGAAAATACGTTGGGGAAGCAATGTGATTACAAGTACTGTGCTGTACATAATCAGTGTGCTAAATATAGAGTTACAGAATACCAAGAGTGCAAAATAGGGATCTTTCACGTTTTTACCCAGCTATAATTTTTTGTTGTTATAAATGGCCCCCGACATTGTCTGCTTCTAATTTCAACTGCAATGCAGTGGCAGAGAAATAATGGGGAGCCACTCTTAACATGGTCTCTTCTTCCTTCCTCAAATGTAAACAAGCAGGAAGGGGGTGGCAAATGGTGTTCACGGGCGCTTTGATGTCCTCAGTGGCCGCGCGGCTCACTGAAAACATCAAAGCGCCCGCGAAATGTAAGTGATCGCAATCGCGATCACACTTCAAAGCGCGGCCGTGTGGCAGGCGAAAGTGAAAGCAAACGAGTGCTTTCAGGCCTCCAAATGGTGCGCGCGCCCGGCACATGCACTGTATTTGGAGGCCTGAAAAGCCACTGTTTGCACTGCCAAAACTCGCTTACTATAAGTCTCGCCAGAGCAGCGCTAAAGCGCTGTCTCAGACGAGACCTAAAAAGGCACAGAATCACGTGGGCAGCAAGGGGGACTGAAGGAGAAAAAAGGCACAGAATCACGCGGGCAGCGAGGGGGACAGAAGGAGAAAAAAGGCACAGAATCACGGGGGCAGCGAAGGGGACAGAAGGAGAAACTAGGCGTGTTGAGGCACTGACGAGTGCATATTAGAAAGATGTTTTTTTAGGACTTTTGGAAGCTCTGTCTGCGGCAGCTTTGGACGTCCATACCTGGGGTGCTGTAACAGGTCGGCTTGTGTTTGGGGTTCAGTGGAGGATGGGGAGGTGTTGTCAGCTCTTGGGGTGAGTCTCGGCCCTTAGAGCCAGGTGTGTCCGCGACGAGGCTCGGGTAGAGATTACCGGAACTGAGGGGGCGGGGTCTGTTTCAATATGTATGTGCGGTCATGCATACAGAATCCGCTGTGCACTGCGCATCCTGCCCTCTCAGGATAGCGCCCAGTAAGATAACTCAGTGAGTCAGTGCACCTGCGAGTGGTGGTTCCAAACCCAGTTGGGCCTACCCAGACTTTCATCTCCCAAAGGTAATAAGAAGCTGTAAGGCTGCGGTTGGAGTTCTTTTTATGCGTTACTTAAGTCTGAGAAGTCGAGCAAAAACGTCCTCTGTTGTGAAGTGCCTAGAAACACATTCCTTGAAGGTACCCCCTTCAGGGCTCATCAGGGCAGTGTGGGTTCCTACATCCGCCGAGCACGAAAATACGAAGGTCATCGCCTGCGAGGTTAATGTCCTTCAAAACAGCCCAAGTGCATCCCACGGACAACCCCAGAAGTGGGCGAAACGTGTCAGTGATTGTTAAGCACCTTTGAAAGATACCCACCTTGGCAGTGACTTTGTTCCTGCTGAAGGATGCTTGGACGGCGAAAAGGCCCCTGACTTAAGAAGTTAGTCTGATCTCGGGGGAGCCAGTTACAGTGACCCTTGTCCCCAGAGAGAGGGGTGAACGGGTAGGTAGCTTGAACCTCCCCTTGCAGACTTCCGACCTTGAGACTGGCCTTCTTAAATGTCATTTGGCGTTGCCCAGAGGAGACCTTTTTGACTGAGAGATGTAGTCTTGTGTGCGATGGCTGTGGAATTATAAACAATTACAGCTTAATATCAGTGCATACATAGTTGCATTTATGTATCGAAATATGTGTTTATTCGGGTTTAAAAACATACTGCTTTGCCTTATCTATTCAAAATATAATCAACTATTCATATATGGATGTGAATTATACTTTCGTTTGAAGTATTTACGAGTGAAAATCACCTTTAAGGGGTTTTTATTCCCCCTCATATTGTGGCAGTTTTGAATGAACTGTACAGCAGGAAACGAAAATTGTTTTGCAGATGATGGCACATGGCACGGTCAGTGGTATTTTTAACAAAACAGCTATTTATTTTATTGATAGCATTAGGCCCTGCGGAGAACGGGACAATCTCTTATTTTGGTACAACTACCTCGCAAATGTGTGCCATAGTTACCGTCAGTTCTTCATTTATTGTCGAATGGCTTCGCTGCAGTCCAAACAACCTTTCTTAAAAAAAAATATATAAGAACATTAAATGTTAATACTTGAACTACAATTAGAGTCTAGATTGGTAATGTTGAATTTGTTTAAACTAACTTGAGTGTTTTGGGCGTGTGTCTCGGCGGAAACCGAAAGACCCTCCCGTATGCTTCCTCCTAGAGGAGAGGGGTCATTGGTGGGCTGCTGGCTCGTGGGGGTGGTGCAAGGGTGGGGTTTAGGTGCACTTCAGAATTTCATCTTTCCTGAACAGGCCATAAATTCTTAACAGAAAACACAGTTCACTTTTTCACCACTGCGCAGGCACCGGTCTTTCATCCCCATGAGCACCGGCCTTTCATCCCTATGGGTACCAGGCAGGCTTCCTGTGTCACGAGACTGCGAACATTGCACCCACTTCAATCTACGGTCAACAGAGGAGGTGGTTGTATTAAGCTCATTGAAACCGTAGCGCCTTCAACAGAAATTCAAGGCGGCAACACTGTGCCAGCATGAACCGTGATATATGCTGGCACTCCAGGGCAGGTAAATCCGCAGAGAGGTAGATTGGGGTTCCCTCGGAAAAGTTTTTTCCAGGCGCTACGTGATCTCAGTTATATCGCTTTAATTCGATGAGAGATTGTTGGGATTCTCGCATCCCCTGAAACATCATAGAAGTCAAAGAGAATGAGACGTGTTGTCAGTTTAATGATTCGCTTCCTGTGCCTGGGAAGCCGTCTCAAGTCGGGTTGACAGGCTCTAGCGCCTACAAACGCCCCAGCAGTGTGGAGCTCTTTCGAAGAGTGTGTACTAACCTGCTTCGTAAGGGGATGGGCTGGTGACAGACCAATATTGGGTACGGCAGCATTAACCCCTGAAAGGTGCAGGTGTTAGGTGGTACACACCTGGTGCGCCCCGTGCCCTAAAACCCCGCTCAGAGCGCACTCCGTCCATGGAACCATAAGGGGAGCTTCACCTTCAGTCGGACTGAAAAGTCGGCAGAGACCCACTTGTACAGACGTAGATGTATCTTGAACACCATAGAGACGAAGGTCACTAGGGCCTACTCAGACTTTCATCATTCCTGGTCGATGTGAGAAGAGTGGAGGCAGTCACACACTAATCTTAAGCTCTGAGAGGTTTGTGCTGTACATCACAGTATATATCTGGCGTCTGTATTCTGCACGTTCTGTCGCACCGTAGCGCCTGTCAGAATGAATGATTGAATCCACACTGCCGACTTCTCTGCAGCAGGGGCAGAACTTACTCAGCTGCTCCCTCCCCTATGATTTCTTGCCCCGTATGCGTGGGGTGCGCCGAAAGCGCCTCATAACTGGGGACATATCATTGCCCATTACAAGAAGTGTTTATTGGCGCTTATGCAGTGAAAGCACAGACTGCGCAAGTGTATTATTTTAAGACAGCCGAGCATGATAAGCCGAGGCCCTCAGCTGTGTAAACTGTGATGGCTCGGCGGGCTCTGTGCAGAGGGGGAAAGGAGCCACCACACACCGGAAGTGGCACGTGCCAGGGACAGGCGCTGCCTAGAGGTCTGTCGTGTGTGCACGGACAGATCTGTGCTGGTGGGGCACCTGGCCTGTCTGTGGGGAGGTGTGCCCGCTGTGAGGCTACCTGGCCTGTGGTTGTGCCACTTGCACTTAGTGGTGGGGAGCTTGCCATCCTATGGGGCAACCTGGCATCTATAGACTGCATCTCACCCCTCATCACCGCTCCAGCGCTAGACGGACTCACTACAAATCGCGGAATCCCCGGAGGGGTGTATTTGAATAGAACCCCCACGTACCTTTCAGATCCGATGGCATGGTCGCCCGCGCTGCTGCATGCTCTGCAGTTCCTGCAATTGTCTCGGCAAAATCTCTGCTTGTGCTCTCTGCCTCCCCCACCCCCTGTCTCCATCGCACACGGAGTGGAGTCTCAACCATGGGAGGGGGGAAGAGACACAGGAACACACAACTTAAGCAAACGCACTCCATGACGTATTCGCTGGGCTTTTTCTGCCGTTCCACTTGGACGGCCTCGCCTGCGAAAAGGTTTCTTGTCTTTATGGGGCCATGTGTTTGGCCCCATAAAGAGAAGAAACCTTTTGCGACCAACGCAAAGCAAGCGAGTCCGTCCAAATGAGACGGCCCGAAAAGCCAAGCAAATACGTCACCGACACCTCTTTTCCAATGGCTGGCCACCGTTTAGCATAAACGGTGACGCCAGCCAATGGAAAAGAGGGGCGGGGCTTAATGCCCCTTACAAAAAATACCTGTTAACACTAAATCTCACCAGCGAGACAGCGCATGTCTGAGCAGTCTTACGCCAGGCGAGACCTAAAAATGAGAGGGAACCCTATACGGCGGAGTATGTAAAAAAGATATACCCATTCTATGGAGTCGAAGGCCTTGGCCGCATCAAGCATCACGGCCGCCGCCTTTAACTTCGGATCAAGAATATGATACATGGCGAAAAAGTTGCGTAAATTATGTGAGGTAGATCGTTCAGGAATAAATCCAGATTGATCCGGCAAGACCAGTTTAGACATTAATGGCTATAGTCTAGCCGCTAATATTTTAGCAAGTATCTTCGCGTCAATGTTTATTAGCGAAAGCGGGCGATACGAATCGCAGCAAGTGGACGGTTTACCTTTTTTGAGCAATGTGATTATCAGAGCCTCCCTTAGAGTTGGTGGTAAGGTGCCCACCTCATAAGCCTCGCATAGACCTCAAGTAAATAAGGCGAGACTTCCTCCGTGTATTCTTTGTAAAACTCGCCAATGAGGCCATCAGGGCCCGGGGCTTTTTTTATTGGAAAGAGCTTTTATAGCCTGTCGAATGTCTTCCACGGATATAGGTTGGCTTAAGTAATCTCGGTGTCTCTCCGATAACCACGCCAAGGCAACGTCTGCCATGTAATCATCCATTTCGTCTGTAGGGGGCCCAGTTTGCAACATGTACATGGCCGCATAGGTTGTTCTAAATTGGAGACTATATCACATGTGTTGTAATAGTCCACGCCTGAAGCGTCCGTTCTTTTTGTGATTGTGTGTCTATTTTCCCTTGTCTTTATTTTCATAGCTAAGGTGTGACCCGGGCGTCCTCCCTCCCCGTATGCTCGCGCAACATGTCTCCATGAACGTGTCAGTTCGTTATATTCCCATAGTGACTCCTTAATTGGCGCTAGAAGAGAGATGCTGGGTGAGGTCTCGTATTGTCTTTCGAGATGGTAAAGGGTGTTCTCAACCTAAGATAATTGCCCTCTAATGTCCTTCAGTATCCCCGCTGTCGTGCCAATGCATTGATCTCGAATCGTGACTTTGAACGCCTCCCAAAAGGGTTGCAGCGCGGTCTACCAAACCCTTGTTATGGGCGAAATACTGGATGATGGCCTCATGGGTAGTGTGCGTGTATAATGGGTCTAGTAACGCCTCAGAGTGGAAGCGCCAAGTGAATTGCCGACTCACAGACTGTGGGATTCACAGTGTAAGTTTGACTGGATTGTGGTCAGAGAGCATTCTAGGTAAACACGCAACCTCCGAAACCCAGGTCGTAGGGTAGTCACTCATTAACCAGTAGTCTAGGCGGGACTAACTACCATGTGCGGTGGAGATGTGTGTGCCCTCTAGTTTGTCTGAATTGTGGAGACGCCATACATCTGTTAGACATAACTCTGACATCCCACCATAGATGACTTTGGCTGCTTTCGGCGCTTGTCCCCCCGTCCCACTTCATTTGTCCTTGCTGGAGTCCAGATGTGCATTAAAGTCACCCCCCATATTATCGTCGCATCTAGCCAGGTGCGCAGTATGGCTAATATCTCTTCATAGAATTCAGGGTCTCCTGAGATGGGGCCATAAACATTCACCAGGGTGACTAGCTCCCCTGCTAATTTGCCATGAGTTATGCAATATCGACCTACAACATCTGTGCAGCTCTTGATTGTGGTGAAAGAAAGATTTGTTTTGACAAGCGCGAGTACACCCCTGGCATAAGATGAATATGAAGAGGACAGTCTATAATTGGCCCAGTGTGATCCTATACTCCCTTCATTAGAACGTGTAAGGTGTGTTTCTTGTATTAATGCGATTTTTACCTCGCGACGATCCAAATATGCCAGCACTTGAAGTATTTTTTGGGCGAGTTGAGCCCCCGCACATTCCAGGTCAAACATCCAATTTTTTCACTGTCTGTGTATGGCATATTTAAGGCACTAACAGCATATATAATGACGTTGTTATTTGTGCACTCTTGCCCATCGCGTAATACCAAGTCTGATTACATTTTAGCCACATGAAACAACCCTTACAACCCCCCTCCCCCACACCCACTTCAGCAACCCCAAACTGCTAAAGCCATCCCGAACCCCACAAAACAACGCACAAAGGTACAACTGATCAGGAAAACAGTTGTGGGGAACACCCATCGGGGAGCGCTGGGTCACCAGTACCCTCCCAGATTGAACAGGAGGCGGACAGAGAGCATTATGGACGTTGTTCCCGCCCAATCACCCATAACAATAATGAACAGGCATGTCAGGACATTGTCAAGAATAATATATAACCTTATCTGCATAATCAGAGTCCAGGTCAGCAGATTGGAGGGCCGCTACAACTGGAGTGAAGTCTGTATCACCAGTGTTCAGTTCAGGAATAGAGAATAAACAAGCCTCGGTACCAGATGCCATGTCCCAGTCAGATTTGATCCGGTTGTCATACCAGGCCTTGCTGTGAGGACCCGTCCATGTCGTCATTTGACGGGCTGGAGGTTTCACGGTTTTTCCGCTTGAGGTTCTTCGCGTAGTCCAGCTCCGATTTTGGGGTGGTGAAAATCTTCGATTTGCCATCGATGTCTATGCGAAGTCTCGGGGGATGCAGCATTGCATATGCAACGTTTTCGGCAATAAGATGTTTTTTGGCCGGTTAATATTCCTTCCTTGCTGCCTGCACTGTCGCTGTAAAATCCAGGTAGAAGGCCCGAGAGTTTCCGTCATGAGTTATGTTGCCTTTCTCCCTAGCCAAGCGTACAATGTTATCCCGGTCACTGTAATTCAGCAGCCGCGCAATGATGGGGTGCGGAGGAGCACCTGGCGGAGGACGGGCAGCCAGCGAGCGGTGCGCTCGTTCCACTATCAGCATCCATGATAATTTCTCCGCTCCAAAAATCATCTGGAGCAGGGATTCCACGTATGTTTCGAGATGGCCAGTGTTGGTGGATTCCGGCAATCCAGCGATGCGAATGTTGTTATGCCTGGATCTAGCCTCAAAATCCTCGTTCTTGGCCTGTATCACAGCCAGCACCTTCTCTATGGCGAGTTTATTTTTAGCTGTTTGTTGTAGTCCATCCTCAGCATCAGATATGAGGGATTCCGCTTCTCCCAGACGCACCGTGTGCTTGTCTAATTTTGTGGACATATGATCTATTCTTATGTTTAGATTGTCTATCTTGCCATTGATAGAGTGCAGACTGTTCTGTACGGCGAGAAGTGTCTTTTTTATTGCAGCTAGGGTGTCTGAAGGAGCGTCAACTTCTGAATCCGAGGCAGCTTGTTGTCGTGATTTGCTAGATTTGCATGGCTCGAATGTCAAGCGGGCTGATTCCGCTCAGTTTTTCCCCATCTTCAAGTCTGTCTGCGGTAAATTACTGAGAGGCAGGAAAAAGTTGCGCAACAAGTATCAATCCAGATATTCACCGCAACCGTGCTACGTACCAGCTGCAAAGGGTACAATTATAGAGCAGCCGCATACACACTACAGTATCAGCGCTCGGGTGGTAGGTCTGTCTCAATGTCCAGTTTAGACAGTATTTCATGGAGTGTCACCATTCCCCGCTGCGTGGCGCCAGCAAGTCTTGTTGCAGGGATTCTGCTCATGCACAGAACTATGCGCAGCAAACAAGGACCTCAGTGAATTGTGGTGTACCAAAAACTCACCTCAGTACCCAGAACCCCTATCCGACTAGCATCAGTGTCTCATTCGTTCTCCGTATCATCTCAAAGCTACCAATGATTAGACAACCCAGAACAAGCGACTTAGAGTACTCTCAGGAATGGTGGGAATCAGAAACACCTTTTCGTTATTATTCTCATATCAGTCCACAACAAGAGTAATCAGAGACACTGTAAAGTTTAAAATGTTTATTTTTAACTACGTGCCTAAGGTGCAGTACTTTGGCTAACATAAGCAGACAAATGATTAAACACAAAACCATCAGCATTGTTACAATACCATAGAAAATGAAGGGAGAAATCATATTACAAATGATAGTGGAATACAACCACCCTCCCTTTGCTAGTAAGCTAGTTTTATTAAACTAATAGAAGGTCTCTAGGCTTGAATGGGGAACCCCATACCGTAAATATCAGCTTAGCTGAATCACATCACAGGATCAGCTCTGCTCTGTGTCTGGAAAAGGTTTTCTCCAAATGTCTGAATCATGCATGCAAATGCAATATTAAAGGCACCCGAGTTTCAGATATTTGCAGCCGTGTGCGTGTTATGGCTAGAGCGTGGGCCGTCCAACCTGAATTCAAAAGCATACATTGTTATTTGACCTTGACGGCTTCTGCACACAGTGTTCAGACTAAGGTCACGGTGCACGTCTAGGGATGTGAACAACAGACCGTTCTCATGTGAAGAAAAAAGCAAGCAACCAGTTTTTCTTGTAATAACAGCTACCTGCAGTGTCGTGTGCAAAAGCAGCAAAGTGGCAAGATGGAGTTTTACATCTAAAGCGCGTATGCGAACATAGCAATGTGTGCCCATAGAACCCAGTCTCCACTACAGTCTTTAGTTTGCACAGGCCCTATGAGCTACTGGGAGCCGGAGGAGGCGGGTAATATTACTAGCGGCCTCGCCAGGCTCTGGTTCGATCTCGCAGGCCAAAAGCCGCTCCGTGGCGCGCCTGAATGAGCCCCAGCACTGCCGTGTTCACTGAAGGGGCTGTAGTCCCAGCGTGAGTTATTGAGGCTCTCTATTCACAATGTAATTGGGACGAGGCCCTTTAAGCCGATGCAGAAGCTGCCCACTGCGAGCGCCAGGCCTAGTTTGCGCCGGTCTGCCAGGTAGTTCACACCACGTTTCTCAATGGGCTCGCTGAGCAGTTAGACAGCACGCGTTGCGCTTCACCGCCAGGATAAGAAAGTGTGTAGCACCAAGTTCATCGCATACAGGTTGCTGGATTGGCCGACACCTCCCACGTAGGCCACTACTGTAATAATGCCGCTCTGTGGTTGCAGTTCGGTTGACCGTTATAATGCAGTTTCCCTGCCGGGCCGCACTACATCCAGGAACACAGCCGGCGTCTCGGCTACACGCGGCAGCACCCGTGACGGAATTCTCTCCCAATGAGCACGCACTCCAAAGCCCATGCCGATATTAACACTCTTCGGCTGCGTTCGCCTGCGGGGTCCTTTGGCACGGAGGCGCGCTTGTCGCTTTACATTAGCCGATTCACTCACCGGGGTCATGTGTACCAAGTCCTTCAGATCGAGCCCTGTGTGGTGGTATTAGGACCCTTCACCGGGCTCCGACGCAGGGCACAGCAGCTGCCCATAGCTCCTATACCGGAGCTCTAGACGAATGGCGCCGCCATCTTGAGACCACAGTCCCGCTTCGTGGATTTTCGTTTCCCTCCCTATTTTGGGCAGCCACCGCCAATACACAGAGATCGTCAGCTGCCAGGGGCAATTATCAGTTGAGCCTCGTTGTTTGTGGGCGATAGACAAAGCAGGAACAGCAGGATTTTTTGTGATTATAGGCTCCATCCGGCAGAGCTGCGCTTTCACGCAGCCATCTCGCTATGAGCCCTCTAGCATCCCCCATCGAAACTGTTACTTGCTCATTTACGAGAAATGGCCCTTGGTAAGTTTCGTTTCTGCAATGTTGAAACTTGCTCATTAACGCATGCCTTTTCTGTTACATAGAGGCATTCTCCCACCTGTCTAGAGGGGAGGATAAGCCAGATGATCTTGGATAGTAAATAACGAACATGCCTCTTTTTCCCACTGCCCGTCACCCCGCATGTCGTTACAACGCGGTCGTTACAACGACCGCGTTGTAACAACACATACCATTACCCCGCAAGTTGTTACAACCACTTGCGGAGGGGGGCGCTGGATGTTGGAATAGTATCATTTACTATTCCAACTCCAGTCTGTGTGGACAGTAGGGAAGGTGTTGGATTTTAAATGCAACACCTTCTCCCCCCTTCGCAAGTCGTTGTTAACACTTGCGGGGTAATGGTATGCGTTGTTACAACGCGGTCGTTGAAATGACCGTGTTGACGGTATCGTGGTCAGGGTTGTTTACTGTAGATAACTTGTGCCAGGCTGCAGAATCGAAACTTATGTTCTGTACCCCCATTGTATTATGACTGCTACCATTTTTTGTCATGGTAGGCGGATGGCCAAACTGGACTCCACTGCAGTGTACTTTGTGAATAAACCAGCTTGCTTGTATTCTCCACTGCGTCATCGACTCTTCAATCTTGGAAGGCTAGAGGAGGTAGAGAGTAACCTGGGTGGCCCTAGTTGGGTCACTTCCTTTATTGCCAGCACACTCTGAGACTGCAACTTAGAATCTGACAGTCATCTGTTCCATGTATAAACTTGTACTTTCTATTCTAGTTGCAGTCTCTATGGCTTTCGGTAATGTCAAATTAGGTGTCACTAACAGTGCTTCTTGAACTTTTTTGTTGTTTGTTTTCTCCACTAATTGGTTCCTGATCATTTCTGCTTCGAAGTCTTTGTACTCACAGGCCACTGCTAAAATCATCAATGCACCAACAAAACTTATTGCAGTTTCTCCGGCCATTTGTACCCGCCTGTAAAATGTATGCCTTTCCATTATGACATTTTTACTAGATTTTAACTTTATGTCCAAAGATATTATAGCAGATGCAAACTCATCTACACCTCAAACACCATCATCATCTTCTGCATCCAAAAGACCAACTTCTCTGGGAATATGTTTCAAACTTTTCCAACCATCTGGACCTACACAACGTCTTAATATGGCAATCTTTTTCTTATGTGTAAATGATTCTCCATCTAATTCATCTAGATATGCTTCAAACACTTCTTTCCATTGCTCCCAGTCAGGCTCTGGAGTTGTTGAGTTGGGAGAAAAAGCAGGAGGTGGTAAAATTGAACTGCTTGCATTTCCTAAGCAGATGAAAAAGACTACTGCGCTCATGAAGAACTTGCAGAATTGTAAGTGCAGGACACTACAAATGCGAAAATGACACTGCACCACTCAGTTCAGATGAAAGATGCACAAACAGAAGATGTATGGATATAGTAAAAGATATTCGCAAATGTGTGCGAATCACCTAAGACTGTGTGGATACATTGTGAGCACCACCTTAATTATGAAACTTGTAATATTGGAGAACAGACTATGTTAAATGATGAGGAATTACAATGCATAGAACATTAGCACCAAAAGTCAAGAACAAAGCAGAATGAACCGCTGAGATTGCTGTACGGTGTGCACATTACCGATGAACGCACAATAGATTGTTAGAGCCCAATACACAACGGCACACCAACGAAGAGATGCGTGTTTGCACGTGTAAACAGCTGATAATGCAGTGCAGTGTGTGCATCACCGATAAAAGCTCTGTAGAGGCCAATATTCAAAAGAGCCCCAGTCCAAAATGGCACTTAATATAATGCAGAACTAATACACATGCAGCCTAATCCAAAATGGTGGCGCGCAACGTTGCTTACGTACACAAATGTGGTCCAATGCAAAATGGCTGCACATTACGTTGTACAAGTCTGACTACAACTTACGAGGTTCGTGGCCTTGCATATGCCAGGCAGCCTCGAGCGCAAAAAGGATCACGCTTTAATTCATCCCAAAATGCAGAGTTCCTTGATAATGGTGCCCACTCGCAGAGGTGGAATCCCGATGAGGGTGATTTAGGAAAACTTGCTGTGGGAATCGCCAGACCACTCCAGTATAGTGAATGCCGAATTCATGGTTGGCACCTCCTACATCCCGCTGTATGTCACTCTGGAACTGCTCGTTGCCAATATAAAGTTGAAGGTTTAGGTAAATCTTTATTAAGATTATTAGTAAATATAATATAAGTAGGACTGTAATACATGGAGAGACAGCCACCTCCCAGTCCAACTGTCCCCCACTAGATTCCACTATCGTAAATTTCACGGACCATCTGTGATTTGGATCTCATATCCATTGTCCATGATGATCCCTTTTACGGACGCCTTTTGTCCATAATTTTGGGCATTGCAGAGAGCAGCACTGTTCCCCTGCGAGAAGTCTCAGCTCCCTGATGGGGCCGCCTCGCACTCATCCTCTGAGCACAAGAGCAGCCGCACCCCGCCCATTGTCATTCTGTATGCGGCTGATTGTTACATACAGAATGACAGTGGGCCAGTCTGGGCTGTTAAAGCATGTTATGGGCCTCCTCCTGCCTCAGTCTAGGACAGGACATTCTGTTTTAACCGTACATTAAGAAACATGTTGCACTTCACCAGATGGAAGAAATGTACAGAATCCAGTTCTTGATAAGAAGCCAGCGAAAGAAGTTAAAAAGAAGGGGTCATAGTTCTTTCACACTCACATCATTTTAGAACTGAAGCATTTTCAATATTAAACACAACAAAGTCATAGTTGCTGCTTTTTTATTTTATGCAACTAACAACCACTGACAAAGCCAATAGTCCAGGCTTGTTGTAAGTGTAATGTATTATAAATCTGGATTCAAGACCAGAAGTAGCAGAATACCAGTCAGATAGCACACTATGCTAAGCACAGATTTTTAGCATATATGTCTTAAGTCACGCACTTAATTACATCGGACACGCCCTTGTGAGTGACCCCCAAGTTTTTTCAATCCACTTAAAGCCCTGGAAACAGCACCATGTCACAGTCACCTCACGCCCGGACACTGTGCATCATGCAATACTCATGACTTCAAAGTTTTCAGATTGCCTATGTGCAGGGGCATAGTGAACCCTCTCCCATCCCACCCCTTGCTTTAGGAACTACAGTGAGGGTGACGTTCTTAATGGGCCTCTTCTGTCTGCAAATCTGCAGACAAAGACTCAGCTCATAAGTAATGTGAACAAGTGGGTGAGTAAGAGAAGGAATGGGAGAATGGTTGGATGGATTAGTGAAAGGATAAATGGACGAGTGAAAGCGTGAATGGCTGGATAATGAGAGAAAGGATGGATGAGTGAGTGGATGGATGAGAGAAAGGGTAAATAGATATATGGGTGGAATGGTGGGTGTATGGCTAAAAGGGTGGATGGATGGGTAAAAGGGTGGATGGATGAGTGAAAGGATGGATGGATGAGTGAAAGGATGGATGGATGAGTGAAAGGGTGGGGGAGTGAAATGATGGATGGATGAGTGAAATGATTGATGGATGAGTGAAATGATGGATGGATTGATGAACTGATAAGTGAATGGATGGACGAATGAAAAGGTGAGTGGATGGACGAAGGAGTGAAAGGGTGAATGTAAGGATGGATGAGTGACTGAAAGGGAAGGTAGCTGGGCAAAAGGACTGATGGATGAGTGAATGGATGGATGAGAGAGAGGATGGATGAGTTATAGGGTCGGTGGATAGATTCATGAATGGAAGACTGGATGGATGGGTGAAGGGATGGAAGTGAAAGGGGGATGGGGAGAGAAAGGGAGGTTGGATGGATGATTGACAAGATGGATGGGTGAATGGGTGTATGGATGAGTGAAAAGAATGATGCAAGGATGGATGAGTGAAATAATTTGTAAATGAGTGAAAGGGAGGGTGAAGAGCTGGAACAAAGGATGGATGATGGATGAGTGAAATGGTGAATGGATGGACGAATGGACAGATGAGTGACTGGGTGAATGGCTGGACGGATAAGTAAGTGAAAGGATGGCTGGATGGGTGAAAGGGTCAATTGGTGGCTGGATGAGTGAATGAATGGGTGGGGAAGTGTGGATGGATGAGTTGAAGGATGGGGTGAAAGGATGGATGAGTGAAAAGGTGGATGGTGAGATGGATGAGTGAAATGATGGAAGGATAAATGATAGATAAGTTTGGATATGGTTGAATAGGTTGGGATAGGTACACACATGGAAGGATATAATGAATAGTAAAAGAATGAATGATGGATGAAAGAATGAATGAATGGGTGGATGAATGGATGCCACAACCCCAGGTGTCTCAACCCGCCATTCCAAACTGACACATGACATCAGGCAGCAAGCGCAGAACTCGGGCTTGAAATGCTCCTTCCTCAAAGCAGAAACTAATTCCTTGTACGGCGCCGTGGTACCACAAGAGACGTTCTGCTGTTGTGCCTCAAAGCAACCCTCCACCTGCCTCGAGGCCATTAGAGATGCATGAGGGCATGGCTCCATGCAGCCCTTGAGCAGGGAAAGGCAGACAAGACAACATAACCAGCACTAGCAGACAACAGCACTGCCTTGACTCAGGTCCCTTCCACCACCATTATTTTTCTTTTTAAATTTTGCACCCTAAGAATATTGCGCCTGGGGCAACTGCCCCTGTGGCCCCGCCCACGCTACACCACTGCCTACTAGTATGGATGACATCTGACTATAGCACCTTGAAGCCCTCATTGTCTTAAGTAACATTTCCTATACATTGACTTACTCATTTACGAGTCATTGTCTCTGAAGAATATGTGTGTGATGTAACACACTCAGACACCCTGCCGTAGATACTTCGGAATAGTAGCACTATAAAAGAGATAAAATACACATGAGAGAGGGTCTATTTGAAGATAAGGGGCACAATTAAAAATTTGCAAACATACGTGCCAAGAATTTTCAATTCTATTAAAGACAACGGAGGCGAGGATTATGCTTCTCATTTCTTTGCTTTATTCACAGCAGCCAATCAAACTTCTTGTGTACAAAAAACTACAAATCCCATGAGCACCTAGTGCCCACAATAACCATAGAGTCCAGCCTATAATAGGTCCTGCAGAGGCAAACACCTCCTCTTTCTTTGCCTGAGCCTCCTAACAGAGAAACCCAAGTCAATTCGAAGTTCAAACTCAAACCGTAAACTTGGAGGAACAGTCCTTCACAAGCAATAGACATTCCATTCTTCAAACGTGAAGACGAATCCTTGATCCCTGACGAAACTGCGGGCAACCGCAACTGAACTCCGAAGGGAACGCTCCACTTCCAACAGCATGAAGAGGGTAGGCCCGTCATTTGCCATCAGAACCTGAAACAGAAACAGGAATCCGTAATACCGGAAAATCTTACAGAGATCATAAAGACATCACCTAAGCATAAGGGAGGGAAAAAACTCATCTAATGCAAGAAACCCAATATATCACAAGTAACAATACTGAACTCTGGGTGGGATAATCCTCGCCTCCGTTGTCCTTAATAGAATTGAAAATTCTTGTCACGTATGTTCGCAAATTTTTAATTCTAGGTCAGGACCGGAGGCTCCGATTATGCTTGTTCAAAGCTGTACCACCACAATTGACGCAACATCCAGAATAGGCTTATAATAGAAAGTCTTAAACGTAGTTTCAGTAGACCAATCTGCTGCATTCATTATGTCTAAAAGACTTACACCCATGGAAAAAGATTTGAACGCCATTGCCCCACGGACCGAATGGGCGCCAAATTTGGAGACATCAATGCCTGCTTCACTCATGAGCCAGCACACCCATCTAGACAAGGTGGCTGGGGTCACTGGTCTAAAAGGCTTTTGTAATGCAATGAACAGTTGCCCATGTGAATTAGATCTGAATTCAGATGTACTTACCTCGTACACTTTAAGACATCTGACCACACATAATTTGAGATTATCCGGAAAAACCGGATATGACACTGAAATAAAATTACCCTTGGTACGCCGTGATATAGTAAATGTTACCCAGTCAAGGGAAAACTGACGTCCTGCGAGATCCAGAGCTCGCATGTCCGAAACCCTCTTACAAGAAATCAAACACAATAACATGGCCAATTTTGCTGAAAGTTGTTTACGTGACAAGTACTTGTTAGCCGGCCAGGTTTCTAGGAACCGAAGGACTATTGAAACATCCCAAAGGGTTGTGTACTTAGATTGCGGGGGTTTGACCATCCGGATACCCCTAAGTAATCTGCACCCTAAAGGGCTTTCCATCTATCTGTACATTATTAACGGTTCTATAAGCTAGACCCGATGAAGCTAAGGATGCCAAGAAATTCACAACCATGGAGATAGTTGCTGTAGTGGGATCGGTGTTCCGTGGAGAACACCAGCTACACCACCGATTCCATGCTGATCAATATCTTTTATGTGTATTGGCAGACCATGCCTCGCTAATGAACCTGTGAACGTCTCTCGAAAGACCTGGGACCTCCCATCAATCCCTGAAACTCGCCAAGCCACCAGAGGCAGTTGTCCCGACTCAACCAAAGGGTGAGGATTCTTCTGAGGGTCCAGCAACAGGTTCCATCTCTGCGGAAGTAGAGGCGCAGCACAGGACATCTCTAAAAACGACAGGAACCAAACCTGCGCCCTCCACAATGGGGTTTTTAGAATCAATTCCGCCTGCTGACGTCTGGCCTGAGCCAACACCCTCGGTATCATCACAAATGGTGAAAATGCATAGTTCAGACTTGGATCCGGATGCCAACTGTAAAAACCCGGAAGTTGCTGATTGAGGCGCGAGGCAAACAGGTCCAGGTGGCACGGACCCCATAACATGTTCAGAGCGCGGAACACTCGCGGGTGCAACCTCCAATCGCTGAAGTCTCGCAGGTAACGGGAGTGCCAATCGGCCACTTCGTTGCTGCGGCCCGGGAGGTACTCCACCACCACAGAAATCTTGTGAAGAAGACAGTTATGCCAGAAGTCCTTGGCAATCTCTGTCAGTATTTTGGACCGTGTCCCCCCCAGTTTGTTGACGTATCGAACCACTGACACGTTGTCCATTCGTAGAAGAATGCAACAATCTGCTTTCTGCGGCGAGAGACTGCGAATCGCGAAAGAGCCTGCCAGCAGCTCCAAGCAATTGATGTGTAAGGCTAGCTCCTCTTGAGACCAGTGACCCCCCATGGATGTCGAGCCGCAGCGGGCTCCCCAGCTCCATTGGCTGGCATCAGACTCGATGACAACCTCGGGATTGGACCCGAAGATGGCCCCGCCATTCCACGACTCCATGTGTTCGAGCCACCACTGCATCTCCCACCTCGCCTCCTCTGAAAGAGGAATTCTCTCTGCATATCCGAGGCATTTGCAGAGATGCCGAATTTTTCAATCGTTGTAGAGCCCGATAATGAAGAGGGCCTGGGAAAATTGCTTGAATCGAGGTAGCTAGGAGCCCCACTATCCGGGCCACTGACCACAACGAGACAACCTGCTTGCTCAATACCGACCGTAACTCTTTCTTGATGGTTCTGATCGTTTGGGGAGGGAGGAGAAGCTGGCAGGATCGAGAGTCTATCTGGAAACCAAGAAATTCTATGGACTGTGTGGGAGACAACACAGACTTCTGAGGATTCACTACAAACCCCAGGCCTTGGAGGAGAGATATCGACCATTCCAAGTGCTTGATGACCAAGCGCAGACAGCGCCACGAGAATGATGTTGTCTAAATAGACGATCATCCGAATTCCGCGCGCTCTCAACGACTCCACCACTGGACGAAGAAGTTTCGTAAAGCACCATGGTGCTGACGAAAGGCCGAAGGGAAGACCAGTGTACTCGTAACAAACGCCGGCCCAGACAAACTGGAGGAAGTTTCGGTGTGGGTCGTAAATGGGGACTGAGAGGTAGGCGTCCTTTAAGTCGAGGCGCACCATCCAATCCTCCTCCTGCAGCAGGTCTCGTAGCAGATGGATGCCCTCCATCTTGAAATGACGATACATAATCCAACCATTGAAGTCCTTCAAATTCAAGACTAGTCTGGACCCGCCCCCTTTTTTCTCCACCAGGAAGACGTTGCTGAGAAAACCTTGGGGATGTACTTGAGACACAACAATGGCACCTTTCCGCAGCAGAGAGGTTATCTCTTCTGCGATAAAGTTCCGCTCGTGTTGGGAAAAATATATTGGAAGGGGCATAAAGCCCTGGACCGGTGTGCCCTACAGCTCCAGTTTGTAACCCTGTACAGTCTCCAAGACCCATGCATCCTGAGAGATTGTTTGCCAAGTCTGCAGGAAAAACTGAATGCGACCCCCCAATGTCACCTCGGAAGCCAAAATCAGTCTCACCTGCATTTCCGGTGTCGTGCTGATTGTTGGAGTTGCCGTTGTACCTGCCCCTGCGGAACCTATTTCGTGCCCTGCAAGAGGGGTAAAAGGAGGAATTGGAGTCTTGGTATCCTCCGCACTGCTGTTGCTGGTGGTACTGCGGATACTGACCACGTGGGGCGTTGGAATTACCACGGCCGAACGACTGCCTTCTATGACGTCCGGCCCTAGTAAGAACCGGACGAAAAGCTTTCTTTAATGATTCTTGTGCCTTGTCCAGGCCACTGAAAGTGGCCACAAACCTGGTCAGCTCCTTCAGGAACAGTTGACCAAATAAGAGGCCCTGGGCAACCGGGCCGGCCTCTGAAGTAGAGAGCTCTGCCAGTTTGGGGTCTAACTTAAGGAGCGTAGAACGTCGCCTTTCCGAAGACATGGCGCAATTTGCATTGCCAAGTTGACATATTGCTCTCTGTGCCCAGCCTATGAGCTCATCTGGGTCAACGAGAGTACCGCTTTCCTTGGCTCGGAAGCCCATCTCTAAGACTTTTGTAAGGGGGCCAGAGAGATCAAGCAATTTATCTTGGTATGACCACCATGCACGGTCAATGCCTTTCTTTGGATCCTTGGCGTATTTACGAAGGTAAGTCAGCATAGTGGGGTCCATGTCAGGGGTGTCCGCCACTTTCCCTGCCAGCTCCGGCCGAGGACATTCTGAACGCAGCCGCGCCCTGACTTCCCTATCATAGGGATGGCGGATGTGTGATTGCACATAATCCGCAACCTCTTGGGAGGGATACCATGCAGTGAAGTTGGGATGGATGATGTCAGTTGGCTCGAAGGTAAGGACCTTGGGTTGAGGGGGCGGCTCAACATGATGCTCCTTCTTTTTTTGGCAGGCTGGGCTGTCTCCTCATCATCAGATCCTTGGTCGGTGTCAGTATCGCCCATCTCTCCGTAGAGAGAATCTGCAGGGTCCGCCTGCTGCGACTCGGGTTGGCCCTGAGCCAAAGAGTCCGCAAGCCACGCAAAATCAGCTTTGTGGGGGTTTTTCTCCTGTGAGGACCCCGATTTGGTGGGAACATTTGAGGCCGGAATCCAGCCTTGCTGCATAGCATTCTTATTGAGATGGCGTTTTAAGGGCGCAATCGCCTTCACCACAGCCGTGTTCATGGACTTTTGAACGCCTTTGTCTAATGCCTCAACAATGTCCTGTTCGACGGAACCAGAAGGAACCTCTTCATAATAATCATCATAGCTGTACTCTGCCATCGTACCCCAAGGGACAGGCTCGTACGTAAAGAGTGTATAGAGATAGAGCAGTGTGGTAACCCACGTCACACCCCAGAACAGGAAATCAGTCGCAAGGAGGAAGAACCTCAATCCAAAGTCCAGGGAATGGACACTCAAGAGGGAGAGGCGAGACCCCAGGCAAGCCAATGCACTCTGGCAACTATGAATTGATGGTGGAGGGAGGGCTTGCCAGCAGCCTCTCTAGGCAAGGCCTATGCTTAATTTTACAACCCTCTGCTCATATATGCATTGGGCGTAATTGGGGGCAAAAACGGGCACTGAAATGCACATAAAATCGGAGCTATGGAGGGAAATGCCACTCCGATCGCCGCCAGCGAGAAACTGACAGCTAAAATGGCCACCGTGCATGCGCGGCGCAGCCGCCTGTAGCAATTGAAAGAGGACTGCGCGATCGAGCGTCCTCGCCCCCGAACTCCCACTCCACTGAAAGACTGTGGTGGGCGCGAAGCGCTCTGCAGGGGAGGCCGGAGCGCTCCCGAAACAAAGGGAATCGGCACAGAAAAGCGCTACTCTACACAGAGGACACCTGCAATAGCGGCAAAGCAAAAGCGGCAAGAGCGCAGCAATGACCGGCAAATAACAAGCGGTAAGAGCTAAATAACAAGCGGTAAGAGCGCACAAAGCAATATTGCCAAGCACACAATGAGGGGAATAAACAGATCACGCTATCGCGCGCTTTATGAAACACAATCCAATGGTACAAAAAGAGTAAAGGTACGTAACTGGCTGCGCAGCAGCAAAGAAAGAGGAGGTGTTTGCCTCTGCAGGACCTATTATAGGCTGGACCCTATGGTTATTGTGGGCACTAGGTGCTCATGGGATTTGTGTTTTTTTTGTATACAAGAAGTTTGGCTGCTGTGAATAAAGCAAAGAAATGAGAAGCATAATCGGAGCCTCCGGTCCTGACATAGAATTGGAGAGTGGTAGTAAGACTGGACTGGACATCCCCGGCATCGGGCGTTTCACTGGTAGGCTGGAAGGGTGGGGCGGTTTTGTTACTGGGGGCTGGCACTGCAATGTTCCTTATATATCTAGCAGTTTTCAGGCAACAATAAAAGAGTCACAACAACTCTGGTGACTAATGTACCACTGGGGAGAGATGGCAGTTTTGAATCATCTAAGGTAGCATAGAGGGTTAATATGCCTGCGTCATAGAATGTGTACTATGTATATAAAAGAACTGTATTTTATGTGCAGAGCTAAGCGGGTTACTGCTTTTGTCATGGAGATTCTTTTTGTTACTGTGCAGTTCATAAGTTACATATGTAATCTAGCACATTGAGCTATGAATTGCCATCAATAAGCTGCATGGTACAGGTTACAAAGTTATGTTTTCTTCTCAGTTTTTCCATTATCTTGATGTTGCTAAAAAGGTTTTGTTTGGGAAGTAATTAATTCTTATCATTAAAGTCAACGATAACTACTGTGTTATGTCCTGATCCTAAGTTTGTGCTTCTTCAGATCAAGCACTCTTACAAAATGCCTACCAGTATGGGCGACGCGCATCCGGTAACTTGTAGTCCCCGTTGCCTTATGTAACATTTTCTATACACCGATTTACACATTGTCTCTGTATGTGATGTAAATTGCTCTGGCACCCTATACTAGTATGAGAGGTGCTATAAAACATAAAATACATGTGAGAGAGCGAGGCACCCATGCCAGTTGGTCACCCTATTCCACTCTCCCCTACATTCCACTACCATCATTCTGTAACCATGGTAATGCTACGTTACATAATAATTAGAAACCAACACATAGCCACCTCAGTTCCAAAATGAGTTGCCCGTGAGAGAACCGCTCAGCATACGCAGGACGCGGTGACAAAACTGAGTTGCCGATGCCAGTGAAAGGGCTGCCTCTGTCAACGTAGACCTGCCTGCTGTTCATCAAGAGCTACTGTTTATAACAGAAACGCCGATTGGTTTTGTCCATCTGAATTAGATACCGATTTCTTACTTCAACCCTTCAGATGCCCGCTCTGGCTCCCGCTCTCTCTCTTATACGGCCGCCGACCCACGGGTGGAGTTAAAGCATTACTAGCGCCATATTGAATTCAGGCACAATAATGCTGCCACTATCACGGAATAATGACTAGCTGTGCCTGATTCAGACATGGTACAACGGCAAAAGGGCCAAACCCTGCGTAGCCCGAGGTGCGTGTGACGTAGTCCCTCCTCTGAACTGTACATCCCCTGCCGTCTATGTTTTTAGTTTGTTTTTTTTTTCTCGCGCGCTGCTGACGGCAACCTTACGCATGCGCAGTGAACTACTCTCCTCCCTCAGCCAGCCCGTCCCCCTTTCTGTTACATTTTCTCCCGAGCCTCCTCCTCCTGTGTTGGGCGCCGGGTCTCATCTTCCGCCGGCGAATGCGCCCCGCCTCTCCGCCGGGATTATTGCCGCTCCCCAGTCTTATTGGGTTTGAGGAGATCTTGTGTTCGCCGGGGAGAGGCCGGGAGCCCGAAGTCGTCCTAAGAGCCCCCCATGCGGCAGGATGACGGCCTCCGTATTCGGGAAGATGCAGATCGGGATCTATGTGGAGATCAAGCGCAGCGATGGTGAGTGCATGTAGACCTTTTCATTCACCGGCATTTGATCACCCTACAGCGCTCTGTCTGACAGCTCCTACTATCTCTACTGCCTTGTGGCTGGGCAGCCCCTCCTTTGGATCTTCCTTCTTTGGCCTGTGGTTGTCTTGGTTTCTGCCCTGCTCAGTCTGCGGTGCACTGTGCATGCGCTTCTCTCGCTTCTGCATTAGACACTTAGGTCACGGACTTGGCGTCTCGTTTTGAGAAGCATCTTTAACGCTGCTCCGCTTATTTATGCCCCCCCGGTTCAGCTGGCTGCTGCAACCGCCGTAGCCGACGCCTAGCCGAGGTAAATATGCAGGTGTTTCTGTAGCACCTATTCCATAGAGAACCCAGGAGGGCCGGAACTCCGGCTGCAGGCTCTGCATTGCAGAGCCTCTCCCTCCGGTGACCGGCTCCTTTTCATTCCACTTCATTCAAATACGCCTGGGAAGTGCCGGCTTGGTTTAGAGTGCGCATGCGTACTGACTTCCAAAGGACAGCTTCAATCCATGGATCGCCTATTGTCAGGCAGGTTGGTGGATACTCAGGTGGCAAAATCGCTCTTCCTGGTGCATTTCCTGGATTTCGATAGGTTGTATATTACACAGTTCTTTCTAGAAGAACCAGAAACTCTTCTATGACGAAAGGCACCGTACTAGCCCGCGAATGTGAGTTGCGTTAATAGGTTTACATTGGACGTATTTGATAACATATGAGGAATTATAACTAGTTCAGTATCTTCCGATGACCGCCTCTCTTATTTTGTCTCCTCCTTGTTATTCCTCGTTATATGAAAGTAAGTTCTAGTCTGTATGAAATGTTTTTTTTATAAAAAGCAGTTTGTTTATGGAAAAAAGAAGAACCAAGTAATTATCACTGTCATCACATACCACAAAACACACACGCCCCACACTTAAGACTTGAGTAATAACGTTAGTACTTGGGTCTTAGATTTAAGATTTCATTAACTTTAGGGCAATTAACTTGTTCCTATACTTCCACACAAAATCGTATGATGTATGCTGTGTATTTTCCCTACGGATATATTATAGCCATCATTATGTTGGCACCCTCGTATACCCCTTCGGAAACCACATACTTCAAAAATGGTTCTTTAATTCCCCTAAACAGTAGAAACAGCCTCATGCTGTGTGGAAAATGCACTCTTTGTGGTTGATATTGTGGAAGTTTGGCCAAATTCCAAAATGTGTCTTAAGATTTGTGGTTCATTATAAAAATTAAGCCACTGTCTAGTTCTTGATTAAACAAGCGATTTAAATTCCAACATTGTAGTTTTCAGTCTGCAACAAAGTCACATAGGGAAACGCAGCCTACCTATATAACCCCTTTCGACGAGATTGGAATAAGCAAAAAGTCGCTGGGGAGTTGACCCAGTGAAACACTGTTCAAACTTCCTAATTAAAGAAAAGTCGTAGTGCAGGAAGTTCCATGACTGTAGCCAAGACAATGTATATGTGAATTTCCTCGATTGGTACAGCCGACCAAAGGCCAGTGCTTTGTGCTCATCACAGTGGAGCACTGCAATCCATTGATACAGTGCTTCCTAAACTTTTTAGAACCGCAGCCCACTTTTTAGTACAACAAACCTTTGATACCCACCTAGCTTTAAATTGACATGGGTTTTTAATTGTTACTAAAGCACTGAGTGGTAGCGCATTGTCATTTACAGACATCACATTTTCCATTGAGATGGTCACAAAATGTGCACTGACATACAGTTTTACTGATAATACTATATTTCACATAGATAATGTATGGAAATCGAGTTTCAGTTAATGTTTATTATTTATGCATCACCAAGTAAAGTATCTTGGTTTGTTCTAATCCTATTAAAATCTGTTTCCATCGCACTTCATAATTGCTTTGTTGGCTTCTGATGATAAGAAAAAGGAGCCCCAGATCGAAGTAGTATGGAACAGTCTCCATGTTCTTCCCAGCTGTATGCCTGTACATTTTTAGGTTTATAGTTACCAAAAATCATGATTTCCATTTGGCCCGATTAACTCCTAGTAAATTAGCTTCAGATTAACAGTACACAAAACATACAGAGAGTGTGGAATACCTGTTGGTGCATTACTGAGGAGGACCGTATCATGAGTGCAAATGGGAAGTGCCATTTGGGTTTAGTGTGCACATGTGCATATCTTAATCTGCAACATAGGGTGCTGGACCCAAGATCGGAACACCGGCTCACTCATTGTCTTCAGATTTAAAGGCATGTTGTTAAATATTGACACCAACGAGTTCTTCATTTTACTGAATGCCTGGGATTGTACTAGTTAAAATGTTATCCCTACAGTATAGAAAAATCTCTGAATGATGTGTTTCTAGAAGTCCTGTACAGGACTAGAAGTGTGAGGTCCGTTAAGATTTCAACAAGGATTATATTTGTAATGCTGCTCGTCCATAGGGGTATGATAGCTTGCCCAGTAGTTTGCTGCAATTGTCTTATTTATTTTCTTACCTTCCTTTCCATACCTCATTATATCAATTTAAGGTATAGTTTACATGCTGCATATACAATGTATGTATTTACAGTTGCCCAACTTCCTTATATTTGCAAAAATGTTTACCCAAAATTGAATAGAATCTTCAAATGTGGATACATTTTACTGTATTGTGTAAGGAACCTAGATGCTCAAATAAATGTGATAAATTGTCAAAAATTGAAAGCTGGTACCAATAAGAGTAAAAGCGTTGTTACTTCAGTTACCCAGGGAAGCTTTTCTCTCAATCTGTAATTTTTCTAAAAAAGTAAGCAATAGGCCACCCGATTTCTCTTAACAATTGGCTAACTGGTATGATTTGAAAGGGGCAGGCACTGAGAGCCGCAGGAGAACCAGGTTAGACTTTCAGGGACGAGCTGTGAGAAAACCAAGGAAGACCTCCATGGAAGAGCGCCGGAGGCTGCGGTAAATCAGCTGCCTTTCTGCTCTTACTGCTTAGTCGCCGCTGTAGCGAGTTTTTTTTTCTTGATCCTGTTGTCTCTCTCCTGCCAATAGACTGTTGCTTTAACTGCCACTGTGCCCGAATCAATTGAGGATCCAGGCGAGTATCTGGTGTGCTGCAGGGCAGCAGGTTGTTTGTGGTCTTGGGCTGCACGCGGCAGGGGTTGGGGGGAAGGTACCTTTCTCCTTGCTGTTCGAAGGCCTCCAAGGCTCCCCCTTAAAAAAAGTGGAAAAACGAAAGCCACAAAGAGAGAAACAGAGGGAAAAACTGAAATATGTTTTGCCCTAAGTGTTTTCAGCCTGTTGCTCGTACATTGCTTGGGAGTGCCTCGCAAGTACTAATTTTTTCAGTGTCTGGGGGTGGTGGTTATCATCAGTGACAAGGGAAGGAGGTAAGTGACACTGTTATCATCCAAACCTGATTCCGCTGCTTTTGGCGCTGGCGGTTCAAGGGTGAGCTCTAGACGGCGGTTGGGCCTAGTCTGCTGGCAGCTTATCTTTGTGCCTTTTTGTTTTTAAACTCAGAAAGTTTAGCATGAGGAAGAGAAAACATCCTTCCACTTCGACTTTTTTCTAGATTGACACATATAGAAAGCCTTACTACTAATTGGCTAGATCTATTGAAGGCTTAAACAAATCTTACTAACACTCCCCATCTACCCATTAGTAGAGTGGTTCTTCCTCTGTCTCTTCCCATTTGCCTTTCTCATGTTACTGGCAATCAACCACCACCACAGATTTCTACACCCAATGCTAATGTTGTGCCCAAGCATTGTAAATTGGGTGTCCATCCTTCAATGCAGATTCCTGTTTATGGTGCTATAATCTTGCCCTACGAATAGCCACAAGAGTCCATCGTCATCTTCCAACATCAATCCCATAGTGAGTTAGCCATAGTAATGGCTGGTAGGAGTTCCGATTTTCTAGACCTATCCCCCAAACCGACTCCCAATGTCATAATCTTGGCAAATGCACCCATCCTATCTAGAGTAAAATCTGCATCTTGGGAATCTTTAAGAAATAAGTCCTTAAACTGGTTGGGCAATAAAACTGGCCTAATGGAGGCCTTCTTCGATAACTCCAAAATGGGCTGAAGGGTTAAACAGATTTGTTGGGGTACCAAAACACTAGCTGGTGAATGTGTTGTCCTTTCTTTTGAATCCCTAAGTTTAGTGGATACAATTTTGAGTAGAAGTAACTCCTTATCAGTGTTCCCAAACCAAATATCAGTTCTCCTGTTTGTCTATTTTTACCTACCTTTGGCCACTGTTAGTCTCCAGGGCCTGCCTTTAGACCGCTGCCAACTACTGCCCCTGAATCTCACTCAGCTATTCCAACTTACAACCGTTTTACCATCTTAGCGACATCAAACGAGGTTACTTCACTTGTTGCTAAATCAACTCGGGTTACTTTACAGAGCAATGTACAAGCCGTAGTGATTAGAGGGGCTCAGTCAAATTTACCATTAGAAGCAGATGACTGCCATTACATGCCATGTCCTCCTTCTTCCCCCTCCCCATCTTTACATAACTTGGTTAATGCCCCCATCTCGGATTTATGTCCTGCGGCAGTCGATCAACACATTACTTATAGAATTCAATTTTGGAATGTGGCATGTTTATGAGCAAAGGCGATCATCCCAGAATGACTGAAATTTGTATCTATTTTTCAGATTTTATGTCTCCAGGAGACTTGGGCTGTTGAGCCTATTCATATTAATGGTTGCAGAACTTTTCATGATCCAGCGGTGCCTCCTAAAACTTGCAGAACTAAAGGTGGACTATACATTTATATCTATAACTATTTTCTGTTTTCCAATACATCTGTTCTGATGACCACCTTATATTTTCAAAGCATTGTCATTGAAATTTCATCTTACTGTCAGTTTGTGTTGGTTAATTTTTACAATAACGCACTGTTTATCGATTTATTGATTGTTCTTGGCCAGCTGGATAGAGACCTGGAGTCCATCTATAGGAATCACAAGAAGGAAGCTACTTTACTTTGGGGTGTCAATTTCAATATTTACTTGTGCCTATTGCCTTCCGAAAAGGTCTGTGGTTTGACGGACCTCCACGATTACGATCAATCACATTTTATTCATAATGGTTTCAGTGACCAGCTAAACGAATTGCTGTTTAATTATGACTTTGCCTTTTGTAATGAAATGTGTGATCCTTCAGTGCCATTTAAATATAATTTTAACGGAAGAGGCCATAATATTGTCATCAATCTACATAATTTCATCCCACAGGTTCTCATCATTGTTATCCAATTTTACCACACACAGTATTTCTCTGAGAGATCACATTCCACAGAGTATTAATCTGTATCTTAGCTGCATGATGAAATAAGTAAAGTTTGATAAATCAAGCCTAGTTTAATATATAGAGCTATCTAAATGTAACGTCTCTGCTCGTCGCTGGACACGGGTTAATCCAAAGGATCTCCTAGAAAGATTAGTAACTAAATACAGAGAGGCCTTTGAGACTTGCCTGGATGAGGCTGGTAGCTCCAGTGATATTCGTAAGGCCTTCCTTACTATTCCGAAGGGTATTAGGTAATTTCTAATGGTATCTAGGTGACAACCTACCTATAATAGTTAAGGCTGGTTTGACACCATTTTCTCCAAAGCTTATAAACGTATTAAAGAAGCTCTCCATAAATCTCTAAGATGCAAAAAAGAAGTACAAATGTGTGGACGCGAGTATAGATTAGCCCTAAAGGGGATGAAAATAACCCTAAAGAATGAAGCTTGGGAGTTCCTGATTGTAGCCAGCCTAAATAAGGATAGTGCAGCTTTTTGGCGTACTATTAACAGTCCTTATTGAAGAGATGACAGTGGTCCAATAATAGAGATTTCTGGTACGGGTAACACATTTCACTAAAATATGCTCTTACCCCAACATGGTGCCAGTAGGGATGGTATCCCCCGACTTAGAGTCTTTACCCGCGGACTCTCCTCATAGTCCTGTTGGTCTTGCATTTATCTTAGACAAGGTTAATAGAGCTCTTATGGCTAGCAAGGGTCCGAAAGCACCAGACCCAATGGTATACCTGTCGACCTATTTAAGGCAAAACCATCTCTCTGGGGCCCAATTTTGACTGTTGCCGAGGACGTGCTGCAGTTCTGGATTCTTGAATACTTTGTCAGAATCACAAATTCTTCCCATCTACTGTTCTAATCCAGCCTGTTACCCTCTGATCTCACTACTTGATTCTTTGGTGAAAGTGGTAGGTCGTATCTTTCTGAACAGACTTTAAGTATGGGCTGAAAATAACAAGTTTCTTTCCGACCTCCAATATGGTTTTTGAAGGATTTTAGGGACAATTGACCAAGGATTAAATATCAACCTTTTTGTAGGAAAGGACACTTTGATCAAAACGGGTCAGATGTTTTAGCCCCTGTTGATCTATCCAGCGCATTTGATTGCGTTTTACACGGTGAACTGTGGTCAATTATGACAGAGCTTGGTGTGGACCTACCTGTTATACAGTTTCCACAGGCATTCTACTTGGGGAGAAGGCCAGGGTTCAGTATGGCCTTAAAGGAGAATGCACCATTTTATATTAATATAGGTAGGTGTGTTAGACAGGGCTTTGTCCTCACTCCCTTCTCTTTTTTATCTGTTAACAGCTTGGGTACCGTCTTATCTGGAAATTGTAGTGATCTCCCACAAATCGGCTAACAACAACCAATTCTGGCCCTTCTGTATGCTGACAATGGCATACTCATGGCCTAAACTTCCCTAGGTTGACAATGATTACTCACCTGCTTTGTTGACGATAAGCAGGATCTAGGCCAATTAATTAACTTAAGGAAAACGTACGCAATGAAATGTGGAAAGAGACCAGCGAAGTGTTGTGACCTTACGATTGGCGACTCAAAGATTAAATTTACTTCTAAATTTTCTTATTTGGGTATTTTGTTTGAGAAGCATGGCTCCTGGAAACAAACAATTAATGCTAGGATGCTATCTTTCATGAAAGCTACTACAGCACTATCTAATTTTATGATTAAACTTGACAAGAAGACCCTGAATGTAATATTAATCATTTACAAAGCTAAGTGTTTGTCAACCGCTCTGTATGGGGCAGGAGTTTGGGGATACAGCAAGTCAACCCCTTCAACTGGCAGAAAGTTCTTCTTTTCTTTTCTTTTATTTTTTTTTTTATTTTTTTTAAGGAATCCCTTCTTGGAACCTAAAAGCTGTGCGCTATACATCTTTATTTATTTATTTATTTATTTTTTTTCTGCCCTGACCTTGGGCCCCCCTTTCTATCTGACACCGTCAGAATCCAGCCAATTCTTCTTTAGCATAAGATTTGGATGAACAATGACAGTTTTAAATTGTAAGGTCATCGGGTATTGTCTCAAACTCCTCATTCACTGAAATTCCATAGATGAATTATATCATAATACTGTGCTTGGATTTGGGACATCTTGAATATTTTTACATCCCAGACACATTAGAGCGCATCAGTAGAAAGGCTTTAAAAAGGGAATGTTTCTAATTTTAAAAGGATCTTAGATTGTCTTCTGAATTTATTAAACCCAGTGTGGTTAAAAATCAAATGATGTTGGTCGCTTTCGACATGCAACCATATCTAAAACTTGTGCATAATGCCTGTCGCAGGTTTGTTTTAACTCGCTTCAGATTAAACATTTTCCATCGTCTGGTAAGATTCCTCTGTGTAAATGACGCGTCTGAAAATCAAATGTCTCCGTGATAACACTTCAAACCAGAGCACTTTGCATATCGACTTTTTTTTGTAAATTTTGCAAGAGTCTGAGGAAGAGTTTAATATTACATATCTTGAGAGAATTTAAATTTGCACAATGTCGCCCGGCTTATTTGTTCTGCAAACCTCACCAACTTTAGTTATTGTTGCTCTGTCAAGTTATTGTAGGTAGTGATTCAGTTTAGGAAATCCTTGTTTACCCAAAATGCTCCTGCTATTTTAAGATGAATTCATACACTTTGCACTACTTGTCAGTTGACCACAATGTAATCGCTGTATGCATGTCTGATTTTAACTTGCAAATTACATTGTATCATGTTTTGTAAGCTTTGATGATTTTAACCCAAAAATCGAATAAAGATTATTTTTGACTTTGACTGGTATGATTTAATTTGGCAGTTTGGCTTGTGCTAGGCATGTGAAAAACACAAACGGAGGAGGAAACCAAGAGAAATTTTAACTTTGAAAGTAATTTGATAAAACCAATAAAGCAAATAATTTTTTGTTTTAGGAGGTGATCAGTGTGACAAAAGTTGTCTTTCCGAACCAGATAATGTTGTATAATTTTCCGTGTATTTAGATACATAGTATGTCTATACATATTATTAAAATAAACCTTGGCCAAGAGCAATTTCTGACAACTGGCCTATTAATTTACAGTTTGAAATGTTGACTGCAATGTAACTTGGTACTCTGTGGTCTTGTCACCAATCTTTTGTCAACATATTCTAAAAGTTGGTCTCACAAGGCATACTTGGATACACTAGACTACAGTGAAGAACACTACTCCTAAGTTTAGAGCGATGTACAAATTAGCCAAAACCAAATGAAGCATTCTGGCTAATGTCCTATTTTAGCGTTCCAAGTGAAGTTCGTTTCTTCACCAACTGCACTGTGCCTTACCAGGCTCAAATGTGAATGCTCTAGCAAAGTCATTGCACACTGGGCTAGAAAAGTACCATCCAGGCACAACCTGGACCTCCAGACCCAAAACGTTTTTTAGAGTACAACTCCTAGAAATGAGGAGTCTATAAGGTAAAAAATGTAGTACATTGGTTACTTCGTGCCAGCTACGCTTTTTATCTCGGATCATTTATTGTAATGGACATGTACGGCATGAAATGCAGGAGGCACATTCATGAACATCAGAGGTGGTAATTAAGAACTTTTCCCATAGAGATAACAGACTTTGGACGTAGACTATTCCAAAATTATTCACGAAATGCTCTTTGAAAAATTCCATGCAAAGCCTTTCTGATAATTTAATGCACATCTAATTTCAGAGGCAATCAACCAGGGCAACAAACTGTAGTAGCATATATTTGACATAAAAAAATTGAAACATTTAATGAGTAGATGTTTGCTACAATACTTGTAGTAAACCGTTTCACGGCCAGTTTAATGTGGACAGTATGGTTGTGGGATAGAAGATTGTATGCTGCTAAGGTATCGCATATGTACCTACAAGTATAGTATATCTACAATTGTATATTTGATTCATTACTTCAAAGCCGACATCATTGATAGAAGCATTCTTATGAAATAAAGGAAGCTGTAAACTCCGCTCGCATTACCCGGCAGCTGTTCCAATATAAAATCTTATACACATTTGTAAAACTAAAAAAATGTATGGTTTCTTAAAATGATCCTAGAATGTTTTTTTTGATTATATATACATAATTTAGGAAAAATGGAAGTAAGCTTAGTGAATATACCTAAAATTATTTACAAATTGAAAAAGGCGGACAGTGGTTAGAGGGAGCTTTGTTAAACTATTATGCAATTTTTAAGGTCCACTCTAATTACAATTTCTTTAAGACATCGTTAAATGAAACTGTGCTTGATGGCGAGTCCCTATTAGGAAATTGTTTCCAATTCATAAAAAAAATAAGCCCCAATTTTTAAAGAAAGTTACAAAATTGCACCCTCAGGTCTTCGACCTTGCATGGGTGTGCATTATTTCAGGAATTCTGTTCAGTTTACAGAAGTAGGCCTGTAAACCTACAACAGTTGTAGGTGTCCAGGCCTACTTCTAGCAAACTTTTGTGAATTCCATTTTCTCATGAACAAATATACAAGCATGTATTTGCTCATGTGAGTATCTGATGAATGCAGATTAATTTCTCCTTTTTTTCCACCTTCCGCTTGAATTGGGAGGATCTCTTCCCACCCTGGAAAATCATGACCATTGTCAGTTGTGCATTTACCGCCTTTTCTGGGTGTGAATGAGTTGGCGAATTACCTTACCCATTAATATTCCATTACATTACAGTACATTTCTAGTTGTGCTCTGGGTCGGACTGGTTCCTAGGGCTATCGGGCAGTGCCCGATGGCCTGGTCTGACAAATGCAGTGTGTGGGCTGTTTTCATTTTTGGCGGACTTTTTTTTGCAGTTTGTGGGCCTGGCTTATAGCCTGGTGGGCATTTTTTTTTACTCTTGATTCCCCTGATATTACCTTAAGCATTGACTGCAGAGCAAACGCATACATGCAGTTTTCCAATCCTTACAAAATACCCATACAGCGTGTCTTTACAAGTTCAAAAGTGGCCTGATTTGACTTTTTTTTTTTTTTTTTTTTTTTTAGCTCTCTTGTTCGCTTAGGGGGTTCACATTTTATTTTGCTGCCCTGGGCTATGTGTAGTACCAGTCTGACCCTGGTTGTGCTCACACTTGCAAGGAATTCCAGCCTCTGTTAATATATTTGTCCACACTGAAATCTTCTTTTTATGAGCATAAAACTAACTTGTACACATGTAAGACAAACTTTCACATCATAACTTTGAGAATTGGGCCCATAACATTTTGACTCAGACAAGACTTAGGGGCTGATTACGATGACGGGCATCCTTGGTCTGCCCGTCATCATGGCGGTGTCTGGGACCGCCACTGCGATTAGGATGCGTCCATACTGGCGAGCGCATCCTGGGCTTTTAACCTTACGGGTGGTGCTGCTGGCTGCAGCACCGTCCGCAATGTTAAAAGTGCTTGCACTGCATTTCCCTGCACTACGTGGCAGGAACCAAGCGGTGCCTGCCACTTGGTGCATGGAAATGCAGGGGGGTACCATGGGTACCCCCCAGTGCAGCGACATCCCCTCTCCCCCTAAACAAAGTGGGCCCGCAACGGGTCCCCAAACCCAATCCCCGCCAGCCTTTCGATGCTGCCATGGAAAGTCCTTTTTAAACCCACATCTTTATTTGGTTACACGTTGCCTTTTAGGCACCGCCACCATATTAGTGGCCCTGCTCCATCCGTCAGGCAATCGGTGCGTTTGCCTTTGGCGGTGAAGCGGCGAACGGACTTTGTGTCCGCCGCAGTACCCACTACCATCCTATTTTGGCAGTGGGTAAATCACTATGTGATGGTGGAAGGCCCGGTGGTGGCCTTACTTCCGCCATCATAATGACCCCCTTAGACTTTGCAGCACAATTCTCATCTATTCAAAGTAAATGTCCAGTCATTGATATAGAGCGATTGATATATGCTTAGTTATGGCAAACAATGCAACTGAGGCACAGTCAGTTGAAGTGATATGCCCAAAGATTACAATTTGTGCCAGTCTCTTTGAGTCACAGTTGACAACATAGGCCCTGGACTGCAGGTATAATTCAGACTCCTACAAAGATAAATAAAGTGGCTTGTATAGACTACATACACAAGTAGAACGTCTGCATACATAAAGACTGTGATAGTCAATGATTTGACACAACTGCTATGTTGAGAAGCATATATAATCGGAAAGGTGGCATAATTGGAGCCTTGCTGGAATCCAAACACTGACATAATGAGCAGTGGGATAATCAGAGAAGCGGTTATAAGAGCTCCTATACAACAATGCCAAAATCTGTTGCCTAACTACATGGCACTGAAGAGGAGGAGTGACTTATTTTACCTTGCAAGTAGATTGCCAAAGCATCTCATCCGTTGAAAAAATTACGCTTCCCTGGACAACCTGCACGACTGCAGGTTTTGATAATGAAAACCACACTATCAATATACTCTCCTGTGGCAATAACATGAACCATTCATGATCAACACAGCTTTACAGACTTTGTAATTTCTTAGTAAGAAAAACATTCTCAGTAAGAAATGCCTCTTGCCTTTGACATATATTCACATTTGTTAAACCCAGCTCACAAGCCTTAACACAAAACATTAAATTAAGACCTTTTGTATAAAGAAACCTTAAGCAATCTTCAGGTAGACATTAATGCATTTAAACATTAACCATGCGTGACTCACCTGAGATACAAACAGTAATTTTGAGCAGAACTGAGAAACTGCATGTCATAATTAACAATTGTCCGTCATCTGAAAGCAACACCAAACTCTAGCCAGACTTTGTTTTTCACTAAGGCAGGGACAGATCCTCTTTGACTTCTTCCTTTTGTGCCTTGGTTGTGTAGCAGCCCTCAGGACACTTTAACCTCTTCAAAGGCAGCAACTTCAGGACCTTTACCAAAGTTAGTCTGCAGCAAGCTGCTCCGAAAAGGTACCCTTCTGTAAAGGGGACCCATATTCTTTTTCCTCTACTGGGCTCCTGCCCACCTTCCTGGGTTCTTCTGACCTCCTTACGTGATTGATCTCGGTTCTTTGTCCTTTCTGCACTGCTGTGATCTCGTTTTCTAGGCGGCTTCCTTCTGTCGGGCATACATCCAGAACCTTTTCCACAGCAGGTCTAGCCACTTCTTGACACTTGTAATTCCTACACATCCTGCTAAATTGATAGTCACTGGCCCATGAGAATACTGACACACATAACTGGGGTTCAACCCATTATTTATTGTGCTTCTGTAGATGTGAATTTCAAAACGTTATCCCTCCATCTTGTTTCAGGCTATTATTTCATTTTTGTGCCCCCTAATTTGGGTGTTGGGGATAGTTTGATACATAGTTGTCTAGTTTAGTCCAGATTTTCCCCTTAATCTGTGATGAGGATTTAAGATATGTATTCAGTTTGTTAATTGTGCCTCTTGTAAAGTGAATCCATTCCCACCAGGCGTGGGAGGGCAATTTGGATGAGAGGATGACCTTGAGACCAGTTGTAACTTGTATATCCCAAAAGATTTGTTAGTCTTTGTTCAGTGTTTGTTTTACTTCCTGTGGAAGAATATCTAGTGTAATGGCCGCTCAGCTTGGAGCCCACTTTATGTGAAGAATTTATGATATGGTTTCACTGATATCCTTCCACTACTGTTTAGTAAAGGAACATTCCCAAAGCACGTTTTTAAGTCCCCTGTTTTCTTCTCGCAACTCCAGCAAGTGTCTGAGGAGCGGAGGCCTAGTTTATAAAGTTTGGCCGGGGTCCAGTGTGCCATTTTGGCAATCCAGTAGCAACATTGTGCCAGTGAGGGGGTTAGTTTGTTGATGGTAAGGTTTTTCTCATATGGACAACCAGTCCGGTTTTGTCACTTGGGTGTAGCTTGGGTTGGCCAGTAGGGTTTGCCATGTAGCCTGGATGGATTTGGTTAGCGTGAACTTAGTGGGGGGGAAAGGAGAGCGTATAATTGGATGCCAGGTGATCCCCTTTGCTGTAAGTAAATAGGGTCTTTGGAAGATCTGGATAAGTTGGTGGTTTACGTCTGAGAATGAGTAATTTGATTTTTAAGAAGTGAAAGAAGTCCATATCTTTGATGTCGAACTCCGTTTTGAGCTGTGAGAAGGGTATGAGTTCTGAGGGGGTGCCAGTCTCACCTACCGATAGTATGCCCTTTTGCGCCCTTATCTCAATGAATAGCATTCTACCTTCAGGTTTTTGTTTTGCTATAAGGAGGCTAAGTGCGAGTGGCGCATTTTGTTGGTTAAATTGTCATTGATTTTGCATATGGCCTGTGCTATACATAAAGTATGTTAGTGTTCTGGTTTGAATTTCTTAATAGTTTAAAAGGGATGCGAGGGATAGCGATTTAGCCAATTTTTTCCAATGTTTAGCCAGGAGGGAGAGGTATTGGAAAGTGGGTAGAAACCACTATCTTCCTTGTTTTGCAAGGAAAGCGTGTTAATATCTCCTGTAGTCTGGTAGGTTTTGGCCACCTAGTTTTTTGGGAAGTCTTTAGTTTCTTTAGTGCGAGTCTTGATGTTTTTGGGGGATTTCCATAGAAACTCGGTAAGTATTGCATCTATTTTCACAAACAAGGTATCAGAGAGATATATAGGGGACATACTAATTGAAAAGATAATAAGGGGCTTGATCATCATTTTGATGGATTCTATTCTTCCCTACCAGGTGATAAATTTGTACGACCATTTGTCAATGTTGTCCTTAATTTTGTCAGGTATCTTTTGTTTATTCAGGACCATGGAGTCTTTGAGATTTTGGGTGAACCATATGCCTAGGTATCTTAATGTGTTAGAGGCCCATTTAAGTCCAGAGGTACTGTCCCTGGAACTATTGCAATGGACATTGAGAGGTAGTACTTCTGTTTTTTCATTAAGACACTATCCTGGCATTTCAGAGTACCTATTGATAGTGGACATGATGTGAGTGAGGGCTGATTCCACATTTGTGGTGAAGAGGAGTATATTATTGGCGTAAGCGGCCAATTTCTGCGGGCCTGCAAAGAAAGGAATGCTGGGGATGAGAGTCATCTCTTATTAATGTAAGAGTAGGTTCTAGTGTTAGTAAGAATAGCATGGGACAGAGAGAGCATCCTTGCCTGGTGCCTTGTTGAAGGTTAAAAGTGTTGATAAATTACCCATTAATTTTTAGCCTGGCTTTAGGTTCTTTATACAAGCCGAGGATTATTTTGGATAGGGAGGGGCCTAAACTGAAAGAGGTGAGCATCGCATGGAGGAAGGCCCACGAGACCTTGTCGAAGGCCTTCTCTGCATCCAAGGCTATCATGTAGGCAGGCAAGATAAGGATATCAGCACTTGATCTCCCCTTTATAAAGCTGGATTGGGAGAGATGAATGATATTTTTTAGGATAGGCTCAAGTCTGGGAGCTAGGATTTTTGCATACATTTTGCAGTCAATGTTTATAAGTGATATGGAATGATAGTTTTTGGTATTGGATGGGTCTTTCCCTTCTTTAGGTATAACTATTATATTTGCCTCAGCAGCAGAACCTCCGACAGTGCCTGTGGATGAAAAGTGTTTAAAAGGTTTCTCTATTCTTAGGACACCCCTGACCTATTCTTAGGACACCCCCGCGCCGCACGGCCACCAGCTGTCGCATGTGCCCCCCGCCTGCCTGCTGCTGCCCTCAGCCTTCCTGAGCCTCCGGAGCCCTCCCGCCCTCGGGCCACGCCCCCCCGCCGCCGCTCGCGGCTCCCGCATCCCCGTCTTCCTGTAGCTTCGTTCGGTCCTTGTGCTGTATTTTAATTTAATTGTATTGTACCTCTTTTTGCTGTGCCAGTACTGTTGCCCCCCCTGTGCTGCTGTCCCCTGCACCCACCCACCCCGCTCCCCGCTTCCCGCCGCCGGGAGTGTGGACACGCCCCCTTCCTCCCCGCTCCCGCCTCCCAGCTGCACCTCCCTCCCTGCACTTGGCCATAAATGGCGACCGTGCAGCGCAGGTGAGTGTGACCTATTCTTAGGACACCCCCGCGCCGCACGGCCACCAGCTGTCGCGTGTGCCCCCCGCCTGCCTGCCGCTGCCCTCAGCCTTCCTGAGCCTCCGGAGCCCTCCCGCCCTCGGGCCACGCCCCCCCGCCGCCGCTCGCGTCTCCCGCATCCCCGTCTTCCTGTAGCTTCGTTCGGTCCTTGTGCTGTATTTTAATTTAATTGTATTGTACCTCTTTTTGCTGTGCCAGTACTGTTGCCCACCCTGTGCTGCTGTCCCCTGCACCCACCCACCCCGCTCCCCGCTTCCCGCCGCCGGGAGTGTGGACACGCCCCCTTCCTCCCCGCTCCCGCCCCCCAGCTGCTCCTCCCTCCCTGCACTTCGCCATAAATGGCGACCGTGCGCACGCGCAGCGTTGACGCGCAGCGGGCGCGCTGATTGAGCGCCGAAGGTGCGCCAAAGGTAAGCCCGTCTGCGGCCGGACCGCGCCTAGCGCCAGGACCCCTGGCCCCCGCAGACCCCAACCCACCCGCCGGACGTACGACACCGCCACCCTCAACGCACTCAACGCCGGCCGATTCCCGGGATGCTTCCAAGCCACCCCGAAACACACCCACGGACCCTTCTGCTGCAACGCCTGCAAGTTCACCTGCATCCGGACCAGCACTACTCCAGCACCAACCAAGACCAAGACGAGCAACAGCAGCAGCCACCTGAAATGCATCCTGCTCAACACCCGCTCCATCCACAGACACGCCATCGAGCTCTGGAACCTGCTCGACACAACCTCACCAGACGTCGCCTTCCTCACGGAAACCTGGATGAACGCCTCTTCAGCGCCCGACATCGCCACCGCCATCCCAGACGGCTACAAGATCATCCGGAGGGACCGCGTCAACCAGACTGGAGGAGGCATCGCCATCGTCCACAGGAACACCATCCGCATCACGACCAACACCGATGACACCCTCGCACCCGCCGAGCACCTGCACTTCCAGGTCCACATCAACCCCAAGACCACCCTCAGAGGCACCCTCATCTACAGACCCCCGGGACCACGCACACAATTCAGCGAAGACATCGCCGACTTCATCAGCCCGCACGCCCTCCCCTCCGCTGACTACATCCTCCTCGGGGACCTCAACTTCCACCTGGAGAACAACAACGACCGCAACACCACCACCCTGCTGGACAACCTCGCCAACCTCTGACTCAAGCAACTGGTGACCACCCCCACCCACTACGCCGGCCACACGCTTGACCCCGTCTTCTCCTCCAGCAAGGACATCTCCTTCAGCCACGCCACCGGACTCCACTGGACGGACCACAGCTGCGTCCACTTCAGCTTCAGAAGGACCACGGTCCACCACCACCAGCAACAGGCCGCACGCAGAAGCTGGAACAAGATCACAGCCGAGCAGCTCGCGACCTCCCTGAGCATGAACCCTCCCACCAGCGCAACGAACCCAAGCCAGGCGGCCATCAACCTCGCGAAGTGGATCAGCAACTGCGCACGACCTCGCCCCTCTGAAGACCCCGCAGACCCGCTAGCAAGAAAGCCCCATGGTTCACCAACGAACTCAAGAGCTCCAAGAATAACTGCCGAGCCCTCGAGAGAACATGGCGCAGAGACCCAACACCAGACAACATGACTGCCCTCAAGCTCGCCACCCGAAAACACCACCAACTCATCCACACCACCAAGAAAACCGCATTCAAGGAACGACTGGACAACAACGCACACAACAGCAAGGAACTCTTCACCATCGTCAAAGAGCTCTCCAACCCCAACGCCGGAAACAACGACATCACCCCTTCGCAAGACCTCTGCAACTCCCTCGCCTCCTACTTCCACAACAAGATCGCTGATATACACAACAGCTTCAGCACTCAACAGATGCACGCCACGACCGAAACACCGCCCCCTACCACCACCCTCCGTGCCTGGACCCCGATCAGCACCGAAGACACCGTCTGCACGATGAACTCCATCCACGCCGGATCCCCTACCGACCCCTGCCCTCACCACGTCTTCAACAAGGCCGACGCTGTCATCGCACCCCACCTGCGGGACATCATCAACTCCTCCTTCGACACCGCCACCTTCCCAGAGAGCTGGAAGCACGCCGAACTCACCGCTCTACTAAAGAAGCCATCAGCCGACCCCTCCGACCTCAAGAACTACCGCCCCATCTCTCTGCTCCCGTTTCCTGCAAAGGTCATCGAGAAGACCGTCAACAAACAGCTGGCCACCTTCCTCGAGACCAACGGTTCCCTCGACCTCTCGCAGTCTGGCTTCCGGGCCACCCACAGCACCGAGACCGCCCTGATCGCAGCCACCGATGACATCCGAGCACTGCTTGACAACGGAGAAACAGCAGCCCTCATCCTCCTAGACCTCTCCGCGGCCTTCGACACTGTCTGCCACCGTACACTAGTGCAGCGTCTCAGCAACGTCGGAATACAGGGAAAGGCATTGGAGTGGATCACCTCCTTCCTCGCAGAAAGGACACAGAGAGTACGCCTCCCCCCGTTCAGATCTGAAGCCACCGAAGTCATCTGTGGTGTTCCTCAAGGCTCCTCGCTCAGTCCTACCCTCTTCAACATCTACATGAGCCCTCTCGCAGACATCGCACGCCAGCACAACCTCAACATCATCTCCTACGCCGACGACACCCAGCTGATTCTCTCCCTCACCAACAACCCCGCCACCGCCAGAGCCAACCTTCACGAAGGGATGAAAGAGGTAGCCGAATGGATGAGGAACAGCCGCCTGAAACTGAACTCGGACAAGACGGAAGTCCTCATCCTGGTATCCTCACCCTCCGCCTGGGACGACTCGTGGTGGCCCCCCGCCCTAGGCAGCGCACCCAAACCAACAGACCGCGCACGCAACCTGGGCTTCATCCTGGACTCCTCCCTCTCCATGACCAAACAAGTCAACGCCGTCTCCTCATCGTGCTTCAACATCCTGCGCATGCTACGTAAGATCTTCCGGTGGATCCCCACCGAGACCAGGAAGACGGTCACCCAGGCCCTCGTCACCAGCCGTCTGGACTACGGCAACGCCCTCTACGCCGGAACCACCACCAAACTCCAGAAGAGACTCCAGCGGATCCAGAACGCCTCAGCACGACTCATCCTGGACATCCCCCGTCGTGGCCACATCTCCGGACACCTGAGAGACCTGCACTGGCTCCCGGTCAACAAGAGGATCACCTTCCGACTCCTCACCCACGCACACAAAGCCCTACACAACCAAGGCCCAGGATACCTCAACAGCCGCCTCAACTTCTACGCACCCAATCGCCAGCTTCGATCGACCGGCCACGCCCTTGCCGCCGTCTCCCCGCATCCGCAGAGCCACCACGGGGGGACGGTCCTTCTCCTACCTCGCCGCCAAGACATGGAACTCCCTCCCGACCCACCTCCGCCTGACCCAGGACCACCTCGCCTTCAGGAAGCAGCTCAAGACCTGGCTGTTCGAGCAGTAGCGGACCCCCCCCTCCCCCAGCGCCTTGAGACCCTCTGGGTGAGTAGTGCGCTATATAAATGCCTGATTGATTGATTGATTGATTGATTGATTGATTGATTGATCTAGAGGAGTAATGAGGGATGAACTCCAGGTCTAAAATGAGAAGGGAGGGAAGCTATCCAGGCCTAGGGCCTTCCTGGCTTTCAGCTTTTTAATAGCTTTTAAGATTTACTGGTGTGGGTACATTTTCCAAGAAAATGTTTGATTTAGGTCTCATGACTTAAAAATCATGAACATTGCATTTACTAGCCAGATCTACCAATGCTTTGTGGGAGGTCACCGCTTTGCCACACATAACTTGCCAGAATGTTACAACTAGTGCTTTAAATGAGCAGGTTTTTTCCCATACTGAGTTTCTGCACTTCTTTCATTTGAAAGGTAGAGTACCTGAAGTGCTGCAATACATTTAATAGCAGAGTACTTGCACTTCTCATGAGCAAATAGGTACTCTTTATTGGTGAGTACGAGCACCTCTATATTTCCATGTAAAGCACTATATACAACCGACTCGAGAATTGTTATAGGATGGGTTGTCTGTTGCTCTGCAGGCAGGTTGTGATATTGTGTACTCTGGGCTAGGGCAGTGAGTCAAGTGGGGCCGTCTACTCCCACCCGGAAGACATCCAAGCAGAGGTCATAAATGTGCCTTCTTTTCTGAAATTATTCTTTCTTTTTTTAAATGTAAATAGCAAATGGGAGCAGTACATCTGTGATATTGGTTCCAGTTATATTAGAATGACCAGTAATACTGTCAATTCATGTTATATGTCACAGAGGAGATTTAGAATGTTTCACTTGTTAAGTAACCAAAAGGTAGCAAAGAAATTCTAACATCAGTAACGTTCAAGCAGCTCTGAGTGCAACAAGCAGTTCTCACTGCTAGCAAGGGAAAAATGAGGGAACAGGATTTGGAAGGATATGGTGGATACAGGACTTCTCGGATTACCTTAATTTACCTATTTGAAATGTGCCCAGTATCCACAACGTGTATACATAAAGTTATTGATTCTGATCCCATGATCTCCGGTCCATATATAATGTTCTTCTAAGGGTCTGTTCAGAGTGTGCAAATGCTATTATGACTCGGTCTTCACTTCCTCTGTATTTCTAATATCTTCAATGTAAGTATCTGCATCAGGGTTTAAAATACTTTCCAGAAGAGAGGCCCATAGGTTTTTTGGTAATTTCCATCGAGTCTTGCACTTTACATATTATCCTCTTGTGCAAGGCAAATCTGAAAAGCTCTGTTAAACATTCCCATGAACTGGTAAAATCCAAGCTTTCTAATTGTGGAGAATACAAATCTTCTGAATACAAAGAATTTCTCACAAAATGTGAAAGTGGAGGAGGGTCCAAGGGACAGTTTAAAGACCTGCTACAGCATAAATCCCCTTATCCATATACGTTTTACAACAGATACTGAGGGTCTAACGATTCAAATATACACAACTCTAACACCCTAGACAAATGAAACCTCCAAATTGACTACAGTGAGTGACAAAAGAAAGCTATAATTCCCATCACCCACCAAAGGTGGCTTATCATCATCTGGGAATTCAGGACTGAGCTGAGAGGACCAACCACTCTGATGGTAATGGTGGTCACTCAGTTGTCCCAGTGGTGAAACAAATGGTAGGGTGACGGTTGCAGTGCAAAAATTAAACAAAAAAGTGCTATTAAAAATGGCTATCCAGATGCTATAAACTTTATTCTGGCGCTATCGTGATGCCATTGATAAAACCTGTGCGTAAACAGTTTAACAAATAACTGTTAGATCGATGGTCTACATGTTTCGGCAATCTGGACTGTGTGTCCAAGCTCTCATCAGGACCCAAATACGCTACTGCAAAATGTGATAAACAATATAAACACAAGAGTTTAAGATTTCCACCAGTAAAGTATACCATACAACCTGGTTTGTTCTGTATGTCCCAATGGAACTGTTACAGGTAAGAAACCTAAATGTGAATTAGATAAAAGGAGGTTCAGCTGGGTGTTAGTGGCAATATAGAACGTACGTATGAAAACATATTGTGTATTTTCATTTGTCATAATCTTAGTATTGACATGACTTGAAGTAAAATAGTACTTAAACTGTGCACTTACCCGGATAGTTATGGGCATGCACCTCACCTCGCCTGGCATCTGCTCAGGATATTGAGGCACCGCTCTACAAAAGGTAATTTCAGGTAAACTTATTTAGAATTAATCCCAGTGAACAAGATATGTTCAGGTCACCGGAACTACCAGAAATAATCTTATGAGCATTATGCTAGACAAGTGTAAAAACAAGGCAGAGAATTGGTCTAAAAACAGAGTAAGTGAAACACTTCTCTTAATAAATCTTTCATGACAGACAATGAAAAACAATGACCGCACTTTGATGCCAGAAACTACAGTGTATATCTGTATATAATGATGGAACACTGTTGTGCATATTAGAGAAAACAGAACCATCATGAATTATACGAATCAGAAATAAATTTAGCCAAGCTCCTAGATTGAGGTATTAAAGTGAAGCGTACAAAGTCCGCTAATATTAACACACAAAACGGGATGCGTTTGTGGTTTGTCACGCTCCGTAGGACGTAAATATGACAGAGCTCCATTAAATCCTGTGGTCACTAGATTCAAAATACTAGAAAGAGTATTCAGTGCAAAAATCACATACATACTGATGTTGACACGCACTTTCGCGGCGTTCCGATATAATAATTACATGGTTATTTAAAAATGAACGAGCGCAGCACTCACCTGTCCGTCGGTACCCCGCTCTGTCTTCTGAGCTTGAAGGGGAGGCACTCGACGGACGGGACTTGCGCCGTAATAACGCATCAGGTTGCAGAGTACCAAGCACTTCCGGGTCAGTGTGCTCACACGTGGTTTGGGCACACCAGCGTAATACCGGAAATGACCGGGAAATGTAGTTCCAAGCAGCCAAATGCAGATTTGTGTAGTTTAAGCGTGATTTAAGCGTTAAAAGGCACTTCACATAAGTATTAGGAGCCACAAGCTGCCGTTTTAGATGGTTTCAAAGCGCCCATATGGGAAATTATGCGCCAGTTGACCACAAGAGTTATATGCATAGTAGAAAATAATCCTACTATACTACATGTACACAGTAAGGTCACGTACAAATAAAATGCTGAATGCCTATTATGATCTGGCATAAATAGATGTGAGACATAGTTGCAGATGGAAACTCAGATGTCTCGTCTCACTAAAGTGACGACCACGGGATTTCGTCATTCAGGCCACAAATGTCACTTTTGAGTTTAAAAACCCACTTCTGTTCTTTTTGGAACAGGAATTTGGTGAAATCTGTGACATGGGCTGGAATGAACGGATGTTCTAAGACCAGCCATCTCAAGTCTTCTGGCTTGTGTTTGAGTGACAGGAAATGGTTGGTAAGTTTTGTGGCCTGTTTACTACGTCTGATCGTACTTTTGTGCTCATTTATGCGTGTCTTCACCCTGCGTGTGGTCATACCCACATAACACAAGGAGCAAGGAAAAGTTATTAGATATATAACCTTGTCTGTGTTGCAGTTAGTGTGTTTTTTGAGGACCCAGGGAATGCCAGTGCCTATGTCAATCGTCTTGGTGGCTTGTGTCTGTGGACATGCCGCACATTGGCCACATGGGAAATGTCCCTGAACTGGGGGCAGATCCCATAAGGTATTAACGTTGGTTGAAACTTTGGTTTTTGGTCTATTATGAACAAGACTGTCTCTGAAATTGGTGCCTCTTTTAAATGAAAAAAGAGGATAAGGCAAACTCTCACCGCCTATATTAAGGACCCGCCAATGTTTGCGCACCGTCTTCTGTACTTGGGTGGACCAAGTACTAAAGGTGTTGACAAACGTCATTCTAGACAACGGAGGCTTAGGCACGGGTGGTTCAATAAGGGCTCCTCGGTTATTATTCGAGGCTCTTTTCCAAGCCCTTTTCACTAGGCGCTTCGGATAGTGTCTATCTCTCAATTGACTAGAGAGATCTTCTGCATGCTGATTGAAGGTGCTAGTCTCAGAACAATTTCTGCGAATTCGCAGAAACTGTCCAACTGGCAGATTTTCACGGAGTGATCTAGGATGATGGCTGTTATAGCTCAAAAGTGAGTTTTTTGAGAGCGGTTTTCTGTATAGTTCACTGCCAAGTGCGCCTTCGTTCGGAAAAATCACTATGTCTAAAAAAGGCAAACGATTTTTGTCAGAAGTCACTGTGAACCGCAGGTAGTCATTCCTTGAGTTCAGCCAGGCATGAAAATCAAGGAGTGATGACAAAGATCCTTGCCAGACCACCAGAATATCATCAATATACCTCTTCCAGACTTTGATCCGATCCCGGAAAGGATTAGTCTGAATGAGGACATTGTTCTGCTCAAAGAGATGGACGTACAGATTGGCCAGGCTGGGAGCAAAAATGCTCCCCATAGATGTGCCAGAGACTTGAAGGTATATTGTCTCCTCGAATTTGAAAAAGTTTTCCATCATAGCCAGCCTGGCCAAATCCATGATGAAGTGTACTGGTGTTATAGAGTCCAAATCTCTTGTGTCCAATAGACTCTCAATTGCTTGTAAAGTTTCTATTTGTGGAATCGAGGTATATAAAGATTCCACGTCGAAACTAACTAGGAGATCGGTTGACACATCATAGTTTGTATCTGGTAACAACCGTAAGACATCCTTGGTATCTTGCAAATAAGTTGGCATTTCCTTGACCAGTGGGCGAAGGAAAAAGTCTACAAAAGTGGAGAGAGGTTCCAAAAGGGAACCTATCCCGGAGATGATGGGTCGTCCTGGAGTGGGTTTTTGATTCTTATGTATTTTTGGTAATACATAGAAATAAGGCATCACAGGATGTGAGGGTGTTAAGAAACGAGCTTCCTGCTTGGTTATCCAGCCAGCTGTTTTCGCATCCTCAACCAAGGCGAGAATCTCTCTAGTGAGTCTAGGGGTGGGATCTTCAGTCAAGCGTTTATATGACCTTGGGTCATTAAGTTGTCTAAGACATTCCCTACGATAGTCCTCAGTGTCTAGAATGACAATGGCCCCACCCTTATCGGCCGGTTTGATAATGATGGATTCATCATTAGCCAACATAGTGAGGGCTTGTTTCTCACTTTTACTCAGATTGTGATAGACTTTGTCTTTTCTAGATTCGAGACCAGTGATATCGTGGATGACAGCTTGTTCAAACACTTTGACTCGATCAGGTATTAAGTGAGTCGGAGGGTTAAATGTGGATGGTAATTTGAGACCTGTATTCTTATCAAAGGGATCATCCGGGGATGTAGAAAGTTCCTTATCTTTGAAGAAAAAGTGTAACCGGATTTTGCGAAAGAATTTGGCCATTTCAACTCTGAGTTGGAACAAGTCTCCCTGATTGGTTGGGACATAGCCCAAACCTTTGTTAAGGACCTGTAATTCAAGTGGCGTCAGAGTCCTAGCACTCAAATTCAAGACTAGATCGTTGTGTCCGTGCTGGTCCCTGGTTGTGGTTGTGGTTGCCCTTTCCTGCTGCGAGTATTGGGCAGTTGTTGGTCCATCTGCCAATGTACCTGCGGCTGCCCTCTCCTTTTGCCTCTGCTTCGTCCACGGCCTACCCCTAAAAAAGGCATTTGTCCGGGAAATGAAGGAGGTGGTGCTGCAAAAGGGGGAATGTGTTGAGTAAAGGGGGGAATCTGATACCCCCAAGGGACTGGTGGCCACCATGGTCCTCCTGATTGATAGGGATTAGGCATACCACGTCTTTGATAAGGACGAGACTGTTGTCCTCCTCCTCTCCTAGGTGGTTGCACATTGTTTTCGGTCTCTGAATCGGTAGAGTAAGCATCAGATCCTGACGAGGAGTAGTTAGAGCCATATCTTCTCCCTTTCTTATTAAATTGTGGTGGAACATATTGCTCACTAGTGTAGGGATAGACTTTCTCCATAGAGAAGCGAGCCAAGTCTTTCTTAAACTTCTCTATTTTCGTCACTAGGATCGTGTCTTTGTGTTCCTTATTGGACCTATTTGTCTCTTCTAAATTCCGTTTGAAGACAGCACTAGATATGGTGGTCTTAATCTGGCCTTCAAGTGTCTGTATCTCGATAAGGATGGCGTCCGCCACCCTTTTAGCTGTGTTTTGTGTATGTAAAATCTTAACCTAACTATAATGTACCTGCAACCTTTGTTTTTTTTGTGTGATTTTCTAAGGTTTTTTTAAATTCTATTTCCTAACTATTCTGTCCCTGTAATCTTTGGTTTGTTTTCAGTGAGTTTGTAGGGTGTTTTAAAGTAAAGGAATATTTAATTAACGTATGTTGTTCCAATCACCATTGCACATTGCTTTTTTTGGCCCGGGTAACCATCCTCCTGGGCCCACCATCATATTTATGAGGGAGGGGGCATATATTGCCCCACTCCCAGGCTGATTTCAGCTCCGAGGTTCCCATCCCCCAGAGCCCATCCAAAGTTCATAAGGGACAGGGGGCATGCAGCACCCCCTTTCCCAGGCCTATATCTGCCCCAAGGAAACTAACCCCTGAGGCCCGGTGATTTAGTAGAGGGGGCTGCATTCTCTCTAACCCCCCCCCCCCCAAGATTTGCAGAGGATTTGCATCCCTAGATATATCTTTTTTCTTTAATAACTTAAAAACTACTGAACTGATGTGCACCAAATTTCTAAAAGAACTTTCTGGACATAGATCTACCTTATTGCAAAATTTGGTATAATTACGTTCAGTGGTTCGGGCTGTAGTCGTTTCTGAAATCCCTATGGGAAACTGCATGTGGAAAAAGCGATTTGGGGACCTCCTCCCTTTTTTTTTTCTTTTTTCTATGCCCCTCTTGATGAATCTGCCCAAAACTCTCCAGACAGCTGCTGAAGTAACTTGGGGGGGGGGGGGGGGGGCTTAGTATTGTAGAACTGTTTGAAATAAGCTATGTAATGGTGTGGGTTTAGCTTCTTTCATATTTGTAGACCCTTTTCTTGCATTTATGTATAGTGTCCTATGGGTTAGCATTGTGGCATGCTATTAAGACTGAAGTCTGACTTTTTTTTTATTACTGCTTTCATTTCTCTTTTTATAATTTAGGAGTGCCGCATTTTTAAGTAAAATCTGACTCCAATCCACGACAGCCACTGAAAACTGTTGGTGGAGAGCCAGAGAATTTCTTATACTCTACTTGGGCGTCGCCTTTCTTGTTCTACACTTGGTTTAATGTTCTTTGATTTCAACCTAGTGCCGAGGCATAAGGTATCTGTTACTACCTTCTGGAACCATCCTGAATATGTGAGATCTGATATTTCTGTTTTATGGTACCTGTTCGCTGGAGGGTGCAGTCGACGGCCAAAGGGTCTTCAGTTTAGTGGGTTGGTAGGAGGAGCTGTTGAGATGGGAGCAGGGAATGAATTGATGTGGTGTACCTAACCTTTTGCTTCTGCTTTATCAGCCTTCTAAATTGGATCAATCAAAGAACATAAACATGGGATTATGATTTTGTTTACCACTACCATGGGCTATTGATGCGTTTTTTCCACAATGATACAACTGCTTTATGAGCTATTGGCAGGCAACAGTCATAACGTTCTGTACGCTGATGGACTCCTCACCACATCTGAACCCTGCACCCCACACTGCAAATTGCACTTAACCGAATAGTAGATATCTGAAAACTTCTCCAAATTAATTTATAAAGAACTGATTGTTTTAAAAACGAAATATCCTCCTCTTCCATATATTTTTATTTTTAAGTGTGACTTTAAAATAAACTATCAGGATAATTTCCTCCAGCTCGATGGTGAGGGCTTATGCAGCATCAGTTTTTGCAGCTTTGCTGTAAAGCCCTGTTTCTGGTTCCCGCTTGTATGCCAATATCAGCAGAACCCTTGATGCGAAAGTAAGACTAATCTGTTGCACTCTTTATTTGAGGTTAGTATCGGATATGTCATCTAAATGAAGACATGAATCTATGATTACATTTATATTTGAGGTTTAAGTGCACTTTCATCCAAGGGTCTCTTGGCGCTAGCCCCGGAGCTTAATAACTGGCAGAAAGATGAATAAATAGGTTAACAAACTTTTGATGGTTTTACAAAATTAAAAATGATTTGTTATGCAGTGCAATGGAGCAAGCAGTGAATTGCAGATATATGGTACTGACACAGAGAAGTACATGCTTCCATGACAAGTTTTCTGAAAGCAAGGATTCCAAAAATGCACGGAGGTAGCCAAGTTGATATTTCTTGTGGGGTTATAATTTGTAAGGTTCCAGATGATAAACGTACATTTAACCATATGGAATACGGTGAAGGAAACAAAGAATCTTGAAGGGGATGCACTGCATAATAGAAAGCCAATGTAGATCATGTAATAAAGGCCTGGCATGGGGAAAAATAGGGGGCACTGATAACCAGCGTGGTCTGAATTTGTATTGTTTTCAGGCGGGACAACAACAATGCTTTAAAGCCTAGATATAAGCGTATTACAGTAGTCTAGCCTTAAACTAATCAGAGCTGCAACACAGGCATATCTGCAGTTTTTCAAGAGCAGGAGCAATGCAGGGCACAGGCGTCTTGTGTGGAACATACAGGAGGAGGCTACAAAGGATACTTCGTTATTCAACTGGAGATCAGTGTCGGTGCTGATGCCCAAGCTCTTAACTTTTATGGTAAATTGAGGGAAAGTGCCAAAATACTCTTACCAGAAGAGGGTAGCCAAAGATTGGAATTGCCACTGGTGATTAGCATTTCTGTTTTATGTGTATTAAATGTTATCTAGTTGTCTCATTCAGTTTTGTACCGCTGTGAGACCATTTCGAAGAATTGATGCATCCTTTGAAGAATAACTGAATCGGAAAATGAATTGGGGGTTGTCTGTTTCCAAATAAATGTTTAGTCCATAGGAGTGTGACAACAGCAGCAAGATGTTGTAAATAAAGATTAAATAGGTATGAGGAGTGTGCAGAGCCCTTAGGGTCATCCCAAAGATAGGTAATAGATGAAGTATGATAATGACCTAACCTCAGTTATTTTGTGAGATAACTTAAGAAGGAAATAAACCAGTGTGACACCTTCTCCTTAAAGCTGGCAAGCCAAACTTGACTGAAACGAAATGCCCCCGAAAAAGGGATAAGGCGAGTATCTTCAGGAAAATAAGAGCCAGAAGATCATGAAAACAGTAAAAATGAATGGGATCTGTGTCTGGCAATTAAAAGTTTCCTCAAGTGTGTTCCGTCAAAGGTGGTGTCATCATAGGAGGTCGGAGGATCCAATATTGACTGGCTGTGTCGGCTCTAATATGATCAATTTTCTGTACAAAAAACTCTTATGTCATCTTTGCCAAAGGATTGATTACAAGGTAGTTTTTTGTTTGATGAACTAAAAGGTGCTGGTTCATTAGGACTTTTTAAAAGCACCTTTTGTTTGTTACCTGCCTTCACTATTTTGGGTTTGGAATGGTGACTTTTTCCAGCCTTGCTGGAATGTTTGTATCAGATGACTTCTGTTTAGATCTCAGAACTTCATTGCATTTGCACCTCAAATTTCTTTCAGTTTATGATGCCCCCTGGAGGGAATTTAGTTTTATTTATTGATTTAAGGAAATGTTTTAACAGTGAATTGATTAATTACCCTTGATTCTGGCCATGTGATGTAGAACAGATGAGGTTGTGACACAATGAAATTAATATTTAAAAGAGGAGTGCAGAGTTGTGTAAACTATTGTCTTTCTATGAATGATTTTGACAAAATTGGCCAAAATTGCAGTGCAGGTTTACACCCTAAGTTGTGGCATTACTAAATTGGTTCTCTTTTATTGGATGCAACACATTTTCAGCTACTGTGTTGACATAGGCTTTACAATTGCACATTGAATTAACTGTTCATATCATATCCCAAGCACTAGCTTTGGAGGTGTGTTTGAGTTTGCAAAAAATAAATATTCACAAGTGGCCCTTATTTTTTAGGGGTCATCTTGGTGTAATGTACTTGCCTGAGAGCTTCACATTGCAATACCTACAATATTGCTCAGCTACATTGTGACTCGGAATGTGAAATCAGGCAGACATCCAGCCCGTTTCACATCTATATGCTGGTCGCAGTTAAATGTTGGTATGGTCGACTGGGCCGGGCTACAGCACACTAGAGTAAGTGTCGGCCTACAGGAGCAGCTACTACCTCACAAGTCTTCTGGGGAACCATTTGTGTGTCAGGGCATACCAGTGTTTAACTTGTAAAGACATTGTGGCTTCAGAGCATGTGCAGGCAACTGGTAGGAGGTAGCATGAAAAAGCAATTTTAAATAGTTGCTTTCTAACTAAAAGCAACAATATGAATAGGTTTGATAGTCGCTGTTAGAACTGGGGGTCTCTAGTTGGCACAGGTAGGTACTTGTGACAAATAGGGACCCTTGCCTCTAGTCAGGGTAAGGGGGTACACTCCTAAAATAACCCCTGCTCACCCCCCTTGGTAGCTTGGCACGAGCAGACAGGGTTATCTCAGAGGCAGTGTGTAAAGGATTTGTGAACACATACAGTAACCCAGTGATAACACTATAGATGGACACCACACAAGTTGTGGTATAAAAGTAAGTATTTTTATATAGACTTAACACAAGACCACAAACAACAAAAATCCACAATACTCTACTTTAAAAATGGTAGAAATAGCTTAGTTCTCTTAAGATGGTAAATGCCACACTAAGTTCAATGTACCTTTGGATGTGTAACTCTATACAACGAAAGTGTTGCAGGGAAATGATGCGTCGGTTTCTTAAACGCAAGAACAGTGATGCGTCGGTTCCCTACTGCTGCGTAGGGGACGATGATGTGGCAGTTCTTCTCGGCGTGGGGAGGTGATGCGTCGGTTTCTTACTGCGCGACCATGGCGATGCGACAAGCAGCGCCATGATGCGATGAAGATCCGGTGCAATGAAACAAAATGGCGGCGTCTTCTTGATGCGTGCACGCTTAACGGCCGTGCGGCAACTCAACGAATCTTCTGAGCCGCGGCAGGCCCTGTGACATGCTTCTCTGGCGATGCGACGGCGTCTGCTGCGACACTCTTCCCCAGTGATGTGTGGCGCTTTGGCGATGCGGCAGCACGCTTCCTCAGCGATGCAACGACAGCTGCTGCGGCAGGGTCACGCTTCTCCGGTGATGCAACGGCGTCTACGGCGACACTCTTTTCCGGTGATGCGAGGCGCTTTGGCGATGCGATGGCGGCAGCGGCGGCACTCTTCCCCAGTGATGTGTGGCGCTTTGGCGATGCGGCAGCACGCTTCCTCAGCGATGCAACGACAGCTGCTGCGGCAGGGTCACGCTTCTCCGGTGATGCAACGGCGTCTACGGCGACACTCTTTTCCGGTGATGCGAGGCGCTTTGGCGATGCGATGGCGGCAGCGGCGGCACTCTTTCTCGGCGATGTGACAACTGCTGCGGCAGCGACACGCTTCTTTGTCTTGAGTCACGCTTCCAGCTCCCCGCGACATGCAGTCTCTCAGAAGGCCCAGCTCAACAGCAGGCACTTCAATTCCCAGCAAGGGAATGCAGGGGAGCTGGTTGGTGAAGTCTGTTGTCCCCGAGACTTCAGCAGGAGGCAAGCTCTATCTCAAGCCCTTGGAGATCCTTCACAAGTTGATGAAAGTAGCACAAAGTTCTTTCTCCTTTCTTTGGCAGTCAGACAGCTTCTGCGGGCCAATCCCCTAAGCAGCACTCAGCTTAAGGATAGTTTCTTCCTCAGTTTCTCTGATTCCTCTCCTCAGCAAAGGTTCTTCTTGTTTCCCATACGTGACCTAAAATTCTGGGGTCTGGGTCCCCCCTTTTATACTAATTTTCTCTTTGTACTCTGAAGGCAGAGAGGCCTTTGCCTAGTCTAAACCAGTTCTGGTCAGTCCTGGAGCACTTTGTTGACCAGACTCCTTCTTTCCTTTCACAGTGTAGGCCAGGGACATCAGACGCACCACAGGAGGTGGAGCCAGCATTGTGGAGGGAAGGCACAGCCCTACTCAGGTCCCAGGTGCAACTCCTCCCACCCATCTACATGCAGATCTCTCTATTCAGTCCTGTACTGACTCACCCTATCTCCTGGAATCCCCCAGCCCCTGTCACTCAAACTCCAGACAAGGAATACACAACCTAGCAGAGGCAGGCTCACGGTATGCACGGTAAGAGAAGGCATGGTAAGAGGACGTCCCACTTACGCCTCATGGATTCTTCCAGACCCATAATCATGCCCTTGAGGGTCCAGTTGAACCTTTCAACCAGCCCATTGGGGGTGGTAAGGTGTGGTGAACTTATACGTTACCCCACACTCCTGCCACAGGGACTTCATATACTTGGAAATGAAGTGTGTACCTCGGTCAGACACCACCTCTCTAGGGAACCACACACAGGAGAAAATTCCCATCCGTGCCTGTCCCACCAAGGGGGCCGTCACTGTCCTGAGAGGTATGGCTTCCGGGTATCATGGTCCACCAAGACCAGGATGAAACTGTTGCCCATGGATGTCTTGGGGTCCAGTGGCCCCACAATGTCAATACCCACCCGTTCAAAGGGGTGCTAACCACAGGGAACGGCTGGAGAGGAGCCTTTTGCTTTCTCCCACTCTTTCCACTTGCCTGGCAAGTCTGACAGGTCCTGCAATGAGTGTCTGAATTGTTGCCATTTGGGGCCAATAAAAGTGGGTAACAAGCCTTTCAAAGGTCCTGTCCTGCCCTAAATGCCCTGCCAAAGGCTCTGAAGCACTGGGGTACCACCAGGACACGGACTGACCCAGGCTAAGCAACCTTTGGTTCACTATACAGGAAACCATTCTCCTAGTAGATCCAATGTGATCCAGACTGATCACCTGCTGCCTGGTTTGCAGCCTGCTGCAGCAAACCCACAAGCGAAGGACACTTTTTCTGCTCACAGAACTCTTTCCTGGAGGGTCCTCCTTTCTCCTGCCAGTGGGTCAGCTCAGGCAGGTCCCCCAGTTCAGCTACCTGTTCCCCTGTAGGCTCCAGGGCATCCCCCTCAAGGTCTGCCTCCTCCTGGACCATGGGAACTTCGGAGGCCAGTTTCCCGTGCCCCCTGCCTTTTCTCTTTAAGGCAGGCACCTGGGCCTCCCTCTCGGGCTCCAGATCCTCTTGCACACCCCTACTGGCTGCCATGGACCGTGTGGTCACACATGCCCAGTCAGGCAGACTCAACCTCTCCAAATGAGCACTTCGCTCCACCTTAGCCCAAGGGGAGCTCTCCAAATCGTTCCCCGATAAACAGTCAACAGGCATGGCTGGCCTCACAGCTACTTTGAAGAGTACCAGAGACTCCCCTCTCCTCCCCCACCCCCCACACACACACTCAAATGGAACCTGAGCCACCTTGCAGTGGCTCTCTGTGTTGTCAGCGGCAATAAGTGGGTAAAATGCATTGGGGACCATGTGCTCTTCAGACACCAGATGACACTTGACAGCTGTCACACTGGCTCCTGTGTCTCTCAGAGCCTCCACTCTATGGCCATTGATGGTCACCCACTGCCTGTACTTTTTAGTGTTATCAGGCAGTTGGGTCCTGGGGACCATCTCACAGTCTCCTAAAGAGACAAGGGACATTTCTGCGGGACCCCACCCACCTTGGGCACCCATCTCCTTCCCCCAGGGCTATACTCTCCATCTGCTGGGGTGGTGCTGCAGTGGGTCCTGTCTTTCCAAACTGTGGGCTTCGGGGCTCAATAGATTTATGGCCCACTTCCCCACACTTGAAGCACCTTAGGGATCCCCTATGAAAAGGTCTACCTGTCGGGGCCCCAGGCTTCTTCTCAGGGGGAGACTGGGAACCTTTCCCTTGGTTCCCTTGAAAACTACTTTGGGGCCCTGTCTGAAACTCCCTCTGTTTACCCTTGTCCCCTCCACTCTTCTGCTGGGGACTCTGCCCACTCTAGGCGGAGTCTCCCACGTGACCCTTTTGGACCTGGGTGCTCACCCAGCGGTCCGCCTCCTCAGCAAGCTTCCTAGGGTTAGTCAGCCTGCTATCAATCAGGTGCTGGCATAGCTCTGGAAAGCAATAACTTGACAAGTTCTCCCATGCAATTAAATCGAAGAGCCCCTCCAATCATTCACTTTGCGACCCTTCACCCAACCATCCAATGCTCTGCAAAAGAAAGTTACATACTCTACCCATGTGCTTGACTCAATCTTTTTTCAATTCCTAAACCTCTGTCTATGCAGTTCAGGAGTCAATCCATACCTGGACATCAATGCTTCTTTCATATGGCTATAAGAATTTACTTCAGAAGGCAAGTCTAACACGGTATTCCCCCCCTCACTAAGGAACCGCCCCCACAACCCCGCTCCCCAATCCTTCTCAAGGACACAGTGGGAGGACATGGCTACCTCATAGGCCTTGAACCACTGCCCAATGTCATAATTTTTATAAAATTCTTTAACCACATCCTTGGGTATATACACTCTTGCTTCAACAGGCATGGACGGTTTGCTGCCACCAGAGGGAGTAATCTCTAAGCTCCTAGCTTTTATCTCCAACTCCCTCAAACTTCTCTCATGCTCCAATTGCATCATTTTTTCCTCTAGGGCCAATTTCCGATTCTTCAACTCCAACTCCCCACCCATCTTGAGCTTGGCCAGCTCCATTTCGTGCATCCTACTTTTCTCCCTGTCCTCCAACACTTCCGGGGATAGGCCCTTGGCAGAAACACTGCTACCTGCTGGAGGAATTGGCCCTGGACCAAATGGCCCTTCCAGCTGCCCATCTGCATCTCCAGCCCCCACCACATTCTCAGGGGTTCTCCTTGCTTCCACCCAGGCCCTCAGCGCCTTCTGGAACTCCTCCTTCTTGGAAAAACCGGTCATAGCACCTTTAAATCTCCTTCAGAAGTGCTTTAGCTGTTTCACATTGTAGCATTCTAGTTTCTCCTCTTCCCAATCAAAATCCACAGATGCGATGGATGCTGCTTTACTCATGGTGACCGTTCTTGACAAAAATAGAAAATCCCAGAAAAAACAATCTACCAAAATGTATTTGGTTGCGTTTGGTCTGCACTCACTAGTAGTGTTCACCAATCACTGTATATGAGTCACAAATGCAAGTCCAGAATCCTCTCCGCTGACCACCAATGTTAGAACTGGGGGTCTCTAGTTGGCAGAGGTAGATACCTTTGACCAAGTAGGAACCCTTGCTTCTAGTCAGGGTAAGGGGTACACTCCTAAAATAACCCCTGCTAACCCCCTTGGTAGCTTGGCACGAGCAGACAGGCTTATCTCAAAGGCAGTGTGTAAAGCATTTGTGAACACGTACAGTAACCCAGTGACAACACTACAGATGGACACCACAGAGCCCTTAGGGTCATCCCAAAGATAGGTAATAGATGAAGTATGATAATGACCTAACCTCAGTTATTTTGTGAGATAACTTAAGAAGGAAATAAACCAGTGTGACACCTTCTCCTTAAAGCTGGCAAGCCAAACTTGACTGAAACGAAATGCCCCCAAAAAAGGGATAAGGCGAGTATCTTCAGGAAAATAAGAGCCAGAAGATCATGAAAACAGTAAAAATGAATGGGATCTGTGTCTGGCAATTAAAAGTTTCCTCAAGTGTGTTCCGTCAAAGGTGGTGTCATCATAGGAGGTCGGAGGATCCAATATTGACTGGCTGTGTCGGCTCTAATATGATCAATTTTCTGTACAAAAAACTCTTATGTCATCTTTGCCAAAGGATTGATTACAAGGTAGTTTTTTGTTTGATGAACTAAAAGGTGCTGGTTCATTAGGACTTTTTAAAAGCACCTTTTGTTTGTTACCTGCCTTCACTATTTTGGGTTTGGAATGGTGACTTTTTCCAGCCTTGCTGGAATGTTTGTATCAGATGACTTCTGTTTAGATCTCAGAACTTCATTGCATTTGCACCTCAAATTTCTTTCAGTTTATGATGCCCCCTGGAGGGAATTTAGTTTTATTTATTGATTTAAGGAAATGTTTTAACAGTGAATTGATTAATTACCCTTGATTCTGGCCATGTGATGTAGAACAGATGAGGTTGTGACACAATGAAATTAATATTTAAAAGAGGAGTGCAGAGTTGTGTAAACTATTGTCTTTCTATGAATGATTTTGACAAAATTGGCCAAAATTGCAGTGCAGGTTTACACCCTAAGTTGTGGCATTACTAAATTGGTTCTCTTTTATTGGATGCAACACATTTTCAGCTACTGTGTTGACATAGGCTTTACAATTGCACATTGAATTAACTGTTCATATCATATCCCAAGCACTAGCTTTGGAGGTGTGTTTGAGTTTGCAAAAAATAAATATTCACAAGTGGCCCTTATTTTTTAGGGGTCATCTTGGTGTAATGTACTTGCCTGAGAGCTTCACATTGCAATACCTACAATATTGCTCAGCTACATTGTGACTCGGAATGTGAAATCAGGCAGACATCCAGCCCGTTTCACATCTATATGCTGGTCGCAGTTAAATGTTGGTATGGTCGACTGGGCCGGGCTACAGCACACTAGAGTAAGTGTCGGCCTACAGGAGCAGCCACTACCTCACAAGTCTTCTGGGGAACCATTTGTGTGTCAGGGCATACCAGTGTTTAACTTGTAAAGACATTGTGGCTTCAGAGCATGTGCAGGCAACTGGTAGGAGGTAGCATGAAAAAGCAATTTTAAATAGTTGCTTTCTAACTAAAAGCAACAATATGAATAGGTTTGATAGTCGCTGTTAGAACTGGGGGTCTCTAGTTGGCACAGGTAGGTACTTGTGACAAATAGTCAGGGTAAGGGGGTACACTCCTAAAATAACCCCTGCTCACCCCCCTTGGTAGCTTGGCACGAGCAGACAGGGTTATCTCAGAGGCAGTGTGTAAAGGATTTGTGAACACATACAGTAACCCAGTGATAACACTATAGATGGACACCACACAAGTTGTGGTATAAAAGTAAGTATTTTTATATAGACTTAACACAAGACCACAAACAACAAAAATCCACAATACTCTACTTTAAAAATGGTAGAAATAGCTTAGTTCTCTTAAGATGATAAATGCCACACTAAGTTCAATGTACCTTTGGATGTGTAACTCTATACAACGAAAGTGTTGCAGGGAAATGATGCGTCGGTTTCTTAAACGCAAGAACAGTGATGCGTCGGTTCCCTACTGCTGCGTAGGGGACGATGATGTGGCAGTTCTTCTCGGCGTGGGGAGGTGATGCGTCGGTTTCTTACTGCGCGACCATGGCGATGCGACAAGCAGCGCCATGATGCGATGAAGATCCGGTGCAATGAAACAAAATGGCGGCGTCTTCTTGATGCGTGCACGCTTAACGGCCGTGCGGCAACTCAACGAATCTTCTGAGCCGCGGCAGGCCCTGTGACATGCTTCTCTGGCGATGCGACGGCGTCTGCTGCGACACTCTTCCCCAGTGATGTGTGGCGCTTTGGCGATGCGGCAGCACGCTTCCTCAGCGATGCAACGACAGCTGCTGCGGCAGGGTCACGCTTCTCCGGTGATGCAACGGCGTCTACGGCGACACTCTTTTCCGGTGATGCGAGGCGCTTTGGCGATGCGATGGCGGCAGCGGCGGCACTCTTTCTCGGCGATGTGACAACTGCTGCGGCAGCGACACGCTTCTTTGTCTTGAGTCACGCTTCCAGCTCCCCGCGACATGCAGTCTCTCAGAAGGCCCAGCTCAACAGCAGGCACTTCAATTCCCAGCAAGGGAATGCAGGGGAGCTGGTTGGTGAAGTCTGTTGTCCCCGAGACTTCAGCAGGAGGCAAGCTCTATCTCAAGCCCTTGGAGATCCTTCACAAGTTGATGAAAGTAGCACAAAGTTCTTTCTCCTTTCTTTGGCAGTCAGACAGCTTCTGCGGGCCAATCCCCTAAGCAGCACTCAGCTTAAGGATAGTTTCTTCCTCAGTTTCTCTGATTCCTCTCCTCAGCAAAGGTTCTTCTTGTTTCCCATACGTGATCTAAAATTCTGGGGTCTGGGTCCCCCCTTTTATACTAATTTTCTCTTTGTACTCTGAAGGCAGAGAGGCCTTTGCCTAGTCTAAACCAGTTCTGGTCAGTCCTGGAGCACTTTGTTGACCAGACTCCTTCTTTCCTTTCACAGTGTAGGCCAGGGACATCAGACGCACCAAAGGAGGTGGAGCCAGCATTGTGGAGGGAAGGCACAGCCCTACTCAGGTCCCAGGTGCAACTCCTCCCACCCATCTACATGCAGATCTCTCTATTCAGTCCTGTACTGACTCACCCTATCTCCTGGAATCCCCCAGCCCCTGTCACTCAAACTCCAGACAAGGAATACACAACCTAGCAGAGGCAGGCTCACGGTATGCACGGTAAGAGAAGGCATGGTAAGAGGACGTCCCACTTACGCCTCATGGATTCTTCCAGACCCATAATCATGCCCTTGAGGGTCCAGTTGAACCTTTCAACCAGCCCATTGGGGGTGGTAAGGTGTGGTGAACTTATAAGTTACCCCACACTCCTGCCACAGGGACTTCATATACTTGGAAATGAAGTGTGTACCTCGGTCAGACACCACCTCTCTAGGGAACCACACACAGGAGAAAATTCCCATCAGTGCCTGTCCCACCAAGGGGGCAGTCACTGTCCTGAGAGGTATGGCTTCCGGGTATCATGGTCCACCAAGACCAGGATGAACCTGTTGCCCATGGATGTCTTGGGGTCCAGTGGCCCCACAATGTCAATACCCACCCGTTCAAAGGGGTGCTGACCACAGGGAACGGCTGGAGAGGAGCCTTTTGCTTTCTCCCACTCTTTCCACTTGCCTGGCAAGTCTGACAGGTCCTGCAATGAGTGTCTGAATTCTTGCCATTTGGGGCCAATAAAAGTGGGTAACAAGCCTTTCAAAGGTCTTGTCCTGCCCTAAATGCCCTGCCAAAGGCTCTGAAGCACTGGGGTACCACCAGGACACGGACTGACCCAGGCTAAGCAACCTTAGGCTCACTATACAGGAAACCATTCTCCTAGTAGATCCAATGTGATCCAGACTGATCACCTGCTGCCTGGTTTGCAGCCTGCTGCAGCAAACCCACAAGCGAAGGACACTTTTTCTGCTCGCAGAACTCTTTCCTGGAGGGTCCTCCTTTCTACTGCCAGTGGGTCAGCTCAGGCAGGTCCCCCAGTTCAGCTACCTGTTCCCCTGTAGGCTCCAGGGCATCCCCCTCAAGGTCTGCCTCCTCCTGGACCATGGGAACTTCGGAGGCCAGTTTCCCGTGCCCCCTGCCTCTTCTCTTTAAGGCAGGCACCTGGGCCTCCCTCTCGGGCTCCAGATCCTCTTGCACACCCTTACTGGCTGCCATGGACCGTGTGGTCACATATGCCCAGTCAGGCAGACTCAACCTCTCCAAATGAGCACTTCGCTCCACCTTAGCCCAAGGGGAGCTCTCCAAATCGTTCCCCGATAAACAGTCAACAGGCATGGCTGGCCTCATAGCTACTTTGAAGAGTACCAGAGACTCCCCCCTCCTCCCCCACCCCCCACACACACACTCAAATGGAACCTGAGCCACCTTGCAGTGGCTCTCTGTGTTGTCAGTGGCAATAACTGGGTAAAATGCATTGGGGACCATGTGCTCTTCAGACACCAGATGACACTTGACAGCTGTCACACTGGCTCCTGTGTCTCTCAGAGCCTCCACTCTATGGCCATTGATGGTCACCCACTGCCTGTACTTTTTAGTGTTATCAGGCAGTTGGGTCCTGGGGACCATCTCACAGTCTCCTAAAGAGACAAGGGACATTTCTGCGGGACCCCACCCACCTTGGGCACCCATCTCCTTCCCCCAGGGCTATACTCTCCATCTGCTGGGGTGGTGCTGCAGTGGGTCCTGTCTTTCCAAACTGTGGGCTTCGGGGCTCAATAGATTTATGGCCCACTTCCCCACACTTGAAGCACCTTAGGGATCCCCTATGAAAAGTTCTACCTGTCGGGGCCCCAGGCTTCTTCTCAGGGGGAGGCTGGGAACCTTTCCCTTGGTTCCCTTGAAAATTACTTTGGGGCCCTGTCTGAAACTCCCTCTGTTTACCCTTGTCCCCTCCACTCTTCTGCTGGGGACTCTGCCCACTCTAGGCGGAGTCTCCCATGTGACCCTTTTGGACCTGGGTGCTCACCCAGCGGTCCGCCTCCTCAGCAAGCTTCCTAGGGTTAGTCAGCCTGCTATCAATCAGGTGCTGGCATAGCTCTGGAAAGCAATAACTTGACAAGTTCTCCCATGCAATTAAATCGAAGAGCCCCTCCAATCATTCACTTTGCGACCCTTCACCCAACCATCCAATGCTCTGCAAAAGAAAGTTACATACTCTACCCATGTGCTTGACTCAATCTTTTTTCAATTCCTAAACCTCTGTCTATGCAGTTCAGGAGTCAATCCATACCTGGACATCAATGCTTCTTTCATATGGCTATAAGAATTTACTTCAAAAGGCAAGTCTAACACGGTATTCCGCCCCTCACTAAGGAACCGCCCCCACAACCCCGCTCCCCAATCCTTCTCAAGGACCCAGTGGGAGGACATGGCTACCTCATAGGCCTTGAACCACTGCCCAATGTCATAATTTTTATAAAATTCTTTAACCACATCCTTGGGTATATACACTCTTGCTTCAACAGGCATGGACGGTTTGCTGCCACCAGAGGGAGTAATCTCTAAGCTCCTAGCTTTTATCTCCAACTCCCTCAAACTTCTCTCATGCTCCAATTGCATCCTTTTTTCCTCTAGGGCCAATTTCCTATTCTTCAACTCCAACTCCCCACCCATCTTGAGCTTGGCCAGCTCCATTTCGTGCATCCTACTTTTCTCCCTGTCCTCCAACACTTCCGGGGATAGGCCCTTGGCAGAAACACTGCTACCTGCTGGAGGAATTGGCCCTGGACCAAATGGCCCTTCCAGCTGCCCATCTGCATCTCCAGCCCCCACCACATTCTCAGGGGTTCTCCTTGCTTCCACCCGGGCCCTCAGCGCCTTCTGGAACTCCTCCTTCTTGGAAAAACCGGTCATAGCAACTTTAAATCTCCTGCAGAAGTGCTTTAGCTGTTTCACATTGTAGCATTCTAGTTTCTCCTCTTCCCAATCAAAATCCACAGATGCGATGGATGCTGCTTTACTATGGTGACCGTTCTTGACAAAAATAGAAAATCCCAGAAAAAACAATCTACCAAAATGTATTTGGTTGCGTTTGGTCTGCACTCACTAGTAGTGTTCACCAATCACTGTATATGAGTTACAAATGCAAGTCCAGAATCCTCTCCGCTGACCACCAATGTTAGAACTGGGGGTCTCTAGTTGGCAGAGGTAGATACCTTTGACCAAGTAGGAACCCTTGCTTCTAGTCAGGGTAAGGGGTACACTCCTAAAATAACCCCTGCTAACCCCCTTGGTAGCTTGGCACGAGCAGACAGGCTTATCTCAAAGGCAGTGTGTAAAGCATTTGTGAACACGTACAGTAACCCAGTGACAACACTACAGATGGACACCACAGAAGTTGTAGTAAAAAAATAAGTATTTTTATATAGACTTGACACAAGACCACAAACGACAAAAATCCACAATACTGTACTTTACAAATGGTAGAAATAGCTTAGTTCTCTTAAGATGGTAAATGCGGGGGGGAGGAGCCAAGATGGCGACCGAGATGGCAGCGTAGGCTCCCGGCTCTGTGAATCTCCGCATCCCGCACAGATATCCTGCATGAGATCCTCAGCCTGCGCTACATGCCCGTGTTGGTGATTGAGAGCGGCAACCGATCGTGTGATCCTGAAGCTTCTAGCGGCGGTACCGCCCGAGAAATGCTCGTTTGAAGTTTGCGGCCTGGGCAGCCCTGGGGCCGGGACCTCGAGTGGACAACATGGCCGGGCGGCAGTTCAACAACAGCGGCCATTGGTGACCGAGTGGAGTCGGAATACCGAAGCGGCGCGAATATCGGCCTACATCTCGCTGTGGTTACTCCTATCACCGAGAATAGCGTGACGGGTGCATACCCGGGGTGACGATTCCGGGGGTTATCGGCGATCGCCTGGACCCTCGCCAATGATTTGATCGGTCGCGGCCTGTGGCTCGTCCCGATCTGCACGGGCTGCTCCCGGTCTTCGCAGACACTGGCCCAGGGGGAGAACGACTGTCACCTGTGACCACACACTGGATACACATCTCGCCTGCCTCCGGACCCTTGTTTGCAGCGACATGGAACTTGATGTGCTTGTGACTGAGACCCGGTCCCCATCTGGGGTGGCCTTGCCCTGCGGCCATCTTGATGGGATGGACTCTACCATCCTGTACGCTGGGTCGCAGCAAGATTGGGAGTGTGTGGCGCAGAGGAGCGTGGCGGAGCGAGTGCGAGGGGCCGTGCTGGGGTACGGTGACCTCCTCGATGCTCTCGGAGCCCTTCATTCCACCCTGGTTCATGGCGCTTGGGTATTGGGGAGGAAGCTTGATGGTATTGTGTTGGCGTCGGAACAATTGCGGTCTTCCTGTCCCCAGGTACATAAGGCACTGTCTCACCTTTCACAGGAGGAAAGTGCCGTGACCGCCTCTGTGAATAAGGGACGGATGGAAACTTTGGACACTGTGGCAGCGTGTGGTCGGCTGGCTGTGGGGTCGGTCTGTTCTGGAGATTTTGGACTTGAGCGGAGGGTGGTGACTTTGTCCCATGCGTGGCATCCGGCGACCCAGGCAATCTTCACGCAACGGTCGCCTGCTCTGGCTGATTCCTCCTTCCTGGACCTCGTGTGTGGCGCAGGCCTTGGGGCAGTTCTGGGAAAGGTGATCTCCCATGATGATGACTGTGTTGGTGTTCCGAAACGTCCTCCCCACATGTGTGTGTCCCTTCCTGGTCAACTCTGGACGCTCATCTTCCTTGTAATCTCGGACACGATAATGGATCGCTGGGTATGCACTGGTGGTTTCGCAAAGAGTGGCCAAGGATAAGGCTGATCCTTTAGAGGTTGTCATTTCACAGGCGGGCGGGCTTGGGGGTTGTGTGCTTTCACGATGTAACTAATAGTGTAGTCGGTGAATACTGCTCCCCATTTCCCTCAGACATGGCCGGACTTTTGCTGTTTAATGTTCGTTGGGGAGGAAGATATTGTGCGGGAGGGAGAAGCCGGGGGCCTGGTTGAAGGCCCTCCTCCAGTTTATTATTACTCTCTCCCCTTTTCTGTTAGGGGGGATTTCCTCTCTTTTCCCTTTTTCTCTGTTTCTTCTATATTTCGGGTCTGGTTCTGGGGCGACAGGCACGCTGCGGGGGGGGGGGGGGGGCCGTAGTCATCTGCAGAGGTGCAGGGTGGGGGGTTGGGGGAGGGGCTTCTATAGTCCTTTATCGTGTTTCTATGGCCTTCTTTTTCTTCTCTTATTCTTCTTCGTCTTTCTTTTCTGGGGTCAGTGCGGTAGGTTTCCTTCGTGGCCAATCATTGTTTTTCATTTGTGCCTCATTTCCGTGGGGTTTTCTGGGTCCTAGGGCAGGAGACTGCAGGCGCAAACGGCTCGTGATATCCCTCCACATCCTGAACTTCCTGTTTCAGCGCCATTGATTTGATAGATTGCTATTTATTGTTTGACGTTCACTATTCTGCCTGCCAATTTTCGCTGTTGAGAACTTGATTGCCACCTGATCCTTCTCTCCTTTATTGTAAAATGAAAACCTTTTATATCCTGGTTTCCCTCTTGGGCTGTTCAGTGGATAAGAGAATACTGGCATTGAGAATCGACTTCCCGAGGTGCTGCATGTGATTATAATCTGCTCGCTGTTACCTTCACTGTTTGGCGGCCGGCCCCGAGGGTTGTAGGCCCATACTTGTCTTTATTTGCAATGTCAGTAAAGGTTTTTCAAAAAAAAAAAAAAAAAAAAAAGATGGTAAATGCGACACTTTAAGTTCAATGTACCTTTGAATGCGTAACGCCATTCAACGAAAGTGTTGCAGGGAAGGTGATACATTGGTTCCTTACACGCAAGAACGGTGATGCGTCGGTTCCCTAATGCTGCGTAGGGGACGATGATGTGTCGGTTCTTCTCGGCGTGGGAAAGTGATGTGTCGGTTTCTTACTGCGCTTCTGTGCCATTGCGACCACTAGCGCCGTGATGCGATGAAGATCTGGTGCAATCAAAACAAAATGGCATCTTCTTGATGCAACAACAATGCATGCGCGCCCGAAGGCCGTGCGGCGACTCAACGAATCGTCTTTGCCGCGACAGGCCCTGCGACACGCTTCTCCGGTAATGCGACGGTGTCTGCTGCGACGGCGACACTCTTCTCCGGTGATGCGGGGCGCTTCGGTGATGCGATGCGGCGGCAAGCTTCCTCAGCGATGCGACGACAGCTGCTGCAACAGCGACATGCTTCTCCAGGGATGCGGTAGAATCCACATTTTCAACACCAACTGGAGCTTGTTTTTCCTCTACTTTGTTAAAGCACAGGTCACATGGATGCTATTTATGTTGGTTGGCTGGTGTGAAGATTTGAGGACCCAGCACCCCAACTTGACTGGTTTTGGTTTCCAACCAGTGATTTCATATTTATTTGGTCAATACTACCTCCCAACCCCTTATACTAGGGAGATGTGTTCCGGACTTCAAGATAATATTTACTAAACTAGCAGGGGCAGATGCTATGAGGAATAGAACTCTGAAAGACACTTTTTCCCCCCTGAAATTTGGAACAAGCCTAGTATTCTGGGAGACGCCCTTCTGCTGTCACCATTCCTAAATCAAAGGCAGCTGACCACAATCGGAGTAGTAGTCATAATTAAAAATATATATATTTCCACAAGGACCTTGCTGACTACAACCAAACGCAAGACATCTGCTTTCTATGGAGTTAACTGCAAGGGGCAAACCAAAACTACTAGTTTTGGGATGCTGTTGGTATAACAGCATCTTGCAGACCTGCACCATGCCATTTAGTCACTGAGGGAGCATATATCACCCTCTTTCTGCCCAGTCACCAAAGGTCGAAGGGTAGTGTCCCACTGTCTGAGGTTGGTCAGTCTAAATCTACAACTATTTGCATCGCAGAACTGAGTGGTTTGATTCAATTAGTCTTCTTTTCCACTTGTAGCATAGTTATGTTCAATATTTATTTATTTATTTATTATTATTGGCATCAGTGCAACCCTTGGGTATGCCACAGACAGTACTTTGCGGCCCCCGGCGATATGTTTGCGAGTAACCATGCTCTAGACAGTCTAGATCCTAGACAAATCCTAGAACCTGGAAAATAACTGACTTGAGGAAGCTCACCATCCTTGGTGGTTCTCGGCACACCTGCAGCAAGACACCATTAGATTGCAGACTAGGAAGTTTTAAACAAGGAAAATCAAGGCGGAGCTTTTCCATGTATGTACCCATAATCTGGAATAACATCTCCGTATGCATCAGGACAGCCAACTCTGCTTGAATTTAGAAAGAGCAGAAAACGTGCCTTTTTAAAGAGCATTTCATCACAATGCATATCCAGTCTAAGGATAAAATGTATTATCCACAATGCTAAAAAACCCTCAAGCACATTAAGTTTATTCTACTCAAACGCAAGGGAAGATCCAACATCTGGTAGAGAGCTTTAATAAATAAACTATTGTGGAAACGTTCGATATATGCACTAACACCCTAGAAAGATATCACTTCTCAGAATGGAGATAAAGGTAATTTGAAACGAAATGGTCATCTACACTGGTTGCAATATTATCATCAGAGTTGCACGTCTTGGCAGCAGTGACTGGGGCACTTTAAAAAAAAAAAGGAGCCCACGTTACGCTCCTATTTTGAATCACAATTTCGAGCACACAGGTTTGTTGACGTTAAATCGGCGTGTAAAAGTTTAATATTTTTCATTCGATCATCAGGAACAGTCCAAACGTGTATTGTTTGGACAACGGTGACAGTTCAACAAAGATTATCAAAACATACAGGAATGTTGTTGACATGTACTAGCTACTACCTTTTTCGTGAAAACGACGGGAACGCTAGGTTGCGATGCATGGTTGCTGCACTGTCCTTTTTTAACGCAGGCAGACCTATTACGGGTGAGTGACTGCCAACCAGCCAGCTCGAAGAACATAGCTGTTATGTTTGCCTAGGGTGTCCCTGCGAGGACACCATATGTTGTTATGCTGTCACGTGTCCCTGGGAGGACACCGTACCGTCCTCCTTGTTACCAGCTGTCAGTTTGCTTTGACAGTTGAACAGCTGATGACAACCGAGCGGCAGCATTCCCTGCGCTCCGCGATGCGGAGCCTGGGTTGGTTTATCTACGTTAATAAAGAGTTGTAGAACTACTCATCGTGCATATAAATTCTTTACAAAATTTGGCGACGAGAACCAACACGCGGACCCGCCGGGTCGCTCATGGTGCCCGGCAGGGCTGCAGCTGGGTTGTGATGGCTAAACTTAGCTCCTTTTCCCAAACAGGTGCAAAATCGCTGCCGCAAAGTATACACCACGACTCCAACACAGAGCAGGAAACAATGAATAGCAAGTGGACTCGAGCGCACACCTAGGCAGGATAAAGTGTACAGCTCCAACCAGCACACAACATGATTCACAAACAAGAGCTGTACCGACAATGCGCACCTCTGCAAGTGGCAGGGACAACAACTATACACACACACCCCCCAAAGGGTCACACCCACAACACAGGGCTGCCAGCTAGCAAACAACGCGCAGCAGGGACGAGAACCAGTCCGCCCTGCCCCCTGCTTTCCTCCGATGCTGGCAATGACAGCCATCTTAAAGCAAAAAGGTCTGCCTCCCCGTTCGAGTTCAGGACGTGATTAAGGAATAAGGACAGAGAAAGAACCACACCTTGTCCTTTATGCCGCAGTGCAATAACGTAATCTGGAGCAGAGTTTTAATACGGTGCAGTCTATACCGTGATGAGCAGTTCTCACTGTAATTACTGATCCATAGGATTGTATTTTTAAATATGATAGATACGATGCATTGCACTTTGTATATATGTAGGCGGAGGGGAACGCGAAGACAAGTCTCATTCTTAATTGTATATTGTCACGACAGATCCTCTTTAAGATGGCCGCCACCCCGCACAGAAGTGCTGCCAGACGCTTGCCTGGGACAGCTTTCGGAGCAATTATTGGTGGGTGATTGGCACTGGCAGTGCTTTGGCCAGGCAACATAAATACTGTCCGAGGGTGGGTTTGAACGCTTCTGCGATGATAGGGCGGGAATCTGCCCTCTGGTCCATGCCACACTGTGCAGGCGGTCGTGTTTATAAATATTTGTATCTGCCTGGCACTACGAGTGTTTCTGATGGGATGATGTTGCTACTGAATATATAATGCTGAAATACCATGGGGTTAATGTTCCTCTGGTTTACTGCTCCAGCTAAATAGTACAACATAATACAAATTTGACTGTAGAACAAGAAAGGTAAAACACTATGGCTAATAAGATTTTCGTAATAAAAAAATCACTGCATGTCATATTATGCCTTCCGCAGTAAAGGAACCGATTAAGGTGGTCATCGGGTGACACGATATGCCTTGCAAGCCCACTGTGAATGAGGTCAGGCAGTGGGGAGGGATCCCAAGTTGGGGGTTGGCCTTCCCAGCCGTTTACGGCTCTGGGCCAATAGATTTTTTGCAGCCCCAGTTTAACTGACTAGGTGGACTTGCCCTTTAATAACAAGGTAGAGGGACATGGTAAACCAGCACGAGGCCCGCGAAAGTGAAAGTGATCACGATCAAGCGCGGCGAAGGAAAGACAGATGGTGGCTGCTCTCATGCACGCAAGCTTTAGGCCCCCAAAAGCCTGTGGCAGCACTTCGAAAACCCGTACACTAAATGTTTCGCAGAGCAGCGCATGCGCTGTCTCAGCTAGACCTAAAAATGGTACCTGACTTGTGTGGCTAGGCCTAGTGCCCATGACAGGAAATGGCCCAAAACGCCACATGAATACATCACATTTTTCCACTCAAAACTGACCTGTTTTTTGAAAAATTGGTAGTTGAGGATTTTGGGCCCTAACTCAGGGGACACCTAGGTAAACGTAGCAAACCTGCACATTTTTAAAAACTAAACACTTGGGGAAATCCAGGGTGGGATGACTTGTGTGGCTCTCACCAGGCTCTTTTATCCAGAATTCCTTGCAAACTTCAAACTTTGACTAAAAAACACATTTTCCACCTGTTTCTTGATGGAAAGTTCTGGAATCTGTGGTGAGCCACAAACATCCTTCCACTCAGCAATCTCCCAAATCTTCAAATAAAAATGGTACCTCACTTGTGTGGGTGGGCTTAGTGCACGCGACAAGAATGGATCAGAACCCTTGTTGGCCACACCTGTCAGCCATGGTTTGATTCATTTCTGTTGCGGGCACTGGGCCCAAACACACAAAGGGCACAGCGTTTTAATCGGCACAGTGGGGCAATGCTAGGTATTAGGAATTGTGTGAATTCTTGCGGATTCTGGAAGCTTTCATCCCATAAATGTAAGGGAAATGAATGATTTCAGGCAAAGTTTGAGGTTTCCAGAGCATTGTTGGTGATAAAACCTTGTGGGATTCAGACAAGGTACACTACCCTGGCATCCCCTGGTTGTCTCCTTTTCAAAAATGTTTGTGGATGGTAGTTTTCCTTGGGTGCCGCCTAGCATGGCCCCAAATCTCAAAGCTACCACTATTGCTGATCTCTCTGCATAGCATTTTAGGGCATTTTGTGTCAGTCTCTTCGCCCACCCACACAAGCAAGGTACCATTTTAATCGAGAAACTTAAGGGAATGCTGTGTAGTAGGAAAAGTGTGGCCCCCTGCAGATTCACAAAGTTTTCCTAACAGAAATGTGAGGAAAAGTGCGATTTTAGTCAACGTTTGAGGTTTGCAAGACATTGTGGGTAAGAAAATGGTGTAGGATGCATGCTCAGCACACCACCCTGGACTCCCCCCAGATGTCGGGTTTTCAGAACTGTCTGGGTCTGGTAGGTTTTCCCATGTGGCAACCGACCGAAGCCCAAAAAGTGAAGCCATTCACCATTGCAAGTGTGACGATATTGGGAGTTAGCCACACTCTCCTGGCCCATATGTAAAAACAACATCCAAAAGAATCAAATGTCCTCTTGCTTGCCATTAAGATGGGATGCATTAGTGCGCACAGGAGCAGAAAGACTGGTGAAGTTTTAGAGGTGCGCCTGAGGCCTGGTGCTAGGCTGAGAAAGACCCACCCAATCATTTTATTCAAAATATATATTGCTGCCACACAGTGGGCTTTCTGCCCTCCCCCGGGGGCAGATCAGGGACAATTACCCCATCTTCTCCCGGGGGGGGCATTGAGGTTGTTGCCCCATTTACTTGAGGGGGGGGCATGGCCTTGCCGGGCCACCCCCACTGCTATATCTTTTTTAAAAAACATTCCCTGGCACCTAGTGTGCTTCTTGGCCCCATGGGGACAGATTAGGGTAGTTACCCCAATCGGCCTCGGGGGGCAAGGGGAGGGGGGCGGTAAAAAGATTGTCCCATTTAGTTGTGGTTATTTAAAAAAAAAAAAAAAACTTTACCTTGTGCTTTCCGCTCTCTTGGGAGGCAGAAAGACTGTTGCCCCCTTTACTTGGGGCAGGGCATGGCCAGGCCCATGTTAGGCAGCCCCACCCTAGTATTTAATAAAAGCAAATCCCTGGCGTCTAGTGGGCTTTGTGCTCCCACCCCTGGAGGGGAGATTGGTGGTAGTTGCCCCAGTCGAAAGACTGTTGCCCCCTTTAGTTGGGGTGGGGCATCCCCCACCCCTATATTTAAAAAAACAAAACGTTCCCTGGAGCCTAGTGGGGTGCAGATCTGGGGTAATTACCCCCCCTATGCCCCCGGGGGGGGGCAGAAAGATTTGCCTCATCTACTTGGGGTGGGGGCATAGCCATGCTCTTGCTGGGCAGCCCCCACCTCTATATTAAAAAAAAAAAAAAAAGATCGCAGGCTGATCTAAGATGTGATTGGTAGTCTCAAAGCTAGTGGTGGCACAAATAAGATTTTGCTACTCTTAAACAGGGAAAAAATATAATTTCTCTGCCTGCGTGTAGCCTTAAAAATTTCTAAATCCAGTCCTTAATTGAACTTGAGAAATAGGTGGATTTTAGTTGTTTCTTCTGATTCTTTCCGACCAACAAAAGGTAGTCCAGGAAGAGCAGCCTACATTATACAAACTGCCCCTGAACTAGGAAGTTTTTTGGCTTCCTCCCATCTCTTTTTTTGTAGATCACAGAGGGAAGCAGAGGATTGGAATCTTTCATAGTTTTGCAGCAATCAATTTCGACTTATCACGGAATGGAACAAAAATATTGCCCAGCCCTACTGAAAGCATTGGCGAAATAGAGCTGACCAAAGCTGCCAGTTGACGAAGAACCCTGAACGAAAGCCCACACTGTGTGTATGGTACATGATGGTTTGGCTTCACCAAACCTGGAAAGGAAGGGAATCCAGATTCCAGAGTATCATCTTTGGTTTATAGAGCGACACAAACATGGTTCAGACTACCCATCTTGCCATTGTCTAATCTCAGTCTCTTTATGGGAATGCAGCCAAGTTTGTCAGCCAAATTCACTCTCGTCCTCTTGACTTCTTTGGTATTGCATCTAGTGATCGGTAAAGGGAAAGATTGTCAGAAGTCTGAATGCCTATGTCCGTCCTAAAATCAAATGTTGTTGCATGTGCACCCTTCAAATTTCTTTGTACCCAGTAATTTCATAATCTCTTTGCAAAAGTCTAACCAGGAAACACTTGAAATGGATTCCATCATCACCCCTCACAAAACGGTTGCTCACTTCCTATTAAATAAATGTTATTCCAACAAATCCCACAGTATAGAAGCAAAAATATCAGAGTCCATTTCTTTTCTAAAAGATTACATAAAGATTTTTCTTCCTATCCACTATCCGCTGCTTCTGTAAATGTCCACACTATACTTATATAATTTCTCGAGACATTTATTTAATGCTTCTGTACTTATTGCAACATTCTGTGCATCTTCATATACCAGTTTGCTTTGCTCAAAGCAGTAATACTGCTTAATCCTCCAATTTGCAAAGTTCCCTTGGACCCATAATGTGTTCTTGCTCAGAATCGATTTTCAATGACAGAGAGTTGTTAATTTGGTAGTTGTCCATGTGTTGAACATGTTTTTTCATATGTCTACCTATGGGACCTTTTCTAGGAGTCCTAGGGCTCAATTATTGAGCCCAAAACGGAACTGCAAGCATTTCCATATAGCACTTGACCCTCAAGGTAAAGAAGTCAATACGTCATTGGCTTACTCATGGGGGTCGTGGAGACTCATAACTCAATACATCAATCGCTGCAAGTTATTAACTCAATGTCTAGCCAGTGCTTAATTGTTGAAAAAGAAAAACTAATTTAGGTAAATCATTTACATCTTAATAGTAATATTGTACAAAATATTTCAGAAGCAGCAAATTAAGTTGTGTATTATTAAAACCCTCCAGCGATTACTGAGGAAGGTGTTAAGGCTGCGCATTTGCTGTAACCTCATAAGATGCTCTTTCTGTCACTGTTCCCATTTTTAGTGTCTGTGGCTTCCCTTCAACAGTGATGTAGGATTTGGAAAGTGTTTCGGGTGGGTGACCTGATCATTGATCACTTCTGGTGATTCTCCCCTCCCTATTAGTATGGTCTTTATCCTCCAACCCATTTTTGGCTGGTTTCTTTTGGGTGGCACAGCACATTTGTTAACTCTGAGTAGGGCAAGCAATGCTTCTGTTTTTCTTGTATTTTAACTGCAGAGCCCTGTTGACTGGTGCGCAAGTGGCATCTAAAGTGCCAACGGGTATAACAGGTAAGCAGAGAAAGCATCATTTGAGGAAGCTACAGTGGAGTGGCAGGGTTTTCGTGCAACAGCAAATCTTGCATCTCGTGATCTTCCTCTTTTCCAGACACAAAATCCACCAGCCATACAAGCTAGTTGCTCTCATATGAGAAGTACATAGATCCAGAAGCAGGCCAGATTTTTCTTGGCTCCAGTGCTTCTTAGTGCTGAGTAGCTGAACTCGAACAATAATAGTTTCTCTGTTCACGAAGGCACTCGGTCTGCTTACACTGTAGAGCCACTTTGAGGACTGGGCTTCACCCTTGCAGAGTATTTCAAATCCTTCCCTGGTGCTAAATCCAACCTCTTGGGTTTGACTTGCTTTGGCTCATTCATGGCCCCTTTCCTTCTGAGCAGTGACTCCATTGAAGCTGGAGCCATGTAGCTTCTCGTGATAGTCTTGGTTGAAGATTCCAAGTGTCTGGTCTCAAGCATGGCAAGGGGAGTTGGTGATGAATATCCAAACCCTAGTACACAGAGTTTCTCATTACGATTGATGTGGGGACCATAGTTTCCCATAGAGAAACCTTGGCACACTGACTGGAAGTTTCAGTCCCATCTATACACTAAAGATGCTACAAACTGTGGTCGTGTATTCCAACAGTCTGCTAAGAGACTAGTTCTGTGCTATTTGTTTATTCCTCTCAAACTGGTCGACCCATGGTCTTTGTTACAAGGTGGTAGCAGGAAGGTGCGATGAGGCAGATGGCAGTCAGGGGAGACACAGAACAAGGCTGCAGAATGAGAGGGAGCTGTCCCACTTAACTGTCTATTAACTGTGGGAGTGCTAGCCTTTCAGTGAACAATAAGCCAAGAAAGGACAGGAGCAAACTCCCTAGCTTCAAAGATGCCTTCTGTCATCCACACCTAAATGCCTGACCCACAACAAAGGAGCCATGGAATATCCTGAAGGTGCCTTGAAATTCACTTTTACTATCTGCTACATCTGAGTGATAAGTGATTCTCATGTGCCTACTGCCACATGTATCACACAGTCCACGCAGTCCCAACCCCCCACCCAACCAGTATTTACAGGGCATCCATGTCGCTAGTATGGATGGGTGAATGACCTGGTTGCAAAGACTGGTATGCCAATTTAAAATGGTGGGAGAGGCAAGTAGGAGATTTTTCCTTGAAGGGTCAGCTAGTAAGTAGGCCTGGCTGAAATGTTTAATTATGCTGGAATAATCAGGATAATAGTGCATTACTGTTGTGATGCACAATTACCGAGAATTACACTATTGCACCGTTCATGAATAAAGCATAAGCGATTGCTGGCTGCTGCTGTCATTCTGTGTACTTCTTCCACAGCGAAGTAGACTAGTTACGCCCACCCGTACTGGTAAGCCATCCTTGCTACTATACTCGTTATTACTGCCTCCACAGTCCATGCTCTTCAGCCGGCGAGTTCTACAGAACGTCACTTAGGAACTCAATCCATGTCACATACGCCTTTTGCAGGCTTGCATGGTAACATCAGGGCCGGCTTTAGGGCAGTGCGACTGGTGCGGACGCACCGGGCGTTGACCTGTGGAGGGGGTGCCGGCCTCGGTGGGGCTGTGTTTAGCAATAACTTATGATTGGAAAGATGAGGGGCACTTATGCCTGGTAGTAGTCAGATAATCCAAGGGGGAGGTCATGGGGTCTGGGGGCACCAAAAATGATTCACACCAAGCGCCACCCACGCTGAAGCCGGCCCTGGGTAACATAACGTGTATTTGTAAAGCGCACGTTTACCCAAGGGTATCTTGGCGCTGAATAATAGACGTTTATTGTTACCAAACTCAGTGGCACTCATTTTATCAACCTCAGAAGTATGAAAGGCTGAGTTGAATGGACCGTGGGTATTTGAACTTGTGATGAGGTTGAACACCGGCCACTACAGTGGATGCATTCGCCCACTAAGCCACCAGACCCGGCATTATCGTTGTTTATGGTAAGATGGGGGTCAAAAATCTAGATCTTGCTATGACGAACTTGAGGTAAAGGTGCACCCTCTTTCATGCCATATAGCGTGCCTTTCTCAGTCTCCGCACTCTCCCTGCCACGGCTCTGCCCAGGTTTGCTTTGCTTGAAGTGAAGATTTTATTTATTGAGAAGCGATAGCTAATTGCACTCAAGCAGGCTTTTAAAAACATCGCATTGCTCCCTGTACTGCCATTCCCCCTTTGCAGCATAAACGATGCTTTTCCAGTATTCAATCTTTCATAGATTCACATGCTTGTATCTTCCCTGTCGTCATGGTGGGAGTCTCACGGTAACAGAATGACCACAGCAGTACTAGAAAAAACTGCATAGCAAAATCCCATAGGGAATCATATTATTTGGTAACCAAACCTCATCATTATTTGGTCCAAAACTCAGCCAATCGGCTGCCAGATCTGACATCACACTCCCCAGCAGAGCCATCCTGTCTCAGATTTCCAACTGCCTTCGTGTGAGGAGGAGTCTCCCTGAGCCTTGCTCAGTTTTGTTTGTGTGTGAACTTTTGACCTCTTGTTCAACTGGAAGTCCTTTCTGTTTACTGGATTTGAGGTACTGTGCTTCATATTTTTGCTTATTATGGCTGAAAGCTCTAAAAAGAGGCTCTTCAGGCCCTGCAGATCCTGTGGAAAAGCTAGACTGTTTTCTGAAGACCCCCACAAGGACTGCTTGTATTGTTTACATCCTAAACATGTGCCTAAAGACTGTAAACATTGCAGAACCTTTTCTGCGAAAACCCTGCGTGTCAGGGAGGCACGGCTACTGTTGTGGCTTCAAAAGAAGAAGGTCACTTCAGATTCTGACTCTGAAGAGGAATCTAGAACATCTAAAAAGAGGAAATCTTCTGCTTCTGAGGAAAAGATAGAGCTTAAAAAGCAGAAGACAAAAGGCAAAGAGGCTTCTTCGTCTTCACTTCCTCGTACTCCTCTTAAAAAGTCTGCAGACTTGAGAAGTTTCCTCAGCTCCGTCGACGAAAATTGGGGCGTCGCCGGCTTTGATTTCAATAAAACCATCGACAGCTCCGTCGACGACGAATCCGTCGTCGACTACCATATCGACGACGACAGCTGCGTTGACTGTGACGACTAAGACATCGTCGCCGTCGAAGAAAGGCCCGTCGACGATCCCGTCGATGGGGAGGCCGGTCTCGTCCTCATCGACGACTCCATCGTCAGCGACAGCGGCTCCGTCGACAATGACTTCGTCGACGACCACCTCATCGACGATAATTCATCTGTCCACGTCGACGGCATCCTGTAAGTCTCCCAAGGCAAAGACAATTTCATTAAAATCTATTCCATCGTCGACGGGCTCGTCGACTAGGAAGAAATCTTCAGATTTTACGGCTTGGACAAAGATCTCTCCGCTTCCTCCATCTAATCTGCTGGAATTACAGTCAGAAGATGAAGAGTCACCAGAAGTGGCATATAGTCCGTCTCAACTTCAAATTAAGAGCCAGGAGACTGACTATGAAGAATATCAGGAGGTTCAGGAAGTCTTTTCTTTCCAGGATCGTCCTGCACAAGATTCAAGGAGGTATGAGTCATTTCAGCAGACATATGACTACGAAGAGGAGGAAAAACCTCAGCCTGATTTTAGAGAGGACACTATCTCCATGCCAATTTCCCTAGTAGCAGACTTGCGGCTTATGATAAATGATTATTATCGACGTTTTCCTGACGCTAACACTCAAGCGTCAAAAACTTCAGATAAGCCTGCTCAAGTTCAAACACCTCATTCCTCTCCCAAGAGTTCAACTCAGAAAATTCAATCTCCCCCTATTGTGACAATTAGGGATGATTTAGAGCAAAGTGACGCGGATCAACCGGAAGGAGAACTTCTTCAGGATTCTCAGGTTGGGGATGAATGGGACCCATATATCCTTCCAACAACTCCGTCTCCATCTCCTTCACCGGCGAATTCTCCGCAACAAGACATTGAAGGTTTCCATGATATCGTGGAGAAAGCGTCAAAAAGATTTGAGCTTCCGCTTCCAGTACAAGAAGCTGAGTGTTTCCTCTATGATTTCAAAGAAGATTCACGGAAATTCATTAGATCTATTCCAATAATCGCTCACATTTGGGAGGAAGGTTTAAAAATAATGAGGAACCCGGCTTCGGTAGCTGCCTCAGTCCCCCGGATAGAAAATAAATATAGAGCCCCAGATTCTTCTCCGGTCTGTTTAATTGGACATCCGCGGCCGGAGTCTGTGGTGATGCAGGCCGCTCAAAGGCACTCCAAAAATCCGGTTTCCACATTTACAGTTCCCCCGGATAAAGAAGGGAGGCGAATGGATGGTGCGGGGAAATGTTTTGCTGTGATGGCAGCGTCTTCCATAAAGGCTTCGAATGCGTTAGCCCTCATCAGCAGATACAATAGGCAGATGTGGTCTGATATAGCACCTTTACTATCTCATCTGCCAGAGGATAAGAAAGAAGAAGCGGCTGCTATTTTACAGGATGGGGCTCGGGCAGCCTCGGAATCCATAGACATTGCGATGGATTTGTCTTCAGTGGCGTTCAGACAAATAGCAGGTGCAGTGGCCCTACGAAGGCAAGGATGGCTTAAAGCCACTTCTTTTAGACCAGAAGTGCAAGCAAAATTAGTGGACATGCCGTTTGACGGAGAGATCCTATTCGGAAAACATGTAGATGATGCTCTCCAAAGTATTAAAACTGACACGGATACAGCGCGTGCGTTGGGATCTCTTCAGCAGGGCAGGTTCCAGTCCTTTCGGAGGAGAGGATGCAGAGAACAATTTATGCAAAGATCTTCTTTCCAATCCAATATATATCAGCCGTATAATCAGCAGGGATATCGCCAATATTCAAATAATCAACAATTTCGTTCATCAAACACTTTCCAACAACAGTCCAGAAGTAGATCATCTGCGAGAGGCAAATCGCAACAATCCAATTGACGACAGGGACTCTGTCGAGGCACCCGCCACTTGTTCAAACCGCAGCAATCATTACCTATCCTCCTTTTATCCGGCTTGGCTGTCGATAACAACAGACAGATGGGTTTTGGATGTGATTCAACATGGCCATACCCTGGAGTTCATACAAAAGCCCCCAAATCATCCTCCTATACACAGGAGACAAGAACATCTTTCAGCCCTCAAGGAAGAAGTTTCATCTCTTCTACAAAAGGAAGCAATAGAAGAAGTTCCGCACCTTCATCGAGGGAAAGGCTTTTATTCGCATTTCTTTCTAATAAAGAAAAAAGACACATCAAAATGGAGGCAGGTAATGGAACTGAGAGGTTTGAACAAATTCATCCAAAAGAAATCATTTCGAATGTTATCCCTGCAAGAAATACTCCTTTTGATTGGCAAAGGAGATTATTTGGCATCCCTGGACCTCTTAGATGCTTATTTTCATGTCCCAATTCATATATCACAGAAAATGTCTGCGCTTCATGGTGGCGGGGCGCCATTATCAATTCAAAGTATTGCCTTTCGGTCTAAAGTCGGCGCCAAGAATCTTTACGAAGTGTATGGCGCCAGTAGCAGCACATCTAAGACTTCAAGGTCACCAAATTTTCCCTTATCTAGACGATTGGCTCATAAAAGGTGGTTCGTTCAGAGAAACCCAACATTTTCTACAAGTGTGCATGAACCTTTTCAATAGTCTAGGTCTGAGAGTCAACCTAGAAAAATCACATCTCATGCCATCGCAGTCACCTTTAATTTCTGGGAGCTCTAATTCGCACGAAGAAGGGGAAGGCTTATCCTTCAGAGGAACGTATTCAAAAAAATCATAAAGCTGACGTTGCATTTGCAGATAAAGTCTGTTTCAGTAAGAACCTACAAATCATTGTTGGGGATGAGGTCCTCTTGTATCCCCCCTACTTCCCAATTGCAGACTTCACATGAGGCCTATTCAAGAACTGCTAGACAAGCAATGGATTCAGTCTCAGGGATCCTTCGAAGATCGAATAGTTATCACTCCTCAGATCCTAAAGGCCCTGTCATGGTGGAAGATCAGAGATCATTTAGCGGAAGGACTGACTTTCGAACCACAGAACTATAGTTTTGTGATGATGACGGACGCTTCGCTACAAGGTTGGGGAGCGCATCTGCAGGAGCTCGAAATTCAGGGTCACTGGTCAAAGAGCGAAGCGCAGCTCCACATCAACTTGCTGGAACTATAGGCTATTTTCTTGGGTCTAAAAGCGTTTCTTCCCAGGATTCACGATTCGACAGTGCTTGTCAAGACAGACAGCTCAACATCCATGTTTTACCTTCCAAAACAAGGGCGTACAAAATCAAAAATATTGTCGAAGCAAGCACAAGAAATTTGGAAGTGGCTTCTGAATCACATCATTTCACTTCAAGTCCAACACGTTCCAGGGGTGGACAACACAAGAGCAGGTATTCTGAGCAGATCGTCCAAGATTTCGCACGAGTGGGAACTGGACCAAAGGCAACTTCTCAAAGTATTCAAGCTATGGGGCACTCCAAAGCTAGATCTGTTCGCGGATCGCCACAATTCAAAATGCAAACACTTTGCAAGCAGGTTTGCACAAAAAGGGTCGTGGGGCAATGCCCTGCAAATGTGTTGGACAGGGATGTTTGCATATGCATTTCCCCCATTTCCTCTAACATCAAAGGTCTTGAGAAAGATGAAATCAGAGCCGTGCCATCTGATTCTAATTGCCCCAGCATGGCAGAGACAAGCGTGGTTCTCAGAACTTCTCAAATTCTCAGTGATACCCAGGATACAATTTCCATTAGTGCAGGATCTAATAACTATGAACAGCGGCCAGATACTGCATCCAAATTTAAAATCGCTGAACTTGTCAGCATGTAACCTCACAAACATGAGTTCCAACTATTGAATATCCCTCAAGAATGCCGGGAGATTCTGTCACGATCTCGAGCAATTTCCACAAATAAAACATATTTGGCTAAATGGAAGAGATTTTGTCATTGGTGTGCATCTAAAAGTCTACATCCTTTTCAAGTCTCTTCGGATCAAATTCTTTCCTATCTTTTAATGTTGACCAAATCTGGACTTTCTCATATGTCTATAAAGGTACATTTGGCCGCTATTTCAAGGTACACAAGAGTTCCTGACCGCCCATCTCTTTGGTATCAAAGAGTTATTAAAGAATTTCTCAAAGGGCTTTTCAGGATGTTCCCACCAGTCCAAAGACCAGTGGTCACTTGGCAGCTTAATACGGTTCTTGCACAGCTCATGAAACCGCCATTTGAGCCAATACATAAGGCGGATTTACAGTTTATCTCATGGAAAACAGCGTTACTATTAGCGCTCACGGCGGCAAGAAGGGTCAGCGAGATACAAGCCTTCTCAATTGCAGAACCATTTCTACAATACAGACAAGACAGAGTTATTCTGAGAACGAACCCAAAGTTTATTCCCAAGGTCCCCTCCAACTTTCATCTGTATGAACCGGTGGTTTTACCTACATTTTTTAAAGATCCTTCATCATCTGCAGAGAGAGCTCTACACTCTTTGGACATTAAACGATGTCTGAAATTTTACATCGATAAGACGAAATTGTTCAGAAAAACAAATCAACTCTTTGTAGCCTTTTCTGGCCCCAGGAAAGGTTTAGCACTCTCCAGATCCAGTATTTCAAGGTGGATAACTTCGGAGATCTCCTTGTGTCATGTCAAAGCTGGAAAATCTTTACAAGCCAAGGTACGTGCGCACTCCACAAGAAAGATGGCAACTTCTACAGCTCTATTCGCAGGGGTGTCGTTGCCATATATTTGCAGAGCTGCGACATGGAAAAATATGCACACCTTCACTAGACACTATTGTCTAGACACAGCATGGAAAAAGGATGCAGCAGTGGGACAGGCGGTTCTACGGCATCTATTTCATTAAGGTATTCATTAAGATATAAATGGATGTGTATATATAGAGAAATATATGTATATATTTAGGTAAAGGTTTTGGTTTGCATATTACAAATGTTTATATGTCTTCTCAACTAATGATTTTCTGAGATATTTTGAAAACTGTAATGTATGTTAACATTCTACACAAAGGAGCAGAGCCCACTGTCTATTTGGGGTTCTATCCTGGAAATGCAGTTTGGAATAAGTACTGCTTGCTATTCTGATACAAGCATGTTAATCTATGAAAGATTGAATACTGGAGAAAAAACTAGTTACTTACCTGTACACTATGGTTCTCCAGTATTATCTTTCATAGATTCACATGTGACCTGCCCACCTCCCCATTTCTCAGGCAGAACCTCATTATCTCTAGATATATCCTGGTCTCTCGGCTGTAAATCTGAGGCAGGATGGCTCTGCTGGGGAGTGTGATGTCAGGGCTGGCAGCCGATTGGCTGAGTTTTGGACCAAACAATGATGAGGTTTGGTTACCAAATAATATGATTCCCTATGGGATTTTGCTATGCAGTTTTTTCTAGTACTGCTGTGGTCATTCTGTTACCGTGAGACTCCCACCATGACCACGGGGAAGATACAAGCATGCGAATCTATGAAAGATAATACTGGAGAACCATGGTGTACAGGTAAGTAACTTGTTTTTTCAGTAAGTTCGGTAATTTTTTTAAGGAAATATTTGTATTATTTACTTGTAATGTCCCCAACAGCAAGGTAAAAAGCTCTTTTCAAGCGCCGCCGTGTTTATTTTTAGACTCGACGGTGTAGCGCTGCATTAAGTTGGGGATTCGTACTGAAGGAGTTTTGTAGATTTCTAAGCTTTGGCCTTGTCATGAGAAAAGTGTTGTGCACTGGGTTTTATGTGACCGTGTATCTATTATAAGTATTTTTATGATACCCGTGTTATCATTTTGCTGTATATTAAGAATACAGAAATGTCCCTGTGTCGGAGCGCACGGAGACAATTGTTCTCTGTTTACGCTGGTCTCCTTACATATTTTTCTGCACATATACGCCGCTTTTCATCCGCAGTAGCATCATAATTCGTGCGAAGGACCATGGGTATTTGTGAAAATGCTGATTATCCCCCCCAACCCCCTAAAACCCCGACACTTGTCTGTGTTGAAACCCTCGCACTGTTAGCCTATCTCAAAGGTCGTGCAAGTAAGTTTCCGTGTTGAGATTCCCTGCGGAAGGTACGGTATCTCAGTTTCAGAAATGATATATAGTGTTATTATTATTTCTTGATACTAATGTACACATTATTTAGGGCTAAGATGGGGCGTTCTCATGAAGTGTGTACTGAGGCTTCACAGTACACGTAGAGCAAACCTGCTTGTCTGGTTCTCGGGTCTACGAGGCATTTTGTAGCCAAACATGACATCAGCCTTTCTTGTTGATATGTATCTTGGCAACAGATCTCCTCGTGTTGCAAAACCTATTCAGCCTGCGCAACCGATGCACTCATTTGTTATAGCAACACACGAGTGGCTTCTCCCCAAGAGCAACTTTTTAGTGAACTCGGGGTACAACTTGTTAATTACGATGTGATTAGATCTAACGACCATCCATCGCGGGGATTGGGCTGTGAAACTGATTGTTGCAAATAATTGCATTAACTGTACTAATACCCATTTTATAAGTTTCGACTGTCTTTTTTAAGCTGCTTCATATTTTCATCTTTTCCGACTATCTTTAGTCACAGTTGATTCCTAGTTCCTTTAGAGAATTGTAAGACATGGGGTTGCTAGGTTTCCATTGGCGTTTATCACTTTTGTACAAATGCTCAATTATTAATATGCTTTTACGCTCTGTTTTAGTGCAACTACGGCGAAATATATTGCTAAGCGTTACACACCAGAATGTGTAACGGTAATAATACCCCGAGTTTCCAGCTGCTGTTGAGCCACATTGTTGTGATGACAGACTTATATCCTATAGGAACACAATAAACCTCTCCTTGCTTAGTGGAGTCCTCTGTATGCGATTGCCAGTTTAAAGACCTCAAAATCCCCGTAGTAGGTTTGCAAATTTGGGGAATGGTAAATGCAAATAGCAGTCAGCAGGTGGAGAATTGCTTAAAGGAATGCAAGAAAATTGAATTTTTCACCCTGCTTTAAATACTTCTGCTGATCACATTTCGCATTGAAGATCTAGATGTGTATGTACTGAAAATAGATTTATTTCTAGGTTCAAAGTTGTACTTCTAAGACTATTGTCTACTTTTACACCCTCCAGAAAGGAAGATCACTTAAATTGTCTGCAGACCTGAACAAATGATTCTTGATGGCAATAGGCCAGCCAACATGCAGCATTCATATATATGTATTTTTTTTATATGTTTGCTTTAACTGCTGTGTGCTGTAAACACTGTTGCCATATGGACCACACCTTCAATCCAGTCCTATATTGTTATTATTTATAAACCTGTGTTAAATTAAAATGTGTTTAATCTAGTTTTTAAGACAATTTATATTATACTTGCCTCTGTTTTAGATTTCCTCTGCTTTGAAAATCATCATTGTAGATTAAAATGATTTGTTTTCCAACTTGTGCAGCCTTACTTAAATTTCAGTATGACAGTGTCCCTGCTTGACATTTCTTTTCACAAGTGCTTGTTAGCACTCCGATTATGAAGTTTAGAATTGCTTCTGGTTGTGGTAGTATAACTTAGTTAGACATTATGGGGCAGATTTACAAGTCCCTTGCGCCACTTTTGCGTCACTTTTAACATGGGAAAATTGACGCAAAAGTGGCGCAAGGGGCTTGTAAATATGCCCCAGAGTATCTGGTAGGCAGAGGTACGCAGCCTGTCCAAGCTGAAACCACAATCCTAGTCAGGCTAAATGAGGGACACAATAAGAGAAAGCTTGTGCTCACCCTCAAATAGCTTGATTGATACACTCACACTCTTTCTCCCACTCACTCACACACTCTCAAACCAGTTAAAAAAACCAAATTGTTATATTCTGAAATACACAAGACCAAAACGACAAAAATCCAATAAGTACAAGTCAAGATATTATTTTTTTAACCCCTTGCATGCTTCGGATGGCCGTCCGACGTCACGGTGGGCGTGTGCGGAGGACGGCCGGGGGCTGACCAAATCCCGCCCACTATTCAAATCGCCCTCACAGCGCGAAAATGTGCGCAGCATGCAAGGGGTTAAAGAATGAGCGTAAATAGCTCTTAGAAGCAAATAGCGTTTTGGAGTTATTGTAGGTCGTGCTGGACAGCGGCAAAGTCAAGAGTTCAGGTTACCCGCTACGGAGCACATTCCAGTTATAGGACCCGCTGAGCAAAGTCTTGTCACAGAACGAAATACAGTAATGGCGAGGCGTATGTTCTGTGGATGAAATGCATTGTCAGGAACGCGACAGCGATGTGCCGGGTTACTCCACACTGGGGACAATGTGTTGATTTTCTCCATGTGCTGGCGGTTATGCGCTGATCCCTGATTCCAGAGGCACTGAAGCGGTGCCGAGTGCAGTACACTGGGTCTAGACCTCACATCGGCGGTGATATGTCGATCCTGCGTCTGGGCTTGATTGGCGCAGAGGTGTCGAAGCACTGGTTCTGGCAAGTGCAGCACGTTTAACTCCCACCCAAGGGCCCTGAATTGGAATGGCATCACTTGGCTGATAAAGTTGAAAGGTGAAGTCTTTGATATTCCTGAGACTTCATCAACAGGAGGCAAGCCAACAAGCCCTTAGAGAAACCTAAGTGCTTAGGATGTAGAGAGCAGGTCCAGTCCGCCTCACTTTCAGGCAAGAAGCAGCAGGCCAACACAACAGCTCTTCTTCCTGGCAGAATGTCCTTAGTTTCAACAGTGTTCGGAGTACACGGTGTCAGAGTTCCAGTATTTATACCCATTTTTTAGCTTTGAAGTAGGGAGACTTGGGGACAAAAAATGGTCTCTGTAGTGCACAAAATCCTGCTCTTTTCCTGCCCTGGCTGCAGACTCACTACAGTAGGTATGCAACCCTTTGTGGGGGTACAGGACACAACCCTTTAAGGTAGAAGTGCCAGCCCCTCCCCCTCATCCTGCACAGGCAGACCCATCCACAATCAGATGACCATTCAGGCACACTTACCCTTCCTTTGTGTGTGGCTGTCTAGAGGGAAAGCAGGAAGCCAGCTGTCACCCACTCCAGTTGTATGTTCCAGAGACCGGCAGAAGACACCAAATCATTTAAGTAAGAAAATGCCAACTTGTTAAAAGTGGCATTTTCAGAACTGCAATCTAAAAAAACAACTTCACTAAAAGATGTGTTTTTAAATTGTGAGGACTGAGACACCAAATGTGGTTTTCCTATCTTTTGCCAATTGGAAGCTACACTTACAAAATGATACAAGGCAGCTTCAATGTTATCCTATGGGAGAGAGATGACTTGCATAAATATAAGATTAATTCATTACTAGGACATGTAAAACTTAAAAGTACATGTCTGAACGTTTAAGTACACTGCACCCTGCCCATGAGCTGTCCAGGGCCTACTCTACTCTACTGTGATGTATGTGTAATAAAAAGAAAGGTTTAGGCCTGGCAAGTAGGTTAACTTGCCAGGTAGAAATGGCAATTAAAACTGCTCATACAGGCTCTCCAGTGGTACTCTTGATACCTGTTTAAAGGGCTATTTAGGTAGGTGGCACAATAATTGCTGCAGACTCGCCAGTAGTATTTGCTTTTTATAGTCCTTGGGCACATCTAGTGCACTGCACTAGGGATTTTTAGGTAAATCAAATATTCCAATCCGGGATAAACCAATTGTTATCACATTTTAGATGCAGCGCACCTGCACTTTAGCACTGGTAAGCAGTGAAAGTGCACAAAGTTCTACAGCTAGCAAAATAATGATTTTGAACTTAGTCCATGTTGGTCGTTGCATGTGGTCTTTGTAGAGGCAGTGCTGGAAAGATCACATCGACTATCCACCGCTTTGCCACACCACAATAATCGATCAACCGTCAGAAACAAATACTATAAATAACGAGGATTATTCTCTCTGAAACAAAGGATTACAATTGAGATGGGCATATTTACACAGTGACAGGAGAATTCTAATCAAGTTAAAATTGCTTGGAAGGAAACCTTAATTACTGAACTCCAAGCGTTCATAGTAGCAATACAGATAACCCATCTACAAGATTATAGGTCATCACACTGCTAGTCATGCATCCAGAAAACTCATCTATAAATGTGATTTGAAGGTAAATTCACAACAGAGAGCTGAACTTTTCCATCTCACAAGTTTTCTCTTTTACAGCTGTTTTTTATAGTTTGTCTCTTGTTGGCAAAGGTGTAGATGGCTCGAGAAGAGAATGTGGAGTAGCAAGACCCCGGAAGACCACTCAGCCTTCAAAACCTTTGTCACAGCACACCACCATCTCATTAGTACAACAAATAAGGCGGCCCTACAAAAAGGATCAATTCCATCACCCCCAATAGCAAATAACTTTTTGCTGTGGTCAAAGAATTTGCCAAACCCATCACAGAGACATAAATACATCCTACCCTCCCAACACCTCTGCAACAACCTCTGCACCTTCTTCCAATGCAAGATTAAGGAGATCTACAACAGCTTCTACAGCCTCGATACCCAAGACCCTCTCACCCCACTTGCATCTGCTGCACCCAACGACACCGGACCCCAGCAGACCCTGTTCAGTTGGACTCTCTTCATCGCTGCAGACACCCTCAAGATCATGAAGAGCAGCCACTCCAGAGCACCTGTGGTCCCCTGCCCGCACCACTTCAACAGAGCTGGCACCTCCATCGCTCCCGAACTCTGCCACACCATCAATTACGCCACCTTCCCATGAGACTGGAAAGGCACAGAGATCAACCCCTTGCTGAGGAAACCCTCTGCCGATCAGAAGAACCTCAAGAACTTCAAACCCATCTCTCTGCTCCCCTTACCAGCCGATGTCATCGAGAAGGACGTTAATGGCCAACTTTCGGAGTTCATCTAAGCGAACCACATTCTTGATCTCTCCCAGTCCAGCTTCCGAAGCAACCACAACACCCAGACCGCCCTCCTCGCCACCACAGACAAAGTCCGCACCCTCCTCGACCAAGGCAAAACTGCAGCCCTCATCCTCTTGGACCTCTTGGCCGCCTTCGACATAGTCTCCTACTAAGCCCAAGACTCCACTGCGCTGACTTCCGCGACAAAGCCCTGGAATGGATCCACTCCTTCCTCACTGGCCGAACGCAGAGAGTCCCACTATCATCGTTCTACTCTGAACCCACAGAGATCAGCTGAGGAGGGCCTCAGGGCTCTTCCCTGAGCCCCACTCTCTTCAACATCTACATGTCCCTGCTCGCAGACATAGTCAGGAACCATGGACTCAACAACACCATCTCCTATGCCGACACCCTACTGATCCTCTCCCTCACCAACAAACCCTCCGTCCCCAAAAATAACTTCCACTACAGGATGAAGGCTGGTGCCACCTGGATGAAGGACAGCTGCTTCAAGCTCAACTCAGAGAAGACTGAAGTCCTCATCCTGTGCCCCATCCACCTCCACCTGAGACGACTCATGGTGGCCCGCAGATGTTCGATCGCTGGGCATGAATGAGAGGTGGGCTAGCCATGCTGATCTAAAATGTGGCTGAATAGTAGCAGAAACCTAACTCCCTCCTTTCTATGCTACCTGTTGTAAAGTACTTGGTATCATATAAAATGTGTCTCTACTTTGTATTCTTAATGGGCGGTGTGCTTGTTATTATTGGTTGGTCACAAAGAACCCTTTCTTGGTTCTGCCTAATTGTGGAGTGTAGTACATGGATGTATGTCGGTACATCGCACACGTTTTGAACACTAGCTTTTACCACGCGTATTACACATCGCAAAGACTGTCACACCGGCAGTTTTCACGACGCACGGCGTTTCAACACCGATGCCGTGTAACCTATTGCAAAGTGTATTACCTCGTAAACTATGAAAGCGCACGCCATTACAACGCTTAATTTAAGCAAAACTGTGTTCGCTGTTTCAGCGTGCAAAATCTTTAAGTTATAATCAAAGACTGCTTAAAAAAACTGCTCAAAATGATTGCTTACTCATTGAAACCTATGGCCTTTACAGATTTCACTTGTTTTGTCAATTACAATGCATTACAAAGGTGGCTTGTCCATTAGGAAGACAATTTGCAGGCGTAAGCGTAGTGTAAGTGCGCACTGCCTTATGATTTCTTTTAATGAACAATGAAAATATGTTCGCCTTACAGACGGACTCGGGTCCCTTCTTGAGGGGGCGGGGCCAGGTGGGGCCTAGAGGTGAGTGATTGGGTATAGGGAGCCGCCTTGAAGAGAATGGAGTTCAAGGCCCACTTGAAGGATTGTAGACTGAAGCCCTCTGGAAACAGGTAATAATGTTACTCCGCTTTTTTACTCCATTTTCTGGAGGATGGAACGTGATCTGTCCTTGCTGGGATTCGAGTTCTTGGCCACCTGAGAACTGCACGTGTCAGCGGCGAGCATTTAACTCAAAGGAGCCATCTTGTCACCTCAACCCCAGAACGCTTGTCACAGGCTCTGAAATAAGATTTACCATGTACACTTAAATACACCGTTGTTTCTAAGTTTTTATCTAGCGCCACGTTCTAGAATGATCGCCTTAGTGCGCTACATAACCAGGAAAAATATAGGAACTGGCGAATAAACAAGGCAGTAAACGAGGCCTTCTCCATTCGCCGGCCCATGACATCACCGAAGCGGATGAACACAAGTGAACTGGGCACTTTGGTTCACCAGTGAGATGTGCATAACATGCTATCGGCAGCGCGGTCCATATTTACACAATAAATGCCCGCACGAGTTAAACATGTGTTGCTTTTAACTCATTCGGGGTGGAGTGAGGGCGGGGTCTTCTGGTCATCGTTTCCTCAGGGGCGGGGAGTCGTATGCTCCACATTTTTGTGGGCTCACTAATTCGTAGAGTAGCACAACATTTGTAGCGCATCTTCACCGTTGACGGGTCTCGTGGCGCTCTTGACAAGTGACGGATATTTATTGTTACCCACCTCAATACTAATTGTCGTATCGACTTTAAAGGGTGAAAAGCTGGGAGGACCCGAGTTGGACCCTTTGACCAAGGGGTCAGACACTGCTCCCTGCAGGCGGTGCGCTAGCCCACTGAGCTACAACAAGACCTCCAGGTGGTAAAGAAACACATTTCGCGTTTGAAGGCTCTGGCTGAGTTCAGCATTTCTTTCGCTTTATTATATCTTAAGTGCATTAAACACACACGTTTGGGGGCCCTCGAATCACCTCTCATGAACAAAAACAATTCACATTTATTCTAGTACGGCGGTGTTTTCGCAATGAAAGCAGACACACAATGCGGAAAAATACAATAAATCAGTCCAAGCAATCTATCTATTCTCAGCCAAAAAATGATTTTTATAAGCCTGCTTTAGCACGAGTTTGTTTGAAAATGTGTTCTTTTAGCCACTTCCTGATAGCAGAGCAGACAGGCTACGTTCCATTTAAACAACCTTTTCAATTATTTTGGCTCCAGAACAACCAGCTCTCCCTGGATTGCCATCTTTATTATACACAAAGTCTAGCTTCTATGCCCCGCCTATATGAAAAGTGACACGCCCCTTTGCAGCTCACTTACACACACGCACACCTGCGTAAATGCTACTCACTAGATTGCGCTGGTGCAAAGTGACAAAAAGCCGTACGTACCAATGCAAAGTCGTGAAAAACTATGTGGCATATTATCATGACGGGCGATAAAATTATCGCCGCTTTAGCGGTAGCAAACTGCCGCTAAAAAGGCGATAATGGGCTTGATAATATGCTCTATGGAATTCCAATTGAAGCCCATGTTAGATGTGAAGGACCTGAGCTTCAATTGGAATTCCATAGAGCATATTATCAAGCCTATTATCGCCGTTTTAGCGGCAGTTTTCTGCCGCGAAAGCGGCGATAATTTTATCGCCTGTCTTGATAATATGCCCCTATTTACCTTCCACAGAATTTTTGTTTTGTGGTGGAAAGTTGTTCACTAGTAACCAAACTGGCGCTTTGCACTTTGCGTTACTGTGTGTCAAGGTTTATTCCACGGATGGTGAAAGGGCTTTTCTATGCAACCACCAGTTCTTTTTTCTGTAAAGCCTTGTCCCCCAAGATTCTAAACAAGACTTTGCACCAAGAAATACACCTCCTATTTACAATTCTAACATGACAACGCGTGTGGCTTACTTCGCAAACGTCACTGTATTTACACAATTATAGTCATCTGTGCACGCAACGATGTGCTTACTACTGTATTTACAATTCGAACATGACAACGCGTGTGGCTTACTTCGCGGGCACATCACAACCACGTTTACCACTTAAAGTTGCGTTGCTCTTCCTTAAGTTGCTCTGCCTTACGATGTTAACGTGAATGCGATGTTCTAATTGCGTTGTGATGTACCCGCGAAGTAAGCACATCGTTGCGATGGGTGTTCGCCGTAGTACATATACCTTGCATTGTCATGAACATAGTTGAGATACAGCATGCCATAATGAGTTGGATCTGTACACTGCAAAATCTCAATTCAGTGTGCCCAACCTCTAAATTCTAACTAGAGAGGGAACCTCTATCCAAAACATACAGCTGCAAAATGAGTATCTTTTTGTTCATGCAGTAGACCCATTTGATTATTGAAAATGGCCAAAGAGTGGGTGCTAAAACTTCCAGTAGAACACTGCACATTGTTGATGGTAAGCATTGTCTATAAGAACATCACGACTCAGTGCGAGTCCTGGTGTTTTGGCGTTGTGTGCTCTGGAGGCTGCATGCTCCTAATTCCTTATGCCTGAGAGCAGACAGGCTTCTCTCCTCTCCCAACAGCTTGTTCTCATATCCTGCTGCAAGCAGGCAGCACTACGACGGCAGATGGGTATGGCTCACAGTAGGAGTGGGTTGCAATTAAGAGGTGGGAAAGAGAGCATCGGTTGCGACCACTATGCATCAAGGTGTAACAGTGTCAAACCTGTTAGCAGCACTGTTTTACAGAAAGGCTGCAATTGGTGAAGAAAGCATGCAGTTATTTGTCTCATGACTTATGTTAGTTATTGGCCCCATCGGTATGTCATACACCAATGCAATGATTCGGATATCCAGTCTATGCACCACTGGGCACTAAAAAGAAACCAGCATTGGCATAGCCAATAGGTCTCGCCTTTGGGACCTTATCAGTATTTAGTTATGCAGCACAATATCCTTGGTGCAACAACATTAACTGTTGCATGGTTAAACACTTATAAGGTCCCAAAGGCGAGACCTATTGGCTATGCCAATGCTTGTTCAATCTGGTGAGCGCCATTTACTTTGAACATTTATAATATGTCACTATCATAGACCTAGAAAACAGATCTTGGTTCCAACTTTTTGAAAACAGATACACACAGATTAAAACTGAGAGAAAGTGCACGCAAAATACACACGTGAAATACATTCGGTAAAATAAGTGGTCATAATAATAACTAAACAATTTTAAAACGCATAGTGCATTTAACATGAATCCATTAACTGCAAAGTGCATCATCGGACCACTGAAATATATATGCAATGTATAGAATTGACAATTGTAGTGGAAATGTATCTATTTCATTATATAAGAACATCTGCAGTCGTTGTCATATATCTTAAAAAATTGCGCAAACCCCTTTCGTATAACATTTAAAAATAAAGCATGCTGTGTAAATATGAGGCGTCTGGGAGATAGGATTAAGTACAGCTGATTCCTTAATTAGTAAAGAAACCGCTCAAGGCTAAGCCCGTAAAACACACTCGTAATTGAAATAAAATGCATGGCTGCTCAATGCCGAGTTAAATATAAACAAGTAGGCGCGATTGAAGCTTAAGGTCAATAGACCATATGCCATACTTTTGAAATGTGACACATAATGTGTGTTTATGATCTCAAGTGCCTATCCATGAATAGCATGTTCAAACAAGCGGGACTGCAAGTTCCATAATGCCTCATTGTAATCACATGCAATATGTAGAACAGGCAAGGAAAAGTCCAAAGGCATCTATAGTTTGAATAGCGTCCAGACTCAACAACCAAAGCGTGGCCTACAAAGTTATGCTACTGTTCAGAAAAATCACGTGCCATGCAACACACTATAAGTGAATGCGCAGCTTCACCACTGAACTCCGGACACGGGCGCCGAGTGGATTCCGGATGGGATGGAATGTAAATTAAAAAAACACCCTAATAGTGTTAATGTCAAGTGTTCTCTGCTGTAGAAGCAGCACGCAGTCTATACAAATTCCTTAAAGTGTAGGGTCGGGGGAGATCTTTGCGTAAAAATTTACGAGCCAAGCAAACCTCACCATTGGCATTTCTAGTCAGGGGAAAACCAAGACCTTCTCGTGACACACACATAGACCCAGACACAGAGACAGACACCCCCTGCCCCCCCCCCCCCCCCCCCCCCCGAGCTCGCGTGCGAGTGACCTCAGACGAAGAGCATTCAAAGGATTGGCAGCTACTCACTCGCATGGCAGACTGTTGTGAGTTTACCCCTCCGAAAGGCCGATAGTGCCTGCCACACACCAGAACAAGTGGCTAAAAGTAAAACAAGCAGCAAATGGTGCGCGCGAAAGTGATCGCGAGCAAGACGTGCGGCCGTGACTGGGAGTTGTGTGTGTGTCTGTGCGCGCAAAAAGGAAATTAAAATAAAAAACCCGCAGGCTGGCGATTGGTGTGCGCGCACCATGATGAGAGACGAAAGCCATAAGGCGCCTCTGCTCGTCATTGTGCGCATAACCACACGCTCTAGGCCAGCCAAAAGCGTGTGGTAGGACTCTTAAAAGCCCACACACTAAATGTCTCGCAGAGAAGCGCATCCGCTGGCTCAGCGAGACCTAAAACACTGCCTAAAAGTCCTCAATATGATGATTTCTTCTATTTTTGATTTCTATTGGAAGTCCTAAAATCTCTTTCCAATAAGCTGTTAACCAAAGCTCCTCCTGTACATGCATTTGTTTACACAGTATCTGTCAGCATGCACAAATTGTTTTATTTTCTCTCCTTGTCATGCGTGAAGTAGTTGTGAATGCTTAGTTGTGTTTAACACACACATTCTTGTGTGTAGTGCACATTCAGTAAAGTGTATAGCTCTAGTATTACACCTGCTTAATTACCTTCTTCCTTTTATAGGACGAATACATCAAGCTATGGTTACATCTCTAAATGAAGACAATGAAAGTGTTACTGTGGAGTGGATTGAAAATGGAGACACTAAAGGAAAAGAGGTACATCGCATACTTATTAATGTGTCCTTGAATCCTATCTATATCTGGTTTTTTTGTTATTTTTTTTCTCATTTAAAGTCAGAATGGAATAGTTTGTCTGTGGTTATTTTTATCAAAATCTTATTTTTTGGGCAGATGAATTGCAAAACATGGTTATTTTAGACAGTATGCACGGTAGTCAGAGACTAATGGGGTGCTGGAAAAATGGCAGCAGAGTGTGCCATTGGCAGCTGGCTGCCTGAATGCCTGGTTATTTATTTAGAAGTTTTACATTGTGTTGCTTGTCGCTTAGTGACTGCTTAGATGCACTGTACAGATAAAACTGAGACTGTCAATTAACGTGTGTCTATTTGTCTGTAGTGCATGACTCCTGCCCTATGTTCTTCATTCACCAACAACTTTGTGTATAGCCAAAGGTTTGCCTGAATAACTCAGTTTTTAGGAGTTGACTGAAACACTGATAGTTGGGTCTTGACCTCAACAATGAAGCCAAAGAATTTCACAGCTTCGGGCCGTTAACTCCCAGATATCTTCTTTGATGTTTTGTAGTAGATGCCCAGAGTTCCTTAATGTTTTTGAAGTAGAAAATTAGGAAAATAATGACGAAACGCACATGCAGATACCTTGTGTTGTGAATCTTTGCTCTTCTCCATGTTCCTGTAAGGTTTTGATGCTACACTCCCTGTCCCTAATGGCCAAGCTTCCTCTCATGCTTTCTTGTACTTCATAGCTGTGGAATGTAAATAGCGGATGTGGTGCTGAATGTCTCTGTTTTCTGAGGAGACCATTCACAGAGGGATCCCCGTAGTGCTGTTGACGAGGGAGACTGTTAGGATCTTGTACACTCTGTGGTCACCATCTGGCATAACAGACATCGTCAATTTAAACAAGAATTTCTCATTGGTTAAATGTTTTGTATTTTTGGTTATGTTTTGTATGAGGTTGCATGAATTGGTTGGGGGCAGTGTTGCTCCATACTGGGTACCACATTCTGTGGAGACTGCAGACGGGTTGTCTGATAGGCGTGCATGTAGGGTGGAAAATGGCAGACCTAACTCCCTTGTATGGTGTAGGCAGTTGGTTGTTTACCAATTCCCAGGTAAGAATCATTTGCCTTTGGGGAATATCCTGATTTTATCATCTGATGAGAAAAAATTAGATATCAAAGAAAAAAAATCAATAAAGACTACTTCAGTGTAGAAGAGTACTTAGCCCAAGAGCCCTCCCAATTTCTGATGGGTGTTTAGGTAAGGACTTCGCAAGAGGAACTGAAAGTACCATTGCCCCGGGTTTAGATAAATGTTTGCTAGAAATGAATTCAAGTGATTTCACAGCAGAGAGTTGCATGAGTCTTAAGTGTTTTAGCCTCCATTTCTCTCCTCCCAGTTGTCTATAGTTAAAATGATATATTTGTCAAAATATTCAGGTCCACTTTAGTTATGTATTATAGTTGTCCTGTGCGGTTATGTGTAAAAGTAGTAAAAGTTGCAATCGAGCTTGTGCTTCCTTCAATTTACTCCTCTTCAACAACCTTCGGCCATTCCTGCAGCTAGCAGTATTAACCATGTTCATGAATGTTTTAGAAAAGAAGTAAGAGAAGCTGGGCTCCAATATTGCGTTTTGTCAATGTGATTAAAAAGCATAAAGTGCTATCTTTAAACGATGAGATGCATTCTGAGAAAAATTAATTCATTGCTACTAATCCTGTCAAATTAATATTCTGCTAGCTCTAGATGAAGAACCCATGTAAAGGGAATAAGCCACTTTGTAAAACCCGGTGGGCCAAGGCAATGATTCTGGAGAAAGGCTCAGAAGCAATATTCAGACTTGAAAAAATTATCCCCAGCACACGTAGACAGTCATTAAAGCTAGTATAATTGCATATTGTGAGCAACGAGTGAACAAAGTTGAGTACAGTTTTGTAATTCTCTTTCTTTTATTGTCAAGATCTTCCGACAACCGACACGTGTTTCGTCGCTAATGGGCAATCTCTTGCGACTTTATCAAGGCTCTGTCTTTCTTGACAGTGATTTCTTTTGTGGTGATAATTCCAACCCACAAAAAGGGTTCTGTTCCTCGCGACGTCCCTCTACTGTGTAAGGAAGGACCAAGGGATCCAAATATGTCCCCAAAAGCAGGATGCCTGTATCCGTTACGGTGTCTGTGTCATTTTCGACGTCGAACAAATCACTGTAAAGAAAGACAGAGCATTGATAAAGTTGCGGGAGATTGCCCAATTTTTTCTTGTTTCTGTTAGCTACGGCTGATAATTTTTTTGGGGGGGGATCAGTGGTGTTCCTCACCCTACAGCACCGTCATCAATTTCAACAAAGTGTACATACCTAGATGATAATCTCCTGAGTGGCGCCATCATTCCTATATCCAACCACTACCCTACAATTGTCAATATTCAGACTTGTTCCAAAGGGAGAAAATAGCCTGTCTAGAATGTCAAGTGTGGTTGTTTGGTTTGAAACTTCTAAATGCTACTCCAATCACTCAGATTGATGCTGAAATCTAAGGAGGCAAAGTTTTATATGAATGTGCTGAGTCTTTTCAGACTCAGTCAAGACAAATTATGTGTGTGCTGTCCAATGATTTAACACCGCGATCAAAACCGTTGGCTCATAGATGCAGGAACCAAAATGTTTTGATCTATGGATTCGGTGGTATTGAAGCAAGGCCTCTAACTCTATTCCAAGGGCGCCTAAACTCAAGAGGACCTGATTGCACTTCTTTTATTAAGATCGCATAAATGAGGACAAAAAAAAAAAAAAAGACAAATTATGTCCTGTTTATTGCATTTAGAGGAGTAGCAAGACATGAAAGCTTGTGGCACAGCAATTATTTGTATGGCATCCAGAACAGATAGAATTGAGGTGAAAATGTACTCAGACCGTGGCCATGCTGGCATGGGTGTCGGTATAGATATATTAATTTTGAGTATGTATTGTTGGAGCTCATAAGTGACAGATGCATTTTATAATTGCTGCTTTTCAGGATTTTTTTTTTGTTGGTTTTTTTTGTCCTCCTCTCACCAAAGACTTACACAGATTTGACAAGCCAACATCGTCTCATTCCTGAGGGCCTCTATGGCTCACTGTTTCCGTCAAGGCCCCACGGCCTTCCTCTTGTATTTGAGGACTGGTGTAATCATGGGAACTTACAGGTGAAGCTCTTTTTGTTTTTCGATTCGTTGGTAGATCGAATCGAGTCAAATCAGGTGTCTCTGCCGTGCCCAACTTATCAAAGGTTGCCAAATGTTATGATGACTTTCGTCCCTGGTGTCTTGGTCTATTCGCGCCATTTTTATGGCGGCTCTCAACCATTCTTCCTTGCTCGGAGCAATGTTGTCCTTCCACTTAATACAGATTTCTCTTCTTGCCAGGAGGATCAGGTATAGAACGAGGATCATGTGATCCTGTGAGAACACGCCATTGGTTGAATCGTTCTTACCAAAAAATACCAGGGATAGGTCTACTACTATGTCTACTTCTAATATAGATGACAGTACATCTTTCAAGCCTTTCCAATATGTTGTTAATTCGGGGCACTGGAAGAAAATGTGTAGATCATTGGCTTGAACAAGGCTGCATCTTGGGCAGTTTGGAGGCAGGATTGGTCCAAATTTTGCAATTTTGGCTGGGGTATAGTATAGTCTGTTTATTACAAAAAAGTGATTTTTCTTCAGGGATGCCGGCTTTATATATTTATACAATAATTTTAATGATGGATTAAATAACTCCTCAATGCGAGTGTCTAAAGGTGATCCATTTCAAACTGAGGAGGGAGGAGGGGTCTTGATTTCCTCTGCTTCTTGAATTCGAGCATACCATAAGGCTATCTCCTTCTTCCTCGGGGACGTATCTTGTAATAGTTGCTCTAGTTCCCAGTTTCCGGCGATGTCGCACTTTTCTGACTCGTACCAACTTTTTAATTGTAGATATTTAAACCTTGAAAAATGAGAGCCTACTTTAACTGATAGTATTTCCCAAGGAAGGATACCCTCTGAGTCAACCAGTTCTGACCACCTCTCCATACCTGAGTTTTTGATTGGTATTGCCAAACTGTCACACATACAAGGAGGGGTCGCCGGAGAATCCCAAATTGGAGCAAAATTCGAAAAGTAACCAATACCCCATATCCTCCTCATTTGATACCAATTTAATAAGGCAGATTTCAATACCTTTAGCCGGACCCTTTTAAAAAACCTTGGTGCACCATATTTGTACTAAAACCCGCCTTGCCGGCTGCTGCCCTCGACTAACACCATTTCCCCCAGTACTCTCCCCCATGCAGTTGTGTCTGGGTAGGTTAATAGCATTCTCACAGCTTTAAACTGGAAGGCCATTAGATACCAGTTAATGTCAGGTAGGGCTAATCCTCCTTTGAGTAACTTCCTCCTAAGCTTTTTCCACGACATCCTAGCAATTTTTTGACCCCAAATAAAGCTACCTATTTTACCCTGTATCTTGGCTATGGTTTGACCAGGAAAAGTTAATGGAATAGCATTGAAAATATAGGTTAGTTTAGGGAGCACAGACATTTTGACCAAGTTTACCCTTCCAAAGATGGTCAAAGGGAGATTCTTCCATTTGGCAAATAAATAATCTATGTCCTTTTCGATTTTCACAAGATTTATTGATGTAATTTTATTTAAATCTTTGACAATTTTTATTCCAAGATATCTAAATTCCTTACTTAGGGGGCCACCGTTGTATGTGGTGTTCCAGCACTTATCTCGGTCTTATCTGAGTTGGCCCGATACCCTGAGACCTTACCAAATTCCCTTAAAGTAAATTCCAATTGTGGGATTGTATTCTCAGGATCGTTAGTGTAAACTATCACGTCATCTGCGTAAAATGCTAATTTACATTCGTAGCTTAATCATTTAAAAGGGGTGATGTCATTATTCAGTCTGATTGTTTGGGCTAGGGGCTCTCTATAGAGGTTGAACAAAAGGGGAGACAGGGGACATCCCTGCCTTGTCCCTCTCTGAATAGGAAAGCTAGGAGTTAGTGAGCCATTTAGGAGGATTTTAGCCGAGGTGCCTGAGTAACAGTGCTTAATAGTTTGTACAAATACGGGGCCTATTCCCATGTCCTCCAAAACATGCCACAGATATCTTCAACACACGCGATCAAATGCTTTGGCGGCATCTACTGCCACTACTGCCAGTGGGTCTTTTCTCGCTTCTGCCAGATCGATGTTTCCGATCAAAAGTTGGGTTTGTTGGTAGTATCGAGGCAAGCAACCCCTTAAACCTTCCATCATTCTCCTGTTTGTTTCATATATCTAGAAGTATTTTATGTCTTGGTGCTTTCCAAACATCTTACAGTCTGATTTGGAATGTGTTTGCTTAATAACCAAGTTAACTATTACAGTGCGGACTCTGACACAAATGAACTGAGCTCCTACAGAAAATACCATTCTATTCACTTTGTATACTTCAAACCCACCTCCTCGCATCTTCTAAATTTGTTATGGAATCTGTCGTTAATACAAGGTGGAGGCAAACTAGTTACTCTGCTGTAAAAACAAAAATTTTTTAAAGATCCGTGTGGACCCATCCAATTTCAGTCTGGAAAAGCATAGTCAAATGAACAAGTATTTTAAAACGGGTCAAGAAGTCCATCTTAAAGTGCAGTTGAATCAGAAAGACATTGAGCTGTGGTTAGCAAGGATGTGGTGTTCAAAACAGGAGAATGGACTAGGGTGATGTGAGAGTCGGATAAAAAGAGAATTTCGACAGTGATAACACCCATGGATAAATGTTGGGTTTTAATATTGAGTAGGAGAACAGCTACAGCATGAGTAACAGCCACTGGGAGGGTTGAACCAAGGAAAGTGTATATGGATGCCCCGTCAAGATGGGCAGTAGCCTTTGCAGCTTTTAAACAAGGCGGGAGTCCTATCGTGTCTCCATCAAGAGCTGAGTAACTTCTGATCTTCGTGATCCTGCACCAATAACTTAGAGGAAAACCCATATTTTTCATGGCAAGAAAATGAAAGTTTTAAAGTAATCTGGCAATTGTTAGGGTGTGTGGAAAGAACCCATTTCAGATTTGCAAAAGTTTAGTCTGCTTTTCTGGCCCAATTCAATGGCTCTGGGGTATTTTTTTCTTTACTTAATCGTGGAGAGGCTTAACTATAACAGCAAAGCCCATTTCGAATAAAGTGTGCCTCTGAGAGATGACCACTTATGAACGGCTTTGATCTAGTTTGCAGGCAGTTGGTTCTCTCCTGTTGAAATGTTGTGGCCTTAATAGCGAACGGGAGGGGCGACACAAATATTTTCTCCCATGAAGCCGTATGCACCTTTTTAGCTAGTTCAGAGATGAGATACAGTCAATCATCCTTGCATAGAGTCAGACAAATTCAATAGCATATTGATCTAATGTAGATCCTTTCGGGAAGATGAGGATTACCAGATCTTTCTTCAAATATTCAGGGAAGATGGATGATGATTCAGTAACTCCTTGTGGAAGTCAACACCACGTTAATGGGCCCGGTAAAATGAGAACCTGAAGGCATCCTTGCTGCCCTGATGCATGCAAATAGAGAAAAAGGCAAAGCAATGATCTAAAATACAGAACCATTTGATAATAGTTGGAGTACAGTGAGGATATGATCTCAGGGTTAGGCACAGCTGGAAACCTGGGTATTGCAACTGTGTTAATAGCTTTGATACCGTATACATTTCTGTATGGGTTCGTACCAGGCTTTATCGGTAAAATAGGAGTAGTGCACACTATTTCAGCAGACATTAGGACCCCATGTTTTATCAAGGTAGGGATACCAGGTCGAATTCTTTTAGGCCTCAGAGTGTAACGTCTCTGCTGACTAGACACAACCAACATCACTTGCAAGTTCAAACTAGAAAGCACTTTATCTATTATGTTTGAGATAGATTTAAGCTTTCAAGCTTTACTTTTCAAAACATCAACTTAATGAGTAGTTTCACATGAGACATGGGAAACTTAATTTCCACGAACTTTCAGTACATTCAAATGAACACCACCAATTTTGCAGTAAACTGTACAAATCATCTAACATGGAAGATCCCTCCCCAACAGGTTCATGGAGAGGTATGGCTCAACAAAAAAGCATGCTGACATAGTGTGGTACGGGATCAGTAATATAGTGGAGAATCTTGTATTTGGCTTGCCAACTCCATCAGTGAGGCAATGACAGGCATTTGGAAGCCTTCAGCGACAGTTGGCTAGCACCGATATCAGTAAGGCATGAAATGGATTTCCCATTTATCACTGAATCAGGATTCTTATAGAGTGCGGCTAATCACCTGTTAGGGTCTCAAGGCGCGGGGGAAAGTTCTGCAGTTCAGTCGAAGAGCCAGGTTTTTAGGTCCTTCCTGAATTGAGACCGTGACGGTGATTTCGATGTAGAGGAAGAGAGTTCTAGGTCTTTGCGGTGAAAGAGGAGAAGGATCTTCCTCTGGCTGTGGTTGTGCAAATCCATGGGCTAGTGGCCAGGGCCAGGTTGGCAGAGTGTAGGTATTCAGTTGAAGTGTAGGAGGAGAGGTGGTGTGCATGTCTGATATTGTGGAGGGTCTTGTAGGTGTGCGTGAGGAGCTTGAAGGTGATTCTTTTGTTGATCGAGAGCCAGCAGAGGTTGTCAGGTGACCAGCGATGTGGCTGCAGCAGAGGGATGTTCAGGATAAGTCTTGCAACTGCGTTCTGGATTCTTTACATTTTCTTTTGGAGCTTCTGGGTGGTGCTCGCATAGAGTGCATTACCGTAGTAGAGTTTGCTGCTGACAGGCTCCTGGGTGATGGTTCTTCTGGACTCGGTGGGGATCCACTTAAAGATCTTTTGATACAAAGATCTTTTGAAGCAGGTGGAGTGTGTGGAAGCAGCAGGACGACTTGGCGTTGATTTGGTGGTGCATCGAATGCGAGGCGTCAAGGATGATGCCGAGGTTACGTGCATGGTCGGTGGGTGGAGGGGGGTATAGAGCACTATGGGCCACCAAGAGTAGTCCCAGGTGGTGGGGTGGTTCCCAGTATGAGGACTTTGGTTTTGTTGGAGTTGAGTTTGAGGCAGCTGTCCTTCATCCAGGTGGTGACTGCCTTCTTTCTGCTGTGAAAGTTTTTCTTTGCGGCTGTACTTTCGACGGTGAGGGAGAGAATCAGCTGAGTGTCTTCGGCATAAGAGACTATGTTTAGTCCTTGGTTTCTGACGATGTCTACCAGCAGGGCCATGTAGATGATGAAGAGGGTGGTGCTCAGGAAGGAGCCCTGAGGTACTCTGCAGCTGATCTGTCAGATCTGAGGAGAACGGTGGGAGCCTGACTCTCTGGGTTCAGCTAGTGAGGAAGGAGAGGATCAACCCTAAGGCTTTGCCGCGAGTGACTGCATCGTGGGGTTGTGCGTAAAGGGTGTGGTGGGAGACTGTATCAAAAGCGGCTGCGAGGTCCAGGAGGATGAGGGCAGCGGTTTCGCCTCGGTCAAGGAGATTGCAGATGTCGTCTGTTGTGGCGAGGAGTGCAGTCTCAGTGCTGTGGTTGCTTCTGAAGCCGATTGGGAGGTGCCCAAGATGTGGTTTGTTTAGATGAAATTGGCAAGTTAAGCGTTGATAGCCATCTCGGTGACTTTGGATGGGAAGTGTTGCAGAGAGATGGGTCTGTAATTCTTGAGGTCTGTCTCGGCACTTTTTGAGCAAGGGGTTGATCGCTGCATGTTTTCAGTCTTCAGGGAAGGTGGCGGTTTCGATGGAGCAGTTGATGGTGCAGCAGGGTTTGGGAGCGATGGTGGTTCGGTTGAAGGGTGCAGGGATTCGAGGGGATATAGAGTGGAAGGTTTTATTGATCCCGTAAGGTGTCGTCGATGGTGATGGTCGTCCAGTTGAGCAGGGTCAGCTCGTGGAGTTGGTGGATCCTATGTAGCGATGCTGTCGTAGAGGTCTGTGATCTTGTCACAGAGGGCTTGGGAGGTGGGCAATGTCAGTGGCATCCGTGCTATGTTTGGTGAATTCTTTGATCACAGTGAACCGTTCTTTGCTGTTGTGTGCATTGGCGTTGATAGGTTCCTGTCTGGGAGTTTTCTTTCAGGCTCTGATGATGTGGTAGTGCGTGGCGATGGCAGTTTTGAAGGCTGTGTAGTCTTCTGGGGACTTGCTGCTCCTACATCTTTTCTTGCGTCGTCTACAGGTGCGCCTGGACTCTTGGAGGGAGGGGAGAACCAGCTGGTTTCTCTGTGGGCTGTTTGGTTTTGTGTGGGGGTGGGGGGGGGGGTCAGCGTGTTGGTGCAGTCGGATAGCCATAGTTGGAGGTTGTGTGCTGATGGAGGTCGGCAGTGGTGTCGTGCATTGGCGAGTTGATCTTGGGAAACCTTGTTCCACATTCTGCCTGGGTAGCGCTGGGCGCAGTGGTGTTGTGTGGGGTTTGGTAAAGAAGTGGACGCAGCAGTGGTCAGTCCATTGGAGTGCAGAGGTGTGGCTGAAGGAGATGTTGCCTGAGGAGAGGAGGGGATCGAGCGTGTGTCCTGCTTTAGTGCATTGGTGACGTGACCATTTGTTTTAGTCCGATGGTGGTGAGGTTCTCCAGTAGGGCTGAGGTGTTTTGGGCTGCTGAGGTTGTCCAGGTGGACCTTGAGGTCGTCGAGCAGGATGTAGTCTGTTGCGGCGAGGGTGTGGTGTGCGATGAAGTCTTATATGGATTCGCTGAAAGGGGTGGTGGGGTCTGTACAGGAGGGTGCCACGGAGGATGGAGTTCAGCTTGGTCTGGTTCTGGAAGCGGAGGTGAAGGTGCTCCATGTTGGGTGAGTGGTCATCTGAGCATGTTGTGAGGCGGAGGGTGTTTTAGTGTCCGGAGATGCCTTCTCCTGGTCGGTTGGCGCAGTCTTTGTGAATGATTTTTTATCTGTCGGGGATGGTGTTGGGAGACATCCGGTGCACATATGGGGTTCGTCCACGTTTCTGTGAAGAAGGCAACGTCTGGTGAGATGGAGTCGATCATTTCCGAAATTTCCACAGCATGTTTGTTGAGGGAGCGTGTGCTGAGTAGGATGCAGCTGAGGTGGTTGAGTCCGGTTCTTGGGGGCCATGCGTTTGGTAGGTCTGGCTTGCGAAGTCCAGAGAAGGTGCAGTTGCGGCGGGTAAACAGTCCTTGGGTGTCATTTTGAGATGCAGGCTGGCAGGCGGTTGAGGGCGTGGAGGATTCTGGCATTATAGCGGTGAAATGCACGGGGACCAGAGTCAGTGGCACTAGGCGTGGTCCAGGCACGGAAGAACCTGCATTTGGTGTGCCATTAAGTCATGGTTGGGAGATGGGAGAGGCTGGTTATCTGGGAGGCGGGAAGCTGTGATTGTGGGGGGGTGGCGGGCCACAGGCGTTGAGCAGGGACAGGAAGCGAAGGGACTCAGAATGGTGCTGAGAAAGGCACTAAAATGGCATTGAATAAAGAGAAATACAGAGAAATAAAGAACAATGAAAAGGCAGGAAAGCAGAGAAATGCAGAGACAGAACTCCCCACGAGACCACCAGGGTTGAGGCGCATGCAGGAGCCTGCGGGTGGAGGAGGGCCTCGAACTCGAGTAGTGGAACGCAGAGGGGACAACGCTACCAGATGGAGCTGCTCTGCAGCAGAACGATGGGCGCTGAAGGTCAGCGAGGTCGCTTCTTCACCGCACACACCGGCCGCCTTTATGTAGTGGTAGGGAGGTGGGAGTGGCTCGTCAGCTAGTTGGCAGGAAGCGATGTTCGAAGGTGGCAGGGTCATAAGGGCCGAGCAGGGGCGGGAAGGAAAGGGGCACAGAATGGAATGAAGAGAAATGCATAAAAAATGAAAAGACAAAAAAGCAGAGCCCGAACTCGCCACTCGACCAACCGTAATGGAGCGCAGGCAGGAGCCTGCGGGTGGAGGAGGGCCTCAAACTTGAGGACTGGAGCGCTGAGGGGGCAACCGCTACCAGGTGGAGCTGCATGGTGGAGGAGCAACGGCCGCTGAAGGTCGGCAAGATCGCTCCTTAACCGCGCAGCAGCCGCAATTAAGTAATGGTAGGGAGATAGGAGGGGCTGGTTAGTTGGGACGTGCGAAGCGGCACTGGAAGGTGGTGGGCCGCAGGGACCAAGCAGCGGCCCGGGCAGGAAGTGAAGAGGCACAGAACGGCATGGAAAAAAGGCACAAAATAAAGAGAAATGCAGGAGGGGCCTCCAGTGTGAGGACTGGAGCGCAGAGGGGGCAACAGCTACCAGCTGGAGCTGCACAGCGCGGGAGCAACGGTCACTGAAGGTCATCAAGGTCACGCATTTAACATGGGTGCAGTTTTGCTCTGTTATCTGGGTATTTACAGAGCAGTCTGTACCTCTAGGATTGCCTTAAGAGGTAGGATATTGGCTCTGGAAAAGTTGGGTAAACTCGGGCTGGTCAGCTTGTGAGTGTGTGCTAGAAATTAGTTTGGTGTAATCCTGCTTCCAGGGACCTACATAGGAGTAGAAATAAGAACCACCTCCTACTTGGGCTAAATCTTCCTGACTCCGTCCCAAGTACTGACCCGTTCTTCCTCACCTTGTCCATGCTTTTTCCTTGATCTGCCCATTCCTCCCCTGGCCCTCTCTGTTGAAATGATTGCATTTGTAAATACAGCAGCCTAGATTCTTTGTACTCCCTTAATCCTTTTTTGTGCTGCCAAATAATGGTTAGCTGCTGACACCAATTCAGCTAGTGCCTTGGTTTGCACCTAATAGAAATGGTCAGAGCTGCTCATTGACTTTGGGCAATAGACCCTGAACAAAAGCAGCACCCACCCACAACTCCCTGACCTTTTTCAGCAGTTTGAGCAATACCAGGATATCGCTCAAACATCCTTTAAATTAGCTAAATAATCAGCCAGAGATTTGCCTTTATTTCGTTTACAATTGTATATTTTGGTCCAGTCAGTCTTGACGGGACATGCCTCCATTGCAGCATTTAGCAAATCATCCTTTACAGATGCAAAGGTACATGCTTCATCAGGGTCTTGTCGAGGCCAATTTCTCTTGTGCACCAATCTGTCCCTGGCCTCCCTATGTACTACAAGTTGCAACAGTTAGGTTTGTAACATTCTAATACTATTTGGAGTTCTTCACGGAACTTCAAAGGATTTCTGCAGGTATTGGGGAATTTTCTTGATATTGTCAAGATCTGCAGCGACATGAATGATGACTTTGCCTCCTACCTCTGGTCCCAAGTATTCTCTCAAGGGAAAAATTCATCCAGGGGATTGTTTTTGGAGTTTCTCTCAAGTTCCCTCCCACTCCCTCTAGTGGTATGTCTCAAATTATCCTGGGATATAGCCAGCATTCGTGCCCTGCTGCTCAATGTCTAGCATCAGTCTAGTAGGATGGCGAGCGAGAAGAGTTGTTTGTGGAGCTGGCCTCTCATATTGCGTGTTCTGTTTTCTAGTGCTTCACCATTAGCCTCGCTGCCAGTTTTTAGCTCAGTGCGCAGGCAGGTACAATAAATGCCTTATTTGCTGGTAGCTCCCCCTTGACACACCCCTTCTTTCACTCCACCTCCCACTATTTGGTCAGCTGGAGCTGCCACATTTCTAGGTGTGCTGGCATGGGGAAGCTCAAGGCATCTGATAGAACCTGCTCATTTTCTCTGCTAGCTATCACCCTATCGCGTTACTTGAAACTTGAGTATCTTGTGAATCTCTTTCATAACTGTGATTCATATTTGTGGTTGTTACCTTCCTCATAATAATTCAGGAAGAGTGACCACTGATCTGCGTCTGACTTACTTTTGGGCTCTCTTAGTCTTTTTCTAAGGTTAATCAAAGATCAAAGGTACCCTCCTTCAGAAAAGACGTCTTCCCATCCTCTTTAGTGAGTCCAACCTACTCTTTTTATATGCCTGCAAGTGCGTTTTCCATACAAGTGGAGCATTGCATGTGTGGCATTACCTTTTTGAGTTGTTCTTTTTTTCGACTATTTTGCCCCCATTTTTGTCACAATTTTCCCATTTACGACTGGAAAAATATTAAGGTGCCTGCCAGTCTTGTACAGCAGCAAAGTCCATAGAAGGGGTGGGATAGAAGGGGAAAGGGCACATGTGGGACTGACAGATTTTTTTCCTGTCTGTTCTCGTAGAGAAATGTAGGAATAGTGCTTTCACTCTGTCGCACCTATCCCCTTGCTGCCAGATTTCTTCTGTCACAGCATGTTGAGGCTCACATGCGTTCCGTTGTGGCTGAATCAGCATCCCTTTTTCTGACCGATCGGCAGGCCGTGTGATGGTCTGTTCTCCACTTCAGTCTCCCTGGGGAACCTCTCCATAATTTACGTTTGACACATGGTGTTTTTTTTTTTTTTTGTAGCATCTGGGCCAGCCCCCATTCATTCACTTCAGCCGAGTGTAGGCATTCAGATGAAGCACCTAAACGGTAGAAGAAAATCTGCTCAATCTCTCACAGACATACAATGTATCAAAAGACTTGTGGAATCTTGCTGTCAGCTGGATGGCACACATACAGTCTATACAAACCAGTTTAAATAACCACTCAATTGTAATTAGGCTGAAACCAAAGAGATCTGCCACAAACTGCTGGTAATCAGGGAATCTAATATAGTCCACCCACCCTCCAGGTTCCAAATAAACAGATACTCTGAGAACTGACATCCTCTAATGACAAAATGATGACAATTCGCAAATCTCTTCCATTGACTGTCATAATGGCAGTCTCATAAAGGAGGACTGTATCACACTCTGCCCAGGCAGATCTCTTGACTCCTCTTGCCCCACTCAAAGATTCTTAAAATCAGGGTGCATGATATCTTGCCACAGCCATTGGAGGGAATCGGATTGACAACCCAAGTGATAAACTGCCAACACAATAATGGGACCTCTAGAGTTCATCAGAACGGCAAGCATAGCACATTATAAAAATGCACATCTGTTTTTTTACACTGCCTCAACCATGGCACCGCCAAGTTCTGCATCCCATAACCCAATCCCCACATCTCAGTGGTCATCACACGCAACATAGAAACACGTCCCATAAAGGCTCCAACAAGGACAAGTCTTCAAACCCCACACCCACATTGTGTAGCATGCTACCTGTTTGGACAAACATTTTAGCGCCCCAGATAAAGGTAATAACCACAATATAAATACCGCAATACAATAAAATACAATAGACGGCGGTAGGGCCAACTTCTAACAAGCATGTGGCAGTAACATCGGAGATGGAGGGTGTAGATGGTGGAGAAGGGGCGGATGGAGAGAATATTAAGGTTCAGTATCAGAAGGATGACGCAGCTGGTGTTAGTTCTGCCAACTTTGAGGGAGAGTCCTCTATCTCAGCCGCCTCTCTGATGGGGATGTTCTCTGCGCTTACAATGGAGATCAGGAAAGGGTTTTCTGAGTCCTCTGCAAATCAGTTGGAGATAAGGAACTATTGTGAAGCATTGGATAATAAGATTGAGGATTTGACCGTCAGAACAGGCGTTCTGGAAGAGACCTCAGCAGCACTCTCAACTAACTTGGAGCAAGCTAAGGATGATATAAAGAAGCTTACTAGAGAGGAACAAAACCTAAGCGAGAGGCTGGAGATGTTAGAAAACAACGCCAGGCGGGGGAATTTGCGGATTCTCAATATTCCGGAAGGATCTGAGGGCTCAATTATTTCATCTCTGTTCTGCTAAAGGATTCCCTGGGCTTAGAGAACTCAGTTGAGGAGTTAGCCGCGGACATACAGCGAGTCCATAGGGACCCCTTTCGGCGGAATCCCCAGAGATCGAAGCCGCGTAAAATTCTGGTCAATTTTCACACTTGCGTGTTGAAGGAGCGGATTCTTAACCTGGCATTAAAGCAAAAGTCCCTCGCAGGGTCTGGGTATACTTTCTTAGTTCGGTCTGACCTCTCCAGAATTACATTGGAGAAACAATGGGAGTTTGGGAGGCGTTTGGATGCCTTTAGGAAGGTAGGAGCAACAGCTCAGCTCATGTTTCCGGCAGCCATCAAAGTTATGCATAGCAATCGGATGTATAACATCAGGACAGTACAGGCAGCCGATGAGCTTTTGATTACCTAAGGGAAAGAGCACAAGTAGATTACATATATTTTGAGATAGCATGGCTGGCTTTTTTTTGTTTTTTTTTTGTTTTTGATAAACCTAATAGAGCACGTGTCACTATTAACATAAAGCTGTATGCTCTTTACCTTAGGCCACATTCACTTATTTACACGATCTAAAATGTCCTCTTCTTTTTAGGTCCAGCTAAATGTTTAAAAGTAGTTTTGGTAACTTCTTTCTTACAGTATGATAGGTGGAGGCTTCACTTTTTATGTACTCATATTTTTTCGTTGTGTATCCTTTTTTTTTTTTTTTTCTTGAGGGGGTGCTATCTACCGGATAATTTGCCGGTTAGAAAACACAAGGGTTTTCCAGGGGGGAGGGGGGAGGTGGGAGGTTGAGGAGATGCACGGGGTTAGGAGGGGGGGTGGGATATGGCAAAAATATAAAATGGTCCTCATTGTTCGAAGTAGTATCATAAAGGATGGAAGCAGGCAGATGTTGAGCAAAGAATTAATGCAACAAATGGTAATCTTAGCCTTTTTTTCTTTTTTTTTCTTAAGTATGGGTAGCGTAAAATATATCTCCTGGAATGTAGACGGCCTCCGCACCAAGCCCAGAGCTAATAGAATCATGCAATATTTGCGGGACTTGGATGCGCAGGTAATAGTGCTCCAGGAGACACATCTAACTCATACTAAAATGCTTGCCCTTATTAAGAAGAATAGGTGGATAGACTTTGCAGTTTCAACTACCCAAACAACTAATACAAGAGGGGTCTCAGTTGTATTTAAAAAAGGAGCTAAAGCTAGGCTGTTATCACAGGCGGTTGACCTAGGTGGCAGATGGGCCATAGCGTCCGTGGTTATGTCGGTTATGCAAAATACAATTTTGGGATATTATGGCCCGAACCAGGACGACCCTTCTATCTTGGAGTCAATTTTCTTGCACCTCCTTTCCATCCCTGAACCCATTATCCTGGCAGGCGATTTTAATGTCGTATTGGACCCCGTATTGGATAAATCGGCTAATAATCGATCCCTTGTTTTGTCTAAGACTAGAGTCTTGTTGCAAAGTGCTATGAAGCAATATGGGTATGTTGATATCTGGAGAGTGAGGTCGGGGCAACAACAAGGGGTTTCTTTTCGGAACTATAAATATCGCCACCAGTCCAGAATAGATTTCATCCTAATAAGTCTGAGGCTGGTAGATTCCGTAAAGGCTATTAGCTACCTCCCATTACATCTATCAGACCATGCGGCTGTAGTTATGGAACTTGTCAGTCCGACTAAGAAGTGTTCCATTACATGGTCTTTCGACCGCTCTCTTCTCTCTTCCCTTGAGGATATCACATTTCTTAAATCTGAAACCCATAATTTCTTGAACTCCAACAGGGGTTCAGCTACGACTAGAATAATCTGGGATTCATTTAAAGCTTTCTTGAGAGGGGTTATTATGGGGAAAGTTTCATACCATAGGAAGCTACATAGAGAGGAAGTCACCTCTATTGAAGCTCAGATATGTCAAATACAACAAGATATAGACTCCAACTATGAGGCTTCCGGATTAAATCTGCCCACTCTTTGTAATCAATTACTGGCTCTGAAGGGTAGTTTGAGCTCCATATTAAATCTTCGACTTCAACAAAGATGGGAAGCCAGTAAGTTGGCCCATTTTGAATACAGCGAGGGCGCCGGGACACTACTGGCCTGGAAGACCAAAACAGATCTGGTTCGAAATAACATTGCCGCAATAACGGTAGATAATAATACTTTCTCTACAGATGAGGATATCAGGAGTGCCTTCAGAGATTACTTTCAGGTCATCTACAAGGAGGACAAGGAGATCTGGATAGATTCTATTGAGGGGTGGCTGAGGGACATCAATCTTCCTTTATTATCTGCCGAGCAATCTCAATTCTTAGATAACGCCATCACTGAGGATGAGGTAAGATCTGCCATTAAAAAAAGTAAGAAGGGGAAGGCGGCCGGGCCTGATGGCTTGCCGGCAGAAATATATCGAGCCCTTGAAACAGAATTAGTCCCATTCCTCACTGTTCTATTCAATCAAATTTTATTGGAAGGACAGCTCCCGCCAGCCTCCTGGGATAATGCCTCAATCACCCTTATTCTGAAACCAGGGATATCCTACAGGCCAATTTCAATTCTTAATGTGGATTATAAGATCTTCACCACAGTGTTGTCATCAAGGTTGGCTGAGATTGCGCCTTTGGTCCTCCACCCTGATCAAAAAGGCTTTGTCAAGGGGCGACAATTATTCGAGCTAACCTATGATTTAATAGGTGCCATAGATATAGCATCGGTTCGGACTCTCCCTTTGGCGGCCCCCACGTTGGATGCGACCAAGGCTTTCGACAGAGTTAATTGGGTATACCTGTCGGGGGCTTTGGCTAAGTTTGGCGTGGGGGCAGGGTTTCGTAGGGCAATTGGATTGTTATATCATAGCCCAGTAGCACGCCTCTTGGTCAATGGAGAATTATCTGACCCGGTTACTATCACTAGGGGGACACGGCAGGGCTTCCCACTTTCCCCCCTACTGTTCGATTTTTATATCGAACCTTTCGCGCAACAACTGAGGGAGGAGGTTAGTATCAAGCCTTTCTCTTATAAAGGGTGGGAAAGGAAAGTAGCCCTATACGCCGATGACGTGCTTATTCTTACTTCGGATGTAGGCACTGCATTCCCTTTAATTTTAAAGATCGCCCATTCATTTGGCCAAGTTTCCGGTTACGAAATTAATGATACCAAAACAGAGATGCTGGTCTGGAATGATGATGGGCAAGCTAAAGATTTACAAGCGGGTTCCTCGATGAGGTATTTGGGTCTTCATATTGGGAAGGACATTGAAAATATTGCTCAAGTTAATTTAACTGCAGTAGCTAAAGATTGCCGTAGGTTATTGCATTCATGGTCTCACATTCCACTATCTTTAATTGGGAGGGTCAATTTAATTAAAATGTCGATTCTTCCTAACATTTCTTTTTTGTTTTCTACCATTCCTCTGCACTTTGATTATTCTTGTTTAACTAATTTACAGTCCGACATAACATCTTTTATCAGGAACAACAGACAGGCAAGGATTTCATGGAAAAAGCTTAGGAGGCGAAGGGACAAGGGGGGTTTGGCTGCCCCGGATCTGAAATTATATGCTTGGGCTTTTCAGTTAACTCACTCCCGTATGTTGTTAAAAATACCTTTAGACTACGGGGTGGGCCGGATGTTTTCAGCCATGCTAGAAGGGGAAGAAGTTAGTCAATCGGCCTTTCTCTTCAAATTTGGCAGCCCCAAGTACTTTAAAAAAATCAAACTGAAGGTGTTACAGGGGTTGGCAAAACTGTGGGCCGAAGTTACAAGATCTATAAAGCAAGTGTATTTTTGTGATAGGACTCCGCTATGGGGGCTACCTGAAAACCCCGTCTGGCTTGGAGACACCTTAGCTGCGCCTATAAGAGACGCAGGCTTAGAGGTCTGGGGAGATCTCTTTTTTGAAGGGGAGTTGCTTTCATGGGAACAGCTTCAGGCCAAGATTGGCCCTAACCTATCAAGGTTCAAATACTTTCAAATGTCTAGTTGGACTCAGGCCTACAAATCTCAAGCCCTCGAAAGAAACAAGTTTCCACTTGGAGGATATAGCCTACTTATAAATAACTTGGTTAACAACCCATTGGGTAAAAAGGAGACCTCACAGTGGTATAGACTCCTACTGGAGGAAACGGATGGAGTTTTTGATCTGCCTGACTTGTTGTGGAGCCCTTCAATTTCTGGTCCAAACTTACAAAATCTCTGGTCAGCGTCATTCGGCCTTTTGTGTAGTATAGTGAAGCCATCATGGCTACGCAGGAACCACTTGTTTACTTTGCATAGGGCATATTATTCTCCCCTCAGATTATCTAAATTTTCCGAGGGCAACTCAATAGCATGTTCAAGGTGTGGCCTTCAGGCAGCATCGGACACCCATATGTTTTTCGATTGCCCTAGTTTAGTGTCATACTGGGCAGCTATCAGTAATACTCTAACTACTTCATTGGGTTTTCAAGTTAACATAGACTTGCCTCTTGTGATCTTCGGGATCTTGGAAGGAGCTCAAAGTGCTGCTAAAAGCTTGGTGTTCTATGCGGTGTTGTTGGCAAGAAGGGAGATCTGCAGGAAGTGGAAAGACCCGTCCCCTCCTACTTTCGGTGAATGGCAGGCTTCCGTCTTGTACACATCACGTATGGACCTTGCTAGAGCTGGTAATCAGAGCAAAAGGGCTTTCTGGTATTTGTTATCTTGGTTACACTGAAATATCCGTTTTTTTTTTCCCCCCGGGTCCGATGATTACCCTATTATGGTGCCTCCCTTGCCTTTCGCACCATGTGATTAGTCTTTTCCTGGTTCTAGCCCGGGCTGACTTGGCTGCCACCCACACCAAGGTGGCTTACAAGAAGGGAACCGTTTGGTTCTTTGCCTTCCAAGATTGAGACTGCAATAGCTAAGGGATATTGTGTACCCACTATCTCGACTATATATCCCTGCCAGCTCTGTTATGAACTGAGACAGCTGGGTGCAGGTTAATCTGGTCTGGCTTTGAAACCATGGTAGCAATGAGGACTTAACAAAAAAAACCAAAAAAAAATACAATAGAACTTCTGATGTGGTTAGCTGACTCAGAACAAATTAGACTTCACTTTGAGCCTACTTACAGAGTTTTTCATCAGTACTACATTCTACCACTAGTTGTTAGAAGTAATGCACACACTTCAATAAACTGTTATGAAGCTGCAGTAAAAAAGGAGAATTTTGGTTTCATGCAGAGTGCCTACAATGTTTAAAATAAGTATTTGAAAGTTACTTTTATTGGTATGTGTTGGGGTCTACCAAATAACTTAAAAGGTAGCGTTTAGATGTTTTGCGTTGCTGTTTCACTGCTCAGGTTTTGATGTTTATTTATTCTCACCATATGATCTTATAGAGTAGACTCTCCCGTAAACATTGTGCCAAAATGTATCTGTTTCCTTCACATTAATAGAAGGGTGTTCTTTTTGGCTTCCTTACACCATCCTCCCGGGTAATTTTGTAATATAGCATCTTTTCAGTTGGCCTGTTTTCCATATGTTGCTTTAGGTGTACATTTTGTTTAGAAATGCGTTAAACATGTACTAAAGAGTTTGTATTTTGTTTTCCAACAGATTGATCTTGAAAGTATATTTGCACTAAACCCAGACCTTGCACCTGATGAGGAAATCGAGCCGAGTCCAGAAACTCCACCACCATCCACACCATCTGCTAAAGTAAACAAAATTGCAAAGGTATGTGCATTTTGGATGTTATGTTACGGATATTTGTAAAGTGAACAACTCGCCTGAAACAGCATCATGGTGCTGAAAAGCAGAAGCGGTGTGGGCTGACCCAGGGCCAAGAATAGGTGGAGAGCCGTCAGTTTCTTGCAAAATCCAAGAACTGAGGAGGTGGCTCTGATGTGTAGGGTTAAGTTGTTCCAGGCTTTGGAAGTGAGGTAGGAGAAGGCCAAACTGTCGGACCTGGTTCCACATGTGCGGGGGATTTGTGCAAGTAGGAGTCAGGCTGAGCTGAGGTTTCGGTTAGGTATGTGGAAGTTCATGCGATTGTTGAGTTAGGTGGGGCTGATGTTGTGCAAGGCTTTGTATATGTATTTGAGTAGTTTGAGTGTCTGTTTGTAGATGGGAAGCCAGTGAAGGTATTTGAGGTGGGTGCGAGAGGTAAGTCTTGAGTGCGAGTATGGACACTCATCATACACGCGTTTTCCTTACACACTTTTTTCCACGGGCTACAAATATGTACCCGTTGCTGAGATCAGACCTGAAATAAAATATTTAAAAAAAGAAAGTGGATGATGGTGAATAGGAAGTACAAAAGGGCAAGTTACAAATTGTAATATCATCAGACAGAAAATTAAGGCTTTTTTTTACTAATTTAGCTTTACTCATTATCATAGTATATAGATTCCTATTCTTCAGTGCAGTGTTGGTACTACATTTCACAGACAAAGAAGTATATTCCTGTTTCTCTTAAAGACTTTCAAAGAAACTTATGTCTGAGTGTAGATGTGGTCTTTTTCTTGTTTATTCTGTATCACGTATGTCTTCACTTCTTGGCTGCTTCAACCAGTGCTGGAATCTTTTATTGATGGAGAGAATAGAATGCCTGGCCAACATAATCAGGAACCACAGACTCAACACCGATGACAAACGACCCAACAACAATCAAAGAGAAGTTCCAAAGATGCATCAAGTACGTGGCCATGTGGATGGTCAAAACTTTCTCAAACTCAACACAGACAAGACAGAAGTACTCCTATTTGGGAAAGGTAGACCCACCCTGTGGAACAGTGAATGGTGGCCACATGAGCTGGGCCATACCCCCAACCCACGAACACTCCTGCAACTTAGGAATCCTCCTCGTCAGCCAGCTTTTCATGAAGAAGCCGGTCAGCACCACCTCCTCCGCTTGCTTTCTCACCCTCCGAATTCTCAGGAAAGACTTCAGATGGCTCCAACCCAACACCTGGCGAACTCTCGCACAAGCTCTCGTCACCAGCAGACACGACTTTGGCAACCCCCTCTACATAGGAATCACCGCCCAACTCATGAGGAAACTTCAGACCATCCAGAACACAGCAGCCAGACTCATCCTTGAACTCCCCAGATAGGCGCACATCACCCTGTACCTCAGGAAACTCCATTGGCTACCAGTCGCAAAGAGATGCCAGTTCAAGCTGCTCACCCACGCCTACAAGGCGCTATCAAACAAATGACTGCCGTACGTCAACAAATGAGTGAATTTCCACCAACGTACCAGGAAACTCCGTTCTGGTTCCTGCTCTTTACCAACCACTAAACACATTTCCCCCACCTGGCGGTGAAGACCTGGAACACCGGACTCCTGCGAGCCTCGTCACTGTACCAGCAGTTCAGGTAGGAACTCCATACCTGGATGTTCAAAAAGTAGGCACAGCCAGCATGATCCAGCAACATGTACCTCCACAGCACCTCGAGACCCTTTCATGTGAAGCAGCCACACTTCGCAAATCCTGATTGATTGATTGAATGCACATTAGAGAAATTAAAGAAGGGGGAGGGAATGATGTGTCTTCATGGTATTTCTCCAGCATTGATGGGTGCACCAGAAGAAAGGCAAGGAGTAAGAGAAAAGGAAGAAGTAAAGTAGAACTTAGGCATTACCTCATTTATCCTATGGTCAAGAACTGGGAGCACTGAGGAATGTGTATGCTGTTGGAATTAAGTGTTTGATTTGTATTGTGGCGGAATAAGATGCCAATGCATAAAATAAGACCAGGGAATTTCAAAGAACAATGTTATGACTATAATGTTAAATATAGGAGGAAGCCATTTGTATACCTACACCATGCCTCAGATACAAACTGTGGAGGACCTTTACCTCATTGCTGGTTGAGTGAATAATTTTTGCAAGGTTGTGCTGAAAGTTCAAAGTGCACAACCAAAAGGTGATGGATGAAATTCTTAAATTAATCTCAGACACTTCTGAAATATAGGTTGATGATAGTGCGTGCAGATAGTGAACAGCATGGTCCTCTTTTGCATCAGGAAATCCAAGGGTACCCAGTTTATACAGCTGTGCTGGCTGGATGTAACTCTGTCAAATGGGCACTTTACCAAGGCTTGTTGCTTCTAGTCTCCAAAGTAACTGGGATAGAGAATGACAGAGTGGACAGCTTATAGAAGTATTGTACTAGTCACTTGACCGGGAAATCATCCAAGAGGTCCTCAACCTTATCGTTGAGATGTCTATGCATGGGTGTTAATTTATAACTATGCACAACCCCGCTGATTAATGGAGGTATTCTAAATATCTGGATAGCCTGGGTTTGCAGTGATATTGATGGTTCTGTTGTAGTCTGGTCTCATTCTCTTATCCACTCCACCGTGACTTCACCACCTCCCCACGAGGATGGATCTCCTGCCCATGGAGGGAGAGTGCTACACTCCATCCTACCATCTCATCTTGAGTACGTTGTTCCTGAGGAGATGACCTTTCACAACTTGAGCATCACCTCAGAGTTTACACATCTTTCCACCAGATTGGCATTAAGATGTGAGAGATGCATATAAAAGTATATTAGTGCAGCAGGTCATGTGTCTCTTTACCAGGCACTGTGAAAAGAAGAACCCACCATAAGAGCCCAGTCCAGAAGCTAATGGCTGACATTCTGTTCTCTGAGCGTTGGTGAAGAACACCATATTGCTTACATGTTCAGTCCATGATGTACTTTTTTCCCCCACCAACTGGGCGAGTCAGAAGTGCAGGTGGATACCTGCAAAACTTGTCTTGGGGTCATAGAGATGTACTGGGACAAACCTGAAGAATCCCTCACGACAACGAGGATGTTAAGAGGCACTTGATGGCCTGAAGAATGTATTCTTTCTGGTAAGGCGTTCACTGCCTCTTGTGACACAAATTTGATTGAGATCACCAAAGCTGGTGTCACAATATCGGATCCACCAGGTCGGTGTTATTGGTGAAGATGTGAGCTGATGAAAGTTCCATCCAGGGTAAGGTCTAAGTCAGTAGTTGAGACACAAAATATTTGTCCTTTCTTAGTTTTTGTTAGTGTAGCATACTCTGACATGTCTGTTCATCTTAGCTTATCCTTCAGAAATGCCTAGTTTCACCTTTTCCTTAAAAAATATAATTGATGTTGGGCTGATGGTGCGTGCCCTACATTTGCAGCTATTAGCAGGAAAGTAAGCACAGGCCTAGCATGGAAATATTAACTTCCTTTATTTTCAAAATTGCTGTTGTCAGAAATATTGTTCTTAGTTGTGAAGAATGGGGGCTTCACAAGTAATAAGTCACCAGCCTCCTGTTACTGGAAATCAAGTATCCCATTGTGGCACTTAACTCTCTCAGGATAGGTAGACAGAACAGTTCAAGGCCTACTCAAGGGCGGTGGTGCGGGCTAGTACCTCAATCTTTAGGCAAGCAACACCCACCACCCAATAAATTGTTGTTGAGTGCTTTTACTTATACAACATACAACATACTTTATTAAATACACAGTACTCGTAATGCATATTAATTCCAAATATCTACATGGTGTCAGTAACGGTTCACGCACCATAAATCCACAATATCCCCCACAAATACTAGACACCACATACTAAGGTGTAGTTTTGAAAAGAGTCTTATTTCCTTTATCCGGGTGTCTGCACATTAATAAAACCAGAAATATGTTATACTAGACTAATACAACACGATTTAAACCACTAACGGTGGTACCATTTTACAGTGACATTCATTAATTACGCCTCATGCCATGAAAAGAAAGGCATTTTGTCCCCCACCCCCCTCCACCCCTACCCTACTTTCAGAGGGTGCACGCCGCTGGGATTGTGGGGAGCCCTTCAGCCATTTCCGCCACCATGTGCACTGCTCAGCTGCCTTGAAGCACTGTGGGAGATGGCTGTCTGTATTCTCCCACCACTACTGATCACTGATAGGAATTCAATCTCTGGATTGCCTGCCCCACTCCAGTCTCAGGCACAAGGTGAAGGGGAAGCATCGGATACATGCCAGCTGGCACTGCCTAACGTATAGGCAAGTCACCCCTCTAGCAGGCCTTATGGTATGGTGCACTATATTAATCACTTAAGGGTGACTGTTCCTAAAGAGAATAGAGAGAGTTAGCCTATTTGGTCGCTAGGAGACATTGTGATGGAGACTATCTCAAAGAGTAGGTTGGAAGTGAGACATTCTAAAGGTGGGGGAATTCCTCCTTTTGGAAAAAGTGCCCTCACAAACCCATGCAGGTGTCATGCTTCATTTTCTGGCATTGCTCCTCGTGGGGGTGCCCTGCAGTCCCCCACGGGCCCCGCGAGAGGCCTCTTTATTGGAGTTCTTTTCGGAGGAACGCTGCCGTGGTGAGTGGGGGTGTGTGCGGGGGGGGGGGGGGGGGGGAGAATGTGAGTGAATTAAAAATACTGCACTGGTACCCTAAAACTCGTTTTTCTGGGTCCATGTGGTATAGTTAAAACAGATGACAAGAGAAGGCCTCTAGATTAATTATATCAGAGGGTTGAGTATTTGCCTTCTGTTTTATTGTCAACAAGTGAAAGTGATAGTAGTAGGTGAATCACTTAGGCCGACATGTTGCATGCCTTAAATAGGTCCCTAATGGATCCCTTGGCGTTTCATCATGACTGTGCTAAAAGCAAAAGAGGTTAAAAATAGGAACCTGAGAAGACGACACCCAGTATCCCTGTAGAACCTATGTTCAGTTTTTTTAAGGCGCCAGTGCACCTAGAGGAATGCCCACTAGGAGTTCCAAAATCCAACCTAGAAAGAAAAGAAAAAAGGGCAACATTTTTATGGGAGAGATAGTTATAGCACTCATTAGTATCTTGGAAAAATAGTGCGTTTGACTCATACACTACATTCTTGTCAAGATTGGGGCAAGGAGGCATGCTGTCACATTCATTCCCCAGTCGCTGGGAACTGGCTATGCAGTGGTCACACACACCACAATATCAATGCCCACAGTTTGTTGCCTGACGTGAAATCACGGGGCTGTGTAGAAGAATCGGCATGCTGGTGTGCTCAAACTCATATGTGTATCCACATTCATGATAAGAGCAAAATGACACATGTCTGTGATGTCTATCGAAATGGCATGGGAGCCATGGTTGGTCGTGCAGTCCGTTAAAAAAATATATACACCTGCTATGCCACTTCCAGTAACAAAGTTACTCCGGTGCGAGTAGCGGTGTCCGAAATAATCGTGAGACAGACAAACAAATAGACATACAACATATATATCCTACCCCACCAGTAGTTAAGGCTGGCCTCATCGGCGTTGAAGCGTTGAATGAAGAAGACTACCTGCGAGTGATATGATGGAATATGAGAGGTGGGCGATTATGGCCAAGAGCATACCTCTGTCGATGTGCAAGCCAGACGGAAAATACTCACCCAATCATGACACGAGTGTAGTGTATGAATCAAACTCATTATTTTTCCATGATACTAATGAGTGCTATGACTATCTCTCCCCAAATTTTTTTGTTCTTTTTTCTTTTCTTTCTAGGTTGGATTTTGGAACTCCTAGTGGGCGTTCCTCTAGGTGCACTGACGCCTAAAAAAAACCTGAACATCGGTGCTATATGGATACTGGGTTTCGTTGTCTCAGATTCCTATTTTTAACCTCTTTCCCTTTTAGCTTGGTCCTGATGAAACGCCAAGGGATCTATTAGGGACCTATTTAAGGCATGAAACATGTCGGCCTAACTGATTCACCTATCACTATCACCTTCACTTGTTGACAATAAAGCAGAAGAAAAATACTCACCCCTCTCATATAATTAATTTAGAGGCCTTCTCTTGTCATCTGTTTTAACCATACTACACGGACCCCTGAATAAAGTTTTTTAGGGTTCCAGTCGAGTATTTTTAATTCACTCACTTTCTCACACCCGCACTCACCACTGCGGCATTTCTCCGAAAAGAACTCCGATAAAGAGCCCTCTCGCGGGGCCCGTGGGAACTGTAGTGCCACCCCCACGAGGAGCAACGCCCAATGATGAAGCATGACACCTGCATGGGTGTGTGAGGGTACTTTATCCAAAACAAGGAATTCCCCCACCTTCAGAATGTCTTGCTTCCAACCTACTCTGTGAAATAGTCTCACTCACAATTTCTCGAGCGACCAAAAAGGCTAGCTCTCTCTCTTCTCTTTAGGAACAGTCACCCTTAAGTGATTAATATGTAAGCCTTGGGAGCGCGGGGTCTGTACCTTTCTTTCTTTTAGCTCCCCGTCCCCCCTCTTTATATTTTTAGGTTGCACTATTTCACAGGTGTGGGCCTATCTGCATGAGCAGATATACCTCTACAATATTTAGATATTGTTAAGTGCCAGGGAAGCCGTAGAGTACATGGGCTGGATCTGCCACCTGGCCGTTGTTAAATCTGAAAAGACATGTCGGATGCCCCTCCTTCGGGCTCAGCACTGAAAATTGCCGCCACAGTTAAAGCCTATTTGTCGACCTCCTTGGCTCAAACACATGCATCTGTCTCCTCCCACACCGACTCTGCAGCTGACTGCTTCTGGCTCGGTGCCGACCAAAAAACACCCTTCCGCTTCGAAAGCTTCGTTCTCCTAAACTAACAAACTAAATCCTTGAAACATTCTTCGGTTCCAAAACCATCGAGGCATCCCAAAATTTCCATATCGCCTGTTGACCCTATTCTCGAAACCATTGATATTAGAGCAAAATCCAAATTCAACACCTAACTAGGAGAACAATGCCCTCTCCTCCACTAAAGAGGCAATTGACTATTGAGATGGCTTTGGACACTCCTATACCTCAAAAAAAGAGGACTAGGACACTATTACAGGCCCTACGCATCATCCACCACCTCTCCCACCATCACCACCTCCACAATCCCCTACTTCATCTCATGCATCTCCACATCATAATCCTGTAGATGCTACACCTCCAGGCTCACCTAGATCAAACACTGGGGGTGTGGGAGGCTCATTCGGAGAGCCAGACCCATGAGTCATGTATAATACTGATACTGTAATACCAAATTATCCGAATCTATATCCAGCTAGACCCTCCCCTCTGAGGATGCTAGTGCCTACCAACAGGTTATTGCAAGGGCAGCTACCTACCATGGTGTTAAATTACATAAGGAATCAGAAGAACAAGATTTCCCTTTTAACACTCATCACAAGGACACACAGTATTTACCTATGCTTCCTGGTATGTTGGAGCAATCTGATATTTTCAAGGAGCCTATCCATGCCATATCCACGGGTAGATAAAAAAAATATTAACCCTCCGCATCAGACCCTCTTAGTCAAGTACCACCGGACACTGGAGCTGCCACCACTGCTCGTAAAAGAGCTACTAGTCCAGCAGCTGGAGCCACCCCTTGAAAAAGAGATCAAGCTTATCGACGCAGCAGGGAAATAGATAGCAGCCCAATCAGCTAACCACTGGCATATTGCCGATTCCCAGGCCCTTCTAGCACGCTACGATAGAGATGAGATGGAAGAGTTGTTACAACATCTCCCTGAGGAGCATTGTATAAGGGGACAACAAATTGTTTCAGAGGAGCATGCCATCACTAATGCCTCTATGAGATGTGCCTTAGATGCAGCAGATACGGCTGCAAGAGGAATAAACACCAGTGTATTTCTCAGGAGATAGGCTTGCTTCAGGTGATCTGGATTTCAGCCAAAAGTTCAACAAGCAGTTCTTAACCTGTTCTTTAACAAGGAACATCCTTTTGGCCCTCAGCTGGACACCGCCCTGGACAAGATGAAAAAAGATACAGGCACAGATAAAGCCATGGGAGCCTTGCAAATTAATACATTTAGAGGCTCCTTTTGGCGCTCAGGTTACTGGGGTGGATATGAATCCTCCAACACAGACTCCTTCATTTCTTAATCGAAGCAGGGCCAGTCCACCTATTCCAAAGGGTTTAGAGGTGGTACAATAAGGGCAGAGGTAGGGGTGCTTCTGCCCATTGAGCATCCTCCACTGCAAAACAGTGACTGCCCAACTCTTCTTCCCTGACCACATAACACCTGTTGGGGAAAGACATACATTTTTCCATCCAGTCTGGGAATCCATTACCAGAGGCCAGTGGGTACTAGCTTTGGTTTGTGTCTGGAGCGTGTTACCACACCACACCATACAACATTCCACCTCACACTTACAGGTTATCACACAAGCACCTAACACTTCTCAAGCTAGAAATGCTAGCCCTTCTCCTCAAAGGGGCCATAGAACCAGTAACTCTTCAAAAACAGGGCACAGGATTATATTCAATATGCTTTCTCATTCTAATAAAGGACGGGTCCTTAAGACAAATCTTCAATCTCTGATTCCTCAATTACTACATCCTCTCAGAACACTTTCAAATGTTCACTCTACTGATGTCATTCCCCTTCTACAATAGGGCGACTTTATGGCCACACTGGACATTAAAGGACGCTTACTTTCACATAACCATACACCCTTCTCATCGCAAACACCTCAAGGTTGTCATAGCAGGAAAACACTATCAATTCAAAGTTCTTCCGTTAGGAGTCACTACTGTGCCTCGCGATTTCACAAAGTGTGTGGCAGTAGTGGCAGTACACCTAAGACGCAAAATGTTCACATATTTCCATACGTAGATGACTGGCTTATCAAAGCCAGCTCCTATCAACAATTTCAACAACACATTTAGTTGCCAGTGGTCCTGCCCAGTTTGGGGTTCACCATCAGTGTCTGCATATCTCACCTCTGACCTCTTCAAATTCAACCATATTTGGGGGCAACACTCAACGCACAGTTGGAGTTAGCTTATCCCAATCCAGCTCTTATACAGAATTTTCAAACAATTCTACCTCAGTTCCAGCCAAACAAAACACTTGACAGTTTTGGACTGTCATGCGTCTACTAGGAATGATAGCATCTTTTATTGCCATAGTTCTACACCCAAGACTACACATGCGTTCACTGCAACAGTGTCTCTTGCCAGTGGTCTCCAGCACAGGGTCACTTCCAGGATTTAGTGTTGATGGACCACCACACTCACTGTTCTCTGCAATGGTGGATCCCAACAATCTGTTGAAGGGGCGGCCTTTTTTAGACAGAGTGGCACATCATTTTAACCACAGACTCATCAGAAACAGGTATAATACAAGGCCAGTGGGATACCGAATAACAATCCTTTTACATTGCATACTTGGAACTTCGGGCAGTCTTACTAGTACTGAAAGTGTTCCTTCCTCGTCTTAGTTTGGACAGATAATACGACAACCATGTACTACACACAAAAACAGGGTGAGACCCGGTCATCTTAACTGTCACACCCCGATCAGACCATATGGGTTTGGGCTCTTCACCATCACATTCATCTCTTGGATGAATAGCTGCCGGTAACAGTCTGCATTCTTATAGACCTGCTCAGAAGCATGCACCAACAAACCCACGCATGGGAACTCCGTCCACATGTTTTCCTTCCCTACTTTCAAAAGTGGGGTGGCCCCTCAGATGAACTATTTTGCCATAACCAAAAACACAAAATGCCTAATCTTTGCCTCCAGGTTCCCACACCCACTATCCAAGGACAACATACTATTGATGAGCAGGTAAGGGATATTTGCTTATGCTTTTCCACCTCTCCCTCTCATTCCATTTCTGGTTCTGAAACTCAGGCAAACATCACTAAACATGATTCTTGTAGCTCCCACCTGGGCACCGCAACCCTGGTTCACAACTTTATTAGATTTCCCAGTAGTCCCACACGATAAACTCCCCAACATGCCAGACCTTCTCACTCGGGATCATGGACAAATTAGACACCCAACCCCCAAGATGCTCAACTTAGCGATCTGGCTCCTGAGGTTTACAGTTTGGTTACTTGAATTTACCAACAGAATGCATGGACTTTCTTAAACAAGCATGCAGACCCACAACTAGAGCTTGTTATGCTGTAAGGTGGAAATGTTTTGTTTGCTACTGTCAACCTAAACAAAAAAATCCCATCAAATCCACAGTAAAGGACATTATTTATTATTTGCTACATTTACAAAAATCCAATTTAGCTTATACTTTCATTAGGTTGAATCTTGCTGCCATAGCTGCCTATCTCCAAAACAGATAGCATCTGTCCCTCTTCAGGATTCCAGTCATTAAGGCATTCATGAAAGGACTCAAAGGAGTAATTCTTCCTCATGCACCTCAGCTGCCTTTTGGAACTTATCAGGCTCATGGGTCCTCCTCCTGAGCCTTTACACTTCATGCTCTCTTCAGTTTCTATCATGGAAAGTAGCATTTTTGGTTGTTGGTCAGGAGTGTTGGCTCCAGGCATTAACCTTTGAAGACATTTTCTTTCAAATACATAAAGACAAACTGGCTCTCCATACTAATCCTAAATTCCTACCTAAAGTACCAGTTTCACCTCAATCAATCTCTAGAGCTTCGTGTGTTTTTCCCTAAACTTGGTTCTGTTGCAGAAAGAGCTCTCCACACTTTGGATGTTAAAAGAGCGCCTGTGTTCTACATAGATAGAACTAAAACGTTCAGGAAAACAAAACAACTAATTTTAGCCTTTTGTCCACCTCATTTCTCCACCTCATAAAGGCACCCCTACATCCAAATCAAGCATAGCTAGATTGATAGTCGAATGCATACAAACTTGTTACATAAAAGCCAAAAGTCTTGTACATGAAACTCCCAGAGCACACTCCCATCGTAATAAAGAAGCAACTGTGGCCATTTTAGGTAATATCCCAATAGCTGATATTTGTAAAGGAGCTACATGATCTGCGCCACACACATTTACTAAATACTACTGTGTGGATGTTTTAGGATGCCAACAAGCTAATGTAGGTCAGGTAGTGCTATGTGCCCTTTTTCAAACTACTGCAACTCCAAAACGTTAGTCACCGCTTCTAAGGAGGGACTGCTTTACTGTCTATGCAGAGCATACGTACACATTTCATTGAACAGATCGTTACTTACCCTGTCAGCATCTGTTCGTGGAATGTAGTGCTGTAGATTCACATGCGCCCTCCCTCCTCCCTGGACGCTTGTGGCCGTTGTAGTTGTATTTTGACACCTCTCTCTGATACATTCACATTTTAGCATGGACATCTCTATTTTTTTACACTTTTCTTATACTCCTGTCACACCCTCCTGCCGGGAAACAGTCTAACAAAGGAATCGATGCCCATGCGCAGTATCACCGAGAGGAGGAGTTACTATACCTCATGACCCGAAAATCTTCTTCGAAGAAAAACAACTTGTACAAGTTCAAACCCAACACTAGATGGCAGGAGTATGCAGACCATGTGAATCTACAGCACTACATGCCACAAACTGATGCTTAAAGGGTAAAAATATCACTTTTTATATGTTGTGAGTCCGTGAAAGTTACTGCAACCTAGTCAGGACCAACTGTGTGAAAAACTGACCAGGATTCTGCACCACCTGCTGAATAGTGCATGTGCCTTTCTAGAACAACTGAGTTTACGTGTTTTTTAAATCCAAGTGTATGGAGATTGTATGTTGATACAATAGAATTGACCGATTCATTGGCTATTTGTTTCTGTAGAATCGAAGAACGGTAGCTCCCATTAAGAATGAAACTCCTGCCAGAGACAATCGAGGTAAGTGATGAAATATTAATGATAGTCTTGAAACAAAACATCCTTTCCTCATGTAATTACGAATATTTTAGGAAAGGGCCACACGGGCAGTATTGCATTATGTTGAAGTAGACTTACTTGATAATTGTTATTAGGACATTTGTCATTTTGTTGAACATGGTTTATATGTAGCCGTAGCACTGGATATGGGCATTTAATTTCACTTGAAGAGGAACAAATGTTCTCCCCAGCATTTCATTTAGCCAGCCTGGATTGGATTGTAGTGCTTTAAACTTTCCATTTAAGAGCACAGAAATGTCCAGTCGCTCCTTGTGGCCTCAAAGGTTGAATGTCATTTGAGTCCAGTTTATTGGATGTATGGCTGTCCTCTTTTTCTAGCAACTAGTTCCTCTCTTGGACGTGAAGGCTCATGACTTTCAGATGGGGTAAGGGAGTGGTGAGCGGGTCTGTGGGGGTAGGGAATTGACACAATAGTTGAAATGTGATCCTAATCTGCATCTCCAGGGAAGGCTCTCATTCCACCCATCCTTATTTTGCATGCTTCTAGAGGACATCAAGGCTTTATTGTTATGCATACTTTATTTTGCAAACTGATGCTCTAAAACCTTTTTAGCTTGCTCTGTATCTCACACAAACTTTTCTTCCTTGGGTGATTTTCTTTGAGAAATTCCACTTTTCATGAATAACTGGATAAAAAGACAATAATTGTTCAAATAAAATATGCCTGTAGGGGGCAGCATTATCACTCAGATAATCAGATTACAGCTCAATTCAATGTCAGCTAATTACACTTTTTAAAAAAACATTGCTTTGAGCGTCCCTTCCCCTCATATGCCTCGAACGGAAAATGCTACTTACCAGTATGCATCTGTTCTTGGCATGTAGAGCTGCAGATCCACACACGCCCACCCGCCTCCCCGGCTACTTTTATCTGTTCCAGTATTATCTTTTTTAGATACAGCATACATGGGCATCTTTTCTCTTTCTTACAAATCTCCATCATTTCCCTGCTGCCAAAAAACAATCTGAGGATGGAGCCGATGCCCATGCGCACTATGATCCAAAGGAGGAGTCACCTATCCCGTGACTTCCAAAGACTTTTCCAAGACAAAAACAAGTGCGCACATCCGGGCCCAACACCAGATAGCGATCTACGCTCAGTGTGTGGATCTGCAGCTCTACATTCCAAGAACAGAGGCATACTGGTAAGTAACATTTTCCTTTTCGCTAAAAGATTCAAGAAGTCACCAAAAGTTGGAGAATTTCAATAGTATTGCCAACAGATGTTGAGGAAGATCACCAAAACACTAAAAAATACTAAATTCCTTGGAAGAGTTTCCAAACAGCACCTTGACCATGTGGGATGGAGAATGAGTTTGGGAAATTGAGCACACCTGATTTAGATGTTGCCTCAACTGCCACAAGTTTGCATAGAAGGACAGCCATAATGTGTGCAACCTTTGTCTCTCAAAGGACCACAAGTTGCTGAGGTGTGATGCTTAGACAATTTCCAGCTTTAGACTGAGAAGACGAGCAAAAACAGGTGGCGCAATCCCAGCACAAACATGGCGATGAAGAAAACCCTGAAGAAACCAAACTGGCCCAATGGGAAGTTTCCAACACCGAAGAAGTCATCAAGGTCGATAGAGGAGATGCCGAAGATAATTTCAAATGAGGTTGAGAACAGGAAGTGCCAGGTAACACTTTAAGGGCGCAGCTGAAGCATGCAAAGTCTACCTCTACACCCAAAACACAGTGGCGATCAAATGGCAGGCAAAGGCAAAAAGAACCCCACAGTTGAAGACCCTGTCCGAGACAAATCCTCGGAACTGGCTTTCCATCTGAAAGGTGATTGAAATCGCGGGAGGGATAATGAGTCTCTAAAACAAATTCTGCAATTTTGAACAAAAGGTTCAGTGTTGAGAGGAAGAAGCAGAACCTCAAGGCTGAGATTGAGGCCCTACTGAGGAGGAGGAAGAAGTATGACTCCATGAAAACATTCTGAATGCCCAATAAATCAAGGGAAAGGAATAGCAAATGGGAACATACTGAGTTGGAGCCTCCAACCACATTAGAGCCTGGGGGCACGAGGGTAGCGGGGGGGGGGGGGGGCGCAGAAGGGGAATTCTTCAAATACAAAGAGGAACCAGATGATATGCAACTTGAGCATAAATCTTACTGAGCGGATAGGCTACAGAAGTGTGGCAGTATCCACTGATTCCTCCTGAGGAAGGTGTCAACACCTACTCATCAAAGCCATTGCTTCTGGATGTCATTGCTGTACACATAGTCCTGATAAAAAGGGCACTTATGGGATACAGCTGGAAGAGGAGCAGTTCGATTCATGATTCCCCGTTGAAAAGCTACTGCTCTCACATAAAAAGAAACCGTGCCTGCCCATAGTGCCCTGTGTCAATGAGCAAGGACAACAGGTCTTCAGAGAGCCAACTACTGCAAATGTGCTAACACTAAGGGTAGAAAGAAAAGACTGGTACTGTACCCTGGATCCACTTTAAATAAAGGGCACTGTGGCTGTTTACTCCTTCGTAGTCACAACCACTTGTAAAACGGTTAACTCACCAACTGCAGTCGGCCTCCTTGTGAAAGAGACAGCAAACAATTGGACATGGTGGGCCTGAAAAATGGCAAGATCAGCACTAGCACAGATGCACATATCCAACTCTAATACGCTGCTAAACATATATGACCAGTAACTGTGAGACAAAACTAAGGACCTGATGCAGTATTTCCTTGAGTAATACAGGAAGAAAGCAAAGACTTTCATTCAGGATGACAAAAACTTTACCAGCATCTGCCTAATGTCGCCACTTGATGCTACAGACACAACCAGTATACCATTGCAAGCGGCAACCATTCTCGTAAGACACGTCTGGCTTAGGGTGCTTTAAGGTGCAAGTTTCGGTCATAAATGTGCTTTTTTGCGTTTCATGGTGAGAGTTACTTTGGCTGCAACGTGCTTCAACGCGTGGAGGACAACATAGCCGCTAAGGCGGGATTACACCCAGGTCACTGTCAGTAATCAACTTTATCGAGCCACATCTATTGTGGGAGATGAAGAAGTACCGACCCACGAGGGATGGAACCCAGCAGCATCTGACTTGCCAACAGATGTCCTCCTACACAAAACACCTTTTAGGAGACAAAACTAGAGGTTTCACCCAGAAGAAAATGACCTCTGACAAATGGCTATTGAACATAATCAAAAATGGTTATTGCACATAGCTTTCAAAAAACTTTTCAAAAACATAGACTTTCTCCAGAGAAGAACAGCCGTGTCTAACTCAAGAGGTCACATACCTCTTAATCAAGAAAGCAATAGAAAAGGTGCCATCAAAAGAAAAGAACCAAGACGCTTACTCCATTTACTTTCCATTTTATTTGACCCTCATTCACCTCAGGTTCTAATATCTAGTATCTTAGCCCCAAAAGTGCGAGAGAGAGAGAGGACATCAGATGGGCATCAGAGATAGACATTTTCTCCTTGCAGGTACATCTCTCTGAGTGCCCGATTCACGGCAGGTGCATTGTATAGAGCAAGAAGGAGAGACATAGCAGCAAAAACAGAGTTATGTAGGTGCTGTCATTAGGCAAAGCTGTAGTCACTTACATCCTCAATAACCAATACTTTCCACTACACCCAGCCCAATTTTGTAACAGGGCCCAGAATCTTTTCTTCTTGGAGTCTTTCCCTAATAAGTCCATTCTAGACATATAAAACCGGGAATCTAGCCACTCCGAATGTTGGGGCGGGGTTCCTCCCAACCAGTTACTACAGATTTCTCTTCTGGCCAATAAAAGTGCATAAAACAGCAAGTCTATAGCAATTCCTAGCACTCCTTCCATGACTCCAAAAATGATCAATAAAAGGCTTTCCTTAATCTGTAGCCCCAAAATACCTGAAAGTGTCATTTCTACTTCATCCCAAAACCTCCGATTTCTGGGCAGTGATGAAACATATCCGTTGTCTTTTCGAAACCACACTTTGCACATGCAATCTGTCTGTCCTTCCCCATCTTTGACCGCTTCTCTGGTGTTCTATATGCCCTATGGAGTGAAAAGAGGTGGTTTCTCTTTAAAAAAAAGCAGGGTTGACAATGGAATATAATGTGCACATCGATACTTGCTTTGTATTTTGTCATTTCTCCCTCGGCAAGCATCTTCTCCACAGTTCTTCTGCCAAACTGAAATCTCCATCCAAGTACCAGAAAGAAACTTCTTTGTTCCCTGGGGGTTTTCCAACAAGTTGCTCTTCCAAGACATTTCCAATACCCAAGGGCAGCTTCCAGCTTTGTTCCCAGCTCTTGAATTGTACATATTTAAATCTTAAAGTTTGCCTAACAGCTCATTTAACTCATTCTATGATACCACTTTTCCGTTCTGAGTAAGCTCTCCCCAAACATTTACACCTGCATTTCTTATTGGTAGCTCCAGTTTATCTTTAAGACACTCTGGTGTCCCTGTAGATTCCCAGATGGGGGATGAGTAGGAGTAATAATCTTGTTTTGATCATCATCAAATAATGTACCACATTCTAGTCAATGCTTGCAGCATTTTAATTTGATTTAAAAAAATATATATTGAGGGTCTCTAAATTTGAAGAGATCTGTCTACACCCATCTTGCTTTCTTGTATCATTGCCGAGAACATAGTTCATACTTCTGATCCATCTGGTGTATTAAAAAGCATTCTGGTGTTTTTCAGCTGGAAGGCCCAGGCATAATATTGGATTTCTGGTAAGGTTAATCGCCCTTTCTCCATTAGATTCGAATTCCCTTTTATGCCCACATAAATGCGTTTATCGCCTGCTGGATTTCACCTATTGCAGCTTACTCAAAATACATGGGGATTGTGTTCAATAGAAAAGTTATTTTTGGCAATATCACCATTTTGACCTGATTAACCCGCCCAAAAATCGTTGGGGGTAGATGTGCCCATTCCTAGATTAACTGCACAATTTCTCTTGATATCTTGCCCAAACTTATTTCTGGTATTTTGTTTAGATCTTCTACAATTTTTAAGCCATGATATCATCTCATTCTTAATCAACGGGCTATCCTTTCTCTGGTTCCATACCATGATCTCTGTTTTCCCCTCATTCAAGCAGACACTTTGCCAAATTGTAGCACCATCTATAGGGTGGCCGGTTAAACCACACCAATGCTACCTTCTTTACCCAACCCCCATGGGAAAAAGGGGGAATGTTAGATGCTATTCTAAGTTTATGTGCAAAGGGCTCCATAAAGAGATTAAATAAGAGGGGGGACAGGGGGCCACTCTGCCTTGTGCCCTTAAGTATTTTAAAAGGTGAAGGTAGGTTCCCGTTCACTAAAACTCTGACTGAGGGATCCTGATGTGTCAATTGGCTTGCTCTCCACAATTTATCCTCAACTTGTATTGTTTTAAAACAGTAAACGGGTAAGACAACCTTACCCTATCAAAGGCTTTAGAAGCGTCTAAAGTTATTACTGCTAGGGGGTCGAATGAGCAGTTGCAGCATCTACAGCTCCTATAAGTCCGTAGGTTAACTCATGTAGGTATCTTCCTTTAATAAACCCCTTCTGATCCTTATGTATCACCTCCTACTTATCTCCCTGCCAGGTTTTTTGTAAAGATTTTATAGTCCGTATTCAGAAGTGATATCGGTCTATACAAATCGAAGCTAATGGGATCCTTCCCTGGCTTCAAAGTAATCGGTATTATTGCCTCATCCCATGATTTTGGTAGTTGCACCACTTGATCTAAAATCTCCCTGATCGTTACTGTAAAAAAGGGGTTTAACACCGCCCCTAAAGATTTTTATGTAGCTCCACTGGTATACCATCGGGTCCTGCAGCTCTGCCCCATTAATTGACTGTACAGCCATCTTAACCTCCCCTCTGTAATATCCTGGTTTACAAAATGTTTCTACCTTAAGACCAGGGGTTTAATGGAATCTGCTAACCAGCCATCCACCTCTTCTTCCGACTCTATTCCCTCTTCCGAACAAGGTCCCGGAAGTAGGGTTTTTTTTGTATTTTCTTTTTATTGAGTTTTCCCTTGCAAACAATAGGGAACAGAGGTCCACATTGACACAGCGTTAAGCATACAACCCCCGTAGGGCCGGGCCGCGTATCAGGCAAGGCTCCTCAAAATGCTTATAAGAGAATAGTGTAAAACATCGTTTAAACACAGCATGCCGCCTACAACCCCTGTGGGGCCGGCCGCGTATCAAAACACATGACAACATAAAGGCATAATAGGGAGCGTCGGGACCCTTTGAAATACAAAAACCTAAAACAATAAGAACGAGAGTACAAGGCCCGTCAGAAGTTGACAGAGAAGACTAGCTAGAGAGATATCAGACAGAGAGAGGAAGAAAAGGGAGAAGGGAAGGACGGCAGCAGTAGTGACTAGGCTGACGGACAGGTTTGTGTACGCAACAACGCCGACCATAGGCCGCGCTAGGTTTGGGGTTGGTCGCATATGCCATCTCAGAGGATTAGCCTGGTCAGGTGAGGAGTCTGCTGGGGTCTGACGGGAGTAGGACATCTTCAAAAAGGCGCAGCGCTCTAAGCTTGGAGGGTAGATAGCGGGCATGCCCTATTTTACAAAGGTACTGGTCTAGATGCCGCCAAACAGCAGTGAAACGCGTGTCCCGTGACTGTAATCGTGCTGTAAAAAGTTCCGTAGTGAGCACATGCCATAAACGCGTGTACTAAGCCGTTATTGGAGGAGAGTCCATTTTTTCCAGTGCAATGCTATAGTCTGTTTCGCCGCCCCTAGCATATGAAGTGCTAAGGTCCAATCACTGCGAGTTAGGGCTTTCAAACTGACAGGCTTAAGTCCCAAAAGGACCGTGGTAGCGGAATCTGGCAGCGGGAACCCCAGCACCCCTTAACATGACTAAGGACTTCCTACCACAACAGGGTCAGGAGCGGACACGCCCACCAGATGTGCATAAAATCTCCAAGAGCCTTCAGACATCTCCAACACAACGCGGACACGCTAGGGAACATTTTGTGCAGGCGAGTGGGTGTATAGTACCATTGCGTCATGATTTTATAGGCATTTTCCCTCTGTGGGACACTGCGATACACCCCCGGAATATCCCGCCATAGACGATGCCACTGCGCTGGAGGGATCTCCATGGCCGAGATCGCCTGCCATTGGCGCTGATAAGAATGTGGGACAGTACCGGGGGATGCTGTAGAATCTTATATGTACGAGAGATCAGGCCCCTTGACTCATCAAAGGCATGGACCAGCCGTTCGAATGGGGTGAACGGGTTGGTAGCAGCCCTGCGCATCTCTGTTTGGGGAGGACACCCAGTGCCGCAGCTGCGCGTACTGCAAACTCGCAGTCATCAGGAGTCCAAAGTCCTCTCTACACTGGGCAAACGTCTTAAGCGTGCCACCCTCATAGAGATCTCCGATCACCCTACACCCCCCCTGTAACCAATTCGCAAAGGCTGGCGGATGAAGGGCCGGGGGGGAAGTCTGGGTTGCCCGCAATAGGAGTGTGAGGAGAAGGAAAGATTGTTAAACCCTTTCGTACTGCAATCGTGACCCATATACCCAGCACAGTTTTGGTAGGGACTGCCATGTAGGCACTGCGCAAGCGTGCAGTGCGAGCGTGCCTTGCGAGAATGCCAGGCGTGGTCCCAAATCGAGCGTCCGGTAACCGTCCTGTCCATGTGGAACCACACCTTTTCACTCTCCACGGCTATCCATTCCGACACGAAACGGAGATGGGAGGCCCAATAATAGTCCAGGAGGTTAGGGCACGCAAGACCTCCCTTGTCGCGCGGCGACATGAGGGTCTTATGGGAGAAGCGCGGCCTGCGCCCACCCCAGATAAACCGTGAGATTGCGCTGCAGGCCCTGTATTTGGTGTTGGGGTATTGGGGTGGGGAGGCATTGAAATAAATATAACATTTTGGGGAGTATGGACATCTTTATGGCGTTAAGCCTACCCAGTCAGGAGACCGCCAGATTTTTCCAAGCCCTCAGGTCCTCCAGCACGGCCCCTCGGCACGCACGCCAATTCACCCGCGTCCATGTGTCTAAGGTGGGAGTCAGTTGGAGGCCAAGGTATCGGATGTTCTTCGTGGCCCATTGGTAAGGAGCAAGCATTTTCAGGACCGGCACCTCATCTGGCGGAATCGTAAGATTCAGAGCCCAGTACTTGCCATGGTTAATTTTGAGGCCCGAGATTCTCTCAAAGGTCATCCGCGAAGAGAGCTACCTTGTTTTGCCGGCCCCCAAGGGGGATCCCATGTATGTCCGGGTGTCGCCGAATCATCTCCGCTATGGGCTCCACCACCAGGACGAACAGCAGAGGTGACAAAGGACAGCCCTGTCGTGTACCCCTGAAGATGGGGAAGGGGTCCGTAAGCTGCCCATTAACTCGAACCCGGGCTTGCGGAGAGAGGTAGGGGGCCATGATCATAGAGATCATATTCTCCCCCAACCCGACCTTCCGCAACACCGCTCGAAGAAAACCCCACTCCACTCGATCAAATGCCTTCTCCGCGTCCAGAGAGAGAATGCCGGTATTTTCCAGTGTCGGGCTTTTCCCACCAGGTGCGCGATTCTGCGCACGTTATCCGCCCCTTGTCGGTTGTGAATGAAGCCAACTTGGTCTGGGTCCACAAGCCCAGGCATGTGGGGATCCAAGCGCCTAGCGAGCATTTTAGTGTAGATTTTAAGATCTGCGTTCAGCAGGGCTATAGGGCGGTAAGACGCACACAGCGTGGGGTCCTTGCCCGGCTTATGAATAAGGGCTATTTCTGCCATATCCATGGAGGGCGACGGGCCCCAATGCACCCGTGAAAGAATTGTACACCCGCAAAAGATGTTTCTGGAGCTGCGGCAGAAACATACGGTAAAAAACCAAGGGCAGGCCGTCCGGCCCCGGCGTCTTCCCGAGCGGTAAATCCTTCAACGCCATGCGCAGCTTCTCCGCCGTGAGAGGGTCTTCTAATTGTTGGGCGTGTTGCGGGTGAATTGGTGTTCAGGGGCATTGGGTAAGAAAGTCGTCTATTGCAGCGGGCGAGGGATCGTCTGCTCCATAGAGAGCAGCATAATAGGCCCGAAAGTCCTCACACTTATCTCGCTCCGTGACAGCCCACACCCCACCCGTCGTTTGAATATTCGCTATGTGAGCCTTCGCCGCGCGCGCCCCCAGGCACCGCGCCAATACTTTTTTTTTTTTTCCTTTATTGACATTTGCCACCAATAAAAAATATACAAAGCCAACATATAATCAACTTACAGGCTATGGCGCTACAACATTCTTCATCCAGTGTGCACAATCCAATCATGTGTCTGTAAATCTCAGCAATTACAGTGCGAGCGTACAATTATAATTAGTCGACCTGGTTAGTTTGTAAGTATTGCACCAAGTATTGCCAGTAGTCTCTTGGTTTAGACCCCGTCGGTAGTTCCTCCTCATAGGTTTGTAAGGTTTCTTTACAATACGTCAGGTCCTGCATCCTTTGCCGAATCCGTGGCGCTCTCCTACCGCCCCAACACAACGACACCCTTCTCTTGGCCATGAGCAACGCAACAACACAGAACTTCCGCTTGGTCGCCCTTATCCCAGGGAGCAGTCCCAGCAGACACGTTCGGATAGTACATGCAATATTAACACCCACCATTGTCCCCACCATCTGCGTCACTTTTACCCAGTACCCAGCCACTGCGCTGCAATACCATGCCAAATGTATGAAACCTGCGCCCTCCGCACCACAGCGACAACATTTAGAGTCTGCCCGTAGACCATACTTGCAAAGCTTTGCTGGAGTGTAATAAGTTCGATGGAGGTATTTGTAATGTATCATACGCAGGCCTCCATTAGGTGTCAGCATACCAGTGAGAGAGCAAGCAGTAGTCCATTCCTCCACTGTCAGTGGATCTTCTAAGTCACTGCTCCATTTACCCATTGCGTTATATGTATTGCCCGCTATGTCGTCCTGCAGTGAGGTATATAGTCTCGAAACAAGACGTCCAGCCGTGGCAGTCGTGATCAGTAATTGCAGCGTAGCCAACAGCGGTGGCTCCGCAGGGTGTGTCGGGTATAACGCCTTCAGCGCTCCCTGTAGTCGGTGATATGTGAATTGAAATAGCAGCGTTTGATTACGTATAAATGTCAGTTCTGCAAGTGACTTGAAGGCCCCATTTTCGTAGAGATAACCCATAGTAACAAATCCCACCTGCTTAAGCAGTCCCATACCCACTTCTTCCTGGGTAACCGGTAGCTCCGGGTGATATTGTAGCGGCAATGACGCGCGTACAGCGGCAATTTGCTTGCCTTCCTGCCCACACCGCGCCAATACTTTGCCCACTTTATCGCCCCCCTCAAAATATCGTTGCTTTATGAGTAGCAGGGAGCGCTCTGCCTTATTAGTGCGCAACGTGCGGAGCTGGCCCCTCAGATTAGCAAGCCTCTGCCGATGCGTGACCGAGGAGTTGCCGTGATCCTGCTTCTCAAGTGATTTTATGTCCTTGGAGAGGGTGTCCTCCAAGTGGTGCGCCTCCCGGGCACGTGCAATCGCTAAGGATGTGATGTGACCGCGGATAGTAGCCTTAAATGCATCCCACACCACTTGAAAGGGCGTTTCAGGGAGATCGTTGTCTACGAAATAGGAGTCGATGGCAGACCGTATGCTTTCCACATCTGCCGGGTCGCGCAGGACGTGCAACGGCATACGCCACCGCCGGGCGCGGGCAGAAGAGGCGACCGGGTCCTGCAGCAAGAGCTCCACATGGGCATGATCAGAGAGCGATATGTCGGACATGGATGCCCCCACCGTGTCCCGCATGGCGTCATGGGAGATAAATAAATAATCAATACGCGAGTACGAATGGTGAACGTGAGAATAATACGAGTAATCCCGCACCTGCGGGGAGTGATTACGCCAAACGTCCAGCAAACCAAGATCCACTATCTGCTTCCGTAACGCGGAGGACATGGCGCTCGCCCCATTGGAGGAGGCCTCACTACGGTCCATCGCAGGATCCCACACAAGGTTAAAACCTTCCCCTAAAATTAAGGAGGGCTCGTCATGTGGCACTTGCTCCCGCAGAAGAGCTCGGAGATATGAGTCTTGCATCTGGTTTGGAGCATAAACATTGCACAAAGTGAGTGAGCGTCTTTTCAACCGCACCTCCGCCCTTAGGAAGCGCCCATCATGACTGCGGTAAACTTGAGCGCTCCCCTGCTGGATACCAAGTCTGCAGAGAATAGCTACCCCGGCGGTCTTGGTGTCCGCCGACGCCCAGAATTGGAGGGGGTAGCTTGGGTGGGCCATAACGGGAAGTATCTACGCGCAGCAGGTGAGTTTCTTGCAAAAAAAGAATGTCCATGCTAGGTTGCCGCAGGTAGCGCCACACCTTCTGCCTCTTATTGGGGGAATTTAGGCCCTTGACATTAAGGGTTAGTATCTTTAAGGGGCCAGCAACAGTCATGGGGAAATTAAGTGCCAAATTTGTCCATCACGCCGCCGCAGAGAGCGCTGCTGGGGATTAGGGAGGGAACCCAGAAGCGTGCCAACTGTAGCCCTAAGCGCTCGCCGTGATAGCTGCAGCAACCGTCCGCCATACCTAGCACCTGCAGAAAAGAGGAAGGAAAGATATAGGTAAGTGAGAGGGTAGAGAGTAGGAGGAGATAAACCCAACGTCGGCCAACCGGGCCACATATCTCTGGTCCAATCACCGGCCAGCCTACACCCAAGGGTTCGGACAAGCCAAGAGATGTCACTCTCACAGGATCAGAGGGGGGTACGCTGTCCACCGGTCTCGATGAGCAGGAGAGAAGGCTCCGGCCTTGGCCACCCCGCATGCAAAAAAGAGGGAGAGGAGGTAAGAGCTGAGGGACCGCAGGACCATCCCCCCCCGAAGACCAAGCCCAGTTAGAGAACCCTGGACCAAATGAAGCTGTGATCGCGGAGGAGAACACCAGGAACCACCGCAAACATGCACGGTTGCTCACGGAGGCGGAGTTTCCGAGCTAGCATCCGATTTGTCACCCTCTAAGGACTTAATGTGCTCAATAATGTCCTGTTTAGCCTGCAGAGAGTCCTGTTCATTGAGGGGGAAGGGGTGCCTATGCCGGCGCACGACCGACCAGGCTGGCTCAGCAGGAACCCTTGCAGAAGAGGAAGGGCGCACAGGGCTATCAGACCGAGATTCGAGGAGTCGAAGCAACTGCGCCGCATCTCTGTAGGACCGGATCACTCTTCTCCGAGACTCCCAAGTAAAGATAAGCGCAAAGGGGGACCCCACTGATAGGAAATATTAAGGCTCCGCAGCTTATCAGTCACCGGCTTGAAGGCTTGACGCCGCCGAAGGGTAGTGGGGGCCAGATCTTGGAAAATCTGACTCCTATGTCCCTCATACCTGAGGTCTTGTTTGGCCCCTGCCGCCCGAAGAATAGGTTATTTTTCTGTGAAGAAATGGACCCTGGTTAATATATCCGGCAGAAGGCCCGGTCTGCCCGCAGGCCCAGTGACCCGGTGGGCCCGATCCAGGGCCGGGGGAGAGGCATCGTCATCTCCCCATACTTCATGCAGCAACTGCGCCATATACGTCAGGATGTCCTTCCCTTCCGCACCAAGAGGGACCCCCCGGATGCGGAGGTTATTTCGGCGGTTTCTATTTTCCAAATCCTCCTGCTTCAGCTGCAACTCTATTTGTTGGTCTTCCAGAACCACCAGACGTTGCCAGAGCTACTCCTGATCTTCCGTCCGGGCATCAAGTGTCTTCTCCAAGCCATCAACCCGACCCCCCAGGTCCGCCACCTCTCTCCGAAGCTCTCTGACGCAGGAATGTACCTCGGTGCGGAGCGAGCCAATCTCGGACTTCAGTTCAGTCATGAAGGAGGACATAAAAGCCTGTGTCACAGTGTGCGAGTCCCCCCCCCCCCGGCCGACGCCTGACCCTCTGCTGACGCCGACGAGCCCATCTTGCCCCACATGGCCGCCACCGAATTTTCCTTCGGAGCGGACCCCGGGGCATCCTTGACTCTATTAGTGCGCGTCATGCTGGAGGAAATGGGGGACTGCCGACGCGGAGACCCAACAGCCCACAGAGATCCCCCTGCCGCTACTGCAAAGCGCCTGTCCTGGGAGAAATCCCCCCCTCCACCCCAGACTCCGGCAGAGGTGCTCAGTCTCCCCGCAGGACCAGCCCCCCCGCAGGACCAGCAAACCCAGCAGAGCCAGCAGACCCAGGGATTGCCGAGCAGAGGACGTTAGCAAGCAGACCACCACCACAACTCTGACGCACCAGGCCACTCAAAATACCAGGAGCCCCTGGTAGCCCCCTCTCAGCCTGGGGAAAAGCCCATGAAAGCCAGCGCACGCCCTACAAAGACAAGCAAGCAGGCCCCAGCTCCAGCCCTCACCCCACCACAGCAAGAACTGACAGACCAGGCTCAGGCCAAGCAAGTGACGCCCAGGGCGCCCCCCCCGACACCACCAGCGGTAGGCAAGATGGTAGCAGGTAGCCTCCAAGCGGGGGGGGGGGGGGCGGACGCGCAGACCACCGGGATGATGCAGTCCACCAGAGTGACCAGCACTGACCAGCCACGATGCCCGGTCAAAGAGGCAGGCCCCCACCCGCCAGCAACGAAGCGTACCGCCCCACCCCCCCCCCCCCCCCCCCACCCCTCCAATATCAAGGGCAGCCACCGGCCAGCAGAAGGAGCAAACCAGTCATGGAAATCGCACCGGGGGGCCAGGGACTGGTACAGGAAGCTCAGCGAGGAGCGGGCAACATCCAAAATAGTCTCCGAGATCCCCCAGCCCAAGAAAACCCGGATCCGCAGACCTCCAAAGTCTCGTCCGAGGGCGGCCCGGGCCACAAGAAACCCCCAGCTCAGGACCCCCTCACGGCACACAGTCAAGGTCCCACCGGGGACTCTACACACAAGGGCTGACCCCAGTCCACCTCCGCCGTGTCTCTGCGCCTGCAAGCGGCGCTCGCCGGAAGCGCCGTCGCTGGGCCGCCTAACGACTCAGTCCCGGTCCACAGTTTTACAATATGCTGCCTGTTGCAGTCTCTGGGGCATCTCCCGCCCCGCACCAGTAAGGGCCTCGATGAGAGCTGGGCCTCCCTGACAGTGGTGGCGCTGTGCCGGCCAGAGTAATCGTCCACCCCCAGCGCCCCCACAGGGCCCGCAGCAAGGGGAAAAAGCCCGTACTCACAGTCCTTGGTGGGGTGGTGGCCTCCCCTATGACAAACTCGTGAGGGCCCGAAGGACCCCCGTGCTGCCGCCTCTGTCCCCTCTGTTCGCCGCTCAAGCCAGGCCCCAGGCCGCACAACCGCAAGCTGGTAAGTCCAGGCCTGTCACGGGTACCAATGCAGAGCCCTCAAGGCAGGAAAAGCAACAGGGAGCCGAGCCTCAGTCTCTCGCCAGCTCCCCCTGATCGCCGTCGGCTCGCCACACAGAGAGAGGCCCCCCAGCAGGGCCTCGAGCTCCGAGGCACCCCGCCGCTGCAGCGCAGGAAATGGCGGATCCGGGTCGGCCAAAGGCGCTCCGCCCGTCCGGTTGCGCTCCTGTCGCAGATCCGCCGCCTGTTCCCTCCACAATGGGGATGGAACGTCCGCCCACGTCTTCAATCGGAGAGCCTCCTACCCAGGCACAACAAAATGGCGGGCGCGGCAACCACCGGAGCGCGGCTCCGCCACCGGACACCGCTGCCACTGCTCGAACTCCGTCCGCTGCTCGTCAAGGGTTGCCACAGATCCCTGGCACCGAGAACACCCCCGAGATGCGCATCAGGGGGCCCCCAGTTTTGCGATAATAGCGTTGATGCGCGGCGGCCTGCCGGAGCTCCTCCAGCGTGCGTCCTACTGCATTGCCAGTTAGACCACGGCTAACCCCTCCCCCCCCCCCCCCCCTCACCCCCTTCCCCGGAAGTAGTTTATAAGTGCCTCTTCCAGCTCTATCTCCCTGGTCAGCCTGGCGGCCCTTCCTTGGCTTCTTTAATCCGATTACGGTTTTGGTCTGCCTTAATCTTGCAAGCTAATAACTTCCCTGCTCCCTCCCCATACTCAAAATGGGCCAACTTACTAGCATTACATCTTTTTTTAATCCGAGTTTAAAGGATTTCTTCCATTTTATCTTTTTAGTAAACCCAGTTTTCCCTCTGCCAAAATCTTACTATCATCCTCTAGGTTTATTTGTATTTCAGTCTCTAGATTTTTCATTTAATCCTCTAGCCGAAACACTTCCTTCCTATAGTGTTTATTTCTGTAACAAACAGTGCTTGTAATCATAACCCTAATAACGGCTTTGAGCATGTCCCATATTATCCCAGTGGGAGCTGAGCCACTATTAATTTTAAGGAAGTCTCCTACTTCTATTTTCAAAGCTTCCATTACAGCGGTATCTGCTAGTATAGTACAATTTAGTGTCCATCTCCTTTCTGTAAGCTTGCTAGTGGCCCTAATTGTTATTGTCACAGCTGAATGGTCTGACTGATGGGCCGCCATATATCCCATATCCAGAATATCCTCTCTACAGCTCCACTCTACTAAAAAGTAGTCTATCCTCGTTTTATGCCTATATTTCTTATTATGGAACGAGGTGCCCTGCAAGGATCCGACCCTCTCTCTCCACATATTGCATAGAGCATGTTGTTTCATCATGGACTTCAAAAAAGCATGTGATTTGGGAGTAGGTATAGCTCTACTTTTACTTGATTTATCTAAATTCAGATCCATAATGACATTAAAATCTCCTGCTACAATTACAGGACCTGAAAAGTCTAACAGATTGGTTAAAACGTTTTTTGTGGCTCACAATCATAATAGTTTGGACCGTAATATCCTACCAATGTCAGTAATCTTTCTCCTATTTTTAGGTTTGCTAAGATCCACCTACCAGCCTTATCCACCCTCGTATCCAAGATCCATATTCTTCCCTGCTTTTTTACCACTATTGCTACCCCTCTTATAGTTGCGCTCTGATCTGTACATTCCATCTGTTGTACCCATCTTTGCTTTCTAAATAGCTTCACACACTCCTCTTTCACCAGATGTGTTAGAATCTCTGAGGTACTGTAATATCTTATCCCTTTCGTACGTATATAGAACCTCGATGCCCCTCTATACTCTATTATTTTACATATCATCTCCTAGTTTCCTACTCCTCCCTTCTTGATAGCCTCCAAAAAGTCATCTGCCTCTTTTGCACTTCTTAACAAATGCATTTTATTATTGTGCATAACTCTCAGGGATGCCGGGAATCTAAGCTGTACCGTTTCCCCCTACTTTTTCTAATCCGTCTTGGCGCTTTCCCAGTTCCCATTGTCTGTCTAGGGTGACCCGTGACAGATCTGATCTGATCTCGAATGAGAAATCTTTCCCCCTTAATGTCTTCAATTTTAATGCATATTTAAAGGATTTTTTCTTTCTAAACGTATGTCTGAAAATTAAGGGGAATCTTCCGATACTTCACCCTCTTTGGATTTTTCCTGAAGGGATCTCTGTGTACCCGTTGAATATCTTTTGTGGTGTCTGCCTCACTCTCATCAATCTCAACTTTTGCCTTTATAAGAGAGACCACAAAGGTTTTTAGATCACCTTCCTTCCCCTCTGGGACATTCAATATTCTCAGGTTATATCTTCTCGAATTATTCTCTAGCTGCTTCAGTTTCTCCTGCAATTCTTGCTCATCCCGCCGAAGCGCCTGTATCTCCATTTTACTGTTACTTAGATCTTCTTTCAGTTCCTCAACAGTGGTCCCAAGCGTTTGCCTCTGTACAGACAACAAATCTATCTTTTTCTCAAGGCCCTCACAAAAACTCCGTATCTCGCCCTGATTCGCCTCTGATATCACGAAAACCTTCCTACTATCACCAGAGAGTGAAGAGAACATAGGGGCATATTATCAAGCCAGGCGATACAATTATCGTCGATTTAGCGGCAGAAAACTGCCGCTAAAGCGGCAATAATGGGCTTGATAATATGCTCTATGGAATTCCAATTGAAGCCCATGTTAGACGTCCTTCACATTTAACATGAGCTTCAATTGTAATTCCATAGAGCATATTATCAAGCCCATTATCGCCGTTTTAGCGGCAGTTTTCTGCCGCTAAAGCGGCGATAATTTTATCGCCTGGCTTGTTAATATGCCCCATAGTCTCCAGGTAACTACTTGAAATCTCTACATCTATTTTTTTTCTTCCCGTAGGGATATTAAGGCTATATCTGATGAAAGTTTATCCTTATCTTGTATAAGGTCATCCATCTGGGGCCCATCTTTCTCTCGCCCAGATCCATCCAGAGCTACTTCTTGACTAGTCCACTCTGGACTGTATGTACTCCCCTCCGTTGCCATTTTTGATAAAACTGGTTAATCTACAAAACTTGTTTCTTGTTCTCGGAGAGTCACCATGGGGGGTAAAACCTTAAGGAAGGACCTCAAACAAGGAGAGCATGATCTTTATCTTGTGCTCTAGGATTTCATTCCTTCTCTACACTCTTCCTGTCCTTTGAACCTCCTTTCCAGACCTCTTCTTGAGTCTAAACCTCTGAGTATGAAGGGAAGTCCCTTCCGCACTATGATCAGTAGTAACAGGTATAGCAGCCAAACAAACTGGAGAATTGTTTTGGGACTGATCCGGAAGTTGTTGTTTTTTTACCTCCCTCTGTTAGATTGATAACCTCCTTTTGCCCTTATTTTAACCTTGCCTGTAATTTGGTTTTCTGGTCCAGCTCCCCTACCTCTCAGTTGTGTGGCTGCCTTGTCGGGGGGGGCTGCTCCTCCAGCCTTTCCTCTTCGTTTCTACCAGCAAGCGGTTCCTCCTTTTTGCTCTCGACACTCCCTGCAGCCAGAGAGTCTTCCAATTCTCCAGGAGCCGCGAGGGACGGGGAAGGGAGGCAACTCTTGTGGCTTCAGAAAACAAACTTCGAAAACATTTTCTGAGGAGGATAGTCACACCTGTTCTAGGTCTCACAAAAGGGCTAGATCCCATGAAGGAGCATAAGAGGAGTCCAGAAAATCCTTGAAGCCTTCTCATCAGCCTAACAGCTCCAAGTAATAGGAGAACGAAAACATTTCTCCTCAGAAACATCTTTACCAGGCCCATCAACGCCATCTGCCCAGGACACAGATCGCCTTCATGCCTCCTCTGCTGACCTGTCCACGAGGTAAAAATCTTATTCCAACTCCCTCTGGACGACGTCTACACAGACAGGCATTGCGGAGGCGTGAGTTACAGTTAACCCAACTATAACTCCTGAATTTCACTGTTTTTTTCTGAGTAAAACCTGAGCCTTCATATAATGTCCCTGTAACCTTTGTTTTTTTCAGTGAATTTCTAAGGCTTTTCAAATTCTATTTCCTAACTATAACGTACCTGTAACCTTTGGTTCTTTAAGTGAATTTCTATGTTTTTTATAACTAGTAGTTTCATTTGCATAGTGGTGGAGAAAGGGGACGGAGCCTCCAACCACATCTCAGGAATCCTGCTATGTCGGACTTACTGGAGGTAACAAGGGCTTCTGGGCCTCCAAGAACCTTCAGCATCCAAAAGGATGACATCCCCCCCCCTACTAGCAACGCACCAGGAGGCGCATTTGCAGAGTGGTGGAGAAAGGGGGCGTGGCCTCCTAAGACCTCACTATTCCTGCTGTGTAGGACTTACTGGAGGTAACAGGATGGGTACTTGGCCCTCAAGGACCCTCTGCAGTCAAGGGAACTTAATCCCCAAACCATTTGTGTGCCAGGAGGCGCGTTTGAAGGGGTGGGGCCTCCTGCTACTTGCTGTTATGTTTATTTATTCTTTATAACGAGAGGGGGGCTGCGTGGCCCTCCTTCCAGGGCCGATTTTGCCCCCGGGGATTGCATCCCCCTAGACCTGCCACCTTTATTTATTTTCTAGGTTAAAACTGAGCCTTGCTGGCCCTCCTCCCAGGGCCGATTTCGGCCCCGGGGACCCAATCCCCCCGGGGCCCAGACATTTACAGATGGGGGGGGGGGGTGGAGTGAGCTGCGTGGACCTCCTCTCTTGGCTGAATTTGGCCCCTGGCACCCCATCCCCATGCCTGGCCATTTAAAGTAGGCGCCTCAGGACATATACTAAAGTCTGGGACCGCAGGGAAGGCTCAGGCCCCACGGTCCCTGCAGGGTCTCCGCCTCCTGCAGACGCAGGCATTGCTTTGACACAGAGGGAGCTGCTAACATGCAGCTCCCTCTCTGTCAAAGCATTTGTGCTCACTTTCAGCAAGCAAGAGCATTTTTCTGCTCTCGCTTGCTGAAAGCAAGCACAGTTTGCTATAACTTAGCCGGACAAAGGAGCTGGCCCGGGGGGGTGGGAGGGGGGTGGCGGTCCTCAGGGTCATCTTTGGCTCCAAGAGGGGGAGTCCATGCATCTTTTTTTTATCTTCTTTTTTATTTTGTTTAAATTTTATTTTGCTGCGGATCCGCAGGTCCACCCATGAATATGCGGCTAAATTAAATAAATAAAAGTACTGTTAACCCCCCCACTATATCTGGGGCTCGGAGTATTCCTACCCTGCCCCATTTTTTTTTATTTATTTGGTGGGACTCTGCTTCAAGTAGAGTCTCAAGTTGGCTGCCAACACTTCCTGGTTGAAGTGTTATCAGCCAATCCAATTTCAGTAAGATCTGCGAGTCCACTGCAAGGACACGCGTCCCCAGATATCAATATTTTCTAGACCTAAATATCTCTGAAACTACTGAACAAGTTTACACCAAATCAGAAAAAGCACACTTTCTGGACCAATGTCTAACTTTCTGCCAAATTTGGTGTAATTCCATTCAGCGGTTCAGGCTGTAGTCCTGTTCAAAAATGAAAAATCCCCATAGACATAACATGGGGAAAATGCGTTTTGGGACCCCCTTTTTCCTCGGCCCCTGCTTGACAGATCACCCCGAAACACAGCAGCTGAACCGAAAAGGGTAAGTTGTTTGCGATTTTCGTGAAGATTTGTCAAGCCGCTCCAAAGTTATTTGCAAAACAAAAATGATTTCCCTACGTAAACTTTGGTCCTAACTATAACTACCTACTGGCTATCCAAGGTTATTTCAATTACCTACAATATTGCTTGCTATACTGATTCAAGCATGTGAAGCTATGAAAGATCCAATACTGGATAAGAAAATAAATTACTTGCCTTTAACTGAAGTTATCCAGTATTGGTATATTTCATAGATTCACATGCGACCCACCCTCTTCTCCTGAGAGACTCCCCTTATGACTAGGGATGTTATTCTCACTTGTGCTTACAAATCTGAGGGAATCAGCCTCTCTTGGGAGATTTCTAGAGGGTGCCACCACCTTATTGGTCATAGTTAAAGGTTGGTCCTTTTTCAAAAAAAATAGGTCCCAGATAGGCTATTGAATTCATGGCCTAATGCCATTGTAGGCTATGTTAGTTATACATACTGCTTTACTATAGTACCGTGTGACTTCCCACTTCGACAGGGGATAATTCAAGCATGTGACTCTATGAAAAATGCCAGTACTGGATAACTTCAGTTACAGATAAGTAACTTATTTTCTCTCTTTCACTGGTCCTGAGCATATCACTAAAATGTTTGATAGATTCAGTATCACTATTACATAATCACTCTGTAGCGATTGTCCAGCTCCAGTAGCTTCTAATGAAGGACCTGACTCATGCAGAGCTTAAAAACCTATGTTGAAAATGTAAACTTGAAGGATGATCCCAGATGACAAGCTGCCGGATTCAAAAGATTACAGAGTGGATAGTCATGTTTTTATGTTTGGGAGGCTGTGACCATGATATCGGGTTAGAATAGATTGGTGATCTGACAACCGATACAAAGGGGGACCCCAGAAGGCGAATGATAGGCAGGTGGAGCAGGGGAAAATTAGTAGAGACCAACACTAACAAAGATCACCTGCCTATATGTAGGAATTACTAAAAGGTCCAAGAGAGAGGGTCCAAATATTATACACCAATAACTGGGGCTGACAACTGCATATATTCAAAGATTCCAACAATCGAGTTAATTAGCAAAATTATTTTTCTTTTATTATCATTATATCAAGCATGGTTATCAAACTTCGAAGAATACATAGATAGATAAATAAGGTATCATCAATAGATATATACAATGTCCCACACTTCACATTCAAAACTATCAGTCATACTAGCATGCACTCATAGTGGCATACACATTCATTCCACAAAACAAACCCAGTTCTAAGACATCACAAATCGATCAAGGTGGTAAAACTGCCACATGATGTTCAAATGGAAAGTTCTCGTATATCGTCCCGGTGGTGAATGGAAACGGAGTCGAAGGACACGAATTGAGTTAAACGCCAACGCGTGTTTTGGTGTGTAGCCCAAGACAGCGCAACACCTTCATCAGGGCGGAGATGGATAAATGGTGTGGGACAAACAGGCACACCTGGAAAATGGAGATATTCACTTAGATTCCTTTTACACGGTCAAAATTAGGACCAACCAATACAATCGGGTAATATCAGTAATCCGCCGGGCTACCGAGAATCAATATCAATCTTGTCCGGAAACCGTTCAAACAGCCAAAGGTACCAAAAGGTAATCGTTAATGGAACTATTCAAGGAGTGAATCAGGAGGTTCGTATCTGGAGATTCGTCGATAAGGGCTGCAACATTTCGGATAAAAATTATGAATCCATCCTGTATGGTGTTTCCTCCGGCAGTCAGCGGGGCGGGAAACCCTGAGCCGTCGATTGGTGATCTGGCCTGGGGACAGAGTGGATCAATAGACTGCCCAGAATAGCACCATTTCTGAGCGGTCTGTCTTTTACAGTGACATCAAACTTCAGTATTGGCTAAGCACCTTGAATCCCTTGGCAAGGTGCAGCAAAAGAATGAATGTAATATTTTGTGATTTGCGAATGTGTGTAGCAGTGGCGGCACTTTGGAGCTGTAAGGGAGTCAAATGCAAATATTAATAAAAGGATTGATATTGGTAGGGCATGCCACCATTGTAACATAATGGTAAGGTGTAGAGAATTGCAATGACGGTACTTAAAAGGGAATATGTTACAGGTATAAATGGACATATCAGGGTGAATGCAGTCAACACACAGATTTTTCATCGCAAACATCATTAAAGTTCTTGCCTAGCTGTCTTATGGAGTGATGACCATTGGTTTTTGAAAAGGGTGGTGCCCCTGTGTCATGAAAGTGTTTATTTACACACAGTTCTATTATCCTACAGTAGGGTGCAGGGCCACTCTTCTTTTCTCCATCATCTCTCTAAAGATTAAGGGTGGCGCTCATTTTATTCCCCATTTCGGACATCTCCGCTGATGATTGGTACCTCGCCTTAAAACCTCGGCATACATGAAAAAAACATGGGTGGAACATCTTTCTCTGTTCAAGCAGCCAAGCTATGTAATTCATTACCCCCAAACACAAGAACAACGGATAACTATCTTTTTTTCCAGAAGACTACTCAAGAGTTAGCTCTTTTCTACATGACTGCCTCACTCAAGCACAAATGTACAGCATATGCCTGTACATGTAAACATATATAATTGATTTGCATGTATGTATTTAGATAAGTGCATGCCTTTCTACAATAATGTTTAAGTACTTATGGTTTAAAACTATATAGATGTTCTTTAGGTCTGTTTAACACATTTTTATACTACTTATGGTTAATATATAGATATATATATATATATATATATATATATATATATATATACACATTATTTTATGCTCAGCATGTATATAAGACACTGCGTAGTGTTATAATAAGTTATTTGATTAGGTGCTTTTGGGTCTCTGTTTATTTTATTAAAATATGTAAATATAATCATAACCGTTCCAATGTTTTACTATTGAAATATTGAGGAAAATATAAAAATGAAATAAATTTTAAAAAAAAGTACTATAACAATGCACAAATAAATTAGCTTTACGTACAATCTATTCATACATGCACATAATGAGCTTTATCCAATACAATTTTATATTTGTATGTTATCTTCCTTATAAGTACGTATACCCTTTCTATGTAGTTATGTATCTATATATTTATTACTTTACTACTCGCGTGGAAAGAAAAAATAAAATTAAAAACATCCTTTAACTCCGTCCAACACACTGGTCTGACTCATCCTACACCTTTCTTAAAATATCCTCTACTTCCACTCCGAGTCATCTCAAAGCTCATTCTATTACTATAATCTCCCTAAGACCCGTACTTGACTCTTCCATCCTCTGTCCCTCCACGACTTACCCCAAACCTCATTTTAGTACAATGATCTCCAAAATAACACTTCCAAGACTCTGCCCTCCTGAATTCCTCCTATGACGCATCCCAAACCTCATCTTACTAATATGATCTCCCAAATAACACTATCTAGACTCTTCTCTTTTCCTATTCAATCAAACTAACAGACTTGCATGTCTACCGGTCAAATTAACAATTTATATTTCCCTATACGACGACTCCTCAAATCCTTTGGGCTCCGGAGTAGCTTGCTACTAGATGAAACGTGCTTCCAAGCCTCGCCATGGGTAGTAAGCACTATATAAATAACATTGCAATTATCTATTGCAAAGTGATGTAATTTAAGTCTGCTGGGGCTAGATTGTGTCAGGATACGATAATTATTTCAATGCTTTAAGCATAGATATCTATTATGGATAGTAATGTTAACAAAGTTAATTAATCAATTGTGATCGAATTGTGGTTGGTGTTAATGAGAGAAGGTACCGGGTTTATGAAATTATGTGGAAATAAGGTGATGTAATCGAAATGAATTTTATTAAAAAATATTTGTGAACAAAAGCATATAACCACAAATTAATTGGTTATTTGTTATAGTTTATATTTACAGTGGTAAAGCAAGAGAGGAGTTGGCCTAACGGCTAGGGCGGTCGACCTCGAATCTTGGGAACCGAGTTCGAGTCTCTGCAATGACGCTGAACATTTTGTGATTCTGGGCAAATCACTTAATCTCTCCGTGCCTACGAAAAATTAATGTGTCGTCATGTTACGCTACTGGTGCTCATGTAAAGCGCTCTTGATACCAGATACCTTCGGGTCAAGTTCGCGCTATATAAAACTCCGCCAAAAAAAAAATGAGATAGACCAAGATGACGCCTGAATAATAAAGTAGAACCCCTAAGGAAGATGTAATGGTATTGTTTCTATGCTCATGTCATGAGGTGTTTATATGGTGATTTAATATGGCTGCCAACATCGTGCGCGTGGCCCCTCTCCATAAGCAGGCCCCCATCACCTGGGGGTGGAATTTAAATAAGAGGAGTGGGACCACGCGGCCCCCACTCCCAAACCATTTATAGGCCATGGGGACCTTATCCCCTGGGGTGTGCCTTATTGTTAGGGGGCGGTTGTGCGGCCTCCGTCCCTCAGCCTTGTCAAGCCCCAGGGACCGCATTCCCCAGGGCTGTCTATTTTTTTAAAGGCTGTATTTTATTTTAACGGGAGAAGGAGCCTAAGTAAAAAATCAGTCTGGGCTGCCATTTGTTTTTCCAATCCCATGGAAGCCCTGCTGAATCGCAGCAAAATTGCCATTTTCCCCCCCTCCAATTTTGCCTGGGGACAGGGTGTGTCGGTCCTCTGGTCGTCCTCAGCCAATCAGAGCTTTCGCTCCTGCGGGAGTCTGAAACTCTACAGAAACAAATTGGCCCAAGGGGCAATCGGGATGCCGTATTTTTTAACTGCCTCCTTATTAGACCTCTTTTAGTGTTATGGGTAGGCAGGCATGGTAGTTCTGGCCATGAACAAGCAGAGCGACCCCTATGGGCAAAGTGTTTTCCAGCTGAAACATGTAGGCAACATGGGTGACTCGATGGAAAACCATTATGTTTTTTAAATGCATCCGACGCATTTTTTTAACCATGTCAAGGGTAACCATTTAATAAAGGGGAATCCTAGTTGTAACCTAAATAATATTTTAACAAGAACCCTGCACTTGGCCAAAGTATTACCTTATTACGAGCTCCCAGAGTTATATTCTTGTGATTGAGCCCTCTTGGGTGGTACTATACCTACCCATGGGAGGCACCTATGATGAAGCATGCTGCTATACAAAGGGCGATGTGTCTGGTCTAATATGTAAAGGATGTTCCTGTTGGAAGTTTCATTTAACCTGAAACAGAGGAACTGCACAGTAGGGCCTTCGCACTAATGTATGAATTGATTGGGAGAACGCATGAAGGCCAATATTCTCTCCTCCTGCTTGGGTGTGAAAGAGACATATTGAGTAAAGAGACAGCTTTTAAGACGTTTGTGAAATGCATTGTGGCAAGATGAAGGTGAACTTAAAGAGAATTCCATTTTTTGGCAGCTAGATGGAAGCATGTTCTGCCACCTTGTTGCACCTTTTAAATTGTATGGCGTTTTCCACTGCCTCTGTAATTCTTAAGTCCTGCTCTGTTTGTGTATTAATTCAGGTATAGTGTTATGAACTACACATTTGAATTAGCATGTTATGTATACTGTTGATTTCATCTTCAATTGTGTTTTACTTTATTTTGCAGTGGTTGGTTCAGCTCGGGTACGGCCAAATCAACTCCCACCAGAACAGTCTGCCTCTGCACAACAGAATGGTAGTGTTTCAGATATATCTCCTGATCAACCTGGAAAAAAGGACTTTGGCCCTCCTTGTATGTAACCATATATCTAGGCTTCCTTCATGTTCTGTGCTCACTTATTCACATTTACGGGAAAAAAACAACCAAAACTGCTTGCTAGGTTTTATTTGTTGGGGCCAGATAAGGAGGTTTTGCACATCTTAGAGGTCCTGCACGGTTTGATTTGGATCCTTTCAGTTTAGAATTGTATTCACTTCTGCCTTTAGGTAGTGCCATATGTTGTAACTATTCCGGTAATCAAGTGTCCTCTTCTGTTAATCCGTTTTGTTTAACACTGCATGCCCTGCATAATATTTTGAAGATTCTAAGGTGCATACATTGCTTTATGTTTCTATTTGCTGCTAAGTACATTATCCATTTTCTGCCTATATTTGCAGTGGACCACAGATTATGGTTGCTAGGGATAACAGTATTTCTTTCCCCACATAGACCATCATAACTATGTCCTTTGAAAAATGATGTAGTAATATCGGAGCTCTAATTATCAGGTGTGGTATTGCCGCACCATTATGAGTTTTGACCCTTGCAATGAGGAACAATTGCCGGAATCTGTTTGCACATCCATTTCTGCAGGTTTCACACCCTTAATCCCAGATAGGGCAGAAATTCCTATTTCCACCCACATTAGGATTAACGCTGAACTCACGTGTGGGGTCTATTTGAGCATTTCATTGTCTTTCTACAACATAAGACCTTTGATGGTGTTATACTTGTAAGCTTGCTTGAATTGCCGTGTCATGAAGGAACATGGTGTACATTTTTGGGGGATTTCTAGATTTTCCGAGTGCCCCTCAATGTCATGGTAGTTTGCATTTCTCCCCATTTCTGAAAGGATCTGGCCAGACATTTAGCCCCTATGTAATACATTCTACTTTAGCATACGTTTCCTTCTGTTTAGATTGCACATGATCAATAAGTGTCTTTTTACAAGTTGTTACTCTTACGCCTTAATCTTTGCCCATTGTACCACAGCCAATGGTTCAGTGAAATTGCATTTTGGAGGAAAAGTAGAAAGCTTGCTGTGGTGAACACGCACCAAGGAGAACTAAAGGCCTCCTTTCAGACAAGTGGCTGCTAGCAAGACATGGCTAAGATCTTTCATCCTCTTACCGCTGAAGAATTGCTGCATTCTCAAAGCACATCTGTAAAAAGCGGGTTCCTTAAATTCAGGTTCAGACCACAGAAGAAAAGGGCACACTAAAGGCTATAGTGACATAGTAATGAGTTTTATACTTTTCACGCCTGTCATTCCTATCGCGCTTAGTCTAAGCAACCTTTGATCATTATAGAAGTTAGGTGACTTTCTTTCTACCGCCTGACAAAGGAAAGGGTAATGACTTGATCGCAAAGAACTTATACCAGAATTCATTCCTTTCTTTTTCTAAGCTAATAATAGTACAATATCCTTTTCTAAAGTATATGCTGACTATATTTTCAACCAGATTAAGATTGCCTCAGAAAACTGTAAAGCAGTGTTGTTGACCTCATGCAGGGAAATTGCACTAATCTCTGTGCTCATTCCCACATCTTCTCTTTCAGAAATGATATGTAAATGCTAATTTAAATTTCAGCATCTGATAAAGACTTCTAGGTGTGATTCCTTACTTTAGAATATTCCCCAACATCAGACTGGATCTGGAAAAATGTATGCATTACTCCTGCGTGCCGGACTAGTGACAACAGACTCACTGGGTAGGGCCATTGCTTCATCGGTGGTGTTCCTTTACCACGCCTGGCTGGGATCAACTTGCTTCTCAGGGAATCTCCAGGCATTCCTTAATGGACATAGCCTTTGATGGCACACACCTGTTTGGCGTCAAGGCCAATTCGGGCACTTAAAGTAGAGTACGGTAACCACCCAGTTGTTGGGGTACTCTTTCTGTTGCTCCTTCTGTGGCTACAGCAGGGGCTACCAGCCGCATTCTTGCCACCACGGGATGCAGCCTCCCCAGTCCTTTCATAGCCAAAGACATGCTTCCACAAGTCTTGTATGGCCCTAGGCCAGACATCTGCCCAATCGGCCACATCTGCCTCCCCCTGGCAACTGCAGTTTCCAATTCTCTTTAATGTCCCCACACAGGTACGTGGGCAACTTGTTGTTCAGACGCTACCTGCCCCGGTGGCAGGCCATAACTTTGGACAAGTGGGTGCTCCAAATTGATTGATGGGGTCAGGCCATACCATTTCAGAAAATTCACTGCTCCTGCCATTGTCCTTAGCTGTCCTTAGATTGGCTGACCGATGATCACCTCTTTGTTTTGTCAGGAAGTGCAGGCTGTTTTGGCTAAAGGAGCTATTGACGGTGCCAGCATCAGAAGTAGATCGGGGTTGCTATTCCTGCTACTTTCTTGTGCCATTGAAGGACGGAGGCCTCTGCCCTATCGTGGAGCCCCCTCAACGCTTTGCTGAAAAAGGAGAAATTCGAAATGCTCTCACTCGCTCAGGTGCCATCTGCGTTGGACACTGGCGACTGGATGGTAGCGCTGGACCTGCAGGACACATATTTTCAAATACCTATTCTGTGGGCCCACCGTGTTAACTGCTGTTCACAGTGGGACAGGAGCATTTTCAATTCACTGTGCTTGCATTTGACCTCACCGGTGCCCCTCGGGTGTTCACGAAAATGACAGCGGTGGTTGCAGCACATCTTCCTAGGTCAGGGGTTTCGGTCTTACCCTACTGCGACGACTGGCTGCTGAAAGGGGGCTCGCCACAGGCAGCCATCACCCACCTAGAGACTATGGCAGGCTTTCTGCAGTTGCAGGGGTTCATTAGAAATGTGTTGCAGTCGCACCTGACTCCTTCTCAGATGCTCCCTTTCATTAGAGTCATTATGGACACAGTACACTTCCGTTCCTTTTTGCAGGAGCGGAGAGTCCAGGACATTTGGGCTATGATCCATTGTTTCATCCTCTGTCCTGGATTTTGGTGAGACTGACTCCGAGACTGCTGGGTCTGATGACTTCTGCTGGGACTGGTTGCCTCCTGCATTCTGCTGGTAGAGTACGCTTGATAGCATATGTGGGCTCTGCTGTGGGATCTGGATTCAGCATTACTGGAATGACTCCGACCTGGTCCAGTTTTCAAAGGAGATACTGCAAAAGATCTGTAGTGATGGTTAACGAACAGAAAGTGGGTCAGCAGCAGACCCCTCTCCCTGCCCCACCCAGATCTGACTGTGGTGACTGATGCATTGCTTCTGGGCTGAGACAACCATCTGGGATAGGTGGAGATCAGGGTCCTCTGGTCTCCGGCAGAGACTAAGCTCCACATCAGTCCTCTGGAGCTGAGGGTGATTTGCTTGAAATTGAAAGATTTCCTGCCATCCGTCAAAGGGAATCTGGTCTAGGTGTTCACAGAAGACACTACTGACGTGTCACCGTAACAAGCAGGATGAAATGGGGTCGTGGACCCTGTGCCAGGAGGCTTTGCGCCTCTGGTCAAGACTGGAAGGTCAGGACATATTCCTGGTCATGCAGCACCTGGAAGAATCTCTAAACTCCAGGGCGGACAAACTCCGCAATCAATGCCTCGCAGACTTTAAATGGCATCTGGACCCAGAGGTGGCACAAGGTCTCTTTCAGGACTGGGAAGTACCTTGGCTAGATCTGTTCTCCACTAGTGGTCACGCGCAATGTCACCACTTCTGCACTGTGGAGTTTTCAAAGCGGCTCTCGCTCAGGGACTCATCCCGACTAAACTGCAATATGGGACTCCAATACTCTTCTCTGCCAATACCTCTTCGTCCCAGATTTCTGAAAAAGATACATTTGAACAGCCTAAAGTCATCCTGGTGGCTCTGGATCGGGCGAGGAGAGTTTGGTATCCAGAGCTCCTAAGCATATTTCCTCTGCTCAGGCTGTGCTTTTGGGTGGATCTACTGTTGCGGCAACATGGGAGGGTTCTGCATCCCATCCTGCGCACGCTCCACTTTTAAACATGTAGACTGAGCGGCGTCTTTGAGGGTCTTCGACCTTCCTTCTGAAATCTGTGAGGTAATCTTGACAGCCAGGCGTCCATCAATGAAAACTATATACGTCTGCATTGGGACAAGCATGTGGTGTCTCTGGGTTATCTTTTGTCCATCTCAACTTTTTTATGGTTGCCAGACCAAGCGCCCCTGTTTAAGTCACCTGTTGTGACATGTTTTTTGAAAGTCTGTATCATTTTTCCTCCCTAACCTTTCCTAATGCCCCAGTGGGACCTTCATGTGGTTTTGACTTACCTGATGTGTTCCCCTTTTGAACACATGCATAGTTGTTCTCTCAGACTCATGATGCTCAAGACCATTTTAATAGTGGTCGTCACATGGGCCAGGAGGGTCAGCGAGCTACAGGCTCTTTCTGTTCAACCTTCATACACCAACTTCTCCTGGACAAACTGGTTCTCCGAACCCATCCCTCTTTTCTACCAAAGAATCTGACACTTTCACGTTGACCTACTTTATTTGCTCCACCTCATCCCTCCAAGGAGGAAGAGAGACTCCACTGCCTGGACCCTAAGAGGGCCCTGTCCTTCTATTTAAACCGTACCAAAGAACAACTGTTTATGGTGTGCACTCGAACAAAGAAATGGAAGGTGGTGTAGAAAGGCACCATCTGCAGATGGATTGTACTCTACAGAAAGATCTGTTATGCATTGGCCAGGAAGCAACCCTGTCAGGGCTTATGGGCTCATTCCACCCAAACAAAAGCTGTGCCTACTGCGTTAGCTCGCGGAGTCCCTTTCCTGGATATTTGTCTGGCTGCTACGTGGGTATCTTTGCACAGGTTTATAGAACACTACTGCCTGGGCAGTCGGGTCCATCTTGATGGGCACTTCGCCTGTTCCGTCCTCAAGGACTTTTTGGTCTGAGCCAGTTCACAGACCCGCCTCCGGGAAGGTTTTAGTTTGGTATCTATTCTTAGGTACAGAATCTGCGGCTAGAAGTCTCTGTCAGTTGAACAAGTTTCTTACCTTTTGGTAATGCCCTGTCTGGTTGAGAGACTATCTATCAGCAGATTCCTTGCCGATCCTCCCCATTCTTTAAATTGATTTTTCTACCTAAAACGGTTCCTTAGTATCGGCACACTGGTCACTCAGCCTTCTGATGTGGCTCTATACTTCTGGTGTGGAAATAGTCCCCCAAAAAATTAATCCTTCAAGCTGAGGTGGTCCCAATAGGGCACCACACACAGCACATCTGGTGCAGACGACGTAGAGCTGTTTGCAGCCACCTAGCGTAGCACATGGGTACTGATCAAGATTTTCAGGATCTAGTCTGATACCAGGGGAATATCCTAAGGTAAGACATCTGCAGCTAGATAGTCTCTACCTGATAAGGCATTAACCAAAGGTAAGTAACTTGTTCTTCTGCTTGTGGAAATAGATGAATGTTTAGGAAGACGTCCAAATAGTTTTTCTTTTTCTCTGCCCTATTCAGGCAAAAACAGAAACCACTCAAATGAGTCTAGTGTTGCACAGGTCATCATGTAACCGACCCAAGTTAGGACTGGGAGAGAGGGCGTGGAACTGTTTTCACAGTTGCAACAAATAAGGCATAGCACAGGGCTTCAGGTTTATCCTCACCTCCCTCTTAGCTAACTAAGTGTCTGACTCTGTTCAAAGATGTCAAAACTGGTGTAGTGGAATCAATATTGCCATTCTAGGACTGTACCATAGTTTCTAATCCAGATTACTCAAGGAGCCTGGATTTGGAAAAATTTAAATAATCCTGTTTTTTCAAGATTTATGGGATTGTTCTCCTATATGCTTAACTTAGTTTACTTACACAGCAGTCCCATTAGGCAAGCTGAGTCATTGACTTTGAGAGTGCAAGGCGCTGTCCTTTGACCCGAGTTGTACATACCCTGTGCTTGGATATTTGGATAACAGGGTTGTTTTCACCTTCTGAAACCCTGCCACAGTTTATGAGATGTAGTATACCTCCTCTTTGAGTCCTTGCTTGGTTGTGAACGGAGGTCTTGGATAGATATGGCAGTGCAAGAGAAGTCTTTTTAATGTTGAAGGACACTTGGTTATGTAGGCGTGCTTTTACTTTGGTATAGTCAGGACTACTTCTACCTGTTATTTGAAAGTATTACTGTAAAGTTGCATTAACATTGTAAATTATCATGCCAATCCTCATTTCAGTTTACATGTTACTGCAGTTCTTGGTTAGCCTTGTAGACCACACCATACTACTTAAAAATAGTTTTAAAGTTATTTGGAGGGAAATGCCTACTCTGCATGCACATAGCAAAATTACTTTTCAGAAATCCTGAAAATATACTGCTAATAAAAAGGAAATGTATTTACCATAATTTTTAAGTTAATGAACAGCACCTTTTTAATGGTTCTAATTTGACTGTTTTGATGAGTTAGTTATGCACATTTTTTCACCCATTACTTTTATTCTCTGGTAGCCCGAAGAAAATCTAACTGTGTGAAAGAAGTTGAAAAATTACAAGAAAAACGAGAGAGGCGAAGGTTACAACAACAAGAACTCCGAGAAAAAAGAGCTCAGGTTTGTGTTTTTTAGCTGTTGGTTGAAAAGTATATATTTGCTGCAAGTATTTCAAAGTTTTTGCTGTGCCAAAATAATGACTGTATATTCTACTTTGTTATATAAAACCTATTCTATTAATCAATTAAATGTTACAGCTCACTCTGAAAGTGATGGGTGACCTACATGAAAACACACAGATGAAATAGTTGCTACTCCTATTCGAAAGATCTTATTTATATAGACAGTTGGAATATCTTGCTTGTCCAGTAAGGCTCTGATATGTATTTTTACAGAATAAACTCGAGTCTCAATTTGGAGTGTGTGTACATGCCAGGCTTGCTTGCATCTGTGTTCTTTCCTCCCAGTGTGCTGCAGCCTGCTCTAATACCATTTTTGCCGTCCTATGGATTGGATAATTCCATGCACATTTTGCATCTCACTTATGCAGGATTTTCTTCTGGCACTTACTACAGTCTTTACACCGAGGTTTCGTGGGCAGATGAGGAGATTTCCAGGCCATTGTAATCAAGCGCTTAAAAAAGACTAAGGCCAGGTCGCCAAGCCGTAGGTACTGTTAAATGTGCCTTGTGATCCCCAAGAGACCGAGAAGTGGGTCTGTTGGTAACTGGACATCGACCACTATCAACACATGCGTCATCACATGGGTACATGTGTGCATCAGCGGCGGACATTCCCAGGCCATGTGCAGAAACGTAACAGCGTGGCCGCATCTTGGGCACACCTGGGACACCATCGGAAACATTTCGTGCAGGCGAAGCGGTGTAAAGTAAGTTTGATGTAAGCAGTTAAATTGCGTGAATTTTAGGTGGACATTACACGAAACACTCTTCGAGCAGGCCATGGTCCACTGCTTAGCAGTCAATCCTGCACCCAGGCACTGGTCCCATTTGGGCTTTCCTGGTTTAAAAATGATTTGCTACCCCCCTGCAGCGCCGCATATAATGCCAATACCACCAGACAACCTCGTCCGTATTTTAAGCATTGCAAGCCCAGGTGCACGGGTGACTCGGCTTGCCTCAGAGTCCAAGAGTCCCAGATCGCTGCCACGATTGCATTGCGTTTAAGGAAGAGACATGCTCCAAGCCCGTAAGGTCCCCTGCAGCTCCAGGAAATAGCAGAACACCATCACTGTATAGGTCACCCAGTTGAGTTAGCCAGCAGCTGCGGTTCATAAGGGGTCTGGACTCATTGGGGCTGTATGTACAGGAGCCAAACAAGCTTAGATGCACATAATCTGCCCAGTCCCCTGGCCGGTCCCCCTGGCGAGAGCAGCCATTCTAGTGCTTCCAGGAGTCTCTGCGTGACTCAAAGGCCCTTTTTAAGAAAAGAAGATGGGTCAGGAAGACTACCATGAATGATGAATTTTGGGCTAGACTTCTTTACGACGCAAAACAGAAAAATAGCGCCAAATTTTGGCAGTCCGTAAACAAATTACACCGGCCAAATCACCACGGGATCAGCTCTCATATCACTGAAGAAGCCTGGACAGACTTTCTCTCAAATCATTTCAATGACATCGAACAAACCGCTACACACACAAAACGTCTAGGATCTGAGAGTTTTAGCAGGATTGCAAAAGAGTTAACGCTACATTGCCCACCTTCTTTTGAGTATAGCGAAAGAACAGTGCCACACCAACAACAACGGGCAACAACTCCAATCTCTGCACAAAAAGAAACACGGAGATTAGTGGAGGAGTATACCACTCAACAGATAAAGAAACAAATAGCAAGGGGTCGACCGGCCGGAGCCCCCGGCCCCAATGGCATTCCACCAATGCTGTACAAAGACGACACGGATTATTGGAGCAATGCACTCGAACCTGTCTTTAAGTACGTAGTTGAAAACTCTATAATTCCCGAGTCATGGAGAGGCTCAATTATAAGCCCAATTTATAAACAAGGAGCAAGGTCTGTGCCGAAAAATTACCGCCTGATAACCCTGATTGACATCGACGCCAAATACTTTTTGCAGGGCTTCTCCTAAATGACCTAACCACCTGGGCCGAAGAGAATCGTATAATATCGCCAACTCAAACAGGATTCCGGAAAAGGCAAGGTACAACAACCATGGACTCAGCTAAACAGGGAAAGTACCCGCTTTTCCTTTGTTTTATAGACTTTGTTGCAGCATTCGATCATGTTGATCGAACAAAACTTTGGCAAAAATTGGACGGCTGGGGGATTCCTCCAACTCTATTACTCCAATTAAGGAACCTTCACAGCAACACATGGGTTAGGGTAAAGCTCGGCGAAGGACTGCATATATAAAAAAAAATCCATACCACAAAAAGGCTTAAACAAGGGTGCGTGCTAGCCCCCCTTCTATCCAATCTTTTTTTAGCCGACTTTCCGGGGGAGCTGAACAGCTGTGTAGCCCACGCCCCGAAACTAGGGAATTCCACTCTGTCAAACCTGTTATACGCGGACGACTTAGTCTTGATAAGTAGGACCCAAATAGGACTCAAGCATTTACTGAATGTAACTTACAAATTCTCGCAAGAAAACGCACTCAAAATAAATTTCAATAAAACAAAAACGATGGCAGTCAATTACCATAAGAAGAAATACTTTAACTGGTTTCTTGACAGGCACCGTATGAAACAAGTAGCAAGCTACAAATATTTAGGGGTAATATTGGACCAAAATCATTCATCAAAAGCGCAAATAGAATCTTTGCGGAGAAGGGGGGTAACAACCTGTCTGGCCATAAAGCCCCTTAAGAAGCTTTTACCGGACTTGACGTTTGACCCCCTGTTAAGGGTCCTGCAAGCTAAACTCCAGCCAACAATAACCTATGGAAGCGAAGCACTGAAGGGAAAAGACGCAACAACCCTTGATAATATAATATCTAATTCATATCGAGCGATCTTTCAACTCCCCAAAATGGTTCCCCCGGCCCAAATACGCTTGGAATTTGGGCTTCATAAGTAGTCACTGGAGCGCATGGAAGCATATGTGAAATGTTGGCACAAAATCAAAGGCGACGAAAAAGGAACCCTGAATAAACAACTTTGTACGGAACTTTCCCACCCAGGAAAATCACCAGCAAGCCTATACCTCCAGGAATCTATTATACATCTAGGTTTAATAGACTTGTGGGACACCCCGGTGAATCACTTCACATTCAAAAAATCCGTATCAAAGGTAATCTGCGTACTATCCGCAATAGAGGACAAAAAAACATTAGCCAAACGATCGCATGGCTGGATGGTGCTAAATACATACAAAATGCCAAAACCCCAGCTCTACCTGAAAATTGGAATAAAAAATAACACCAAGGAAAAATTCCTAAAACTCCGGCTGGGGGTTGGCCCCTTTAATCAATTTATGCCATCTTGGGAGAGAAAGGGAGGTGTCCAGCCTTGTCGCTTATGTGGCAGTGGTGTTGAAGACGCAATCCACATTATATGCCTCTGCAATAAGCTAAAAGATATAAGAATCACCCTGCTAAAGCCAGCATTCAAACAGTATGGAGTCATATCATGCAGACAAGCGGTAATGTTGTGTTTCAACCCAGAGCCGGTCCAGTTAAACTGCCGGCTAATCAAATATCTTGACATAACTGCAAAAAGACTGAAACACCGGACCGAGCTGCCCAACGATCACTTATTATAAAAACTGACATAATCATTATAAGACTGGGCATAGTCGAAACATTACTTAGTCAATATGACAAACCTGCTGAATGTTTTAATAACTTAAGCACCTTTTTCTAACGTGTTGTAAAATTTTACAAATCACTTTAATTATGGTTGCTGACAAAAAGTTGGGAATTTTTATAACGATTTTACCAAAAACTGTAAGATAAGGGCAAAAATGACTGGGGATAAAGAGTACCCCTGACGCCTCGCTCTACCAATGGAACAAGATTGCGAGATCTGATGGCCGGTACGGACTCGTGCCTGCACGGCAGTATATAAGGAAAGTAGAGCCCATTCCAATCATGTCCAATACCTGCAATAGATAGGACCAACTCAGCGTTTCAAATGCTTTTTTGAAATCCAGGGAGACCGCCACTAGAAGGTAGGGCACGCCGGACAATAGCTCACCTCAGGAGATTTCAGAAGCACCACAGTGAGGGCCTTGTGTAGAGATCCCGACAAGATACCCTGGTAATGTGTTTCCCGATAGACCAACAGCAGGCAAGGAGAAAGGTTGGCCCCAAAGGCTGCATAATACTACCAGTCTCATGCAGCACAAGGGAGCGTGTGCGGGCAGCAGGAGGCTTTCCCCAGGGCACTTCATTAGCAGCAGCAAGCGCCAGCCATCTACGCCTCACCAGCACACTCTGCCATCGGCGCCAGTCCCCAGGCGCACTGTCTCCACGTGGCCGTATAATCTCTGTACCGTGCAACTCTCATCTGTCATATTTGGAGAGCCTGTAGAATAATCATTCCACGCACTTCTAGGTGGTTTTGCAATGAGTAATGTGTTAGACCACATTTTGAAAGATTTCTACAAATATTGATTGCAATGGGCAACAAATCTGAGTATTTGTTTTAATATTAAGGAGAGTATAAGTATTTAAAGATCAGCCTTTCCCAGGGAAGGCTCTTGCAGACAGCAAGTTGTTGTCTCCAGAGGATGCATGGATGGTGAACACAAGATGCACCATCAACCCACCAACCACAGTTTCCTTGATTGTCTTAATTCTGGAGCAGGGCCCAGCCCAATGCTCTGTCCTAACACTGGACACGTGCCTGAGACCACCAGAACAGACCTAAGTATGACCCCTGTTTTAGTTCTGGTTCCTTTCAGTATGAACTGTTCTGCATTCGTAAAACGCAAAGTAATCCCATAGTCCTTGTCTGTTACTGAAATCGTAGGAATCTGAGGCCCTGTTACTGAGTTTGCACGCCAGTGAGGAACTAAAGACTGCTGATTTGAACATACCATGCACAGATACTGATGAGGACCATAGAAATGTCTTCATCTCTAGAAAAGAGTTCAGAGTCCAGAGTTGAGGTTGTCCCTGGTTCCTCTCCCTAGGACATCTCAAGTAAAGAACATGTTTGTCCTACTCCACACTGAAGGTGTACCAGCTGATTGATTTCCTTTGTGCTAGTCTTCCTTATTCACATATGTTGTTGATTTAGTCTTTATTTCGATGATCAAATCATTAAAGACCACATACATCAATAAACTCATATTGTGGACCCTTAAATTCCATTACAAACTAATAATTGTAACAGCCCAATCATACGAATATTTTAAAATTAATAAAACCGGTATACACATTTCACAAACCATAAATTAATCCATCCTACTGTGCATTCATATTTCCCATTCAGAAGGTAAACATTTTTTTTATAAAATCAATTACATAGAAACATTATTAAGATCATCTTAAAAACTAACATATATCTAAATGTAGCTACAATAACTTAATTATAAGGGAATTATCCCTTTACATGTTGGCTACATTCCGAGCTTTGGCAATTTTGCTACGGATGGCCCACATCCAACCTAAGAATTTCGCTAGGGCAATTATTATGGGCTCGCTTGTATCTGTCCTTAAAATCTTTAATGCCTCAGGACCTTCCCTGGTACCAAGGTTTAGACCGATTGGTTTGAGCCATCTGTATCGAGGGGCTTTATAGGCTGGGCAGACAAAGAGAACGTGTGCTATGGTTTCCCGCTGCAACGGACATGTGTTACATTTATCGTCATTCAGGGGGTGCCATTTGCTGGTAAAAGTTTTTATTGGGAGTGAGCCCACCCTGTATTGATGGTACAGTTTCCTGTCGAGCAGGACCGTAATATAATCCCAATACGGTTCATAACGGTACTCATGTTTCCTCTCAAGGAAATCCCTCGTCAGAGTTGGACTCGTAGCGGACGAAAACCGTTTCTTCCTAACTGTCCCAATAGGCTGCTTAAACTCTTTCTTTGATGGGAGAGGGTTACCTTCAGGGTTTTTCCATATACCATTCATCCCCATGTCATTCAGGATGGTTTTAATCTTTGTCAGCCAGGAAATCTTACATGAGGTGTCAGCCTGCCTGATTTCTAACAGTCCCCGGGCATACAGAGACAATTCAGGAGTAGCCCTTAGTCTTTTCCATAAAGCCACAGGTCTAAAGCGAGCGATGTCCTCTAGCTGGTTACAGCCCAAATCAAGATAAAGGGGCAATAGGGGGGGTCGATGGAGGAAGGGAAAGCAAAGTTCTCACAAACTTGTTCTGGTCTACAATCAGAGGTGTTAAATCTGAAAACCCCCAAAGTTTTGCCCCATAAAGTACTGAGGTACTAATTTTAGAATTATAAATTTTCAGTACAGGAGCCACTGGTTTTGTACGGGGCAGTCTCTGCTCCTTCAAAAGGGCACCTGCCAGTTGAGTATGTTTGAGAGCCAACTTGTTGATCTGGGATTTCCATTTTAATTTACTTTCGAGAGTTACTCCTAAATATGTAAAAACATCAGTTTGCTCTAGCTGCACATTGTTCATAAAAACCCTCCCTTTAATGGCCTTTCGGTTGTGGAGAACCATGAACTTTGTTTTCTCCACATTGACCTCTAGGTCATGGTTGCGGCAAAACTCCTCGAACCTAGCGAGGACTAGCTGCAGCCCTCTCTGGGTATTTGATAGTATTAAGGTGTCGTCCGCAAACATTAACAATGGTATTTTCTGACCAGCTAAAGATGGAGCATCTGTTGGGTAATTCGAATAGTATTCCACGACCCTGTTAATAAAAAGGGAGAAAAGGGTCGGGGCAAGAACACACCCCTGACTTACCCCCTTGGCAATGGGAAACGTGTTTGTGACTTCCCCATTCGCACCCCAGCGCACCTGAGCGAAGTTTGAATTGTGCAGGGTGATTAAAACAGCCAACAATGCAGGCGGCAGCCCCATATCATAAAAGGTGCTCCACATTTTATCTCTGGGCACCAAATCGAATGGCGATTTTAAATCAATGAAGGCTGCAAATAGCGACCCCGCCCCCTAAGATCACCACCCTCCAATAGATGATCACAAACCTGAGAACCTGGTCGATAGTGCCTGTATGTGGCCGGATCCCAGCCTGCATGGATGATAAAATGCCTGTTTCATCCATCCATGTCTGGATTCTGCTTGATACCAACCAGGCAAAGATCTTTTGAATACAATCAATAAGGCTTATAGGCCTATAATTGCCTGGTTTCGATCGATCCCCTTTCTTATAGATCGAATGATCTCAGCTCCAGACCACATCTCGGGGATGAGGGCTCCACTTGATATGGCATTAGATAGGGTCTGAATGTAACTCACCCACTTATCTCTATTGTACATACACAGGTCCGCTGGAATGCAGTCCAGTCCAGATGCCCTACCTTTCGGGATTAGTTTGAAGACTTTTTCAACCTCTTGTATGGAGAAGTGCAAGGTAATGGTAGGATTAGGTTTTGGAAATTAGGCTATATAGTCACTACTGACAGCAAACTGAGCCTCAAAATGGGAGATCCACGCTTCTGGTGCAACGTGATTAATGGGAAGTGGTTTCAATATACCATTACCCCATTTAACAAGGTACCAGAAATTAGCCATGTTTTTTTCTTGGCTAGCGCTAAGCAAATTTTGCCAGTGTTGGTTCATCCCATTCCTGTTTCGATAGTAATAAAATGTGTTTATATCCAGCCCTTGCCTCTCTAATCTCTTCCTTATTCCTTGATCTAATAGCTCTTGCTAATCTCCTGTATGCCTCTCTTCATAATTTGTTGTACCAAGGGGCTGCCTTTGGACTCAATTTCCTAGCCATTTCTTTAGGTTCTTTACAAAAAAGGATTTGAGTTTGGAGAACAAGTCATTGTGGACCTGCAAAATAATTTAGTTGATGTCCTCTTGAGTGTCACAATTTTGGATAGTCACCAAGGAACACTCAACCAATGCCTCCATCTGTCTTAGATGTCCTTCGTTGGCTGCAACACTAACCCATTTGACTCTCCTGCAATCATTGGTGGACTCCACTTCTGCTACGGATTTTACTATTTCCTGAGATTCATGATTGGGTAGGCCTGGGACCTGCATAATCAATACTAATGGGTTATGGTCGCTTTCGGGCCGATCCTGAACTTCCATATCCTGTAAATACAACCATAATTCCAAGCTAAGGAGAATATAATCAATCCTACTGCTTCTCGTGCCATTATTAAAGGTGTGTATACCCTGCCTATCAGACCGTGACCTCCCATTCGCTGCCCTTAAGCCCAGTTCTAAGCACAGCCCTTTCAGCTGGCGAGCCTGTTCTGTCCACTTTTTAATGGGTGGTAGATCAAGCAGTGGAATGTCCCATTGTGCATCCTCCTCGCTGCTCAGATTGCCATCTTCACAGTCAAGGGGCTCAAAAGTGCAATTAAAATCCCCGATGATAATCATGCTACTACGTCCCCTATGCCTATCCAAAACCCCATCCAGTGTCGTGACTGTACTTGATTCTTTGCCTCCAGGTGTCTCTCTCACATATACATTCATGAGCAGTATGTTCAAAACCTTTCCCATCTGCAGTCTTCTGGCCAAAAGGTTCTCACTATCGGTCTTAATTTCCTCTACTGTGTATCCCACGTTCTGTTAAATCCAAATGACTAGACCCCCTTTTGGTCTACCCCTTTGTCCCTTCTGTGCCGGTTTAAAAAAAAATTAAGAATCCTGGGTGGCAGATTCGGTCAAGCGCCCACGTCATATTTATCAATAAATGTTGACCATTCGGAGGAGTGGGTTTTGGTTGAAAGACCAGCAATATTCCAACTTGCCAGTAAAAAATTGGGTTGGCTGGGCTGGGCGGTCCTCTTCTGCTACCCTTCTCGGGGTCACCCCTTCTTCTGCATTTCCCAACCTGCCTGAATTAATCTCCTCATACCCGGCCTCTATGCATCTGTTGTTCCCACTTATGTTTAAAGTTCTGGGGGGTTGATAGTAGGATACAATCTCATCCTTCGGGACACCCATGCGATTATTTGTGCCTTGAGATAGTGGATCGGTGCCAAGACCAAGTCAGTCTATATCTTTCAGAGAGTTGAACACCCCATAGTGGTAGTATGTAGGGATTGAATAGCTCAGTGTTCCATGAGCTAATCGCACCAACCCCGCATTTGTGGTCCTTTGGTTTGTAATCGGTTGGTAAAAAAAAGCCCAAGGGGAAGATGTTGATATCCCTCTCCTTGATTTGTTAATTGCCAGCCCTATCCAGAATGTGTTGGACCAACCCTGGGGACCCAAAACAACACCACGCAATCCCCTGGTAGAGATTTGGGTGTACTACCAATCCATGGTACCCTACGAACCATCTTGAAATTGGAAAATAGCTCCTGCTTGATGCCAGTCCTGTGCCGCAGGCTGGATAGCTGGAATGTTAGCCAGAAACACCGTGTATGGTGTTGCATCCGGAGGCAGGTGCAGCGTGTTGTGGTTGTGTGGAATAAAGCTGGTACTCCTACTCAGACACACTCTAGTACGCCCATCCCCTACGAGTGACGGGCAAAGGGAATTAGTACCGCTTTTGGTGTTGGTCGGGGTTTGGTTAGACCTAGTTGGCGCTGTAACTTGAGCAGGTCAAAGCGGAGTGTCAACACAGTCCCTGGTACATGTTCGATATTCATTCTGAGCGACCAATCCTTCTCCCTGTCCCTCCTTAGTATGGGTGTTGGTTATCTTGACACTGAATAAAGTCTGCTCTATTTTTGTAAACTTACCCTCTATCTGGGTCAATTTATCTAGTAATCGGTTGATCAGGGCCGCAAGTTTGTTACCAATCTGGGTGAGGAGACCATCCTCAGGAATACGGGTGGTTAAGTCTGCCACAGCGGGTGTGTTCGGGGTCATATTTATATTGTTGGGGGATGTGCCGTTGTTGGTGCTATCTACACTCCCATTTTCGCCCACCTTCCGTGCACTGGGTTTGGATGCCAATTTTGTGTGTTTGGGGGGGAGCCCGCAATTTCCTTTTTTTAGAGGGTGGAACCCCACATTGGGGCTGTCTCGTTCTATGGCTTCTTGTATTTACCGTGGGAATGCAGGGGACTGATGATACGTTGCCCGTATCGGCAGTTTCAGGATTCATTGGGAGCAAAATGGGTGGAATTGTAGAGCTGCTCGATAGGGCTGCGCTATTGCCAACAGTGCTCTCTGGGGGGGGGGGGGGGGGGGGGACTTTCTGCCTGTTCATGTTAAGTCGATTTCAATAGTGAGCACAACGATAGATAGTACTACAGGTATATACTGCAACTTGCGTTTTTTTAGGGAGGTGGCCCAGTCCAGTCTCGGACGGCCTCAGACGGGCCCGCCCTTGGTCCGAGCTTCGTCCCGCGCCGCTGATGGAGAGGCAGCGCTTTAAGCGCGATGGCCACGCCTCCCCCTCACTCACGGCAGCTGTGGGTTGCCTGGTGCACCCTGGGAGCTGGAGTCCACACCCTGGGCGTTGGAGCGCCGTGTACCGGTTATGCGGCAGATTTGGCAGGGCAGATCCCAACAGGGCAGCGCAACGTCCTTCAGCAGCACTCCTCCCCTTGACAGGTAGTCAGGAATCACTTAGTCCACAGTAGCAGCAGTGAGCACAACAAAGGTCTCGTATGTTTTGCACTGACTGTCTTACGTTGCTCGTGGAAATGCAGAACATGGACTTTCGGGAGCCCCCCGAACCTCTTTGCAGTAGGCAATTTCCTCTCTTGCTCACCTTGGCTGTACTCTTTTCAAATGTCTGAAGCCTTTTCTCATCTTCTCTGCAAGCTCGACCATACACATTACTGCAGATGTTGTTTAACATCACTTAACAAATATCAATATATCGGTAGTGTACATTTGGTCGTATTCACCTCCTTTTCTATTCTCGATAGTTACATTTTTGGTTGTGCCTTATGTGGTGCATATGTGCCTCAACATTGTAAGAGCACCAGGTGTGCCAACTTCAGCTTCCTTAGTGGAGTTCACATTTAGTTGATTTGCCTGGTGGTTACCAGGGCCTTTGCGCTGCTTTTCAGGTAATGTTAAGTGGGTGCTGATATGAGGAGAGAATGGTAACTCTGTACTTCAGATATTCCTCATGTAGACTGATCGGAGAATGCTATGGTATTGATTTACACAGGGAATCTGTTGGAACAAGTATCTCTCGGAAGATAAACTGCATATGTTTAGGAACATTCTTTCTGGTGTATATGTAGATTCTGTGGAGCCTTGCAGTACTGTGGCTGTAGTCGCAAGTGCCACTTTAAGCCGATGACAGGATTTTGTTGCTAATCCATTTACAGGTCCTGTGTGGAAAGTGTTCACAATTGTGTGTAGGTATGCATCCTACAAAGAGCTTTATTGAAGGGGACTGGTTAATATGTTGCACACACCACCCACCTTAACCCCAATCTTGTTCTCTTGTTTATTGCAGTAGAATGATGTGTGTTTGCTCACTAAACCATTGTTTTACACCGTTAAAGCAAACCGCTCCTAGTAATTTGCCTTTTGTTTGTTCTTGGGTACTATTTGGTGGCTATTCAAGCCTGTTTGATAACACCTTTGTGAAATCTTGTATAGTTTAGAGGCAAAGTTCATGTAACTGACACTCCGATGAACTGCAGAGCTGCACTTTACCATGTTGTACAGTTAGCAGACCATAATTAGTCTGGACTAAAAGGAGAGAGAAGAGGTTATACACTTGAAGTCAATGTATAATTTAGCTATTTTTAACTTCAAAATCATAACATGCAAGTGATAGAATCAATCATTTCCTCTTTTATTTTTACAGTTGTTTTGACATTGGTTTGTTAATTTGTCCACAGGAAGTCGACACTACAGTGCCAAATTACGAAATTATGTACATGATTAGAGATTTTAGGGGGAGTTTGGATTATCGACCGCTGACCACGGCTGATGCAGTAAGTTTATTTATTTTTTGTTGTTTTATTAATTATAATTGTATTTTTGTGTGTTCTACGTCCTACGTACATCTGGTCAAAAGAGTAATGAAATACAAGTTTGAAAAAGTACAATGCAATTTCTTCTGTATAACCTGCGGGCCATGCTCAGTCCCGTTTATCTTACAGATGAGGGTTCATCAAATGCTATATCAATAGAAACTATACACAATGTGAGGCATTATATTCTTATTGTTGGTTGTAGCATTTACTTCACATCAAAAAAGCACCACTAAAAACTAAGAAAGGCATCCTAAACGATATGATTTACATCATCATTCAGTCTGTCTTCTGCGGACGCAGTCAGTACCTTTTAGCAGTTCATCACCTTATGGTTAGATGACCGTTTGCCTTACAGTTTGTTGTGTACCACAAAAATGGAATGGAATCTGACCCTTGCTGAAAAAGCCTTTATCTCTGACCAACATGTTCTAGCAAAGGTATTATAATGGATTATGATGTCCCAACTGCACCAGTCCTGTTAACCAATTATGGCAAGGACTATCAACTGGCAGGTTGCAGGTCACATAAGTAGGGATTCACCAGGCACTTTTGGATATCAGACTAAATTTGGCCCAGGCCATTCTGCTGGATTTACCAAAGTAATTGTGGTTCCCCAGACTGTGGTTTTATTTCTTATCTTACCTGATAGTGGCACTTGTCTCTGTTTTTTGTATTACCGAAATTAAATCTAGTGTATGGTTGCTATATCATCATTTGGATCACCTTAAAACAATTCAACACTACTTGTTTCCTGATGGAGTCCAGTTGTTGTTAACAGCCAACTGGGCGACTCAATAGAAATTGAATGGCAGGAAGGGAGACTTTAGATTCTCCACTCCCCCAAACACAGTGATGTAAATGTCAGAAATACATATAGATAAAGTTTACTCCCTCAAAGCAAAGACCGAAAATCACTGTCTTCTAAAACCTGTCTTCATTTAGCCAAACCTGCTTCTCTAGTGTGCTCTAGAAGTCTGCGTCAAGGGACACACCTTGCTCAGACTGAAATGAAAATCCCAGGATGCATATGCTGACAGATCTCCCAATGTCTTCCAGAACTTCTTCAAATGATTCAAAAGGACTTTTTCAGTGCAGTGCTTTTGTTCTCTGAAATTTTGTGTTCGAGGCATGTGAGCTGTAGATCACATGCTTTGCATACTTCTGCCATCTAGTGTTGGATTTGGATGTTTGCACATTGTTTTTCTTTTAAGAAGTCTTTCCAGTCACAAGGTAGGTGACTCGTCCTTTCAGTGATAATGCGCATGGGCATCTACTCCATTGTTAGATTGTTTTTTTCCGCCATTGGGTTCGGACGAAAACGCTCTGCGTCATCAGGCTTGACATCACGAGGTGCAGAGTCAAAATGTTGAATACACGCCGGACATCTTCGGGGAAGGATCCGAGCACGAATTTGACGCCCAAGGGACAGAGGAAGAACAAGAGGAACTTGTCTCCCTTCCAGAATCGGATTCAGAGTTGGATGAAGACTTGCCACAAGTTCAACGTACCCTGGGTACCGAACGCCCCTTAACCCAAACTCCAACTCATCCGAAACAAAAGGCCTCAGTCTCACCCCCGCCTTCGGGCCACAGTCGGCACCGACAAGATGTTTCTGACGCCCCGCCCTCTGTCTCGGCACCGAAGCACGTCTCTAAGCCTTCTGGCTCGGGATCGAGTCTGACACAATCTGGCGCCGCTCCGAAATCTCCAGACTTGAAGCCGAAAACCGATTCGGAGCTGAAATTGTTGACACTAAGAACAAAGCCCACTTCGGCACCAAAACCTTCAGCGCCGAAAAGTGATTCTACCCGGGCACCAAAATCATTGGTGCCGAAACCTAAAACTTTTCATCCGAACCTGCAGGATCTGATTTTCGACGCCCCAACACAAATCGAACCCAAAACAAAAGGAACTTTATATAAATCCAGATACAGGACGTGTCCCCTCAGAAACGCAAACTGGGTCAGAGGACGCACCTTTCTTTATTGCTTTCAAGAGGAAGAACGTGGGCACTAACCCTTCCCCTCCTCCTCTTTCACCACGTTCCCCTACACCAACCTCTCCACTTTTGCGTCATTTACTGAATACACCAACTAACTTTCCACCATCACCTGACGATGATGGAGATTGGGTGGGGGGGGGGGGTAATATTTTACCAGTAGACCCCTGGAAGGATTATCACACAGATTCACCTACAGATAACAACCCAGATTTTTACCCTGCAAAGCCTTCCCCTCCTGACGACAATGTAGGATATCTAGAATTACTCACTTAAGCTGCAGAATATCATGGGGTAAAGTTACACAAGGAATCTCTAGAGGAAGATTTCCTATTTGAAATGCTCAGTACCACACAAAGGGCTATTCACACTCTACCTATGCTTAAAGGCATGAAGAGACATGCCGACAACATCTTTAAAGATCCAGTGCGAGCTCACATTCTCACCCCCAGGATTGATAGAAAATACAAATCTGCTCCCTCAGATCCAGTCTTTATTAAAGGACAGTTACCACTAGACTCTTTGGTGGTCTCTAATGCCCGTAAACGGGCCAATTCACAGACTACAGGTGATGCTCCCCTCCAGACAAGGAGCCAAAACTATTAGACGCCTCTGGTAAACGAGTAGCTGCCCAAGCAGCAAATCATTGGTGTATTGTCAACACCCAGACCCTGCTAGCCAGATATGATGGGGCACAGTGGGACAAAATGGAGCAGTTGCTACAACACCTCCCAGATGAGCACAAAGCAAAAGCCCAGTATTTAGTCCAAGAAGGAAAGCTCATATCCAATTCCTCAATAAGATGCACTTTAGATGCTTCAGACACCGCCACCATAGAGATCAACACTAGTGTGTTTCTAAGAAGACCTGCATGATTAAGGATTTCTGGTTTTAAACCAGAAGTACAGCAGTCTATTTTAAATACTCCTTTTGACAAGTAACATCTCTTTGGGCCCAAAGTAAATCAGTCATTAGAAAAAATGAAAAAAGACACAGAGGTAGCCAAGTCTATGGGAGCGCTGCAGTCCTTTCGTCGCTCCTTCTACTGTGGAGGACCGAAAACTATGTCCTCAGACAATACTGCTACTTCTTACAAAGGCAACAGTCAATCTTCCTCTACAAGGGGTTTCCTTAGAGGAGGATATAGAGGTAACAACAACGAAAGGTCGAGGCAAGGGTTCTGCGCTGCGTAATTCCCCTCCCCCAACAAGCAGTGACTTGCCTACACTTCCCCTGATCATTTAACACCGGGCGGGGGACGTCTGTTCCAATTCCTCCAATTTGGCAATCTATCACCACAGAGAAATGGGTGTTAGGAATTATCCAACATGGTTGTTGCCTCGAGCTTACCAACAATCCGGAGGGGGGGGGGGGGGGGAGACTGTGTGTGTGTGTGTGTGTGTGTGTGTGTGTGTGTGTGTGTGTTTGTGCGAGTGTGTGTGTGTGTACGTGTGTGTACACACACAGGGCCTCTAAGGGTGGCACATTACGTGCTGCAGCCCTTAGCAGGTCTTCCCGGGGACCTGTGGTTCCATTTACCAGGGGCTGACCTGTGGCTAGAGATGCCAATTGGGTTAGTTTTGGGTAAAGAACACAGGCCCTGGGAACCTGATTGGCAGGAACACAGGGCACATCAAGTCAAACTGCATCAGTAGTCTGGCAAAAAGTGGGGGGGTTACTGCAACAGACACCCACTTTCCTACAGGAGCTATGAGAATCAGTGTGAGGGATTTATGCCTGAGCTTCCGAACTGCCAGCAGAATTGGTGGGAGGGGCGGAAAACCATAGGCAAATATTCCTGACCACTGCATCCATAGTGCATTGACATTGGGAAGCAGGTGTGGGACCCTGGAGGCGAAGCTTGAGCATTTTGCATTTTGAGCTGTGGCGAACAGGTCTATGTGAGGAAATTCACATTCCTGAAAGTATGGAAGAAGAATTTGGGGATGAAGTTCCCACCCATGGATTTACTGACTCGGTCTGTTGAGAAGGTCTGCAATTTGATTGTTTACTCCTGGGAGGTGTTCTGCTAGGACATACATTTTGTGATGTATGACCCCATTTCCAAATGGATTGTGCTAGGCGGGACAGTTGAGGAGAGTGCCCCCCCCTGTTTTTGTATGTAGTACATATCTGTCATGTTGTCTGTGCGGGCTAAGACAGTTTTGCCTACAAGGTGAGTTTAAAGGCTTTGAGCGCTAGAAACACTGCTAGTAGCTCTAGGTGATTGATATGTAGGCTCCTGTACTTATTCCATAATCCTTGGATTATGTGAGTCTGTAGGTGAGCGCCCCAACCAGTGAGTGATGCGTCTGCTGTGAAGGCGGAGATGACGGTGGTTGGTGTAGACCAAGTCTCCAGAGATAGTGTGTTATTATAGCGATGTACAAGTTCCCACAGAAATAGTGCATGAAGATCATTGTGTTCAAGTCTCCACTGAAATAGTGTGTGTTTAAATCCCCACATGGAGAGTGTGAAAATAATGATGCTCAAGTCCAAATTAATTTGTGCGTAATGATAAGAATGTTCAGGTTCCCTTAGAGACAGTGTGTGAAAGAAATCATGATCAAGTACCCACACAGATAGTGTGTTGGTATAGTAAAGTTAAAGTCTCCATAAAGATTGCCTGTGATTACTGCGATGTTCATTATGTGGGGTGCAGCCTGCGTGGCCAATATGGCAGACACTTGAAGCAAGTCTCTCAGCTCAAAGCTCTTTTAATCAGGCTATTATCCGTCCATCCAGTGGAAATTTCACCCCCAGGTCTGTGACCCAATGCTGGAGGGGCTGGGGAACATGCCACCTGTTTCCGGGTCCTGCTTTGAGCCAAAGTCTGGGCCCCGCCGCTGGGCCTCGTGGGCCGGAGGCACAATGGGGACACCTCGGCCCGGCAATGCCCCTATTGGCTGGGTAAATTGACCTGCGGATTGCTTCCTGGAGGAAATCAATTGGTCCCGGGCGGGCCAATGGTATGCTGCAGTGCCCTACTGCTAATCATGTTGGAGAGTCGGAGGACCCACACAGCGAGTCAGCAGAGCCACAGCTCAGAGCGATCAGCAATGACCTTGGGGCTGGCAAGCCCTCACAGTGGACCCATGGTGCCTGATCAGAAGCAGCTGATGGTTAACCACTCTGGGTAGCCCTGTAGCAGCCCCCTCCTATACCAGAATAGTTGCCTGCATAGCACCTGCACTGCACATTGGTGAGTCCGGACTTTCAGGGCTTGCAGCCTGGACTCATTGTCTGACACTGGTCTGGAGGTATGATGGTGGCATGGGACCCTGGTGGCTGGGCCTAGTTTTATAGGTGCAGAGTAGGTGCTTACCAAGAGAATTAACAGGAGGTGCTTTCCAGGCCTAGAACCTGGGTATTCGTCAGTGACCTCCACTTTGTGAATGCTCCTACATAACAAAGCTATCTAACAGGGGAGCCCTGTGACATCGCCTACACCACTGGTCTGCTGTGGGGCTCCCAGGCTGGCGGCTGCAAGTGTGTCCACTCACCCCCCAATCTCCCCACCTTTGCTGTCCCCAACACCTACCTATATTATGTGATGCACCAAAGCAGCAAAGAACGGGTCCCAGTCTCTGCCTGGACTGCCACCCACCAGCCTGGCAGCCACTGAATTAAACAAATTGGACACTATACTGAAGTCCATAGAGTCTTCCAACATCTCCTTCAAAGTGATGGAGGATTCTGTGGCAATCAATGTGAAACTCCTGCGGAACAATCACAAGTGCCTGGTGGAGCACATCATTCGCTCACAGAGAATATTGGCTGAGCCGCAAACTTTTGACCTTCATACTCCGGTACAGGACTTGGTACGTACTCTGGAACACAGAGAAGAGGATGCGTAGGACCGCTCTTGCCTGAACATTATTTTCAAAGCCGCAATATGATTGACTACCTGGTTGAAAGACCTGGTCCCCCACCACAGCTTCACATCCAACTTTTTCATTAAGACGGCCACCCAGGGACTGACCTCCCTACCACCCCTGTGTGCGGGTCTCCATGCCCCACAGTGGCCCAACTACTCCCTTAAAAAGGTAGATGGCCCAGGCGCCAGCAGCTACATTCCGCAAACGCTTCGGGCTCTGCCTTTGAGGCCTTGGATAATGGAGACACTTCCTCTGGCGTGCTACGGGCATATTTACAAGGGAGTGGCAGAGCACGGCGTTAGCCTCCTTGGCTTAATGTAGCGCTCCGCCACATGTGAAAACTTAAGGCAGCACCATATTTAAAGTGCTACGGTGCAGCCATGTGTTTCCCCCTGCGCTGCACTAATTTAACTGCCTAGCACCAACGCAGGCACCCTTGCACCATAGTGCAAGGGTGCCTGTGTTGAGGGTAATGTTTGTTTATGTGTTGGAAGGTGTCCCTTCCTGCACATAAACAATCTTTAAATGGGGTTTTGTAACTTCTATGTGTGCTGCTTAATGTAGCACACAGAAGTTTAAACACATCATTTTTTATGATTGTTTATGTGCAGGAAGGGACTTTAATAAAGTGGTAATAGGTAGGGGGGAAATATCAAACCTAATACTTACCTATATTTGAAGGCTTAATGAGGAACACTGTCAAAGTGTACCTAAAAACAACATGGCTGCTTTTAACTTTTGTAAAGGCAATCATTAGCCAATCACATAATAATTTGTTATCACTATATACTGCGGCACTTCTACAAAATACTGCAAAATGTTGGAAAAATACCACAACTACAGATATCACTGAGGTAAAATAGCTTGCAACTTAAAATATACCTGTAGTCCCCAAAAGAATTATCTGTGCACAATAATATATAATCCTGCCAAATTTAATTCTAATCTATTCAGCTGTCTTCATGATGCTCCTGAGTACAAAGTCTATGGAAAATGCATTGGTGCACAAACAGGTATTAAGACCCTCCTTTTTTCTTCACACCCGATTGATTAATCTCTGCAAAATGGGCCCAATTATTAATGTTTAAATTCAAGGAATTCCTATCTCTAGAAACCCTTCCTAAAAGTACAGAGTGGATACTGTAATCCACTAGTTAGTTATCTCAAGCAAATCTAACTCATACCCTAAAGTAACTATAACTCATGACACAATCATTCACTTCTTCTACCCTTGCATATTGCATCACTGATTACATTTTCAATGACTGCATTGATAACATCCCTAATGATATCTAAAAGTACATCATTGATAACAAAACTGTGCATGACGAGGGTGCAAGTCACAGTTACTTTAGTGCATAAGTTCTAGTAACTTGAGATTCCTTTAATTCCATTAATCTTTAGCTATACATATATTACAAATATTTATTTTTCAGAAAGACACATATGTAATCAGTGATGTAATATCTGACGTCATCAGCAGAGGATTGCGGTCGCGTGAATTATAGTTGCCTGCACTAACTATAACGGGTGGAATTTTATTGGTTTTTTACAAGGGAAATGTCCAGCTAACTATAACATGTGTGAAACCTATGGTTTTTTAAGTGAATTTGCAAGGTTTTTTAAATGCTAAGTTATGTATTTATTAATATATATATTTTTTCAGGTTTTTCACCGTGCACGCACCGTGCGCGCGCTGTGGGCACTCGGTGCGCTTCGCGCACCAAGCGCCCACGAAGCGTTGTGAATGCCGTGTGCGCACCCCGCGCATTTTCGACAAAAAAATAAATGTTTTCTTCACCCTTGGGGGTCCTTCAGTGACCCCCTGACAAAGGCTAGGGGGTCAGGAACTGTCCACCCTGCCCCTTTTTCACGTTCTCCACCTTTGTTTTTCACTGCCTCAGACTGCGAGAGACAAAATGGCGGCCACCACTTCCTGATTTCGACCGATTCGAATGTTTACTGACATCTAACAACCAATCAGAATTGCGCTCGCGCACGGTGCACGCACGGTGCGTGCTTATAGATATATATGTACTTTTAACTGAAATTTTCTCAGGAACTACTGAACAGATTGACTCCAGATATTCAAAAGGCACATCCCTGACCTGAGGACTACCTCTCTGCCAAATTTCAAGTAATTCTGTTCAGCCGTTCGGGCTGTACCTTGGACTAAAGGTCCCTATGGAAAAGTGCATGGGGAAAACGCGTTTTGGGACACCCCTTTTTTCTCGGCCCCCGCTTGACTAATCACCCCGAGACTTTCAAGGTAGGAGCGGAGCGTAGCGCCCCACCTATTTTGGAAAAATTCGCGAGGATTCGTCAACCGGTGATAGATAGATAGATATATATATATATATATATATATATATATATATATATATATATTTATTTATTTATTACTGGCGGTCGCCAGTAGATAGTTATAGTTAGGACCGTGTTTCCATAGGAAATCCGCAACATTCTATTTGGAATAACTTTGGCGCCGGTTGACGAATCCTCGCAAATTTTTCAAAACTAATGGGGCGCTACGCTCCGCTCCTACCCTGAAAGTCTCGGGGGGGATTCGTCAAGCGGGGGCTGAGAAAAAAGGGGGGGCCCAAAACGCGTTTTCCCCATGCATTTTCCCATAGGACCTTTAGTCCGAGCTACAGCCCGAACGGCTGAACAGAATTACTTGAAATTGGGCAGAGAGGTAGTCCTCAGGTCAGGGATGTGCCTTTTGCAGGTCTGGTGTAAATGTGTTCAGTAGGTCCTGAGAAAATAGCATTTAAATCAATATATATATCTGTAAGCGCGCTCCGTGCGCTTACGGTAAGCTTACCGTACGCGTGCGGTGCCGTGCGCGAGCTCAATTCTGATTGGTGGTTACATGACTGTAAACGTTCGAATCGGTCGAAATCAGAAAGTATCGGCCGCCATTTTCTGTCTCTCGCACTGAAAAACAAAGGTTGATAACATGAAAAGGGGGCAACGAAGAGAGTTGCAGACCCCCTAGCGTTCGTCAGGGGGTTCACGAAGGACCAAAAAGTATGAAAAATAAATTTAATAATTTTTAAAAAAAAATCGCGGAGTGCGCGTATGGTAAGCTTACTGTACGCGTACGGTAAAAAAATAAATAAAAAAAAAAGAATTAACAATCACATTTAATATATAAATCTAAGAACCCCCAAGGGAGCAAAAAACACTTGATATTTTGTAAACAATGGCGAGGCGTGCACGGTACGAAATGCGCAACGTGGGCGCTCGGTGAGCGAAGCCTACCGAGTGCCCACTGCGCGCGCACGGTGCGCGCAAACATTTAAAATAAATACATAACTTAGCATTTAAAATACCGTACAAATTCAGTGAAAAAACCATAGGTTTCACACACGTTATAGTTAGGAATTAGCATTTAAAAAACCTTGCAAATTCACTTAAAAAACCATAGATTTCACACAAGTTATAGTTAGCTGTACATTTCACTCGTAAAAAACCAATGAAATTCCACGTTATAGTTAGATCAGGTAACTATAACTTGCGCGACCGCAATGCACAATGTGTCATTTCAGATGTCATCATTGATGTCATGAGTGATGTCACTTACCATGTCATAAGTGATGTAATATGTGACGTCATCAGCAGTTTATTGTGGGCGCGCAAGTTATAGTTACCTGATCTAACTATCACGTGGAATTTCATTGGTTTTTTACGAGTGAAATGTACAGCTAACTAGAACTTGTGTGAAACCTATGGTTTTTTAAGTGAATATATATATATATTTATATATAACGCCCTGCTACGAGTGCAGATCCTGTGTTTGCAAACTCAAACATGCTGGAACCAGGGATAGCCGTGTTGTTGGACATTCACAAATCAGCATGGCAGTGTATTCAGCCCCCTCCGAATCCACTGGGCCTTTTATTTGGATCACTGGGAGAGATGTGGCGGCACCCACGGGGGTTAAACTCATGGGGAACTCCAAGTACCAGCATGCTTTGTATTCATTTGGGGCAACCTGTTACGTTGGAGATTATATATATATATATATATATATATATATATATATATATATATATATATATATATATATATATAATCTACTGGCGGTCGACCGTAGATAGTTATAGTTACAACCTTGTTTCCATAGGAAATCTCAAAATTCTATTTTGAATAACTTTGGCGCCGGTTGACGAATCCTCGCGAAATTTTCAAAACTAATGGGGCGCTCCGTTCAGCTCCTACCCTGAAAGTCTCGGGGTGATTCGTCAAGCGGGGGCCGAGAAAAAAGGGGGGTCCCAAAACGCGTTTTCCCCATGCATTTTCCCATAGGACCTTTAGACACAGCTACAGCCAGAACGGCTGAACAGAATTACTTGAAATTTGGCAAAGAGGTAGTCCTCAGGTCAGGCATGTGCCTTTTGCATACATGGTGTAAATCCGTTCAGTAGTTCCTGAGAAAATCAAAAGTAAAATCATATACATATCTGGGCGGAGCCTAACCACACATCTCGTTGTGAGATCTGATTGGCTGTCAGCACTTCATCCAAGAAGTGTTGGCAGCCATCTTGGGACCAATATACATGATAGCACCTCATTAAAAAGCATTGCAGTTAATAGAAGGTTTCAAGACTTTAGTTACATTATAAATCATTTGTTGATGGTACCATACTCATTTTAGGAATTGTAGTATGTTCTAAGGTGATTTTACCATGTGAAAAAGCCTTCTGCTGGGATATCATGAATCATGTTTGAGAGAAAACTATTTAGACATGCTTTTCCCACAGAGGTTTGGAAGGTGATCTATAAGCTAAACTGAGAGCATATTTTCTGTAAATTCACATTATCTTTCTCAGTCATGTGAGAATGAAGTCTGACATTCTCAGTAAAACATGTACATCCAACAAGGGCAGAAACTGTCAGTTGATTCCTTTGTGTTCTACTGCAGCTTCCCAGAGTGTTCCAAAGAACAACTAGAGCGCTAACAGTCTTACTTATGACAAAGGTATGGCACACCTGAAGCCATCTTGATTGGAATAAAGTGGTAACATTTAAAACATTTAATTTAAAAAGGAACAAAATGAGAGGGTTCATTTTGCCATAGAATGTATGATTAGTGCTGCAGAAAGAAAAATTAGGGCACATTTTGAGTGACTTCTCAAATACTCTTCTATTTCATTAAAGAATTCTGACATGCAGACTGAAACATGCACTTTCAATACCAGCAGCAGACTTCCCTGGTGAGCAGTAGCTTTACTACAGTGATCTAATGAGCAACTAGAGTGCTAACATTCTGAATTTATGGCAAATGTGTGACACATCTGAATGCCTTCTTCATTGAATCAAAGTAAAAACACTGACAGTATGCCTACTGAGGAGACTGCAGTAAATGAGGAAATTAGGAAACTTCATAACAAGTCTCCCAAGATGGCCACCAGAGACAAAAGAGCCCAAATGTAGCACAAATATCACCGAGATGTAGCCCACGTATAGCCCAATGACAGAAATCCCAGAGTGTTTTAAAGAACAACTAGAGCGCTAACAGTCTTACTTATGACAAAGGTATGGCACACCTGCAGCCATCTTGATTGGAATAAAGTGGTAACATTTAAAACATTTAATTTGCAAAGGAACAAAATGAAGGGGTTCATTTTGCCATAGAAATTATGACTAGTGCTGCAGAAAAAGAACTTAGGGCACATTTTGACTTCTCAAATCCTCTTCTATTTCATTAAAAAGTTCTGACATGCAGACTGAAACATGCACTTTGAATACCAGCAGCAGACTTCCCTGGTGAGCAGTAGCTTTACTACTGTGATCTAATGAGGAACTAGAGTGCTACCAGTCAGAATTTATGGCAAATGGGTCACATCTGAATGCCTTCTTGATGGAACCAAAGTAAACAAGCATTGAAAATGCAATAGGTCTCGCCCTCGTTAAGTTAAAGCAATTCTGTTTGTAATTAGGTGGCTTGTTAGCTTTGCTTTTATTAGTGTTTTTCAAAATTTCATGTAAATAACATGCATATCTGTATATGTATGCATGCACTTATATTTGTATTTATATAGATATGCAGATTATATATATGTTTATATATGTATGTATATACATATATATACACATATATATATAAATGCATATATGTGCATATGTGTGCGTGTAGAGAGGTAGAGACGTAGAGGTAGAGAGGTAGAGGTAGAGAGAGAGGCAGAGAAAGGTAGAGAGGTAGAGAGTAGAGGATGAGTAATCGAGAGTAGAGAGAGAGAGTAGTAGAGAGAGTAGTAGAGAGAGTAGTAGAGAGAGTAGCAGAGAGTGAGTAGGAGAGAGTAGTAGTGAGTAGTAGAGAGTGAGTAGGAGAGAGTAGTAGTGAGTAGTAGAGAGTGAGTAGTAGAGAGTAGTAGCGAGTGAGAAGTAGAGAGTGAGTAGTAGAGGGTGTAGTAGAGAGTAGTAGAGAGGGAGTAGTAGAGAGGGAGTAGTAGAGAGTGAGTATTAGAGAGTGAGTAGTGGAGACTGAGTAGCAGAGAGAGAGTAGTAGAGAATGAGTAGTAGAGATTGAGTAGTAGAGAGTAGTAGAGAGTGACGAGAGAAGTAGAGAGTGAGTAGTAGAGAATGAGTAGTAGAGTGAGTAGTAGAGAGTAGTAGAGTAGTAGAGTAGTACAGAGTGAGTAGTAGAGAGTGATTAGTAGAGAGTAGTGGAGACGTAGAGAGTGAGTAGTAGAGTGAGTAGTAGGGAGTAGTAGGGAGTGAGTAGTAGAGTGAGTAGTAGAGAGCAAGTAGTAGAGAGTGTGTAGTAGAGAGAGTAGTAGATGGTGAGTAGTAGAGAGAGTAGTAGAGAGAGTAGTAGAGAGAGTAGTAGAGAGTGAGTAGTAGAGAGTGAGTAGTAGAGAGTGAGTAGTAGAGAGTGAGTAGTAGAGAGTGAGAGTAGTAGAGTGAGAGTAGTAGAGTGAGAGTAGTAGAGAGTAGTAGAGAGCAGTAGAGTAGTAGAGAGTGAGTAGTAGAGAGTGAGTAGTAGAGAGAGTAGTAGAGTAGTAGAGTGAGTAGTAGAGTAGTAGAGTGAGTAGTAGAGTGAGTAGTAGAGTGAGTAGTAGAGTGAGTAGTAGAGTGAGTAGTAGAGAGTGAGTAGTAGAGAGTGAGTAGTAGAGAGTGAGTAGTAGAGAGTGAGTAGTAGAGAGTGAGTAGTAGAGAGTGAGTAGTAGAGAGTGAGCAGTAGAGAGTGAGCAGTAGAGAGTGAGCAGTAGAGAGAGAGCAGTAGAGTGAGAGCAGTAGAGTGAGAGCAGTAGAGTGAGAGCAGTAGAGTGAGAGCAGTAGAGTGAGAGCAGTAGAGTGAGAGCAGTAGAGTGAGAGCAGTAGAGTGAGAGCAGTAGAGTGAGAGCAGTAGAGTGAGAGCAGTAGAGTGAGAGCAGTAGAGTGAGAGCAGTAGAGTGAGAGCAGTAGAGTGAGAGCAGTAGAGTGAGAGCAGTAGAGTGAGTGTAGTAGAGTGAGAGTAGTAGAGTGAGAGTAGTAGAGTGAGAGTAGTAGAGTGAGAGTAGTAGAGTGAGAGTAGTAGAGTGAGAGTAGTAGAGTGAGAGTAGTAGAGTGAGTAGTAGAGAAGTAGAGAGTGAGTAGTAGAGTGAGAGTAGTAGAGTGAGAGTAGTAGAGTGAGAGTAGTAGAGTGAGAGTAGTAGAGTGAGAGTAGTAGAGTGAGAGTAGTAGAGTGAGAGTAGTAGAGTGTGTAGTAGAGTGTGTAGTAGAGTGTGTAGTAGAGTGTGTAGTAGAGTGTGTAGTAGAGTGTGTAGTAGAGTGTGTAGTAGAGTGTGTAGTAGAGTGTGTAGTAGAGAGTGAGTAGTAGAGAGTAGTAGAGTGAGAGTAGTAGAGTGAGAGTAGTAGAGTGAGAGTAGTAGAGTGAGTAGTAGAGTGAGTAGTAGAGAGCAGGTGAGTAGTAGAGTGAGTAGTAGAGAGCAGGTGAGTAGTAGAGTGAGTAGTAGAGTGAGTAGTGGTAGAGTGTGAGTGGTAGAGTGTGAGTGGTAGAGTGTGAGTGGTAGAGTGTGAGTGGTAGAGTGTGAGTGGTAGAGTGTGAGTGGTAGAGTGTGAGTGGTAGAGTGTGAGTGGTAGAGTGTGAGTGGTAGAGTGTGAGTAGTAGTAGAGAGAGAGTAGTAGAAAGTAGTAGCGAGTGAGTAGTAGAGAGTGAGTAGTAGAAAGTAGTAGCGAGTGAGTAGTTTAATTTAAAAGGAACACAATGAGGAGGTTCATTTTGCCATAGAAATTATGATTAGTGAGGAAAAAAGAAAAATTAGGGCACATTTTGAGGGACTTATCAAATCCTCTTCTATTTCATTAAAAAATTCTGACATGCAGACTGAAACATGCACTTTCAATACCAGCAGCAGACTTCCCTGGTGAGCAGTAGCTTTACTACAGTGATCTAATGAGCAACTAGAGTGCTACCATTCAGAATTTATGGAAAATGTGGGACACATCTGAATGCCTTCTTGATGGAATCAAAGTAAACAAGCATTGAAAATGCAATAGGTCTCGCCCTCGTTTAAGTTAAAGCAATTCTGTTTGTAATTAGGTGGCTTTTTAGCTTTGCTTGTATTACAGTTTTTCAAACTTTCATGTACATACCATGCATATGTATGCATATATGTATATGTTTGCATGAATTTATATTTATATAGATATGCAGATTATATTTATATGTTTATATATTCACTGAAAAAACCATAGGTTTCACACACGTTATAGTTACGAATTAGCATTTAAAAAACCTTGCAAATTCACTTAAAAAACCATAGGTTTCACACATGTTATAGTTAGCTGGACATTTCACTCGTAAAAAACCAATGAAATTCCCCCGTTATAGTTAGTGCAGGCAACTATAACTCACGCGACCGCAATCCTCTGCTGATGACGTCAGATATTACATCACTGTATTTAGACACTTATTTACCCATGTCTTCTTCCATTAATCTTTAGCTATACATATATTACAAATATTTATTTTTCATAAAGACACATATGTCATCAGTGATGTAATATCTGACGTCATCAGCAGAGGATTGCGGTCGCGTGAGTTATAGTTGCCTGCACTAACTATAACGGGGGAATTTCATTGGTTTTTTACGAGTGAAATGTCCAGCTAACTATAACATGTGTGAAACCTATGGTTTTTAAAGTGAATATATATATATATATATATATATATATTCAACAAAGATGCCCCAGCATTGAAAGAGCACTCAACGGCGTTCTTGTACCACCAGGTAAGTGTAAGCCTCGTTGCAGCTCGCTCATCAACTGCCTTAACTTTCATCATGTCGCCGACGCGTTTCGAGGCTAGGACGCCTCTTCTTCATGGGCTCTGAAAGAAAACCGGCATTGAAAAGGCACTCCCATAAGCAGGTTTTAATTGACAAACACGCCCCCAGTGGGCTAGGCTTGATAGGATTATAGTAATCACGACATTGTGGGACTCGTAGTTCCATGGGAGTGCAATTAAGTTCCTTAGTAGGCTCAATATCATTTCTTAATTAAAAGCTAGTTTCAACCTTAGTAGGTAGACCGGGTCAGTGCGGGCATAAATCTGCAGAGGACGCCGTGCTTACAGAGAGGAAAGGTTTCCTCCCCACAGCCTTTCACCACGTAGAAAAGGGTGCTTCTTTCCGCGGCGGACCGCCACGTAAATTCATGCTCAACAAAGATGCCCCAGCATTGAAAGAGCACTCAACTGCGTTCTTGTACCACCAGGTAAGTGTAAGCCTCGTTGCAGCTCCCTCATCGACTGCCTTAACTTTCATCATGTCGCCGACGTATTTCGAGGCTATATATTTATGCATGAATGCTCGTTTGGATGGAGACCCGAGCACGTATTTGTGACCACGACTGCCTCTGAGGAAGAAGGATTTACCTTCGAAACGCATCGGGCTTATCGCGTTTGCAGCTGTCCGATTGTAACTACCAGCATCATCTTGCCTGCACTCTTTAATAAAGGCTTGCCACCTTAGGTCCAGCATTCAAGTGCAGCTCAATTTTGGGGGTAAGGCAAACGAGCATTTATATGTATATATGTACGTGTATGTATATATATATATATATATATATATATATATATATAAAAAAGTGCACTACATTAATCTTTGATATACTGTATGGTTTGCATTTGCTCATTGTATATTTGCACTTTATATTTTGCACAGGCACTTTAAATAGGACCATTGAGCCAGTAAACCAATGTGATCAATTAATGGTTATTTATCGTTTGGAACGAACAAATCAGAAATAAGAAAGCAAATAAATTGCACAGTGCATTGAGTAATATGATTTAATCCATATTGAACAAAATGATGAAACATATATGGAATCTCTCTGAAAATAATTGATTTTTAAAGGGGTTTTATTAGTGTAAATATTTTAAGAATACCTATGAATTTAAATATGGTGTTTTTAGAAAAATGTAGAAGAGAGATGAACTATTTATGTGGAGATTTGCACAAAACATTAAAATCATGAAGTTTGTTAGTATGACTTAGGATGATGCAGGCACTTGCCGAAAACCAGTCCGTCTAATGAATGTCATGAAAATGTTTATAATCTTAGTAAATATCGGGTATACATTGTCAAATATAAAATACACGAATTGCTACATTTAAAGTGATTTTAAGCAGTGAATGTCTTTTAAATATGTATTAAACACGATGGGAACTGCAGTCTGTCTTCCATGGCTATGTAGACAGTGACCCACGTGATCGGGAGTCTGTGGTTTTGGCGCAGCGACTTTGGTGTGAGCAAGCCTGTGGATACAGACGAAACGTGTTACATGAGAACCGAAATAAAAAGATACTCTCTTTTAAATGCGAGTGGAGTCCCTGTGCTGGAAGAAGGCATAAGATACTCACTGCATTTTACAGGCACATTGGGAGAAAGGAAGCAGTCTCCCACTGCGTGAAGGTGATTTGGGTCAGACATACCTTCACTGTCTCCTGTTCTTCCTGCTGGATTGGTGTGTTCATCCGTAGCCAGCATTGTTTGGGACACCACCTGGTATACAAATATGCAAATCACTGTATTTGCTCTCACTACAGGAAGCACAAAACTCAACATAGATTATTGCAGGATGGGCGCAGCCAGAAGTCATGGAGACTGGCCAGCACTGCAATCCAATGAAATAACATCTATTTGGTATTAAAGACCTGCCCCCAAGTGGAATACCAGAGCTGAAATGAAGCGGGCACTGAAGAAAACCTATGCAACTCTGTACAAATCTATCTATCTACAGAACCCTATCTATCTGTAGAACCCTATCAATCTACCTGTATAACCCTATTGATCTACCTGTATAACCCTATCTAATTATGTTGTACTCACTGCCCATTTAAATCGACTGTATTAAGGGTAGGTCCCACATGTAGGTTTACTAAGTGTAGGTCACTTAGTAAACATAAGATTGAAATTCACAATTATATTGGAGACAATCCACCTGATGTCATGTTTCTTACGGAAACTTGGCTAATTGAGGCTTATCCACTTATCTGACACATCAATTAGGTCCCGTACTCCATCCTATTTTCTCAAACTACTTAGAGTTAGTGGCTGAAGCCCCGATTGTAGTTCCCTGGTCCGATCACCATTTTGTGGCGTTCTTTATGTTTTTTAGTCAAACCTCCTCTCAAAGTTAGAATAGGCTCAATTGTTCCACGCAGAAAATGGGACAGATTCAACGCTAAGAGCTTTATTCAAGCCCTTCAACAGAGAAGGCCTTGATTGGGAGAAGATATTAATTCTGCTAACTCAGCAGTGGACAAGTGGATCGCTGACACATTGGATGTAATTGCTCCATGGACTTCCAATACCCTTCAGAGACTAACCAAATCAGCACCATGGTTCAATGAAGATTTAAGGATGGTTAAACAATCTTGCAACCGCTTAGTGTGGCTATGGAGGGAAGACTAATCTGACGGCAATAAGGCTGCTTATAAGGTAGCACAAAAAAACTACCAGTCTCTTATTAGGAAACCCTGCGCTGCTTATTTTAATGCTAGAATACAGCAGGTGGAAAACTCCTCTAGAGAATTATTTGCTATCCTTAAAGACCTATCCTCCCTAGAGAGAACCATGACTTCTGCCATTAGTTCTCCAGAGTAGTGTAACCAGATTGCTGACTTCTTTGCTTCGAAGGTGTCTAAAATACACGATTCATTTCCTCATGAGGCCCATAATGGCAATTTTTCCCAATCAGAGAGAACTTCTGTACTTGGGGCCAACTACCTCTCAGAGTTTTTGCCCCCTCGCCGGAAGATTTAAAAGGTATAGATCTAAGTATCAAATCTGGTTCTCCAATGGACCCAGCTTTCCCTACAACCATTAGGGTAGGGCTAGACATAATTCTACCTTATGTACAGCAACTTCTGGAGCTATCCCTCCATTGTGGTGAGGTCCTGAGCAAGTGGAAGCAAGCAATTGTCCTCCCCTTAAAGAAAAAATCATCTGCAGATCTGAGTTTGTTGGATAACTTGCGTGAATACGCAATTGGTTGCGCATATTAACCAGCTTACCTATTCCACCCCACGCAATCAGGCTTTAGAGCCACGTACTCTACAGAGTCAGGGTTACTCCTCGCTACGGAGACACTATGCAGTCGTGCGGATGATGGCCAGACTGTAGCTTTGGTCCTGCTGGACCTCAGTGCAGCCTTTGACACGGTATCCCAGAAACTTCTCCTGTAGCGACTTTGGCCAGGTAGGCTGGAGGGAGCAACTCTAAAGTCTATGATTTCCTTCCTTCAGGATCATAGTTTTCAAGTTGCACAGTGTCCGCATATGTCCAAAAGTATTCCACTCTCAAAAGGGGTCCCACAGTACTCAATTTTGAGCCCAACTCTTTTTAATCTTTACATCAGACCCCTGGCGGAGATTGTGGAAAAACACAATGTCACCATTGTGTCCTATGTGGACGACATGCAGTTGTTATCACTTTATCCCACAATCCGAAGATGCAGTCATCCAGTTCTCTTCCTGTCTGAGGGACCTTGCTTCCTGGATGTCAAGTAATTGCCTTAAGCTGAACCGCATTAAAACAGAGGTCTTGGTCGTAGGGAGGTTCCCTTCCATATGGTCCTCAGCGTGGTGGCCCCAGACACTGGGTCCCAAACCCATCCCTAAGGAAGAAGTTAAAAATCAAAATGTTGAGGAAAACTCTGGACATCCTCCCCATCTCAGCCAGGAAAACCCTGGTCCACACTCTTGTAATGTCCCAGTTGGACTATGGATATGTCCTCTATCTTGGAGCAACAAAAAAATGTCTCCATAGGCTACAATGTATTCAGAATGCGGCAGCATGCCTACTTCTCAACTTACCTAGGAGAGCTTCCTCTGTGATAGCCCTTGACTCCCTGCACTGGCTGCCAGTCAATAAAATAATTATTTTTAAAACCCTGTGCTTTTGCCACCGGATTCTGCTGGGCAAAGGACCCAGCTATCTCCATGATCTTCTTGTCCCCCATAATCCGAGGCGTCACCTTAGGTCAATGTGGGCTCACTTGGTTAAAGTCTCTAAATCCAAAGAGCAAGAATGGGTGCACGTTCATTTTGTTATTTGGCAGCCAAAAACTGGAATGCATTACCTCCTTTTTCTTTGAGTAGAGCCATCAGAGAACATTTTCCGAAAAAGATTTAAAACTTAACTATCCAGCTCTGAGGTCTTATGTTGGTATTGCCCCTGTTTCACTGCTTTTGGGTTCTCTCAGCCATCATTACGTAGTAGTTCCTAGCGCTGGAACAGGCCAGATGGTGTAACCAGGCGCTTTGTAAATGATTTTTTTTTTTTATTAATTATTTATAACACTATCTACTTTTGCAACTCTATATATTGATCAATCTATCTATGCAACTCTTTCTGTCTATCTATTTATCTATACAACTCTATCTATACAACTATATCTACCTATACAACTCTATCTTTATAACTATCTATAAAACTCTATGTATACATCATTGTCCATCGGTCTATCTATCGATCTGTCTATCCGTCTATCTATCTATCTAGCTATACAACTCTATCTACCTATCTATCTATCTATCTTTCTATAACTTTATCTATACCACTCTGTCTATACAATCATTCTGGACTGTGAAAGCCTTTTCTTTCACATCTCACTATCTCCCTCCCACTCCTTTTCTGGAGTTCTCATCTACTGCAGCCCAGGAGGGTACGGCCAATTTCTTAAATCCCTTCCTGAGGTGGCAGCTACGTTAGTGGGCATGTCCCCCAATAGCACCCTCATGGGGGACTTCAAACTACATTTTGATGACCCCAATAAGGCGGATGCATCGGAGCTCACCCAGGACCTTCTAGCTATTCAATTTGCACAGAAGGTCATAGGCCCTACACACAAGAAAGGCCATACACTAGACGCTATCTTTAGTAACAGCACCGAACTGTTGGTGGGCGATCCCATCTGCATTCCCTGGTCGGATCATTTCCTGGTTCCCTTCTGCATAAGCCCTTTATTGCGACCCCTGGGCATCAAAGCCATTAATAGGAAAGTACACCCTAGGGCTAAACTTTCTGTAGACTCATGGATTATAGCTCTTGGCAATCTCAAACCTAAAGCCAACTTAAATCTCACCATAGCCTCGGAATATTTTACTCACTGGATTGAGGCATCACTTGATATGGTCGCCCCAGCTAACCCCAGCCACAAAACTAGGGAGAAAAAGACTACTTGGTACTCCCCCAAGCTGCGAGTACTTAAACAGACATGCAAAAGACTGGAGAGGGAATGGAGGAAAGACTATCAGGACCTGAATAAACTAAAATATAGAGAAGCCATAAAAGGCTATCAAAAGGAAATAAAAGCAGCGCAGGCCAGCTACTACAAAGTCATCATTACCGCTGCCACTAATAGTCCTAGGGAAATGTTTTGCACTGCGAAAGGTCTCCTAGAGCTCCCAAAATCTGAACTAGCTCTCGTGGCCTCCCCATATCATTATAATGCATTGGCAGATTTCTTTCAGGGAAAAATCTAAAAGCTTTATACTACATTCCCTAGCACCCCCGCCCTAGTGACCTCCTATTAATGGACAAGCCCATGCTCCATCCATAATATGTGCTTAAGGAATTCTCAATTCTGAATCTGGATAAGTTGTCAGAAATGTTCTCCCAAATAAAATCAGGCTCCCCTCTAGATCCAGCCCCCCACACATCGTACATAAAGCAGGAAATGTGATCCTCCCTAATATTTTGGAAATTGTCAATCGGTCCATTTCCACGGGATTAGTCCCCAGTCCATAGAAGCATGCCATGGTCAAGGCCTTACTGAAAAAACCCAGCCTGGATTCAGATGACTTAAAATTATCACCCAATTTCGCTGCTGCCGGCGATCGTTAAATTTTTTGAAAAACATGTGAACGCTACTCTTTCTGACTTTCTAGAGACCCATGACCTGCATTCCACCCAGATCGGTTCCGTCCTAAACACGGAACTGAAACGGCCCTTCTGGCTGTGGTCAAAGACTCTAAACAAATCCTGGACCAAGGAGGAGCAGTTGCCATCATCCTCCTTGACTTAAGTTCAGCCTTCGACACACTCAATTTTACCATCTTAATAGAGATACTCAGGAGGCTACAGATTCAAGATGAGGCGATCACCTGGAAACAATCATACCTAGACAACAGAACCTTTGAACTTTTTCAGGGGACGCCATGTCTAGGAGACTAGTGCTCAGCTGCGGAGTCCCTTAGGGATCCTCATTGAGCCCCACGTTATTTAATGTATATATGAGGCCACTCGCTGAGATCATCCTGCCTCACAGGTTTAAAATCGTCACCTATGCGGATGACACACAGCTGGTCATCACTCTTAATGGCCCCCATAATTTCCCCTCCGACTTTGAAACATGTCTAGAGAAAGTGGCATCTTGGATGGAGCATGTTGGAAACAGCCCCACTCCCACTCCGCAGGGTGGTGGCGGACCTTCCCAACACAATGGGGTAGCTTGGCTCGAGTGGTCAGGAAACAGGCACAGTGCTAAGCATACAATATACCCATACAATAACCATGCGTGCATCCGTTCCAAAAACGACTCTACACCGTAAAAATTATGAAAATATTCTTTCTTTATCTTTTTCTCTTAGTTGCTGATTGGAAAAATAAATAGGTCAATCACAATATACAAGTTTCAATTAGTGCAGGTCAAATAAATATTGGCTGATTGATGAAATAAATAGGGGTGATCATAAATAACAGGGCATAAATACAAGTGCAATATATACAGACAATTAAATACTTTGAGGCAATAAATACTGTACCAATAAATATTGTACACCAACAAGTCCTGTGGACCTATAAATATAGTGCAGCAATAAATAGATAAAAATTCAATAAATACAGTATCCCCAATAAATAATTAAAAGTATACCGCAACCCTCATATAATCAGATGACACTTCACTTCTTAAGGGCTGATTTGGCCCAGGCACAGCTTGTAGGGTTGTGGAAGGCTTGAGGGGGGAGGCTACTCCCTGGCTGGGACAAGGCTGAGGCCTAAACTGAGGTAGATCAAAGGGGGGAATACCAATGCCCTGGCTTCCCGTCTCCACACAACCTCTCTAGGTCAGTCCCAGTTCACCCCAGGCACAGTCAGGTGAGTTTCAGCACCTCCCTAGCCCCTTAGAGCAGTCTCTCAGGTCTCCACAGGGCCTTAGGCGCCCTCTACTCCACTTACTGCCCTTTTTCTGTTGTTCCGACGCCGCTGGAGTCGTGTCGACGCCGTGAGGCGGTTCCGGTTCGGTCTCGGCGGCCTCGGCACAATGTCAGTTCTTTGTCGACGCCGGAAGGCGGTTCCGGTCCGATGTCGGCGGCCTCGGTTCGATCTCTACCTCCGATTTGACGGCGTCGGGCAGTCTCTTCACGATGTCGACTTCGGGCGGCTCCGGTCCGATGGCGCTCTCGGCTCCGATGACGTCGGCCGGCCTGGCCTCGATGTCGACTTCCGGCGACTCCGGGGTGCGATCCTCACCCCCGACCTCCGGTGCTCCTCCTCACAGGTTCCGGGCGACTCCGGAGTGCGATCCTCACTCCCGACCTCCGGTGCTCCTCTACCTCGGTCTCCGACGACTCCGGAGGGCGGACTTCACTCCTCCGATGACGCCGCTCGCTCGACCTCGGTTCACTTCCTCCTCGACCTCTGGTATTCCTCACGACCTCTGTCGGCGCCCTCTCACGACCTCAGGCGGCTCCGGGTACGACGTCTGCTACTTCAGTCAGCGCCGCTTCTCCACCTCGGGCTCCAGGTCTTCAGGCTACTCGACGCCGGACTCCAGGGAAACCAGTTTCCAGGTCAGGATCTTGCTGCTTTCTGCTTCTAAGGCCTGTTCCTGCTGTCCAGGTCCTTAGGATGAGTTTTTCTGTCTTCTTCCCACACAGGGCTATAGGCTGGGATCCATCAGTAGGGACAAGTATCAAGGGTGGGTTTATGGACCCCACTCCAGGCACAAGTTTCCACCCCTGCTGCTTCACTCCTTCCTCCTTCACTGTTGTGCTCCTCTCTCTTCACCAGTCAGGTGCCAACTGCCAGCTCCAACTGCCAACTGCCTCTCTTATCCTCCCAACATTCTAAACCGCCTCCAACGGTCACAGGGTTCTGGAATCTCCTGGAATGTTCTGGAAGGTGCTGGTAGGTTCCAGTGGATGCTGGTGATGTCACAGGTGGCCACCATTTTGTGCTTCAGGCCCTCAGACAGAAGTTTCAGGGGTAGCTAAAATGGCTCCCTGAATCTGTAGCAACACGAAAAAGTCTGGTGGTTCCCAAAAAGGAAAAATTCAAACAGGGTTTGAGGCAAAAGTGGGACAAAATAAATAATGATGAGGAGGGACCACCCAAAGGGCTGACAGGTCTAACAGAGCAATCCTATCTCAAACCTAACGGAGGAAAAACAGAACTCATGCTCCTAGGTAACCACTCCAGCATGGATCTTAAACAGATATGGACCAAGTGCCTAGCCCCCCCCCCCAACCCACCAACTCCCAAAACTAGGATAAAATGTCTGGTTGTCCGGCTAGACAATTCTCTCACATTTGACCTCCAAGCAGTGAGGGTGACAGGGGCTTGCTTTGGTACACTCAGACTACTTCCAAAGATCCTCCCTCTCCTTCCAACCGCTGTAAAAGGAATCATGATTAAGGCCTTGGTCCTGTCGCGACTAGACTATGGCAACTCCCTCTACCTAGGGGCTCCCAAAGCAACATTAAGGAAGCTCCAAGTTGCTCAGAATTGTGCCGCCAGGATGCTGCTCGGGATTCCAAAAATCCAGTCAGCCAAACCATCCCTAAATACACTACACTGGCTGCCAATTCCTGAAAGAGTAAAATGCAAGGTTCTTTGCATTGCTCATAAGACTATGTGGGGAACTGGCCCGGCCATCAACAGATCCCTCATCACCCCCTATCGCCCTAAAAAGGACCTGCGATCAGCTAATCTCAATCTTGCAGTGGTTCCCAAAATCAGGAGGACAAGAAGCGGAGGAAGATCCTTTTCATTCAATATGGCAAAACTCTGGAACACACTTCTCCCACACCTCCGCTTAGAACCCCATCTCTTTCCGTTTCGGAAACTTCTAAAAACCTGGTTATTTCAACAGTCTGTCTTATAATTCCACCCATTTCTCTGTTCAGTCGCCAGCGCTGGGATGACTGAGGGTAGCTATGCGCTCTGCAAATGCTGAATAATAATAATACAACTCTATCTGTACACCTCTATTCATAGAATTCTATCCAAACAACTCTATCCATACACCTCTATCTGTATATACACACTCTATCTATACAACTCTATCACAACTCAATCTATCTATACACAGTGATACAACTCTATCTGTACAAATCTATCTATACAACTCTATATATCTATCTATCATACCCTATGTATCTGTCTTTGCAAGTCTGTCTATCTGTCTTTGCAAGCTACCTTATCTGTCTGTCTTTATAAGCATCTCTATTTGAAGAGCGTTTTACAAAACCTTTTGATTTTTCTAAAAGTTTATGTATAAAATAGTTACTTATAGGAGGTTTCAACCAGACTTCATCCATTACACTGTTGTTGTGTCATTTACATTTTTCATCCAGCTACTAAATTATGCATCATATTGCAATTGGCCAACACACTTAAGCCTCTGGCTGGGCTGACTTTACTGGTAGCTATGGTATGCTGCCCTTTCGCAAGAACGACATGAACTTTCAAAGCAGTCCCCTTCTGTGTCAGGGGCTACTACAGTAATTTGTGGGGGGGTTTTATCCCCAAATATTGTTGCCTTTATCAAATGATGTTTATTGATGACAGTGCTGCTGCTTTCCTAATAATAAAGTTTAGCACAAACCATGATAGAACAAAGAAAGATCTGCAAAAGGCTAGCAGACTATTGTCTTTGCTAATGCTTGCTTGTTTTGAAATTAACTTTGGCGTTTGCTGATAAATCGTCACAAAAATATGGCCAAGAAACGGGGTGTCCTACAACATGTAAATTCCTATAGGATATTTTAGGAAGTGATACAGAAAAAACAACTGAATTGAATTACACCAAATTTGGCAAACCGTTAGAACTTTCCAATGAAAGTTTGCTTTTCTTTATTTAGTATAAATCAGGTCAGCCATTTTGGAAAAACTCTCGTTGAAAGAGGTGATCAGCGTGGTCGTGAAGGGGTCAAAAATATAGTGATATCTGGGTGGTGGAACCCATTCAATATAAGTAATTAGGTTATTAGTTGTGAAGTATGTGGGTCCTGCACAAGTAATAATTCCGCAATTACCTGTTAACTGGGAGCCAGGTAGCCCATCGTAGCACTAGGCCCTATCAGGGTAATTAAGCAGAGCAGTCAAAGGCATATTTGGGGAGGTGGTGCAGACTAGTAACAATAACAGCACTCAAAATATTTTCCTGTCAGTTCCTATTCTTTTAAAAAGGAAAATTACATTTATTACACACACACACACTACTAAATACTATGCATCAAATTACAAATATATGCCTAAGTTAGATGGAAATCCTATTGGTGACATCCTCATATTTTATTCCACTCCTTACGGGTTCTGAACCCAATAACTGCAATACCCCAACTTTGCCAGCTGCAATATAAGGGGATGTCATTTTAAATAAGGCACACCTACTGGCTTTGTCATTGCATCTCCACGTTAATCAATTAATCCACATGTCTCTATTAAAATCAATAAGGACAATAAAGACATTCAAAGGTAATCATCATAAGCATTGCAACATTCATCAGCAATATTGCCAACAAAGTATTTATATTCAAAACAACCACAAACATGTGTCAGAGCCTTTCTTTTATACTCCTCTGGCCACATAATGCAGCCATAGGGACCATAGGCAACTGGTTCCGTCAGGCCATCAGAGGAGTTTGTCAGTGATGGAGGTGAAGTGGTCTCGGTTGCAGGCATGCCGAAGGTTCACCTAACTCTAACTGACGCAGGTGAAACTTCAGTTTGGAAGAGAGGGCACTCTCTCTCCATTGACTCAGAGTATCCTCTTCACCAAACTCTAAATCAGCTCCAAAGATTTAGAGATGCAGAGCATGGGCAGTATGAGGGGAGCAGAGACAAAGATAAAGAGAGATAAAGACACAAAGAGGGAGAGAGGCAGAGAGACAGCTAGCGATGAAGAGCCAGATAGAGGTGAAACCAGATAGAGGGGGAGCAATGAATAGACAGATAACCATGAACGGAGACAAATAGAATGAATGGTGGACATAGTGAATTCAGGGGGTGCCTGCCTCGCCTCGTGTTTTCCCCCTTTCCCTGTCTTCGTCTAGCTGGTTTTCTCTTTTCTTACTACCTCCATATATATCGCTCTGTGGTTATCATTCTGTAAAACCTGCTTTCTCAGACTTTCCCTCGCTTTTTCTCACCCTACTGGTCTCTTGTCCAGTGTTCTCCCTATCTTTCTCTTCCACTATCTCTGTGTCTCTCTGCCAGTCTTTTTCAATCTTTCTCTTAGCATCTCTTGCTGTCTTTTTCTGTCTCGTGGTCTTTCTGTACATATTCATATCTCTCTCTCTCTCTCTCCCTCTCCCCCTCTCTCTCCCCCTCTCTTCGTTTTTCTGGGCTCTCCATGGCTTTACCTCTCTGTCTTTCTTTCTCTCTCCCTCTCTTCGTTTTTCCGGGCTCTCCATGGCTTTACCTCTGTCTTTCTTTCCCTCTCCCTCTCTTCGTTTTTCCGGGCTCTCCATGGCTTTACCTCTCTGTCTTTCTTTTTTCCCCTGACTCTCCCAGTTCATCTATCTTTGTGTTTATGCCTCCATTCCTGGCATTCTCTGTCTTTCCATGTCTGCCCATATCTTTCTCTTTATATCTGTCCACGTCTCTTTCTTGTGTGCCTCTCTCCTTTTGTCTTTCTCTATCTCTCCCTGTCTTCTTATCCTGCTCGCTCTCTCTCTCTCTCTCTCTCTCTCTCTCTCCCCCTGACTCTCTCTTGCTTTCTCTCTCCCCACCCTCCTTCTTCTTCTCTGACTTTATCTTTGTCTTCTTTCTCTTTGTTTCTCTCTCTCCCGGTCTCTCCCTTTCCTAGGCCTTTCTTATAATGTTGGACAAATTACAAATGGTTTGGTACTCTGCACGTTATTTTTTGCAGATTGAAATCAGTCTTTTTTATTACTACCCATTGTCTTTGCATCCATGGCTACAATACACTCTTCACCCTCTTAAATATGTTTTCTGTATTTACAAATGTTCTATTATCACACTAGATTGCACAATTTCTACTTCCTCGTATATTCCACATACCAGACTTCAAATTCCCTCCTTTTTCCGGTTTCAGCCTCAACTCTTTCCACTTTCTCCTTCGTGTTCCTTCATTTGACAGGTTCCCTATTTTTTACCTTCCTCATATTACACTCTACAAACCTTTCATGCTCTGTCTGCCGCTTCTCCCCTTCTCACCCTTAAATGCATTTGAATATCTCAGTCTCCATCCCTTTCAATCTGCCCTTCTCTTCATCTGTCCATTTGTAGGGCACATTGTGCTCAGTGTGAGAATCTTCTGACAACGCTACAAAATATGTCGGTGTTCAGCTTTTGAAGGGATTACAGACGCATGTTCCTTTTACTTAATGCAAGCGCCTGAACCAGCTGTTGGCATGGACAGAAGGAATTTTTTGCAAATGTACATATATTAGAAGAACAGATCCATTTAAATGTACTATGCACCTAAAACGTTTGTATGTTGCTTTATTCCTTTTAAAGAAATTCGCTGCGAGCTGGAGGTTACGAGTCAGCCCCTTTTTGAAGGCCTTAGCCCCGTCCTTGCTGCAGCCAGGGTCTCAGATCAGAGGCACCTGACGCTCCTTGATTCTCAAAGGTGTTTCTATGCACAGGGCCCATCCCCCAGTCTGCAGTGTGAAGGATTCCGGCGGCGCACTGGCCTCTTCACATGCTAATGGACCTTTTGTTATGCGCAGGTGACTGCTTGCATGGGGGCAGCTGCCCATCCTGAAGTCCTGCCTTGAACTTCCTCTCAAGGCTGATAGAAGCATCTCCAATGGCAGACCGGGGAAGAATTTTGTGTTGTTGGTGGAGCAAAAAAACGGCTTGCATGCTGTAACTCGCGCTTAAAAGCAATGTGAATAAGAATGTCTTCTTAGACATGAAATTCTTCCTTTCATTTGATGAGCGTTCACGTGTAAATTACAGGAAATTTTCTAAATGCAGTGATTTATGTAACAGACTTTTCTGGAATTGGTAATTGGTTAAAGAGGGCACTCGCATTTTAAAATAATATCTAATATATCGCATCTCTTTTTTAAAGATTCAGGGCTTCCATGTAGAGATTCTTCCTAATTAAACATTTGTGTTAAATAGGAAATGTGTCTTAATGAAAACAGGCGCGCCCAGAGGCTCTGCAGTGTGAATGCAGCTTATGCCCAACACTGAAGACAAATTTTAAAACATAAATGGGATGTGTAGAATGACAAAAGCGCACATTTTATTACAAGTATATTTATGTTTTCCATAGAGTGCAATATATTTGTCATACGCAAACCGTTTTAAAAATATGTTCTTCTTTTTCCTCAAAGCAGAAAACCCATTATGTTGCTGATGTATAATATTTCGAACAGAATTTGCTGATTATTTCTTAAAAAAACATGTGCATTATCTATCAAAATTATAACGTGTCATAAAGACAAAATTGCTAGTAAATATTGAGTGGCGGATTTACAATAAATAAATGCAGCGCAGTGCAGCAAGTCATTTTGCTGCGCTGCACTAGTTTGGAAGCACTGTTTGTGACATTTTTACAACAATATGTCGCATCTCTGTGCTTCCCCCTGTGTTGGTGCAAAAACTGCTGCCATTCGCTGATGCAGGCACCCTTGCACCATGGTGCAAGGATGCCTGCGTCACGGGGATGATTGTTTATGTGCAGGACGGGTTCACTGCAAATAAAAATCAATGGCTTTTCCTGTCCTTGTAAATATGGGGCAGAAGAATGCGCTGCCGATGTGTCACAAAAAGTGACGCACTGGCAGCGCAAGGGGCTTGTTAATCTGCCCCTGTGTGTTTGACTTAATTTCATAATATGCCGCTTATTTTTTGTATTCTTTGCCTTTTCATGGCACATAATTTGTTGGACGCTAACAATTTTTTCCTGCACCACGCTGTCACTGCAGTGGCCCTGAGTGTATGCTCTTTTTACAGTGGCCATTAATTCAGCCAGCAGTCCTGCCTAATACTGCACTGGTGAATAAACTCTTTTCTGGACATGAAAATTGTCACAGAGGCCGCTTACACATCATTTGTATTTGTACAGCAAAATAAATTAAAACCCTGACTGTTTCCTGAAAAAGCGTTTAGCCATTAGGTTTTCTCTTATTATTTTAGAGTAAATCCAGCACAATAAGTTTATTTTAAACAATAGAGCAAAAGTGAATTTGAATGGAAAATATTTGGATAAACACAGGGTTATGCAGCTTTTACTTTGGCAAAGTGTGTTTAAATGTAGTCCTTTCTGCTGTTAGTATGTGTTTCTGGTGAGCAAAGTGTGTTTAAATGCAGTGTGTTTAAGACTGCAGTACCGCCTCCTGTCTACAGGGGCAGAGCTGAGCAAAAATCTAAACACACTTGATGAAACACAGGTCCCCACAAGGCAATTTTTTTAAAAGTTGTAAAAATTGACATAGATGTTCCTGGAGTCATTATTTATAATTTAGAAGACATTGCCTTGTGGGGACCTGGGTTCAGGTCCCCACAGTGCAATCAAGTCCCCATAGCGTGAGTGTGTTATCACACCCAAGTCCCCACAAGGATAGTAACACAAACCCCTCCCCCCCCCCCCCACACACACACACCCCCCTCTCTAGAAACGCATACGGTAGGGATTGCATAATAGGAGTACGCCTGATCATTAACTTGTTTTATATGCCTGCATAAGTACGCTGTTTTAGCACCATGGTGGAACTATACCTGCTATTTACTATTTTTGTGCTTGTAATCACTTCATATGCTTCAGTCTACTGATTATCGCAGCACATGTATTGTATACAAGAATAACGTTAGTTCAATAAATATATTGAAGAGTATTCTCTGTATATTTCTCTGAGAGCAAGAGCACACGAGTGACTGAGCAAAAGGGTTTCTAAATCTGTACCACAATGTTTGAGGGGTCAGGGTTGTCCTGGTCAGTGATTGCCAGAAACCATTTGTTTCCTGTTTAGGCTAGGGGGGCTTGTGGCGGCACTGTGAGCTTTCTGCTCTCTATGCCAACATGTACTGTGGTGGTGCATAGAATCAGTCTAGGCACCTCACCCAAAGTTTGTTGTCCACAAACGTGCAGATCCTACGGATTAGTGGGAACTACATGACAGTCACATTTTGCAGGCTTATTTCATTGATGATGCCTGACCGCCTTACCTGCTTGGAAGTGCCCGGTCTTCTGACCAGGCCTGGCCTTTTTGGACCTCTGCTTGCTTCGCTCTCCTTGCGCTCCCAGTAGCCTTTGCCTTCTGTCCTCTCCTGACTTCTTGCGCTTTTGCTTTACTCTAATCTTTTACTTTTGCCTCTCGTGTTTGACGCCTTTTCCTCTTTCTCCATGCTTTCATTCCTTTTCTTCATTTATGCCCCAGCTGCTCTTTTTTTTTTTTTTTTTTTTTTTTTTTACCTTTTTCTTACTTTTGTTCCTTTCAGTTTCTTATTTGCTTTTTCCCATTTTCAGGGTTTTTTTTTATTTTATTTAAATTTTTGCCCCTTTACGGTTATTATTTTTGTAACGTTTGCCCTGTTTTCTCTATCTTTTAACTTTTCTTTGGATTGTCTCTTTTTTTCCTCACCCTTGCTTTGCTTTCCTCGCCCTTTTTCATGCTATTACACTTACCTGCTTTCTCCTGTTTTCCGCTTCTCGCCGCTGCTCCCGCCTACCTTTTCCCACTCTGTGCTAGTCCTACCCCTGAACCTTCTTAATGGTGGCAGTAGCATGGATGCATCGCTGGCATGCCAAAGGCAAACTCGTCTGCGCCCATCCTCAACCAGAGCCTAGAACCCAGCTTCGCCAGCCACTCATCGTAGCCAGAGATGCTACTTGGTTGAAACCCTTCTCGCCTTCTCCCCGCTCTGCTTCCATTCCTCCCCCACACAAACAAAGGTGCATTTGTCTGTGCTCCTTCTGCTTCTTGAGTGCTCTCCCGCCCTTGCCCACCCTCACCTCACACTACCCACCGCCACCCATTGCTTACACACAACCTCATCCAGCTTGACGTCACCATACACAACACATACACCACACTCACCCTCCTACTCCTTAAACACCTGATCACTCACCATAGTCTCCATAGAAGCTTGAAACCTCCTGTGCGACCTCTGCTTGGCCCTACTGTTTCTCACCGAAGCCTGGTCTAGAATCCACCATCGGCACCAGTCAGTCCAACGGTCCTCTACCTGCTCCCATTCCCCTACAAGCTACAAGATCGCAAGACTAGATGGAACAAACAAACCTGGAAGAGGACTTGCTGTCATCTACCTAGATAAAGAACTGCTAAATCGACTCAGCTAACTCCACTGATCTAGAATACATGGCCTTCAAACCAGTCAAGGACCACCACCCTGGGAGGAACTGTACTCTGCCAGTCCCCTGGACTGGGATCCAACTTCAGCTCCACACTCACGAACCGCATTACCCTCTGGCACTTGAATTTATTCTCAGCAATTAACTCTCAGCAACCTAAACTTATGCCTTCCGCCAAGAGCTCCACTAGTACTCTGTTTGAGGACTCTTAACTGGCTTCCTGTTAAGAAGCCATGCCTCTTCAAAATCCTCTGTCCTGCTCACAAGAGCATTTATGGAACCGGGACATCCTATTTTGCCAAGAAATAGCTGGTATCAGCTGCGTAGGTCACTCAGATCAAGTACTAAATGTCTCCTCACCCCTCAAATTCCACACCGCAAGGAACGGTGGCTGACCCTTCTCCTTTCTTGCACCAGCTTTCTGAAACAAGTTTCCGCCGCATCTTCTTTCCACCTCTGATCATAAGCTCTTACGTAAGGAACCAAAAACGTGGTTATTTGACCATCCATAACGTCTTTAGATCCGATAGTCAGTCCTCACGGAGTCTTCACTAGCACCATGAGACCTTTTGGTGATATGTGCACTTAATAAGTTCCTCTGATTTGACTATACCTGGATGACCTGACTGACACCACCAATCTCCTGGATTACCGAAGTATCCTAGGAATTGCTCAACAAGTAAATGACCCCATCAACACAGAGGGACAAGTCCACCCCTCTCCCCTTTGCCAACCATTCCTTCATCAGTTTTGGCCCACACCTACTTAACCAGTCTAGAACCGCTCAGACCTCTTGGTACAATTGGAACAAGAACTCGGAAGACGTTTGGATCACCAAGCTTCAGTCACAATGACCTCACTTGTTCCTTCACAAACACATGGATCACCACCTGTGCAGACTCTCTTGCTCCTCGTAAGCTAATATACAAAAGACCTCCGACTCGTCAAGCATCACTGCAAGCAAATGGAATGGTGATGAACGCACGTGCACACGCACACACACACGCACTCACTTCAGATTTTCCACCAGCGAATTAGAACTACTAAGCACTTAGCCCTCATTAATCCGATCCAAAACAGCTCCAACACCCCAAAATAAGTCTTTGCCATAGGGAAATAATTAAAATCCGCTTTTGCTAGCTCCACGCCATCACCCCGTCCCAAGAACTCTGCTCCCAACTCTCCCACTACTTCACCAACAAAATCAACACCATCTACAATATTGCCACCCCAGTAAAGCCCATTTCCCCCCCCCCCCTCTCCTCGGACAAGAACACCCTGTAATCCACTCAACCTGCTGACCAGCCCTCAGTCCCTACAGAAACCGCTAACACCATCTGCTCTATAAATTCTTGAGCCATTTCGGATCCTTGCCCATATCTATGTTCACCAAATAACTTGAGCCAATCTGAAAAGTCCTTTTGCCCATTCTCATCGCCTCTCTCCATCCTCACCTTCCCTGGCTCTTGGAAATACCTCACCATCCTACCCCTACTGAAGGAATCCTCGACAGACCACATGACGTTGGCCAACTACAGACCCATATCAATCATCTCCTACCCAGCCAAAGTCATTGAGAAGCTCATCATTGCCTGAGTAGCCGACCACCTCAACGCCAACCACCTTGTGGGCCCTTCTCAATACGGAAGCGTCTCTCAAGGATCCTTGGTGTGCCCTACACTTTTCAACATATATATGACTGCTCTTGCCAACATCATCAACTCAAGTGGATTCTGCATCATCTTATATGCCTGTGACACGCAGCTCATGCTCTCCCTAACTGAGAACACCTCAAACACTCAAGCAAACTTCATCAGCAGCATGTCTGAGGTCGCGGACTGGATGAAAATCAGCTGCTTGAAACTTGACAGTGATAAACGGAATTGGTCCTTTTTTGGAAATTACACCTTTATCTGGTCTTGGGGCTGGTGGCCCACAGAGTTAGGACCAACTCAGTAAGGAATCTAGGAATTGTAATTGACAACCAAAACCTGATAACCTAAACTTGATAACCAACCAAGTTAAGACGATTGCATCGACATGCTTCCACACCCTCAAGCTAATGAAAGTCTTCAAATGTCTCTCACTGGTCATCCGAAGGTCTGTCACGCAAGCTTTCCTCACCAGCAGACTGGCCTATGAAAACATCACCTCCCGACTCCTTTAGAGCCCTCAAGTCATATAGAACTTAGCAGTAAGTCTCTCTCAAACTATCACACCACATGCGCATATCCAAACACCTCAATGACTTCCACTGGCTCCCAATTCACAAACGTGCCCTCTTTAATTTCCTCACACGCACCTACAAAGTACTACACAACCGAGACCCAATGCACCTCAACAGTTGCATCCAGTTTCACCATCTTGCCAGACACCACCTCTCAGCCAACCTCTTACTCGTCAAAGTCCTCCGGATCAGTCGTGCTTAATGCTGCAACTGTGATCTTCCTTGGCTTCTAATTTTTTTATTAAAAGGTCAGTAACCGAAAGAAAACATTGGTTTTACTTCTGTATTAGTTTTTGGCTTCACCTGAAGAGATTTTTTTTTTGTTGCACGGTCATGCATGTTCAGGGTTTATTACCTTAATGAAGAGGCACATGACGGAGAAATAATGTTTTTTGCATTATTTATTTTTTGTTTTGAGAAGCATATTTAATTTTGTTTTCATGCTTCTCACATTCCATCTGACTTATTTGATTTTTTTTTTTTTTTAGATTGATGAACACCGAATATGTGTTTGCGTTAGAAAACGACCTCTCAATAAAAAAGGTATACTACTTTAAGTTCTTTGCTTTTACATTGCCATTGGTGTTTTTGAAATGTTTTATGCCATTTACCCCAGAGGAATAAGGGGGACAGGCAGTATGGAACAGAGGAACCGAAAAATTGAATAGGAGGCGAAGAAGCATCACTTTGTAGCCTGGCTTTCAAATTTACCATGACATTAGTGATGTGCTAAAAGTTATGAAAGTTGAAAAGAAAAAACTTTATATCTTTAGCTACTGACGGATGTGAGACTATATTGAGAAGTAAATTGATAGCTGCTAGCCCAAAGCTATAAAGAGCTGCTTACATGTTGCAGTTCTCAAATAATAATCTACATTATTGTTTTTTTTAAAATTTATTTTTTAGAAAATACAATGAAAGACCTGGATGTAATTACAATCCCTAGTAAAGATGTGGTGATGGTACATGAGCCAAAGCAAAAGGTTGATTTAACAAGGTACTTAGAAAACCAAACATTTCGCTTCGACTATGCCTTTGATGAGACCGCTCCGAATGAAATGGTTTACAGGTATGCACTGTAGTTGCTCATTTTCTGGTGACATGCTTTTCTACTTTATGAATTTTGTTATGTTTTTACAGTTTTAAGTTTACTATTGATAAATGCGTACAAATAAATTAAGAACCAAGCGAGGGTCAGCAGTGGAAGAGACCGAAGACTGGGATAAACCACTACTGTTGAAACATATGCTTAGTTTAGGAATGCTTTTTTTCACCCTATCTGGGTTAAATTTGCGACACACAATGAAAAACAAAATCCTTACATATTGGTAAAAAAAAATATTTATCGTTATATTTATCTTGATGCAAAACCAGTACTTGCAAGAGTGATGCAGCTACATTGATGTATGAAAAAAAGAGAGAACATTTAACAAGGCTGAAAAAAAGTGGAACTAATAGCATGTTAATGCCAAGTCATTTTTTAAGGATCACTTTCCCATGGTCTTCTACAACAGTTCAGCTGGGATATGCCAGTTTCCCATAGTGCAGGTAAGAGAATGGAGAAGGTGGGGTGTAAACACTTCAAAACGTCTTCCATCAAATCTGCACAGGAAAAAAACATGACAATACTTAGACAAAACTAATTAATGAGAACCTGTAAGTAGCTTATTGCTTCTTCTCCTGCAGGTGTAGTGTGTTAGTAATTAATGGAAACAATAGGTAGATGGATTGTGTCATGCATACAGATGTGTTATCGGGAAATAAATAGACACCTTCCAGGGATGTCAAAGGTTCATTTGACTTAGAGAAAAGTTGCCACAATAGCCTTAGTCATTAACATTCGAGTTGCTTAGGTTAGCCGTACTGCTGATGTTCAGTTCACACTTTGACTGTACTATAATGGACCAAGGTATTCTATTCATGGGTTAAATTCCAAGCAGTAGACAACATGACAAGGCTATTTCACAACTACACACAACATGAAGCTCCAAAACACTACACACCATATGAAGAAATATCACATACCAAGAACACAGAAATTATTTGATGGTGCTCTACCACACACAACAGATGACATTAGACTAGGTCCCCTTAGCAATGAGGGAGAAACATGGACAGTATTAGTCGGATACACACTGCATCCTGATGTTGATAATTTGATAACAGCACAAGTGCATACATTAAATAAAAACTTAGTAACACTATACAGGTGTTTGACATAGATGGCTGGGCGAACATTATCATTAAATCCTTCAAGGACTGCTCAAGCTGCGCAATCGGCTACACCGGGCATCAGCCCACAAACGCTAAATTCAGTCATAGGTAAAGTTCCTGTAGGAAAGTAGGATCTGCTTTCATGGTTACTCCACTTTTTGCTTGGTGTCAGTATGTTTTAGATCTAGTCTGACTGGAATCCTGCTACTCGGTACCCCACTCACTGTGCTTTCTACCTAAAATGATCATGGTAAGTACTTTTGTACATCCACAATTGGCTACTGTTGTACCCTTGTAAGTTTCTAGTATATGGTACTAAGGGGTCTCCCATGGGCTGCAGCATGTATTGAACCACCCATGGGAGTTAACTTAAACTCTGACTACAGGCCTGCCATTGCAACCTGTGTGAGTTGGTGCTTGCACCTCTCACAGCATATATGAGTTTCCTTATATCTGAGATCACCACACTTAAAAACAATAATTCACCGTTTTGCAACCTCTTCAGTCCTGAGGGCAGGGTGCTTGGTTATAAGTGTGAGGGTGCCCCTGCATACAAATCTTGAAGTCGATGCGCCAGGCATTGTAAGTGCAGTCTGGCATTTTAATACATATAGTGGATTTCAATCGTTACGAGATGTCTAACGGTATAGTGGCTGTACCAAACCCGGTCATGTTTGTTATCAAACATGTTGGAATCATACCCCAACACAAATTCCAATGTTGGAAGTATGATCCCATGTATTGGGGTACCCCCTGTACTCTAGTAACAGCCTTTCAGGGTCTGGCAGCAAGTTAGGGCTGCTGCCGACCACAGACACGATTCTGCCCTCCTGCTGCTGAGCCAAGCTTGAGCAGGCGAAGGTAGAAAAATAGGCGTTCGAGGCATGTGAGCTGTAGATCACATGCTTTACATAGCCTGCCTCCCTAGTGTTGGTTCCGGATGTTTGCACTTTGTTTTTTGTCAAAGTCTTTCCCAGTCATGAGGTAGGTGACTGGGCATTGACTCCATTGTTAGATATTTTTTTTCCGCCATCGGGTTCGGATGTGAATTGCTGCGCTCCGGTTCGCCAACGTTTCTCGGGTTCCCTTCAACGCGCAATCCACTAACCTCTACGGTATTGTTTCTCGATCGTGTTCCCCATTCTCCGCGTATCGTTTCGACTCAAAGGTCTCGGATCGGAAAATTTGTGGAGGACCGTTGGGCCTACCCGCGTTGGGTTCGTTATCCGTCAATGGAACGGACTCCATTCAAGCTCTGTCCCGGATGTTGCGCAAAGTTTCTGCGCACCGACTTGCACCAAGTGTGTAACCTCTGCCTATCACTGGAACACGATGAACAAGACTGCCACGCGTGCCGATCGTTTTGATCCAAGAAGACGCTCTGTGACCTTCGGGCTCGACGTTATGAATTGCAACATCAAAGAGGCTCTGCACCGGACATCTTCAGTGAAGATTACGACAAAGAAGAATTCCACGCTCAAGTAGCTGAAGAAGAAGCAGAGGATATCTCCGTGTCCGAGGCTGACTCCGACATGGAAGAACAGGGGCAAGTTACACCGGGTCAGCGTTGTGTGAGTACAGAAACCCCCTTGCCCCAGCACTACACCAAGAAAAAGGCTCCGGTCCCTCCTCTGCCCTCGGGCCAAGGTTGGCACCGAAGTAAAGTTTCGGACGCACCGGCCCGGCGCCGAAACACAAGGAAAAGCCTTTTGGCTCAGGCTCGCCTCCGCCCCATGCTGGACCGAGTCGAACGCTTTGGCATTGAAACCAAAACATGTCTTGATGACCATTCCCTCGCTACCAAAGAGTAAATCGGCAGAGCCAAAACTTTTGATGCCGAAAATGGCGCCCAAAGAGAAAAAGACTCCATCAAAAGAGCCTTGCTTCGACGATCCGAACCAGACACTGGACAAATTCATGCCAAATTGCCAGAAAAGAGGCAAATGGGCATAATCAATCAATCAATCAAGGAATTTATATCGCGCGCTACTCACCCGGAAGGGTCTCAAGGCGCGTGGGGGAGGGGGTCTGCTACTGCTCGAACAACCAGGTCTTGAGTTGTTTCCTGAAGGCGAGGTGGTCCTGGGTCAGCCGCAGGTGGATGGGCAGGGAGTTCCATGTCTTGGCCGCCAGGTAGGAGAAGGATCTTCCTCTGGCGGTGGTCCTCTGGATGCGTGGGACGACGGCGAGGTTAGCGGATCGTAGCTGGCGGGTGGGCGTGTAGAAGGTCTGGCGGTCGTTGAGGTACCTTGGGCCCATGTCATGGAGGGATTTGCGTGCGTGGGTGAGGAGTCTGAACGTGATCCTCTTGTTGACAGGGAGCCAGTGCAGGTCTCTCAGGTGGCTCGAGATGTGGCTGCGTCGGGGGACGTCAAGGATGAGTCGGGCGGAGGCGTTCTGGATACGCTGAAGTCTTTTCTGAAGCTTGGCTGTTGTACCGGCGTAGAGGGTGTTTCCGTAGTCCAGTCTGCTGGTGACGAGGGCCTGGGTGACCGTCTTCCTGGTTTCTGTCGGGATCCATCGGAAGATTTTGCGGAGCATGCGGAGGGTGTGGAATCAGGATGAGGAGACGGCGTTGACTTGTCTGGTCATCGATAGGGAGGAGTCCAGGATGAAGCCCAAGTTGCGTGCGTGGTCGGTTGGCTTCGGCGCGGTGCCTAGGGCCGGGGGCCACCAGGAGTCGTCCCATGCGACGGGCGATGGTCCAAGGATGAGCACTTCTGTCTTGTCCGTGTTCAATTTCAGGCGGCTGATGTTCATCCAGTCGGCGACGTCTTTCATCCCTTCGTGTAGGCTGGCTTTGGCGGTGTCTGGGTTTCTGGTGAGGGAGAGGATCAGCTGGGTGTCATCGGCGTAGGAAATTATGTTGAGGCTGTGTTGGCGTGCGATGGCAGCGAGGGGTTTCATGTAGATGTTGAAGAGGGTGGGGCTGAGTGACGATCCTTGCGGGACGCCGCAGATGACTTCGGTGGCCTCGGAGCGAAACGGAGGGAGGCGTACTCTGTGTTCTGCCGGCGAGGTATGAGATGATCCATTCCAGAGCCTTCCCTTGGATGCCGGTGTCATTGAGGCGTTGGACTAGGGTGCGGTGGCAGACAGTGTCAAATGCTGCAGAGAGGTCTAGGAGGATGAGTGCCGCTGTTTCACCGTTGTCGAGCAGGGCTCGGATGTCGTCGGTCGCTGCGATGAGGGCGGTCTCGGTGCTGTGGTTGGCTCTGAATCCGGACTGCGATGGGTCGAGGGATCCGTTTCCAAGAGAAAGAATGTAGGTACTAACCCTTCTCCACCTTACATTCCACCTCCTTCATCCACTATTCCAAATTTGCTCATCACACTCACAAATTCTCCAGTACCACTATCACCTGACCCACAGGATCAAGGGGATGGGGCTTAGGATAGGCCCCAGGACATTAATGACCCATGGGAGGATTATGACACGGATCCGAACACTGATAATGACTTGGATCTATATCCTTCCAACCCTCACCACCCGACAACAACATGGGATACATAGAGCTACTTAACAGGGCTGCTCATTATCATGGGGTGGAGTTACACAAAGAGACTCTTGAGGAGGATTTCTTGTTCGAAACCTTAAGTTCCTCTCAGAGAGCTACCCACGCATTATCAATGCTCAAAGGGATTCTTAAGCATACAGACAAGATATTTAAAGATCCTGTGAGGGCAAGAATGATTACACCTAGGGTGGAGAAAATGTTTTAACCAGCCCCTACTGACCCTACTTGCATCAGGGGTCAGCTTCCTTTAGACTCTCTTGTAGTTTCCAACGCTACCAAAAGTGCAAACTCACAAACCACAGGTGAGGCCCCTCCTCCTGATAGAGTCCAAATTAATAGATGCCTTGGGCAAGAGAGTAGCGTCACAAACAGCCAACCATTGGTGCATTGCTAATGCGCAAGCTTTATTAGCTCGCTACAACAGGGCTAGTTACAGTGAGCTAGAGAAACTGATGCAATTTCTGCCCGATGAGCACAAATCAAAGGCCAATGACATTATTTAGGAGGGTAAATGATTCATTAATAGCTCCATCAGGTGTGCATTAGACACAGCAGACACAACAGCCCACGCAGTAAACACCAGCATACTGTTACACAGGCATGCTTGGTTGCGAATTTCAGGGTTTAAACCGGAGGTTCAAGCCTCTATTCTCAACCAACCATTCCACAAAGAACACCTTCTCAGCCCAACAGTGGATACTTCGCTAGAAAAAATGAAGAAGGACACTGAGGTCGCCAAGTCCATGGGGGCTTTGCAATTACCATCTCATAGGGGATCCTTTCATCGCTCCTTTTACAGGGGTGGCTCTAAAAATGTTTCCACAGAGAATCCCTCCTCCTCTTACAAGGGCAACAACCAATCGCCCTCTTGAAGAGGTTATTTTAGAGGTGGATTTAGAGTTAACAGCGGCAACGGAAGAGGCAGAGGCAACTCAACACACACTTCCCCTGCAAACAACAAACCGTGACTTTCTAATGATCGTTCCACCCCTGTCTGGGGAAGTCTCTCCCAATTTCTACCTGTCTGGAATACAATCACCTCAGACAGATGGGTTCTACAAATTATCCAATATGGTTACTGCCTGGAACTTAAAGACACTACCCCCAAACATTCCTCCAAGATCACACGCACTGTCACGAGAACATCTCAACCTTCTCAAGCAAGGCGTTTTCTCTTCGTTAGGAAAAGGAGCTATAGAACTAGTTCCATTACAATATCAAGGGGCCGGCGTATACTCCCTGTACTTCTTAATTCCAAAGAAGGATGGCTCTCTCACGCCAATACTAGACCTCAGAGACCTAAATCTATACGTTCAATCGGACCTCTTTCATATGGTGACACTACAACAAGTGCTCACGCTCCTCCAGCAAGGCGACTTTCTGTCCACTCTGGCCTATTTCCACATCCCAATACACCCTCCTCACCGCAAATACCTCAGGTTTGTGGTAGCGGGCCAACATTATCAATTTAAGGTGCTCCCAATTGGAGTCCCCACCGCACCCAAGGTTTTCACCAAATGCCTGGCAGTAGTCGCAGCTCATCCACGAAGACAACACATTCACGTCTTCCCATACTTAGACGACTGGCTCATAAAAGCCACCTTACAACAAAGCTGTCTACGTCACACTCCCAAAACAGTGCAGCTGCTCCACGATCTTGGATTCACAGTGATCTGTCCATATCCCATCTCCATCCAACACACAAGCATATTTGGGAGCCACTATAGATGCACAAAAGGCTCTAGCCTACCCCAATCCAGCCAGAATCCGCAACATTCAGACTCTACTATCTCCGTTTCAGCCTCAACACTCCTTGCTAGCTTGAGTGTTCATGCAGTTACTAGGGATGATGTATTGCATCCTAATAGTCCCTTATGCAAGACTTCAAATGCGTCCCCTTCAGGAATGCTTAGCACGTCAGTGGAACCAGGCTCAGGGTCGGTTATCCGATCTAGTGTTGGTGGACGGCCACACTCACTGCTCTCTGCAGTGGTGGAATCCACAAAACCTTTCAAAAGGGCAGCCCTTCATCGACCCGGTTCCACAGAGTGCTAACAGACGCATCGCTCACTGGTTGGGGAGCTCATCTCCAAACACACACAATTCAGGGCATGTGGAGCTTGCAGCAAAAGCAGCTTCACATAAATCTAGAGTTGCTATACAAAAACAGGAGGGGACACACACTCTTCGGTTGTCACAACTAGCACAGAACATCTGGAGGTGGGCCATACGCCACAAAATGTATCTCCTCGCAGAACACCTTCTAGGAGTAGACAATCAAATAGCAGATCTGCTCAGTCGGCAAAGACAACAGATCCACGAGTGGGAACTCCACTCTCGAGTTCTCTTCCCATTCTTTCAGATGTGGGGCTTCCCGGACATAGATCTGTTCTCCACACACCTAAACGCAAAATGCCTAAGCCTCGCATCCAGGTTTCCACACCTATTGTCCAGAGGAAATGCACTGTGGATGAATTGGTCAGGGATATTTGCCTACGCTTTTCCGCCTCTCCCACTCATTCCATTAGTGGTTCGGAAGCTCAGATAGGCGTCCCTGGCACTAATCCTAGTTGCTCCCACATGGGCCCGTCAACCCTGGTTCACCAGCCTGCTGGAGCTCTCAGTAGTTCCTCACCAAAACCTACATCTTACACCCAATCTCCTCACGCAGAGGAGAGATCAGACATCCAGATCCCAGTCATTTCTACCTTGTGGTCTGGCACCTGAAGTCTTGAAGTTTGGCTACCTCAATCTGCCGTCAGACTTCTTAAACATTATCAAAGAGGCTAGACGTCCTACCACAAGGGCTTGCTATGCAGCAAAGTGGAGGCGGTTTGTCATATATTGTAATAACAATCAAATCAACCCACTTGATGCTTCAGTTCAGAACATATGCTATTTATTACATCTACAGCGTTCAAACGTAGTGTACACATCCATATGCTCACATCTTGCTGCAATAGCTGCATACCTTCAAAATAGACAACATCTGTCTCTCTTCAGAGTGCCTGTCATTAAAGCATTTATGGAAGGACTTAAGAGTCATTCCCCCAAGACTTCCACCTGCTCCAGTGTGGAATCTCAACATTGTCCTCATCTGACTGATGGGTCCACCTTTTGAACCATTGCACAGATCTGAGCACAATTTCACACTTAGAAGGTAGCTTTCCTCATAGCTATTATATCACTGAGGAGAGTAGGAGCTTCAGGCTTGCTATTGACTTTGTGGTTTGTAACTTACTTTTTCTGGCTTTCGATATGCTTACATTATTTGCTTTAGGCTGTGCAGCTTGAGGCTATACCTCCCTATGCTAAAGCCATTTTTACATTTTTCTTCCACAAACTCATTTTTGTAATAAACAGCCCTTTGAATCGTGTTCTTATCTCATCACGTTTGCTGGGCAATTCAAAGACAGGGTTCAAATGTCAAGCTATGTTTCCGTTGGAGCCTGGTGTTTATTTCCCTTTCGGCTGACTTCAAAGTGAGAGCGTTTATAGGAACGAGGAATGCAGCGTACTTTCTCCATGGAGCCTGCTTATGCCCTTTTTTATTTTTTTTATTTTAGACATAGCCATCTTAAAAGGTTTCTTGTTCTTCATCTGCAGAAAATATTTGCACGTTTTTTTGTGAAATTCCTCTTCTTTGGGGAGTACATTTAATTGTGGAACTGCCTTTGTAGGGCCAAAGTACAAAACCACATTTCAGTCTCAGCGTCATCCTAACTTATGGTGATCTTGGCCAATTTACACTGTTTATGCCCCATTCTCTGTCAAGCACAGGATAAGATCTCTTCACAGAAAAGAGCCAGTCACACTAACACAATTTAACAATGTTTGGTTTTTAATTTGATGTGTAAAGCATATACTTTATCACATCTGTGCCAACTCCTTTTGGAGAGTTGCATAAGATTAAAGACACTTTTTATGAACTCTTTTGTGTTTGTTTAGCTACATAATAATTATGTATTCCATCTGCAACTGTACCTTTTTCAGAACACATACATTACTGGATATAAACAATTTCCTCATTTGTCCTTGCAGACACTAGGGTCATAATTACAATGATGCAGCAGATGCAGTGGCACAGGGACCCAAAGCTCTCTGAAACCGACTGAACATCAATTATTGCTATATTTTACTGCTAAACAGTCACAAGTGCAGTTACCTTGCAGGCACAAGGGCCATGATTTGTATGCACAGGGGCCAAAAAGTCTAGGAAACCCAGTCAACACTGATTATTGTTATATTTTCCTAATAAACTAGATATCAGGACTGCTTTTTTGATTCTTGTGCAATCATTGCTCCCAATGCATCACATAGCCTATAGCATCACTGTAATAAATGCTGTAACCCATTGGACTTTTCTGTCTACTTGCAATTTCTGTTACGTTCAGCGCATTTATATGGCACATTTTCACCGTTTTTGTATGGTGCTAAAATGCTTTTGAATTTTGCCACACTAACACCTTGGAAAGGGTAGTCCCCATTTTATAACGTTAGCACTTCAGCCGTTGTAAACACTATATAAATACTTATCTTACCATATGGCATTCCATACCATGCATTGGCAAAGCCAATAGGTCTCGCCTATGCAAGATCTATTGGCGTTGTCAGAGTTTTTTTAGCAATATTATACAGCAGCGTTAGATTCTGTGCAGCATAACTGAATTTATTTTGTAAAAGTGCTATAACGCTTAAAGCTGGCTGTGTCATTCAATTTTCATACATTACTTGCAGCTATTTGAAACATAGATAAAACATTAGCAATGCCAATACATTTCAAATAGACAAGACCTATTGGCTTTGCCAGTGCTTGTTCTAAATTGATGTGGGATTTTTTGTGTTTTGTTTTCACTTTGACTGTTTGAAGTGCTGCACAAATACTTTACACATTGCCGCTAAGTTAAGCCCAACTTCTCTGTGTCAAGCTACCAGACAGTTGAGCACAAGTTAATTTGGTATTTGCTTGTGACTCACCCTGACGAGGATTGTGATTGCTGTTTGAGTAGGGTTTAGCCCCCACCCCCTCATCCAGTAACACAATTCTTATGCTGGACTGTTTCAATACTTCTAAATGCTTTACACTTGTTCCTTTGATTAAGCCTGACTGCTCTGTTCCACGACTACCCAGGACCAAGATTGAATATATCATATCCATAATTTGATACATCTATGAAACCAGCGCATGTCATTTTTAGCTTTTATTCTTAAGAAATATTATAAACATGATTAAATATTTTTTGCACATTTTTATTTAGGTTTACAGCTCGACCACTGGTAGAAACTATCTTTGAAAGAGGAATGGCTACATGTTTTGCATATGGACAGACGGGCAGTGGGAAAACACATGTATGTATTGTAATTGCTAAATATTGTTCATGCTGGATTTTGCTTGAGGCTGATAGTCATTTTCTCTTTAATAGCCTATTTAGTAATTTTCCAATCCTCTTACATTGATCGCTTGTCATTTGAGGTTGTAAACTGCATATGTATGGTATGAGTTTGTTATTGTATTGTGTAAACAGGAAGACGTATGTTGTTGAAGTTCATAGTGTGTGCCAGTTTGCCCTTTTTCCCACAGACTTTACAGCCACCTTTACTTTCATATGCTTTTTGTGTACTTTTGCAGCCCAAACATTGTAGAGCATTGAAACGCAGACTAAGGATTTTGTCTTGTTTAGCTGTCTTAACACACCACAATCCGATCGATTTCCTATAAGACGTCTCTTGTTCACCTCTGTTCTCGTCAAGGTCTCATTTAGTTTATTTTTATTTTTTTTAATGATTTTATACGTTTTTAGGATATTTTAGTCTTTACTATTCCATACTTCTATGCTCCATCTAATGCTCACTTGATGCCTATGAAATTGTATTCCAAAAATACTCTTACAACGGAGTTCTCCCTCACATACTCAACAGCACAGACCAACCAAATTATAGCCAGTCACATCACAAGTTGACACAACTGTACACCTCGTCCGCTTTGCGTGTCCCCCCACTCAATCCCTCATCCCCCGCAATCCCCCCCCCTACACACACACACACACACACACACACACACACACACACACACACACACACACACACACACACACACAGTTCTGTTCTCCCCATCGGCAGTTCCGATACCGACCTAATGCGACAGAGAAGATGTTCAGGTATCCTAATGGGGACAACATACAAGGATGAAGGAGAGGGCGACCTTCCAACTTTCGCCCCCGAGTTACTCACCTAATCTGAGAGAGCAGACCATACCAACATAAGGCGAGACTAGCCAGGAGATGACACCTGAACTACTGTAAGATGATCTACCTAATGGGCTAGATATATGATGACATCGGGAACCTTGTAACTGTACATGATATTCAAATACTCGCAAATATTTGTTAAAATGCACTATTACTGAAGTCTCAAATGGTAATCTGTACTGTAAAATCCCAATTAAAAAAAAAAAATGTAAACAAAACCTAGTAAGAAATTGTGAATATCTATTTGAAAGTAAACATTTGTGACCACAAAATGAAATGAGGCACTTAAAGGCAATTGCCTCTGATATGTGATTTTTGTTGCTAAAAACTGCCTGGAAATTACATAAGTAATGCTGCCTGAGTCAAAAACTATGATTAAGGGGGTACCTTCCCGTATACTAGTCAATGAAACGTTTTCTAACAATCGTGTAACAGAAAGTTTAAATTCTATTAAGGACATGGAGGCGAGGATTATACTCAAAACTTGTTTCCTTTATTATTCCAGCAGAGTTCAACTTTAAACTACTTTTCCCATCAACCACCAGGAAAAGGACTACAAAAGCAAAGTTCAGCCAATCACAATAAAGGTCAGGTGCATGACGACCACTGTGTCCTGGTCATCCCCCTTTTCTTGAGTGCGACCAACAATGCTCCAGTACCGAAATTTACTCTCCTTCGACGACTCGGAACCTGGAGAAAAACAATAACTGTCATTAATATATCCTGGCTATGATAAACCTCCTTATATGCAATTTGTATGGATAACAAATCCTAAAACTTCTCATCCTAAATGAAAGTATCATACTTAAACCTTAAGAGCACTCGGACCGTAGGCCATGAGCTCAGAACAAATAAGCCAGCGGGTGGATGTTTGTAGAAACCTGGCAGGAATAATCCTTTCCTCCGTGTCCTTAATTGTGAATTCTATTGAGCTATTCCGTTACGTTTGTTAGGACATTTTTCATTCTAGTTCCGGACCGGAGGCGAGGATTATGCTCTTTCAGAGCTGGTCAACCACCAGAAATGCCATATCAATCACCGGTTTAAAGTAAAACCATGTGAACATCGAGTCTGAAGTGAAACCATTTGAACATCAAGTCTGATGACCAATCAGCCGCATTGAGAATATCCTATAATCGAGTCCCTAGAGTAAAGGCTTTGGAGGCCAGTGTCCCTCTAATGGAGTGAGCTCCGAAATGCGACACATCAATGCCCACTTCCTGCATGACCCGACGGATCCATCGGGCAATGGTGGGAGAAGAGACTGCTTTAGAAGTTTTCCTCAGTGCTATTAACATTTGTTGTTCCTCCGTAATACTCTCATAAGCCTTTAAATTTCTAACCACACACAGTTTGGGGGATTTATCGAAAGCCGGGTAAGACATCACTCGCGTATTGGATTTTGTATGTCGTGAAATGTTGAAGGTAACTTCTTGAGGAGTAAAACCTCTCCCAGTAATATCAAGCGCTATCACATCATAAACACTGCGACAAGCTAGTAAACAGAGTTGCATGGCCAATTTTGCTGATTAGTTACTTTCGAGTCAAAAATCATGATGCTGCCAAGACTTAAAAAGATGCATGACTTTTTTTGACATCTCACAATTTGCAATAGCACGGTTTGGAGGGAAGGGCCAGACGAATTCCCCATATCAACTTGCACACCAAACAATATTCTCCTACAGTCACACCTAGGATTGGTATGTGGCATGCCGAGATAGCTAAGCAATACGAGTTAATCGTGCATACTAGGCCCTGAGATCCCAAAAAGGCCAAGAAATGTATTACCAGAACATCATAGCATCCTAAGGGATCCTCACCGAGTTGAAGACTCAAACAAACTCATATGGACCATGCTGATCTGTATCTCTTCGTGGTGCCTTCCGCCCAAGCGGTGGCCAACAGATTGTCAGCTTCTGGAGAAAGGCCTGGAACTCGCCAATGGTCCACGTAATCCGCCACATCGTGAGATGCATTCTCTGTTGTAGAGTAAGCGAGAGACAGTTGCCCAAAGGATCCCGAAGGAGATCCGGAGCGTGGGGTAGTAGGATTGGAGAATCCCAAGAAAGTTCCAGAAGAACTGGAAACCATACTTGAAATCTCCAATAGGGCATGATCAGAACCATGGACGCGCTTTGACGGCAAAGTTGCGCCAAGAGGCACATGATCATCGCGAAGGTGGAAACGCGTACCCATGCTCTGGTGACGGAAGGCATCTGTCACTAACTGGGTCTGGCTTCCAGCTGCAATATCTGGCCACCTGGTGGTCCATCTGGGATGCAAACAGGTCCACCGAGAATTGGCTCCACGTTCCTCCAACTTCCTGAAGACGCTCTGGTCTAACTGCTACAACTCGAGTCTGCCTATTCTCATGAGCACCACTTTGCTGTCTTGTTGGAGGCTTTCAGAAGAAATTCCGATGTCACTGACACGTTGTGGGCCAGACAGCAGGTTCAGAACTCCTTGGTACACCAGGAGTTTCGATTTGGAGCCTCCCAGGTGATTGATATAGCAAACCGCTGACAGATTGTCCATCTTGAGTAGGATGCTACAGGAAATGTTTTCTTTGGTCCAACACTGGGCTGCGAAAGAGCCGGCCATGAGCTCCAGGCAATTTGTGTGTAGTGACCTCTCTTCAGCACACCACTTTCCACCTCCAAACGATTCCCCACTGCAAGCGCCCCATCCGGACTTGCTGGTGTCGGACTCGATGATTAGGTCTTGATCCGAACCAAAAGTGGCACACCCTTTCCAGGCCTCCATATGCGCTAGCTACCACCTCATTTCATCCTTGACCTCCTCTTTCAACGGTACTTGTTCCGAATACTGGAGGCCCCTGAGGATGCATGAGGCTTTGAGACTCTGAAGGACACTGTAATGTAACAGGTCCGGAAGGATTGCTTGAATTGAGGAATCGAGGAGGGCTACCACCCTCGCAATCTATCGCAAGGAATTTACCAGCCTGAACAGAGTCTTCCGCAACTCCCATCGGGATGTTGAAAATCCTCCGAGATGTGAGACGGAGCGTCTTTGCCTCGGAGTTGACCACAAAACCCCAAAAAGCGGTGTGCTTGGAGGGGGTCAGCCTCACCTTCTCATTTATGTCGAACCCCAACTTCTCCAACAAATGAATTGTTGTCTGCATTTGTTGCGACAAGGTAGTCGGACCCTGGTCTATCTAAAGGAGATTCAGATAAATAGTCAATCGATAACCTTGAGCCCTGAAATTCTCTCTGACCGGTTTCAATACCTTGGTAAAAAACCAAGGGGCCAAGGAGAGTCCGAACAGTAGTCATGAACTCGTAAATTTGCTCTTTCCATCTGAACTGGAGGAATATGTGGTAAAGGGAAAAAATGAGAGCTGTTAGGAATGCGTCCTTCTAATCTACATGCACCATGAAGAATAATCACCTGCTTGGGGCGGCTGTAATGGTCCCATGGAGGCGCCCCTGCAGTTATGGCCTCTGTATCCTCATGTGGTGGGGAAGAATGTGCCAGGGCGGGTCTGGTCCTGCCCTTTTTGGAAGCCTTGCTCTCGGGGAGGGCCTTGTGTATAGAAGCGGCCAGCTGGACGCCCTCTGCCACGGCAGGCCCAACAAAACTTTAAGAGTGGAAGATTTTTTTAATGGAGATTTGCTCCTTGTCGACAGAGGTAAAGGTGGAGGAGCAAGGAGCGGCGCCTCTCAGCTGATAGAGCGCAGTTAGCATTTCCAAGGAAAATGATTTCACGCTGCACCCAGCCGGATAGAGACTCTGGCAGAACCGGAGCCTTTGGCCTCTTCAGCAATCTCCAAGATTTTTTTAAAGGACCCAGTGACATCTAGTAATTTGTCCTGACTACTTCAATGATCTGTCGATCACTTTCTTAGGATCCCAAACATATTTCTGAAGGAAGGTGGCCAATCTAGTGTCGCCCTCAGGAGTTAGAGCCACCTTGCCAGCTAGGGTGGGGCGCAGACATTCTGCTCTAAGGTGCGCATACGTTTCTTTCTCAAGGGGCTTTCTAAGGCTACCTGCTACGTAATTGCCAACCTTGGCTGATGGAAACCAGTCTTAGAATCTGCTCATGCGAGTGAAATACAGACCCCTGCCGGGGCGTCACGGATTCCAGTACGGTATGGGCAGAGGGTTCCATGGTCGGTCGCTCATCATTTTCGCCGAATCTGAGAGAGCACGAACCCTGCGGACGCCCCCTGATGGGCTAATCGCCTCACTGCACTCGCACGGTCCCGTAAAATGACCAAAACACAAGCTGCAAATGGAGAGCGGACCCACGCTCTCACAGCGGGTATCTAAATAGAATCTAACTCTGTTAAATGTCACCAAGCAAATTACAGAACTGCAAACAAAGCACCATTCAAGGGAGTAAAATGAAAAGGGCTTCGCCCTGGAAGCATTAAAGAAAGGAGGAGATACCCAGGGCACAGTTAATGTTGTGCACCTGACCTTTAGTATTACTTTGTCTTTGTAGTCCTTACACGATGATTGATAAAAAGGTAGTTTAAAGTTGAACTCTGCTGGAATAATAAAGGAAGAAAGTTTTGAGCATAATCCTCATCTCCGGTCCTGACATAGAATCCCAGCTATTTGCCTCACTTTAGAGGGCATATCAGATTATGTATTGCTTCTACTCTGTTAAGAAATAAAAACTTAGAGCATCTGTTGATAAATTGGCCCTTCTCTTTAAAATATAAGACAATTGTTTATCATTTTCATCTTTCTCTGTCCAGGTCTGAAATATGAATGTTCTTTCATGTATATGGTTTGATGCTTTGTATTTGCCACGCTTAAGATCCACTCAAAGAGCTGAAGGAGTGACAAGACTTACCAAAGGTGAACCAGTAGAGGGAGCCAAATTGAGGTAGTGGATTAGTAGCCATGTAGACTGAGTGGTCTTTCCTAAAAAACTAGTATCTAAGTAGATGGTGAGATAATTTGTGACTAAACCAGCAATATACACCATCTGTTAGGGAGGGATGGATCAGGGTTGGTAGAGAGGAACTGGAGGAAACAGGCGAATGAAGAAGATGACGATAGAGGGAAGTGGTTACTCTGTGAGGTATCAGAACCTACCTCAAGGTTCGAAATCATGCTACCCTGTTTCCACGGATGCAGAAGACTGATTCCCATGCAACTCTCCAGATTGTTACTGTTAGACCTTGCATGCAAGTTAATAGAAATGTTGGCCTGTGAGTCTACAAATAAAGAAGGAATTTTGGGCAGGGAGTGCAACGGCTGCTTATTTCTCATGGTTTGACGGTTCTGGGAAGGATGAGGGAGTTGAGTAAGGGGAGGCCCCTGTTATTGGGATGCCCTCTTCCTAGATTGCCTAGCAAGCTACCCTGATGGGCCAATGTTGTCTCAGTCCGACCAAGGGTGCAGAATGCAGACATCTTCCTCTTTCACTCTAGGATTTTTGGTGCCACTGCAAAAAAGTAGATTTGCAGAAACAGGGTAGTATGGCTACCAGCTACTTTAAAATGAGTGTGCCTAGCTTTTCAAAACAAACAATGGCAAGTGAAATAACTAATGTTCATGACTTGTCCGACAAGTCTTACCAGTGTAAATTAATGGATTGCCTAATCTTGTATTTTGTACTTTGCCAATCCAGGCTGATTCCTGTCAAGTACTGACTTTTCTGTGTAACACATTACTATCGTCTCTACATAAGTAGCCCATCTACCTCAGACTGTTTGAAGTTTTTAATTTAATGTATCTATGGTGTCTGACTTTCATAACTGCAAGTCATTTTTTAAATGGTGGTGAGAGTTCCAAGATTATGTATTTATCAATCTTAGTTTTGCAAGAAGAGTTTGGTTCAGTGCATTTGTATCATGTTGCTAACCATGTCTGGTAATTTGGTGCCAAATACACTATGGGCGGATTTTCAAAGATGTTTCTGTGAGTAGGCCTAGACTTGCTCCTAAATTTCCAGGAGTTAACCACACCTATTCATTGAAGAATGCTCTTTGAATCAGGCCCATCTTAGTTCAATCTAATTGTGCAAGGATTCAGCTATTTTTTTGCAATGAAGTGTTAGTTCACAAGCAAAGAAGAGGTTTAAAATGTCTAATGTGTTTCATTTAATTTTCTTTTTTGAAACTTTAGACCATGGGTGGAGATTTTTCAGGAAAGAACCAAGATTGTTCCAAAGGAATTTATGCACTAGCAGGTTAGTAGTTTTCTTCAAGCAACATATCTGAATCCCTAATGTATTTTTTTTGTTTTTAAATATCAACATGCAGTTGTCGTTTACGTATTGCTTTTTGAATGGCCCTTCTACATATCCTTATGTCTTATCATGCCTGTGACCTGATTATAATGCCTATTTCAGGGTGTAAACAAATTGACGTTTCTGACTTTTAATGTTCTACATTCCATCCGAGTCACACCACAGCATTGTGTTCCTTATAGCATGTAATCAGGCATGGAGGATGGGACAGCGAAGGCAACCACTTTCCTAACTTGCTTTAACCAACAGGAGTTGATCTACTTTTTAAATTAACTCATGTTGGACCACACACACAACACAACATACCCATTATTATGAGAACCAGCCATTGACAGTAAGTTTGAATTCACTGTTCTAAATCCATGCGCGCATTGATAGGATAGGTTATAAAGCGGACTGAGGCAAATATAACTGCGCTTTTAATTTTTTGATAAATGAACTCGATAGTACCTAAACAAACTACTGGTCCCCCTAACCCACTGGTCCTCACAAAGATATTGTTAATGTGTGTGTTTTTTCACTGTGACACCACATATGTCACTGATTGGATGGTGGCATACTCAGTGGGCTGAGAGAACTGATGTCTGTGATTTATTGTCTGAGGTCAATGAGCTGGTGAATGTGCTGCTGGGCAGGGTTGAGTGTGGTTTCCTACGGCATCATGTGACCTACTAAAACTGATTATGGTTGGTAACAGAATTCCTTCCTACAGCGCTGCTTTGCTTAATTATTTAAAGGAGACTGTTTGTAGATTCTCAAGGTGCCATGTTGCTTGAGGGTTTTAGACCTCAGGGGTACCTTTATTTCAAACAGCACTCTTAAAGGGTCCACCAACATGACCGCCTTCGCTTTTGGGGAAAACTGTTTGAAGTTGGCCACCTTCACTGGGGATGAATTCCATCCCATGATGGCCTTAATTATACCTACGTTTTACGTTCTGCCGCATCCTGGCTTGGCGCTATAAATGAGTGAGTGAACGGAACCACTGTGCATGACCTCCTTTTGACTCATCGTTATAAAATTCTACACTCTGCCTCCAGCAATACTACACTATCGTTCTGGTCCTAGTGCTACCACTGTTTTGTTTTCTTCACTTTACTCATACCATTACTTTAAAGGTTTTTATGCTTCTTTTTTTCTGATACTGTTGGCACAGCTTTCTTGAAGATATCCATTTTTTTGTATTGTTTTATATAGCATCAACACAACCAGAAGGTATCAGAGCGCTTTACATGAGAACCAGTTACGTTACAGACAAATTCATTTTGTTGGGCACAGGAAGATTAAGGGATTTTTCCAGAATCACAGGATGTTGAGCGCCCCTGCCTAGAATCCTCTGCCCCATTGGTTTTCTCTGTTCTGTGAGAGCAGACTATGTGGCTTTGGTAAAGTGGCATTTCAGTTTCAAGAAGGAGGCAAATGAAAGACCTCTGCATCAAGCCCTTAACAACATCATAGTTTATTTTACTGTACCCTTGTCAGGCACTTATGTCTCCTTAAACTATCCATATATAGATCAACCCTATCATCCTATGTGAATAGCACATTTGTAAATGTTTCCGACTCAATCATATACATAATGACTTTTGATTCAGGCACACCTATCTTTCAAATTCTAATATCCATACAGAAGCAATTGTGCCGATCTCTGCACAGATCTGCTTTAAATACATTTCAGCCAGACAGAATAGGCATCAAAGGCACACTTGCTTATGGTTCACCAGTTGCAAAACAGCCTCCGTCATGTTGGCACATACAAAGTGAAACTTTCTCTTCTCTGCAGATGGATCAATGCATTTCTAAAACAGTATTAGTATTCCCCCCAAACCATATTTTACACACACACACCCTCCCTCATTCCTGAGATTACTCGTATCCCAACATAATGAAACTTCTATCAAATAGGAAACAACCATAGCTCACTCAAGCAGAATGATACAATTTATGTGATCTGTACAAACCTTTTGCTAACTCATAGTTCAGAAATGCCCACCTTATCATACACACAATCACATGAAGTTGCAAAAATACACAGGAACATATATGCCTCTCATTTGATTGAAAATAGCTGCAAAAAGCCTCTTGATTTAAAACTAACCGCTTCAGAGCCCCCCTCTAACTTTGTACCCTGCTTAAAAATCACCCTCGAAGTTATATGTTAGCTTGTTGTGAGAGAATGCTTAACATTTGTTTCTTACTTGTAGGCTTTTTCTTCCCATAGTGTTTGTTTCACCTGCACAGCAATTGGACTGTGCTTGTCAAATCTATTGTAATCAATATCATTCTTAAAAGGGGTTTACATCCTGCCCATACTCTTTATTTGTCCATGTGCTCTCTGCTTTCTTCTTCTTTTCTGTTGGTTGTCGCATCCTATTTCCTGTTCTTTGTGTGTTTTTCTCATCGGTGAAGCTTGGTCCAAGTAGTTCTTTTCATCCGTAATTTTCGACCTACGTAGTTATTTGTGAGCAAGCGTGTTTGACGGCTACGTGATTTTACTTTTGTTCTCCATCCAATCTCCTCATGGCTGGCCTCCCTTAACCTAATCTCCATGTGGCTGCCCAAATTTGTTGTATGTTACCTGTGTACCTGCCGCACGTAGCTGCTTCCCTCCGTGTATTTTCCCTAGAACAAGTCTTGTGGAGGGCAAATCATTCAATCTTCCAAATGCTGCCTGCATTTGTTGTTGTTGTTTTTTTGTTTTTTAAACTTCTTCTTTGTCTCCGGCTACTAAAATTCACCTGCTCATCCCCAGCACCCTTTCCGCGTTGTTGCTCGTTTTTTTTCTTTCTCTCCCTTCTAGATAGGTTCTCGCCGAAGCCATTGAGCTGTAATTGTGTTACTGCCAGTTTAAAACATACGTCACCCAGTGCCTTTTAAATAATACTCCAAATGTGTTAATGTAGTTACTGGTGATCGCTGGGTAGGATGTAGGAATATATTACATTAATGGGAAGGCCTCACCGCTCATAGTATACTTCGAGGTACCTTAAAGTCTGCGCTGTAATTGGGTGCATGCACAACCTTGTAGGTACATATTCTGGCGCACGGGGTGCAGGACAGTGCACCAGATAGCAAAGTGTAACTGAGCTGGGGAGGGAAAGTGAAAGTTTCACCGATAGATGCAGACAGCTAATGCCGAGCCACGGCAAAATTAAAGTTGCTGTGATTGCACACGCACCAGCCGAGCGGCAAGCAGTGCCGTTTGAGCCCCCGTCTGTGGCATCTCATCAGAATCCAGAAGAACGCTTTTAGTCACAACTAACCTTCTGCAATTGCGAAGGCACACTTCAGGGCAATTTTTATTTTTGAAACCTTGTATACTTGAATGTGTCCAAAGTCTTCAATTTGGGTATGTAGGAAAGTAGGTTTCTGTTGCAGTAACCCCCCCACACACACACTTTTTGCCAGACTACTGATGCACTTTTTCTTGGTGTACCCTGGGTCCCTGCCAATCAGGTTCCCAGGGCCTGTGTTCTTTCCCCCCAAACTAACCCAATTGGCATCTCTGGCCACAAGTCAGCACCTGGTAAATGGTACCACAAGTACCCAGGGCACTGTGACCAGGGAAGGCCTCTAAGGGCTGCAGCACTTATTGTGCCACCCTTAGAGGTCCTGTACCCTGACACTCGCACACTGCCTTTGCAGGCTGCGTGTCTTGGTGCAGAATAAAGTGAAGAGTCGACATGACACACACCCCTGGGGGACCCCTGAGTCTAACCCCAGTAACCTGTAATTTACTGAAAAAAGCCTATTCATTTCAATGTACTGTATTTGCTAAGTGTTGCAATCTGCTGCATCCCATGTAAATCAAACCAAGTACAAGTTCTATTGCATTTTCAAACTGTTATATATCCAGTAACTTATTACTGAAAAGTATTTAATGCTTACCTGTGTCAGGCTTGATTAGTTCTAAAAATAAACAACAGTATCTATTTTTATACAAAGACAATTGGCCCAGAGTTCAGTTATTGAGTGTGTGAATTCATTTGCTGACTGTGTGTTTACATCAAATGCTTAACACTGTCCTCTGATACTGTCTTATTGCTCGACCACTCTACCACAAAAACAGAGTAAAGTTCTATCTAATTTTAACCTCTGCCTACCTCTGGGGTCACCTGGACTCTATACACACTATACCTCATTTTGGTGTAGTATATATAGAGCCAGTTTCCTACATGGTAGATTAAATACTCTTGACATTACTGGTGGTTTGACAGACGTGCCTTTTGTCTAGCGATCAAACATCTCGTATTGGTAAACCCAAATACCAATCCATGCACCCAGAAGGCACCTTAGAGGTGCCTGCTGAAAACCTGCCAGCCTCTGTTGTGCTTGCTGACTGGTGTCTGGCAGTCAGTCACCCAAGATGCTGTTCTGACGTCCTAGGGTAAGAGCCTTGGCTCGCAGAAGACCCAGAACAAAAGGCAGGTAAATGGTACCCAGGGCACTGTGAGAAGGACTCTAAGGGCTGCATCCCTTATTGTGCCATCCTTAGAGGCCTGGTCACCCCCACGCTTCTGTGCCTGTGCCTGCTCCCGCAGCCCCAGCTACCCGAGGGCCGCCGAGCCCACACCAGCCTCCCGCAGCCCCAGCCACCCGAGGGCCGCCAAGCCCGCTCCAGCTTTCCCGCCGCCCCAGCCCGTGGCCCCGCCCCCCCCCCGCCAGCCGATTGGCTCGCGCTCCCGCCTCCCCGCAGACCCTCCCGACCGGCTCCCTTCTTAAGGGGAGCCTGACCAGAACCAGGGAGTGACCACTGCGCCTTCCGGCCTGGTCCCCCCCCCCACGCTCCTGTGCCTGCTCCCGCAGCCCCAGCCACCCGAGGGCCCCCGAGCCCACACCAGCCTCCCGCAGCCCCAGCCACCCGAGGGCCGCCAAGCCCGCTCCAGCTTTCCCGCCGCCCCAGCCTGTGGCCACGCCCCCCCCCCCCCCGCCAGCCGATTGGCTCGCGCTCCCCGCAGACCCTCCCGACCGGCTCCCTTCTTATGACGTCCCCAGAGCGACCGCGCAGCGGACGCGCGCAGCGGGAGCACCGATTGAGCACCGAAGGTGCGCCAAAGCTAAGCCCGTCTGCGCCTGGACCGCGCCCAGCGCCAGGACCCCTGGCCCCCGCAGACCCCAGCCCACCCGCCGGACTTACGATGCCGCCACCCTCAATGCACTCAACGCTGGCCGAAGCCCAGGATGCTACCGAGCCACCCCGAGACGCACCCACGGACCCTTCTGCTGCTACTCCTGCAAGTTCACCTGCATCCGGACCTGCACTACTCCAGCACCAACCAAGACCAAGACGAGCAACAGCAGCAGCCACCTGAAATGCATCCTGCTCAACACCCGCTCCGTCCACAGACACGCCGTCGAGCTCTGGAACCTGCTCGACACCACAGCCCCAGACGTCGCCTTCCTCACGGAAACCTGGATGAACGCCTCCTCAACGCCCGACATTGCCATCGCCATCCCAGACGGCTACAAGATCATCCGAAGGGACCGCATCAACCACACCGGAGGAGGCATCGCCATCATCCACAGGAACACCATACGCATCACGACCAACACCGACGACACCCTCGCACCCGCCAAGCACCTGCACTTCCAGGTCCACATCAACCCCAAGACCACCCTCAGAGGCACGCTCATCTACAGACCCCCGGGACCACGCACACAATTCAGCGAAGACATCGCCGACTTCATCAGCCCGCACGCCCTCCCCTCCGCTGACTACATCCTCCTCGGGGACCTCAACTTCCACCTGGAGAACAACAACGACCGCAACACCACCACCCTGCTGGACAACCTCGCCAACCTCGGACTCAAGCAGCTGGTCACCACCCCCACCCACTACGCTGGACACACACTCGACCCCGTCTTCTCATCCAGCAAGGACATCACCTTCAGCCACGCCACCGGACTCCACTGGACGGACCACAGCTGCGTCCACTTCAGCTTCAGAAGGACCACGATCCACCACCACCAGCAACAGGTTGCACGCAGAAGCTGGAATAAGATCACAGCCGACCTGCTCGCGACCGCCCTGAGCAAGAACCCACCCACCAGTGCAACGAACCCCAGCCAAGCGGCCACCAACCTCACGAAGTGGATCAGCGACTGCGCAGATGACCTCGCCCCTCTGAAGACCCCGACTAGCAGCCCGGTAGCAAGAAAGCCCCATGGTTCACCGACGAACTCAAGAGCTCCAAGAAGAACTGCCGAGCCCTCGAGAGAACCTGGCGCAGAGACCCAACACCGGACAACATGACTGCCCTCAAGCTCGCCACCCGAAAACACCACCAACTCATCCACGCCACCAAGAAAACCGCATTCAAGGAACGACTGGACAACAACGCACACAACAGCAAGGAACTCTTCAACATCGTCAAAGAGCTCTCCAACCCCAACGCCGGTAACAATGACATCACCCCTTCACAAGACCTCTGCAACTCCCTCGCCTCCTACTTCCACAACAAGATCGCGGACATACACAACAGCTTCAGCACTCAACTGACGCACGCCACGACCGAACCACCGCCCCCCACCACCACCCTCCGCGCCTGGACCCCGATCAGCACCGAAGACACCGTCCGCACGATGAACTCCATCCACTCTGGATCTCCTACCGACCCCTGCCCTCACCACGTCATCGCACCCCACCTGCGGGACATCATCAACACCTCCTTCGACACCGCTACGTTCCCGGAGAGCTGGAAGCACGCCGAACTCAGCGCTCTACTAAAGAAGCCATCAGCCGACCCCACCGACCTCAAGAACTACCGCCCCATCTCGCTGCTCCAGTTTCCTGCAAAAGTCATCGAGAAGACCGTCAACAAGCAGCTGGCCGCCTTCCTCGAGACGAACGGATCCCTCGACCTCTCGCAGTCTGGCTTCCGAGCCAACCACAGCACCGAGACCGCCCTGATCGCAGCCACCGATGACATCCGAGCTCTGCTTGACAACGGAGAAACAGCGGCCCTCATCCTCCTAGACCTCTCCGCGGCCTTCGACACTGTCTGCCACCGTACACTAGTGCAGCGTTTCAGCAACGTCGGAATCCAGGAAAAGGCACTGGAGTGGATCATCTCCTTCCTCGCCGGAAGGACACAGAGAGTCCGCCTCCCCCCGTTCAGATCTGAAACCACCGAAGTCATCTGCGGCGTTCCTCAAGGCTCCTCGCTCAGTCCTACCCTCTTCAACGTGTACATGAGCCCCCTCGCAGACATCGCACGCCAGCACAACCTCAACATCATCTCCTACGCCGACGACACCCAGCTGATTCTCTCCCTCACCAACGACCCCGCCACCGCCAGAGCCAACCTCCACGAAGGGATGAAAGAGTTAGCCGAATGGATGAAGAACAGCCGCCTGAAACTGAACTCGGACAAGACGGAAGTCCTCATCCTGGGATCCTCACCCTCCGCCTGGGACGACTCCTGGTGGCCCCCCGCCCTAGGCAGCGCACCCAAACCAACAGACCACGCACGCAACCTGGGCTTCATCCTGGACTCCACCCTCTCCATGACCAGACAAGTCAACGCCGTCTCCTCGTCGTGCTTCAACATCCTGCGCATGCTACGAAAGATCTTCCGGTGGATCCCCACCGAGACCAGGAAGACGGTCACCCAGGCCCTCGTCACCAGCCGTCTGGACTACGGCAACTCCCTCTACGCCGGAACCACCGCCAAACTCCAGAAAAGACTTCAGCGGATCCAGAACGCCTCAGCACGACTCATCCTGGACATCCCCCGTCGCAGCCACATCTCCGGACACCTGAGAGACCTGCACTGGCTCCCGGTCACCAAGAGAATCACCTTCCGTCTCCTCACCCAGGCACACAAAGCCCTACACAACCAAGGCCCAGGATACCTCAACAGCCGCCTCAACTTCTACGCTCCCAAACGCCAGCTTCGATCGACCGGCCACGCCCTCGCCACCGTCCCCCGCATCCGAAGAGCCACCACAGGGGGACGGTCCTTCTCCTTCCTCGCCGCCAGGACGTGGAACTCCCTCCCGACCCACCTCCGCCTGACCCGGGACCACCTCGCCTTCAGGAAGCAACTCAAGACCTGGCTGTTCGAGCAGTAGCGGACCCCCCTCCCCAAGCGCCTTGAGACCCTCTGGGTGAGTAGTGCGCTATATAAATGCTTTGATTGATTGATTGATTGAGGTCCTGTACCCTTACACTCACACACTGCCTTTGCAGGCTGCGCGTTTTGGTACAGAACAAATTGAAGTCTCAACATGGCACACATCTCTCTATGCCATTCCTACAACCCAATGCCCTGTCATAGATCAATCACCCCTCTAGCTGGGTGCACTATACCAGTGGTGAGGGTACAGGTGCATGAACCCTATACCCCTACAGTGTCTAAGGCTTTTCTTAGACATTGTAAGTGCAGTGCTGCCATTAAGAGTATATGGTGCTGGGAGTTAGTCATTACAAACTCCACAGCACCTTAATGGCTACACTTGGTATCAAACTTCTCAGCACATTAAACCCACACTGATGCCAGTGTGAGATTGAATGAAAAATGCACACAGAGGGCATCTTAGAGATGCCCCCTGAAAACTAACCTACCACTAGTGTCCAGGCTGAGTGGCTGCTTTCAACTGCCACCATCAGACATGTTTCTGGACCCCTTGGTCGAGAGCCTGCTGCTCTCTGGGGCCTGAAACAATGCTTATCCTTGGATGAGGTGCCAAGCCTCCTCCCCCAGGATAGGCCGGGTTCAAGAAGGGGAAGCTTCAAAGACTTGTCGCCTTTGTGAGCTTCCCCAGGCCACTTGCTGCTCTCAGCAACTGGTCCCCACTGCTTCTAACCCCCACTTTGGGCGGGAGAACCGGCAAGAAAATCAAGTGAGGAGAAGAGGTGTGCCCACCTCTGCCAACTCCACCCCTCAGGTGGGGGAGGCGAGGTGAAGCACAACTCCGTCCCCCGCCATCTTGCAGATGAGTGGACTCAGCCAACCAGGGACAGGCTCATGCCCCCCTCCCCCTGGAGGGTGGCATAATAGGGGGTGTACCCACCCCAGGCAAGGGACCCATTGGTCCCTGCCTTTTACCTACCTGTAACGCCCCTAAATCTAGTATTTAGGGGTACCCCTGAGCCTTGCTTCCTCAGACAAGAAGAAACTGCAAGGAGAAGGAGGACCGAACAGCTGTGTAGCAGCTAACAAGAGGAAGACGCCCACTGACTTGACCGCAGCCCTACCAGCCTGTCTGCTCCTCGAACCTGCTCCTACAAAATCCCGGTGTGTCCTGCAGCTAGCAACCTTGAAAACCCCGAGGACCTGCCTGCCTTCAACTACAAAGACTTTGTCTCCAGTGAACACCGGATTTGTTCATGTGCAACCTCTGGCTCCGACCAGAAACCGTGAATCTGCCCCACTCGGCACCCGCCGTCCACAGCCCGATCTCTAGTGGGCAAACATCACGAGGACGTCACCCTGGCTATCCTGACCTGAGATTCGGCGACCTCTGGCCTGCCTCAAGCCTCCAGCTGACGCCTGCAGCCTAACTCCAGAAGGTCCCCCCAACCACGACCAGGATCTGGTAAGAAGATCCGACTCCAAAAGGCACCCCTGCACCCGATGCCCCATGGCCTTTGGTGCCCAAACCGACGGTGCCTAACCAGCCCTAACTTCCCAACTTACCTCTCAAAGTGCTAGTCGCACCCAGAAGACCTTCGTCCCTAAGCCTGCAGGGCCTTTGCAAACCAGAGGTTCCCCATTGACAACAGGGCGCCCGATGTCGAAACAGCACCCTGCTGCCCTAGTGCCGCTGAGGGCAGACCTTTGGTGCTACTTTGTTTACTCATTTGGCCTGAGCTAAAGTCCAGGAGCTTTGCTCCCACAACCAAGTGGCCTGCTCGTCAGCAGCCACCAACCGGAAGCCCGCTATCCCCAGAACCTCAACTCCCACTACTTAATACTTACCTTAAAACCGATAACACTGTGTTCGAGGCATATGAGCTGCAGATTACACACTGTGCATAGATCGCCATCTGGTGTTGGGCCCGGATGTTTGCACTTGTTTTTGTCTTGGAAAGTCTTTGGAAGTCACGAGGTATGTGACTCCTCGTTTGGATCATAGTGCGCATGGGCATCAGCTCCATCCTCAGATTGTTTTTTTCCGCCATCGTGCTTGGATGTGTTCTTGCGTTCCAGTTCGGAACCGTTAACGGTTTTCTCTTTCGACGCGCAATCCTTCCCTTCTCGACGGTATTGTTCCGATCGCGTTTTCCAATCACACGCGACCCTTCCACTTCGAAGTCTTCGATTCTGGTCGTCGACAAAGGCATTCGGGCCTACCTGTGCCTTATCTCCGGCTCATGGAAAGGACGCCATTTAAAAAGTGTCCTCGATGTGGGTCGAAGTTTCCCCACACCGGCCTACATGAGGTGTGCAACCTCTGCCTCTCACCGGAGCACGAGGCGAGAGACTGTCCCGCTTGTGCCTCCTTCCGCTCCAAAAAGACCATCCGGGACCGACGAGCTCGAAGAACAATGGCGCGCTCGTCATCTTCGATCCCCGACGACATCTTTCAAGAGGGCGTCGATGTTCCGGAGCAGGGTCGGGTCGAAGAAGCCATCATCCGCGCCTCCGAAGCTGATGATTCCGACGTCAAAGACATCACTCCAGCTCAAAGGGCCGTGAGTACAGACGTCGACCCCGACCCACACCCCTCCTCGACACTGTCAAAAAAGGCTTCTGTACCACCTCCACCTTCGGGCCCAGGTGCATGCCGAGACACTGCTTCCCATGCCCCGCCTTCAGGCCCGGTAAAGAAGCCTGTTAAGCCTTTAGGCGACTCGGGCTCGAGTCAGCCTACCCTCGGTACCGAAAAGCAAACTCAGGCACCGAAGAAAAAGGCGTCCTCGTCCTCATCCACGCCGACCGCTGCTCCCACATTGAAGCACTCGGCGTCGAAGGCTAGCACCAGTTCCTCGGCACCGACAACACCCTCGGAGCCGACAAAAAAACGCCCGCCGAAAGACCCCGATTCTTCCAAGCCAAAGACCTCGGAACCGAAAAAACAGCAACCGGTTCCAACTGATAAAGACACTTCAAAACTACACGGATCCAAGCCTAGAACCGCTACCGAGTCGACGCCGAAAAAGCTTACGGCACCGAAGCCCTCGACTCCGAAGGATCTGTCTCCCACAGATGAACTGTTTCATCCAGATCCTACCCAAAAGACTCTAATGAAGGATCCTAAGACTGGTCATTTAATGCGCAGCATCAAGAAAAGACCCCTAGAAATGCCTGCGCCAGCACTGCCACCTAAGAAGAGAGACTTTGCTACTTCTCCATTAAGGATCCCTTCTCCTCCTCCTCCTCCCCCACCACACCACTCTCCCACACCATCACCTACCCCAATAGATGATGATAACACCTCAGATGATGCAGGGGGAGGTGCAGACTATCAACCCCTTGGGGAGCTTACTCCTACTGGCTCTCCTGACCCCTGGGATGATTACAGTGTCCCAGATCTCCCTTAAACCTCACAGGATGATATTTATCCCTCCAGGCCTTCCCCCCAGAGGACAATATCAGATTCAACCAGCTCCTTCACAGAGCTGCCCAATGCCACGGGGTTGCCCTGCATACAGACCCAGTAGAGGAGGATTTTCTTATGGACACCTTTGATACCACACAAAGGTCCACCTCAACACTGCCCATGCTTAAAGGGGTCATTAAGCACGCACCAGAGATCTTTAAAAACCCAGTTAGAGCTCGAGTCATCAACCCGAGAATAGAAAAGAAATTTAAAGCTGCCCCTAGTGACCCAGTATACATTAAGGGCCCGCACCACTATACTCCCTAGTAGTCTCTAATGCAAGGAAGAGAGCAAATTCCGAAACGTCAGGTGACGCACCACCACCTGACAAGGAATCAAAACCCCTAGACGCCTCTGGCAAACGCACAGCGTCGCAGGCAGCAAACATTTGGCGCATTGCTAATACCCATGCCAGTACCCAAGCGCTGCTAGTCAGGTATGACAGGGCACATTATGACGAGCTTGAGTCCATAATGCAGCACCTCCCTGAGAAAATATAAAAACAGGGCCAGTGAACTCATCCAGGAGGGTAAAACCATCACTAACACCTCCATCCGGTGTCCCCTAGATGTAGCAGATACCGCCTCAACGGCAATAAACACCAGTGTCCTTTTGCGCAGGCATTCGAGTTTACGCATATCAGGTTTTAAACCCGAGGTCCAGAGTTCTATACTCAATCAACCTTTTGATGAGCAACACCTATTTGGCCCCAATGTAGAAGTATCCCTTGAGAAAATGAAGGATACAGACACCGCCAAATCTATGGGAGCCTTGAAATCACAAGCTCCCAGACGGTCCTTTCGTCGCTCATCCTTGAGAAGCACCCATTGAGACTACTCCTCTGATCGCCCCTCCACCTCTTACAAAGCTCCCGCCTAGTCCACCTTTACTAGAGCTTACCAAAGGGGTGGTTACAGGGGAATAACAGCAGAGGCGGAGGCAAAAACAGCAACTCCCGCTCTGCCTCCACCCCCACCCCCAGCCCATGACTTCCCTCCACTTCCCCCAGACCATTCCACTCCAGTCGGGGGAAGACTCCACCAATTTCTCCCTACCTGGACAAACGTCACTTCAGACAAGTGGGTTCACCAAATAATTCAATCAGGCTACTGTCTCGAACTAACATCTACCCCTCAACCATACCACCCAAACACCGTCCAATGTAACAAGAACATTTGTTACTGTTAAAGCAGGAGGTAATCTCCCTCCTACAAAAAAGTGCAATAGAACCAGTTCCCCTACACCAACAAAACAAGGGAGTTTACACCCTCTATTTCTCATACCAAAGAAGGACGGATCTCTAAGGCCTATTTTAGACCTCAGACCCCTAAACCTATACATACACTCAGACCACTTCCACATGTTCACACTTCAACAGGTCCTCCCTCTGCTTTCCCAGGGCGACTTCCTTGCTACTCTAGACCTCAAGGACGCCTATTTCCACATTCCCATTCACAGCGCTCACAGAAAATATCTCAGATTCGTAGTGGACGGTCAGCACAATCAATTCAAAGTACTCCCAATTGGAGTCACCACAGCACCTAGAGTATTTACCAAGTGCCTAGCAGTGGTGGCAGCACGCCTAACAAGACAACACATTCATGTCTTCCCATATCTAGACGACTGGCTTATAAAAGCCAGCTCATACAATCCGTGTGTACAACACACTCACGCCACTATTCAACAACTTCACGACCTGGGGTTCACAATAAATCACGCCAAGTCCCAGCTGCAACCGTCCCACACACAGCAATACCTCGGTGCCACAATAGACACTCGAGCGCTCACCTATCCCAGTCCCGCCAGGATAGCGAGCATGCAAGCTCTTCTCACCAGATTCCAACCGCAACACTCACTTCCAGCTCGAGTGTTCATGCAACTCATAGGGATGATGGCCTCTTGCATATTCATAGTGCCTCATGCAAGACTACAGATGCGTCCTCTCCAAGAGTGCTTAGCACGCCAATGGAACCAGGCTCAAGGTCAGCTAACAGATCTGGTGTTGGTAGACGGTCGTACCCATCGCTCTCTGCAGTGGTGGAACACCAAGAACCTTTCCAAAGGGCGACCGTTCCTAAAGCCGATTCCCCAAATAGTTATAACGGCGGACGCATCACTCTCCGGCTGGGGAGCTCACCTACTACATCACACCATGCAGGCAGGTGGACACCTCAACAAAAGTTACTCCACATCAACCACCTGGTGTTACTAGCCATATTCCTAGCTTTAAAAGCATTTCAAAAACAAATATCAGGCATGACTGTCTTAGTCCACACCGACAACATGACAGCCATGTATTATATCCAAAAACAAGGCAGTACACACTCTCTGCAGCTTTCTCAGATCGCACAGAGCATATGGAGGTGGGCTATACCTCAGAACATTTTTCTCCTAGCCCAACATGTCCCAGGAGTCCAAAACACAATAGCCAATCTGTTGAGCTGTCAAACACAACAAATCCACGAGTGGGAACTTCATCCACAAGTTCTTCAACCGTTTTTCAGATGTGGGGGCAACCACAGATAGACCTCTTTACCACCCAAGAAAACGCCAAATGCCCAAACTTCGCCGCCAGGTATCCTCACCCATTGTCCAAAGGCAATGCGATCTAGATGAACTGGTCAGGCAGATTTGCGTACGCTTTTCCGCCTCTCCCACTCATTCTGCTAGTGGTGTGCAAACTACAGCAACACTCCTTAACGCTCATCCTAGTTGCTCCAACTTGGGCCAGACAACCATGGTACACCACACTGCTGGAACTCTCTGTAGTTTGCACCAAAAACTACACCTCTCTCCACGCCTCTTAACCAAGAACCATGGAGAGATCCAACACCCAGACCCAGCTCAGCTCAACCTAGCGATCTGGCTCCTGAAGTCCTAGAATTCGGTTACCTTAACCTTCCTCCTGACTGTATGAACGTCATCAAAGAAGCCAGACGGCCTACCACTAGAGCATGCTATGCAGCCAAGTGGAAAAGATTTGTGATATACTACCATAACAACAACACTAATCCCCTAGATGTGTCTATCCAACACATCATAGGCTACTTACTACACCTCCAAAGATGCAACCTAGCCTACACGTCTATCAGACTGCATCTTGCTGCCATAGCAGCATATCTACAAAATAGACAACATCTCTCACTTTTCAGAGTACCTGCCATAAAGGCCTTTATGGAGGGACTCAAGAGAATAATTCCCCCCAGAGTACCACCTTCGCCTGTGTGGAATTTAAACATCGTTCTCACAAGACTGATGGGGCCTCCATTTGAACCTCTACATAAATATGAGCTACAATTCTTAATATGGAAAACTGCTTTCCTCGTAGCCATTACTTCTCTGCGAAGAGTTAGTGAACTACAAGCACTAACCATTCAAGAACCCTTTCTGCAGATGCATCATAATAAGATTGTTCTCCGAACTAATCCTAAATTCCTCCCTAAAGTAATTTCTCCTTTTCACCTCAATCAATCTGTGGAGCTGCCTGCATTCTTCTCGCAGCCACAAACAGTCGCAGAAAGAGCTCTTCACACCTTAGATGTCAAAAGAGCACTACTATACTACATAGAGCGAACAGAACCTTTTCGTAAGACCAAACAACTATTCGTGTCTTTCTCACCACCACACAAGGCCAACCCCATATCAAAATCTGGGATAGCTAGGTGGATTGTCCAATGCATACAGATTTGTTACCACAAAGCAAAACGTACATTATCTGTTCCTCCTAAAGCCCACTCTACACAAAAGATAGGGGCTTCAATGGCATTTTTAGGGAACATTCCCTTAGATGATATCTGCAGAGCAGCTACATGGTCTACACCGCACACATTCACAAAACACTATTGTGTCGATGTGCAAACTAAGCAACAAGCTAGTGTGGGCCAAGCTGTACTCAAAACACTATTTCAAACTACTGCAACAGATACTGCTGGTCGCCGCTAGGAGGGGATACTGCTATACAATCTATGCACAGTGTGTAATCTGCAGCTCATATGCCTCAAATGGAATATGCTACTTACCAGTAAGCATCTGTTCTTGGCATGTAGAGCTGCAGATCTACACACGCCTCCCCGGCTACCTTTATCTGTTCCAGTATTATCTTACTTAGATACAGCACACATGGGCATCTTTCCTGTTTCTTACTAAGCTCCATTTTTTCCCTGCTGGCGGAAAACAATCTGAATATGGAGCTGATGCCCATGCGCACTATGATCCAAAGGAGGAGTCACATACCTCGTGACTTCCAAAGACTTTCCAGACAAAAACAAGTGCAAACATCCGAGCCCAACACCAGATGGCGATCTATGCACAGTGTGTAGATCTGCAGCTCTACATGCCAAGAACAGATGCATACTGGTAAGTAGCATATTCCTTTCCTTGTAAGGATAACATTAACAGTTTTTTCTTGGAACAGTTTCAAAGTGTGGAGTTAGAAAACCTTGAGAAATTCTTTAAAATTGTACTAACTAACAAAAACAATTTTACTTACCTGTTTACAGGAAATGTCCCAGAGTAGTATCCAGGTATACCACTCTGAGTAAGAAAAGTAATCTCAAAAGTAACTTACCTATAATTTTACTGAAAAGCCCATTCAAGTCTATGTACTGTATTTACAAAGCATTGCATTTCTCTGAAACCATACTGTAAGTCAAAACAAAGTGCATATACAATTTCAATTCAAACTGTTTGCAAACTGCATTGCTAATGTACAGTATTTATTGCTTACCTGTGCCAGGCTTGCTTGGTTCTAGAAATAAAATAACTAAAAGGATATTTTCATACAAAACAATTGGTCTGAAGTTCAGTCTTTGAGTATGTGAATTCATTTGCTGACTGAGTGTGCACAACAAACGCTCAACACTCTCCTCTGATACTGCCTTACTGCTCGACCACACTACCACAAATAGAGAGTGAGGTGCTATCTACCTTTACCTCTGCCTACCTTTGGGGTTCCACTGGACTCTGTGCACACTATAGCTCACTTTGGTATAGTATATACAGTGCCAGCTTCCGACACCTCATATCCATAAATCCTGTATTTAGGGGAGCCCCTTGGCACCAGGAAATCTGATTTCTGCCGACCTAAGAAGGACGTGAAGCAAGGACTGTGAAGAAGCAACTGACTTGATGTCAACCGTGCCAGCCTGTGTGCTGGTCCCACCAAATTGCGCTAAGGTGGCCTCGTCCTACAGCTGCTGTGCATCCAAAAGTGTGGGAGGACTACCTTCCTTCAACAAGGACCAAGGAACTCCCATGGAGTAGCGGAGCTGCTTCCCTGCATCCTGCAGGCACTCCATAAGAACTGTGAGGACTCCGGACTGCTGCAAACCTGACACCGAAAGGCACCCCTGCACCGTGCCCCCTAGCCCAAGTTGATGCGGACCAATGGTGCCAGGGTGGTCCCCCAATCCTCCAGAGACAAAGTCCACATTGGGTTTGCCCACAGTGGACTAACAATGCCACTTGCAGCCTCTTTGTGCAGGCCCCCACTACTGAGAGTGTCTCCGGGTACGAAAATCCAACGCCTCAGAACACCTCTGCACCCAACCACCTTGGCCCGAGAAGACATTGGACCAAAGGTGTACCAGAGTATCGAGAAAGCGGAGCCCCCTTTTTGGTCCAGGCTGACTGGTCTTACAGTCTCAGCTTGCAGTCTCTTTGCAACTGGACCATTCCCCATTAAAGTGAATAGGACACCCGAAGCCATAACACCTCTGCACTCGTAAGCCCCAGAGTCTCCCGAGGTGACCTGTTGGTGTGGCCTTTGACTTTGCCTCATACTCACCTTAAGTCCAAGAGATTGGTCCCTTAAGTTGCTGTGAAGTGCCTGAATGCAGTACATGGTTTTCCCCCATAGGATAACATTGGGCACCCAAAGCTGAAAAGCACCTCTGCACATGGCTGCCCCAGTGCATTCTGAGGTAACCTGTCAGTGCTGCCTTGGACCTTGACCCATACACAACTTAATTCCATAAGATTGGTTCCATAAGTTGTTACTTGGCCAAAAGCAGTACATGTTTTCCTGCCATATGATACCATTACCCATCCCCCTCCCCTCACCCCCGCCCAAAATTGCAGTGTCAACTTTGAAAAACTGTAAAAATTCATAACTCGAAAATTACTTACCTGATTTCAATAATCTTGGTATCTAAATTCATATAAAAGTATGTTCTGTTTAAAAAAAAATAATAATTTGGTGTCTGATTTCTTTATTGAATGTGTCTCACTTACTGCCTTGGTGTGTGCAATAAATGCACTATCCTCTGATATGTCAAACTGCTCGCCCACACTGCCACAAAAGAGAGCATTTGGGATGTCATTTGTGCCTCTGTAATTCCTATGGGCCTTACCTGGACTTTTTATACAGTATACCTCATTTTAGTCCACAATATAAAAAAACATCTTCCTACAGGTAGGGACTGATTTGTTACAGATTTAGAAGTAATACAGATTAATGGTGCCTCAAGAGCTAACTTGGTCCAGATCCAATGTGACCCATTGGAAAATTCAAAAGGTGAGGAATATGCAGGTAGAGTACCCACCATAAAGAGCATTAACAAGCATATGTAACTTATTCATTTAGTTGTATCTCCGCTTACGAAAAAGAAATGCTGGTATTGAAACTTGTAAATGTTTATGCTAGATTAAGAAAAAGTTTACAAAATTCCAATTAATTAATCTTTTTTTTATTTACAGCTAGAGATGTGTTTTTAATGCTAAAGAAACCAAACAATAAGAAATTAGAACTTCAAGTTTATGCAACGTTTTTTGAGATTTATAGTGGTAAGGTGAGTATATGTTCATGTTATTGTTCACGGAATGCCATATTTGTTTGTTGATAGAACATCTAATGCTAAATGTGTGTATGCATTAAAAAATATATATGTGTGTGTGTATATATATATATATATATATATATATATAATTTTTTTTTTTTCTGACAAAAGACGCCGCACTCTGGAGCCAGTAATTTCAAAATTTATTTAAGCATAGCCCAGTCTGTCGTACTGACTCGTTTCGGCCGACTGGGCTATGCTTAAATAAATTTTTAAATTACTGGCGCCAGAGTGCGGCGTCTTTTGTCAGAAAATTGAACTTGGCCTGGGTTTGGCCCAACGCTCGCACCCGCTGCTGTGCGATCCGACATCAAACCACATTGCAGGAAAAAGAAATATATATATATATATATATATATATATATATATATTTGGTCATCACTCGGTCAGTTTTTATTATCAGACGAAGTTACATCTACGTGTTTCAGCAGTCTCACGCTGCCTTGTTCACGATATATATATATATTGGATTAATGATTTAATTTGTCGTCAGAACACCGATATTATGAGAACATTAAATATTGTCCATTTACATATTTCTTTGCTATTCAGTGTGCAAATTTAGGCAAACGTATTAAGGTCCTACAAGATTGTAATCTTTCGGTAAGTGGTTCCATTAAAAAGGTCCTATAATTAATTTCTACCCCTGTCATCTTGTGATTAGACCCATAATGATGGTAATATTTAATGTTGTGATTGGTTTTCAAATGTATGTCTGAATTGTGAATCCTAAAGAGGTTTACCACAGCACACAGGAACACAAGCCTTGGTGCTTTCTTTGAAATGTTTAGCCTGCCAGCTATGTGAATACATACCTACTGTGTCCAATTAGTAGTGGACATATTAACCCTGCTGTACGGATGTTTCAATTACATGTAAATCTGTAACTGATTGTAATTCAAAATCATGTAAAGCTGTGTAACTACAATGATAGGTATATGACTTGTTTATTCTGTGCATTGATTCTTAAATAGATGTAACTGTCCATAGAGTTGTAAGTGAGGCCCTCCTTAACAGATAGGTTTAAGCTTCTAGTAGTGTTAACCAGATGTCTTAACCTCGCTTCTCCCAGACTGCGATTAATGTACTCATTTATGCTGTATTAAATTTGGGCTTTGAGAATTGGTTTTAAAGGATTTTTAACATTTTGAAAACTTTTCCGATCCAAGTCCAAAACTTGACATTATATTCCTGATGGAGACCCAGTTAACCCAGGACTCCGTGGCAGAACCTGCCCTTGTACTCCCTCAGGGCTACTTGAAAAATTTCATTGAGTTAGTGGTAGGGGTGGGGGTATTGCAGTGATCTTTAAAGAGCATTATATTTGCATGATGTCACTAGGCAACGTCATAGACTGTGTAAGTTCCCTCTTTAATATTGAATTGAACAGTAACTTCATGTTATCTGGGATGTTAATCTACCGCCCTCCTGGCCCTTCCAACACATTTAGGGAGGCACTAACTAATCTGATGGCCTCCCTGACTATCAAGCCAGCCAGTTTTATTATAGTGGGCAATCTGAATCTTCATTTGGATGCCAGGCAGGATGGTGGTATTGTTAATTTTTTAGATGACCTTCCTGCATGTCTGTTTACGCAGCGTGTTGTTGGCGCCACTCGCGATGCGGGGCAGCTCCTGGATCCAATTTTTTCCAATCTTAATTCTTCGAATGTACTTACTCCTCTTCCTATGACTTTGATGTATCATTCTCTGAGGCTTCCCGCTCAGTCCTTAGTTTTAACATCCATGACACAAGCTCCATCTCCCAAAATTTGCAGACTTCTTCAGATGTGGTGGCTGATGCTGGAACCAAATGTGGAAGATGTAAACAACAATGTCCAGTATTGGCTGTTCTCTGCGCTACACACCTTTGTCCCCTTTAGACCAGCCTAGGGCAGGAAAAAGCAGGTTGCCTCCCTCTTCACGGAATCTCTGATATTGGTGAAAAAAGTTCTTGGAGGTAATCATGATTTTTCAAGAACAGTATTGTACAGAGCTGCTATTAAGTCATACCACAAATTGATTAAAATATTCAAAGTTGAATTCTTTGCCAATTAAATAAAGAATAGAAATAATCCTGCAAAAGGAATTGTCTAACCCTACAAGTGGTCTTACTACACCAGTGGAGTTTAATGTTCCTAGAATTTCATCAGAAACTAAAGTAGAAAGATTGGTGAATCCCCAAAAAGTTCCAGAAGAACTGGAAACCAAACTTATAATTTACACAGCGGCATCAGTTGACCTAATTCCTCATTGCTTCCTCTCTAATCCTGCAGGAAAGCATGTACTACTTCCTGGTCTGGTTTCCAGCAGGAGTAGAGTTTGCTTGTTCAGGTGACATTGAAAACTAGTATATCTTGCATGGGCACCAGGTACCCTTCATCATCTTGAAAACCCCTAAAATCAACTTCCAATTGCTGGAAACCTTAAGGGTCTATGAGTTCAGGCCACCAAACATGTTTGTCTTCAGATAAAGTATTCTGCTGTGGCTGATAATGTGTGGTCTGTGCAATAATGGCAGAAACCCGTTTCCAACTCCACTACCAGTTTGGACAACATCAATCCCAGGTGACAGATGTATCAAAATGTTGGCCATCCACACGAGGATGCAACAATGTTTCCTTTTTTGTGCAACAGATTGCACTATCACATAAGCACTTCATGGTAATCCTTAAATAAGCTCAACTCATCACCTGACCGATTTCCTTTGGCAGATTATCAGTTATAAAGGGTATTGGGGTAAAAGACTAGACTACCTGCAGAAATTGACAGCACACAACAAACCAAAAAGACACCTCTGTCATCCTTATCAAACCAAATTTGAAATATAGAAGCAGATCCTCAAGAGATCAAGGCCCTGAAATGTGGGATGTCTTCAACCCTAAATTGAGATACTAACGCAAGAAAAAGATGGTACAGCCTTGCATTTAGTGTTGGAGTGTACAGAATTTTCGTCTTTCTCTGAATCATACATGGTTCTAGTAGAGCTTTTTTCATCCCCCCTCCTGGCAAGTGGTGGCTGTGTGTTGCATTTAGTCCTCATTTTCAGTTTTTACTCAGGGGTTTCTAGGTGGCTAAAATTACTCAGTGCATTGACCTTCAAGCAGTACAATCAGAGGAGGCCTTTCAATAAGGCGTGTATATTATTTCAACACAAAAAGATGATGGACGGAATGGTGAACATTGTCAAACATTCACACCCTCCTCTGCTCCCCTCCCTCCCCAGTCACCCATCTGGGTTAAATGCATTTTTTGCTCATCATTCTGTCCATCAGTTGCTCTTTTTGCATATATATAATGTCCTCCTCTATGAAGTCCTATTGGCTATGGGCATCCTACATCTTTTAGATGCTTTGCCTCTTCATAGTGCTGCACCTCTGGTACATAGCATTTCTTCGCACTGCAAGTACCTCTGTCTGAGCGAATTATATACAAAGTAAAAAAACTGAGGAGAAAACCCCTCGCTCCTAGAAATTTGTGGGTTTGGCAAGCGCTTGTTTAGTTATCAGAGTGTAGAGAGATGGACAGGATCTGAACTGTACTTTCCAGAGCATTGGTATGGAAGACCTTCATAGTGAAGTACCTCTTTCTGTATGATTACACCCCCCCCCTACCCACCCACCCCAATTTAGGACTGATGCTGCTGTTTTTTGACTATGTAGTGCACTAGACCCTGCTGTCAAGTGAGAGTCCATGTGCTCTGATCCTTCATGTGTATGTCCAATTGGCTAATCCCTGCTGGGCAGAGTTAACTTACTTCAGAGACCCTAGTATACCCAGGCTTAGTAGGTTGAATGTTCCCAAAGAACTACAGCACTTGTTGTGCCACCACTGTTATGATAAAGTGAAGACATGGCTCTAGATCCGCCATCTCAGCCTAGTCAGGCAGCTTCTAAACTACCAACTGGACATGGCAAAATACCCTTTTGCATGTCCAAACCTTCCTTTTTAGGTCTCGCCTGGTGTTAGCAGCGCGCAGCGCTGCTCTCACCATGCGAGGGCTTTTTGTAATCGATTCACATTGAAAAGCTAGATGTGCACGCGTACAGAAGGACAAAAAAATGCACACGCACGGAGTGACACATACACATGTGCACACGCGCTCGCCTGGACAACCGGACGCCGCGCTGCTCTTGCCATGCGAGGGCTTTTTGTAATCAATTCACATTGAAAAGCTAGATGTGCACGCGTACGGAGGGACAAAAAAATGCACGCGCACGGAGTGACACTTACACATGTGCACACGCACTCACCTGGACAACCCAACACCATCTTGGTTTACAAAAAAATGCACGGACAGGCACATAAAATGCACTTGCATGGACAGACATACACATATGCACATGCGCTCGCCTGGACAACCCGACGCCATCTTGATTTACTTTAAATGGAGTTGCGCGCTCTCGTCCACTTTTCCGATGGCCCTGAATTCCGACTGTTACTGATTGTGGAATTCTGTGTAAGGATAACGAGTGTCCTTGTAGTGCTTAAAATCTAAATTTTTCAGGACCTTTCCTTATAACCGTTGACAAGCACCACTGGGATGCAAATTAGAAAGCAGACAGCTGGAGTTCTCCGCCATTCTGACGTGGAGAGGGGCACCGGTGCTGTGTGTGGTGGCATCGCGCCCATAGGACAAACTGCTTGTAGTCTTGAGATGGCTGGAGTTGGAGCTCCATATATGCATATGTGTTGGTGAGCACAGGTGGCATTGGAGTGGCTGCAGGGGATCATGCATGCGCACAGACTGACATGTGCATGCGCGCTCGCCTGGACAACTTGAACGCCCTCTTGGTTTACTTTAAATGGACTTGCGCGCTCTCGTCCATTTTTCCGATGGCCCTGAATTCCAAATGTTACTGATTGTGGAATTCTGTGTAAGGAGAACGAGTGTCCTTGTAGTGCTTAAAATCTAAATTTTTCAGGACCTTTCCTTATAACCGGTGACAAGCACTGGGATGCAAATTAGAAAGCAGACAGCTGGAGTTCTCTGCCATTCTGACGTGGAGAGGGGCACCGGTGCGGTGTGTGGTGGCAACGTGCCCATAGGACAGACTGCTTGTAGTCTGGTGATGGCTGGAGTTGGAGCTCCATATATGCATATGTGTACATACAAGTTTTGAAAAAACAATAATAAAAGCACAGCTGAAAAGCAACCCCATTCACAAACAATATTGCTTTAACTTAAACAAAGTCGAGACCTGTTGTTTTTAATGCTTGGTGATATCTATGTCACCAAGAAAGGCCTTATAAACCCATTAGGCAGGGTGCTGATACTAAAAAGCAGGACATGTTGAATTTATACTTTACATGTACTGACAGTAAAAACTCTCAATGGTTGTCGTTACTGGTAAGGCCAGTAGCCCCATAGGCTGACCTAGAGTTTCATGAGCCACCCCGCATTAAGGGCTACCTTCATTATGGGACCACTGAATGTGTTACTTAAAGGTTTCAGACTTATTGTTGCATTTAACTAGATTTATTGCTAAAGTCATATTTAAAGTAACTTTGAAGGCAAAAGTGACTTAAAGTCACCACTTTGTTGACCAACCATCTGGTAGCCCTTTTTAGGTCTCGCCTAGCGTTGCAGCGCATGCGTTGCTTGCTCGGCGAGACATATAGTGAGAGAGGAGATTTCAGAAGGGGACTTGAAGCCCCACCCATCCTTTCCATTGGGTCGCATCAGCGTTTATGCTAAACGCTGGCTTGGAATTGAAAAGGATGCTTTTTCGCCACTGCCATTTCTCCCTTTCGTCCGGCCCATCTGGACTCGGTTGTGTGCTTCACGGCTGTCGTGAAGCACTTTCTTATCTTTAGGGGGGGGCATCTGTTTCTAATTAGCATGGCCTTAGCGCGGCCATACTAATTAGAAACAGGTGGCCCCCCCTAAAGATAAGAAAGTCTGCAGGCACTACCCTGCACACTGAGGCCCGTGCGAACGGTCACCCAAGCGCTTGTTCTTCTAATGTAGCGCAAATTCGACCCTAAAGTATTGGGCCGCGTTACATGAGCACCAGTCACTTTACACAAGGACACACACGTTCGTTGTTATTTTTTTAATTCTTTTGGGCACGTTGATATTAAGTGAATTTATGGAAGCACGGAACGTTGAACCGACGCTGAGACTAGAACCTAGGTCTCCCGACTTCTAAAGTCGGCAACTCTGACAAGAAGACTCCGCTTTCATTCCTGTATGGCTTGTTCCCCCTTAGGGCTGTCGGCGTTCTTATGGCGGTGTAAAGCGCTATACAAAAGACAACGTTCTCTTGAAGTACCAATCCCTGCGACATCAGACAGTCATGGACTGCACTTCACCGTCGCCCGAGTCCAGAGTGGCACTGAGGTGCAAGGAAGTCAGTCCCGATCTGCACTGACGCTGCCTCTGAGCCACAGTGACACTGGCTGTGCGCTCCACTGGTGCCGAACTGAGCTAGGCCAATGAAGCACTGCACTGCTCTGAGCCCTGGGTGACACTGAAGTGCACGGACTCTGTCCTATGCTGCAGAGGCCCCGGTCCAGGGCTGCACTGGCATACGTTCTGAGCTGCCTTAACACAATTCCTGTGCGGTAGGTACACCAGCTTCACTCTGAACTGCAGTGACAGCATAGACACATCCTTGAACCACACTGGTGCTGGCAACGGAGCAGTAACAGGAAGCCATTGACAGGAAGTCACATCTCCCATTTCCTGTTGAAAATCGATTTTATATGAAGCGAATGCCCAACGTCGAGGAGAGGGTGTGTAAGGTTGGTAGGGGGGATCTTATGTGATACAAACAAACAACCTGCGCAGTGCAAATCCCATGACACAAAAATACAGCAGAAAAGGTAAATAAAAAAATGCTTTATCAACAGCTTCCCCAAAGCCTGGGCCTTACCATGCACCCCAGTGCCCCCCACAGCACACAGAGTTCTCCAAGGTCCAGTCCCCCCTTAGTTTCAAAGAGCTCCCTAGAGTACCCCATTCAGACCACAGCCCCACTCACCGGCCTCCTCACATCCCATAGCGCACAGAGACCTCTGCAAAGCCCACAGCCCCCCGTACTGCTGGGAATGGAGAGAGGCTTGCAGACCTCGTCCTCTCTGGTACGCAGTAAACCCCCAACCCGCCCCCTCAGGCATAGAGCTAGCCTGTCTCTCTAATGGTGTGCAGGGGGGGGGGGGGAAATGACCCCAGAGTGACTATCTATCACATCAGGTGCAGAAGGAAATGAGGGGGCAGAGAGGGGTCTAAGACCTCGGAGTCTTAGAGCAGTGGTGTAACACAAAATGATGTACCTCGCTGTGGGGATTGACCTTCCCCGCTCCCTGCCTTTTCACCTGCCCTACTTGACGAGACTGATCCAGGCCACAGAGGCGCAGGCGCGGGCCTGGAGGGAATAATGAAGCAGGCAGACGCTCGTCCCTATGCTGAGCCCGGAGGTCGGATCTGGCCCAGGAGGCGGGATCAGGAGGCTGCGCGGAGATACGCTCACCCTGCACCGCTGACTAAGCAATCTGTCAGCCTGAGGAGGCTGCTTTCAGTGAGCTAATACTGCAAGGCATACGAAGTGTTGGGTGTGCGGGCCCCCCTTTATTCCCCCCCCCCCCCCCGATTTAACCCAGACGTGGTCAGACCGGATTGCAGTGTGGGGTAACAATTTTGGCCCTGCAAAGAGCGAGGGTCAGATCGGTCCCACTCTACAGCTACGCGTGGGAAGGCTGTATGACTCCCCCAGCCCCACTTGAGGTGCGTGCAGTCTAGCGGGGTGAGTACAACTTGGAGACATCAAGCGGAACACCACAAGACCTGAAGACGCTTTTTGCCACGAGGGTGGCGCGATGTTGTACATACATATACAGAAGAGGCCCCCCTTGTACTAACAAGGTGGTGTTCGACCTGTAGGGAGCGGGAAACGAGCAAAGAAGAGGGAAAGGCAGCACCAGAACTACGCAGAACCGCCCTGCATTGGACATACACGCTGGACTGAACCCGGGTGAGAGCAGTGACAACTCCCCCCCCCCCCCCCCCTCCGCAGGCCCAAGAGCAAGGGTGGCTGCTGTGGAGAGGGAAGAGACAGCGTAAACCCATCCACCCCTCGGACGTAGGCAGCAGACTGAACCCAGGACTCTGCAGTGGTACAGACAGTGGGGACACCAATACTATACAGGGCGTCCACAATGGAGAAACAGACCCTTGTGGGCCCTGGCTTGTGTACACAGGTGGTCCCACCCATCAGAATCCAGCAACCCCCGCCTGTATGTAGCCACAACAACCAAGGACGTACCTGGCCTGGTGTGGAGCACGAGGAAGAAAGACTCCAAACGACGCTGCGTGGCCCCTAACGCGCCTGATCAACAGGGCCGGACAAAAACAGCGGGATTACCTTGCAACAGGCGTGACGACTGAACTGGGCCCATAAGACAACAGGGGGCAGGAAAGAAACTAAGGGATTTCCCCCACATACCCTGCAACAAGCGTGCCTCCTGTGGAGATATTGCATTAGGAAGCGGGTTACCGTGAAAAGATAGGAGTAGCATAGACCTGCCCTGCTCCCACACTGGTACAACAAATTGGACCCGGCACGAGACGATAAGACAGGTGGCGGAGACGGCCCCCATGCCCAGAAAGACGGAAGAGGGCAACCGCAAGAACCAAAGCAAAGCCTCACAGACCCCGTAACTGGGACACAGATAGACCCTTCGTATAGAGGACCACAGCATTCAGCCACGCGTCGACACCACAACCAAAAGACGCACGCACCATACAGGGCAAAATTTGTTAAGACACCTACCAGCCCATAAAAGAGCCTCGGCCCGCTAGAAAAGCTACGACACAGGCGACTAGTACTGCTCAAACTGAATCAAATTGGATGCCGACGGCACAACAACTAGTAATGGGCCGACTACGCCCAACAACTCCACACGCGTACTGGCACAGCGGAAACGACGACCGGAGGCATGGCTTCAGAGACACCGCACATGGCACTCGCTGCCAAACTCGACTCAGTACATGCAGCGGTCGAAAAGATAGTTTCCACTCTTGACCAGACTTGCTCGAGTCCAAGATCGACAAGGTGACCTCAGACTTGACTCTGCTACCAGCCGACCACCACAAGTTAGGGGATAGAGAGCGATAACAAGAAAAAACGCTCACAGAACTAAAAACCCATCACCCAAAGTCACACTGCAGCCCTGCATGATCTAATAGACTGAGTGCATGAACTGAAAGACAGAGTGGAAGACTCAGAAGGACGCTCACACAGGAACAATATCTGAGTAGTGGGAATGCCGGAGGGTGAAGAGGGACGTAAACCAGAAGAATTTACCGAACGCTGTATAAGAGACCTACTACCAGCTGACACTCTGTCTCCTCAATTTGTATTCGAAGGAGTGCACCGCGTCCCTGCACAAAAGCCCCAAGCGGGAGCCCGACCGCGGCCTTTCCTCTTCAAAGTCCTCAACTATAGGGACAGAGACTTGATATTACGTGAAATCTGCAAGATACCAGACATAAAAATAGGCAATAATCAGATTATGTTCTTCCCTGACTACACCGCGCAAGTTCAACGTCGCCGGAGCGCATACACAGAAGTCAAAACATAACTCCGAGAGCTCTGAGTAAACTACTCTCTGATATTCCGAGCAAGGCTGTGGGTAGTTGCAAAAGGAGTGGCTCGTTTCTTCGACTCACCCACAGATGTTTGGGACTGGTTGGAAGAGTCTGGAACGTGGACTGTGCCCAGACCGTCCGCAGAGGCCGAATTCCGGAATCACAACAGAAGACAGCGGAATCTTGGAAGCCGTGGCAGATGCTGGTCATACACTACTGTATCCACCACTGGAACAGAGAAGGATGGAGAGACAGGAGGCGATCCATGTGGCTGCTGCACTGGGGACCACGTCACAAAACTCTGAACACCAGCGGAGCCCATCCAGGTCCTCTGACGCTGCTCCTCCACGCCCTCAGAATAGGTGATCCAGATGAGTATCTGCTGCCAGAAGTCACACCGCAGACGGCAGATGACATCATATGACTCTGGACAAATTACCGCACAGAACTGGAAACAAGCACATGCAAGTCCCTACACTACTGGCAAAAAAAAATGTTGTGTAAAATACTATACATCTCCCCCTGTCCAGGTCCTGTACGAACGATGGCATTCCCCGACACACCACCGCAAACAGCGATTGCCCATTGACACAACGTGAGTCACACACAGCGCACACGCTCCCCTGACATGATGGATTGGCTGAGAGGACGCATAGTCAAAACTCAACACTGAGGGTTGACGCAACTCACACCAACAACACATCACACACATCCACCCTGTAAGACTTAGCATCACTGTTACAGCCACACAAAACGCAGTTTAGTTTGGACGAACATCCCGTTGGAATTCGCCCCAGATAGTTATGCATAGTTCAGCTTATACCTATACATTGTTGTTGATAATACAGAGTTTGAGCACACCCACACAAATCTGAGATTAAAATGCCCTGCCCTCCTGTCGCCAGTGTGATAAACCCAAGAAAGAATCATGGTGAAGGTCAACGTAATCACATGGAACATGCGCGGCATGCATTCACCGGCGCGTACGTATTTTATCTATTCCTACCTGCAGCGCAGATCCACTGGTATTGCGCTGCTCCAAGAAACACATATGTCTCAGGTGGAGCTGGGGCGCCTGCGTAGTAGATGGAGAGATCAAGTACACGGCACAAATTACTCAGCACATGCGCAAGGCGTTCTTATCTGGGTGAGAGCTGGGGTCCCCTTCACATGTGAAAAGGTGGTAACAGATCCTGAAGGAAGCTATGTGTTAGAAAGTGGAAGGCTTAATGATCAACTGATACTCCTCAGCTCCATCTACGCCCCGAATGTAGGCCAGCCGGCCTTCTTGAAAAATCTCACATAGATACTAGCTGTGGAGTGGAATTCCCTGGTTCCTCGGGGGGGGACCTCAATTCTGTACTCAGTGCAGACCTGGATAAATCATTCCCGCCCCTGTCCAGGACCACAACAGCGTCCAATGCGCAGGCCCTCATAGACTGGGTGACACATTGGGCGCTCACAGACATATGGCGTGCCATCAACCCCAATGTCCGAGTTTACTCATACTACTCAGCAGTACATTGGCAGCATGTACGCCTTGATAGAATGGTGGGATCCCCAGCACTCCTCCCCCTGGTACGCCAGATAGAATATTTGTCGGACACACTCTGACCACAACCCACAAATATTACAACTTAATTGGGAACCTGGGCGGCCCCCTGCCCCCACATGGAGGCTCCAAACTGCAGCATTAAAAGACCCGGCATACCGCTCCTCACTTAACACAGCCCTACTTGCCTATTGCGAGACTAATGAAAACACAGCGAGTACTGTAATATTGTCCCCCTGTGGATGATTGCCATCATCCACAGGAACACCATCCACATCACGACCAACACCGACGACACCATCGCACCCGCCGAACACCTGCACATCCAGGTCCACATCAACCCCAAGACCACCCTTAGAGGCACCCTCATCTACAGACCCCCGGGACCTCGCACACAATTCAGCGAAGACATCGCCGACTTCATCAGCCCGCACGCCCTCCCCTCCGCTGACTACATCCTCCTCGGGAACCTCAACTTCCACCTGGAGAACAACAACGACCGCAACACCACCACCCAGCAGGATAACCTCGCCAATCGCGGACTCAAGCAGCTGGTAACCACCCCCACCCACTACGCCGGACACACACTCGACCCCGTCTTCTCATCCAGCAAGGACATCGCCTTCAGCCACGCCACCGGACTGCACTGGACGGACCACAGCTGCGTCCACTTCAGCTTCAGAAGGACCACGACCCACCATCACCAGCAACAGGTTGCACGCAGAAGCTGGAACAAGATCACAGCCGACCAGATCGCGACCGCCCTGAGCAAGAACCCACCCACCAGCGCAACGAACCCCAGCCAAGCGGCCACCAACCTCACGAAGTGGATCAGCGACTGCGCAGACGACCTCGCCCCCCTGAAGACCCCGCCTAGCAGACCCGGTAGCAAGAAAGCCCCATGGTACACCGACTAACTCAAGAGCTCCAAGAAGAACTGCCGAGCCCTCGAGAGAACCTGGCGCAGAGACCCAACACCGGACAACATGACTGCCCTCAAGCTCGCCACCCGTAAACACCACCAACTCATCCGCACCACCAAGAAAACCGCATTCAAGGAACGACTGGACAACAACGCACACCACAGCAAGGAACTCTTCAACATCGTTAAAGAGCTCTCCAACCCCAACGCCGGAAACGACATCACCCCTTCGCAAGACCTCTGCAACTCCCTCGCCTCCTACTTCCACAACAAGATCGCAAACATACACAACAGCTTCAGCTCCCAACCGACGCACGCCACGACCGAACCACCGCCCCCCACCACCACCCTCCGCGCCTGGACCCCGATCAGCACCGAAGACACCGTCCGCACAATGAACTCCATCCACTCCGGATCTCCTACCGACCCCTGCCCTCACCACGTCTTCAACACGGCCGACGCTGTCATCGCACCCCACCTGCGGGACATCATCAACACCTCCCTCGACACCGCTACCTTCCCGGAGAGCTGGAAGCACGCCGAACTCCGCGCTCTACTAAAGAAGCCATCAGCCGACCCCACCGACCTCAAGAACTACCGCCCCATCTCGCTGCTCCCGTTTCCTGCAAAAGTCATCGAGAAGACCGTCAACAAGCAGCTGGCCGCCTTCCTCGAGACGAACGGATCCCTCGACCTCTCGCAGTCTGGCTTCCGGGCCAACCACAGCACCGAGACCGCCCTGATCGCAGCCACCGATGACATCCGAGCTCTGCTTGACAACGGAGAAACAGCGGCCCTCATCCTCCTAGACCTCTCCGCGGCCTTCGACACTGTCTGCCACCGTACACTAGTGCAGCGACTCAGCAACGTCGGAATCCAGGAGAAGGTACTGGAGTGGATCATCTCCTTCCTCGCTGGCAGGACACAGAGAGTCCGCCTCCCCCCATTCTGATCTGAAGCCACCGAAGTCATCTGTGGCGTTCCTCAAGGCTCCTCGCTCAGCCCTACCCTCTTCAACGTGTACATGAGCCCCCTCGCATACATCGCACGCCAGCACAACCTCAACATCATCTCCTACGCCGACGACACCCAGCTGATTCTCTCCCTCACCAACGACCCCGCCACCGCCAGAGCCAACCTCCACGAAGGGATGAAAGAGGTAGCCGAATGGATGAAGAACAGCCGCCTGAAACTGAATTCGGACAAGACGGAAGTCCTCATCCTGGGAGCCTCACCCTCCGCCTGGGACGACTCCTGGTGGCCCCCCGCCCTAGGCAACGCACCCAAACCAACAGACCACGCACGCAACCTGGGCTTCATCCTGGACTCCTCCCTCTCCATGACCAGACAAGTCAACGCCGTCTCCTCGTCGTGCTTCAACATCCTGCGCATGCTACGAAAGATCTTCCGGTGGATCCCCACCGAGACCAGGAAGACGGTCACCCAGGCCCTCGTCACCAGCCGTCTGGACTACGGCAACTCCCTCTACGCCGGCACCACCGCCAAACTACAGAAAAGACTTTAGTGGATCCAGAACGCCTCAGCACGACTCATCCTGGACATCCCCCGCCGCAGCCACATCTCCGGACACCTGAGAGACATGCACTGGCTCCCGGTCAACAAAAGAATCACCTTCCGACTCCTCACCCACGCACACAAAGCCCTACACAACCAAGGACCAGGATACCTCAACAGCCGCCTCAACTTCTACGCTCCCAAACGCCAGCTTCGATCGACCGGCCACGCCCTCGCCACCGTCCCCTGCATCCGAAGAGCCACCACAGGGGGACGATCCTTCTCCTACCTCGCCGCCAAGACATGGAACTCCCTCCCGACCCACCTCCGCCTGACCCAGGACCACCTCGCCTTCAGGAAGCAACTCAAGACCTGGCTGTTCGAGCAGTAGCGGACCACCCCCCCTCCCTAGCGCCTTGAGACCCTCTGGGTGAGTAGTGCGCTATATAAATGCTTTGATTGATTGATTGATTGAGTATGACCTAGAACATATGGAGGCACCTGTCTTCTGACCTAAGCAAAATAGAAAAACAGCTACTGCGATATGAAGTGGAGGGGAAGATAATGGCAGACACACACAGCGCCTGCAAACACTGTGCAAACAACATGCTGAACTATTAGAGCGCCTTCGCTGCCACAATAACGCAGCACACACAGCCCGCACCCATGCAACTGCCGATAGGGCAGGTCGATTGCTAGCCTGGCTAATCCGCCAAGAACACACCTGCAAACCCATCGAAGCATAGCAAACCGCCACAGGAACATTAATACACACTCAGCGAGGCATCCATGAAGCTCTGACACGACATTACAGTCAACTGTATCAATCCCAATGTAGCTATGAGCCACATGCCCTAACTTTTTAGATCGCATACAATTACCAGAGGCGGAGCTGACACACAGCGAGATGCTAGGCGAACCGATCTCCGTGGAGGAGATTGAAGAAGCGATTTCGTCCCTGGCCACAGGAAAGACCCCGGGACCAGATGGGCTCCCAGCAGAATATTATAAGGCAAACCGGGTGACAATAGGCCTAAAACTGCACATACCTCTACACAGCAGCCATAGACGCTGGACGGCTCCCCCTCCCCCTCACTATGCAAGGCACATCTGATCTTGCTGCCCAAACCCGACAGAGACCCAACCTGACATGGGCTCCTATAGTCCATTCGCCCTACTAAATACCGACTATAAGTTTCTAGCGAAAGTATTGGCTGACAGGTTAGCGCAGGTGGTTCCCGCCTTGGTACATGTGGACCAAAATGGCTTTGTGCCAGCTCACAGCACCTCCCTTAATCTGCGCCGCTTCTTCCGAATAGCCGCATACTCCACGAGCATTAGGCCGAGGGCAGGCTGTCTCGTGCTTGACCTCAAAAAAGCTTTTGATTCCCTTGAATAGAACTACGTGTTTACCACTCTTGAAGTACAAGCTGGGCCCGCCTTCTTGCAATTAACCCACTTGCTCTACACAACTCCAGTGGTAAGAGTAAAGACGGGCCCATATGTTTCGGAGGCAATTCCAGTTCGACGGGGGACGAGGCAGGGCTGCCCCTTGTCCCCCCTTCTCTTCGCCCTTGCAATGGAGCCGCTGGCGATATTGATACGGACACTAACACAGGAAGGCATACTGCTCTGTGATGGCACACATAAAGTGTCGCTCTATGGGAACAACTTAGTAATATATCTTCAGGACTATAAACAATGTGCCAGACAACTTGGCCTAAATTGTAAGAGAGTTTGCAGCCATATCCGGGCTAAAGGTCAATATCGTCAAATAAAAACTTCATACATTTAATGCATGGATCCCTGATCCATGCCTCGTACTAAATGGAGTGAATGTAACGTGGGTTGAAGACACGTTCCGCTACCTTGGAATCAGAGTACATCGCCAGCCCACAGATCTTCTAGATGGTAATCTAGGTAGGACGCTAACGCCCATCAAATCCCAGATGCAATTCTGGAGCACACTCCCACTTGCAGTGACGGGCAGTGGCATTTGTGAAAATGGTAGCCCTACCGAGATTTTTGTACCATTTTACCATTCTACCCGTCCACATACCGGTCTCCTTTTTTGCTACATTGGAGAAGATAATCAGGGATTTCATATGGGGCCACAGCCGACACAGAGTGGCGATTAAAAACATTTTTAAAAAACTATCTACCCACTGACCAGGGTGGTCTAGCCATGCTATGTCTCGAACACTACTATCTAGCAGGGAGCTCCAGTGGGTGGCCAGATGGATAGCAGACCGCCTGTGTGAAGATACCGCGACCATGGTCCCACCACTTACACCGTCACAGACCCTCCAGCTATTCCACCCCAGCGCACGAGCGCGACCTCTGGAATCTATGTGGCTAAACATAGCATATAAATGCTATAGAAGGAGCCTCTACATAAGTCGACACATAACACCATACGCCCCCGCTCTCCCACTGGAGGGCGCTCCTAAAGGACAGGGAACACTTACTGCAACAGAGCTACAACCATTGTTCGCGGCAGGGGTGCAGACCCTGTGAGACCTTTACCGAGACAGCGTCCTAATTCCCTATGAGACACTGGTAGAGGAGGATGAGCTCCCGACAGGACAATTCCTCCTACACCGGTCTTTGATAGCCACACTCACGGTGCGATGGGGAGACCTGACCACTGAACCACCCACACACCTTACCATACAATAGTTGCACGTAATGGGACAAGGCAGACATCTGACGCGGTGGTTCGCAGCCTCGCTGCGCCAACATGCCGCGATCAAGCTAGATTTCCTCAGACAAAAATGGGAGCAAGACTCAGGCAGGCAATTTTCAGACAAAGAATGGGGATGAGTGCTGGCTAGCCCGATCCAGATCCCCAGGAACATGAGGTTCAAACAAATCCAATTCTACATTATACACAGGGTGTATTATACCCCAGCCAAAATCAACAGATATTTTCACCGTACTGATTCTGCCTGCTCTAGACGTAGACCTGTTACATATGCTGTGGAGTTGCACCAGCCTTAGTACATACTGGAGAGAGGTAGCGGAAGCACTGCATAATTGCACCGAACGAGAGATACCCTTTGACTGGCCGGTGTACTTACTGCACGGATTCCGCAGGACGCGCAACACAAAGGTCACATCCAGATTCTTGGATCTGGGTATAATAGCTGCAAAAAGGTTAATCACGAAAAGATGGAAGAAGATCGACCCCCTGCACTTTCAGGCTTGAAATAATTCCTCATTCGCATGGGCTAGGGCAGAAGGCATAGCAATTCATCAGGAAGAAACCACAGGCATTAGGAAAATGCCAATAGCTATGCAATGTGAAGCATTCCTCATTATACTACAACAATACACAGGCACGTCATCGCAATTCCCACTGACGCCTGACCCGGACAGGCAACATCGCGAAAGTGAATCGAATCGAGACGCTAAAGACACTAACTCCAGAACAGACATTGATATATTGTCGCCCAGACACACATCTTCATTGAGGACCTATGGTTAAAGAAACGGCGCAGGAGCAACAGGCAACATATCCGCACATCTGACAGTGTTGGTATTTGCAAATCTTCAAAATACTTCTCATATTGCTCCTTTGACACACCTTCCTCTTCTGTGTATAGTGTTTGAAAAAACTCTGTGAAGGCTCCCTCTATCTCCCCGTCCTCACACTTAAGCGCACTTTGCCCTCCTACCCTGATGGCTGGATTTTTATTCTGGCTCTTACTTTCCAAGCCAACAGTTTGCCGTACCTCTCCCCTTATTCATAGTGTGCAAGCTTGCACGCCTCCCACTTTCCTTCAACTATTCCCTCCAACGAACAAGCTAACTCTTCCTCCCTTTCCTTCATTTCCTCCTCAAACAAGCTAACACCCTGGGTCCCTTGTCCTTGACTCTGCTTAACCAATCCCTGCAATTGTTCCAACCTAACCTCCAAGGACCCTATTTTGCTTCTGTTAACCTTGTGCTTGAAAGCAGCCATACCAATCAGCCTCCCCCTTATGACAGCCTTATACGCATCCCAGACCGTCAGTGGTGCAGTACTCATGTACTTTATATGGAAATATTCCCTTGTTTTCTCCTTCAACTGCATCACCACTTGATGACCTTGTAATAGAGCTCTGTCCAACGTCCATCTTGGAGGGGGGGCCTAACTCCCACCTTCAGTTCCAGACTGACTGCCGAATGGTCTGACAAGTGGGCTGGCAGATGTTCCACCTTACTAATCATCCTACTCTCTCCTTTATCCAAAAGAAAATAATCAATCCTTGAGGCGTGGCCATGTCTTCAACTCTTAAGAGTGTACTTTTGATCACCCACCCCCTTCTCTCTCCTCACATCCTGCAGTCCAGAGTCCTGCATGCAACATCTGAGTGCTGACCTCATTTGAGGTAAGTTTGATTCTATGGATGGCTTTATAATCGGCCACCTATCCTTCCTGGGGTCTAGTGATAAGTTAAAATGACTTTCCAAGATTATGGGGGCAGTAAAATCCAACAATTGGTTATACAGGGATTGTAATGGTGAGGGGGTCATCCATAGTCGGCCCATAATAACCAGCAATGTCATATGGTTTCCCCTGAATCTTAGCTTTAACTACCACCCATCTCCCTCTGGGATCTGAGTAGTCTTTTATTATTACCACTTTCGCTGCTTTCTTAAATATGATAGCCACTCCCTTGACACAGCAGTTTTGATTGGTGCATATCAAAACATTCACCCATTTTAATTTCTTTGTTGCCTCCTCCCGTTCCGATTTTATCAAATGTGTCTTCACAATATAATCTCGCTATCGACCACTTGCAGATATTCCGATATCTTCTGCCTCCTCCTCCTTACCCTCAACCCGTTAACATTCCAGGATTATATTCTAATCATCATTAAGATTAGTGGTTATGTGCTTCAGACCCTGTTTTCACCCTCTGTCCACAATTCCTCTAAACCACAAATTTGGACATTTTCCTTCCCCCCCCCCCCCTATATGCTCCCAACTCCCCTGTGAAAAAATGTGTGTTAATAGATTCGTGAACAACCCCCGGAGAACCCTCCCATCCTTCCTTGGGCTGAATATGTTTGCCCTTCGAGGCCCTGCCTGCTCTGGACCCTATCTAACATCTTCTACTGTGGCTTAATCTGGTTTATAAATAACTCCACTACTTGGGGATCTCTGAAGTTATCCATCTTGTTTTGCCACATAACTCTTAGGGACGCAGGGAAACACATTTGCGCTGTTGCCCCCAGTTATTTCAGTTCCTGAATAAATTTGCTTAGTTCCCATTGGTGATCTTGGGTGACCCTGGAGATGTCGGAGCGGATCCTAAATGACCAATCGTCTTTTTTGTATATACCCGCCTATGCTAAGATCCTCTCTTTCAGAGAATAGGACTCAAAGTTAATAAGAAACTTCCGTGGATTCTTCCTTGCCCCAGTACTCCTGAAAGGGTCTCTATGAGCCCTTTGTATATCTTTCTCCAGTACTGATGGATCCAGGCCCGGAATAAACTCACAAAGCATCTTCACTAGAAGACTTTTGACACTTTCACCTTCTTTCCCCTCCGGAATATTTAACAATCTCAAGTCATTCTTTCGGGCATTATTCTCCAAGGACTCCATCTTGTCCCTAAGGTATTTTTCCCTTGATTTTGGTGCCTTTATTTCCTCTCGGTTTTCCACGACTTCCTTGGCAAGATCTGTCAGAGAGGCCTTAACTATTGCCACTCGATTCATCAAGGCGGTCATTTTTGTCCTCCAATGCCTCACACGACTCCTGAATCTTGCCCTGGTTTCTCTCCGAGATGGCGAACTTCTCTCTCATCTCCAAGATCATGGACTCCATCAGTTTTTCCACCCCAGAATTTGATACAGCTTCCTTAGATATCTGTTGATCGGACCGCATACTGGTTAAACTACTGGGGTTATTGGGATTTGGAGTCAGGTGTTTGCTCCGGCCTTGGCTTTGTACGTCGTCTTGGCCGCCATGTAATTGCGGGGTTGAAGACTCTACCCGAGTCGCTTCCTGAGACACTTCCTGATCGCTCATCGCCAGAACCTGAAACCTATTGTTGAGCGCAATATTTGCCTCCGCAGGTGCCCTGTGACTCTTCCGAGGCAGGGTTTTTTCCCAGAGTTTTGTATCGTCAGACTCTGGAGGAGAAGGCAGCCTAGCTTGCACCTTAAAAAAAGAGCACAGAGACAATGTGATTTTAGGCTTAAGAGCCTTACCCTTTTCCCTAGACGGGGCAGATAGCGGTGGGGCTAGAAGTTTAGCGTGCCCCCTATTTTGTTTCTGAGAAATATATACTAGTAAAAAAGACGCGCTTTTAATTGGGGAGATGATGGAGGGGGGGATACCTAATTTCCTTGTTTGTAAGCAGTAGCTTTTTCCCTGCTTCAAGTTCCCTGCCCTCTTTTTGAGGGGTTTGTACAGTTTCTTCCTTTTCCTGGTTCCTCTGATCCCCTCCTTCCTTCCCCATGTCAGAAAGTGAAGGCCATATGCTTATTTATTTATTTACCCCCAAGACACTTTCCGAAGTCATGCTCGCTGACCCTGCCCTTTTTAGTGATGCAAGATGTTGCTTCCACAACGTAGTTTTCACCTTCCACTGACAGGCTCCTGTGCTGGCTCTGCTGTGGTATTGCTCCAGAGCAGCTAATCGTTCCCCGAAAGCAAATCCTTCCCACAGCTCTCCTGGACCGCCTTGCGTTGACGGCTGACTCCACCCACCGTAAAGAGCCTTCCGGAGTTGGTTCCTCCGCGACCCGCCTGCCCCCGCACTGAGTCTCCGTGACTCCTCGCATCAACGCCAGGATCAAGGTTGCCAGATTGGGCTATTTCCCGCACAATTGGGCGACTTTTTCCCCAGTTGTGCGGGAAAAACCCATGCCTGGCGGGGGGCTACTTTTGGGCTGGATTTATGTAGTTGTGCGGGAATTACTGGCCTGGGGCGGGCGCCCACCATCGCCACATGCATGAGATCGCACTGTCTGAGTCTGGCATTAAATTGGCATTGGAATTTAATTGGCATTGGCAGCAATGCACAAATCATTCAATCAGAACGCAGCTGCGCAGGCAGGCTCAGGCACAGTGCACACACACTCTACTGTGAGTCACGAGTCACGACGTGACGTCACACCGACAAGAAGAGCCAGACCACGCAGGCACCACCTAACTTTACCGTACCCCTCGTGGCAAATAATTAGCCAATGTGGGGGTCTCCAGGGCCGTAATGTTGTAGCGCGCGAAAACGCTACCAATGACGGCACTTGGAATTAATTTTAGGTCAGCCCCCGCGGTTCCCATATAATGCGGGGGCTGACGTGAGCACTCAGCACGGTCTTTTCGGCACGGTGCGGCGGCGATTGATCCATCTCAGTGAAGTGAAGTGATCACTGATGGTTGGTGCTTGGTGGTGCTGCCACTGCTGACTGTCTGCTGATGACGAGTGTAGTCAAGTCAGTGCAGTGCAGCAGCCAGCAGGCAGTGTTAACTCACTGTTACTTACTTTACTGTCTGACTGAAGAAGAAGATGTCTGTCACTGTGCTGCCTGAGAGGACTGGAGACGGCGACAACGAGTCCTCCGACTCCGACGTGTGTGTGCACTCATCATCATCACCAGGCCCAGCCCCCCAGGCCCACCTCGCTCCAGCCCCAGCCCCCAGGGTTAGTCACTCCAGTGCCCAGCCAGGGCAGCCGGGCAGGCCCGCCAGCGCCCAGGCCTGCCCCAGCGCCCAGCCCCAGGCCCGCCAGCGCCTAGGCCCAGCCACTGCCAGTGCCACGCCACCATGCCTGCTGCCAGGCAGCTTTAGTTTTCGTTTCCAGTCCACTTCCAGCCACCCACCACCGGTGACCGCGTGACTCACCACCGACCAGGACCAGGTAAGTGAGACATCAGTCACCCCATGATCCAAAGGATCAATTCTGTGTGTATGTCGAGAGTTATTTGAAAGTAAAAGGGATATAATTAGCACGCACTTTAAAATATGTTGCCCTAATGACCTGAGTTGACTGCTAGTTAAATGAAAACAGAAAGGCAATGACAGGGCCGTGTTTAGCGCTAGTGCGAAAGTCTTTTTTGACGCCGCACCAATGACCTCTTTCTCCACAGATACCATTGCTACCAACCTCCAACAGTGCCCTTCATGTCTCTGTAGCCCCCTATCATATGCATTTCATTTGTTGTAACTTGTATAGCGCTATTCATATGACAGTGTAGGGTGTCACAGTACTTATGCAGCTCAGGAGAGGAGACTGACGTAGTGTGCGAGAGAGGGATCACGCTCCTCAACTGTGCAAATCTGAGGTGTGCATGATTTTATCCACATCTATTTGGCAACGATTGCTTGTGCCTCATCACAGTGAGTGAGTGAGGTGGAAACTAATCATTTATCTACGTTTGAAGACTTCAAATGAACCAACACATACACATATAGTTCCTTCAATTACTGCTACGTCCCGGTGTACGTTTCGCTACATTATATTGAGAAGCTGTGGCATAAAGGTACTGTTTTGTTTTATTTTCACTTACTCGTAATCACAATATACAGAGACAATGAATCATACAAGTATGTCATTCAGTCTATAGGGAATGTCACATAAGTCAATGAGGATTACAAGGTGTAGGAATTAAATGTCATCCATACTGTTGGGCAGTATATTTTAAGCGGGTTTGGGCTGGGAAAGCACAAACTCAAGATTTAAAGCATACCCAGTGGTTGGGGGTTGGCTTTACTAATAAAAATGTATATCGGCCCAAACTCATTTGAGCAACATTAAAATAATGAAAGACTGGGGAATTTCTAACTATATAGTAACACAAAAAGTGAAGTTCTAACTATACCATCCATGTTTGTATGCAGCTCTTTGATGACAGTTCATAGGTCACTGTCCTATGTTAGGATTGTAATTTCTGAACTGCAAGTAACACAAGAATCTCTGTGACAAAGGCAGTAACCCACTGAGCTATCCAAATAAAATACAGCCTATCTGCATTTCAAAACTACAAACAGGCAAAGGACTGCTCTCCAGCAGGATCATTAATCACCAGTTCGCTGGACATTTTTTAATGTTGCCTTGCATCCATGGCCATGTTAATGATAAAAACAATTTAAATGAAGCATATGCAAAGTATGTGCCTTGCTGCTAACACCCTCCCACCATCTGTATATTGAATAGAATGTATATTTGTCGTTAAAATTGGTTCTGATGTCGATTTGCGCTTAATTGGACACTTGCTAATTTGGGCTGGTTTTTGGTCTGGAACTGGTCTGATTGGGCTTATTTTGGGCTTATATTTGAGCTGCATTGGGCTTGGGACGGGTCTAACAATCTGGCCACACTGGCCAGGATATAGATCTTTTACTAGAGAAAAATCCGTAGCGTCCGCTTTTACAGATTATGTTTTTTTTCCAAGCCCGCGATATTGACCAAATCACCTTCACGTTCCCCCACATGGAGTGGAGTGTCGACTTTTACATGCGCAAAGCGTTCTTAATCACCAGAGCAGGCAGGGTTCTCCCGACCAGACCTCCTAGCCGGCCGCCATGTTCTCCCAGTACCTGCTTGGCAGACAGTACAACTAAGCAAAACTGGTATCCGTTTCCGCCAGTAGATACACCTTTGATTTGAATGTAAAAATCACCTTCCAATTATAAGAAGTTCTTGTTGAGTGTTATCCTCAACAATGACCCACGTTTCTGTTACTAAGACCCCTTCATCCTGGTGGGTATTTGTGTAGTGGAATTCTATGTGAGGCAAACTAGAAGATGTGCTCCGTATCAAAAGGGACATTTTCAATTTGATGCATTTCATCATATTTATTTATTACATAGTTGTTAGTGGTTGGTACAGGGCGTTTTATGAGAAAGTCAAGATATTCATCAGTTGATTTTGGTGCACAGCCACCTCTCAATACTGTTGCTCCCTACTATCATGGCTTCCTACTACCATGACTGTCTCTAGATACGAAGTTAAAAATGAGGGTAAGAACTTCTCTGTCTGTGTAGGAACTTACGATCAGTGTAATTTTAAGTAATTACTCCACAGTTCTGCACCTCAGGATTACACAGCATCTCATCTTAGTCCTTCACCAGACAGATTGGAACTCTTCCAGCGTGCAACAGACAATCTTGCATACTCTCCTGTTTCATTTTGCTTTCTGACTATCGGCAAAAGATAATGGATGAACAGCATTTTGTATATTAGTCCCTTAGCTGTGGTTGATAAGACAATCGAAACACATCAAACTATAAATATCCACACTGTTTCTGCTTAGTTTTGTTCACTCTGCGAAAAGATGTTGTACATGTTGTACCCCAGTGATGCAGTTTACCGAAAAGTGTCCCAGAGTTAAGTGTGCTCCCGGAATCTAAAGTGTTAGATGGAAATTGCAATAGATTCTCTCTCTCTCTCTCTCTCTCTCTCTCTCTCTCTCTCTCTCTCTCTCTCTCTCTCTCTCTCTCTCTCTCTCTCTCTCTCTCTCTCTCTCTCTCTCTCTCTCTCTCTCTCTCTCTCTCTCTCTCTCTCTCTCTCTCTCTCTTTCTCTCTTTCTCTCTTTCTCTCTTTCTCTCTTCCTCTCTTCCTCTCTTCCTCTCTTCCTCTCTTCCTCTCTTCCTCTCTTCCTCTCTTCCTCTCTTCCTCTCTTCCCTCTCTTCCCTCTCTTTCTCTCTTCTCTCTCTTTCTCTCTTCTCTCTCTTTCTCTCTCTTTCTCTCTTTCTCTCTCTTTCTCTCTTCTCTCTCTTTCTCTCTTCTCTCTCTTTCTCTCTCTTTCTCTCTTTCTCTCTCTTTCTCTCTCTTTCTCTCTCTTTCTCTCTTTCTCTCTTCTCTCTCTTCTCTCTTTCTCTCTTCTCTCTCTTCTCTCTTTCTCTCTTCTCTCTCTTCTCTCTCTTCTCTCTTTCTCTCTTCTCTCTCTTCTCTCTTTCTCTCTTTCTCTCTCTTCTCTCTCTTCTCTCTCTTTCTCTCTTTCTCTCTCTTCTCTCTCTTTATTGTGATTACTTTTTTTTCATCTTACATTATTAGCTGAAGCCCATGACGTTTAACACATTTCTTAATTGAAATTACCACAAGTTAGGGTTTAGTATACTGCGCCGTTTTAAAAGTGCACAGCTGCTCCTGCTACCTACTTAATTGTAATTGAAGGCAAGACAGTTGCAGTTGAGTGCACAGTGTTAAATCTGATATTTTAAACGTATCAACAGGATTGTCTTTACCTTTTTCATTCTCAGAATGCTCTTACTACTTGGCTGTTCTTAAGTTCCTCTTCAAAGATTAACATTTAGCGCACTTTACTGCTGACTTGCGTAATGTCAAGAATATCAGCGATCTGTTAACCCCTTGATCCTGTAAATTGTTCAGCGTATTTTTGTTGCTTTGTAACTGTCCACAAAATAAAGTTCATTTGATAGAGGTTTTTCTTTTACTATTATTTTACCGAAGCAGGTATTTTACCAAACAATGGCAGCATTCCCTGAGGTACATCTTTTACCAAGCTGGATTCCATTCCACATCTTGACTTATTCTGGCGGTAGTATAATAACAAGGTGCTTGGTTTGCATTTTATAAATTCCTTTGATTAGCTACACCTGACAGGACCTACAAAGATCTCCATGCACAACATGCAACTGACTTTTTTGTATAACCTTTCTCCTCTAGCTCTCTTCTCCCTTACCCATATGGCAGCATCTGTGGCTCGGACTACTGTCTTTACCCCCGCCAACCCCTCTTTTGTTTGGAACTGCTGTCTGCTACATACTTGCTCTGAAATCAAACACTCAAGAACCTCATGATATCATTGCTAGCAATCAAATAGATGTTGCATGACTTTGCTTAACCTGGTTCACTTTTATCCGCACTATTAATTTAATGGACTACACAGATGTAACATTGTCAAGCATAGAGAGGTGAATGATATTGTGAAAGAATCTGTTGCTCTGCAACGTATGTCTCATATAAGATATTTGATAAGATTTTTACTGTACAATGCTTTTAGTGCTTTCTCTGAACTCTAGACTTCAAATGACCTTTCAGTTAAGACACTACCACATGTCTGTATACATATTTATTTTGAGTAGATTGTATCAGTAATGAAAGTGATAATGTATTATTCCATACTGTAGAGAAAGGCTTGCTTATATTATATAATAGCGAACAAGTTTTACTTAAAGCTTACAGAGCAGTGTCAACTGTTACATGGTACACATCCCGAGTATAGATATGGGCACTTAAGGTAAATGTCCAAACTTGATTAAAATGTTTAATCCATTTTATGGAATTAAAGTCTTTTGGTTTCTTAGGCTTTACATGAAAATGGCATTAAGTCTGTTTTAGAAACTAGCTTTTGGCAAGCTTATTTTTCAGCACTCTTTTGCTCAGTTTAGTATGCAGTAAATATATTTGTGTATTTTCTGTTATTTCTAATCATTTTAAAAACACTGATTCAAGGTTTTCGACTTGTTGAACCGGAAGACCAAGCTAAGAGTGCTGGAGGATGGCAAACAGCAAGTCCAGGTGGTAGGACTGCAGGAACGCGAAGTGAAATGTGTTGAAGATGTATTGAAGCTTATTGAAATAGGAAACAGCTGCAGGTATACGACTTGTTTTAGTTAGTCTTTTTGTGTATTTTTTTAATGGAATCATAAAACATTGTTGAATTATTTACGTGTTTTAATTTTTGACTCCACATTCATTGTAAGTTCTATAAATTAAAAAATTATGAATTGTCAAAACCAATGTCATTAACAAACGTACAGTTTGAATAGTGGTAGGGATTGGTTGTTTGCTTCTTCAATGGAGGTTTATTGATCACTTATCCTAGTTATCTCTGCCTAATTGTGAGATCCTCAAATGCTTTGTAAAATTTTTGTTTTATCGCATCTCTAAAGACACATTTTTATTTATCTAATTCAGTCCTTTCAAGTACATTCTTAAATGTTCAAATCTGTCAGCACTTTTTAATAACACAAATCAAAAGGTAGAAGGACATTCTATAAATTGCAATTGCATCCTCATAGAAAGGACAAACTGATTTCTTTTCACTATGGAATGGGGATACCTGTAGCAAGTCCAAAAATCCCAATCTTTCCACACTAATTTGATTCTCTGTGCATTGGGTTGGAACATGTATTGCCGTGCTCCCATTTGAAACCGTTCTTCGGATTCCCCTCTGTGCACAATCCACTCTACACTTGACGTATTGTTTCCGTATGCATTTCCCTGTTCTCCACATATCAGACCAATCGGCAAACTCTCCATTTTCGATCTAAAACCTCGTGGGCGGCTGTTGGCCTTGCCACGTTGCGCCAGCCTTCTGCCGAACGATTGGACTCCATTCCAATTCTGTCCTGGGTGCCACGCCAAGTACCCTCGCACCGACCTACACCGAGTTTGGAACTTGTGCCTCTCTCCGGAGCACAAAGAGGAAGACTGTGAAGCATGTAAGTCTTTTCGGTCCAAGAAGGCTCCACGTGATCGTTGGTTTCAAAGACAAGAGATTCAGCGCCAAAGCATCCAACACACTCCGAATATCTTCGGGGAGGAATCCGAACAAGAAGAGATCGAAGCGTCCGATACAGAAGAAAAGGCCCTCTCCGTTCCAGAGTCTGATTCCAAACTCAAGATCAATCTGGAGTCCAAAGATGTGCCTCCGGGCCAGGGTGCTGTGAGTACCGAAGACCCTTTGCTCCCAAAGTCCTCTTCTAAAACTCATAAGGCTACGGTACCACCTCTGCCTTCTGGCCAAGGGTGGCACTGAGACAATGTTTCCGACGCCCCGCCCAACCTCTCGACTCTGCACAGAAACAAACAGTCAAGCCTTCCGGCTATGGGGACCGAGTCAGCCGAAATTACCTTCGGATCTGAAATCATCTTGCTCCAAGGACAAATCTGGGTCGGAGCTGAAACCCTCCTCTTCGAAGCACAAACACGCGTATTTATTTATTTTTGCACTTTGTAAAGCGTGCGCTAAGCATAAAGTGGTATTACAAGTGGCTTCGGAGCTAAAACATTCTAAAGACAAGTCGATTTCAACACCGAAATCCAAAGACAATGTTCTCGAGCCTCCAGAACCAATCTTAGATGTTCTTAAGCCCAAATTGGATCCCATACAAAAGAAAATGTATATTAATCCTGAAACTGGACATATTTTGGCTAAACAAAACCGCAAAACACAAGCTTCCTGCAGAGAACACATCTGATAAGATTCCCTTAAAGAAGGAGGACATGGCTACTAACCCTGTTTGTCCTGCCACACAACCCTCTCAACCTCCACCATCTTCTCCACAATTAATAATTGAAGATCCATTACACACCCCAGGGATCTCCTCATACAGATCCAGATGTGGATCAGGGTGATGATGATACTCATTTGCCTGCAGACCCATGGAATGATTGCACCATGACCCTCCAGTAAACAGTGAGCCAGACATTTATCCTGCAAAACCATCACCACCAAATGATAATTTGGCTTATTAACAGCTCATTGCTAGAGCAGCAGAATATCATGGGGTACCATTACATAGAGAAACATTAGGAGAGTGCTTTCTACTTGAAACACTTGAGTCCACACATGGGTTAAGTCGAACACTCCCTATGCTTAAAGGCATGATGATATAAGCAGAAACAATGGTTCCTGTGGGGCAATGTATGTGATAATAATACTTACGTGCGCAATCGCAATTACTAAGGGTTAGGTCGATATCAAAAAGAGAAAAAACATATACAACGCAGTATTTAGTACGAACAGTAATTGTGTGTGTGTGTATATATATATATGTGTGTATATTATCTACTGGCGGTCGCCAGTAGATAGTTATAGTTAGGACCCTGTTTCCATAGGAAATCCGCAACATTCTATTTGGAATAACTTTGGCGCCGGTCGACGAATCCTCGCGAAATTTTCAAAACTAATGGGGCGCTACGCTCCGCTCCTACCCTGAAAGTCTCAGGGGATTCGTCAAGCAGGGGCTGAGAAAAAAGGGGGGTCCCAAAACGCGTTTTCCCCATGCATTTTTCCATAGGACCTTTAGACACAGCTACAGCCCGAACGGCTGAACAGAATTACTTGTAATTTGGCAGAGAGGTAGCCATAAGGTCAAGGAAGTGCCTTTTGTAGGTCTGGTGTAAATCTGTTCAGTAGTTCCTGAGAAAATAGCATTTAAATCAATATATATATCTGTGGCAGCTTACCGTGCGCTTACGGTAAGCTTACCGTACGCGTACGGTGCCGTGCGCGAGCTCAAATCTGATTGGTTGTCACATGACTGTAAACATTCGAATCGGACGAAATCAGGAAGTGTCGGCCGCCATTTCGTGTGTTTCAAACAGAAAAAAAAAAGGGAGATATCGTGAAAAGGGGGCAAGGAAGAGAGTTACAGACCCCCTAACATTTGAAAGGGGGTCAAAGAAGGACACAAAATTACGAAAAAAACATTTATTAATTTAAAAAAAAAAAATCGCGGAGTACGCGTACGGTAAGCTTACCGTACGCGTACGGTAGAAAAAAAAAATTAAAAAAAATAAAATTCAGATTTAAGTGTTTAGATATTAGGGGGTTCTAAAAAGAGCCGTTGTGTTAATGAAGTGATTTTTTTTAGTGGTACCTAGTCCGCTAACTATAACGTGTGTGAAACCTATGGTTTTTTCACTGAATATATATATATATGTAGTTATATAAATAATTCACTTAAAAAACCATAGGTTTCACACATGTTATAGTTAGCTGGACATTTCACTCGTAAAAAACCAATGAAATTCCCCCGTTATAGTTACTGCAGGCAACTATAACTCACGCGACCGCAATCCTCTGCTGATGACGTCAGATATTACATCACTGTATTTAGACACTTATTTACCCATGTCTTCTTCCATTAATCTTTAGCTATACATATATTACAAATATTTATTTTTCAGAAAGACACATATGTCATCAGTGATGTAATATCTGACGTCATCAGCAGAGGATTGCGGTCGCGTGAGTTATAGTTGCCTGCAATAACTATAACGGGGGAATTTCATTGTTTTTTTACGAGTGAAATGTCCAGCTAACTATAACATGTGTGAAACCTATGGTTTTTTAAGTGAATATATATATATTACCTACTGGCGGTCGCCAGTAGGTAGTTATAGTTAGGACCACGTTTCCATAGGAAAACCTCAACATTCTATTTTGAATAACTTTGGCGCCGGTCGACGAATCCTCGCGAATTTCTCAAAATAGGTGGGGCGCTACGCTCCGCTCCTACCCTGTAAGTCTCGGGGGGATCCGTCAAGCGGGGGCTGAGATAAAAGGGGGGTCCCAAAACGCGTTTTTCCCATGCATTTTTCCATAGGACCTTTAGAACGAGCTACAGCCCGAACGGCTGAACAGAATTACTCAAAATTTGGCAGAGAGGTAGTCCCTAGGTCAAGGAAGTGCCTTTTGTAGGTTTGGTGTAAATCTGTTCAGTAGATTCTGAGAAAATAGCCTTTAAATCAATATATATATCTGAGCCCGCTTACGGTACGCTTACCGTACGCTTACGGTAAGCGTACGGTGGCGTGCGCGAGCGCGATTCTGATTGGCTCTTAGATCTTAGTAAACATTCGAATCGGCCGAAACCAGGAAGCGGCGGCCGCCATTTTGTGTATTTCAGTCTGAAAAAAAAGAGTGAAAACAAGGAAAGGGGGCAATGAGGAGAGTTACAGACCCCCTTACATTTGTGAGGGGGTCAAAGAAGGACTGTAAAGTACAAAGAAATTATTTATTGATTTTAAAAAAAATCACGGGGTACGCGTACGGTAAGCTTACGGTAAGCGTACGGTAGAAAAAAAAAAAAAAAAATCAGATTTAAGTGTTTAGATATTAGGGGGCTCTAAAAAGAGCCGTTGTGTTTATGAAATGATTTTTTAGTGGTACCTACAAGTAAGTACCGATGCAGAGTCTAAGGTTTAAGAGGAAGACTCTGTTCCCTTCATCATTGAAGTGCACACCATCTCCTCTATAAATGTCTTGCATGTCATAACGCAAGTTGTTGTGGTAAATGGCACCCATACCATAGTCACGGAGGAAAGCAGAAACAGATTTGTTGACGTGCTTTCTTGCTTTGTCATCGCACCGCGTGCCCACCGTGCGTGCACGGCACTAACTGCGTAAAGTGGGCGCGCGGTGCGCGAAGCGCACCGCGTGCTCACTGTGCGCGCACGGTGCGCGAAGCGCACCGTGCGCGCACGGAACGAACTGCGTTAAGTGGGTGCGCACGCCACGAATGGCGTAAAGTAACTTAGCATTTAAAAAACCGTACAAATTCACTGAAAAAACCATAGGTTTCACACACGTTATAGTTAGGAATTAGCATTTAAAAAACCTTGCAAATTCACTGAAAAAACCATAGGTTTCACACATGTTATAGTTAGCGGAAATTTTACTGATAAAAAACCAATGAAATTCCCCCGTTATAGTTAGTGCAGGCAACTATAACTCACGCGACCGCAATCTTCTGCTGATGACATATGTGTCTTTATGAAAAAAAAATATTTGTAATATATGTATAGCTAAAAATGTATGGAAGAAGACATGGGCAAATAAGTGTCTAAATACAGTATTAGCATCAGCAGAGGATTGCGGTCGCGTGAGTTATAGTTGCCTGCACTAACTATAACGGGGGAATTTCATTGGTTTTTTATCAGTAAAATTTCCGCTAACTATAACGTGTGAAACCTATGGTTTTTTCAGTGAATATATATATATACACACACACACACACAGATGCAATTTTTGTCAAAACAACAGTGCAATGTGTCCCCAGTGGACATGGAACCTAGAAAAAATTGTGACATATTTGTGACATATACATTTGGTTTCCAACTAATTGTTAAAGTCGACCATCAAGAAACATTTGTAGTAGGAACCGCGTCCTTATATAATAATAGGCACTAGTGAATGGTTCGCTTTGTTAGTGTCGATGGCATTTCAACCCCTATGGAGATAAGGGGTCTCTTCAGGACCTAGTGATATAGAGACATCTACAATGTAAGAGGAAAATAGTATAATCAATGTGAGCCATAAAGGCAACAGCGTAGCTATATTGGAACGGCCTATACCTGAGACGGAGGTTAATCTGACAGCGTGAACAATGGCGCCTCGGGGAGTGAAAAGAGTCAAATGGAGGGGGGTACTCACTTGGGACCCAGCCGGGCACTGCACATGTGGTAAAGGGGGGAAAAAACAAGGCAAAATAAGCCGTTGGTCATCGTTTGTAAAACTGCCAGAATCGTGCCAGTGTGAATAACCATGTATGTCAACTGATAATGAACTTACCCCAGCGAGGGGAAGGGCGCTGTCAGGGAGACAAGAGCACCAGGTGGCGCTGTACTATGAAAACATACAGTCCAGTGTGACCTCTGTTAAGAACAAGGGGTTATTACTACTGTAGCGGTTGTCACAGTGTGTAACACTAGAGTTGGTTAGAACAATAGTTACCCGGAGAGAAGCATGGGAAGGATAAGCGTTTCCAAAATGAATACAAATGCTCCGATTTTCGGTAGCACACACGAAGAATTGGGTCACGGCGGTCCGTGTACCCAAAGCAAAGTGAGGAAGCCGCTAACCACTTACGTATCGCAAACACCCAGGGCCTATTAGCTAGGTATGACAGGGCACACTGGGGTGAGATGGAGCAATTGCTCCAATATTTCCCAGACAAACACAAAAATAAGGCACAGTAGTTAGTTTAAGAGGGAAAACTCATCTCTTACTCCTTAATAAGGTGTGCTTTAGACGCAGCTGACATCGCAGCTAGAGAGATCCATACCAGCATTCTCCATAGAAGGCATGCATGGTTTAGGATCTTAGGTTTTAAGCCTGAGGTTCAACAGTCCATTTTGAGCACCCTCTTTGATAAAGAACACCTGTTTGGTTCTATAGTTGACCAATCCTTAGAAAAAATGAAAAAGGACACTGAAGTAGCAAAATCCATGGGAGCGCTCCAGTCCTCATCTAATAGAGGCTCCTCTCGTTTTACAGAGCAGGGTCCAAAACAACATCCTCAGACCCAAATGTCTCCTCTTACAAAGGGAACAACTAATCCTTTTCATCTGGCGGTTTCTGCAGAGGAGGATATAGAGAAAACAATTCCAAAGGCAGGGTTAAAGGCGCCACATCACGTAACACCCCTTCCCCTAATAAACAGTGACTTGCCCACACTTCCCTCCGATCACTTAACACCTATGGGGAAAGACTTCAACAGTTTCTCCCCATTAACAAATGACAAATGGGTACTAGACCTTATCCAACATTGTTATTGTCTGGAGCTCACCTCCAATCCACCAAACATTCCACCTCGTGTTTACAAACTGTTGTCAGACCATTTGCAGTTACTCATACCGGAGGTGCAATTTCTATTAATTTCTAATTTCTAGGTTTGGTGAAGCGCAACAGCTACCCCAGCAATGGGGCGTCCCGGCGCTGAGAGACATGCTCACACCTACTAGACGGGGGAGTAGATAAGGGCCCTAGAGAGCAGGAAAGAGGAGGGTCTAGATTGCTTTGCGAAAGACTGGGAGACAGTCTATGGAACGTATGCTGAGCGGGAGATCGTTCCATAGTTTGGGACCGAGAACGCTAAAGGAGCGACCTCCAGTGCGACAGCGCTTACTTCTGGGTACTTCCAGAAGAAGTTGGTTAGAGGAGCGAAGTTCACGCCCAGGAACATAGGGTCGGGCCAGGTTTCGCAGCAGAGGGGAATTCCCTGTTTGACAATTTTAAAGATCGTGATGAGAGCTTTAAATTTAACTCTGTGTTCCACGGGCAGCCAGTGGAGTTTGCGGATGGTGGCTCTGGCTGAGCATCTGCGTGGGAGACCGACCAGCGTTGTAGCCGCCGCGTTCTGGATTCGTTGGAACCTAGCCTTTTCTGCTTTGTTTGCTCCCAGGAGGAGGACGTTCGCATAGTCCAGGCGTGACAAGATGGTTGCCTGGACAATTAGCTGGCGAGCCTTTGAGTCAAAGAGTCCGAGTATAGGCCTGAGGTTCCTTAGGAGACCTATGCAGGCGGCTGCCACCTTTTTAGTGTGTGACTGGAGGCTAAGGTTAGCATCCATCCAGACTCCCAGATTTTTTACACAGTTTTTAGGGAGTGGAGTGGTGCCAAGCGATGACGGCCACCAGTGCTCGTTCCATAGGCTGGTGTTTCGGCCAAGGAGGAGCACCTCGGTTTTCCCAGCATTAAGTTGGAGGTAATTATCCGTCATCCATTGTGCCACCGCTGCCATGCCCTCTCTGAACTTGGATGCCGCGATGGACGGGCTTTCCGAGAGGGTGACGACCAGCTGGGTGTCGTCAGCGTACGAAACCCCCGTGAGCCCCCACTCTTTGGCCACATCCGCAAGTGGCTGGACATATAAGTTAAAGAGGGAGGGGCTCAGCGCTGAGCCCTGGGGGACTCCTGGAGCTATGGGATGGGATTTAGAGAGAAATGGGGGGGCTGACACCTTGAAGGATCTGTCCTTAAGAAAGGATTGGAACCATGCAAGAGCGATGCCAGTCACACCGGCCATCTCCAGACGTTTCAGAAGAATGTCGTGGGATACCGTGTCAAAGGCTGCGCTGAGATCTAGAAGGATCAGCGCAGCACTTTGACCGGAGTCTAAAATCGTCCGGAGATGTTCGGTGGTGGCCAGTAGGGCAGATTCAGTACTATGGCCCGCTCGAAAGCCATTTTGGGATGGATCCAGGATTCCGTGGTGGTCCACATGTTTCGAGAGGATGCCATTGACATGGGCTTCTGCTATTTTAGATATCCAGGGGAGGAGGGATATTGGCCGGAAGTTTTCCGGCTTGGAAGGGTCCAGGATGGGTTTTTTGATTATCGGTGATACCCACGCTTGCTTCCAAGCTATGGGTACAGAAGCAGAGGTGAAGGAAAGATTGAGGATATCCAGCATGGGGGATAGGAAAAAGTCAATCGAGTCCAGGAAGTGAGAGGGGCTCATAGGGTCAGCTGGGGAGCCAGACTTCACTTTCTTGCAGAGTTTGGTCAGGTCAGCAGCCGTGATGGCAGGGATTTGGGTAAGAGGGGTGATGGTGGAAGCTGGTGTCTTAAGTTCTCCAGAGTGAGGAGGGTTCTGCAGAAAGGTCGCATAGATTTTTTGGACCTTTTCAACGAAGTATGTGGCCAGCTGCTCACATTGTTCGTTGGATGAGATTTTGGGAGAGGGCGACCTAGGGTTTTGGAGTTCTTTGACTAGTTTAAAGATCACTTTAGATGGGTTCGGGTTGGAGCTAATTTTGTCAGCATAGAAAGTAGCGCGGGTAGTGCTGATGGCTTTGTGATAGATTTTAAGCTTGGATAAATAGTTAGCCTTATCCTGATTGTCAAAGTTTTTCCTCCATTGACGCTCGGCTTTTTTACAGTCCTTACGCATCGCTTTAAGGGTATCATCGTACCACGGATTAGAGGGTGTGTTACGTCCTTTAGTCAGCTTGGCTGGGATGAGAGTGTCAAGCCCATTAGTAATCCAGGTAGTGAACGAGGTATAGGTCGCATCTATCTCCTGATTGGCTTCGCAGTGGAAATCTCCTAGGGTTTCATGAAGAGCGGGGGTGGAGAGTTTGTGCCAAGGTCTTTTTAAGCGACGGTTGGATTCAGTTTTATACTGACGTTTTGGTGCTGGGACCATTAGTTTGATGAGGTAGTGGTCCGTCCATCCCATGGGGTGGGGATCTCTGTAACTGCCTCTTGGATGTTGGTGAAAATTGGGTCTAGGGTATGGCCGGCTGTATGGGTAGGAGCATGGATAAGAGAGTTAAGTTGCAGTGCCGAGAGATCTGCAAGAAGATTAGCGATTGTATGGTCATTAGTTAAATCAAAATGCAGGTTAAGGTCACCTAGAATCGTGAAATTGGCGGATTTGGTGATGAGCGCCGTGGACGTTTCGAGGAGGGCGTCAATGAACCTCGAGGACGGGCCTGGTGGGCGATATATGTATAGACCAGATATCGTAGACTGAGGGCTAATGCTGATTTTAAATTGGGCGCATTCACAGTCTGGGAGAGATTCTTTGGTAAAAGAGCAGGTGAGGTGCTTTTTATAGATGACTGCGATGCCGCCGCCTCGAGTTTCACGGTTTATGGTGGCCAGGTGAAACTCATCTGGGAGCATCAGGTTAGGGATGGTAGTTACGCCGTCTCGTAGCCATGTTTCGCAGAGAAAGAGGATGTCAGGATTTTCATCCAGTAAGAGTGAATTTACCTCTAGATGGTGTTTAGAGAGGGATCTGACATTGAGCTGTAGTATCGTCAGAGGCGGGGTTGTGGTTCTGGCACGGCCTCCCCACACGCGAGTAGGCATGCTGGTGGAAAAATGGCATCGATTGCAGTAGAGTTGCGAGTGGCCCAGGATGCCAGTAGCATCAGAGCATCTTTGGCTAGGGTTCATGCCAGGGAGTTCCTCACGGTCATATCGTATGAGCAAGTGGGGCCTGGTTAGACCAGGGGGACTGGCGATGACGGGCGCAGACGGGCTTGCCTTAGGCGCGCCTTCGGTGCGCAAACGGCGCTCCCGCTGCGCTCGTCCGCTGCGCTTCCGGTGACAGCACATGATGTAGGGGGTAGGGGGGCGTGGCCTTCAGGGGCGTGGCCTCAGTCCTCGCCGAGATTGGCGTTTTGTCCGAGATTGGTTCGGTTACGAGTCAGCGCTAGTTCCGCTGCTCGCTGTGCTTTTAGAAAAGGTGAGTGCCCTGGCGCTTTGCTAGCGTGTGGTGAGTTTTGAAATCAGCAAGTTATTTCCGTGACACAAAAAGAAGTTTTAACAGTTCTAAAAGCTCCCGGCTTCCGCCTCAGGAGTGCGCGATAGTCTGACCTAGGCGCTAGTGGTCAGCGCTTTAAGTACTGCGACAGGGGGGGCGTGGCCTTCAGGGGGCGTGGCCTCAGTCCTCGCCGAGATTGGCGTTTTGTCCGAGATTGGTTCGGTTACGAGTCCGCGCTAGTTCCGCTGCTCGCTGTGCTTTTAGAAAGGTGAGTGCCCTGGCGCTTTGCTAGCGTGTGGTGAGTTTTGAAATCAACAAGTTATTTCCGTGACACAAAAAGAAGTTTTAACAGTTCTAAAAGCTCCCGGCTTCCGCCTCAGGAGTGCGCGATAGTCTGACTTAGGCGCTAGTGGTCAGCGCTTTAAGTACTGCGACAGGGGGCGTGGCCTTCAGGGGGCGTGGCCTCAGTCCTCGCCGAGATTGGCGTTTTGTCCGAGATTGGTTCGGTTACGAGTAAGCGCTAGTTCCGCTGCTCGCTGTGCTTTTAGAAAAGGTGAGTGCCCTGGCGCTTTGCTAGCGTGTGGTGAGTTTTGAAATCAACAAGTTATTTCCGTGACACAAAAAGAAGTTTTAACAGTTCTAAAAGCTCCCGGCTTCCGCCTCAGGAGTGCGCGATAGATATTACAAAAGGGAGCCATAGAACCAGTTTCATTTCAGTACTAAGGTTCAGTGGTTTATTCTCTTTATTTTCTAATTCCCAAAAAGGACAGATCCTTAAGACCAATTTTGGATCTCAGAGAGTTGAACCAGTACATATGGTCAGAACATTTCCATATGGTGATGCTTCAACATATTCTTTCTCTCCTACAGTAAGGTTATTTTTTATCCACACTGGAGTTAAAAGATCTATATTTTCACTTTCCATTCATCCAGCTCATCACAAATATCTCAGATTTGTGATAGCAGGCAAACACTATCAGTTCAAAGTACTTCCATTCAGACTAACTACTGCTCCCAGGGTATTTACAAAATGCCTATCAGTAGTATGAGCTAATCTCAGAAGACAGCAGGTTCATGTCTTCCCCCTACCTAGACGACTAGCTCATCAAAGCCAGCATACACCAAAAGTGTTTACAAAGCACTCAGACCACCCTACAACTACTCCACCAATTGGGTTTCACGTTCAACATTCAAAAGTCTCACCCACAGTATTCACAGATAAATCTTATCTTGGAGCCTCTCTCAACACTCACACGGCTCTAGCCTTCCCCAGTACAGCCAGAATTTCCAATATCCAATTCTGTTGCTGCAGTTTCAAACGGACCAAACCTTGCCCGCCAGGATTTTTATGCGGCGACTGGGAATGATGGAGTCATGCATTGCGATAGTATCTCATGCAAGACTACACATGTGTCCATCACAAGAATGCTTAGCATTGCAGTGGAATCAGTCACAGGGTCAATTAACAGATCTAGTGTTGGTCGACAGCCTCACCCATCGCTCTCTGCAGTGGTCGAACCCACAAGATTTATCAAAAGGGCGGCCTTTCATTGACCCTGTTCCACAAGTTCATGCTAACAGACGAATCTCTCATGGGTTGGGGTGCACATCTCCATCATTAAACAATTCAGGGTCTATGGGACAACAAACACAAACGTCTCAACATCCACTATCTAGAGCTTCTAGCACTATCAATCACAAGATTCACCTTCTGGCACAGAACACCTCCCAGGAGTGAACAATCAAATTGCCGACCTCCTCACCAGAAGGAGACAGCAAATACACGAGTGGGAACTTCATCCCCAAGTTCTCCTTCCATACTTTCTACAATGGGGATACCCACAAATAGATCTGTTCGCCACAGTAGACAACACACAATGCCTAACCTTCACCTCCAGGTTCCCACACCCTCACTCCGAAGGCAGTGCCCTGCGTATGAATTGGTCAGGGATATTTGCCTATGCTTTTCTGCCTCTCTCACTCCTTCCGTTTCTGGTTTGGAAACTCAGGCAAACATCGCTGATACTGATTTTGGTAGCTCCCACCTGGGCCCGTCAACCATGGTACACCACCTTGTTAGAGCTCTTAGTAGTTCCTCATCAAAATCTACATTTCACCTCCAGTCTCCTCACTAAAAACCATGGAGAAATCAAGTATCCAAATCCCAAGGAGCTCAACTTAGCGATTTGTCTCCTGAAGTCCTAGAGTGTGGACATTTAAATTTGCCAATGGACTGTATTACTATTTTGAAAGAAGCTTGAAAACGTACTACCAGAGCTTGCTATGCAGCAAAATGGAAACTATTTGTTGTTTACTGCGGTAACAACAAAACTCTACCTCTAAATACTTATTTTCAGAACATTGTCTGTTACCTTTTAAACCTACAGCAATGTGGGCTAGCTTACACGTCTATTAGATTGCACCTTGCAGCATTAGCTGCGCATTTGCAAAACAGACAACATTTGTTCTTGTTACAAAGTTCCTGTTATCAAAGCATTTATGGAGGGCTTAAAAAGTTATACCACCAAGAATTCCTCCGGCACCAGTGTGGAATCCTAATGTTGTACTTACAAGACTTAAGGGTCCACTCTTTGAACCACTACATAAGTGTCCTTTACAGTTTCTCTCTTGAAAAGTGGCATTCCTCATTGCAATCACTTCATTAAGGAGAGTTGGGGAGCTACAGGCATTAACTTTGGGAGAACCCTTCTTTCAGCTCCATAAAGATAGGGTAGTTCTTAACACCAATCCCAAATTCCTTCCCAAAGTGGTTTCTGTTTTCCATATTACCAATCAGTTGAGTTACCTGTGTTCTGTCATGAACCAGAACAAGCTCTTCACTGACTTGAAGTCAAAAGAGCTTTATTGTATTACATCAAAAGAACAAAAGATTTTCATAAAACAAAGCAACTATTTGTTTCATTTACATCACCTCACAAAGGCAATTCTATTTCTAAATCTGGCATTTCAAGATGGATTGTTAAGTGCATTCAAACTTGCTACGCAAAAGCTAAAAGAACTTTATACCCCCAGAGCGCATTCCACTCGCACAATAGGGGCATCTATGGCCTTTTTAGGTAACATTTCTATAGCTGACATTTGTAAATCAGCAACATGGTCTACACCACACACACTTACCAAACACTATTGTGTGGATGTACTATTACGGCACGTCAACAAGCCAATGTAGGGGAGGCATCTAGTGGTTAGCCACCTCTTAGAGATAATACTGCTATATAGTCTATGCAAAACATGCATACAGCACACATGCCTCGAACGGATCTAGGGGCAGATGTACAACTGTTTTTTTAAAGCGCACACGGGAATTCAGCCTGTTTGCGACAGCAAAATTGGTCAGCCCCATGTACAAACCATATTTTATGAGTCGCTAACCTATTAGCAACTTACAAAATATGGTTTGCGCCTCGCTATTAGGAAGGGGCATGCCAAGGGCGTCCCTTCTAATAGCGAGTCTGACTGCAATGTATGATTGTTTTGAGACCGCATTTGCGGTAGCGAAACACTCGCAGTTTACCACCCTTTTCAAAAGGGCGGTAAGAAGCTCGCAAAAAGGAAGGGGTCCCAGGGACCCCTTCCCCTTTGTGAATGGGTGTGAAAAAAATTGTAAAAGCAGGCAGTGGTCCCAGGGACCACTGCCTGCCTTTAAAAGATTAAACTGAAAAGTTTCATTTTTCTTTTTTAAATGCAGCCCGTTTTCCTTTATCGCCCACTAAACACCAGGGATTTATTTGGTGCATTTTTTTTAGGGTGGGGGCTGCCGAAATGGGCACGCCAATGCCCCCACCTCGCCACCATTACAGCCTTTCTGCCCTCCCCGGGGGGCAGATGGGGGCAGCAGCAACTAGTATGAGTGTTCCCAATTTGGGAAATGTGCAAATATCTACTGTTTCTAAACTCTATTTTGTTCCCATTTCAGAAATACATAGGTGTCTTTCATACCAATGTTTCCATGTATACATTTTCCCAGAGTAATTGCTATATACCCGCTACATAATAAAAAAACCATCGCAAGTCGCTGCTCAGTTTTTGGCTCTGGGTTCGTCGGGTTCTTGGTGAACCTACAAGTCCTATATATCCCCACAACCAGTAAGGTCCTGCCGATGTAACGGTATATTGCTTTCAAAGAGCTACCATAATTAGAAGAAGTTACAGGTGAAAACGTTGACACAAAAAGCTGCTTTTCTCAACTAATTTTCAATTTGTCCTATATTTAACTGTTAGTTTCTATAAAGAAACCTTGAAGGATCTACACAAATGACCCCTTGCTGAATTCAGAATTTTGTCTACTTTTCACAAATGTATAGCTTTCCAGGATCCATTATTGCTTTCATACCCATTTCTACCATTAACTGACAAAAGTCTGTCATTCCCTAAAAGCTGGGAAAATGGTGATTTCAGCTCCACAAACCCTATTTTGATACCATTTGCAGGGAAAAAAACAGACGCTTTCATTTGCAGCAGTTTTTTTCCCATTTTTAGCCCCCAAGACCCCCCCCCCCCCCCCAAAATGTAGCTGTATTTTGGCTTTAGAATCCCCATGATGTGTTTGCGTGGATACTTTATGTGGTCTAAAAGTTACAGTCCAAAGCGCAAACTACCCCAAATAACCAAAAAAGGGCTTAGGACAGGGGGAGAAAAGGCCTAGCAGCGAAGGGGTTAAGGAAAACGGGCTGCGTTTAAAAAAAAAAAAAAAAAGAAACGCTTTATTAAAAAAGCAGTCACAGACATGGTGGTCTGCTGACCCCAGCAGGCCACCATCCCTGTGAGTGCTAGCCATTCGCAAAGGGGTCGCAAATTGCAACGGCCTCATGAATATTACTGAGGCACGCAATTTGGGACCCCATTGAAAATCGCAAACAGTGTCCGAGACACTGTTGTACATTCACTTTTGCGAGTCACTATTCAACGTAATTTGAGACTCGCAAATGTCAATATTCGTACATCTGGCCCTATGTTACTTACTCAGTAAGCATCGGTTCTTGGCATGTAGCGCTGTAGATTCACATGTCCCCAACTGTAGTTGTTGCAGTTCTCATTATTTACTTAATCTATGAATGGACATCTCTTTACTACACTCACTTACTCCATTCTCACCCTCTCGCGGGTTAACACTCTTAACATTAGAGTCGATACCCATGCGCACTATCTCCAAAATGAGGAGTCCCCTTACCTCATGATAGGAAAGACTTCTTCAAAGTAAAACAGCTTGCCAACATCTGGACCCAATGCTAGATGGCAGGAGTATGCAAATAATGTGAATCTACAGCTCTACATGCCAAGAACAAGTGCTTACTGGGTAAGTGACATAATCCTTTTGTCTCTTCTTATCTTGATGATTGGTTGCTAAATGCCAGTAGCTTCCAGAAGGTTCTTCAGGATTTGCAGGTAACCTACAGTGTTTTATAGAATTTGATGGTTCAGATCAGTCCCAATAATTCTTGTCCAGTGCTGCAGAATCTGTGCCTAGGGCCTTTGATAGATATAAACGGGGGGAAAAGTGTATATTTCTTTGGAGAACTGTTTTTTCTTATTTTTTCTTTTAACGGAGTCAGATCCAGGAGCTCACCAGATGTCAGTTTTTCTCAGTGTAATGGCTTTCTGTGTATTTTTGTGTAATGAATGTCTACATATGGGACATGCACAGTAGTTCCTAAGGAACCAGGTTTACCCTTGCCCAGTACAGTGGGATAGCAGTTGAAACATTCAGCAGCAGCTCTTCAATCCTTTCCGTGATGGACTGAAGTCTGGATCATATTGATTGAATTTCATTCCAACAATTCTTCTCATATAAGTCCTTAATAAAACATAATTCATGTTTGGTTAGTGGGCTCACGTCCGTCAGCCATATTTCTCTGAAGAAATCACTTTATCACAGAAATATTGTAATTTAAAGTCTGTCCATTATGCCCTGAAGTTAATTCTTGCCTCCAAAATGTCCACATCACTTGCTTCACAATAACCCAATGATCATATTATACCTGAACTCGCATTTAAATGGATATTTGGGCAACTTGGCATTAGTTGATCACTCACGCTCTTTCTGTAGCAGTGGCTCATCTACGTGTCCAGATTGTACAAGCTGATGTCATAAGCAGTTCCAACTCTTAATGAAATGGTCGTCTGTAGTAAAGTATTTGGATAGATCTTCTATCACTACGAACACCACAGATACCACAGGTAAACCTTTTACTAGCCCTGAAAAGACCAAATGCCATACTCTGCAACCAGATACCAAGAGGCCAAAATGGGATAACTATTTTGATGAATTGATCTTTCTTAATCTCTAATGCAGTACCATAAATATTCCTAATACTAAAGGTTATGTTCAAGTTGAAAGAATATAAAATGAAAATGATGCTGATAGCATAGTAGTGGACTTGATTCCCTAACACCTGGAGGCAGGAGACATTTATTGTAAAGTGAATCAAAATCTTAAATGGTCTCAGTGAGTCACAGAAGTTTGTGTTTTATCTGAAAAGCAAAATAACTGTGAAGCAGTTGGTCGCCAGCAACACACTGAGCAGAGGAACACTGGGGTTGGGGATGTCACTACGAACGAAATGCAGGTGTGGGACTGGAGTTGAAAGACTTGTGAAAAGATTGATTAACAAAAAATGATGGTTAGACTGATTAATTTTTGGTTTGTTTTTCAGCATAATAACAATGTTGTGTTGGCTCCTGAGGACTGTGCATGAGCATGAAAATGCATTAAATTGAGTTTGCTCAGACCACAGACCCTACCACCGAACCAGCGACCCCACCACCACCCTCCGCACCTGGACCCCCGTCAGCACAGAAGACACCACCCACACGATGAACACCATCCACTCAGGCTCCCCAGCCAACCCCTGCCCACACCACATCTTCAACAAAGCGGACGCCATCATCGCACCCCAACTCCGGGACATCATTAACAACTCCATCGCATCCGCCACATTCCCGGAGAGCTGGAAGCACGCGGAGATCAACTCCCTCCTGAAGAAACCCACCGCAGACCCCACTGACCTCAAGAACTTCCGCCCCATCTTGCTCCTCCCCTTCCCTGCAAAAGACATCGAGAAAACCGTCAACAAGCAGCTGACCGACTCCCTCAACCCATCGCAGTCCGGATTCCGAGCGAACCACAGCACCGAGACCGCCTTCATCGCAGCCACCGACAACATCAGGACCCTGCTGGACAACGGGGAAACTGCCGCCCTCATCCTCCTCGACCTATCGGCTGCTTTCGACACGGTCTGCCACCGCACCCTGAAAACCCGCCTCCACCACGCCGGAATCAAGGAAAGGCCCTGGAATGGATCACCTCCTTCCTCTCCGACAGAACCCAAAGAGTCTGTCTCCCGCCCTTCCGCGCAGCAGCCACCAAGATCATCTGCGGCGTACCCCAAGGCTCCTCGCTCAGCCCCACCCTCTTCGATGTCTTCATGAGCCCCCTCGCAGCCATCGCACGCAAGCACAACCTCAACATCATCTCCTACGCCGACGATACCCAACTGATCCTCTCCCTCACCAACGACCCCGCCACCGCCAATGCCAGCTTCCAGGAAGGTATGAAAGACGTCGCAGAATGGATGAAGCTCAGCCGGCTGAAACTGAACTCAGACAAGACGGAAGTCCTCATCCTCGGCCCATCCATCTCCGCCTGGGACGACTCCTGGTGGCCCCCGGCTCTGGGCACCCCCCCCCCCCCCAATCCCACGGACCACGCACGCAACCTGGGTTTCATCCTCGACTCCTCCCTCACGATGACCAGGCAAGTCAACGCCGCCACCTCTTCCTGCTTCAACACCCCCCGCATGCTCCGAAAGATCTTCCGTTGGATCCCCACTGGAACCAGGAAGACAGTCACCCAGGCCCTCGTCACCAGCCGACTGGACTACGGGAACGCTCTCTACGCAGGGACCACTGCCAAACTTCAGAAAAGACTCCAGCGCATACAGAACGCATCCGCACGACTCGTCCTGGACATCCCCGACACAGCCACATCTCCGCCCACCTGAGAGACCTGCACTGGCTCCCCGTCAGCAAGAGGATCACGTTCAGACTCCTCACCCACACACACAAAGCTCTCCACAACATGGGTCCCGAATACCTCAACAACCGCCTCACGTTCTACACACCTACCCGCCAGCTCCGCTCCGCAAGCCTCCCCCTCGCCGCCGTTCCACGTATCCGCAGAACCACCACCGGAGGAAGATCCTTCACCTACCTAGCGGCCAAGACGTGGAACACCCTCCCCACCCACCTACGACTGACCCAGGACCATCTCTCCTTCAGGAAGCACCTCAAGACCTGGCTCTTCGAGCCCCCCCCCCTCCCCTCCCCTCCCCTCCCAGCGCCTTGAGACCCTCGCGGGTGAGTAGTGCGCTCTATAAATTTCGTGATTGATTGATTAACACAAAATATACTGAACTGTTGACCAAAAGTATCTATGAAACATTTATTTGTGATTATGGCTGTAAGATGAAGGTCAAGTTAAGACAAAAAAAAAAAGATAAAAAAAGTGTTGGTGATTTTTTTCACATAATGTTGTGCAGCATTCATCCATTATTAGTTGAAATTGATTAAAGTTCTATAGTGGACTTGTTATTGGAGATTTACAGTGCTATTTTATCTCTTAGAATAATAATAATCCACATTTGTAAAGCTCGAACAATCACCCATAAGGGTCTCTAGGCGCTGGGGGCCGTCGGGAAGATTAAGCAAGCTATTGCCCAGAGTCACATGGTGCTGGGCTAATCTGCCGCCGGGGATCGAACCGTGATCCCCAGATTCCGGAGTCAGTCGCCCTGGCCGCGGCGCCACACCTCTTCCTAGAAGATGACTGTCTTGCTGGCCAGATCTTCTGTTCAGTGGCCATGGAGTCCTCTTGCTGAAGAACCTTTAATCATTACATTTGGTATCATGGTGGGGGAAATTCAAATCTTTTAGAGGTTTAAGCCTTTACAAAAACAAGTTTTAATTTTAAATTTGCAGTATTAAAATAGTATAGTAGTGTCTGCAGAGGGGAAATATTGTGGGGGTGGATATTTCGGTTTGAGAAGTGTTCCAGATCTTACACATAAGTGGAGATAGTCCATATTTATGAATTATAGGTAGATACCCATGATGGAGAACGAGGATTACAAGTAAGTAATTTTATGTTTATTTTTCTAAACATCTCAATACCTTTACCTATTTTGGCTACGCGGGTAGCACAGATTTTCTAAACTTGTTACTTAACGAATGATTAATAATCGTGTGTCCTCAACCTGGGCTGATCATTTAGGAATCTTTGATTTGATTTCTGACCAGGCATGATCTTCAAATTGCATAATGGCATTCTGCCTTGTATATACAGAGGTGCTTATTTTCACTAACCCATTAATTGGCTTTTCTTTTCCTCTCTCATCAGAACATCTGGTCAGACATCTGCAAATGCACACTCATCTCGAAGCCATGCTGTGTTTCAAATCATTCTGCGAAGGAAAGGGAAAATGCATGGAAAATTTTCCCTAATTGACTTGGCTGGCAATGAAAGAGGAGCAGATACGTCCAGTGCAGATAGGCAAACAAGACTTGAAGGTGCTGAAATCAACAAAAGTCTTTTAGCCCTTAAGGTACCTAGAGCTACAGTTTATTTCTTTACGTAGTTTTTGTTGAAGGATTGCTAGAGATTTATTTTTCGTAGGTGGCATATTATAAATATATCATTTAGAAATATGTTTTTTTGCTATTTCTATACCTGATTTTCTTAACTCTGATACATTGCAAACTTAGTTTGCTTCTTTTCTACTGTTGTGGAAACGTCTGACGTTCTTTAGCCAAAACGTTTCATTCACAACCAATTTGAGTTCAGATATTAAAGTTTTTTTTGTATTCCTACCGAACTGCTTATAAGAACCCATTTTCACTCATTCATATTCTGGTTTTTTTATGCTAACATGTCATAGGTGATTAAAGACATGCATTTATTGTGCCAGCATGTTTTTTCTCCACAGGCATCCTCATTGTTTTTTTATCAAAAATAGTGCTCCTGAATTCTTTCAGCAACTTGCTGCATTGCTTTATATAAAAATACAATAAATCACATTGACCATGTTGTGACAAATTCTTCCCTTCTCTTGTAAGAGCAAGTATCTTATATATGTGCTTAGTAAAAAAACTTGTTTAAGCATTCAAGATCAATTCTAAATGGAAAAGCTATGCTCACTTAGGATATAAGTGAATACAATGTTTTTGGTATTCCGTCATTGATTTATTCTTAAATCCAAATTCTTCAATGTGTTGCATGCATACAATTGTAAAACTGTTATAAATTACTTAGATTATTTGATTGGAGCTATAACCATGAAAAAGAGCAATAACTTTAATTTACGAAAAATAAGAGGAACAGACCTGTATTTAAATTGCAGGAATTGGTAATTTGCATTATGGGTATCAATTCCACATCATCCATACACAGGTAAAAAGATTAGGTGGTATGTGAGACGAAACAAGTTGTTCATATCTATTAAAATTACAAAATGTTAAATATCCTTTAGCAAAACATTTCAAAGAATGAGGACATAACATCACACTTATCCATTAACAAATACTGGAAATGACACAGAGAAATAACAAAGGGAGAAAACTAAAAGAAAAACTTCTAAGATAGAAAGCATTTTGGAGTGAAAACATGGAGGCATGGAAACCTACAGGAATTAAATATTATACTAATTCTGTTTTCTTGAATAAGAGGTGAAATACAACTTGGAAATTACAAATAACTTTTAAACCATTCTGTTAATGTAAAGGGATTCGAAATTGGGGACTAAAATTAAGTTGGTGCTTCTCTTAATTTGTAGGAGCAGTACAAGTATAGCAAATGGAATCTTCTATGGAATATTGATGGCCTCAATTGAAGCACAGTTGTGCACAGGCAAAAAGAGAGCGTGCATTAGGAGCAAAAGAAGATTTGAGTCTAGCACATCCCTTCACCTTTTGGAAATCAAACTACGTTTTGAAAAGCTCCAACCTTCCCTTTTTTATTTATAAAGTAAATACAGTATTTCATCATTTGTGTTTGATGCATGCCTGTATCATTAATTTTGTTGTTTTGAGGTTCAAATTATAGAAATTTAGCGAGGGTCCCTGGCTCCAATCCGTATTTGAATAGGAATGACAGGATATCAAAAGGTTAGGTACCTTCTGAATTAGAGCATAGATTTAGATTTATAAATTATTGTCACTTGTACAAGTTACTGATCAACCGCGCAAAAACTGATAGTCAGATGTGTGAAATGTATTTGACATACTTTTACCAGGACTGCCTACTCCTACATTATCATTTCTCATAATATAACAGTTAAATATGTTAGAATATTTAAGTTTTGTTTATTAATGGTGTCTACATCACGGGTGAGAATGTTCCAAACTTCTCTTACTCCTGTCTCATAGCCTTTTATTTTAGTATGCTAGTGACAAGATAGCAAACTGGTTTAAAGCTTAGCGTTTTGCATCCCTATGCAACCAGTGCGACCGACCCAATCCAGCTCCCTTCCCCGCTCCCGCTTCCCAGCTGTCCAGCCCTCCCCGACCCCTACTTAATGGCGGACACTGCGGGGACAGGCGAGCAAGACCACTGACTCATTGTTAGTGAAATTGCTCTCCCTCCCTCGCAGCTCCATCATTAAGTGAGGCCTTCCCCCGAGCCCCTGCACTCTTGAGTGTTGGTGTTCGAGGCCCTCCTCCACCCGCAGGTTTCACCTGCGCCTCATCCCTGGTGGTCCAGTGGACCTCTGTCTCCATTCTCTGGCTCCACTTTTTCTCTCCTTTTTCACTCGTTTTTTTCCCTCACTTCTATCTCCCCCCTTCACTCTCCTTCTGGGTCTTTCCTCCATTTTCTATCGTTTTCCCCTCATTTCAAGCTCCCCCCTTCACTGTCCTTCTGTGTCTTTCCTCTGTTTTTCACTCGTTTTTACCCTCATCTCAATCTCCCCCTTTGACTCTCCTTCTGTGTCCTCTGTCTTTACTTCACTCTTTCTTGCACTTTTGCTGCCTTATTTTCACTTTTCTCACTTTTTGCCTTTTTCATTTTGACCTTTTTCAGTCCGTTTTTCCCCGCCGCTGCTGCCCCCGCGGCCCCTAACCCCAGCACGACCAGTGCGACCGGCCCAATGTAGCTCCCCTCCCCGCTCCCGCCTCCCAGCTGTCCATCCCTCCCCAACCCATACTTAATCGCACAGCGGGTGCCCCGCCGGCACGACAAAGGCAAGCCCGTATGCGCCCGTCCGCGACCCGACTGCGACCAGTGCCAGGAACCCTGGATGTCTGCACCGCCAACGCTACGACCCAGCGGCACTCCATGCTCTCAACCCAGGTCGCAACAACAACTGCAAGCTAGCATCACCAGCCGACACCCACGGACCCTTCAGTTGTCACCGCTGCCGGCACACCTGCAGCACCGCCAAGACCACGGACCCAGCGCAACCCGCCAGCAGGAACACAACCGAACCACAGACCCTGCAATGCATCCTCCTCAACGTCCGATCCCTCCACAAACACGCCACCGAAATCTGGGACCTCCTCGACAGCACCACCCCAGATATAGCATTCTTAACCGAAACCTGGACCAACGCCACCTCGGGACCGGACATTGCCATCACCATTCCCCAAGGATACAAGATCTCCAGGAAGAACCGCCCCACCCGCCCGGGAAGAGGAATCGCCATCGTCCACAAATCCACCCTCCGCCTGAACACACTCCCCGACGAACCCACAGACCTGATGGAACCCTTCACTTCAAGATACTGGCCAGCCCTACCTCCACCTTCCGAGGAACCCTCATCTACCGACAGGACCCTGCGGATTTTTCGCCAACTCTATCACGGACATCAACTCCCCACATGCCATCGCGTCCACCAACTACACCCTACAGGGAGACCTCAGCTTCCACCTCGACAACCAACTGGACCCCAGAACCACATCTCTCCTGGACAACCTCCACAACATTGGACTCTGCCTGATTGTGACCGAACCCACGCACTCAGCAGGACACACCCTCAACCCCCTCTTCACAACAGTAAACTCAATCACCTTCAGCCACACCACCAAACTCCCATGGACTGACCATCGATGCGTCCACTTCACCTTCAGCACACCCACCATCCACAGACACCAGCACCTGCTTCCACGAAGAAACTGAACCAGAATCACCGACGACCAGCTAACCTCATCTCTCAGCAACTCCACCCCAACCATCGCGGAAAACGACGACCCCAAAACCACAGCCCGAACCTGCACAGATGGATCTCCGACAGCGCCAACACCATAGCACCCCTCAAGAAAAACAACACCCATGCCAAGAAAGCTAGATGATTCACCACCGAACTTCGAGAGTCCAGATGCACTTGCCGCCGCCTCGAAAAGGCCTGGAGGAACACCAAATCCACAGAAGCCCACAACCACTTCAGAGCCGCCAGCAACACCCACCACCAACTCATCAGAAAAACGAGGAAAAAAGTGATTGGAGACAGAATCTCCACTCAAGCACACAACAGCAAAGAACTCTAAAACATCATCAAGGAGTTCGCCCTACCCACCAGCGAGTCCACCAACATCCCTCTCTCACAAGACCTCTGCGACAAACTCAGCACCTTTTTCCACCACAAAATCAAGAGCATCTACGACCACTTCGAAGACAACCAACACACTGAACCCTCACCAACCACCCCCGACACCCTTAAGCCAGCGATCGACAACTGAATAGCCCTCACCACCGAAGACACACTGAAGACGATGAAGTCAATCCACTCCGGGGCCCCCACGGACCCCTGCCCCACCACATTTTCAACAGAGCTGCCGACACCATCGCACCCATGCTCTGCCACACCATGAACCGCTCCCTGCCATTCCCGGACGACTGGAAACATGCTGAGATCAACCCCCTTCTGAAGAAACCCTCGGCGGACCACACCGACCTCAAACACTACAGACCCATCTCCCTGCTCCCGTTCCCAGCGAAAGTCATCGAGAAAGCCATCAACAGCCAACTCACCACATTCATCGAAGAGCACAACATCCTCGACTCCTCCCAATCCGACTTCAGAAAAAAACACAGTGCGGAAACGGCTGTCCTCACAGCGACAGACGGCATCTGTAACTTACTGGATAAAGGAGAAACAGCAGCCATCATCCTCCTCGACCTCTCAGCGGCGTTAAACACAGTCTCTCACCGCACCCTATTACGCAGACTCCACGACGCAGGGATCCAAGACAAGGTCCTCGACTGGATCCGCTCCTTTCTCTCCGGCAGAACGTAGCGGATCAGACTCCCCCATTTCCTGTTGGACACTACACCTACCACCTGCGGAGTCCCCCAGGGGTCCTCCCTCAGCCCTACGCTCTTCAACGTCTACATGGCTCCGCTCGCCCCCATCGTCTGAACCTACGGACTCAACATTGTCATACGCAGACGACACCCAACTCATCCTCTCCCTATCCAACAAACCCAACACCACCAGACACAACTTTCGAGAAGGCATGGAAGCAGTCGCCAAATGGATGAAAAACAGCTGCCTACAACTAAACACCAACAAAACGGAAGTACTCCTCATGGGCCCAAACCTCGACGCCTGGAACGACACCTGGTGGCCCCCCCGCTCTCGGAAGCTCGCCCACCCCCACGGACCACGCACGCAAACTGGGATTCATCCTGGACTCGGAGCTCAAAATGGATGGCCAGATCAACTCAGTCTCGTCCTCCTGCTTCCACACCCTCCGCCTCCTACGTAAGACCTTCAAATGGATCCCCCTCGAACACAGAAAGACCGTCACTCACTCCCTGGTCACCAGCTGGCTCGACTACGGCAACGCACTCAAAGCCGGAATAAACAAAAACCTAACCCGCAAGCTACAGAACATCCAAAACGCTGCCGCAAGACTGGTCCTCAACCTGCCAAGAACTTGTCACATCTCCCAGCACCTGCACACACTCCACTGGCTCCCCATCGAAGCTAGAGTCAGCTTCAAGATGCTAACCCCCGTGCACAAGGCCTTCCACGACACAGGACCAGCATACCCGAACAGCCGACTCAAATTCCACGCACCCCAAAGGACCCTGCGATCAGCCCAGCTCTCCTATGCCGTGGTCCCTCGCACCAGAAAGACCAGATCGGGAGGCCGCTCCTTCTCCTTCCGCGCAGCCAGAGCCTGGAACGACCTTCTGCTCCACCTCAGACAGACCACATCGCACCCCATCTTCGCAAGGAACCTCAAAACCTGGCTCTTCGACAGACCCCCTCCTTGATGGACTGGAACCTGCGACTCCCCCACCCCCCAGCGCCTTGAGACCCTTACGGGTGAGTAGTCACCCTTAATAAACACCTGATTGATTGATCGATCCCTATTGAAAAGTAATGTTAAAAGCTGTAAGATATACTTTTTTTGTAAGTCTTTAACATTGAAATGCTGGGCCATCTTGCTTTTGTGGGTACTGTGTTCATTCAGTTGCTTTGTTATCTTCTTCTTTGCTCCTAGGAGATTACCATGGAATAATTGTTTAATTTGATTTCTACTTTTTTAGGGTGGGTGAGGTAGACCAGTGGTGTAAGGTTCTGTGTGTGTATATTTGGGTGCTGAGATGTTTTTTTTTAACATTTTGTTCTGCTAGCAGTTTTTTTCATTTTATTTTGACAGAACACTCTATCTTTCTGCCTACTTACTTTGTACCTTTCTGCCTCCCTAACTTTCTATCTCACTTCATTTGATCTGAGACGTGACAACCTCACTGAAGACAAAAGTAGGGAAATAACACTGACTCAGGTTGACACAAAAAAGGGCACTAATTGGATTACAAGTAGTCCTCCTTGGGGGGAAGATTCTATTTTTTGCTAGTGGATAACTGGATATTTCTTGTGTGCTTTTCATTTCAGGAGTGCATCAGAGCCTTGGGCCGAAACAAACCTCACACACCATTTCGTGCGAGTAAGCTCACACAAGTCCTCAGGGATTCGTTTATAGGTGAAAACTCGCGCACTTGCATGGTAAGTTTGCTTTTTTTAGGTCTTGTCTACCAGACAAAAAGACCTGTCCGCTTACAGGGGGCTTAGACCCCGCCCAATTCTTACAGTTGATTGGCTTTATCGTCATTCTTATTTGTTTGTTTTTTATCCATTGGCTCGTGTGGGCTTTCATTGTCTTCTTGTGTTTGCCCCTCCCTTAGAGCATAGCCTTGTTACTTGTGTCCTTCACTGGTTATTTTTTAGGCATTTTCTTCTGCATTTTGGTTAAGCATTACATGAAAATGCATAATTTTCCCCAACTATCTCCCTCATGTACTGCTCTACTCGCCTCTGCTGCGCTTTTTTGCTTCTCACCCATTTCCCATGCTTTGCGCTTCTTCACCCTACATTTTATTCTCACCCATGTGCTTCTCTGCCCCTGCTCCACCTTCCTGTCTCCCCCATGTGCTTCTCTTTTCGTGTAGTCAATGTTGCTCTCGTGCCCGTAGTGTTGCATTCAGCCTTCTGCCCTCCTTGTTGCATTTGCTCCCCACCCTCTTATTGGTTCCTCCCCCACCCCTGAGTTGCTTTCTGCCCTGTCTTCTTGTTTCTGCCCTCTTGTTGTTTCTGCCCCCGTCCTCGTGTTGTTTCTGCCCCCGTCCTCGTGTTGTTTCTGCCCCCGTCCTTGTGTTGTTTCTGCCTCTGCCCTCGTGTTGTTTCTGTCCCCGCCCCCTTCTGTCCCCGCCCATGTGTTGTTTCTGTCCCCGCCCTAGTGTTGTTTCTGCCCCCGCCCTTCTGTTTTTCCACCCCTGCACCCATGTTTCCGCTCTACCCCTCATGTTGTTTCCTCCCCCTTGTTGCTTCCTTCCTAGTTTTGCTTCCACCCTCTATTTGCTTCCACCCGCCCTTGTGTTGTTTCTACTCTCCCATCCTAGTGTTACCTTCCTCCCACCCTCCCAGTTTCTTACACCCCTTATGTATTGCTTCTGTCCCCCTGCTCTTTCTGGTCCTTCATTCCCCCTCCCTCCATGTATCTTCCATCCCCTCCCCGCCCTTAGAGTTGCTTCCTCCTCCCTCCTCACCCATTGTGTTACTTCCCCCTCCCGAACATCCAGTGTGTTGCTTCTAGTGTGTTTCTTCTTCTCCCGCCACCCAGTGTGTTGCTTTCTCTTTCCCCACCTGCTGTGTTGCTTTTCCTCCCCCCACCCGCTGTGTTGATTTTCCTCCCACACCCGCTGTGTTGATTTTCCTCCCACACCCGCTGTGTTGATTTTCCTCCCACTCCCGCTGTGTTGATTTTCCTCCCACACCCGCTGGGTTGATTTTCCTCCCACTCCCGCTGGGTTGCTTTTCCTCCCTCCACCTGTTGTGTTGCTTTTTCTCCCCCAACCGCTGTTGGTTTTCCTCCTCGCAATGTTTTGCTTTCTTCCACCACTGTGTTGCCTTCTCTTACCCATCCAATTTGCTGCTTTCCCTCCCTCATCCAAAGTGCTACATCCCCAACCCCCACCTACTGTGCTGCTTCTCCTTGCTGCTTTTCCTACACTGTTCTGCTTTCCTCTTCCCCTCACACACTGCGTTGCTTCCTCCTCCCCCACCCACTCTGTTGCTTTCACAGCAACCACTTTGTTGCTTTCCCCGTACCTACTCTGGTGCTTCCCTCACCCCATACACTGCATTGCTTAACCCACTGTGATGCTTTTCTCTTCTCCACCCATTGTGTTGCTTGCCTTTCTCCATGCATTGTGTTGCCTAATTGTGTTGCTTCCCTCCCTCTCCTGACCCACTTTAGAGGTGCACACGTGAGTGATGGCACGCCTTCAAAGTGACATGGCCGCATCATAGCATCCTTTTTAGGTTGAAGCCTACCAGTCACTAAAGGCATTTTTGTGACATTCAGAATGCTGACCTAGGAATGCATTCTGTCCGTTACTTACCATTGGCTTTGTGGTTTGTAACTCAAATTTGGTGGCATTCTATTTGCTGGCTTTATTTTCTTTAGGTTGTTCAGCTTGAGTTTATTCCTTCTGTTGCTCAGACCTTATTTACTGTATTCTTCCACAAACTCGCTTTCTGTAAACAGGCCTTTAAATCTTGTTCTCATCTTGTCACATTTGCTGTGCATTCAAAGACCGAGGTTAAATGTCAAACTCGCTCTTCCGAAGGAGCTTGGTGTTTACTTTTCTTTCTCTGACGTTAAAGTGAGAGGAGTTATATTACAATCCTGCTAAGTATCCATGTAAGAGAAGAGGGTGTAGGATTTTTTTCCCCTAGCACACAGAAAAACATGAACTGTGCTGATGTTTCAGAATATATCAGAATTAGTACAAATGAAGCACTGTTTTTTAAATTCTGAACTGTGGTGGAAACATATTTAAATACTAGGTGATGGCATTTGCACACATTATCGTTTGTGTGCAATAAAACTGTATTTCGGTGAAAATGTAATGGTCATTTCCATTTAAAATGTGTTTTCTGTAATGGCAGTGCGCTACCACACTATGCATACTCCACACTAAGCCACTCCACTCTATGCCCTTCTACTCTGCCACGCCACTCCATTCTTCAACACTCCACTCTAAGACCTGCTACTTCATTCTACGTCCCTCCTCTCTAAAACACTCTGACACACCTTTTGACTACACTCCACTCCAAGCTGCGCAATTCACTCCACAACGCAACACGCCACTCCACTCTACACCCCTCCACTGCACCCAAATGTACCCCAATTTACCCCACTCCAATCTACTCCACTCCAATCTATCCCACTCCACCCAATCTACTTCACTCCACTTCAGTCTAACCCACACCACCCCAGTCTACCCCACGCCACTCCAATCTACCGCACCTTAATTTACCCATCACACTCCATCCCACCCCAATCTATCCCACCCACTCCAACCCACCTTACTTCAATCTACCCCACTCCACTACAGTCTACCCCATTACAATCTACCCCAGTCCACTCCGCTTAACCCAATCAACCCCACTCCACTCCACCCCACCTCCATCTACCGCACTCCACTCAAATCTGCCCCAATCGACCCCACTCCAATGTACCCCAATCCAACCCACTCCACTACAATCTACCTGACTCCACTCCAACCTACCCCACTCCACCCCAGTCCAATTTACTCATATTATGCCAATTTACCCCCACTCCAAACTCCACTGCAATCCATCCAGATCCTCTCCACTCTACGCTACCCCACTCCACCCCAGTCTACTATACTCTACTCAAATCTACCCTACTGTGCTCCAATCTACTCCACTCCCCAAATTCACTCCAATTAACCCCACTCCAATCAACCCCAATCCACCCCACTATTCTACCCCAGTCCAACCAACTCCACACCAATCTACCCGACTCCACTAGTCTACCTCACTCCACTGCAATTACCCCACTCCAGTGCAATCCACCCCACTCCACTCTACCCCAGTCCAATTTACCCCACTCCACTGCAATCTATCCAACTCCTCTCCACTCTAATGTATCCAACTCCATCCCAATCTACCAGTCTGCCCACTCCAATCTACCAGTCTTCTACACTCCAATCTACCCAATTTACCCCACTCTGCTTTCCTTTACCCCACTCCACTTTCATCTACCCCACTCCACTCTACCCTAATCTGCCCCACTCCACTCTAACCCACTCCACCCAGTTGGGTAGATTGGGGGAAGGTAGACTGGAGTGGGGTAGACTGGACTCCAGTCTACCTTCCCCCAATCTACCCAACTCCAATGTACCTATCCCTAATCTACCCTACTCCAATCTAGCCCACTCCAAACTAGCCCAATCTATCTCATTCCATTCTACCCTACGATATCCACCCTGTCTACCCTACTCCAATTTTCCCAACTCCACTCCAGTCAACCCCCACTCCACTCCAATCCACCCTGCTTTATTCTTCTCCAAACTACCCCACTCCATTTCAGTCTACCCCAATGTATCCCACTCCAGTCTACCCCAATCTGCCCTACTCTAACATACCCCACTGTAATCTACCCCACTCCAAACTATCCCACTCAATTCCAATCTACACTAATATATCTCACTCCACTCTACCCCAATCTAACCTACTCCAATCTACCCCACGCCAATCTTCCCCACTCCATTCCAACACAATCCAGTCTACCTCACTCCCATCTACCCCACTAATCTACCCAACCCCCCACTACAATCTACCCCAATCCACTCCACCCTACTCCAATCTGAAACATCCACCCCATTCGACCCCACTCCACGCCAGTCTACCCCATTACGCTCTACCCCATCTGACTAACTTTTAACCATGCAGAACAGCAACCACAATGGTGTACATAATGGTTAAAAAACATTGCCAAAGCCAAATAGCTCTTGCATAGGCGAGACCTTTTAGCTTTGCCAATGCTTATTTCTTTTTGGTTTCCTCTTTAGGCATGCAGCATTGCAATTGCTATCCTTGAAACAGGCCTTCACATGGTACTCATTCGAGAGAAAATTATGAATGTCATAGATTTTTCTGTGTGGACTTTATCAAAATAAAGCAACATTCATTAGGCATTTAAACAAGCAATAATAGCACAGTCAGTATTTAAGTACAGAACTGCGGTTCAGCTGAACTGAGTTTTTATTCACCTAGAACTTCAATTCGACCAAAGATATATAATAACAAAACATATAACGAGTGTTTTCAAGGAAAAGAAAATTAGGATAAGAAGACCCCAGGTGTGTAATCAAACCAGAACCAAAGTAAAACAGAAAAAGGTGAAATGAAACATTAGCATAGGAGGTGTATTGGTTGATACACATAAGAGGCAGCAGTTTCTAATCAAAACAATTTTGGATACAAAGTATCAATCATTGTATCGGCAATATGGAAACGTTGTCTGATTCTTTAATGATTTCAACGGCGTTTCGACCCTTTCGACCCTTTAAGGATAATAGGGTCTCATCAGGACTAAGATTGCCTGGGGTTGGCTGAGTTTGGAAAGTGCCTTGGGACCCCCCTAACTGGACCATGTCACTACCTTTGCAGCTTGCATGCCCCTGTGAGGGAGAAAACGACAAAGTCCACACGGCACCCTGCCTGAAGGTATAGGTAAGTCACCCCTCTAGCAGGCCTCACATCCCTAAGACAGGGTGCACTATTCCACAGGTGAGGGCATATCTGCATGAGCAGATATGCCCCTACAATATTGGAGTCCATTTCCTGATATTGTAAGTGCCAGTGAAGCCATAGAGAGTACATGGACTGGAAACTAGAGAACTCAAGTTCCACAGCACCATGATGACTTCACTGAACACAGGAGTGTTTGGTACCAAACTTCTCCTCTCAATAAATCCACACTGATGCAAGTGTGGGATTTATTGTACCATGTTCCCAGAGGCTACCTCGGAGGTGCCCCCTAAAAACCTGTCAACCCAGGTGTGGCTCTGAACAGCTGTAGGCAGCCAGCCACCGCCAGGCATGTTTCTGGACCCTTGGGTAGAGAGCCCCTGCTCTCTGGTACCACACAAAATGTACATCCTGGACAGAGGTTTCATGCCTCCTCCTCAATGACGGTCCAGTGCTCAAAGAGGGGAGCTTCAAAGGCCTGCCACGTTTGTAATGCAACCCCCAGCCTCTGCTGCTGGCAGAAGATGGCAAACCTTGGTTTACACCCCCACTATAGGCGAGGAAACCGGCAGGAACAATTCAAAAGAAGAGGTGTGTCCACCTCTACTAACCCCAAGGCAAGGTGAAGAACAACTTTCAGTCCCTGCCATCTTGAATATGGGGAGACCCCTCCAATCAGGGCTAAGTCTATGCCTCCCTCCCACAAGAGGGTGGCATAATAGAGGGTGTAGGCACCCCAGGTGAGGTGCTCATTGGCCCTACCGGCTACTCCCCTAAAACACCCCCTTAAATATACTATTTAGGTGGCTCCCCCAGACCTAGAACTCAGATCTGCCACGATCTAAGAAAGAAAGACTGAAGACGCCTACAGCCTTGGCCCCAGCCCTAACCACCTGTCTTCAGCTTCTGCAATCCTGCGACTTCTGGAACACCTTGGAGGACTGCTGCCTTCAAAAAAGACTCTAATCTCCTGTGGACAGCGGACCTGCCCTGAAGAAACCTACTCCACGGACTCCAGATCCAGAGAGATTTGGTCTCGTGCCCACTCTGCCGTCCACACCCACAGGCTGAGTTGGAGTGGCTCACCTGTGCACTGAAGTCTCACTGGCGAGCCTGACTTTGTGTCCAGTGTTGGCTGGCCTCTCCACCCTCCATTACGGCGCATGCAGTGTGAATCCAGCGGCTCCTGTAAGAAGACTCAGACGTCGAAAGACACCCATGCACCCGAAGCCCCTGGGCCTTGGTAAGCTGAATCAACGGTGTCCCTACGACCCCCTACATCCCAACTTAGCTATGCTGTCGTGTGTCTTCCTTCTGCAACCTCGGGTACCACGGCTTCCGCCTCTTTTCTGCAAGAAGAATCCTCATTCAAAAGCATTGGGCACCCGACATCGAAATTGCACCCTTCACCCGGTCGCCCGTGTGCTTCTGGTCGTGTATGTTTCCTGCATTGTGGCCCCCCTTGTGCTTAACCTAACCCCCAAAGCCTAGTCCCTGCAACTGATATACTTACTTGGAAAGCATTGGGCCGAATTCCGATTTTGACCACCTCACCCAGCCACCCCTGCGCCTTTGGTGGTGTAGTTTGAATTGGACACTTTACCCTGCACACTTTTACTCCGCGTGCCATTACGCCACAGTTTTTACACCGCAAAATATTTTACAACGCAGGGCTCTACAACACAATCCATTACAACGCATTCCCCATTACAACCCAATTTACTATTCTAACTCCACCACGGGAATGCTTTGTAATAGTTTGCGGTGTAAATCCCAGCTTTGTAAATGATTTTGCTGTGTAAAAAATGCAGGGTAATGGCATGCGTTGTAAAGCATGCGGGGTAAAGGATGTTTCCCGTGCAGTTTTGGTACTCACCTGACCCTTGCTGACATTTGGCTTTGAAAACTGGGATTGGAAGTTTAATACTTAACTGTTTAACTGCACTATTGTTTTCCCCATAGGATAACATTGGACTGTGTTGAAAAGTGTTGATTTTTCAAAGTGCAGAGTATATTTAATTAAAAACGTACTTATCTTATTACGAAGACCTTGGTCTTAAAATAAACAAGCAGCGTATATTTTTCTGAAATTGGTCTGTATCTCCTTCTTGAGTCATGTGTCCATTACTGATCGCTGTTGTGCAAAATATGTCTTACATTCATCTGTGTTGGGTCTAAGGCTGCTCGCCCACACTGCCACTAATAGAGCACTTTGGGTTTTACATTGAGCCCTGTACACTTTTGGGGAACCCCTACACCGCGCTATACAAGTATAATTGTTTGTTTGATTGTTTTATCTTTGACAAGGGAGAGGATTTGGCGCAGTGGGCAGAGCTGCCGACTTGGGAACTGGGTATCTGGGTTCGCATCTCGCCGTCTGCTCAACATCCTGTGATTCTGCCCAAAGCACTTACTCTCCCTGTGCCCATGGACAGTGCCTGGATACCCTCACACGTGATAAGCTGTGCTATATAAATCTACAATTTACAATGTTGGTTATAAAAATTGGTATTCATGTATAATCTAGTTAGGAGCTTAGCTGATAGAAGTAAACTTGTATTTTGGTATGAATCTGTAAATTGTAAATAAAAATGTGGATGGTGATACTGTTGTCAACATTTTTCCTCTTGTGCTTTGTTGTAGACAGGTAGTTGCTGATTGTTTGTCCTGTGTTTGCAAGTGCCTCAGTTGTCATGGATGTCAATGCCCTTTTGTTTGCCCTTCACACAGTGATTGTAAAGTTATGTTTAGCTTCTCAATATGGTGCATTTATGTTTTCCGAAGAACAGTGTATGTGGAAACCCAAGTGTTTCTGGAGACTTTTTGCGTTTCAAACCCTAGGTTGGATAATTGTACCTTCAAACATCTTAAATTCTATTATTCTTGTGATTGCCCACAAACTGATCTGGTTTTCCTTTTCATGGACTGCATTTTGAAGCTTCATTTTGTTTAAATACTGGCTGTAATCAAATTACAACTACATGTAAAATTGTGGTTGTCTTTTTATTTGTTAATTATTCATCTCACCTTCTGAACATTTTTATTTAGTTTTCCATTTTTAAAAGTCTGTTCTAATCTGTATGATTCATCATCAGCATTGGAGTGAGCTCTGCTGTTAACATGACACCAATATGAGAAAGTTGGCGTAAATGTGTTTGCTAAATTTTGTGCCACCAGTTCTCTGGGCCCTCCATGAACTCCACGAGCGGCTTGGTCCATTTTAGCGAGTTCCTGGATGGAAGTTAAGGGATCGTACAGGAAGGGTACATTTTGGGAGCCAATCGTAATAATAATGTACCCTTATAATGATTCGGCCTTTAACTCCTGAAATTAGTCCGATAGATGTGATATTTTGTGTGACTAGTAGGTTTTCCTTTAACACAAAAATATATACATTATGCTAAAGGGAATGATCTCTGCTGTAATTTCGACCTAGTTCGCGTTTGTCGTTTTCTCATTTAAAATCTTATTTAAATTTCCACAGATTGCTACTATCTCACCAGGAATGGCATCCTGTGAAAACACTTTAAATACTTTAAGATACGCAAACAGGTATGTTTTTTGTTTTCAGAATGGAAGTATTTTAATGTGTAATATGGAAATTGTGCACTGTAGGACATTTTTATTGATCTAACTTTGCATATATGTTTTTAATTGTTTGTACTTGTAAAATATTTAACTATTTTCCTTTCCCATCAATATTTCTCTGCTTTCACTGTTTCCTCCTACTTTTTTGTCTTCACTGTTTCCCAACTCGTGGTTGAAATGTCAGTTTTTCCCTTATTCATGGTGTAGATTTCAAAACGTAACATCCTAATATACTTGTGTAATCAATACTGAAGTACTTGCTTTAAGGGGAAAAAAAACTACTGTTTGACTTACTGTTTTGTGATCCAACTGTATAGAGCACAATGTACTCTTGAGTTTGGCTCATAATATTTCTTTTTTAGAGAACTGTAAGCTACTTATAGTCATAAATTCCAACTTGATATGGTTACATCAAGGTTTGTGTTCTGGTATCCCTTTCATGTTGCCGATTTAAAGAGTACTATTTCTTACCTTTTGGCCATCTTGGAGTGCTGGAGTTCAGAATATGGTCAATGAAATTGTGAAAACCAAAGAGCAGTAAGAGATTTTAGAATAGCGTGTCCCAGCGTTAAATATACAGACAACAAGCATGACCGGTTTAAGGTAGGGAAATCAGATGGCGTATCAATTAAAGCTAAATTGGATTATGTCTACAGAGATTTTTGTTTAGTGGACGCAAGACTCTCACCCGACACAGTGGGCTCCTGCTATTTTTATAGTTGTTGGGGTAGGCAAGATCCAAAACACTGTTCAAATTAACTATTAGACTCGGTTTTATTTGTGTCTCCTGTAGTAACATTACAATGTAAGTGGATGTTAAGGGTGGTTACCATCCCCCCAATATAAATCATTCAACATTTTCAGCCAAAAAACTGGAGCCACAACTGGGTTCTATAGCTTTCTTCAGGACTAGAGACTGAATTACCCTCTCCTCATCTTTCTCTGTGAAATCTTGCATTATTGTGTGGTAGCCAAGGAGTATCAATGTGATAAGAATAAGCAAAAAAATGTTTATAGTAATAAACAAATCCTTCAGTCTGCAATCTGTTATGCTTATGTTGGAATGCAAATTCATATTGATGAAATATAGTATTACACCTGTATGGCTAAGAGAAATATATACTGATTTTCACCTAATTAAAATCAGTGTAGCTTTGGATCTTTTTTTCTTCATAAGGCCACATAAAAGCTGCTTAAACCCAGCCGTGTGATGATAAACACAGCAAACAGATGCAAGGCGGCACATGGGTTTCTTAATTTTTTTTGTCTTTCTGTAGATTTCCTATATGAAACTCTTACCCTTCTCTAACAAGAGAAGAACAGCTTGGAAATGGGTGCCAGGGCGTTCAGTCTTTAAATGTGTACTGTTGGACTTGGCCCTTTTTGCAGGGTCATCCCTGAACTTTTTGCCTTCCTCCTAGCCTTTTTTCTGGCATGGTCTTGGTGGTTTTAGGACTCTGGGCACTTTAGTACTGCTGTCCAGTGTAAAATGGGTGTGCTCTCTGTGGTAAACATGGTAAGATTGGTCTACACCTGTTCGGCGTATTTAATTTACCTGTCAGTCCCTTGTAAAGTGGTATCTCAGATACCCATGGCCAGTAAATTAAATGCTACTGGTGGGCTTGCAGCGCTGATTGCGCCACCCACCAAAGTAGACTTTCAAACCTGTCTCAGGCCTCTGCCATTGCAGGCCTGTGCGCGCAGTGTTACTGCCGCTGTGACATGGCACATAAAGTGTGTGCCACGTCTGAGACCATCCTTTTACTGCATGTCAGTCACCCCTAAGGTAGGCCCTATCTAGCCCTATAGGTAGGGTGCATTGTAGGTAAAAGGTAGTACATGTACCTTAAGTGCGTGATATGTCCTGGTAGTGACAAACAGCCATTTTGGTTTCTGACTGCTGTGAGGCTGCCCTCTCATAGGAATGCATTGTGGATTCCCTGATAAGTGTTTCAGTGGTAATTCTTGATATGAGAGGAGCAGCGTGGTCAAGTTTGTTATGTTTGGAATAGTAATAATAAATGCGGCGCACAGGTGTGCGCAGATTTATTATCGCTAGTTTAGAAATGCCACTTTTAGAAGTTGGCATTTCTGTTTGCCATGTGTATTGCATGTCTGGCTCTGGAGTGACAGGGGCTGGTGAGGTGTGTCTGGCTCCAGGGAGGGCAGGGTGAGGCTGAATAGGAGATCTGCATTTGGAGTAGTGGGAGGAGTCCCCTGACCCTGAATAGGTCTGTGCTTGCCTGGGTGAATGCTGGCTCCGCCCCTGTAGTGTGTCTGATGACTGAGCCCCCACCTGACAAAGGGGAAGAGGAGCCCGGTAAACAAAGTGCTCCACTACCCCCCAGAACCAGTTGAGACTGGTTCCCAAAGCCCTGTGCCAAGGGCAGACAAAGGAAAATTAAGTATATATACTGGGGCTGTAACCCCATGAAAGGGTTCTAAGGAAGCCGAGATCGGTGGAGACTTCGCTCCAGGTGCATTACCAGATGTGAAGAGCAGAGTCTCGCAGGCCCCTTTCTGCCGCTCTCTGTCTAATTCCGAGGGAGTGACTCGACGGAGACCAGAGGAGTTCCCAAAGAGCCCCAGTGAGTGGGGTCAATATGGTTTCCTGACTGGGACTTGAGAGGCACGGAGAGTGCCAGTGCAGAGTTCGTTTTGGCTGCATTGTAGGTGCCGAGAGCAGCACCCTATGGGCCCCATTGAAGGGGGCCCCCCAAAGGCACAGTTGATGCCGAGAGCATGGGCAGCTGCAACGAAGGGGGTCACTTCTTCTTTTGATAATGAGGAAGGGGTGAGTGGCACCCCCTACCCCAGTGCTCTACACACATTGCTTTTGCTGCTGTGGCAGCCAGAGGGCCTCTTGGAAGGCTTTAGCATTACTCCCCGATATTTCGGACAAAGGGCATTTGGGCCCCAGAGAAAGGCCAGTTGGCCTGGGGTCATGTTTGGTACCTATGTGTGCTGATTGGGTGCAAGGCCCTAAAAGATTGGATAATGCGTGTATGCGTAAGGTGATGTATGCACCTGGGGAGTGTTACCAAGGTGCTCTCCAAATTGCGATTTATGCATAATGTGTTTTATGCCTAATGTATTGCAGACATAATGCGTTTATGCTGCTAGGGCTTATGCGGAGTACAGTATTTTGCCAGTAGTTACTGGTTGTGTTTTATATTTGCTACTTGTGCTTTGTGATGGTTCTGACAGTGGCCCGATTGGCCCTGTCATGTATATAATTCCCTGTGAATTCCTACCTGGTGCCAGTTGGCACAGTGTATATTGTGTGATTATGATTCTAATGTGTTTTGGATAATACAAAGGTATTTTTATATAACCTTGTATGGAGTTTCTTTTGTGGTGTGCCTAGTATGTTGCTGCTGTGTGTGTTGCGCAAACGCTTTACACATTGCCTCTGGGATAAGCCTGACTGCTCGTGCCAAGCTACCAAGATGGTGCGCAGGGGTTATCTTTGGGGTGTAACTCCCTTGACCTGACTAGAGTGATGGTTTCTGCCTGACTTAGGCGCAAGCCCTAGCCAACCAGAAATCGCTTTTCTAACATGCACTATAATTCAGTGAGTGAAAAGAGTATGCTTAATTACCGGGTAAACCTTAACAATTACAATTATACGAGCAAGAAGCCTGGTAACACGCACTGGTGATTTATAGTTGAAATTTGCCAAAGAGATGCACAGCATAACATATGTATGGAACATCACCCAGCTTAACACTACAACGTGCTGTTCCTATGTATTACTGGAACCAGAAATGTTCCAAGAGACCTGTTGAGATGATATCAATGTGCATAACAATTCAAGGATTCTTTTTCCTCCTAACCAAAATTGATGTGCACAATGTAGTGTGTACATATGTCTTTTATCGGCTTGAAGCCTGTAACAGACAGGAAGAGGTAACTGATCAAGCCATAATCATGCCTTGCCAATGTGGTAAGGTAAAGAATTGTAGATATATAATATTTATAATATTTATGCATTGGATCCAGAAGGACGTTATAACAGACTATGGGATGTCATTGTGAATAGGCATGTGGTTCAGTGTGTTGGATTCTGGTGGCTTGAACATTATTTTTTTTGTAAAATTTCTCAGTGTTAAAATCCTTGTGGGGATTATTACAACATTCTGGAATCTTCTGAGAAGTAAATAGGTGGCAAACGGCAATTGTGTTGTCTGACAGATAGCTAAGTATTGGAAGTTGGAGGGAGCACTAACATGACTGTTCTAGAAGTGTTTGCTCGACTTTTATACATGGCCCTTGCCAAGATAGAGGACAGGGGTTTTCGGTCCTCTCCAGAACTTAAACCAGTCACCTTGGGTGGGGAGTGAGTGCGGTGAAAGGGTGCTACGATATATCAAGAGTTCTCCAGTATTGGGGTGTCTTTCATAGATTCACATGCTTGAATATTCCCCGTCGTCGGAGTGGGAGTCCCACGGTAAATAATATAGCAATATATACAGCCATAATATATATATATATATATATATATATATATATATATATATATATATATATATATATATATATATATATATATATATATATATATATATATATATATATATATATATATATATATATACATATACATAAGTAATCATATAAAAACAGAGATATAAGTAAGTGATAACATCAAGAATGTCCCTATATGAAATCTCCATAGAGATACATGGAAAGAGAAAAAAGACATTCGCTGTCTATCTCTGTCATTATGTTAGTCCAAACTACGGCCAATCAGGCGCCAGCTCCTCTCTAGAACCTTCTCCTCAGAGCTCCTCACCTCAGATTTTCTACCGCACGTCGTGTGAAAGGGAGTCTCCCTGAGCTCTGCTCAGTTTTTTCTCTTCAGGATGACTTCAAGTAAGAAGTCTTTGTTTAGACCTTGTTCTTTTGTGGAAAGCTACGTTATTCTCAGAAGATCCACACAGTAAGTGTATTTACTGTCTTTACCCTAACCATGAAGTGGGTGAATGTAAATTCTGTAGAATTTTTCTACAAAAACTCTGAAAGACAGGGAAGGCCGTCTCTTGTTGTGGCTCCAGAGACTTAAGGATGAAGATGAAGTAATTTTCTGAGGTAGAAAACTTTACTTCTGGCCGTTCCCACACAGCCTCAAAACGCAGTAGTGTACAGGAGTTACCTACTCCTTTCCTTAAAAAGAAGAAAATGTCTTTGACTATGACATCTGCCACTTCTTCTTCTTTGAATACTGCTGTGTCGCCCACGAGACATAGTTCTCAGGCTAGTGAGGTTTTCAACTTTCCAGTTTTTCAAAAAAAAAAAAAAAAAATGGCTTCATCGTCTACGATGGCTCCGTCTACGATGGCTCCGTCTACGATGGCTCCGTCGACGGTGGCTCCGTCGACGGTGGCTCCGTCGACGGTGGCTCCGTCGACGGTGGCTCCGTCGACGGTGGCTCCGTCGACGGTGGTTCCGTCGACGGTGGTTCCGTCGACGGTGATTCCGTCGACGATGGTTCTGTCGGCAATGAATCTTTCGATGGTGGTTCCGTCGACGATGGTTACGTCGACGATTCAGTCTACGAAGATCTCTTCAATAGCCTTCTATGCCTCAGAGCCCGTCGACTGCAGTCTCATCGGTGAAAATAAGGGGTTTAAAAAAGACGACTTCTGCACAAAGGTCATTAAAAATCCAAATCTCTTCCACATATACAGCGACTACTTCGTCCTTTGCTGCTGTTCCTTTAATACCATTACCACCGAGTACTTGACAAGATATGTCGGGTGAGGTTATATCGGTGGAGGATTCCCGCCTTCCTTCACCATTGTTTTACCACTGACTCAGATCAAGATTCAGAAGAAAGTTTAGCTGAATCGGTTGTGACGGCACACAGTCCCTTAGATTTAGTAATAAGATGCCAGGAAGATAATAGTGACGAACAATTTTATCAGGAAGAAATTCCTACGGAAGACAAACTGCGACGCTACCATTGTCACTGATAACTATTCTGCAACTTATGTTGGACGACTATAATCGGCGTTTTTTTTCCTTTATCACCACAAGTGTCTGTGGTTCCGCTTACTCCAGTGGTGCCAACAACTATATCGGAACCGGTACCGGCTCCAATACTTTCTGTGGTAATACCTACAGTACCGCTGAGACATTCTTCAACTCGGACAGTACCTCCTCATGATACTGAAGAAGAAATTCCTCAGGACAGGGAGGATGGTGAGATTCTCGATGATGGTGGCGATGATGATGATGATGGTATGGCGGAGTGGGATAACTATCATGCCCAAACACCATCTCCCTCTCCGGTGCTACCTGGTGACTCACCACCTGTTGATATGCAAGTTCCACCAGTTAAGGGATAGGACAGCACTAACGTTCAAATTAACGAAGGATTATTTCCTGTACGATTTCAAAAATCAGCCTGTTAAACAAACACATACAATCCCTATAATCGAATTTATTGGAGAGGAAGGCAAAAAGATTATGAAGGCCTCATAGTCTTCCGGCACGGGTGCCTAGATTGGAGAAAAAGTACAAATCACCATTAGGAGCACCAGCGTGCCTCACTGGTCAAGCGAAGCCAGATTCTGTAGTTACACAGGCAGCGCAACGCCGGGCTAGAAACCCTGCATCTACGATCACTGCACCACCTGATCGTGGTGGATGTCGTTTGGATGCCATAGGGTGAAAATTCTCTTCGATGGCTTCCACCATGGTGAGAGCGGCTAATGCTTTAGCCATCCTGGGTCGTTAGGACCGTCAAGTATGGGCGGATATGTCAACACTAGTTGAGCAACTGCCGGAACCGTCAAAGACCATGGCATATGACAAAGAAGTTTTATTCGGAGATCAGGTGGATGAAGCTCTCCAATCGATAAAGAAAGATACAGATACTGCTCGCTCTCTGGGCACATTGCAATTTTGAAAACAGCCCTTTCGGGGTGCACGCGGACGCGGCACCTCCTCTAATTTTCGAAGAGGAATCAATCAATATCGACCTTATAACCAGGGTTCAAACCGATATTCCTCTAACCAACAGCAAACTTCTCGACAGCAGTCTTCCAAGACATACAGAGGAAAATCCTCTTACAAGGGTTACACTCCTAAGAGACATGACTTCCATCAGTCCCAAAAAATTGGAGGTCGAATCTATCGGTACTATTTTCAATGGTCCTCCATACAAGGAACCGTTGGGTTTTGGAAATTATAGAAAGAGGTCACACTTTGGAGTTCATCAAATTCCCTCCACCCACACCACCTACCGGACTACCACCGGCTCATATCAAAGAACTGTTACAACAAGTTCAATTTCTATAACACAAGGGAGCCATAGGAGTAGTACCAAGATCTCAAAAGAGGGAAAGGATTTATTCCCGATTCTTCCTTATCACCAAAAGGAAGGGGGAATGGAAGCCCATTCTAGATCTGAGGGCTCTCAGCAGGTATCTAAAGAAACAATCTTTTCGTAGGCGAACGCTTGTAGAGATCTTGCGATTATTTTCACAAGGAGATTTCATGGAAACAATCGACCTCCAAGATGCATATTTACATATCTCCATACTACGACAACATCGGAAATTTCTTCGTTTTCGAGTGGGTCGAGAGGATTTTCCAGTTCAAAGTATTACCATTCGGACTACGCTCGGCCCCTCGAGTGTTTACAAGGGTGCTAGCCCCTGTGGTAGCGTCCTACGTTCCAGGGTGTTCAGATCTTTCCATTTCTGGACGACTATCTCCTAAAATCACAATCGAAAGTTCAACTTCTACAACACACACATCTTTGACAGGAGGTGTTTTCGCGCCTAAGGGCTCTCCATAAATACCACAAAGTCCCATCTACAGCCTTCTCATCGCACGGATTTTCTAGGAGCAACTGACAGTGTCAGCAAGGGCACTTCTCTCCCAAGACCGTTTTAAAAAAAAGAAAAAAAAAAAATTCTCCGACTGGTAACCCTTATCAGATCAAAAAGATCCGTTTCTGTAAGAATATTGAAGTCTTTTCTGAAAATGGCGTCATCATGCATTGATCCCTCATTACAGATTACAGACACGCCCCATCCAAGGAGTACTGGATGTCCAAGAACGCCAGGTTACAGGTTCTTTAGACGATGTTGTAAACGTCACAGATCGGATGAGGTTGGCGCAAAGGTGGTGGACACAACCGTTAAATCTAACGGAAGGCATTTCTTTTCTGACAATGGTACCAGACATGACAATAACAGACGCCTCTCTGGAAGGATGGGGTGCTAATTTGGAGGATTTATCAATAAAAGGAAAATGGTCAATATGTCAAAAAACCTGCCACGTCAACAGGTTGGAACTCATGGCTATATATTTCTGGCTCTCAAAGCTTTTCATCCTTTAATCCAAGGAGAATCAGTCCTGATACAGACAGACAATACAACCTGCATGCACTATATAAACAAGCAGGGCGGAACAAAATCTCCGAAACTGTCTCGACTAGCTCAGTCGATTTGGGATTGGTCTGTCAACCATCGCATCACGATTGCAGCAGTTCATCGACCGGGAGTATCCAATATCCTGGCGGATTCCCTGAGCAGGTCCTCCTCATCGACCCACGAATGGGAGATGCATCAACCAACTCTAGAGAGGATATTTCAACGATGGGGTCGCCCACAGCTGGATCTCTTTGCCACACTAGAGAACCGGAAATGCCGAGATTACGCAAGCTGGCATCCCCACAAAGGATCTCTGGGCAATGCCTTTTTTGATGAACTGGTACAATCTGTTTGACTACGTTTTTTCTTCCCCCCCAATCCTACTCATACCTCGGGTTTCTGTGGAAGATGCGGAGGCAACCTTGCCATCTACTTCTATAGCCCCCCGTTGGCCTCGACAGGCATGGTTCTCAGAACTACTCCTACTGTCTCAATGCGAACCAATCCTTCTACATCCTCGTGCAGATCTCTGACGATGGACAAGAAAAAAAAAAAAAAAATTGTCATCCGAATCCCTCCTCACTGAGCTTATCAGCTTGGAACCTGAGCACTGTGAATTTACCCATTTAGACATTCCACAGGACTGTAGAGACATTTTGGCTCAGGCGAGGGCTCTTTCTACGGTGAAAACGTACAAATTAAAGTGGAAAAGGTTCTCCACTGGTGTGCATCTATTGGGGTGCACCCGTTTTCACTCCAATCCAGAACAATTGTTACCGTTTTTTCTTGCATTTCGCTAACTCCGGATTCTCTCATGCAACCTTTAGGGGTTTTTTCTGGCGGCAATTTCCCGTTTCCGTCAGGATGGTTCAACTTCCCTTTGTTCTTCAAGGATTATCCATCAATTCTTCTAGGGGTTATTTTGCAATTTTCCTCCTGTTAGACGCCCTCCTCCATTGTGGCATCTGAACATCGTATTGGCTCAACTAATGAGACCACCGTACGAACCGATTCACAAGGTCGAGTTGAAGTATCTAACATGTAAGGTGGCTCGTCTTCGGGCGCTAACGTCTTCACGTCGCGTCCGTGACATTCATGCATTTACAATAAATCCACCTTTTTCCTACAGTTCAAACCAGATTCTGTGGTATTGCGTACAAATCCAACTTTCTTGCCGAAGGTGCCTTCAGACTTTCATATTAATGAACCAGTGATTTTAAGAACTTTCTTTGCTAATCCGCAAACTCCTGCGGAGCAGAGATTACATTCCCTGGATGTGTAACGATGTTTAACATTCTACATCAGCAGAACGGCTGCTTTACGAAAGACTGATCAACTATTCATAGCGTTTGGACGCTTTCACAAGGGTCGTCCAGTGACGAAACCAACTATTGCACGTTGAGTTTCAGCTGCCATCGTCTTCTGCCATAAAAAGGCAAACAAGCCATTGCAGTCACCAGTGAGGGCTCACTCCACCAGAGCAATGTCTTCCTCAACTGCTTTATTTGCTGGAGTGCCTTTGCATCAGATCTGCAGAGCAGCTACGTGGTCGAGCAGACACACGTTTACAAGACACTATTGCTTGACAATCTTTAAACGAGGAGTATGCTGCAGTTGGGCAGGCAGTGCTTCGCAATCTTTTTAAATAAGATGAGCCTCTTCCTTCCCTCCTCCATATTGTTTCCATTTATAATTGACATAATGATGCATTTATACTGTTACAGTTATTCAGTACTGTCATATGCATAAGAAGATTGATTGTCATTACAATTTCGAAGCTGTGTGATCATGGAAACAATGATGATTGTTACTGCTAGCTATTCTATATTCAAGCATGTGAATCTATGAAAGACACCCCAATACTGGAGAAGAACAATTGTTACTTACCTGTAAACAGGTGGTTCTCCAGTATTGGTGTCTTTCATAGATTCACATGCGACCCTCCCTCCTTCCTTCAGAGGCTCTCTTCTCCTCATACACTCTAAAAGTCACTTTGGTCCTACGAAAATCTGAGGTGAGGAGCTCTGAGGAGAAGGTTCTAGAGAGGAGCTGGCGCCTGATTGGCCGTAGTTTGGACTAAAATAATGACAGAGATAGACAGCGAATGTCTTTTTTCTCTTTCCATGTATCTCTATGGAGATTTCATATAGGGACATTCTTGATGTTATCACTTACTTATATCTCTGTTTTTATATGATTACTTATGTATATGTATATATATATATATATATATATTATGGCTGTATATATTGCTATATTATTTACCGTGGGACTCCCACTCCGACGACGGGGAATATTCAAGCATGTGAATCTATGAAAGACACCAATACTGGAGAACCACCTGTTTACAGGTAAGTAACAATTGTTCCTCTCTGACACCAAATTGTCTTGGCACACTTTCAGGAGGGATTGTGACATGTGGTCATGCTGTGCTTTATAGACTGGCATTTCAGAATAATCTTGTGAGCTCCAGATTCTTTCACGTATTTTCTGCAGTGTCCTCAATGTTAACCATTTTTTATTTTGAGTTTTATAAGGCACGAACTGGACCGGGAGGTATCGGAGCACTTTACATGAGCACCAGTTACGTTACAGATGGACACATTCATTTTTAGTAGGCACGGGAAGATTAAGTGATTTTCCCAGAATCACAGAATGTTGAGCGTTCCTGCCGAGACTCGAACCCGGTTCTCCAGCTCCGAGGTCGGCCGCCCTAGCCGTTAGGCCACATTCTCTCCCCTTAACCATTCTTCCTACCATATAGAATTTCATTTGTGACAAAACAGGTGGTTGCTGGTCGTATTTTTTCCCCATCCTTCTATGGTTAATTCATTATGAAATTAAGCGTTTTCCAAACAGTTTACCATCCTTTTGTGATTTTTCTGGTACCAAGTTGGAAAGGCAGTAATTTAAGCAGGCAATTTCAGTCAATGTTTTTTTTGTATTCTGAATTGCTATGAGCTTTTTAAGTAGACCACAGAGGATTGCAACTCATTTGTCCACAAGATGTTCTACTAGTTTTGACATTTTCGGAGGTTTGCTTTTGAATATCTGCCAGGTGGGTATCAGAGATTGAGTACTTAAGTTTACTAGATATTTGTTGGTTGATGCAGTTAGTCTTTTCTTGATGCGTGGTTGATTTGTTCTTAAGTTTCCACAGTTGCTATGTGTTTCGGTACCATTGCTAATGTAGCTGTTCAACAGAGGAGCTATCGGGTGGAAGAAGTATCCGTTAGAAGTTACCATCTGTATCAGTTTTTATGATTGGTACTCAATCCCTTCTGTTATATCGTTGTCATCCTCTCATTTGGGGTTTTAGGATTTTTCAGTAAAGTTTTCTCTAGTTTCTAGAGACCTGGGAAATGAGGTGGAATTAAGTCATAGGTTTGAGGTGGCTCCTTTGTAGGTGAAGTCATGACTTCCTACTGTTGATCTGGTCCTACGGCTACCAGAATTTCTTGGTCCATCTGCCGATCGAGGCCTTTAGGAAAGCCATTCTGTGCATATTTGGCACGCTTCTGGTTCCTTCCAGCAAGCTTTTGGACCCCAAGGATCCATAGAGGCCTTTAGTCTGGCTCATAATGACTATGATTAAGAGAGATGAGTTTGTCCCACAGTAACAGGAGAACAATTGCTATGCAGAATTACAGGGAGACCGTGGTCTAGACACCCCCTACCAGACACCAGAATTGTCTCTCCCCCTGGTCCCTCCACAGAGAAGAGTGCTTATTTCACCATTGTCATGCAATGGGCTACAGAGGTGCTTGACTTGCAGCTCTCTACCATGGGCATAAAGACCAGCATCCTCACAGAGGTTCTCCAGCCTGGCAAGGCACCTACTGAATCTCTCTTGCCTCACAGATATCCTCTTCAGCACTTGGGTAAAACCATGTTCTGGGTTTTCTGTCAGTAGTCTGGTAGCTCGTCGCCACAGACCAGTGCTGGGCAACCCCCACTGCCTGACTCAATATCCAATGCTGGAGAGTTTTGGTACACACATCCACCAGCGGAATAGACCCGAACGTTGTTTCTACAATCCTAGCTGACCCCAAATCCAAGTGCATGGGGACATTTCGTTGTTTCTATAATCCTAGCTGGCCCCAAATCCAAGTGCATGGGGACATTTGGCAAGCACATGTTCTCTTTTTCCAGCCTTTCTATACGATCTTTCGATTCCAGCTGCCTCCTGGGTCACTACACCCATACTTAGTGGAATATGGTAGCTCAAATGCTACTGACAGTTCCAGAGGTCCTCCTGATGTCTGTAGTCTGAATTTTCAAGATGGCCGGGATGTAGCAAAATGTGTTATTCGGTCTGACGTGACATAACCGATTGCTTGGATTGGCAAGGGGCACAAGTGTGATGTTTCGGCTCCATACTTGGATGTGGTCTGCCGGCTTCTCGGGGGATGTCCAGGCTTCATCCTTAATAGACATTCCATTCTAGGTCTCTCACCTCTCCGGTGAGAAAACTGACTCTGCCCTGGAACGCTTTGAAGAAAATCACACCACAGCACGTTACTTGGGGGTTGTCTGCTCAATTTTCCCAAACGTTCAGCACCTTTTGGGGCTATACCAGAAGTTTTTATTATTGCCAGACCCCGCCAAGGCTCCCAGAGGCAACTTTCAGGGTATCGGGTCCCCCATGCAGCTTAGTCCCCCGCCCCTCCACAGCCCTCAACTGTAAAACTACTTTTGTGTAGTTTGTGTACAGGGTCAGATATTGTTTCCAAAGGTGTAGAGACATCACTTGGGAAACATGCATCTTTCAAATTGACCAAAGGGGCTGCACCCTCCCATTTCTTTGTACCCTGCGTCACCTTCCAAGCCCATTAGCACAGCTGACGGAAGATCAAATGTCAGTTTTGAGCAGGAAGTACAGGCCATTTTGGGCCAAAGGAGCCACAGGGAGGACTTCAACCTCAGAAGTAGGAACTGAGTGCAACTCCTCAAACGGATAGGATAGATGCCTTAAATCCTATTTGAAAGCTACACCCTCTAAACACCTTCCTGCGGAATAACAGATTCAGGATGCTTACGCAGGCCAAGAACTTGTTTGTCTTGGAGACTGGATGGTAGCTTTGAACCTGCCGAATGCAAATTTCCATATTCCCTTCAGGCCCACAGGCATTATCTGCCCTTTTCAATGTGCCAGGAGCATTTATTTTGCGGTGCTCCCTTTGGGCCTTACTTTTGCCCCTCAGATGTTCTCAAAACTGATGGCAGTGGTTGCAGCACACTTTCGGAGGTTGGGTGTGCCAGTCTTCCTTCATGGCTGGCTGTTGACTGCAGTGTCGCCCCAAATAGACTACCTCCAGATTTTTGTGAACCTTCTGACATCATTTCCGTTCACTGTCAACGTGCTGAAGTCACACGTGCTCCCGTTCATTGTTTCTATCCTTGATACGGTGCAGTTTTGTACCTTCCCCAGGAACAGAGAATCCATGACCTGATAGCCTTTGTCCTAGAGCTCAGTGAGGATGATGTTGATGCTCCTGGAACTATTCGCATCCTGTTAGTCGATCACGCCAGATGACGCATGCAGGCTCTGCAGTAGGATCTGAAGTGCGCACATCACCTGGGGAATCTTATCGGATTCCATCCAAGTTTCGGAGGCGATTCCAAAAGATGCACAGTGGTGGCTGCTAGACTGCAATTAGACCAGTGGCAGAGACCTTTCCTTATGCCACCCAGACCTAAAAGGTATGATGGATGCATCACTACTGGGCTGGGTAGGCCATCTGGGAAAGGGTAGAAATCAGGACTCTGGCCTTCGTCAGAAACTAGACTCTATATTAGTTTATTGGAATTGCGGGCAAACCGCTTGACGTTGAAGGCCTTTATACCATCGATCAAAAGTAGGTTTATACATGTACTCACAAGACAACACCACCATGATGTGGTACCTCAACAAGCAGGGTGGAGTGAGGTCCTAAGTCATGTGTCAGGAGGCTATGCGCCACTGTAAGTGGCTGGCAGGATCTCTGAATGCCTGCGCAGACTAACACAGTCACCGACTCCTAGCGAATCACAATTGAGTTACACCCAGAGGGCACAGGATGTTTTTCAGCAATGGGGAGAGAGCCCTGGCTTCATCTTTTGACCATGACGGAGAACTCATAATGTCTGCTTTTTTGCAGGCTAGAGTTCCCTAGAAATCTCTCTCCTGGGGATGCATTCTGCCTAGAGTGGAGCTCAGGAATCCGCTATGCCTTCCCCTGCTAGCTTGAATTCTGAATAAGATAAAACCCAACCGGGCCCTCGTCATCCTAGTGGCTCAGGATTGGGCTAGGATAGTGTGGTACTCAGTACTTCTGAGCATGAGCGTTTGTCTTACGATCAAACTGCAACTTCGGGAGTATTTACTGTTGCATCTACATGGCAGGGTCCTGCTCCCTGGCCTCCACAATCTGCACCTCCATGCATAAAGATAATGCGGTAGCCAGTGGCGGCTCCTCGCTAAGGTAGAGTAGTGTCGCCCCACTGCTCTCAAAGCATTGTAATAAAAAGAAATAAGATGATAATAGCAGAAGTTATTATCATTTTATTTTCAATATCTGCCAGGTTAGGCGGGGCTTGTCTCCCGTGATGTCGGGGAGGAGGAGTCATTGTTGCAGTCGTCTTGGCCTGGCCAAACAGTCATCTGCACTTTGCATGTTCTCCACCCAGGCTACATTACCGCCTGGGTGGAGAACATGCCCGGGCTCCAGTCCTCGTCTGAGCACCGAACCACAACGCTCAGACCAAACCGAACACAGCATTGCCATTGGCTTAGGGGAACCAATCACAACGCTGCATTGCAGTTGTGATTGGCTTCGGGGAGCCTGGGTGCTTCCTGGTTGAGGAGCAGAGGAGAGACGACGTGGGAGAGACAGCTGTTCAGGTAAGTACATTCTAAATGTTCCTTTTTTTGCTCTTGACACTGGAAATGTTCTTTCTGGTCTCAAGAATGTTAGCTTGCTTCCTGAATGAGCTGCTTGCACTCTCGGTCCAGCTGCCTTACACAACATTTTTTCCAGACAAGCTAGTGTTGAAAAGTCAAACAGCATTTCTGCTGAAAGTGGTAACACCTTTCCATGTCAAGCTGGGTATCACTCTTTTGGCATCCTTTTCCCCACCTCATTCTTTAAAAGAGAAGGAGAGGCTCAATCATTTAGACCCCAAGAGAGCCCTCAACTTCTACATTGATCATGCCAGGAACCCTCAGGTGGATGATAAAATCTTTGTGGGGTTCTCAGCAGCAAAGAAAGGCAAGACAGTGCAGATAAGAATCATCTGTAGGTAGATAGTCCTCTTCATTAAACTATGCTACTTAAGTAGGAAGAAGCCACCTGAAATTGAGCGCTCATTTCACTCAATTCAAGGCTACTACTACTGTCCTGTCCTCAAAACCGGTCAGGCTGCTATATGGACATCAGAGCATACGTTCACAATGCACTATTGCCTTGACAAAAGTCCTTCAGGATAGGCATTTTGCCAGTAGTCCAGGGTTACCAAAGGTAAGTAACTTGTTTGTCTTGAACCTCTTCTGCAAAGAGAAATTGAAGATGCTGGTCCTTGCCAGAATTTTTGGCACTCAAGCTTGAGGACTGGATAGTCTATAAACCGAGCCTGAAGTCCCACTGGATGGGCCTGCTTTTTGTGTCAGGCTCGACTCACTATTAGTTGTGGTACTTCCTTTTTGCCTGACATCAGCCCCACAGGTCTTTACTAAGGTGATGGCGGTTGTAGCAGCCCATCTCAGGAGGTCGGGGGATTTCACTTTATCTCTACATGGACATCTGGCTTCTGAAAGCCAGTGCTCCAGAGATTGTGCAGTCACATCTGCAGTCAATAGCATCACTGCACCATGACTTGGGTTCAGTGTACCCAAATCTCACTTGGAGCGCTCTCAGCGCCTAGGGTTTATATCGACAGTACTGGGATACCCACATTGGGACTAGCCTTTCACCCAAGCAGAAAGTTCAAGACATTCAAAGTACTGCTTCCATGATTCCAGGAAGGGGCTACAATTCCAGTCCTGTATATCCTTAGCCTGCTAGATTTGATAGCTTCTGCCATTCTCCTGGTCATACATGACTGCTGGCATGGGGGCTCTCCATTGGTGTCTTTGCAGGCAGTGGTTCCAGCATGGGGGTGAACTTGCGGATTCCATTGTGGTTTCCAGGAATACTGCAGCTAAGCTTGCCTGGTGGGGTATGGAGGATAACTTTTCCAGAGGCAAGGTCTTCCATTCTCCTCCAGCTGTGGCCATGGTTGTGACCTTGTGCCTCCACTCTAGTGCGGGGGCTCATCTGGAGGACCTGGAGATCAGGTCCTCCAGAGGAGAAGAATCTTCACATCAGTCTGCTTGAACTGATATTTCCTCATTCCCTTCACTGTTGGATATTTCCAGATCTTCTCAGACAATAGGACAGTGGTGTGATATTTTAACAAGCAAGGTGGAGTAGGGTCCTAATCTTCCTGCCAAGAAGCCCTGATAATCTGGTCATGGATGCACAACCAGGGAATGTAGCTGGTGGCAAATCATCTACTAACTTGTTGAACACCAAAGCTGCCTCCCTATGTCTGTCATCTTGCCGACCACAAGTGGTGTCTCTGCCCTGAGTTTGTGAAGAGCATTTTCGATCGATGCACGGGGAGTGCCCCACATGGATCTGTTTGGAACTCTTTCCAGTTCACATTGACCGAAACTCTGCGCCCTCCAACATAATTCAAGGACCATTAGGGGATGAGTTTCAGTCCAAGTGGAACTACACTATGCATGTCCGTACCCTTCCTCCCCTCCCCCGAAAACAAAAAAATGGGAAGCACAGTATTGAATAGGAATGGGATCAGAAACTAAATCCTTCCCTGAGACTTAAAGATTGAGAAATCAGATGAGAAAAAAAGCAGTTTACAACTATACCAGAAATACCAAAAGCAGACAGAAGTGAAAGAATAGAGCAATCCTCCTTGTCAACAGCTGCAGATATGTCTAACAAAATGTGCATCGAAAAATATTTGTCGTGAAGACAGTTAGTTGCATAAACCGGTGCCATTTTTGTTGAGTATCCTGAATGAAGCTCTTATTGATCAGGAGAAATAAAATTATGAACATGTAGAAAAGAAGGCAATTCAGAAAAAAAAATATTCTATAGAATGCTTTAGTAAAGGAATAGGTCGAAAATTGGAAAGATAGTCAAGATTAAAGGATGGTTACTTCAGTAAAGCGGGAACAATATCAGATCTGAAAGAGAAAGGAACTCTTCCTAAAGACAAAGATTGAAAGGCAAAGTCAGGACAGACCTACGTGGAAAAAATTAACATGATGCAGCTATGTTATGCTATGCTTTGCTTAAAAGGGCCATAACCTAAGCCTCAGCAACAGACTTGGAAGTATGTGTAGAAGTGGTAGAAGGAGGAATTGGTGTTGAATCGGGGTTTGAGGATCGAAAAGAATCACAAATAATAAAGATTTTAGAAATGAAGCAAGATAGTATGTAGAACAAGAGGGGTCAGGAAGAGCAAATGATTAAATTTGTGATTGTAATTATTGGTGCAGCATCCCTGTGCCATTCAAGGTCCTGACAGGTTTTTCTTGAGCGTGCAGTCTTGGTTCTTCAACAGCACAGATGTGCATACTTGTACCTTTTACTTTGTGATTTTGCTATGTCTCTAATCTTATGACCCTTCCGTTTGTCAGTGGTCCTTTGCTAATTATAGCTCATTCTTTAAAAAAAAAAAGAAAATTGGCCCTCAGATTCCTTAACCTGTTCATTTGATTATGGGTGTTGCACTAGACACTTTACACATTACTCCTATCTGTCAAGGTGGGCTAGTTTATGACATAAGTATATTTGTTCCCTTCTTTTACTCTTGAATTTCCAACAAGCTAAGCCGGCATTATTATATTTGCAGTTTTTAGAGAATTTTTATGTTTTTTTAATATAGTACATGTTTTGTAGCTGGTTTGTATCATGCTAATATATGATTCTTAAAGTGATATGAAATGTCTTTTTTAATGAAATCTGTACTTTTATGATTTGCTTTGTCAATTCGAATTAAGTTAGTTTGATTATGATGATGACTTAAACCTAAACTTCATGTCTTTCGTATAAGTTATGCCAGGCAAGTGAATGAAATATAGGCTTTGTATTTTAACCAAGAGCATATTTTGTTTGGTTTTCATTTAAATTAAACAAAGAGCAGGTGAATTGCATGGTGAAAACTAACATTGTTTGCACAATTTTTATCAATTTTGAACAGCTTCCCAGCTTTCTACAGTGCATGAGGAGGTGGTATACTCTGGCACAGTTTTTAAAGGTTCTTGATTCTCCACTACTCACTGGCAATGAAGTGATGTGGTCTAGTTGATTATCTATTATCATGGAGAAGCACATTCTAATCCAGCATTTCCCAGGTTCTAGGAAAGTCACTCAATCTTTGCCTCATAATGTAAATATGTATAAAAGCAACTGTGTTGTGTGCTGTTTAGAACTGTTTCAAGTCATTTTACTCTCAGCCCAGTCACATTGTTGTTTTTGTGACCCATTCTTAATCAGATTCCACACACATCTTATGATTCAACCCAAGTTAGAGGTACTCCTGTTGTAATAAAAATGCCCTCATTAAAGTGCTGTGTGTTGGTCCTTAATAAGAGATCTGGGCTGAATCAAATATCCACCGTAAATAAGCATATGCTTTATTGATGATCACAGGTTACCAAAATATGTGTTAAAGGGATTTCCCTTTGATAGAGACGTTCTTCTCTATTTATGTACCTACAGTATTGTAAAATCTCTTAAAACCTTGTTCGGCATTCTGGTGCAGCAACTTTAATGTACATGCGTATGTCTGCATTGCTATTACATACTAATAAATAAGCAGCATGTCAACCCCAGAATGGTAGGAATACTGGCACCCTCTGAAAATGGCAAAAAATGAAAACCCTCTGGGCATTTACAGTACAAATTAGCAAATATTTAACTGCAAAAATAACTTGAATGTGAGTAAACAGCACATGTCACAGTGCATTGGGGATAGGCTGTTCCAACCTGTGAGAGTGAAAACCAGCTTTGGGAACTCAAGAGACCCTTGAAAAAGAGTTTGACTCCATTGGAACCACAGCCCTTCTCTTGCGTGGCTTTTAGATGTTCTGTAAACTGATTTGCACAGGCTGCCTGCCTGCACATTTTTAAGTGACTGTGTTCATACTGGTTTGAAGTGTACTACTGCCTTGGCTTTGTGAGCATATTTTTAAGGGATGCTTGGTGTCCACCAATGACAGTAATGTGACTAGAAAAACAGAGAAGGCATTGATCTGTGGAGTTGGAAGTTGCACGTTTAGAAACATGTAGGGTAGAATTTTTTACTTTGTTCTGTCAGTAAGCTGAAATAAGTATGCAAAACGTGTAAGGCCTTATAAAGATTTTTTTTTTAAACCTTTTCCAATTTGCTTTATCTTGGCGCTGCAGAGTAAAGGAATTTGGAATTAGTCCTTCGGACATTCCCTTCTCCCAGGGTAGTGGCAGTCGCTCTGATCTGTCTCCTTCTTATGAATATGACGACTTTTCTCCTACGCTTACCAGGTCTACTTAATTCTGTATATTATCTATTGCTATTTTCGTTTTTTACTTTCCTGAACAATTTTAAAAAACACTTTTTTTCTAGATATGTCGCAGAACATGTTTCTATAATTTGCAGAATGCTCTTATTAGCTGTGCTTCTTTATAGTTTTTTTTCCTTTCAGTTTGTCAGACAAATTGCACGAGATGTATATTTTTGTTTTATTTCTGCATTTTTTGTGGTTATTGCTATTTTACTTTTATATCTGATAATTGGTGATGTCATTCATAATTTATGGCTTTAGTAGCTTTAGAATACCCCACCATAGTTCAGTGTCATTGAAGGAATAACACGATAAAAATAAAAGTAAAAGATCATTTAAGTGCACCGAATTTACAGAATCTTATCCTTTAATCTCAGTAAAGAGAATAGTTAACTGGCTGAAAAATTGTAACAGCACTTTGCACATTAAATGCAATGGGATATATATGTTGCTTTGACAACAAGATTTGCTTGTTTAGATTGGTAACGTAAATCATAAGATTTGTGATGTATTTTGGGCTTTGTATAACAAAGTGATAATTCAACCTATAAGTCCTACTTGTACCAAATGTTTAAGACTAAATGTAGAACAGAGGAAAGTGTAATGGGTGTTTTACAATTTGACGCTGGTTCTTCCATACTCCCTGTGTCTCACCCCAAAATTATCAAATGGGGCATGTGCTTCTGAGTGCCAGTTACATTTCCATGGGATAATACCTGTTTATAACGTCGGCTATATTTTAGTTACAAGAAAGAGCAAGCGAGGTGAAACATATGTAATGCCTCTAAATGTATTCATGTAGTTACTTATTTTAGTAGTCCTTGGCATTCTTCACTCCTCAGGCTTTAAAAAGTTTTTTTACACAGTCACAGTAGTCTTTTTATTCGTCTATCCCTTTAAGCCATGAATAAATAGAATAAACCATTACATTGTAAATAACGAGTGAGACCGTTGTCACCTCTGATTAATGGTACACAGTGCTGTGCAGCATTTCCATGATTTCAAAATCCCATACCTTATATTTATAACCATTGTATGTTCTACACATTTAGACTTATTTGTGTCTTCTTAGTGAACTTTTTTCAGTTTTAAAGTAGGAAATGGATGGTAGGGGCTGCTTTACTCTGGATTCCCCAACTGTAAAGAAATTCAGAAAAAAATGCAAGATCTGTAAAAATAACTAAACCAAAAGTACCTCTTTGGTCCAAACAAAGTTTGTTGAACACCATTGGTGAAACTGACCCTGTCATCTTCAAGTGTAGATTTGTAAACAGAGAGCCTTGATATTGGATTCTCAGGTCACTGAAGGACTGGACATGAAGGCCCTAAGTCTTGAATTTAGCAGTAACCATTTGATAACGGTTGCTATGCAAAGCAGCAAAGGCCACCTATATAGAATTTATGCAGAGTTACTTTAAGTATTCTACATTCTCTTTCATACCGCAATTGCAGTGATTCTGAAGATAGCTTTTTCTACAAAAAGAATAAGACACTTACCTTTAGTAACTATGTGTTAGAGGCATATGAGCTGCAGATTACACACTTTTGCATAGATCGCCATCTGGTGTTGGGCCCAGATGTTTGCAGTTTGTTTTTCCTCTTGGAAAGTCTTTGGAAGTCACAAGGTCGGTGACTCCTCCCTTGGTTCGTATTGGGCATCGGCTTCGGCTCCATCCTCAGATTGTTGTTTTCTGCCATCGGGCTAGGATGTAATACTTTGCGCTCTGGTTCCGAACTTTTCCAGTTCAACGATCGACGCAAAATCCTCGCTCATCGGTATTGTTCAGATCAGATCTCTTCAAACACCTTCTCTTCGACACTTCTTCGATTCCAGTCGTCGACGGCAGCCTTCGGGCCTATCCACGCTCCGGTCTCGGCTGATGGAAAGAACTCCATTCAAGAAGTGTCCTCGATGTGGGTCCAAATTCCCCCACACCGATCTTCATGAGGTGTGCAACCTCTGCCTCTCCCCTGAACACGAGGCTCGAGACTGTCCCGCCTGCAAGTCTTTCAGATCGAAAAAGACTATCTGAGATCGAAGGGCCAGACGCAACATGGCGCACGCTTCGACCTCCGCTCCAGTCGACATCTTCGGGGACGACGCCGAAGCTCCGGGACAGCAGCACACCGAAGAAGAAGACCTCGTCAGTGCTTCCGAAGCCGACGACTCGGATGTGGAGGACATCACCCCGGTGCAGAGGGTCGTGAGTACCATACCCCCTCCCACACCCGCGCCGACACCCAAAAAGGCTCCGGTCACGTCACGCCTTCGCCTTCGGGCCTAGGCAAGACCAAAGACACTGCTTCAAGCACCCCACCTTCGGGCCCGGTGAAGAAGCCAAATAAGCCTTCCGGCGGCTCGGGCTCGAGCCAGCCTGCCAGCGGTGCCGAAAAACACACTTCGGCACCGAAAAAGAAATCGGCCTCTACCTCGACACCGATCTCCGCACCGAAGCCTTTCGGTGCCGACCAAACCACATAAGGCCCTCGGCACCGAGACTCCCGCGCCGAAGTCCACCTCGGCGCCGAATAAAAAATCGGAGGTTCCTAAAAAGCACAGCACGGACAAGCCTAAAAAGTCATCGGCCCTGAAACCTTCGCGCCGACGGAACAACCATTGTCACAGGAACTGTTTATGCCGGATCCCTTGCAAAAGACACTTACCAAGGATCCAAAAACTGAACATGTGACTCTCTCTTCTAAAAAGAGACACTTGGACAAACCGGCTCCGCCTCCACCTCCAAATAGGAAGGACTCTGCTACCTCCCCTTTCAGAATTCCTTCCCCACCTCCTCCACCACCTCCGCCCCCTCCACCTTCTCCACCCCCACCTCATCACTCCCCGACCCCGTCTCCAGACGATGATGATCAGGGGGACCCATATTATCCAGGGGATGTGCCACAAGACCCCACCCCTACAGGAACCCCAGACTCATGGGACGACTATAATAATCCAGACATTCCACATGTCCCACAAGATGACCTTTACCCATCCAGGCCATCCCCACCGGAAGACTCATTAGGTTTCCATCACCTACTTCAGAGCGCGGCACATTATTACGGGGTAGAGCTACACACTGACCCGGTAGACACCTTTGATACGCCACATAGGTCTACCGCTATACTACCTATGCTCAAGGGGGTAATTAAACATGCACCAGAGGTTTTTAAAGACCCAGTTAGGGCTAGGGTCATTAACCCACGTATAGAGAAGAAGTACAAAGCTGCCCTCACAGATCCTGCCTATATCAAAGGGCCGGCGCCACTGGATTCCCTAGTGGTTTCCACTGCACGGAAGAGGTCAAACTCCCAGGCGTCAGGAGAAGCACCACCGCCTGACAAGGAGTCAAAGCTGCTAGACGCTTCAGGAAAGCGCACTGCGTCACAGGCAGCCAATATATGGCGTATCGACAACACTCAGGCGCTATTGGCCAGATACGACAGAGCGCATTATGATGAGTTAGAGACCATCATGCACCATCTTCCAGAAAAATACAGAAATAGGGCCAATGAATTAATTCAAGAGGGTAAAACCATAACTAACACCTCTATAAGATGTGCCTTAGACGCAGCAGACACAGCCTCCAGGGCCATTAACACTAGTGTCCTCCTCCGTCGCCATGCTTGGCTCAGAATCTCAGGCTTTAAGCCTGAGGTACAGGCCTCCATTCTAAACCATCCCTTTGACCAAGAACATCTATTCGGTCCAAAGGTGGATGAGGCCCTGGAGAAAATGAAGAAGGACACAGATACGGCGAAATCTATGGGAGCCCTCCAGTCACACCCTCCTAGACGCTCCTTTCGCCGCTCTTCCTTTCGGGGTACCGCCAGAGGATACTCCTCAGCGCGTCCACTTCCTACAAATCCCCTGCTCAATCCACCTTCACAAGGGGTTATCAAAGAGGCGGATATAGGGGCAATAACAATAAAGGCAGAGGCAAAACAAATACTGCCCGCTCTGCCACACCGCCTACCCAATGACTTCCCCCTGCTCCCTCCAGACCATCCCACTCCGGTCGGAGGCAGGATACAAAATTTCCTTCACGTCTGGGAGACCATCACCTCAGACAGATGGGTGACCCAAATTATTCGTTCAGGGTACTGTCTAGAATTAACATCTACCCCCCCAAACATTCCACCCAGGCAACGCCCAATGTCACAAGAACATTCCACGTTACTAAAGCAGGAGGTAATCTCCCTCCTACAAAAACATGCCATAGAACAAGTCCCCTCCAATCAGCAAAATTTAGGGGTCTACTCCCTCTATTTTCTGATACCAAAAAGAGACAAGACTCTACGGCCTATTTTAGATCTCAGGCCTCTAAACACTTACATACATTCGGACCATTTTCACACGGTAACCCTTCAACAGGTACTTCCGCTCCTCTCCCAGAACGACTTTCTCACCACACTGGACTTGAAAGACGCATACTTTCACATTCCGGTACACCATGCTCACAGAAAGTACCTCAGATTTGTAGTGGACGGGCAACACTACCAGTTCAAGGTGCTCCCATTCGGGGTCACAACAGCACCAAGGGTATTCACCAAGTGCCTAGCGGTAGTGGCGGCACACCTCAGAAGACAGCACATTCACGTCTTCCCATATTTGGACGACTGGCTAATAAAAGCCATGTCCTGCAATCAATGTGTACATCACACCGCCACTACAATCCAACTACTTCACCAGCTAGGTTTCACGGTGAACCACCAAAAGTCCCTGCTAATACCATCCCACACAAAGCAATACCTCGGTGCCACCATAGACACCTCAAAAGCCATAGCCTATCCCAATCCTGCCAGGATTGCAAGCATCCAGGCTTTGCGTCAAAGATTCATACCTCAACACTCTCTCCCAGCAAGAGTATTTATGCAACTAATAGGGATGATGGCCTCTTGCATTTTCATAGTGCCTCATGCAAGACTCCAGATGCGTCCACTCCAGGAGTGCTTAGCACGCCAGTGGAACCAGGCCCAGGGGCAACTGACAGATCTGGTGTTGGTAGACGGTCGCACCCATCGCTCTCTGCAGTGGTGGAACACCACAAATCTTTCCAGAGGTCGACCGTTCCTGGACCCGGTTCCACAAATAATCCTAACAACAGACGCATCGCTCTCTGGCTGAGGAGCTCATCTATTACACCTCACAGTGCAGGGCACATGGACGCCTCAACAAAAGTTACTCCACATCAACCATCTGGAGTTACTGGCAATCTTTCTAGCCCTAAAATCCTTTCAGACGCAGATTTCGGGCAAGGCAGTCCTGATTTGCACAGACAACATGACTGCCATGTACTACATTCAAAAACAGGGCGGCACACACTCTCCACAGCTCTCTCAACTAGCATAGAGCATATGGAGATGGGCAATTCCACACAAAATCTTTCTCCTAGCCCAACATGTCCCAGGAGTCCAAAACACCATGGCAGATCTGCTCAGCACACAGACGCAGCAGATCCACGAGTGGGAACTTCACCCACAGGTTTTTCACCCGTTCTTTCAGATGTGGGGGCATCCACAGATAGACCTCTTCGCCACCCACGAAAACAAAAAATGCCCAAGCTTCGCCGCCAGATACCCACACCCATTGTCCAAAGGCAATGCGATATGGATGAACTGGTCAGGCAAATTTGCGTACGCCTTTCCACCTCTCCCACGAATTCCATTAGTGGTGCGAAAGCTACAACAGCACTCCCTCACACTCATCCTAGTAGCTCCAACATGGGCCAGACAACCGTGATACACCACGCTGCTGGAACTCTCGGTAGTGCCACACCAAAAGTTACACCTCTCACCATGCCTCCTAACCCAGAACCATGGAGAGATCAGACACCTGGACCCAGCTCAGCTCAACCTTGCGATCTGGCTCCTGAGATCCTAGAATTCGGATACCTTAACCTTCCCCCTGACTGCATGAACGTCATCAGAGAAGCTAGACGCCCTACTACTAGGGCCTGCTACGCTGCAAAGTGGGAAAGATTTGTTGTTTATTGCCATAACAACACAATCGACCCTCTAGACTTATCTATCCAGCACATCATATGCTACTTGCTCCATCTACAAAGGTGTAACCTAGCATATACATCCATTCGGTTACACCTCGCAGCAATTGCTGCTTACCTACAGAACAGACAGCACCTATCACTTTTCAGAGTACCTGCCATTAAAGCCTTCATGGAAGGCCTCAAGCGGATAATTCCCCCCAGAGTACCACCCTCACCTGTGTGGAACTTAAATATAGTTCTCACAATTCTAATGGGACCGCCCTTCGAACCTTTACATAAATGCGAACTGCAATTTCTCACATGGAAAACAGCCTTTCTTGTAGCCATCACTTCCCTTAGAAGGGTCAGTGAGATACAAGCACTCACTATACAAGAACCTTTTCCTCAAATGCACCACAATAAGGTTGTCCTCCGGACCAACCCAAAATTCCTACCCAAAGTCATTTCCCCCTTCCATCTAAATCAATCGGTAGAATTACCGGTTTTTTTCTCGCAACCTCAAACTGTTGCAGAAAGGGCTCTACACACTCTGGATGTTAAAAGGGCTTTACTTTACTATATCCAGAGAACACAACCTTTCAGAAAGACCAAACAACTGTTTGTCTCTTTCTCTCCACCACATAAAGGCAACCCCATCTCTAAATCAGGGATAGCTAGGTGGATTGTAAAATGCATACAGATTTGCTACAACAAGGCAAAACGAACGCTATCTGTTCCCCCTAAAGCACACTCTACAAGGAATATAGGAGCTTCTATGGCTTTTCTAGGTAACATCCCATTAGATGATATCTGCAAAGCAGCGACATGGTCAACACCGCACACTTTCACAAAACATTACTGTGTAGATGTGCAAACCAAGCAACAAGCTAGTGTGGGCCAGACTGTACTAAAAACACTATTCCAAACCACTGCAGCGGATACCGGTGGTCGGCGCTAGGGTTGGGTACTGCTATATAGTCTATGCAAAAGTGTGTAATCTGCAGCTCATATGCCTCAAACGGAATATGCTACTTACCAGTATGCATCTGTTCTTGGCATGTAGAGCTGCAGATCTACACCCGCCTCCCCGGCTACCTGTATCCGTTCCAGTCTATCTTATTTAGATACAACACACATGGGTTTCTTCACTATTATTACTACGCTCCATCTTTCCCTGCTGCCGAAAAACAATCTGAGGATGCAGCCGAAGCCCATGCGCAATACGAACCAAGGGAGGAGTCACCAACCTCCTGACTTCCAAAGACTTTCCAAGAGGAAAAACTAACTGCAAACATCCGGGCCCAACACCAGATGGCGATCTATGCAAAAGTGTGCAGATCTGCAGCTCTACATGGCAAGAACATATGCATACTGGTAAGTAGCATATTCCTTTGAATACCACCGGGTACCACACTGGATCCAGAATTGTTTCCTGCAATAGCTCCCGATAGTGACGACAAGGAGTTGTAGACAGATGCCACCCTGTGTGCTGATGTTGGTCCCTCAAAACAACTTTTGCTTTCTCAGACTCTGAGAAGCTAACAGAACGAGTGTTGTACACGGTGTACTACTTAATTGAGAAACCCACTCCACAGACCAGGAATGAGGGCAGGAGTTGAGGAATCTTCTGTGAGACTAGCCGCCAGAAATACAGATACCATTGGTAAGTAACTTGTGATGGATACTTCTTGCCGCAGAGTCCTGACCTTTTGAATCCGTACCATAGCAGTATCCTCCCACTGGAGGTGATTCTCAGGAGTGGAGTTTACATCTGGAAGACTTGCAGAACAGTCCATGCAAAAAGGCCCTCCATACAACCCTAAGAGGTGATGCAGCAGAAAATGATAAAGATATGAACGGATGCTTATGTCGCAGCTTGGCAGGTGTCTGTAGTTGGGGCTAAAGTATGGCGTAAGCTCTCTGGAGGATCCTTCTTTACCAAAGCATAGCAGAGTTTGTTACACATAACAGTCCTCAAAGATAAGATCTTCTTTTGGACTGTTTTCCCTTTTATCGTACTGGCAAATCCAACAAAAAGTTGGCTGCTCATCCAGTACTCCTTGGTCATTTCAGCGTGGAAACTAAAGAGCTGCTTAGAATCCAGGCACTGAAGTCTCCTCTTCTCCTTAGTGGAAGGTAACTGAGAGAAAAAAGTGGGAAATGTGATGGACTGCCTCAAATGAAAAGACACCTCTTATCGAAGAAAGGAGGCCTTGGTCATTTGTAGCAACTTGTCAAGACCAAAGGAGATATATGGTGGGTGTTCAGATAGTGCTTGCAGTTCACTGACCCAATGCACAGACGTGATTACAGTTCGGAAATCTGTCTGGAGAATCAGCCTCTGGATACAACTTTGCAAGGGTGATGTACACATCAAAAAAGTAAGACCAAGTTAAGTGCCACTGCGACATAGACATGTATCCCAACCAGTGACTTAAATAGGGCTGATCAGGCAAATTTAGAAAGGCCAAAAGGGCAGACATGTAATTCTTTATATTGCCCACAGCAAAACATTTCTGGCCAGGGACAAACCAAATAGAAGGCAATCAGACACCTTAGCCTGAAGATTCGGCCTGTAGTTCTTGGCAGCAAGCCTACAAGGTTAGCTCAACGGACATAGCAGATGGAGTTTGCATGCAGGTACTAAAGAATCACAATTACAACCACCACCTCCATTTGCAGATCAAAACCAGTCAGCTGATTCTGCTCAATCTCCAGGCGTTTAGGTATAGATTGTGGACCTTCTGGTGCAGAAATCTGCCCTGTTGCTGGAACAGCTTATCATCACAAAGATAAATTAGAAGTGGATGACAAAGCCTTAGGTTTAGCAGATCTGAATACCACACTCTATAGACTAACCAGGGGATATTAGGATGATCTATGCTTGATCCCTCCTGATCTTAAGAACTCTGGATCAGAGGCAGAGGATGGAAAGCATGGAAGAGTCCCAATGAAGGTGGAACGCATCTCCCAGATGGCCTTAAGAGAGTAACTCTAGGGCACGAAAGGTTTAATATTGTGCATTCTCATCGGTAGCGAAAAGATCTCCCCCAGGCATGCTTAACTTTGGAAAGTCACCTAGAACTACTTCTGGATGTTGACGCTATTACTGGCCGGCAAGATGATGCCTGCTGAGTTTGGAGCTCACCAGGTGATTGACCTTTGGGGATATCCTGTGATGGTCCAGTCACCACCACAGTCTCAGAGCCTCCAGCCACAGCGCACAAAACACCACACCACACTGCCCTGCTTGATGCAGTACCACATAACTGTTGTGTTGTTAACAGACCTACCCTTGATTGGCATCAGAAAGGCCGTGAGCACCATTCAAATTCATCACAGCTTCAGAAGATAAATGGGTGTCGCTGCTCCACCTGAGGCTAGTGTCCTGATCCAATTTCATCCAGCTGTGGACCCAACTCCGAGATGATGCCTGTACTATGAGGGCTGAATGGGGCACTGTGCGGTCTAGATGGGGCAGGGAGAAACATGCTCCACTTCAATTTGGCATCCATCATCTACCACAGAAGCGCCAGGGAGCTTTGTCTACAAAGCAGATAATGTTCGAGAGAAATCCTTATTGCTGACGTCACTGACTGAAAAGGTACCACTTCAGGGTCCACATATGCTATCAGGCTTGAGGCTCCAGCAGGATGTATGAGACCAGAAGACCAAGAAGATTCATAATTGTCTGGGCTGGAACACAGGCACAAGGCTGAAACATCAGGATCATATCCTGAATTACTCAGACTCCTTGTGAGTGCAGAACACCTCTCAAAGTTATTGAGTCCCCTGTGAAGGCAATCCTCTGTACCAGCTGGAGATTAAACTTCAGCATATCGATGGGGAAAACCGAAGTGGAAATGTAGGGATGTCTTTTGCCGGGGGGCTGCAACTGACTGAGAGTGAACCCACCTTCAGCAGCTAGTCTTAGGAATAGGGAAAGATGGGCAGCAACTACTACTGTGCACAAAGGGAAGAATGATGAAATGAGTGTTCCACCCCAACGATAAACAGGAGGAAGTGTCAGTGGGACTACAGAACTGGAACATGAAAATAATTTATCATTCTGCACCAAGGATATCATCCAGTCTTCCTAGTATAGGTCAGGCAAGACCTGGCTTAAAGTCCTGATGAAGGTGTTCAGAAACTTAAGGTTTAATATTAGCCTCAGCCCCTCTTCCTTCTTTGGCACTAAGAAGTATTGAGAGTAGCACCCTGTACCTTCCTCCTCATTGGGTACCTTGTGTATCACTCGCTTGGCAAGCTTTATGTGAACTTTTCTGGTGAGGATAACGACATGCTCTGCCAAAGTTTGTCAGTAGTGTTACTTAAGAATCTCTTTTTTTCTACTATTGTAACACAAACCTCACTTTTGAAGTTGCTACTTCACCTGAGATGTGATTACTTCTTGTTTATTCACTGCGGGCAACATCAGAGCCTCACTCATTCATCCTTTTACATTATTGCCTTTGATTGTCTTTTCATGGAACTTTTGATTTTACATCCAGACCATTTTATAGCCCTTGCCTCCCTTCTTTATCGACATCTTTCTGATTCCTGTAATCTCCAGAAATGGAAATGACATCTCAGACATCTGATCAGTGAGCATGATTGACTCTTTTCATGTAGTCTTTGTCTGCTGTCTTTTAATTACTTTGAAGTGATTTGAATCCGCCTGTTTTTCATTCACTTGCCAGTAGGGTACATATTACTAGAACTTGCGTTTCCTAAAAACTGATTCAACATTTTTGTTCTTTAATACACAATTCATTCTTTAACCCCTCAACCAAAAATGCTTTGAAAAACCATCTTTGTCTTGAAATAAATTTGAGCTCTAATTAACAGTTTGAATCATCCATATAGGCCATTGGCGGCATCAAATATGAGCAATTTAGTTATACTCGCAAAAATAAAATCACCCCATTGCTGAGGATTCTTAAGATGTGCTTTTTCATTACATATTTCTTTAAAATATGACTCTACAAAAGACCTTCACTTATACATCCAAATATATAATGGTACAACAGACAGGTTAGGAATTTTTACAGTAACATATTTTCTATGGGTTAAATGTTAAAAGTAATAAGAAAAGTTGACATCACCATTCAAACATTGCATGATTTTTGCCATTTTGTTTTTGCATATTTAATTTTTATTGCTGCTTTTGCTTTTCTTTTAAACTCACATTCTTTTTTGGGAGTATAATTGTGCTTTTCATCATTCCAGAGTAAAAGAACTAACTGTAGATCCGAGTGCTGCTGGCGATATCCGTCCTGTATTACATCATGGACCAAATCAGATTGATGACTTGGAGATGCAGTGGGGAGTAGGAAGCTCTCCTCAGAGGGATGATTTGAAACTGCTTTGTGAGCAAAATGTGAGTGAACTACATTTTTTACAAAACATCCTCCATTTTAATTTTAAACAATCACTGCACCTTGGTCCTTTTCTCTCATTCATTTCACTTGTAACGTCTAACCTTTCTTTTTAGGAAAAGCTATTTGTAGTTTTAGTATTTTACCCAGAATATGAACGCTACACTGATATTAATTTTTATGAGGCATTTGAACTGAGCAGGCCTGTTTTTCAAAGAGTCGGAATTCGTTTTTTTTTACCATGAGAAGACCTTAGACAATATTGAAATGTTTTACAGTCCTTGATAAAGATACACTTATTAAAACCGGTATTAAACTTTCAGTTTCATGTAGAATCATACTGTAACGATTAGGAATTATACATACAACAGAATTGTTTATTCAGGGTTTTAAACTTGCATTTTATGTCATGTTTGTCATGCAAGACTCTTGACCGGGATGTTTAAGGTGAAATTTCCAAATGGTTTTCTGTTGGGGGAGGGGGGGGGGAGGATTGGGGATGGAGGAATGGTTGCTGGTGCAAGGACCATCCATGGAGAAATGAGATTATTCTTTAAGAATGTGTCACGTGTCGAGTGTACCAATGGGGGGACACGTCGGGTGCAATGCTGCACAGACTGAGTCAGGGGGTGTACCGCAGTCAAGACCTCCCGGGGATAGTGGACTCAGGGGGCACGCCGATAGTGGAGCCGGGGGCGCTAGCAGATAGCTTTGCTACATACTATGCGGGTTTATATAGTCCCTGTGACAGCCTCGCGGAAGCGGACGCGGAGCGGTTCCTGCGCGATCACCCTATCGCGACGTTATCAGAGGCAGCGAGGACGGCCTTGGACCTTCCGCTGACAGTGGAGGAGCAAGGGGAGGCGTTGGGTGGCCTGAACCCGGGCAAGGCCCCAGGCCCGAATGGGTTCCCAAGTGAGTTCTTTAAGAAATATTTCTTACAGCTGGGTCCGCATTATACGGCGGTGGTGGAGGAGGCCCGGGAGCGGGGACTGTTACCCCGGGACTGGAGGCACGCTGAGATTGTAGTGTTCCACAAGCCGGGCAGACCCCCGGAGGAGCACGCCTCATATCGTCCGATCTCCCTCCTCAACGTGGAGGCCAAAATCCTGGCGAAAGCATTGGCTAATCGTCTCTTGCCATACATCACCTCGTTGGTCCACCCGGACCAGGCGGGATTTATGCCCTCGCGTGCCACGCGACATAACATTCGGCAGGTTCACGTGGCGACTGCTGAAGTGCAGCGGTTGTGGGTTCCAGCAGCTCTGTTGTTGGCAGATATGGACCGCGCGTTCGACTCCCTTAGCTGGCGCTATATGTTCCTGCTGCTGCAGCGTTTGAATTTCGGGCCGCGGTTCCTGTCATACGTGCGGCTACTCTATACGGAACTTACGGCGTCAGTCAGGGTAGCGGGGGCGTCCTCGTCGGCATTTCCGGTACGACGTGGAACACGCCAGGGCTGCCCCCTATCCCCGTATCTGTTTGCCCTCGCCATGGAACCCTTGGCGGTGTGGGTGCGGATGGACGCGCAAATATCTGGATTTGAGAGGGAGCATGGCCTGGCCGACCGTATAGCCCTCTATGCGGACGATGTCCTATTTTTCCTGACGGATCTGGACTGCACGGGGCCCCGGATACTCCGTATTATGCAGATTTTTGGTGAGACGTCGGGTCTATTCGTGATCCCTCGGAAGTCTACCCTGTGGGTTTTGGGGGGGGTCCGACTCAGTTGCGGGGCTGGGCGTCCCAGGTGCGAATTGCGGTGGGGGGTTTCAGTACTTAGGGGAGGTCTTGTCACCTACCCAGGCGGTTTCTTGGGGGCGAAACGTGGTGCCCGTGTGGGAGCGTGTGTGTCAGGACATTAAATTGTGGACCCGCATGCCGCTCACTATCTTTGGCCGGTCCGCGATTTTTAAGATGGTGGCTCTCCCCCGCCTGTTGTATCAGTTGCAGAACCATCCGTATGGGATTCCACCGACTGGTTCCGTCGGGTGAACGCGACCCTGGGTCAGTTCCTGTGGGCGGGTGGGGCGGTTCGGGTGGCCCTGCGGACGTGCTTCCTCTCACAGTACGACGGGGGTCTGGCTACGTCGGACCTGCTGTATTATTATCAGGCCTCCCACTTGCTTGTTTTGAATGAGTGGTGGTATGGGGATAGGGGAGACCCAGCATACGCGGTGGAACGGCGGCTCATGGTTCCATACACGGTACATACTTTGCTCTATTTCGCCATACATCGGGCGCGCTTGCCGCCAGTGACGCAGGTAGTTTTTCGGATTTGGCGCCAGGCGCTGGCGCGCATTGGATGGTGGAACGTGATCACGCGGGAAACCCCCCTGTGGTATAATGGGGGACTACCACAGATGGCGGCCCTGTCAGGGTTTGAGGGGTGAGACCGGATAGGCATATCCACCATAGGCGATGTAGTGCGGGAATGCGCTTTGAAATCCTTCCAGGACCTCCAACAGGAATTCAGCATGCCGCGGAAGCAGTTCTATAGGTACCTACAGTTTCGCCATGCACTCTTCCAAAGCCTGGCGGGCTTAGACTCTATACCAGACTTTAGCCCAGTGGAAGCGAAGCTCTTCATGGGTGACCTTCAGGAGCGGAAGATCTCCAAGATCTATTGAACGCTTGTTATTCATGGCTCCCCCTCGCTCCAGCATCTCAAAGGGAAATGGGAAGATGACGTAGGGCCCCTTGATGAGACGGACTGGACGGAGGCGCTGGCCTCGCCCCGGGGGGCAGCCATATCTATCCGACTACACCTCATACAATTTAAATACCTACATAGGGCCTACTTTACCCGAAGGAGGCTGTGGCGGGCGGGCCTGATAGCTTCTCCGGAGTGTCTCCGATGTGGACGGGAGGAGGGCTCTTTCCTTCATATAGTATGGCTTTGTGGGTCGCTTTCCCGGTTTTGGAGAGGGGTATTGTCATGCTTATCCGAGATGCTGGGGTGGGATCTCCCCGCAGATCCTAATTTGACACTGCTGCACATTATGGACGATATTGGCAGCAACATATACAAGAGACACTTACTGCTGTTGGGCCTTACCCTGGCCAAGAGGGACATCACGCGGGCGTGGAAGGCCCCTACGGCTCCCTCTATGAATGTATGGAAGAGGGGTCTGGATTTTAGCATGGGCCTGGAACTCCCCATCTTTGCAGCCAGGGGGTGCCCCCGTAAACACTATAAGGTATGGAAGCGCTGGGCGAATTACAGGGACCTTCCCCTGGAGCCGGCCCCGGAGGAGCTGGAGGAGGTGTTTATCTAGGTCCCTCGGGGAGAGGGGGCATGTGCTGGGACTGGGGTTGGAATTGTCGGGCTTAGGCTCATTGCAGATGTTGCTGGTTAGATTTGGTACGGTGTGGGAGTGTTGGGGGGGTTTGCTTTCAACTGAAATGCATTTTTAGATATCCTCCTTTGGTAAAATGTCAACGTCATCATGGGGGCAATGCTTGGGCCGGAACTCCTGGATTTTCAGGGGCCGGTAATTTATGTGTTTGTTGACAAATAAAAACAATTTAAAAAAAAAAAAAAAGAATGTGTCACATGGAAGGTGGAGGGTCCCTCTTATAGGCATTTCCAATATTAGGGGACATCTTGCAAAGGTGATAAATGTAATATTAAAAATGGCAAACTTTAGAGGGATGAACAGACTGAGCATGTGACCACTTGACTTTATGCAGAAGCATTTGCATCTTCGTTTTAGAAAATGAAGTGATTAGCAGGGGATTCTAAATCTCAATGGTGCCATGTTTTGTAGTTTTTTTGTTAGCCAAGTCTTAGACATCTTACACAGAAGTGTTTTAAGCTGTTTGCAAAATGTGTTGCTGCCACCTATTTTTCCCATGCTCATTTTGTTATTGTTTCATAATGTTGGGCTTTGAGTCTGTAAAGTGTGTCGTCTGCTTTGGAGGTACATTGGTCCTTTAGATCGAATTTTAAGTGTCTGCCTAATCTTGTCCAACGGGTTTGCTCTATATGCCCTAATGTCCTGTTCTAAAGTATGTTTTTGCTGTAGTATTTGTTTGTTTGCCTGTGCAACATCTCTCATCAGTCAACCTCTGATAGTGGCCTTAGCCACAGTCCATATTGCCTGTGCCGACTGAACCATACCGTTGTCTGTAAATTAGTTATGCATATGGGGTTTCAGTTGCGTCTTTTCCCTGGGCAGTGTATAGGATGAAATATTGAGACAACACGGTTTCCTGATTGGTTTACTGATGTTCCAGTCTACTTTCAAGCACACTGGGACATGAACCGTAAGGGGCACTTTTAAGATAGCAGCCTAATATGGTTGGTGTAGTCGGTGGGAGGTTAAGAAGTAGTCGAGCCGTGATTGGGTGCTCTGTACGACCAAAAAGAAAGAGTATACCTTATCTTGTGGGCTAAGAAGATACCATATATGTAGAAGACCTTGATGATCCAGGATGTCCCATAGTAGTGCCCTGTTTCTATTGTTGTTAATGTCTATTGGACCAGTGCGGTCCAGGATCGCATCTGGTGCCAGTTTCTAGCCCATCCTTCCCTATAATGATCCTATTGAGATGTAGGAGTAATGAAACCATTAGGGGCATAGATTGACCTTATACATAGTACTTTAGGGTTGATCCGCAGTTTCGCAAAGATGAATCTTCCTTCATCGTCTGTCCAGGATCGGAGGATTGTGCACATGAGTGATTTGTGTATGTGCATGTACATGTTTTTGGGGTTGGGTGCTGTAGTAGGAGAGTGAGCTCATGGGGGTTCATTTACAGATTTATGGCTATAAATTACTTTCCCCACCCAGTCTCTCTTATCTATCTTGGTTATGTTTGTGGATAGGTGCATCTCTTGTATCAGACCTATACCCGCTTTATTTGAGATGAGATAATACTTTCTCTTAATATTGTTGGTTAAGCCATTTAATGTGATAATAGTAAGACGTTTAGTTGCCATAAAAGGGTCCAGGGAAGGAGAGTGGGATGAGATGAGGGGGGTAGGCTATCAATTTCTATAAGGCATGAATAAGTCAGACCCCCCCAGGGTATTGCAGCATGGATTAGCAAATTTAGCAGCACAAATATGGAAATCGAGCAGCATTTTTGCTGCACTTTATTTGACTCATAATCATTCATCTTCAGCCTGAAATCAATAGAAACTGTTTTAGCAGAGTATTCCACTTTGAAATAGGCATGTTTAATGTGTCTGCAGCTCTACGGAAGCACAGCTCCACTCCTAACCTCATGGGAGGGAGCTGTATTTCTCGCTTGGATGTTCTAGTGCCCATGTATGCACCCCTACCGGGGCACACCGCTGCCTCCCGGATCCGTGAGGCAGGACACCTCTGGTCAGTGTCACAGTACTGATTCATGTTGTGGTATACTAAGTGGACCTTTAAATTCTTTCAAAGTTCTTGCTGGTGATGGTGTTGAGAGTCAATGGTGTAAGACTTTCTGCCTAAGGCTGCTAAGGGTTGTGAACATGTATTTGGCGCAGGCTCACCCACTTGATGCTATACAAATGTTGTTGGAGCTTCACAGATCAGATTATTTTTATTTCTTATTCTGGGTTGCTGGGCTTTTGGGAACTTAGAGGCTTCTGAGCTGTCTTGGGCAGCTGAGGAGTCTTCCATGCAGACTCTCCAAGTTTGCTGGCCTTGTGCAGGCCTTGCTGGGATGTTGATGGCTGTTCTCTTGGTAGGCACAGTCTAGCTTCTCCTGCAGGCAGGCGGGTACGGTCTCCTTCCCTCTACAGCAACAAACCTTTGCGCAGGAATCCGGACTTGGTGCAGGTCTAGAAGCCCTCCTCCACCATGACTTACCCTTCAGAAGTGTACTGATATTAAACATGTGTCAAGGTTATCAAGCGCAAAGCTGCTCTTGAACATTAAAGCAGCAACTTTCTACAGCGAGTAAAAGACTGGCTGCATGTAGCAGCATGCACTGGGGAGAAATGGGACAGTCTTTCTGGAACTAGAGTGAAACTGCAACCATTATTAGTAGGAGAGCAGCAACCCAGAATACTGACAATTTGCGTGCACTAGTGGAGAAAGTCTGCCAAAAGTCAAAGATATATATAAAGTACTGGCTTAGTGGTGCCAGTGACTCTGTTCTCCTGGAGATTAAACCGGGAAAGTAAAGTGAACCTGAGGCTGCCCTTTTCAAAGTTCAAACACTTACCTCAATCCCAGGGAATTCCATCCTTTCTTTGTGTCTGGGTTTTCCAAACTCCTAAATTGAGGAGTCTCCGGATTGAACTGGTAAAGGAACGTTTGTGTATTCGAGTAAGACCGATGTGTATTCGAGTAAGACCGATCCCAGCACAGGTCCCCTCTGCTAAGTAACCAATAACAACACAGGAAGAATGGAGGAGGTGTGGATTGTACTCCAGCTTATAAGAATCTACAGTAACACAGCAGAGAGTTGGCAGATTCACCTCAACGCCCAAGGTAAATCAGTTTTCAGAGGGGGGATCCTAAGCAGCAGTATATGCGGAACAGGAGCCTGTGTGAAGGAGATGGGACACCAGCACACTCAGAGGTTTCTAGTGGACTTCACTATTCACAAAGTTGATGTGAAACACATGCCCACATCTTCCACACAGAAGGAAGAGAAAGGACCCCAGAGATCTGATATACCTTTAGCTGGGAAGAGCCAGTTGATATTAATTATTATGAGAGGAACACATAAAAAGATTTTTACCGCTGGACTAATTATTGATGCCAGCACTACCACCATTCAGTTGATAGCTTGGTTAAGGGGGTGTTAGCAACCTTGATTCAGGAGATGGGTATTTTTTGGGTGGCCCATTGTCTGAAAAAGTACAGCTCTCCTGACTAAGAGGAAACAAAAAGAGGGAGCACCTGCATCAAGCTTGGATTATTGCAGAGGTCACTGGAGAAAAGACATGACTAGCCCAGAAAAGTGAACAAATAGGGCGGCACCGTTTACCAAAGCTGGGCATAGAAGTTTCATTCCAATATCTGTTTACCTATGCCTCCGGTTTGGTTTGCACTAGGATGCTGCATTTCATGGGCAGTTTTGTAAAAATTACGGCCTCTTTGAAAAACTGCTGATTTCGCGATTTGTTTGCTAATCGCAAAGTTGCGAAATCCTGGAGGGTCTGATAAGTGGGGAATTTTCATGAGGATTTGGTAGCTTCTTGTGTTTTTTAGACCTGAAGAATAGAGAAAGTAGAATGATACTGCCCCACATCTCTTGTTATTTGACTTCCAATGTGCTGTTAATTGTTTCGGGGTCGAACATGATGAAAATGGAGAGCTGTGGGTGGGAAGGAGATCAGGTTAGAAGTCTGCAGGGAACACTTTGTAGGTAAGTAGTAGAGTTGTCCTGTGGCTCAGAGGTGCGTGAAGGAGTGTGGTATCCTTGAAGACAATTGCAAGCAGAAGGTGGAATGCTCAACCAGCTATCATGTCACTTGTGCTCACTCTGCAGTTGGAGGTGCCTATCGTGAATCAGTAAAACCGCAATCAAGCATATGATCAAAAGGGAGTAGGAAGTGCATTAACAAGAAAAGATGTAAAGCAAGAACATGAAATGCATTATCATATAAAAAGAAAGAAGTAATAGCAGGGTAGTTCGGAGAGCCCAACAACAATCTATTCAGATAGTGTTCGGTTAAACTCAGTTGTGTTTAGCTGGTCTCACTGACGCTATGGGTGGTACTGTTCGAGATGGAGTTTGTCAGTTTCAATGGTGATCAAGATTTGTCACAGGGAATAAACAGCACTGTTTTGAGCACTTTTTCTCTCTGAGTAGTTCCGGAACATTCGATTAGGTGGTCTCCCTTGTCATGTTGTAAAGTCAGTGTCTTTATGCTTAGGTACCAATTTGGTCCGTAACGTTGGGGAAGCTGTGCCTCTGGGTTTTCCAAGCTGGTGAGGAAGCAGGTCATATATTCTGGATTGACGGAGTCATTAGAAGTCCTATATTTAGTTACACACATGGTTTCCGGTTCAAGAAGGCCACACTTAATATCCCATTTTTTGATCTGTGGACAGAGAGCGTGAAAGGTCTTGCGCTATACATTGGTGTCAAAAGAGAAGTTCCCATAACTTGGATTTTATTCCCGCCCAGATCGTATGGTCCATGCCTTCTTGTCTCAAAGAGGTTCTGTTGTGTATGATGGAGGAAGCATGCAATAATTGGCGTGGACTTGTGTAGAACTTTATTAGATGGTAGTTGTCAATGGGTCCTCTGCACTCTTTGACTAGAGATGCACATTATAAGTTAAGTTAGGAAATCTTTTCAAGTCAGTCAGTCAGTCAGTCAATTATCTATATTCGATTAATAAAAATCATAAAAGATCGTTTCTCTCCATTTTGTTGTTGGATGTCATAGAACCTGCCATTATGGCAAATTGAGCAGTCCTCCAGGTCCACAAGGTTTTGTTTAAAGTATCCCTGGTCCCACATTTTCCATTTGTTAAAGTCTCTGTCTTCCTTGTGGGTTAGTCTCTGATCAGTGCTCACCACCTTTTCCTGGTTTGATCCCATATCTCTCTTGAAGGTTTTAACATCTTGGGTGAGATCAGTGATCTTATTATCAGTGAGCAGAAGGCTGGCCACTACTAAGGGGACTTTTTGAGGATAAAGTCGGATTGGTAGTAGTTGTTTTTGTTTGCCCATACCATCTCTGTGAATAGTAGTTGAGGAAAGATGCTAGTTCGAGGCATGTGAGCTGTAGATCACATGCTTTGCATAAGATTGCCATCTAGTGTTGAGTCTGGATGTTTGCACTTTGTTTTTCTGGAAGAAGTTTTCCCTAGTCACGAGGTAGAGGACTCCTTCCTTAGGTGATAGTGCGCATGGTCATCGGCTCCTTCTTCAGATTGTTTTTTTCCGCTATCGGGTTCGGATGTACCTCGCTGCGCTCCGGTTTGACTTCGATCCTTCTCTGCGCGTATCACATTTACAATCAACGATATTGTTTCCATTTGTGTTCCCATTTCTTCGCAGACTGTTATTCCTAATTCGATAGGAGAGCTCGTGGTAGGCAGTCAGGCCTAGCCCCTGGTTCGACTTGCATTCGATGGAACCAACTCCTTTCAAGTTCTGTCCTCGGTGCCACGCAAAATACCAGCGCACCGACTCACACGAGGTGTGCAATTTGTGTTTGTCACCCGACCACAGAGAAGACCACTGCGACGCGTGACAAGCTTTCCTCTCCAAAAAGACTCTTCGCGATCCTCTGGCCCGACGACGCGACATGCAGAGACAACAAGCAGGTTCCATTCCGGACCTCAATCAGAAGAGGAAGAAGGCGACGAGCCCATCGGAGCCGATGAGGAACAGGAAGACATCTTTGTTTCCGAAGATATGTACGATGAGGATGAAGACATCCCGCAATGACAATGTACCTTGAGTACGGCCCCTACCTCGCCCCACCTTCCACTTCCATCCAAGAAAAAGGCTCTGCACCAACCTGCGCCCTCAGGTGCTGGGAACAAGCTTCCGAAGCCCCGCTTTCGGGCTTGGCAACGAAGCATAGTAAAAAGCCTTCCGGCTCCGAAAAGCCCCATGATAAATCGGGCACCGAGCCAAAGACTTCGGAGCCGAAGTAAAAGTCTGGCACCGAATAGCCTCCATCGGCACCGAAACAAACTTCGGATCCGAAAACTCCAGCCAAAAACCCATCGGCCCAAAACATTCAGAGCTGAAACCCACAGACGCCAAAGTCACCCAAAAAACCTGTTTTCGGTGATCCACTCGACAAACTGGATCCTAAACAAAAAAATCCTTGTTATACACCCAAAAACTGGACATATCGCCACTAAAGTGACTCTAAAAAGAGGTGCTACTACAGAAAAGGAATACCACATACAATTGAAGAAGAGAACTGTTGGGACAAATCCTTCCCCTCCTCCTCTTCCTCTTCCTTCTCTACCCGGACTATACATGTGCCAACTTCACCTGAGCACTCACCACCACAAACACCTGACAATCAGGGGGATGGGGATAATGAGGACGATCACCCTGGAGACGTGTGGGATGACTATAATACTGATTCTCCCACTGATAACGACTCAGACATATATCCTACCAAACCCTCTCCACCAGATGACAGTGTAGGATTTGTCAAGTTGTTAAGTAGGGCTGCTACTTACCATGGAGTCCCACTACTCAAAGAATCCCTTGAAGAGGACTTTATTTTTGAGACTCTACAAAACATTAAAAAGTCTACACACCTATTGCCCAAATTGAAAGCCATGACCAGACATGTAGCCGACATTCTTAAGGATCCTGTTAGGGCACATGTCCTTACCCCGAGGGTAGATAAAAAGAAATCCAAGCCTGCCCCATCAGATCCAGTTTACATAAAAGGTCAGCTACCATTAGATTCACTAGTAGTTTCTAATGCACGTAAAAGGGCAAACTCCCAAACTACTGGAGACACACCACCACCAGATAAAGAGTCTAAACTTCTTGATGCTTAAGGAAAAAGGACAGCCTCCCAGACTGCTAACTTCTGGTGTATTTCCAATATACAGGTGTTTCTAGCGACCTATGACTTGTACACTGGGATGAAATGGAACGACTCATCCAGTTTCTCCCTCAAGAACACAAATCAAAAGCGCAAGACCTGGTTCGTGAGGGGCAGTTCATTTCTAATAACCAAATTAGATGCTCCCTAGATGCTGCTGATACATCTGTCAGAGCGGTAAACAATAGTGTTCTTTTAAGAAGGCACGCCTGTATGCGCATATCAGCTATTTTAACCGGACGTTCAAACATCCATACTAAACACACCCTTTGACAAGGATCTCCTTTTTGGGCCGGTGGTAGACACTTAATTGGATAAAATGAAGGATACTCAAGTGGCTAAATCCATGGGAGCACTTCAGTCTCCACATGGGCGTTGTTCCTTTCGTCGCTCCTTTTATCGAGCAGGATCCAAAACTACTTCCTCAGACAATGCGTCTACCTATAAGGGCAATAACCAGCCCTCCGGTTCCAAGGGTTTCTTTCTAGGCACTTAAAGGGGAAACAACAGCAAGGGCAGAGGTAGAGGTTCCAACACATGTACCTCGCCATCGAATTCAAAACAGTGACTTGCCCATAGTTCCCCCGACCACTTAACACCTGTTGGGGGGGGGGGGACACTGTCACAATTTCTACCAAAGTGGCAGTCAATAACAGATAAATGGGTCTATCAAATTATCCATTCTAGTTACTGCCTGGAGTTCATCAACACTCCTCCAAACATTCCCCCAAAGCCGCACAGACTTTCATTGGATCACCTAGACCTTCTCAAACGGGAATTACAATCCCTGCTCCTAAAACAAGCCATAGAGCCCGTAACACCACGGGTCGGGCGTGTACTCCTTTTACTTTCGAATTCCAAAAAAAGACGTCTCTCTCAGACCCATACTGGAACTCGGAGAACTCAATCTTTACTTACAGTCAGAACACTTCCACATGGTAACACTGCAAGAAATACTACCTCTTTTGAAAAAGAACGATTTTCTTTCTACTCTAGATTTAAAGGACGCCTACTTTCATATTCCAATCCATCTGGCTCACCGCAAATTTCTCAGGTTTGTGGTAGCAGGTCAATACTACCAGTTAAGTACTCCCATTCAGAGTCACCACTACCCCCAGAGTCTTCACAAAATGTCCTGCGGTACTAGCTGCGCATCTCAGAAGACAAAGCATACACGTCTTTCCCTATCTGGACGACTGGCTCATCAAAGCCAGCACGTACCAGCAATGTCACACGCACACTTATGTTATGTTATTTAATTTTATAACGCGCGCGGCTACTCCGAGGAGTGTCCCGGCGCGATCCAAAAGGGGTCAGCTGATTACCACCAGACAAAAAGATAGGTTTTTAATTTTTTCTTAAAGACAGGGGGATCTTGGGGATTGCGAAGCTTGAAAGGAAGGGCATTACATGCCTGAGCCGCTTTCACAGCCAGCGAGCAACCGCCCAGCCTGTGACGAAAGAAGCGGGGAACTTGTGCCAGAAGCTGTGCTGATGAGCGCAATTGTCTCAGCGGGACATAAAAGGAGAACCGCTTCTGCAAATAGGAGGGACCCCAGCCATAAAGGGCACGGTGGTCGATGGCTAGTGATTTGAACTTAACCCGTTCTGCTGCGGGAAGCCAATGAAGTGAGCGCAGGTGATGTTGCACACTACTACACCTAGTGGGAATTTCAAAGAAAAGCGTGGCAGCCGCATTTTAGACAACCTGAAGCGTGTTCAGTAAGTATCCCGTGATGCCCACATACAGCGCATTGGCATAGTCCAGGCGAGAAAGGATCAGCGCGCGAATGACTGTTTCTTTTGCGGGTCTATGGAGAAGAGGGATGAATTTCCTTAAGGTTTTTAGAAGTCCAAAGCAATTGCCTGCGAGCTTCTTAACCTGGCTGAAGAAGAATAGATTATCCTCAAACCACACTCCCAAATTCTTGCCGGAGTTCCCTTTGGATGTCGGTAGAGGGAACCCTGGAGGCCAGAGCCAGTCTCTAAAGCAGGTAAGTTACCGTACAGGAGAATCTCCGACTTGTCTTCATTGCACTTAAGCTGTGCGGCGGCGAGCCACTTGAAGACAGAGGCCAAGCAGTGCTGAGCTGAAGAGACGTAGTCCGCATCCTTTCCCCAGGTAAAAAGAAGCTGGGTGTCATCCGCGTAGGCAATGACCTTAGCCCCCAGTTCCTCAGCCAAATAGACCAGAGGAGTGACATAGATGTTAAAGAGGAGGGGGCTAAGGGAGGACCCCTGCGGAACCCCAGTGGGGGGGGGGGCGGGGGGCTGACTCGGCCGGCGGCAGCCAGACTTGTTGCATCCATCCTACCAAGAAGGACCTAAGCCAGCCCCAGGCCGAGACGCCAATCTCAGCGAGTCGAGTCAGTAGTAAATGAGTGTGGCACCGTATCAAACGCCGCCGACAGGTCGAGCATAACTAGAGCCGCTCTCCCGCCAGCGTCCATACACTCCTGGATGGCCTCTGAGATCTCCATGAGCACTGACTCAGTACCATGGGAGGTCCGGAAGCCTGACTGAGCTGGGTGCAGTAGGTTCATCCCTTCAATAAACTCAGTCAGTAGTTCACTAGCCATTCAGCTTCTTCAACAGCTAGGGTTCTCAGTCAATGTGTTGAAACCACATCTTCAAGCCAACAAAGTACAAGATTACCTAGGAGCCACTCTAGATACTCAGAAGGCTCTAGCGTATCCCAATGCAGCCAGAATTTGAACATTCAGGTGCTCATTCTCAAATTTCATCCCACTCAGTCACTTCCGGAACCAGTCTCAAGGTCTATTAACCGATCTAGTGTTGGTAAGCGGCCGTACTCCTCGCTCTCTGAAGTGGTGGAACACACAAAACCTATCAAAAGGGCTCTCTCCAACTGTCCCACTTAGCCCAGGACATATGGAAGTGAGCTATTCACCACAACATTTATCTCCCAGCGGAACACCTCCCAGGAATCAGCAATCAGATTGCGGACCTCCTCAGCAGGCAGATGTATCAAATACACAAGTGGGAACTTGTAAGAAAGTGGCTCTGTATATATTGTTCCCAAATAGGTACAGTGTGCACAGAGTCCACAGTCCCCAGAGGTTTGGCAGAGGCTAAAGTTAGATATATCTACCAAAAGAATCCGCAAAGATCCTAATAAAAACCTACCAAAAATTGTATATTCCACAATTTTTTTAGAGTCCTGTACTAGAAAAAGACATTTGTTTTTCTAGAGTCCCCTCACTCACCTAGGGTTTCCCCTGGGTGACATGCTTCATCATAGGAGTCCTCCCAGGCATCTACTGTCTGGGGCGTGCTACAACTTAGCGAAATACGTAGGAGCACTTTTTTTGTTTAAACTATGTGTAGTGATGTGCTGTGTGGAGTGAAAAGTGAAAAAAATGAATAAAAGTTACCTAGATAGTGAGCCCTAACTTTATTCTGCTCCTATCTGGTAAATATATAATAAAAATGGGGCTAGTAACAGAGCACAGTAACCATTATGTGAAGCTGTCCCTATTTACTTAGTCGACATGTTTCGTGGTTACCCCAACCACTTCCTTGGGACTACACAAGTACCAGCCCTGCGTGTACCACTCCGTGCATTAAAAAAACACTCTGTTGATTTTATACTTATTGTAACATATTTGGTTTGCTACATACATACGATTCCCTTGCACCAAGAATTTCTTAGTTGTATAGGGTCGATGTTTTTGTTTGGAGGTGTTATTCTACTCCATGGTGTTGCTGGGGCAGGGAGGCTTTAGAAATTTGTCTATCAAGGACCTCCAGCCTATTAGCTCCCAGGGACACCGCATATTCAATATGCGGTGTCCCTGGGAGCTAATAGGCTGGAGGTCCTTGATAGACAAATTTCTAAAGCCTCCCTACCCCAGCAACACCATGGAGTAGAATAACACCTCCACTGGAGATGCCGGTGTTTAGCAGGAGCAGGTTTGAGGATCGAGAGGCCGGTAGGGCTGGGGCCAAAGCAGTTGGTGTCTTCCTCTTTTTAGCAGCTGCACGGCAGGTCTTCTTGTTCCTTGTTCTTATTTCTTGTTTCGGAATCTGTATCTGAGGAAGGAAGGTTCAGGGTGCCCCTAAATACTAAATTTAGGGGCGTTACAGGTAGGTAAAGGGCAGGGACCAATGGGTCCCTTCCCTGGGATGGGTACACCCGCTATCCTGCCACTCTCCTGTGGGTGGGGGGCAGTAGCCTAATCCTGATTGGGCAGGTCTCCACATCTTCAATATGGCGAGAGCCCGGGGATGTGCTTCACCTCGCCTCCCCCACCTGAGGGGTGGGGTTGGCAGAGGCTGGCACACCCCTTTCCTTCCTTGGGGTTTCCGGCCAGTCTTCCCGCCAGAGTGGGGGTCAGAACCGGTAGGGGCCAGTGCAGCAAGTGGCCTGGAGAAGCTCACAAAGGCGGCATGCCTTTGAAGCTTCCCCTGCCCATCCTGGGGGAGGAGGCCTAGCACCTCGCCCAGGATGTGCATTGTTGCAGGCCCAGGAGAGCGGATGGCTCTCTACCCAGGGGTCCAGCAACATGTCTGCTGTGTGGCAGCCTAGGCAGCCCCTCAGACAGGACGTGGATTGTAGGTTAGGTTCAGGGGGCAACTCCAAATTGCCCTCTGTCGTGCATCTTACAGTAAATCCCACACTGGCATCAGTGTGGGTTTACTGTGCTGATAAGTTTGATACCAAACTTCAGTCTTCAGTGTAGCCATCATGGTGCTGTGGACTTCGTGTTGACAACTTCCCAGCACCATATACTCTTAATGGCAGCACTGCACTTACAGTGCCCAGGAATGGACCTGGGTACTGTAGGGGCACAGGGCTCATGCACCTGCGCCCACACCACTGGCATAGGGCACCCAGCTAGAGGGGTGACTGAGGTATGCCAGGGCAGTGTGTGTTGTGGGCATGGCACACAGGGATGTGTGCCATGTCGACTCTTTGTTTTGTTCTGCACCAAGACACTCAGTCTGCAAAGGCAGTGTGTGTGTGTGTGTGTGTGTCAGGGTACAGGGCCTCTAAGGGTGGCCCAATAAGTGCTGCTACCCTTAGGGGCCTGCTCTGGTCACAAGGCCCTGGGTACCTAGGGTACCATTTACCAGGGGCTGGCATGTGACCAGAGATGCCAGTTGGGTTTTGGCTGTTAAGCAGTTTTTAGGGAAGGAACACAGGCCCTGGGCAACTGATTGGCAGGAGCCCAGTGCACACCAAGGAAAAGTGCATCAGTTATCAGGCAAACAGTGGGAGGGTTACTGCAACAGAAACCCACTTCCTTACAGAACTTCACCCTCAAGTTCTACACCCATACTTCCAAGCTTAGGGAGTCCCTCACATAGACCTGTACGCAACACCCGAAAATGCAAAATGCCAATGCTTTGCCTCCAGGTAGCCACACCCTTTGTCCAAAGGCAATGCTCTATGGATGAACTGTGTAATTGCAACAGTATCTCAGTAGGAGTTATTAAATTATTTGTAATCGTATGTACAAGACATTACAAACACACAAAGAGAAAAAAGAGGCTACAAGAGTTTTTTGGTCAATGCGCCCGTAGGCGTCATATATTAAGGGAAGATTAACAAATTATAGCAGCACTATACGGTATAATTACCAAAACAACCCTAAGGGAAAAAGTGTACAATGTGCTCGTGACAAAAGTGTGACGGCGCAAGTGACAACGTGTATAAAACCATAGCAAGGGGCGCAACACAGTAAATACAAGGTATGTACAATTCAAGGTTCCGAGCAATAGTTCCAATTATTCATTTAAAAGTTCTCAGGGAGTAATTTTTCGGGGAACCAAAAAAGATCAAAAAGCGCCAAAAGCATTTGGAGCTGATGGGAACAGGTCGACGACGTTTCGATCCTTAATAAATTCGGATCATCCTCAGGACCAGGGTCGTTAATTTCAGGGAGTGCTGTATAAAATAAAGGTCAGTATCAGAGCGGTGGTGGGAAAACGGACATAGGAAACAGGCGAGGGAGTAGGAGGGTCTCGACTAAAGCCTACCTGTGGCCCAGGTTAAGGGGAACTTGGTTAGCTAAGGTTCCGGGTAAGTAGATTCACGGTCACGGTGTGTCCAGGAGAGACATCTAGGGACTCGGAGTAAGTTCAAGCGTCTCTGCGGGATAAGAGGGTGAAATGAGCCAGGGAATAGGGAGAGAGAAATAACAGTGGAGGATAGCCTGCGCTATCGAGTTGTCCACTTACCGCAGGAGCGGAGCAGCGGAACCGGAGGGGCGCAGAGAGGCGCTTCAATGTATTCCTGCGAAAGGAGAAAAGGATCGGATGAGTGATTCCGCAGACTTAGCAAGGGATGAGAGGGAAGGTGAAGGGGAAGGGGTGTCAACTTACAGAAGGCAGGTCAGGGGAGTCGTGGTCCAAAAATTCCACAAGGTATACCAAGCCGCCACGGACGTGTGCGGAGCTCTACCGAAGCCTGTGTAGAGAAGCCGGGCTCTCTTCTACATAAAGGAAAATAATCGTCATGGTGAGGAGCGCCGATTGGACCAATGTGAGGGGGGAGGGACGGTAACTAAGGACGCTGGGGCAGTGACCAATGGGGGAGAGGGGGGAGTGAGTAAGGAAGGATGATAGGATCAGGGGTGGTAACCAAGGACGCCTGGGGAACGTGAATAGAGGGAAAGAGAAAAGTTACGGGGACGCGTGAAAACTAATCACGTATGCACGGCGGGAGAGGCCGAAGTAAATTAAAGATGCGATGGCACGATCAAGGTGATTGTGAATTGCAATCTGCACTGAAGGTGATAATAGGGGGGGGTTGAAAAAAGGAGAATTGCTTATAGGGCGAGAGACAGGACCAGAAGGGAAAATCGTCTTCTGTTGGCGATGTCTGGTTGGTGATACATGTAAATGGAGACCCATTAAGAACAATAACAACATGTATAAATCATACAATTTCTGGAAAATCTATTTAACATAAATTTCAGAATGATCAAAAAAAAAAAAAAAAAAAAAAAAAGGTGTTCAGCATGACTAATACAGAAAGGGGGCAGGGGAAGAGGAGAAGGACCACTGGGAGATCATGGAGGAAGATAAATGGTGCTATTCCACTCATCGATAGTGTTCAAACCATGGTTCACAGAATTACAACGAGTAATCCATTTGCATTCGCATCTGTTCAAGAGTTGTTGTAAATTACCCCCACGGGGAGGAAGCCGCGGTTGGTCAATAACTTGCCACTTCATGTCAAGAACATCATGGTTTTTTTCAAGAAAATGTGATACCAAGGGAGCTGTAATGACCTTACAGTTTATGTTGGATAATCCTCTGTTTGACCATTTGAGTTGTCTGACCGATGTAGAGGAGATGACAAGGGCATTCAATGGCGTATATCACGTTTTGTGACCGACAGTTGGTAAAAGTGTTGAGGGAGTGTGTTTGGTTGTCAAATTTGAATTCCTTTGTATTGATGGTAAGATCGCACACACTGCATGACTGGCATTTGTAGTGACCTAGTACAGGTGGTAGTCCCCACGCGGTGGTGATGGCATTAGAGTGAGCAGGTTTGATGGGCCAGGTGATAGCACGCACCAAATGGTTAGAAAGATTGTTGCCTCGTTTGAATGAAAAGAGCGGTGGCTCTTGGAAGGATTTGTTGGTTCTCAAAATAGTCCAATTTTTTGAAATAATCTTTTTGATTTGGTTGCTGCTGGGGCTGAATTTGGAAACAAAGGGGATGCGAGAGTTTGTTTTTTTCGGCTGTGGTGTGAGAAGGACGTCGCGATGGCAATACCAAGCTCTTTTGCGGGCGCGTGAGGTCAATCTGCGAGGGTAACCTCTGTCTATAAGTTTTTTGAGTAAGACATCGGATTCCCTGAAATAGTCTTTACGCCAGCTACAGTTTCTTCGGATGCGAAGGAATTGGCCATAGGGTAAGCCATCTTTGAGTCCACGTGGATGGTAGCTGGAGTAGTGTAGTAAGGTGTTCCTTTCCGTCGGTTTGCGATAAAGCGATGTACCAATTACTCCTTCTTCCGCATGTATGTTAAGATCAAGGAAAGGAAGGTCATTGCTTTTGTATTCATAGGTAAACTTCAAATGTGGTTGGGAGTTGTTCAGCCAATTTACAAAAGCTGTGAGAGTGTCAGCATCACCTTTCCAAAATAGGAGGACATCATCTATGTAGTGTCGCCATAAGGAAATTTGAGGTCGGAATGGATTGTTGGGACTGAGTATGAGGCATGTTTCAAGTTTGTGAACAAACAGGATAGCAAAGTTTGGGGCAAAGCAAGCTCCCATTGAAACTCCTTTGACTTGAAGGTAGAAATCATCATGGTATAGAAAATAGTTGTTCTCTAAGGCAATGCGTAGGAGACTCATGATAAATTCTGTGGGAATCCGTGTAGGTCTTGGTCTGTTTTCCAGTAGTTCTTGAATAGCTAGTAGACCTTCATCGTGTGGAATATTGGTATACAAGGATTCGATGTCTAGACCCGCCATCAGTTCAGTTTCTGGATCAAAGGGTCTGTCTTCAATGGTTCTGATCAGGTCCATACTGTCTCGTATATAGGTATCCGTGAGAGGAACAAATTCCTTGATGATGGCATCTATGTATTTGCCCAGGGGTTCCAGAATAGAGCCACATCCGGAGACAATGGGTCTACCGGGGGGATTTTGAGTGTCCTTGTGGATCTTCGGTAGAACGTAAATAACTGGTGTACGTGGATGGGCATTGTTGAGGAAGGTAAACTCTTTGGGTGAGATGATATTTTGAATCTGTGCTTTCTTGGTAATATCGTTGATTTTAATTTTGAGATCAGGAAGGGGATCTTGGGTGAGTTTGCGATAATGGGCAGAGTTGGTCAGTTGTCTTTTGATCTCCACATCATATTTTTCATTGTCCATGACAACAATACCTCCGCCTTTATCCGCTGGCTTGATGGTCAAATCTGTTCTCTTCTTGAGGCTGATTAAGGCTTGTTTTTCGACCAGTGGGAGGTTGTAGGGAACAAATTCAAAAGCCTTTTGTACATTTGCAACTTCATGTAGTACTATTCTCTCAAAGGATAGAATTTCAGGAGGCATGGTGTGTGAGGGTGGATTAAAGGTGGAAGGTGGATGAAAGAGATTGGTGTTGGAATGAATAGGACCAGGTTTATCTGCAAAGAATTGGCGTAACCTGATTCGTCGGAAGAACTGTAGTAGGTGTGTATGTAGTTCAAAGAAGTTACTTCGTTCCGTGGGTACAAAGCTCAGGCCTCTACTGAGTAGTTTAGTCTCATTCTCAGAGAGATTGTGTTTAGAAAGATTGAAAATGGGGATTAAGTCCAAATTGGAGTTCGAGGCAGGAGCAATAGAGTCCAGGTTTATGATGGGGGCATTTGCTGGCATCTCTGGAGTAGTTATTGCTGGGGGCCCCAGCGGTAGAATTTGTTTCTGGTTTGTCTCTCTCCGGAGTATTGATTTTGGTAGTGATTGCGTGCTCGTCGGCGGTTCTGGCCGCGTCCGCGGCCCTGTTCTAAAAAACCGGGAGGCAAAAGAGGTGCAGGTCTGTTGATGTTTCTGGATGTGCTGGGTTCCTCGTTTGTGTCAACTTCTTCGATTGAGGTATTGGAGGAGTCCGAGAAGGTGATACGTTGGTTGTTCCTAAATCTGCCCCAATTGCGTGTTCTTGGCGGATTATAAGGAGTGTTGTAGAATTCTTCCTTCAGGTAAGGATAGGTTTTGTCAATATTGTAATATTTTATGTCCTTTTGTATTTTAGTAATTTTCTTATTCACTTCAAATGTGTTGAAGGTGGCAATGGATGAGTTGATTTTATCTAGTAGGTTCTTTGCTTCAGGGATGGAGCTGTCTTCCAAGATAAGCTTCTCAATTTCGGCAATTTCTTCTAGTTCCTTTTGGCTGTGTTCTAAAGCCGTATCGATTCCTAGCACCATCCAGTGGCGTGAGCAAGTGGTGGCCAAGTGACTGAACCCAGTACGGAATTTTGGGTCTTGGGTGAATATTGCCGGGACGTTGCGAATTTGTAAGCCCAATGGGATAATTCTAGATTTGAGATATTCTGTCAGCATACGGGCATGGAGGGTGGTACGAATTTGTTTTTTCTTTAGTTTCTCAAGTCTGTCAAGGAGGATCTTGGAGGGATTGGTGGTGGTAGAGGAGGTGGAGGGGGTGGATGTCGGGTTCGTGAGGAGAGAGGGACCGCTCAAAATACGTTGTATATAATCTTCTGTGTAATTAGGAGCCTCTCTAGACATTTTCAATCAGAAAAAATGCTGACAGAAAAAACTAAGTAAATTAGTTGGAGATAAAAAGCCCTAAGGCCTACTCTCGCAGCGAAGCCGCTGCTCACAGTATAGAAAAAAACCACAGGAGTGTAACCCGTAGACCCAACTGAGATCAGGGTGATAACAATGTAATTGCAACAGTATCTCAGTAGGAGTTATTAAATTATTTGTAATCGTATGTACAAGACATTACAAACACACAAAGAGAAAAAAGAGGCTACAAGAGTTTTTTGGTCAATGCGCCCGTAGGCGTCATATATTAAGGGAAGATTAACAAATTATAGCAGCACTATACGGTATAATTACCAAAACAACCCTAAGGGAAAAAGTGTACAATGTGCTCGTGACAAAAGTGTGACGGCGCAAGTGACAACGTGTATAAAACCATAGCAAGGGGCGCAACACAGTAAATACAAGGTATGTACAATTCAAGGTTCCGAGCAATAGTTCCAATTATTCATTTAAAAGTTCTCAGGGAGTAATTTTTCGGGGAACCAAAAAAGATCAAAAAGCGCCAAAAGCATTTGGAGCTGATGGGAACAGGTCGACGACGTTTCGATCCTTAATAAATTCGGATCATCCTCAGGACCAGGGTCGTTAATTTCAGGGAGTGCTGTATAAAATAAAGGTCAGTATCAGAGCGGTGGTGGGAAAACGGACATAGGAAACAGGCGAGGGAGTAGGAGGGTCTCGACTAAAGCCTACCTGTGGCCCAGGTTAAGGGGAACTTGGTTAGCTAAGGTTCCGGGTAAGTAGATTCACGGTCACGGTGTGTCCAGGAGAGACATCTAGGGACTCGGAGTAAGTTCAAGCGTCTCTGCGGGATAAGAGGGTGAAATGAGCCAGGGAATAGGGAGAGAGAAATAACAGTGGAGGATAGCCTGCGCTATCGAGTTGTCCACTTACCGCAGGAGCGGAGCAGCGGAACCGGAGGGGCGCAGAGAGGCGCTTCAATGTATTCCTGCGAAAGGAGAAAAGGATCGGATGAGTGATTCCGCAGACTTAGCAAGGGATGAGAGGGAAGGTGAAGGGGAAGGGGTGTCAACTTACAGAAGGCAGGTCAGGGGAGTCGTGGTCCAAAAATTCCACAAGGTATACCAAGCCGCCACGGATGTGTGCGGAGCTCTACCGAAGCCTGTGTAGAGAAGCCGGGCTCTCTTCTACATAAAGGAAAATAATCGTCATGGTGAGGAGCGCCGATTGGACCAATGTGAGGGGGGAGGGACGGTAACTAAGGACGCTGGGGCAGTGACCAATGGGGGAGAGGGGGGAGTGAGTAAGGAAGGATGATAGGATCAGGGGTGGTAACCAAGGACGCCTGGGGAACGTGAATAGAGGGAAAGAGAAAAGTTACGGGGACGCGTGAAAACTAATCACGTATGCACGGCGGGAGAGGCCGAAGTAAATTAAAGATGCGATGGCACGATCAAGGTGATTGTGAATTGCAATCTGCACTGAAGGTGATAATAGGGGGGGGTTGAAAAAAGGAGAATTGCTTATAGGGCGAGAGACAGGACCAGAAGGGAAAATCTGTTCCCATCAGCTCCAAATGCTTTTGGCGCTTTTTGATCTTTTTTGGTTCCCCGAAAAATTACTCCCTGAGAACTTTTAAATGAATAATTGGAACTATTGCTCGGAACCTTGAATTGTACATACCTTGTATTTACTGTGTTGCGCCCCTTGCTATGGTTTTATACACGTTGTCACTTGCGCCGTCACACTTTTGTCACGAGCACATTGTACACTTTTTCCCTTAGGGTTGTTTTGGTAATTATACCGTATAGTGCTGCTATAATTTGTTAATCTTCCCTTAATATATGACGCCTACGGGCGCATTGACCAAAAAACTCTTGTAGCCTCTTTTTTCTCTTTGTGTGTTTGTAATGTCTTGTACATACGATTACAAATAATTTAATAACTCCTACTGAGATACTGTTGCAATTACATTGTTATCACCCTGATCTCAGTTGGGTCTACGGGTTACACTCCTGTGGTTTTTTTCTATTCTATGGATGAACTGGTCATGGATATTTGCCTACGCTTTTCCGCCTCTCTTACTCATTCCACTAGTGGTTTGGAAACTCAGGCAAACATCACTCACGCTAATACTAGTAGCTCCAACATGGGCACGTCAACCCTGGTTTACAACCCTGTTGGAACTCTCTCTGGTACCACACCAAAAATTACATTTGACTCCCAGTCTCCTCACACAGAGCCATGGAGAAATCAAACACCCAGATCCCAAACAACTGAACTTGCGATCTGGCTCCCGAAATCAGAGTTTGGTTATCTCAACCTTCCACCAGACTGTATGAACATTATTAGAGAGGCCAGAAAGCCAACCACAAGGGCCTGCTACGCAGCCAAATGGAAGCATTTTGTCATCTATTGCAATAACAATCACATCAACCCCCTTGATGCTTCCATACAGAACATACTCTGCTACCTATTGCATTTGCAGCAGTCAGCATTGGCCTATACATCCATCAGACTGCATCTTGCTGCCATAGCAGCTTACCTTCAAAATAGGCAACATTTATCTCTATTTCGAATGCCTGTCATCAAAGCATTCATGGACGGGCTAAAAAGGGTAATACCACCAATACTCCCACCTGCCCCAGTATGGAATCTTAATATAGTCCTCACAAGGCTAATGGGTCCGCCATTTGAACCCATGCACAAATGTGAACTACAGTTCCTTACTTGGAAAACAGCTTTCCTCATTGCAATCACTTCATTAAGGAGAGTGGGTGAACTACAGGCACTAACCATAGAAGAACCCTTTTTCCAGTTACATAAAGATAAAGTGGTTCTTGGTACCAACCCTAAATTCCTACCTAAGGTTGTATCTGCATTTCACATCAATCAGTCGGTTGAATTACCTGTATTCTTCCCTCAACCTGACTCTGTTGCAGAACGAGCTTTACATACCTTAGATGTCAGAAGAGCTCTTTTGTATTACAGTGAAAGAACAAAATCATTTTGTAAAACCAAACAACTCTTTGTAGCTTTTGTACCACTTCAGAAAGGCAATCCTATCTCCAAATCAGAAATTGCTAGGTGGATTGTCAAGTGTATTCAGATTTGTTATCAAAAAGCCAAAAGGACTCTCACAATACCCCTAGAGCACATTTCACTCGCAAGTTAGGGGCTACTATGGCTTTCTTTGGGAATATCCCTATTACGGATATCTGCAAAGCTGCAACATGCCCTACACCACACACATTCACCAAACACTATTGTGTAGATGTGTTAGCAAGACAACAAGCTAATGTGGGCCAAGCAGTACTTAAAACGTTATTTCAGACAAGTCCAACTGTTACAGGAACGCCACCGCTTCGGGGAGACTGCAGTATAGTCTATGCAAAGCATGTGATCTACAGCTCACATTCCTCAAACGGAAAATGCTACTTACCCAGTATGCATCTGTTCTTGGAATGTAGAGCTGTAGAATCTCATGTGCCCACCCACCTCCCCGGGTACCTGTAACTGCTATAGCTCTGTTTTACTACAAATACTTACGCATGAACATCTCTAATCTTTACTACTACTCCATTCTCTTACCCTCTGCGGAAACAATCTGAAGATGGAGCCGATCACCATGCGCACTATCACCTAAGGGAGGAGTTCTCTACCTCGTGAGTAGGGAAAACTTCTTCCAGAAAATCAAAGTGCAAACACCCGGACCCAACACTAGATGGCGATCTTATGCAAAGCATGAGATTCTACAGCTCTACATGCCAAGAACAGATGCATACCGGGTAAGTAGCACTTTCCTTTTCCACCATTGTATAAATAAAGTTGAGCAAGAAAGGGAGAGGCAGGTCACCACCTGGGGTTCTTCCAGTTATTCTCTCTTTCAGCGGAAGATCGTGATGGTGTGCTGTGTTACTCCAGGCTGTAGCACCACTAGTGTTTTATGCAGTGCTGTCTTTTCTCAAAAGGTATACGTTTTAAGATACTGACCTGACCCATTGTTGTGGTTGGAGGTGCTCTGCTGCTCCATGCAATACAAGGCCTTGGCTTCCAGGAGAAATATCTATGTTGTCAGTCGATGTTGTGGAAGGTACGCATGACAGAAGGTGGCGTGGGTGGTTCAGGTGTCACCCTTTACCGACTAGTGGATAGTTCGCCAAGGAGTAGAAAAGAGGAAGATCTGTGTATCGTACAAACAGTTCCTGAAGGGTTTGCACCCCCGGGTAATCTCCCGATATTAGCTCCATAAGTGGGTGCCTGTGTGCAGGTAAAAGCAGAACTGGACTGCCAGTATTGGATTTTATGCGTCTCTGTAGGACATATTGTCACCAGGTTGAGAGAGAGAGGAGTGGAGGATCTCTCTTCACTTACCTCCCACCTGCAGTTGAGAGGACCCTTTGGACCCCAGTGTCACCACGATGGTCCAGTCCGGTTTCTCTGCATGCGCAATGCTCCCCTCATCACCCATACTAGCATGCAGGGGCACCTGCCAGTGATCGTTCATTGAGTAACCCCTGGTTACCGTACTGACTCCCAGTCATGGTGAGTAAAGTTCAAGCAAGGCTGCGTCTGATAAAACGAGGCATGCTCCTGTAGTCTCAGGTGCGTGCGGCTTTGTCCACGCCATTTCCTCAAGAATGGCGAAAAGAAGGGATGGGCACATCTCAGGGCTATGATGCTGTGTTGAGTTTCTGCAGTACTTGAGGTAGAAATCTTCTGGTAATAGGGCTCACAGTGATCACACGTGTCTGAGAAACACCATGCCAGCAAATAAAGATGGTAATCTCTGCAACGCTCGGAAGCAGAAGTCACATGTTTCTTGTGGTCTTTCAGAGTCTCACTGAGAAGCAGCCATCCTGGTCCTGTGCATGACTCCACCACTACAATTGGATGTTATGGGCATACAGCTGAAATAAGATGTTGAAGTTGCACCTTAGGGACATCAGAGATTCCATGTATAAGTAGAAAAGTGTGAATGTAGAGGATGGAGCCTTGTATTTCTCCTTCGAGGGGCCTAGGGGTTGAGAAGTCTTTGACAGTGTTTGTTGTAAGCTGTAGTGAAGGTATGATTTGAACCATGAAAGAACAGATACGTTTTTTGTGGATGTTTAACGGGGAGGCATAGATGATCATGTTCTGCTGCGAAACGTCTTCAAGAACTAGACGGCAGGGTCCTTGGAATGGTGTCAGTCAAGGTTATTTTCTTTAATGAAGACGTTTAGTTGTTTTTTATGCAGCTTTCAATATTTATTCAAGGAAGGGAAGGAGGGTGGAGACTGTTCCGAAGTGCTTCATGTCTTCAGTATCGGCATTGTGTTTTTTCTTACTTTAGAAGAGGGGTGACCTAACACTCTTTACTACTGTCTGGGACAATTCCATTTGACAGGGAGCCACTAATATTTTTGCCATGTTAGGGGAAAAGGAGGTCCTTATCCCTTTGAGCATTTTAAACTGTAAGGGATCCAGTTAATAATTGGACTTCTTGAGGTTGGCGATTGTAGATAAAACATCCAAGTATGAAACGTCCTGGAAGGAGGCCTATTTTGATTGTGTTTTGTGGTTGTTCCTTTGGGATGGAGTCTGAAATTGGTTTGAGAGATAGCTCAATCATTTGTTTTTGTTGTAAAATAAACAAACATTGGCATAGCCAATAGGTCTCGCCTTTGGGACCTTATAAGTGTTTAGCCATGCAATAGTTGATGTTGTTGCACCAAGGATATTGTACTGCATAACTAAATACTTATAAGGTCCCAAAAGCGAGACCTATTGGCTATGCCAATGCTTGTTTAATATGGGATGAGTGCAGGTGGTGAGTAAACTGCAGGAAGATATAGTATCCACCAGAAACAACATTAGACATTAATTAACTTTGCTTCTGATCGATGCTTCTTACCACAGATTCTTATGAACTATAATGTAATACGATCCTGGCAAACTTTTGGTTACTGCAAGCCTGAGCAGTGAGACAATTTGCAAAGGTATGCAAATAGTTCCAAAGTGGCTGAACGCCTCAGTCACTGAGACATTACTAGTAAGAGCAGCAGACACTGCCATAGATCTCTTACAGTGGACACAAATTTCAGCCGGAAGTACACATCTTTGTGTAACAGTAACCTAACACAATACTGTGTGAATCAGCCTTCTTGGCTCCAGCAAGGCCTACCATGAGCGGATCTGCTCTCTTGCTTTTTACAGGTGCTGTAGTATGGCACCACACGCCTGGTTCCAGCCTATGTAGTATCTCCTTCTGGGTGGGATGAGGAGCAGGGAAAAAAATGCAAAAGTAATAACTTGGCCCATGAGGAAGACAGACAAAACCTTCGGACAGATTGAAGGTTGCGCTCAAAGAACAATTTGGCACACTAGAACAAACTTGTAATGTGGTTAGTTTGAAAGACCCTGAAGCTTGCCAAGTCTATAGGCCAATGTTTTCTCTACTGGTAAGAAACTTTGATGTCAGTAACAGTACAGGATAACTGTAAAGACACTTTGAAAGGTGAAGCCACGACTAAGGGGGTAACAAGAAATTCAAATCCCACCGTGGAACAATAAACTGTCAGACAACTGGTGTTGAGAAGCTGACACTTTTGCTGTGAAAGCATGTCACCCCTATATCGAAGAACCCGCAGAATCAGTGGCATAACAGATTAATCTGCCAAGACATGGGTACAGTGTTCACTGTGCCATAGAATCCAAGTTGCATTCCTCTCATGAGGCCCAAATAGGCCAAAACTAGTCTGAGAATGCATGTATTACCGTTCAAAGGGAGCGAGGCATTGCAGTTCAGGCTTGGCTTTTCTTACTAGAGCAGGACCATGGCTGATTTGCATAGGTCTGGCTCTGGTCTTAGGAGGCATGGCGAGAAAAATAAATAAAAAATAAAGCCAAGTCAGGGGTTCAGCCCAGATTTTAGCCCAGCGCAATTTCCATTGGAGGGGGGGAAAGTCAATTAGTAGGAATAATTAAGGGCAGACCCTGCAGCTTGTCAATTCTAAAGGCATCCAAAGAGATGGAGTTATGGGTTGTTTCATAACCTCAGGGGACACTTCATATTCTGGGCTGTGGCAAACAGATACCCAAGTGGGCATCCCACTCCTGAGAAGATAACATCCCCATCCCTTTGGATAGGCCTGCCCTCTCTAGGTCCTTGAGCTAGAGGCAACATGGTGCAAATGACATCACAGAAGATGGGCTGCCACTGGGAAGATGCCCATTTTAGGAGCACAGTGCCACAAGCAAAGGGCTCTCAATACCAGGTCAGAACCCGTCACCATGCCTATTGATATTGTGCAGAATTAGTGTGTTGTCTTGTAGTATATGGAAGGCCATCAGAACCATCTGAACTGCTCCAAATACAACATGTTTATAGAAGTCACTGTTTCAGCACCAAAGGCCCTGTGCAGTCATATGGCCTTGAGGGGTGTGTGTGTGTGAGAGAGCACTGTGTCATACAAATGCTCAGAGTAGAAAGACAGCCGACAGGAAACACAGTATAGGTAGCGGAATGAACAACCAGGAACAGCCCCTGAGCGTACCTACGTGGCAGGTAAAGACTGAGAAAGGGGCTTTAGCAACAGAATAGCAAAGGAGTGAAAGCAATGTAAACTTCACACTGAGACTGAAGGCAATATGAGAGAAACAGAGCAATGAGCCGTACCTTGTTGGATACTGGAGGTGTATGACTGCAGTAATGAATCGATAAGCCCAAGAAACAGATTGCAGGATGGCAGCAGGGAGAAATTCAACAAACACCAAGGCATGATTAAGCAGGAGGGGGCTAGGATACAGAAGGAATCTGTTAATGGGAAGTGCTGGTCATCAAACAGACCAATGAGGAATAAGGGATTAGTAACCGCAGATAACGGGGACAAGGAAAGTACCAAAAAGAACAAGCATTGGCCGCACGGGAAAAGTAAAGTGATCCCGATCGCGCGAAAAACATAAAAGCAGGTGTGCGCGCGCGCCGGCAAACACGCGAGTGGTGCACGCGCAGTACCGCCAAAAGAGAAAGCAATCACGCTCCAGATGGTGCCTCGGGCGCTGAAAGCTGGCAGCTGTGCACGTTCACGCTCGCGTGAATGCAAGCTTTAGGCCAGCAAAAGCCGGTGGGTAGCACTTCGAAAACCCGTATACTAAATGTCTCGCCTGAGACAGCGCATGCGCTATCTCAGGCGAAACCTAAAAAGGGCAAATTTTTCTCAGGCTTCTTTGATAAGGATTGTTTGGACAGTTTTTGGACTGGTTAGATTATAGACGGAATGAAACCATTTTCTCGGTTGATTTTTAGATATGTCGATTTCTGTTATGTTGTGGCTTGCCTTGGCTTCTGTTGCATGTTTTTTATATTCTTTGCTTCTGATTGACTTCTAACTTTAGATTCCTCACCTTTTTCCCAGGCATCTGAGTGGATCCAGTTAGACTTCTAACTGTAGTTTTCTAACCTTTTTCCCAGGCATCTGAGTGGATCCAAAAACTTTTGAGCAGTACCTCTGTGTGCCGGTAGGTGGTGCCATGCGGCTACACATTGGTGCAGTTCCACACCGAAAATAACGTGTAGACTTATATAGGTGTCACTCCCACAAGATGACGTTGGTTGCTTTTTAGGTCGAGCTAGCCGCAGTGCGCATGCACTGTTCGCTCTGCGAGAGTGCTGTAGTAGATTATGGGAGAGAAGCCAGCACCCACTCTCCGCCCATATTTTTCATTGGCTTGTGTCATTGTCTTTCTTAAATGCTGCCTTCAGATTCATTAATAGGCTTGATAGTCCCTCCTTAGTATGGCCTTGTCTTCATTTGTAACCTCCCATGGCTACTGGCCCCTTTACTTCATTATTTACATGGAACCTGTTATTTAGTCTGTAAGCACTAATTACTTTGAGTTTCTCTAACTGCAGGCCGAACATGCGCTGCTTCAGCTAAAACCGCTTGTGTTTTTTAAAGCAGCATGGCCGCCCCGTAACACGGGAGCCTGCTTGCAATCACTTTAACCTGGTAATTATCTCATGTCTGTTTTAATCCCCCCTTATTAGGCCAAAGATAGAAATGACATTACGCAATGCCACACTGCGCATTCAAATCACGGAGAGGGCAGGAAATAGCCTCCTCTCCCACCCCCGCCCTTCTCCTGAGCTGCCACAGTGTAATCACAGATCGAAAGGTGTTGGAGCTGGAGCGCTTTGTTGGTGTTTATAGCTTGGATCATATGTAACTCTCACTTCACACTTTGTGTCTGTGTAATTTACAACACTTACACCTATTCTTCACTGCACTATTTATCACTACTTTGAAGACGTCGCAGGCAGGTCTCTTCCTCTGATATTTACATTCTACCAAGTGGTCGAGAAGGCCCTTTATTGCAATGTAATAGGTCTTGCATTTGCGAGAGTTTAAGCTATTAGTATTGTAAATGACAATGCTTTTTTATTTTTATTTTTTTATATTATTTATTTATTTATTATTTATTTAAAACCCAAAACATAAATGAAAGGAATTGTCATTTACAATGCCAGTAGCTCAAACCTGCATGAATGCAGGACCTATTGCAAATGCCTGTTCTTCTGTGCCACCAGACATGGATCTGGAGTGATCGCTCATCTCTTTGAGGCAGTTTTTCAAACAAAAGATAGTGGGTCTATATAAGCCCAGTCCTAAAGGAGAGTGGATATTCATGCCTAGAGCTGTTTGGACAGGTGTAACACTCCTAATCACTGATCTTCTGAAACTAGTCATTCGGATATTAACATTGTTGCTGTCTCCAGCTCCAGAAGCAATGACAATGGAAATATTTTAGGGTCTACATCTCTTGTCATGGAAGCAACGTTTTTGATGTGGTTTGCTATGCTGTAGCAAGAGTTATGCAGCTGATGATGGAGGTGTAGGGAGAGGCCTGTGGATGCTTGTCACCTTTTTGGCATTTAAGGAACTGCTTCTGGACAAATATTGCTGGTCATCCAATTTCTTTATTTTTGTTTGTGCACACCATGACAGCGAAACATACATACCTAGTTAAAGAGACTTTTTGCACATGCAGTAAAATGTACAATCAAATAAAACAATGTTACAAACCACATTGTTGCATAATATTTGTTACAATACTTTACATGGTGAGTAAAATCATTGTATCACATCTAAAAAGTCTGCTCTTTTCCCAATAGTGTGAGATGCCCAAAATCTTACATATTAGAATAATTAATCTATGAGGACGAATGTACACTGTGCAGAAAAAAATGAAATGATCATCTGTCTCGAAGGACCCTGGGCAAAATATACCATTTGGGGTTACAAAATTTCTTTTGTCCCATACACTTGTGAAAGAAGCCAAGGGAAGGGTACTGAAATGGAGTTTCATATAGAGGCTTGTAGAGCATGAATCCTATTCAGATACAGCTCAAAGTTAAAATGACATTTAAACAATAAAACATTTTCAACAGTGGTATTCTCTTATTTTTGCTCGTTCCAGATCTGGTGCTCGTTCCAGATCTGGTGCATTATAAGATTCCAAAAAAACCTGCTTAAGGTTTGTGAGGATACCTTGTTTAAGTGTAGCGGGAGAATACCACACTAACCCCATCATGTTGGTTTCGCTCAGGAATTTGACCTTACTTAAACACGGGACACGTACTCCTATGTCAATGTCAATTAGTTGTGCCAGGCCGTCCCTGTACGAGGCCAGTTTTGGCGTTGACCTCAAGCGCACCCAATATAGCAATGGGTTTAACAGCACTTCATTTACTATTCTAGCTAATACAAGATCAAGACGAAGAGGGATAAGGAGAGTGCTTTGAGGAAGATTAAGCAGTGCCTCAAAGTTATTTTCTATTTGTTTAAGTGCAAATTCTCAAGCACAACCCCATAGCTCAGCCCCATATAAGGGCCCCCGCCAGAGCATTAGCCCTATACGCTTCTAGGGCAGGGGAAACAGCACCACTGGAGGTAGCCTTATATTTTCTACCTATAGCATACGCCCTTTTTGGGGGGGAATCACCCTGCATTTCAACACCTGAGGGGCCCAAGACCGGTTGTCAGACAGTCGGACTCATAGGTAGTCAAATCATTTTCCTTGTTCAAGGGACACCCCATCCAGTGTCATCCTGCCTCCAAAGAATCTATGACGATTCTGTGCCATGAATTTGGACTTAGAGTGGTTCCCCTCGAGTCCCCTCTTTGTGCAGAAATTGGAAAAGCTCTTGGCCAACCAGTCTACTGCTCCGTTGATGTACAAGCTAAATAGGGTGGGACACGCACAAATCCTTGCCTTACACCACAGTTAATTGGTGTCCTCGCTGTGAGATCCCCACCTGAATTGCACCTGACCTGTGCATATATGTCCCTATGTAGTGCCTTAATAATTCTTAAAATGTCAGTGGGAATGCCATATGTCTCCAGTACCCACGAAACCAAATCAGAATGCCACACTTAAGTCAATGAAGGCAACCTAGAGATGGTCTAGCTTTATGACTACATACTTTCAGCATATCATCATTGAATCTGAAGACTTAATCAAGGGTATTGGTCTTGGATCCAAACACAGCTTGACAATCTGAGAGAATGTTGTCTTTCATCCAAGATTGGAACCTTGCTAGAAACTGCCTGGGAGGTTATCAGTTAAGTTGATTGTTCTATAATTGGATGGGGCATCCCGCCTCCCCTTCATGTAGCTGGGGACGATGGTGGCTCCCTTCCGAGAAGGAGGAACCTCCTCCCCTCTCACAATGGTGTTTAATTATTTAATTTGAGTTTTACCTAGCGCCAGCTGGACCCGAGGGTATTGGAGTGCTTTACAGGTTATGAGAATACATAAATACGCTTACAAGAAGTACATGAGGGAATTCGTAATGTGAAAGTCTTAAGACAGTACATCACTAAGTGGTTATTAAGTCACAAAGTATAACACAGGGCACATGGAGGAGAAAGGGTAACAGGGACAAAAAGACGATTGAGCAAGTTGTGTGACCATCTAGAAGGCGTTAATCAATGAGCGAAACATAGAACAGTTTGTGTGCATGTTGAGGTAGCTGTTGAGGAGAGATTTGAGATCCCATTTGAAGGAGGGGAGGTAGGAGTTGCAGCGGAGATCTTTGGATCCAGATCTTCGGAGCATTACCCAAGGAGCGAGCCTGAAATTATTTCTTCTTGAAGTTGAGATGAATGTTGGAGCTTCTTAGTGTTCAGGCTCTTCCAGCTCTTGAAATTCAGTTTTTTAAGTATTCGGGGGGGGGGGGGGGGGGCTTTGTATGAATCACTTTGTGGGGATGCAGGCTTTCTTGAAAAAGTATCTTCCTTTGATGGAAAGCCATTTAAGACTACCGAGGGCAGGAGAGATGTGGTCAAATTTGTTAGTACCTGTAAGGAGTCTGGCAGCCGTGTTGAGAGCAGTTTTAAGGGGCGCCAGGTAACATTTAGGAATTCCTGTACGGAGGGAATTGCCTTAGTCTAGTTTTGAGATATGAGATTGCACTATCGTCTGGGGGATAAGCGGCTTTTCTTTCTTGAGATGTCTGAGTGTACAGAGCGCTCCTTTGGCAGAGTCGTTGATGTTCTCCTCCATGGACATGTTTTTGTCCAGAGTGATGCCCAGAGACTTAATGGAGTTAGAGCGAGAGAAAGAGCAGTTAGGAGCGTCCAGATTCTTGATCCATTCTAGGATAGGGAAACAATTAGTTCTGGGGAGAAGAGAAGTAGTTCTGTCTCTTTGGGGTTTCGTTTAAGATGATTGGTTTGGAGTCATGATTGTATATTAATAAGTGTGATGTTCAGTTGTTGGAGGTCACAGAGTGATTTGATTTTGTAGTAGAGTTGTATGTCGTCAGCATATAGGTGTTATTCGACTTTGCTTTGTTTAAAATGGCGGTGAGGGGTTCCATGAAGTGATTAAATGGGGCTGAGGAGTGGATAGAGCCTTAGGATACGCCTTGCGTCACAGAAGACGGGTTGCAGAGACGGCTGTGGATTTTGATTTGCTGACAGCAATGTTGCAGATAGGGTGTAAACCATTTCAGGACTGTGCCATTGACACCCGTGCGATATGTGAGAGTTTCAAGTGAAGTGGGGTGATTACTGTATTGAATAACCCTGATATGTCAAGTATGATTTGAAGGTAGGGATCATCTTCATGCAGGGTCTGTGAATGTGATCAGAAATATTGAGCACAGTGGTTCGGTGCTACAACCTTTCCTGAATCCTGATTGAGGAATTCAACCTCCATGACACTTTTCAATGTGGTGGTTTAGTTGAAAGAGAACACATTTCTCAATCGTTTTGGCTATGAAGGGAAGGTTTGTGACCCGTCTGAGGTTGTTGAAGTCATTGGAGTCCGTTTGTGTATTTTTGAGAATGAGAGTGACTTGACTTATTTGGAGGGAATCCGGAGTACAGCCTGAAGAAAGAGAAGCATTATTGATTTTGTTCCAGAACGGGTAGAGATATGGTTGAGTTTCTGTACTTGGGTGAAGAGCAGTGGGTCAGAAGTGCGGGCAGCATGGCTTCAAGTTTGCTTTTAATTTCAAGACTTCCTTTTCAGTCATAGTCTGTCCACTTAGCATTTTTTTAGGTCAAGCCTAGCGCAGCATGCATGCGCTGCTCTGCGAGGCTTCTTGTAGCTACTCTAAACTACTGTGTGGGTCTCACTCCCCCGAGCATTGGGTTGGCATTTGCGTGTGTCATTTTGTAATCATAGCCTGCAAATGGCTAAAGGTGGGTGTATGTCCCACCTCTTCTACAAAGGTTCACTCCCACCGCGTTTTGCTTGCGGGAGCGAGCAGCGGCGCACTGGGTGGCAGCTGCAGTGCCTCCTTGTCTCCCCTGCACCACTTCCCCTTGTCTCCCTGTGCCCGCCCTCAACACTCCTCTTGAGCTGCGACGTGCTGTGCTGAATTCTTTCCCCTGCCCCGACTTTGACCAATTGATTGTCTAATTTCTACTTAGCTACAAGGTTATGACTTGTTTTTGAAATAAAGTTACATTTAATCAATCGCACAGACCTCGGCCTAGAATCTCACTGCCCCCATAAAGCTGAGAACACAGGGTCTTTCTCTCAGCGCGTCACTGGATCAGATGATGTAGTTCCACTTATCACCTATTACTGCCGGCCCGTTTGAGCAACACTCGCCACAGAGTAGAGGTTGTGTTTGTTTACGTTTTACTTTCAGGAACACGACAAGAAGAGCGTGAACCTCACGATATTTGGGGATCACAGAGAGTCAAGAGCAACTAGAGATGGAGAACACCGATCCTCCAGGAAAGATCAGCATTTCACACACACGAAAAGCAGCAGTGCGAGTTTAGCATGCCACATCTCACTAAAGCACGCTGGTGCCTACTGCGAGCAGCGTCACGTGGCTCCAGCAGCACGTCCCAGCCCCTTCCGCACACCGCGTCACTGTTCCTCGTGACGTGCTGTAAGCGCCTCCGCCACAGCGACCCGGTTTGCTGTCACTTGCACTTCCTCCTCTTTTCCGGGGCTTCCCGTGATAAGCCCACGGCCCCGATGACAGCTGAGGCCACAGCTGGGGGACCAGCGGCGCTACAGCATCCATGAACCTGCACCAGGTGCTGACCGGGGCTGTCAACCCCGGGGACCACTGTTTCTCCGTGGGCAGCGCCAGCGAGCAGCCCTTCACGGTGAGTAACAAGGAGATGGGGCTGTGTAACCGAGACTGCAAAGTGTGTCGAGAACCCCGTCTTTGTGTATCCAGAGAGCATACGTTCACTGATCGCCCCCTGCAGCCTTCCTTGATTGTGGGGTACTATAGCGTACTATAAATGCGTCTCAAAACATTGATACCGTTTTCCCAGCCAGCAGTCTCGCGTGCCGTTACCGTAGAAATCATGGAAGCTCGTAAACAGGTCCAGCCCCACACCAACTCTCAGGACACCGAGGACGAAAGTGAAAATATTTAACACCTGTGGATGTAAGAGTGGGGGTCTTCTTACTGCTGATGGGAAAAGCGGCCTGTCCAATGCACATGGATCTGGTGCTTTTTGGATAGTCCTTCCCAAGGCTTCTAATCGCTTCACCCAAGACCAGGGTCAGCATGAAAGACATGCATACTCTGAAACGCATGTCCATGCTACAACTTGTGGGTGTGTGGTGGGACAGTGTTGTTTTCGCTTTAATCGTGTATGGAAAGTGTCCGTGTGGCGCATGATGCTCAGTGAATTGCGTTATCGTTTTATGAGTTTCAGAGCTTAGTGTTATGATGGACGAGGAGGTGAGAGAGAGACGTGCATCATTTGCTGTGCTTGATCTTTCCTCAAGTGCAAAAAGAACAATTGATGGACAGAATGCAGAACAATGTCATACATTCATCCCAGTACAGAGATCTGGGCCTAAATCCATCGCTTTTTTGCTCACCATGCCATTCCAGTTTGGACCCAGCCATATGCAAATCAGTCTTGGCCATGCGCCCAATGTGAACAGTCCAGCCCAAACTGCCAGGCCAGGTCCTCCCTGGACTGTAAACAAGCATCCTAGGACCGGTTTCGGGCTTTCAGCCCTCATCAGTCAGGATAGCTTGATTCCAGTGGCATGGAGAGCACGGGACCCACGTCTGGGCATACCCGTCCCACTCAGGGTGACAAATGCAAAAAGAACAATTGATGGACAGAAAGCAGAACAATGTCATACATTCACCCCAGTACAGTTTGGGCTGGACTGTTCCCATGAGGCACAGGATCAAGACTGATTTACATGCAGCTGTGTCTGAACTGGGGTGGCAAAGTGAGCTAAAGAATGATGATGGATTCAACCCAGATCTGTGACTGGGGGTGAGTGTTTGAAAAGTTTTATCACTCCGTCTGTCATCTCCTTGTGTTTGCTTTGATCTTTCCTCACAGCCACCGAGCTCTCTTGATGTTTACTTTAGGTGCTGCGTTAATATTTAATTTCAGTGTACTGCTTTCCCCTTCCTCTCACCCACCGTTTCTCTGTGTGCTGTCCTCTTCACCCTACCACCGTTCTTGGTTGTTATGTTCCTGACCGCTCCCTCCCCGCCCTCTGTCCTCTTGCTGACTTCTCCTGACCCTCCTCCACTTCACCCCTATCTTGTTGACCCCTTCTATCCTCCTCCCGCTGTTCCTCGTTTCATTTGATGTTCTCCCAGTGCACTGTGCATGCTTGTTTGTTATTTAGTTTATGCTGTACAGCATGATGTAAAGGCATTGGCAAGGACAATAGGTTGTAAAGGTTAGTGCCATCGACTTTACTAGCCTCCCAAGTAATGTGCTCGCCATTCTTCTGAGTGTATAGTACGATGTGGCCGGGCTTATATTTTCACTAACCTTCTGTCCATGAAAGAGGACATTCCAAGGCTCCATGCTTTACCTATATGGTAATCCAAAAACGAACCCCAAATTACTTCTGCTAGTCTCAAGCCTTAATACACTTCTCCCTGAAATCTGCCACTCAAAACAAACTTCTCACCATCCCAGCCTGACTCAAGAACCACGGAGGCAGATGCCGCTGTGTGCAGGGCTCATCACTTTGGAACGCCTAACTGCTCATCTAAGACCTGTCCTCCTCAGTTTAGAACAACTAACTACCTGCTCATCTCAAACCTTTCCTCCGTCGCCTCTTTCCCCCCTCTCAAGCAACCCCAGCCAGATTGTCTCACAGAGAAACATGCTTTATTTAATCACTGTACAGAGTGCATCTTTTCGCCCCGCAACCTCAGGAACCTGCAAGCACTTCTCCTTTCATTAATTTTTATTTTTTGCATTTTTATATAGCACAAATCAAGGTATCAAAGCGCATTAGATAAGCACTAGTTCCATAACAGAAATTTGCCCAGTGGGGGATAATGTGCTGCATGGCTAAACACTTACAAGGTCCCAAAGGCGAGACCTATTGGCTATACCAATGCTTGTTTTAGCTGGTGGCGATCCTAATTAAATTTAGGTTTTGTTGGGATGTGATGGTCATTGATTGAGCCCTGGGAGGGGGTTTCAGTGGCGACCAAGAGGTCAATGGTGCAATTGGGCAGGGATGACAGACTGGTATCATGGCTATACGTTTGCTGGATATTCGCAACATTGTCAGTGAGATAGTTAGCGATTTCTTCACAGTGTTCAATGGTGACTGTTAATCTGGTTGGGAGGTAGTGGTCGTTTGATGTTTGATTATGTTGAAGAGCTCTCTGGGTCTTTTATTCGCATAATCAAAGTTGTTTGCGAAAGAAGGTGGCTTTTTCTCGAAAGATGTATTTCTTGTAGGTGTGCTGTTCCGATCTTAAGAGTTAGAGGTGAACCAGTAAGGGGTTTTGTCTCCAGTGCCTTGCAGTTGGTCTTAATTGTCTCCTGGCTATGTTGAGGTCATAGTTGAACCAGGATCTGGATTACATTTTTCTGGATCACTTAAAATTAAGCGGTACAACTTGGTTGCGCACTGTGGTCATCGCTGAGCTATAGTGGGCAGTAAGGTCATCAACAGTGTGAAGGAAAGGTTGCGAGTGTAGCTGGGTGCGGACCATGGATTACAGGTCCGTTGGGGGGATGTGTTTGATGTTCCTTTCCCAGTGCGAGGGTTTGTTGGCAGGGGCTGGATGGAGTCTGGGAGGGGCATTGAGATTGAACAGTATGATGGTCGGACCAGTCAACAGCCCTGAGGAATCAGAGGAAGGCAAGCTCTTATCTGGAGATTATAGCATCGAGATTTGAGCCTTTCTTGTGGGTTGGGTCATTGCATAGTTGTTTAATGTCATTGATATCAAGAAGGTTGTTTAAGTTACGGACTGTGGTATCAGCATTGTCGTTCTAGTGCAGATTAAAGTCACCAAGAAAAATGTGAATGGAGTCCGTAAGGGAGTGGTGTGTGATGAAGTCAGTTAATTCTTCAGCAAAGATTGTGCAATCACCAGTGGGGTGGTAGATGGTATGGAGCTTGATGGGAGTGGTGGCTTTAGTTGTGAGTTTGACCCCACTGTATTCTAAGGTTCGTAGGTTCATGGGTTGTAGCGCAATGAGGTGAATTTCTTCTTCGTGGATGGTCGCTAACCCACCCCCCGTTTGTTCTGGTATGTTCCGTCTGAGGATACAATAGCCAGGCAGAAGGAGCAGGTCTAGCAGTGGGGTAAAGTGTTCATTGAGCCAGCTTTCAGTCAGAAGTACTGTGTCAATGTTGTCCTCGAGTATCGTTTCGGCTAGTTCGGTGGCGTGTCTCACTGCTGATCTGCTGTTAAGGAGCATGCAGGATAGTGAGCTAGGACTAGTATTCATGGAGTGTAAAGTCTGAATGGTGGTGCATTGAGTGTATGGTCTGGGTGATGTGCTTGCTCTAGGGAATCTGTTTGTGCTCAAGATTACTGGGATTCTAGTGAGAGGTTTAAGGTCTGCAGGTGAGGTATTTGTGTTGTAGCATTTGCTGAGTGATTCTGCTTCCAAGGGGGATAGAGGGGTTAAAGGCTCATGGTGGTGGGGGGCTGTGGGATCGTTGGCTCAGGGGTATAGTGGACAGGACGGGGTGTTGGCTGTTGCTAGGAGATCTGTTTTGGGGAGAGTAGTTCTCTATTCTCATGGCGGAGTAGGGTGGTGATTTAGCCAGACTCAGAAAAGCAGATTTTACATAAGAGAGGTCTATAGTTAGGCAGTCAAGTGTTTATTCTATTGGCTTAAGCGCTAGTTGAGAGTATCGAGGAGGCTATCTGTTTTGGGGGGCATGGACAGGCTGAGGGTCTACATTCAGAGCTCGGCAGGCGATCCACAAAGGTGGAGGAAGAGGCAGACTCAACAAGTTGGGAGGAAAGGGTGGTTTGGTTTGATTTGGTTGGGAGGGTTGAACATGGAGAATCGTGTTCGGGGGAACAGTAGTGTAAGGACTAGAAGTTGAGCTGGCGCTCTCGCGTTCCGTGAGCATGTCAAGGTGCAGTGTAGCCATGTGATCAAGTGTAAGGGTGTGTGTGGTGTTGGTTTTACTTGCACTCATTGGACTAAGGCATGTAAAGGAGGAGGGGGAAGTGGTGGATTGAGTGTTTGAGGAGTTCTGGGGTAGAGGGCGGTTGTGAGTTTACTTCAATAAGGAATTGTAATTGTTTTTGTGATATGTAGGTGGAGTAGGAAAGTGTTTCTCCATTTTTGCAGGGCTTTTAGAGTAAAAGAAGAGATCCGTTTTCAGGTTACCGTTGTTGGCTCTGTTCAGGTAGGGGAGCCAGATTTCGGGCTGTGACAGGTAAAGATCTCTCGGGATACCATCGGGGTCAGGGTCTCCCTGGGTCTTTCTCCCTTAGTTAGCTTAAGGGCCCTTATCGCTTCCAGCATCTTGAAGCCTGGTGCGTCGCCAGTGCTATCCACTTTGATAGATGATGTATTAGCTGCTGGGGGCCGTGGAGGAGGCAATATTCGTTTGAGGTGAGTCAACCAAGTCTATAGTATTCAAATGGAGACACTGTTCCTAGAGAGACAGAGGGAGATATATAAATGAAGCGAGAAGCCTAGGCTAATATTAGGCCCAACTACCTAAGGATAGGGGGGGCATTCCTTAGTTTCTCATGTTGCCCTCACACACCCCGAAGGATGTCATGCTTCATCATTGGGCGTTTGCTCCTCGTCGGGCCGGCGCTGCAATGCCCTACGGGTCCCCCGAAGGGTCACTTTAGCGGAGATCTTTTCGAGAAAACGCCGTTTGGTGCATGCGGGTGTGTGGTTTGGGTCCTAATAAAAAGATGTGTGGTGATGGAGTGTGTTAGTGAAGTGGTATCCTAAAAATGTCTAAGGGTTACTGGGATAAAGTTTAATGTGAATAGCACCCTTGACATAATAAAAGACCCGTAGGTTAGGTGTTACCTTATTGAAAGTAATGTACCAATAGGTAACTTGTGTGTGGTCAAGCGGTCGACATGTTTCGCGCCCCAATGGTCCAAAAAAGGATCCCTGGCGCTTCTTCAGGACCAAAAAAAGAGTGAAAGTGAATGTGCCCTAAGGGATATTACCCTCAGTATACTATCCGGGCGTACACTCCGAAGTAGCACTGCTCTCTGTGTGAGAGTCAGGTCGCACCAGGATAGACAGCCTAGGAGAAAGTGGAAATAAAGAGAAAGGAGAACATCCTACCTATTAAAGAATGTTCACCTATTCAAGATATTCAAAAAATGAGTGCATAATCAAAGTATATACAACAGGGATATCACCTCCACTCACGGGTGGTGGCGTGATGGGGTCTCAACAGTAAGCTTACAGGTGCCTGGGCCAGGAAAAAAGGGGCCTGGGAGGGAGACAGCCCGTCGCCGACCGGAGTCGCCCATCTGCGCAGGCAGTAACCGTGGTAGAGGTTGAACCAAATGTCCACAGACTAAAGTGGTATCCAATCTATAGGTCTTTTATTACGATTCTTGCTAAGATATGTTGCAAGCAACTCACCTAAAGGCGCGGAGAATAATGCTCCATAGGTTAGGGGACGAGCGTACACACCTTCTAGTGCTGTGAACAAAGGAATAAACGACAGGCAACTGCTAGTCAATCCAACTCCTTCACATTCCAAACTGGTCTGAGCTGTCTTGTACACTGTATTTAAGTAAATAGCCAGTTTCCTCAGTACTCATTAGAGCGTTTTTACTCACAGTTTTGCTCCGGCGTGGCCTCTTTACCACCTACCCCAGTCGTCCTCCTACCTGGAATGGAGACGAAGATCACCCCGCGTTTCTTAAGTACTGCCCGTGTTGACTTAATTAGGGCGGGATCCGTGTCCGGTCTTCAAACGAGGAGCAGCTGTGTTCTCGCTAGTGTGTGTTTGCCGCGCATGCGCAAAGGGTAGACAGATGAGCGATGCGCATGCGTGTATCTAAAAAAGTGGTTCCGGCTCACGTATTGTTGTTGCCATGGTTACGTCTCTGTGTAGTACTAAGTGTTATGTATGTCCAGCTGAATAGTGCTCGTAAACTGTCAAAACGTTTCGAAAAAGCCCATCTGGTGTAATAAACGGGCGGTAATAGTATGAATGACTCGTATAATTGTAGGAGCCTCATGGTGCCACTGAAGTACAGTCAATGGTGGACTCGAGAGGGTATTATGATTGATTACGTGAGTCTCGGGGGGGATCGAGGAAGGTGGGGGGAACGGGGGGAAAGAGGGGGGGTGGGGGGGGGGTTCGTTGTGTGGCAAGTGACCCCGGGAAGCCTATTCTTGACCCTCTGATCTCATAAAGATGCTCAAAGAGGAGAGGTTTCGCGAGGATAGGGGAGACCATGGACATGAATGTTGTTCAGTGGGACCTCGTGGTCAGGTAGTCATAGGTGTGTACTGCTGATTTCGCTGCCAAACCCACATGTTGGATTATAGTTCAGTCCATGGTATATCGTCGTTCAGGCCCACCTCATTGGTCCGGAGGCGATGTACCCAGCGTTGTTCTCTACGTAGAAGGGTGTTATTATTCCAATGTTGATTGTTTTCCAATATTGTCCACTTGATGTCGTCACATGTATGTCCTTTTTCCATGTAATGATTCGTAAGTCTGGTTGCTGTTCTCCCCCGTCGGATCGTGCTTCTATGTTCGCTTATCCTTAGTTTCACCTGTCTCGTGGTCATCCCCACGTAGCGCAGTGTGCAGGGGCAGGTGATGAGGTACACGCAGTTTCTTGTGTTGCAATTCGTGTGGCTCCGTTGGTCCCACCTGATTTTGTCCAGCTCCAAGTGTGTAGTATGTTTTGTGAAGGGACATGCACTACAATTACCGCATGGGTAGTGGCCTTTAACAGCAGGGAGGGACCATAAGGTGGAATCCTGACGAATGGTCTTCACGCGTGGTCTCGTGTTGATCAGTTGGTCCCGTAGGTTGGTGGTCCTCTTGAACGCAAACCTAGGGCGCTCCAGCATGAGATTACCTGTATTCAGAATTCTCCAGTTATGGTTCACAATGTTCTTAATTTGGTTTGATAGAGCAAGAATCGTAATAAAAGACCTATAGATTGGATACCACTTTAGTCTGTGGACATTTGGTTCAACCTCTACCACGGTTACTGCCTGCGCAGATGGGCGACTCCGGTCGGCGACGGGCTGTCTCCCTCCCAGGCCCCTTTTTTCCTGGCCCAGGCACCTGTAAGCTTACCGTTGAGACCCCATCACGCCACCACCCGTGAGTGGAGGTGATATCCCTGTTGTATATACTTTGATTATGCACTCATTTTTTGAATATCTTGAATAGGTGAACATTCTTTAATAGGTAGGATGTTCTCCTTTCTCTTTATTTCCACTTTCTCCTAGGCTGTCTATCCTGGTGCGACCTGACTCTCACACAGAGAGCAGTGCTACTTCGGAGTGTACGCCCGGATAGTATACTGAGGGTAATATCCCTTAGGGCACATTCACTTTCACTCTTTTTTTGGTCCTGAAGAAGCGCCAGGGATCCTTTTTTGGACCATTGGGGCGCGAAACATGTCGACCGCTTGACCACACACAAGTTACCTATTGGTACATTACTTTCAATAAGGTAACACCTAACCTACGGGTCTTTTATTATGTCAAGGGTGCTATTCACATTAAACTTTATCCCAGTAACCCTTAGACATTTTTAGGATACCACTTCACTAACACACTCCATCACCACACATCTTTTTATTAGGACCCAAACCACACACCCGCATGCACCAAACGGCGTTTTCTCGAAAAGATCTCCGCTAAAGTGACCCTTCGGGGGACCCGTAGGGCATTGCAGCGCCGGCCCGACGAGGAGCAAACGCCCAATGATGAAGCATGACATCCTTCGGGGTGTGTGAGGGCAACATGAGAAACTAAGGAATGCCCCCCCTATCCTTAGGTAGTTGGGCCTAATATTAGCCTAGGCTTCTCGCTTCATTTATATATCTCCCTCTGTCTCTCTAGGAACAGTGTCTCCATTTGAATACTATAGATATAACACGGAGCACAGACACTGGACCATAACTAGCTCCCGGTCCCCCCCCCCCCCCCCCCCCCCTTCTTCTTTAAGTACAGAGAGTCAACCAAGTCTTCATTGTTAGGTCTGCCTTCATGTGTTATGTGGTCCAAGATAGGGGCAGTCTCCCACTGGATTTCATCATTATCAGACAACTTGCTATATAGATCTCTAAAATGGGCTACCCACACATATGGCTGCACCACTGTTTCCAGATGGTTATCTATAGTTTAAGAACCAGCAGCTATCAGCTTCCAAAAAGTCTTATCATTCCTATTCTGTAGGGAATCTGTTAGTTTGTCCCATAGATGTGCTTCCCATTGACTTTCTGCATAGGTTAGGGTAACTTTATGCTCTTTTCTTGCATCAGTTATTGCCATTCGTTCACCCTTTTTTTTTATTGCTTTGAGAAGTCGTGTTTTTTGCTTGCCTACACTCTCCTCTATACCATCCTAGAAAATTTATTCAGTAATGTCCCCTTCACCCCTCCTTAGTAAGAAGCATTTTAGGGAGTCCATTAGTTTGCAGTGGGAATTGACAACATTTATCTCTGTCTCACCTGTTTACTCTAGAGGGGCCAGTATCTCCAAATATAAATGATATATTTGAGTTTCTATTGTGATGTTGACCATTCCATTTTATGTTCTTTCTATTATTGCAGGTCTCTAGTGGACTTATGGAAATAGTACTAGAGGTTTAGCACTTAACAACAGGTCTGCTTGGAAAAGGGAGCCCAGTGCATTGTGATTGCTATCGGATCTGAGTACTACCCTCATATCAACTAAGGAGGGCCAGAGTGTTCTATCCAGGAATATAGAGTCGATATTGCTTGTAAAGATGCTCTCCTAAAAGTTGGTTGTGGGGGAGAATCAGATGACAGTTCCATTCATGAACTTCATCCCCTGTGCTTCCAATAAATCACCAAGTTGTAGGGAAGCCTTGTGAAGCCTATTTTCAGGAGCAGGTGGAACACAAGACGAAACCCTAAGGTCATTTATTGGACCCATCTGAGGCAAAGCTTTAGGAGCAGAAGAGATTTGCATATTGCAATGACCCGCATTGATTTTAAAGTCATCTGTGATGTAACTGCTCAGTCAGGGCCGAAAAATGGACTATGGTACTTGACTGAACATTTGGGGGAACAGAACGTAAGTAGATGTTTATAATGTCGATTTGCCTGGCCCCTAGCATAGTACCTGTTTTAATGCTTATCCCCAGCAAGTCTCTAATCTTGGTGGGTAGTGTCTTGACTGAAGGCAACAAGGTCATCCTCAGCCAAATAAACAACCCTCCGGACGCCCTCCCTGCGAAGAAAGTACTGTATTTCAAGTAAACTAGATATATCTAGATCTAAAGACTGGTTCTGTGGCCCATGTTGTACTGCAGTAGGGCTATATAGGGATGGTCTATAAATGAGCCCCATTGTGGATCTCCACACTTAGATCTGACCCCAGCAAAATTCTATGACCGTGTTCCATATTAATGTTCGTTCTGCTGCTGGAGCAATTAGCCCTTTGCCTTATTTGCTGCTCTGGAATGTTAGGGTTCTCAGTTGTAGCTCTCGTGCCGTACCTATAACAGTGCAAGCTATTTGGTGTCTCCACCAATGTAATATCTGGTGGAGGGGGGTAATTTCGGGTTTGAGATGTTGGGTCCCCTCTCTGGCTTACCATCAGTCAATCCGACAGGTTAACTGCATGGAGCTCTACATTTTTTTTAAGTGATGTGTAATATTGCTGTTATATTTGAATTATGTTACCATTTCACCTCTCCTAACCATATTACAAGGTGCCACTGTTCCGCTTCCCTTTTCTTTGGATTTGCAGAGGGCTGTTAAAGAAATTCTATTGAAGATGAGCAGTTTGACTAAGCTCTTCAATATATCTGAGCAGGAGAGGATAAACTAAAGAGTTTGCTAGGCCATAATAATGACATTTTACAACAGTGGTTGACTCTTAAGAATATATCATGTAAATATTCTAGCAAGGTACTTTGAACGATGACTTTGAAGTGCTAATTTAAGGTTTAGACAGTTGGCAAGTCTGTTCTGTAACATCTCTATTAGGTTTATTGTGTTAAGTATTAAATATTGTAAAGTTAATTGCTGCATCATATGAAATATTCATTGACATTTGTAGATCTATTGCTACTTTACTTTCAATGCTGTATTTTGATTTTCTTAGGAGGAAGAGGTTTCTCCCCAGTTATTTACTTTTCATGAAGCTGTTTCACAAATGGTAGAAATGGAAGAACAAGTTGTAGAAGACCACAGGGCAGTCTTCCAGGTAATGTATTAACTTTTTTTTTTTTAACAAGAATTTAGTTTCTTCGTTATTTTAAATAATACATAATGATTTCTGTTTGAGAAAGTATGTCTTGATTATGTTTGTGTATGGAACTTGTTTTGGTTTTTACAGATATCCTTAGCTTTCAAAAACTTCTAAATTGCCAGTTCTAAGGGGTGCTTCTACCTGCAGATTCCTCACCTGTAGAAGACTCCCAGGTCTCAGACTGGATCCGAAAACTCAAAAGCCAGTAGAGTTTGCTGGTCTCAATCGTTGCCATAAGAGACGTCAGGTGACTCCACTGAGGTCATGTAGCACCTGACCCAGCTTGCCAGCCTTTTTTTTTCTTTTTCTCGCCTTATAAGAGAATCTGGGGCTTCACTTTTAAGGAAAAATGTACCTCACAAACCTTTCCCTAATCTAAAAGTAGTACAAAAAATGTCTCCTCCAAAAATTCTGGGTTCAAACCCTGTATGTTTTGTGAGGGAAAGATGTCCATCACGGACTCTCATGCTATCTGTTTGCGCTGTTTGGGGTACGACCTTTGACATCATCATGCCTCAGTATGAATCTCAAGGCCATTAAGTTGCAGGAGGCCAAACTGTTTATGGCCCGAGCAAAGAGATGACCAGTGGTGCCGTAAACGCTCCCATCGCTCCAGTTCTCCATAATCGTCTGGCAGTAAGAAGCAAAGGCACAGGCAAAAGGAGAAACAGCGGGCTAGAGGTTATGCACCATGTTGTTCTCCATCTCCAATAGACCCCTCATCCTTTGAGCGGGAGCTTGTCCTTATTCCCACAGAGGATCCTCCGTACAGCTCTACTCCACCAATGGGATCAGCTTTGTATAGACCTCCAGTTCTGGCTCTGCCAGAGTATCTTGCACTGGGAGCGAACCCGGCAACATTTTTCAACGCAGTGACGCGACGGTCGCAAAAGCGTCGAAGCCATCCAGCACACCACTGGGCCCAGTGGAGCTGCACTGTTTTCTGCTCTTAATACCATTTGGAGCTGTTCTTTCAGAGTCTGCGCCATACTACTTCGACCCTGCAATTCGCTACATGGAACCACAATCGGCACTGTGTGGACGAAAACGTCCTCTGCATGTTAAATGGTGTGTACCACTGCCCTCATTGCCCACCTGTAATGTTGTCTGGATCCCTAAGTTTTATTTTTGTTGTCAAAGGTAAACTGGATCATGCTAGTGTGCCTTGACATAGGTCTGTCTCATGGATTGGGGTCTTGTTGGACCAAGAGTGGCACCCAAAGCTCCACCCTCATAGTGGTGGAAGGTTACTTCTTTCACCAGGAGTTAAGCAGCACACGTGAGGTTGTGGCGGCATACCTTGTAGTGATCAGTAAGAGTGAACAGGTCCTTTTTAACCAGTGTCACTGAAGTGAGGCCTACAGGCTTACTCGTATTTCTAAAGTTCCGCTGCTACGTGCTTATCTCACCCATGGCATAATGTTAATGTAATGGATTTGGAAAGCGCATTGTTACCCTTAGGTGTCCTGGTTCTGGCTTACTGGGGTTGGCACAAAGAACGGAAATCCTAACAGAGATCTGAATTACTGAAAAGCCATGTTTTCAACAACCCTCTAAATATCTGCAAAGGTAGTTCATTCCAGATTTCTACTGTTCCTAGGAAGAGACTTCTTCCACCCAGTTCATTTCTTTGAATCTTGGTACCAGCGTTTTGAAGTTGGATGATCTAAGTGGTCTATTAGAAATATACCATCTGAATATCTGGATGAGGTAGGAAGGTCCTTGATTGTGCAAAGCTTTATAAGCAAAGCACAGGGCCATAAATGTTATCCTATCTTTCACTGGCAACCAGTGCAACTTTTTAATGACTTTCCTCACAGAGACATATTTAGGAGTGCGTGAAAGAACTCTTGCTGCTGTGTTTTGCAATACCTGTAATTTTTTATTAAATGTTGTCGCTGAAGATTCAGGTATAATCCATTACAGTAATCTAACCTGGCCATCACCAGGGCCGATATGACAATTATTTTGAGAGTTTACAGGATTAAAAGCTAGGATCTTGTTGATAACATGGAGGTTTCAGGGCATTGACCTAATTAGCAAAGGAAAGCTTATGTTCGAGGCATATGAGCTGCAGATCACACACTGAGGATAAGATCGCCATCTGGTGTTGGGCTCGGATGATTGCAGGTTGTTGTTGTCTTCGGAAGAAGCCTTTGGTCACGAGATAGGTGACTCCTCCCCTGGACAACAGTGCGCATGGGCATCCACTCCATCGTCAGATTGTTTTTTTCCGCCATTGGGTTCGGATGAACTTTTTTCCGCTCCAGCAGAAAACTTCCAGCAATCAAACTAACTCTTCAATCTTCATTCCATCGACGTCGAAATCAACTCGGACCGGTTCCGGAAGCGGCTGATGGACAGGACACCTTTTAAAAAATGCCCCCAGTGTGGAGCGAAGTTCCCCCACAGTGACCACCACGAGGTTTGCAACCTCTGCCTGTCGCCGGAATACAACGAATCGAACTGCCCAGCTTGTGCCGCTTTCCGTTCCAAGAAGACCCTCCGGGACCGAAGAGCTCGACGCCATATTATGGCCAAACCAGCTCCAGAACCGGAGGACATCTTTGCTCAGGATGTTCCTGAAGATGACACCGAAGATCTCGAGATCGTGTCCGAGGCCGACGATTCCGATGACCTCATCACTCCAGGGCAGCGTGTGAGTACCACCCCCCCTGCCCCTACCCCATCCAAAAAGACATTGGTCAAGACTCCGCCAGCTGGGCCCAGTCGCGACCGAAAATCCTCTTCAGAAGCCCCGCCCTCGGGCCCGGCTCCGAAGACATCTAAGCCTGTAGGTGGCTCGGCTCGAGCAAACCTCATGTTATTGTACCTATAATACCTTCGGCACCGAAAACTCCACTGTCGGCACCGAAACAGGCTTCAAGACCGAAATCTCTTTCGGCACCAAAACATTCCTCGGCACCGAAGTCTCCACCGGCACTGAAACGTTCTTCGACACCGATGCCTAAAAGTCCCTCGGCACCGAAGATTCCATCGGCACCGAAAAATCCATCGGCACCGAAGATTCCATCGGCACCGAAGATTCCATCGGCGCCGAAAAATCCATCGGCGCCGAAAAATCCATCGGCACCGAAGATTCCATCGGCACCGAAGATTCCATCGGCACCGAAGATTCCATCGGCACCGAAGATTCCATCGGCACCGAAGATTCCATCGGCACCGAAGATTCCATCGGCACCGAAGATTCCATCGGCACCGAAGATTCCATCGGCACCGAAGATTCCATCGGCACCGAAGATTCCATCGGCACCGAAGATTCCATCGGCACCGAAGATTCCATCGGCACCGAAAAATCCATCGGCACCGAAAACTCTGTCCACACCGAAAAAAGTTCATAAAGACCCGAAACGGCCATCGCCACCACCACTTTCGGAGCCGGATTAACTTTTTCGCCCAGATCCTACTCAAAAGCGGATCTACATTAATCCCAAAACCGGACATGTGACTGCAGTCCCATACAAAAAACGGAAGCTGGACATCACACCACCTCCAGCTCCCATACGGAAGAAGGACTGTGCTACTTCACCGCTTCGTCCTTCCTCTCCTGTGTTACCTCCTGCCCCATCCCCCCCCTCCTCCTCCTCCTTCTCCTTTACCTTTACCATCTCCTTCTCATTCACCTCCTCCACAGGATGATAATGATGATTTAGGGGGAGGGGCGGACCCTGATTTATTTAATGATCCTCTTGATCCAAACGACCCTTTTACATTCCCAGACACAGCACCAGTAGATGACTGGTCTTATCCAATACCTGACATGCCTGACCCCACTACCTACCCTTCCAAGCCCTCCCCTCCTGATGACCATTTGGGGTTTGGCCAACTCATAAATAGGGCAGCAACATTCCATGGCGTCACGATGCACACGGACGCCTTTGAAGAGGACTTTCTCCTCGATACTTTTGAGCAGTCACAAAAAACTGTTCATATACTGCCCATGATTAAAGGGGTTATAAAGCATGCCACTGAAGTCTTTAAAGACCCTGTTAGAGCAAGGGTTCTCAACCCCCGCATCGAAAAAAAATACAGACCAGCCCCGCAGGACCCCGCATACATTAAAGCTCAGCTCCCTTTAGACTCCTTGGTCGTGTCAAATGCCAGGAAGCGTGTTAACTCACAGACAACTGGAGAAACGCCTCCCCCGGAAAAGGAGTCTAAGCTTTTAGAGTCCTCAGGCAAACGAGTCGCCGCACAGGCGGCAAACCACTGGCGTATTGCCAATACCCAAGCCCTGTTAGCCCGGTATGATAGAGCGCATTATGACCAACTTGAGGACCTTATGCAACATCTGCCTGAGCCCTTTAAATCCCAGGCTACTGACCTCATTCAAGAAGGCAAATTAATACCTAATGCCTCCATTAAATGCGCCTTAGATGCGGCAGACACTGCTTCTAGGGCGGTCAATACCAGCGTCTTACTCAGACGACATGCCTGGCTCCGTATTTCCGGTTTTAAACCGGAGGTTCAAACCACGATTCTAGCTCAACCTTTCAACCAAGAGCAGCTATTTGGCCCTGCAGTGGACACTGCATTAGAAAAAATGAAGAAAGATAATGAGACTGCCAAATCTATGGGAGCACTGCAGTCTCCTCAAACCCGGGGTTCCTTTTGTCGCTCCTTTTATAGAGGAGCCTCCAAAAATCTGGGAACTGAGACCACGTCCACCTTTAAAAATTCTGGACAAACATCCCCTAACAGAGGATATTTTCGAGGGGGTTATAGGGGAAACAACAACAAAGGTCGAGGGCGGGGCAACAACAACACCACCCGCACCTCCCCAGCCACTAAACAGTGACTTGCCACCACTCCCCCCAGACCATTCCACTCCGGTCGGGGGGCGGCTCCAACAATTCCTACCTGTCTGGACTTCCATCGCCACAGACAGGTGGGTAAGACAAATTATCCAGTCTGGCTACTGCCTCGAACTAATACAATCCCCCCCGAACATACCGCCCAAACACCGTCCAATGTCCTCACATCATCTCTCTCTCTCCTCAAACAAGAAGTTCAATCCCTGTTACAAAAACATGCAATAGAACCAGTCCCTCTTCAACATCGGGGAACAGGAGTATATTCCCTATACTTCCTCATTCCCAAAAAGGACAAAACGTTAAGGCCCATACTGGATCTCAGACTACTAAATCAGTATATACAATCAGATCATTTTCATATGACCACCCTCCAACAAGTCCTCCCACTGTTACAACAGGGAGACTTCCTCGCCACATTGGACCTCAAGGACGCGTACTTTCACATCCCTATGCATCCCGCTCACAGAAAATATCTACGATTTGTAGTAGACGGGCAACACTATCAATTTACAGTTCTCCCATTCGGAGTAACAACAACACCCAGAGTGTTCACCAAGTGCTTAGCAGTCGTGGCAGCGCACCTCAGAAGATAACAGATCCATGTCTTCCCCTATCTGGACGATTGGCTCATAAAAGCCAATACTCACCAAAAATGCGTTCTCCACACTCATCACACTATTCAAACCCTCCACAACTTGGGATTCACTATCAACTACCCCAAATCCCATCTACAACCCTCCCACTTACACCAGTATCTAGGAGCAACCATAGATACATCCAAAGCCATTGCTTATCCCAGCACTGCCAGGATAACCAGTATACAAAATCTCATCTCTCAATTTCAAACTCATCAATCTCTTGATGCATCTCCATAGTCCCACACGCACGACTTCAAATGCATCCCTTACAGGAATGTCTAGCACAACAGTGGAACCAGGCTCACGGACAACTTACCGATCTGGTGTTGGTGGACAGTCGCTCACTTCGCTCACTGAAATGGTGGAACACCATCAACCTGTCCAAAGGGCGGCCGTTCTTAGAACCTCTTCCACAAGTTGTGCTGACTACCGACGCATCTCTCACGGGGTGGGGAGCCCACCTCCTTCAACATACCACTCAGGGCAGATGGACCAGTCAACAAAAACTGCTCCACATCAATCACCTAGAACTCTTAGCGGTGTTCCTGGCACTAAAATCCTTTCAGGTACACCTAAAGAAAAAAACCGTCCTCATACGCACAGACAACATGACGACAATGTATTATATACAGAAGCAAGGGGGGACACATTCTCTCCAACTGTCCCATCTGGCACAACAAATCTGGAGATGGGCAATTCCCCAAAACATCTACCTGTTAGCAGAACATCTCCCAGGAATCCACAACCAGGTGGCCGACCTCCTAAGTCGCCACACACAGCAGATCCACGAATGGGAATTACACCCCAAGGTTCTACTCCCATTCTTCCAAAAATGGGGACAACCAGACATAGACCTGTTCGCCACTCCCGAAAACACAAAATGCCCAACCTTCGCCGCCAGGTTTCCACACCCACAGTTGAAGGGCAATGCCCTATGGATGAACTGGTCAGGCAGATTTGCATACGCTTTTCCTCCTCTCCCACTCGTTCCATTTGTGGTACGCAAACTGAAACAACAGTCGCTAACACTAATTCTAGTGGCTCCCACTTGGGCACGCCAACCGTGGTTCACCACACTTCTGGAACTATCTTTAGTTCCACATCAAAAGCTACACCTCTCCCCGGATCTATTAACCCAGAACCATGGAGAAATCAGACACCCAGATCCTCAAACACTGAACCTAGCAATCTGGCTCCTGAAGTCTTAGAGTTCGGGTACCTCAACCTCCCTCCAGACTGTATGAATATCATAAAAGAAGCCAGACGACCTACTACTAGAGCATGTTATGCCGCAAAATGGAAACGATTTGCCATCTACTGCGCTAATAATGACATACATCCATTGGATGCTTCCATCCAAAACATCATTTGCTATCTACTACACTTGCAAAGATGCAATCTAGCGTATTCCTCTATACGTTTACACCTAGCAGCCTTGGCAGCCTACTTGCAAAATAGGCAACACCTGTCCCTCTTTAAGGTGCCAGCCATCAAAGCGTTTATGGAAGGTCTTAAAAGAATTCTTCCCCCAAGATTACCACCTTCCCCAGTGTGGAATCTCAATGTTGTTCTAACAAGACTTATGGGTCCCCCATTTGAACCTATGCACAAATGTGAATTACAGTTCCTAACATGGAAGGTAGCTTTCCTTATCGCAATCACTTCCCTACGAAGAGTAAGTGAGATACAAGCCCTTACGCTAGAGGAACCTTTCTTACAACTACACCGTAACAAAGTAGTTCTTAGGACAAACCCTAAATTTCTTCCAAAAGTGATTTCCCCTTTCCACCTTAACCAATCAGTAGAGCTACCGGTCTTTTTCCCTAACCCAGACTCCGTAGCTGAAAGGGCCCTACATACCTTAGATGTTAAAAGAGCCTTGCTTTATTACATCGACAGGACAAAACCTTTTCGAAAGACAAAACAACAATTTGTTGCTTTCGCACCACCACATAAAGGCAATCCCATCTCCAAATCCGGTATAGCCCGGTGGATAGTTAAGTGCATCCAAATATGCTACCAAAAGGCTAAACGTACTCTTACAGTTCCCCCTAAGGCGCACTCCACGCGTAAAATAGGGGCTTCTATGGCCTTCTTAGGTAACATTCCCTTAGAAGACATTTGCAAGGCAGCCACATGGTCTACCACGCATACCTTCACTAAACACTACTGTGTTGATGTGCAAGCCAAACAACAGGCCTCAGTGGGCCAGGCTGTCCTAAAAACTTTATTTCAAACTGCTGCAACGGATACAGGTGACCACCGCTAAGGGGAGACACTGCTATATAGTCTATCCTCAGTGTGTGATCTGCAGCTCATATGCCTCGAACGGAATATGCTACTTACCGGTATGCATCTGTTCTTGGCATGTAGAGCTGCAGAGTCACACACGCCCACCCGCCTCCCCGGGACCTGTATCTGTTCCAGCATTTGTCTTACTTAGACATTGCACATGGACATCCTTTCTTTTCATTCCTATACACTCCATCTTTTCCCATCATGGCGAAAAACAATCTGACGATGGAGTGGATGCCCATGCGCACTGTTGTCCAGGGGAGGAGTCACCTGTCTCGTGACCAAAGGCTTCTTCCGAAGACAACAACAACCTGCAATCATCCGAGCCCAACACCAGATGGCGATCTTATCCTCAGTGTGTGACTCTGCAGCTCTACATGCCAAGAACAGATGCATACTGGTAAGTAGCATATTCCTATCTATCATAATAAGCTTTCCTTTGCTAAGGATTAATTTCCTTTGCTATGGGTTGATGACTAGTGACATTTAACTTACTAGTTCTGGGTACCTCTGGTATCGTATACTAGAGACGTACAGATAAGTTAAATGAGCCAATCAGGAATTAGCCAATTGTACACATACTTTGGGGGTCAGAGCACATGCGCTGTGGCCTGGACAGCCGACCCCAGGGCACAAAACCAGCAGCATCAGTCTGTAAACTTTGAGGAGGGGCATGGGGGGGATTGATGTGGTGGTTATACCAAACAAGGCCCTTTCCTACACTCTTCAGGTGAGAACCAATCAGAAAGCAGCTAATGTCTGTGCGCTATATAGGCCTGTGCACGGAATGACATTAGGCCGCTGCGCAGGGGTAGTACTGAGGATTTTCCAAATCCAGTCTCACATCTGGGGGAATAATCAAAAGGAGAGGAATCTGCTGTTGGTCTTTTGGTCTCCATCAGGAAGAGCATTACCCAAGGTAAGTAACTTGTTCATTAAGACAGTATTCCTGATTGCAGTTAGTCTGCATGCTGTCGGTGAGCTGCAGGTATTGTCGGTGCAGCCTCGATTTACCACCTTCTTTCTGGACAAATCAGTGTTGTGAACTTGTCCTTTCTTTCTGCCAAAAGTGGTGTCACCATTACATTTGGGACCATCCATCATTCTCCCTGCCTTTTCCACTCCGGCCCTCTAAGAAGGAAGAGGGACTTATAGGTTGGACACTTGAAGATCAGCTTCTTAAATGACTTTCTTCATCCTAAGAAGGGAAAAGCAGTCCAAAAGTGAACCTAATCCAGTCTTTTCATTCTGTATATTATTATACTGTGGCTAAAAAGAAGCCTGCCAAGAGCCTTTGTGCTCATTCCATCCTAGCTAAGGCTGCTATTGGCTACAGGGGTTTTGGTGTTCTGTATTTATCAGGCTATCAATGGATCTGTGTTCGCACCTTCTCAAGGTAACATTGTCTCGACAATCAAGTCCACAGGGAAGGTCATTTCGCCCACTTGATCCTGCAGGACTTCCTGAAGTAAGTCCTCTCGTCAGACCCTCCACCTTTTTGGCTGTATTCTTTGACATCTGTTCAATATGTCAGGAATCTGTTATTCATAAATGGGCACTCTAGCCAGTTGCAGATATCTCGCCGTGCTCCTGCCTGCCTGCCTGTTATGTAGTGTTGACTTCGAGGGTTCAGACACAGTCACACTTGCAATCTGTCACTGTCAATCTGTATTTGAGGGCATGAAAGAGTTCCAAGCAGAACAGACTTCTGTATGTATAGATTGTGATAATGTAGGGTTCAGTGTCTTCACTTTCAGTGAAGGCAAGAGGTTACCATACATTTCAGTAGTGCCACCTATTGATGTTTGGGAGCAATTGCTATAAAACATTTCTGATCCAGTTTGGTGTCTTGGAGAATTCAAAAGGTGAGGAACCTGCAGCGAAAAGAGCATTACCAAAAGTAACTTTTGAAGCATTTGAAAGGTAAAGTTGTGCACGATGTCGTTTTGTTAAGTAAGATACTATAATAATCATTGGATTTTTTAAAATCTGATATTGTACCATGGGACATTCATTGAATAATTAATTAACAAAAAATGTCTACTACATACTTCTAGTAACTCAGTTGTTTTGGTTATTTAGGAGTCCATACGATGGCTGGAGGATGAAAAAGCTCTTCTAGAAATGACTGAAGAAGTGGACTATGATGTTGATTCCTATGCCACGCAACTTGAAATAATCCTAGAACAGAAGATTGATATTCTTACTGAACTACGAGGTATGCTGCAGTAGTCACACATGGGGTAGTGAGCTGCAACCTGTGGGTCCCCTGTGATTAGTCTATTAAAGCTCTTCAGAGCTATTATGGGGAAATGGTTGTGGTACTATGGAAAACTAGGAACCTATATGAGTGTTCAGCCCATCTGATATTCATCCACATCACCCCTGCTCTTTCAGACTTCTGTTTTTTGGTTCTGCATATTCCAGCATCTGTTGAAACAGGGAAACAAGATGAAAAAGTGTGCATAGAGGCTTCAAGTTCAGAAACTGAGAAATGTGTTAATGACCATGATATGTGTGTGTCTAGGGGCAAAAGGCTTGTATCGAATGTTAACCAACATTCTAATGTCTGCAGTGATAGATACATGACACTAAAGCGCTTACCTTCTTCTCTACTCTACGTTTTGTTCGGCTCTACAAAATCTGCTTGTTGTTTTCCATGTGCTTGTTTTCAAATCCATATCTGATGAATACATCTTCTGCAGATTCTCCACCTTATGACTATCCCTCCAGGCGCTAGGCATGTTTGCAGACTTTTCTCTGGCTATTGCTCTTCGGCAGTGTACAGTGCTTTTTTCAGAGTTAGACTAAGTCATTTGGTAGCTTTAAAATGTATGAAAGCATGTTTTTATGACTAACCTTTGAAAGAGCTTCTTCCCAAAGATTTGCCTGGATGGAAAAACTATATGGTTCTTACTGCTGCCATAGTCATGCCTGATGAGGATTACAGCCACGTAGAAGAGGAATGCTCAGAGGATGATAACCCGATTCTCATTCTAATACTGATTTTGGCTTGTACCTAGATTTACTAAATGCAAGTTGCCTGGTAACCTAACTAGAAAGGGATCCTTGACGTTCTTCTTTAGAAAAAGTCTCCTATTTCACCACAGTGGCTTGAGAAGCATGAACAGCATCTATGTAGACTCTATCTAACATTTTGACTGAAATGTTACAATCGCTCTTCATTTTCAGAGCCTTTGTTCTGTTGTCATTGAGGCTCTTCTGAAACATGTCCTTTCTGCATGGAAAGAAACCCTTATCAGGCCCAGCTGCCTACAGACAAGTTGCAAATCCACATAGACTTGTGGCCTTGTGCCTGGGTGATAACCATTCCTGGCATCAAACGCCCTTCATTGGGAATTATATGGTCAAAGCTTTTTCCTTAAGACTGTATCCCAATTACGTTCTAACAGCTTCTGTGGTTGGAGAGTAGAAGAAACTTGAATGTTCGAGGCATGTGGGCTGCTGAATTCATATCTGTGCATAGATCGCCGCCTAGTGTTGGGTCCGGATGATTGCACATTGTTGTCCTGGAAGAGTCTTCGAAGTATCACGAGATAGGTGGCTCCTCCCCTGGACTACAGTGCGCATGGGCATCCTCTCCATCCTTAGATTGTTTTTTTCCGCCATTGGGTTCGGATGCAACTATCTTAGCTCAACTTCGGAATACTTAGTTTTAGGCCAAAAGGCCTATAGTTTGCGTCGGTACAGTTTCCGTTCGGTGTCGACTACTAGCTCTAGTGCTCCACACCCTCTTCCAACTTTCGTACCGAATTAGTCCAAACTTCGACGCTCGATCGACGATGGAATCGAGGACTCCGTTCAAGAGGTGTCCGTTGTGCCACGCCAAGTACCCTCATATCGACGTCCACCCAGTCTGTAATAAATGTCTTTCACCGGATCACGGCGAATCGAAATGCATGGCCTGTGCACGGTTCCGATCCAAGAAGACTCTGTGGAACCGACGGGCAGCGAGGCTCGAGGCGCAGCAGGCAGCGCCCGCACCCACCAATATATTCAGTACCGAGGACGAGGACGCCGAGAGCGTGGAAGAAATAGTTTCTAGCCCCGCTTCAGAACGTGGTTCCCAATCGGATAACAATGACGAAGTGATCTTTCGACGTGAAGAAGCAGTCGACGAGGTAGGGGACTTCGACGGAGCCTATTGGGCCGAAGAGGACAGCTCTCCCGAAGAGCTAGGCCAATCCGTCGAAACGGAGGCCGAAACTGTACATCATCATCAGGCTCCGGTCGAGGGATCGCCTTCGGGCCTTACCCAAGACCTAATACATGGTTCCTCGGCCCCGCCTTCCGGCCCGGCCTCGAACACTCTGCAAGAGCCACTATTACCAAAGACAACTGGGTTGTTAAACCCAAACACATCCATCGCTCCAGTCCCTTCAAAATCAAAAGTAAAACTGGTGGTGGTCGGATCAAAGGCGTCAACAATCCAAACCTGCCCCGGCGCCGAAAAAAGTCGTCGGCTCCGACCGCGTACAGAGAGACTTCGGCGCCGAGCTCACCGCAGCAGACGCACAGAAGAAGCGCGCCCTCGGGCACCACAAGGCGCCGAGACCTTCGGTGCCGACACCGAAGACCGTAACCTCCGCAGTCAAGAATGCCGCCCCGGCTATGTCGACGCCTAAAGCACCGATGCCGACTAAGACCTCGACTACGTCGACTGTCGATGCATCCCTTCAGACCAGTGACCCCCCCCCCCCTCCGACAAAAATGTCCGGGCCGGCCTCGACGTCTACTACCAAGGTGCCCACCAAACCACCATCTGAGTTTGCTGTGCAGCAGGTCTCTGCATCTCTACAACGCATCCGTGACCGGGTAGCCCTCCACTCTACCTCGGGTCCTGACACTACCTCACCCTGTAGAGTGCACTCGGAGCCCACCAACATTACATTTGGGCTGCGACCGACATCGGCACCGAAACTATTTCAAATTCAGACACGTGTCCTCCACACACAGTCCACCACCACTGGCCTAACAGAACAAGATTCTTCGGGGCCACAATTTATCGACGCCGACACTGGCAGGTTAATGCTCCACAAGCGCAAAATAACGCCAGTCAAAGAGGTGCCATACAAAATTCCTCTTAAACGCAAGCTGCCGGCGGAGCAGGAACCAGGGCTACAAGAACACTTCCATCCCCTCCACCTAGATCCGCAGTCCTTTTCTCCTACCCCTTCCGAATCGGACCCCATGCAGGAATATGGCGGGGAGGATACCATCTACCCCGGGGACGTGGATCCCGATGAACCACTACAAGACCCTGAACAGGCGTGGGATGACCCCACAGACCTAAGTATCGCGCCACATATTTAGGATGCGCAACTCTACAACATTAAAACATCTCCTACAGAGGACACGGCCGCATTTAATGCCCTCATCGAACGGGCTGCTGCTCATCATGGGGTGGAGCTACATTCTGACGCCATTGAGGAGGACTTCCTGCTTGACACTTTCGCATCTTCAGAAAGGACTTTCAAAACTCTGCCCATGCTAAAAGGGGTTCTGAAACCTGCCAAAGACATTTTCAAAGACACCACAAGAGCCCTGGTGTTAAACCCGAGGATTGAAAAGAAATATAAGCCTGCACCCGGTGACCCCAAATACATTAGGGGCCAGTTGCCATTAGACTCTATGGTGGTTGCCAACGCTCGCAAAAGAGCCCACTCGCAGACAACTGGTGATGCTCCTCCCCCAGACAAAGAGTCAAAAGTACTTGAAACATCGGGCAAACGCATTGCAGCGCAAGCAGCCAATATCCTGCGCATTGCCAATACACAGGCACTCCTGGCACGTTATGACAGGTCACATTATGACACGCTGGAGTCACTGCTCCAACATCTACCAGAGGAGTATAAAGAGTCAGCGGAACTCCTCATTAGAGAAGGACAACTCCTCACTAATGCATCCATAAAATGCGCCCTAGACGCAGCTGACACAGCGGCCAGGGCAATAAACACAAGTGTCATGCTGCGACGCCATGCCTGGTTACGCATCTCCGGCTTCAAACCCGAGATCCAAAACAATATCCTGAACTTACCAGTTAACACAGAATTCTTATTTGGCCCAGACGTTGACACTACCCTAGAGAAAAGAAAAAAGACACAGACACTGCGAAATCTATGGGGGCTCTACAAACACAACAATTTCGTAGTGGCTCCTTTCGTCGCACCGGAAATAGGGGAACGTCAAGGGGTCAGGGGTCACAACAACAGTATACTAAAGGTGGCACACAAAGCACCTACGACAAAAACAACAGGGGTGGATATCGTGGATCCAGCACCAAGGGCAGGGGACGTGGCTATGGCAACACCAGGTCCTCCCCAAAAAACAAACAGTGACGCCCTCTCCTTACCCCCCGACCACTTAACACCTGTCGGGGGACGACTCCAGCTGTTCCTGTCCGCATGGAAGAACATCACCACGGACAGGTGGGTCAGGGACATCATCCAACATGGGTACTGTCTAGAACTAACTTCCACTCCACCCAACATACCACCAAAGCACCGTCCTATGTCAGCCGAACACTTAGATTTACTCCAGCAAGAAGTGCTTGCTATGCTCGCAAAAGGGGCCATAGAAGTAGTGCCCATCGCCCAGCAGGGCACAGGGGTGTACTCTCTGTACTTCTTAATCCCAAAAAAGGACGGCTCGCTCAGACCTATCCTAGACCTGCGACCCCTAAACCTATATATTCTGTCAGAGCATTTCCATATGCTCACCCTCCAGCAGGTTCTCCCACTACTCAGTCAGGGGGATTACCTAGCTACGCTAGACCTGAAGGATGCATACTTCCACATACCAATACACCCTTCACACAGGAAATACCTCAGATTCACTATTCAAGGGAATCACTATCAGTTCAAAGTTCTCCCCTTCGGAGTAACAACAGCACCCAGAGTCTTTACCAAGTGCCTGGCAACAGTGGCCGCGCATCTGAGAAGACGAAACATTCACGTCTTCCCTTATCTGGACGACTGGCTCGTTCAGGCCAAGTCAGCACAACAATGTGCCACCCACATATCCCACACCATTCACCTTCTTCACGATCTGGGATTCTCACTAAATTACCCAAAATCAAGTCTCCAACCTGCGCACGTACAACAGTACTTAGGCGCGACAATCAACACTCTGGCTGCCACAGCTCAGCCAACTGTAGTGAGAATCAACAGCATGCAACTGCTGATCTCGAAATTCAAACCTCAACACTCCCTTCCGGCGCGAGTGTTCATGCAGTTGATAGGCATGATGGCCTCCTGCATTTTCATAGTCCCACATGCGAGACTACATATGCGCCTGCTTCAGGAGTGCTTAGCACGTCCATGGAATCAGGCTCACGGGCAACTAAAAGACCTAGTGTTGGTGAGCGGTCGGGCATACAACTCTCTGCATTGGTGGAATCCACAAAACCTTTGCAAGGGACGACCGTTCCAAGAGCCTGTTCCACAAATCACACTGACAGCGGACGCGTCTCTCCAAGGATGGGGAGCTCATGTACTCAATTACACAGTGCAGGGACTATGGACTACACAACAAAAGAAGATGCACATCAACCTTCTGGAACTGATGGCAATCTTCCTAGCCATGAAGGCATTCAAAGTACACCTGTGCAACAAGGTCGTGTTGATCCGGACGGACAACATGACTGCCATGTACTACATACAGAAGCAGGGAGGAACACACTCTCCACAGTTGTCTCATCTGGCTCAGAGCATGTGGAAGTGGGCCATTCAAAGTAACATATTCCTCATGGCGGAACACCTCCCCGGCAAGGACAACCAGATGGCGGATCTGCTCAGCAGACACAGCCACCAGATGCACGAGTGGGAGCTACACCCATCAGTACTCCAACCGTACTTCCAGCAGTGGGGTCATCCAGCGATAGACCTATTCGCCACAAACGAAAACGCAAAATGCCAAAGCTTTGCCGCCAGGTTCCCACATCCACAGTCGCAGGGCAATGCGATATGGATGAACTGGTCCGGCAGATTTGCGTACGCTTTTCCCCCAGCGCCGTTGATACCGCTGGTGGCACGCAAACTGCGACAGCACTCACTGACACTCATCCTGGTTGCTCCAACGTGGGCACGCCAGCCATGGTACACCACCTTTCTGGAACTTTCCGTGGTGCCGCATCAAAGGCTGCGGATCAAACCTGCGCTTTTGACGCAGAACCATGGAGAAATTCAGCACCCAGATCCGCAACAGCTGAACCTGGCAATCTGGCTCCTGAAGTCCTAGAGTTTGGCTACCTAAACCTGCCACCTGACTGTATGGAGATCATCAAGGAGGCCAGGAGACCCACTACCAGAGCTTGCTATGCAGCTAAATGGAAGAGGTTTGTCATTTATTGCAACAACAATCACATTAACCCGCTAGACGCATCTATTCAGAACATAATCTGCTATCTATTACACCTATACCGATGCAATCTGGCATACACCTCAATACGTATCCATTTAACCGCACTAGCAGCCTATCTCCAAAACAGGCAGCACCTCTCTTTATTCAGAGTGCCTGCCATCAAAGCCTTCTTGGAAGGACTTAAACGAGTGATTTCCCCAAGGCACCCCCCAGCACCGGTGTGGAACCTCAACTTGGTCCTCACCAGACTAATGGGTCCTCCCTTTGAACCTCTCCATTCATGTGAGATTCAATTCCTCACCTGGAAAGTGGCTTTCCTGGTTGCCATCACTTCCTTAAGGAGAGTTAGTGAACTCCAGGCACTAACCATTCAGGAGCCATTCATACAGGTTCACGCAAACCGGGTCGTACTACGTACCAACCCCAAATTCATGCCTAAAGTAATATCGCAGTTCCACATGAACCAAACCATTGAACTGCCTGTTTTCTTTCAAAACCCACAAAATGTCGCTGAGAGAATGCTCCACACACTAGATGTAAAGAGGGCCCTCATGTACTATATTGACAGAACTAAAAACTTTAGGAAGACAAAACAACTCTTCGTTGCCTTCTCTCCACAACACAAGGGCAACGCCATTTCCAAAGCAGGTATAGCCAGATGGATCGTTAAATGTATCCAAATTTGTTATCAAAAAGCTAAACGCACATTAACGATTCCCCCACGAGCCCACTCAACACGAAAGTTAGGGGCGTCCATGGCTTTCCTGGGAAACATTCCTTTACAGGAAATATGTAGAGCAGCCACATGGTCCACTATACATACATTTACCAAACACTACTGTGTAGATGTACACTCAAAACAGCAGGCAGCTGTAGGACAGGCTGTTCTCAAAACTCTTTTTCAGACTGCTGCAGCTGGCACTGGTAGCCGCCGCTAATAGGAGGTACTGCTATGTATTCTATGCACAGATATGAATTCAGCAGCCCACATGCCTCGAACTGAATATGCTACTTACCAGTATGCATCTGTTCTTGGCATGTAGGGCTGCTGACATTCATATCGCCCACCCTCCTCCCCGGCGCCTGTAGCGGCTGCAGCACTCAGAATTACTGTATAGTATCGTCATCACTTACTGTAGCTACTCCATCACTGCCACAATGGCGAAAAACAATCTAAGGATGGAGAGGATGCCCATGCGCACTGTAGTTCAGGGGAGGAGCCACCTATCTCGTGATACTTCGAAGACTCTTCCAGGTCAACAATGTGCAATCATCCGGACCCAACACTAGGCGGCGATCTATGCACAGATATGAATGTCAGCAGCCCTACATGCCAAGAACAGATGCATACTGGTAAGTAGCATATTCACTATGGGCTGTAAAGCTTTCACCTCTTGCAGTCTCACATTTCAAACAGTAATGTCGCACCCTGTGGAGACAAGACAGGATAACATCTAGTCATCAATGTACAAGATCACATTCCAGTCTTGTCAATGACTGTTTCAGTGCCACCAAAGAGATCCTGAAGTGCAGCTTGTACTCTGCGCACACCCTGGCTGGGTCCATGGGCACAGCCAACATGCTGCACTGCTATGCTTGGATGCGTACCACTGAATTCTCAAGAGCTGTCCAGGCATCTTTCATGGACATTCCATTTGAAAGCAAGCAACTGTTTGAACTGAAGGCTGAATCTTTACTGGATTGATTCAAGAACAGCACTGCTGGGGCTCCCACAACAGTACAGAAAATGTCAACGCTATTCCAGAGACAACTTTTAACAAGTGATCCGAATGCCCCAACAAATATTCCACTCCTTTTGGGGCAGATCGATGTAGGGTATGACATCACTACCAGTCTAAACCAATCATCTTGGCATCTTCTGCTGGCTCACAACTTCTGACCCCCCCCACCCCCCCCCCCCCCCTCTACCCAAACATCCTCTGGTGGGTTGGGACGGGATGGGCCTTGTAGGAAACTGGAATTTTGTTTCAATTGTCACCCCAACCCCCACACTTTTTTCGTCCTTTTAGAACTACCAGATGCTGGTTTTTGACTCTGACAGTGCTATGAGGCCTGTTAACCATATCTCCGTGCCATTGCTCTTTCCCCTAAAACAAGCAAAGTCCAACTGTAACCCAGTTGCCATGGACTTTAGCACCTCTGTAAGTCCCTAGTAAATGGTACCCCTGGTACCAAAGACATGAGTACTAAAGAGGGTCCTTAAGGGCTGCAGCATTTAAAGACATTCTAAAGGATCCCCCACACAAATTGCATGCAGGCTGCCATTGCAGACTGCGTGTCGTGGTGCAAACCCGGAGTGAAAACACAACATGGCACACTCGCTGTCTGCCATGCCAAAGTCACTGCATGTAGTATATATGTCACCCCTAGAGCAGGCCTTGTAGTCCTAAGGCAGAGTGCATTATATTATATGTGAGGGCATATCTGCAAGAGCAGATATGCCCCTGTGCTGTCTAGTTAATTTGCTAGATAGTACACGTGAGTAGAGAAAGCCATCTTAAGTATATGCACTGGACACTGGTCATTACGAGTTCCACAGCTTCACTGTAACCTATGGTGTGTGGTATCAAACACTTTGTCTTAATAAATCCATACTGACGCCAGTAGTGGATTTATTAAGATATGCACCCAGAGGGCCCCTTAGTGTGTTGGCTGACTGGTATTGTCCAGTCTGCCACCACAGACATGACTGACCCCCTGCAGGTGAGAGCCCCACGCTCTCTGAGGCCAGAAACAATGTCTACTCCGGAGGAATGTGTTCACACCTCCTCCAGCAGGATAGCTAGTGATTTAGCATATCAAGGCCAGGAGCTTCAAAGTCTCTGCCACATTTGATATGTGACCCCAGCTTCCCCCAGACGTGGAAGATGCCGCACCCTGCCCTGCGGCCCCTGTGGCACCAGGACAGGCAGGAAGCTAACTATGCAAGGAGGCGTGGTGCACTGCCAGTCCAATCACACCCCTAAGGTGGGCTGTCTGATGTGCTCTACGAAAGAAGGATTCCACCATCTTGGTTTTGGTGGAATTAAGAACTTTGGGGCAGGGTTATGCCCACTCTCCAAGTGCAGTATGAGAACAGTGGTCCCAGCATACAGAATCACTCAATACAAAACATTTAGACAACAATGTACCAAGAAACCTTATTAGAGGGGTTCAAATGCCTATTTAATCACATTGAACAAAAATAATTTCTTATTACTGAGCTCCATAGTACAGACAATATTTGAATATCATAACAGTGCCCAGGAAAGAGGAGTAGGGGTAGGGAAGTGAGTGATAAAGTGTAGGATTTGGAAGGAAGTGAATACAAGAATTAGATGCATTAAGAACACAATCAAATTTGTCGGCAAAATTAACTCTCTGCCGCATTTATATTCCGATCAAATCATGATTCAAATATCGACAATTTTTGTAAAAGCCATATATATGAAGAAAAACACAGTACATCCTGAACTGGTGATAATATTGGCAAAGATGTTGTGTCGACGTTTCGACCCCTTAAGGTATGTAGGTACTCATTGCGACCTTACGGGATGGGGTCTTCATCAGGACTGGGGTGCATGTGGAAGGGGGGGGGGGTTTTATAGTGGGCACCTAAAAAACAAAATTAAACGTGCGTAAGGCTATTTGATCTATAAAAAGGGAAAAATACCTAATTACATAGTTTTAAAAGAAGGTTACCCTATCTGTCAGAAGACAGGACTCTGAGACGTCAAAGGATCGTCAAAGGTAGAGGGTAGCAGACTCCTCGAGGGTAACGACAGAAGCGGGAAAGACGAAGGTATCCACCTAGAATGAATATGTGAGTTAGTGGATAAGGTGGAGATAAAATTCCAAAAAAGTCCGCTCCATGATTGAGCGCATAACTTACTGAGTCGCAGAAGAGCTTTTCTGTCGAGTTACATCGGGAGGCTCCTATTAATCGGCAATCCCGGAAAGAAATCCATTGTAAACAAGGCAAATGGGGACTAGTCACCACTGGTTCACCATCAAGGAATTAATCTAACAAAGGGAAGGGAGGGAGGGAGAGGAATTACACAATCAGAAGTCAAGCAGGACCTGCATAGATCACAAAACATGAATGAACGCCCTTAATGCGCGCGTTGCCATCAGAATCACGAAGGTATCGTGATCTCAGAAATAAGACCCCGAGGGTTCTTAAGTGTGTTAAAGAATACCCAAAAGGGGGCCGGTCACTGTGGGAGGTAGGACCGTGTCGATCAAAGGAATAATCAAAAGTTAAAAAGAGCGGCTTGAGTCTGGGGTTGATACAGCATTACAGGAAAAAATTATACAGTTGTCAGGGAGTTAAATGGACAAACTGTACAAAGCATTGCCAAAGTCAGTTAAAGCGAAGCTACAGCGATGCTCTTACCCTGCTTCTCTGGTCCCGGATGAAGGATGAATGGGGAAGCGAGCCGAGTGATCGTAGGTTTACTTAAGACGCGAGATCGTCACGTGATCTCCGTTATTGTGCTGGCGCTAGATGCCGGTGACTTAGCGTAATGGAAAAAAGACTTTGGTTGGAAGGATTACCGGGAGCGGTGGACGCAGTTCTGTGGTTGGCAGAATTCTCTACAATGTAAAAGTTGTCCTAGTATGGTTCCAACATAGATGAACTAAATGTATATATACATACGTTATAGCAGAAAATAATAAACGTTGTCCATAGGTAGTTTAAATATAACAGTCAATTGTCAAGTAAAGTTTATCATAAAGTCATATCACATAGAACAATAGTTCGTACAGATAGTAAATGAACTGAGTACTCATTAGTATTAGTTGACAACCAATGATTAAAAAAGGGTGTTTAGTAAACGGTACAGGAAAAACATTTTACAAATCCATAAGATGGCCCAAGAAGTTAAATTCTAAGGACTGCTAGCTGGGCATAGCTACCATCAAGTTCATTTAATCCATTGATTACAGTGTCCATTTTGGTCATCCATTTAGATTCTCTTACATTTAGAATAGCTGAGAGATTGCCGCCTCTAGGTCCCACTTTTACCTTTTCTAACACCAACCATTTGAGATCATCAGGCTTGTGATTTTTTAGGACACAGTGTTCAACAAGGGGTGCACCCACTACATTACACCTAATACGGCTGTGGTGTTGCAGAATGCGGGATTTGACTTTTTGTTGTGTCTGTCCAATGTAGAGAAGTCCACAGGGACACATGATGCCATAGATTACATGAGTAGAGTTGCAATTGGTAAACGAGCTCAAAGTGATCGAGTGTTCTTTGTAGCAGAAAATTTTAGTGATAACAGTAGATTCACAGGCCTTACAATGACCACACTTAAAATGCCCCATCACTGGTGGCAGGTTCCAAAGATCTTGGATGGTTGGCACTGCAGTGGTTTCAAGGAAAGACCGAACTACATAATCCTTCACACTTCTGGCTTTCTTGAAAGAATGCATAGGTGGGGTGTGTTGGTCGATGTCATCCGCTACCAATTTCCAGTGTTGGTTAATCACTTTCTTGATTGCGTTGCTACGTGTTGAAAATGTAGTAACACAAATCATTCTCTGCAAAGACGAGTCTTGTCTAACCTTGGGTGTTAGGAGAGTTTCTCTCGGGTTGTACCAAGCCCTCTTACGTGCTTTCTTGATCAACCTCCTAGGGTAACCCCTATTGGTTAGTCGGTTACTGAGGTCTTCAGATTCTTTGAAATAGTCATCCTTTTTGGTACAGTTTCTGCGGATCCTCAAGAACTGACCAAAAGGTAGATTATCCCTTAAGCCACGTGGATGATGGCTGTTGTATCTTAGTAGGGAATTTCGTTCGGCAGGTTTGCGATACAGTGTTGTGTTGAGTTTGTTGTCCTCACTGTAAATCTTAATATCCAGGAAAGGAAGCTCATTGGCATCGGAGTGTATGGTGAACTGAATATTATCATTGCAATGATTAAGCCACTCATGAAAGTTCGTCAGATCCGCCGCATCCCCATTCCAAATCATGAGAATATCATCGATGTAACGTCTCCACAAATCAATCTTGTTAGAGAATGGATTGTTATTGAAGATGAACGACCGTTCAAAGTGATCCATATAGAGTATTGCTAAATCTGGAGCAAAGGCTGCTCCCATGGCTACGCCCTTGGTTTGGACGTAGTATTCTCCCAAACATCCTCTGGTGGGTTGGGACGGGATGGGCCTTGTAGGAAACTGGAATTTTGTTTCAATTGTCACCCCAACCCCCACACTTTTTTCGTCCTTTTAGAACTACCAGATGCTGGTTTTTGACTCTGACAGTGCTATGAGGCCTGTTAACCATATCTCCGTGCCATTGCTCTTTCCCCTAAAACAAGCAAAGTCCAACTGTAACCCAGTTGCCATGGACTTTAGCACCTCTGTAAGTCCCTAGTAAATGGTACCCCTGGTACCAAAGACATGAGTACTAAAGAGGGTCCTTAAGGGCTGCAGCATTTAAAGACATTCTAAAGGATCCCCCACACAAATTGCATGCAGGCTGCCATTGCAGACTGCGTGTCGTGGTGCAAACCCGGAGTGAAAACACAACATGGCACACTCGCTGTCTGCCATGCCAAAGTCACTGCATGTAGTATATATGTCACCCCTAGAGCAGGCCTTGTAGTCCTAAGGCAGAGTGCATTATATTATATGTGAGGGCATATCTGCAAGAGCAGATATGCCCCTGTGCTGTCTAGTTAATTTGCTAGATAGTACACGTGAGTAGAGAAAGCCATCTTAAGTATATGCACTGGACACTGGTCATTACGAGTTCCACAGCTTCACTGTAACCTATGGTGTGTGGTATCAAACACTTTGTCTTAATAAATCCATACTGACGCCAGTAGTGGATTTATTAAGATATGCACCCAGAGGGCCCCTTAGTGTGTTGGCTGACTGGTATTGTCCAGTCTGCCACCACAGACATGACTGACCCCCTGCAGGTGAGAGCCCCACGCTCTCTGAGGCCAGAAACAATGTCTACTCCGGAGGAATGTGTTCACACCTCCTCCAGCAGGATAGCTAGTGATTTAGCATATCAAGGCCAGGAGCTTCAAAGTCTCTGCCACATTTGATATGTGACCCCAGCTTCCCCCAGACGTGGAAGATGCCGCACCCTGCCCTGCGGCCCCTGTGGCACCAGGACAGGCAGGAAGCTAACTATGCAAGGAGGCGTGGTGCACTGCCAGTCCAATCACACCCCTAAGGTGGGCTGTCTGATGTGCTCTACGAAAGAAGGATTCCACCATCTTGGTTTTGGTGGAATTAAGAACTTTGGGGCAGGGTTATGCCCACTCTCCAAGTGCAGTATGAGAACAGTGGTCCCAGCATACAGAATCACTCAATACAAAACATTTAGACAACAATGTACCAAGAAACCTTATTAGAGGGGTTCAAATGCCTATTTAATCACATTGAACAAAAATAATTTCTTATTACTGAGCTCCATAGTACAGACAATATTTGAATATCATAACAGTGCCCAGGAAAGAGGAGTAGGGGTAGGGAAGTGAGTGATAAAGTGTAGGATTTGGAAGGAAGTGAATACAAGAATTAGATGCATTAAGAACACAATCAAATTTGTCGGCAAAATTAACTCTCTGCCGCATTTATATTCCGATCAAATCATGATTCAAATATCGACAATTTTTGTAAAAGCCATATATATGAAGAAAAACACAGTACATCCTGAACTGGTGATAATATTGGCAAAGATGTTGTGTCGACGTTTCGACCCCTTAAGGTATGTAGGTACTCATTGCGACCTTACGGGATGGGGTCTTCATCAGGACTGGGGTGCATGTGGAAGGGGGGGGGGGTTTTATAGTGGGCACCTAAAAAACAAAATTAAACGTGCGTAAGGCTATTTGATCTATAAAAAGGGAAAAATACCTAATTACATAGTTTTAAAAGAAGGTTACCCTATCTGTCAGAAGACAGGACTCTGAGACGTCAAAGGATCGTCAAAGGTAGAGGGTAGCAGACTCCTCGAGGGTAACGACAGAAGCGGGAAAGACGAAGGTATCCACCTAGAATGAATATGTGAGTTAGTGGATAAGGTGGAGATAAAATTCCAAAAAAGTCCGCTCCATGATTGAGCGCATAACTTACTGAGTCGCAGAAGAGCTTTTCTGTCGAGTTACATCGGGAGGCTCCTATTAATCGGCAATCCCGGAAAGAAATCCATTGTAAACAAGGCAAATGGGGACTAGTCACCACTGGTTCACCATCAAGGAATTAATCTAACAAAGGGAAGGGAGGGAGGGAGAGGAATTACACAATCAGAAGTCAAGCAGGACCTGCATAGATCACAAAACATGAATGAACGCCCTTAATGCGCGCGTTGCCATCAGAATCACGAAGGTATCGTGATCTCAGAAATAAGACCCCGAGGGTTCTTAAGTGTGTTAAAGAATACCCAAAAGGGGGCCGGTCACTGTGGGAGGTAGGACCGTGTCGATCAAAGGAATAATCAAAAGTTAAAAAGAGCGGCTTGAGTCTGGGGTTGATACAGCATTACAGGAAAAAATTATACAGTTGTCAGGGAGTTAAATGGACAAACTGTACAAAGCATTGCCAAAGTCAGTTAAAGCGAAGCTACAGCGATGCTCTTACCCTGCTTCTCTGGTCCCGGATGAAGGATGAATGGGGAAGCGAGCCGAGTGATCGTAGGTTTACTTAAGACGCGAGATCGTCACGTGATCTCCGTTATTGTGCTGGCGCTAGATGCCGGTGACTTAGCGTAATGGAAAAAAGACTTTGGTTGGAAGGATTACCGGGAGCGGTGGACGCAGTTCTGTGGTTGGCAGAATTCTCTACAATGTAAAAGTTGTCCTAGTATGGTTCCAACATAGATGAACTAAATGTATATATACATACGTTATAGCAGAAAATAATAAACGTTGTCCATAGGTAGTTTAAATATAACAGTCAATTGTCAAGTAAAGTTTATCATAAAGTCATATCACATAGAACAATAGTTCGTACAGATAGTAAATGAACTGAGTACTCATTAGTATTAGTTGACAACCAATGATTAAAAAAGGGTGTTTAGTAAACGGTACAGGAAAAAAATTTTACAAATCCATAAGATGGCCCAAGAAGTTAAATTCTAAGGACTGCTAGCTGGGCATAGCTACCATCAAGTTCATTTAATCCATTGATTACAGTGTCCATTTTGGTCATCCATTTAGATTCTCTTACATTTAGAATAGCTGAGAGATTGCCGCCTCTAGGTCCCACTTTTACCTTTTCTAACACCAACCATTTGAGATCATCAGGCTTGTGATTTTTTAGGACACAGTGTTCAACAAGGGGTGCACCCACTACATTACACCTAATACGGCTGTGGTGTTGCAGAATGCGGGATTTGACTTTTTGTTGTGTCTGTCCAATGTAGAGAAGTCCACAGGGACACATGATGCCATAGATTACATGAGTAGAGTTGCAATTGGTAAACGAGCTCAAAGTGATCGAGTGTTCTTTGTAGCAGAAAATTTTAGTGATAACAGTAGATTCACAGGCCTTACAATGACCACACTTAAAATGCCCCATCACTGGTGGCAGGTTCCAAAGATCTTGGATGGTTGGCACTGCAGTGGTTTCAAGGAAAGACCGAACTACATAATCCTTCACACTTCTGGCTTTCTTGAAAGAATGCATAGGTGGGGTGTGTTGGTCGATGTCATCCGCTACCAATTTCCAGTGTTGGTTAATCACTTTCTTGATTGCGTTGCTACGTGTTGAAAATGTAGTAACACAAATCATTCTCTGCAAAGACGAGTCTTGTCTAACCTTGGGTGTTAGGAGAGTTTCTCTCGGGTTGTACCAAGCCCTCTTACGTGCTTTCTTGATCAACCTCCTAGGGTAACCCCTATTGGTTAGTCGGTTACTGAGGTCTTCAGATTCTTTGAAATAGTCATCCTTTTTGGTACAGTTTCTGCGGATCCTCAAGAACTGACCAAAAGGTAGATTATCCCTTAAGCCACGTGGATGATGGCTGTTGTATCTTAGTAGGGAATTTCGTTCGGCAGGTTTGCGATACAGTGTTGTGTTGAGTTTGTTGTCCTCACTGTAAATCTTAATATCCAGGAAAGGAAGCTCATTGGCATCGGAGTGTATGGTGAACTGAATATTATCATTGCAATGATTAAGCCACTCATGAAAGTTCGTCAGATCCGCCGCATCCCCATTCCAAATCATGAGAATATCATCGATGTAACGTCTCCACAAATCAATCTTGTTAGAGAATGGATTGTTATTGAAGATGAACGACCGTTCAAAGTGATCCATATAGAGTATTGCTAAATCTGGAGCAAAGGCTGCTCCCATGGCTACGCCCTTGGTTTGGACGTAGTATTCTCCTTGGAAAACGAAGAAATTCTTATTCATAGCAATCGTCAAGAGTGAGATTATGAACTCAGTTGGTACTCTCATCGGGGTTGGTCGTGTGTCCAGAACTTCACTAATCACAGCCAAAGCAGGTATCTGTGGAATACTTGTGTAAAGGGACACGATGTCACAGGTCACCAATAGCTGGACGTTGGGATCAAAGGCTAATTGATCAACCAGGTTGATCGTCTGCATCGTATCCCTTAAGTAGGCTTCCGTGTTTTCCGCCAGTGGTTTAAGGAAAACATCCACATATTTGCATAAAGGTTCCAAGATGGAGCCACATCCTGACACGATAGGACGTCCAGGTGGTTTCTGGAGATCTTTATGTATTTTAGGCAAAGTGTATATGGTAGGTAAACGGGGATGTCTCTGGTTGAGGTAGTCAAACTCCAGTTTGCTCAGAATACCTTGCCCATAAGCTTCAGTAGTAACTTTTAGAATTTCCTCTGCTAGGTCATTAGTCGGGTCGGATCGTAGTTTGGAATAACTGACTCCATCTTGAAGCTGTCTCAAAATTTCATCTTTATATGTTGATGTATTCTGGATAACGATGGCTCCACCTTTGTCGGCAGCCTTTATGACAATATCTCTATTGTTCTTCAATTTGGTAAGAGCCGCCCTTTCCAATTTGGTAGTATTTGGGATGGTATATTTGCGAGTGGCCATCCCAAATACTACCAAATTGGAAAGGGCGGCTCTTACCAAATTGAAGAACAATAGAGATATTGTCATAAAGGCTGCCGACAAAGGTGGAGCCATCGTTATCCAGAATACATCAACATATAAAGATGAAATTTTGAGACAGCTTCAAGATGGAGTCAGTTATTCCAAACTACGATCCGACCCGACTAATGACCTAGCAGAGGAAATTCTAAAAGTTACTACTGAAGCTTATGGGCAAGGTATTCTGAGCAAACTGGAGTTTGACTACCTCAACCAGAGACATCCCCGTTTACCTACCATATACACTTTGCCTAAAATACATAAAGATCTCCAGAAACCACCTGGACGTCCTATCGTGTCAGGATGTGGCTCCATCTTGGAACCTTTATGCAAATATGTGGATGTTTTCCTGAAACCACTGGCGGAAAACACGGAAGCCTACTTAACCCCTTCGACGCTCATGACGGAACGGTTCCGTCATGAGCGTCGGTTGAGCTGTGCTCATGACGGAACCGTTCCGTCATGACCACGCCCGCGCAGGAAAAGATCAGCACAGCAGGGGAATCCGCCCAGCATGGAAGGGGTTAAGGGATACGATGCAGACGATCAACCTGGTTGATCAATTAGCCTTTGATCCCAACGTCCAGCTATTGGTGACCTGTGACATCGTGTCCCTTTACACAAGTATTCCACAGATACCTGCTTTGGCTGTGATTAGTGAAGTTCTGGACACACGACCAACCCCGATGAGAGTACCAACTGAGTTCATAATCTCACTCTTGACGATTGCTATGAATAAGAATTTCTTCGTTTTCCAAGGAGAATACTACGTCCAAACCAAGGGCGTAGCCATGGGAGCAGCCTTTGCTCCAGATTTAGCAATACTCTATATGGATCACTTTGAACGGTCGTTCATCTTCAATAACAATCCATTCTCTAACAAGATTGATTTGTGGAGACGTTACATCGATGATATTCTCATGATTTGGAATGGGGATGCGGCGGATCTGACGAACTTTCATGAGTGGCTTAATCATTGCAATGATAATATTCAGTTCACCATACACTCCGATGCCAATGAGCTTCCTTTCCTGGATATTAAGATTTACAGTGAGGACAACAAACTCAACACAACACTGTATCGCAAACCTGCCGAACGAAATTCCCTACTAAGATACAACAGCCATCATCCACGTGGCTTAAGGGATAATCTACCTTTTGGTCAGTTCTTGAGGATCCGCAGAAACTGTACCAAAAAGGATGACTATTTCAAAGAATCTGAAGACCTCAGTAACCGACTAACCAATAGGGGTTACCCTAGGAGGTTGATCAAGAAAGCACGTAAGAGGGCTTGGTACAACCCGAGAGAAACTCTCCTAACACCCAAGGTTAGACAAGACTCGTCTTTGCAGAGAATGATTTGTGTTACTACATTTTCAACACGTAGCAACGCAATCAAGAAAGTGATTAACCAACACTGGAAATTGGTAGCGGATGACATCGACCAACACACCCCACCTATGCATTCTTTCAAGAAAGCCAGAAGTGTGAAGGATTATGTAGTTCGGTCTTTCCTTGAAACCACTGCAGTGCCAACCATCCAAGATCTTTGGAACCTGCCACCAGTGATGGGGCATTTTAAGTGTGGTCATTGTAAGGCCTGTGAATCTACTGTTATCACTAAAATGTTCTGCTACAAAGAACACTCGATCACTTTGAGCTCGTTTACCAATTGCAACTCTACTCATGTAATCTATGGCATCATGTGTCCCTGTGGACTTCTCTACATTGGACAGACACAACAAAAAGTCAAATCCCGCATTCTGCAACACCACAGCCGTATTAGGTGTAATGTAGTGGGTGCACCCCTTGTTGAACACTGTGTCCTAAAAAATCACAAGCCTGATGATCTCAAATGGTTGGTGTTAGAAAAGGTAAAAGTGGGACCTAGAGGCGGCAATCTCTCAGCTATTCTAAATGTAAGAGAATCTAAATGGATGACCAAAATGGACACTGTAATCAATGGATTAAATGAACTTGATGGTAGCTATGCCCAGCTAGCAGTCCTTAGAATTTAACTTCTTGGGCCATCTTATGGATTTGTAAAAAAATTTTCCTGTACCGTTTACTAAACACCCTTTTTTAATCATTGGTTGTCAACTAATACTAATGAGTACTCAGTTCATTTACTATCTGTACGAACTATTGTTCTATGTGATATGACTTTATGATAAACTTTACTTGACAATTGACTGTTATATTTAAACTACCTATGGACAACGTTTATTATTTTCTGCTATAACGTATGTATATATACATTTTGTTCATCTATGTTGGAACCATACTAGGACAACTTTTACATTGTAGAGAATTCTGCCAACCACAGAACTGCGTCCACCGCTCCCGGTAATCCTTCCAACCAAAGTCTTTTTTCCATTACGCTAAGTCACCGGCATCTAGCGCCAGCACAATAACAGAGATCACGTGACGATCTCGCGTCTTAAGTAAACCTACGATCACTCGGCTCGCTTCCCCATTCATCCTTCATCCGGGACCAGAGAAGCAGGGTAAGAGCATCGCTGTAGCTTCGCTTTAACTGACTTTGGCAATGCTTTGTACAGTTTGTCCATTTAACTCCCTGACAACTGTATAATTTTTTCCTGTAATGCTGTATCAACCCCAGACTCAAGCCGCTCTTTTAAACTTTTGATTATTCCTTTGATCGACACGGTCCTACCTCCCACAGTGACCGGCCCCCTTTTGGGTATTCTTTAACACACTTAAGAACCCTCGGGGTCTTATTTCTGAGATCACGATACCTTCGTGATTCTGATGGCAACGCGCGCATTAAGGGCGTTCATTCATGTTTTGTGATCTATGCAGGTCCTGCTTGACTTCTGATTGTGTAATTCCTCTCCCTCCCTCCCTTCCCTTTGTTAGATTAATTCCTTGATGGTGAACCAGTGGTGACTAGTCCCCATTTGCCTTGTTTACAATGGATTTCTTTCCGGGATTGCCGATTAATAGGAGCCTCCCGATGTAACTCGACAGAAAAGCTCTTCTGCGACTCAGTAAGTTATGCGCTCAATCATGGAGCGGACTTTTTTGGAATTTTATCTCCACCTTATCCACTAACTCACATATTCATTCTAGGTGGATACCTTCGTCTTTCCCGCTTCTGTCGTTACCCTCGAGGAGTCTGCTACCCTCTACCTTTGACGATCCTTTGACGTCTCAGAGTCCTGTCTTCTGACAGATAGGGTAACCTTCTTTTAAAACTATGTAATTAGGTATTTTTCCCTTTTTATAGATCAAATAGCCTTACGCACGTTTAATTTTGTTTTTTAGGTGCCCACTATAAAACCCCCCCCCCCCTTCCACATGCACCCCAGTCCTGATGAAGACCCCATCCCGTAAGGTCGCAATGAGTACCTACATACCTTAAGGGGTCGAAACGTCGACACAACATCTTTGCCAATATTATCACCAGTTCAGGATGTACTGTGTTTTTCTTCATATATATGGCTTTTACAAAAATTGTCGATATTTGAATCATGATTTGATCGGAATATAAATGCGGCAGAGAGTTAATTTTGCCGACAAATTTGATTGTGTTCTTAATGCATCTAATTCTTGTATTCACTTCCTTCCAAATCCTACACTTTATCACTCACTTCCCTACCCCTACTCCTCTTTCCTGGGCACTGTTATGATATTCAAATATTGTCTGTACTATGGAGCTCAGTAATAAGAAATTATTTTTGTTCAATGTGATTAAATAGGCATTTGAACCCCTCTAATAAGGTTTCTTGGTACATTGTTGTCTAAATGTTTTGTATTGAGTGATTCTGTATGCTGGGACCACTGTTCTCATACTGCTCTATACCCAGGTCCCAGTGACTATATATGGGTTTACCCTCTATTTTGACCACTCTCCAAGTGGTCATCTGGGGCGTAGTGATCCCAAGGGTAATTAGCCCATGGACTACTGCCCTTCACTCCCCTTAACACCTCTAAATTCAGTATTTAGGTGACCCCTTGACACCAGGACCTTAGATTTGCCAGATTAAAGATGAAGATAGACAAAGAAGAGCTGAAGAAGCAAGGCCTGCGGACTACCTGTGGACTTTTGGCACCAAACCCTGCATGCCTGCTCCTGTCCAGACAATCGCGGAGAACACGACTTTTCCTGCAACTGTGCATCCCCCAAAAGCCTTGGAGGGCTGCCAGCACTCCGCCAACCAGGTCAGATCCGTCTCCCCACCAAATTTGGAGATGCCAGGACCCCCAGGAGCCGCCCTGTACCAACACCCCTTGCAGCAACCAATACTTGTTTGAAGTCCAATCTGGGCTTCAACCCTGCAAAGACTAACCAGCCGACGCATGACGTCCGCATCGTAGAGGTCAGCACCAAGAATGGCCCAGCCATCCTGTTTTTGTCTCCCTCTGCAGGTCTGACCAAGAGCGCCTTTGATGCATGGGAACAGCTGACCAAAACCCTCTGGGCCCGGGTCCACGAACACCCAGTGTTCCTCCTGCTCCCAAGGCCCTCATGAACTGAGCTTTCTGTTGAGAGCTCCTGGACTTGTCCCCCTGTGCAGCTTGTATCTAAGTGCCCGCCCTTCCTTGTCAACAGTGTAGCACGCAAGGCTACAACGCGTCCAGCACCTCTGCACCCGGACACTCCAGGGAAGATAAACCCAAATTGCTGGTGTTTCTTTGGACCTTGGCCCCCTAGCATCTTAAGTCCTACAGGATCCCCCAAAATAAGATTGCAAGTACCTGTATGCAGTATATGTTTCATTCTCCATAGGAAAGCATTACCACATAAAAACACATTTGTGTGACATTTTTACTTACCTGTAAACGTTGATATCACAGTACTTACCCAATTACAAAGTTCTTGGTGTTCAAATATGTATAAAAATACCTAATATTTTTCTAAATTGGTCTCGAGTTTCTTTTTGAGTGCGTCTCATTTATTGACTCCGTGTGTAGAAAAATGCTTTAATTGCGTTGTCCTAGAACAGAACAACATCCCCACTTTGCATTCCAATTATGACATTTTTCAGAGTTTTTTTGTTTGTAACCAATCAGTAATCAGTTCTTGTAATGTCAATCTTTTAATAAATTTCGAAATTATTAATGTTCATAGTGTTGAAACATCACACAATGATTGAAATATTTCCAATTAATTTAATACGAATCACAATGCAGTTCGGGGTAGCCCCTCATCGGGGGAAAATGTCCATAGGTTTCAAAAACGCTTGCGATGAATTCATGTCCAATAGTCTCCCCAAGGGAAATATTTCATTCTTTGTTTGATGACAACACTACAAGGTGTCATACCCCAGCTACAACAAGCACTCTATGTGTCAACTATAGATCTGAAAGATGCTTACTTACACATCCCAATGAATTACAGACACAAATGATATTTGTGTTTTGCCATGAACAAAATACATGATTAACTCAAGATGCTGGCCTTGTTAATATAATCTGCACCATGGGTGTTTGCAAAGTGCCTAACAGCAGTGGCAGCCCACTTAAGAAGGCAAGGAATACATGTATATCCTTACTTACACGACTTACTGGTGAAAACAAACTCTCTAAACAAATGCAAGAAAGATATACAAAAGGTCATATCAATTCGGTCTGGGGTTTTCAATAAGTAAAGAAAGGTCATTGTCAAAATATGGGAAAAAAAATTGGGAGCAAGAATCAACTCATCAGAAGCAAAGGCTTATCATTGCGAGAAAAGGATAATATCAATACTTAAAGAAATCGCCTCTACCAGAAGGGGAAGTCTGTGACAGTGAGGACATTGGGCAAAATACCTGTGAAGATGGCCTCCTTCATCTCTCTAAAAGAATATGCACTGCTCCATATGAGACCAATTCAGGAATGGGTTCAAAACCAATGTTCACAAGCCACATCGAGTTGGGAAGATCTAGAGTGGTTACCAAGCAAAAAGTAGATGAGGGGATGGCGTGGTGGAACAGGTCACAATTAACTGCAGGAAGACCATTTATATATACACCCCACTCCCACAGTAACCATTACTACAGATGCCTCACATATGGTCTAGGGATCTCATATTGTCCAGCCCAAGGTCATAGGAATATGGAAGGAACAGGAAGCGGTACAACATATCAATGTACTAGAGCTAAAACAGCGCTTCCAACCTTAAAAGCCTTCCAGAAAGAGCTGTGGGTAACATCTTTGCTAGTTGAAGCAGTCATACAACGACAATGTTCTATCTCAACAAGCAGGGAGAAAGGTAATCATTTGTTTTATTACAAGTCTAGCTCAAGAAATCTGGAGGTGGGCCATTCAGAGACAAACATAATAGCAATACATCTTCCAGGAAAAGACAATGCCTAAGCAGGCAGACTAAGCAGACAAGCATCCTCCTTCCCACGAGTGGGAACTCAATGAAACAGTACTCAACAGATATTCAGGCAATTTTGGACAACAGAAATAGATGTTCGAGGCATATGGGCTGCAGATCACACACTATGCATAGATCGCCATCTGGTGTTGGGCCCGGATGTTTGCACTTGTTTTTGTCTTGGAAAAGTCTTTGGCAGTCACGAGATAGTGCGCATGGACATTGGCTCCATCTTCAGATTGTTTTTTTCCACCGTCGGGCTCAGATCTGTTTATCGCGCTCCAGTTCGGTGCCGTTACCGCTCCAACTTTCGACGTGCAATCCTCACCCTTTCTCCGGTTTTTTGTCTCGATCGCGATCCCTAGTCGTCGTGCATCTCTTCAATTTCGAAGTCCTCTATTCCAGTCGTCGACAAAGGCCTTTGGACCTACTTAGGCCGTTCCATCTGGCTCATGGAAAGGACCCCTTTTAAGAAGTGTCCTTAATGTGGGTCGAAGTTCCCACACACAGATCTTCATGAGGTGTGTATCCTCTGCCTCTCACCAGAGCACGAGGCCAAATACCATTCGGGATCGTCGAGCTCGAAGAACAATGGCTCCCTCGTCGGCACCCATTCCCGATGACATCTTCCAGGAGGGTGTCGATGTACCAGAACAGGAGCAAATCGAAGAAGGCCCAGTCAGCGTCTCCGAAGCCGATGACTCCGACCTCGAGGACATCACTCCTGGGCAACGGGTCGTAAGTAGTGACGTCAACACCAACCCCCTTCCCCCTGCACCCAAAAAGGCTTCGGTGACACCTTCACCTTCGGGCCCAGGTGCACACTGAGACAATACTTCTCACACCCCGCCTTCAGGCCCGGCAAAGAAGCCCACAACGAAGCCTTCAGGCCACTCGGGCTCGAGTCAGCCTGCCGTGCCCAAACTCAAGCCCCGGCACCGAAAAAGAGACCTTCCTCCATATCCGTGCCAACCGCTGCCTCGGCACCCTAAACTACCGGCACCGACCCCTCGACTCCGAAGCAGCAGTCGGAACCGAGCAAAAAGACGCTACCGAAGACTTCACATTCGCAAGCTTCGGAACCGAAAACCCCACCGGAACCTAGGAAAACATCGGAACCGAAAAAACAACCGGTTCCGCAAACTCCTGCAGAGACTAAAAAAGCTTACGCTTCAAAGACTACAGAGCATAAGTCCACTCCAGAATCGGTGCCACGTGAGCCTTCGGAACCGAAAAAATCGGCGCCGAAACATCCGCCTCCAACAGAAGAGCTTTTTAAACCGGATCCCACCAAAAAAACTCTTCTAAAAGACCCAAAGACTGGCCAACTGACTCTCCACTGACCACTGGACACGCCTCCACCACCTAAGAAAACAGACATTGCGACATCGCCTCTGAGTCTCTTCTCCACCTCCTTCACCTCCCCCACCACACCACTTTCCTCCACCATCTCCTCCACCAGTGGACGATGATGACACCTCTGATGACACAGGGGAGGGGGCGGACGACGAACCACTAGGGGACACTAGTCTACCTTATACCCCAGACCCCTGGGATGATTACAACACACCAGATGTCCCTAATGTACCACAGGACGACATCTACCCCTCTAGACCTTCCCCTCCAGAGGATACCATAGGTCTCACAAGCTCGTTCACAGAGCTGCACAATACCACGGAGTTGCCTTACACACAGAACCTGTGGAAGAGGATTTCTTAATGGACACCTTTGACACTTCACAATAGTCCACCTCTGTCCTCCCTATGTTAAAAGGGGTCATCAAACATGCACCTGAGGTGTTCAAAGATTCTGTTAGGGCTAGGGTTATAAACCCCAGGATAGAGAAAAAATATAAAGCTGCTCCAGCAGACCCTATTTACATTAAAGGCCAGGTACCCTTGGACTCCTTAGTGGTCTCCAGTGCCAGAAAAAGGGCTAACTCGCAAACCTCAGGTGACGCTCCACCTCCCGACAAGGAGTCGAAACTCTTGGACGCCTCTGGTAAACGTACGGCGTCGCAAGCGGCTAATATATGACGCATCGCCAATACTCAAGCTCTGTTAGCCAGATACAATAGAGCACACTATGATGAGTTAGAGTCCCTATTGCAACACCTCCCTGATAAATACAAAACTAAGGCCTTTGACCTCATACAGGAGGGTAAAATGATCACAAACCCCACAATTTGTTGCTCTCTAGACGTGGCAGACACCGCCTCCAGGGCCATTAACACAAGTGTCCTCCTGCGCAGGCATGCAGGGCTCCGCATTTCAAGGTTTAAACCGGAGGTACAGACTTCCATTCTCAACCAACCATTTGACCAGGAGCATCTATTTGGGCCTGCCGTGGAATCGTCTCTCAAAGATGAAAAAAGATACAGACACAGCTTAATCAATGGGAGCTTTGCAATCACAGGCTCCCAGACGTTCCTTTCGTAGCTCCTCTGACAGGGGCACCTCAAGAAGCTACTCCTCTGACAATTCCTCCACGTCCTATAAAACTCCCACCCAGACCACATTCACCAGAGCCTATCAAAGAGGAGGCTACAGAGGCAATAATAACAAGGGTAGAGGCAATACCAATAATACCCGCTCCGCCTCCACCCCTACCCAATGACTTCCCTCCACTCCCCCCAGACCATGCCACTCCGGTCGGGGGAAGATTACTACATTTCCTACCTGTCAGGAACAACATCACCACAGACAGGTGGGTGAGACAAATCGTTCGATCGGGTTACTGTCTAGAACTCACTTCTACCCTCCCAAACATACCACCCACACAGCGCCCAATGTCATCGGAACATTTATCGCTGCTAAAGCAGGAGGTAACCTCCCTCCTGCACAAACATGCAATAGAACCAGTCCCCCTGCAGCAGCAAAACACAGGGGTTTACTCCCTGTACTTCCTCATTCTCAAGAAGGAAGACCTATCCTAGACCTCAGACCCTTAAACCTGTACATACACTCAGACCATTTTCACATGGTCACGCTTCAACAGGTCCTTCCTCTTCTCTCACAAGGCGATTTCCTTGCCACTTTAGATCTCAAGGACGTCTACTTTCATATTCCCATTCACACCTCTCACAGGAAATATCTCAGGTTTGTAGTGGACGGTCAGCACTACCAATTCACGGTCCTCCTATTCGGAGTTACCACAGCACCCAGAGTATTCACCAAGTGTCTGGCGGTTTTTGCAGCTCACCTAAAAAGACAGCACAGTCGCGTCTTCCCATACTTACACGACTGGCTCATAAAAGCCAACTCATACCATCAGTGTGTACATCACACTCACGCCACAATCCAACTACTCCACGACTTAGGGTTTACCATAAACCACGCAAAGTCTCACCTACAACCATCCCACATACAACAGTACCTCGGTGCCACAATAAACACCTCAAAAGCACTTGCATATCCCAGCCCAGCCCGGATAGCAAGCATACAAAGCCTCGTATCACAATTTCAGCCGCAACACACTCTTCCAGCTCGAGTGTTCATGCAATTGATAGGGATTATGGCCTCTTGCATATTCATAGTACCTCACGCAAGACTCCAGATGCGTCCCCTACAGGAATGTCTCGCACGTCAGTGGAACCAGGCTCAAGGGCATGTGACAGATGTGGTGTTGGTGGACGGTCGCACAAACCGCTCTCTGCAGTGGTGGAACGCAAAAAACCTTTCCAAAGGGCGACCGTTCATCGAGCCCGTTCCACAGATTGTGCTAACAGCGGACGCATCGCTCTCCGGCTGGGGAGCTCATCTGTTACATCACACCATGCAGGGCAGGTGGACGCCTCAACAAAAGTTACTCCACAGCAATCACCTGGAGTTACTAGCCATCTTCCTAGCCCTGAAGGCATTCCAGAAACAAATATCAGGCAAAGCTGTCTTAGTCCGCACCGACAACATGACAGCCATGTACTACATACAAAAAAAAGCGGGACACACTCCCTACAGCTCTCTCAACTAGCGCAAAGCATATGGAGATGGGCTATTCCTCAGGACATTTTTCTCCTAGCCCAACATGTCCCGGGAGTCCAGAACAAAATAGCCGATCTTTCAAGTCATCAGACGCAACAGATTCACGAGTGGGAACTTCATCCGCAAGTTCTTCAACCATTTTTCCACATGTAGGGGCAACCAGAGATAGATCTTTGTCACACACGAAAACGTCAAATGCCCAAGCTTTGCCGCCAGATATCCACACCCATTGTCCAAATGAAATGCGATCTGGATGAATTTGTCAGGCAGATTTGCATAGGCTTTTCTGCCTCTCCCACTCATTCCACTGGTGGTGCGCAAACTACAGCAACACTCACTCACTCTCATCCTAGTTGCTCCAACATGGGCCAGACAACTGTGGTACACCACATTACTGGAACTATCCGTAGTCCCGCACCAAAAACTACACCTCTCCCCACGCCTCTTAACCCAGAACCGTGGAGAAATCAGACACCCGGACCCAGCACAGCTCAACCTAGCGATCTGGCTCCTGAGGTCTTAGAATTTGCTTACCTTAACCTTTCCCCTGACAGTATGAACATTATCAAGGAAGCTATACGCCCCACCACTAGAGCCTGCTGTGCAGCCATGTGGAAACGATTCGTCATATATTGTCATAATAACACCATCAATCCTCTAGATGTGTCTATTAAACACATCATAGGTTATCTACTGCATCTCCAAAGGTGTAACTTAGCATACACATCTATTAGGTTACACCTCGCTGCCATAGCAGCCTACTTACAAAATAGACAACACTTGTCGCTATTCAGAGTACCTGCCATCAAAGCATTTATGGAAGGCCTCAAAAGAATAATTCCCCCCAGGGTACCACCCTCACATGTATGGAATTTAAACATAGTTCTCACAAGACTAATGGGCCCTCCTTTTGAACCTCTGCACAAATGCGAGCTACAATTTCTAACCTGGAAAGTCGTTTTCCTAGTGGCCATTGCTTCACTTAGAAGAGTCAGTGAGCTACAGGCACTCACTATTCAATAACCTTTTTTTACAACTCCATCATAACAAAAGTGGTTCACAGAACCAATCCAAAATTCCTCCCTATGGTTATTTCTCCCTTCCACCTCAACCAGTCTGTGGAGTTGCCAGTATTCTTCTCGCAACCACAAACAGAGCAGAAAGAGCTCTTCACACTTTAGATGTAAAATGAGCACTGCTTTATTACATTGAAAGAACAAAAGCTTTTTTCGCAAGACAAAACAACTTTTCATGTCCTTCTCACCACCACATAAAGGCAACCCCATATCAAAATCTGGGATAGCAAGGTGGATTGTCAAATACATACAGATTTGCTATCACAAAGCAATGGCATTTTTAGGAAACATTCCCTTAGATGACATCTGCAAAGCAGCTACATGGTCTACACCGCACACATTCACAAAGCACTATTGTGTAGATGTGCAAACAAAACCGCAAGCTAGTGTGGGCCAGGCTGTCCTCAAAGCATTATTTCAAACTACTGCAGCAGATACTGGTGGTCGCCGCTAGGAATGGGTACTGCTATACAATCTATGCATAGTGTGTGATCTGCAGCTCATATGCCTCGAACGGAAAATGCTACTTACCAGTATGCATCTGTTCTTGGCATGTAGAGCTGCAGATCCACACACGCCCACCCGCCTCCCCGGCTACCTTTATCTGTTCCAGTACTATCTTATTTAGATACAGCATACATGGGCATCTTATCTGTTTCTTACAAAACTCCATCATTTCCCTGCTGGCGAAAAACAATCTGAAGATGGAGCCGATGCTCATGCGCACTATCGTCCAAAGGAGAAGTCCCCTATCTTGTGACTTCCAAAGACTTTTCCAAGACAAAAACAAGTGCAAACACCCGGGCCCAACAAGAGCCTTCCTCCCGGCCTCGACTGGTTCGCGTGCCTTCGCCGGAGCCTCCCTCAACGCCGGTGCCGACTCCAGCTGCACCGTGTGTGACGCCGCCGACTCCACGTACGCCGACGCCGTGTCCTCTGATCTGCTCTCGAAGAGAAGCTCAGAGGATTATAGAGGAAGAGCTAAATAGGGCAGAGGAAGTGGAGGAAGGTGATGTGGGTGACTCCACTGATGAATTTAACGGTATTCAGGAGGCAAGTGGATTGAACACCACTCCTGAATGGGAGCATTCTTCTTCCAGGTCTTCTCCTCCTCAAGAGTTGGCTCCTTACCATTTGATAATCAGGAAGGCTGCGGAGCTGTTGGACTTAGTTGTCTTCTGCGGAATATAAGCCAAACCTTTTGACTGAAGTCTTTCATTCTCCTTCTTCTATTGTCGAGCCTCTGTTGCCTTTTAATGAGGCTATCTTAGAGCCTGTTATGGACGTTTGGCGCAAGCCACTTTCTTCACCTGCGGTTTCCAGGACTGTGGCGAGAAGATATAGAGTGGCTCCGGGGGATCCGAGCTTCCTTTCCTCGCACCCTTCTCCAGAGAGTCTTGTAGTGCAGGCATCCTGTTCAAAACAATCTTCAGGTGCTTTTCCACAAGCTCCAGCTGACAGGGACTCAAAGAAGATTGAGCAGTCGGCTAAAAAGGTCTTCTCATCTGGAAGTATGGCGCTTAAATCAACAAATGCCACTTGCTTATTGGGCCGCTACGTTCATGCTTTTATGGACTCTCTGAAGCAGTTAGCTCCGAAATTGCCTGATGAGGAGAAAGGCTCTTTTATGGAGGTTGTTTCAGACACTCAAGCTGCTGCCAGGCAAGTTATTCAATCGGGCCTAGATACGGCTGATTCCGTGGCCAGAATTATGGGATCTTCTATAGCCACTAGAAGGAAGGCTTGGCTTCGCTCTTCCGGTTTCTCTGCGGATGTTCAGGCCACTCTGGTCGACTTACCCTTTGATGGGGAAAAGCTTTTTGGGGAGAAAGCGGATTCCGCCCTTCAAAGTTTCAAGGATAGCAGAGCTACTGCGAAGTCTTTAGGTTTGCAGATGCAGTCTAAAGGGTTTGGCTTCAGGAAGTATATGGGATTTGGAAGGTCATCCTTTCGTTCCTTACGTCAACCTCGGCAGCAGCAGCAGCAACAGCAACAAAATCCTCTCTACAGATCCTATAGAGGAAGACAAAGGGGTCGGCGTGGTTCTGGCCGCAATCCCTCCTCCTCCTCAGCCTCCTCTGTTCCCAATGATGCTAAAGGGAAGCAGCCCTAGATCCCCCATCCTGGATCATGTGCGGCTTGTTGGGGGTCGGGTGTCCCACTTTCTGCGAGGTTGGAAATCGGTCTCGACGGACCTTTGGGTTTTAGACCTCGTGGAGAATGGGTACGCCCTTCCCTAATGGGAATTTCTTCCCCCCCTTACCCTCCTTGCCAAGGTTTTTGCTCAGAGGACCATCTGCTTCTTCTGCAGAAGGAGGTTCTTGCATTGCTACAAAAAGGTGTGATAGAGGAGGTTCCAGAGCAGGAAAGGGTTCAGGGATGTTACTCCCAGTATTTCCTGATTCCCAAAAAGGACGGCAGATTGCGTCTGATCCTGGACCTCAGAGTCTTGAACTTTTACCTAAAGCAGGAGAAATTCAAGATGCTAACCCTTGCACAGGTTCTTCAGGCGTAGCAGCAAGAAGACTGGATGGTGTCGATCGACTTGCAGGATGCGTATTTCCGCATCCCAATCCTGAAGTCGTGCAGGAAGTATCTCCGTTTTACGGTTGGGTTGCAACACTACCAGTTTGCGGGTCTCCCGTTTGGTCTTACTACTGCACCTCGAGTCTTCACCAAGGTGATGGCGGTGGTGGCTGCCCATCTCAGGAGGTCGGGGATTCCGGTTTTCCCCTACCTGGACGACTGGCTTCTGAAAGCAGAGTCGCCAGGGATGGTGCAACATCATCTGCAGGTAACATCTCAGCTGTTAGGTTTTTCAATCAGTGTGCCCAAATCTCCCCTGGTGCCCTCTCAGCGCAACCTGTTCATAGGGGCGGTACTGGACACTACTGTGTGTCGAGCATTTCCTCCTCCACAGAGAATTCTCGACATTCAGGAGATGATCCCTTTATTCCACAATGGAGCGGTTGTTCCAGTTCTTAAGGTCCTTCGCCTGCTCGGTCTGTTCGCCTCCTGCATTCTTTTGGTCAACCATGCACGCTGGCACATGAGGGCGCTCCAGTGGTCTCTCCGCAAGCAGTGTTATCAGCACAACGGGGATCTCAGGGAGTCAGTCAGGATCTCCAGAGAAGCTGCGGTGGATCTGTCTTGGTGGAGCGTGGAGGGCAACCTGTCTCCAACGGTGGCCACAGTGATAACGGATGCCTCCACCCTGGGGTGGGGTGCTCATCTGGGGGATCTGGAGATCAGGGGTCTTTGGTCTCCAGAGGAAAGATTGTCTCATATCAATCTTCTAGAATTGCGGGCGATACGTTTGGCGCTCAAGGCCTTCCTCCCTTCCCTTTGCGGTCTGTCGGTACAAGTCCTGACGGACAACACTACCGCGATGTGGTATGTCAACAAGCAGGTAGGAGTAGGGTCGCACCGTCTCTGCAGAGAGGCTTTGCGACTCTGGTCCAGGGCTCAGGACCATAGCATTTGCTTGATGGTGAATCATCTGGCCGGGGTGCTGAACGTATGTGCGGACAGTCTCGGACGACAGTTTTCCGTCGATCACGAGTGGAGGCTTCATCCAGAGGTAGTTCAGCACATCTTCCGGACGTGAGAGACTCCTCGGGTGGACCTGTTTGCCATTCAAGAGAACGTGCATTGCCCGTCATTCTGCAGTCTCCAGTTTCCGATGCAGGGGGCATTGGGGGATGCGTTTCAGTTAAGTTGGGGCTCACAACTCCTTTACGCGTTCCTCCCATACCCTTGATTCCTCGTGTTCTGAGGAAGATTCGCCAAGACCGGGCCCAAGTTATATTGATCGCTCCGGATTGGCCAAGAAGGGTGTGGTACACAGATCTACTTCACCATTCATCGCACCCTCCGCTCCGTCTCCCTCTCAGGGCAGACCTCCTCTCTCAATCGGAGGGGCAGGTTCTACACCTCCACCTTCAGAGCCTGCACCTTCATGCCTGGAGATTGAACGGGGAAACCTGAGTTCTTTCTCTCTCCCTCCTGACGTGGTGGATGTTATCTTATCGGCCAGGCGAAACTCCACTACGTCCATTTACTCCTACAGGTGGTCGACATTTGTTAAATGGTGTGGAGAGAGATCCATTGACCCTTTAAAAGCCCATCTTTCTAATGTGCTTCAGTTTGCTCTTTCCTTGACTCAGCAAGGTTGTGCTGTGGCCACGGTTAAGGGCTATTTATCAGCCTTATCTGCTTTTCTGTGTCTTCCAGATCAGCCGTCGTTATTTAAATCTCCTATTGTATTAAGATTTATCAACGGTCTTACTAACAGGTTTCCACCTACTCCCTTTGTGATGCCACAGTGGGACCTTAATCTTGTCTCAACTTTTTTGATGGGGTCCCCTTTTGAGCCCTTTCATAGCTGTCCTTTGAGACTGTTGTCCTTTAAAACAGTCTTTCTTGTAGCCATAACCTCGGCAAGGAGGGTGAGTGAGCTTCAAACTCTTAGTTCGAAACCCCCGTTTTTAGGACTCGCCTTGCTATCGCGTAAGCGATGGCAAAGCGAGACTATTGTAAAAGGGCATTTCAAAGTGCTCCCAAAAAGCGGATTGCATTGCTAGCACGCGCACAATCATGCACTTGGTGCCGCCATGCACTCCGCTTTTTGGGAGCACTTCAAAGGGTTCACTCCCCCGCCTGGAATGCGCTCCCCCGCCCCCGCGCGCGCCACGGCCTGCCGGGCTTGTATATTCTCGTGTCAGCGCGTTCGGTTTCACTTTCACTGCTGCATCCGCTCAGTGGATAAGAGACGGATGCAAAACGTTGCAGAGCACGTTTGCTTTCATACTCAGTGTTCATTGCAGTCCCTCGTGTGTTGTGCTCCATCATGGCATGCTTCTCGTTTCTAGATTTCCAAGCACCGTAGTTTTGTCTTGAAACCATCCCGTTTCAGCCATTTACACCCGAACTGAGGCTGAGCCTGTAGGCGTGTCCACCGTTTCCCATTCTGAAGCTTCTTGGATTAAAAATGCAATTTTACCCAGAGATAGTTTAAGCATTATTTCACCAACTAGACTCATATAACTCAACGATGTTCATCAATCACAGACACGATTTCGCCAAGTTCGGCCAGAGCAAAATGCATACCATCAGGCATTCGAGCTCATCACACTCGACCTTTTTGGTTTCTAGGGCCACTTGGGTTTTATCCTTCATCCAGGAATAATGATGACACAGCCTTATGTCCTGCACAAATTCGTATGTACAGTATTTGTTTTCAGGATACTTGTGTAAGCACAATACATTAGGTGCCAGGAGTGGCCATTCCCTTAACTCCGTGTCAGTTCCTCCTCAGTGACATTCTCTTTTCTTTCTCAAGAGATGCATATAAAAAAAAAAATCCTGGCTCACAATTCACCTAGCTGATATTATTGAAGCAGCCGAAACCCTGTATTTCCGAAGCCTTCTAATTTGTCCAGCATTCTTTTATTCCGCAACGGAATAAGAGACAAACACAACCTTCGTTCCCTTCAGCACCCCCTCCCAGCTCCTTCCCAAAATGTAGGTTTGTGTTTGTTTACCCACCCTACCTCTCTACCCATTGGGCGGCATGTCTTGACTCCAGACTCTCATACCAACCGCCTTAATCTAGGGACTGACTCCCCCGACAGGAAACTTTAAACTTGCAGTACTCGTTTTCATCCAATCAGATCTCACTGCATCTGAATGCTGGACAACATTGGCTTTCCTGCTCTGCACCCCCTAGGGCTCAGTCAGCAGGCGGTACTGATTTAGCTCGGTCCTTCGTTATCGCCTCCTCTTACAGGATGCGCCGGTACCTTCTGCTGCACTTTCTTTGAAGCTGCGGCATGTCGGACTATCCCACCTCTCATCCCACTGCTCTGGGAAGGCCTGGCGTTTCATCCGCTGCCCGGGCCTTCCTAATCTCCATTTAGTCACAGCAGTTAGATGGCCATGGTGCCGCTGATAACACAGTGCGGCATCTGAGCCCCGTGGAGGCCTGGGATTTCTCTTCACACCGCGTGGACCTGCAGGAAGTGCTAGACCTGGTTGGCTGAGCCAAGCCAATTATTTTGTTGGACTCCTCGCTGTGTGATCTGGGGATCACTGCTACTTCAAGACAGGCCCCTGAACTTCTTTCACCAGCTTTGACCACTTTCTATATTGAAATACGCCGGACGAGAACATTATGTAGCTGGTAAATAAGCAGGCTTGTCCTATCAAAGGATATTCCTTTCAGGACATTCCCTCTTCATGTACTGCAGCCCAGCCAGCTGCTAACTTCAACATGCTTATCCACGATGATATCTGCGATGTCACACTCAAAAGTGCTTTCCAGGACCATGAATTATTTATTCACTAGCTGCAGCCTATTGTTTCTGTGAAAGATCCAAACGCCAAGAAAGTTATGTATAGCTGCATTGATTGCTTTATTTTAACTACATTGTTTAAACTGGTTAAGTAATGCGGAGAGCGAACTGTGGAAAAGGAGAGAATGATGGAAAAATGTGTGAGAGGGAAGGCACAGAAAGGCTAGTTTATAGAATAAACAACACTGCGAAAAGCATTTACAATGCAATATGGCATTGTAAATGACAATACCTTTCATGTATGTGTTAAGAAAACCTGCAAAGTACGTGTTTACTCACCGCATGCAGGTTTTCAAAACACATAAATAAAAGGCAGTGTCATTTACAATGTCAATAGCTCAAACTCTCGCAAATGCGAGACCTATTGCATTGCAAATGCTTGTTATCCTTCCATGCTGAAAGGATGGTTCTCAGGACCAGGGCTGCTTTCCTACCTAAGGTAGTTACTCCTTTTCATCTGGGGCCGTCCATTACTCTCCCTGTGTCTTATCCTCCCCCTCATCCTTCCAAGGAGGAGGAGAGACTTCATCACTTGGACCCTAAAAGAGCAGTGAGCTTTTATTTGAACAGAACAAAGGATTTTCGTTTGAATGATCAGCTCTTCGTGGGTTATATTGGACACTCTAAAGGCAAAGCTGTGCACAAGCGCACTCTGTTCAGGTGGATCAACCTAACCATCAAGATCTGCTACGCCCTTGCTGGTAAGGTTCCTCCTGACGGTATTAGAGCTCATTCAACTAAAGCTAAGTCTTCCACCTCTGCTTTGGTAAGGGGTGTTCCAGTTGCAGACATTTGTAAGGCCGCGACTTGGGCCTCCCTCGATACTTTCGCAAAGCATTATTGCTTAGACTCTGAGACGAGGAGGGAGGGCCATTTTGCGCGCTCTGTCGTGCAAGACTTTTTGGTATAGGAAGGTGGACACCCTCCTCCAGGAGCAGGACTGCTGTGGCAATCTATTCACAAGGTGAGGAATCCACTGGCAGATGTATCCTTCAGAAGAACAAGTTACTTACCTTCGGTAATGCTTTTTCTGGTGGATAAAGTATCTGCCTGTGGATTCCTCACTAACCTACCCGCCTCCCCTTTGTCCACCTTTGTATACCTTAAAGGATGCTTTGTTTGACATGTTGTTTTACATTGTATTTTCTTTCTATCTGGTACACTTATAGGAAATGCTTATGTTCTTTAGCTTTCCTTTTGTTTATGTACTATGTATATTTGTTCGAATGTTGTATACTATGTATACTTTGAATCTGTTGTCGGTCCACCTGTTCGCCTCGGAGGCATGGAAAAAATGGGTGGAACTGACGTCATCACTCCGACGTGGCTCTCTTATGGCTCCGGTGAAGTCATACGGAGTCGCGAGCAGAGCCGTGGTATTTTGACGTCCACATCGGCTTGGAGAGCTGGGGGGAAAAATTCCATGGAATGCTGGCGCAGCTGGCGCAGGGGATATTCACAAGGTGAGGAATCCACAGGCAGATACTGTATCCACCAGAAAAAGCGTTACCGAAGGTAAGTAACTTGTTCTTTACTGCCAGTAATTTCATCCATTTTTCTGCCTGTAACTTAGTCTTTTCTGCCTGTATAATGCTTATTTGTCACTGCTGTATATTTTTTGTTGTACACGCCAGTTTTAAGGAGCTGGCTCTCGCTGGGCGCTCATTTTTCCTGCCTGTTCACGGTTCCCACTTCCTCACACCCATTGCCCCTCCCAAGATCTACTTCATGGAGGGCGCAGTATGGCAGTGCAGCTGGTGCATCGAAGAAAAGCTCGTCTGATACCAGACCACGCCCAGCACCAGGAATCCTGGCCCTCCTGCTATTCACAGATGATCTGCTGCAGAACTCCGAGCCCTGGACCCCAGATGCGCAACAGCTGCTGCATCGCAACTTTCCGATCAACGGTAGGGCTTTACACGTAACTCAAGGGTGTAACTCAAGACCTCCCTCCCTCACGGACACGCTCCCAACACCTGCCTCACTGACTGCCACTACCCTGGAACCACTCCACTGCCTCCTACTCAATGACTGATCACTCTGCAAACAGGCCTTCAAAATCTGAGACATCATCACCGTCACCCCGCGGCGTCATCATCACAGAGACATGAGTCAACCTCTCCGCCATCCTCGACATTGCCACAGCAACGCCCAATGGCTGCAAGATGAGACTGCACCAACAAACACGGAGGCGGCATCAACTTCATCCAAGAAACCATCAGTTGCACCACTGCAGAACACGACACCACACCGATCATAGAACACCTCAACTTCCAACTCCAAACCTACAGCAGAACCACCATCAGAGGGTGTTGCAGAAGATAGGATCACACCCCAGCTTCTGCAACACTATCCCCGAATTCATCGCCCCACTCGCCATTGACTCCAAGCACTACATCTTCGTCTGTGACCTCAACTTCCACCTCATGACGTAAACACCGCCAACTTCCTGAAAAGCATGAGCAGCACCTGCCTCACACAACTGGTCACCAACACCACACACAGCACAAGACACATTCTCATTTTCACTGCCAGCTACAAAGTCAAGTACATCCATGTCACCAAACTCACCTGGACAAACCATGCCATTGTCCATTTCACCATCGCAGGACCCACACACACCATTACCAAGCCTCCCAGCTCCTCCCACCACAAACTAGAACAAAGTAACAGAGATCAAACTGATGAATGCCCTCAACACCACCCATCCTGACTCTGCAACTAACGTTGAGCAGGCCGTTAAGAATATCTCCACCTGGATCACCAACTGGGTTGCCCCTATCGGGCCCACCAAGACGTGGAGATCCACCAAACAAGCTAACTGGTTTACACCAGAACTCAGGACCATGAAACGCAACTGCAAACGTCTAGTAAGAAGATGGCGCACCATCAAGAAACCCACAGACTGAGCCATCGTCAAGTCAGCCTTCAACAAATACCACCAACACCTAAAAGAGATGACAAGATGCGCCCTGGCAGACTACATTTAAGCCAGCTCCAACTACTGCAAGGATCTCTTCAACATCTTCAGAGAGTTCTCCTGCCCGTCAGCTACAGAGAACATGTTATCAGGAACTCTGCGACAACCTGGCGGACTACTTTCACAACAAGATATCCACCATCTACAGAAACTTCAATCCCCAACCCACCAACCTTTACAGCCTCCTCATGCCACCCGCTTGCTGCATGGGAAAACAGTTCACCACACAGTGCACCACAGCCAACATGAACACCAGTCACTCTGGAGAACCTGCAGACCCCTACCCCCACCATTTCTTCAACTTCAGGAGCAAGGAAATCGGCAACGAACTGACCTCCATTCTCATGCATCCATTACCACGGCCGCCTTCCCAGATGAGACATGCAGAGATCGGACCTCTCCTCAAGAAACACCTCTGCTGACCCCAGCGAACTCAAGAACTACTCCCCCATCCCTCTGCTCCACTTTCTCACCAAATCCTCGAGAAGGCCATCAACCGTCAACTCACCAAACACCTGGAGAGCAACAATATGCTGTACACCTCCCAATCTGGTTTCCGCACCGAGACTGTGCTGATCGGTGCCACAGACGACATCATGACCCACCTAGCATGGGTAGAAACAGCAGCCCTGATCCTCCTCGACCGCTCAGCAGCGTTCAGTACTGCATCCCACCACAAGAGACTATGCCACATCAGTATCCAGGGAGACGCCCTCAAATGGATCGCCTCCTTCATCAGAGGACGAACCCAGAGAATATGCCTACCACTCTTCACTTTAGAACCCAAGATAATCATCTGCCGCGTCCCTCAAGGATCATCCTTCAGCTCCACCCTGTTCAACACTTACATGACACCACTGGCCTACATCAGAACCCATGGCTTCAACATCATATCCGACTCAGACGACCTCCAACTAAGCCTCTCACTATCAGCCAACCCCTCCACCAGTAGGAACAACTTCCACAACTGCATGACGAGTGTCCCCGACTGAATGGAGACTAACTGCCTGAAGCTGAACACAGACAAAATGGAAGTGCTGATTTTTGGGAAAACCTCTCCAAGGAATGACACCTAGTGGCTCCCCCGAACTCTGACCCACTCCCACGCCTATGGACCAGGCCCACAATCTTGGCATTATTCTAGACAGCAAACTCACAATGAAATGCAGATCAACTTCTCCGCCTGCTTCCAAAGCCTTCGCATGGAAAACCATCACTCTGGACACACTAGGAAAAACGTCAGCTGGACCACAGCAATGCACTCTATGTTGGAATCACCACTCACCACTTGTGAAGAGACTTTAGATGATACAGAACTTAGTTGCCAGACTCATCCTTGACTCCCCCAAATGGACCCACGTCACCCCTCGCCTCAAGAACCTGCACTGGCTCCCTATCCAGAAGAGATGCCAATTAAAGATCCTTCTACACGCGTACAAGGCCCTCCACAACGAAGGACCTGCATACATCAACCACCGCTTGAACCTACCCCAACCCTCCAGAAACCTACTCTGCCACTCAAACCCCAACATCCAACCAAAGGTACAGTGGAGGACGCTCCTTCTTCCTCACCACCAAGTCCTGGAATGACCTTCTCCTTAACCTCCGAACATCATCCTCTCTCCCTGAATTGAAAAGGACTCCAGACCTGGATTTTCAGGTGATCTCAGCATAGTACCTGGATACCCTCACAGGTGATTACCATGCTATTCAAATCCGAGTTGATTGATTGATCCATAATTCCTACCCAAGGTAATCTCACATTTCCATATAAAACAATCAATTCAAACACCAAGTTTTTTTCCAAAAAACCAAAGAACCACGCGGGAAGAGTGTTACATACACTAGAAGCAAGAAGAGTGATCATGTACTATATGGCGAAAACAGAATCAATCAGGAGTGTGTCATTCACAGACAATAACATGAGGAAACGAGTGACAAAAGGTACAATCTCTAGATGGATTACGGAAACGATCCAAATGTGTCACACAATTGTGGGTATACAACTACAAACCAAATCAAAGGCACACCCTACTTGCAAAAAAGAGAAACAATAGCCTTTCTAGGAAATATACCATTGCAGAATACTTGCATGGCAGCTACATGGTCCACGGTGCACACGTACACGAAACATTATTGTATAGACATTCAAATGAATAAGGAAACTCAAGTTGAACAAAAGGTATTGAAACATCTATTTACAAACTCAAGCTCATCTTCATCCCAACCGCCACAAAAACAATGCACAGCATGTGAATCCATAAAAGATTCATCCTACAAAACGAAATGGTTTCTTAGGAGGAGTGGTAGGAGTAGTTTTGCAGCTTCAAGAATTTTCTGGATTCACAGGCAATGACCAAGCTACCCAGATGACAGGGGAGCAAGGAAAAAAAAGAATCTGAAGATGGCGACAATGCATGGAAGCTTCCGGGGAGGGCGTGTGACGTAAGGAAGAGGCTGTATTAGATACCAAATGGTGGGACAGTCGACGCCCAACAAAAACAATAAATGAGAGAGGCTACCAGAACACTGGAAAATTTCGGACCAACCACTAGATGGCGGAATAATGCACAGCATGTGAATCCAGAAAATTCTTCAAGCTGCAAAGCTACTCCAACAGGTAAGAAAGCATTTTATTTTCCATATACAAGCGTGCATTGTAGGTATCGGGACCCTAGTTCTCAGGAGTTCTCCCAAGGCCCACCTTTCAGCAGCACCGCTTCTGCTATGTGCAATAATTCAGCTGCTCAGTGTGGCTAAATGGGGGGAAAGGTTTTAGAGAGGTTACTTCATGAATGATCAGGAATGAGAAGGCCCAAAAGCTAGGGCTGATCCTATTGACTTGACTTTGCAACAGTTACTAGTTATAACAAAAAAAAAAAAGAAAAAACTCCTTGACCTGAAAGAAATTTGGTTAGGAATACTTGTGTTTTTTGCTATCTGAAATTTCACTCTTAAGTTATTCTGCACTCACAGCGTGCAGGTCTAAGAGATTAAGCAACATTTGGTTAATGACTGAAAAATTCATAAATTATGTTTATCACTATACAGAATATAAATGGGTTCAAGATTTTGATTCTGAGCTAACAATCAGATGACCGTCTTTCAGAGCCTAACACAGATTTCCCTCTGAAAATCAAAAGCTTCAAGCTAGTTTAGAAATTGCTAATCTGAATTCTTCACAAGAAATTAAATATTACTCGGTCTTTGCACAAATTTGTGGTTACTCTTTATTAACTGGCTAGTTGTTGATAAAATAGCCTTTAACTTTAAATTTCCTGTTCCCTTGAATTTCCGTCCTTTATCTATAAAAAGCCTAGAAAGGTGGTTGTTGTGGTGAATAAAATCACGTTCTTTTCTCTTTGACTTGACAAACGTTTCACTGTTCTTAGTTCTAAAAAAAATCACTGTGATCTTCTTAGAAAGGTTTCTTTTCTGCACAGATTGCCACTCAGGACTCCAGAATACCCAAAGCTCTGCTCTCCCGTACTCTTAAACTAGTGGCGTAGTAAGGGGACACTGGCAAGTTTTGGGGGTGGCGGCCTCCTCCCGCTCTTACCTGCCATTTTGGTGCGGTATTTCGCCAGCACCCCCCCCCCTCCCTCTATTCAATACGCCCACGAGCGGCAAACACCAGGAACCGCCACGGCGGCCAAAGGGCTCGCTACACCATGGTCTTAAACTCCCTCTTGAACTGCTTCCAGGAACCACAACCCAGCGGTATGGGCACGGTCCCATTTTAAAGTCTGATCTTCCAGAATGGCTGCTGATATTTCTTTGCTCTTGCAGGAGTTTCTCAATTGTCATGAACATTTGGCCAATTGAGTCTCTTGCTGGTTTCAATGCTTCTGCCCCCTTTATGCACAATCTGATGCACATGCCTAATCTTTGTGTCTGTCCATTCAACCTTTGTGTGAGGTGGGCAGAACTTGCAGCACCATGCTGTCTAGTGAGTTGTAAATTTGGCCGATCTTTCCTGACAGCAGTACACCTCAACGTGATAATGGATGCTCAGTCTCCTCTCACTGGAGGACCACGAGTGCGAGCTAAACTCTGAAGTAACACAGATCTTTTGGCACTCTCCCCCACCCCCTCTTCCGCATGTGTTGACCATCTCTTGCAATAGGGTGGTCCGGTTTCCACCAAATTCTGAAAGCTTTCCATCTCCATGTTTGGAGATTGAGCAGCAACAGTTTACCTCCTTCGACTTATGCCAATGTCTTTGATGTAATCCTGGTGGTGAGGCATTCCTCCACTAAATGTATATACGCCAGTCATTGGGACAGATGTGTGGATTGGTGCGACACCCAGCAAATTGACCCTGTACAGGCAAAGTTGTGTGAAGTTTTGCGGGTTTTTTTTCGTCCCTAGCCCATCAAGGACTTGTCTTTGGCACTATTTAGGGTTATTTATCGATTCTTTCAGTCTTCTTGCTGTTGGCGGATCAGCCTTCATTACTTAAATCAACATTTGCGATGAGGGCTTTGGAAGGTTTGTAACACTTGCTCCTACTAAAACCGTTAGTGATGCCTCAGAGGACTGAGCCCTCTCATTCTTGTTGTATACCCCTTTTGAGCCGCTGCACAGTTGACCTTGAAGGCAGTCTTTCTCATCACCTCTAGCTGTGTTAGCAAATTTCAAGCTCTCTGTGTATTTCCACCTTACACCACCTCTTCCCTGATATAGTGGTTTAAAGACCTGGGCTTCCTTTCTACCTAAAGTGATCATTCCTTTTTATGTCTGTCAGGCTACCACAGTCCTGACATTCTTTGTCTGCCTCATCCGTCTAAGGAGGAAGACAGACCATTGCTTGGGTCCTAAAAGAGCATTGAGCTACTATATCAAATGTACCAAGGAACATTGGGTTGACAATCAGTGGTTGTTCTGCTGCGAAGAAGGGCAAGGCAGTGCACAAACGGACAATCTCCCAATGGCTTATTCTCTGCATAAAGATCTGCCTCACTTTAGCAAAGAAACAGCCTCCGGAAGCTTACAGGCTCATTCTATAGGGGACAAAGCTGCTACCTCTGCTCTAGCATGCAGAGTGACTGCCCTGGACATCTGTCAGGCAGCCACGTGGGCTTCAGTACACACCTTCCCAAAGCAATACTGCCTCGTGAGTCATTTCCATCAAGAGGGGCATTGTGCCTACTCGGTCCTGCAGGACCCAGTTTACGGACCCACCTCCTTCAAAGATACTGCTTTGGTATCTATTTACAAGGGGAGGAATCCATGGTAAGAAGTATTTATCTGAAGACAAGTTACTTACCTTCGTAACAATCTGTTCTTAGCATGTGTGGCTGTAAATAGACATGCTTTCCATACTTCAACTATCTAGTGTTGGACTTGAGACATTTGCAACTTCTTTTTCTTCAAAGAAATCTTTTGAGTCCCTTAGTTGGCAACGGCTCCACTGTTAGATTATTTTCTTCCTCCTTCGGGTTCATACGTGTTCTGATCGGGCTCCTAGTCAGCGCTTGATAGCACCTCTCTTGGGCCTTTCCGACCAATCCATTCCCAAAACAATCTTTACGGATCAGTATGCATACATCATTCTCGGTCTATGGTCCTCGTATCCGGTGCTCCGTTAAATGCCTTCCCGTGGGGCCTCTGCTCCCTCCCAGGGCCTTACTCCTTGTCTCAGGGTACTACTCATCGTGAATGCACTATATATGACGTGGCCACTGTTCGCGTCTTAAACTAGACTCCACTCTCTTTCCTTGTAATTAAAGAAGAGACCAGCATTCCATGAACAATTGCACCAAATCATTTATTTTCAACGCTGACAAGGAATAATCACATCCAAATATAATTCTTCACCCCTGAGTGGGCTGATTAAATGTCAAATTTCCGTCTTTGGGCAAACCTTTTCTTCTAAATTATGGCGGTCGGTCCAGCCGTGGAAGTGCACCTCTGCTTTGCAGGCCTGTTGTGATTCGGACTGACAGTCACAAATGGGGCTGCAGACTTTTTTTTTATGTGAGAGTATTGCCAGCAACACGGAAATTTGCCATTTAATCATCCCACTGAGGGGTGAAGAATTATATTTGGATTGTTTGGGGAGAAACAGCAAACCCACTGGGGTAATGCACTTTTTGCAGAACTAAGATTACCAGAATGCACTTAAACTCACCTGCGGGCGGAATATTTATTCATGAATGATAATCGACCGTGAGGCCAGTTTGTGATGCATGGCCTGTGAGCAAGAGCAGGGAAGCCTGAAACCCGTATCACCCATTTTATTAGTACTAAATTCACGGACCTCTGAAAAATCTGATTTGCAGAGATTCTAACTGCTGTGCCTCATATACCTACAAGTTTATGTGCCAGCCACCTTGCCATCATGACACATTCATTCAAATATGTTGATAGAACAACAAACTTACAAACATTCATGTGTTTACTCAAAGACAAACATCTGCAGCTGTCCACACCCATACCAGCAAACAGGCACTCATGCACATAGACCACTTTACCCACACATAGGGACATCTAATGTTCAGTTTGTCGCTTCTATATCCCTTTAAACTGCTCTACGCCCTTCTCAAAGTGCTAGGTAATATGGGAGCAGACCAGATGGTCTAAGGATTTACTGCCTGTTTGCCGACTGGCATGTAGGGCAGCAGCGAAGGACCTTCACTTCTAATGCGCCATGAAAGTAGTCTTGAGTGGAATGGAAGGCTGCAGCGGGCAAGTTGAGGAACAACTTTGGGAAGAAGATGGGATGAGGTACTACGCAAAAAAAGTCTGTAAATTGGTTAAAGGTGAAAGAGAATTTGAGGGAAAGTTACTTTTGTGTTCATAGCATGTGTGTCACTATATACAAAGGCTGTGCATATTCCAGCCATGTAGTGGTTGCCTTTGAGGCTTACATCAAAGAAGTCTTTAGAGTCAAGGGATTCACTACGACTCCTCCCTATGTGGACAATGTGCATGGGCACTGACCACATGTTTGATTTATATATTTTTTCTCTCTCCATCTGGTTTGGACATGTACCGATAGGGCTCTGAGATTTGATGAGTCTCTCTCGTTTTTTCGGGCCTACATGATGATAACAGACACCATTGGTAAAAACAATTTGTTGACCGATCTTATTGACATACTGTCGAGGAGGACGTAGGGGAGAAAATGCCATACTCCCCGATGTCTGTAGTGCACAGTCTTCGTCTCCTGCCTGTCCCTTTAAGCATCCGGAGTCTAACTTACCAGAATAAGGCGGTCCGCCAGCCCTCCACCCCCTGACCAATGGGGAGAGGGAACCGCTCTGATGAAGCCGGAAAAGGATGCAGGAACTGAGGCTGGAGGAAGAACAAGCCCCAGACAACGCAGAGAAACTGATGAGAACCAGAGAGAGTGGAAGACAACTGGAAAAGCAGCACCAGCGAAAAGCGGAGAAATCTTCCCCGAAGAAGAGGAGACGCCAGGAGGCCAACGGTCCTGCAATTCACCCCGCCACACTTCCAGAGGAGTGTGGCATACCAAGGTACGTTCAGACTGCGGGTGGATCACAGGGCACTGGATGGGGGAGCAAAATAAGTAAGGGGAGGATACACCTTGGCTGACAAGACGGGAACCGGTGCGTTAACCAGAGTTCACTTGGTGGTGGTTCCTATTGTTTTTTTCTTTGGGTGATACCTCCCGCACTACCCTATACCCTGCAAGCTATGGTCGGTTTCCCGACGATCACCAGTTTTTCTTTCTTTGCCCGAGGGGCATAAAATTCCAGAACGTGACCAAGGAGCCAGGCGAGCTCAAGGAGGGGCGAAGTACTCTTACCCAAGGCCTACAAACCCGTGACGGAAGAACGTGGGCTGAAAGACGGACATAACGAATGCTCAGTCAATTAAAAAGTTAAAATGAGCCAAGTGCCACGTAGTTTCCTTCCGGGGCTTTACCCCTCCCACGAAGGCTAGGTGACGCATACTGTGGAGATGGCGAGTGACCAAGTCCCCAATAACCGTGGCTCTAGCATTTTTTCTGGGCTGTGTGCCCTCTTCACCAGCTTTTCACACTGGAGAAAGTGGAGCTTTAAGGGTGGTGAAATGGGCACCCATCACTGGACCATGACGATGGCTCACGTGAATCTTGTCTCCCCTTTCATTCAAAGAAAACAAACTGAAGGGAGAGTCATTGGATGCACAGTAAGACGTAGCAGCAGTCCACTGCGATACCCGTTACATGTTGGATGATCAAGACTCCTTCGGAGCTAAGGAAGGAGAGGATGCCGGACTTCCCAGCATTCTGCCACACCCAGCACCGCAGACCCTAAGCTCCCAAGACCAGCAGCCCTCAATTAAAGACCACACCAAGGCCTAAGTTTAGTTCCGATTCTCACATCAAGACTCACAAGAGGCCTCATGCTGAGGTAGATCTTTGCTTTTGAGGGAGTCTTGTGTTGAGCCCAGCACACAAGATATTGCCACATTTAATAACTCTACCACCTTTGGCCTCCAGTCGGCAGAGGGTGAAAGTCACAGATTTGAGAAAGGACCCAGCTAGGGGGATTGTCCACTCACAGCTGTCAAGTCCCACACAGCCCAAAGCCACACACATGCCTCAATACCACTGGAAGCCTTAGGCACTGGCACCTAGTAACCTGTCGATGCCAAGAGCACCATTGACTACCAGCTCCGATGTTTCAGAAAAGCCCATCCTGCAAAGAATTTAAGAGGAGCTTGATGCAAGACAGAAGTTTTTCTTTATTCATTTTGTCAATGGGAAGATTTCAGTCAAACCTTCTCTGTCGAAGCCAGCAGAATCTCTGCCTCGAAAGAGGAGGCTTGTCTACAGGGCATTAACTATACGGCCTGGGGTAGAGAAGGCTCTAGCTATGGGACCTCCAATTCCTAACACTGACTTGCACCACCTCCCAAGACCCTGATCACAAATCACCTGTCTGTGGTAGACCTCAATCAATCATGTCATTTGTATAGCGCGCTACTCACCCGGAAGGGTCTCAAGGCGCTGGGGGAGAGGGGTCCGTTACTGCTCGAAAAGCCAGGTCTTGAGTTGCTTCCTGAAGGAGAGTTGGTCCTGAGTTAGCCGAAGGTGGATGGGGAGGGACTTCCATGTCTTGGCTGCCAGGTAGGAGAAGGATCTTCCTCCGGCAGTGGCTCTGCGGATGCGTGGGACGGCGGCAAGGGCGAGGCTGGTCGACCGTAGCTGGCGGGTGGGCGTGTAGAAGGTCAGGCGGCTGTTGAGGTACTTGGGGCCCAAGTCGTGGAGAGCCTTTTGTGCGTGGGTGAGGAGTCTGAATGTGATCCTGTTGCTGACGGGGAGCCAGTGCAGGTCTCTCAGGTGGCCGGTGATGTGGCTGTGTCGGGGGATGTCCAGGACGAGTCGTGCGGAGGCGTTCTGTATGCGTTGGAGTCTTTTCTGAAGTTTGGCTGTTGTTCCGGCGTAGAGGGTGTTTCTGTAGTCCAGTCGGCTGGTGATGAGTGCCTGGGTAACCGTCTTCCTGGTTTCGGTGGGGATCCATCGGAAAATCTTTCGGAGCATGCGCAGGGTGTTGAAGCACGATGATGAGACGGCGTTGACTTGTCTGGTCATCGAGAGGGAGGAGTCCAGGATGAAGCCCAGGTTACGTGCGTGGTCGGTTGGCTTGGGGGTGGTGCCCAGGGCAGGGGGCCACCAGGAGTCATCCCAGGCGGAGGGCGATGATCCCAGGATGAGGACTTCCGTCTTGTCTGAGTTCAGTTTCAGGCGGCTGTTCTTCATCCACTCGGCGACGTCTTTCATCCCTTCGTGTAGGCTTGTTCTGGCGGTGGCTGGGTCGTTGGTGAGGGAGAGGATCAGCTGGGTGTCGTCGGCGTAGGAGATGATGTTGAGGTTGTGTTGGCGTGCGATGGCTGCAAGGGGGCTCATGTAGACGTTAAAGAGGGTGGGGCTGAGCGAAGATCCCTGTGGTACGCCGCAGATGACTTCGGTGGCCTCGGATCTGAACGGGGGAGGCGGACTCTCTGGGTTCTTCCAGCGAGGAACGAGATGATCCACTCCAGTGCCTTCTCTTGGATTCCGATGTCGCTGATGCACTGCACTAGGGTGCGGTGGCAGACCGTGTCGAACGCTGCGGAGAGGTCCAGGAGGATGAGGGCCGCTGTTTCCCCGTTGTTGAGCAGGGATCTGATGTCATCAGTGGCTGCGATGTGGGCTGTCTCGGTGCTGTGGTTGGCTCGGAAGCCGGACTGCGAGTTGTCGAGGGATCCGTTCGTCTCGAGGAAGGCGGCAAGCTGTCTGTTGACGGTCCTCGATGATTTTGGCAGGAAAAGGGAGGAGCGAGATGGGGCGAAAGTTCTTGAGGTCGGAGGGGTCGGCTGTTGGTTTCTTCAGGAGGGCGCTTCAAGATGTCCTCCCCCGCTGGAAGGAAATCTCAGGCCAATGGGTTCTTGCCGTCATCTGCCATGGTTACTGCCTATAACTCCTCAAAACAGTCCTAACATCGCACCCCCCTCCAACCCCTCACACTCACACCCTTACCATCTCTTTCTCAAGAAGGATGGTTCCCTCAGGCCAGTCCTTGACCTCAAGCCCCTCAACAGATGCTGCTGTTGGAACATTTCTCCATGATTACCATGCTGGATGTCATTACTCTGCTCCAGCAAGGGTACATGACTGCGTTAGCTGGGAAGGACACCTACTTTCACATACTCATACATGCTCTGCACCTGCACTACCTCTGCCTTGTGATAAATGACCAGCCCTGCCAAGTACTGCCGTTTGTGGTCATCTCTGCCCCATGAGCGTTCGTCAAGTGCTTAACAATGTTAGCAGCTTATCTAAAGAGGGCTAGAACTTGCGTTCCTTTAGCTCCACGATTAGTGGATCAGGAGCACCAGCCTGCAGCAATGCCTAGCCCTCACTCAAGCTGCAGTCTCCCTACTCCAAAGCCTGTGATTAACCATAAACGCCAGAAGTCCCACCTTCAACCCCTGCAAGTTCAGCCCTTCCTGAGGTCTACCCTAAATGCTGGTGCAGGTAAAGCCTACCCCTGCCAACAGAGGGTGCTGGCATGTTAGCAGCTGCTGCTTCCTTTTCAGCCCCATCTTCAGCTTACAGTCAGAACAGTAATGCGCTTCCTAGGTATGATGGACTCACCATAGCCTGCATACCTTCAAATGTGCCCACTGTAGGAGTGCCTTTCAGGACAGGCTTTTCCAAGACTGCGTTGTGCAGGTTACCATTTCAACAGACTGCTCTCTCTCTCAGGGTTCACATCAAGATGAAATGGCTATACAGAGGATGCAGTCTCCCCATTGCCAGTGGTACTCATCAACTACCTCGAGCTTCTGGTCATTCACTTAGCTCTCAAAGCCTTCTTTCAGGTCAGTTAGGGTAAATTAGTCCTCATCAAGACAGACAAAGTGACTGTCATGTATTACCTCCAGAAGCAGGGTGGTACACATCCTCCCCAACTATCATTATTAGCGCCAAAGATCTAGCACTGGGACATCTGCCACTGCATACATCTCCTGGCAGAGTACCATCCCAGAGTGGACAAAGACTTTGCTGATCTGTCAACAAGTCCACGTGTGGTAGTCCACCCACAAAACATACTCCTTTGCTTTCACGTTTGGGGTCCCACAGATAGACATGTTCACCACCCATTACGCAAAATGCCCAAACTTTGCATTCAGGTACCCACAATCCAAGAGAAGTGCTCTGTAGATTAACTGGTCAGGGATATTTTCCTCCTCTTCCAATCCTTCCACACGTGATAAGGAAGATGTAGCAAACCTCTCTCGCACTCATCCTAGTCTCTCTCACTGGGACCAGACGCCCTTGGTTCTCAATGTTCCTCAAGATGTCCATCAGCCTCCACAAGAAGCTCCCCAACAGGCCAGACATTTTCAAACCGAGCCAAGGCCAAATCAGACTGCTCAGCCTAGTGATCTAGCACCTGAGCTCCTAATATTTGGATACCTTAGTCTCCCACAAGTGTGCATTACAATAGTCCACGAAGCCCTCATTCCCTCCTTTAGGATCCTTGTTATTAAGGAATGTTTTGAGGACCTCAGGAGGATCCTATCTCACTGGGTGTCTCATGCTCCTGCTTGGAACCTTAATGATGTGCTCACCACACTTGTAGATCTTCCCTTGGAACCTCTTCGATCTTTGACTTCACAGTTGCTCTCTTGGCTGGTGATCTTCAAAGCCATACTTCCCTCAGACTCATCAGTGAGCTGCAGACACGTACCCTGCAACAGCATTTCATTCAGGTCCACAGACTATGGCTTTTATCAGAACTAATTCTAAATTGCTCTCTAAAGCAGTATTCCCCTTTCGCCTCAGACTCTAGTGCTACCAGTCCTCTTTCTGCAGCTAGACTATGTAGCGGAGAGAACTCTGCATACTATAGATGTGAAACAAGCTCTCATGTACTGTACTGATATGACTAAGCACTTCAGCAAATCTATCCAGCTCTTTGTCGCCTTTACCTAACTCCACAAAGGCCGTCTCTTCTCAAAGACTGGCATAACTAAGTGGATAGTCAAGCGTGGTCAGTGAAAAGAACCCTCCCTCGCATAGTGCCTGGATACTGTCACGGGTGATTAGTGCGCTATACAAGTAAATGTACCATATCCTCTCCGCTGGGGCACACTCGGGCCGCAATAGAGGTGCAACCATCGCCTTTTTGGCCCACATAATGCTAGCTCATATGAAAAGCGGCCACCTGGTCAACGACACACAAGTTCACCAACCATTGCGTGGGTATCCAATCCATAATCCACATATGGTTATCCAGACTGTAATAAGATCTTTGTTCCAGACTTCTGCACCATCCAGAGTCTAGCCATCGCTTATAGAGGGTAATGCTTTACAGTCTATTCAGAGGTTTGTACCTACAGCCACACATGCTATGAATGGAAAATATTACTCTGTAATCATCTGTTCACAGAGTGTACTGCTGCAGACGTCTCGTCTTGTCTCCTACTTTTACACTCTCAGTACACATGGTTGTCATGCCACTTTCATTCGCCACTAGATATGCACGTGCACATTGTCCTTGTCTACAGCCTTGTGACTCGAAAGACTACTTCGGAAAAAAAACAACTTGCAAACATCCAAGCCCAACACTAGCTGGCAGTAGTATGCAGAGCATGCATATTTACAACGTTACATTCTACAGACAGATGCTTACTTACAATGTAAGTAACATTTTCCTTGCACCTTACCTTTATTTTAGGAGAGTGTTCAGATTGTTTCTTCTTAAATGTGCGTCCTCTTTCAAACTCGCATCTGAAGAAACCGCTTTCTGTCAAAACTAACATTCTCTTCAGTTTCATTGGCCAACACAGAGAATATTTTTTCTTGAACAATGCTTTTATAAATGTGTTGTTGAATTCATGTCCTTTTGTTGAAATTCTCATTATGGTTTCATCTTATTTTTGTTGTTGTTTTGATAGATAAAGTGAAATCTTTCCGTGCTGCTCTACAAGAAGAGGAACAGGCTAGTAAGCAGATCAATCCGAAAAGACCACGAGCCCTATAAAATAATCGTCAGCTGCTGAACATTGTATAAAATCCTCTCTACTGTAAAATAACGTTATGAACCTCTGGCTATGAAAGGACACGGACTTGAACGCTTCAGGACTTTTAAAACCACAGTGGAAATGCTCTTTACCTGCTCCCTAGAAGGCATTTCGAATTTGTGTGAAACGCTTCAGTGATGTCGTTAACTGTTCCTTTGGCCAGACAGCACAACCATGCAGGGTTAGAATTCATTAAGCACTTTGTATGATGTTTCATTCATGTAAACAAGAAGTTTTATGTCTGGAAATTCTTGCCAATATTTTTTCCTCAAAAATAATGAATTACAACTGTGATGCGATGATGTTACAGTTTTTTTTTTAAAAACAAAATCGTTGTCACACACCAGCTGTGCAGTTTTAAATTGTGTTTGCATGCATGCACATCCTATCAGTGATTGTACAAAATGTTCCCTCTTACAGAGATAGCTGTGCTCCCTCTCTCCCACTTGGTGCCTTGAGTGAAGGCTTCTAACCCCAATTTCATCTCGATGAAGCACAGCCTTAACTTAATAAAACATTCCTTGTTTGTCAATGTAAATTTGCTTTTCTTGTGCATACATTTTAATGTGTTCAGATTTTTGTGTCATTTATTTTCCAGGATGTGCCATATCACTGAACAAAAAGCAAAAACTGTTACAAAATAATGGGCAAACAGCTGGATATTTCATTCTCCACTTGTTTAAAATCTGCAAACCATATTATTGCAATACTGTAAAAAGTGCTTCTTTAATTTTCTAACCATTTTTTATTTGTAAAATAAATCAACTATTATGTTAGTTGACATAATAAAAAAAAAAAGTAACCTAACAAATTGAGAGAAGTTGTACCTTTAACCAATGCTTATGGGCAATGCCTGATACTACTAAATGAAAATGCTAAAAAGAAAGACTGATCCTAAAACAAATGTGCGCTTCATCCTTGTGCTTCAGATGACCAACCTATTGGAAATCTTTTCTTGCAAGTACAGAATACTGTTCAAGACTTTCATTGACACTAGAGATTTATGTCAATCTATCTCACACCTTTTAAAATTCTACACGTACGCTCCAATACTCACCAGCTCGGCACACACTGTGGACTGCTTGTGTATAGTAGCACAATAAAACTCTTTAAGGTTGTCATACCATTAGTGGTGGTATTTGGAACCAAGGCTATGCTGCATGGCACTATCGAGAAAATGCTGGTGTTACATACAAATACAGAGACCCCAAGACTATATTATAGAGTGGAAATATTTAGGGCTGATCCTCAAATGCATTTACGAGTGCTGGGAGTATTAGTACAAGAGTACTCTTTTATGTACTTTTAGATGCCTTTGCAAATCTTCCCTGAATTGCCACTCTCTGTTAGTAAAAGTTTAAGGCGTATACAGTCCTTTCTATTTGTACTATCTGTATATGAATATTCCCATTTTAGATGCTTTGCAGGAAAATCAACAATGTATGTAAGAATACGTACAAGAGTAATACAGAAGTACTACATTAAGTTAATCAAAATGCATTTGTTAGTTGGCCATTATGTAGCTGCTTACCTCTAGTGGCTCCCTGTAACTGTGTGGGAAAGGGTCCAACCAGACTCTATGGTTGGTATTTGCTACATCTCATAGAGATATCAAGCCGCAGATTCCTTACCTTTGAATTCTCTGCAGGCGCCAGACTGGATCTGGAATTTTTTTCAGCAGTACCTCTGCATGTTGGTCGAGGGCTTCAAGCAACTCCGTAGTGACCTAGTCCTTCGGTTGTGATGTCAACTGAGTGCATATATTCACTTTCTGATGCGCCTACATCAGTTCCTCCTTTTCTGCGCTTTCAAATCAGATCCGAAGTTGTTCCTCAGGCCGTTTTTAGGTCTCGCCTGACCCAGCGCATGCGCTGGTCTGGCGAGACTTTTTGAGAGGGCTCCAAAAAGTGCTACCAGGCCAGCCTAGAGCTACAGTGCATGCGCGCGCGCCGCGCTTCACCGTGATTGCTTTCACTTTAGCGCCCGCTTTGATGTTTGATCGCGATCTCTTTCGCGGCCACACAGCCGCTTGGCATAGCCAATAGGTCTCGCTTTTGGGACCTTATAAGTATTTAGTTATGCTAAACACTTGTAAGGTCCCAAAGGCGAGACCTATTGGCTATGCCAATGCTTGTTTGGCATGTCTCGACGTTTCTTTGTCTAAGAATGGTGTGCCTTTTTTTTCTCATGTCCTCCAGGTTCAAACCTTGTGGGCCCTGTGGAAGGCAAATGTCAGCAACAGACCCTCATAGTATTTGTATGTGGTGCCTCAGGAAGCACCACGACTCAGAGAATTACGGCTCCTGCCTTCGCCAGCAGGCTTTGCGGGAACGACGCATGAAGATCTCGCCGCGAGACAGGAGGAGGCTCTCCGTCATGGTCAATCTCATTTAACGTCCTGGAAGCAATCGCGAGACCATACAGAAGCCGTTCTCGCGAGCGTCTGTCGCGACGTCGAGGGACAAGACATCAAAGCACGGACAGTCAAAGTTGCCGGACCCCCTAACTTCACCATGTTGACCCTGCATTTACGATGCCCTCTCCCAGCTGCCGGCTGGGGAGACTCTAGCCCAGATGCCTGATTACTATGATTCCTTCCATGACATCTGTGGGCCCCCTATCTTCCTCATGTGTGCTTTTGAGCCCCAAAGAAGTGAGAGGTGTCCTTCCTGAATCAGCACTGGCAGGCTCTTAGCGTCAGGTAGGCCCTCTGGATATGTAGTCTAATCTGTGCCGGCTCCGGTGCACAGCCTTTCGTGCTTCCCTGCTGCAATGGCGAAATATGATCATTTGACGGCGACAGTGAAGTCAGCGGCACCCATCGACTCTGCGGCGATTACCCTCTGTGATGCCAGACGGTGTCTATTGCTGCGACAGTGGGGCCATCCGGCTCGGACACCTTCCGTCCTCCTTCAGTCCCTTGCTGTTTTTCCCATGGGAGAACAGTCTTTTGGAGGTGAAGGAGAGGAGCTGGGGTTTATTAACCCCATGGACAAGACTGCCCAGTCTCCTTTACAGGTTAGTTTACGGACTAACTTGGGTGAGGCTAGAGACCTTGAGTGCTCCTCCCCCACACAAAGCCTTGCTACAGAGGTGAGCTCCTCCCTCACTGAGGGCAGCTGCGGTACTAGAGCCAATCAGGAGTGGAGTCTGTGCTCCTCTACAGTGAAACCTCTTCTCCTCAGCCAGCTCAGACTTGTGGTCAGTAAACAATGCATGCGATTTGGGCCACTTTTCCCAAGCACTGTGGAATTCAGTGGCTTCGCTTATGAAGGAGACCCGAAGCAAACTCGCTCTGACACTCCAGCATGGCGGGAGACAGCTAAGTTTGCCATAAGATGTGGTACTGATACCACAGACTCAGTAGGCCGAGCCATGGGTCATTTGGTGGCACTTTGCCATCATGCCTGGTTATGCCGCTCTGGCTTTTCGGAGGCTGTCCAAGCCACCCTGGAGGACATGCCCTTCAGTGGCGCCCGCCTGTTCAACACACATGTCAGTTCTACAGTGCAGCGCTTTTAGGTTTAGCTGGGGCTACAGAATCTTAAAAATGTCTATTCCTGTACCATCTGGCTCCCTACTTACTCAGGTGGTAAGGGAGAAGCTCATCTTTGATTCTTCGTACAAGTGGGCCCATACAAGTTTGGAGTGCTATACTTGTGGAGAGCAAGCTTCAACCCCCCTCCACGGCCTTCCCCTGTAGGTTTTACCCCACCCTTTTTGCTTCATAGGAACCATCCCACTTTCTGATGGCACCCAGTGAGATGTTCCTGCCTTGTGCAGGTATTTCTTAAGGCCTGTCGATGACAGTTTTTAACTTCCGCTATCTAGGATGTATTTTCTTTGTGGCCCTAGGTGTGTTTAACACCGGACAGGGTTTTTTCGTCTTCTCTGAAGATGTGCTTCCTGCACTAGAGATAGTTGCCTGTATGGTATGTTCCCAGCCCTCTGTAGATCATCTTCTGTATGCTATATAGACATAAATAGGTGCATTTGCGTTACTTTTAGTGTTCCTTCTAGCGAGCTTATAATTATAACTCTCTGAGAGACTTTGTGCACGGTCACCGCTTTGCACAAGAGCCTATTTACGGTGAATTTCCCGTTTCTCCTTTCTTCAATCTATGGAGCATTACATATATTTCTCTTTCTGGGCTTATTCTACTTCTCCTGAGAGACTAGTAATTTCCCCGTAGAGCAGTGAGACAAGTGGTAACGCCATTCCACATCATTGTGTCCTTGTACTTCCTTAGCGAGCTGCTCTCTCTATTCCTCGGCCGGATATGCTCTTGCTGCTGGTCTCTCCAGTACTGGTGGTACAAGGGTTCAAATTTCTATTTGTGTTCTCTATAGAATCTGGATTTTATCCTTCATCCTTGTATACTGCTGGTCTTCCTTGTTGTGGTATCTTGCTTACATTCCTAGTCTGTGCGGGTCATGTTAATTCGGCGCTCTTCTCTTGAACTGCCAGTCTTGTTGTCGTTACACTGACTTTTTTTCGCATGGACATCTGCAATACTCACTTATCGCTTAGAGGCAAGGTCTTGTACTTTTGCTGCCACAGGCACCTATTATGCAAGAGTAATGAAACTTTAATGTTCGATTAATTACAAAAAAAAAGTTATAAAAAATAATAATAAAATGTTATAAAAAGTGATTACAAAGGTTAAAATGTGTGACGATACATTATTACTTAAAGCCAAGATGGCACCAGATTTGATTTTTCATGATTTTCCTAATATCATAAAACCTCTATTAAAAATAAATAAAAAATAAATGGACGAGGCACTAGTCCAGAGAAGTCCAACTATCAGTACGACTCACTTTGGGGCTCTGATTGAAAGGAGGATAGACCGTGCATAGAGAAGGAAAAACTCTAGAGTCACAACAGAACTCGGAGATGTGAGATGAGCGGCCGGTATGCCACCCAAGGCCACTAACAATAAAATCCAGAGAGAAGGTGACCATTAATTGCATGGGACCCGGTGCAATGTAGTGATTTGGTTATTGGCACTCCCACTGCATTATCCTTTTTGACGCTCTTGCGACAAACTTAGTGAACCGGATGTTGAGCACCGGGTTCTCTGGGTTCATGGCTGCTAAGATGGCTTGACGGCAAGAGCGAACACCAGGTTCGTTCCATTCGTCCCGTAGCAGCATCCTTTGGTCATTAAGTAGGGCTGGGCAAACACGCCACATGCTCTACCTACTCCGCGTTGCACCCACACCCCAGCACGTTGTACGATCATTCGAACGGTGCCAATCTGGTAAGTGGTGCAAAAAAGGCCCTTTCCCCCAACTAAGGGCCCCAAAACTTTTTTTTTCCCATTCTACTGCATAGGTGCACGATAGTTATGGCACCGCGGTCCCTGGCTTGAACCCCGATATAACTGTCCAGGCATGTTTACGTTTTGCCAGTTGTGCCCTGTCAGAGTGAAACGACCAGGACTGGACTTTTTTTTTTTTTAATGAACGTTTTTAGGACCTGCTGGGATGGATTAATTCCCCAGATTTCATTCGCGTCCAGCATTTGCAGTGAGTGTTCTAGGTGGCAACTGTGTTTTCATCCCAGTTGGCTAGTTGATATTTCCTGCCACAGCATATCCTCCAGGCTTCCTTTGCTTAAGATGCGCAGCTTATTGCACAGCTTCTTAAAAGGTCTGGCCCCAACCCCTCGATGGTCTAATAGGCCGAACTCGAGTCTTATCTGAGCTGGGGATGAGGTTTTTGGTAAACTCGATACTCCCTTGAAAATTCTTGTTATTATCTTGTTCACCAGACAGGAGTCTTTCCCCAGCATTATCTCCTGGCCATAAGATAGATAGTTGGAGGTTTTAGCTTTCATGACCGTTAATAGAGGGTACAGACGTGGGCCGGAAACTGCCTAGCAAGCAGCGTTAGTGCTACCTCGATTGACAATGCCTTGCCCCGACCACTTCCTTTTGTTTATGCAAGAATTCACACAGGACCCAGGTTATCAAGATTTCTAAATATATATTCTTATAGCGCAGCCATATGCCATTTTCTATGTTAATGTCTATTTTCAATCTTACGGTGGATACCTTGTTGTTTACACATGTTCCTTCAACATTATGGCTCTGTTTTTTCTTGGGACTACTTTGCAATGGAGATTGGTTGTTGCCTTCAGACACAATCTCCCTGGTCGGTTCCTTTCATTCTATTCTACAGGGTGTCATATTTTCTAGGAGTTAGTTATCATGCTTCCACGTTCTACTTAGGTTGCAACTCCTTCCGTTGATTCAGCTTTTAATATATTGTTTTTAGTTTTCGGACTTCCACTTGGGGGTGTGGAGGGGTTGTCCCTAGAGGACTATTCCGTTCCATCCTTTAGTCGGGTGCTGCTCTTTCTGATCTAATGTATTGTTCATTATTAATGCTGGATACCTGTTCTAGGCCTCCCATGAGTAGGACTTTGTTTTCCCATGACCTTCTTGTGGATCCCAGTTGTGGCCTTGTTTTTTCTTTACTGGCAAGGTTTTTGTTCCACACCTGCTGTCTTTCAAGAATATGCTATCAGCGGCCTGATTGTCGACTAAGTCAGTTAGCATTGGTTTAAATGCCCTGGAAGCCATTACTTTACTGGGGTGTGTGATGTCCTCCATACTTTCCATTCTTATATTAGAACTATCTTGCTGATTACCTGGCTCAGTCCTCATACTTATTTATGACATCATTGTATTGAGGGCTTCTGTCTATGGCTGATACATATTTCTTTGTCGTTACATAGGCAATTATTTTAGTTTTCCTCTTCTGTGCTTTATAAATATAATGGATGATCCCAGAGGTGTGTTAACAGTACCTCTGGCAGTTATTTGTTAGGACGAGTTATTTCTATGCCAATAGTGTTTGTTGTTGTATTCAACAAATTTCTGTTAAAGCATTGATCTATCCTTCCTCCATCAAAGATGGGTTCTTGGGCTTGGTGAGCGAAGATGGCGGACGCGCTTTGAGCCGGCTCCCGCCCGCCCGCTTCATTTATCCGTCTTAAATATCCTTGCCCCCGGAGCTGTGAAGGGTGACTAGTAGCGGCGGCACCTGGAGCGATCCTGACGGCCCGGGACCTCCGCTGGGTGGCTGAGCGGTGGTTTCAGCCTGTAACGGCGCTGGGAGCCGCGGCCTCGTGTGAGCGAAGAGGCGGGGCTGGGCCTGCCTGAGAGAGGCTGCGGCGGCGAGGCCCCCTGTGCAGGCGGCGACCGGACGGCGACGCTGTGAGGCTGGAGGTAGAGCGGCGCCTTGGGGACGACAATTTGGCCCAGACTGGAGGGGTTCGGTGGAGGCATCCTGGGGGTCCCGGCCCGGAGGGGCCGACATGACAGCGAGGTGTGGTGAGTGTCCCGGCCCTGAGTTGGTGTGGTGCCCCGGTCCCCAGTGTGCTGTGCTCGGTTTCCCCCCCCCCCCCCCCTGGATGTGGCAGAGATTTTGGGGGTTCGGCGGCCGATTCTGGTCGCAGGGGGTGAGGAGCCTGGTGGGGAGCGACGGAGGCTGACAGACGGCCGTCCGGCCCGGTTGGTGAGGGCTGCAGCCTGCTGGATCCCGGAGACGACGGGACACGACTGGTTTGGCCGGCTGGGTTGGGGTGGACGTCGCGTCTGCCCCGGGACAGTATTGGAGAGGCAGCGCCTGGCTCCTCTTTTCAGAGATCGGGCCTGGTCCGGAGTGGGCTGGGTGTCAGTGGATCGGCTGGGCCCGACCCCCGTGGTTCCTCCTTGACGACTGGGGCGGAGGACTGGTAACGGGGGCATTATCCTGGAGGTAGCTACGCAAGGGGGGGAGAAGATCTACCGTTGGGCCCGCTGGATCTTGCACGGCCGTGGCCTTGAAGTACAGGGCTGCGACAATGACCAAAGACAAACCTGGTGGAGGTGCAGCGAAGCAGGGGCCAATTGATAAATGCCCGGGCCTGGCGGGGACGGTCGCGGGGGGCTCCTCGGCGGTGGCGCCGGACAATGCAGCCCTCCTAGCAGCCATAACGCAATCCCGAGACATGCTGTATGCCAAGATTGGGGCAGTTGGCTCGGACGTGATGCTGCTGCGCCAGGATCTGCGAAATGCGGTGGCCCGCGTTACAGAGACTGAAACCAGGGTGTCGAGTGTGGAGGACGAGGTTGCGACGCTGAGGAAGCAGGTTGCGGCCCTGGAGTCGACCCAGCGGGGCCTGGCAGGCAGGGTCGAGGACGCAGAAGGGCGGGCCCGCAGGAACAACTTCGCTTTGTGGGGTTTCCGGAGGGCTGCGAGGAGAACAACATGGAGCGCTTCCTCTCCCAGTGGCTGGAGGGCTGGCTCCCGCCTGAATCGCTGTCCCGCTGCTTCGTGGTGGAGCGGGCGCATCGGGCCCTTGTCCAGAAGCCGCCGGTGGGGGCACGTCCTCGGCCAATCATCGCCAAACTCCTGAACTATCACGACAGGGATGTCATCCTCCGTCAGGCCAGGGAGAAGGACCTCTGCAGTTTGAAAATTCCCGTATACTCATATTCCCGGACTATACACGTATGGTCCAGCAGCAGCGTCAGTCTTTCCTAGCAGCCAAGGCCAAGTTGCGAGAGCTTCATGTATCATTCGCTCTTCTCTATCCAGCGCACCTGAGGGTCGTGTATGAGTCCCGAACACTGTTCTTTGAATCGCCGGAGGACGTATTTAAATGGACAGATGAGACAGTAAAGCTGCGTCCTCATACACCCCCCGGTAGAGAATCAGACTCATCCCAGACTGAGGCGGCGGGAAATACTTCTAAGAGACAGTGGCGTTCCAGATCCCGCCGTCGCAATAAGTCCGGGGGGGGCCGGCGTGGGGCTGGCCCGGAGGCAGGCCGCCTGCCGGTTGTATCCTGATGGCCCGGGAGCTCCTGGGGAGCGGGTCTTATGGGTCTTCGCGTCATGGACTTGCCGTCGGCTGCTTCATCCTCCTTGGTGCATGGGGTTGGCTTGGCCCGGGGGACTGATGTGAAGGGCGGACACCACCGTAGCAGGTTGCGGGTGGGGTCCTTGGGGTTTGGTTGTGGAGGGCACGTTGGGGATCCAATGGTTGGGAACTCCTGAGGTTCACGGTTAGGGCCTGGGGAAGCTTCTCACCGCGACAAGTACTTCAATGTTTGTGAGGTATGGGGTGGGGGGTGGGGTTGGGAGGGTCTGTTGGGTAGTGCGGGTTTTAGATTAGGGGTTGACCGCCCTTTAGTACAGAGCTGGGCTTGGGCCGGGACGGACGCCGGAGTCCCTGGGTGGCCATTATGTCTTGGTTATGTTTCCTATGGAGGCAGATTCCCGGGGGACTAGTGGGCGATTAGCCACGATCAAAGTGTTGAGCTGGAATGTTCGGGTGCCCTAGATAAGATCAAGAGGGGGGCGATCCTGCAGTACGCGAAGAGGGCCTCGGCGGATGTGTTGCTCCTACAGGAGACACATCTGTTGGGGACGAAAGTGCTCTGCCTTCAACGCTACGGATACACACAAGTGTTTCATGCGGGGTTTGTTCAGGGTTCCAGGGGTGTGGGTATATTGGTACACAAGCGGGTTTCATTTGCGCATTAGCGGACTTGGGCAGACACATATGGGAGGTACGTTTTTGTTTTGGGGCGGATTGGGTCGGAGCAGGTGGTGTTTGGTAGTGTGTACGCCCCCCCTGTCCTGGACATTTGCTGAACAGCTCATGGCGCACTGGGCGGACGTCCCGGTTGTCCCGGGGACCATAGGAGGGGACTGGAATGATGTGATGGACCTTTCTAGGGACCGACAGGGGGCCGGGGGAGAGGGGAGGGTGGACGGACGAATCTTAATGCGCTGGTGGGTGGCCTGGCGTGGGTGGATGCCTGGAGGCGGTGCCATGGTATTGCTCGTGCGTACACGTATTTGTCGGCGGTGCACGGCTCCTTCTCCCGACTAGACTACGTTTTCCTATCGGGGGCCGCGGAGTCCCGGTTGGAAGCAGCGGAGATCCTTTCGCGAGGGCTTTCGGACCACTCCCTGGTGTCTACGGTCTTACGGATGGGGGGCGTGGGGCGGTCGTTTCGCTGGCGGCTTTCGGTGTGGCACCTGCAACAAAATGACTATAGGGTGCATATGAACACGGCGGTAGATCAATATTTGTCACGGAATGTGGGATCCGTGCCCAGGGCGGACATGTTGTGGGAGGCGCTGAAGCGGACACTACGCGGAGCAGATATCTCCTTCTGTGCGGCGGCCCGCCGTGAGCGCCGAGCGGGGCTAGTTCGGGCAGAGGCTGAGGTTCTGGAGTTGGAGCGTAGGGGCCGGGGGGATGGGAGTGCGGCGTATTGTCGGCGGCTACTTTATGCACAGCAGACATATGGCTCCCTGCTGCTCGACGAGGCACGTCCGGTGTGGCTAGCCACTAGGAGTCGAGTGTACCAGTGGGGGGACAAGTCGGGTGCAATGCTGCACAGGCTATGTCGGGGGATGTATCATACTCAGGACCTCCCGAGGATAGTGGACCCCGGGGGCACGCCCATAGTGGACCCGGGTACGCTAGCCAATAGCTTCGCTACATACTATGCAGGTCTATATAGTCCCTGCGAGAGCCTCACGGAGGCGGCCGTGGAGTGATTCCTGAGTGATCACCCTGTCACGGCGTCATCGGAGACGGCAAGGATGGCATTGGATCTTCCGCTAACGGTTGAAGAATCAGGGGAGGCGCTGGGTGGCCTGAACCCGGGCAAGGCCCCGGGCCCGAATGGGTTCCCGAGTGAGTTTTTTAAGCAGTATTTCCTACAATTAGGTCCGCATTATACGGCGGTGGTGGAGGAGGCCCGAGTGTGTGGATTGTTACCCCGGGACTGGAGGCATGCTGAGATTGTAGTGTTCCACAAGCCGGGCAGGCCCCCGGAGGAGCATGCCTCGTATCGTCCAATCTCCCTCCTCAATGTGGAGGCCAAAATTCTGGCGAAAGCCTTGGCCAGTCGTCTCCTGCCATACATTGCCTCGTTGGTCCATTCGGATCAGGCGGGGTTCATGCCCTCTTGAGCCACGCAACATAATATTCGGCGGGCCCATGTGGCGATCGCTGAAGTGCAGCGGTTGGTGGTCCCGACAGCTCTGTTGTTGGCGGATATGGATAGGGCGTTTGATTCCCTTAGCTGGCGCTATATGTTCCTGCTGCTGCAACGCTTGAACTTCGGGCCGCAGTTCCTGTCCTATGTGCGGCTTCTTTATACGGAGATTACGGCTTTGGTCAGAGTGGCAGGGGCTTCCTCATTGCCGTTCCCCGTACGGCGTGGAACACGCCAGGGGTGCCCCCTGTCCCCATATCTGTTTACCCTGGCCATGGAACCATTGGCGGTGTGGGTGCGGATGGACGCGCAGATCTCCGGATTTGAGTGGGAAAATGGCCTGGCCGATCGTATAGCCCTCTATGCGGACAATGTCCTCTTTTTCCTGACGGACCTCGACCGCACGGGGCCCCGGCTGCTCCGTATCATGCAGATATTTGGTGAGACGTCGGGTCTCTTCATGAACCCCCGGAAGTCCACCTTGTGGGTATTGGGGGGTTCGACTCAGCTGCAGGGGTGGGCGTCCTCGGTGCGAATGGCGGTGGGGGGGGCTTCAGTATTTAGGGGTGTTCTTATCACCTACTCCGGCGGTCTTTTGGGGGCGAAACGTGGTGCCCGTGTGGCAGCGTGTTTGTCGCGACATCAAATTGTGGTCTCGCATGCCGCTCACTATCTTTGGCCGGTCTGCGATTTTCAAGATGGTGGCTCTTCCTCGCCTGCTGTACCAGCTGCAGAATCATCCGTATGTGATTCCACCGGACTGGTTCTGTCGGGTGAACTCGACCCTGGGTCAGTTCCTGTGGGAGGGTGGGGTGGCACGAGTGGCCCTACGGACGTGCTTCCTCTCAACATATCACGGGGGTCTGGCAACGTCGGATCTGCTCTCTTATTATCATGCCTCCCACCTGCTAGTTCTGAACGAGTGGTGGTATGGGGAAGGGGGGGACCCGGCATACGCTGTGGAGCGGCGGCTCACGGCCCCACACACACACTCCATACTCTGCTTTATTCCGCCGTGCATCGGGCGCGTTTGCCACCGGTGACGCAGGTAGTCTTTCAGGTTTGGCGCCAGGCGCTGACGCGCATTGGGTGGTGGAACGTGATCACGCGGGAGACCCCTCTGTGGCACAATGGGCGACTACCACAGATGGCGGCCCTGGCAGGGTTTGAGGGGTGGGATCGGATAGGCATCTCCACCATAGGCGATGTGGTGCGGGGGTGCGCTCCGAAGTCCTTCCAGGATCTTCAACAAGAATTCAGCATGCCACGGACGCAGTTCTATAGGTACCTACAGTTTCGTCACGCACTCTCCCCCAGCCTGGCGGGCTTAGACTCCATAGCTGACTTTAGCCCAGGGGAGGCGAAGCTCTTTATGGGTGACCTCCAAGAGAAGAAAATCTCCAAGATATATTGAACGCTTGTTATCCACTGCGCCCCCTCGCTCCAGCAGCTCAAAGGGAAATGGGAGGACGATGTTGGGCCCCTCGACGAGACGGACTGGACGGATGCGCTGACCTCACCTCGGGGGGCGGCCATAGCTATCCGACTACGACTCATACAATTTAAATACCTGCATGGGGCCTATTTTACTCGGAGGAGCCTGTGGCGGGCGTGCCTTATTATCTCTCCGGAGTGTCTCCGCTGTGGACGGGAGGAGGGCTCCTTCTTCCACACACACTGGCTCTGTGGGTCATTGTCCCGGTTTTGGAGAGGGGTGTTGATACTCCTGCACGTTATGGAGGATATTGGTGGCAACATATACAAGAGACATTTACTGCTGCTGGGCCCTACACTGGCCAAGAGGGATATCGCCCGGGCATGGAAGGCTCCGGCGGCTCCCTCGCTGAATGTGTGGAAGAGGGGTCTGGACTTTAGTATGGGCCTGGAGCTCCCCATATTTGCAGCTAGGGCGTGCCCCCGTAAACATTACAAGATATTGAAGCGTTGGGCAGACTATAGGGTTCTCCCCCTGGAGCCGGTTCCCGAGGAGCGGGAGGAGGTGTCCATATAGTTCCCCGGGGGAGAGGGGGCGTGCGCAGGGACTGGGGTTGGATCTGTCAGGCTTATGCTCATTCAAGATGTCGTTTGTTGGATACGGTACGGTGCGGTCGGGGGGGGGGATCCGGGAGGTGGGAGGGGGGAGAGAGTTGGGGGGTTTGTTTTCATCTGAGATGCATTCCAAGTATCCTATTACGATAAAAATGTCAATGTCATTATTGGTGCAATGCTTGGGCCGGTACCCCTGGGACTTCAGGGGCCGGCAATGTATGTGTTTGACGAATAAAAACAATTATTAAAAAAAAAAAGATGGGTTCTTGGAACCCCCTTTATTCTGTGTTTTTACAGAGCAGGTTTGGTTAAAATAGTGGCTTTCTACTGCAAAGAGCTATAGCTAATTGGCATTGCCTGTTGACTCTGATCCCCCAAGTCCCATACCACCATGGGAGCGAGTAGTGTTTGTTTATATAGGACTATTGTCTTCCGACACGTTTTTGTTCCACTGCCATTCTCCTGCTTTTTAATGCCTTTATGACTTCACTTGCCTGTGGTCCTTACCACAGTTCTTATGGTGTAGTGTATGCTCTTGCTTACCTAAATTCATAGGTCTTTTCTCTCTTGTTGCAGACTAGCTAGTTCTAGTCAGTGACTTTTAGTAGGATCCATTTGCAGACCCTCCGGGTATGGTATTACTATGGTATCCGATTCAAAGGTAAGGACTCTGCGGCTAGATGTCTCTATCAGATGAACAAATTACTTCCCTTCGGTAACGCCTTATCTGGTAGAGACAAGATCTAGCTTCAGATTCCTTACCCGCCCTCCCATCCTCCCTGTTCTGCGAACTTGTTTCTTTTTGCCTAATAGGTCCCTTCCTTGGCATTAAGATACCTTCATTGGGGGTTCATAATTACTTGACACAAAAATGTCTCTTTATTGGTACACTGTTTTCTCAGGCAGTTTCTATAAGTGGCTCATTGTAAGGAGTATTAGATGGACTCTGTCAACATCACATCCGGTGGACGACATCACTATGGAGTTGCACGGTGCCCTCTACCGATGTGCAGGGGTACTGCTGAAACCCTTTCCAGATCTAGTCTGGCGCCTGGGGAGATTTCAAAGGTAAGGAATTTACGGCTAGATCCTGTCTCTACCAGGTAAGGCGTTGCCGAAGGTAAGTAACTTGTTCGTCAGCGCATCATGTTAAGAGGCCTGTTTGTGCAGCATGGTATACTTGGTTATTCCTCATAGGCAGTTCACCACCATTTATGAATCTTGAATATATTCGTGCTATGAGCAAAATCCTTGAACACTTTCACAAGCTAGAGCACATTCTTTTTTTAAATTTATTATCTGGGAGTCAGTCAGTCAAAAGTCTTTATTCGGTTTAAGTGCAAACCATAAAAGCATACTACAATATAATAGATAAAAGACAAATTTCATTTTAAATAATCTATAGCACCTATAAACATATAAAAACAGCTAAATATACAATTTAAATAGGAAGAACAATACCAGTTAAAAAACATTTAAAAGAGGACACAATTCATTTCCTCAAAAATCTAATGACAACAGATAAAAAATTCGCAATGTTAAAAGTTTCCCAAACATCGGTTAACATTTGAAGGTAGAGAAGAGCAGGTCTCACCTGCACAAAACCTTTGTTTTTTAAAATAGAGAGTAAGAAGCGTTTCCTAATATCAATAAAGTGCTCACAAAAGAAGAGAAAGTGTGTGATATCCTGTTGCGAAAAATTATCACAGGAACAAGGGCCGAGATCCTCAACCCTTTTCCAACCTTTCTTATCTCCAAACAATAGGTGTAATTGATTTAGTCTAAATCTGGTCAATAAAAAACGGTGATTTGCATTTGTGACATAACCTAGGTATGGTTCCATAGATGGTGTTGTTTTACATAGCTGGTGAGCCCTGACAGTAACCTTTGTCAGCTCATTTCCTTCCCGATCCATAGTAGCTATGTACATAAAGGTTTTCTTACACCATTTTATGTCTCCCTTTACTAGGGCTTCTGGTGAATGGTATAATTCAGGTCGACCCAACTTTTTTGCCAGTTTCTGAATATATTTCAGCCAGGGTATAGATGACCCATGATGTAGTAACATACAATCTCTCATGATCGTACGATTGAACTGTAGGTCCGGGTTTAACCAAATGCTGATCCATTTCAATAAAGGGGCCAAGGCAATAGAGTCTTCTACAAAACCAATTCCAAGCTCCTGATGAGTATTATAATTAGCAGTTGAAATCGGAACTGAAAGGAGGTTTTTAAAAACCTATCCTCAACAATCTGTATACTTTTAACATTTTTAATACCCCATACCTCGGCTCCGTACATTGCTAGAGAGAAGCATTTGGCTCTATATACTTGAATAAGAGCCTTCATTGGCCTAGCGCCTAACTTCCTAGCAAAGCCTAAAACAGCCACAGTCGCTCTAGATAAAACAATCTTTTTGGCTGTTATTTGGGTTACCCAGGAACCTTGATCATCAAAAAGAATGCCCAAGTAGGGAAATGATGATACCCTGGATAATGGATGGCCCCCACATTTGAAGGTTTTAATCTTTGAGGATTTTGGTCCAATGGCCATTACATGCGATTTTGAGAAATTGACAGTAAGATCCAACGCCTTCATGAAACCCGCGAATGAATCTAACAATAACTGAAGGCCCACCCCCGTTCTTGCAAGTAAGGCGGCATCATCCGCATATAAAAGTGCGGGAATTAGACATTTCCCTGCACGCGGAATATCATTACATGAGGTGATTAAAGCATTATCTAATTTGTTTATATATAGGGTAAAGAGCAGGGGTGCCAAAATGCACCCTTGTCTAACTCCATTAGATATGGGTATGTCTTCTGTACAGTTGCCCAATTGGTCATACCGAACCGTGGCCGATAAATCCCTATGTAAATCAGCTAAGAAGTAGACGATGTTTTTTTCTACTCCGTAGGATAGGAGCAAGGACCACAATTTTGACCTATTTACATGGTCAAAAGCCGATGATAGGTCCATGAAAGCTACCAATAGGACTCCCTTCTTGGCCACCGTATATTTGCCTATTAATAATTGCAGATTTATACATTGATCTATGGTGCCCATCCCTTTTCTGAATCCGTACTGAGCCATAGAGAGTGTTCCTGATTCCTCTAACCAACCAGTCAGTTGGGCAAGGACCACCCTACCCAGTACTTTCACTGAGGAATCTATTAGGGATATTGGGCGATAGCAACTCGGGTCACCTCTGTCGCCTTTTTTGTATATAGGTATTATAACCGATTTCGCCCAAGTGGGAGGAAGACCCAGTTGACAGGCATTAACAAAGACATTGTATAAAATTTTGGACCAAGTTGTTATGTCTGACTTAAAAAGGTCTGCCGGGACTCCATCGGGTCCCGGTGCCTTATTGCTTGTCATTTGCATGATGGCATGTGTAACCTCTAGTTCAGTAAAAGACAGAGTATAATTCTCCAAGTTTAGTGTAGGGGCCACCCTTGTCCCATCTCCATCGTACACCTGCTTAAAATGACTAAACCATTTTTTTTCTTGAATACCGCAGTCAAGCTCATTATTATTTTTGCCATGAAAAAAAGGCTTATTGACCACGGACCAAAATTTGGCACTATTTTTAATTACATCTGTAGATAAAAGTTCATTCCATGCTTCCTCCCTAATTTCATTTTTACGCTTACTCTGAGCCTTTTTATAAGCTTTCCTAAGTACAGCGATTTCAGTTTTGTCAGATGGCACAGCTTTCAATGCTCTCATTAACTTCCGTTGGGCTATTGAGCAATTATGATCAAACCATTTCTCCCCGTTCATGGGTTGCCCCTTCCATAGTTTTTTAAGGTCACTATTGACCTGTAAACAAATTTTACCATAGGCTACCAGGACCTCATCGCCAGTAATCCCATCTTTCAAACAGGTAGACATTTCCTCCCCAACCTTTCCCAACAAATTTTCGTTAAAGTCCTTTGGTATCGGCACCATTTCAGACGACGTGTTTGGTCAATGGGCCTTATATCCAAAATTCCAGCAGCAAGAGTGTCAGATTCTTTTCCTTAAGTCGTCAGACAAGGTCAACTGGACAGAGTTATGGTCACCATAAATAGACCAGTTGACCCTGTACTGACTCACACTATCTACTAGAATTGTACTAACAAAAATATAATCAATGGTAGAGCCCAGGCCACTTCCTTTGTATGTTGGGATTTCATCTGTATGATTAGCGGGATAAACCAAAGCATTTGCAGCGAGGAGCTCCTCTAAATACATACCCTGCGGGGTATGTTCAAAATGGATATTTTCTTGGTTTGATGGACGTAGCACAAATGTAAAGTGATCGTAACTGGTTGGTTAACCTCTCTTGAGACTGAGGGTTGGATCCATTGAATCTGTGAAAGATGTCACTGAAGGAGAACTGTACCTACATATTACTAACTTGGTTCTTCGGTACCACTGGATCTTTAAGATATTAACATGCCTAAAACCTAATATTAAGCAGTTAATCCGTTATAAACAAACAAAACAATGGATGATGATAAATAGAAAGAAGGCTCATCTTGCTGAAAGATGTTGGAGCACCTCCAGTCATATGGATGTCTATTTGTGCTGCCACCTGTAGACAGTAGTTTTGCTTCAAGTTTCTTTTGAAGCAAAAAGGATTAATACTAACCAAAATACGCCAAAGTTAAAATTGTTAACTAAAGTAGTACAGAGCTGTCCATTGAGATGAAATAACGTAATTTCATAGAAAATTGAAAGTTACATCAAGTAAGAAAATAGCACATCCATTTCAAAATGTGGTATGTCAAATTTTATGTTCCCAAAATCCTGTTCTCCCAAACACTAGTCGTAAATGTGTAGACACTAGAATGGATGTGTTAATCACAAGCACAGTTTTGCACACGGCTGATTCCTTGCAGAGAAAGATGCGTCAAAGGTGTGTATTCCTTAAACTGGTTTACCCAAATTGGTAAGCCTACATTTACAAAATGTAAAATAGTTTAGTTGGTCACCAGTGGCTATAAACAGCCCTCCAAATTCAAATTCTCAAGCATTTTGGTTGCTTCTGTAACACGTTTTGTTATTTTATAAACAACTTATTGGTGGAGCCTACCAAGCACAGTTTCATGAACTCCCAAAGGGATTGAAATCTAAATTCTCTGAACACTGGGGCTAAATAATGTTTTCTCAATTGGTATACACCAAGTCATATTGTTAATATATGAAATAGTGATTCTTGTTAATAGAGCTGAATCTACATTTGTCATTAGTGATTGTCTTATCTATTTGACAGGGTCAGATGGCACAAAAGTTTAATCTGATGGGATCTACCAACCCCTACATCTAGCACTCTGTACAGGGATTTTCACCACTTACCAAATAGGTTTGTAGTTCAAGGCCTATGACTTTCAACATGATAACCGTTTTAAGCTTTTTCAGGTGTTAAGTTTTCATTTAAGCTTTGTACTGAAACTTTGTTTTGAATTCATCTTTTATTAGTTAAGATGTTCTCCAAAGACAGTACCTCATGTGTTCAAATAGTTACAAACCACTAAAAGCATGTTTTAATCCAACATTAGTATGATATAGCTATTCGAATTATCGCAGCTAGACTAGTGGGGGCTCAATCTAAGTTTACTGACGTTTATGATCATTGCTTTGTCAGGATGCTTAAGAGACTGCCCGCAAGCCCAGCTCGACCATTCATTGAGGAGAAGTAGAACTTTATAAAACAGCATAATTGAGGACAAAGCAACAATATTTTAAAACCGAGACAGCTTCAACCACATTGACTTTACACAAAGGCAGAAGAGAAGCAACTTTTGTAGAAAGCATTGAATCACGAGACTGGCTAACCACATTCTCTTGGTGTTAAGAGACCGATTGTTAAAATAGGGTTAGTAGCTTAGTAATCTAACAGACTTAATGCCGAGCTATTGTAATGAGATGCAACTTTTTCCGCTTATAAACCTGGAATGCCAATGGAGACATTTTCCCAAGGTTAGAACTTTAGTCTTACTAGGGAGCCCAGCAACCTGTGTGATTTTCTTGGAGTCTGGTGAGTCAGAACTAAATTGTCAATGTTAGCTAATAATTATAAATATTTTGAGACCAGGCGGAGTTGCTGACAAGTGGGATACAAGGTCTGCCATATAACATGAAATAGGCAAAGAGCCAGTTTACTGCCCTTTTCTAGTTGGATTTCTTTGACAAAGCTCCTTTTTTTTTTTTTTTTTCTTTTTTTTGTCTGAAGTTGCACCCAGATGTAGAAAAAGTATTTGTTGCAAGAGAGGGATCTGTGACGATTTTAACCAATTTGCCCAAAACACAGCTCTTTATACAGTCAATAGTGGCACAGTATCCGTTTCTGAACCAAAGCACAGTACCTCAGGCTATTACTCATCCTAACATTCTTAGCAAATACCAGGCGCTTGTACGTAGAATCTCCGAAGTGGGGAATGGAGAGAAAGTAAGAGAGCAGAACACGGGACGTGAAGTGAACATTTTGTCGTCTTGAGATATTATTCTGCCAAGGGGATCTATATAATTAATGGTTAAAAATTGCGTCTAGGAATGCCCTATTTACAGTTCTTTTAACCTTTGGGACGTGTAGCAATATTAGAAAATAGGAGTATTCTTGGAGTATATTAGTGCTTTTGTTACAGTTGATTATTCCTTCCCATGTGGGTCACATGGCCTTTATTAGTACCAATAAGATACCTGTGGTGTTCTTTTGTTATAGGAACCCCACAAGTACTTTTGTTAAATTTATAGATTCTATACACCATGCCTACACAAAAACTGCACTAGATTTTTCAGGTCTGTCTTTTGTCCAACAGCTGAACCACAAGGAATTTTTCAGACATGTTGAATAAACGTTTTATATACCAACCCAAGGATGTATGTTTTTGACAATCATATAAATTAAAAGCAGTGATGGGCAAGCAAATTACCCCATGCAGGAGCTATCTGTTCTTCTTGGAGATCGTTATCCGTCTTGAAGTTACATTATAGGGGAGAAACCCAGTTAATTTGATTATGAGCTGCCATGGTACCTTATTCATTTTCAGAGTTTTCCCAATGTAATTTTGTTATGGCCCGCATGAGTCTACTCTTATTGTAGGCAATTGTATCTTCTTTTAAAAGATGGAGAGGTAAGAGATAATGGTTAGGATTGTTTATATTCGTTTGGCAAGAGTTTGAAAGCCATTATCAATCATTTTTAATGTGCTCTGCATTATTTCTTTGTCAGTCTTCCTAATTCCTTTCTGCAGCTTTTCTTTCAAAATATGCACATACTTCTTTCATAGCAGAATATATTAGGGTTATATATAAATATTTCATTTTTTGCATGCTGCATCCCCATTAAAATTACCTTAGTCCATATCTTCACTCACACTTTGATAGGTGTTATTTCACAGCATTCAAAATGGAATTGAATAGCCATCTCTAATATAACTTTCAAACACTGTACATAGTTACAGTCATGTGAGAATATCAGCCGTATCTCAAATCTGGTGTGTTTGCCAATGGACCAGCCCCTTTTGATGAAAACCTGTGCATACACACATCATTATATCTATTGGCCATAAGGGTATTCCATCTGAACCAAACGCTGTTGCGTTGTAGGTTCTATTCTGCACCACATCAGTTTTCAGTGCCAGGAATATTATTTTTTATTTAGCCATTGATGAAAAAGAAACAAAAATAGGTAGGACATAAGTTTCATACTAAGGTTAGAAATGTTAACATCACATGAATCCAATTCAGTAAATGACTACATTGTAGCCAGAACACAGATAAAGCAAAAAATAAAGGAAAAACGAACATATGGGAAACAAAGCAATTTTCAGACTGAAGTTTAGATTTAAAATAAACATCACAATCTCAGAAGGAACCATAATAAAGCATATATAAGAAAGTGACAGTGCAACGTTAATCCCATTGAAGTCTAGTCACATCCGATTACATTTAAGCCAAGAGCGGGGCCCTGTTGCCTTAGCCAGAGCAAGTTCCATCTCGTACACCTGTCTAAGTAAGACCCAAGCTTCATTAACATTTGGGTTGTCATTCTTGATCCAGGCTCTAGCAATACATAATTGGGCACATGCTATAATGATAGTAGCTAGCAGACTCTCATAACTAGTTACTTCATATTTAATCCCCAAGAATATTTCCTTTTCAGTAAGCTGAGAGTTTCGTCCAAGATGTAAGATGAGAACACTGGAGACCTCACTCCAGATTATATTAAGTCTAGGACAGTCAACATGTGCCTTAAGTCTGCAGCTAAAAGTTGCCATTTTGGGCAAAATGACTTAACGGAAGATCGAGATGTCACCCACCTGAAGATAATCTCTGGAATGTAATACAGCATAAAGACTGTCCGATGCTGTTGTAATTTAAATTAACAGAGGTTACTACTCGATCTAATGTGCCCATTGACTCCTGTACTTCCTCAACCGGAACGTCTGCTTTAAGAACCCAACTTAGTTTAGTAGCTATCTGTGAGCTATCATCACTAGCTGCTGCAAGGAATTTCTGGTAGTTTCTGGTAGGCTGCACCAATTGTACCTCGAACAGGGCTCATATATATTCCAGACAATATTTCTGACAAGTTTGGCATTACTAATACCCTTTGACCTCGTAGAAAAAAAGTCCCTTATTTGCAAATATTAAAAAAGGTACTTTATGGAAGCCCAAATTCATCTTTCAATACAACGAAGAATCGAACCCCCCCCCCCCCTTTCATCATACAATTGTCCTTCTCTGTTAATGACCCTACGTTGCCAGCCTCTTCCGATAGGGTCCTGAAATAAATCGGGCAACACAGAGTTGCCCCAAAGCACCGTATATTGATGCAGCAAGGGCAAAGAGTATTTCTTACTAATTTCTTGCCAGATCCTGGTGATGTCTCTAACTACCTTAAACATGGCACGCTTAAAGTAGTTGGGATCAGAAGTCTTGCATAACGTGAACTCGACAGACAGTCCGAAGGCTAACTGTTAAGACAACGGGCTGGTCAGCATCCAGCCCGTTAAGCAAGCCCCGGATACATCCTACAAACGCAGCCCAGTAGTAAAGCCTAAAGTCTGAGAGCTTAAAACCCCCTTGTGTATAGGGTAATTTAATAAGCCGAAGAGCCCTCCTGGCACGTCTACCCCCAAATGAAGCTGTCTATGACACCGTCTAATCACTTAAAAAAAGACCATGGGACCCGCAGAGGTATTGAACAATATAAATATAAGAATCTAGGAAGGATATTCATGCTTATGTTGCATCTCCTATATATACTGAGAGGGAGCTGATGCCAACTATGCAATTTAGCCGAGACTATTTTAGAAGCGGCTTGTAGTTCAAAGATACAATGTCATCAACTTGTCTTCTGAGACATATGCCTAGATAAGTAGCGGTTTTCGTAATCCCTAATGCGGGAGGCAGAGTTTCAGGTTGGAAATTTAGTATTGTCTGAGTTTTTGCTAAGTTTAGCTTGTAGCCGGAAAAAGACCCGAAATACTTGGCCTCTCACATGATATCAGGTATAGCGTCTCCTGGGTTGGCGGAGAAGACGGCGATATCCTCTGCGTACGCAGTTACCAGAGGTTCCACACCATTAAGACACACTGGGGAGATCCCTCCATTCTGCAACAAATGCCTTATAAAAGGCTTAATGTAAAGGGAAAATAATAGAGGGGAGAGTGGGCAACCCTGCTGTGTACCCCCTTGAACAGTGAAGAGGGCGGTTGTCATGCCATTCAACTTAATGGTTTCTACCGGGTTTTTATACAGTTTCTGCACAGAGGAAATAAACCTAGAACTGAGGCCAAATGTTGCCATGGTAAGCCAGAGTGCCTCCCAGGCAACTCTGTCAAACGCCTTTTCTGCGTCAAGCATAGCCATCCCTGTCTGTTTGTTGAGTTGGCCAGAGACATCAAAGGCAGCAACAGCTGTGTTGTTATGAGCCGTCGTGTCTGCCAGGGACAAAGCCATGCTGCTGCTCCGAAACGAACTGATGGATAAGAGAATTGTTTTTGCATCTGCATTAATTAGGAATATTGGCTGATAAGAGCCTCTGTCATCAATTGGTTTCCCCTTCTTAGGGAATACCACAATATTAGTAGTACTCCAAGAGGCAGGAGCATTATGCCCCCCCCCCCCAATAGTAATACCAATACTCAACTGCATGAAGACAGGTGCTAAAATATCCCTAAACATTTTGTAAAATTTGAGATGGATGGTATCCTCGCCAACCGCCTTTCCTGAAGGTAGAGACCTAATAGCTTCCTCAACCAGTTCCATCTCTTTTTGTAATCCTATAGAGTCCAGAGGGTTGAGAGGAGGCAAATGACTCTCCTGCAAGTACTCAAGAAAAGTGTGTTTAATAAATGAGGCTGACTCACAATATAGGTTGGCATAAAATAATCTAAACTGGTCAACTCTATCCGGTGGCTGAGTCGAAGACAGACCGCCATCTCCTTTAATCAATTTAATGTTGGATCTAGCCCAGCCCTGTGTCGAGTTTAGATCGGACTTCTAGGAGCCGAAGATATATTAACTGCTCCATTGGATCCCTTGCTACAATTGTCCTTGCATGCTGGGATTCCAAGTCTAAGTAGTCAAGACGATCCTGTTCTGCCTCTTGGGTTGCCTGCCGATTTTGTGCTATGATGAACACGAGAGTAGCCCCTCTGACAAAGGCTTTCATAGTATCCCATACCGTTGAGGTAGACGCAGTACCTAGATTGTTACTTAAATATTCCCTCAATGCTCATCTTATGTGTGCCTGATACTCAGAATTGCTAAATAAGTGTCTAGGAAATGAAAAACCCAGAGGAACTTCTCTGGCCCTGAGGTGCTTCTGCAGGGTTAGCATTACTGGATTATAGTCAGATGTAATTTTGGGACAGACCTCTCTCTGTGCGTTTTCCAATAATGACCTCTTTGTGAGAAGTTGGCCTGGTGTATGCTGACTACTAATTAAAGTGGGCACCTTGTACCAGTCCAAACAACCCTTATTGATGATTAGGTTAAAGACAACCTTTATTGAAAGCTATGCTAGTGGTAGCTATGGAGAGCAGCCTTCAGGCTAAGTCTCGAAGGAATAGGAATGTAAAGCAGCTTGTTTTACCAGTGTAAAACCTCCTGAATGACCAAATGAAATGAGAACCACATAAGGAATATATAATATATATATATTTATTACTAAACACTCTCTACTAACCTCTTTATGAGATCAGAGAATAAAGCACACAGTATTAAATCACTAGAACGACAGTAAATAGCACAATACACAGTGGGCTCCAGGGGGAGACCAAACCATATACTAAGAAAGTGGTATAACAACCACAACTTGACTAGACACAGTGCCTAGAGCATGTAGAATCGCTGGGACCCCAAGGAACCACCCAAGGTAGTGTCATAAGGGACCCACGGAGGACGGGTGCAGTGTGAGAACACAGACGCGAGTTCCGTACAACTCTATAAGAAAGTCGCAGTTGGAATTTTAAAGATTAAGGACACTTCTGAGAGGACTTTAAGCAAACCCAGCTAAACATATAAGGTTCTAAGGTCAGCACCCTTGAGAGTACCGAGATACCCATGTTACCTATCCCAAAGGAGTCGGGTGCATATGGGTCAAGTGATGTCGGAAACCTTCGTAATTTTCACTGGCGTGATGCGGAAAAGTGCTGCTGCCATGGAAATGAAAAGTGGCTGGTGTGATCCAAGCCTGGATCGGAGCTGAGAAGAACCTGAAAGCAGAGGGGACATAGTCTGGGTCACTTGACAGTGACCAGGGGCACGATAGATGAATGCCCACCGATGTCGGGTGTTTCAGGTGAGAAGAGGTGAAGCTTGACTCTGCAGTCACGGGGACCAGGAGACGTCGACGACAACCAAAGTCCGGAGGTGAGCTGTCCCATGAAGGATGTAGAGTGCTGGGGTGGGGGTCAGTGTCCGGATTGAACACCAACAAGCCTTGGCAACAGCAACCCATACGGTCAGGAGAAAGATGCTTCGGTGAGGACCAGCAAGGTCCTGAGTACTCTCAAAGCTATAGAGAGTCCGGGCATGTCTGGAGCAACCAGGAAAGCCCACAGAAAGTTAAAGTTACCTTCACAGGGACCCCCAGGTCGACGGACCAGGGATCGCGAACGGACCTCGAGCTGAATAACAAAATACCAGCCCACGGAACACTCGTGGAGTGTAGGCCGGAAATCTTCAGTGGAATTACTGCTCTGGGTCATGACTACAAGTAGCCCAAAGCACAGCCTCAGGGGTCGCCAAAAAGCATATGCTGCTGCAAATGTACGCAGTGCACAGGGGTTCAGGTTGCATGGTCCCCACGAGGGATACATGCCTCAGAAGTGCTGAGAGCACAGATCAACCTCAGAGACCTTGGGAACCCCCACCTCCTGTGTTGCAGAAATCTTCGGAGTCCTCAGGAGCTTGGGAGATGCAAACCGGTCAGATGCGTTTCAGATGCCTGCCTTGCAGGGGAGTAACTCCTTTACTCCAAGGGAGATTCTTCAGGCACCAGCATTGTGCAGATCGTCAAACTACTTGGTTACTGTAGCAGAGTTTTGTCCAGGTAAAATCTAAAGTCCTGTAGTCAAGGGTTCCTACTTTATACCCAAGGAAGGGGTGGGACAAACTCTGGGGACCCACCTATGGGAGGGTCAGGACAGAGGGGTGGCTACACACATGTCCTTTGTCCAGTTTCGCGCCAGAGCAGGAGCAAATGGCTCCTGCAACCGGTTTGAGCTGGACTATGCACAGGGACACCAAATGTGCCCCCAGTGCAGACATCAAAGCAGTCTGAGTGCACCCACCCAGCCCCAATACACTAAATCCTGCCTGGGAGGTGGTCACACCTCCCTGTGACAGGAAACCTATTGTCAGGCCTTCCTCTGCTCGAGTTTCATCCAGCAGCAGGAGTGCAGACCCGTGTCTGTGGCTGGCAGCATCCATTGTTTGATGCCAGGGTCGAGAAAGCTGGTACCGGGTGTACTGGTGTTGTCACATATGTCCCTTTAGGAGGGTGGAATCATACCTCCCACACCAGATTCCAAGGTGTTTGACACCAAACACGACATGTTTCCATGCAGCCGTTTTAAAGTTAGCATTTACTGCGATGTTATAATGCACTTAAATATATATGGTTGGCTGCATCACAAACCACCCCAGAATATAGGTTCCGTAGGTTACAGAGGGGCTCTGCCCATGCAGGTGCACCCTCTCACATAAAACCCAGCACCCTGCCTTCAGGATTGATAAGGCCTGCCATAGGGGTGACTGATAGGTTATATGTTCAGTGATATGGAGTAGATATAGTGATCCTATATCTAAGTAAGGGGTGCATGCACCACCTTACACAGGCTGCTGTAGCAGACCTGTGGTGTCATTTTGAATGGTCTCCCAGGGGTAGCATAATACATGCTGCAGCCCCTGAGAGGCCTCTGGGGTACCTATGCCCTGGGTACATAGTTTACCATATACTAGGGACTTATAGGGGTACCCCAGAATCCAATCTGGAGTGTACCTAAAGTACATGCGATCAATTTAGAGGAGAAAGCAGCTAGGCTAGGGTCCTGGATAGTAGGATCCGAGCCAGACTAAGTCAAAAACAGTGAAACGTCAGCAACAAAGTGGGGGTAACTATAAGAAGCAGATCCTACTCTTCTACACTCGTAATACAAATCATGTCAATACGGGAGTACTGTTTGTGTGGGTGAGAGTAGAACTTAATACCCTGGCATCGTTGGAAACAGTGTCCTCCAGGCATCATCAAGCTGATGTATATGCAGTAGTTCCTGCACAGCTGCCCTAGTCCTTACCATTCTGGCTCGTATTTTACTATTAGTAGTATCTATTTTATTATCCATAATACAGTTAAAGTCGCCCATGATAATCAAGTCCCCGGCCCTCCCCAACAATTCGGAACTTAAGTGGTCAAAGACATCGGGACGGTCCGTATTAGGGCCATACACTAGACAAATCGTAGCCTTGCGCCCGATAGCAGCTGAGCAATTGCCCATCTTTCCCTAATATCGGCTGATGTGTGCAGAACAGTAACCGCTAAATTCCTGGATTTCAGTATAGCAACCCCACGGATAGACTTCTTGTGAAGTACATATTAGTGTGTCAAACCCAAGCTGTCTCAGCAGTGATCTATCCTTGTATGTAAGATGAGTCTCGGTTAAGACAAGTAAATGGAGTTTGAATATGCGAAGTTTCTCCCCAATTAGTCACCGCTTTTGAGCTTGATTTAAGCCCTACAACGTTCCAACACAAGTTTTAAATCAGACATTGCATAGTTTTATTCCCGCCGCCTCCCATCTGATTCCGTCCTCTTGCCCCTTTTGTTCTGCGGCTACATTTCTAAATGTTGTTTGGCTACTTAACCTCCTCCAGCCCCCACCACCCCATCCCAACCCTTCAACAGCATGATGAAAAGCTGCTATCCGACAATACCACCCCCACCTGACCCCTACTGGACCCCCCGGTACCTGCAGAAAGGATTCATTCCCTTCCCTACTGTCGATGACTGACAGCCTGAGGAGAGCACCTCCCCCCACAGACCTGCAGACCTCCTCCCCTCTGTGTCCCCCACCAGTGTGTAAGAAAAAAAGTGCATAGAGTAAGAAAAGAAAATATTTGAGATATTTGAAAAAGTAGGGCACTGAGAGAGAAGAAGAAAAGAAAGCAGCTCTGTGCTCCTTTTGAATGCCTTGCCTTCTCTTCTCTATGCATTTAGACAGCAGATTCAGACTGCCATTTTGAGAGTGCTGGTCTAGCAGCATGTTCAGTATAGAAGTAATGCAAGTGTCTGTTTTTAATAATCTTTAGGCAGGCTGGTTCCTGCAAAAAAACTTGAGAGCAGACTGCCTTGAAGGGATCCATGAACTGACAAATCTTCCACCGCTTGTCCATTGTAGATTTGCACAAGTCTGAATGCACAAACATTGAGATCATATCTAGTTTGACAGGGGTGGAAGGGCAGGCTTTGATATAACTTGCTTGACGCATCAAAAAATTGCCCAGGAAGACCAGAATCGGGCGTTGGCGAGATGACTTGGGTAGATTCCCTTGTGGAATAGTGAGAGATAATCGATGCGCCCGTTGGACTTGAGTCCATATCCCAATCCGCCAGATCTGGGAACACTTGCTGAAATAGATTGACTACGTACGCTCGTGGGTCAGAACCTTCCCTCCCTTCTGTTATACCGAAGATCCTTAGATTATGTCGCCGTTAGTGATTTTCAAGATCCTCGACTTTAGCCTGTAGGAATCCCATCTGAGTCTCACAAGTTTTAACTACTCTTGAGGTGAGGGTGTTGACTTCTTTGACTGCTGCGACCCACTCTTGCAAATCTGTAACTTCCAAGGACAGTGAGGCGACCTTAATGGTGACATCCGTCAATGCCTGCTTAATCTCCCTGCTATCCACTTTAGCTTGGAGGTAGTACTCTTGAGCCTAAGCTTTCTGGATAGATAGTGCCTGCAAGATTGTAGATTGGGAGGGCTCCTCATGCTCGAGAGATTGCAGGTCACCAGTAGATTGCCCTTCCATAGGATCGATATGCTCCGTTCGATGTAGGGGGGCGGATGCAGAACCAAGTGCTTCAGGATCTATGCCCGGGTTCCCCTCAGAGCTGCCTGGTTGAGCCGTTAGCAAGGCCACAATGTTCAGGCGAGAGTGAGAAAGTGATAAAGGGTCTCCCGCCTCAACGGCCGAAGATGCTGTAGCCTCCATATTGCCAGAGTTAGAGAGTTGAGAGATGATGGCTTTAATCTCTCCTTTAGATGCAACCAATTTGCATAGAGGACTAAAGTGAGGACCAGCCTTGGTGCCACTCGAGCACTGTCCTTGAGTCGCCCCACTGCTGTAGGAAGTGGGGGTTTAGTGTGACCGCGGCCTTTGCCACCTTTACCCCCTCTGGAGCATTTGGGATCTTTCGCCTTTTAACACTTCTCCCCCGCCGGGGTGCGTGCATTTAATATACTCGACTCTGGGATCTCGTCAGTCTGGCCAGCCTTATCGGCTGCATCCATCTGCTGAACCGTGGACTCTAGCTGGGCACAGGCCTTAGTGTCTGAGAAAGGATTAGCAAGATGGATATGCCCAGAACCTGCAAATGACTCTGTTGTAGTTGGCATTCCAATGTATATAAGGATAGAGAGAGACCCCTTTCAACACCAAGGGACTGGGATACTATTAAGTAGGTTTAGAAAAACACTATCCCTTAGAGTATAATTAGGACAAATAGTACAATAGTAAAACAAACCTTTACATCACACAATGGTTCCTTCACATGTATTCAACACCCTTCTATATTCCTGAGAAATATTTGTTATACCACTCCAAATTTATCACAAATACTACTTTTATTTAAAACATTTGTATACAATTTTCAAGTCTTTAAAAGTCACAAACTATATGTGATGTTGACAATATACTTTGTCATTCGTACAGCATCTCATTTGGAACAATTTAATAACTTCGCTTTGATGCACTAAATCTTTCAACATCTATAAAGCCAAGTATTCCCACGGATTATGCCACAAATTGCGTTGACTCGTTTCGATGGTTTCTATTACTTTTCCATCTTTTTCAAGACCATAAGTAATTCAAGTCTCTCTGTGCACCTCGTTATATATTCATTGTACACACCCTGATAAATGAAGGTACTAATCCCCTACTGTTGTTCAGCTCTATTATTTGGACAGTTCCTTCCCCCCTTCTTTCTACTGATGTGTTTTCATTAGATTCAATATACCTCTCTTATAGGTTGTGGCTCACTGTTGGCTCTCACGGTTTACTCAGTTTGTACAGCACTTATAATGAGAGGACTTTGTGGACCCTTTACCTTCATAAATCTTAACTTAATGTTCGGCAGAAATGCACCATATAAATGCGCTCCCCTACACCTCCCTTACAACAGCTGAGGGACCGAAGGCTACAAGTCTCCTCCAGAGCTGACTCAATCCACCATCTTCCTTCCTCCCATTACTAGGAATATTTAACAATCATTTAAAATCCGCCAACTGTGCCAAATTATTTTTTGCAATTAAAGACACCATTCATTCTGTAAAAGATGCAAACTTCATGCATGTAGTTTGCTGAACCATATTACTTGATAATGTAATTTCTCTGGAACTCATGCATGCCCTAAGCCTGTTATCATTTCACTTAATTTGCTAAAACGTAGCTCCCCCATATTCTTTTTTCATTTATACTTTCTAATATAAATAACCTAGTTCTGCAAATAAATCCATTAACTGGGTGGATTAACTAAACCTGTGATTTGTGATAAGAATCTTTTTCAGTTGTTCTGGTTCTTGAGAATAATAAAACGTGGATCAATCCTGTAATCACTGGTAAAAATAGGAAAACCATCTCAAAATGTTTAGGACTGTTTACAGCTCCAACTGAATCTAATTATATATTTCTCTAGGACTGTTAGATTGATGAATGTAATGGTGGCTGTTGATGATTTCCTGTATTGCGTAGGGACCTTCATTGTCCAATGACGCATGCAACCTCAAACATTCATTACTTGTTTAACAGCATGTATGTCCCATGAATTTCCAAAAGGACCAGGAAGTGCGTCAAGCAGGAAGATTTTGAAAATGTAGAGCATTTGAATCCTTTGTCTGAACCATAATTTGATACGGAACTTTCCCAATCAACACCACCAGGCGTAGGATACATCGTGATGTTTACGACATGATAATCCATTTTTACGCGGTGACCCGAAGAATGCAGATGCAGTTCCTGAACCAAAGTCAGTGGTGCTGTTTTATCAGGAATGTCGTTCCCATGTACCGATAGCAAGATTATAATCAATTTAATAATCCACATTAGAATGGAAAGAACTTCAATAGCAATCCAGATATATAGTCCTGTTGAAAAGAGGTACCTATCATGGAACAACAAGCAAGAATCCATTTGTAGTGACGAACTGCAGAGTTGATTATTTCAAACCCGAATCAATAATTTTTGCGTAGCACCATTTCTTGCGGTATCATTTCAACTGTTGTGGTTTATGTTGGTTGTTGCAGAGATTGCAATTGTTGATATCACATCATCAGGGTCACTCGCTGAAACTGGCATTTGTATTGCATCATTTGATTAATCAGTCGGATTTCAATATGTCTGTACTGTTCTTGGGGGTGGATCCTCCAGAATAAGGAGAGTATGCATTGACCTACTCCAAAAGCACTTATGGAGGTCTGCTGAACAAAATCGGCTACATTGTGCTTTTTGATCTGATCGATTAACACTTTCCTGTTTTTCTTTGCACCAGGAAGCTGTGGCAACATTCCTGTTCTATCCCAAGAACTCGAACAGGTGGTCTGTACGATGGTCCAAAGACTTGCTTTTGTGATGGATGTATTTATAACCACAGATTCCTCACCATGTGAATATTACCCAGACATCAGAATGATTCCAGACTAGTGTCAGAAATCTCAAAAGCAGTACTACTGCGCAGGTTGGTAGCTTTGTGTGGGTCTGTATCAACATCGTTCCACTCCAAAAGTGATGAACAGAGCGACATTATGCACCCCTCGTGTGCTGAAATCAGTTCCTTTCTCTCTGGGTCTTTAGCCATTGATCCAGATCTCTATTCTTTTAGTCTGACAAGATTTTTGTAATCATTTTCACAAAATTTTACCAGTGTGCGAGGGAAATGTCCTTGCCTTAAATTATGACTTAAACCTTGTTGGAACTGCTGCAAACAGATGTCTGTTACAGATTCCCCCCCTTCCCCCAAGTTTTGCCTCTGATGCACAGGGTCAGAACATGATTCCAGGGCCTACTCTAACTGCATACAGATGAACCTGAAGACCATATGGGATTGTGAAGTGAAGCTCTACATTAAAAAACACTGCGAGACTCCATGCTGTGACCAGACAAAGTCAAAAAGAAGGTCCTGTTCCTTTCCAGCTCCTGTTCTCCAAGTCGTTCCCACTGCAGATTATTGTTGCGGTCAAAGTACTCTGGAAAGTCAAAGAAGAAAAACAAGAAATTCAATAGGGCCCCTTCTGGCCATCCTAGATCACCCGAGAAGGTGCAAGGGCTTGAGCATGCCACTCTGTCTCACTATTGAACTCCCGAGGAGCAGGTTCAGAGTCTGATGCCAATGCATCTTGACTTCCAGGTTCATTGGCGACCACATGGCTTTCAGGGAAACCTAGCTGCACATTGTGGGCATGCTTCTGACTCTCTCTGGCATGGCTTTGGGCCCCAAGGATCCACAGGGGCCAACAGTCAGACTTCTGCTGGAGGGTTCACCCATGGCGCTTTCTGTGCCTCAAACTTGCCTTAGGTTTCACACTGGCTTTGGTATTGGCACCACACTCTGAACCAGGTCAGTCGATGATGTTAGTGCCGAAGAAGGATCAACACCATACAGTGGTCTCTGACTCCAAATTGAACTCACCCCGACCTTGGCTGGGGCCGCGCTCCGACGGCAGTAGAGCACAGCCCACTGGCTATCAATTGTATTCGAACACACTACACTTACTATGCAGCCACACACACACCACATCAACATTTTGGCTTCAACTCTGATCAAAGCCAGATTTCTGAGGATAATTGTTCTACAATACAATGGAGATCATCACTATGAGGAACTGCAGGGTGCTAGTGGCTTAGACACGTCTCCAAAAACTGGATTAGTCTCTCCTCAGATCCTGGGCTAAAAGGGCTGCCGAGGTCGATGACCTGAAGCTCCCCGCTATGGAGGTTACATCATATGTTCTAATGGAGATCCTTCAGCCTAGCCAGGCTCCTACCAAACTACTCTTAGGCCCTTACAAATACACTCATAGCTACTTGAGCAAACCCATATTCTGGCTACTACCAAACGTCTCCTGCCATTTAATGAGGCCCTTATAAATACACTCATGGCTACTTGGACAAACCTATAGTCTGGTCCTCTGTTCAACAGTCAGGTTGCTAATCATCCTATACCAGTTTCAGCTGACCCTGGGTTTCTCACACAGCATCCAACACCAGAGTACTTGGTGGTTCAGGTGTCCACCAGTAAAGTCATAGGTCCCTGGAGTCAGAAAACGATGTTTTCTGAAATAGGATGCAGTGCTTCTCACTTACCTGTGATTATACTTCTGTACCAAAGATAATTATACGAGATCCCACAGGCATCCAACACTGTTCCTTATTTCTAATTGAATTTAGTGCTGTATAAAAAAAAGTATATACAAGTTTTAAGGGCTGTATCTCTACTAGAGGGGAAGATATAGAGATGGCAGTGAGGAAGCTTCAGGTAGGGTGTCCACTAGAAATATTGTTGCTGAAGATGAGTAACTTTTTCTTCTGATGGATACTTCTACCTGCAAATTCCTCGTCTTTGGGTACATTCTTAAGCTACAACTTGGGGGAGGAAGTAGAGAAACGTTGTACTTGTATAAGAAAATCTTGAAGTACAAAACCGGCAAAGTGTACGTCTCATCTAACTTCTGAAATCAAACCGTAATATTTCACAGAACCAAGTAGCCGCTTTGCATCCACCCTTAATTAGAGCTCTTGAGGAAGATTTAGCTCTGGTGGAATGAGCTGTTATCCCTTCAGATGGATTTTTTTTATTTAGCCAAGGCATAACAGATCTTAATACACAGAATAATTCACCTGGAAAGCATATGTTTTGTATTGCTTTAACCTTTTTGGAACCAGTATAGCCAATTAACAGTTGGTCATCTGATCAGTCCTTAGTGCGGTTAATATAATAGTTTAGTACTCTTCTAGGATCTAATATGTGCAGTCTTTCTTCATGAAAATGGGGAGGAGGACAAAGGGTTAGTAGTGTGATGGATTGTCCCAGATGAAAATGGGACACCGCCTTAGGCAGGAAAGCTGCCTTAGTTTACAGCACCAACTCCCGTCAGAAGAAGCACATAACGGGGGGTGAACAGAAAGGGCTTGAAGCTCATTAACACATTCAGTGAAGTAATAGCAGTCTTAAGGGTTAGTAGTCCCAGTTGACAAATGTGTAGGGGCTCAAACAGAGTCCTCTTGAGAAATGTCAAAATAAGGTTAGGATCCCATTGTGCCATAATGAGTGGGATTTGCGGACGCAATTGTCAAATCTTTCAGGAATATTGCAACCCCCGGAGTTTTAAAGAGTGGGTTGGTTAGACAAAGAAATGCTAATTGGGCTGAAAGATTACCCTTCCCAGGAGTTACCACGCTGCCTTGTTGAGCTAACAACAGCGCAAATTGTAGTACTTTGGAGAGGGATGCTTTAAGTGGGTCTATCTCTCAGTGCACCAGGAAAGAAATTTGTTTGGATACATTTGATAGAAGGACATCATACAGAAAGGATCAAGCCCACCACTTCTGGTGGGATCTGAAATGTATTCTGATCACACCATTCAACTCCACGCATGAAGGTGTAGACTGAAGATTGGGTTGCAGAATATGTCCTCTCAATTGAGGCAACAGGTATCTCTGAGTGATAGATGAAGAGGGGCTGTTAAAGTGAGGTGCTATAGATCTGTGTACCACACCCTTCTTGGCCAATCAGAGGCGATGAAAATGAATTGAGCCCGAACTTGGCAAATCTTCCATAGAATTTGAGGAATCAAGCGTATGGGATGAAATGCATAGTGAAGTGGAAGTTTCCATTGCAACTGAAACACATCCACCAGTGCACTTTGCTGCGGATAGTGGAGGGAGGAGAACTTCCTGTAATGAACAATGCTCTGAGTTGTGAATAGATCTACCGGAGGTGTGCACTCATGATCCGCAAGATGCCACCAACTGAGACGTTTGGCTCTGCTGTTCAAGGCGCCTGACAAGTGATTAGTCACCTGCCATATCGTGTGTTGTTGTGCCCAGATCCAGAGCCTCAGGGCTTCTTGACAGACAGCCTGAGACCTTACTCCCACTTGTTGCTAAGATTCCACATTGTGGACATGTTATCGATTAAGATTTGGATCCACTGACCTCAAATAAATAGAGAAAGGCTTTGAGCCTCAACCGGATAGCCCTCAATTCCAGCTGACTGATGTGTAACCTCTGCTATTCTGGAGACCAAAGGCCTCTTCACTAGGTCCTCTAGATGCTCACCTTACAAAAAGGTGGAGGCGTCCATTCCAACTATGGTCACCACTGAAGAGGGCCAAACCCTACCCCCCTTAAGTGAGATTGTCCTCTTTTTCCCCACCAGCTTGATTCTACTGCAGCTTGCTTGGAGACTGTAATGAATTCCATCATGTCTTCACGATGTTGGAACCACTGCTTGTCCTTTCAATTATCCTCTGTGTTGGAGGAAAAAAAGGATTTTGCTGCTGTTGCTGCCCTTGGGGTTGTTGTTTGGGAAAACCCCATGTAAAGTGACACATTTTTCTGAAAGGACAAAAAGAACCATAGGTTTCTAGTCCAAAAGGTCTAGCAGTGGCTCTACTCTACTTAAATGGTTCCAAGACAGAATCTTGACTAAAATGACATTCCCCATCAAAGGGAAGGTCCTTTAAGGTGTTCTGAACATCCATGGAGAACCCTATAACTCAGAGCCAGGAATATCTTCCAAAGGTAACAGATGAAACAAGGGCTTTAGCTTTAGTCAGCAGTGACTAAGCAGGCTTTCGCAATATGTTTAGAAGCATGTTCTCCATTTTTAACCACTTCCTAAGAATTGTATATTACCTCGTATGGTAAGTTAGCTGCAACTATGAAGACATGCAGCATTAATATATTTGAGTGTGAGACTTCCTGCTGAAAATTATTTCTTACCCATAGTCTCCAATTGACTTTTCAATTCTCTATCTGAAAGGTGTATTTGTAATGCACTTGGGGTAAGATTTGAGGTTGCAAGACATCACTGTCATCGCCTGCGCCAATGATACCCAACTCATCCTCTCCCTGACAGGCAAGACAACCCCCACCAGCACCAACTGCATGACCATGGTCCGAGATTGGGTGTGAACCAGCTTCCTGCAGCCCAACTCTATCAAAATGGAGGTACTGATCATTGGCGACAAGACCTCCCTATGGGACTCCATCTGGTGGCCGTCAGACCTAGGACTAATACCAACATGTGCACTCAAAGATCACGCAAGAAATCGAGGGATCACCCTAGATGACAAGCTCAACATGACTGCTCAAGTGAATGCAGTGTGCACCTCCTCCTTCCACATCCTGCGCATGCTACACAAGATCTTCAAATGGTTTCCTCAGAACACCAGATGGACCCATACACAAGCACTCATCACCAGCAGGCTGGACAACAGCAACATGCCAGAATCTCCAAACAACTCTTCATGGAGTCCTGACCATCTAGAACACTGCTGCAAGCCTCATACACCACCTCCCATGCTGCACCCACAACACACCACACCTCACCTCAATAAGCTTCACTGGCTCCCAATTCACAAGCACACTCAATTCAAACTTCTCATGTCCACATACAAAGCCCTACACAATACAGGACCACAATACCTGAACCTCTACATACACTTTCACCAACGCACCAGACACCTACCCTGTGCCTCACTCTGTCGCACACATTCCCCGCATCTGTAAAAGCAAAACTGGAGTTCGCTCATTCTCCTACATCACACCCAAGACATTAAATATCATCCCTAAACACATCAGAGCCTCCTCTTCACTTCTTGAGTTCTGCAAGAAGCTGAAGATCTGCCTCTCCTTATAAGCAACTTGGGGACCACACACCTACACAAGTAACTGAATACCCTCTCGGGTAATTAGTGCGCTATACCATTCAATATACCATAACAAATTGAGGAACTCTGAACCACTACGCTGATCAACTGGGGACACTAAAGGTTTTGAAAGTGGCTTCTGTAATGCTTCCATCAAAGCTTCATTAAATGGAAGCAAGAGTTTGCTGGTGTAGGGACCAATCTCAAGCTCATATGTTAGTATTATGCTCCACTGCTGGTGGAGGTAGTTCAAGAATCTCCATGGCTTTTTTCACCACAGAGTGAAATTAAGCCATTTTAGGTGGAGTAGGACCTGAAGCTAGATCTACATCTATATCTGAGGTGTATCTAGCTAGGCCGCTTACTTGCTAAAGCGCAAGAGTATCGGTTGTAGGAAGGTCATCATCACCCCCTTGCTTATATCATCTTGGAGGAAATGTTTCTCCGTCTGCTTTTGTAAATGTAAGGCTTCCCTTCTGGATCTACTCTTGCAGAGGTGGCGCTGATAAAGGTTGCAGCGATGGATCAGAATGCACCTGAGGTGGTGAGTGGATCAGCACCATTTGTGGAGTTGAAGTGGACGTTTGTGCAGGTCTCAGCACCAGTCCATGTATGGCTGGAATCTGTGATGCACCAGGTGTAAACCCACATTATGGAGGTGCTTGGAAAACTCTGTCTGGTGCCAAATGCTGGGGTGGTACAAGACCAAAATGTCCACCAGCATGTCCTATGGGGCCAGCCAGCCCACCAGAGGCCAATAGCTCTCCTAAAGATATTCATAATGGCTTGCATTAAGCCAGATGGACCTGCTTCTGGCGCCACCGGGCTCTCCAAATAAATGGCCACCAACAATAGTGGAGATGGAGTCAACGGCATTGGTTCCAGGCCACAGAGGACGGTGCTAGGGACATTTCCACTAAAACCGGCTCCGAGTTGGGTGAAGCTGGAGAAGACTTACACGTACTTTTGGCCCTGCAAGGAGAAGTGGTGGTATGCTTTTTCTATTACTGAAGCCATTTCTCGGTTTTGAAAACTTGGTGGACTGGGAAGATCTTGAGGGGCTTTTGATCTGTCACAATCTCTACCTCGTCCTGAACTTCTATGGCCTTCTGAATGCGTTCTAAAGTGTTTGGATCAGCTTTCTATGATGGCCTTGAGTGCAACAGTCGACACGGGTCACACAATCATGTGTCTTGTCTTAAACTGAGACACCACAGATGGTTGTCAAAAGGGTCCATGATAGTCATACAACCTTCACAACGCTGACAGGCCTTAAAGACCAATCTTTTCGGAGGGGGACATGACCCTACCTGCACCAAAGTGAAACTTTGAACTGTAATAAATCTCACACAATAGAGCAAAGCTCTGGATCATGTCGATAGGTGGAAAAAACAGAACTGCCATTGGGACTCCAGTCTTGGGGCTTTAAGACTACAATGATTTCTCGGGGCTTTAAGACTACAATGATTTCATCGCAAGTCTACGCCTGCTTCTGAAATACATTGAAAGGAGAAGAATCTGCAGGTAGAAGTATCCATTAGACGCAGCTATCAAGAAAGCTAAGGCAACAAAGGTGCAATTCCATTTCAAAATTGCGGACACTGCAATAATTTTATAATGCGGCTAGACATGTTACATCCTTATAGTTAAAGAGGTTTTGCTTAAAGACATAATCTCCATGTGATCGAATTGTCTGTAAATGTGGAAATGTCCATATTCGTCAACGCCTGAATACTTTTGTGGGAGCAAAATTTAAATAGTTGCTGGTACACTTGTGGATTACTGGTTAAACCCCATGACTGTAACAAAATCGTGAGGTAGAGGGTTAGGGAGAGGGACACCTGTCGACGAGAAGAGAAGACAGATCAGAACTGGCTGTCTTCATACTAGAAATAACTCAAATTACCTACAATTAGGAGGGAAAGAGAATTGGGTGTATAAGAACAAGGTGTATTTCACCACCTAGAAAGTCAAACAATTGTTATTCACAAGGCTATGCAGTTCAACATTTCCCAACGTATTGCTGAGCATCACAAAGTCTGCAGAGTGCAGCTCTTTTCCAGTCACAATGAATCTGAGTTTCTCCCATTTTTTTTTTTTTTAAATTTAAGAAAAATGTATTATTAAAAATAAATACTACATACAGTAGGAAGGTAGGAAGGTAGGAAGGTGCCCCTTTCTGCCATGGTCACCCCCTCTTTTTGACACTAGTGCTGATGGTTTTCGACTGGTGTGCACTGGGTCCCTGCTAACCAGACCCAGTGCTCTTTCCCTACACACAAGGTAAAATAGTCTACTTTTAACATTATTGGCACACACTTTAGCACCCCTGTTGGGCCCTAACAAATGATACCACTGGTACTTAGGGCATGGGTTCTAAAGAGGGTCCCTAAGGACTACAGCTTGTATTATGCCACCCTAAGCGACCCCCATGCAAATTGCATGCAGGCTGCCATTGCAGGCTATGTGACGGGGCAAACCATGTGTGAAAACACAACATGGCACACTCACTGTGTGACCTGACAAAGTCAGTTCCTATAATATATGTTTGCAAGTCACCCATACAGCAAGCTGTGTAGCCCTAAGGCAGGGTGCATTATATTCTATGTGAGGACATTTCTGAAAGAGCAGCTATGTCTCTGTTATGTCTAGTTCTATTACAAGATGTTAAAAGTAAGCAAGGAAGTCATCTTTAGTAACTATACTAGGCACTGGTCATTACAAGTTCCCCAGCTACATGATGGCTTTACTGAAACCTATGGTGTATGGTATCAACCACTTTGTTTTAATAAAGCTGTACTGTTACCAGTACTATATTTATTATGACATTCAACCAGGGGGCACCATAGAGGTACCCCCTGAACAACCTACCAGTTTGTACTGTGCTGGCTGACTGGTATTGTCCAGCCTGCTACCACAGACAAGTTTCTGACTCCCTTCAGGTGAAAGCCCATGCTCTCTCAGGTCAGAAACAATGTCTGCTCAGAAGGAAGGTGTTCACACCTCCTCCAGCAGGATGGCTAGTGATTTAGCATATCAAGGCCAGGGACTTCAAAGCCCCTGCCACCTTTGATATGCGACGCCGGCTTCCCCCAGACCTAGGAGATGCCACCCCCTGCCCTGAGGCCCATTAGACAGGCAGGAAAGTAGCTATACAGTAGGTGTGTTGCACCTCCAGCCTAATCACACCCGTAAGGTGGGCTTCCTGATGTGCTCCACGTAAGAAGGGTTCCACCATCTAGTTTTTGGTGGAATTTGGAGACTCTGGGACAGGGTTATGCCTACTCCCCACAGGAAGTGGTCATATAGGGGTGTAGTGACCCCAGGGGTAAGGAGCCCATTGGCCACTACTCTTCACACCTATTTAACGCCCTTAAATTTAGTATTTAGTTGGCCCCTCCACACCAGAACTTAGATTAGTTTCCCTGAAAGAAAAAGGACATTGAAGGGCCGAAGATGTGAGAACTGTGGACCAGCACCTAACTTGCCGTAAAACCCTGCCTGGTTGCTGCTCTCCCAACTATCACTGACTCTGACTCGTCCAGAGGTGAACAGCCTCCCCAAACCCTTGAAGGTCTACCCAGCACTTCACTCCAAGAGAGATGTTGCTGGAGGAGCTACTTCCCTGCACCAGCAGGAACCGACCGCATCTGCCTAATACAGCGTGCTGTCGACCCCCCGGGTCCACCAAGACAGCAGCACCCCCAAAAGAAGTAATTGTTGCTCCAGGAGGTCAGATCCATCTCCCTACCATGTGTGGAGACCCCAGGAGGCACAGCGCCAATACCCAAGGTGCCAGTTACAAGCACCAAGGCTTGATTGTGTTTACTCGGAACACCACTGTCACCAGAACGTACCTTCACATCAAGGGGATTTGAGAGAGGCCAGCTCCTCTTCGAAAGTGGCCCTGCTCTGTTTCTTTCCTTCTTATGCAGATACACCAAGAACCATGAGGGCCTCTAACTCACTGACCCACCGGACAAAACACCTCTGCACCCAAACTTCCCAGCCTGAGCTTAAGTAAACCGACAATATCTTTGTGGTCCTGAGATCCCCAAGAGCTGAGCTCGCCCCTTGTGTTCTGCCTGACTGGTCCCCCACCTCCCTCCCCCTTGTAGCCTCCTTCTTACAGGTACTTTTTCCCATTGACTTTAGCGGGTAGTGTTCAAGGCTAATACCGCGTAAAGCACCTCTCCACCCGGACACCCCAGAGCAGGTTAACTTGAACTGTTGGTGCTTTCTTGGACCTTGGCCCCTACTTACCTTAAATCCAGAAGAACAGTCCTCTAAGTCACCTGTAAGTGTGCCTATGCAGTATATGTTCCTCTTATAGGATAACATTTCCGCGTTCAAGGCTCATGCCTCAAATCTGATAGCGTTCATTTTCTACTATTATTACTGTAAACATTGATAACATCTAAAATACTTACCTGATTCTGATAATCTTTGTGTCAAAATTTATATACAAATAAGTTATTTTTTCTACATTAGCCTTGAGTATCTTCTTAAGTGTGTGTCTCATTTATTGATTCTTTGAGTACAACAAATGCCTAGCACTACCCTCTGATAAGCCTAAACTGTTTGCCCACACTACCATAAAGAGAGCATGTGGTATTATTAATTTCAGCCCTGTAAAACAATAAGGGTCGTCTGGGCTTTCTACATAGTGTACCTCATTTTGGTACACTGCGTAAAAAGTCAGCTTCCTACATTGGTGGATCAGCGGTGGGATACAAGACTTTGCATTAGCTGATACCACTTGGTCAATAGGTGATTGCATTAAGAAACCCACAATTGACTTTCGTCAAAAATCATTTATGCACATTTTTCGATTTTCTATTGTGTCAAAATGTTCTCATCTGAAAAGTCAGGGCCATGTGTTATACCTTGAAGATATATATATATATATATCTACACTTTGCCTAGGTACATATATTTGGAGAAAGGAACAGAAACTTCATACTTACTTATATGTCGATATTTTGTATTTAATAGTCTGTCCTCGATATTCTGTGCCATCAATATTCTGTCCTTGATATTCAGGGAGCACACTGTGATTTTATGTGAAGGACTACGTGAATTGTTTAAGGTATATATCAAAGCACACTCAATCAGCTTTCAAAAATCCACTTTAAATCCTATCAATTAGATCGGATTTAAAGTTGAAGGGTGTAAAGTTGTAACGTAGGTTGAGTCATAACTTTGTGTATTTTTTAAACTGTTCACCCTTTGTGTAATGCAAATCTTATAAAGGTCTTTAAAAAAAAAAAACACAAAGCTAACTTTAGCTCAGAACCCCCCTCACACTCCTCTTACCTCAGGTGATAATGTCCTGCAGTGGTGGCCAGCACAGCTTGCAGGTGGCGAGGTGTGTGGGGGTGGGGACAGTGAAGGTTGGGAGGGGTGCAATGGGAAATTTGTTTTTACTTACCTTGCCACCTAGTCTTGCTGTCTCTGCTCCTGCACTCCTGCAACAGACTCCAGGAAGCAGGCAGCCAGGCTCCCTCCCCTAAGCCAATCACAATGCTGCGATGCGGTTTGTCCTCGGTCCAAGATGATTCGAATGTCGTTGGTGGCAGTGATGAGTGCGTTTTCGGTGGTTCTTTTTTAATCCTGATTGTGTATGGTCTACAAGATAGTGAAATTTGAGGTGGGTTGCTTGTTAATGGCCTTCTCAATCACTTTGGCTGGATAGGGGAGTAGGGATTTGGATCAAAACTTGCTCAGTTGATTCGGGTAGGCTGTGAGCTTTTTGAGGAGAGCGTTCATTTCTGCAAGTTTCCATTCACTTAGGAAAGTGGCAGACCTAATGAAAGCATTGATGATGTGGGTCAGGGTGGTACCGATTGGTGATGTTCTCAGGTTGTAGAGGTGATTGGGGCATTGATCCAATAGGGTCATTGAGTGTATGGTCCACATGATTGGTGAGGGTTGACCATTTGTTCAGGTGGCCGTTTTGGTTGGTAGGTTAGCAATGAGTTCTCTCGGGTTGGGTTGGTATGCGAAGCTGCTGTATATGTTTGCGATGGTACTGTGGAAGAAGTTGGATAGGTTGTAGCAGTGTCGTTGAGAGGCAGCAGTGTTGTTGACTGAGGGCAAAGTGAAATCCTTGACAATAGAGAAGATCTCCTTGTAGCTGTTGGAGCTTGTTTTCCATCTGGTCCACTAGTGCTTTTTTCTTGGTGTCTTTAATTTGTTGGTGAAAGTGTCTGAGTGCAGCCTTGTAGGTAGTTCTGTCGGTGGTGTTGTGGCTGGCTCTACATTTCCTTTCTAGCTGTTTACAGTGTTTGGTGTCTCAGAGTACTTCTGCATGCCACCTGGCCATCTTGTTCAATCTTCTAGGCGTGTTGGGATTGATGGATGTGAGGGAGTCTGCGCAATTCTTTATCCAGTTGTTGATGTCCTTATCGAGTTTGTCTGTGGGTCTCGGCTAATCAGTGCTGATGACTGTAGGAAAGTGCTGCTTTTTGCAGGGTTACCCCCCGCTTTTTGCCTGACATCTGATGCAACTTGACTTGATGTCGCTGCCAATCAGGTTCCCAGGGCCTGTGTTCTTTACCAAACCTATATCTTTGTATCCACATTTGACACATCTCTGGCCACAGGTTGGCCCCTTGTAAAAGGTACCAAGGGCACAATGGTCTATAGCACCTATTGTGCACCCTTATAGGCCCTGCACCCTAACACCCACACTCTGCCATTGCAGGCTGAGTGTTTTGCTGCAGAGAAAAGTGAAGAGCCAACAACCCACTGCGTGTGGCCTAGGTAAGTCATCACTCTAGCAGGGTGCACTAGCCTCAAGCGAGGGTACAGTTGCATGAGCACTGTACCCCTACAGTGTCTAAGTCCATTCTTAGACATTGTAAGTGCAGTAGAGCCATAAAGAGTATATGGTCTGGGAGTAGGTCATTACGAGCTCCACAGCTCCATAATGGCTCTACTGAAACCAGGGAAGCTTAGTAGCAACCTTCATAGCACATTAAACCCACACTGATGCCAGTGTGGGATTTAATATGAAATGCACTCAAAGGACATCTTAGAGATGCCCCCTGTAAAACAACCAGCCCAGGTGTGGTTCTTGAATGGCTGCCCACCATTTGCCACTACGAGACAGGTTTCTGGACCCCTGTGTCCTCCAGGGCGAGCTGGGTCCACGAAGGGGAAGTTTCAAAGGCCTGCTGCCTTTGTAGGCTGTCCCTACCTTTTGCTGTCCCCAGCAACCGGCTCCCACCGGTTCTGACCCCCATTTTGGGCGGAAGAATTGGCGGGAAAACCAAGTTAGGAGGAGAGGTGTGCCCACCTTTGCCAACCCCACCCCTCAGGTGGGGGAGGCGAGGGGAAGCACCCATCTCAGTTCCCCCATCTTAAAGTTGAGGGGACCCAACCAATTTGGGAGAGGCTCAAGCCGCCCCTCCCACTTGAGGGTAGCATGCTAGGGGGTGTACACAGCCCAAGGAAGGGATCCATTGGTCCTAACCTGCACAGCCCTGTAAACGCCCCCAAAATTGTTATTTAGATGCAACCCCAAACCTTGTCTCCTCATATTCAAGGAAAAAAGAAGAAAGACCAAAGAGCCGTGCTGACCCAGAAAGAAGAGGACACCAACTGCTTTGGCCCCAGCCCTACCGGCCTGTCCCAACTCTGACCTGCCTAGAGAGGAAACCCCAGCATGTTCAGCAGCCCCCCAGAGCCTACAGGACCTGCCCTGAACTCATCTGAAGGACTCTGTCTCCCGTGAGCACTGAATTTGCTCAACAAAGACTCCAACCACAGAATCCGGATCCAGGCAGCTCTGCAATTTTGCACCACTCTGCACACGACACCCACGGCCCGAGTTCAAGTGGCCCAACACCACAAGGCGGTCTCCCCAGTAATCCTGATCTGGTGATCCCGACCTACCTCGAGCTCCAACCCAACGCCTGCAGCCGCAACCTGGAGGGTAAGAAGATCAGATACCCAAAGACACCCATGCACCCGATGACCCACAGCCTTGGGTGGCCCAACCGACGTTGTCCAGAAATCCCCCAAGAACCCAACTTTACTTTCTGGCCAGTAGTCGCCTTCAGGAAGCCTCTCTGACCGAGCTTGCAGCATCTTTTCCAAACCGGAGATCCCTATTGCGAATCACAATCCTCCCGGTGTCTTCTTGACAGTCTGCATCCTGCCGCCTCCGTGCTGCTGGTGGTGGTGCAGCTCCTGTGCTGATTGTTGGACTCTGCAGTGCTGATCCTAACCCCAGGAGCTTTGTTCCTACACCCGAGTGGCCTGCTCGAAAGCAGCCCCTGACTAGAGGCCCCATTGCCTCTAGTCAACTGTGCCGCTGGTGGTGCAGTTTGAGTGCCTACTTGAGCCTTGGGGAACCCTGGTTCTAACTACCTAAAACTGTTCTTGCTGGTCGTTTACTTACCTGCAAACTCATGACCTCTTTTTCACATAGGAACCAATGTTGTGATGTTTTGTTCCTGAAAATGTATTGAGCTGAACTTTTGTATTGAAAACAAGGTAACTTTGCTTTAAACCCCAAATTGTAGTACCTACCTGTCAGTGGCAAACTCTAGTGTGTGCTATCTTGGCATATCACCTCCAATACTCAAAGTAACTGAAAAGTAATCCAAAAGTAATTCCTATGTATTTTAAACTGATTTAAAATCAAATACATGGCAGCGGGGGAGGAGCCAAGATGGCGACCGGGACGGCAGCGTAGATTCCCGGCTCCGTGAACCTCCGCATCCCGCACGGATATCCTGCACGAGATCCTCAGTCTGCGCTATGAGATCGTGTTTGTGAATGAGAGTGGCAACCGATCGTGTGACTCCGAGGTTTCTGGCTGCCGTACCGCCGGAGAAATCTGCAGTTGAACTTTGCGGCCCGTGCAGCCCCGGAGCCGGGACCTCGAGTGGACGCCTTGGCCGGGTGGCAGTTTAACAACAGCGGCCTGTGGTGACTGGGTGGAGTCGGTCCACCGGAGCGGTGCTGCCCTCGGCCTGCATTTTGCCGTAGTCGCTCCCACTGCTAAGCGTAGCGGACCGAGGACATGCCCGGGGGTGCAATTCTCAGATTCTTCGGTGCTTGCCCCTGCCTTTGACGGTGAGCTGCCCGGACGCCGCCCCTAGCTCGCCCTGATCCTTGCGGGCTGCTCCCGGCTTTTCGCGGGAGCTGGTCCGTGGCGGGGACGACTGTTGCCCGTGACCACGCAACGGCTGAATTTGTGCCTGCCCCCGGACCCCTGTCTTCAGCGACGTGGACCTCGAGGCGCTTGTCCCTGGGTCCCGGCCCCAATACGAGTCGGGCCTTCCCGGCGGCCATCTTGTTGCTATGCAGCCTACCATCCTGTCCACTGGGTCGCAGCAGGACTGGGAGTGTGTGACTTTTGGGAGTGTGGCGGAGCGATCGCAGAGAGCTGTGCTGGGGTACGGCGACCTCCTAGAGGCCCTTGGTGCCCTTCATTTCTCCTTGGCTCGTGGCGCCGGGGTCTTGGGGAGTAAGCTCGATGGTGTGGCATCAGCGTTGGGACAGTGGCGGCATGCTGGTCCACAGGTACACAGGGGCTTCCCACACTGCACACAGGAGGATAATGTCGCGGCCACCCCTGCGATTAGTGCACAGGCAGACACTCCGGACAGTATGCTACCGTGTGATCGGCTAACTGAGGGTTTGATCTGTTCCGGAGGTATTGGACCTGAGTGGAAGGTGGTGGCCTTGTTCCGTGCACGGCCTCCGGCGACCCAGGGACAATTCCAGCAACGTTTGTCTACTTTGGCTGATTCAGCCTTCCTGGACCTTGTGTGCAGTGCAGATCCTGGGGCAGCACTGGGAAAGACGTCCCTCCATGATGCGGACTGTGTTGGTACTCAGAGACTTCCACCCCACCTGTGTGCGTCGCTTCCCGGTTGTTTTTGGACACTCCTTTACCTTGGAACATCGGACATGGTGCTGGGTCGAGGGGTAGGCATGGGCAGAATTGCAAAGAGTGGTCAAGGATGAGGCTGATCCTTCGGGGGTGGTCATCTAGTAGACGGGCGGACTCTTGGTTGCGTACTCTCATGGTTATTAGCATAGTTGGTGCATAATGCTCCCCATTCCCCTTTTTTGATATGGTCGATTTGGTGCTGCTTATTGTTTGCTGTGGGGAGACTTCACCGTGCGGGAGGGAGAAGCCGGGGGTATGTTTTGAAGGCCCTCCTCCAGTTTATTATACTTTCTTACTCCTTTTTCCCTGTTTCTTCTATATTTCGGGTCTAGTTCCAGGGCGACAGGCACACTGCTGGGGGGGGGGGCCATACTCATTTGCAGAGGTGCAGGGTGGGGGGTTGGGGGAGGGAACTCTTTAGTCTTTATCTCTTTTTCCATGGCCTCCTTTTTCTTCTCCGCTTCTTCTTGTTTTTTCTTTTCTGGGATCAGCGCGGTACACCTCCTTTGTTGTGAATCGTCGCCTCTTCATGTGTGCCACAGTTTCCGGGGTGTTCTCTGGGCGTTAGGTACCGGGGCCTGCAGGCGCAACTGTTTTTGATATTCTTCCCCATCCGGAATTTCCCGTGTCTGCGCCATTGATCCAATAGATTGCTGCTTATTGCTTACGTCTATTATTCTTGCTCCTTATCGCTGTTGGGAAATTGTTTGGCACCTGATCCTACTGTCTTGTTTCATTATAAAATGAAAAACCCTTTTTCTCCTGGTGTCCTACCTGCGCGGCCCACTGGCCGGACTATATTGGAATGAAGATTCTGCTCTCCGAGGTGCCGCCTGTGTTTACATTTGCTCTTATTGCTCTGATTGCTTAGCGGCCGGCCCCGGGGGGTTGTAGGCCCATACTTGTTAATGACTGAAATGTCAATAAAGGTTTTTAAAAAAAAAAAAAAATAAATAAAAAAAAAAAAATCAAATACATACCTGTAACAATTGCAATTTCATCCACAACTGCATTTCCTTGTAAAGTTTTGCATTTGAAAGCACATTCTACTTACCTATACCAAGTCCGGCTTGATCTTAAAAATAAAACATAAGTATACCTTTTTCATACTTACCTAATTGGTCTGGATTCTGTCTCTGAGTGTGTGTAATCTGTCCTTGATGGAGTGAATACAAAAAAATGCTTAACATACCCACCGCATAAGCCTAAATGCTCGACCACACTACCACAAAGAGAGCGGTTAGTGATCATCTAATTTAGCCTCTGCTATACCTCTGGGGGATACCCTGGACTCTGTGCACACTATACCTTACTTTGGTATAGTATATACAGAGCCAGCTTCCTACATTGGTGGATCAGTGGTGGGGTCTAAGACTTCGCATTTGTTGGACTAACTTAGTCAAACACCTGATCACACAACAAGAATCCAAAAAGTTACTTTAGTACAACTCATTTTTTGAATTGACTATTTTCCAAAATTCCAAGTCTTGTTATGGCCTTGTATTAAGTCTCTGTAATAATTTTTTTTAAACTTAAAAGTCACTGAAGTTAAGGGGAAAGTACTTAGAACTGTTTTAGGTCTTCTAAAAAGAACCTCACTTTAGTAAAACAATGGGCAACCCAGAGAAGATGGCTGAGGAGCTCGACCTCACCACTTACTCCAACCTAATGGTTAGAGAGTTAAGGCTTCTCTGTAAAGCTAAACAAATAAGAACTGGGTCCAACCCTACTAGAATGCAACTCCAGGAGTTTCTGGCAGGGCATGCAAAGGACCACCCCACTACTGAAAGAAAAGATTTCCAGGCAGATGGGGAAAGTAGTGAGCATGATTAAACCACCCACCTTAACGCTACTTAGGGAGGATGGGATCTCTGTGCCCTACCCTCCAAACCCAAGGCGTACAGGGTCTCGATCCCACAGAGATTGTGCTAACTCTATACCAGGCAGTGAGGACTACTTCACTGAGGAGGACCACCTTTTAGCAAGAATGGCCAAAATGCTACAGCTAGAAACTAGGCTCCTAGCTCTAGAAAAAGAAACAACAGAGATGGGCCTAGGACCCATCAACTGTGCCAGCAATTTAAACAACAGAGAGGAGGAAGGGTCTTATGACACTAAAATCCCCAAAGGGATTGTCCCTAAATTTGAGGATGGTGCTATCACCAAGTGGTTCACAGCCATTGCGAGGGCTTGTAAAGCCATACAAGTGAGGAGGACTCACTGGTGGGCACTCCTTTGGGAACTGTTCTCTAGCAAGTGCAGGGACAGACTCCTAACCCTTACTGGGACAGGAGCTGAGTCTTATTAACTCATGAAGGGTACCCTGATTGAGGGATTTGGACTCACTACTGAACACTAGGTAGCTGGTTGACTGGAAGTAAAGTGCAGGATTATGAGGGACTATAAAATGTGTTTATGAGGAAACACATGTTAAGTAGCTGCATCAATGAAAAGTTGCATCAGCATCTGGTAGACCTAGGTCCAATTTCTCCCCAAGAATTAAGAAAGAAGATAGACTACTGAGTCAAGACAGGGGTGACCAAGACAACCAGTGGGGGTGACCAAAAGAAAGGGCTTACAAAGCCTCCCCAGGTGAAAGAGGGTGATAAGCCTAAAGTCAATAGCCAAGAGTCTTCTAAAGGCCCCCAAAATCCTGTTCAAGGGTGTGGGCCCAAGAATCCTCCCCAGCCCACCAGTGGATATAAGGGGAAAAAGTTTGATCCTGCTTAGGCCTGGTGTTCCCACTGTAACAAGAAGGGGCACCAAACTGGAGATCCTCCCTTTTTCAACAAAACCAGTACCTCGTCCCCTAGTCCACCTCCAGCTAACCCTGGAATGGCAAATCTCCAGATGGAATCAATGGTGTGCCCTTAGCAAATCAGAGTGCACATAGAAGCTATACTAGTCTCCATTGGTGGGGTAGACGTGGCAACCCTAGCTATCTGGCCCTCTAACTTGACCAAGTACTAACAGTACCCCATTAGTGAATGGGACCAAAATAGAAGCCCTGAGAGATACAGGTGCCTGTATCATGATGGTGAGAGTACACTGGTTTCTCCTGAGCAATACCCGACTAGAAAAGTCTATCCAGTCACCAATCCTGACAGTGTCACTACTAACCATGCAATGGCCATGGTGACTTAGACTAGGGGGGAGGGTTGTTGGCCTGACACAAGTAGTGGTCTCTCCAAAGCTACCAGTCAGTCACCTGTCTGCTTGGAAATGATCTGGAGACCGCAGCATGGGCTTAGGTAGAAAGAAGGACACATGCAGCAATGCTAAACATCCCTGAGATAATGTGTGTGAAAACTGGAGCACAGTGCCTAGCACAGGGGGAAAAAGGAGAGTTGGAGCTTAAAATGATGGGGAACCTCCCAAGAGGAAGAGTAGGAAGAGTGGTGAAACAGCTTCCACATAGCCAAGGGATCAGAACCCCTTTCCTCAGAGAGAGGACTTGTCAGCCCGAGAGGAACTGAGCACATGGAACTTGAACCTTGTACCCAGGGGGATCCTCTTGGGAACAGCTGTACCTGGGGCAGCAGGTCTGCCCCACTCTTGAAAGCCCGAGGTAGCAAGCTGCTGCACAGGAGCAAGGACATGTTAGTGGCTCCCACAGTCTATTGGGAGAAGGGGCTCCTGCACACTGAGGCCAGAAACCCCAAACTCGGTGCCACCAGGAGAGTGGTAGTGCCTCAGTTGTATATAGAGATTCTGCTCACATTGGCCCATGACATCCCCCAGCTTGACCTCTGGGTCAGACAAAAACTTGGGAAAGACGTGTCAACCACTTTTACTGGCCACAGATGTCCCAAAAAGGGAAGGAGTTTGTGAGCTCCTGTGTCACTTGTGAAGCCGGTGGCAAAGGCCCCCTAAATTCCACTACCAGTGGTTGGAGTACCCTTTGAGAGGGTAGGTGTGGATATAGTGGGTTCACTTGAACCTCCCACAGCCGCAGGAAACAAATGCATACTGGTGGTAGTGGATCATGCCACCCAGTATCCTGAAGCCATACCCCTCAGGTCTTCTACAGTCCCTGTGGCAGCCATGGCCCCCATTGTTGTCTTCACCAGGGTAGGGTTTCTAAGGAAGTAGTATCAGACCGAGGTTCCAACTTCATGTCTGCATACTTGACATACATGTAGGATGAGTGTGGAGTGGTCAATAAGTTTGCAATACCTTATCACCCACAAACTAATGTCCTTGCTGAAAGATTCAACAAGACATTGAAAGGCATGATAATGGGACTCCCTAAAAAATGTAAAAGGAGATGGGATGTTCTGTTACCCTGCCTGCTTGTTGCCTACAGAGAGGTGCCTCAGAAGGGAGTAGGGTTTTCACCCTTTGAACTTCTGTTTGGCCACCCTGTAAGGGAACCACTCTCTCTTGTGAGGGAAGGATGGGAGAAACACTATCATGTTCCAAAGCAAGATGTGGTGGACTATGTACTAGGCCTTTGTTCATGCAGAGCACACCCAAAAAATCTTGAGGCCAGCCAGGAGCTAAAGAAGCTTTGGTATGACCAAAAAGCTGCACTGATGGAGTTCTAACCAGGGTAACAGGTATGGGTTTTGGAGCCTGTTGCACCAAGGGCTCTCAAGGAGAAATGTAGTGGTCCTTACCTATCCTGAAAATAAAGGTGTGAGGTCACCTACTTGGCAGACCTGGGCACTAGCAAGTCCCCCAAAAGGGCAATACATGTAAACTCTTTTGTAACAGGGCTGTCACCATGCTGATGGTTACTGATGAGGATCAGGTGACAGAGAGTGAACCTCTCCCTGACCTCTTCTCTTACAGCCCCCAAGATGGGTCAGTAAATAGAGTTGTCTATTCATACAACCTAAAGGATGAAGGCCCCCCGTAGTACTTTTAGGTCCAAGAGGAGATAGGGAGAAACGTATACAAATAGACAAGTAAACCTAAATGCCAACCTATTTAACAAACGACCAAAAAAGGTTCTATGCTGCCACTATTCGTTCAGTTTATGTTAGATATCTATACACATTTCATAGCATTTTATTTTGAACATCAGACATTTTGTAAGTTTCAAAGCTTTTTATTATACATTAAGTTATTTTTATTTATTTTTTGTATAAACACATATCTATAAAAATGATTACTGCAAAAATACAATCATATGTGACATATGAGATTCCTAAATTTTCACGAATTAATTCTTGTAAGTATCACACCATGATACGTAACATTGGACATCCCAAAATAAAAAAGAACTAGCTCTCATCATTCATTGCCAAAATCCAATATCATTCAAACCTCATTCTACCGTTCCACACTACACATATAACATTCAAGATAAAAGAGTTTCGACCCTGTGGAGGGTCCCCAAATAATTTCAGGAATGTAGGTTGAGTTGTTTCCAAGAAACACCCAGCTCGATGGCTCGCAGGGACCACTTCTACAGAAACTGTTATGGTCTACGCGCGTTTCAGTGGACAAACCACCTTCCTCAGGACCAAGGTGTACTGAAACTCATTAAAGGGAATGGGATGTTTGAAAAATGAAAACAATTGTGTCTGTAAGGACTGTGGCAATCGAAATCTCTTATATTTTTAGCTAAAATGAGTTTACATCTTTACTCATACTGGTGCATGACTATAAGGTGGTGACTATAGGGTGATGTCTCACTGTACAGCAACCAATATGTGACATAACATAAAATGGAAAAAAGTGCTAATTGGTGCAGCATGAAAAGTGAAAGAGGAAAAAGAAGTAGAGTTTTACCCGAGAGCTGGAGACCCCTCAGTGTTAGAAGAGAAATATTCAGGAAAATGATAGTGAGTTACACCACTAGATAGTCTTAAAATATCAGGCAATATAGACGCCTAGACATTACCTCTTAATTTATATGTAAAGATGAACTGATCAAATTAGTGAGTCGCCTATCAGTCAGCAATCTGATTCCAGGGTTCTGCGGGCACAAAATTTATAGTTGTCATTATAAAGGAAATCTAGTGAATGATAATGGTTAGAACTCTTATAGTAGAGGGATAAATTACCAAAAGTGGCACAGGGGCCTCTTTTCTATAGGAGTACACGAGATTCGGCTGGTGGAATCTCTTCAAATAATTCCTTAGTTTAATAAACAATGGAGTGCCCCGACTTTTCTACTTCTGAAGGCTGTAAAGGTCCTTTGAGGAGCAATACTGTTGTGGGAAACAAGAATATTCATCTTAGGTTTGACCATTAATCCTGTATATGTACATTGATCCTATATGTGATCCAGCGATGGAAATATGGCATAATAAATATTGCAAAATACGGGGTGATAGGCTAAAACTACAAAAGGGCCTCAGGTCATTCGAGTTCCCTTCATTGTAGGAGGTAAGAATGCCACAGTACGATGGTGATATATTAGTAGAATTGCCCCGGTATGTACTAGCAGAATTGGAGCTGAACTAATATACGTGATGTCTACACAGTCGTAGTTTAAAATATAGCCGACACGTACAGATGGCATCCTCTTACATTACTGTCGTGTGCTGGGGTGGCTAACCGTCTATGGTGAAAACCATAGGTACAGCTATCATCTGTGGTGGAATAAATGTGAGCGCTCACTAGGACTCTCAGTCAGTCTCTCAGTCTCTCTCTCTCTCTCTCTCTCTCTCTCAGTCTCTCTCTCTCTCTCTCTCTCTCTCTCTCTATATATATATATATATACACTGAAAAAACCATAGGTTTCAGACATGTTATAGTTCGGAATTAGCATATAAAAAACCTTAGAAATTCACTGAAAAAACCATATGTTTCAGGGCTATTATAGTTAGCTGGACATTTCACTCATACAAAAGCATTGAAATTCCTCCGTTATAGTTAGTTGTACTCACTATAACTCGCGCACCCGCAATCCACTGCTGATGATGTCACATATTACATCATTCATGACATGGTCAGTGACATCACTGATGACATCTCAAATGACATCACTGATGACATCATCCAGTGAATGTGGTTTGGATTGTTAGTTAAATATGTATGATGTATATAGCAATCTGCATTGAAGAATGAGTGGATATATAAATATAAATATCTGGATGGAGGATTTAGTAGCAGTGTGATTGACTATTTACCTGACTATTTTATAGTGTCTCACTAAATATATTGGATAGTGACTAAACTGGGGACTAACACCTGCTCTCAAAGTGTGGAAACTCACCTCTTGTTCTTCCCTGCTGCTGCTCCTCGCCGGACCCGCTTCGCGGGTCCCGCTTCGTCGCCTTGGACCCCTGGACTTCCCTTGGACCCTCGAAACTGCTGTTGGGCTATCCACTGTGCCTCCCTTGGACTGTGCTGGGCTGCTGGCGTGGTTGCGCGCGCTTGTGCAGGACCGCGGGGCTGCGAGCGGACCCGCAGGGACTCAGTGTTCCAGGAGTCCCTGCGTGAGGTTCTGACCCGTAACACCTGGGTCGCTCTCCCTGCCTGTCCCGCCCTCGTATTAGTCATTAAGAAGGGCTGTGTCAGAGGAAACCTTTGGGACCAACACCTGCTCTCAAAGTGTGGAAACTCACCTCTTGTTCTTCCCTGCTGCTGCTCCTCGCCGGACCCGCTTCGCGGGTCCCGCTTCGTTGCCTTGGACCCCTGGACTTCCCTTGGACCCTCGAAACTGCTGTTGGGCTATCCACTGTGCCTCCCTTGGACTGTGCTGGGCTGCTGGCGTGGTTGCGCGCGCTTGTGCAGGACCGCGGGGCTGCGAGCGGACCCGCAGGGACTCAGTGTTCCAGGAGTCCCTGCGTGAGGTTCTGACCCGTAACACCTGGGTCGCTCTCCCTGCCTGTCCCGCCCTCGTATTAGTCATTAAGAAGGGCTGTGTCAGAGGAAACCTTTGGGACTAACACCTGCTCTCAAAGTGTGGAAACTCACCTCTTGTTCTTCCCTGCTGCTGCTCCTCGCCGGACCCGCTTCGCGGGTCCCGCTTCGTCGCCTTGGACCCCTGGACTTCCCTTGGACCCTCGAAACTGCTGTTGGGCTATCCACTGTGCCTCCCTTGGACTGTGCTGGGCTGCTGGCGTGGTTGCGCGCGCTTGTGCAGGACCGCGGGGCTGCGAGCGGACCCGCAGGGACTCAGTGTTCCAGGAGTCCCTGCGTGAGGTTCTGACCCGTAACACCTGGGTCGCTCTCCCTGCCTGTCCCGCCCTCGTATTAGTCATTAAGAAGGGCTGTGTCAGAGGAAACCTTTGGGACTAACACCTGCTCTCAAAGTGTGGAAACTCACCTCTTGTTCTTCCCTGCTGCTGCTCCTCGCCGGACCCGCTTCGCGGGTCCCGCTTCGTCGCCTTGGACCCCTGGACTTCCCTTGGACCCTCGAAACTGCTGTTGGGCTATCCACTGTGCCTCCCTTGGACTGTGCTGGGCTGCTGCCGTGGTTGCGCGCGCTTGTGCAGGACCGCGGGGCTGCGAGCGGACCCGCAGGGACTCAGTGTTCCAGGAGTCCCTGCGTGAGGTTCTGACCCGTAACACCTGGGTCGCTCTCCCTGCCTGTCCCGCCCACGTATTAGCTTATAGCCAGCCACTGTTCCCGCTGCGCGGGAGCGCGCGGGAGCGCCCGGGGCTAAGCCCGGGCAAAGGGCGGGCCGTCTGTGGCCGTCAGGGGCTGGCAGCGGCTGGGCTGGGCCACCTCCCTAACATTTTAAAATATTTCGTTCAAACATCACATGGTCGCTCCTCATTGTCGATGTAAATGCTCATATTTCTATCTTTGCATCTAACCATTGTTAGGCGTGTGTTCCCATTGTTAGCATAATCTCTTAGATCCATCATTGACTGCCAATATACACGTTTTTTGAGTTATTAATTTGGTTATCTGTCGATTTAAAGATGACCCTAAGATCTGGAAAAAAGAGGCAAATCCAGGTCTCTACTTCAAATGGCATTTATACGGGTACAATTGACCAATTTTTTAAACGCTCCACTGCTATACTGGAGAAAGAAATTGCTATAGTTGAAAAACGTCTTTCATTAGATATAATTACAGGCAAGCGATCTTCTCTTGGGAAAATTAATGAGGCAGTTTCCCCTATTTCGCTTTCCCTTATAGATTCTGATAGCAATGTTGCTAATACTGATCTTGTGCCTATAACTGTCCCTGAGACCCAAATAGGGGAGATGGCGGAGGTGGGTCAAGATAGCTCATCAATCACTGCTCATGATAACATGCTAAACGGTCGGACTACTATCTTGTTAGATCAGTCTAGAGGGAATTCAGGTCTCTCGGACTCACCTAATCTAAATCTTAGTAAGGAGCAAGTGATCTCCCCCCCCATTTTACATCTTTTTCCCTCACAGAACCCTGGGAAACGCAAAAGGCTAGACTTTCCCCACATAGATGAACATAATGAGGGGGTGGGAAGCACTATTGATTCTTCTACTCGGCTGCGTAACACTAACGTGGCAGGTCAACCCGTAGATCATAATACCACTGTTAGTATTGTAGAAGGCATACTCCTGGCAAAGATAGAGTTATTAATGAAGTCCTTGCTTTTACCGCTATTAGAAAGGACAAGATTATTGAATGAAAAAATGGACTCACTGGATAGGTTGCTTAAAGAGAATATAGCACCATCAAATAAAAAGCTAGACAGTCCTATCCCTAAAGGTGTGATCCCCATTGCTCCGCCACCACCGAAATCCAAACCGATAAACAAAAAAAAAGCTGGGACGTCAAGCTTAAAGGCGGGATCTCATATGTTAAAATCCCCGCAGCCAACATCAGTATCGGCCACTAAGATGACAGTTAGCTCTGGTGTTACACCTAGACAGAAGGCCATAAAACAACCCCAGCCCAAGAAAACACCTAGCAGTCATGAACATAATCCTCGGCCATTTTCTAAACCTATCCCGAGGAAACAATGTGTTAATCTCCCCCCTGAGTCACAGCCCTATACCATCATTTTAACTGGCGTGGCTCCATTAGTTGAAGGTAAAAGAGAAACACACATGGACCTCCACAATAAGGTTACATTTTGGCTCAACAAAAATCGCCCGCTTCCACCCAATACGTATTCTGAAATTCTTAATGTAAGAAGGGTGGACTGGATAGGTTATGGTAAGAAAGATCTCGAAGGGGACTGTGTGGTGATTAATTTTAGAGAATCATGGGTGGCTAATTTTATTGGCAGAGAACCTAGATTTGGAAGAGTCGGGGATGTGCAAACCTTATTGTTGAATTATTTTTATCCCGCTTTTTGCACAAGCGGTCCCCACACCCCACCTCAATATTCTAGAAGAGACAGGCCAAGAGGGAGATTTCACTTAGACACTCCAGCTTATCCTTTGTTTTACCCGCAACTCACAAACCGGTTTGCTCCGCTGACCGGCTTGGAAGGTGTGGATTGACTTGATGATCCAATGTTGATTCCAGGGCGGAGTGAAGTCGTACCGAGTTCCCCTAACCCTGTTCCATCTCTTAGGGCTGAGATTGTAACAGGGTTGAGTGGTAATTCCCAAGGGGAGGAAGATGGGGTAAAACTTTTGAATCCCATATATAGTCCTCTAGTACTGAAGGAGACTATTAACCCACCCAACAACCTGCTGAAAGACACAAGTAATATTCTTACAGTCCTGTCATGGAACATAGCGGGATTGTTGGGGAAAATGTCCGAAGTTGACTGGGGCTCTTTTGTGGATTCTTTCGATATTATTATGTTTCAGGAAAGTTGGTCAACTGTTGCCATCTTTCGGGTTGGCTATCTTAATTATTATAAACCAGCCTGTAAAGGACCAAAAGGCCGTCCCTCAGGTGATTTGGTTATTTGGATCAGGCAATCTCTAGCCCTTATAATTGAAGATATTCCTACTTTAAGTAGTGATATTCTTGCCTTGAAATTGTCTGGTAAAAATAAAGAGGTTTTTTCTCTGATTAATATATATGCAAGAGGGCTACCTGGTGGGAAGCCTCCGAGAGCAGTCAGTGATCCAGACTGCTTATTAAACACCATTTCTAGCGATAATTGTATAATGGTGGCTGGTGATTTTAATTGCTCATTTGAACCCTTTCCTAATCTTGATAATGAAGGATACGGGGAATCTGATCAAATCTGGAATATTCCACCATTATCAATCCCCCCCATCAAAAAGGTTACCGAGGCAGCAATGCAGTGGCTAGGCCTTTGTCTTGAATGGGATTTGCGTGCAGCTAACGGCAGAACTAAATCAGATTCAATGGGAAAGGTCACTTTTGACAATTCCAAGTATTCGAGTCGTATTGACTACTTCTTAATAAAGATAAAATTCTGGAAAATCCTAGAGGATATGGAAGTAGTCCAAAGACCTGAAAGCGACCATAACCCTCTGGCAATTAAATTAATACTGAATGAGGGTTACAGATTGGCTTCTGCGTCTACTACTGTTACAGCTGAGGCTGTTCTCACGAATGACTGTAGAAGAGTACGCTGGACTAGGCTTATAGACAACCCTACCGTGTTAGAAAGGATTGCGGTGGAGGTCTCAGTAGCCACTAATCTGATGGTACCGATACTTAATGAAGGTACCTCCCCGGAAGAAATAGGGATGATCCATGAGTCATTGTTTAATAAGATAAAAACTTTTTTTAACAAACCCATAAAAGGAGGGAACAATAGTCTAGTACCAACTAGGACTAAATGGTACGATAAATCTGGTCGTTTAGCACATAGCACCTTAATAGATGCTATTAAATTGAAGTCAGCCATTGATATTAGGCTAGCTAGGGTTAACTACAAGAAAATACTTAAAGAGGCAAAACCAATTGGGATGAACAGCGTTGGTTAGATTTATATCAAGCAAGCACCTCATCTAACCAACAAAAATTCTGGGAGGTTGTGAGGTGGGGTGGGACTGGGGACTCGAAAACACCTGTTAACCACGTGTCTGCAGAACAATGGGTCAAACATTACGCTACGCAGTTTAGTGACACGGTACGGATCTCCCAACATTGGGAAGATGCCAGTGTTCAGACTGCGGCGCCTTTACTTGACCACGTTGTTTTTACAGAATTAGATACTGTAGCTGCGCTTAAACAAGTTCAGAACGGTAAGGCTCCTGGTATGGACTGTGTCCCTGCGGACCTTTTTAAGTATGATCAGGTGCATTGGGTTCCGTATATAACCACCCTAGCAAATGCGATAGCTAGAGGGATGGAGATTCCAAATTCATGGAAAGGGGCAGAGATCCTTCCCGTGTATAAAAAAGGGGATAAAACTAATGCAGGAAACTACCGTCCAATTAGTCTTATCGATGCCCTTCAAAAGATTGTGGCTAGAATGCTTTTAGGAAAAATTGACACTTGGATGGTCGAAGTTGACATTCTTTCCCCACTACAAGCTGGTTTTAGGGCTTACATTAGCACAGTTGACCAGATCTTAAGATTCGTTATGATCTATTGGAAAACTGTGTTTCTGAGAGGTGGCAGGATTTACGCTGCATTTGTGGACCTCAAATCAGCATTTGATTTGGTCCCCAGAGGAAAGATGTGGGCTGCATTGAGAAAGATGGGTGTTCCTTCTGCGCTCCTAGAACTTACCATCAGGATGCATGAGGGAAACTTTGCTAGAGTAAGGTGGGGTCGTCAGGGCCAGGTTACTGAAACCTTCCCGGTGACTCGTGGAGTGAGACAGGGCTGCGTCCTGGCCCCTACCCTTTTTATACTTTTTATTAATCAAGTGGTTAAGTTTCTCTCAGAAACTCCTACAGACGCCCCATCGTTGGGGGGGGGGGGGAGTAAATTCCCCCTTTTAATATTTGCGGATGATACACTCATACTGGCCAAAACTCAGAAGGGTTTGCAGGTTGCTATAGATAAATTTGTGGATTTCTGCAAAGAGAACGATTTAGAAATTAACATTAATAAAACCAAATTTATGGTCTTTACGAAGAAAAAAGCACAAAGGGGCAATGTCACGATGAACGGGTCAACACTGGAACAGGTTGAAGTTATGACCTATCTTGGTGTCACAATGGATTATAGATTACGCTGGAAAGAGCAAATAACAGCGCTTAGCTTGAAACTAATGCGCCTGTCCGGTTGTTTGGTGAAGGAGCAGCGGAGCTCTTTGACCAAAAGGGTGTTGCCCGCCCTCAAAATATATAGTGCAAAAATTAGCTCAGCCATATTATATGGGGCGGATATATGGGGCTGTGTAGACCTGGCTGTCCTTGACAGGATACAAAACAAATTTCTCCGAAATTTAGTTAGTCTTCCGCCATCAACACCAACTCTGCCACTATTGATGGACATGGGGCTCCACTCATTTAAACATCAAGCCCAGTACAGGTTGGTGGCGTTATGGAGACGAATATGGTCCACACCGGAACTTGCCATGTTCGCCCAAGAACTTCAGGATGTTAGATCACAACAGGGGGCTGGTGATATCCCTTGGTTTAAGTCTATTAGAAACATTCTTTTGGGAATGGGCCTCCCACTGTTGTGGTCTGAGCCGGGCTCCCATATCTTTCCTTCTAAGAAAGATTTTAAATCTCTCTTTTGGTCCATGGTCAAGGATGAATACGTTGCTCTTTCGGAGAAACCAAACTTGACTGGTTTGTTTCTGCTATATAAAATAGTCCCCCATACAGAATGTTTCTGGGATATAATTGTTAAAACCACTGATAGGAAACTTTACTTTCAGTTCCGTCTTGGTACACTGCCATTACGGACCTTTACCAGTGGTTGGCAGAAGCCGGTGACTCCATTTTGTCCATGTTGTATAATCCATAAAGAAACAATAGGTCACTTCTTGTTCGTTTGTAATGCTTACCGTGAACCACGACATAAGTGGTTAAAACCTATTTGCTATAGACTAAAGACCAGGTCGAGCAGAGAAGCCCTATTCATCTTAAGAACTAATACTTCTGAATGTCTCTCAATCGGAATGGCTAAATTTCTTGGATGGGCTTGGTTACTAAGATCTAAGATAGTTTGTAACACCCTGTCATGAACATCTTATATAGTTTGTTACTTTGCTAGATTGTGTCTCTGACCAGTATTGATGTTGTATCTTTTAATTGTATTTGTATAACAATAATTTTTCCTTATCGTCTTTATGCACACATCTAATTTAATTGAGGTTTTATGTGTTTTTATATTGTATATAACGTCATTGATTATGTAATATTGCTATTAATTGTATGTTTGTAAATATTTTGTCTTTTATGAAGAATATTCGAAATAAAGACGTTAAAAACTGAAACTGAAAACTGAAACTGGACTAAACTGTGTAAATATCTGTATCACTTTGTCAGTTGTTGTGTAAACTGCTGTACCAGTTGGTTACTAGCTATGTGAAAGTCTATATTAGTTGTTGATTAGTTAACTGAGTATTTGTATGGGAGAGTAAATGTGTGTGTGGTTCGGTGGGGGTGTGTGACTGCCGAAAGATGTGTGAATAGTTGATTCAGTAGGTATATGAGGTTAAGACTACATGTTATAACAGTTGTTTGGGTGAGTGAATATCTTTATGGGTGTGCTGATGAACAAATCTATCTCTTAATGGTACATGTCCAACAAACTAGAAAAATAAAAGGCAGTGTATGTGACAGTTGTTGTATATAAATAAGTATACATAAGACTCAGTGATTGTATGAGTGACTGTATGGATAACTGTATACTTGTAATAGTGATTTTATAACAAACTAAGTATGAGTTACTATCTATATGAATAAATGAAGTGGTGTTTGTATAATGTGTGTAGCTGAGTAAATGTAAGTTGGATTCGTTGTTTGCATAAATGAGTAGGATGACTGCATAAGTGAATAGGATGTGTGCTAGTGTGTAATGTCGATATAGGTGTATAAGTATATTTGATAGTGTTCTATTGATCATTGACAGCATGTATGAGTGAATCTATAGGTAAGTGATTAGATGTATGTGTAGATCTAGGAATCACTGAGTAGGTTTTTAGAAACTTGTATTGGTGTGTCAATGGATTCAAATATGGTACTCTGTATTTTACAGTGAGTGATGAAAGGTTATACTAGTGTATGATAAGGTGTACGATTGTCACGTGGATGATGTCATCAGTGATGTCACTGACCATGTCATGAATGATGTAATACGTAACATCATCAGCAGTGGATTGCGGGCGCGCAAGTTATAGTGAGTACAACTAACTATAACGGAGGAATTTCAATGGTTTTGTATGAGTGAAATGTCCAGCTAACTATAACAGCCCTGAAACCTATGTTTTTTTCAGTGAATTTCGAAGGTTTTTTAAATTATAATTTTTAAATGTAATAATAGTTATATGTATTTTTTATACTGATTTTTACAGTTTAACTGTATTTTTACATATTTACTTTTTCAAATTACATTAAATATTTTTAATATAAATGGAAATAAACATGTTTGTTAAAATATTGAAACTTAAATATTGTTTTTTTGTTGAATTTATAAGTGCAGAACTATAAGTGTGTTGGTTAGTTAGGGTACTGCATGCATAGTGGATAGGGGTTTGAGGCAGTCCATGTGCTAACGCCTGGCTCGCTGCATGAGTACTTGGATACTGACTGAATGATTAGAGTACTGCAAGGAGAGTGCCTGGGTGAATTTATAAGTGTTAGAATTACTTTTCAGAATCCGCACTGGGCTGAAAGATGCAGCACTGAGGTCTTTCCTAATAACCGGTGAGTAAATCGGAATTTGTAGTGCAGCTGATTTTAAATGAATATTTTAAAGTTCCAAAACTGCACACTTAGAAACATTTCCAAGTTATACCAGTCAATGTTAGCCTATGGAAGGAAATTCAAGTTACTGGTAAGTACGGTTAGAATTACTTTTCAGGATCAGTACTGGGCTCAAAGATGCAGCACTAAGGTCTCTCCATGTTCACGGGAGTACTATTAAACAGGAACAGGGGTGGGAGCACACCACTTCAAATCCCAGCAACGTTTGCCTCTGGCCTTGTAGTAAATGCCGTTTTAGTTACTTGCTTGCTTCAAGACTGTTCGAGTGTTTCGCCACAGTTGGCGCAGATAGTGCTGATCTTTAGACACATTGTTCTGGTTCTTTAACCGTCATCAGTAGACATTACAGTCTTTCAAATGTGGAGTTTGCTGAGTAGGCTGCCAACATCTTTCTCAGGTCAGGTACCTCTCACAGGCATGTGGGTGCTTCATCCACGAGCTCGTCAGCTCAATGACTCACAAGAGTACTATTAAACAGGAACATGGGTGGGAGCACACCGCTTCAGCTCCCAGCAAGGTTCGCCCCTGGCATTGTGGTAAATGCAGTTTCGGTTACTTGCTTGCTTCAAGAGTGTTCTAGTGTTTCGCCACAGTTGGCGCCGATAGTGCTGATCTCTAGACACGTGTTTCTGGTTCTTTAACCGTCATCAGTAGAGATTACAGTCTTTGAAATTTGGGGTTTGCTGAGTAGGCTGCAAACATCTTTCTCAGGTCTGGTACCTCTCACAGGCATGCGGGTGCTTCATCCACGAGCTCGTCTGCTCAATTACTCACAATAGTACTATTAAACAGGAACAGGGGTTGGAGCACACCACTTCACCTCCCAGCAAGGTTCGCTCCTGGCATTGTGGTAAATGCAGTTTCAGTTACTTACTTGCTTAAAGAGTGTTTTGCCACAGTTGGCGCAGATAGTGCTGATATCAAGACACATGGTTTTGGTTCTTTAACTGTCATAGTTAGAGATTACAGTCTTTCAAATGTGGGGTTTGCTGAGTAGGCTGCCAACATCTTTCTCAGGTCAGGTAAATCTCACAGGCATGCAGGTGCTTCATCCACGAGCTCGTCAGCTCAATCACTCATGGGAGTACTATTAAACAGGAACAGGGGTGGGAGAACACCGCTTCACCTCCCAGCAAGGTTCGACCCAGGCATTGTGGTAAATGCAGTTTCAGTTACTTGCTTGCTTCAAGAGTGTTCGAGTGTTTCGCCACAGTTGGCGCAGATAGTGCAGATCTCTAGACACGTGTTTCTGGTTCTTTAACCGTCATCAGTAGAGATTACAGTCTTTGAAATTTGGGGTTTGCTGAGTAGGCTGCCAACATCTTTCTCAGGTCAGGTACCTCTCACAGGCATGCGGGTGCTTCATCAACGAGCTCGTCAGCTCAATGTCTCACGAGAGTACTATTAAACAGGAACAGGGGTGGGAGCACACTGCTTCACCTCCCAGCAAGGTTCGCACACTGGCATTGTGGTAAATGCAGTTTCAGTTACTTGCTTGCTTCAAGAGTGTTCGAGTGCATCGCCACAGTTGGCGCAGATAGTGCTGATCTCTTGACACGTGTTTCTGGTTCTTTAACCATCATCAGTAGAGATTACAGTCTTTGAAATTTGGGGTTTGCTGAGTAGGCTGCCAACATCTTTCTCAGGTCTGGTACCTCTCACAGGCATGCGGGTGCTTCATCCACGAGTTCGTCAGCTCAATGACTCACGAGAGTACTATTAAACAGGAACAGGGGTGGGAGCACAGCGCCTCACCTCCCAGCAAGGTTCGCCCCTGGCATTGCGGTAAATGCAGTTTCGGTTACTTGCTTGCTTCAAGAGTGTTCGAGTGTTTCGCCACAGTTGGCGCCGATAGTGCTGATCTCTAGACACGTGTTTCTGGTTCTTTAACCGTCATCAGTAGAGATTACAGTCTTTGAAATTTGGGGTTTGCTGAGTAGGCTGCCAACATCTTTCTCAGGTCAGGTACCTCTCACAGGCATGCGGGTGCTTCATCCATGAGCTCGTCAGCTCAATGTCTCACGAGAGTACTATTAAACAGGAACAGGGGTGGGAGCACACTGCTTCACCTCCCAGCAAGGTACGCACACTGCCATTGTGGTAAATGCAGTTTCAGTTACTTGCTTGCTTCAAGAGTGTTCGAGTGCATCGCCACAGTTGGCGCAGATAGTGCTGATCTCTTGACACGTGTTTCTGGTTCTTTAACCATCATCAGTAGAGATTACAGTCTTTGAAATTTGGGGTTTGCTGAGTAGGCTGCCAACATCTTTCTCAGGTCTGGTACCTCTCACAGGCATGCGGGTGCTTCATCCACGAGTTCGTCAGCTCAATGACTCACGAGAGTACTATTAAACAGGAACAGGGGTGGGAGCACACCGCTTCACCTCCCAGCAAGGTTCGCCCCTGGCATTGCGGTAAATGCAGTTTCGGTTACTTGCTTGCTTCAAGAGTGTTCGAGTGTTTCGCCACAGTTGGCGCCGATAGTGCAGATCTCTAGACACGTGTTTCTGGTTCTTTAACTGTCATCAGTAGAGATTAGTCTTTGAAATTTGAAGTTTGCTGAGTAGGCTGCCAACATCTTTCTCAGGTCAGGTACCTCTCACAGGCATGCGGGTGCTTCATCCACGAGCTCGTCAGCTCAATGTCTCACGAGAGTACTATTAAACAGAAACAGGGGTGGGAGCACACTGCTTCCCCTCCCAGCAAGGTAAGCACACTGGCATTGTGGTAAATGCAGTTGCAGTTACTTGTTTGCTTCAAGAGTGTTCGAGTGTTTCGCCACAGTTGGCGCAGATAGTGCTGATCTCTTGACACGTGTTTCTGGTTCTTTAACCATCATCAGTAGAGATTACAGTCTTTGAAATTTGGGGTTTGCTGAGTAGGCTGCCAACATCTTTCTCAGGTCTGGTACCTCTCACAGGCATGCGGTTGCTTCATCCTCGAGCTCGTCAGCTCAATGACTCACGGAAGTACTATTAAACAAGAACAGGGGTGGGAGGCAATGATATCCTATGGAAGGAAATTCAAGTTACTGGTAAGTGCGGTTAGAATTACTTTTCAGGATCAGTACTGGGCTTAAACATGGAGCACTGAGGTCTCTCCTGATAACAGGTGAGTAAATCGGAATTCGTAGTTCATCTGATTTTAGAGAAATATTTGAAAGTTCCAAAACTCCACACTTAGAAGAATTTCTAAGTGAAACCAGACAATGTTAGCCTATGGAATGAAATTCAAGTTACTGGTAAGTACGGTTAGAATTACTTTTCAGGATCAGTACTGGGCTTAAAGATGGAGCACTGAGGTCTCTCCTGATAACAGGTGAGTAAATCGGAATTCGTAGTTCGGCTGATTTTACTTCGGTATATATAGAGCCACTTTCCTACACCATCCCCTCCCTTCACCACTGTGCAAACACGCCCTGAGGCGCATTTTAAGTTGGGGAAATAATTCCCCTTCAATCTTGAGGGTCCGTAGAGTCCAACTAACCCACTAGGTACATCCAGTAAGCACCACAGAGCTTCATAGCAGAGAGATGTAAAAAGGCGCACGGCCTGCACCACCTCTCTGCAACGCAGCGCATTGGCACTTCCTGGAAGCACCTTGTGGGCTACTTAGCCCCCAGGGTCCCTCAGGATTGAAGAGGAATTTTTTCCCCAACTTAAAACGCGCCACAGGGCGTGTTTGCACACATCACCTTATGCCCCATCCCCTGCCTTCACCAGTGTGTAAACACGCCCCATTGCGCATTTTAAGTTGGGAGATCAAGTCCCCTTGAATCCTGAGGGTCCCTAGGGTCAAACTAGCCCACTAGGTACCTCAAGTAAGCACCTTGCAGAGAGGTGTAAAAAGGGATGTGGCCTCTGAACACCTCTCTGCAACGCAGCTCTCTGGCGCATACTGAAGGTACCTGGTGGGCTAGTTGGCCCCCAGAGACCCTCAAGATTGAAGGGGAATTAACGGTGGAGGAGTGTGGCTCAATGGTTAGAGCGGCAGACCCTGAAGCAGAGTTCTGGCCAGGGACCAGGGTTCGATTCCTGCCTCGGCGGGGCTTAGGCTCAATTTCCTCAGACATGTCTATTCTCGCCTCGGTGCCTATTCTAATCACGGGCCCCACGCTGCAACTCTGGGCAATAGCTTGCTTAGCCTCCACACCGGCCCCAACAGCGCTAAGGATGCCTGGCTTCACCCTGGGGGTACCCAGGAGTGGACACTTCACAGGGAAAGCCAGGAGGGGTTCCACAGCGGTATGAGTATCAGCGCCAGGAAACCGCAAAGGCGTCACCGCAAGGTGGCCGTCTGGTGACAGTGCGCTCTATAAGTACCTTGACATTTACATTTAACTCTTCAACTTAAAACGCGCCGCGTTTGCACAATGGTGAAGGAAGGGGGCGGGGCCTGAGGTGACATGTCTGCAAACACGCCCTGTGGCGCGTTTTAAGTTGGGGAATTAATTCCTCTTCAATCCTGAGGTCCCCTGGGGGGCAACTAGCCCACCAGGTACCTCCAGTATGCGCCAGGGAGCGGCATTGCAGAGAGGTGTGCAGAGGCCATGCCCCTTTTTACAACACTCTGCAATGCAGTTCCGTGGCGCTTACTGGAGGTATCTGGTGGGCTAGTTGGCCCTCAGGATTGAAGAGGAATTAATTCCCCAACTTAAAACGCACCACAGGGCGTGTGTGCACACATATCACCTCAGGCCCCGCCCCCTACCTTCACCACTGTGCAAACGTGCCCCGTGGCGCGTTTTAAGTTGGAGGATTATGTCCCTTTGAATCCTGAGGGTCCCTGGGGTCCAACTAACCCACCAGTTACCTCCATTAAGCGCCACAGAGCTGCGTTGCAGAGGTGTAAAAAGGGGCGTGGCCTCAGAACACCTCTCTGCAACGCAGCCCCCTGGCGCATACTGGAGGTTCCTGGTGGGCTAGTTGGCCCCCAGGGACCCCCAGTATTGAAGGGGAATTCGTTCTCCCTCTGCAAACGCGCCCCAAAGGAGGGGGCATGGCTTCCTCCCCGATCCCGTTTAAAAAAAAAAAATAATCTTTTTCTTTGTGTAGCCCCCCTTCTTTTTCTTATTTTTTGGCCCTGGGGACCCCATCCCCCAGGGCCTGCCCCCTAATTTTTTTTTTTTTCATTTTAAAATTGTGGAGGGGTGCCGCGTGGCCTCCCTCCCGCGGCCTTAATCTGCCCCGGGGACCCCATCCCCCGATGCATGGGCCTTTTTTTAAACTAATTTTTTTTTGGAAGGGGGGCTGCCTTGACCCCCTCCTATGGCCACTCATGGCCCCGGGGACCCCATCACCCGGGGCCAGCTCTTTTTAAAAAAAAATATTTTTTAACATTTTGGGGAGGGGGGCCGCGCGGCCCCCCCTCCCGGGCCACTAATAGCCCCGGGGACCCCATCCCCCGGGGCCTGGCCACCTCGTTGGGGACCATGGGGGGTCCCAATCCCCCCCACGGTCCCAGCTGACTCCCGCTTCCTGCGTGGCATTGCTTTTCCACATGGGGAGCAGCTAACATGCTGCTCCCCATATATGCTATATTCCATTGAAAATTATAGTGATTGATCGTGATAAATTGTCTATCTCCCCGCAATGCGTTTATAAAACCTGGTTACTCTCGTACCCACAAATCTCGCGATGTATGGAGAGGCCTAAGGTTTAGCCACCATGTTAATGTATAATAAAAAGCTTTGAAACTTACAAAATGCTATGAAACGTGTATAAATAGCTAACATGTACTGAAGGATTAGTGGCAGCATAGAACCTTTTTTGGTTGTTTGTTAAATTAAATAGGTCGGCATAGAGGTTTACTTGCCTTGTCTATTCAGACACCCTCTCTGCCCAACAGCAAGCTAATTGCAGACAGGTCTTGCAACAGTATGCACAACTCTTTTCCTTAACACCTGTTCACACCCACTGGCGTGCCCATGATATGGACACAGTAGGCAGCTTGCCTATCAAAAACAAAATCTATCACCAGTCTGTCCAAGTTAAGGAAAGCATCAAGGCTGAGTGCAGCAAAATGCTCGAGTATCTCTGGGCCAGCCCAGTGGGATCCTAGTCCCTAAACCTCATCTACAGGGTGGAAAGTGAGAAATTAGGTTTTGTGTGGACTACTGAGGCCAGGGCTGGCGCTAGGCATGGGCATGTGGGCTGCTGCCCAGGGCCTCGTGTTCAGCTAAAAAACAGGGGGCCGCTTCACTGTGAAAGGCCACACTTTCACAGTTAGCCCTCCTGCTCTTCCAGGGCCCCTTTCCCCACCCGATCACATGAATGTGACCTAGCTGGTCAGGGCATAGTGGCATTCCTAGGGGTGCTAGGGTGGAAGTAAGGGACAAATAGAATGGGGGCGGACAGCAACTGAACCAGCAATTATGTTGGCTCAGTGTCAAGTTAAGTACAGGCCATTCTAGTCTGCCCTTTCTGCATTTTGTTTCTAGGCAACAGAAGGCCATGTTGTTTCCAGGACAAGCCGGACAAAGGTAAGGAGAGGTAGGTGAGGAGGGAACAGCCATATCAACTGGCTTTTATTAACCTTTGCATCAGAAATAGCAAATGTTTTTTCTGTAAATAGGAATGTGCATTTAAAATGTATGTAGAACTGCCGTGGTACAGCAGTGTTTTGCGAAGTGCCTCGTTACTGCTTCGAGGCCCAGGAGCGGGGCCCCCCCTTCCCCGAGTCTTGAAGTACTGGGTCAAGCTGCAAGTTCCATGTGTGGGGGCCCCCTTTCCTGGGCCCTGTAGCCATTATGTAGTGCTGCGAGGCCCAGGGCAGGTGGGCCCCCTTTCCTGAGCTTCGCAGCTAGGGTTGCCACCTGGCAGGTTTTCTACCGGCACTGCCTTCTCGTAGGATAAAAATAAAGCTTTTAATGAATCCTATGTAAACAGATTATGTTGAAGGTTTTTGTAGCATACTCTCTATTGTTGATCGTTATAAATTGCAGTTTCGCACTAACATTATCAGGTAATTCGATTTTTTTGGTTCTCTCAACAAGCAGCTTTGCCTAATGTCCAATAATCAACGCCAAGTGTGATGATCACTTGCACTTTGTATGGCAGTGAAAATAATTTCTTGAATATTTATGCCTGTAGGAATGAAAGAGAGTTTGTATGCAGATATTTTTCAAAGGATAGTGGGGAAAGCTTCTGTTACTCACAGTCTTTGGACGCTACAGAGTTGTTTCTTCACCAGCGGTGGAAGGGCATTAAACAAACCGCATGTGACCCATTACCTGCCAACTCACACCCACAGTATGTGACACAAGATCGGCTCCTTTCGCACAGTCACCTGGTGAGAAGCCAAAATCATCCACCCTCAGCAAGCTTTATTTCCTCAACCGGCTTGGGGTTGTCGGTTTATTTTACAGTCCATCCTTGTTCCTTCTCCACTGAGCTCCTTCAAATGACCCACTAAAACCATGACTAACTCCCCATAACAAGTGACTTTGAATCCCTCCCCGATTAAACGTATGTGTGTAAGTGCAATTGAAAAAAGTGACTGCCACATCTTTATAATGTATGTATTGCAAACTTGTAAGCACTTAATGAAGGTTTTTGAAACATAGAAAAAAATTAGGTTGTTGGTTTAAGTCCACGTGAGGGTGGAGGAGGGTGCAAAAGTGAAACTGCTATTTCTACATCCTCTAGGAACTTATCGTAATTACTATAAAAGAACCACACAGGTGATCCTGGGTGCACCAACCAGTGTTGCCAGATTCTGAAACCCATCCCAAGCCTAAAGCTCTCCAGGTTCAAGCCCAAAATCAGCTCAGCTCTGACTAGTATAAGCACAAAAACCAGTCCAAAGTTGCAACCTGCAAAGTATGAAAAAACAGCCTTCAGGAAACATTCTGACCATACATCTAATTTCAATTCAATATGCGTATAATGGGAGGAGTTTCATTGGACACTTCTGCAATCATATCCAAATTGTATTAATCGTTACTGATTTTGAGGATTGATCCCCTCTATGACTTTCTAACTGGCACTTCTATCACCACAAATCTAAACCTGGCACTGATGGATGAACTTTACAAGAGCAGACTATAACCCATCTTAATTAAGTCCAAGTAATGTGGCTCCTAAAACAGTATGCTTAACCAGTATATTTAATTATTCTTGCAGGATTAACACCACACAATGATACACATATTAAGAAACCGCCCTGGTGTTAAAGCAATTCCATCATGATTGGTTTGGCAAGCTGAAAGGGTCATCACAGTACAACAAGAGGCCCATTCCTTCTACTTACAATGCCAGGAAGGAGATAATCACATGCTCTGATGAGTCCCTGCCTTCCACTCTTAAGTCCTTCACTGTGACAACTTACTCTAGCACTAAATAATATATAGGACCTTTGTCGGTGCCTTTTTGTAGCAGCACAGACTAGACTAAAGCTCCTAGTGTTGGAAAGAAGCAGATGGGTTTGTTTGGGGACCAAATGAAAGCAAGGCTTTTGGAGCAAAAAGAAAAAAGACCCCTTTCCTGAACCTTTTAGTGATACCCTCCCCCAACAGCTGAACACTTGCCCCACCCCATTCCCCTTCCTCATTAGCACTGTCCCACTCACTTTTTACCTCCGACCTGTACAGTAACATTTTTGTTTTGTTTGAATCTGTTCCTGTTGATTTTTGGGAATAACAGAGACATATACAGCATAACACGCTGGTTGCCCTAGACATGGGTGGTAAATAGCACTGATGGATAGCAAATAGTGATACAGAGGAGACGTATCAACAAGCATCATTGTCCAACAGTTTGCCACAGTGAGCAACAAGAAAGTAGAATCATAGCACAGTTGACTGCAGAAGGTAATTTCAATTTTTAAGCACCCAGGTTCACTTTAATTTTGTTGAAACATTTTTTATTGTTTTCATAGCAACAACACAGTACAAACCCGCTTCCTCCACGGCCAAAGAATGTTTAGTACACATAAAGTTACCAGCCAACAACCGGGAGAATGAGCTTCCGGCCCCTACCGGCCCTCCCCCCTCCCTCCCCACCCCATGTCAGTGTGCCTCCTGTCTTTCACCTCGCTCCCGATGTGCCCCTTCCCTGTCATAAATCAGACATGGGTACTCGCCCTCCACTAGGAATCCCTGTCTTTCCCTTACACTTTAGCCACAGCCTCGTTGCCAGCGATCACTACTACTCCCCTTTCGCCACCTCCTCCTGTACCCAGGTTCACTTTAATAGCAGTTTTAGTAAATGTCCACTAAGTAATGGTCCTTGAAAAGGGGAAGCGGATTATAATGAACCGGGACAACATAAACATAATGTAGAGTTTGCGTGTGGAACTGGGGCACTTTTTTAACCCTCGCCGCCCTTCCATCTGACCCATCCATACACTGTCAGTGTAAATGAATTAGCGCTTACTCCAAGAGCTGCGCAGTCGGGACAAAGCCTGTACACCTGCCAGCGGTACTGTACCACAGCCACAACAAGCATTACATCAGCCTGTACGTGTATGTCCAGGGGTGCTAATGCTTCCCAAACCCGCCACATCTATCTCAGGATTGTGTATGTTTTGTAGTTCATTCATTATTGCATCCCACTTTGTGGCAATGGGGAGTCTGCAAATGTCTAGCGTGTCCTCCAGATGCAACACAACACGTTCTGCTTTAGCCCATACCAATAGGGAGCACCGCCAAGCTAGCAATTGTGGGGCTCAGGGCCTTCTATCTCCTAGTGATCAGTCTTTTAGCTGTTGCAAGGCCTACGTCTAGAAAACTTTTTGTGCTTCTTGTTTCTGCTATAAAGGTGCAGGATGTAAGTCTACCATTTGAAAGGAATGTCGCGTTCTGTGCATCGGGAGATGGCATCCGAAATCGTGCTCCAATATCCCTGAAGGGAGGGGCATTCCCATAGCATGTGTAGAAGGTCTGCATCATCAGGGTGGCAACAAGGGCAGGCAGCATCATTACAATGGAAAAATCTGTTAATCTTAGTTGTTGTGAGGTATGCTCTATGTGTGATTATAATACTGGATCTGGTGGAAGCGCATGTTTCGGGGGATATGAGTGGGGCTCTCTAGTACTGCTGCCCATTCTGGGTCAGTGAACGGTTGGGCTAGGTCCCCTCCACAGCTGAGCCGTAGTGGTGCCAATGTGATCGCGGAATGCTGCCTAAGGGAAGCGGCAAACCACCGCGCGAGGTGCCTGCCAAGTCCCATCACATGCAAGTACTGGATAGTCAAGTGTGTAGTGGGTTTGTTAATCATATCTCGGACGGGGTGTATCCCGTCCTCTTCAACTAACGTAGCATATGGTATCAAGGCTCCATCTCGATACTGGTCAACTATATCTTGGATACCTGCTTCACCCCAGCTGTGTAGTTCGGCTGCTGTGGTGACTAAGTGACCCATGGCGTTCCCTGGAATGGTATGTCAAGTGCATATGGTGTTGTGTTTCGGGTAATGTATAAACATCTGCGGTAGCATCTGTACGCCACTCTAAGAAGTAAAGGCTCAAGTGCAATGGGTTTTGTACAAGGGCAGAATAGGCCTAACAGAAAGGCAAGAGACAGGGGTGGACTTGTGGCCGCCCTGTCACAAAGTTGGCGGGAAGCTAGCCATCTGGCCACCCACTGTAGCTGCGCTGCAAGATAGTAATGTTCCATATTAGGTGCCGCAAGGTCGCCGCGGTCTGTGGATAGGTAGAGATTTTTATGGCCACTTGATGGTGAGGGTTGTCTCAAATAAAGTCCCTGACTGTCTTTTTGAGGGCTTTAAAAAAGGGCGGAGAGAGGTGTGGAGCGATTTCGTAAAGTAATATAAAAATCGCAGCAGGATTCCCATTTGAGTGAGAGCAATCCGTCCGGTCACGGATAACGGGAGTGTACTCCAGAAGGAGATTTGAGAGCGGATGGCAGTCAATGCTCTATCAAGGTTGCCATCTAATAGGTCCAGATGCCAAGGTAGTGGAAGGTGTCGGCATTCCATTGTACACGGCCCATTAAGGACATATATAGGTTCCTTGCAGGCTTTGCTAAAGGGGTATAGGCAGGATTTTGCTGCATTGACCCTTAGCCCAGACAATTCAGCAAACTTTCCTGGGATATGTGCCAGCAAGGGGGAGATGGATCGGTTGTCCCTCACATACTTCAGGATATCATCCGCGTATAGTGAGATTGTGTGCTCTGCGTCCCAGAGGGGAATTCCAACATCCACTTTAGTGAGAATGGCCTCAGCCATGGGCTCCATGGCTAAGGAAAAGAGAAGCAGGGACAATGGGCATCCCGGACTATTACCTGTCCTACTGAAATAGGCTTGGACATGTATGGACCTGTCTTCACCCGAACAGTCTGGTGCTTGCAAAGTAATTTAACCATGCCAATGAACGCCGCACCAAGGCCGTATTTGGCCAAAGCAGCAAACAGGTACTCCCATTCAAGGGAGTTGAAGGCTTTCTCCAGGTCTAATATTAAACATAGTAAGTGTGGCCAGTGATACATCACATATGTGGGGACCCGAAAGAAGAGCAGGTGATTCAGGGAGGTGCTGCGTGAGGGAACAATCCTGTTTTGGTCCAAGTGAACTGGGGTGGGGATGAGAGGCGCCAGACAGTCAGTGTGAATTTTTGCCAGCACTTTGTAGTCCACGTTCAGTATGGCCAGTGGTCTATAGGAGCCTAGGTCTGCGGGGTCTCTATCCGATTTCAACATGGAGACTACGCTTGCTTCCTGCATCGATGAGGGTAGAATAGATTCTTATAGTGCTGCAGTGTAGAGGGGGTGTAGGTCTGGAGTCAGTGTAGTGATATATGTTTTACAATATTCAGATGGGAGCCCATTAGGTCCAGGAGTTTTACCTGTCGCCATTGCAGTGATCGCTAATTCCATCAGGTGTGATTAGGGCAACGAGCGCCATGTGTTAGTCAGGGGTTATCGTGGGAAGGTTCACTGAATCCAGAAAGGCCTCAGCTGCCTATTGTCACTGTAAAATGAGGATTTGTAAAGCGCTGCATAGTGCCTCGTCATTGCTGCATGAACTTCGTGTTGCATGTAGAGCATGTGTCCCGTGCTGTCCCACATAGCGTGTATAGGCCGGGGGGCTGCTCTTGGTGTAGTAGCCAATCCAGTAATGTTATATGGTCACTGCGTAATTCATCTAACCATCTTGTGTCCCCATGATGTGTAGCAACATCTGTGTCATGTTGGAGTAGCTCGTGTTTTATGGTACTGAGTGAGTCGTTCATTTGTTTGCAAATATTCCATGCAAGTCTGAGCCAGTGCCTCCTTATAGTCACCTTGAAAGCTTCCCACTCTAGTAGTATGACAATGGTAGAGCCACTATTTATTTCAAAGTATTTCGCAGTCGCGGCCCTCCAACGACACCCGGAATGCCTGATCATCTTAACGCTACCGGTTGCAGGCGCCAAGTGGGAACTGGTGGTGGTCCTACTTCCCAGTTGAGCTGTAGAAGTTGAGGGTTATGATCAGAGTGTGTGCGTCCCAGGTATTTGATCCCTTTCATTAGGGGGAGCAAGGAGGGAGACCCTACAATACGATCTAATCGTATATGGTGTCCATGGACTTAGTAGTAGGTGTATATACGTCTGTCGGGATTGCGAGTGCGCCATATGTCAATAAGGGACCAAAGGGCTAGCCATGCTGTTCATTTTTGTGCATCAGACGCGGCCGAGGTGCGGGACAGGGGCGGGAGTAAACGGTCCAGCCCCACATAAAGTATTGAATTGAAGTTGCCACCTTTAAGCCAGGGAATACTGCTCCAGCGCACTAGTACCTCAGTCAACTTATGAAGGAATGAGCCTTGCTCCACATTACGGGCATATATATAGAGCCGATGAGGAGTGTTTGACCATTCAGCCTACCTCTAATGAATATATACCTGCCCTCTGTGTAAGTTTCTACTTCCTCTACTACATAAGGAACTCCTGCCTTCGCTCATATCAGGATCTCACTAGCTTGGGAGGAGTAATTATACTTGCCCTCTCCAGCGTCAGCGAAGATGGTCCACCTCCAAGCGAGTCAGGTGAGTTTCTTGGATGAGAGCAATGCTAGTGGTCCTGCGTTGCAAGTAGGAGTAGAGTATCTTCACAACGGAGAATGTATTCCCTCACATTCCATGTGATCACATTTGCTTGTTGATAGGTTGCGGTCACTGTCCCCGACCAAGGGCACGGAGTGGGGGTCCCAGGCACAGTCTTCAGGCATGCTCCAGCCTTGCACCCAGATCCACCAACTGTCGGGCAGCGAGCCAGCATGGCACACATCACCACCTCGCAAGGCCCTAGAGCGGCTTGTGTGTCCATGCGCTGCCGGCCATAGAATTCAGAGTAGTCACGGCTCTCCAAGCACCAGACCTCAGTGAGCAGGCAGTCCCTGACAGTGCGGTGCAGCCGCCCTCTATCCGCTACAGAACTGGTCGGCCAGGGCGCATGCTGCCTCCGCTCCAGGACCCGGTCAGAGTAGGGAAGTTGCGCCGTGGCGACCTCAGGCGTGGGCCTGATCCGCATCGTTGGCAGTGCCATCTTGGGTAGGATTGTCGGCGCGATCTGCCATGATTTCTAGGCGGGCAGCTCCAGAGCAGCTCCCACAGCTGCTGATGGTCCAGCATTGTCTTAATTCAGGGTGATTACGAATGATAACAAGGTGAAAGGACGGGGACCGGAGTTAATTCGTGTCCGCCATCTTGGCTGGCAAGCCACGCCGCCCGACCTCTAAAGTCTCATTAGGCTACACAGCTCATTTACACTATCATCCACCCTGGGCTGTAAGTGGGGCAGGTCCTAAAAGTAAGTTTGAAATTGGTCCCTTAAGGGGCCTATGTTCATATCCTTACATTTTAAGGTAAAAGCATGTATTTATTTCCAGGGGTGGGCGGAATTTGCGAAATTCACTTTTGCAAATTATCGCGAAAATGTTAAAAATCTCCGCAAACACGCGGAAATATCGCGAAGATGCAGACGTTTTTTTCCCACCCGTTTGCGGTATTTTCTGCGTGGTGGCGGCTCGCCAACTTACCCATGCGGTTGCTCACTGGCGCGGCCATCTTGTTTTCACTTGTCTCGCGGTGCATGATCGCGAGAAGAAAGACGTGATCGCGAGAAGAAAGACGTGATCGCGCGACGAATGACTTTACTGCGGGCGCGAACTGTCGCGAGACAGCGCAAATGGCTACCAACAATCCAACATCTCGTGGAGAACGCGACCGGATCGGGAAAACTTGTCGGCGAACGCGGGGATTCAGGTAAGGCGATCGCGCGCACGCGAGAATGTATTATTTACAGCGTGAGCAAGCAAAAATGTTCCCGTAAAATGCGGATTGCGGAAATTTTAACATTTTCGCGCTCTCCGCGGAACGCGAAAATGTCAAATTATCGCAATTTCCACGAGCGGAACGGAATTTTAGCCCAGGCCTATTTATTTCTCAGTAGGGCATGTAAAAACCACAAGTAATCCATGTCTGCAAAGCAGACCCCGTTTACTTTTTACCTTCATTTTTATTTCATCCTTCATTTCCTAGGAGCATTTTTTTCCCCGATGCATATTTGTAATTTTATGACTCTTCTATAGTGCACATTGTGAACTGAGTCACCTCCATGTGTCTAACTGAGTTCAGATTGTGGATCGGTATTATTACGGAGCACAACTGAGTCCTGTGGTAAACTGGCACACTAGCCAGCCACAGTCCCCTCATTAGCCCAGTTACTACTGATTTTCAGCTTCAATGACTGGGCTTCCTCCAATGGACATAGATGAGCAGAGTCCAGGTCACTCCTCCTTACTAACCACTGAAAGTACAGGCAGTTCGTTTCTCTAGTTAGAAATGTGAGCACAAATGAACAGCCCCGTGACAGAGAACGCTGGCTGCATGGCTCAGTGTTAGCTAAAGTATAGCATAGCGCACTAAGGAACTACAAACGTGTTTGAGACTGGTTTTGTGGCCTATTTGTCACAGTTTTATGGGCTTAGTGTGTAGACCTTTTACGTATCTGTAATAACGTCCTTCTCTAAAGTAAAGAACTGCTTGGTCATTCAAGTTCAATATTTTTTAAAGTATTTTACTGTTTCTTAGTTCCTAATCCTTCACACCAACCTTGACTTTTCAATCGTACTACCCCGAAAGAGTCAAGTCTGAAAAGAGAGTACTTGGCCATTTAGTTTGACAGCGATAATACTGTGAGCCCAGGACACCAGGGATAAACTGCAACAATTATTACAGATTTAGTTTAGTAATCTCCAACCTCACTGACACCTAAACAAAAAATGCCTCACCTCCCACTGCTCAAACTGCCTCCAATGGTTCTTAGCCCCAAAATAATAAAGCACTGTTTTGCATCGTATGAGCAATGGTCCTCGTTGCGTATATGGGCCCTGGAAAACTTCTTCTCCACATATCTGTCCACAAATTGACATCCATGGTGCAATTGTCCATATGATGAACAGCACCCTTCAGAAGCCTATCCAAGGCAAGATTTGTTTAAAAAAATCTTAACTGCCCAATTTCAAAGATGTCCATTTTAACACTGGATTGCAGAAGCTATATGAAGAAAAATTGAGATAAAAGCAAAGCCTGATAGGCTTACATCTAGAGTTGTGATAGACTCCTGTCCCTTTAAGACTCCAGGAGTTTCCGCTACCCATTATGTATAATGCTGGCAGAGTCGGATCATTTTTTTGTCAGAAATATTTTTATTGGTTTTCAAAGGTAAGATAGTACACCAAAAAAAAAAACAGACTGCAGAAAGAGACAACAATGCATCATATATGCCGAGAGCTACAGAAAGCTAAAGCATCAAATACAGTTTGTGCACTAGGGCTCGGTGAGCCCTTAAAAAAGGTTTAACGTGACCCTCCCAGGTCTCCCACGGACCCCTCACATTGCATATGTCAAAAAGGTCTCATGAAAGGTCAACAAAGTTAATGACAGTCATCCCTCCCTTCCCCCTCCCCCTTAACTCCCAAACAAAAAACACAAAAATACAAACAGAATACGAACTATGGTGTCACGGTCAAGCAAAGATCACATGTGGTTGCAGGTGAGGGCTGGATTATGAAGAAGGGGGGGACCTCTCGTCCCTCATGAACCACTCCGGCAGTCCAGGCGAGCTTACGGTCGTTCTAGATATGAAAGAGATGGAAAGCTCGCAGTCATGGCCCACACGCAAACAGAGGTAGTCGCTCCGATAGATATTCCACCAAGGGAGCCCACACATAATCAAACCCCTTCTTAGAGTCCTCCACAATGTCCGCCATTCTTTCCATTGCCAATGCACGCCACAATCTGGCATGCCCCTGGGTGAGAGAGGGGGTCTCCACTTTCTTCCATGCAGCCGCCACAGCCATCTTAGTGGCCCCTAGGCACAGCCACATCACGGAGCGATCGCCCTGTGTCTGGTGCTTCAAATTGGGATCCCTGATTCCCAGGAGAGTGTGTTCTAGTGTGTCCGGAATCGGATAACCTAGGATTAGTTTGATTTGGGAGAGAACCTCCTTCCAGAAGGGCCTGATGGACAGACAATCCTTCCAAATATGCCTGAAGTGTCCAAGAAGCCCATCCCCTCCAGCACCTAACGGAGGAGATCTGGAAGATAGTGAGCAGCCTCTGAGGGTACAAATACCTATCGTACATCATTTTGTAATGAGCCTCCCTTAAAAACATGGAGCGGTTATACTTGGGAATGTCCCTATACAGGGAAGACCATTGTTTCCTCTCCAGATGGGTGGCTAAAATTGAGTCCCAGAACCTTTGGTGTCTAGGGGTGTGGCATGAACCCAGAGACCGTATGAATGAGTAAAGGAAAGAGATGGTCCCCCTCGAAGAGGCTCCTGATTGAGCAAATTTTTCGATCAGGAGTAGATCCCTAGCGGCAGCCTGCTTTATCTGCAGTTGGAGAACCCAATGTTTAGGCTGCATGTAGTGATACTCTTCCGAGGGCTGAAGGTGAAAGGCTTTAACACACTCCGCATAGGACAGCAATTTCCCCATTTCAAACAGATGAGAGCATGAGACAACCACCCTCCCGCCAAGCCTCAAAGGACCCTTCCCGCTGCACCGGAGGAAACTCAGGGTTGAAGTGGATGGGCGTGTAGGGAGAAAGGAAGGAGGTGATAGACTGGGATCTAGCTAGTTCATCCCAGACTCTTAAAGTGGTAGCAGTAGGGGTGCTAATATAAGCATTACGTGGATGGTTGTGTTTCTGCTTCCACACGAGGTCTCAGATTGTCCTAACCACTATTTGTCGTCCATGTGAAGCCACAGTTTATCGGATTCTCGGAGGGACCATTCCGTAATCACTTGAAGTTGGGCCGCTCTAGAATACCCCAGGAAGTCCTGCCGGGCCAACCCCCCTCCTCTCTCAACTTGGTTAGCACTCGATTAGAGAGTCACGCTCTCTGACCTTGCCAAATAAACTTGCTCATCATTGTCTTCAACTCAGAAAAAAGCGCCCGGTACACTGGAATAGGAAGGCCTTGAAAGAGATACAGCAGGCACCGGAGGATATTCATTTTGATGGCATTGACACGCCCAATCCATGAGATAGGCAGTCCTCCATCTAGTCAAATCTGCTTTAAGCTGGAGCAGCAAGGGCGGGTAATTTGCCCCGTAGAGATGTTCCAGCTTGTGGGTGAGTTTGATGCCAGGATATGTACTGTATTTGTGTGTGGCCTGGAAGGGTGGCGCACTTTCGATAACCCGCAGGGACTCCTTAGGTACGGTTCGATTGAGAAGGAAAGATTTTGAGAGATTCACCTTAAATCCTGGGGCCCTTTCGTAGGTCAGCTCAGATTGAATCGCCGGCAGAGAGGACTGCGGCTTTGTGACTGGGAGTAGCACATCATCTGCAAAGAGAGAGATCTTATGTTCATCCATGCCAAATGGTACCCTCCCCCCGTGTCTGGATTGGATTGAATGCGTTGCGCCAGAGGTTCAATGCTGAGCGCAAATGGTAGGGGGGATAGCGGGCATCTTTGCCTGTTTACCCGGGAAAGGTTAAAAGGTTCCGATGCAACCCCATTCACTAAGACCCTGGATCTCAGAGGGGAATAATTTGCCTGGATCATTCCAATGAAGGACTCATTAAAACCAAATCGTCGTAGGGTATGGGTTAGAAAGTCCCAGTCAAAGGCCTTCTCTGCGTCTAGCGAGAGAAGTACCGTAAGTATGGCCTTGCGCTGGGCTTTCTCAATAATGTGGACCACCCTCCGAAGATTATCATGAGTTTGCCTCCCCGTGATGAAGCCCGCCTGGTCTGGATGCACGAGCGCCGGCATAACCTGTTTCAGGAGCAAAGCCAGTATTCTAGAGTATAACTTGGCATCCAAGTTTAGGAGCGCTATAGGCCTGTAAGAGGCGCAGCTAGTGGGGTCTTTCCCCGGTTTGGAAATGACGGAGATCAAAGGCTCTCTCATAGAAGGGGTACCCTCTTGCCTGTCGGCTATATCGTTGAAGAGTAGCAGGAGGCGGTGGAACTAATTCAGGAGCAAGAAGTGGGCAGTAAGGCCATCAGGGCCAGGCGCTCTTTGGAGCTTGAGGGAGTCAAATCACTTTTTGGATCTCCTCCGCAGATATGGGTCTACTCAAGTCCTCGTTTGTAGAGAGCAGGACCTGGGGTAGGTCCAGAGCCCCTAGGTATTGGTCCTGAACCTGTGGATCTAACGGGTCCGCAGTATACAAGGAGCGGTAGAAGTCCCCAAAGGCATTGGCTTTCCCTGTTTCGCTCAGGTGGGAGATCCTCTTCCCATCTATTATGTGTTTAATGTAGACCTTTTCCTGTCTCACTTGTAGATGGCGTGCTAAAAGGGACCCAACCTTGTTCCCTCCCTCGTAGCTGCAGGCTTGCTAGGGTCTTCTCAGCCCTGTTCGTGTAAATAGCCTGGAGCTTCCCCTTAACCTGGGTAGTCTTACGAAGTGTTTGGATCGAGGGATTAGATTTATGGTCAGTTTCAGCCTTTTGGAGCTCCCCTCGAGAAGACGTTCCCCCTTACGTTGTACTTTGAGGGTGGCATCTAATTCGATGTACTTTCCCCTAATAACTGCCTTGAAGGTGTCCCAGTTGTTAGCTAGGGAGGTTTGCGCTGGGTCTTTAAGGTCAAACAACTCTGTGATTGCCTTTCGAAGATCATCTCCAAGAATCCGGTCCCTACAAAGGAAATTAGGAAAATACCATCAGACAAGCCTAGAGCGCGGGGCGGGCCAATCAAGGGCAAGCTCTAGGAGAGCGTGGTCCGATAGGCAGATCAGGTGAAACTGGGATCCTTCCATCATGTGAAGAAGGGACTGACTAATGAATACGTGATTAATTCTAGAGTATGTCCTATGTGAATGTGAAAAAAAGGAGTAATCCCGGGTCGTGAGATGGGCATCCCTCAGAGCATCCACCAGCCCCATTCCCTGCAAAGTTGCCTTAAGTGATTTGCTCCGCTGCTCTATGGGAATGTGTAGTGTCCAGGGCCAGATCCCATATCAAATTGAAGTCTCCCAGCAATAAGATGTCACTCCTGGCGAAGCAAGGTTAAGAAGGAGATCAGGAAATCATGTTTCTCTGCGTTGGGAGCATAGATCGTGGCAATAGTGTATAATCTACCCCGTATTTCAACCCTAACCATCAGGAATCTTTCCTCCTTGTCCATTTTCGTGTCGTGATGGAGAAACGGGATGGAAGTGTGAAAAAGAAGTGCCGCCCCATTATGTTTAGAGTGCGCTGAAGAGCGGAAGATCTGTGGGTAGGCCCTATGTTTTAATCGTTGTTCCTCTTTGCGCGGGAAGTGGGTCTCCTGCAGGACCGATATTTTACTCTGGTGGTCATTAAAAAACTTCCAAATCTGTTGCCTCTTGTTAGGGGAGTTAAGACCCTTTACATTCCACGTTAAACAGTTAACCCCCCATCAGTCATCTTACAAAAAGGTTGTCCGCTTGTCTCCCCAGCCCCGCTCCCAGGGTCAACACCCACAATGAACTTCTCCTACCCCTCCCGCCCCACCCAAGCAACGTAACAAAATTGTAAAAAAGACTGACACCAAAACAAAAATGAACAGTAACATAGAAGAATCCGAACTTTGAGCTCGGAGGACCTCAATAATAGAGGAGAACCTCATTTCGCGGAGTACTTAGGGCGGACCAAAGTCCATCACCAGGGCCCATAGCGCAGCTTTGTAGGCACCTAAAAAAGTGAGAAGAGCTAACAATATCTTTGTGTGCTGTGGACGGCGTGATTACTTTGAGCATTCTCCCCCCTCCCTGACTCCGCTTGAAAGTCAGAATGTCCTACGGCAGACCAGCGGGTTCCCCTGGCAGCCAGCAAGGACCGTAGACTGCTAAACAGACCAGATATCTCCGGTGTAACAAAGTCTCTGAACGACAAAGCACCTGGACCGCATCATCTCGGAGTTTTCTTGCTTGTTCTCAGCTGCTGAAGCCAGACCCCCCTGCTTCTTCGAGCTTGCCGTCTCCCCACCGCTTGACTCCACCACTTGCGACATGGCTGGCATCTCAAGCCCCAGGATAGCAAACACCTCCTCGAGTTCCGTACAGTGATAGTTTTTGTTGTCTAGTGTGAAAGCCAGGCCAAAGGGGTAAGTCCAGCGGTATTTCACCTTGCGTTCTCTAAAGGCTGCAGTGACGGGTCAGAACTGCTGACGTCACGCAAGGATGGCCTGTGCAACATTCTGGTAAAGAGAAGTGGAGTTCTGGAATGACACTTTGTCGAGGGCACGCGCCTTCCGAAGGACCAACTCCTTAGTTTTAAAAGAACTACATTTTGTGAATACGTCCCTGGGTTTTCTGTAATCTCCCGGAGCTCGTGGCCCCACCCTGTATACTCGCCCCATAGGAATCTCTGATTCAGAGTCTCCAAGCACCATGGAAAAAAGCCCGACCATAAAGGCATCCAGATCTGGGCCTTCGCATCCTTCTTCCAGGCCTCTCACCCGAATGTTATTTCGACGGGAGCAATTCTCCAGATCCTCGAAACCGAGCAATGTCGTTTTCAACTGAGCACGCAGATCATCAGACTGGGCCTCCAAGGGCCGTACCGGATTCTCCAGCTCCTGATACTTTGCCTCTAAATCAAGAGCGCGAGCCCCGATTGAATCAACGTCAGATTGTAGAGCCACCAACCTGCCCCCCATTTCGTCTTTGAACGCATCGAAAGAGGCTCCCATGTCTGCCTTAATATCGTCCCTGAGTTCTTGTTTGAATTCTCGGAGCGAGGCCATCAGGTCTTTCCTTGTGAGCACCATTTTGCTGTCAGTCCGTGCCGATTCTTCACTGATTGCCCCCTTGGTGGTGTGGGAGAAGAAGCTGGAGACTTTTGTGGACTGTACTTTTTTGGGTGGCATAGGGACTCGCACCCACCGCGTGTTCGGGGCCAACACTTAGTAAAAAATTGCAGGTGAGCCTGGTGACAATCGTGGCACCCCAACTCTGTTCACCTGAATTGACCTTTCTGTATTGGATGATAGGGGCTCAAAGATGCTGACGCAATGCACCGTAGGGCCCAGGGATCGCAGGTGTAAGAGCGGGGGTGTAGGTTGGGTAGCCCGCCACCCTTTGGTTTTATCAGCTAGAGGTTTTCACGAGTACAACGGGGGCAGGTCCGAGACGCTCTTCCTTGGATATAGGCATCTCATGGCCCGGAGAGCGTAGCCAGCCTCCCGGGGGCGCTGCGCTATTCATCTGGATCCAGAGGTCCCTCGCTGTCCAAACCTCTAGTCAGTACTATGCCCAGTCAGCAGCTCAAGGTCACCTTCAGCAGGGTCGCTCCGCCTTCCATGGGCTCATGGGAATCCCGATGATCAGCTCTGATGCCCCCTGACGAAGAAGCTAGGGTGACTTCTCAAAGAGCAATTGCGGGGAGGGTTATGAATAGAGGCAGGGGTATTGACATGTCGCTGCAAAGGAGGACAACCATCAGGAATAGGGAGTCTCCACCCAAGGGCTCCTCACGAATCTATGGAGAGGTGCCTGACCTCCGCCATCTTAGGGTCAGGCACCGATCAGTCAGGATTAGTTTTGGCAGTGTGCGGTGTAATAGGGGGGACCTCCGCTCCTCTCTGTGTCCATCGTTGTCACCTGTGAAGGCTCCCTTGTGTCTCCGCCCGGCCAGACAACCCCACCCCTCAATCCAGGGCACAGCTGGAGGTTCACGTCTCCAGACGCGGGGACTGGTAGTCAGGTGCTGCCGATTTGTGACTGGCGGACACCTCCGGGGAAAAGCAAGGGGGGGGGGGGTCGCCAGGCTCCCAACCAGCGTGCAGGTAGTGTGGACCCCCACAAGCCTCGGCGCAGCGGTGAGTGCTTCAGCGGGACGTCTCGGCGGGAACCGCCATCTTGCTGTGCACCGCGGGCTCCACTGTTAGGGATGGACTCACCCCGCAGACCACACAGTGCAGGATTGCTGGTCCCGGTGCAGCGGCGAGCGCCTCAGCAGCTGAACGCAGCAGGAGCCGCCATTTTGTCTCGCACTGCGGACTCTGGAGGTAGGGATATTCTCACCCCGCAGTCCACCTCAGGGGGATCTAAGTCAGCCGCCCGCAAGCCTCCACACCTCTGGGCGCCTCAGACTAGCAGGCGACTCCGGCTCACAAGCCACGGTGCAACGATGTGCGCCTCCTCAGCAAAGTGCAGTGGAAGCCGCCATCGCACTTCGTGCCACGGGGGTCTGTCGGTAGAGATATTTTCACCCCGCAAACCTCATCAGTGGGGTCCGAGTGCACCGTCCGCAAGCCTCCACACCCCTGGGCTCCTCCAATGAGCAGGCGTCCCGGCTTTGGGGTAGCAAGTGCCTCGCAAGCTACCAAATCATTAGGGCCTCGCGGAGCGATCGGCGTTACGTCCGGTTGGCCATGATGGTTGGCCAGGCCCCCCCCCGATCATTTTTTTGACTCATTTTATAAGTATCGCAGAACACATTGGAGGTTTTACTTTTACCCATCATTTTTTCACAGAAAAATCACACAAAATGTAACTTTAATCTTCCATCTACCGACTAAACCTGGTTTGTTGCATTTTACAGAGATTTGTGTCTGTTAAAATGCGTTCTCTTAGTAAAGGAAGAAACCTACCACTGCCACACACAAAGTGTGTGTGGTGTGTCTTCCCTCCTCACAATTAGTCACAAATTTTGAGTTTTGCCAGAAAATATAAAAAATAAAATTAAAGGACAGAGAAGGTAGCAGGCTACATGGTAAATTAGAGGACATGAGGGCCAACGAAGAACAAAAAGAAGACTGAAATGTCCTTAAGATTAAGTCTAAAAAAGGATCCAGCCTCTCACAAAGACTCTCACAGAGGGAGATCTGAAGACATGAGGTCGAGTAACGGTAACAAGATGCATTATTGCCACTATTCTCAGTGGCATTCCTAGTTGATGTAAAAGATTACGACGTGGCAGGTTTTGGTCCCAACATATTCATTGTCAAAGACAGGATTGGAATACACAGTTATGCCTTGTTGCGGCCCAGGAAACTAATGATGTCAAAACCCTTATCACAGGTGATACACTCTACATCACTACTGAACTCCCGAGGGTAAACTCTGTCACATTTCTCACTGGCATAAAGATTGATCAAGAGATTCGATTTTGCCCGTTACTCCTGCTCCAAAGAAAACACTACCACTCACGCCTCAAGAGACTCCTCTACCATCAGGCCTTCCAGGGTTTGTCATACCACCACAAAACCTATTGCAAGTTTGCTTGCAACCTCTTGATCTGCCTCCACCACCAAGAATGTTCTCTTGTTTGACATCCATGTAGCTGATAATGCCCTGCAATTACCAGAAGCAGGATCTCCTTGTATACCACCTTTACCTCTAGGGAGGTCAGACTCTGCAGGTACACCACAACTGATCCATAATTCAGCCAATCACAAGGTTTAAGTTTTTTTAAATATGATTGACAGGTTTAACTTTTGATTTTCAGCGGCAAAGGTATAAATAAGTTTTTAACCATTTAAAGCCTGGTTGGCCTTAAAGGGTTAAAACTTTCTGCAAAACTGACTCATGGGTCTGGAAACTCCTGGAGCCTAAAACGGCACAAGAGACTGTTCATCCCATCTATACAATGTAAGCCTACAAGGCTGTGGTTTTCCTGCATTCTTAGACTTGGTGTCATCATTTTATTCAATACAGATGCAACAATACAGTCATGAAGTAGACATCTCTGCACTTTGGCTGTCTATATTTAATCTAAAATCTAGCCTTGGGTAGTCTCTTGCAGGTTGTGCTAATTTTATAGACATTTGCACCCTTGATGTCAATTTATGGACAATTATTATTTTGGGGTCCCTGCATGCAGTGGGGATTTATGATAATATTTATGACTTCAATGAAGATTCCTATGATGCAGAATCAACACTACAATTACCCCCACGTTTTAATTAATCTATATTCAAAAGGGGCAGAAACACAAAGTCCAATACCTTTCCCAATTAGTATAATAAAACAAATGATGGGATTGCATAATCTCAGTTTTGCACTCGAGAGTTTCAGCAGGAACAAATGAAGGTAAGCGATGCCGACATTTCATTTAACTGAGTACAATGAGTAAGAAATATTAAAAAGAAAATTTACTTCAATCTTTTTGCTTATTAGAGGAATCATTTGAGAATCTTCCTGTGTGTTTCAGAAGTTGACATTTCAACACAAGCATCCACCAGATTTGTACAGAATATAGTGTGTTTATTTTTATTAACAAACATTTTCGTAATAACGTCACATCATTTGTTATTGGCTTTATTAACCAATACACTATGGCTCAATGGACCGCGAGTATACAATCATGTTGAAAGAGTATGACTTTCAAACGGTGAACGCATTGCAAATATGGTGGCATTTGATACCAACACATTTGACCAATTTGTGCAGGAATGAGTTTCAAGGAGACCATGTTAAAAGTAGCCTAAAAGGATCTTCAATAAAAAGTCTGATCAATTGCCTTCCCGTGTGTGATATGTGCATTCAAAGAATATTCAAAATTTGGAGAACCATTGCTTAAAAAAATATACGGGGAAAATATGTAATTTGAATTCACCATGGCAACTATATTGCAGTTGTAACAATAGTGATGCTACACCACTGCTAAAAGTTATTTTTACTTCTTTCTATCTCTCTCCCACAATTCATCTAGCTTTTACCTAAATTAATTTATTTGGAAAAAAAGGTTCCCCAGATTTATGGTTTTGCAGCTCCGTACGAGGGGTAAAAGTGCCTTGTAAAAACCGATGAAATTCCATTTCAAGTGTATTTCTCTGTTTGTTCTAATATATTTATTTTCTGTTCACAGGGCCAGTCTGTTGTAGAAAACATTTTTCTTCTTTATTGCAACTTCTAGGGCAGCGCATTTTATTGCCTCTCTAAGAACAACAGGGCACAAAAACCTTCTAATAAATTTCCTATGTTCAGAACACATTTTTGTTGGTAAACAGTCAAAACAACTTCATAGGTTACTGCTGATGTAATTTGTTTCTAATATAAAGGTGCCTCATTCAGGAGAAATGGATGCCTTCGGAGTTGAAACCATGCAGAAGTCTGAAAAACAGAACACATTGCAGTTGGGATTAGATCGCAGCGTGGTTTTATTTTACTGTTTTTATATAGCAAGAAATCATTAGCACATACGCCCAAATCGGTACATTTATTTTATGAGTCCACCCTGCAGCACTAGAAGGGCACATTCCCAAAAGAACACAGTTTAAGATAGGCAGTGTCTCTCCGCGCAGAAATCACAAAAGGAAGAGATAGAAGCAATCTGAAAGTACCAGACAGGCAAGACAGTTCTGCCATTGATACTCTGTACCAGAAGTGTGAACTGGTGCCTTGCCTATAAAAAGGAGAAAACGTTGTGGGTTAAACTACAGAGGATAAGGAATGGGTCTAAGAACAAAGCCCATTCTGGCTTCTTTGCTGCTCAGTGAAAAAACGAATCCCTAGAAAAGGAGCTTCTGATCTCTTGGTCCTGGGAAGAGGAGAGGCAGGTCTGCAACCCACAAACTATACTAGTAATTAAACTTGTAATCTGAACAGATATCAATAGATCCCTTTTAAAAGTATAAAGAGCAGACTTGTATAAACAATTTCTGATGAACTATTAACGTTCCAGCTCTGAAGACTTCCTAAACTCCAGTGGGGGAGCATTCAACAGCAAACAGCTAGCAAAGAACAAATCAAGTAACTGGTGTCCAGAAGTGTAATCGCAAAAGAGTACACTGCCCTCATCCCCTTAAAAGCACCAGATAAATAAAGTGAGGAGTGGCTACAACCGTGGAGGCACAGCAGCTTAAGGAACATGCCTCAGGACGCCCCTGATGACAGGCACTACCATAATTCAGAGTGACTAGGTTGTCATTAGTGACGGAACAAGTAAATGCAGCTTAAGACCCAGCGATTTCAGAAGCACAACCCAGAAGGCAGGGTGCAGTATATTAAAGGTGAGGACATATAAATGCAAGACTATATGTCCCTATAGTGGTGTTCCCTACTGGAAACTACTGTGTTAGTGGTATTTAGAATAACATGGGCGGCCACAAGGGCATTCTCGAGGTTGGCAACTCCATTATGGTACCGCCAAAATAGGTCATGTTTGGTATCAAACAACATGCCTTCTCACCCTTGACACAAATCTCATGCCCTGGGTGACATGGCATGCACCCAAATAGCACCTTAGAGGCTGCCTACCTGGCTGCCCCAGCTTCTCTGTGCTCTGGCTGACCAGCCTGCGCTTTACCGTGCAAGCTGCCGCTAAGACAGGATTCTGACCCCCTGGCAGGCAGTGTGATCATTCCCATGAGTCACTTACAAAGGCTTTGGAAGTAAGGAGGTCATAACTTCCTCCTAACTAGTAGGCTAGTTCCCATTTCCTTGCTCCCTGCACCTGCGAAAATGCTGGAGCTCCATCTCAACCATCATTTGTCGGCCTTCTTAGATGCCTCTGGATATCTAGAGGATTCCCAGCATGGCTTTAGGAGGTGCCATAGCACCGAATCGGCCCTTACTATGGTGACAAATAATATCCGAATGAAGGTGGATCAGGGTCAGACCACTGTTTTGGTCCTCTTAGATCTCACGGCAGCATTTGATAACCTCTCTCCCTCGACTTTAACATCACGTCTGAGGGAGTTAGGAGTAATGGGCACTGCCTTGAGTCTTCTGTCCTCCTTTTTAGCTCAAAGGGAGCAGAGGGTCAAGCTTGGTGAGTTTCTTTCCCCTGCTAAGGTCTTGCGATGTGGGGTTCCACAGGGGTCGGCTTTGAGCCCGACCCTGTTTAATATCTATGTGGCCCCTCTGGCAAGGCTAGTGAAATCGCAGGGGATGGAAGTCGTGTCATACGCCGATGACACCCAAATTATGGTGTCCCTGGCTCACTCGAAGGATTTATCAGCGTTCAACTTTAGGAGCTGCATGCAAGCAGTCTCCGAATGGATGATTCAAAATTCCTTGAAATTGAACGGTGATAAGACCGAAGTCCTGATTTTTGGGAAGGATCAGGATTGTTGGTCTAATGAGTGGTGGCCTCCCTCTTTGGGTACCTGCCCTATTCCATCCCACTCGGCCAGGAACTTGGGTGTCATATTTGACACCTCACTGTTTATGACTCTCCAGGTGAACAGAACAGTGGCCACCTGCTGGGGGGTTATCAAGATTCTTAGGAGAATCGTACACTATCTCTCCCCTCAGTCACGTATGCAGATCGTGGTGGCGCTGGTCGGATCAAGATTAGACTACTGTAACACTCTATATGCGGAAATCAATAAGGGCCTTATTCATCGCCTCCAGGTGGTACAAAATGCTGCTGCCAGATTTGTTTTAGCGGCACCTACTGCCTCATCGGCCACCTTAGCAAGGAAAAGCTTGCACTGGCTCCCTATCCAGTATAGGATTTCTTTCAAACTGCTAACTCTGGTGTTTGGAGCCTTAAGGGCTATTCCCTCTAATGCTTTGGGTTCTCTCTTAACTCGGTATTTACCTAGCAGATCTCTTCGTTCTGCAGAGATGAACCTGCTGGTGGTCCCCCGCTTTAAGAAAGTCAGATGGGGAAGCAGGGCTTTCTCCAACGTGGCTCCTCGGTTGTGGAATGCCCTTCCATTAGAGATTAAGGCCCTACCTTCCATGATTCTTTTTAAGAAAGCTCTCAAAACATGGTATTTTGCTAAAGCCTATCAATAAGCAACTGTCCTTTCCTTTGTTGATTTAATTTCGGTTAGGCGCCTTGACGCCCATTGGGCTAAGTTGCGCGGTATAAGTTTATTTTCATTAGTGAAGTGGCACATCAAGTTGGTGAGCTTCAAAGGCTGCACAGCCGCTGATGTGCATAACGGCTGACTCCCAGTGGAGGAAACAGCCCTCCCCGTGCCCCAGGCACATTTGCACCTGGGAAGTTGGGAAATTTACTATGCAGGGAGGTGTACACCCCCAGAAGTCTAGCCACACTTCCAGGGTGAGCAGCCTGGTCTGTACACCACAATTTGATTTCTACCGTCTTTCGGAATGATAGAATAGAGGGTTCTGGCTAGAAAAGGTAAACCTGCACCCCAGAGGTGGTCACCTCGAGGGAGGGGGGGATTAGCTGCAAGGTCCAGCTGCTTATTGGCTACCAGCTCCCACAGTCTAGGATTTAAGGCAACCATCAGACACCAGAACCTCAAATCTGAACAACTTGCATCAAGAAAGGACCCAGAAGAGACCCGTGTCAGCAACAAGAGGACTTTGGCCTACAGCATCAAAGTAAACGAGGAATACTTTGTCCCTGTGGCAACACATTTGGAACTGCGTGATGGAGAGCCTCATCCTTGGCTAAAACTTGGCACTCCCTGGCTTGTGGAAGCCTGAAGTGCCCTCAGACTCCTCGGGAATAGTGGCACTAGTCCCCTGCAACTGCAGGTAAAACAATACTCTGGATCCGAAGATTTGCAGGCCACCAGGCCCTACGAGGGATCACCATCCAGATGGGTTAGTGCATTGTCAGAACTGTAGTTCTGCCACAAAGTTACAGGCAGTTACATGTACAGCAGGACCACCTGACATCAAAGTTACTTTTTGCACTACTTACCCCTGCCAAGGCTGGTTGGTCGCCAGTCTAGCAACAGACCCCTTTACTCAACACTGCCATAAAAGGGAACTTCATTCGACCTGTGACCGACGTCAGCAACTACGCCGTTGCTGTCCTTTTGCACCTTTTTCCCTCGCAGCATTCGTTTCAGTGGTAAAAGCAGCTCTCCCATGGCTTCCGTTCAGCACCACGGACAGCCAGGACAAGTGCACCTGGGCTCCACAGGCCAGGTAAAATTCAACTGACTGTCATGGCTTAGTCTTGGGAACCGCATCACCTTTATCCTGCAAGGGTATAACGCAACTGGACCTGCAAGTGACTTATTGCCACCAGTGTTTCTTTTCTCATTTACCACAATGTTCAAGTTTCCTGGTATTACTGCACTGCATTGATTTTCTATTACTTATAAAATCTATAACTCCGGTTATATGTATGCTATTCTGTTTGTTTTGGTGTCTAAATTGAGATAAAAATACACTATTTTTTATAAATTTGTGTTGGATTTCTCTCAAGTTGTGTCAATTACTTATAGTCCTTGTTGGTACTGTGAAATGCTAACCACATGTTCATCTAGTAAAGCCTGACTGCTCTTTGCCACTCTACCAGGACTGAGCTAAGGATTTATTAGTGTGAATCCAAGGACCATCTTTGGGGTACTGTGATAGTATTACATGGTGAGAACTAATCCCCACACCACATAATGCTCCACTTTCCTACACCATCCTATAATCAAATAACTTGTTTTGGTCTACTAAGAACTGGTGAAGCTTTATGGTACTAAGCTGTAACAGACGTGGGTAACCAAGAAACATTCCAGCATGGTTTAGTCTTGGTTCTAAATAAATGGGAAAGCCACAGATAAGCCAGGACAACTCTTTCCTTTGTGCAGTTTTTCAAAAGAAAACAATCAAGGAACATCCTTCAAAATTAAGGAAGGGCTGCTGTAACAAAGTAAGACATTTGAAGTATGTGTTTTTCTTTCAAAGATCTTGTACCTTTAATTAAATGCAAAACATAAATGGACGTATGTACCCCAGATTGGAGTCAGTTGCATTTTGGATTGACATAATGTACAATGAGAGCTAGCTACATGCAATCTTTTGTTATGGGTTTCTTGGGCTAATATGTACCAAGTCAGGGGAGGTCACTAATATCAACATGTAAAGGGACTGCTGTTTGTTCTATAGAGGAAACACAGATATATTTTTTAAACCACATGGTTTGTTGGAATCTGTTATACAAGGGTAACCTTTAATGACTAAAACACACTTGATCTACTCAATTTGATTCTAGAAAGAATTCTTGTTTAGTGCCAGGTAGGCTATCAGTCAATGAAAAAATTGCTCTACTGAGTTCATTACTTAGCTAATTCAAGTGGAGGGCATCAAGAAGTAGAAGTTATTGCTTGATAGAAACAGCATGTGTTCATGAAACAAACAATCATCAAAGAATAACAAGATGCCACAATAGTGAGTAGAGTGAGGGTGCAGTGAAATAAACATTCAAAAAGTGATAATAAAAAATTGTTGCACATAAACAGTATAAACATCCATCAGATAGTTACACTGTAAATGGCAGGAGTCCATGGAGAGTCCACTATCTCATGGGGATTCCTTTCAAAAGATGAGGAAGACTATCTAAGGTTATAAAAGCATTGATGTTTAGACACCAAAACAAACTAACTCTCCAGGATCATCATCAGGATAATGTTGAAGACATTACATATGTTGCTTCCCTCAAAACTAGAACAATGATAAGTGGAAAATCAATTTGGTGCTGGCAATAGAATAAAGGTAGATCACAATGGGCTGTGAGTTTATGACATTAAATGACTGAACTTGTGCATGGTCGTGAGAAGCTCAGGATAATAACTTACCTCTAAAAAGGCGAGTATGCAAAAAACATTGTTCTTTGCTAGAGTTAGGTGGTAACTCCGGTGTCTGGATTTTAGATCGAGATCAAAAACTTGGGCTCAATTTCCAGCTTTCACCAAGTCCCGCTTCCACCATAGGCCAAATTCAAATTAACAACAGTGTAAGGCGGTGATGGAAAAGTGTACAGAAACTCTCTGGCCAAATAATCAAAAGGGCATCCCTGGTTGCTAAAACCTAGCAGCGAAGTTACAGCATTTTCTGTTCCCCGCATCCGCAAAAATATGCATTTAAGAAAAGCACCATTTGAGGAAGGCGTCATGCAGTACTTCATCATTTAGATTTCTACCTGGGGATTCACAGTGTACAAGACTAATAGTTCTACTATAAACAGGAGGTGCGATAGCAGGCAACCTTATGTTGCACTACAGTCCAGATCACAACACTCTAAACACTGCATGAAAGGCTTAGTATACAAAGATGTCTCAGCTAGCTAGCCTATAAACATGGGGCTATAGTTCAGTTGAGGTAGCACTTGAAACAGGAACTGCTCACTCTTCAACACTTCCTCCTTAAAATAGGTTAACATGTTTAAAAGAAAGCATTATCTTCCTGAGGTAATGAAACCACACTGGTCTGCATGTACAAATGCACTATACACTGCTGCACTCTCCCAATATAGTCGATTATTTCACATCTCCATCTAGCATAGATAAAGGCTGCTTTAAAATCTAGATTTAGGGATAAGGACCATAATTATCCTAGCTTCATATACATTGAGTAGTGTGTTACCTACCATGTTTACAGCAAGGATATTCAACAGTCTCAACTGCCAGTGCAGTTCTCTCATGCCAATATATGCACATAGAGATCTATGATCTTTACTTATCTGCTGCTTTATTAAGTGCTGTGTACTTCTCACAGTCGCAATTACCTGGGTAATCAAGACAGCTTCTTTGTAGTCTTCTTACCGGTGAGCAGCCTCCAACAGCACTCACTACCCATGAATGCATTATGGAGTAGGTCTTCAACAGAATCCAGCATAATTTTTTCAAACACAAAACGCTATGAACCCATATATCACATGTTATACTCTATATAACAATGTAATCATATATATACAACCTGGAGCCTTAACCCCTTATATTTTAGGCATTCTGCTTACAAAAAATAGTAAACAGATCACGTGGGAGTGTTCTTCTAATGAGATAATTTTGAAGAAATTAAATAAATAATAAAAATCTGTTTGGTTTACCGAATAAAGTCATCAATGTCCATTTGTCGTGCGCGCTTTTCACTGAAATGGGTCTCTGTGAGAATGCTTTCTATTTTTTCTGCAATGCTAAACTGTTCAGGAATCAACTGTTGAAAAAAGAAACAATAGATTTAGTCACATAGCTGCACAGCAAAATAATTTATTAGCAAAGTTTTCTTATGGCTCTTAATACATTCATTCTTCACTGATCACCTACATTACAAAAATGCCTGTCCTCAGAAAGAGGAGTTACTATTAGCGACAAACATTGAATTAAGTCTATACTGACTATTTTATAAATTCATATTCTGAAAATGACTAGACTTCATCATACGTTATGAAGTGATTCGGCAGCAAGCACAAGGCTATTTAACAATATTTCTTTAGCATCTTAAAGCAAACAAGTGCATTCTTATCCTTTAAGGCTACAACAAACTGGAATACAATGCATTTGTATTAGCATTTTGTATTTTGCTTTTACTTACAATGTTATGCAAAGAACAATGGATTCTGTAATTTTTCTCCAATAATTCTTGCACTGCACTGGATCTAAAAACATAAATAACCAAAGGTGACGCAGCTTTAATGTCAGAAGGTAAACGATAAATAATGTCTAAGTGCTACAACTCTACACACATCAGTGGCATCGGAGAGCATTAACCAGGATTATATGCAAGGCTGCTTACAATACACTTGTCCACAACCTGGGCTGGCTCCAGAAAGCTTTTACTGTCTGTGAGATCTCATGTGATGAGGAATACAAAATATAGGGAGGTACTTGAGGTCAGCTCCTTTCACCCCTCGGTTTGTTTGGACCAGAATATTGCAGCCATTTGAAGCTACCTGAAGAAAGTTTTCATTAACAATTGGGATTAGCCCAGGTAAGAAATAACTCTTCACTGACCTCCAGGCAGTTCATTGAGGATTAGTTTTATCTGACAGACTAAGGAGTATTTTCACTGCAGAATATAGACGGGGGATTGTGCCTGGATTGCAGTAGAAGTGCATTTTTATCATTATGGTTGCTCCCAAATCTGTGCAGGCTGTTTGTGGGATGGCAAGGCCCTTCCCATAAGCAAATGAGAGCTGGCTGCTACCTCTCCACTCCCCTCACAGGCTAGCCGAGTGCAGACAGGCAGAAAGCCTGCCTGCCCAGTCATCATATCTGCAAGGAGTACTTTACTTAACAACTATGCTCTACATATTGGCTCGCTGCTTGGTGAGAAGCCTTAATCCGAAGACAGCAATTTACATTTTATTTAAAGCTTAAATATGGCTGGTCTTTTATTACATTTTTCAAATAAAAATTAGTTATTTGAGATTATTTTTAGCAATCTTTTTAAGATAACCTAGTTGTAAATACAAGTTAATTTTCTTTTCTTTAAATTATCTACTTTTGAGGACTAATAAGCCATTGTAAGGTTAATTTGTCCCTTCTGAACATGGGGTGCAAATAATACAATGCTAGCATTTCTGTTGTATTTTTCATTAACAGTCAGCTTAGAGCAGAGGTTTGTCTTGGGCTTACTAAACCAGCAGCAGAGTAGTTCACAGAGCATCACCAAAACAATCTATTTGTTCATCCAGCCACTTATCACAATATGGTTACTGCTGATGGGCCAAACCTGGTCAGCCTGCAAGAGGAGGCAGCCTACTAAATCCTCTTTCATGATCGACTTTGGGGGATTACAGCCAAACCTTCTGCTGGAACTCCCTTAACCAGCCCGTGAATGCAATGCTGCAACTGGTATTTGGCCAACATAGTAGAACTGTGGGAGGCGGGGAGAGAGAAAGAGAGAGAGTGTGTGTGTGGTGTGATATATATATATATATATATCGCTTGTTGCCTGTGAGAAGCTGTGGGTCTACTACAAGCATGACCAGCAGATGAGTACAAAGTAACAACCATTAACTGTAATACTCGAAGTTCCAATTTTTGTTACAACATGGTCATAGCCAGTGTTCCCGTGAATGTGCGCGCCCGCGCACCTCAGTGCCCCCGAGCGCGCACTGTTGTGACTAAGACCATTCGCGCCGTCGAAGCAGCGCAAAAAACGGCCATTTCTAACATGCTGAGGAAGAGGCGTTTTGCTAAATTCCTTTTGTTTTGAGTGCGGCGGTGGGGCTCATTGTGTGCTTCTGTTTAAGTATTCGTGTTAATTGCAGAGCGTGACGAGCTGCAATTAACATGCAATTAACATGAATGCTTTAAATAAAGCACACGATATGCCCTGCAGCCACACTCTGGACAACAAAAGAAATGCAGCAACAAACACAGTGTGTGCTTTTTAGAATCACCTAAAAGCAAACGCTGTGTTTGTAGACTTGCTACATTTCTTCTCTTAATAGTGCTGGGCTGTGGGGTGCGATTCTGTGCCTTTTTCTTTGAAGTTATCATGTTAATTGCAGCTCATGGACGCTGCCATTAACATGAAAATGTTAACAAAGGGGGACAACCACCCCACAGCTGCGCTCTATTAAGATAAGAAATGCAGGAAGCCTACAAACGCGGCATCTAACTGGCACAGTACAATCTTTTATGTGAACGCTCAACTGTGCGTGCAGTTCATGGCTCATACTGGGTCTAGCGCCAACGCCATATTTAATTGGGACAACTTCTACCTACAAAAGCTGTACCTGCTACCATATCATGGCTGCCAGCACTTTCCTCTTTAGAGAAGTCAACAGCAAGATAGGACATTTATTGGAGCCATAGGGACAGTCTGTAAATGTAGCCCTTCATTTGAACTGATGGACCTCAGGTAACAGCTATATGGACTCGATTAATTTTCATTATGCATCACTGTGATATTGCCTTGCGAAGTGGGGAACTTCAGTTTTCACCTTTTTGTGAGTTTTTGTTACTAGGAAAACAACTTATGTGATATGGTTGTTCATCTGTACTTATTTTAGAGACTTACTGACACCTGCCATTAATGCAACTTTAAGAAAATGCAGACCATGTATGAGCACAATAACATTTTGTCAGTTATTCCTAGTTTAATACCCCATCCTGATTAGTTACCATTTTAAAACAGTCATAGCAGACGTGATAAATATTATGCCATAACTGCATGACCTCCAAGACATACTTGCAGCGTGCATGCTCAAAAACAAATCATCTGGGGCGTGGCTAAGGCGCCTGACAAGATGGCCGCCTAAGGGATCCGCTCTGCCGACTCGGGACGCACTTTCATCTTGCCGGTGCATTTCCCGTCAGGTCTCAACATCGAATTTTACAACATCATGAACCAGAATGCTTGGGGACTGTGGTGAGCAGTTTGCACCTCTGCGCGCATCGCGCTTCATCCTCATTTTGCCACGAAGCTGTTTACCTCAGTACGGCTGCCATTTTAGGCGCGCGTTTCGGTAAACGATCTCCGTGTCACGGCAGGCACTCAGGCTTTGTACCAGCTGCTTGTTTTGCCTCATGTCTCCAAATGGCTTGATAACATGTGTGCTGCTTCCTCTTCAGGACATTGTTCATGATTTCCAGCGTAACGCGACGCTAAACTATGCTAAGCTGTACTCTCCTTTCAATATGTGGCACAAGCTATAAACCCCCACTCCAACATGCTTTATAAGTATTGCTCATGGTCAGCTTACCTCCCTTCTCGCCTGATACTTGCTTCCCGACAGGAACACCTCTATCTCTGCTCATTGACTCTCTGCATGTGTCTGGCGTTTTTCCTCGCTTGCCTGGACTGCTGCCTTCTCAAAGAAATATTTGACTTTTGTGAATTACTTTGTATCCTTTTATTCAACAGGACAATAACTTTTTTCTTGGTTTTCATTGGTCACCACGTTCACTGTTATTTTAACACCTTTCTTCTCACTGTTGATGGTGCGTCATACATTTTTGTGACTATTTTATTCTTGGGCCTCTGTCATTTAAATTCTGGACAGTTTTCTTCGGGTTTTCTCTGATCCCGTTGCCTCCACTCAACTGTCCATCATTCTTTTTTTTTCTCATGCTAAATGACAGCTATCTATGGGAAAGTTGCGCAAACCGCAATTTGTTTTTCTACCATCGAAGCGTACTTCTTTGGCAGTACCTCCAACTTCCTCATCATCAGACTCCTCCTCTAATACACGCCTAATGGCTGGGGTACCCTCTGCCCGTACTTCCTCGACACAATCTACCTCAAGCAAATCCTCACAGTCTATAGCTTCATCCAAGCGCTTGAAACAAGATCCTCCATCTCCTGACAAACCTCCATCTCCCATTTCAATGGAACTGCTCTTGGAGGAAATACGCGCTTTGAGGCCGTTTGTGGAGGAAACTAACAATAAAATGCAATTTCTTGAGGATAAGTGGTCGACAATAGATAACAGAGTTGCTTCGGTCGACCAGCAAGTCTCAGAGATACAGGTTAATTCTCAACGAATCTCCTCTTTGGAAAAAAAGATTCTCAGTCTTCAACAACACACTGAGGATTTAGAAAACAGAAATAGGAGGAATAACCTACGCATATATGGTTTACCGGAATCCTTGGAGGGTGATGATCCTGTGGCGTTCTTCTCCTCCTTTCTTCCAAAACTTTTGGACATGCCAACCACTACTTCTCTTAGTATTCAAAGAGCTCATAGACTTGGCCCTCGTTTATCTTCATCAACAACCCCAATTAAACCACGTGGCGTCATCATTCTTCTTTTGAAGTTTACAGTTCTTCCCTCAGTCCTCTCTGCAGCTAGAGCCAAACATCAAATTTCCTGGCTGGGACAGAAGGTGTTTTTGTCTCAAGATGTCTCTAATGCTACAGCATCTAGAAGAAAAGAATTCCTGAATCTTTGTGCTCTTATTCATCATCTTGGTGCCAGATATGGATTATTCCACCCATGCATTTTTAAAGTGACATATCAAAATCAAACATGGCCTTTTAAAGACCCTGCGGAACTTAAAAACTTTATCCACCTCCATACTACCAGCAACATGGATACTGCTAATTCTTCCAATGGTTGACCATTTAATCTTTCTCTTTTCTTTGCAGGGTTCCTGTTGATGTTCCTGTATTTTTCCTTTTAATTGTTATAAGGTTGTTTCTTGTCTGTTGCTCTTTGTTTTATATAGATTTAGCATTGTTTTCTTTGCTTGCTACTTTTAGTAACTGCACGTTTTAGGCGCATACATTTCTCAGGTTCCTCATACTTCTCATTGCATGTTTGCTGATTGTCATCTTTCCCTAAATGTTCTTTTAATGTTTTTTCTCTATCCATACAGATCTGTTTATGTCCCTTCCATCCACATGGTGTCCTCCCTATCTCCTCCTTGTCCTGGTCCGGTCTCCCAATTTCAGGTGGTTCGTCTTGTTGTGTGTCACCGCTGCCCCATTATCCCTTCTTTGTTCCCCTCAGGTATGTTACTCTCAGTCATCCTTTTTGGATATGTACTGTCTCTTCTTGCTTCTCTCCTTTTTTCCCTTTCCCTACTTTCCCTCTTTTCTCTTGGATTTTTCTTTCTTTCTTCCTATTCTTGTCTTTTTCTCTTCTTCATATAACTTTTTAATTTTTGTTTCCTCTCTCTTCTTCATCCCGTTCTCTCTGCTTACTCTTTCTCATCATCCTCTTCTTTTTCTTGACATTCGTTTATATCTTTTTATCATTGTTGACTTTGTTCCCTTTACATTTTTATCGTTTTTGCATTCAGAGTTGTTTCTTGGAACGTAAAAGGTTTTATTAATCCTATTAAAAGACAGAGAATCCTTTCCCACCTGGCTTCGTATAATCCTGACATAGTCCTTCTACAGGAAACTCATCTTACAGAAGTTGAGTCACTTAAACTAAAAAGAAGTTGGGAGGGTACGGTCTTATTCTCACCATCCACTAATAAAAAAAATGGTGTTGTCATGCTATGTCATAAGAAATTGAAATGTAAAGTTATATTGCAAGAAAATGACACTGAAGGTAGATGGATATTAACTAAGTTGTTAATTAACTCTGTGCCTTTAACTGTTCTTAATCTTTATGGCCCTACACAACCTGAATGTTCCTTTTGGCCTGTAATTACACAAAAATGTATTCAATTTAGACATGATATGTTTATCCTGGGAGGTGATTGCAACCAGATCGTTGACCCTTTTCTCGATCGTAAGTCTACAGTTCGTTTTATTCCTCATAAGTCCCACAAGCAATTCTTGACACTATCTCTCAAACACACCTTATTGACTCTTGGAGACTTTCCCACCCTGATACGCTTGACTATTCCTTTTTTTCTCCTCCTCATGCTTCTCTTTCCCGTCTTGACTATATATTTCTCTCTCAATCTTTGTCTCAAAGTCTACTGTCTTCTTCTATCGAACCCATTGTTATTTCAGATCATGCCTAATTTGTGACGGACCTTGATTTACTTCCTCCCCATCCCAAATCCTCTTGATGGCGGTTTAATAATTCCCTTCTTACTGATCCCCTTTTCTCCTCCTCTTTTCGCTCCTTTGCAAATGAATTCTTTCTGCTTAATTGCGACTCTGGTACCTTACCCCACATTATTTGGGACTCTTTTAAAGCAACCGCAAGAGGTTTTATTATTGATTTTGTCTCAAAGAAAAAGAAACGTTTTCTTCAGCACCGGAAAACTACATTGGCTCATATTACGTTTTTGGACCAATTTTACATATCCTTAAGGAAAACCATCTCACCGGAACTCATACGAGCTAAGCTTGCATCTAATAAAACCACTACCGACAATGCTTCATCGATACTCCTTCGCAGTAGCACCCGTTATTATGGCGGTCGCAATAAATCAGGGAAACTTCTCACTAATTACCTCAAAACGCATAAGGAGCGTACTCTTATTGATTCCATTTACTGTTCCGATAATTCTCTTCTTCATAAGGATCAGGATATTCTTGATGAATTCAAGCTTTTTTATCAAAATCTCTATACCCCAGAATCTCCCCCACCCCTTCTCTTATTCAAACTTATCTTGATAAGCTTCCTACCCCTTCTACGTCCCATCTTAATATTCTTGATCTTGAAGCAGACCTTTCCCTTAATGAACTTTCCAAAGCTTTAAATACTCTCACTAAAGGAAAATCGCCTGGACCAGATGGATTCTCAGTTGAATTTTATCTGCACTTTTCTGATTTATTACTCCCTCACCTTCTACCGCTTTTTTGCTCATTTTATTCATCTGGTAAGACAGATGGTACTTTTCAGGAGGCCACTATTTGCCTAATTCCTAAAGAAGGTAGTGATCCTCAATTCTATAAAAATTATCGCCCGATCTCTTTAGTCAATGGGGATTACAAATTGTTCGCTAAATTGCTTGCCTTACGTTAAGACCCCCTTTTGCCCCATCTTATTGGTAAGGAACAATGTGGTTTTGTTAAGGGTAGACTTACCTCTGATAATTTCCGTCTCTTTCTCAACGTTTTAAATAAAGTCTCTTCTCTTTCAATTCCCCTGGCGGCTATCTCTGTTGATGCAGAGAAGGGTGTTGACAGAGTCGATTGGTCTTTTTTGTTTGCATCGTTACGTTGGCATGGATTTGGTCCTAATTTTCGATCCCTTGTTTCCTTACTATATTCTAATCCTAAGGCTTCGGTCCTGGTTAATGGTCGTGTATCGTCTTATTTTTCTCTCCAACGTGGTGTTCGTCAAGGATGCCCTTTATCTCCACTTCTTTTTGTTCTAGCCCTTGAACCTTTTTTGACTTCTATTCGCAACAACAATTCCATCTCCGGTTTTCCTTATGGTGGTTGCCAATTGAAACTTTCAGCTTATGCAGATGATATTCTTTTATTTATTTCTGACCCTGAAACTTCTATCCCTTCTTTATTACTTGAGTTCAGCTCTTTTTCACAAGTTTCTGGGTACAAAATTAATTCAGATAAGACTGAAATTCTTCCTCTTCCGAAATTCTGTCTTCCACATTTCTTCTCCTCCACTTGTTTTGCTTGGAATAGTTCGAAAATCAAATACCTAGGTATATGGTTCTCTAACTCCATTGCCTCTTCAATTAAACTAAATATGACTGCTGCTCTGTCTCGAATTGAGAAGTCATTTTCTTCTTGGAATCCCCTTTTTTTCTCTCTTGGTGGGGGCGGTTGGACTTGATTAAAATGATGATTGCACCAATTTTAATTTATACTTTCTCCATGCTCCCCGTCCACATTCCTGTTACTTACTTTAAACGTATTGACTCGTGCCTTTCTAGATTTCTCTGGAAAAACAAAAAATCAAGGGTTGCTTTATCATCCCTTCGTAAATCAAAATCTAATGGTGGAGTTAACTTCCCTGATTTTCGTCTTTATCACAAGTCCTTCTCATTACGCCAGGCCTCTAGGTGGCTTATGTCAGACCCTTCTCCCTTTACTCCTCTTTGGTTATCCTTTGAACAAATCTTATTGCTACCTTTCTCCTTTGATGAGGTTCTACATTTTTCCGCCAAAACCTCTCACACCTCCTTCCCCTTGTTCACATATACTTGCTCCTTATTGAAACCTTTACTTCATCCCATTGTTATTTCCCGTGTATCTTTTTTAGATACTCCTATTTGGCACAATTCACTTCTAAACAACAAACCCATTTTTTGGAATGCTTGGAGATTAAAAGGTATCTCATGGGTTAAACAGGTTTTTGATGGAGTTTCACCTTGTTCTTTTCCCCAATTTCAATCTTTATTTCATTGTCCTCGATCCCTTTTGCGGAATTTCACTTCGCTTATGGCAACTATTCTCGACAGATACTATTCTCTTCCTCCTTCATTCTCTTCTGCTATTCAAAATCCTCTCCTCAAAATACTTCTTACTCTTCCTAAAGCCTCTTTAATCTATAAATTTTTCTCGGCCCCTAATCCAGATCGTGTTAAATCTAAACTAGAACTTTCCTGGGAATCTGATTTGGGATGTGAATGGTCTATTTCTTCTTGGGATAGGATCTGGTCCAGATCCTTAAACATTTCTTGTTCCGCTTCTCTTACCCAATATCTGTTCTTCTTTTATCATCACAGGCTTTACCTTTCCCCTGGTTCTTTATCACGTTTTTCTGCTTCTTCTGACTCTAATTGTTGGACTTGTGGTTTTTCTAATGCTGACCTTTTTCATCTTTTTCTTTGTCCTACAGTTTCTAAATTTTTGGAGAAGATTTGGTCCTACATCTCTCATTTATTTGCAATTTCCACTCCTTATTCTATGCCTATCCTCTTTGCTGGTAGCCTATCTGATTCTTTAGACCTTTCACCACATTGTCGTGGTCTTTTTGATCTCATGCTTGCTCTTGCCCTTCAACACATCTCCTCTAACTGGAAAAACCTCACACAGCTTTCCATACATCATTGGTGGAATACTCTCTGCCATTTTCATAGACTAGATGTTGCTTTCGCCTCCTCGTGTACCCCAACTATTCATAGAGAACTTTTCTGGTTGCCCCTCACAGCCTATTTGGACCAAATGGTTTTAAAGAATGTTTCACATACTACTTCTGAAAATGTTAAACCCCCTTAAAATGTATCACCTCTGTCCTTCACTTCTTTCTTATGTTCTTTTATTAGAATGTTAATATTCTCTCTTTTCTTCTTCTTTTTTGATTTCTTTTCCTTTTCCCCTTCCTCTCCCCTTCTTATATAAAATGCCAGGTATCAGCTATCTTATTTGTTATATTGTTATCTTTGAATTTTCCTGTGTTTTTGCTGATATCTTTATTTACTTTCAATTTGATCAATAAAGCTTTCAAACACAAAAAAACAACTCATCTACTTAAAACATATGTTAGGGGTGAGGATAGTATGAAGGAAGTGAATGTGCTCATTGAGAGGTCAGTAGTGCCCTACTTAAGACACAGCAGTGGCTCCAGTCCACATCACCCAAGTAGGGGGGAGCGGGGCCCTTTCTATGTCAACAGTAAAGTGTGTGTATGTCTCAATATGTAGGGCACATCTGTAACAAATCAGTGCATGGCTGAGTGTAACAGAAATCTGTATAAGAAGAGAGCACCTTGAGTGTGGCAGTGTACAATTTTTATGGAAGTTGTGTACTATTGTTGTGTCTCTGAAATTATTCTACAGCTAGTGATGTAATATTGCAAAATGTGCAGGTGAGTATGAGTGGCAGTCACCAGTGTTTGTGGGCAGTTGGCTTATGCATGTCTTACTGTTACATGTTTGAGCAGGTTGTTTCACAATATTTTGTGTGTATGTGCCCACAGACAATTTGTGGATGGCTATATGCCACTCCATTCCACTTTACTTCACTCTATTCTATGATACACTACTCCATTACTCAATGCCACTCCACTGACTCAATGCCACTCTGCTCTGCGACACTGTTCCACTCCAATTGATGCTACTCAACTCTACTCCACTCCACTCTATGACTATCTACTCCGCTCTACCCCACTTTACTCTACAACACTCTACTCCACTCTACCCAACACCCTCTATGCCACTCCACTCTGCTGTACACCACTCCACAACACACTATGCCACTCCACTCAACTCTGACACTGTACTCCACTTGACACCACTCAACTCCACGCCCTTCCACTCTACGCCACTCTATTCCCTCCACAACACTGTACGCTATACGATGACACTCCACTTCACCCTTCTCCACTCAACTCTAATGCACGCCACTCCAGAACACTACACTCTAATCCAGTTTGCGACACGCCACTGTCCCTTACCCCACTATCTCTGAGCAATGCTGATCAGACCCACTCAGACTTGCTCCTGGGGTATGTTTTTCTTGTTGGCCTTTTCGACTGGATTTTTGTTTGCTTGCAGTCCCGCCATTTTGTGGTGAGGTATTTGGGGTCCACGTCCTGGATCGTCCATTTTGCGGTTGTTGAAAGCCTCCCAGACTGATTTCACCCTGCTGGTCAGCACCTTGTGCCGCCGGATTTACCACTGCCCTAAATCGACCTCCTCTTGAGTCACCTTTCACCCCTCTCTTCTTGTTGATCACGGTTAGGCACCTTTTTTGCCCCCTTCCTCGGACCCGTTCCCTCTCTAATTGCGACCCGACGCTGTGAGGAATTCCGGATCTGGATGTGGTTGATCACGAATAAGGCCAACGGAGGGACCAAATGGGTGAGGCAGCCTTGCCTCAAGTTCAAGGCTGGCATGAGGGCTGGTGGAGCCCTGTGCAACAATGTTTGTTGGTGCCCTCTCAATGACTCCCTCCGCCACGGATTCCCTCACCACCACCCTTTAACAGTGCCCCTCAAGTCTCCATAACCATACTCTCGCTCAGATGAATTTAACTTAATTTACAGCACCGCTCATACCAGTGTAGGGTGGCAGAGCACTTTTACATCACACTCCTTAAATAGAGACAATTACTCATATGTGTGTAAATCTCTGTATAGAAAATGTAACATAAGACAAAGGACTACAAGGTGTAGGAGTGACATGACATCCATACTAGTACGCAGTATAGTTTAATAGTGATTGGTTTGGAGAAACACACTGAAATTAGAATGTAATACCATGATTGGGGGTTCTCTTTAATAACCAGAATTGATTTCTATTCAAATGAACCCTTTTTGCAACAATAGGGTAATCAGACTGGGGGAAACACGCAGCTCTTAGATGAAAGTTAATAGCTCACTGTTCTATTTTAGGATTTTGACTTATAAACTGCAAGTACCAAAAGGATCTCACTGACAAAAGCAGTAACCCACTAACCCATTAACATATTGTGCACTTTGTGATCTGGAAGGTACACGTTATTGCAGCAGGCAAATTAGCCCTCTGCGCTACCTTTCCATGAGTCAAAACTTCCACTTGACAAAACTCCATTTCTCTCTAGGAAGAACATTAATCACCGGAGTTATCATGACATTTTTATTGTTGCCTAAAATTGCTAGTGGCCAGGCCTGCTCAGCGCTGTTCATGAATATTCTATCTCTGACGCATAGCAATTTAAATATGAAGGCACAGTTGCATGCTCATATATGTTAGACAATTTTAGCATGCTGGTGCGGCCTCATTGGCAGTGCGCCTCAATTGCAATATTGTCAGAGGGGCGCTAGAATGCGTGACTAATGCATTTTAATGCTGTGATTTGGACACTAGCATTAAAATGCGTTAGTCGAAAGCCTGATGCAGCCCTACCCTAACCCAGCCCTGAAACCGCAAAAAGTAAAATTATAATTACAATGTTATTATAATTTTATTTTTCCTGCTCAGAGAGAGCATTTGTTAAAGTTTATGTTAATCGCAGTGTCCATCATGAGCTGAAATTAACATGAAAACTTCAACAAATGCACACAATCACCCCGCAGCCCAGCTCTATTAAGAAAAGAAATTCAGCGACTTAGCTGCCAAGGTCTCAAATTGACATGTGGGACGGTTTCAAACCTGCCTTAACAACATTCACTTGGATCTGTTCATGAAAAAATGCACTGTCTTTTCACTTTTTTAAGCAAACGTTTGGAGTGATATTTGGCGCGCACATAGACCTTACACTGCCGCACACAGAGGAAAAATATTAGAGGGAACATTGATCATAGCGTAGTATAGACCTAGGAACCACGAACTGGAGCAGGAAGCTTTTGATGAGTAGGTGTTTTCTGGGAAGGAAGCCGGGGGTTACGGTGGTGTGTCGCCTTAGGTGTCACTGGCAACTTTGGTACAATCTTGTGGGTATTACACCTGGTTGGGAATGTGTGGCTTCCAGCTAGTTGGTCCACTGACTGTGGTGGGTGCACTGGGGCCGGGTTCTGGAGTGTTTGATTTGATTGTGTGTGTGCTCAAGTGTATTTTGCAAGTATGGGCCCATCAGAGGTATCTCAGACCTTGGACTGTTTGCTTGATTAAATTTGAGACATGAGAGGGGTGATTCCTGGAATTTTTGCAGGGTACACCCAAACTGTCGCAAAAAGGGTTCAGTATATTTAGGCCACCCAGATTTTTAGCTTTTTAATCACCCTTTGCTACAGGTTGGTCTCACTACTCGAGTCTAAGTCACAGTAGTCACATGGTAACTAAACTGCACATAATTACCACCAGTGCCTGCCTTTTAAGATAAGTCCTCTACGACACACCTAGAATAAAGGGCACTGGACTGCTTATAAGTGAACATGCATGTGCGGGCTGTGCATACAAGACTACTATAATGCGCAGCCAGATAACTGAGCACGCGTAGCATGGGACTGCAAGGATAGATGTTGACCTAGGGTAGGCCTTAGAATATTAGAGGGCACCCCATGGTAGGTCAAGTAGGATTTGCTGGATTTTCTGTAGTGTTACTGCATCATACATATAGGAGAAAATCTGCCTTAAATTGCAGTCTCACGCTCTTTTGGCCTACACAGTCCAGAGAGATGTCAAACTGGAATGAAACTTGCACACAGAGTATGGATTTGCAGGTCCCAAGAACATACATGTATACCTTAAGGGCCATAAAGAACTTTCTTATTTCTCTGGCTCAGCATCAAACTGTCACCCTGCTAGGCCATGTTAATCACTCTGCTCCCCAGCAAAGGGAACAAAGGCCTCACCACATAACAGGAGCAATTTTCAGTGCTCCACTCAGCTTCTGATAAGGAAAGGACAGGGAGGAAAATCTGCATCTGGTAATTAGAAATCACACTGCACTGGAGTTGGGACAGCCCAGGCTCACTGAACAAAGGAGGAAGCCCAGACATTTGGAGCCAACACAGCAGGGGGCTCTCCCCTTTGACGTTTTGGTGGGAAAGTCCCTGGCAGTGATATGAGCTAGGGGTGGAGTTGGGTTATCAGAGGAGCTGGGCACAAATAACAGTTGATGACACCATATTGGATTGCCTCAGAAGCTGTTCAGGAGGGTAGGGACAGTGGGTGGAAAGGAATGTGGCATCCTGGGATTAGCCTGGGGTGTCTGGTATCAATCAATCAATCAATCAATCAGGGAATTTTAAGCGCGCTACTCACCCGTGAGCATCTCAAGGCGCTGGGGGCAGGAGGGGGGTCTTGAGGCTCTTCCTGAAGGTGTGTAGATTAGTGGAGTTTCTGATGTTGACTGGGAGCTTATTCTAGGCCTTGGACGCGATGTAGGAGAAAGCTCTTCCACCTGCTCTGGTTCTGCAGATGCACAGGGTTTCTGCTAGGGCGAGTACGGCTGAGCCGAGGTTTCTTTTGGGTACGTGGAAAAAGACTCTTTCGTTGAGGTATTTGGTTCCGAGGTTGTGGAGTGATTTGTAGGCGTGGGTGAGTAGCTTGAACGTTACTCTTTTCTCGATGGGGAGCCAGTGGAGGTCTCGAAGGTGTTGGGTCATGTGCTCATGTCGTGGGGTGCCGAGGACGAGTCTGGCAGCGCTGTTCTGGATGGTCTGGAGTTTGTGTAGCAGGGATGTGTTGAATCCAGGGTAGAGGGAGTTTCCGTAGTCGTGTCTGCTGGTTATGAGTGTGTGGGTGACGGTCTTTCTGGCTTCAGGTGGGATCCCCTTCAAGGTCTTGCAGTGGGAGGTGAAGCAGGTGGAGGAAACGGCATTAATCTGGCAAATCAGGGTGAGGGAGGAGTCGAGGAGGATGCCGAGGTTCTGGGTGTGGTCAGTAGGGGTGGGTGGGTTTCCGATGGCGGAGTGCCACCAGGTGTTGTCCCAAGTGGTGGGGGATAGTGCAAGGATGAGGACCTCAGTCTTCTCTGTACGCCTTTGCTGAGCGCGGGGGTAAGTTCACTCACCGCCGGTGAACTACTGTTCAGATGGGCCCCCGACAGGGCACAGGTCCTCTTCCGGACGGTGCACAGGCAGGCGTCCGCTGAATGCAGGACCGCCCACTTGTAGATCACCAGGTTGAGGGCAGCTCCACAGACAACGTTATGCCGGGGACACTGGAGGACAGGTGGCGACAGGAGAGGGGGCTTTCGTCACTAGTGCACCGAAGGCAGCGTCGGTTGAAGGCTTACCGCTGTGGCTGTTGTGTTCTGCGCAGCCCTGTCCAGCCACGCAAGCCACGCCCTCCATAGGCTACGGCGTGCGCCGGATCCCAGACTCAACCAAACCGGAGGTTATCGAGCCCCCCGCAGCTCCGGGTTCTCGGTACTTGACCTCTGTTTCGCTGACCCCCTAAACCAGGGGGTTGCTATGTAAGTGCGGATCGTCGGGCGGGGATGGAGCGCTGCGAAAACCCATCCGCTCACTCAGCCATCTTGGCCACGCCCCGTTAAGCATTTTTTGATACATACAAAGGCAATAAATGAGAGAAACACTCAAGAATAAATCTGAGACCAATTTAGAAAAACAACTCGTATTTGTATATAAATTTTGATACCAAGAATCTCGTTCTCTAGTAAGTTCTGTTCAAAATATATATTTTAACAGGTAAGTAAAATGTTCACTTGAATGTGTCTTCATGCACAATGGTTTCCTATGGGAGAAAAGGCATGTGTAGCATACTGTTATTTGAGTTCGGTTTCTGGGGATCTCCTTCGGGACTTAGGGTGATAGGGGGCCAAGGTCCAAAGTACCACCACAGTTATTGTTACCTGGTGTCTGGGTGCATCAATGCTGGTTGACCTGGTAACTGTGCGTGCTACGCTGGTAGAATGAAGGGGGAGCCACCTAGAATTAGGCTGCAGAGGGGGACTTGGGGATAAGTCCTGGAACTCCCAATGGGGGCTCAGGTCACAAGTGTACTGGGGATAAGGGGGCATAGCCGGTTCGTTGGTACCCGGGCTGGGGCGGTCGGGTGCAGAGTCGAAAGGTTGGGTGAGCTCTGTGCATCCTGGAGCCTTGCGGTCGTCGGGTGAGCAAGTAAACATCAGGACAGCTGGGTCACTTCAGAAGTGGGTCTCTGCGGTGCTGACATCCCTCGATGGCTGCTTTGTCAGAGAGTCGTTGGCATCCCGACTGAACTCTCACGGTCTCTGCTTGCTGCAAGGGGTCTGGTATCCCGAGTATTGGTTCTATGTGGCCCTGGTTGGTCCTGGTGTCCTCTCACTTGGTGGTGGGGGGGGGCAGATCGGACCTTCAGAAGCACAGGGTCCTCTTCCTGGTTGGGGGGGGGGGGGGGGGGGGGGGGGAGTACTAGTGCATTGGGCTGGCCTGGGAGCAGCAATTCGGGTGACCTGACTTCGTGTTTCAGTGCCTGCTGCCAGCAGGGGAAGAGCTCTCTACTGCAAGGGAGATTTGCTGGCAATTTATGAAGTGCTGGCAGCCCACTGGGGTGCTTGGCAGGAGTTCAGTTGCAAGACGAGTCATTGAGTCGCAACTGTTGGCACTTAGTGCAGCAGGAAGGGTTTGACGCCAATGGTCCACAGCAGTCTTAAGTTCTCACTCTTTCTTGCGGCTCTCGGTGTCCTTCACAACTTGATCCGTTGACTCAGAGATCCTGATGTCAGGGGTGCCACCTAAATACTCAGTTAAGGGGCATTACAGGGAGGGACAGGTAGTAGCCAATGGCTTAATAACCTTCATGATGTCTACACCCTCTATATGACCACTTCCTGTGGGAAGTGGACATAAACCTGACCCAGAAAGCCTAATCTGCCAAAACTAAGATAGTGGAATTCTAAAAGTCGTGTCCACTTCAGGTAGCCCACGCTATGGGTGGTATTAGCCTGAGAGGGAGACACGCCTCCTGACTAGGTAATTTTCCCACCTGTCTTGGTGCCAAATAGGCCTAGAGCAGGAGGTGCTATTTCGCCTGTCTGGAGATGCCTCGGGTCACTTATCAAAGGCGGCAGAGGGCTTTGAAGCCTGCTGTCTTGATAAGCTGATCACTGGCCATCCTGCTTGGAGGAGGTGGCAACACCTCCGACCGGAGATGGTATTGTTATGCCCTCAGGGAGCATCGGCTCTCACCTGCAGGGGGTCATTAACCTGTCTGTGGTTGCAGACTGGTCTACATCAGTCAGCCAGCACACTAGTAGTTGGTAGGTTTTCAGGGGATACAAATATTTCGTGGCAATAAGTTTTTTTAGTACAAAGGTGTAGTCTTTTGGAGGAGAAATACAGTTTTTAAGATGGACTTAGTCGTGTGGAGAAAAATAAAATGTACGCCCGTCACCAATGACCATTATCATCTGTGACATATTTGGGCGCAAAATAATAATGAAATAAACAAACAAGAAATTGACTGAGAAAGCACTAACAGTAGTCCAAAAAATGGAATCTCTAAATTTGTAAATATCATAGACACGGTTCAAGAGACTTTAGTGGTCCACACCTGCAAAAAGAGATATGAATGAGCATATCAAGACACCTGATAGAGTTATAGACAAAGTTTATTATTAAGGTCTTGTTTATTCTTGTAAGGTTCGCTTAGTTCAGAGTTTCACTGGCATGCTTTCATTCTACCAATTAATTATTTGTATACTCTAATCTTGAAAAAAGACAAAAGCGTGGTAATGGGGTTTTGTGCATGTGTGCGCACATAAAAGCACACACAACCAGTGCAAATATCAAACAGTAAAATTTAGACTAAATTTTGACAATAAATTAAACTTTAGAAAGAGGCTTTAATCCAAACCGAACACACTTCTGCCGGAGAAGAATAGCTGTAAGTACCAACTGTTCATAATGTCATTTTTCCTGTTAAAAAAAAAAATTCGACGAGAAATTGACAAACTAAACAACCCCTTTAGATTGAGAATTTAGATTGGAGATGGCTTTAATAAACTGGACATCAAATCTTATTCAAACAAACAATGTAAATATCTAAACAGTTTAAAAATAGTGATGTAAATGTTATACTTTAAATACAGGGTAAAAGAGGCCGCTATTCATGTCATGCTCCTGCATCCTGGTTGTCCATAGTCAAATAAAATGAATTACAGTTTCGTGGCATACAGAGGCAAATAGTTCATCTAAGCAGGAAAGGAGATGTTATTCAAAAGGACAATATGTTATCAGAATGGAAATGGTTGCATGCAACACTATTTTTTAGAAGCATCTACATTTATAACATTATTTATTTTAGGAACTTCTAAACTATGCACTACTATTAAAGTTCCTTTGTTGAAATAAAACTTGAGTATACTGGAAAGCACAATCCTATTATGTCTTGTTCCCTCCTACTTCAGATTAGGAAAACATCCACGTGGTTTAGTATTCCTATTGCCTGACAGCAATCCCAACTGCAAAGACATTTGTAGCATAGTTAACGGATTATACACCATAAAGCCCTTTTTTAAATACTTTAATTACCATAAAACAAAGATATGCAGGGCTGTGCAAAGTATAAACTGTCCTTAATCTCAATACAAATACCAATATATATGCCTATTTCAAGGCAAAAAGATACTTACTTAAAGGCAGCAGATAGTGTCTTGTTCTTCCTGACAAAACAAATTCTTACGAGACCATCCCATTCCTGAAGATAAAGAACTGAACATATAATAACCAATATTAACATTAGTAAAACATTAATTCTGTTTGCAATTGAAAATTAACAGAAGGATTAAAATAAAACTATCCTGTGTTTTTTTTTTCTACTTATTAAAAATGTGAATATATTAATGACAAAAAAGTTGAAATAGAACAAACAGAATGAGTGTGAAACAAACACAGCAAGTCTGATGCCATTTTGAAATACATGCTGATTTTAGGACTAAGGTTGTTTATGTATCTTTTTTGTTATGGATGAGAGATAGTGAGAGATAAATATAGGCTAATAAACAAAGGGGCTCATTGCAATGTCGGGCGGAAAGCCTCCGCCTGACAGTCGGAATTTTCCAGACGGCGGCGGAGCCCTCCCTACTGACCGCCCGATTACGATGTTTGCGGTCGGAACGTAAACAGGCCGGTCATTCCTACTCAGTCCTGACCGACTCGCAGAGTATTTCTGTTGCTCGGAACCGCACGGTAACCCCCTATGGACAGCGTTTCTGCCATCGAAATTACAATGCAGGTTTCCATCGATCTTTCCGCGCCAGCCTTTCCGACATGGAAAGGCTGTTAGAAAGTGAATTTGGGGGCTCTTGGCTGGGCCCCTTAGCCCCGCGGCCTACAATTGGTGGGCTTAGGTAGCCCCCTGTAAAACCCAGCACTGCGTAGCAGGCACCATGGGGTTTTGCGACAGAGTGCAGGGTTTTACACACACACCCCATTTCCCCATAGGAGCCTGTGTTACGGCAGGTTCTCAGGCTTAACATGAGCTCCCATAGGAAACAATGGGAATCTGACCGAACAGTAATCCAGCATTCAAAACTGCTGACTGCAAGTCGGTCGGTCCCAAAACCGAGATGGTGTCGGACGGAGGCTTTCCGCCGGACATTGTAATGAGCCCTATAGTGTGTTAATGGCAAAACCAATTTAATCCACTACTTCCTAACCTAATTTGTAACCTTTTATGATCATTTCCAAATGTCAGGCTGCTGTAGTACTTAGTCAGAAATGCACAATACCTCGTATATCGTTAAGTAAAACATCTCTGAATAGGATACTATGGGAGCACTTATTAAATCTAACTGTATTCATTCATTTTGCAATCACATGGATTCCTTCCATCAAGTACATACATCATTCTGGTCTGTCATTTTGGCACTTAAGTGTCATTAGCAGTGATGAAGGCATCCTTCAAAAGAATGGATGATGTGCAAATTTCAAAACCTCATAGTGAAATCAACTAACAATGGTTCTCCAGCAAGGGTTTCTGCCATTACCTAGAGTCATTTCCCAAACAGTATTCAGGATCATTAAATATATTCTTTATAAATCGTTTTGTGTAACAGTTTACAGAAATTACATTTTTTTTTTTTTTTAAAACACCACCATATGGAATGCAGTCTTCTTTAAATCTGGTATTTTGGGTGAGCGAGGCTTACTATTCAGTTCAAAGTGGGTTTTTCTTTTAGCTCTCTTTCAGCTTTAGATATGAGGTCAACCTTCAAACAGGAAAGGATCGGTTAGGAATCTGGGGAGCATACCCTCGCAGAAGAACTATTGTGATAGGTAGGTAACTGTTGGGACAGGAATATCCAGTGTCTGGTACACAAGCATGCATCACTGCCCTGAGTGTCCGACTACATGAAACTGGTATTCTGACTTTTTGCTGGCCCAGCTGACGTGCTATTCTAGCGTTTGTGCGGAGGTCTAGGCATGTCCATGGTGAGTCAAAGGCCCAGACCTTTTTCTGTGACCTGGAGTACAAAGTGTGTTCTATTTATTGACATAAAACTACTGTCAATGTCCTGGGTTGCTGATATGAAGCAGTAGAGACCGCCTACTGATTTTTCGAAGTTTGATGATACTGAAAATACCTTTTCCAGGTTTGGGAAAAGTGCAATCAACTGACCCTACTTGTGTAAAGTTCTGCTTTGAGGTGACACCCAGACCCTAGTGCTGACATCCTGTGCGTGTTAAGCACATATACGCAAGGTGTGCCTAGTTGCAAGACTCCATGTCGTGGTAAGAGTCGGATTGCTGGGATCCGTGGAATAAATCCTGGATAGCCCCAGGTTTGACATGGCACAAAATGGAGGATTGAATACAGTTTCTCCAGACAATGGAAGTGTATTGCCTGCATTCCTGGAGCTGATGAGGAGTCCAAGACACGAAAGAGTGGACGTATGGAGACAGGGTTACCCTTATAATTTCCACTAGTAGCTCTTAGTAGAGGATTGCAAATTAGTTCTTCTAGAGCAGTGACATTTTGTTGATAGTTAAGGAGTGGGAAATAAGACAGCAGATTCTGTTATTAAGAGTGAGGAAGTTTCTAGGCATTGCCTACTCTTTTGTTTTTCCCTCCCTGTTATTTCAAGAAGGCTTATGTCAGCCCGATGAAGAGTCTTCACACCTCTTTGTGACCATGTTTTGGATACTCCTGCCAACATTATCAATACCTTCTGTGACAGACATCGCCTACACAAAGGTCGTGTCTGCACTGCAGTCAGAAAATGAAATTGAAAAGGAACCACCCCAAAACCAGCTCCTAGACTTTAGGCAATTGCTCAACAGCCACTGTCTGGAAAAGGAGTATAAAGGTAGGATCCAGACCAGCTGTGTTTCGGGGCAATTGAGCACCTCAAAAGGACATACTTGCACCAGGAGTGTGACTAGCAAGGACCTAAACTGTGAGAAAGCAGCTGGCCTCCATTTGTGGTTCAGGTGAACTGCAGAAGCTTCCTGACAAAGTCTTTCCCAAAATAAAGAGGCAGCATGCAGGGTTGACTGCTATCACCCCAATTTTCTTCTTGACTCTGAAACCACTATCTATTACAATCCAACGCCTGGAAGGTATGTATGGTGCAGATGGAGGTTTCTCACAGTTTGAGGAAAATATATATTGTTCTCTTGCACAGAGTAGCAAATCCTAGCTGCCGATAAGGTTACCAGCAAAAACACATACACCATGGAGCTCTTGGGCCATGCACCTGTTAGTATGGCAAGAGACAAAAAGCTAAGAAGGGCCCGTGGTCCAGGCACTTATGTATGTGGTGGTTAAGCAGGGAGAACCTCAGAGAAACACTATAAGTGAAAACTGAACAATATTTTCTTTTTAATGTTGGCTTCGTTGTGTGATGCTCTGAGAGGCATTTGGAATAGTGAACAAGAGAAATACTGCTAGGTTGAAAAAGTTAAAAAAAGAAAACATCCAGACAGTAGAGCCACAGATCTTCAGCCTTTAGGTTCAATATAGACAGTAAGTGAGTGAATGAATTTGACACTTCAAAATTAGATCTACAACAATTGGTAATGTCAGAAACTCAAGAAAGCATAGATTTTCTTTCAGAGTCGATTCTATCTATGGTAGGGGAATAAAGATGGAAAATAATCTACCAGTTGAGTACCAAAAAACCATCAACATACAATTAAAAAAATTAAAACTGGATGTTACGGAGATTCGGGACCCAAAGGGATAGCAAACAAGTGTGCCCTCTTCTACAGTGGGCTCAGAGCCCGGAGCAGAGATTGGAGAAGTTGAGGTGATCGTGGCCTCTGTGCTTGCACAGCAGGAGATTCAAGCTCTTAACTTGAAGATCACTGCTGAGGAGATTTGAGAGGTGATCAATAAGACGCAGCTGAGGAGATTTGAGAGGTGATCAATAAGACGCAATCTGGAAAGACTCCAGACCTAAATGGGCTCCAAATTGAAATTCTAGAAGGCTAACGCTTCCCTACTTACTCTGCATCTACTGGCACTATCTACAGCTGAGAAGAAGGTGAGCACATTATCTCCTGAATCAGAGAAGTGGCCATTGTAGTGATAACTAAACCAGGTAGAGACGTTGATCAATGTGAATCATATAGACTGAATTAACTACTTGACATGGAAATCAAAATACTTGACAAAATATCGGCAAACCAACTAACAATACTTCTAACAGTAATACACAGTGAAGAGTGGCTCTAAGCCCCACTGGACCACAGAATATGATATACGTTAGCTTAATACAGCTCTTGCTTTTGCCAAATGCCTCCATTCACACACATCAATGCTCCAAGCCTTGAGCAAACTGAACTGGGAATACCTGGTTGTCATACTCAAGAGACAATGATTGGGCCCCACCTTCTTGCCGTGTACACATTTACTGTACACACCCGTGGCTAGGATACACAAATAATATGTCTGAGCCTATTTCCATTCTCCAGGTACTAGGCAGGGTTGCCCAATTTCCACCTTTGTCTTCACCACGGTGATGGAGCCCCTGGTGAAACTCATCATAACAGACCCCATAGTGACAGGTTTCAAATGGACGATGGGTGGTGAGGATGTATCACTGTATGAAGATGACCTGTTTATATACATGGGCAAACCAGAGGTCTTGGGCCCACAAATAATGCTGAGTAGCCACAAGTTAATTGGGATACATCTTGTATGTATCTGGTGGTAGTGGCAATGGATATGGGAGATTGGGCAGAGAACTTTGAAACCACTGGATTAACAAGATGACAACACCTAAAGTAAGACAGTAAGTGGGAGGTTACCTCACAAAGAGTAGTGATTTAACAATATATTAAGAATTCCAAAGAGTACCTAGAGGTGTAACCTTATTACTTTGACTTTTAGGAGGTCTTATACTATGGGGTGGATTATAGAGAATGTGCACTGCTAGGATTCTAATTTAAAGCCTTTCCTTTCAAGTAACAAATGTATTGGTGATGGATTCCTGTGAACAGCTGACAATTGATCATCCTTCTTCGCCTGTGTGTTCCCGATTTCCCTCCCTGGAATACCCTCCCTATATCCTTTCCCCTCATTAAGCCACACTGAACCTCTAGGATATGCTGCACTGCAGAGTCTGTGCATCTGAAAGGCGGACCTTGGAGGTACTGTTCCCGAGAGAACTTGAGACAGTGACAGAATAACCTACCCATGAGTTGAATAGTATCAATCAAGACTGTAATTTCACTGTACAAGGATTCATCTAAGATGATAGAAATGAAGGCGGAACAGAGGATTTGTGATTAGAAAGGTGGCTGTAGAGCATCACCTTACAATCTTGCAATTAAAGATGGCTTTAGCCATGATTCCAGGGTTAAATAAGAATAGAGGGCTGTATGACATTTCTGTGATGGACTTTATTGTTACACCAAGGGTGCAACCACTGGGAGCGCTACTACTTCCTAGGTCTCTACTAGATCTCTAATGCCAGCAGTCTCTGCAACTATTCCCACCTCAGCCCCTCTAGCTCTTCCAGAGAGGTGCTATGTTTTTGTCACTCCAACATGGTACAACACTATCAGCCCAGTCTTTAAATACCCACCCCTGTTTCAGCACCTCCACTGTTCGGTGTACCTGATGGCCATTAAGAGAGAAATACTCCTAGCAAGTGTAAGTAATCTATGAGCGAGGACCATTTCTATCTCTTTCTACTTTTCCTTGGAGGGTGTCATGTGCCACTAAAAAAATATACTAAATGCACAAGCTAAGGGAGAAATGCTTGCAATAAGACGGACTACTGGCAGTAGCTCGGGTAGCATTCCAGCCTATTGCTCTTTTGCCCAACATATGCAAATCATTCATTCTCCAATAGGATCCGTCTAACCCGATCTGATAGGCCAGGTCCACCCTTATCCACAGCAAAAGCAACCCACAACTAGTTCCACCCTGATTCGCTTTGTCAGAAGTGTGGAGCTTGTTTTCGTGGCACAGTAAGCACTGGACCCACGTCTGGGAATACCCTTGGTACCTAGGGTGGTACACCAAATACACAAAAGGTGATGGGAGAAATGCTAGCAATTTTTCTAACTACTGGAAATCACTGGGCTAGCATTCCATCCCAATGTTCTTTTGCCCACCATGCCCCCCCCCATTTGGACCCAGACATATGCAATTCAGTCATGACCTTGCTCCAATAAGACATTTCGAAACTGAAACGCCAGGCCAGGTCCTCTTTGAACCAGAACACAAGCAACCCAAGACTTGATGGCATGGTAGTTTCAAGCATTCCATATATTACATTATTTTTGTTGCAGTGTAAGCACTAAGTGGGATGAACAAGTTACTTACCTTCGGTAACGCTTTTTCTGGTGGATACAGTATCTGCCTGTGGATTCCTCACCTTGTGAATATCCCCTGCGCCAGCATTCCACGGAACTTTTTTCCCCAGCTCTCTACGCCGACGTGGACGATGTCATAATGCATCGGCTCCGCTTGCGACTCCGTATGACGTCACCGGAGCCATAAGAGAGCCACGTCGGCATGATGACGTCAGTTCCACCCATTTTTTCCGTGCCTCCGAGGCGCACAGGTGGACCAACGACAGATTCACAGTATACACAGTATACAATATACAACCAAATATACACAGTACATAAACAAAAGGAAAGCTAAACAAAATAAGCATTTCCTACAAATGTACCAGAAAGCATAACAACATCTCAAACAAGACAACTTTTAAGGTATACAAAGGTGGACAACGGGGAGGCGGGTGGGCCAGTGAGGAATCCACAGGCAGATACTGTATCCACCAGAAAAAGCGTTACCGAAGGTAAGTAACTTGTTCTTCTGATGGATACATCTGCCAGTGGATTCCTCACCTTGTGAATAGATTCCCACAGCAGTCACCACTCCCGGAGGAGGGTGTCCACCTTCCTATACCAGAAAGTCTTGCAAGACAGAGCGCGCGAAGGGGCCCTCCCTCCTCATCTCAGATTCCAAGCAATAATGCTTTGTGAAAGTATGGAGGGAGGCCCAAGTCGCGGCTTTACAAATATCTGCCACAGGAACACCCCGGGCCAAAGCAGATGTAGATGATTTAGCTCTAGTTGAATGAGCCCTAATACCCTCAGGAGGAACCTTACCAGCCAGGGCATAGCAGATCTTGATGGCAAGGATGATCCATCTTGATAGAGTGCGCTTGTGCACCGCTCTTCCTTTGGAATGTCCAACATTACCCACGAAGAGCTGATCGTCCAGACGATAATCCTTCGTTCTGTCCAAGTAAAAGCTAACAGCTCTCTTCGGTTCCAGGCGATGAAGCCTTTCCTCCTCCTTGGAGGGATGAGGAGGTGGATAAAAAACAGGGAGAGTAATAGACTGCCCCAAATGAAACGGAGTAACAACTTTTGGCAGGAAAGCAGCCCTGGTCCTGAGTACCATCCCTTCAGCATGTAATGTTAGAAAAGGGGGTTTAGAACTAAGAGCTTGAAGCTCACTCTCCCTCCTTGCCGAGGTTATGACTACAAGAAAGACCGTCTTAAAGGACAACAGCCTCATAGGACAACTATGAAGAGGCTCAAACGGGGACCCCATCAGAAAAGTTAAGACAAGATTAAGGTCCCACAGTGGCATTACAAAAGGAGTAGGTGGAAACTTGTTTGTAAGGCCTTTGATAAACCTCAGCACAATCGGAGATTTAAATAATGATGGTTGATCAGGTAGACATAGAAAAGCCGATAGATAGCCCTTGACCGTGGCCACAGCACAGCCCTGCTGTGCCAAGGAAAGAGCAAACTGGAGCACCTCAGAAAGATGGGCTTTTAAAGGGTCAATGGATCTCTCCACACCATTTTACAAACTTGGACCACCTGTAGGAGTAAATGGACTTGGTGGAGTGTCGCCTGGCCGATAAAATAACATCCACCACATCAGGTGGGAGAGAGAAAGAACTCAGGTTGCCCCGTTCAATCTCCAGGCATGGAGTAAGCTCTGGAGGTGGGGGTGTAGAACCTGCCCCTCCGACTGCGAGAGGAGGTATGCGCTCAGAGGGAGACGGAGCGGAGGGCACGAGGAGAGGTGGAGAAGATCTGTGTACCACACCCTTCTTGGCCAATCCGGGGCGATCAATATAGTTTGGGCTCGGTCTTGGCGAATCTTCCTCAAAACCCGAGGAATCAAGGGTATGGGAGGAAACACGTAAAGGAGTTGTGAGACCCAACTCAACTGAAACGCGTCCCCCAACGCCCCCTGCATCGGAAACTGGAGACTGCAGAATGACGGGCAGTGCGCGTTCTCGCGGGTGGCGAACAGGTCCACCCGAGGGGTTCCCCACGTCCGAAAGACGTAACGAACCACCTCCGGATGGAGCCTCCACTCGTGGTCGGCGGAGAACCGCCGACTGAGACTGTCCGCACGCACGTTCAGCACCCCGGCCAGATGATTTGCCATCAGACAAATCCGATGGTCCTGAGCCCAGGACCAAAGACGCAGGGCCTCTCTGTAGAGACAATGCGACCCAACTCCTCCCTGCTTGTTGACATACCACATCGCGGTAGTGTTGTCCGTCAGGACTTGAACAGACTGACCGCGAAGGGAAGGGAGGAAGGCCTTGAGTGCCAACCGAATCGCCCGCAATTCCAAAAGGTTGATGTGAAGCAACCTTTCCTCTGGAGACCAAAGACCCTTGATCTCCAGATCCCCCAGATGAGCACCCCACCCTAAGGTGGAGGCATCCGTTATCACTGTGGCCACCGATGGAGGTAGATGGAAGGGCTTTCCTTGAGACAGATTGCCCTCCACGCTCCACCAAGATATATCCACTGCAGCTTCTCTGGAGATCCTGATCGACTCCCTGAGATCTCCGTTGTGCTGATACCACTGCCTGCGGAGGCACCACTGGAGCGCCCTCATGTGCCAGCGTGCATGGTTGACCAACAGAATGCAAGAGGCGAACAGACCGAGCAGGCGAAGGACCTTCAGAACTGGAACAACCGCTCCATTGTGGAATAAAGGTACCATCTCCTGTATGTCGAGAATTCTTTGAGGAGCAGGAAATGCCCGACACATAGTGTCCAGTACCGCCCCTATGAACAGGTTGCGTTGAGAGGGCACCAGGTGAGATTTGGGCACGTTTATTGAAAAACCCAATTCGAACAACAGCTGAGATGTTACCTGCAGATGATGCTGCACCATCTCTGGGGACTACTGCCATCACCTGCGTGAAGACTCGAGGTGCGGTAGTAAGACCAAACGGGAGGACCGCAAACTGGTAATGTTGGGACCCAACCGTAAAACGGAGATACTTCCTGTGCGACTTCAGGATTGGGACATGGAAGTACGCATCCTGCAAGTCGATCGACACCATCCAGTCTCCTTGCTGCAACGCTTGAAGAACCTGCGCAAGGGTCAGCATCTTGAATTTCACCTGTTTCAGGTAAAAGTTCCAAGACTCTGAGGTCCAGTATCGGACGCAATCTGCCGTCCTTCTTGGGAATCAGGAAATACCGTGAGTAGCATCCCTGACCCCTTTCCTGCTCCAGAACCACTTCTGTTGCACCCTTTTGAATCAAAGCTAGTACCTCCTTCTGCAGAAGAAGCAGATGGTCTTCCGAGCAGTAACCTTGGCAAGGAGGGTAAGGGGGAGGAAACTCCCGAAAGGGAAGGGCGTACCCAGTCTCCACGAGGTTTAAAAGCCAAAGGTCGGTTAGAACAGATTTCCAACCCTGCAGAAAGTGGGACACCCGACCCCCCACAGGTCTTACATGATCCAGGATGGGGGTTCTAGGGCTGCTTCCCTGAAGCTTCATTGGGAGCAGAGGAGACAGAAGATGAAGAGGGGTTGCGGCCAGAACCTCTCTGACCTCTTTGTCTCCCTCTATAGGACCTATAGAGGGGATTCTGCTGTTGTTGCTGCTGCTGAGGCTGCCGGTAGGAGCGAAATGAAGAACTCCCGAAACCCCTGAACTTCTTAAGTCCAAATCCTTTAGCAGGAGCCTGCAGACCTAAAGATTTAGCTGTTACCCTACTCTCCTTAAATCTCTGTAGGGCAGAGTCCGCCTTTTCACCAAAAAGTTTTTGTCCGTCAAAGGGCAAATCCACCAATGTGGCCTGAACGTCCGTAGAGAAGCCAGACGAACAAAGCCACGCCTGCCTCCTAGTAGCTATAGACGACCCCATTATTCTCGCCACCGAATCAGCCGTATCAAGGCCCGACTGAATCACCTGTCTCGCAGCGGCCTGAGTATCTGCGACCACCTCCATAAAGGACGCCTTATCACCGTCTGGCAGCTTAGGGGCTAAAGATTTCATAGAGTCCATCAAAGCATGAACATAGCGCCCTAGCAAGCACGTGGCATTAGTGGACTTAAGCGCCATGCTCCCAGATGAAAAGGTTTTCTTAGCCGCTTGATCAAACTTTTTGGCCTCCCTGTCCGCAGGAGTCTGAGGGAATGCTCCTGAAGCATGCTTCGAGCATGACGCCTGCACCACTAGACTTTCTGGCGAAGGGTGAGAAGATAGAAAATCTGGATCCCCAGGAGCCCCCCTATATCTTCTCGCCACCTGCCTGGAGACCGCTGGTGAAGATAGCGGCTTACGCCAGACTTCCACAATTGGCTCCAAAATAGCCTCATTGAAAGGCAGCAAAGGCTCACTGGTCGAGGAAGGCGAATGTAGCACCTCGGTAAGAAGGTTAGGCTTATATACCGCAGAGGGCAACTGCAAATCCAACAGCTCTGCGGCCTTTTTTATCACCATATGATAGGGAGCCAGTTCCTGCGGCGGAGAGGACCTAGTAGAAGAATGCTCCCACTCCGGAGTCGTGTCCAGGCCACTAGCCTCCTGAATCCCCTCAAACTCATCAGAGGACGTGTCAACCTCACCTTCCTCCACCTCCACTCTATATCGTTCTTCACCCAAGACCCTTTGGGCCTCTCTTCTTGAGCGGATCCGTGGAACCGGCGTCGCCGGCGCCGTACACGGAGTCGGTGGAGCCAGAGGTGTCAAGGTCGGCGGCGCCGGAGTCGGGGTCGGCGGCGCTGGACGCGGCGCCGAGGAAGGCTCCGAAGAAGGTCGATCCATTCGAAGCCGAGATGGATCCCCAGACGGCGCCGGAAACTGCCACGAAGGCGCCATCGGCAGGAAGGGCATAAACGGGGCCTGAGCGTAATGCTGCGGCACTCCCAGAGTATAGGCCAAAGAACCCTCGGGACCAGTAGGTGCACCGGATGGGAAGGCAGCCCGGTTGGAAGATTCCATACATTGTATTAAAAAAATGTGACAAATCCGTACCCGGGAACTGTGGATAATGGCCTGGTCCCGGATCCGTCTGCGGAGTACCTGGTACCGGCGCCGCAGTGTCCTCCACAGGCGCCGCAGGTTCATCGGGCTCTAGAGAAGGCTCTTCTCCTTGCTCTTGCTCAGCCTCAGAAGCCGAAGTCTCCACTGGAACCGGTGACGGCGCCGGTGACTGCGCCGGGGAGTGCGCTGGAGCCCGCTTCGGCGAAGGAGATCCCCCAGGAGACTTAGAAGGAGAAGGAGATATATCCTTACTTCGGCGTCGAGGCAAAGTCGTTCTCGACGCCTTGCTCTTTGAAGACCGGCGCCGAGAGGAATGCTTCCTTTTCTTATGGTGTTTCTTCGACTTCGAAGAATGCGAAGTAGACGACTCCGGCCTCGATCTCTCCTTCTTCCTACCTCTCTTCTCCTTTTTGGCCTTGGCCATGAAGAGTTTCGCCTCCCTTTCTTTCAACGCCTTGGGATTCATCCTCCTGCAGCAGGAACAATCTTCCACGTCGTGGTCAGATGAAAGGCACCAGAAACAATCATCATGGGGGTCTGTCAGACATGTGGCCCCCACATTCCCTACAGGGTTTAAAACCCGACTTCCTTGTCGAAGACATGACAAATTTTTTCCAATAGTAACACCAAACGACTACAAAGTAGCAGGAGAGTGCTGGAAAAACCGTTGCGCGTCGACGGCGTGGAAAAAAGGGAACGGACGTCATCACGCCGACGTGGCTCTCTTATGGCTCCGGTGACGTCATACGGAGTCGCGAGCAGAGCCGATGCATTATGACGTCGTCCACGTCGGCGTAGAGAGCTGGGGAAAAAAGATCAGTGGAATGCCGGCGCAGGGGATATTCACAAGGTGAGGAATCCACTGGCAGATGTATCCATCAGAAGGATATGTCTAGAAGTGGGACCTGTGCTCACTGCACCATAGGACTCAAGCTGTACTTCACTGATGAGACCCAAGTGGGTTGCAACCAGTTAGCGGTTGCTTGTGGCCTCTTCTTGATGGGCACTGAAGAATGAGTTACTTACCATCGGTAACGATTTATCTGGTAGAGACATGTTCAAGTTGTAGATTGCTTACCTTTGGAATTTCCCCCAGGCGTCAGTCTGGATATGGCGATTTTTCATCAACAGTCCCCCTGCGCGTCGTTAAGTGGCGTTGCTCGGCTACGTGTCTGTGGTCGGTGTCGTGCACGCTGGAAATTACATTGCAGGACCTATAGAGATGCCGCTCGGCCTGCCAGACGTCAGTTCTTAACATGACTTTCCACACCAGAAGCGCAGATCCAAGAAAGACACTGACCACTGGAGCGTCACATCTAGGGCCCTTTTGGGGAGTCCCTATCCCTAGACATAAGTTTGCAAACCTGAAAGGATGGGAGGGGCGGTGAGGAATATACAACTAGAATATGTCTCTACCAGATACATTGCTACCAAAGGGGAGTAACTTATTCCTCTGGTAGAGACTTCTAGTTGTAGATTCTTTTCCTTTGGAATAGATACCCCAGCAATACCAACCCCAGAGGGACTGCGAACCAAGATGACATGAGGAAGTCGTCTTTCCAGACAGTAGTGGTAAACATGTGCATGGATGACCATGTTGCTGCTTGACAGATATCCAGGACTGGGACTCCGCGTGGTAACGCAGTAGTTGCAGCTGTTGCTCGAGTAGAGTGATGACGTAACCCCACAGGAGGTTCCTTTTTTGCCAATGCAAAGCACAGTTTAATGCAGAGGATAACCCATCGAGAGATGGTCCTTTTCTGTACTGCCCAACCTTTCTTGGCACCCACATAGCCAATGAAGAGTTGATCATCCACTCAGAAGTCTTTGCTGCGATCAAGATTGAAAGACAACGCACGCTGTGGGTCCAGGTGATGGAGACTCTCCTCTTCCTTGGAGGGATGCAGGGGTGGATAAAAGGTGGGCAGAGTAATGGATTTCCCCACATGAAAGGGTGTGACCATTTTAGGGCGGAACAAAGCTTATGTGCGAAGTATCACTTTATCTGGATCTACAGACAGATATGGAGGCTTGGAAGACAGAGCCTGCGGCTCGCTAGCTCTGGGTTAGAAACCTGAGAAGGCAATTATGAAGAGGCTCGAAGGGAGAACACAAAGATTTAAATCCCATTGGGGCATTATGAAAGGAGACAGGGAAACAACTGAGTAAGGCTCTTAAGAAACAAATTAGATGTGGGAGATCTGAACAAAGGAGGCTGGACTGGAAGTCTCAGAAAAGCAGAGCTAGTCGAAAGGTAACCCTTAAGGGTGCCCAAAGCAGAACCCTGCTATTCCAAAGAAATTATGTACAACAGAACTTCTGAAAGAGGGGCAGAAAGGGAATCAACAGTCTTTGCTGTGCACCATGCCACAAATTTGTTCCATCAACACATGTATACCGTTTTAGTGAAGGGATGCCTGGCTGCCAAGATGATATCACAGACTTCGGGTGGAAGGTCAAAGGCTGTCAACTGCTGCTGATCAATCTCCATGCAAGGAGGTGGAGGCTGGACACTTTTGGGTGAAGAACTGTCCCCTGCTGCTGTGACAGAAGATTCTCCCTAAGGGGCAGTCTGACAGAGGGATCGATGGGTCATGCTCAGAAGGTCGGAATACCAGATTCTTCATGCCCAGTCCGGAGCCACAAGAATGACTTGAGCCTGGTCGTGCTCGATTTTTTCCTGGGCAGAAGTGGTATAGGCGGAAAGGCGCAGAGGAGGCCAAAGCTCAACTCACAACGAAAGCATCGCCGAGCGAGCGCCCCCTAGGAAATTCCAATGCGCAATACTGCTGACATTGTGCATTCTCTTCGCTGAAAGAGACTTTGCTCCACCTCCGGATGGAGACGCCATTCGTGAGCGACCAGGCACAGACGGCTGAGTTTGTCTGCTCTGGCGTTCAGAGAACCCACCAGGTGGTGAACAACCAGGGATATGCCCAGATGTTCCAGCCATGTCCAGAGGCAGTCCCTCCTGACAAAGGGTCCATGACTCTACCCCACCCTGTGTGTTGCAATACCACATGGTGGTGTTGTCGTCAGTGAACACCTGCACCACTTTCCCTTTGAGAGAAGTGCCAGTGCCAGTCTGATCGTCCGTCCGGAGCTCCAAAATGTTGATATGGAGACTGATCCGCCTCTCCCAGGTGGCCGCCCCATCCCAAGAGTGACACATCCATAACTACGGTCAGGTCTGGTTGGGAAAGGGAAAGGGATCTGCCTCTGACCCAATCCTGGTTCGTTAACCACCACTGCAGTTGGTGCGCAGGTCCCTTCGAGTGCTGGACATAGTGGGAAATATTCCCCTAATGCTGCGCCCAATGGAACCCCAGGTTCAGCCCACATATGCCATCTGGCATGATCTACCAGCAGGATGCAGGAGGCCATAATGCCCGGCAGCCTCAGTCATTCTTACCGAAATCCAGGACAGAGGCTGAAACAGAGGTATCATAGCCTGAATATCCTGGACTCACTGCTTGGGAGAAGAGGCTTGAAACTGCACTGTATCCAGAATCGCTCAGATGAAAGGGAGCTTCTGAGAGGGAGTCAGGTATGACTTCGGCACGTTGATAGCAAACCCCAGTGAGTACAGGAGGTCCACCGTAGTCTGAAGGTGGGAGACGACAGCCTGGGGCGATCCTGCCATCAACAGTGAGTCATTGAGATGTGGAAGTCCAGTATCACTGATCTGCCCAGATGAGCTGCGACCACCACAGTCACTTTTGTGAACACCCGAGGGGCACTGGTATGGCCAAAGGAGAGCAGGGTGAACTGAAAGTGCTTCTGGCCCTCCTTGAACCGAAAGTAACGTCTGTGGGCAGGCAGAACGGGGATATGTCCGGCAAGTCCAACGCTACCATCCAATTTCCTGGGTCGAGGGCAAAGTCATCCTGGGATGTGGGCCAAAGTGAACATTCTGAACTTCTTCCAGACCAAGAAGTTGAGGGTCCGGCGGTCTAGGATAGGACGCAGGCCTTTGTCCTTTTTGGGCACCAGAAAGTAGCAGGAATAACGACTATGTCCTACTTCTGGCACAGGGAAACTCTCTATGGCCCCCTTGGCGAAGAGAGCCGTAACTTCCTTGTGAAGAAACGCCAAATAATCCTCCGACATACAGTCGTAGGAGGGTGGCATGGAGGGAGGGATAACCTTGAAGGGGAGGGAGTACCCCCTTCGGACTATCTGCAGAACCAACCTGTCGGAAGTGATGGATTGCCAGCGGAGGAAGTGATGGTGAATCCTGCCTCCGACTGATCGATGATGGGCCTGAAATGTCAGAATAGGAGGGTTTGGAGGCAGTAGAAGAGGGGGAAAGGGTGATCAGGCCTGCCTGCTGCCTCCCTGACCAATGAGGACACCGGGTTCCACGTCCGCAGCTAGGCATAGGCTGGACAACTTGTATGACTCAGTTACTGGCCTGGACAGGACGTGGCTGGGCGCCCCTTTCATAGGGACGAAAGGCAGACTGAGGGGGACGGATGATAGCCGTGAGGCCCAAGGATCTGGTCGCAGCTCAAGATTTCTTGAAGCACTCAAATGTCGATTGCCATCAAAGGGCACGTCCATCAGGGTAGATTGGACATCACCGGAAAAGCCATAAGTCCTCAACCAGGCTTAATGTCGTAATGCTACCGACGAGGAAACCCTTCTGCCCAGTCAGTTGGTGGTGTCCAGTGTACAACGAATGGTGAATTTCGCTGCGACTCTCCCGCCCGCAACTGCCTGGGAGAGATCGGTCCAGGCCTCCTCCGGGCACTGAGTCAGCACCTGCGAAACCGTATCCCAGATGGTGTGGAAGTATCAGCCCAAGAGGCAAGCGGTATTCACCGAATTCAATGTCAAGCTGGAGGAACAAATCTTCCTCCTCACAATATGGTCCAGCTTCTTCGATTCCTTATCGGGTAGTGCAGAAGGGAATGCGCCTTTGGAAGATGAGGCTTGGACAACCAAGCTCTCAGGGGAAGGATATTGCACAAGTAATGCTGGGTCGCACAGAGTGGACGATGGCTACGGGAGATTGTCTTTTCCACAGGAACCCCTGTGCTAAGCTTGGACCAAGTGCCCAGAAGGACATCAGTGGGGGCTTCATTAAAGGGCAAAAGAGGTTCGGAGGTAAAAGATGCAGGCTGAAGCACCCTTGTCAGGAGGTTAGTCCTGACTGCCACCTAAGGGAGATCGAGGTCAAGGACCTCAGCTGCCCTTCTCAACTCCATGAGTAGAAAGCCCCCCTCCTCTGAAGCCACAGTAGGAGGAGAAAGCAAGCCAGTGTCAGGGGAAGTGTCCAACCCACTGGCATCGCCCAGGTCCGTCTGCCAGTCCATAGGGTCTTCAAGATTGTCTATTCAAGGATACAGCTGCCCCTCCCAGGCCTCTTCACCACCTCCTGGCACAAAATCAACACCAGGGATGAACATAGGGACATACGTCCCTTCTGGCGTCAAAACAGTCATCAATCGACGTCCGTCTGGCTCCGTGTCCAGGTCATGGATGAGGATGCGGTGGACACCGACCGGGGGGACGATCGGCATCAGGAGCTTCACCACTGCGTCAAGGAAGGCCGAGGTGGAAAAACCGATGTTGGTCCAGATCCACTAATGGATCCACGTGGCCCAAGCCGCCGGTATCGAATGCCTGGGGCCCCCAACTGACTCCGTGGGGCCCAAAGGCTCACCAGCGGAGTCGAGCTGCCCAAAGATGAGGTGCAGGGCCTCATAAAACGTTCTTAACTTGGCAGGAGATGCTCTGGCTCCCATAAAAGTGGGGAGGAGGGGAGTTGTCTGGGAAAGAGGTTTCAAAGATGGAGGCCTAGAGCGACGATGCTCCCTGCCCGGCGTCGATTCGGCAGATAGACGGGGTGAAGTCAAATAACACCTATGCTTCTTTGACTTTTTTCTTACGCTTACCTGATTGCTCCAAAGATTTTGAACGGGACAAGGAGTGAGGACTTCTCGGCCATTCTCTGGACCTTCCTCTCTATATCGAGAAGGAGTAGTTTCTTACCTGTAACTCCAGTTCTGTAGTAGGGGTATCTCTATTATAGTCATAATCTATGAATAATCCCCGCCCATGTGCGGGGACCCCGGAGCAATCAAAAATATCTCTTAAGCTGTCCCGCATTTGCAAACCTGCAAAGACACTTAAGAGACAGACAAAATAATACAGCCTAATCACACCAAGGCTGCACTGGCCAGCACTTCCTCTGAAGTGAACACAACAGCCAAAATAAAGTTGAAATGTCATTTTTATTCACATTTGACATGTTCCTTTATTATCACACACTCTCTTCACCAAAATCCCTTTAAACAATAGAGAGGAAGGGGTGGACAGACAAGCCCTATAGGCGGTCATTATGTGTCTGCTAAAGGGATACCGTGCCTTTAAGAAACTCTCCAGAGACCCCCGGTATTCCAGGATGCACAGCCAACACAAGTTACTTTCAGTTCTTTTTGAAGGTGTATAACCACAGGCCTGATACTGTCAGGTTACTCCACCGGGGAGGAGGGAGGGTCGCTTATGACTATAACAGAGATACCCCTACTACAGAACTGGAGTTACAGGTAAGAAACTACTCCTTCTGTAGTAGGGGATCTCTGTGTATAGTCATAATCTATGAATAGAATGGCAAGCCCATCCCAACCAACAAGAAGCGGTGGAGTAAGTCCAACCACCAACAAATCACTGTGCAAACAAATTCCTCAACGAAGCCTGTCCAACCTGCGCATCTGCCCTAGCATCAGAATCCAGGCAGTAATGCTTTGTAAACGTATGGACTGACTTCCAGGTGGCAGCCTTACAAATGTCCGCAATGGGAACATTCCTAAGCAAAGCGGTAGTAGCCGCCTTGCCTCTAGTCGAATGTGCCGTAGGCTTACCCCCCAATGTTTTATTAGCTCTTTGGTAACAAAGCTGGATACAGGAAACAATCCATCTGGAAATGGACTGCTTTGAGGTAGCTAAACCAGTTCTTACCGAACCATAATTAACAAACAGTTGATCCGACCTGCGGATATCTTTTGTCTTATCCAGGTAGAATTTCAACACCCTACGTACATCAAGTGAATGCAGAGACCTCTCCGCCGGAGAGGAAGGATGCTGAAAAAACGTAGGCAAAGTTATCATCTGATTCACATGGAAATCTGAGATTACCTTAGGCAAAAATTTAGGATGGGTACGCATCACTACTTTAGAAGCATGGAAAACAGTATACAGCTCTTGACAACACAGAGCCTGAATCTCACTCACCCTCCAGGCCGATGATAACACCACATTCAATTCCCATGGTGGAGAAGGTCTTCTAACAGGGGGAAACACCTTACGCAAACCCTCCAAAAAATCCTTAATCACAGGGATTTGAAAAAATGAGGTTTGAGAAGGGCCCTTCCTATACGCAGTCAGAGCTGCGAGATGAACCTTAATAGACTGAAAATTAAGCCCAGACTGAGCTAACTGCAGCAGATAAGGCAAAATAACATCTTCTTTACAGGATGTAGGGTCAAAGTCCTTTGCCTTGCACCATAAGCAGAATCTCTTCCACTTATAGGCGTAGGAAGTCCTCGTAGACGGTCTCTTAGCCTCTTTCAAGATCTCCATACAGTCCTGAGGCAGGTTCAAGTGTCCATACTGTACTAGCTCAGGAGCCATGCAGCCAAACTCAAGGACGAGAGATTGGGGTGAACCATCTGTCCTCCGAACTTCGTGAGAAGGTCCGACCGACACGGCAGGCGTCGGTGCGGCCGAACAGACCGGTGAAGAAGGTCGGTGAACCACCATTGCCTCGGTCACTCCGGAGCAATCAGGATCATTCTGGCTCTGGATTGTGACAGCTTGATCAGCACCGCCGGGATCAGGGGAATGGGTGGAAAGGCGTAGAGAAAGCTGTTGGACCAGCTGATCCATAGGGCATTCCCCAGCGTCCCTGGTTGATAGTACCTGGACGCGAAGTCGCGGCATTTGCTGTTTTCTGCCGTAGCGAACAGATCTATATCCGGAGTGCCCCACTCTGCGAAGACGTCTCTTAGCACGTCGTCGTTTAGCACCCACTCGTGGTTCTCTTGAACGAGCCTGCTGAGCGCGTCTGCTTGGGCGTTCTGCACTACCGGCAGATGGGTCGCCGTGATCGTCAAGTTCCTGGCCACCAGCCAGTTCCAGATCGCCTGTGCCTCCCGGGACAGGGGGCGTGAACGTGAGCCCCCCTGCTTGTTGAGGTAATACATGGTCGTAGTATTGTCCGTCTGAACCAGCAGGGAGTTCGTCCTGAAGGAGGGATGGAACGCCTTCAAGGCCAAGTGTACTGCTCTGAGTTCCAAAAAGTTGATATGGTAAGTCGTCTCCATCTGTGACCATATCCCCTGAATCTGAAGAGGGCCCGAATGCGCTCCCCAGCCCTGGAGAGACGCATCGGTCACAATGGTCTCGACCGGAATATCCTTGTGAAAAGGAGTCCCCTTGCAGACATTCTCTGGGGCACACCACCAAGTCAGAGACTGCCGAGCGTGTTGAGACAGCTGGATCTTGTCCTCACAACGCCCCCGCCTCTGGTCCCATTGATCCTCCAGACATTCCTGTAGGGGCCTCATATGCAGACGTGCATTGGGGGTGAGAAAGATGCAAGAAGCCATCGACCCCAGTAAGGAAGACACCGTCCTCACCGTAGGAGAGCGGGCTGAGATGAGATGCCGCGCCTTCCCACGGATCGATAAGCGTCTCTCCTCCGAAGGACACACGCTTGCGGTCAAGGTATTGACTGAAGCCCCCAAGTACTGGAGACACTGCACAGGGATCGGCACTGACTTCGACATGTTGATGTGCAGGCCCAGGCGATGCAGCAAGGCAGCTGTCCTGTTGAAATGGCACTGGGCTTCCTGGTAAGTGGACGCTTTGATCAACCAATCGTCCAGGTAAGGATACACAAACACCTTGGTCTTCCGCAGGTGTGCCGCGACCACCGCCATGCACTTGGAGAACGTCCGTGGTGCAGACTTCAGGCCAAACGGGAGTACTGAATACTGGTAATGGTTGTTGCCTACCAGAAACCGCAGGAACTTGCGATGCTTTGGTGCGATCGGCACATGAAAGTAAGCGTCCTGCAGATCTATGGCGCACAGCCAGTCTCCTCGATGCAACTGAGGGTAAATCTGATGCAGGGACAACATACGGAACTTTTCTCTGCGGATCCACTTGTTGGCCTGACGCAGATCTAGAATAGGCCTGAACTCGTTCTTGTCCTTTTTTCTTACGAGAAAGAACCGTGAGTAGAGACCTCTTCCTTTTTGCTGCAAAGGAACCGCTTCTATCGCCCTCTTTTTTAACAGAACGTCTGCCTCCCGCTGGAGCTCCCTTACCATGTAGGAGGAGCGCACGGGTGGAATCTGTGGGGGCGGGCTGGTGAAACGAAGACAGTACCCATTGCAAACAATATTCAGCACCCACTTGTCCTGCGTTATTGTCCTCCACTCTGCCAGGTAGTGTTGAATACTTCCCCCCCACCGGAGCGGGTAACGGATGAGGGGGGAAGTAACTTTTCAGGGCTTCGACCCGGCCGGGCCTTTGTTCCCCGCCGAGGACTGATGCTGGCCTCTGCCCCTCTGGCGCTTCTGAAAGGACTGCCTCGGGTACTGCTGCTGGGGCTGTTGTTGGTGGCCCGACTGACGCCCTTGGCCTCTCTGCTTGGCGTAGCGCCTGCCCGAGGATCGGAAGGACCTCCTCTGCTCCTTGGGCCTCTCCAGCCCCACCGCCTTCAGAGTTTCCGCTTCAGCCTTCATGCGGGCCATCTCGTCATCCGCATGTGACCCGAACAGCGTCGTGCCAGAGAATGGTAAATTGGCGATCTTCTGCTGCGCTTCAGGCTTGAGCGGGGTCAGCCGCAGCCAGGAATGCCTCCTCATGTGTATGCCGTGGCAGTACCCATGGGCCGCCAGCAGCGACACATCCCCCGCCGCACTGATGATCTGATTAGAGACCATCATGCCCTCGTTCAGCACCTCCTGAAAGTCCTCCCTCTTGTCTCTAGGCAGGGAGGCAGCGAACTGTTGCAGGGAGTCCCAAAGAGACCTGTCATAGCGCCCCAACAGAACGGAGGCGCTAGCGGCCTTCATCGTGGTGGCCGACGTGGAGCACATCCTCCTCCCCAAGGAGTCCATTTTGCGACTCTCCTTATCCGGAGGAGCCGTGGATGAAGGCGTCGTAGAGTGCTGCTTACGAGCCGCCGCCACGATAACAGAATCCGGTGGAGGATCCACTCCGAGGAACGCCGGGTCCGAGTCAGGAGCCCTGTACTTTTTTAGCAGTCTCGAGGGCGCCGGTTTCACCACGGCCGGCGTCAAGAACACCTCCATTGCAGGTTCCTCCAACCCCGGAACCAACGGGAGGAGGGGGCGCGACAGATGAGTCTTATGCAAAGTCTCAAAGATCACAGAAGTAGTGGGGATAGGGGTAGTGACTGATATCCCCAACTTCGCAGCCCCTCTCATCAGCACCTCCTGGAACATGGCGATGTCATCCACCGGCGAGACGCGGGTAGGAGGCGTCTCCGACAGTGAGGGCGAAAACCGGCCAGCTCCAGAAGAGTACGTGCCCCTCGAGCCTCTGGAACGAGACCGATACCTCCGTCGTCCATGTCCAGAGCGAGTGAACGATCTGCGCCTACTCCGTGATCGCCTGCGAGGGCGAGAGCGAGATCTCTGCCTGTGAGGGACCCTCGGGGGCGGAGGAGGTGGCTGTGGCGGCGATGTAGGCAGCTGAGGCACGGGCAGAGGCAGCGGAGGAGGGGGCGGAGGAAGAGGAGGAGGAGGAGGGGGAGGAAGGGCAGGCACCGGTGGAGGCGCCGGTGGAAGGTCGGGCACAGGAGGCAGAGGCGGCTGCTGGGTACGCAGCGGGGACAGATGTTCCAAAGCCCCATCACTCCTAGCACGCGAGCCCCCACCAGAACTGTCCGGGCTCGCGGCCACTCTCCTCTTCTTGGCGGGCCTGTCCCGCGTGGAAGCCACCGACGGGGAACGTCCGCGTCTCCCCGATCCCCGACTGGAGATCGTAATCACTGAGGACGTGTTCCCCGATGTCTGTGACGTCGAACTGTACGTCGACCTCGTCCGGCGTCTCTTAGCCCTCGACGTCGAACGCTGTCTCGCAGTCGAGCGTCCTCTCGACGTCGAACCATGCCTCCTCGACGTCGAACCACGCCTCGACCTCCGTCGCCGCGGTGTCGACCGCTGGTGTCTCGACGTCGACCGCTGGTGTCTCGACGTCGACCGCTGGTGTCTCGACGTCGACCGCTGGTGTCTCGACGTCGACCGCTGGTGCCTCGACGGCGACCTGTGCCTCGACGGCGACCTGTGCCTCGACGGCGACCTGTGCCTCGACGGCGACCTGTGCCTCGACGGCGACCTGTGCCTCGACGGCGATCGTCTCCGCCTGGACGGCGGGCGCCGGGATCTCGGCGTCGTCTCCGTCAGCGTCGAGCCATGGGTCGACGGCGAAGGTGGCGAGTGAAGTCCATGGGGCTCGGTACGACGTCGATGTGTTGTTGACGTCGACCGTGACACCTGCGACGGCGACCCGGTCCCGGGTCTCGCCGGCCCCTCCCTCGACGTCGAACGCCGAGGCTGCCGCGACCCAGAGCCCTGGATCGACGGCGAACATACCGGTGCCTTCTCTCTCGCCGTCGACGTCGTCGCCTTCGACGTCGAACGCGACCTATCAGCCGGTTGGTGCCGCTTCTGCTCCCTGCTCTGCCCGGAGGTCCCTCCAGGGGCTGAAGCATGGGCGGAGGAGGGGGAATGAGACCCTCCATGCCCCGAAGTCCCACCGGTCCTCTGCTGCTCCTGTCCCTGAACGCGAATCTTCTCCCTGTCCCTCAGGGTCCTCTTAGAAAAGGTTTTGCAGATGGCACATGTAGCTGGGACATGTGAGGGCGACAAGCAGAGGATACACACATCATGTGGGTCCGTCTTCGCCTTTTTCCTCCCACACTCAGGGCAGTTATCGAACAAAGCCATGCTAAGAGTGGGCCAAAACTGCTCCAGATTGCAGGCAGTAGTAGACAAAGGCTCTAGACGTCGAATGAAAACACTATTTATTCAAAAAATCCAATTTAAATCAAGTAAACCACCCAAAAGGGTAGAGCTCAAGCTCCAGGGTCCTGCTAGCAGGAGCCGGAAAAAAGAACTGAAAGTAACTTGTGTTGGCTGTGCATCCTGGGATACCGGGGGTCTCTGGAGAGTTTCTTAAAGGCACGGTATCCCTTTAGCAGACACATAATGACAGCCTATAGGGCTTGTCTGTCCACCCCTTCCTCTCTATTGTTTAAAGGGATTTTGGTGAAGGGAGTGTGTGATAATAAAGGAACATGTCAAATGTGAATAAAAATGACATTTCAACTTTATTTTGGCTGTTGTGTTCACTTCAGAGGAAGTGCTGGCCAGTGCAGCCTTGGTGTGATTAGGCTGTATTATTTTGTCTGTCTCTTAAGTGTCTTTGCAGGTTTGCAAATGCGGGACAGCTTATAGATATTTTTGATTGCTCCGGGGTCCCCGCACATGGGCGGGGATTATTCATAGATTATGACTATACACAGAGATCCCCTACTACAGAATGGGAGTGACGTGGAGCCAAGCGCCGGACCTTCAACAGCTTTCGGGACCACTCCAGCAAAGTCTTCAGATTCATGGCCCGGCACTCGAAGCACAACATCGAGTCGTGGTCGTGCTCCAAGCACCAGAGGCACACGAGGTGCGGATCCATCATGGACATCATCCGGAGACAGGATCTGCAGTCCTACGTTGGGACATCCTTGATACACCAAGAGTTTAAATAAAAAAATATAAAAGGTTAGCTCTCTCCTGATCTGCGCTTAGGCTGGTGCGGAAATAGCGTTCCGGGCAGCATCTATATAGGCCCCACAATGCAGACGGACGCAGTGCCGACCGACGATATCTACCAAAACGCAGGGGTACTGCTGATGAAAAATCTCCAGATTCAGACTGGCGCATGGGGGAAATTCAAAAGGTAAGGAATCCAGAAGACTGTATCAGATTGGCAGTTCAAGAAATACCATCGGATGAGGATCAGGATCGATACTGATCTGTATTAGGAGGGCCTTTATTTATTTAGAGTGGCATGGTGATGGGGGAAAAACAATGGACTGGATTACGGGCAGAGAGATTGCCCATGGCTCTTCTCCTAAACAAGGCATGGTGGCAATATCTAATCATTATATGAAGAGAGACGTTACTAATAGCTTTCTATAAACCATTATTACATGGACAACTCCACGGGTCACAGAACGGTGGCAAATTAATTCATCCCTCCAACCCTAGTGAGAATATACGGAATGCAGATAATAAAACAGTACTGGACTGAGTGAGAAATGCACAATTTATTTGAAGTAATGAAAGCATGTAGTGGAGCACGTGTTCTTCGTTTGTGTTGTACTGTGCCCACATTTGTTTCAGAACAATACTATTGAACGATATGTCTTAGCTGGGATGTCACTAACGAATTCAGTTGACAGGGTCGTACCACACCAGGACAAGCAGATGTAATCCTTCCTTTCTCTTTCACTACAAATGTAAGGATATGGGTCTCTATACACGGCAGATAGGGTTTAGATGAATGCCACAGGCCCTTTTGGGCCTTAATGTGGGCAGAAATATGTTGGCACCTGGGTCCCCCTACGGCCCATTTTAGTCCAGCCTGCAATTGCGCTGATGGTCCAGGTGCCGAACAGTACTGTCACTGGTGGGCTGGGTTGAAAGAGGAGCCCGGCTTGCAATGTTCATTGGGGCGCCGGGGGGCCCCGAAGGTGACTGGGCCGGACGGGCCACTCTGTCAACGGAAGGCGCGAGTGGAGCCTCGGGCGCAGCCCGGACGATGAATGACAATGGGGAAGGTCGCGGGCCCGGGGGTCTACTCCTGACCTAGGTACTTGACGAAGCCGGGGCGCCGGTCATACGGCAAGAGGTTACTGCGGACTCTGGGCAGAGGGAGAACCCGGGCAGCCCGGGTGTCTGGTGTACCGCCTTGTTTACTCCGGTGGGGTTTCAGTCATGGGCTGCAACAGGCTGACAGCGCAAGCCCAAACCAATCAAATTGATAAGTACACAGTGGCAATGGGCAAAGTGGAGCGAGTCAGCACAGCGGGCGGAGGATGACGGACCTGACCCATCGCTTCGAGACATCATGCTGGCAATTAAGGACATGCGTGGCACTATGGAGCCCAAATTAGACTCGGTCACGGAAGAGGTCAATTTGCTCCGTGCAGACTTCCGCAAGATGTCAGAAAAAGTGGCGGCGGCGGAGAGCGGTATTGGAGGTTTGCAGACCAAGATGAAGAGGCTGGAGGAGCAGGTCGCCTCACTCACCAAAAACCAAACGAACATTGTGGCTCGTCTGGAGGATCAGGAAGGTCGGGCACGACGCAATAACCGCCGCATCGTGGGGGTGCCAGAGGGATTGGAGGGCCCGTCCGTGAACTGCTTTGGGGAGGACTTGATCCTCAATCACCTCAAGCCGAAACGTCTCTCCAATTTTTTCTCAGTGGAAAGGCCTCACCGTGCGTTGTGGGGAGGGCCAAGCCTGGGGCGCCTCCGCGCACTATTATTGCCCGCATCCTGAACTATAGAGATTGCAATGCCATTCTGCAGGCATCGCGCGTGTCCGGAGATCTGCAGCTGGAGAACGCCACTATTCGTTTTTCCCTGACTTCACGTTGCATGTCCAACGGCTGCGCAGATCCTTTGAGGGGGTCAAGAGAGCCCTGCGTGACCATGGTGTGAAATATATGATGCTATTTCCGGCGAGACTCAAAGTTATGGACGGCGAGAAGGCATATTTCTTTGACTCTCCGGCAGAGGCGAACGATTGGATGGAGGGCTGGCGAACAGTGGGTCGTCAGAGGGGCCCGCGTCAATCGGCTACCAATCGCAATGGTCAGGAAGTACAGGCTAAACGCACGCCGCCACAGGAACTCAGAGTGAGCGAGCAGACTATTATAAAGTGACTGTAGTGGCTTAGGGCCGCACGTGCTGCTAGCGTAGTGAAGGGTAGGGGGTGCTATACGGCCTGGATATGGGCATTTTCTTGGTTGTTGGGCGGGTCGAGCTGAAGCGGTTTGTTTGTCACTCGGTTAAAGCTGCAAGGTTGAGGTTTAATAGTTTTAACCTATGCCGGCGGGAGGCTCTTACGTTTAGGTTTGGGAGGGAGGAGCCTGGGAGGGGGATGGGGAGTTCCTTGCACTGTTCGAAACTGGGGTGTGCAATCCGGCAATTCAGTATGACTTTTTCTGCGGACTGCAGGTTCACGTTTCCAAGTTTGGTTGATTCCGGGTAGATGGGGCGACAAGCACTCTGCGAGTTTCATGGGTGGGTGGTTGGGGGCCCACTTAGCAGGGAGGGGGGTTTGGTTTGGGGTGGGGAGGTGGGGGTTGCAGGGTAGTTTATGGTTAGCTCATGGCGGCTCATATTCAAATGTTTGGGTGGGGCATCAGGGGGGCAGGCAAGGGAGGATGATAGATTCGATGTACCATGGGACCTTGTATGGACATGGGTGATCAGGCGCGGATAAGGATCTGGACGTGGAACGTCAACGGTTTGGGCAATAAGATTAAAAGGACGCTTGTGCTACAGCATGTGAAGCGCCACTCCCCAGATGTGGTGCTCCTCCAGGAGACGCACCTTCGGGGGAACAGGTGCAGGACATTAGACCGCTTTGGATACAAGATGGTGGCTTACTCTGGGTTCACGTCAGGATCCAAGTGAGTGGGGATCCTTGTCCGAAACACCCTGCCTGTGGTCATCACCGGCACCTGGACGGAGGACTCGGGGTGTATGGCATCGGTGGTAGCTCGATGGGAGGGGAGGCTAATAGTTCTTAGCCCGTGTTACGTCCCACCTGGCCTGCATGCCTCGACATTTAAGAAGCTGGGTTCGCACTTGACGGGCCTCCCCTAGGGAACGCTCGTGCAAGGCGGGGACACAAATGCGGTCATAGATGCCGAATACGATCGCTCTGGGGTGAGGCAGGGCAATAGTGGGGAAATGGGTCTTAGGGGCTTCGCTACAGCTATGGGCCTTAGTGACATATGCCACGCACACCACCCCTCCCAGAGGAAATACACATTCTATTCAGCCAGACATGGATCCTTTTCCAGATTAGATTACATTTTTACATGAGAGGACCGGCTGGGGGATTTTGCGGAACCCTGCATTATGGCCCGGGGAATCTCGGACCATTCCCAGGTGGTTGTGGTCCTGAGGGGGGCAGTAGCTGCCAGGGCGGCTTTCCCTAGACTAGACCCATGGCACCTCAAGGATGACTCGATAACGGGTAAGCTACGGGAATGTTCCCAACAATACTTTGCTGAGAACCAGGGCTCTGTCAAATCCCAGCTCATTTTGTGGGAAGAGTATAAAACGGTCCTGAGGGGCCAGGCCCAAGCGCTGATTGGAGCCCCGAAGAAGGAGGAAGTGCTGCAGATACGGCAATTGGAACAGGAAACTGAAGACATGGAGTGAAGGGCCTGCGGGATTCCCTCGCCGGACCTAGCCCACACTCTAGCCCTCAAGCAGAAGGAGCTTCGGTCGTTGGCTGAGGGCGAGGCCTGAGCCTACTCCCTTGCCACGCAACGTCGGATTTACGATGCGGGAGACAAGAGTATGAAATTGCTAGCTTGGCTCGAATACAGAGATCGGGCACGATCCTGGGTGGTGGAAGTGCGGGATGGGTCGGGGTCCTTGGTGACTACGGGTGTTGCCATTGCGGAGGCCTTTGCGTCCTACTACGAGGGGGTTTACTCCCCGGTTTGCATCAGGACTGAGCTGGATTGCGAGGAGTTCCTGCGCGATTTTGCGCTTTCCACATTATCTCAGAAGCAAACAGGCCGTCTGGAATCAGATCTAACGGGGGCGGAGCTCGGCGAAGCCCTCAAATCCCTCCAGGCAGAGAAAGCGTTTTGGCCAAAGCCCTGGCGACGAGGTTGCTGTCGGTCCTGCCGGACCTGATCCACGTGGACAAGTCAGGCTTCATGCCCCATAGGAGCACTCGGCTCGGGGTATTGTATATGACTGAGGCGGTGGGTGACGCTCAAAAGGCCCTTATGGCATTAGACGCATCTATGGCCTTCGATAGTATCGAGTGGCCATATTTATTCAAGTTTCTCCAGAGGCTGGGTTTCGGCCCGGTTTTCTGTAGTTGGGTGCGACTGTTGTATGAGCAGCCGTTAGCAAGAGTGAGGGTAAACGGAGCGATGTCCCGAACATCCCCCCTGCGCAGGGGGACCAGACAGGGCTGTCCCCTGTCCCCGCTTCTTTTTGCCCTGGCTCTCGAGCCACTGGCGCACTGGATCAGGCGGGACAGGTCCTTCTGGGCCCTGGCGCTCAACTATATCTTTATACGTAGATGATATCGTCCTCTATATGGCCCGACCATATCATTCGATTGCGCAGGCGCTTCACCTCTTCGAGTTGTTTGGGAGCTACTCTGGCTTCACAATTAACTGGACCAAATCCCTCATTTATCTCCTCTCGGGCCCACCACCAAGGATCCAGAGGGGTTCCTCGGCATCGATAGTGACAGACGACTTCAAATATTTGGGGGTGTATGTCACCAGGGATAGGGCAGAGTTCTTTACGAAAAATCTTGAACCCCATTTGGAGAGGCTGGCATCTGATGTGCCCCACTGGAGGTCCTTACCTCTCTCCCTAGTTGGGCGTGCTGCGCTGTTCAAAATGTTGGCACTGCCGCGGCTGCTGTACGTCTTGCAGAATACACCGTACCTGCTCCCGAGCGGGGTGTTTAGGCGCATATCGCAGTCTGTACGAAGGCTGCTTTGGGTGGGTGGAAGCCCGAGGATAGCGATGAGAAAACTCACGAGAGGGGTGTACGACGGGGGGCTGGCCCTCCCGGACGTCCAGTTGTATTACTGGGCTTCCCAACTGCAAGTGATCAATGACTGGGTCTATGCGCCAGGTTCGGAACCTGCCTATTGGGTGGATAGGTATGCTATGCCGGGAGGTGCTTGCGAGCCATTCCTCTACTCACGGCAGTTGCGAGGGGACCTGCCCTCGCACACGGGGGTAGTCCTTCAATGCTGGCGGGAAGCGAATACATTTCTGGGGTGGGCTGGTACCTTGACAGGTAGGACCCCTCTATGGGTGGGGATCACTTGATTGAAGTTAAGGGGCTCGTGGGCTTCAGGGGCTGGAAATTAATTGGAATAGAATACCTGGGTGATGTGTGGAAAAGAGACGACCCTAGATCCTTTGAATACCTCCAACGGGAATACCAATTGCATGACTCCCAGCGTTTATTACCTTCGCCTTATGCACGCCCTGTGTTCCCATGTGCGCCCCGACACTTCCATTCCAGAATATTCTCCCATGGAGGACATGCTTCTTCTAGACCCCATCCTCGGTAGGCCAACATCCACTATTTACCGTAAACTCAAACAATATGCCTGACCCATTGGTGTCCCTGCGGGAGAGATGGGAAGGGGATATCGGTCACCTTGAGGACGACGATTGGCAGGACGCCTTGCAAAGCCCTCGCGAAGTTGCCATTCGGATTAGGTTCCGCCTCGTACAGCTAAACATTTTGCACCGGGTGTATTACCTGCAAACCCATCTTTTCGCATGGGGCAGGAGCCGGTCTCCATTATGTGCGCGGGGATGTCAGGGGGAGGGGACATTCTATCATATCCTCTGGGAATGCACAATGGCGAAGGTGGTGGGCTCCCCGGTTCCGGCGGAGCCCAAATGGCTTCTCCTCATGATCAAAGGACCCACAGATTGGTCCAGGTACCACGAGATCTGGTTGGCATTGGCGTTGCGAAGTGCAATATTGCCAGTTGTTGTGGGGCTCGCTGGCGCCCCCGCAGTGGGATCAATGACGCAGGGATCTGGATTGGTGACAGAGGGGAGAGGAAGTAATTTATAAGTCCAGGGGTTGTGTGAAAAAATGGAAAAAGGTGTGGGGGCCGTGGCGGAGATATCGGGCGTCACGGGGTGGAGGGGAGGGGGCCAAGTGTGAGTATAGCATTTTCCTATTATGATGATTTGTGTATATCCCATGAAGGGGTGTTACCCCTTATGCCTTGTGAATTTGGTTGTATTCTGATGAGACCATGAGCACAGTTAATAAAAAGATAAAAAAAAAAAAATGAAATATGTTGGCACAATGGCAAGGAACTGCCTAATACAACCCTCCAAGCTCCTTGGTAGGTTTTTAATAATGTGATAGGGAATGAGCAATAAACTTCACACATCATTCACCTACACATTTGTATTCTTCCCTGTTTGTAGGTCCCTTAAGATACCTGGCAATAAAAAAAATTGTTTAAAAAACAAAAAAATGCATACTCATCTACTCATCCAACTGAAGAGCTCCAAGGAGAGCCTACCATGGACAACAGAACCATTTCCATGCCAAGGGAGGGCCTATTAATGAAGCAGGTTACCTTGGTGAGAGAGAGCCTTTGTCCTTTTTCAGGGTCTCACTTCTGAGTTTTCCCTTCCATAGGATCTGATCTAGTGGGATTCCCTCCAATATGATAAGGGATTGTGAGGGACTTTTGTGATTCTGTGATACTACAATGCTTCTCATTTGGTTGCAGTGAATGACTGAATATTTGAAGATGACGTCCTAGACTTTAGATGTCTGCCACGTATCGTGCCCCAGCTTCTAGGGCAGTAATCAATATTGGCAGGTAACGCAAAACTCACACATCAAACTCCCCTGTGGCTTAGGACACTGGTATGGGGGGTGAGGGCCCTGGAGGATGCCTCCGCATCGGACACTTTTGGAATTTCATTGCTGGGAACACTGCTACTGACACATGATGAAACGTTTCTTCCCTCTATCGGAGGAGTTTAAGTCCTATGGACTCAATTATTTTGCTATTTTAGCTAGTCCTACTACTATGCCTGACCTACCGGGAGGATATCCCAGAATGTAATTCTATTGAGTAAAGTATCACAGTGACACTTCTTCCCAATCAAAGGATAGCTGGAATATACAAAACACTTGTTATACACACCCCAGATACAATTCTGCAGCTTAGAGAATGTGATGTGAGGCAGAGGGATGATGCTGAGTTGCAGGCAGCACTGATGGAGCCCAGAGAGGGAGCAATAACGGCGTGATGCAGGGAAACACAATTTTCAATTACTTAAATAGTATATATTTTGCTAGAGAGAAATGGTGGCAGCTATGAAGGGAGCAATCCCCCACATGCTTAGACGTCAAAAAGAAGTCAAGGTGATCACTTAGACCTAATCTATGGAATACTCCAGAAATACCGGATTGCAATTGGAAAACCTTATCTGAAAGAATAGATTGGACAGCTATCAGAAGGTTGTGGGTTTAGGCCTGGTTATAGCTAAAGGGGATATTGTGCAGGCCTAGAGGGAGTTGGGGCATCCGAAATTGCCAAATGGAGAGCCAGTCTTGATTGCTGCAGGATCTTTGAGAAACAGATTTATGGCCTGAAAGATGTCTGAGAAGCAAAATTGTTTATGGGGGAGGTGGGTGGATAGGTATGAAACCTTAAGTAATGATGACACCCCAGCTGAGAAAGGGACATTCAAGGATGAGATAATATTCAACTGTCACTTTGACAGTTTACCTGAAAAACATGAATGACAAAGCGAAGTATTTCAGTAACTGGACTTTTAAGGCACAGAAGTACAAATCCTTAAACAGTAAACCAGCGGAAGCAGTACGCAGACCCTTCACCTAGAGCCTGGGTCAAACATTTTCCCGACCCACTACTCTTCTGATCTATTCAGATTTAGGAATAGAGAGACACTGAATACAGTAACATTACTCAACGAAAGGGAAATCAACGTAGCTAATAATCGTTTCAGCAAAGAGCTAGTAGATTTGAAAACACAAGCATCTTCTAGGAAATGTTTTATGCAAAATCTTCAATAAGGGATACCAAAAACCACTGTTGCATTAATATAAAGTCTAATAGAATACTGAGCTATGTTTATTTTATTTGTGGATCTGTGGGGCAGAACCTAGCTGCGTGAGAGTAGCCCTTCACAAACTGTGAAGCGAAGTAATAATGAAAGCAATGAACAAAGAATTAAGAAAATGTAACCTGATTCAAAGATTCAGTTAATGACCAATATATAAGAAAGAGTATGTGAGCATCTGTCAATTAACAAGTGGTAATGAAAAAGCATACATAAAGCCTTTCAATGAAATCAGGCGGAGATATTAAAAATAGAAAGGTAAAGAACGTCTAGAATCCTCCAAACCTAGCATCAAGGTGTAAAGTCAGTCAGGCAAGGAAAAAAGAACCCTTTTATTAAGTTGTCACTAAATTAAATTATGAATGTGTCTCCCTACCAAAGCAAGGTGCAGTACAAGTTTAGAAAGAGTTGCATCTCCCAACATCTAAAACAAACAATGCAAAGGTAAACAATCTATTCAACAACTTACACGTTTAAATCTCCTATATGTAGCTATAATACTATAAAAGGTATTATCAAAGGTATTGTTTATTCCTTAAATACCTTAACTGTGTAACTGGTGTATGACTACACCCTTAAAATAGGTTTGTTGATGTTCCATCTAAGAGAAGTCCACTGCCAATCATGAAGATCTGTATAACTATTGAATATTCATGGGAGTGCTTACCTGGCTAAACTGTTGAAAAGGGCCCATATCTGAGAGGTTATAGAGTCAAATAACTTGCTAGACTCTTATTAGGGATCTAGATTACTTCTGCTAAGACCTTAAATCAAAATGAAACAGATGTCCCAGCACTTGTACTTTTAGATCTTGCTGCTGCATTCCACAACATCAAACATAACATTCTATTAGAATGCCTTGCCCAGCTAAGAATTCATTAAACTCTGAGCTGGAATGCATCTTTACTCAAGGATATGTTAAAACTTAGGATTTCTCAAAGGTTTTCAGTTACTTTGACCACAACATTCTGTTAGATTGCCTCGCCCAGCTAAGAATTAATTAAACCCTGAGCTGGAATGCATCTTTTCTCAAGGATATGTTAAACTGGAGGATTTCTTTAGAATGTACTATTATTTCACTATTTGTAAATGCCCATCTTTGCCATCTGACCACACAATTTGGCATGTTTTTCTTTTAACTCCATAAATGGCACAATGAATAAAGTTATTTGAACTTTGAACACAATGGTGATCTTTAAACTGAACTATAAACAGTGTAGTGTAGCAATCCAACATTGGATGGATGCACATTTTCTCAACACAAACCCTATATACACTGAAGTTTTGATTTTTGGAACAAAATTTTTTTCAAGCTCCATCAGCTTTGGCCAGTGACCTTTGGTTCCTTCTCCGAGCCTCCAAAAGTGTCACTAGCTCAGGGGTCATTTTCCACCCTGCCCACTTAATCAAACAATAAGGTATCACATCTGGTTCAGTCAAGCATCAATCATCTGAAATATCCAAAAAGGATGCTTCCTTCCTCGGTCTTCCTTCATTAAGTGCAGGTGGTCTTAACACTCGTACATTTCAGTCTAGACTATTCAAATAGAGAATATCAGAGCCTACAAAGAAGATTTCTACCAGTTTCTAGTAGGTTAACAACAATGAAGCTACAGCTTTGAGCACACTTTTAAATATGATTATGTTACCTCAACACTGGAGGTATTCAAACATCGATGAGTGCACACAATTCAAGGGTGTTCTTCTCAATCACAAATTGCTTCACCAACAACGTATGTCATTTCTTAATGCCACTCTTAAACTAATCATTAAGCTCAGCTGTTGTGTTACGACGGATGTTCTATGTGTCCAACGATTTGGAATGGTCGCAAATTTTGTGTTTTGACAGCCACACTAAAGCATGAGCTTGAGTTAGGCAGTTGGTCCAGTCAGTCTTATTTTTTCAAAATGATAGAAACGTACTTGTCATTTCTCGTTAACCTCATTATATATTTAGAATTACAAAGCAAGCCAGTGTTCTACATAGCTTTCATATAACATCACAACATTTCTATTTTGTTAATGTATTGCTACTGCTGTTAACATTAAGTCACTAATGATCATAGGAACACTACTCTGATGCAAATAATAGCACTTCCGAAAAACATAACATATATGAATACTCTATACGCTCACCTGGAAGTTAATAGGAGGTGGAGGATTTTTTGGTTCTATCCTAACAACACTGGATTCCACTTTCGGAGGAGGCCTAAAATTGTTTTTTCCAACCTGCCAAAATAGTTAAACCACAGTTAAAGCATAGACTACAGCCTTTCACACAGAGTTAATAAACCAAACTAAGGAGGGTAGCATGGAGCTGTTGGCAGAAACCTTTTTAAGTCATCTGAGAGAGGCTCTCACAATAAAATATTTATTTGCTTGAAGTCCGTAAAAATTATCACTCACTTTCATTAGGTGATCAACACGAGCCAAGAGCTGTGTATTGATTGACAACCTGCAGTATAGTTTGTCTCCGGGTTTAGCGACTAGTCGCAGAGCAAATTCTCTCTGGAACATCAGTACCGCACACCTGGGGGAAAAAAGCACCAACCCACGTTAGAGTATTTATTAAGGAAAGACTTGCAGACGTGTAAGCTGCAAATAACCTAGTAGCATAGATCTCTTAATCTTTAATTCTCTGTATCTACTGGGAATGTACCAGGATGTTATTTTCCATTTGGGAGATGCAAACATATGGTATTAGGATGCACAGTAAACTTTTAGAATGACCAGAGGTCAGAGGTCTGTCATGTAGTTCTGACAGAAGGAGGTTCTCAAAGGGTAAAGACTCATGCCTTCAATTTTTTTTAACATGTGTTTATTATGATCAGTGCACTAGACAAGGCACAAGAAAAACAGTACATTTGCATTTTGTATCATACAAAAGTGTCCAATTCCAATACAGATTCATGGCGGTAAGTGTGGGTAATATCCAAGCCCAGGAATGTAACACTGTACATTAGTATCATCAAACAACAGTACATCAACACAAAACAAGCAACAGCAGCGGGAAGATACAGAAACAAGGTTCCATTGACAGGAGTTCTCCCCTCCCCATCTCCAATAATGATTATGGTAGGGGTAACCGGGCAAATGAGCCGTAAAGCAGTGGGGAAAGGAATGGGGGGTAGAGAAACCCCTCTCTGGTGGGGGGTGGGTCGAGAGGAGAGGGACCACCAACCACCACATCAACCATCAGCCCGTGGACTGCGCTGCAGCCCAACTCACTTGCGAACATCCACGTCTCAAGCCACCATCTTATCTTCCATTGGGGTGGGCTCACTGTCCAAGCCCTGGGAGCGGCCAGAGCATCGTCCACCAGCAAGTTCACCGCAGCCAAACTATCCAACATATCTACCCAACTGTCTAAATCCTGTTCCACATGTTCGTCATTGATCACTGCCCGCAACCTCCTCTCCTCCAGGTCCAGTATTCATTTTTGCGCTCCGGTCAAGATGCTGCATCCAGAGGATGGCCATCTGACGCTTAGTGAGCACCAGGCCCAGGAGAGCAAATCGATAGCTCATCTTGGTCGCGCATTAGGGAGAACCCCAAGTAGACAGTTTGCAATGGAAGACTCCAATGGCATATTCGTGACCCTCAGTAAAACCTCCAGCACCGCCTCCCAAAACCCCTGTAGTCCACAACAGTTCCATGTCATATGTAGGAAAGAAGCTGGGTTAAAGCCACACTTTGAGTAAGCAGCAGACCAAGCTCTGTTGATTCTCTGTAATGTCATATAAGCGGGATGTAAATAGTAAACCTGAGTTAATTTTGAATCACGTTACTCGCCACCTCCCTGGCCTGGGCAAGCGTTGCTTCGAAGCTCCATCAAAGAGCGGCTCGGGCAGCAGTCCATCTTTGATTAGATTTGATTTGTCAACTTGTAGAGCGCGCGAATGCCCGTGGGCGTCTTGGCGCTATGACAGATCCTCATCTCATAGGAACGGTTTCTAGAGTTATGCAGAGAATAGCCAGGTTTTTACTTCCTTTCTGAAGGATTTCAGAGATGGGCAAGTTTTTATGGCAAGAGGCAGCTGATTCCAGGTTCGTGCTGCATGTACAAGGAAGCTTCTTCCACCCCAGTTAGCTCGCCTGAATCTGGGGACACTAATTAGTCGGATCTGAGATGTCTCGTTGGTTCATATATTTTTAAATGAGATCTTAGAAATTGTGATCCTATTCCTTGAAGTGCCTTGTAGGTCAGGCAGAGTGATTTAAATTTCACCCTTTTTTCAATTGGCAGCCAATGCAGGGTTTTTAGTTTGTGACTGATTGGTTCAAACTTAGGTATGCCTAAAACCAGTGTGGCTGCTGCGTTTTGTAGGCGTTGTAGTTTAGCTATGATTTTTTTCGTAGCTTCGGCATATAAACCATTTCCGTAATCCAGTCTTGACAGAGCTAAGGCTGTCACTTCTGTCTTACGCGAATCCTGGGGTAGATAAGGCAGTATCTTTTTTATCATTTTTAAAATATACCAGAGTGTTGATGACAGCTTGCTGGCTTGGGCTTCAAAAGATAGATTGGTGTCAAGGATGACGCCCAGATTCTTCACTTTTTCTGATGAGCTTGGGCATCTACCCAAGTCATTAGGCCACCAAGCGGGCGACCAGATGTTTGTGTCACCCCCTAATATCATCACCTCACTTTTGTCTCCATTAAGTTTCAGACAATTTCTTTCCATCCATTGGCTCACCTGTATCATACATAATTGAAATTTTTCTGCTGTGTCCTCCACATCCTTGCTGATGGACACCACAACTTGGGTGTCGTCAGCATAGGATATTGGAGTGAAACCACAGCTGCTTATGATTTCTGCAAGGGGGGCAACGTACAAGTTAAAAAGGGTGGGACTCGGCGAGGACCCTTGTGGGACCCCGCATGGTGAATTAAAGGATTTAGATTTTGCTTCTCCTACTTCTACCGAAAAAGTTATGTTTACTAGGTAGGATGCAATGAGGGTGCATGCTGAATCGTGTATTTTTGCATTTTTCAAACGAGTTAGGAGAATCTCGTGACTGACTGTGTCGAAGGCCGCCGATAGGTCGAGTAATATCAAGGCGGCCTTCGTTCCGTTATCCAGCAGTTTCCTAAGCTCTTCCACAGCTGTAATTAAGGCGGTTTCTGTTCCATGTCCTTCACGGAAACCAAACTGAGAGTGGTCTAACCAGTTTCCATCCATCAGATAACGGGATAGCTGTTAGTTTAAAAGTTTCTCTAAAATCTTTGCAGAAAAAGGTATTCTAGCTATAGGTCTGTAATTACTTGGTTCTTCACAGTCCAGATTTGATTTTTTTAAAAGTGGTCTGATTGATATCTTTTTCCAGTCGTCTGGAAAGGTATTAGTTCCAAGTATTTGAGCGAATAATTTTTCTAATACCAGGCTCAATTGTTCTGCACAGATTTGCATTATTTTGGGTGGACAAGGGTCCAATGGGCTACCTGAGTTAGTGTTGAGTAATTCCTTCTGGATTTGATCTACTGTTGGATTACTAAATTGGAACAATGTAGATTGAGCTGATTGTTCCCCTGATTTTATAAGTTGTGAGGTAGCCTGATCAGCCTGATCTGCCATGTCTGTGTTATGGCTTTTGAAAGATTCGTAAACTGAAGATACTTTGTTTACAAATAAATCACCTAGTGTGTTACAGAAATCTGATGACATTTCTTCTAACATACTGTTTTCAATTTTTGAAAGTTTTTTAACAGTAGAGAAGAGGATTTTACTGGAGTTTTTTGACTCGTTAATTTTTGGGACGAAGTATTTGTTTTTCTCTGTTTTTATTAATTTTCTATAGCTGGTTAGGGCTGCTTTATAATAATTTTTTTGCCGGGCGTCGTAGTTGGATCCCCACTTTTTTTCTGCTCTTCTACATGACTGTTTTTGTTCCTTCAGAACTTCAGAGAACCATGGTTGTGAGGGGGTCTTTCTTTTAAACGTGACTTTCTTTTGTGGGACAGTAAGACGGACTGCGCCCTCCAACCACTCGTTGAATTGTTTACAGGCTTTGTTGCTGTCTGCATCGAGAGTTGGATAGGATGAGCAGAGGGTGTTAATAAAGGCTTGGGGTTGAACCTTGGACCAGTCCGGATGGATTAGTTACTTACCTGTAATCCTAGTTCTCTTCCAGGGGTATCCTCATCAAAGTCATAAGCATTAGAATATTCCCGCCCATGTGCGGGATCCCGGAAACAGTATATTATATGTGCCCCACATATATATATCCATACATATATACCTATATGTATACACAAGCAATTGCAGCCCATAAACCCTAGAGCTGAACCATGCTGTAAGTAATTTCCACTACACATAAGAAAATAGCATTATAAACATGAGAAACAACATTATAACTTGTTTGGAAACTGTTTTAATGCTTAGAAAACAGCAGAAATTCTTAGAAAACACTGAAAGCATAGGAAGCTCCCAGGCTGCATTGCAAATACCCAGTCTAAAAAGACTGAAAAGCTAACTCATAGCGGCATAGCAAAAAACTGACACCGTGCCTTTAAGGCACACCTGACCCCCACCTTCCCATCATGCCTCAGGGGTGGCAGTTAGGTCAGTTGTTCTTTGCGGAGACTGAAAAGTCATGGCACAAAGAAATAATAACCTCTGAAAACTATCACACCTTTGCCCGGGGAGGCGGGAGGGTTGCTTATGACTTTGATGAGGATACCCCTGGAAGAGAACTAGGATTACAGGTAAGTAACTAGTCCTTCTCTTCCAGGGGATCCTCATCAATAGTCATAAGCATTAGAATAGAATAGCGAGCCTCACCTCATCCCCCTGTGGGCAAAGGAAAGAAAAACAGAGAAGGAACAGTATGCTCAGATAGACCCAGCTACCCAAACAGGTTCCTCAAGGAGGCTTGGCCTACTTGGGCATCCGCCCTGGAATCTGATTCGAGGCAGTAGTGCCTGGTAAAGGTGTGAACCGATTTCCAAGTGGCCGCCTTGCAGATCTCTGCCATTGGAACGTCATGCAAGAAAGCTACTGTGGCTGCTTTCCCCCTAGTAGAATGAGCCTTAGGGGGCAAAGGTAAGGACCTTTCCGCCAGCTGGTAGGCTAGGGTAATGCAGGAAACAATCCATCTGGAAATGGATCGTTTAGCCGCTGGGAAGCCTGTTCTCATGGCGCCATAGTTGACAAACAGCTGATCCGTCTTCCTAATGCTTCTGGTACTTGCCAGGTAGAATTTAAGTACCCTCCTGAGGTCTAAGGAGTGGAGCGACCGCTCAGCCGGGGTCGCTGGATTCGGGAAGAAGGATGGCAGAGAAATGGACTGATTAATATGAAAATCAGACACTACCTTAGGGAGAAAAGATGGATGTGCCCTTAAGACCACTTTGTGCTGGTGAAAAACTGTGTACGGCTCTTTAGTACACAGAGCCTGGATTTCGCTTACTCTGCGTGCCGATGTAATGGCTACCAGAAAAGCGGCCTTCCACGACAGATTCTGTAAAGAATCTTTGTGGATCGGCTAAAAGGTGGGCCCATCAACTTGGATAACACTAAGTTCAACTCCCACGGAGGAGAAGGGTTTCGAACAGGGGGGTAAACTTTTTTCAACCCCTGCAAGAAGTCCTTGACCTCCTGCATCTGGAAAAAAGAAGGTTGACTGGGAGACCTCCTGTAAGCTGTAATGGCAGACAAATGGACCCTGATGGATGCATACTTCAAGCCTGATCTAGCTAAGTGAAGGAGGTACGGAAGGATGACGTCCTCCTGCCCCTTTGTAGGATCAAGGTGATTCTCCCTACACCAAATGAAGAACCTCTTCCACTTAAACGCATAAGACGCTCTTGTGGAGGGTCGCTTCGCTTCCTTGAGAATATGCATGCAGTCAGGTGGTAGACCTAAATGTCCGTATTGCAGGACCTCAGGAGCCATGCTGTTAAGTTCAGTGAGGGAAGGTTGGGATGCAGAATCCTCCCGCCCATCTTGGACAGCAGGTCCGGCCTGCAAGGCAGCCGCCTGTGAGGTCGAACTGAGAGATGAAGAAGGTCCGGGTACCACCACTGGCGCGGCCAGTCCGGAGCTATGAGGATCATCTTCATGTCGGATCTGAGCAGCGTGGATACCACCTTCGGAATCAGAGGCAGGGGCGGAAAGGCGTAGGCAAATGTCCCGGACCAATCCATCAAAAGAGCATTCCCCCTGGTCCCTGGACGGTGGAATCTGGACGCGAAGGCGTGGCATTTTGAATTTTCGTCATCTGCAAACAGATCGATGTCTGGACGACCCCAACAACGGAACAGGTCTGCCACCACGTCGTCGTGCAGCACCCAGTCTGGCTGATCTTCGAAGTGCCTGCTGAGTGCGTCTGCCTTGATATTCAACTCCCCTGGAAGGTGTACTGCCACTACCGAGAGGTTCCGGGCGAGCAGCCAGTGCCAGATCGCCTGCGCCTCCAGGGAGAGGGGACGTGACCGAGTCCCGCCCTGTTTGTTCAGGTAAAACATGGTCGTGGTGTTGTCGGTCTGCACCAGGACTGAGTCGGTCTTGATTGCTGGGAGGAACGCCTTTAGAGCAAGGTGGACTGCTCGAAGCTCTAGCATATTTATGTGGTAGCCCTGTTCTTTTGCAGACCACCGACCTTGTATTTGGAGGCACTCCATGTGGGCCCCCCATCATTGCAGCGATGCATCTGTCACCACCGATTGCACCGGAAGTGGCTGGTGAAAAGGGACTCCCACCAACAGATTGTCCTGACGAGTCCACCATGCTAGGGAAGATTTCGCCACCTGGGAGAGAGAGATTCGATCTCCCCAACGGCCTGTGGACTGAACCCATTGGTCCTCCAGGGCCTGCTGCAAAGGTCTCATTCGCAGCCTGGCGTTGGGAATTAGAAAAATGCAGGACGCCATGGAACCCAGCAGAGATGCTACCTGCCGAGCTGACGGCCTCCGCATCTGCTGCATAAGCCTGCATTTCCTCTTCATTGAAGACAGTCTCTCCCCCGAAGGATACGCTCTTCCCACGCTTGTGTCCAGAACGGAGCCAAGGTAGTGGATGGACTGAGTGGGCTGCTGCACGGACTTTGCCATGTTGACGTGAAGGCCGAGAGCGTGCAACTGTCTCAGACAGATTTGGAAGTCTTTCTTCACCTGCTGCTGGGATGGAGCCTTCAGCAACCAGTCGTCTAGGTACGGGTAGACGAAGAGACCCTGCTTGTGTAGGCAGGCTGCCACCACTGCCATACATTTGGTGAAGACTCGCGGAGCCGACTTGAGTCCGAATGGGAGGACTTTGTACTGGTAGTGCTTGCTTCCAACCACAAACCGCAGGTACCTGCGGTGATGTTTCGCTATTGCAATGTGAAAGTACGCATCTTGGAGGTCCACCGAACACATCCAATCCCCGACTTGCAGATGTGGACATATTTGGTGAAGCGCCAACATACGGAACTTCTCCTTGACGATGACTTTGTTTAGGAGACGAAGGTCCAGAATCGGCCGAAACTTGTGCTCTTGATCTTTCTTGGGCACCAGGAAGTACCGGGAGTACACTCCTTTTCCGACCTGCGAAGGAGGAACTCTTTCTATGGCCTGTTTTTGCAGAAGGGCCCTCACCTCCTGCTGGAGCAGTTTTAAGTGGTGAGGACGGGACCTCTTTGGAGGGATGTCTCTGGGACGCGCTCGAAAACGTAGCGCATATCCATGACGCAGTATATTCAGCACCCAGCGACCTTTTGTGATGCTGTCCCACTCTGCTAGATGTCGTGACGCACTTCCTCCCACTGGAGTGGGCAACGGCCGTAGAGGAAGCCACCGCTCATGACTTTCCTCCTCTTGCGGTAGTGGAGGACTGTTGCTGGTGTCCACCTCTGCCCCTGCCGGACTTTCCGCCTCGAAACTGCGATTTTCCTTGGGGTTTGCTCTGAGACCACTGAGGGGTTTGAACCCTCTGTTGAGGCCCCTTACGTTGGGTGGGTCGAAAACGGCGCTTGAATTCCTTTTTCTTCTCCAAGCCCACAGCTTTGAGGGTGTCCAGCTCAGTTTTCATGCGCCCCATCTCCTCATCCGTGTGAGTGCCGAAGAGGGAGTTGCCAGTGAACGGGAGGTTTAAAATCCGTTGCTGTGCGTCTGGCTTGAGCCCTGTCAGCCGCAACCAGGACGACCTCCTGGCGCACACGCTGTGTGTGTGTAAGAGTGGGCTGAGATTAGCGCACCATCCGCCGCTGTGCTAATCGACTGATTAGCCACCAGAGCCCCTTCAGTAACAATCTCCTCAAAGTCCTTTTGGTCCTCCTTGGGGAGCTTGGACTTGAACCGCTCCATCGAGTCCCAGAGAGCCCCATCGTATCTGCCCAGAAGCGCCGCCGCGCTGGAGATTTTGAGGGACGCCGCCGCGGAAGAGCAGGCCCTGCGTCCCCAGGAGTCCTGGGTTCTACTCTCCTTATCAGGATGCACGGAAGAGGAGGCCGACGCCGTCTGACCCTTTCTTGCAGCTGCCACTATGACGGAGTCCGCAGGCGGGTCCATCTTCACAAAGACGGGGTCAGAGGTAGCTGGCTTGTATTTTTTGAGGATACGAGCCGGAACCGCTTTTACGGTCGCCGGGGTGAGAAAGGTGTCCATGACTGGTTCCATGATTCCTGGGACCAAAGGCAGCAGTGGACGAGAGGCAGACTTCTGGTGAAGTGTTTCAAAAATCACCGACGTGGTGACTTGGGGGACAGACATCTCAATCCCCAGCTTCTGCGCTCCCCGCTGCAGCACCTCCTGGTAGGTGTTGATGTCGTCAATGGGCGAGACCCTGGACACTGGGCTGCCCGATAGCGTGGGTGAATAGTCCCTGATGAATGACCTGGAGGACGAGGAAGAGGACGATGATGGAGTCCTCCGCTTCCGGCGATGATCACGAGCCCGTGATCCAGCTGAACGCCCCTCCCGTCTGGGGGAGCGCGATCTGCGTTGCCTGTCGTCTGGAGACTTCCGACGTGTTGGCCTGGGGGGGCTAGCTCTGTCCACAGCCGCCACCAGCCGTTGCAGCGGAGAGTAATGCACTGGGCTGACTTATTCCCGCAGCCTCCTTGTAGCCCCTGAGTCCTGCCAATGACTTGCTGGCAGCAGCCATCTGGGCGACAGATTAATTGCCCCTTGAGTCTGAGGAGAAGACCTACGGGGTTGGCCTGCAGGTTCTCGTGGAATTGCCGGTCGTGGAGATGCCCCTGAGTGAGAGGAGGAATGGCGCGACGCCGACTCTGTCACCAGGAAAACCGACCTGTCCGAGGCCTGTCTCGATGTCGAGCGCGGTCTTGACGTCGATCCGTGGCGTCGTCTCCTTTCTCGCCGGGACTCTTCTCTCGACGTCGAACGACGCCTCGATGTGGACCGGCGGCCATGTTCAGTGGGCGAAGAATGCCGCCTCGACGTTGAACGGCGATGCGAAGCCGACGACGGAGGCCTTCTCTCCCTCGACGCCGAACGCCGCGGGGACGGCGGCGGAGATGCTGCCACTCTCGACGCCGAACGCCGCTTGGATGACGACGGCGGAGGATCCTGCTGTCTCGACGTCGAACGCCGATGGAGCCTCGACGACGGAGGGGATCGTGCCCTCGACGACGGAGGGGTGACACTCCTCGACGCCGGTCGTCGCCTGGTTGACGACGGCGGAGGGTTCATGCTCCTCGACGCCGAGATGTCGACGGCGGAGGTTCCCTGCTCCTCGACGCCGATCGCCGCTGGGTCTGCGACGGCGGAGGCTCTCTGCTCCTCGACGCCGATCGTCGTCTGGTTGACAACGGCGGAGGTTCCCTGCTCCTCGACGCCGATCGTCGCCGGGTTGACGACGGCGGAGGGGTGGTGTCTCTCGACGCCGAACGTCGCCGGGTTGACGACAGCGGAGAGGCTCTAGATCTCGACGCCGATCGTCGCCGAGTTGACGATGGCGGTCTGGACTTCGACGTCGACGACGTACCTGTTCTCGACGGCGAGCCCGCTGTCGAAATTCTCTTTTTGGAAACACGACCTACCGGAACATCTTTTCTCAGCGCCGAGCCCGACGCTGAGGCGGAAGGACGAGAGGACTTGCTTCTAGATGAATCTCTAGGTCTCTTGGAGCCCTTCCTCACCAGAGATCGGCCTCTGGATGGTTGTGCCAGGCCATAAACGCGAATTCGCTCTCTGTCCTTCAAAGTTCTTTTGGACAGGCTCTGGCAGTGAGTACATGTCTTGGAATCATGATCCTCCGGTAGACACAGGATACAGACCCTATGAGAGTCAGTCCTGGCCTTCTTCTTGCCACAAGCAGGGCAAGGATCGAAAAGAGAAGGCATTTTAAGTTGGAAAAAATGCCCAAAAATGCCTAAAAAAGGCAGCCTCTTACTGACTTAGATGTAAAACGTCGAAGTAAGGGAAAAAACTGTTGAAAAACAGACAATATTTTCTGACAAACTCAGAACAAAGTGGAGCTCTGTTGCCAGGATCCTTCCAGAAGGAGCCGGAAAGAACAACTGACCTAACTGCCACCCCTGAGGCATGATGGGAAGGTGGGGGTCAGGTGTGCCTTAAAGGCACGGTGTCAGTTTTTTGCTATGCAGCTATGAGTTAGCTTTTCAGTCTTTTTAGACTGGGTATTTGCAATGCAGCCTGGGAGCTTCCTATGCTTTCAGTGTTTTCTAAGAATTTCTGCTGTTTTCTAAGCATTAAAACAGTTTCCAAACAAGTTATAATGTTGTTTCTCATGTTTATAATGCTATTTTCTTATGTGTAGTGGAAATTACTTACAGCATGGTTCAGCTCTAGGGTTTATGGGCTGCAATTGCTTGTGTATACATATAGGTATATATGTATGGATATATATATGTGGGGCACATATAATATACTGTTTCCGGGATCCCGCACATGGGCGGGAATATTCTAATGCTTATGACTATTAATGAGGATCCCCTGGAAGAGAAATGTTTTTTTTTTATGGCTTCGATGGGTCTTCCTGTCTCTTGTGCGACTTCTAATGAAAAGGAGACCATCTTGTGATCTGACCATGGGATCATGAGCGTATCAATGTTATTTAGGTTCTGACATGATGTAAAGATCCCATCTAAGGTATGGCCTGCACAGTGTGTATTTAAATGTACTTTTTGCTCTAAATCAAAGTTTGCCATTTCATCTTTTTTTTTTGGTTTATTGGCATTTGTAATTGTGTACAAACAAAAAACAATCATAACATTGCGGTCACGTCACAACAGCATCCTTCATCCAATTTTGTCTATACATTTCCTAAGCAGGAGTCTCCCATACCCACCGCCACTTATCACATGTGCTAGTCGCTTATTAAGTCTGTTGCTGCAGTTGCAAATATTGGGTTAGATACACCCAGTAGTCTCTGGGCTGCGACCCGGTTGGAAGTTCTTCTTCATAAGTCTTCAGGGTATCTCTGCAATACGTTAAGTCCGTGAGCCAGTCCGTGGGCTTCGGGCTTTGCCTGCCATTCCAACATATCGAGACCCTCCTTTTAGCCATTAGCAGCGCAACCATACAGAATCTGCGTTTCAGGGCTCGAAAGTCAGGCAGCAGCCCCAGTAAACAGGTTTTGACCTCGCAGCGCACTTCCCCGCCCACCATAGCCCCAATCATCTGCGTCACCTGCACCCAGTATTCTCCAACTGTCTCACATGACCAGGCTAGGTGTATGAAATCCGCCCCGTCTGCCCCACAGCGCTCGCATCTAGAGTCCTCCCGCAGCCCATATCGGTGCAGCCTGGCCGGTGTGTAGTATGTTTGGTGTAAGTATTTGAAATGCAGAATGCGGAGATTGCCGTTCGGTATTAGCATGCCCGTTAAAGTACAGGCGGTAGTCCATTAATCCTCCGTTAGCGGAGTGTCCAGACAGCCATTCCACTTCTCCATGGAAGCAGTCGTGGTTGCCGCTATGTCCTCCTGCATCTTCGTGTACAGTGTGGACACCAGGTGTTTTCTCGCAGGTGTGGTGATTAGCCACTGCAACGCGGTTAGCCCCGGAGGTTCCAGCGGGTACGTTGGGTACAGCTGCTTCATAGCCCTCTGCAGTCTATGATAATTAAAGCGAAATAATGCAGTCATGTTACTAATAAATGCCAGGTTTTCTAGCGTTTTAAATGTCACATCTTCGTACAAGTCCCCCATGGTGTCTATGCCCACTTGGCGCAGCAGTTCCAGTCCCACTTTTTCTTGCGTGACCGATATCGCCGGGTGCCATTGAAGCCGGAGTGCCGGGGCATAAAGTGGCAATTTATTAGCTTTTCTGCCCATGGTATACCACGCTTTGTTTGTGGCATCGATGGGGTTTATGTCGTTCATGTGCAAAGGAGGCCTGCGATGGGTGATAATCGCCTCTAGTGGAACTGGCATAGCATCCCCCTCTTCAATCGCAGTGTGGGTGAGAAACGGGACCTTGTGATACCAAAAATGTGCATATTGTGCTTGTGCGCAGAGATAGTATAGACAGAAGTCAGGAACCCCGAACCCCCCCCTACTATAGGGCAGCGTCAATGTCCGCATCTCCACCCTAGCCGTCTTTCCCGCCCAGATAAGTCGAAGGACCATCGAGGTAATCCGTCGGAACACCTCCGCTGGAGGGTGAATTGGGATGTTCGTGAAAAGGTAGAGTAACTTCGGCAGTACCACCATTTTAACAATAGCTATTCGGTCAGCCACCGACAGTGGCAGTTGGATCCACCTCCCCACCTTCTCGTCTAGTGCGTCAATCACCGTCCCGTAGTTAGTCCGGATCACGACTTCCGGGTCCCTGTGGTACCACACACCCAAATATTTTATCGGGTCCATCTTCCATTCCAGAGGATAGTCCATTGGGTGTGGTTGTGTGCTGTCAGTCAGTGGAATGATCATGGACTTGGCCCAGTTTATAATGACCCCGGATTGCCGCGCGAATTTGATATACTCCCTCAATAGTCGATTCAGATTGGCCTGTGGGTCCCTCACAAAGAGTAGCATATCGTCGGCGTACAATGATATGTGTAGTGGCCGCTGCGGGAACTGCAGGGCCGAGTAATGGTGCCCCTGTCGTATTTTGCACGCAAGGGGCTCCAGTGCCAGCGCGAACAAGAGAGGGGACATGGGGCAACCCTGCCTCGTCCCTCTCCGAATGTCAATGGTGCCTGAGATATAGTTATTCACCTTAACCCGTGCCACCGGTGCATCATATAATAAGTTGATCCATTGGAGGAACATGGGCGGGAAGCCCATCCTCCTCAGCACCTTGCTCATATAGGTCCATTCCAGAGAATCAAAGGCTTTGGCTGCGTCCAAAAAGACCGCCGCCGCCTTCGTCTCAGGTGTTAGATAGTGCGTGAGTGCAAATAATGTTCGCGTGTTGTGTGCAGTGGAGCGTTCCGGTATGAATCCAGATTGGTCAGGCAGGACCAATCTGGGCATGAGCGGATTAAGTCGGGCCGCAAGCAATTTTGCCAATATCTTGTTGTCCACGTTTATAAGGGACAGCGGCCTGTAGGAGTCGCAAAGTTCCGGGTCATTTTGTGGCTTGGGTAGCGCCAATAACAACGCCTCTCGCAGGGTTGGCGGTAAATGCTGTTGCTCATGAGCATTGCCATACATTTCCACCAAATGTGGGGCTAGTTGGTCAGCAAACGCCTTATAAAATTCGCCAGTGAATCCATCGGGGCCCGGCGTCTTGCCATTCGGCAGCGACTTAATTACCTCAGTGACTTCCTCGACCGTGATAGGCTGGGATAGGTATTCGCGGTGTGTGTCTGACAGCCACGCTATTGCCACGTCTTCGAGGTAGTCCGCGATTTCGGTCTCATTGGCTGTTGGCCTGGATGCATAGAGTTCACCGTATGCAGCCACAAATTCACCCAATATTGCTTGTTCACCATACTGCCGCTCCCCTTGGCGCCCACGAATCACCTGTATGTTTTGTGGGGCCCGGCCTCGCATATGGTAGTCGCTAGGCGCCTGCCCGGTCTGCCGCCCTCCCCGTATGCCCTCGCCACTTGTCTTTTAGTTGTATATTTAATTTCGTCGTCCGCTAAGCTCTGGAATTCAGACAGTGTTTTCCTAATGTCACCTAGTATCTGAACATTCTGTGTGCTCTCATATTCCCGTTCGAGAAGTCTCAACTTGTCTTCCCTGGCTCGTATCTGCTGTCGGATGTCCTTTAGAATACCTGCGTTAGTGCTTATGCAGACTCCTCGTATGGTGGCCTTGCAAGCCTCCCATAGTACTCCCGAGTCGTTAGTAGGAGTCGCATTATTGTCAAAAAAGTCCCGTATCGCCTGCCCAATAGTATCGGCATAGACGGGATCCATCAGTGCTTTGGCATTAAATCTCCAACTGAATGGAGGCGGCATGTAGTTCGGGAGCTCCAGAGAGAGGAGCACCGGGCTGTGATCTGAGAGTGTTCTGGGTAAGTGCCTAACTTCCCGTGTCCACAATGCTATATCCCCAGTCACCAGCCAGTAATCTATGCGGGACCAACTGCCGTGTGATGTAGCTACATGTGTGGCCTCCAACTCTTCCGGGTGTCTACTTCTCCAGATGTCGGTGAGTGTTCTATCAACCATTATGTCATGTAGGACACGTAGCGCGCGCTTGTGTGGCTCCGTCGTCGTTCCGGATCTGTCGACATCCTCCGAGAGCGCAAGGTTAAAATCCCCACCCCAAATCACGTGAGGCGCCTGTAATTCACGCAGTTTGCCCCACAGTAAGTGGTAGAACTGTGGGTCATCCACGTTAGGCCCATAAACATTTACCACGGCTAGTCTCTGTCCCCGCAGGACCCCAGTCAGTAGGACAAATCTCCCCATTGCATCCGTCTCAACCTTGTCTATCATATAGTTCAGCCCCTTTCTGATCAGCACTAATACCCCACGTGCGTATGAGGAGTAGGATGAATGGTGTACCGATTCAGCCCATCTCCGTCCCACATTTATTCGGCGCGCCGGTGCGCAGTGTGTCTCCTGTATTAGTGCAATGTCTTTGCGCTGCCTGTCTAGGTATGCCAGCGTTTGCCTTATTTTCTTGGGGTTACCTAGCCCCCGCACATTCCACGTTAGCAGTCTAAGATACCCCTCACCTATCCTGTTCTCAGCCATCGAACCGTATCAACATGTGTGTATCAGTCGCCCCCACTTTCAGCGGGTGCGCCCAGCATCTGACGCAGCGGGCAAGGGCCCCATTAGTCCCCAGCAATGGTACTTGGAGTTCAGCGATGCATCTCATGCGCAGTGACCAACAGTTCAACATCCCAACCACAACCCATGTCCCCCCACCCACTTTAGCACCCCAACCATGCCAAAGACACACCCCAAATTTAACAGCAAACATCAAATTAACTGAATTCGGGGATCACCCTCTTCGGGGGGACCGCCTAGAGCGCATCACTCCATCCAACTCAATGGATGGGGACGGGATTATATTATGTTCCGGAACTCAGTAGCTCCCATATCAATGTAGGCATCTCAACGACCCTCTCCAATACCCAGTGCAACAGCCCTTACGAATCATTCCCTCCAAAACGCATCAGCATTGTCTTGCTATTCAGTGGGCAGTACACAGTCCTCCGCTTATTATCCATCCCATGTCTGACCTTCAGGCCCTTACTCCAGCTCAGACTGTCAGGGACCATTTCTCTTGTTACCCAGTTACCTGAGCCCCTCCCAGGCCCGCGACTTATACAGCAACTCGTCACATAGTGGCCACGTTCATCATTATGTGGGCTCTATCGCTTTATGGCATTGTCACTCTAGAGTCCCACAGACAGGAGTCAGCGCTCACCCCCGCAAAGGTGCAATAGTAGTAAAGGTATCAGTCACCATTCTGACACAAACCCAAATATCCTTGTTCGCAGTGGACGCACTCACCGTCCCCGACAGTCCGTATGTCTCATGTTTATCCTTGTCGGTCCCCACATATCTCGACAGGGTCGCGGTTTCACCATTTTGTGTGGAGTATCTTCACCAGTCTTCTTGTGGTTCACTTTGTAACACGTCAGTCAGTGTCTGCACCTTGATCAACCCTTTGCTTTTCTTTGCGCTTGGTTCCAAGTTGTTTGAGGAGTTCATGCGCCTCGCGAGGCGAGTGACACAGCGTCACGCGCCCTCCATGTGTTATGCGCAGTCGGGCGGGGAAGAGCATGGCGTAGTCAATCCCCAGGTCACGCAGTTTCTTTTTGACCGGATTAAATTCCTTCCTCGCCTGTTGTACTGCGAACGTGAAATCTGGGTAGAAGGCCAGTGTATTTCCCTGGTGCGTGACCTGTTTTTTCTCCCGCACTATGCGGAGGATGACATCGCGGTCCCTGTAGTTGAGGACCCTGGCGACTATAGGGCGCGGGGGTGCCCCTGGCTTCGGCCTCGGGGCCAGTGACCTGTGCGCGCGCTCAATCAGGAACAGTGGAGACAAGTGCTCTGCGCCCACAACGTCCTTAATCAGCCCCTCAACATATGTTTCCATCCGGCCAGTGTTGGTGGACTCCGGGACCCCCGTAATTCTAACGTTATTTCGCCTCGATCGCGCTTCCAAATCCTCCGTCTTATTTTTCAATGCCTCCAGCAGCCTTTCCGCCTCAGCACACTTTTGAGCTGTGTTTTGCGAGGCGTCCTCTACCGCTCCAAGCCGGGTCTCCGCCTCCGTCAGTCGCTCGCCATGCCCCTCCAGTTTGGCCGCCATGTTGTCGACCCGCAGCGTGATGGTGTCCAGTTTGCCATGGATGTCATGCAGACTTTGCTGGATGGCCCTCAGCGCCTCCGCCATGCCCGAAGGTGACAGCTCTCCCACGTCCGTTGCTTCGTCTGGTGGCGATGTAGCGCCTTTGGTCTGACGCTTAGTTTCAAATGTCAGTTTGGTTTGTGATTTTTCCGGCTTCCCCATCGCATCCGAATCCCTCGCCGGCCACCGAAGGTCACGCTCGTAGAATTATTGGGCTGCACTGTCCGCCCCGCAGTTGTGGTGTGTACCAGCTTAGCAGAACAGCGTGTGCGCATCACCTCGCGTCACCCCTCGCCTGCACCTCAGTGTTTCGTCGTCTCCCACCACGCGTTTTCCGCCGGTGCCACCCAGCTCCACCAATTTCCGACTGATTCCCAGCATGTATTATCTGCGTAGCAATTTCACGTGGCCATCTGCGTTGCGCCCACAGCTGCAGCGTTTCAGCGGCGTCGCAGGGACCCGGTTATCTGCATTTCATCGTGCATCATCAACGGCGGCCATCTTCGCACTGCAATGGCATTAGTGGTATTCACGTGTAATGGCAGCCTTGCGATCCAAAGATCCCGGTCTAGCTTCCATCATGGACCCGGCGTTTCAGAAGTGCCTCAGCCGCCACTGCTAGTTGCCCCCAGTCATGCAATTGTGCCGGAGCCAGACATCCAGCCCTCACCGCTGCATCGGGTAGGCAGGCAGGCGGGCGTCTCGCTACCCCCACACGCAACGAGTTTGTTCCCCCGTTTAGCTCAGGCAGTAGTCCCAGCATGGGGCTTGCAGTGCCAGTCAGGGCCAATTTTGCGTCTCTCCGGTTTCATCCGACTCACCGGAGCTTTCACGGCAGGTCTCCGCATGCAGGGGTACGCCGCTCCTTACGCGTATTTTTGGCCGGCAGCCGTTCAGTCAGTCACGGCGTCCGCCAGCAGCTTCTCGGCTACGTCCTCCCGGGCGCTGCCATCTTGGGAGCCGTCGCTCGCGCCCACCGCCGTGTGGAGAATTTCGTTTTTCTGGGGCTAGCCGGACACTCGGTCATCTCCCGCACTCTCCATCTGTGGAGCCCACCTTCCGATCTGCTCCGTGTTATTTGCGGGCTGCAACACTCCCTAGATCATGCCTCTCGCGCCATTTGTTTTTCCCGTCCGGCGGAGCTGACTCAAGAGGCAGCCATTCCGCTGTGCGCCCTCTAGCGCCCCCCCCAAAGTTTGCCATTTCATCTTTAAATGAGATTACCTTGGGGTCGGAACTTTTCTCCAAGTGTATATTGAAGTCTCCTAAAATTGTATAGTCAAGGCTTTCATGAGCCTCTGACAAGTCAGTATGGCAACAGCCTTTGAGGGCTCTGTAAATACAAGAGCTCCGTCCCGAGTAGACCCTGGGTCCAGTATCAACTGCATTGCCTGGGATTCTACAGGTTCCCCAGGAAAAGCAGTCCATATTTTCCTACAGGAGCAAGACACCTTCAAATACTGTAAACACTGGCTGCAGTGAAGACCAAACAGGTCCTGTGGCTCGTGGTACATAATGAAAGCCCAATTTAGGTACAGGTCACCAGTCTTGAGGCAGCGTTCCTCAGACCACACTGACACTGACATATCCATCACAGACTGGACAATGCAAAAGGACTGCAGACAGGGGAGGGGCAGCAATCTAGCATAGGGCGCCCAGCGCAATACCTGCGTCACTGTTCTCAGGCCACTGCCACCTATTTGGCAATAAAGGGGTGTGTAGATGGAACCCCCGCATAAGGCACCTGGGCAGATCCACAGCCGTCCCCCACATCCACAACAGGGTCTTCTCATCTTTCGGTCCATCGTCACACGACAGTGCTGCACATTCTAGTTGGCTCCCAAAATAATACAATTGAAGATCCGGCAACCCCATATCCCCCATATAGATATCCAATTTGAGTATGTCCAATCGAACTCTTCTCATCTTACCGGCCCACACATTTCAATTTTGCGAATGCAGGTCTGGGGAAGGCATACATGCCATTCTGTAGCACACATAATCATCAGGGCAATAGAACCATTATGCATAGTGCAACTCTGCCCATGAACAATAGGGGAACCCAAACCCAAATGTTATTGATTCTTCGAGATTAGTCAAGACTGCATATAAAGTTGGTAGAAGGTTGCTGAGGTGTTAGCCACCTGAACTCCCAAGTAACGAAAATGATTTTTGTCCCGCCAGACCTCAGTAACTGGGAAGTCGGCCAGGGGCACACGCACCAGAGCCACCAAGGGGAATATTAACCTTTAGACCAGACGCAGCGCTGAATCCAGTTATGACTCGCAGTAATGCCCCAACAGATCTCTTTGGGTGCGTGACCTAAATAAGTGCGCTGTCTACATATAGGGAAACACTGCAAAAGGAGCTGTGAGAGGGGGCAACCCTGGCTAGTGCTCCTCCCTATAGGAATGCTCTCCGACACAACCCATCCTGATAGCACTAAGATGAGCGGGTCTGCATAAAGCTGCTGCACCCAGGAGAAGAACACCTGGCCCAGTCCCATTCTCCAGAGAACCTCCCGAAGATATCTAAGGCGACCAATATCGCCTCCAGTTCCTCGTCAGCGATGGAGTGAAGCACGTGCAATAAACTCCTCAGATTCAAGTGGGCCCCCCTACCAGGTATGAAGCCACATTGATCCCTATGCACTAAGAGACACATCACACTGCGCAACCTATTCACGAGGGCCTGTGCTACTGCCCACCCCCAATATCAAAAGTGGTCTGTACGATCCGGGATCGAAAAGATCTTTACCTGGCTTTGGGAGCATAGTTATTTGGGCCTCTCGCATAGCCTGGGGTAGCTTTCAGCGCCTTACGAAGTGTTTCCAGTAGACAGGGTGCAGAGAATGCCTGATAGTACTCTAATGGGAGTCCATCCGGGCCCAGCACTCTGCATTGAGAATTATCCTAAATCGCTTACTGCAACTCCTCCAACAGGAGCTCTCCCTCAAGAATCTCCACCTGGGCAGCAATGAGGCGAGGAAGCGCAAGGTTATCCAAGAAGCTTGCGGCCCCCATCAACAAACTATTCCCCCTTCACTGTAAACAGACGTAAGGTGATCCCGCAGGAGGAGATTAATGCCAGCCTGTGAGCCCGAGATAGATCCATCCTGTCGCTTTAGAAAGAGGATTACTGGGGGCAGACGTTCTCTCTTAAGCAACCATGCAAAGAGCTGCCCCGCCTTGTCTCCCTCCCTATGAAGTAATTGACGGTAATCACGCCGTACCAGGCAGTCTAACCTATCCTAGGTTTCCTCCACTGATCTCTGTACTGAAAACAGTGCTCCCGTCGTTCTTCCAGAATGGGGGGTCTCGCTGGAGGGCCGCAAAATGCCACTCCTCATCATTTAGTTGTGTTTCAAGCTGGCGCCTGGTGCAGCTGACAAAAGACAGGCACTCCCCACGAGTCACTGCCTTTAGTGCATCCCATTCCACTCCCCTATGTTCCGTTGTGGACCAGTTGGTCTCAAAGTAACCACTAGTCACTGCTCTAAGCTCCTCATTGAGTCGTGTGTCATCAAGAGCCCCACAATGGCACCCTGGGTCTGTCCCCTCACCCTCCCCATTACAAAAGCAGCAGTGCATCGTCATGGAGAAATCTGCCCAGTATCTGGACATCAACTACCTCGGTGGCAAGATCCGCCGACAACAAGAACCCATCTAGGCTGCTATATATGGTATGAGTTGGGGCATAGCAAGTGTACTCTATGGGTTCTGGGTGAGTAATGAATCAAGTATCCAGACAACCCATGCGCTCCATCACACCCCACCAGCGTGGACAACATGTTGGGCTTCATACCTCGTCTCGGGGGGATGAGGGGGGTAATAACTGTCCCCATCCACCACAAAATCTAAGTCCCCAGCCCATAGCAGGTGGATCCCAACATCAGTCACCATCATCCGTATTGGGTGCATGCACGTTCAAGAATCACACCGGTCACTCATCTAATGTGCCATATAACAGGTATCTACCCTCAATATCTACTTTAAAACACAATTGAATGGAACATGAGGGGCGATCCAAATTAGAAAAGGTAGGTGAGGACAACTGCCATCTCCATTTTTGCTGCACCTTCTGAACCTCACTGTCCATCAGATGCATCTCCCACGGCAGTGCGATCTGTATTCCCTACCGGTAGAGATAATCTGGACTCTTTATCTCTTGACATAGGAATTGAGCTCCTGCATGTTCCATGTCACCACCTTAAAGTGGGCTTTTGCTCAACCGCCCCCTTCCCATCTTCAATCCACCCCACCTGCCACTATACCCCTGCAAAACAAAACAGAACTAATCCCAAACATCATAACCCTCCCACCAGGTAAACATATGCCAACACTTGTCTTCCCAAATAGCATAGCTCCATTGAACCCCGCCTCAAAAGAACCTTTCAATCTACTATACAGTTCAATCTCCTCCAACCCTTGCTAACCTGCAGTCAACCCTCAAAGTCAGAAATATCGAGGGTGGGGATGCAGCATCCAGTGACCTCAACCACAGTAGCCGACTCTGGGCACAACCCAACCCCCGCCTTTCATTCTTTCTCAGAAATCATACATACCACCATGTACCACCACATGCTTCTAATCAAACAGACTCTGCGCTAACAAAACAATCAAAAGGAAAAAGTCTTCAAATACCAGCCACCGGAGATAAAGAGGAGGGGGGTGGAACTTTGCCCCTCCTGTGATACTCAGCAAATGCCACCCAGTCATCCACAGTCAAATACTTGTCTACAAGTCTCAGTAGCCATATTTCGCATTCAACCACAATGAGACCTCGGCAGGTGGCAGCTCATCTCACATGTCATTGGAAGGTCTCAGTGAGTCACTCATAAGGGCCAGACCATAGCTCTAGTTAGCAACACATAAATCCAGCAATATCAGGAAAGCCAGGCATCAAATCAGTTCTCCCCCAGCTCCGGGGTCTCTTCAACCACATCACCAGTACTGTCATCCAAATTGGAGGGCATCGCTGCCTCTACCAAAGCCTTCGTCGCCTCCCTCTCTGACCTTTGTTGCTCCAAGTCGAAGGTGCCATTCTGCCAGACCACCACTTGAGAGGAGGTAGAAGCCCTACCACCTTGTTGCTGCCTCCCACCTGCGAGAGGCGGGAGCTCACCGCCCATTGTCCAGATCCACGGCGGACAGGTGCCAGGATCCGACCATCACCACTACCTGCAGCCAGCCCCCCACTGTTTACACAGGGTCGTGCAGCAGGGGATAGGTCATCGCACTTGACCCTCGATCTGTGAATTGATCCATCTTTGTTTGCCAGGCCCTTCTTTGTGGTCTATCCTTTCCTATCTTCAACTCTGCAGGACGCACAGATCCTGAATGGACCCCTCCTCATTTCAGGGCGTCGCAAATCATAGTGCCACCAGGGAAGGAGGCCTGAAGATCTTCCCAAAATAATGCAGGGCTCAAGGACCTGTCTCAGTTGTACGAGTGGTAGCCGTCAGGGCCGCTAGTCGATCTCCAGTGTCCTAATTATTTCACTTTTGGAAGCCACCTTCCCCAGCCGTCCGACCAACAGGGCCCAAGACATCAGCGTGCAGAGGGCTGCATCACAGCCAATGCAGAGTCCAATGGCATCAGCTTCTCTAAACATTAAGACTGTGCTGTCACACCCTAATGCGACACCCCAGCACATAGGTCCTGCAGCATTCCTTAGGCCGCTGGTCCTCAGAGCGGGGGTCAACGTTCCAACTCGCTAGAGGCTGTAATGAAGAGGACTACATGCAAGTGATATGAGCTCTCCCACCACCACCAGCTACACCCCCAGTGTAACATTGGCCCACGATAGTGCTCAGCGGCTACAGCCGTTACTGGCCACCCAGAACATAGGTCCTGGCTCACTCATATCGCTGTAGCACTGCGGCCTCCTCAGCCCAAACGCCTGCGCCGCTGGGTACAAACCAGCTGTGTCTCCCGAAATAGAGACCGTGCAGCCACGTGACAGAGCAGCTGCAGTCCTCGCCACAGGGGTTTGCCACATAGAGCACACCAGGGAGTGAGAAGCGCCTGCATTACCCGCTGGAGGGAGAAACACCCCTCCGACTTCCTAGGCACTATTGGATTAAAGAACTGCACCACCGACCTTTCAGTTGCCGTGTTCACAGGCACCAGCAGCCCTAATCCTAAACCTCTGATCGCAGTCGTCCATCAGCATCAATTGCGGGACACAGGCTCCAGTCAGGCCCCCATCGCTGCACTGCACTGTCTCAGGTCCGGCCCAGCCACAATGGAGACCACGTGAATGCCTTTGGTATCTGCGTCCCTGTCCCCAACACTCCGTTCCTGTCATACCAATCAGGGGTCTTCTCAGCGCAGGCTCATCAGCATTGGCAAGCGGCAATGGCAAGCATCTCACCGCTCCTCAGAGGCCCAGACTACACTGAACACAGTGCAGGCCCCAAACACCTCTAGGCCACCTGGCAGGAGCAGTCCACTCACAGCTTTGTGGAGGTCCCCCCCAACCCTCCAGAGTTCCACAAATGCAGCCGCTGCCAGCCCAGCAGGTATAGCGATCAGTGGAGGGACTCCACGGGTGGCTATCGTGACGGATTACGCAGGATGCTAACTGGCCAGGAGAGGAGCTCTGCAAGTTACGTCCTGGCGGGCATCTTCCCCAGCCACGCCCCCAATGCCTTAAGTTACATTGACCAGAGCACAAGAGTAACAGATATCCTAATTTGAAATGAGAACGGCTACTCCCAATAACTACAGGGATGCAGCAAGCATGTGACAGAATTGAGTTGTTTTGGCTCCATCCAATTAAGAGTCAGTTGGTATATTTTTAATTATTTCGGGAGGTCTATAAATCTTAGGAAAATACACTATCACAGAAAACAGTGAAGGATTCAGTACAATTTTTCAACATTGTAAACGGAGGCTATGTACTTGGAAAAAAATAAAATTGTTTAAAGCTGTAACTTTATTTAATTTAAATAGAGCATAGCAGTTTATAAAGCTCTGCATTGTGTTCAGTCTTTATATTACCAGGCCCATTTGACTATCAAAACTTTTTTGCCTTTTCTCAGGCTTGCCATCCAGTGTAGTATGATCAAGCTTTTGAATAGTGTGCCTGTACTTTTTCACAAAAAATATTAAGTACATTAATTGTACTCTTATTACAGAACTCACAGAAACCTCAGTTTTTCGACTGACTATTCCGTTAGTTTTTTTCAAAATGCTTTATGCTTTATTGGCCATAAAGTAATCGATTACTTTTTTAGCCACCTCCTTCAATGGTAGTTCTTTCCTATTTGAAAAATAGAAAGTGAATCGACTTTTAATACTAGAACCATCAAAACAATGTGATTGAGGCCCCAGAGGTTTCACTAAGTTCATAGGTAAAATTAAAGCACGCTTATAAGTTCACATCTCAATCACATCAGCAGACAGAAGGCATGACAAGTATCACAGTGTATGAGAGTTGGAACACATACTTCGGTCCCTGATGGCAGTTCCTATCTGGCACAGACGCTGTCTGTATTAATGAACTAGCCATAACTTAACGAGCAAGACAACTAAACTGATTTCATCAGACCAAGGTTACGATTCCGGCAAACAATCGCAAAAGAGGTGCTTCTAGCACATGCAGCACCAGCACTTATTCAGCCTGTGTTTATTTACATGCTGCTCTCTTCATTTTATGCATTTGCAATAGGCTTTAGGTAATACAGCAGTATCATGTTTTCCAAATGGAATAACGAAACAAAGTGATTATAGTAACTCTTGGTCTTAACTTGAAAGTATAAGACGATACGTTATTTAAACGAAGCACTACTTACCTAAAAAAGGGTCTATGCAGCAATAACTTAAAAACAAAAGGGGATGATATCTAAAAAGATTAAAAACACAAGATGTTTGTTTAATGTAATAAAAGTGCCACAAATCATTGCTACATTTTTTAGAACATTGGTACTCTAACACTTTACCTGGTATGGCAAGTTAGCCACACAGATATCAAAGAACGGCAAGTCTGATTTCAGCACATCGCCAACCATAACTTGAAGTTTGCTGGCCACAGAACTGAAGAAAGAAGAAACAAACCGACATATTATTACACGTCCAACTAAGACATTAGTAAAAAATACTGTGCTCGGTTATGGAAAGGAATGGCATACCCTGTGCAGAAGTAATGATTACAGAAATAGTCATTTTAACTTTTCAAAAATCATAACAAATTAATGTATTTATTTAGCCACCTACTCAGACACACAACTTATTCAGGTAGAGCTTTTCAACTTTCTAGGAGCACTTCAGATAACATCACAAATTCGTAGACAAGTCTTCTGACACAACTGTGCAATTTGCTATAATATGTGATCAGAAAAATCACTGAACAGTAACTGATAGTGAAAGTATTTAAAGAAATTCAACACAGAATTAAAGTCCAGTATTCCCTGGTAGAGGGACGTCTGCAAGAGGTTTTCTCCAGACATGCTCCACAGGGGCTGGAGTTTACGATGAACCATTTAGGATAAGCTCCAGCAGCAGCCCAGAGCTACTTGGAATATTGTGGACAATGAAATGAAGTAGGGAGGCCTAGATTGGGTGGAGTTTATTGGAACAATAGATACATGTTTTCTGGAAAAGGCACGTTGAGTTGAGTTAGTGGTAATAAAGAGGTTCTACGTTTTAGAGCAAAGTACAGTTGAAGGCTGTGAAGGAGAAACCAATCAGCGGCTTAAAAATCTTCTTGGTTGTCACTTCACTTTCAGGTAGAAGCCACGATGACAATGGATCCTGTGCCGCATGGTCACATTCACTGAATCTGTTTGGAATAATAATGACTAGGAAAGATGAACTGAGTTTCTGGGTAAACCCTTCGAGCATTGTGGAGGATTCCCATAACAAGGATCTTGTAAGTAAATCACACATTTCTCCTGAATAGATTATTGGAATAATAGTATTATATGGTGGGATTTCCTGGATGCAAGATGTTAGAAGAAAAGGAGGGGCATTAAAGAGCCTCAAGATTTCAGCCCAAATATGTGGGCCCTCCAAGGCTGGCTCATTATTTCTGAGAGTGCTGATCTTTTTGACAGCTAGGAGTGGCCAATGGCCATACTTGTTTCCGTACCCCAGTAAAGGATATGTTTGTGACTGACGCTAGATATTTGCATACAGAGTTGTTCTAAGGGCAGAGACTTGGTGATGAAGTAGAGGACCTCAGGGTTGGTGCTAGACTTGGTTTTGATCATAATCTTAATTTCTGCCCCCTAGCTTCTGTGGAGCAAGTCAATGAGATGTTGTAAGTAATATCAAGTTTTAGGTCCATTTGATGATCCAGTAACTTGATGTAGTCTCTAAGGAGGTGGTTTTTACCTCCTTAGATGTTAAAAGACATGAGGTAAATGTGTAAACCTGGTATAGCCATTGACTCAAAGTTTTTCAGGCTAAAGATCTAATGAGAGTTGAAATAGGTGGTTGTGATCCTTCTGCTGCTTTTGACTCTGTTGGTAGCTAACATGCTCTCTCTACTGGGTATCTACACTGCACGTCACATCAATGGATTTTTTTCTTTCCCTCATGGATTGTTTCTTGGCTGTCACTTAGGGTATTTTTTTTTGGTCTCACCTCGGCAGCGCGCATGCATTGCTCTAGGAGGGCCTTTAGTCATCGGTCTTCACTTTTCAAGCACTTCACTTGTGCTTGTGGCGGCATCCACCTTGCGGAAGCGAGCAGCGGCGCGCCACGAGTGCAGTGCTTGAAAAGTGAAGACTGCTCTCCCAAGCGCGCGCACCATTTACTTTACAGCTCATGTTTGAGCTCCGTTACTTTTTTGACACTATATCTTTTCGTAATTGCTGGTGCAGCAAGCGGTCATACTCAGAATATTACACAACAAGCCATCACTGTTCTTTTCTCTGCTTGTGATTTTTGTTGTGAATAATTTATGCTCATATCTGTCCATCCCGCATGAAAGGAGTAGATGGCCCTCGGAGAGAGGAGGGTGACTGTGTATGTTTTTGTTGTTGTTATATATGGCCATGCGACACAATATGGGGGACCACTATCATTTAATGACTGTTGATTTTGATGGTTAGCATTTCAAGTGGGCAAAGGATTCTTATGTATCCCATATGCTGCTCGGGTTGCTGCGTGTAACTACCTGCGTCATGCTTTTTAGAAACAAGACTAACCTCAAAGGAACTCTGGCTCCTTCTGAAAAGTAAATGGGAGCTTTAAAATGACACAAATTCCTTTTGAATTGTATGTGCTGACCAATTTAACTAAAAGTTACATTACACTACCATTTGCAGATGTCTCTCGCCTCCTGGCTGACAAACGAGCATAATGCAGGGCACCTACGGTCCCTGCTATTTACATAGTATTGGGGTACACATTTGAGTACTTTATAAAACCGAATAAAAAACACTGGCACTACTGTGTCTGTAATGCTCTAAAATTGTCAACAGTCCCTGTCCTCCTTCAGTATCTGCTCTGCTAACAACGCAAGCTATGAAACTGCAGCACTTGAGAATCCAGTATTTGTGTGATGCGTAGAGTTGGTCAATAAAAAAATGCTAAATAAAAATACTTTATAAAGAAAAGTCCTACCCGCCATAACTATGGCTTTTGCACTCTTCCCTGTACTGCCGGTTAATCTTCAAGAGCTGCAGCTGGCTCTTTAAATGTCAGGCCGCGAGTTAAACTGGAATTTATTTACAAAGTGAACAAACATGAACAGGGCAAGCAGATCACCAGCAAATAATGGTTTACCCCTTGGGGGACGGTGATTTTACTCAACAAGCACAGATTTTTAAAATGAAATAAAGAGGCAGATGCTGCCATATCTCATAGAGACAATGTGAACTGGTAGTCGACGGTGCGGAGTGTCTCACAGGTGTGCGTTGTAGGTGAGAGGAGGCGAGCTTGAGAGTTCTCAGGTTTGGGGGTGGTGTGAGATAGCCAGAGTTGTGTGTATGGACTGGAGAGATCTGTGTGCAGTGTAAATGAAGGTCTATAAGGTTCAGTTCTTAGACTTTATGGAGTCAGTTTTCAGTGCTTGGGAAGTCAACAACATTTGTGTCATTGAGTTAGTCAATAAGAACTTTCATCCACGTTTCAGAGACAGAAGGTCAAGCGTAGCTCTGCGCCACATTAGGGGGGTGCCTCCCAATAACTCTCCTACTTGTATGCCCAAACAATAAGTACATTAGAGTAGTCACCAGGCCACTCTTCATCTCTTCCTTCCACCATATCTCTCGCTTCAGGTTTGGGCTCTGCAGGTAAATGTACTGATTAGGAAAGTAGAGACAGCTCCTGTCTCCTTTGCAGTGCTCTCCATTTGCCTTCCAATTAACACCTTTCCATGTTGTCTTTTTCTCTCCAGGGTTTTGGACATCACTCTAATCTTCCTTTAGTCTTTATTTTGTTCCATTTTCCCCTTCCCCCACAATCCCTGGCTTCGCTTTATCCACTTCTAAAGTACCCAACAAGCCTTCCCTGTCTTGTTCTCCCATTCTGCACATCCTTATTTCCACCCATCTTCATAAATCAAGAGAAAGGCTCTAAAGTTCCCACTTGCCTCTTTCCATCAAGCACATACTTTGCAAAGCATTTCTGGCCTCCTTCTGACTTCACTCCCTTCTTGCCTTTCTTTAATTCAGTCCTCTTTTCTCTTTCATTCTTCTCCACTGCGTACATGCTCTATTGTCTTATGTCCTTCCTTCCATCAGGTATGCCTTCCTTACAGTTGCTTCATTCCCTTCCATTCTCCTTCCTTTCCTTCACTCCTTTCACACTTCCTTACTTTCCCTTCTCTTCATTACTTACATCACCTCTACCCAACTCTCTTCCTCTCATGCTACCTCTCTTTCTCGTTCACAAATGCCTTCCGTTCTCTCACAGAAGCATTCATTTTCTTCCTTCACCCTCCTCTCTCCCTTCCTCTCTTCTTTCCTCCCTTTTCATCTCTTACACTATCTCTTCCACCCTACCTCCTTCCCTCAAATCCACCCTAACCCCCTACCTTCTTTTACTCTCTTCCGACATCTCTTCCACCCTTCCTCCCCATATTCTTCTTTCAAACCCACCCTTTCTTCGTTATAACTTGATGGTTACCGTAACACACAACACCACACAATTCACCAGCACACAATTCAAAACCACACAGCAAAATTACACTATGCATGCCACTCAGCACAACTTAATTCACCCCTATGTAATAACTCTCTACCACATAAATACAGCCCACATAAAACCAATCAATACCACATAGCAACAATCCACATAAATACATTCCACGCCATGCCACCTAATTCCAATCAGCATACTTTCACTCAAAGCCACACACTTCCACGCAACACAAATCAACTCAACACGTTTCCATCCCACACCACATACTTCAACAAGAACCCACATAATACAAATCAATAACAGAAAAACATAACACACCACATACATACATCCACACCACAATTCCACATCACAAAATTCAACAGCACACCACATAATTAAACTCCATTACATAACACTCCAAACCACAAAATACCATACCACATAATTACTCTCCATAACATACAGTCCCACTCCACATAATTCCAGTACACTACATACAACATAATTACTATCCACGATTCCATTGCACACCATACCACATCATTCCACTACACACCACATACATCCACAATTCAAAACACATAAGTAAAAAACATTAACATTTATAACGCCAATAGCTCTAACTCTCGCAAATGCAAAACCCATTGCATTTCGCGCTACACTCCAGCACAGAACCATCCAGAGCAGAGGGCAACCAATACCAACACATAGTCCCTTGTGGGAACACAGACTTTAAGACTGAAACTTGTTTGGTAGTCTTGGGCTGTGTTCACATGATGGTTACAGTATCCTTTAAACCCTACGCCTCGGATAAACAGAAATGCTTAACATCATAGGGACACACAGGGCAAACTTTGTTGTCTTTTTTTTTTTTTAAAGAGTTTTATATAGCGCGAAGTAGACCCGAAAATATTGGGAATGAGAGCGCTTTACATAGCACCAGTTCCGTTACACAAGGACACATTCATTTCTTTTTGTTAGGCACAGGGAGATGAAGTGATTTGCCCCATGTCACAGGATGTTGAGCGTCGTTGCCGAGACTCGAACCCGGTTCCTCAGCTTCGAGGTTGACCGCTCTAGCCGTAAGGCTACATTCTCTCCCATAATGTGATGGATAATGTGCTGCATGACTAAACACTTATATGGTCCCAAAGGCGAGACCTATTGGCTATGCCAATACTTGTTTACCTTGAAACTGTGCAAGTTGCATTATGGCTATGCAACGTGAGCCATATTTTGCAAACATTTGTCGCAAAATGCATGTGGTAAGGTTAGAGGATCGTAAAAGTTCTCACTAAATGGCTTACAGAAGTGTTTATGGCGGGTGTAGGATGTACCTCTTTTTGCATGCTCACCTCTCCCCAGCCACATTTTTGGTCTGATGTTACTGGCTTTACCTCACTGCAGAGCACTGAGCCCTGATGACCAGGCCCAAGGGCATGTACTCCAAACCCCCAAAGGAAGAGTACAATTGGCTAATACCTGATTGGCTATTTTATTTTGCAGGTAAGTCCCTAGTATATAGTACAAGACGTACCCAGGGCTAGTAATCTAAATGTCATAGTGGACTGCAGCACTTGACTGTGCCACCACTGAAGTGCCACTGCCCATTCCACAAAGCAAAATACACGCCTTTTGACAGGTCAAATTGTTCCCTTTTATTTTTAATAATCCATCCCTAGGGAAGGCAATGGTAGCAAACCAGCTAGGGTGATTAATATAGTATAACATACCCTGATAGTTAAAAACACATAATTGCTATTTTCACTGTAGTGAGGCCAGGGGTCTCATTGGCTAACATGAAGCTTCACTAGCCACCGCGTGTGAGAAAGTGGCTCTGTATATACTGTTCCCAAATAGGTACAGTGTGTACAGAGTCCACAGTCCCCAGAGGTTTGGCAGAGGTTAAAGTTAGATATAACCTTACTCTCTAAAGTGGTAGCTTGGTCAAGCAGTAAGGCAGTATCAGAGGACAGTGTAAAGCATTTTGTTGCACACACTCAGTCAGCAAATGGTTTCACACACTCAATAACTGAACTCTAGGCCAATGGTTTATATATATAAAAAAATATATGCTTGTTTTATTTTAGAACCAACAATAGGTATTAAAATATACTTTCTCAGAATGAGATGCTTTAGGTAAATACTTTTGCAATATGCAATTGGCTGTTGTAGATAGTTACAAGTTGTTGCAATAGGCAACACAATTTAAAACACAATAATGCATTGAGTTCAAAGGAAGTTTCAAGTTATTTGCAATAGATTACTTTCAGGATTACTTTTGTAACTCCAGGACTGGATCCTAGATTCAGTCCATGCCAAGGTAGGAGAGCTGTTCTGGATGCTCGGGCTCAAGTCTTTGTGTCCTCTCTGATTTGGTTGGTGGTGGTGTTTGGTGTTCTCTATCCAAGCTGCTCGTTGGTAGTGCAGGTTTGGACTTCAGTTCGGCATGGAAGAATGGGAGGGCCTCCTGGCGACCTTCACTCGGGACTCGCCAGCTAAACATCAAAGTGATTCTCCAGGAAAGCCAAAAGCAGAGGGGCACCACGAAGCAGGCGAGACCCACGCGGCGGACAAACCAACCACAGACACAGGACCAGGAGGACCATCTGAGGATGTGCACAAATCAGACCCTGGAAGTGCCTGGACAAGCCTGCTAAAAACAGTGCAAATCCTGTTGGAGGCCCTTCAATACCAATCGGATAAAACGGACATGCAGCTAACCTTACTGAATACCTCAAAAGTTTTTGTGGTAGCTATTGACAGGAAGCTGGGTGCTTTAAACACTTTTCTTCAAAACACACAGGACCATACACAAGCCAATAATCCAAGCTGGGGATGTGGCCCTGTTGTTGACAAACTAGCTTCCCTCCCCTCCATGCTGAGCAACCTGTGCACACAACTCAAAAGAGCATCCCAACGCCCGAACACGCTGCCTCCAGAAGACAAACCTATTAGAGACTCAAGAAACCATGGTAATATATCAGGCCACAATCCAGAAAGAAGAGACCCACTCCACCGAGACTGCACCTAAACATAACAATGCAATAAAAGAGGGTCGCAAAAAAGCAACAAAACTTAACCAACCTGCCAGTCCCCCACTGAGCCAACAATAGGACAATAAAACAAATGCAAGGCAAAGAAGTGCCCAAAGAAGGAACGGTCGAAACCAAAAACCGAGCTCAAATCAGGAAGGCTTCTTGCACCTTTTTAGGCCAACATCAGGTCAAAACCAGACAATTCAATAAACCCCAACTACACCGGAAGGGAGACACAATCATAACATACACGTCGAAATGGTATCTAATCAAAACGACATCAGAGAAACGCCAGGCGTAGAAACAACAAGGCATTCCATGAAGGATGTGAAAGAGGATACAAAACTTTTCAACTGCAACATTAATAACCTCCAAAGAGAGGAAGAAGCAGCGGGAAATCTCACGAACAGCACACTGGTTGAAACTGCCCTGGAGGTGACCGTATTTTGCCCCCCCCCCCGAGGGCTGGGTGAAATAACGCAGATATCCTTAAAGGTGCGGTGGATTTATAAGCCAGGTTTCTTGTAGTGCTATGATGTCAAATGTCCTTTGATAGGTGGCAAAATCCGTGTCTGACATTTTGGTGGCCAGACCGTTAATGTTCCATGAGCATATCCTTAGGAAGCTATTGGCACTGATTGTTGGTGGTTGGTGGCTGTATTGTCAATTGTTTTAATTGATTGTTTATTCTCCTTAGAGGTCCATCTCAGGTCCTTTTACCAAGGTAGTAGCTTAACAGGATCCAGGTGACTTCTGCTATTGTCTTGAATATGCTCTTTATTAGTTGGCGAGTGCCCCACTGCTCCTTTGAGCGCTGATGTTGCAGTTCTTTCTGGATCTGCTTGTGCAGCGTTTGTGTGCTCTGGGCTTAACATGGCGGGGTAGCCAGGCTCGGTATAAGGAGTGATGCTTCTCCCCCAACCTCTAAAGATGCAGCTTTCTGAGAGTATTTTTTGTGGGGTTAATGACGATCTCCATGTAGTCTTTGTGTCTTCACCCGCCAAGGAGTCTTTACGTCGGATTAATTCTATTTAGACCAAATCCGAAGTTGGTACTTCTGTCAAAGTTGGTATGTGAGACAGCAGGCGGAGTATGTTCCCTCGATTGAGGATGTCGCGTGGACCTTTTGATATGTATTCTAGTATGAACCAGAGGGTGTTGGCTTCCCTGCCTGAATTCCCAGTCGGGGTATTCTTGTGGTTTTTTGAGGGCTGGATGATAGTCTTATTACCGGATGCTCCTAGTAAGGCTAGGTGTCTGATGTCTGCCGTGTTTTCTTCTCTGTTTTGGTTATTTAGGATGAGTTCGGTTCCGGGTGGTTGACCCATGTTTCCCTGCTGGAGGGTTCCCAAGCTGTTCCGGTTTGGCTTTGGGAGGACCGGAGCTTCCGACCTCCCTTGAATGCTTGGTTGTGTGGTGGAATCAGTTGGTGTTTTACTTGTGCTTATGGGATAAGTTTTGCTTACCTTTGTTTTGCAATGTATGTCTCCAATACAAGCACATTTACAGCCTGTGCAATCGGCCTATCCTCTTCAGCAACTACAGCAATACACTTACTAACCCTGTCCACAACACCAGGAAAAGGAGTACCAACATTATAATAATAAGTGCTTATGTCCATCCAAAAAGGAAAACTAAGGCAGCAAAGAACCTGAGCGTCTTCCTGGATGCAGGCATAAGCGAAGAGGCAACAACAGACATTCTCACCGAGGACCTAAAGCTTAATCTAATGGGCTCCTCTACAGCGATGAAGTGTCCTTCCATAACTCAATCTAAAACATTCCACTGCAGGAGAAATCCCCACCAGGTTGCTCGACCAAAACCGGTAAGTGCCTACTTGAGGACCTCAAACACCTCAACCTCAAAGCAATTAATGGCAGATCTGTTGGCGAGAACCCTCCTGCAATCACTCACTATTCGTCAACAGTAAATACTATACTAGACTACACTATTGTCTCCTTATCTCTATTCCACCTAATTTCTTCATTTCAGCTAGGCGATAAAGCGGACAGCGACCACTGCCCTCACAAAATCATACTCTGAACATACATGCCCACGTTCGATTGGTCTCGGACCCTCCAAGAATCAGAATTTACAACCAACTGCAGAAGAATTAAATTTGCACAAGCGCCACACTCCATTTTGAGTCACGGGTCGGATCAAGCGAAACTGAGAAATGGGAGAACTTCACTACAACAATGATATCCTATGCCGTTCTGATCAAATCAAGGGCCCCACAGAACCACAGTAGCATAACGCACAAGTCAAAATCACAAAAAAAGGAAATTAGGCTCATCAAAAACTCAATCTATCGCACGTTGAGACACCTCTGATACAATCTAACCGACAAAAGTCACTTAGCAGTGCCATGAAAGCAAAAGGTGCAGTTGAGGAGACAAAAATGGGAAGTTAATAAATCCAAAGAATGAGCTCTCGGCAAAACTACAAGCCGATACCAAACAGCGTGATAGCGCAAGATTCTGGGGAACAATAAATAGCTTCATCAGTCCCTCACATGAGGGAATCTCATCCAATATCTCCGATGAAGACTGGGTAAGCTACCTCAGGATCCATTCCCATCAAGAAACCAAACCCCTGGCTATGGAATCCAAAAACATAATCAACTCAGGAGGTGTGCCACCGGACATCCACCAGGCAGAACGCAGTGCTCCAGAACTCAAATCATCTGGGGAACACTTGCCAATTGATGTATCTTTAAACAGCAAAATCAGGACAATCAACCGGCAAATAGGGAAGGTAAGGAGAAAGGGGGCCCTTTGTTCTGTACAAACAAGAGCAGACCACTGGGCCAAGGCTCTCGAACCTCTCTTCACGAGATAAGGTTGCTGGGCATACTTCCGGGCTCCTGGAGAGGATCAATAATCTCCCGAATCTTTAAGTCAGTTGATAAATTCTCGCCAAAACACTGCCGACTAGTGGCACTCCTGGATATAGAGGCAACATTCTTTGCGGGAAAACAATAAGAAGAGCTCCAGGCTTGGGCTGTCGAGAAATCAGTTATTCTCCTAAACCAAACTGGTTTGCAAAATCCGTCGGAACAACAACAAACATCCTAGCCATGGCAATGCTAATCGACAAGGCAGAATCAACAAAAATGCCATTACACCTAAGCTTCATTGATTATAGGGCTGCCTTTGATCATGTAAATCCCAACAAGATGTGTGCTAAACTGGCGAGCTGGGGCATACCACAGACCCTGCTGAACCTGATAATTTGCACACTGACACATGGGTCCAGATAAAGCTGGGTGACGGATCCTTTCTGTCAAGTTGCATACCAACTGAGAAGGGGCTCAAACAGGGATGTGTTTTATCCCCCACCCTGTTCAACCTGTTTCTTGCTGACCTCGTTCTGGCACTGAACGCCTGTAACTCACATGCACCAAGATTAGGAGGCTTAGTACCACCATGCCTCCTCTACGCGGACGACATAGTCCTGATCAGCCACACACAAGTTGGTCTACAACATCTCCTCACCACCACGCAGGAATACTCCAAGGTCAACGGCCTAACCATCAACCTGGAGAAAAAGAGGACTATAACAATTAGGAAAAACCTAAAAACAAATCCGCAGCTTGGTTCTGGGGCAGCACACACATCGAATCTGGACCAGAATATAAATATATAGGAGTCATTTTTGATAAAGGCAGTCACTTCACGGTCCAGAAAATGTGCATTAGACGCAAAAGCCTCGCCCTGGCAGTCTCATTAAAGGACCTTAACTCCAAACTGAGTGGCCCATCGATACTGCCTACTGCCCCTGGCACAAGTGGTACGAGCCAAACTTTTACCAATAACTGCCTAGGGCAGCGAAGCACAGAGGGGAAGGGATTCAAAAGTACTGGAAAGAACAGTTACAACCGCGTACAGGATCATTCTCGGCCTGCCCAAATACACCTCGCCTGCGCAGATCAGGCTAGAATTTGGCATACAGAAACAGTCCCTGGCAAGACAAGGGGCGTATATTATCACCTGGGACAAAGTCCAGAAAGCCGTACCAGGAACTCTCAATCACTATCTGTGGAAAGAGTTACAACTACAAGACGCTTCTCCCGCTCCAAAATATCTCAAAAGCAGCCTGATCAACATGGGACTAAACCAGCTCTGGCACACCTATTAACAATACCATATTCAAACAAGCATTGGCATAGCCAATAGGTCTCGCTTTTAGGACCTTCGAAGTATTTAGTTATGCAGCACAATATCCTTGGTGCAACCACATCAACTGTTGCGTGGCTAAACACTTATAAGGTCCCGAAGGCGAGACCTATTGGCTATGCCAATGCTTGGTGTGGTTGTGTGTGTGTGGTTGTGTGTGTGTGGGTGTGTGTATGTGGTTGTGTGTATGTGGTTGTGTGTGGTTTTGTGTGTGTGGTTGTGTGTGGTTTTGTGTGTGTGGTTGTGTGTGGTTGTGTGTGTGGGTGTGGTTGCGGGTGCCGTTGTGGGTGTGAGGATGTGTGGTTGTGTGTGTGTTTGTAGTTGTGGTTGTGTGTGTGTTTGTAGTTGTGGTTGTGTGTGTGTGTGTGTGTGTGTGTGGTTGTGTGTGTGCCTGTGCGCGGTTGTGTGTGTGCCTGTGCGCTTCATTTGAGCTGGTAGTCGCAGATGGTGTCCACTTGCTCTCATTTTTGGGGACCGGAACTTCTTTTTAAACATCAGAGTGTGATTCTGAATGATAAGAGAGAAAGACAGAAAAGGGTGAAAGGAGGAGAAAGAGAAAGGCAGAAAAACAAAAAGGGAGAAAGAAGGAGAAAGGGAAGACGGAAAAACACAAAGGGAATAAGAAGGATGAAGGAAAGACAGAAAAACAAAAAAAGGGAGAAAGAAGGAGGAAGGAAAGACGGAAAAACACAAAGGGAGAAAGAAGGATGAAGGAAAGATGGAAAAACACAAAGGGAGAAAGAAGGGTGAAGGAAAGACGGAAAAACACAAAGGGAGAAAGAAGGAAGGAAAGACTGCGAAACAGAGAAAGGGGAACACGAAGATGAGACACTGCAAGAGTCATAGAAAGGTGCAGGGAGTGTCTGGTGGTGGATGCAAAAGGCATGAGGTGGAAGCACGACATCTTCGGCGCCCCAGCTGCATGGCGGCGGGCTTTGCAGAAAAACTTTGGGTCCAGGCACTTATTCATTTACAAATGAATCACTGTCCAAAACGTGTACCTTTTATTATAAATTTTCCTTCCTAGTATCACAAAAAGTGTATTTATTTCATGCCATTTACCATAAGAACATATACAGTTTGACTTGTAAAAAATGCACTTTTTAAGGTTTCTTCTAGGGAATGCAAATGGTATGTTTCCGGTGCATAGTTTATATTTTAGGACCCTCAGGAGGCATACTATAACCTCCCTTTGGGGTCAGAGAAATTCAGTGTAACCAGGGGCCCCCAGAATTAAGCAACTCTGCAACCTTTTTCTGCAAAATTATGGATTTCTTGCCATCATCTGCATAGTTTGTAGATTTTAACAAAAAAACTAAAGTTTGTGGCTTGGTCGGTTTAAAAGTGACCAAAAACTACCCCCCGTGTTGCGGAGCCGTGATAGACCATTTATCACGCAAGGGAAGGTCACCTTTTATTTGATGATTACTGTATTAAGGTGTTAAACTGACATTAATGACTGTAAACTGATATTTATGCGGTGAAACCTTTGCCCATACAGTTCTATTAAAAAACGAAATAGTTAACTAAATCAGTGCTTCCGAATGTGCTGCATTACATTGCATAATTTGGCAACCCTGCTGGACCTTTTGTTTTCCACTGCTGCATAATTCCGCTGGCCCAGATTTAATCTCAGCTGTAGTCCAGGGTAACCGCATAATATTATTCTCTATTGCCATCAAGAGATCCTGGTGGCATCATAAACCATAAAAATGATGCCCCAGTGACTTGTATATGTTACCAGAATCCCAAGGGTTCTATTCCATGCTACTTATTATCAAAGCCACTGGAATTATGCGGTGGGGGGGGGGGCACCAAAATATGCAAGACGGTTAACTAAATTATGTGGGAAGAAAAGACAAATTATATGGTATATTGCAGCACTTTTTTACTTTATTATTTTGTAATTTTTAAACATGGTAATATTGTCTGTGCAAAGATTTTAGCTTATTAGTACCATTTTAAGAACAAATACATAAATAAGCAACTGCAAGGTGACCAGCTAATCTTTGCAAAGGGCCTTTCCCTGAGTACAAATACTCATCGCCACGTTTTTAGTAACTTTGGATCTGTTTGAGCTAGAAACTTTTTTTTTTCATTTAAAATCTATTGATTATGCAGCAGATGACGGACTGCGTGACAAATGAGGAAAATCCTCAATTATGTGGAAAAATCTGCAGCCCCAAATTTGCAGAATTCTAGTGTCCCTGCTTATAAGTATTTTTATAGTGCATGTTTATTTTGGGGCAATTAGTTTCAAAAGAATGTTGTTGTTTTTCAAACGGGAATATTTATTGAAATCACTAAGTGAAATACTCAACTATAATGTTTAACTGTCTGAAATAAATAGAAGGGGAACAAACTTATTTAAGAACCTAGAGTGGAATATTTGGACATGGCCAGCCAATCAGAATGCTCCCTTTGGTGGCTATATCTAATGTTACAGGCCCGCAAAAGGAGCATTCTCTGCTTGGCGGCTTCCAGTGTGCTCCCTCTGGTGTGCTGTGGCCTTCTTTGGTGAGAGTGAATCCCAGTAAGCCAAAAAACAATTAGAAAAAAGTTTGTTTACATTTTTCTCCTTTTCTTTGGCTGGTTTGACTTCCCTCTCCCCGGCTGTTTTCTGCAAGGAGCAGCGAATGGGATCTGATTGGAATTAGAATTTTCAGGTTTAGTTTACTTTTTGTGAATATAACGGTTAAACAATTGACAATAGTAAAGCACTGTGGAGTGCTGGTTTATGTTTCTCATTATGACAATGAGTCCCATATTCCACAGCGACCCATGAAATATTAAATATTTTCCAATTTCACATGGACACACAAGATGTTTTCTATATATATCAGGGGGCAATGTAAAACATGTGTGTTTATATCAGTGCATTTTGTACAGTAGCAGCACCCAAACACACATGTAAGAAACGTGTATGTGTGCAACAAAATAGGTTTTTAAAAAATCATACATTTCTGGAAGTAATTCACTAGCATGACCTCATTCCTATAGATTAGTTTTTTAAATCCGTTTTTTTCCTACTGAAAACAACCAAACCTTTGTATGTGTAGAATATGCAGTCACAATAGATAATTCAGAAGCAATGCAAACATAAATCATAACTAACAGTGGCAAAGACAGTAGGTCGCATTGGATAACGGCCTCTTTACATTGGCAATGCTTTTTGTTGTTTTTGTTGGAATTCTGACAGCCATCACCAATTTAAAAAATAAAAAATAAACCTTCGTTAAAATTAAAAAATAATGTTGGTCGCAATAAGCACACATTGCCACAGTGGTTCCTGGCACAGAACGGAACCTCTGTGGGCAGATGTGCTTTTTATGAAAAAGTAGAATACTGCCACTCACAGTGACGCTGCTGACCCGGACAATGCTAACTTCTTCTAGCAGTGCTAGTGGTAATTAAAATCACAAGGAGAAGTGTGTGTGTGAGCCACTACTTTTGTTAACAAGTGACGAAAAGGGAGGAGGGAGATGCGAGCAGAGCATCAAAGGGCTGGGAGAGAAGGGAGGGGTGAATGAGAGGAGCAAGTGACGAAAAGGGAGGAGGGAGATGCGAGCAGAGCATCAAAGGGCTGGGTGAGAAGGGAGGGGTGAATGAGAGGAGCAAGTGACGAAAAGGGAGGAGGGAAATGCGAGCAGAGCATCAAAGGGCTGGGCGAGAAGGGAGGGGTGAATGCGATGGGCGAGAAGGGAGGGGGGAATGAGGGGAGCAGCTGTGTGCACGTGCACGCCATCATGCACTCAAGCTTGTAGCCAGCAAAACCATGTGGGCAGCACTTCCAAAATCCCCTTTACTAAAAGTCGAGCAACAGCGCATGCGCTGTTCTAGGCTCGACCTCAAAACTGGTATGGAAAATGGTCAAGTATCTCTCGTGGATTGAGGGCAAGACATCGCTCTCAAAAAGGGCTCACGGTTGGATGACTTATGAGCACCTACATAGTCCAAGCTCCTCAGAACTATTTCGACCTGGGGTATGCCAAAGTCACTAAAATCAAGTTCTTGAAGCACCGACTTGGCCTTTACCCTGCATACAGCATCTCCCTCACTGGATCAAGGAAAAAGCACGTTCGACCTGCGGCTGGTGTGGCTTAGCACCAGAAGACCTGCTGCACCTCCTATGCACATACAAAGATTTTCTGGAACGACGGAAACAGGTACTGAAACTTCATTGAAATCAACAAGGGATACACACTCTGAGACAAGCAGTGCTAGCCTGCTTTGCACCGGGAGACCCACAGTTGAACTTGCTGTCTGGTGAAATTCCTGAGACTGGTGGAAAAAAAAAGCCAGAATAACGGATGTGTACTCGATCAAGGAAAGTCTCTTTGGAACAATCTTAAACCTCCCCAACAGCAAGCACTGGGCCCGACGATGCACTACTTCAATCTAGTAATCAAAGTAAAGTTCTTCCAAGCGAAATGCCCATGCTCGCAAAAGCGCAAAGGAAACAAAAGAAGTTTCAATTGACCTTTCAAACACGAAAACTACAAATCTGTGCACTCGAAATGTTTGTAATACTGCTTGCCCTCAAAGCACTGGGCTCCAACAATTATGCAGTAAGGAATATGCTACTTACCAGTATGCATCTGTTTTTGGCATGTAGAGCTGCAGATCTACACACTTGTGCATAGATCGCCATCTGGTGTTGGGCCCGGATGTTTGCAGTTTGTTTTTCCTCTTGGAAAGTCTTTGGAAGTTACGAGTTCGGTGGCTCCTCCCTTGGATCGTATTGCGCATGGGCTTCGGCTCCATCCTAAGATTGTTTTTCGCCAGCAGGGAAAGATGGAGCGTAGTAATAACAGTGAAGATGCCTATGTGTGTGTTATCTAAATAAGATAAGCTGGAACAGATGCAGGTAGCAGGGGAGGCGGGTGGGCGGGTGTAGATCTGCAGCTCTACATGCCAAGAACAGATGCATACTGGTAAGTAGCATATTCCGTTCGAGGCATATGAGCTGCAGATTACACACTTGTGCATAGATTATATAGCAGTACCCACCGTTAGCGGCGACCACCCGCATCTGTTGCAGAGGTTTGAAATAATGTTTTGAGTACAGCCTGGCCCACACTAGCTTGTTGCTTAGTTTGCACATCTACACAATAGTGTTTGGTGAAAGTGTGCGGTGTTGACCATGTAGCTGCTTTGCAGATATCATCTAATGGGATGTTCCCTAGAAAAGCCATTGAAGCCCCTATTATACGTGTAGAGTGAGCTTTAGGGGGAGCGGATAGCGTTCGTTTTGCTTTATAGTAGCAAATTTGAATACATTTGACAATCCACCTAGCTATCCCTGATTTGGAGATGGGGTTGCCTTTGTGTGGTGGAGAGAAAGAGACAAACAGTTGTTTGGTCTTACGGAAGGGTTGTGTTCTTTCGATATAGTAGAGTAAGGCTCGTTTTACATCTAGTGTGTGAAGAGCTCTTTCTGCAACAGTTTGTGGTTGTGAGAAGAATACTGGTAGTTCTACAGATTGGTTTAGGTGAAAATGAGAAATGACTTTGGGGAGGAATTTTGGGTTGGTACGGAGAACCACCTTATTATGGTGCATTTGTAGAAAAGGTTCTTGAATAGTAAATGCTTGTATCTCACCGACCCTTCTGAGGGAAGTGATGGCTACAAGAAAAGCGGTTTTCCATGTTAGGAATTGAAGTTCACATTTGTGTAGGGGTTCAAAAGGAGGTCCCATTAGTCTGGTGAGAACAATATTTAAGTTTCACACAGGTGAGGGTGGCACTCTGGGGGGAATTATTCTTTTAAGGCCTTCCATGAAGGCTTTAATGGCGGGTACTCGAAAGAGTGAGAGATGTTGCCTGTTGAGTAGGTAAGCTGCTATGGCTGCGAGGTGTAGTCGAATGGACGTATAGGCTAGATTGCACCTTTGTAGGTGGAGTAAGTAGCCTATGATGTGTTGAATGGACACATCTAGTGGATTGATAGTGTTGTTATGACAATCGATAACAAAACGTTTCCACTTGGCGGCGTAGCACGCTCTAGTGGTAGGGCGCCTAGCTTCCTTGATGACGTTCATACAGTCAGGAGGGAGATTTAGGTATCCAAATTCTAGGATTTCAGGAGCCAGATCGCAAGGTTGAGCTGAGCTGGGTCCGGGTGTCTGATCTCTCCATGGTTCTAGAGTTATTTTTTAGTTGCCTCAAGTCTGTAAAGGCAATTTTTTAGCAAACATAATTGTGCACCTGTTCTTTCATTATTATCATGTGTATTAATGATTTTATTGGTTGACTTATTGTATTGCAATGGTTTTTGAGAACTATGCCAATAAAAATAAACCTAAACCTAAGGTTAAGTAAAAGCAGGGTATTGTACACTACAAAGACTTTCTTTGAAGTTTGCCTACTTCAAAGGTAGAAACTGGTATAAGTACTGGAGCTGTGACACCATAGCTTCAGAGCACTTCTGGAGTAAAGGATATTTTGCGAAGAAAAAGAGCTGGAGAAGCTGTCAGGAGGGACTGCCAGTTTGCTGTTCTGATTTTGCTGTGTTGGACTGTTGCTTCTGTCTTGAGAAGTGAAAGGACTGCTCCCAAGGTTCTCCAAAGGCTTGTGTGTGCTTGCCTCCTGTTAAGAAGCCTCAGGGCCATCAAAGACTTCATCTGCAACCCCTGAACTCTACTGCTGGGAGATCTGATCTGCCAAGTGGTGCCAATTCCAGTTCTGGGCCCTTGGAGGTGGTTTGGCTGCTAAATAACCAAGAACTTCCACGCATCAACTCTCAGTACCTATTTTCCCTGATGCAGCACTGCCGTGCGGTTGAAAGATCAATGCATAGCCGCAGTGCGGCTGAAGAATTGGCGCAGCGCCTGCTGTGTGGCTGAGAGATCGCCACAGCCCGAGTACCAAGCACCGTGTCATGGACATTTGACGCCCGCCCCGACTTTGGTGCAGCGCTGACTGTGCAGCTGAAGAAATTGATGCATCACCTGCTTGGTGGCTGGGAAATCAACGCAGTGCCTGTTCCGCTGCCACCGCATCGACCCAGCGTGTCTGGATTTTCAACGCATTGTCCCTGAGTGCCAAGTTCTTTATCGAATAGCCTAGCATAAGGAACTGAGGCTACGTGTCTGGAGATCGAAGCATCACCTTCCCTCGCACTAAGGAATCGAAGCGTCACCTCCCCTGACAGTAAGGAATCAACGAATCACCTCCCCTGCTCTTCAGTAAGGAATCGACGCATCACCTCCCCTGGCAGTATGCAATCAACGCATCACCTCCCCTAGGAGTAAGGAACCAATCCATCACCTCCCCTGGGTGTAAAGAAATTACATTGCTTTGTTTTTCTGGTGCCTCATCTCCCCTGTGCCTGTTTTCGTCTTTGATTTGACGCACCCCAGGTACTTTGTGCTAAAAGTGACGCATTCATAGATTTCTATGAACTGAACTGTTTTGAACCTTTTAAAAGTGATATCTTTATATGTTGAATTTTTGTCGTTTTGGTTTTATTCAGATAGATATTGGTTATTAAGTAGTGTGGTGTCATTTTGTAGTGTTTTCACTGTGTTACTGTGTGTGTTAGTACAAATGCTTTACACATTGCCTCGGAGACAAGCCTGATTGCTCGTACCAAGCTACCAAGGGAGGTGAGCAGGGGTTATCTTAGCTGTGTGGCTCCCTTACCCTGACTAGAATAAGGGTTCCTACTTGGACAGGGTGCACACCTCTGCCAACTAGAGATCCCTGTGTGAAAGTGCCATCTTTCTTGCATGATATGCCCCACCTTTTTGCTGAATTGCTGATATACTGTGACTGAGTGTGCCCTGGGCTCCTGCCAATCAGGTACCCAGGGCCTATGTTCCTTCCCTAAAACTGTGTTGAAGCCTGAACCCTGGTAAATGGTACACTAGGTACCCAGGGTCTTGTGACCAGAGAAGGCCCCTAAGGGCTGCAGCACTTATTGTGCCACCCTTAGAGGCCCTGTACCCTGACAGACACACACTGCCCTTGCAGGCTGAGTGTCTGGGTGCAAAACAAAACAGAGAGCCGACATGGCACACATCCCTGTGTGCCATACCCACAACACACACTGCCCTGGCATACATCAGCCACCCCTCTAGCTGGGTGCCCTATGCCAGTTGTGTGGGCACAGGTGCATGAGCCCTGTGCCCCTACAGTACCCAGGTCCATTCCTGGGCACTGTAAGTGTAGTGCTGCCATTTAAGAGTATATTGTGCTGTGAGATCGTCAACACGAACTCCACATCACCATGATGGCTACACTGAAGACTGACAAGTTTGGTATCAAACTTCTCAGCACATTAAACCCGCACTGATGCCAGTGTGAGATTTAATGTACAATGCACGACAGAGGGCATCTTAGAGATGCCCCCTGAACCTAACCTACAATCCACATCTTGTCTGAGGGGCTGCCTAGGCTGCCACACAGCAGACATGTTGCTGGACACCTGGGTAGAGAGCCATCCGCTCTCCTGGGCCTGCAACAATGCACATCCTGGGCGAGGTACTAGGTCTCCTCCCCTAGGATGAGCAGGGAAGCTTCAAAGGCATGCCGCCTTTGTGAGCTTCTCCAGGCCACTTGCTGTACTCAGCAACTGGCCCCTACCGGTTCTGACCCCCACTATGGCAGGAAGACTGGCTGGAAACCCCAAGGAAGGAAAGGGCGTGAGCCAGCCTCTGCCAACCCCACCCCTCAGGTGGGGAGGCGAGGTGAAGCACATCCCCGGGCTCTCGCCATCTCGTAGATGGGAAGCCCTGCCCAATCAGGACTAGGCTACTGCTCAGGAGAGTGGCAGGATAGGGGGTGTACCCATCCCAGGGAGGGGACCCATTGGTCCCTGCCCTTTACCTACCAGTAATGCCCCTAGTATTTAGGGGCACCCTGAACCTTCCTTCCTCAGATCCAGATTCTGAAACAAGAAAGAAGAACAAGGTACAAGAAGACCTGCCGTGCAGCTGCTAACAAGAGGAAGACACCAACTGATTTGGCCCCAGCCCTACCGGCCTGTCGACCCTCGAACCTGCTCCTGCTAAACCCCGGCATCTCCACTGGTCAGCAACCTCAAAAACCCTGGAGGACCTGACTGCCTTGTGACTCTAACTACCTGGGACACCCACGAGGAGTGGTACTGCTCAAAGCAAGTAACTGACCCCTGGCATCAGCGAACCCTGCACACTCTGCACCCGCCAAGCCTGGCCTGTGCTGGAGTGAACAAAGACCACAAGGACGTCCCCACGGTGTCTGTGACGCCGAATCCAGCACCCAAGGACCCACCTCGACGCTCCTGACGGCGCCTGCAGCCTCAGAACCAGGCACCCCTCCAACCGCGACCAGCAGAGGGTAAGATTTCCCGACACCAAAAGGCACCCCTGCACCCGGTGTCCTGCAGCCCCCTGTGCCCAACTCCTGGGTGCCTACCTATTCTCCAACTACCCAACTTACCTCTTGAAGTGGTGGTGGCACCTGAAGAATCTTCGTCCCAGAGCTTGCAGCCTTTGTTCGTCTTTGAGTTTCTCCATTTAAATCCATTGAGTGCCCGACAGCTCAAAAGCACCCTGCACCCAGCCGCCCGAGTGCCCCTGGCAGTGCAACCTCTACTCTAATCTACTTGCCCATTTGCTCTGAGCAAGTGACCAGGAGCCCAGCTCCCACAGCCGCGTGGCCTGCTAGTCAGCAGCAACCAACCAAAGGCCCCCTGCCTCCTATAGGATAACATTGGGCCTAACTCACTCTGCACCCGGCTGCCCCTGTGCCGCTGAGAGTGTAACAACTGTACCTACCTGACCCTGGGAGACCCCCGAGTCTATGCCCAGAACCTTAACTCTGCCAGTCGAGTACTTACCCAAATGCCAATAACTCACTTTTCTTTCATAGTGTAACATTGACTGGTTTCACTTGGAAATTCTTCCAAGTGTCGAGTTTTGAAACTTTAAAATATTCATCTAAAATCAGCCGAATTATGAAAACGAATTTACTCACCTGTTATCAAGAGAGATCCCAGTGCTGGATCTTGGTGCCTAGCACTGACCCTGAAAAGTAATTACAACCGTACTTACCTATAACTTTATTTTCCTTCCATAGGATAACATTGCCTGGTTTTCACCAGAAATTCTTCTAAGTGTCAACTTTTAAAATACAATAAAATTCCTTAAAAATCACAACTGTAACCAAAACATTTTTACTCAACTGTTTACAGATGTCCCAGGACTGAATCTAGGATCCAGTCCTGTGGTAAGAAAAGTAATCCAAAAAGTAATCAATTGCATTTAACTAGAAATTCCCATTGAGCTCAATGCATAATTGTGTTTGAAATTGTGTTGCCTATTGCAACAACTGTACCTATTGCATTCAAAAGTCTATTGCCCATTGAAAATATTTATCTAAAGCATCTCATTCGGAGAAAGTATATTTTGATACCTATTGTTGGTTCTAAGATAAAACTATATAATTTTATACAAAACCATTGGCCTAGAGTTCAATTCTTGAGTGTGTGAGACCATTTGCTGACTGAGTGTGTACAACAAATGCTTTACACTGTCCTCTGATACTGCCTTACTGCTCGACCAAGCTACCACTTTAGAGAGTAAGGTTATATCTAACTTTAACCTCTGCCAAACCTCTGGGGACTATGGACTCTGTGCACACTGTAACTATTTGGGAACAGAAAATACAGAGCCACTTTCTTACAATCCCCATTTCGAACACCGAAGAATATGGTAGTATGTAAAACCCTGACTGTGCTCATATGAGTAATGTATAAAATGAAATTGGTTTTACTCAGGACTATACACAACAGAAATGTAAGAAGGAATATTAGAAACGAACAATACAATCATAATGATACGAAGAATATGAAGTAATCGAAACTTACGTGCCCTGTACCCTCTTTTGAAGTTCAGCGACAAGTCGTGTATCGAGTTCACAAGCAACTACCTGCAACAACAACAACAAAAAAGGCTGTGGTTTACCTGCAAAACATAACTGCATTGTGAAAGAAGCACATGATGTTGTTCACTTCAACAGCTGCCACTGACCAGCATTTTTTTGTTCTGCTCAGTCCTACAAACAAGAGCGATGGGCTATTAAAAACTGTCAAACGTCTGTAAGCATCAAGTATTTATGAACTAAGGGCATCTTACCCTTCAATCGAGTGCCAAGTGTAGTCACTAAAAGGCAGGCACTACTGTTTATTTAAAGTCTTGTGGTTACGCGGAGAAATCACACTAAAACCTGATCACTGGCTCCACTAAACAAAAAGATTATTAGCAAGAATCAAAGATGAATAAAGATACCAGGATATGTTAACTTCTCTATGCTAAGTCCATATAGTCACTGAGATCAGAGGATTATAACAAAGCTAAACAAAAAGGCTAACGTGATAAACTATTAAGCAAGAGCTGCTCAACCAAGATAACATAATTGGCATAATCTGCAAACATGAAATACTAATCCTAGCTCTAACGATGGCATGGTATTCTTTCGATTTCACAGTATCCATGGTTGAAACACTGCATGAAATGGCCGAATGATATAAAAACAAGGACTGACAAAGCCTATAGGCACTGGTGTGAGTGAGTGAGAGTGAGAGTGAGAGTGAGAGTGAGAGTGAGAGAGAGAGTGAGAGAGAGAGAGAGAGAGAGAGTGTGTGTGTATGAGAGTGAGTGAGTGAGCGAGCAAGTGAGTGTGTGTGTGAGAGAGAGTGTGTGTGTGTGAGAGAGTGAGAGTGAGAGAGTGTGAGTGTGTGTGTGTGTCTGATTGATTAGTGTAGGCATGGAAGGTTTTATGAAAGGGTGGATGCAAAGGTTACACGAATCTTACAAACTGAAGCCTCAGACAGTAGCAGTGATGATGATAAATGCCAAGCACAGCCAATGTTATGCCAACGTTGGTTTGAGACTTTTACTCTCCCACTTTGGATTGTGAAGATGTTCTGTACTTACCCCTTATCCTCTCCATCCTTCTATGACCCTGTTCAAGAACTTATTGTCATCTCAATAAAGTTCATGGAGATTGGCCCTCATGGACTGCTTGACAGTAGCTCCAAATCAGTCTATCTTGCCCTGTTCACAAATTTGACGACACCCGAGTCCTTCGTTCATTTCTAGCACCCAGACCCCTGCACTGAGTACTTCGTTAGTTTCCACCCTTTGGTGTGCATGGGCGGGGCTCAGGCTCGGACATACACCTTATACCAGGCGTGCCGGGCCCGGGATGAGCTTGTTTCCCTTCCCGGTTGCACGAACTGGCCTCGAGAAGTGAGTCTTAAAGGTAGGCAGGGGGTCTCGTTTGCCAGCAGCTCTTTTCCTCTACTTGTTCCTTCCTTGCGTTTCCCTCTTGCAAGCGCTGCGCGGTGAGCTCAGATTCCTGCCCTCAGGGTCTTTACCTTCCAGCCGAGCAGCACCAGACCGGGACTACTACTCAGAGTCCTCTCGACCTAGGGGATTGATTCACGGATGGGGGTCCCTGCGGTTGATATCCCAACCACGACCCGGGACTGTCAAGGCAGGGCGTGATATGCCGCATTAACACAGGGTCATTACGCTGTAGTGAATGAGCCACTTTTGTGGTCTGACACCCTATGATGACCCTCAACCACCACCATTTTGTACTGACTTAAGTGTGTTATGTTGCCCTAGCCTTAATGTAGGATGGGCTTGCATATGCCCGCTTCTCTTCTGCCTTTTAGTGGAATAGTCTTTCCAAGAATAGAAGATATGGGATGTTGAGGTGCAGTGTTGTGGGTGGTGGTGCACACATGTGCTCAATGTTGGATACTGAGGGATTAAGTGTATAATGTTATCTGGGTTAGGCGAATTATGACTTTGACCTATTGGCTTTGACGTGGTCTAATGTCATTCTGTTTTCTGACTTTACCTTGCTTTATGGCAGTGCTGACTTTTGCCTTTGACATGTTCTCATGTCATCTTGCTTTTCAATTTCATCTTGCTTTGGGCCTTTCTGTGTGCATGGCTTAACTAACTCCATTTTCATGCTGAAGCCATTTTCTGTGCCTGCACGAAGCTGCGGAGGTAAAGAGGGCATGTTTTGCTTTCCTCCTGTTTTTTCACACTTTACTGACTAGAGAGAACTGGTTCTTATCAGAGGAATGTACAGGGTTTGTCTCGGAGCCATAGCAAAGGCCTGATCAACCGTTGCGGTGGCCTTGGAGCAGGCTGGTACGGGCTCTCATGAGAACGGGGGGGCGAGGCTTGCTAGAATCTTCGCTGTGTTTGAATTTGTATTAAAAAGGGGAGCCTACACTGGCCTGGTGGAAGTTCACGCTGTGGAGCAGACGTGCTGTCACGGAAGAGTGGAGGCTGGTGTCACCTCTGAGCTTTCGCCCGGTTCAAGCAATGGACTCCCCTTGAGCGAAGTGGGGTAAAATGATGGAGCAGTAGGTGCGGTGTCTCCGCTACCAACTGTCTCTTGATTCTTCACTGATTCTCTCCTTTCCTTCTTATTTTCTGATTCTTATATCCATACATATATATTTCTACATATATATTTGCCTTGATTGTGTTTCAGTCATACTATTGATATGTTAGAGTCTGCTATGATAGGTGCATTTGGCTTACCGTGTGGTGCTATTTACTAATAAATACATCCCAGATATACCAAATCGTCTTTTCCTTGTAGCAGGAGGCGTGGAATCTTCTTGGCCAAGTATTCTGTTGTAGAAGGATGGGTGAATTCCTTTCTAGCAGGTAATTGTGTTATAGGAAGTTGTTCTACTCCTGGCAAGTGATGTGCAAAGTCTGTGTATATATTGTTTTCTTGCCTTGCCTTTGGGGGAGTGTTGAAAGTTTGCCCACCTTAGGAAGTGCTGTGTATATGTTATATTCAATAAGTTTGGAACTGATATTCTCTCCCTGGGAAAGTGACGGTACATACCTTAGTCCAGGGGAGTTCTGAGCATTACATACGCACTGCTCAGTAGGCTTAGAATCCCTGCATTTAGGTTATTTGCCGGTTGGCCGAGCAGCTTTTGACTGTGATTATCAAGCCTTGCCGCTTCTTCCTACAGGGGCACCTGGCCTCATGCTATTATAATTAGGACTCCCCGTTTTCCATTTTTACAGATAAATACAGAGAGAAAACATTTATTTTCGCGTCTGTATTTATAAGCAGGATATAATGTGAAACAGGTACGTACTCTGGGCTGGTCTGATGTGGTCACAGTGGTATAGTTAAGAGCCCTAGAGCTTGGGTCAATAAGCACTGCTTATCAGAGCTCATGTGTTGGTTTGTGGATGTAAGGGTCCTTCATGTACAGATGTTGCAGACAAGAGTACCCGCGGGGCAAGCTATTGGGAAGTACAGCATAGTTATGTCCTGCTAGTTTGAAACAACCAGCTTGGTTGTTGCTTTTCAGCAGCTGTTCATTTTTTTTGTTTCTTTTTTAGAATGATGCAGTTTGGTTTCCATTTTATATCGTAAATCATCTTTTTCAAATCACATTGCACCAATAAAATCATAAATGTTACCATTTTTACCGATCCACATGAAAGTCTGAAAAAAATGGGTTTCAACTCACCATAAAAATGGAAATTGTTTTTTTTTTTAAATTCTTAATTCTGTCAGGACTAGAGGCAAGGATTATGCCATCCTTTCTTCACTCTATTGATAGCAGCCATTCAAAGTCAAAACAAACTATCATTCCCATGAACCATAGGGAATAAACATTAAAATCATAGAATGTCCACAGATAGAGTGTCCTCTTCAATGCACCAATCAGGAGTCCCCAGGGTATTGACAGTCCTCTGTTTGTGACTCCCCTTCCTCTTTCTTCGCTGCTTGCAGCCAAGATAAGTCACCTTTTGCTTACTGTTTGCTTACTGATTGTGGTATAATCTCATGTTTTGTTATGCGCTTATTTGCCTTTATCGCTTAGATGTGCGCTCATTACCTGGGTATTCTGCTGCAGCGCGGCTGTTCAGTGCGCGAATTAACGCGGTTTCCATTTCCTTCGCGGAGCGGTTGAGTGGAGCGCTCGCGCCAATTCAACCGGCGCGCTCCCCTTGTTGTTTCGTTGTTTTACTTGCGGCTTTTCTGTGTTTGGTTTAGCGCTCCGCCGCTACTCGGCGCTTCGCTTTAGCTGCGGGAGTCTCTAGCAACTCCCTAGCGGCTGTGGTTGGTGCAAGCTTGCGGTGGCTTCAAGACGCGGCGGGCGCGCTTGGGATTCTGATCATTCCTGAAGCGTCGGAACCCAGCGCTGCACCGCCGCTCGCGAGCCTGGTCTATTGTCTGCCTCATACGCCCCTGACAAGGGTCTGTACCTTGCCATTAGGCATTTCTTGCATGTTTAACGCCCCGTGAACGCCCGGTTGCTTGGGTCTGTACCTGCCATTAGGCAGCACTGCAGTGAGTGTTTCTGCTTGGGGGTCAGTATATTTAGGCCAACAACGCTTTGTAATATACAGAGTCAGTAACACAGTTTTGACTGCACGGACCCTTTTTAGGCAGACTGCCCATAATATTACATTTTGCTCCAGGGCTGTTTGGGTCCTAGGCTTCAAGCCTTTTCACTGCGAGTCCATATTTTGGCTGCTTCCCAGCCACCCTTACTAAGGATAGCCTCCTTTGCAAGTTTATTGGCCATTTGTTTGTTTCCCTTATACTATGGAAACCTCCCACGAGGACACCGTGCATGATGAGCAGTGGGAAGAGGACCCCCTGGGGGCTCATCCCTGGGGAGACGATTTCTATGATGCTGTTGATGAATCCATCCATTAAGCGGTGGAATTTGCCATGACTCCTTTGGAGGAACGGTTATCATGCAAAATTGACCAAGCTTGTGAAAAACTGGCCAGGGCCTCGCAGTCCTCAGCCTCTTCTCCCAATGACCCTGTCTCAGATGCTCATTCCCCTCCGCCTAAACGGGCTAGGGAAGCGGGGGCGAGTTCCGACGCTTTTGCTCGCCTTAAGCAGGCTTTCCTATCTAGTTGTGCTCCCCCTGCAAATCCCATTCTATACCTCCTCCAATACCTTCTACCTCCTCGGGCAGGGATCCAGATGACCAAGGGGACGCGGATGCCTCTCCTGAGGGGTTCCGTCCGTGGCTCCCTTCCAAGCCTCCTGCGGCTGACACAATCTTGTGTGCTGTTTACCACAAAGAGCCGCTCCTAGTTTGATAACCCAAACGAGTTACAGGAACGTCGTAAGTGTGGGCATCTCACAAAAAATTACGGACTGGTCTCTCACACCACCTGGTGTCATGCTTCATCATTGACCAGTCCTCACCCTCTAAAACCTTCGTTTGATAGAGGGCGGGCATACACTTGACGACAAGGATGCCCTTTCTAAATGACTGAGTGGGGGCCCGTGAGACTGTGAGTGAGGTTAAAAATCATTATAGTGGTCAGAAGTGATTTTAATGTGATTGACAACTATATGATATTAAAAATTATGTGTGACGGTGAATGGGGTAGTTAGTGTCCCCTAACCGTCTTGTGTGTGGTCAATGCCTCTCGTTCCCCCTCCACAGATCTAGTGGAGACTTTTTGTGTGCTAACAATCTTGTGTGCTGACATGCTGGATCCAGATGATGTTTTACACCCGAACTCCTCTGACTAGGCCCCCTCTGAAAAAGTCGCCCAGTATGTGGCCAGCAGGATTTGTCGTCCGCTGGAACCTGCTACTCGGAATTGCCTTAGGGCAGTGTTCCCGCCCTTCTTTAGAGGGGAAGGTAGCTGCTACTCCGGAAATTGACCCCAGAATGGCTACCTTCCTGCAAAAATTTGTTAAGGACCCTAAAAAGGGTATAGACCGGTCCTGGCGAGCCTGTCAGGATAATTTGTTGGATATCTTGGGGCAGAAATCCAAAATTTTGGATATGGCAGAGGAAGCCAAGGTTTCGGGCTCGTTAATCTCTCCGGAGCATCTCTCCTCATGGGCCCAACGAGTGGTGGTGTTCCTTGGAAACGCCAACTGCACGCTTTCCACAGAAAGACGCATGTCTCTTCTTATTGAAGTAGATCCCAAACTCGGGGACCTGGCGGACACTGAGGTGGGCCCTGTAGCTCAGGGTGGCCTTTTTGGTGAGCCCTTCATCAAGGAGCTAGGGAGGTTCGTTAACACCTTCACCTCCCTAGATAGGGCTCAAGTTTCCATCAGGAAAGTATTTCGACCTCAGGTTTTCAGGGGGGCCAGACGAGGTAAGGGCCGCTCATCCGGCCGTCCAAACCAGACCAGAGGACAAGGCTCCAACGAGGGACAATATCAAGATCAAGTCCGCTTTGGAAGCTTCTACCCCACCAAGGGCAGACGAGGCAAGAACAGAGGCGACAGAGGGGGAGGCAGCTCCATTTCTTCCGTTGAGTGTTCTCCCTTCTACAGTGGGGGGCCGTCTGGCGCATTTTTCCCCAATGTGGACTTCTATCACGGGGGATGCTTGGGTTCTACAGACAGTAAGGGGTTTTCATATCGAGTTTCAGGGAACCCCAACTAGGGCCTCCCAGACCACTTTGTTTTTCAGAAGTAGACGCGGGTTTGATCGACCAGGAGGTCCATGCCCTTCTGTCCAAAGGTCCAATAGAAGAAACAGTGTTGCATCCAAGAGGTTTTCTCAGCAACCTCTTTCTTGTAGACAAAGTGGATGGGGGTCAACGCCCGGTTATCAACTTGCGAGAGTTCAACGAGTGGCTGGTTTACCGCCACTTCAAGATGGAGGGGATCCATCTCCTTCGAGATATCCAGCGTCCTGGAGACTGGTTGGTGCGCCTCCATCCCATGGACGCTTATTTAGCGGTTTCCATCTTCCCTCCTCATCGCAGGTTCCTTCAGTGTCAGTGGCGCAGCAAAACCTACGAGTTCACCACCCTTCCTTTCGGTCGGTTCTCCGCTCCCTGGTGTTTCACCAAGGTCTTGAGGCCAGCAGTGGAGCGCCTGCGAGCGTCAGGCTTGAGACTCATTGTCTATTTAGACGACATTCTGCTGATGGCGCTGGATCCGAACACCCTGTCTCGACACCTGCAAACAGCGGTAGATCTTCTCCAGAATTTGGGGTTTGTGATAAACGAACACAAATCTACTCTGGTGCCCTCACAAAGAGTGGTTTTCCTCGGTTTTCTGATAGACTCGTGTGAGAAAGTGGCTCTGTATATATTGTTACCAAATATGTACAGTGTGTACAGAGTCCACAGTTCCCCAGAGGTTTGACAGAGGCTAAAGTTAGATATAACCTTACTCTCTAAAGTGGTAGCTTGGTCGAGCAGTAAGGCAGTATCAGAGGACAGTGTAAAGCATTTGTTGCACACACTCAGTCAGCAAATGGTCTCACACACTCAATAACTGAACTCTAGGCCAATGGTTTATATATAAAAAATATATGTTTGTTTTATTTTAGAACCAACAATAGGTATCAAAATATACTTTCTCGGAATGAGATGCTTTAGGTAAATACTTTTGCAATATGCAATTGGCTTTTGTAGAAAGTTACAGGTTGTTGCAATAGGCAACACAATTTCAAACACAATAATGCATTGAGTTCAATGGAAGTTTTAAGTTATTTGCAATAGATTACTTTCAGGATTACTTTTGTAATTCCAGGACTGGATCCTAGATTCAGTCCTGGGTCAGTTCTTAAAAACAAGTGATAAAAGTCGACTTAGTTGCGGTTATGATTTTTAGACAATATTTTGCTATTTTAAAAGTTGACAAAAGAAATTTCATAGAAAACAGTCAATGATTCCCTATGGAAGAAAATTCAAGTTGCAGGTATAGTATGTTCTCGTTACTTTTGTAATCCAGTACTGGGTGCCTAGACTCCGTACTGAGACCTCTATCTACAACAGGTAATTACGTTTTCACTGTTTGTACGATTTTTAAAGAATATTTGAAGTTTGCAAAAATCGACACTTAGAAGAAATTTCACAGAAAAACAGTCAATGATTTCCTATGGAAGAAAATTGGGTTACTGGTAAGTACGGTTGTGAATATTTTTCAGGGTCAGTGCTGGGCACCAAGATCCAGCACTGGGATCTGACCTAATAACAGGTGAGTATATTAGTTTTCGTTACTCTGCTGATTTTTGGTATATATTTTAAGTTCTGAAAACTCCACACTTAGAAGAAATTTCAGAAGAAACCAGTCAATGTTACCCTATGGAGAAAATTGAGTTTATCGGCTTTTGGGTAAGTACTCGACTGGCAAAGTTAAGGTTCTGGGCACAGACTAAGGGGTCTCGCAGGGTCAGGTCTCCCAAGGTCAGCGGCACAGGGGCAGCCGGGTGCAGAGTGAGTTAGGCCCAATATTATCCTATGGGAGGCAGGGGGGCCTTGGTTGGTGGCTGTTGACTAGCAGGCCACGCGGCTGTGGGAGCTGGGCTCCTGGTCACTTGCTCAGGGCAAATGGGGAAGTAGATAGGTGTAGAGGTTACACTGCCAGGGCCACTCGGGCGGCTGGGTGCAGGGTGCTTTGAGCCTTCGGGCGCTCAATCAATTTCAATGGGAAAGCTCCTGGTTGGAAAAGGCTCAGGACGAAGATTCTTCAGATGCCACCACCACTTTGAGAGGTAAGTTGGGTAGTTGAAGGATAGGTAGGTACCCAGGAGTTGGGCACAGGGGGCCGCAGGGCGCCGGGTGCAGGGGTGCCTTTTGGTGTTGGGAAATCTTATCCTCTGTTGATCGCGGTTGGTGGGGTACCTGGTTCTGAGGCTGCAGGCTTCGTCAGGAGCGTCGAGGGAAGTCCTTGGGTGCCGGACTCGGGTCTCAGTTGCCGGGGGGTCGTCCTCGTGGTCTTTGTTCACTCTGGCACATGCCAGGCTTGGCGGGTGCAGAGTGTGCAGGGTTCGTGGTTCCGGGCTGAGGCCAGGGATTGGAGCTGATTTTGAGCAGAGCCTCTGCTCATGGGAGTCCCAGGTGCCAAGAGGTAGCCAGGTCCTCCGGGGTTTATGAAGTTGCTGGCCACAAGAGGTGCCGGGTTGTAGCAGGAGCAGGTTCGAGGGTCGAGAGGCCGGTAGGGCTGGGGCCAAAGCAGTTGGTGTCTTCCTCTTAGCAGCTGCACGGCAGGTCTTCGTCCTTCTTGCTCTTCTTTGTAGTTTGGAATCTGAGGAAGGAAGGTTCAGGGTGCCCCCAAATACTAGATCTAGGGGCGTTCCAGGTAGGTAAAGGGCAGGGACCAATGGGTCCCTGTCCAGGGGTGGGTACACCCCCTATTCTGCCACTCTCCTGTGGGAGGGGGGCAGTAGCCTAGTCCTGATTGGGAAGGGCCTCCATCTTCAAGATGGCGAGCGCCCGGAGATGCTTCACCTCGCCTGCCCCACCTGAGGGGTGGTGTTGGCAGGCTGGCACATCCCCTGTCCTTATTTGGAGTTTCCGGCCAGGCTTCCCGCCAGAGTGGGGGCTGCAAGTGGCCTGGGGAAGCTCACAGAGGCGGCATGCCTTTGAAGCTTCCCCCTGTCCATCCTGGGGGAGGAGACCTAGCACCTCGCCCAGGATGTGCATTGTTGCAAGCCCAGGAGAGCAGGGGCTCTCCTACCCAGGGGTCCAGCAACATGTCTGCTGTGTGGCAGCCTAGGCAGCCTCTCAGACCAGACGTGGATTGTAGGTTGGGTTTCAGGGTGCATCTGTAAGATGCCCTCTAGGGTGCTTGGTACATTAAATCCCACACTGGCATCAGTGCGGGTTTAATGTGCTGAGAAGTTTGATACCAAACTTGTCAGTCTTCAGTGTTTCCATTATGGTGCTGTGGAGTTCGTGTTTGACGAGCCCTCAGCACCATATACTCTTAAATGGCAGCACTGCACTTACAGTGCCCAGGAATGGACCTGGGTACTGTAGGGGCACAGGGCTCATGCTCCTTTGCCCACACCACTGGCATAGGGCACCCAGCTAGAGGGGTGGCTGATGTATGCCAGGGCAGTGTAGGTGGTGTGCACGGCACACAGGGATGTGTGCCATGTCGACTCTTTGTCTTGTACCCAGACACTCAGTCTGCAAGGGCAGTGTGTGTGTGTTAGGGTACAGGGCCTCTAAGGGTGGCACAATGAGTGCTGAAGCCCTTAGAGGCCTTCCCTGGTCACAAGGCCCTGGGTACCTAGGGTACCATTTACCAGGGGCTGACATGTGGCCAGGGTTTGCCAATTTGGGGTTCGAGGTTTTTAGTGAAGGAACATAGGCCCTGGGCACCTGATTGGCAGGAGTCCAGGGCACACTCAGTCAAAGTACATTCAGCAATTCAGCAAAAAGTGGGGGATTACCATGCAGGAAATGTGGCACTTTCTCACAACTCAGTGGAGCCCACTCTCAGCCTTCCTGTGCGCAAACTGACGAAGATTCGCCACGAACTTCGGAGAGCTTTAACGCTGGCTCGGATCTCCCTCCGACAATGGGCTCGGATAGTTGGGCTTCTGTCTGCCTCCCTTCAGGTCATCTTTCCTGAACCGCTCCACTACAGAGCTTTACAACGCCTCAAAGCGCAAAGGTCGCCCTTATTCATTAAAGGTGGACCTGACAACAGAAACCAAGGAGGAACTTCGAAGGTGGCTGTCCCACATGGAAGGCTGGAATGGGCGGGCCATCTTCGGTTCCGTGCCCGATATCGTTATCGAGTCAGACGCGAGCAGATCCGGATGGGGCGCGAGGTGTGGCGACTTCACCACGGGGGGTGTCTGGTCTTCGTCGGAACAGCAGTTACACATCAACTGTCTGGAGCTTTTGGCGGGTTCATTCGCCATCAAGTGTTGGACCAGAGAGTCGGTTTGTTCCTGCGTCCTTCTCAAAATGGACAATATCTCCGCAGTCCGGTATATCAATCATCTTGGGGGCACTCGCTAGCGAGCGCTTTCAGACTTGGCGGCGAATCTCTGGCAGTATTGCCTGGATCGTCAGATCTTGGTCATGGCAGAATATCTGCCCGGCCAGGACAACCAGGTGGCGGACTTTCACTCACACCACTATCACGATCTGAGTCTCTGGAAGCTACATCCAAGGGTGTTTGCAGATCTTCAGAGTCTTTGGGGTCCCTTCTCGATCGACCTCTTCGCCTCCAGCCTGGATTACCAACTTCCCCGGTTTTACAGTTGGAGGCTGGACCCTCTAGCGGAACAGACGGATGCTTTCCTTCAGGATTGGAGGACCGAAGCGGGCTACGCCTTTCCCCCGTTTCAATGATAACCTGGGTTTCGGCCCAGGTTCGCCGACAGAGAGCGTCCATTGTTCTCATCTCGCCGATTTGGAGGTCTCAAGTCTGGTTTCCGGTTCTTCTGGAACTTTCCTGGGATTCTCCGATCCCACTCCCCCAGTTTCCTGCTCTTCTTCTGAGTCCGGACGGACGTCCTCACCCATTGATCAAACAGGGCTCCCTGACTCTAATGGCGTGGCGGATTACAGGTGCCTTTCGGGAGCGGCTGAGACTTTCCTGTCCAAGGCATGGGCAGACAGCACTCTCAAGCCTTATCGCTCCACATGATGTCGTTGGTGTCTGTGACGGAATTTCAATCCAGTTGCAGCAGATGTGACAGCCATCTTGAATTTTTTGGCCTCCCTAGCAGAGGATGGTCTCGCATATAGGGCCATCAACACCTTCAGGTCCGCCATTTCTGCTGGTCACGCTTTAGTTGATGGTACGCCTGTCGGGGAGCATCCCTTGGTTTGTCGACTCCTCAGGGGTATACGCCCGTCACTTCCCCCGGAACCTCGGTATTCCCAGTTATGGGATGTTAACAGAGTGTTGAACCTCTTTCAGTCTTGGCAACCGAATAGGTTCCTGTCCAGGAAACAGCTTTCGGCTAAGATGGCCATGCTACTGTGCCTGATTTCTTGCAGACGGGTCTCTGATGTCAGAGGTTTGGATGAGTCCGGTAGGATCTTTTCTCCCACCAGTGTCACGTTCACCATTCGTAGGAGCGCCAAGTGTGAGACGACTACTGTCTCCTACCCTGCTCTCCTTACTCTCCCAAGCTGTGTTGTGGCCTGTCTCAAGGCCTACGAGGAGATGACAGAGGAGTTGAGACCCCCTGGGAAACGCCAGTTGCTTATTGCGTTCAAGAAGCCTCATAAGGCGGTTCGTTGGATTATGCAGGAAGCAGGCATAGATTTGCGAGCTTTTGGTGCTCATTCTACAAGAGGAGCTATGGCCTCCAAGGCCTTTACCCTGGGAGCTCGTCTGGAAGACATCCTCAATGCAGCGGATTGGTCTTCAGACTCAACCTTTCAGCTGGTTTATTTCAAACTGGTTATTGAAATGGCTTATTTGGTTGTGAGCAAGCTTTAAACGAGCATAATCCTCGCCTCCGGTCCTGCCAAATGTCCTAGCTAGCGTAACGGAAGTTTCAATTCTATTAAGGACTTGGAGGCGAGGATTATCCCACCCAGGGTACAACTTGGTTGTCTTCCCTCTCTCGTATTGGGGTAAGTAAAGTGTTTACGTGACTTTCTGGTATTCTGATCTTGCATATGCTTTGTCACTTTTCTCCTTAGGGCTAAACCTTAGCCACTACTGTCGCTTACGCATTCTTTCAATTTTCCAGGGGATTCGAGTAAACAAGACTCCTAATGTGAATTTGTTGGCTGACTGAGCGAAAAAAGAGGAAGGGTAGTCACAAACAGAGAACTGTCAATACCCTGGGGACTCCTAATTGGTGCATTGAAGAGGACACTCTATCTGTGGACACTATGATTTTAATGTTTATTCCCTATGATTCATGGGAATGGTAGTTTGTTTTGACTTTGAATGGCTGCTATCAATAAAGTGAAGAAAGGATAGCATAATTCTCGCCTCCGAGTCCTTAATAGAATTGAAACTTTCCGTTACGCAAGCTAGGAAATTTTTCATTCTGTCTGCCATGACTGCCAGGCCAATAACTGTGTGGGTTGATAGGAAAGGGTATTAAAAAAGAAACGGATTTTATTAAAGAGGCTTTAACAGCAGTAGATATACACAAAGGCTGATACTGAAATTTGCATGTTTTCATATGTGCCTTGATTTAACTTCTGCGTGTGTTCACAGCACTGTAAACTGGTAGGCATTTAAACATGAGTGCATATTTATCTATTAAATAAATGTGGAAATATCCTAATTTCAGCTTCATTTTTTTTTTTACAAAACCCAAAATAAATATGGATAAATACAGATAAAATTAGCCAAAAATAAATATGGATAAATACAGACGGAAATGTAAAAAAAAAAAAATACAATAAAACTGGGAGCCCTAATTATAATCCAGTCCCCACGACATCTCAGCTCAGCAGGACTCTCCCCCTTCGCAGTCCTTTACACACCAAGGTTTTCACTTCAAGGCCTGGTGGCTCTCTGTGTGCACGAGTGTCCCGTAGTACACCTACACGGGAGCCGCATCAGGGTGTTTGCTCATAATCAGGCTGCACCTTCAGCTCCCACGAGGCTTATCATTTTTTGGGGATTTTATTTTATTTTCCCTTTTTGTCTTCCCTGAGTTTTGCGGCTGCCAGCAACCTGAACACTCACAACAAGGCCCCCTGAGTGCATTTAACATTCTGTGCTGCTCATGGGTCCCCACTTGCAGAGCCATCACAACACAGTTTGTTGTTTTTCTAGCACTCTACTGGGCTGTATCCTCAGAGGTGTGGACATTTTTTAATTATCTACTTGTCCATGGGACAAAATGCAATATAAAGACATACATTTTGAATCAGTGGCTGAAAACTAACTAGCGAGCGACTCGAGGCACAGCACGGATGCCACAACTGAGAGGATCCAGTGTGGCATCACATTAGCGCGCTTGAACACAGAACTATTATCCTTCACAATTTATACTGAAGAGTCCCGCCCTGCGATCGACAGCGGGCACACACAAAGGTCCAGTGCCCATACAGGTTGCCCCCTCCTGTCCTGATGTAGATCCGCACAGCCAAGGATTTAAACCACCCTCAAGGCCACTAAGACGGGTCGAAACGTCGACACCCCCCATTTTTTTGACTAGGATACGTCACTTCCCCACGTGCTATACTAGAAATTACCTCTAGTTGAAATTGGAATTGTATGATTTAGACTGCATATTGTGAAACGTGACCAGGCCCTGTAGGACGGTGATTGAAAACCAGTCCAATGTTGAATCATGCTAAGCCTTCCTTTATCACCAATCTAAACTCTCTCTTCTCTCACGTACTCACCCTTTAGCACCCTTGCTACATGCACGTTCCCTCTGGAGCAACCTTTACTACAACAATTGTCAAAATTAAAAAACTGTATGGTTCACCATTTATTCGAAAATAAATGTATGGTGATTTAGATTTAGTTTTGTTGCACCCTTTCTACCGAACACAAGCTCACCTTTCAGCACCTGAATGACAAGGTCTAAGCCCTCCTGGCAGCCAATAAGGGTCTCTTGGAACTTAAAGCACCATCCAACTTCCCTGCCCTCTTTAGCACAGCCTCAGCGGACTGCTCCAACCCCAGCAGAGCCGCCATGGCCAGAACAGGTGAGAATCTGAGCCAAACGGGACCCGGCACGCCAGATAAGACGGCCCTCTCCAGCGCTACCCACGCAGGACTGCTGCTGGCCGTACCAGTAGATAAGCCTTGTAAATACAAACGCACTATCCTGCATGAGCATTCGTCACCACACTTTCGATTTATTTGGACAACTACACCAACGGAAAAAGAGAAAACAGACAACAAAACAGATGGAAGAAAGGATTTACCGTGCCTGAGCCTATTTTATATTGCATTCTTCTTAGAACCTAAAACAAGTTAAACTAGCTTTCCTATGGAGTTCCTTCTTGTATAATTGTGGCAATTAGCAAAAAAAAAAAAACATGCAGACAGTACGCTCTCAAAGACCCCTCTCCTTGCTCATCCCGGTTTTATTCTCTTTCTACCGCCTCTTTCCCCTACTTCCTGTGCTTGCAGAGCAAAAGTGTCCACTTTTCAACACTAGCCATGCAGACATTAGCTGCTAGGAAAACACTAAAGCGTGTTTTTAAAATCCCAACTGCAAGGAAAATAAATTGTACGTTCTGTAATTGGCATCCAGTACCATCACGCATACTACGGCATTATTAAATCAAGTGAGGGAGATTTGTGTAGCAGTCATAGGCAGACCATTGTTCTTGTGCGCACTTGTAATACATAAGAGCTATACCTGCCTACAGAAGTTACAACCAGTAGCAGAAGAAAAGTTGCATCTGACAGAACACCACCGGCCACGCACAGAGCCAATAGCTGTAGGGGCGGGGAGTGGGGACATCCCCGTTTATTTTGATTTAATATCTATTTGTCCGTCGGACAAAATAGATATTAAATCTTCTTGCCTGTGACAGAAATCAACATGTCTCGGGCATCGGGCGATATGAATTCCCCAGCCCTGATCCCACTGCAGTACATTGCTCCAGAACGAACTGATCACCTTTTTGTGCAATCCCTCCAAGCTAGACCATATGGGTTTCTATGAGCTCCTGCGAGCCGTGACCCGGGAGATAGTCCTTTGGCCTCCACATTGTAAGTCACACGCCCCCATGCCTCACGTTTTGCTCTGTCTAATTTTCTGCCATCTCTTCACTGAGTATTCTATAACAGGGTAATAATGAGCACCTAGCCCATTTTATCTCCAGCTGTCTTCCATGTGAGACATGCTCTATCCAGCTAATTATCTGAACTTGTCCTATTTTGCCATGCATCAGCCACCCCATTTAGGGTTGGTTGGAGCCAGGACATTGAGCGTGTAGCCTGTATTGCTCTACAGCTGCTCTCTTCCTCATAAATGTTCCACTCGGCATGCACATTCAACACTTAACCAGCTGTATATCTGTGTATATGTATGACTGCATGTTATATAGATTCTTTCTGTCCCACGTACTACTATAGGGTTTGGGCGCCACCTCAGGTAAGCCGCCACTTGCTCACCGAACTATGCAGGTAAGAATCACAATTGATAATCTGTATATTTTGTATAGTCACATTTGCAATGACAAAGTATGCATGTGGTACTTAATTTAAGGAGTGCGTGTGGAATGTGTTAAATTTTGTTCTTGTAACACTTGTCTCGTTTCAGGGACGAAGCTGACCAGCAGAACTCTTGATTGGTTCAAAAACCTACCTGCTGGTTGTATTCTTTTTTAGCAAAACCAAAGGGGATGATGGACGGAGTGTTGAACATTGCAAGCACTCACCCCCAGTCAACTGATCTGGGTTTAATCCATCATCATTCTTTATCTCATTCCGCCACCCCAGTACAGACATGGCGATATGCAAATTAGTCGGACGCTATGCCTCATGGGAACAGTCCAGCCCTAACTGCCAAGCCAGGTCTTCCCTGAAACGGATACAAGCATCCTGGGACCGATTTCTGGCTAATCAGCCGTCATCAGCCAGGCTAGCTTGAATCCAGTGGCAAAGTGAGCAAGGGACCCACGTCTGGGCATACCCTGCCAACTTAGGGCAAACAAAGCAAAGCATTTGTCACCCGAGTGGGACGGGTATGCTCAGACGTGAGTCCCGTGCTCTCCATGCCACTGGAATCAAGATATCCTGGCTGAAGAGGGGTGAAACCCCGAAACCGGTCCTAGGATGCTTGGTTCCAGTCCAGGGAGGACCGGGCTTGGCAGTTCGGGCTGGACTGTTCCCATGGGGCACTGGGTCATGACTGATTTGCATATGGCTGGGTTCAAACTGGAATGGCATGGTGAGCAAAAAACTATGGATTTAGGCCCAGATCTCTGTACTGGGGTGAATGTATGACATTGTTATGCATTCTGTCCATGAACTGTTGTTTTTGTATTCTTTTTTAACCACCAACTAGATTTGGTATGCGGGGTCAACTCACCTTACTTTGCACTTCCATTTGGTCCTGAAGAAAGCCAAGTCACCTCCACGGAGGGCATCACGGCTGAAACATGTCGACCAGTTATAGACCATGACAGGTAGAATACTCCAGCCATAGCACACACTATTTTTAATCCTGACCCCTGGATGTCACATTAAAAATTGTCCTGATATACCAGGTAGTTAGTTTTAACCTCACTTTCACTTTCCTTCCACACTCCCTCCAAGCCTGGCTCCTCTGAAGGTTTTAGAACACCTCTTTACCACATTAAAAAAACTTCCCTAAGCTCCTCAATCTCAGAGAGGGGGTTGTAGCCCGCACTGTGACTAGGTTCGCAGTGCAAGGAGGTTAGCCAACAATGAAGCATGCCACCCACAGGTGGGTGAGGGAAACTGTCCTTTGAAAAGGAATCCCCCTGCACTCCCCTTTTTCACTCTAGACCCAGGGGTGCTTTTTTGTGTTGCCCTATTTGATCAGACGGCAGTGTTGCCCCCCCCCCCGATGGTTGTTAACCGTCCTCAGGCCTATGTTGTGTGTACTAAACTAACATAAGCATTACAACATGAATGCCCCCAGTGTACTTCGAATGCCAACAATGTATAAAGAATTAACACCAGTGCTAACCATTACGGAGCACTAAGTTTCATTGTGCCAAGGATGCCCACAAGATGTGATAAATTATCATCATATATTTAGATTTAACATACTCACAGTTCAGGAAAAAAAAAAGGCCACTTGCAATCATGCCGAAGTTTATCAACTCATGAAGCCCCCTCTTTCTGGGTAAGAACAGATGAATATGAAACAAAAACCACTAGCACAGCAGAATAGGAGGTAATGCTTATAATGGATGTCAGTACAGAAAGCCATCTTTCGCCCCATTTCAGAAAGCGCTCATTTGTGGGTGCTGCATCTCTCTCCTGCAACAAGGTGCGCTAGAATGCCGTTTTTTTAGAGGGAGCAGAACTGCCCTAAGGTGATAGGTGAATAGATGAGTCCCCCTCCTAAGCATCATAAATACTGGCAGATTTGCGGACCTGGTAACCTGCATTCCTCCATTTGATGACTGAGCCCTCCGCAGACCAGTGTTAATGTGCCATAAGTTCAAGCAGGAGTAGGGTCACAAGGCACTTTCATGCCTCATTGGCAAGCGCAGAGGACTACAGTTCTAGAAACATAGGCTCCCAAATGGCCATCATACAAAGCAAACCACGTTGGGGAGCATAAAGATGATAAAGGAATACCGAGTCAGCAAAGGCTGTTGCAAAAAAAATTCTGCGACAATGGATGTGTTTGGTAACAAATGTGGAGGATCATATAATAGAAACTATCAACTTAGAAGAGCATTACTTAAATGACAACACTTTAATTATGAAATTATCAGAGACCCAAGACAGAAAAATTAGTTCATTTCTAATATTGTTGCTGTTGCTTTGGGACTATAACCTTATCTGCATCTTCTGCCAGTCAATTATGTCTAGCAGGGCCAGAGCATCAGTATAAATGCTGCAAATTCAGGACAAGTGGTAAACTGTGCTGGGGAACGCCAAAGAGGATTGCCTAGGGACCATGGCAACGGACCCACTCCTTTGCAGTACAGAGTTCCTGCTGGCAAGTTGGAAGCCTTGGTGGTGATGGCGAGCGGCTTTTCCTGCTCAGAGGTCCCTAATGCAGCTTCTATCCAAATGGCATGCAATGACAAATTTCTTTTTCCTCCGATGCAAGCATATCTCCTGAGAGGCAAAGTGCTGTTATTCAAGATGACGGACACCCCATTCACCAAATACTTGCCAAGTGGGCTGAACCAAAAATGCAATTGACACTTACAGCAAGCATATAATGGATAACTCAAAGCCCTTCTCTTACTGTTGCAGCGGCCATGCCAAAAATATAAAATTAAAAATAAAAACGGATCGGAAATTCTCAGTACTGTTCATAAGACAGTTGAAACTTGTTGTCCTTACCCAATAATAACAGCATGTACAAAAGTACAATCAAATACTGAATAGCAAACCTACTATTTTTGAGTGCTCCTAATGTACAAGCATTCCATAGGGTATTCATAATTTCACACCAACAATAAATGATCACCCAGTAATGACAAGAGTGCAGTGCACAGAAACCCAGGAACAAACTACTTCTATTGCGTATATAGTTCTGCCTGCTGAAAACTAGAATATACATATACTTCTTAGCTTACCTTTTTAGCTTTTTCTAACAACTTCACAGTCATGTTACCAGTTCCAGGGCCAACTTCAAGTACAACGTCTGTCGGTCTTAATGCAGCCTAAACAGTAAAATCGGTACGTTATGAAATTGGTTTCTGGTTATATTCAGTATTGAAAAACAAACCAATATGTGCAAGTTTATATTTCCAAATACAAGTAAACACTATGAAGCCTTCCAATGTGGTCATCAAGGTGGCACAAAAGAGTAGGAACCTTTAATTATCTAAACCCCTTTTTTGAGAGCTTTCATAAATGATGAAATGTCTGACAAGGTTTTACAGAAGCTGTTTTTAAAGATAATTTTATAATAATATCATGATCAGAATAAATTGCTGGTTACCCCATCTGTTAAAAAAATAGGATAGAATAAAAACAAAAATAATTGGTCACGTTAATAAAACTCTGAGGGAATAAAAATCAATTTGGTGATGAACTGACAATGTTTAAAGAATTCAGATAATAAGAGATAAAAGCTTTTGACACATTTAGCCCATCTCATGGCCTTTCCTGACCCCCTTTTCTTCAAGCCTTAAAACTTACCTGCCCATTAATATGTTTAAATAGCCATTGCAGATAATGGGTGTTACCGGGGTTCACACACAATTAGTCAGGACCCAATTTGGGCTGTGGCACATACCAAAACATTGGTTTCACCCAGAGGCCACCTGTTGTAAGGTAAGTATTCAAGTGATTGGTTTGTGCCGTCATAATCACATGGATTTGATAGGAAAACGAGTCCCAAATTCCGTATTGAGCGTGGTCTTTTCTTCTTTATTTGAAGACAAGTGAAAAAGCAATAGTGCCGCAGGAATATTCAGTCGTGCAGTGCGCTTTAACCCACCTGGAAACCGGCACTTCCTTACAACTTTAGACCTGAAAACAACCATAAACATAAAGAGAAAAACAAGCATTGGGATAGCCAATAGGTCTCGCTTTTGGGCCCTTATAAGTGTTTAGCCATGCAACAGTTGCATAACTAAATACTTATAAGGTCCCAAAAGCGGGACCTATTGGCTATGCCAATGCTTGTTTCTGTTTATTACTGCTCTGTAGTAATGGCGGCACCCGTGCTTTAGCTTAAACATCTTAAGCTAAAGTCGGGTGCAGAGATTGCTTCAAAAGTAAAGAATTGTCTATTTCTTTACTTTTGAAGCAATCTCAGCACCCGACTTTAGCCTAAGATGTAAAGCACGGGTGCCACCATTACTACATAGAAGTAATAAACAGGAAAAAAATAAACCTGGCTCACGGAGGACATCAAAGCAGCCGTGCGGCCACGAAAGAGATCGCGATCAAACATCAAAGCGGCCGCGAAAGTGAGGGGCGCGCGCCCACGCACATGCACTGTAGCTCAAGGCTACAGTGGTAGCACTTTTTTGAGCCCTCACAAAACGTCTCGTCAGACCAGCGCATGCGCTGGGTCAGGCGGGACCTAACAAGAGATAATCTGCCTGCTGGCCCTTGGGCAAAACACATGTCGGCTGTTCTTTTTTTTCACTTGTCTTCAAATAAAGAAGAAGAAAAGACCACTATAACCGAGTACTCTACTTCCTGAATACAGAATTTGAAATTCAATTACCCTGCAAATCTATATGATTGTGAGGACAGAAACCAATCACAAACGTGAATACTTTAATATGTTTAGTTTGTTCCGGAATTTTTTTGTAGGCGGGATTTAGGTGTTTGCTATACTGCTTATTTTTGTTAGAGCATCACTGTAACACTGATCTGAAAATTTGTTTTACTTCATTAATTTATTTACATTTTTTGAATGTTGAATAAATCCCTCATATCCCTTTTAAGTTTCAATGATTGTTTTATTAAGATTTTTCAACATACATAACTTGAGGTGGGCATACCCACTGTGGTAGAAACAAACAATACTTGCCTTCCACCATTGAAGCCCCCCCCCTCTCCACTTACATCATCTGCAGCAAACTGCGGGCCATTCTTTGTCTATGGAGTGTAGTGCCACCCATATAAGAGTAGTAGCGAGGGTAATTTTCTTACAGGTGAGTTTTGGAAAATGTATGTATATTTGATTTAAGGGAAGACAAAATGAAGTAGAGCAACAGTGAAAATTAGTCCATCTCAGGAATTTGACAACGGGAAATGTAGTGATGTGGAGATTACTGACGATGACTAAAAGAGACAATCATTTCAATAATACTAATCAAACACCCATCGCGGAATTAGGTGAAAACTACAATTCACTGTTGCCCTGGTGGTGGAAAACATCACACCATGTAAAACTGGGGTAAGGAAAATTGGCACAATAAGGGTGCAATATAATATGATACACTCCTGAATGATTCTGCTAGGAACGGACACTGGAAAAGAAGCCAAATGTCTAAATGTATCCATCTCCCTCATAAAAACATACCAAACTTACTCCCTTAAGAGGCATGATGTAGGAATAGGTGTGTCAATAGGATAACACGTATGATAACATGTTATCTTATCATATATGATATTAGGCACAAACATTTGATGTATTTATCAGAAAAATTTACGCGATTTGAGCAATGTGTAGCCCATGAGGAAATGTTCAAGGTGTAAAGGGTAGTGTTGAGGTAGGTGGTGCCATTATATGTGCATAGATGTGTGATAAGAAGTGAAAAAGTAAATGATAAATTTTGATTTTAGGTTAAGAGGTGTTTACAGAAATGTATATGTTGTATGCTACAACTATAATTTTGCTTGTTTTTAGCTACATAAAGCTATTGTAGTAAACATTCCTGAAGAAGGTGGCATAAAAAAAGGGAAACCACCGAAACGCTGCGTTAAAATATTATACATAAAAACTCTTATTGATGAAGTTTGTGTATTGATTTTTATGTCATAAAAAGATTTTTAATTGTGACCATTTTGAACTTTTGGATAATAATTGGAATTTAAAAGTGCAGGAACATTGATTATAGTGAAAATAATAGATAAGTGTATTTTTCTAAAGAATTCATGTAAATTGTTTATGTAGTGCACAACATAAAGTAAAAAACTTAGGGCTACCTGAAGTGGGTCTAGAACTATATTAGAATATTTGCTCTCATGCACCAGTGAGGGGGAATCTATATCGTTGTGTATTCAATGAGAGTCTGCACATATTCCGAGAGACTAGTGGTCGAAAGTTCCTTAGGTATTTCTCTGATACAGGTGTTTTTTTTTTTTTATCTCGCAATTCTATATTGAATCTTAAAAAAACATTCAAGTACAGTGCCCTGTGTGCAGGGAGAACTGTATACATTGGCTCCAGAAAGTGCCACAACTGCGTTCCAGGAGGTAGAAAGAGAAGTAAAAAGTAAAGAAAAAGGGAACAGCCCCCCTTAACCAACAAAGAGGGAAGTGCGTGATTATCAAGTTCGAGTCTTGTAATCCAATGAACCCATCGAAAAGGATAACGACAATAAAAAGTCACATTTCAGTGAACAATACAAAGGACACACTCAACAAACCCTCAAGTTGTTTTATGTTGATGATCCCCATCGGGTCACCCATATGCAAAGAGGGTGGGGCGGTCCCAGATTATCAACCCAAATTTCCCTACCCCTCCCTTGCAGCCTGCACAGCTCAGCCAGTGGCACAATAGCAAGGGTGAGCTGGAGTAGGGACAACGGACAGCCGTGCCTTGCACCCTAACATACATCCTATGAGTCCGACACGATGTAGACCTTCTGAACCAAAGCAGTACGGTTGGTATATAATAGACCGACCAATGCCTCTCACGAAGACCCCAACTGCATTTGGCTCATGACCGCACTCAGATAGGCCCAGCTGACGGTGTCAAATGCCTTTTCCAGGTCTACAGCCATCAGGCCTGCCTTGGCGTTTCAGTCCTCCGGGGGTAAACAGTACCGAATACAGGCGACGAAGGTTAAGGGAGGTGCTATGTTGTGGGATAAACTCACACTGTTTGGGATGAACCAACGTCAGCAAGATCATGCAAGTTATCAAGGCTCCAAGGGATTCAGGACGCACCAACCAAACCAACAGTCTGCCTGCCTTTCTCTCGCCCTCATGCACCCTGATGATATAATCTTTGTAGTTATGGCATCTGAGTCTCTCTAGAATGACACTGTACCACTCCTTGGCTTCTGCAAGTCGCATTCTCGATTCAGGGTCAGTGTCTACATGGTTGCCTATATCATGTATGAATCTGTCCAACACCACCAGTTCATGGTCGAGCTCCCTCCAGATGCCCACTGTCACACCCATGCAGGGCCCCCAAATGACCATCTTAAAGGTCTGCCACTCGACCAGGCATTCAGAGGCTGTACCTAAGTTATGCCCAAAATATTCCTATATGGTCTCCTGGAGGCCCTCTCAGTATAGGTTATCTTCCAGGGCACCGGCCAAATACACCCTGATAAGCCTCTTCATAGCTGACATTCCAAGATGCTCCTCAAAAGCCAGACGAAAAATCGCTTTTTGCATATTAACCAGAGGAATACACTTGCCTTCTATAAATAATAATCCAACTCCCACGTCCAATTCTCCTGAAATCTACCAGAATGGTAATAGCTCTGGAGAAATCAACTCCTTTCAAAGGGCCAACCTTCCATCACACAATTCCTTATCTGTTGCCATAATGTATCCTTCGTTTCACCCACTAAACCATAGGTCTTAAAACTGTGGGGCACCCCTTCAGACGTACCCTAGAGGTGCCCTCATGGTAGTGAAAGGTCCTTTGAGTACTGGCTTGTGATTTAGAAAATTCAGACAGAGCATAAACGCAATTACACACGCAGAGACCTGCAAGGGTAGGCTGGACAGATGTTTAAAAACACCATAGGTGCAAGTGCGCACACCGGCCTGCAATGGCAGGCTGGACACATGTTGAGGCACATCATTGGTGCAAGCGATCACACCAGCCTGCAAAGGCAGGCTTCTGACCTGTTTAAGAACATCAGGTAAGCACCACTTCCAAATGTGTGTAGTAAGGGCACACCCACTTTCACACTTCATTTACAGTGGGAAAGTGCCCTAAGGCCACTACAAGAGAATCAGCAAAACCCAGAAGAAAAAAGCAAAAAGTTTAGGGAAACACTACCTGAAGAGCTTATGGTCTAACAGCTCTCCACGCAGGACGTGGTACGCTTGAGCTGGTGCCTCCTTGCTTATGAACGTGATCCCGGCGACGCGATTCAAAACGCTCCTCTTGCAAATTAAAACAGTGCGCTTCAGCCAGTAACTCCATGCTATTGAGTTATCCCAAACTGGCCAAAGGTGGAAAAGAAAGGTAAGCCATTCTCCAGCAGCAGTAGTAGTTCATCGACTTATTACCAAAAGGTTCCTTGAAAGTATACACACACCTCCATAATCACATGTTGAAATCGAAGACGAGTCCATAAATGTAGATGATATTGTTCCTGTACCACTGTGATGAAAGATACACCTCTACAACTCGTTGCAAAGTGATAACATCCAGGATAAAGTTGACAGCTCTTAATTAGTGCAGCACAGCATCTGCTTTGAGCCAGGCAGTTAAAAGAGAAATTAGGGGGGCGTGGCTAAGCCGCGAAAGGAAATGGCCGCGATTTAGCGGAGCTCCGCCGACACTAACCTTTTCCCTGCATAAATCTGGTATATAATCCATCCCTTGTTTACGCTCTACCAACCGGAAGGGTTAGTGGCCAGACTGCGGCGCCTGCGGACCTCCGGTGGCGTACGGAGACGCAGATATCTACACTGCTGGGGAGCGGCCTGCTTCAATGGCGGAGACCGGGGCCTTGAGTGAGAGCCGCAGCCGCAGGAGAGAGATCCCGCGAGGAGCAGACGTGAAGAGAACCTGTCAGCTGGCGGAGCGGAGTTGGAGATCCGGGCCCGGTGGTCCAGGTACTCGCTCTAAGAGTGCTGCAGTGTTCAGAAGGAGCCAATACTGAGGAGTGGTGCGGAAAGTGCACTAGTAAAGGTGGCGGAGAGACGGAGCCACTCTGAGCGCAGGACGTGGCAGACTCAGCAGTCGGCCCGACTCCTTCAGGCACACGCATCGCCTGGGGGTTGCCCGTGAGTGTTTCTTCCCCTGCTTATCCCCCCTCCCGCGGGGTGGTTTTACTCGGACCGCGCCCGGGTGGTGGGGCTCGGGGAAGATTGGGGCCTTCAGCAGGAGCCATCAAAGCGAAAAGAAAGTGGCGGTGACTGAGTGAAGCATGCTGGGGCCTGCGTGAGGGAACGACCGCGGGAGGGAGTCTCCACGGGGACTGAAAGCTATTGAGAGGTAGCTGCTGGAGACTGCTGGATACTACCCCTGACAGACTAGTGATAACTGGTTTCAAGAAGTAAGTAAAATTGCGCAATCCACGCTGGTATAATTTCAGCGATCACCAAATCACGCAACTTCGACACAGCTGGGTGGCCGGTCCAGTGCAGAGCAATTCCTTGAGTCCCTGGTTGGCCGGGGCCCCCTCCCTTGTAACAGTCGGGCGACGGGGCTGGACAGCCTCCCGGGAACCGCCGTAGGGAGTACACATCACGGCCAACGGCGCAGATTAGTCACACCACGCAGCCTATTAGCGGCAGATGTTGCGCATGGGTGAGGTGCTTCCACCTGTCAAAGGATTCCCAGTGGAAGACGATCGCGTCGTGGCCCCGGAGGGGGGTCCCTACTCATCAGTGGGGTTCTAAACCTTAACTTTCCAGAGCGCTACGTGATGCTCCAACATGCCCTGACGCGGCCTCCCTTGAAATATGAAAACTCAGACATCTCCTTTTTCCCCAGACTTTACCCAGATGGTGCAGCGACAAAGACGCTCCTTCCTAGGAATCAAGAAGGCATTAAGAGAGAAGGGATACAAGTATGCCATGCTGTTCCCAGCCAGGCTTTGTGTGGAGGAAAAGGCCTGGTTTTTTGACAACCTGGAGATAGCGGGGGACTGGCTGGAGAATCGCTGACTCTATACTATGGAGATACTGTGGTGAGGTGGTTCTCGGGGGAGGGGGGCGGACGTGGGAGTTGGTGATTGGGGGGGTTGGACTCGGGCGATCACTGGAGCTATGGGCGAACATCACAACCTCAGCGAGTCAAGCTGATAATGTGAGGGGGGAATGATGATTCTTGTATGCCCACACGGTACAGGCCGCTCCAGTAAACAAGCAAAAGTAGTAAGGAACAATTTACCTGATCCGGTGGGGGGGAAAGGCCGGAGCCGGGGGAAGCAAACGTACCCCACTTTTCTTCTCTTAGTATCAGTTCGGGCGACAGGCACTCTGCAAGTTGGACTATGGGCAGTTTGGAGCCCAGAGGGCAGGGGTGCAGGGAGGGGGGGTGAATGGGAGGGGGGAGTTATTGGTTTTTATGTTTGACTTTTTTTAAGTGTTTGTTTGTTTAGCACCATCGCAGAAAGATAACAAGCAGAAGCGACTTCCATGGGTTAGGAATGATGAGTACACAACAGGAATCAGGGGCTAGAGTTCTCAGTTGGAACGTGAACGGTCTGGGAGATAAAAATCAAACGTGGCATGGTAAGCCACTTTATTAGGCAGCAAGCCCCAGATGTTACCCTCTTACAGGAAACACACTTGATTGGGAATAGATGTATGGCGTTACATAGGGGAGGCTATAAGTTGGTGGCACATGCAGGTTTCACCTCCGGTTCACGAGGAGTAGGCATACTAGTTAAAAACTAATTTCCTTTCACAGTACGGCCCACGTGGCCAGACACACGAGGTAGATATATTGGGGTCTCGGGTCGGTGGGAGGGGAAGACAGTCACATTTGTCTCAGTGTACGTACCACCTGGCCTTCAAAGCAATACTTTTAAGGACATCAGCACTATACTCCTATCACTCGCAGAAGGCTTACTGGTTATAGGAGGGGACTTTAATGCTGTGTTATCCGATACCCTTGACCGATACCCGCAGCGAGACCTCAGGACAGCTCAGATTTGGTTGACAAGCTTTCTTGAGTCAATGGGGCTGGTGGACGGTTGGAGGACACATAATCCATATAGGGCCCAAAACACTCACTTATCGGGAGCTCACCGTAGCCTATCATGCATTGACTACATTTTAGTCCCTGCAGCGCAAGCACACACTATTCCAGAGGTTCGTCACCTAGGCCGGGGAATTTCAGATCGTTCCCCGGTCTGGATGAAAGGGATACTGGGACAGTTGAATGCCGGGAGGGTTGCCCCCATTAACTCATGGTACCTGTAAGACCCCGACACACGTAAGAACATTGCCCGTGCTACAGACAATTACTTTCAGGAAAATGTGGGGACATTCGAGTAAGCTCAGACGATAGGGGAAGCCTACAAAACGGTCATTCGGGGTGAAACCCTTTCCCTAATTGCCGGGAGAAAGAAGGAAAGGCAGGCAGATCTCGTGCAAGCGGAGGTAGGAGTATTGCAAGCAGAAGAGGACGTAGCCCAAGCAGTAACGCCCGAAAGAATCCACCTCCTGAAGTTAAGACAAGACAAATTTAAAAGTATAGCAGAGGACAGGGCGCAGGGCAGAGAAACTATCTGTGATCTATGAGCATGGGGATAAGGCAGGAAAGCTAATAGCATGGTTGGACAGACGAGACTGGGCATCTCGCCTGGTGCCAGAGTTGCAGGACGAAGGCTCCATCCCCATAGTGGACCCACAAGCAATAGCGGACGCGTTTGGGGTGCATTATCAGACGGTTTACCACACAACGAGTAGATTCACAGAGGACGACAATAGCGAGCTGCTCAGGGACATTACGCTTGCCACCCTTTCAGATGAAAATAGAACATATTTAGAATCCCCGCTAACTGATGATGAAGTAGCACAGGCAATAAAGGGGATCAACTCACGGAAGGCGTCGGGTCCTAACGGCATTCCCATTGAATTGTACAAACTGAGGCCTGACAAGATCGCCCCTCCCCTCCCCCATCTCCACTCCATGTTTGCGGAAAGCAGAGACAAAGGAATACTACCATATGATCAGCAGCTAGCAAACATAGTAGTCATACATAAGGATGGCAAACCCAAAACTGATTGTGCGTCATACAGTCCTATATCACTGCTAAATGCGGAGCTTAAGATTCTCGCAAAATTGCTTGCAAGGCGCCTCATTAAAGTTATTAACACGTTAGTCCACCCTGATCAGTCAGGCTTCATGCCACACCGTAAAACGGCACTTAATCTATGCCGCCTACACGGAGTACTGGGCAGAGTATCGACCATACTTGAACCGGCTATATTGGTATCCCTAGATGCTACCATGGCCTTTGATATGGTCGAATGGCCATACCTCTTTGCGGTGTTGGACAAATTGGGGTTTGGTTCCTCATTTGTAAGCTGGGTCCGCCTACTGTATTCCGGTCCCATAGCCCGGGTGGTAGTGAACAACCGTAAATCTCCAGACTTCCAGCTGAGCCGGGGCACATGACAGGGATGTCCGTTATCCCCGCTCCTCTTTGCGCTGGCACTGGAACCCCTGGCGGCTTGGATTCGGCAGGATCAAGTAATTCGGGGAATGCGATGGGCCCAAGGCTGGGAGGACAAGATTTTGCTATACGCTGACAACGTCCTTCTTTATATGACTTCTCCAGGAGCCTCATTGATTGGTCTCTTCGATCTCCTCGCAATCTTCGGGAAATTTTTAGGCTTTACCATAAACTGGACGAAGTCAGTTGTCTATGTCCTCCGGGGAGGTCCACCCACTGTACCAAGGAACTGCCCGATCTGGATAGCGGCGGAGGGCTTCCGATACCATGGCATCTATGTAATGCTGAGTCCAGAATGCCGTTTCATCCAGAATCTGGAACCACCTATTCGAAGGCTAAAAAGCGATGTCCAACATTGGAAATCCCTTCCCCTATCCTTGTTGGGTAGAGCGTCCCTTTTCAAGATGATGGCCTTTTCCTGCTTTCTGTATGCGCTTCAGAATGCGATGGACCCAGTCCCTGTGTCCTATTTTAAAGAAATAGAAAACCTGCAAAGAGAACTCCTTTGGGACGGCAGGCCCCGAATTGCATTTTCTAAGTTGGCGCTTAATTGGTATGACGGGGGCATCAGTCTCCCAGACATCAAGAAATATTACTGGGCGTCTCATCTCGCGGCAAACAACCATGGGGTCTATGGTCGTCCGGATGATCCCGGATACACCATGGACAGGTGGTTACTCCCAGGGGGAGATTACAACAGAGCGTTATAGGCCAAACCTCATAGATTCCCTCTCACCGGACCAACGGCACACTCAGTCCACGTTTGGCATGCGGCCAACAAACAACTAGGATAGGATGATAAATTCACACTGGCTACTCCACTATGGAGTTCCGAGAGATTGGGGAACCTGTGGAAAACCAAGGGGTTCAACAAATGGGACCTTATCGCAAATTAAGGATGTCTAGTGGGCGGGGACGGTTATCCCTTTCGCCACTCTTAAACAGCAATATAGTCTGGCGGACACTGATTATCATCGATACCTCCAAATACGACACGCCCTACACACCCAGGCAACCTGGAACAATACGCTTCAGGAAGCCTCCCCCTTAGAAGACAGAATACTTGATGGCAATCTCCCGGAGAAGGCTTATCTATAAAAAGCTGGTTAACAACATGTAAGACCCGCTACAAGCCTTGAAGGAGAAATGGGTCAGAGGTTGGTTGGAGCTAGATGAGGACGACTGGCAGGGGGCAGTTTCCTCCCCGCAGGAGGTTGCCATCCAGGCCAGGCTGAGACTGGTACAACTCAAAATATTGCATAGGATCTACATTACAGGGCCTGGCTTGGTGCGAATGGGTAAGGCGGAGAATGACGGGTGCAGAAGGGGGTGCGGGGAAACTGGGACATTTATACACATCCTGTGGAATTGCCAACGCATAGAATAATACTGGGGAGCCATACACTGAACGCTACGGGAAGTCCTCCATACAGACATACAGCCAGAAGCTCGAAGGTGTCTCCTCAATGTTTGGGAGCCGACAGATCTTAACACATACGCTACACAATGGACAACCCTGACATACAGGATAGCAAAAAGAAATATAGCACAACAATGGGGGGAGGGGGGGGAAGAGAGGGGGGGGGCGGGTCAATCACCCAAACAGAGCAAGTGGACAGAAGACCTGGACTGGTGCATGTTCAGGGAGAATTCAGTCTATGTCGCAAGAGGGTGTCCCAGTAAGTGGGGAAAGGTATGTGGGGCATGGAATCAATATAGAGGGGATATCTGCACTCCACCTACTCCCCAGACGGATACTGAAACTCTGGAATCCCTTTGAATTCTCTTATTCTGTAAATGTGACCTGATATATGATGTTGATGACTGGAACTACGTAATTATGATGTCGCTTACAGATATTTTGTGATGGTGAAGTTATGTTGAAATTGTTTAATAAAAAGAAAAAAAAAAAAAGAAAAAAAAGAGAAATTAATCCAAATATTCTACAAGGGAACCGTGGAGTTTCTCAATTAAACATTAACATAAAACACAAACCACAATAACTAATTGACAGTAAACTCATTACAACAATTACTATGTGCATACACTATCACAAAGGAAAATGGCTTATATTAATATTAGCAAAAGCGATGTTTTGTTGATATGTTTGTAAATGGAAATTGGAAATAAAACTGAGTAATTACAAACAATGGTATGTACTCATAATTAGTGAGTGAATAAAAATATCGACAAAAAGTGAGTGATGGCGAAATTCTGAGCAGGTGAATAGGTAATGGGATGAATGAGTGATATCGCAAACTCGAACAATCTTTAAGTGCTGTAGAATAATGGGGCACAATGGTAACAATTCTTGGTGGGCATTCTTGGCACAGAGGGACCAGTTCCAGGTATAATGCATGCACTAGTATATTATTAATTCTTGACATTTTGCTCAGACCTTTACTACAGCCGTCTGGGATCGCATGCTCTTTGTTTGGTGAAACCGGTCTAAATCCATCCATTCATGCGCTTCCCAATTCATTGAGCCGGCCATCAATGCAGTCATACAAGCATTCATCCATACAAGACTTAATTCACACTGTAAGTTATCCATGCAGTCGATCATTCAGTCATGCCGTCGATCATGCAGTCAATCGCCTGTTAACCAATTATCACATTCACCCCCACCCACATAACCCGACACATGCTTGCCATTAAATAACTTTCACTTATACAGCCAGAACTAATAGCTTTGAGAATGCTGGTTTACAGTTTTTCCTTACATTCCGAAGTTGTAATCAATGACAGGTTTTGATCTTTTAGTCAGTCCCATATTGCAGCAATTAAGTGAATGGATGCATAAGAAGCATTGGTATGTTAGTATGTTATAGGAACTTATAAAGCTCAACTGTTACCTGAAGGTGTCCTGGCGCTAGCTGCTATCCCCTGGCTAGATAAGGGGTAGACCACAATTACAGGTTAAAAAGCCAGGTTTGTTATCCCTTCCTAAATGTCAGGAGGTCCGTGGTGTTTCTCAGGTAAAAAAGGAAGGTCATTCCAGGCTTTTGCAGCATGCATAATAAAGCTTTTTCCACCCCATGAGGCTTTTTTTGTGGGTGGTACTACCCCCAGCTTGGCACCCAGGGAACGCAGGGTTCTTTTAGGCAAGTACCACTTGTGAGAAAGTGGTTCTGTATATACTGTTCCTTAATAGAGCCCACAGTCCCCCAGAGTTTGACAGAGGTTAAAGTTAGGTATAACCTTACTCTCTAAAGTGGTAGCTTGGTCGAGCAGTAAGGCAGTACCAGAGGACAGTGTAAAGCATTTGTTGTACACACTCAATCAGCAAATGGTTTCACACACTCAATAACTGAACTCTAGGCCAATGGTTTATATATAAAAAAATATATGCTTGTTTTATTTTAGAACCAACACTTGGAGTTAAAATATACTTTCTCAACAGTAGATGTTTCATATAAATACTTTTGCAATATTCAATAGACTTTAGTAAACAGTTACAAGTGGTTGCAGTAGGCAACTCTATTTTTAAACACAACAACACATTGAGCTCAATGGTAAATTCAAGTTATTTGCAACAGATTACTTTTTAGATTACTTTTGGAATTCCAGGACTGGATCCTAGATTCAGTCCTGGGTCAGTTCTCAGAATCAAGTGATGAAAGTCGACTTAAGTACTGTAATGATTTTTTACTAATATTTAGCTATTTTAAAAGTTGACACTTAGAAAATATTTCAGAGAAAACAGTCAATGATTCCCTATGGAAGAAAATGCAGGTTACAGGTACAGTATGTTCTCGTTACTTTTGTAATCCAGTACTGGGTGCCTAGACTCAGTACTGGGACCTTTATCCAAAACAGGTAAGCAATTACGTTTTCAGATATTATACGATTTTTGAAGAATATTTAAAGATTGCAGGAATCGACACTTAAAAGAAATTTCAAAGAAAAAGTCAATGGTTTCCTATGGAAGAAAATTGAGTTAAGGGTAAGTACAGTTGTAGAGATTTTTCAGAGTCAGTGCTGGGCACCAAGATCCAGCACTGGGAGCTCACATAAGAACAGGTGAGTAAATTCGTTTTTGTCACTCGGCTGATTTTTGGTGAATATTTGAAGATTTGAAAAGTCCACACTTAGAAGAAATTTCAGGAAAAAGCCAGTCAATGTTACCCTATGAGGAAAATAGAGTTTGCGGTTTAAGGGTAAGTACTCGACTGGCAGAGTTGAGGTTCTGGGCACAGACTCAGGGGTCTCCCAGGGTCAGGTAGGTACAGTTGGTTCACCCTCAACGGCTCTAGGGCGGCCGGGTGCAGAGAGAGTTAGGCCCAATGTTATCCTACGAGGGATAGGGGGGCCTTGTTTGGTGGCTGCTGACTGGCAAGCCACGCGGCTGTGGGAGCTGGGCTCCTGGTCACTTACTCAGGGCAAGTGGGGAAGTAGGAAGGAGTAGAGTTTTCACTGCCAGGGCCACTCGGGCGGCTGGGTGCAGAGTGCTTTTGAGTCTTCGGGCGCTCAATGGATTTCAATGGGAAATCTCCGGTTAGGAAAAAGACTGCAAGCTCGGGGACGAGGACTTTTCAGGTGCCACCACCACTTCGAGAGGTAAATTAGGTAGTTGGAGGATGGGTAGGTACCCCGGGATTGGGCACAGGGGGCTGTGCGGCGTCGCGTGCAGGGGTGCCTTTAGGTGTCGGGAAATCTTACCCTCTGTTGATCGCGGTTGGGGGGACACCTGGTTCTGAGGCTGCAGGCTTCTTCAGGAATGTCGAGGGAGGTCCTTGGGTGCCGGACTCGGGGTCACAGTCGCCGTGGGGTCGTCCTCAGGGTCTTTGTTCACTCCGGCACTGACCAGGCTTGGCTGGTGCAGTGTGCGCTGGGTTCGCGGCTCCAGGCTGCTGCCAGGGGTTAGAGATAGGTTTCGAGTAGAGCCTCTACTCATGGGAGTCCCAGGGGCTTAGAGCCAAAAGGTAGCCAGGTCCTCCGGGGTTGGTAAGGTTGCTAGCCAAAAGAGATGCCGGGCTGGGGCAGGAGCAGGTTCGAGGGTCGACAGGCCGGTAGGGCTGGGGCCAAAGCAGTTGGTGTCTTCCTCTTTTCAGCAGCTGCAGGGCAGGTCTTCTTTCTTCTTGCTCTTCGTAGTTTGCAATCTGGAATCTGGGGATGGAAGGTTCAGGGTGCCCCTAAATGCTAGATTTAGGGGCGTTACGGGTAGGTGAAGGGCCGGGACCACTGGGTCCCCGTCCTGGGGTGGGTACACCTCCTATCCTGCCTCTCTCCTGTGGGAGGGGGGGCAGTAGCCTAGTCCTGATAGGGTAGGGCTCCCCATCTTCAAGATGGCGAGAGCCCGGAGATGTGCTTCACCTTGCCTCCCCCACCTGAGGGGTGGGGTTGGCAGGCTGGCACATCCCCTGTCCTTATTTGGGGTTTCCGGACAAAGCTTCCCGCCAGAGTGGGGGGTTGCAGGGGCCTGGGGAAGCTCACAGAGGCGGCATGCCTTTGAAGCTTCCCCCTGCCCATCCTGGGGGAGGAGATTTAGCACCTCGCCCAGGATGTGCATTGTTGCAGGACCAGGAGAGCAGGGGCTCTCCTACCCAGGGGTCCAGCAACATGTCTGCTGGGTGGCAGCCTAGGCAGCCTCAGAGCAGACGTGGATTTGTAGGTTAGGTTCGAGGGGGCACCTCTAAGATGCCCTCTGGGGTGCTGGGTACATTAAATCCCACACTGGCATCAGTGTGAGTTTAATGTGCTGAGAAGTTTGATACCAAACTTCCCAGTCTTTAGTGTTGCCATTACGGTGCTGTGGAGCTCGTGTTTGACGAGCTCCCAGCACCATGTACTCTTTAAATGGCAGCACTGCACTTACAGGGCTCAGGAATGGACCTGGGCACTGTAGGGGCACAGGGCTCTTGCTCCTGTGCCCACACCATTGGCATAAGGCACCCAGCTAGAGGGGTGACTGATGTATGCCATGGCAGTGTATGTGATGGGCATAGCACACAGGGATGTGTGCCATGTCGACTTTGTTTTTGTCTTGCACCCAAACACTGAGCCTGCAAATGCAGTGTGTATGTGTAAGGGTACAGGGCCTCTAAGAGTGGCACAAGGAGAGCTGCAGCTCTTAAGAGGCCTTCCTGGGTCACAAAGCCCTGGGTACTTAGGGTACCATTTACCACGGGCTGACATGTGGCCAAGGTTTGCCAATTTGGGTTTGGTTTGTTTTAGGGAAGGAACATAGGCCCTGGGCACCTGATTGGCAGGAGTCCAGGGCACACTCAGTCAAAGTACATTCAGCAATTCAGCAAAAAGTGGGGGCATACCATGCAAGAAAGATGGCACTTTCTCACACCACTGCAGATGCTGTCTCCGATAATCTGTGCCTGTGCCTTGGAGAGCCTTGGTAAATGCATTAGTTTCCCCTATGTGATTAATATGTTGGGTTGTTGTTGTAAATTTTAGCTTGGTGAGCAGTTGTGCAATATAAGTTACTGCAACTTCGTAAAAGTGTTTGTTGGGAAAGGCACTATGTGCAGTAACAGCGTTTTTCACACAAATATAGATTTACTGTGCGCTGTGGCTGCTATATCCATCTCAGTGCTAAGGCCATAGGGCTTTTCGAGATTGTAATGCCCTTCACATTTTTGGTTCCGATCTACTGTGTGGCCTCCTACGCCTAGGCGCACAAGGAAGGCCGGGGCCAGGTGCAGTAAGCCAGGGCTGTCTGCTGTCCTACATTATTGAAAAGTGAATATGCGATGTCTCACTATTGCCTGCCGCCTAGCCTACCTCTGGAGGCATCCCCCTGACTCTCACCTCCAAAGAATCCGCGTGCTCTGTGACTAGCAGGACGAGCCCCAGCCGCCTGCTCGATTTAAGGCAGGCAGTGTCGTCGTTGGGCGCAGCTCTTCACAGAGCGCTTCCCCGCTAAACACTCACTTCAACCATCCAAGGAGTGCCACTGAGGCTGCGGGCCTCATTAATAATGGATCCATGGCTATCAGTAGATTTAGACAACTCCTATTTAGAACCCTCTTCAGAAGAGAGGCCGAGTTCTTTTCAGGCACGCTAGCTTTGTTTTGTCACGGCCTTGAAGTAGACATTACTTCCCGCTGTCTTGAGGAAGCCAGAGGAGGTGAAGTGATATCAGAGCACCTCCCTCCCGCCTCGCCCGTCCCCGCTCTGGAGTGTTGCTTGACTGATGTGGTTCTTTGCCTCTTAACATCATCTCACATTGCATGTTTTGTAGTTCACAACAAAAAGGCGTCTGCCAGCGACACGGGTAGATGGCGGCAGTAACTTCACAGCTCTCATGCAACGGGCGCTTTCATCGCCGCCGACTTCGTGGCCTCAGATTCAGCGAGAACGGCAGCATGAAGTCAGCACACAAAGGGACGGAGGCGCTGTAAAAGAACGATGGCATTTCCAAGGAAACAAACGATGTATAATTTCACAACTGATCCAAGCTGTCACAAAAGAACAAGAATCCCGGAACACCTGGCTAAATTGAAAGCACGCCGCCATGTACGCGTAGGCGCAAAAAAGCGTGCGCGTGTTAACATCCCTACGCTAATTAAAGTAAACAAAGATGGCGTCGGGCTGTCCACATGCACGTGCATTATTTTGTCTGTACGCGTGCATGTTTAGCTTTTGTGGATGGCGAGAGCAGCCATCTTTGTCCATCTGTACGCGCGTGCATTCAGCTTTGGCTGAATCGATTGCATAAGGTCCTCGTGTGGCGAGTGCAGCGCATGCGTGGCTTTCGCCAGGCGAGACCTAAAAATAGATGCAAGGGCAAGGGGGCAGGGATGTCATAAGAGTGTGATGAAGAGAAGTCGAAAGCAAAAAGAAAGAGAAAGAGTGACAGAAAGAGAGAGGACGCAGAATGAGCAAGTCTCTAGTGTTCATAACTTCTAGCAATGTATATTAACATGGGAAAAAACGCCCTCTGTGTTTCTCAGCACTGTTACCAACACCTAATATTGCAGCATACTCAGCAAAGATTATGTTAGCTTACAGAAGCACTGGGGAAGTAAGGCGAAAGCAGAAAACCTTCTGCAAGGGGAAATAAACACCTTCAGGCGTACGGCTGATTGGACTTGGAGCATATTCTGGGTTCCGTTTTTGAAAGCACAGGACTGATTTCACAGTTCAGATTGGGCCGAGCAAGAACATCCAAGATATAACAAGCATTTGCAATGTAATAGGTCTCGCATTTGCAAGAGTTTGAGCTATTAGCATTGTAAATGACAGTGTCTTCTAAGCAAAGACTATAAGCACAAAGTGCATGTTTACGCACCGCTTGCAGGTTTTCAAAACACATCAATAAAAGGCATTGTCATTTACAATGCCAATAGATCAAACTTTTGTAAATGTGAGACCTATTCCATTGCAAATGCTTGTTTTTTGTTGTGAGCTCTGTAGCCCCCGCATCCCTACATTAGCCAGACAGCGCCAATACTCTCTGTAACAAACCCTCAAGAGATGGTCGGTGCCACATTCTAAGTGGGAACCCCGAAATCGACGGACGATGTAACCAGATGCTGGAATCTGAATGCCGAGCAGCAGTAGCGACACACAGAAAAGCCTGCACTCTGTATAGCAGCCAGGCAGGGCAAGACACAGAGGAATACGAATAAAACTACAATAGGGAAAAGGAATTCAATTTCGGAAGGCAAGAGCGAAAAATTAGGTAACGGAAGGGCTCTTGCAAATGGTAACAAAAGACTCAGCAAAGCGCGAAAGAAACCTAATGATCATAATAGTAGCTACAATCAAACATGACTTGCAGAGGACCCATACAGTTATAATAAAGGGGGTCAGAAGGCTGAACAGGAAAACACTAAAGTACCATGGCAATGCTGCTTTCTTGAAGAGTTACATGATATTAAAAAACAAAACATTGGAGACACGCCCACGGGGGAACATGGCGGCTAGCTAGCGAGCTGGCCGAGAGTCGCTCTTCAGCACCCGCATCGTAATGGACCAAATTTGTGCGATTAGCCTCTTTGCATGCTTACGAAACCACCTACCTTCTTTCTTTTGTTCTCTCTCGGGATCGCACTCGCTGGTGTTTGTTCGGCAGTGGGACGGCAGCAAATGTTACCGGTAATGGTTGCGGGCAGCGGGCTTTTGCTCTGAGTTTACTCCTCTTTTTTTCTTTTCCCCAGTTTGGGGGAGTTTGGGGCTGGATGTGTGTTGGCCCTGCAAGTTTTAGGGCGGCTGGCGAGCTCGGAGAATCTCGAGCTGCACTCTGCACCTTCCCCCGCCTCGGTGAGGCCAGTTTCAGCTTCGAGTTTACACAGGGCAGAACCAGCACAAGTGGTCCAGTGGAGATTCATGGTGAGTCGAGGGAGCAGAGAGTGAGACGGCCGCAAGTGACAGAGAGCTGATAGAGCAAACAAAGCTGACTAAGGAGGTAAGCCAAAAGCATGGCATGAGTACAGCGTGCATGGATACAGTTTCCCCGCCTCTAATGAATATAATACTGATGGGTAAAGGGAGTGAGTTAGAGAGTGAGCCGGCAAGACTTCCTAAGGGGAAAGACTCAGTGGAAAAAACAGTGGAAAAAACAGACAGGGAAGCAATACTGGGCAAAAGATATAAACTACGATCTAGTAACTTTCTTGGTAAGGCAGTCGTTTCCCTGATAGAGGCACAAGTAGGACAACGATTAGCCCTCCTGTTAGGTAAAAAGAAGAACAGAAACCTCCTTACTAAGATAGGGAAGAGCACTCCTGTAAGAGAAAGGAAAAAGAGATCAGTCCCAGTAACCCCCAGTGACCGCATCACTAAAGTCTTACTTCAAGCTAAATTCACAGGGTAATATACAGTGCAACATGGAACCTCTCACAGAGGCAGAGGTTGTGTCACAAAATATTCTAACCACACATTTAGCTACTTCTCCAGCTAGTTCTGACCCCCGAGTGATTCAATTATCTCTTCCAACCCAGAACCTGGGGATCCTAAAATGGCAGAAAGCCAGTTAAAGAGAATGGTAAAGAAATTTCAACCCTAGAAGCTGTGAAGGGCCTACTGAGTCAGCTCTCCCTAGAGATAAAAGATCACTTCGCTACTTCAGAAGCCAATCAGAAAAAGATCCAAGATACATGTAGTAGCTTGGAGGAAAACCTATCAGTATTAACAAAACGCACCGAGGATTTGGAAAATAAAGTTTTAGAACTAGGGAAAGATATACAAGATCACTCTCACGAACTGGATAGGCTTAAGTCAAGGGAAAATGACTTATCGGACAGATTAGAAAGAATGGAAAATAACCCAAGACGGAACAATGCCCGGATTCTTGATATAAAGGAGGGTGCCGAGGGGGAAAATATTAAAACCTTTGTGGTGGAGATCATGTCTAAATCCTTCCCTCAAGTCGCCTCTACCTATGTTTGGGACACGGAAATCCAGCGAGTGCATCAGGACTCTTTCAGGCTTAACCCTGGTCAGAAGAAGCCTGGGAAAATTCTGGTGTACATACAATCGTATTCCCTCAAAGAAAAACTTTTAGAGGCTGCTCTAAAACTGAAAACTATTCAGGTTCAGGATATCTCCTTTAAAATAAGGTCCGATTTATCTAGAGTCACAGAAGACAGAAGGTGGGAGCTGGGCAAACGGATGGATCCCCTGAGACAACTGGGCGCCCATGTTCAGTTAAGGTTCCCAGCATACCTTAAAGTGATGAGGGTCAATAAAATGTACAACTTTCACTCCCCTAAGGAGGTTGATGAGTTTCTGTTAAGCAGCAAGGAAAGCAATTAGCTGAGTGAGTCTATAAGAAATAAAATAGAATAAGTCGACTTGATATGGAGAGGTTAGTGCTTATGATCTGAAAGATAATGAAGGCGGGTGTTGGACTGCGGCTCGAATTGGTGTCAGCCAATAGGTAGTCAGGGAGGGTTTCCAGGGGAGGAGGGGGGAAGGGAAGGGGGCACAGGGATGGTGGAGGGGAGTATGGGGATAAAAAGAAAAAAATTGGAAAAGAATTTGCTTTCGATATATCCGACATTACTGAGAGTAGAAGAATTAGGAAGACTGAAGATGGGGGATAGGAATATAGTTCCAGAAGGGAGCGTCTGGGCATACTATGTTGGAATGTAAATAGACTTAGAGTTAAAAGGAGACAGCGATTGGTTTTAGAATATTTGAAAAACACCTCCACTAACATTCTCTTGCTCCAGGAGACTCATCTTCGGAAGTTAGAGTGCTTAGCATTATTTATTAGGCAGAAATGGGTGAATATGGTGATAGCTACAGATCATCAATGTTGCTTTAAAGAAGTTGCAATAGTTATCAAAGAAAACTCTGGAATAGAATTGGGTAAAACGCAGGTGGACACTAAAGGGCGCTGGGTGGTTGCGGAAATAAAAACTTGTACTAGTAGCTATACACTGACTAGCTATTACGGTACAAATGAGGATGAGGTTACTTTCCTGAATAGTCTTTGCTCTTCTTTGCTCGAGTTTGAGGCTCCATTGATAAATTGGTGGGGATTTTAATGTATTACTAAACAACAAGTTGGATAGATCCTCACCCCGTACTCAAATTAATGCACCTCGAGCAAGAAAAAGGGAGATGCAAGGGACTATTCTTTTTTTAGCAAAAAGAATGGCCACTTCTCTAGGATCGATTATGTATTTATGGATCTCTCAAAAGTAGATAAGGTCAAGGAAATTGAATATTTTCCCATTCATATATCGGATCGTGGAGCAATAGAACTAAGCATGGATCTTCCCTCTACTCCCCCAGTTGGGAGGTGGACATTGAACAGAAGATTGCTCTCACAAACCGGTGTCATGGAGAAGATTAAACTTGAGTTGGCTGCCTGTGCCCATTCATTTGGTTTGGGACTCTTTCAAAGCCTGCCTGAGAGGGATGCTGAAGGGGGCGGTGGCAGGTTGGGTCAGACTGGAGAAAGAAAAGATAGCCTTATTGGAGGACCATCTGACAAAGGTCAAAGCAAGTCTAAAGTTCGGTCAAGCTCAGGGGGGAGAAAAAGATAAACTAGTGGGTAAAGCTGAACACTTACAACGCGAATACAGGCTGGCAGTGGAAGGAATAATGTTACAGAAATGGGAAGCAAGAAGAATAAGAGATTTTGGTCAGGATAAGGATTGCGGGAAACTTCTAGTAATAAAGAGTAGAATGGACAGGTCTCAAAATTGCATCAGAAGGATTAGAATAGAAAGTGGTGGCGAACCTCCTGATCAGGTGTCTAATAACAAGGATGAGAAAGCTGCAGGTCCAGACTTGATTCCTAATGAGATCTACACCGTACTATCTGATGAAGTTATCCCCGTATGGTTAAAACTATTTAATGATATTCTGAGAGGGTCCTCTCCACTGCCTGATTCTTGGAAAGAGGCAGTAATTACACTGATTTTAAAACCTGGAAAAGATTCTACACAGTGTCAATCCTACCGCCCGATATCTTTGCTGAACTGCGACTATAAAATCTTCACCGGAATTCTGAACGCCCGGTTAAGTAAAATCGCAGGGGCTATAATACATGAAGATCAGAAGGGCTTTCTCCTCAGGCGTCAGATGAAGGACCTGGTTAATTCCTTAATTGGCGCAATAGATTTGGCAACGGTGGGTAAAGTTCCTCTAACAATTATAACGTTGGATGCTGCAAAAGCCTTTGACCGCGTCAACTGGTGTTATCTCTCTAGTGTATTAAAGACTTTTGAGTTTGATTGCACCTGTAGAGATCTTCTTGGAAAAATCTACAGCGAACCACAAGTTCAAATCTTAGTAAACAGAAACCTTTCAGCTCCAATTTCAATAGTGCAGGGTACCAGACAGGGTTGTGCGTTGTCCCCTATTCTTTTTGATTTATACATAGAGCCTTTTGCTCAAAGTGTAAGGCTAAATAAAGAAATATTCCCCCTTCTCAATGAATGGTTTTTTAAGGAAACTAGCACTGTACGCTGAGGACTTGATACTTTTTACGTCTAATGTCAATCAAGCTTTACCCAGTTTATTCAGGGAAGGGCAGACCTTTGAGAACTGTCAGAGTATGACATTAACAGCAATAAGACCGAGATTATGACCTGGAACTCAGAATTGCAGGGTTTCAGGGTCAAAAACCAGTTGAGGTAACTAGGAATAACCATCACACAAGAGCTGACTGACCTCCCCAAAACAAATATAGCTGGAGTCTTGAAGGAGGTTAATATCCTTTTGAAAAGATGGCAGAATCTCCCACGTACACATTATGGTAGGTCAAACCTGGTCAAAATGTGTGTTTTGCCCAAGTTCGCTTATCTTTTCAATAATATCCCCAGACTTTTGATAAAAACCTTTTAAATAAAATTCAGGGAAAGATTTCTACTTTCATCTGGGCTGGTAAGGGGATCAGACTATCGTGGAAAAAGCTTAGACGAAAGCTGGCACATGGGCTTACCAGACCTACAATTATATTGTTGGGCATACCAACTGAAAAATAGTAGGATGCTCCTATTCAGGCCAGATGACAACTTGATTGGTCGCATGTTCACGGCCATGCTGCACGAGGGTCCAGTTAAGGGTTTCATGTACAAGTTCGGCGCCCCTAAATTGTTTTTTAAAAGTCCGCCTGGAGGTTTTATACGCTGCTGTCAAATTATGGTTTGGTTGCCGTATTACATTAGGTATTACCTACTTTAGCGAGTGGGCCCCTGTGTGGGATTCTCCAGGCACCCCGGAGTGCCTGAATGACGCTTTATCTCAACCCCTGAAGGAGTCGGGGGTTCAGCGATGGGGCGACATAGCTGAAGGAAACAGCTGTCTTCCCTGGGATACTTGGAAGAACTTAACGAACAACAGGATTTCCAGATTTAAATACTACCAAATTTCAACCTGGTGCAAGAACCAACACTGGCAATTTCCAGGAGACAATGCAATGGAGGATGATCTCCAAGATCCAAATCCAAGAACGAAGGAGATAGCTCTCTGGTATAATCATCTCCTAGATGCAGTAGACAGAAAGTTGGATCCCCCCTACATGGTCTGGGAAAAGTGCTTGCCAGAAGAAGAGCTGCAAACCTTATGGCAAGTATCTTTAGATAAATTATATCCTTTCATTAAATCTGTTGCACTACAAAAGAACCACCTTTTTACCCTTCATAGGAAATATTGGTCTCCGCTTAAGATATCCAAAATGAGGGGAGAAGGAGATGCCAGATGTACAAGATGTTGTATCCACGAGGCAGATGTTTTTCACCTGCTCAGTGTTGAAGGAATACTGGGACAATGTGGGTAAGACTTTTTTCAGAAGCACTGGGTAAAGATATAGAGGTAAAGCCTTGTTTTAATCTTCTTTAGCATAGCACAGCCCTTGGAGGGGGAGGCGGACTTTACAGATGAACAGCGTAAACTTGTGTTTTATTTAACTAGACGAGAAATAAGTAAAAAATGGCATCAGGCTGACCCTCCATCTTGGAGGGAATGGTGGAATTCGGTCAGATATATTTTAAAGACTTAGATCAAAAGGTTAATTCCCACAATAATAGAAATGAGCTTGGCCGATTTTGGAAATTACTAGACTCAGAGTAACTGGTATGGCTGTTAAGATCTGTCCAATGATTACACTTCTTGGTCAGCCTATGATGTGTAATGTGGGCCTGGTCCCATAGTACATCAGCTGTGATCAGACCCCAAGATATAAGCAATTGGGCTGCTAGTACCGGGACGATGCTTATACAATATTATGGAGGTTATATGAGGACTATAAAAAAAAAAAAAACTTTAAAAAAAATAATAAATAAATAAACAAAACATTGTCATTTACAATGCCAATAGCTCAAACTCCCGCAAATTCGAGACCTACTGCATTGCAAATGCTTGTTGAGTTCTGAGACAGAGACGGCAGCAGCCATAGCAAGGCAGGGACTGTGACGCCAGGCCCTGCGTTTCAAAAGCAGGAGGGCGGAGGAAGCAGCTGAAGCCAAAACAGACCTCGGTCTTTGATTCCACAGCAAATGTGGCAAGATAAGAGCAAGATTTACAGACCTGTTTACAACAGAGCTCTGTAAACCACGAGCACTGGGCTACAGTGCTCCAGTTTCAAGAAAGAAATAGTGCTCACAACCTCTGAGTAACAACATATGCAACAGGGGCAGTCCTTGAAAATGGGCGGTGATTTTAAAGCCCACATCCCGAATACAGCATGTCTCACAGAGAGAGCGCAAGCCCTGCCTAGGCCAGACCTAAAAAGAATGGTATCTGGGTATTAATTTAACTAGTGTCATTCTCTGTTGTAACGCCTCACTTTCAAATGACCCAAATGACCCACATTTCAAGAGTTAGGACTCTTCTTTATTAAGGGCCCCCTTTCTACCAATAACCGTGTTACCCAAGGTCAGACTGGGACAGAAAATAGAGCCTGGCACCCCAATAAAAGAGGGCCCCATCAGATCGCTAATATGTGGCCCATATTTGCAACCCAGAACAGTTTTAAACTTATACAGACAAGCTTATCAGGGTGTAGGAGAGTGCATGCATTTGTTCTTGCTGCAGGCGATGTTTGTGGTAATGATAACTTAACTGTGTATTACAGAATCAACCGCAACCCTCCCTCACATGCCTGTGTTGCAACTTGCACTCGGTCCGTTCACGCGCGGGCCTGAAAGATGCCCCCCTTCGTGGGCTAATGGAATGTGGAGCAGGAACAGAAGGGGTGCTGCACATCAGAAGCACTCACGAGAACGGGAGCACACAGGGGTTCACGGATGAAAGGCGCCAGAAACAACAATCTCAGCACTCCAGACACACGCGGAGTCTCTCACTGAATCAGGACAAAACAGCGCACTGCTCTCTCTGTCCAAGTCTCCGTAATCATCCTGTAATTGGAATCAGTGTCTAATCTCACAATAAGGTGTACTCCAAAAAAGAAAATGTTTTATTTTCTGCTAGCTCAGCTGTGGAAAAACTCACTGGTTGCAGTCTTACAGGGAGAGTCTTAAACCTGTCTAGGGTTCCTCTTTGATCTCGTCCGGGACGAAGCAAAGAGCCTCCTGATAGGTATCTCGGGGGCAGATACGATGTGGCGCAGCACCCAGAGCTGCTGACTCGAGAGCTGTGGATCCCTGTTCATATCTCAGCGGCGCAACATCCTGTGATTCTGGGCAAATCACTTAATCTCTCCGGGTGATAATCTGAGCTACATAAATCTGCTGCAAGACGAAAAAGCAGAAGGGCAAAACCTTACGAAAATATAGTTCCACCAAAGCGGATGTTAACAGCATTCTGGCTGCAGAAAACTGATGAGAAGCAAAAGATGAACAAGCATTGGTAAATGCAGGAAAATATGCTACAGGCAACAGAAATGGAGGAAAAGTAAGTGACAAGCACAGGAACCAAGGAAAAGCCAGGAAAGCTAGTGGGTGGGATGTAAGCCACTTTTAAGATTTATATTAAAAACAATAGATTTCACAAGCACAGTGCAAGTGCTGTGCAGGCGAAACCTAAAAACGATCGTCACTGTACACACAAAGACTGTGTTGAATCATGCTTTTGATAGAAACAAGGGATGTACAGAAGACAAATGCATACCAAAAGAGAAGTGTCCAGCTGACACAGCCAACAGCACAAACCTATTCCAAGAGAAACAACAACAATTCCACATACTATGGTAAGAAATGGAACATTCATCACTGTTATATACTTAACAATACATTTTATGTGCCAGAAAGTAAAATACCATCAGAACTGCTAGTATTATATGCACACTATATCCCAAAATACTACTAATCTACAAATATAGACTAAGTAAGTGTCTCAGGATGCTGTTAATATTGTCAATGTGCCAGTCTGTGAATGGAGCTGCTAGGTTAGGTCACAGCAGCTTATGGGATAGTCGTGCTATTCATATGCCGATTAGTCTGCTAAAGGCTGCTCATAGTGACAGACTGTCGTTGGTTGCATCTTTTTGCTCAGGCTGCATTTCTTACCGACTTAGGACCACCATCACTCCCTCACAAGACCACAGCTGTCCTTCAAGAGACATGTGACGCCACAATGCCACTTTCTATATGTCCAAACTGAAAGTCACATTACTATACGAGACTCTATGCTTACTTTTCTAAGTTCAAAAGAATTGCCATTTCCCACCAAGTATGACCTTACTACCATGTCCACCTCACTAAAATGGTCTTCGAGGTTATTTTTGAAAATAAATTAAATTACGGACCACATGAATTGACTCAAATGTCTGAAGTAAATCTATCAAAGACATATGCCATGTGCACATAGTGATGATAACCCAAAAGTATATTGGAAAGCTGATACAACATGTGTAAGTATAATTTAGATCAAGAGAGCTGCAAATGTGAACAGGTGATGGTGCTGTGCTCAGGTGATAGTCACGTGCAAAACTAGTGAAGTAAAACGTATATGATAATCTAACGGCTACTATGTCTTCTCCATTTTCTACAACTTCTATCATCTAGTTACTGCACTTTGAGAAGGTCGCACCAAGTCATTTTCTATTATGGTGGTCCTGATCTGAGAAATAGGCAGATAAGGATGTGCTACTAGGGCCCATGGGTTTTACTCAAGATGTTTTCAGTACAAAGCTTGACTGAAGCTCGCAATAAAAGCTGACTAGGTCTCCTTAAGATGTGTAGGTGGCAGGCCTAAATACCCTTTTCTGATTATTATGAAACAGTTAGACCCCTCAATAAATCGTGTAAAAACTCCGAAATAGCATAAGAATTGTTTGCACATTTTTGGAAATATACTTCACTTTTATAATTTCCATTAATACACATAAATGAGCAGTTGATGCAATATCAATCTATAATAAAGCCAAACGTTATATGATACACGTGCAATTATCAAGCACAAGTTTAAAAATTAAAAATGTGCACTTGAATGTGTGAAGGTGGGAAATTAGGTGGAGCAGGGGCACATAAGAAGGAAACACAGAGCACAAGTCAGAAACATGCGAGAAAGGCACGACAATTTATAATCTTCACAAAAGCTTATAACTCTTTCAGGTTAATGGTTGCATAGTTAAATTCGCTGTGCTTTAGTCACACACGCAGGTTATAATAATCTTTAAATAACCAAGAGTATGACTGGCTCCTGGCTCAAACAGGATCATTATTTTTGGCTACAACTATGGTCCTGCACTTGTACACAGAACACAAAGATGCCAATGTCATTATGTTCCTCTATGCTCATTATGCAACAAAAGCTTGCACAAAAATCAAGTGTTCGAGTGATTGTATTGAACCAGCTACACCCTGGTGTCATAAGCAGTCCCATCATATGCTCAACTAGGAAGCCAGAAAATCCGGTTTTAATCAATCTTCCAAACATCGTACCGCTGAACACAGAATATGAGAAAATGCTAGAATGCACTCAATTTTTATTTTACATCTTGATATAAAGTGAATCAAGGGCAGTTTGGGTTCCAAACAAGTGGACTTTAGGGCTTCCTCAACACTCTACATTTAGCATTATCAAAGAAGCACTATAATCTGTCAAATACTGTTCCTCTCAAACTTCAAAAGATGCCCATCCTAGTTTTGGAACACGGTGCACTGATGTATGAGATATGAAACTTTCCACTTAAGGAGAATTTAAGCCGTCAGGATTTAGGATTTCCATATTTAGTATTGATCATAGCATGTATGTTTAACATTTGAAAAATGGTGGACTACTAATTGAAGAGAGCATATACACAAAAGACATTCTACCCAGTTTTTATTATGTGTAGTACAGTGGTCTTCAATCTGTGAAGTGGGATCGGGCTTTAACTGATTTCAAGGAGGGTACCAGGCTCTGGCAGCAAAGAGCACTTAACCTGTCCTAACAAAGCAAACAAGCTGAAAAAAGACCTGTGATGCAATGAAAAAACAATAAGGCTGCTGTAACCCACTCTGTATTGGGTAGTCATGCATTCGAATCTCAACTTCCTGCTGGGAACAGGTGTCAAAAGAGAACCTATAAATTATCCCATACATCTCCTTCGAGTTATGATGAGGAATCACAGAGGGAAAATCCTGCATGAAAGCCAAAGATTTAAAAAGTCTGAATTTTTACTCTCCCTTTTCTTTCCAATGACTATCTCCTTCCTTCCAACTTCTACATGTGAGAGTCACACGCATGTTTGCCCTAATCCCTACTATTGCATCTCTGCAATTTGCCCAAACTTCACTTTGCAGATAGCAACCTCTGCTTTAAAATAATACCCCTGCAACTTAACAATACCTAATCTGTTGTAGCTCATCTATTAATAATGCCAAACAATGCATGAATTCATATATTCCACTGCAGATCACATCTGACTCCTATTAACTTAACCACATAGAAACTGGAATAACACATGGCATGGTTTCCTTATGAACACAACACTATTAACCCTGGGCGTAGTACTACGCTCGTGGAGCGTGCGTAGTTTGCGCTACTACGCGAAGCGCACGTAGCACAGTGCAAAAACGCGGAGCGGGCATTTTTTGTTTGGCCGCGGTCCTAAACGGCAAGTTTGCGACCGTGAGCGAGCAAAATCAACATCCTGGCGAGACTTTTTCCTCGTTCGCGATCAGCAACATCAAGTTGCCAATCGCGAGCGTGGAAAATAAACCTCCCGGCGAGATTCTCAACGCGGGAAGGTCAGGTTTCTCATTGTGAGTGGTCGCGTATGCTGGCGATCGCTCGCGATGAGAAACTACCAGTCTGCGTTGGAAAGCTGCCGCTCGAGTACAAATCTACTCGAGCGGTAGAAAATGACCGCTTGCACTGTGCAAGATGCCGTTTGCAATGATTGCACAGTGCAGACAAGCATCTGGCACTGTGCAAGCAGTGCGAACAGCATTTCCCTACCACACTACGCAGTTCGTGTAGCATACTACGCAAACTACGCCCAGGGTTAAACACTAATCGCAATAAAAATTATTGTTATTATTTTTTTAAACACCTCAAAACAAAAAAATATCTACTAACCGTGGGTTCTGGACCAGCGTGCTGTCTGCTTTTTCAGGGGTTGTAAGTGCTTTATAAATGTTACTTCAACCCAAGTATAATATATAGCCCACATTACTACTAATACCATAACACTCAATGATTGGGTCGTCGATTACAGTTCATAAAAACGGCATAATAATTCCCTTTTACTACTTGATACTCTTACATAAGACAAAACTGCAAAGGGTACTGTCCATCACCTAGTTCTGTGCCAGTCTACAACAAATAAACCACCCATCACCAGCAGAACAGACAAGGAATAACTGAAGAGATGTGACACATACTGCTGGACAATGGAGAATTTAATTTATTCCACCACCTGAGGTCTCAACTAGCTACCTGCTTCTTGATATCTCGCACAATGACAATCAGATATGGGATAATATTAAAGTCCATCCCAACACCTAGCCCCACCATTTCTCACTTTAACCTATGCCTCCCCAGGACAATCAACAAAATATCCCAGAAGGGGCAACCCAGTGCAATAAGTCACCATAAAGGGACTTGCAAAGCGGCTCAAAGATGCCAGCCTACTGAAAGCCAAAACTGTGCACCAGTCTGTCCAACTTCTTCATCCATCATACTGCTAAGCAACGTACCCCAGTAGGCATCACGCACAACATGGAAACACTTTGCACACAAGATCAAACAAAGACAACATTTCCAACCACACATCCTACAAAGCGTAGCGTACTACTCCCGGAGGCAAGCGCTTCAACACCCCATATTAGGGATAGTAAGCACTATATAAATACTACAATACAATACCCATATTGGCAATTAATTATTTGAATCCAAAACATGTGTGTCTGAATCTTTCCTGGCAATCTTAATCCTACTGAAGTACCTTTCTCGCAAGGCTGCTTATAGTTCTTTGGTTTTCTGTTCGCAAAGACTAGATTTTCATCTAGTTATTCTGACAACCACTCAGCCACCAATCTCACAAAATAACACAATCCACTGTAACATACAACTAACTCATCAAAACAGTTCTTTGAGAGTGTAGAATTTTACCTTACATCACAAAGAGAGAATTTTACGCACTTCTCACTGGAGCAATAATAATCAGACATTTAAGCTGGGCAATTCCAGAAAGTAGAAAAAAAAAAATCCCCGCATTTCAGACAATACAAATAAATTTTAAGAATTACCAAACTGAAATGTACTAACCTTGTCTATTATGCTGTTGACAATCAGAGGGTTTTTCAAAATATGTTGCCCAATTCCAGTATTGAACATGATTCCTAGGCCAAACGGAAATTAGACAACAACATTAAAATGATGTGCATACCTGTCAGCATTAGGCTAGTAATCAACATGAAATCATTGTACAAGAGGAAACAAAGCTAATAGTACCTACAGAAAACTGAGTGGTACTACGTTGTCTACAAAGAAGAGACAGTCACCATTTATTTCTCTCAAAAATGCAATTTTGGGTGAAATGATTTATTGTCTTATTTCATCCAATGGAAGTCACAGCCTTATTTATTTCCTTCCCTCCAGCTAATTAGTCTCCAAGGATAGCAGGCATTTACATAAAGACACCCCTAAAACACTCTAAGACTTTTGTTTGTTTGCCCTTTATTCAATTAGCGTCTTGATCATGACAGGTAAGGAAAGCCTGACCATTCTACTCACAATTAGGGCCCATAGATAGATGTGCTTTGGAGACAGCTGCTTCAAAAATAGACACAATATGTGTTTTAATAAAGCAAAATGTGTCTTTACTAACACTAACTTCAGAAAGTTTCCGTTCATTTTAATGCAAATAGTATAGTCTAGTATTTCATAAACTATTTTCAATAAAGAGATCTGTGTACTATAAATCACCATTTTCATGCTAGCTACACAAAAATAAACATGCAACATAAAAGCATACCTAGTAACGAGTATCATAGTCCTATGTTGTCCCATGTGGCCATCTTGGGATTCTGGTGAAATTTACAAGCCACTCAACTTAAGAGGTCATCGGAATTTCCTTTATGGCAATATAGAATGACATTACAGTTGTATATACAGTTAATCTCTTTTTAGATCATGGTGGTTTGCATAGCAGGGTACAAGTTATGGTTTGCTCAGCTAACCAGAGTAGTCCAATTTCAGAGTTTTTTTTGTTTAGTTTAGTAGCCATAATAATTCTGAAGGTTTTTAAACATATGCTAATGTCTTATTAGCAGAAATAAAATCAGAACTTATTAACAAAGTTTTTTTCATTGTTTCTCTAAGGATATACTTCATACCCCTTCTTTGCTGGCAATCCCGGCTATGCACAGAAGGGCCGCCTTTAGCACTGGTGGCGCCTGGTACGACAATATTTTTTAGAGCCCCTCCTCCATTACCTCCTTCTCGGATTCCCTCACTACCACCAGGCAAAAGCACCCCTCAGCTCTCCATAGCCCCTTTCCCACATACATTTAATTTGTTTAGGGGGAAAAGAACTAAACCAAAAGCTAATATTGCTAAATGTATATTTACACCCTCGAGAGAAAAAAGCTGGGATGAAACTACTGACTGCAGAAGTGACAAAAAGATTTTCAGAGGAGCTAACATCTAACCTCATAGTAACAGGGGACTTCAATATGTATCTTGAAGGGCCCCAGACAAGTGATGCACTTCTGGAAGAGCAGTTTTGTGCATGGGGCATCCCACAACAGGAGGCAAGCAAATGGGTCAAACAAAACAGGCTGGCAAGAGACAGCTTAAAGGATTTAGAACATCTTAATCTTGTAGCTCTAAACGGCCGTTTCACAAACAACAGGCCCTTGGTAGCCACTTTTCATAACGCGACCGCAAGTTTAACTATAGAATTCACATTCTCATCATTACAATTCTTCGGCAAAGTCTTGGATTTCCGAATAGGAACAATGGCAGCCAGTGACCACTTACCGCAAGAGATTACCCTCAACATCTACGGGGCAGCGGTAACCTTGCCAGTAGCAAACGTGGGATCATCACATTCGGTCACAGAAAAAAAAGAATAAAATGCAAAACGCATAACCTGGAAGACTTTGAAAAGGAAGCGAAAGAACTGTGGGACAAAAGCATTGCGACTCAGACAGATAATTTAAGTCGATGGAAGCTATTCACTAGCAGTCTTGGGACTGCACAATCGAGAAAAAATAGGCCAACACAACAATGAAAGACCAAAATCAAACAAGCTCCACAAAGTTAATAAAACAAAACATCAACTTAAAGAATCTTAAGAGAAATATTAACAAATTACTGCGGCAACTACACCGAGACGGTCCAGACAATGATGTGCAAAAGGAACTGTAAAAGCTAAAAACCATCAAAAAGAAACTAATTTGGAACTTAAAAAGGGAAGCGGAGGAAGAGCTATGGGCTAAGTTGCTCCATGACGCAAAAGGAAATAAAACCAGTGGAAGATTGTAGAAAACGGTGAACAACCTACAAAACCCAAGAAGAACCAGCATTAATTCTCACATTACCGAAAAAGCTTGGTCCGACTACCTTATGTTTCATTTCAACAAAATACCAAAGTACTCCGTTACGAGGCTATTAGAACCTGACAGGAAAATCTGAGATTGTGCACAACTAACGGAGACAACTACATTGGCCTTCACAGAAAAACAAATTATAAGAAAGATAGCGAAAGGAAAGACAGAGGGGGCGCAGGGCCCCAACGGAATTCCCCCCATTTTGTATAAACGAAACCCAGAAAACTGGGTAGCGGCGCTATCACGACTGTACAAACAGATTTCTGAAACTGAAATAATCCCTGACTCATGGAAAGGCTCAATAATAGCTCCAATCCACAAGAAAGGCAGCAAAAACAATCCAAAAAATTACAGACTTGTTGCCTTAATCGACAATGATGCCAAATATTATGCCGGCCTCTTATTAGAGGAGCTTACGGAAAGTGCGAACGAAAATGCTGTGATCCCCATCACCCAGACAGGCTTTCGGAAAAAATTGGGAACTACAACAAATATTTTGGCTTTAACACTCCTAATAGATGCTGTAAAACTCGCACAACTGCCTCTTTATGTATGCTTCATCGATTTTACTTCAGCTTTCGACAACATCAACAGAAATCTACTATGGGAGAAGCTGGCCAACAGAAAAATACCATCAACTCTACTATCACAATTGAGGTTACTACATACGGACACGGGGGTTCAAATTAAGTTGGGCTCAGGCGACTGTCTGTCAAGGAAAATACAGACAACCAAGGGTCTTAAACAAGGGTGTGTGCTAGCTCCGACCCTTTTTAACATCTTTGTCGGATCTCTCTTCGATGCTAGACGAAAGTAACCCTCATGCCCCGAATCTAGGAGGACTAAATCTTTCAAACCTGATGTATGCAGACGATATTGTGCTTATTAGCCGCACGCCGGTAGGGTTACAACACCTAATCGACACAACATATAATTATTGGGCTATGAATGACCTCAGCATAAACCTCTCAAAAACAAAAGCCATGAAATTAAACGTGAAGACGTCTACACCCATGTTTTGCTGGAAAATGGGAGGACTAACACTGGAAACTGTGGATGAATACAAATATCTGGGTGTAATTGTTGATAGAAAAGGTCAGTCAGTCAGTGATACTTTATTCGATAAAAATTTTCATCATAAAAGTAATATACAGTATTCATGACCTATGTAGGCACATGCTACAAAATACAATATAAATCATCATTAAAATTTGTACAACAAATGTCACTTAAAATTTTCAGTACAAGAAATACAAGTTAAAAATCATCAGTTTACTCTGCGTATAACAGCATAACTACTCATTTCCCCTACTAAGTAAATAACAGGGGCCACTAACCTAGCCCATGAGCCATTCCTTCATTGTGGCGTCCCGGCCTGCAAGGTAAGTAGGAGCTTTAGTCTCCTCATACGGATCACCCAAGCACTTCCGATAAATTTGGCGACACCACACACCATTGAGGAGGAGGGTGTATCAGTACAGAGAACTCGCAGGGCCATTGCGTGACATCGAAGGCCCAGGCCCCTACATAAAGGTTTTAGCCATATCCTTCTAGATACTCTGTAAGCCGGGCAAGCAAACATAAAATGCGCCACAGACTCAATAGGGGCTGCACAGCACGGGCACGCCTTTGATATACTACCTTGTGCATTCCACCCAAAGGTAAAGGCATTTACAGGGAGGGTTCCAAACCTAACTTTTAAGTATAATGATCTGTCAAATGGTTTCTCGATGTAATCGAGGAGTAGTTCAAATTGGCATGACCCCTTTATTTCTAGAAACCGCTCGGTGAGAGAACCCCCAGCACCTCTACGCAAGCTCTCCAGCTGGACCCACTCCCAATAAAGCTTCTTGATGACTAATTTAGGTGGCGGGGATTGACTCTTCCATAGATCACTTAGGCCTATAAGTCCCACCAGCTGCCGTAGGTTGCTCAACCACTTAATCCTGTTACCTTTATCCAACAAGATAAGTTCGTCCAATGCAGCAGCATAGTTCTTGAGCTCCTCAGTCCTTCTCAGCCGCACCCAAAAAAGTAAAGGGCGAAGGCGCACTATTTCCTTAAGTGGGCGCCTGCCCATATCTAAACGTAATGGTATCAATGGGGTAGAAGCTGGTAAGGCAACCAGATCTCTCAAGAACTTGTTTTCTGAGGTGATTAAATCCAGGAGATTCTCGAACCCCCAAAGTTCAGAGCCGTACAGAGCACTTGGCAAAATTTGGCCTTCATAGATAGCTAGGGCCGGGGCCACGGGTTTACTCACTGACTCCCTGTGCTCGCGTATTACCACCCCAGCAACTCTTTTGAAATTTAATAACATTTTAGCCAGATGGTCATTCCAGCGCATCCGACTATTCACCCTAACACCCAAGTAATCGAAGGACTCCACCATATCCAGAGACTCCCCATTGAGCGAAAAATTATTCCGAAATCTTCTGGACGGGGAAAGGGCCATTAGTTTTGTTTTCGAGGTATTAATTGTAAGGCCCCTATCATTACAAAAATCACTAAAGCGATGTAATAGCTTTTGAAGACCTGCCGGGGTTTTTGAAATCAGAATGGTGTCGTCAGCGAAGAGGAGAGTTGGTATTTTTTCCCCAGGCAGGGATGGCGCAGCCGCCGCCTCGTCCCTCAGGTGGTCCACCACACCATTCACAAATAGGGAAAATAGGGTCGGCGCCATGACACATCCCTGGCGGACTCCCCTCCTCACGGGAACCCTCTCGGTCAGTTGGCCTTGGGTACCCCATCTGATTCTTGCATAATTTCCGTCATGGAGCTTGACTATAAGGTCCAGAAGGTAACCCGGCAAGCCCATCTCCTCCAAAACTTCCCATAGCCTAGCTCGGGGGACCAGGTCGAACGCCATCCTGAGATCTATAAACGCCAGGTAGAGACTACCCTGGTTAATTAACACAGTTTTCCAATAGATCGCAAAAAAGCGGAAGACCTGGTCCATTGTACCCACTTTTTTCCGGAACCCGGCCTGGAAATGAGAGAGGACCTGCTCCTCCTCCATCCATACACCTACTCGCAAAATGATGACCCTGCCAACCACTTTCTGAATCACGTCTATCAGACTAATTGGTCTGTAGTTGGCAGGGTCATCCCTGTCACCCTTTTTGTAGACCGTGATCACTTCAGCCCCCTTCCATGAATCTGGGACAGGATGTCCCTTGGCTATTAGGTTCATTATTAATGCAATGAGTGTGGCCCAAGCTGTGGGTTCAATCATAAGAAGGTCCCCCGGAATACCATCTTGGCCCGCTGCCTTCTTCGGGGTTAGGTGTCCTATGGCCACTACTATCTCAGAAGGCACAAATGGATTCTCGAGCGTGGCCACAAGGGGGGCCCGATTGGCTGGATCCCGAAAAAAGAATTCTGGTGCATCTTGACCACCGTATATTGTTGAGAAATGGGAATACCATTGCTGGCTAGTAATGTGATTAGCCAGCAGGGGCTATTATAATTTCTGGCCTTATTGATCAAATCCCAGAACAGTGAACCATTTTTCATTTTAGATGCATTTTTGAGGTCCTGCCAATGCTGTTCCTCCCACTCTTTTTTAGCCCACGCTAGTTCGTGGGCATACTCCCTCCTAACTATTTTAACTAGCGGTTGGTTCTTTTTACGGAGGGCAGCACCTAACTCACGTCTTTTGGCCCGACACTTAGTAGAGTACCAGGGGTTGCTGGGTTTAAGAGCTTTTGTTTTATTGCTCTTAGTTAAAAAAAAATGGCACTCATCATAAAACAACATAAGCTGCGCGCATAGACATTCTGGCTGCGCCCACCTCAATTAAAAAACATCAAATGTCTTCCTTTTTAAACAAGTGAGAATACTTCCGCAACTATGGATTGGTCACGACGGCACAAAACCGCAGAAGCCGTTTGCAACCAACGGCCCACCTATTAACTGTCACGTCCACCGGACGGCGCCGCTCAAAATTGCTCGAAGAACCTGTAGTTGCATGGATCTGAACATAGATTCTTTTGGGCCACATAACGATTCATCTTTTAGTTTATGGAAAGCGCTAAATGATGCTTATTACTAGAATGCACTTTTTAGCCTCATGAAATGTTTCTAAAGTTTTAAAGCAATTTTAATCAAATTTATTGACAAAAAGGTTGTACTAGATAAAATTGTATTTTAAGTTTGTTTACATGCATATATGCTGATTGCAATGGTTTTAATTAACTGAGCAATAAAGAATTAGTTACTTAAAAATTTGTTTTAAAGTGCAAGTAAATGCTGGCTTCACAAATCCACTCAGCTATTATCCACATAGATTATGGATCTGTTCTTTGCAGCAGGCATATTAACCCTCTGCGCTATTTTATGGCGAGTCAAAACTGCAACGAGATAAAAAGATCTTTCTATCTAGCAGTAACATTAATCACAAGATGGATATATTTGACCTCTTAAATAGTGAACATCCTGATGCGATCTTCCCTACTGAAACCTGGTTACATTCCAGCTCAGGTCCTGTTGTTGCCTTGGCTCTACCATCTAATTATGCCATAGCCAGAAGGGATAGGGCCAGCGGAAAGGGTGGAGGAATTGCTATAATTTATGATAAGTCTTACCAATGTAAACTGGAAGATTTAGCTATTTTAAATTCTGAAGCAGCATTATTTAAAATTACACTGACACCGCATATTACTTTTTCAGGTATTCTTGTTTATTGCCCCCCTGGACCTTCTAATTCTTGGGCTCTGTTATTACCAGAGCTAGTTTCACCATATCTTCTTAAAGCGTCTAATTTCACCATATTGGGTGATTTCAACTTACATCTTGAAAACTTGGACTGTACGACTAGTAGTACACTGATTGCGGACCTTGCAGCTTTAAATCTTTTACTAATAGTAATAGTGGTCACACTCATGTGGCAGGGCATTTGTTGGATCCTATTTTTTCTAATTTAACTTGTCTTCACTGTGATCCTGCTCTCCCTTTATGCTGGTCTGATCATTTTGCTACCAAATTTCAGTGCACATTTTCACTGAATCCAATCGCAGCTTCTGTGAGAAGTCCTCAAAGAACTCGGAATTGGAATAAATTGGACCTTGAATTTTTTAATAGGACCCTTATTGATAACGCCCCTACTATTGTACATATATCAACTAACTCTTCTAGTATGATACATGAATGGATTTCGGATACAGTTGAATGTTGTCTTCCATTAACCACAAAAAAGAAATATAACCACCGTTCCCCTGGTTTACAGAGCAATTAAAAGTTGAACAAGCATTTGCAATGCAATAGGTCTCGCATTCACACGATTTCGAGCTATTGGCATTGTAAATGACAATGCCTTTTGTTTATGTTTCGGTTTTAAAACATAAATACATGGCATTGTTATTTACAATACTAATAGCTTAAACTATACCAACAGAAAGGGCGCTTCAGATATATTCAGGTCAAAGAGCAAACACCCCGACTGGCACAGATGAAAGCACCTTAGAATAGTGAACAGCAACTTCACCTGAACGCAGACATCGTTTGTCACAAAATGAAGGGACCCATGCACTGGCAGTATTTCATCTCAATGGAAGAAACAGGAGCTGTTAATAAAGTGCACAAACAGCAGCTGCTCTTCACACAGTTGTGCTGGTGCTTTTATTGGCAGCACTGGCAGGGGCAATAGGTGGTGCAATCTGCAGTGGCCTCCTGACGAGGGCCCTGTAAAACTGCACATTCTAAGCTGTACTGTATAACACACAAGCTGCTGCCGTTGGTTCTGCAGTAAAGCTGGAAACCTCTACCCTTCCCATAGCCAACACAATTAATGCCCAGCTCCCATAGCACAGTGTCTGGACACCCTCTGCAACTAAGGCACAAGAGGCAGTAAAATAGCAAAAGAAAAAAAACATGGGGAATAGCAAGGCAGGAAAGACAAGAAATCTTGAAAAATAAAAAGAATGAACACACTGGTTCTTCTCACCAACAGAAAATGTAATTGACACACACATATCTCATAGACGGGTGAGTTAATCTTTGTGAACAAGTAAATACATCCCTACTGATAACACAGATGCTGTAGATTCTTCATCACAGGCAAATCAGTTAATCTTCACAGATACACAAGCACATCCTCACACACATGCAAGTGCATCCTCACAGAGACATAAGTGCATCCCCACAGGCGCGTATGTGCATCCATAGATACACATGTGCATTCTCACAGACACAATATGTAATTAATACAAGTGCACAAATTCATCCCTGTTGTCGTAGTATATAATCATCACATGCACACGTGTTTGCTACCACACACCTACAGTTTTTCTCTCATATATTCACCTTTGTAGACACACGAGTTCATCATCAGAGATGCACAAAGTTCGCTTCTATGCACGCAGGTTCATCCTTGCAGACATTCCTTGGCACGGTCACAGAGAAGCACACACGAGTCCACTGTAATGGGTCATCCAGCTCTGCTCGAGACAGATACTTGTCTTCAATGCACTGTATGTTATCCTCACAAGCAGGAATTCAGTCTCAGAAATGCTTTACTTCACAGATGCTCACGAAAACCGGCCAGACGTGGGCAAGCACAGCGTCTGCCTATCTAATATGTGAAAATACAGTACAGTAGCACGGCACAATTGTGTACCACCATAACACAACCTGCACTGCACTGGGTAGTGGTGTCCCTTGGGGGGTGGGGCAGATGGGGGCCCTTCCCCATAAGCATTGCTCGCTGAACAGCCCCAGCCAATCGGAAAGAGCAAACCCATAAACAAGCAACACAAGCATTTACAATGCAACTGTCTCGGCATTGTTAAAGTTAGAGCTATTGGCATTGCTCATGACAATGCCGTTTCTTTACATGTTTTAAAAACAAAAACATAAACAAAAATAATGTCATGAGCAATGCCAATAGCTCTAACTTTACCAATGCCGAGACCATTGCATTGTAAATGCTTGTTTTTGAACGTCTGGGTCCCCGGGCCGCTGGATCTGTATTGCCAGGGCTGGTGTGCGTTCGTAGTCCGGCCCTGTGAGAATGAAAGAGGACTATCGGGAAAAATGCAGGGAATAGGGGGAGGGCGATGACAAGGGGAGGGTGAGTAAGGTTGGAAGTGTGAGCGAGTAGAGGAAGAGGGAGTCCAGGAGAAGGACAGAGGAAGAGGGACTGCAGAGGAAAGAGAAAGTGCTGCCTTACGAAGCTGTTGCTAAGGTAACCATCTGGACCTCACGAACATACTGAAAACCCAGATGTTCTCTGCTGGGGAGTCCCATTCAGTACCCGGTGCTGTTCACTCACCCATCTTGTTTCACTTTAGAGGGTTGTGTTTGCTAAGAGACCTCCACATGTGAGTTTACTAAATTAGTGCAGCAGAACCTCATCAGTGCTACATACATCAAAAGTCCGTTTGCACAGCTATCTATACACGTAACTCACTGCAATGGTTTTTGCAGGAGTAAACTCATTTTATTTTCATACTAACCTACATGAATCAGTAAACTGACATTTAAAAGTTTCTGCTAGCCAAACACGGGGATAGATGGGAATCCCAAAACCGTACGAGGGTACTCAGATTAATTAAGCGCTTAGGTGCCATAAGCAATGGTAAAAGATGTTTTACAAATGTCGATGACATCATTTGTTTCCATTGGTGGAATCTCACTCATCCTTCCATACCTAAGCCCCCAAGCCCTCCGCTTGCCAACCTCGCAAGGACGACTCAAGGAGCGCGCATGTGCCCCTCTGGCACAGGACACACTGCTGTGCGCCAGCAACAAAACACCTACCAACACACAGACCTGTTTAGCACTCTACCCTATGAGTCCCCGCAACTCACAAACACACACACACCCAAAACATAGACACAGATATCAGTGAATCCGTCCGTGTCTGACTTGCAGAAATGTACTGCAGATCGAAAATACACCCCACTTCGGATGCACCGAGCGCACATAAAGTCTTCAAGATCTATACGTAACAAAAATGTGACTGCGGGAGCTGTTATGTATTTGTTTTTGAAAAACACACACACAGTAGGAACCATAACTTTCTCTATCAGGAAGGAGAGCCGAGCCGCGCGAGCTGTTAAATGCATTAGGCAATTTACAATTAATATAGAAGTCATTTCAGAGATATCTGGCCGAGAGTACAACAGGGCAATTAACCCGCTAATACACTAGGCTATTACATCGCTATGTCTCTTATTTTAGCCCGAGGTGATTTGAAACGCACTGGATTAAAGGATATTACAGGCGATAGCATGAGAAATAGCTTAACGTAATGAGCCGTCCCATGATGGCTGCTATTAAAGACGATTTGCAGTTGAAAACTACAACATACCGCGGTTCAGCCATCTAGAGGCAGAAGTGTCTTTAACTCTTTAAGTCTTCGGTCCTTTCAGACACACAGACATATCCAAGTTGTATCACTCGCATGCCGCGCTCTTCAGAGACCGGCAACTTAAATTGATCCAAAAAACAGTAATCTGGCCAGCAATTTAAAACAAGAAGGGCTGGGCGAGAAGGGAGGGGGGAATGCCAGCAACAGAGGAGCCCGCGAAAGTGAAAGTGATCGTGATTACGATCGCTAGGGAGGAAAGACACATGGCGCTGCGCGCGTGCACGTTCACGTGCACTGTAGCTTTAGGCCACGGCAGCACTTTGAAAAGCCCAGATATAAAATGTCTCTTCGAGCCTTTGGCTCACGAGACCTAAAAACCAAATGCAAAACTCTGGAAAGGAGCTGGAGGAGGAATTACTCACAGGACTCTAAATCCAACTATAAATTAGCCTTAAAGCAGTATCAAGCCCTTTGTAAATTAGCCAGAAAGGAATATGTATCCTCTACTATCTCCAATGCCCAGAACTGTTCACGTACTCTGTTTAGCATGGTAAAACTTGCTGGCTCACACACAGTCAATGCCACCTATTCTTAATGAACAACAGTGCGATAATCTCGCAAGCTATTTTGTGGACAAAGTTGAACAAATTTACTCTGCACTACAAACCACTCAGACAGGGGCATCTGGTACGTCATCTCCCATGATCGAGTCTGACCACAGGGCGAGTAACGCCATGAGACATGAAGCCTGGACATGATTTGATTTTAATTCTTTCAAAAAAATCTTAAATAGTATTAAATCTGGCTCTCCTTGTGATCTCATCCCTGCTTTTGTGCTGCAGCAGTTGGATTCTTCCTCTTTGATGCTCATTATGCAGCTACTAAATGCCTCTATCCGAGAAGCCGTTGTCTAATTTTAGGCCTATTTCCTTGCTTCCCATCTATTCCAAAGTTTTGGAAAAACATATTAATCAGCAACTTACTCGCTTTGTGGATTCAACTAGCCTTTTGCATCCCTCTCAGTCCGGTTTTCGGGCAGGTTTTTCTACTGAGATCACTCTGCTTGGAGTATCAGAGATGTTACGACTGCGATTGGATGCTGGGGACACCGTAGCTCTTATATTGCTCGATTTGAGCGCTGCATTTGAAACTGTGTCCCCCACTGTGTTATTAAAATCCTTGCAATCCTCCGGCATTACTGGCACAGCACTTGGCTGGCTCGCGTCTTTTCTTGCCAAGCGGACATTTCAAGTTTTTTCATCTAGAGCCACCTCTAAAGCCTACCCCTCTTCTATTGGGGTGCCTCAGGGCTCTATTTTGAGTCCTCTTTTATTTAAATTTGTACATTAAACCCCTGGCAACAATAGCAGAGGAATCAGGGCTGTGCCTGTTCTCTTATGCTGACGACACCCAGATCATTTTTTCCCTTTCCTCAGGACAGCTGTGCGGACCTTCAGTGCTTCAGACTGGTTTAAGTAATATTGCATTGTGGATGCAAGATAATCTCCTTAAGTTTAACGGTGAAAAGACCGATCTCCTCATTTTGGGGGAAAACAAAGATCTCTGGGGCCCTCAGCATTGGCCATGTGTAATGGGTGCTCTCCCTCAGCCTTTTGCCTTTGTCCGCAATTTGGGCATTTTGATTGATTATAATCTATCTATGAAGCAGCAGGCTATAAAAGTGGCTGCCACTTGCTTTACCATCTTAAAATGGTTGAAAAAAATCATTTGGATGCTTCCGGTTTCCACCCAGAAAACCGTAGTCCAGGCGCTTGTGACCTCGAGAATGGACTATGGAAACATCCTCTATCTGGGCTCTAATAAGGATGTTACACGGAAACTACAAGTGGTCCAAAATTCTGCTGCCAGGTTGTTATGCCGGCTTCCCAAAAACTCTTCAACTTCCAGTGCTTTACATAAACTTCATTGGCTTAAGGTTGAAAAACCGTGTGAAATTTAAAGCCATGTGTTATATGCACAAAATTAAAATTGGCTCCTCTCCAAAATACTTACAAACTTTGGTTCACCCCTATCTGCCCTCCCGTGTGCTTCGCTCAGCCACCCAAGGTAAATTTGTGGTGCCTAGTGTCAAACTTAAAAGAATGGGTGGTCGTTCCTTTGCCTATCTCGGTCCAGTGCTTTGGAATTCTCTCCCCATTGCAATTCGTAATGAAAACCTCATTTCCGACTTTTTGTAAACTTTTAAAAACTTGGCTATTTAATCAATAATTTTAACTTTTGACTCTTTCTTATTGCTTGTGGTCCCCTGTCAGGTTTAGCCTTGGGAAGCCCTAGTTGGGTAGCTGTGCGCTCTACAAAATTACCCTAACATAACATAAAATAACATATCTTGACATTTGTATTGCTACCTGAAAGCTGGATGCACAGTGAACTCTGCAGCAGGTGTGGTCATAAATCGTGATTGGACTCAGGCTTCATTGTTAGGGATTTTTGGTCCTTAGAAGGCCATCTGACCAACACAGGAATATTCTATGGTTGTAATTTGTAGACCAGTTTCACAGTGGTCATAACTACCTTGCAGCATTACAAATTAGTACAACCGTGATTTTACTCTCACCAGGGTAACCCACAATAAAGTCAGACTTGGGATATACCTTAGATTATTTTATATCTTTGAACACCCGATACCTTCAAGAGCACCCTAAACCTGATAAAGCCTATACAGTTATACCATCATTTTGGGCGAGTGACTATGATGAAGCATGCCACAAAAATGTTTTACTTTCTCAGCAGGGTTACAGGACTGGATAGGGACACCTGGTAAATGAGGACACGGATCCTTTTTTATCAGTATTTGTTGACTGGGAGATGATAAAGCTCCTTTTAATTCTGCCTCTGTCCATACTTCATGCATCAAGAACAATGTGCAAATTGGAAAACAAATGTTGCTGAACTATTGTATAACTTTAAATACCATTTCTTTCAGGCATCTTTTCGTGAAACGTTTGGTGCATACCAATTTTTTTTATTTTTTTTTAAAGACTAATAATGAAGAGTCAGTGTAAAACCATTATGGGCAACATGCAGATACACAGGGTGATCACTTCTTAAAGAAAGTCACAAACATACACCTGCAGGTATATGTGCTTGCACTGGGGTTGGTGAATAGTTATGACTTTAAGGAATTCACAACGGTTTACATAAGTAGGCTGGAAAACCATACTTCTCTTTAACTTTTGAGATTCCTATTTTCACACAAGTAAATATACACATGCATACATGATCGAAAATATGCTGAGCTATTATAAAATCAATTGCCTACATACCGTTTTCCCTCATTCTGAAAAACGTTTCACTCCTGCTGTTGGGAACAAGGTAAGCTGACATGAGCAGTCACGAGCGGAGCTCTTCGCTTCAGCTCGTGACTGACTCGTGTCGTGTGAAGAATGTTTAGTTTTAAAATAGTTGGAAGGTTGGGCATGAGTTCTTGTGGGGAGGTTTGTCATTCGTAACTTGAACTTATCCTGTGCAGACGTGTCATTAAAATCACGTCGTATATCAACTCCTGTTTTCTTTTGATGGATATTCGCACTTCCAACGCTGGTGACGAGCGGGATCTTCACCCATAATTGAACCAAATTTGGAAATATATATATTTTTTTTCCGGAAGTTGTGATCCAATTTGGAAACACGGAAAAGGATTTCTTTCACATCGTTTTCGAACTTATCGGGACTGAAGAATTCCTTTAATTAAGAAGAAAAGAACTTACTTTGGTATTATTTTCGTAGTGGCATTGTTTCAACGGGCTCAAGGGTTCCGACCGGATAAAGTCAGCTTCGTCACGGCTTGCAATTCTGGAGGAGCACTCCTAATACGCCGCCCTAATACGCCAGACGCACGCTGACATGAGCGCAGCGCGTCACACGACGTGAAGGAGCGTCGCACCATTGTGTTACATGGTATCCTAGCAACAGTCCCGGCTCACCGGAGTTAATAAGAAGATACTGCTGCAGACTTCTCATACGGGAAAGCAGTCGCTGTGGTAATACTTTGTCCTTCGGTGACACACACACCGCGTGTCATCTATTCATTAATATACCTTTCATTTATAGTATTGTTTAATTACATATTTTCATATTGTAGCCATGGAATAAGTACAATTGTTGTTTCTTTTTTTTCCTTTTTCTTTTTTCTCCTTTCTCTTTCTACCGGCGTAATTCACCATGTCTGGTATTGTACCTCCCCCATCATTTCTATCCTGTCCCGGTGATCCCCCCCCCATGTGTTGGGAAATATGGGAACCTGTCTTTTTGGCATATGTAGAAGTGTTGGAGGGTGAGGAATGTGAACCTGAGAGAAAGCACTGTTTAGGTGGAATTGCGTTGAAAGAATTTAAAAGCCTACCTGCACTACTTAATCCTGGCAATATTAATGTATATGACTATGCATCCTCACAACTCAATCTACGATATGGAAAAAAGAAAAACATTGTAATGGAAAGATTTATATTCTATTCACGAAAGCAAAAAGCTGATGAACCCATTGAAGATGTTTTATCGGCTCTCAGATCATTAGCTATCACATGTGATTTTGAGCACATATCTTATGAGCAAGTTCTTAGAGATCAAATATTGGTGAGGACAAACAATAAAAAAGTTCAAGAGCGTCTTTGGACCACATCAGACATGTCATTAAACAATGCCATTGACATAGCCAAATCAATTGAACACTCGGAAAAATTTGTCAAAGAAATTAGAGGAAATGACAAAAGTGATGTTTTTAATGTCTCTAAGGATTGTGACAAACAAAGGAAACATTTTCCACAGAAAAACGACAACTTGTCAAAAATTGATGGTAAAGCCAGAAGTACAAAATATGAAAAGAAAAATTATCCATTACTTTGTTACAGATGTGGAAGCGACGGGCATTTAGCGGATTTTAAAAAACTGTCCTGTTATAGGGAGAACATGTACAAAATGCAATAAGAAGGGTCATTTTGGGAAATTTTGTAAATTAATTCCTAAAAAAGTGAATTATATTCATGATGATAAAGATAACCCATGTAATGACAATGAATAGGCAGTCAACACTGTTACTAATATGTGTGATGGTGGAGAGTGTACTAAATTTCCAGTCATGTTTTATCACTGTTGATGATATTAACCTAGAATTTCTTGTAGATTCATGTGCTTGGTACACCATTATTTCCTTAAACATTTTTCATAACAATTGGCCTAGGAAAATTCTCTCCCCACCTGATGTTTCTCCTGGAGGATACACAGGACACAAAATTGACCTTGTTGGTTTTTTTTGCGCAAATCTAGTATTTTCTGGTTGTCATACTTTTGGGAAGATCAGGATTGTCACTTTTAGGATGCCCTCACCAACAGCAATTAGGAATTAAAATTGATCCGAGAGCTGATCCTCCCGTTTATGTTGTTGAGTCCTATAATACTATCCACAATGAGGATTCTCAATTAGTCGATAAATTGAAGGAATATTTTTTTCCGATGTTTTTAGTGGGAGACTAGGAAAGTACAAAGGGTTTGAGCATGTCATAAAATTACACGACAATGTTGTTCCTGTTCGACACAAAGTGAGGAATGTTCCCCTCACTTACAGGAACAAATTGAAGGACATGCTCAAGGAATTATGTCAAAAAAACATCATTGAACCTATTGAGTCATCACCTTGGGTTTCTCCCATTGTGATTGCCATTAAATCTTCAGGCGAGCTTAGGTTATGTGTGGACCTTCGCAGTGTGAATAACGCGATTTGGGTAGATGCTCATCCCTTACCCAACCTTCATGAGATGGTCTCCACGCTAGCTGGTGCTCAAGTATTTTCTTGCATTGATTTGGCTAGTGCCTACCACCAAGTTGTTCTTTCTGAAGAATCAAAAAACATCACTGCATTCATTACTCCTGAAGGACTTTACAGGTATTGTCGCATGCCTTTTGGCCTTGCTAGTGCTGCCTCAGTGTTTCAAAGACTCATGAGAGACACTTTGGAAGGACTAAATGGGACAATTGCATTTCAAGACGATATTCTTGTTTATGGCAAAAATAATGAAGAACATGATTTGAATTTAAAAGGCGTAATCGCTGCTTTAGCCAAGAAAGGTCTTACCCTTCGTCTTGATAAATGTAAGATCAAGGAAAAGGAGGTAGAATATCTGGGACATACCATTAGTGGAAAGGGGATTAAACCTAGACGAAATCACGTTGAAAGCATTATAAATGCCCCCACACCTACTTCCAAAGAACAACTTGTAGCCTTTTTGGGTCTTATTGAATTTTACGCAAAATTTATAACGAATTTTGCTTCTAAGGTAGATTCTTTTAGATGTCTGTTACAGAAAAATGCTAAATTTGTTTGGACCACAGAGATGTCTAAGGCATTTGGGAACTTAAAGGAGTTCATAGTGAACGCTCCGTGTCTTAAGCCCTTTATTTGTGGGAAAAAGTGCATCATTATGGTGGATGCTAGTAGCACCGGGTTAGGTGGCGTTCTTTTACAAAGAGACAATGGAAAAGAGTGGATTGTAGCGTATGCTTCAAGGGCTCTGAGAGATGCAGAAAAACACTACTCTGTTATAGAGAGGGAGTTATTAGCGTGTGTTTGGGGAGCTGAACATTTTAGAACCTTTTTGTGGGGTACAAAATGTATCATTAAAACTGACCATAAACCCCTTGTTTTTTTAATGGCACCAGGTGGGGGACGAACCATGTCTGCACGTCTTGCAAGACTTGCTTCTAGATTACAGTCTTTTAAATTTCAGATTGAATATGTTCAAGGAAAAGCTAATGTACATGCTGACTGCATGTCTAGATTGATTTCTCCTACGGAATTGCCAGACAAGGTCAAAGATGATGATTATGAAGTAGCCTTTACCATGGGTGACGTTAATTTAGTGTTTGATCAACAATCTAGTTTGCAGGAAAATGTTTGGTTGCTGGAAATGGAAAAGGATTTAGAGTTACTTAATGTCAAGAAGTGTTTGCTGCAAGGTTGGCCCGAACAGAGGAAGTTATCTGGAGATATGATGGGTTTCTTTAAGGTTCAAGAAGAACTTGCTGTTGAAAATGGTTTAGTTTTGAGGGGTGATAAGATTATCCCTCCCTTTTTTTTCTTAGAAACACAATTCCCGAAATTGCTCATGAAGGGCATTTAGGGATCTCTTTCACCAGAAGACGTGTCAAAGAATCTTTTTGGTGGCCGAGCATTGATATTTGTGTTGATCATTTTGTACGTCCATGTGTTCATTGTGCCAATTGTGACAAATCAGCTGTTGCTCTACGTCCAGAACCTCATCCTGTGGAATTTCCAGTTGGTCCTTGGTGTAAACTTGGTCTAGATATTATTGGCCCTTTCAACATTTTACCTAAACATGAAGCATTTGGAATTGTACTTATTGACTACTACTCCAAATGGCCTGAAGTCAAGATGGTCAGGGAAGTCACTTCTCATAGTGTTATTGAGTTCTTAGATGAGATTTTTTGCAGGGAAGGGATTCCTCAAGAAATTGTAACTGACAATGGACCCCAATTTGTTAGCAAAGAAATGGAGGATTTTCTTGTTAAATGTGGAATTACTCACAATAGAATTGCTGTTTTCCATCCAGAGGGAAATGGCCAGGTTGAGAGATTCAACTGTGTGGTTAAAGAGGCTGTTCAATTGTCTGTTAAGGGTGGTTTAAATTGGCGCAATGCTTTGCAATCCATGTTATTAGCATATAGAACATCTCCCAATTCTGTCACTCTGGTCAGCCCTTTTGAACTTTTAAGAGGGCGTAAACCTAGCACTAAATTGACCCCTTGGTGGATGAAGAAAAACATAAATGAGTCCAATGATTTTTTCAAAGTGGATTATGAAGCAGTCCAACGGAGAGTTGAATCATACAAAAATAAAATGAGATGTACTATGAAAAAAAAATTGGGTCCACCAACTAAACATGTGATTAAGGTGGGAGATTTAATTCGCATTAAAAAAAAAAGAAGGTGTAAGTAAGGGTTTGCCTATCTGGTCAGGTCCAAAAAAAGTAATTGAAACATTTAAGAACGCTGTCAGAATTGATGGTGGTTCTGTTTGGAATCTAAACAGAATCTCCTTGTTTAAAAGGTTTTACTAGTTGTCAAGAAGATCATACCAGTAATGTATTTCTGGACCTTGGGCAGGACAACGATCATGAGGATCTTTCTCCTCCCAGTTGTAGCTCTGGTAATTCTAGGATTGTGCGCACCCATCGCCTTCCTGCAAAGTACAAGGATTTTGTCATGAATTAATCTTGTAATTTATCTTAGGTTATTATTTATTTACTTATTTAATTCTCTCATATTGTTTTCCTTTCTATTTCTTTCAAGGGGTAGAGGTGTGTTGGTAACAAGGTAAGCTGACATGAGCAGTCACGAGCGGAGCTCTTCGCTTCAGCTCGTGACTGACTCGTGTTGTGTGAAGAATGTTTAGTTTTAAAATAGTTGGAAGGTTGGGCATGATTTCTTGTGGGGAGGTTTGTCATTCGTAACTTGAACTTATCCTGTGCAGACGTGTCATTAAAACCACGTTGTATATCAACTCGTTTCCTGTTTTCTTTTGATGCATATTCGCACTTCCAACACCTGCCTTTGTCAGAAATAAACGTCCAACCTTTTCCAGTCTGGGAAGAGATTGGAAAAGTGCTTAATAACTTTAAACATGTTAGTATGAGGGTGTGCAAAGAATCACCACTTCCAGCCTACTTCCAGATTTCAGGTTTACGGAAAGGTGGCAAAATCAAAGCCTTGCTAGAATCCAAGTAGTCTTAAAATATAAACACTAACATAAACGGAGAGATAATCAGCTCTGACATAATGAGAACGATGTCATAATTTGTTACCACACTGCATGGCACTAAAAGGGGAAAATTGACTATTTTTACTGGAAAAAAACAGATCTCTGAAACAATTAGTCCTAATGACAAGTAGATATTTTATAATAATACAAAGCACTGAATCGCATAGTAACGCACAAAGCAATTGTTTGCAAGGATAAGGGGAGGTGATCTTGTATAGCTCAGATTTCCATTCAAATGAACATGGCAATTAAAACAAATATATATATTAAATGCTTCCCCATTAACCTTGCTATTCACTTACCGTTTCTAAAAATGTTTTACAGAGAAAGGATGCGTGGGACCACAGTGTATATGTAATGTAATGTTCCAGCACTGTTCAACATTGTTAAACATGCACTTCAAGTACTGAAGTGGAGGTGGGAGGATACAAACAAAGAGCCAAAAGAAATAAGTGAGAGATGAACACTCCACTGTGATAAGTTATCAAGTGATTGACAATTGGATAACTTGGAAATATGTCATAGAACTTCATGTCATTCCGTAAACATGACATCGCTTTTGGATGCGGTAGATTTAAGTACACTTTTCAAATTCTTCTTTTGAAAATACTTGTATGAAAAAAAAGTTGCACTTTCTAAACAGTACACTACCTCCCCTGTAGGACACTGCCGGCGATTACCATTTACCAAGTTTCTGGTTAAAGGAACGCGTGTATTCTAAAAGAAGTGATACCATCAAATCTAATTCGAAACCAACGGCGTACGCCTCAAAAGAACAACATACAATTAGATATTAGATGATACCAGCGAATCACATTGAACAAGACAGAGGAAGCCCTCCGTAGGTTTTGACATTTTAGCCAAGAAGATCAATCTAGATTTGGGAAGCTGTCATTTCTCTAATAATATTCTGAGGCTGGACCCAAAAATCTCCGTATACTAAGTGAATTTTGTGAAGAAGTCAAACCACAGAGCACGCTCAAATTTCTCAGTGACAAGCATTAGTAGCTCACCAAAGGACTACAAATCCTAGCATGCAACACGAAGCCTGGGTCTTCCGACTGACGCGTGGAAGTTTGTAAATCTCCTCATGTAACGTACTTGATTCTATTGTAAAGCGCTCTGACACCTTTGAGTAATGTCTGTGTTATATAACATTGCATAAATAGATAAATAAACTTCGGCGCTTTGCAGACAGACATCAACTTCACTGCTACGTAGTAGCAAAGGCGCTTCAGCTGGTGACACTGTTCGGGAGCGCAAAATGCACAACGACAGCTAAAATAAAGTCTCACCCGGGCACCAACATATATACCTTGTGTCTTCACGTCCTTGTGTATTCGGGACTTTTTTGCGGTCTTCACCTTGGGCATGTTTGCTGTTTACACTTCGATTCCTTCACGTGTTAGAACTACACGGCTTCCGAAGATGTAGAAAGGGGACGCCGTCCAGCATAGAAACAAAGTCGCTTGCGTGACGTAAATTACGCGACATCAAAATAAGGCGCATGCGTGCCTGTTGCTGCTTGAACAGGGTGTTAGGTTTAATGTTGCGTACTCGGCTTAGAAGTGCAGTCCAGGGAAAGGAGGGGAGGGTGCCTCCTGAATAAAGGCTGTTGGGGGGAATGGGGGTGTTGGGTGGTAACGAGAGATGTTGTTTATTTTAGCGTAATAAGTGACGCTGTCAAAATATTTGTTTTGAAAGTTTCTCCATCTAAAAAGTTCCGTCAATTATGTAACATGCCGGTCTTTTTTTAACTCAAAAATATGGGTGAAGTTAGACTTTTTAGTGAACGATTCCATCTAGGTAAATGGGAAATTAACACTTTTTCATAGTATAATCTATATTAGGTTTTTATATAACAAACTTCAAAGACACATTTCTCTTTTACATAATACAACACCGTTCATGACCCTGTAAGAATCGTGTCCAGAACTGTCCTGTTTTTTTTTTTTTTGGTTACATATTTATATAGCGCGAACACGACCCGAAGGTATTGGAGCGCTTTACATGAGCACCGTATTTACATTACACATTCAGGCACGGGGAGATTAGGTGATTTGCCCAGAATCCCAGAATGTGGACGCGACCTCGAACTCTGGTTTCCAGCACCAAAGTCGGCAGTTTAGGCGATGGATCACATCCTCTCCCCAGTTTGTCCCTGTATGCCTTACCCACGCAGATCATTTGCTCCAAACCTTTTCATAGTAGCGGGGGCAGTCACCTGCTGTATACATTGTTTCTTCCTTTTTAGCACACCAGTCCATGCCCATCGTCCAGCTCTTGAGGAAGGAGGGCTGTGGTGTCGTAGGGACACCTGTTGGGCGCTTACCGCGCTGTGGGACAGGGGGCCTCGGCGCTGGCAATAATGACACGGGGACAGTATTGATATTTCACTCAGTCCGCCGCCGCAGCCTTTCTGGCGTACGTGCGTGCGCGACTTGCCTTTTATTCTAACTCCTCACGTGACCTGACGTGTACGCCCAGGCGTATCGCGTCATGGTCACGACATCACATTCCTCCCCAACAAACACAAAATCAAACCTTTCAAAACTTTTCCGGGCCTAGAGAAACTTCCCGCCCCATACTTACTATTTCTTTAATCACACTACCAGTAGGTGGCTAAACCAAAACAGTCTTACGTGAGGTAGTCCTTAAGGCGACGGGATGGCTCTGGATTGTTCCGGAGGTTGTATCGTGACGCACCCCGGGTTGGTGAGCTTCCTGGGCCTCCCCCCAGTTCTTCGCTGGGAGCACTGCCTCCGCGGTCATGTTGTTCAGGACTTCCGCCCGGGCTGGGCCTCTCTTGTTGCTGCGAAGACCTTGGAAACTAATTTTCACCTGACCGTTGCGTGGCCTGGTCTGTCGCATCATCTAGGGGGGCCTCATTTCTCACTGGACTTTCAGCACACCCCGGGTTATCACTGGGGGCTTCCTGCTCCAGACCCCCTGCACTTTGTGGTGGATTGTACCTTTTAAAGTATGACACGTTTCGGGTTATCCTCTCCCTCCCACGGGTGGCAGTGACGCAAGTTCCTTTGACGGTTTCTACTGTCCATGGTTCAAACTTCAGACGGAACTTACTTCCGAGTGTCCTATTCTTTATGAGCACGGTATCCCCTGGGATGATATTGGGCACCACCGCTCTCCGCCGTGTGTTGGCATGCGCATGGGCGCTCTGTCGTCGGGCATCGATGGCACTGTCCTCAGGGGTTTCTGGTCGCCACTCAGGGTGGTGAGGTATGGTGTCCGTAACAACTCTTCCCATCAGAAGGTGCACCGGAGCCACTCCAGTAGTTGTGTGAGGTGTCTGGCGATAGCTCCGAAGGAAAGTGAAGATGGCCAACTCCACGGACTGAGACTTGTCGTGCGCTATGCGCATTACCTTATTGAGGGTCCTCATGAATCTTTCCGCTTCCCCATTGGCCTGCGGCCAGCGGGGCGTGATTCGCCGATGATGTATGCCCAATGCTTGCAGATATTCGGCAAATTCCTGGCTCTGGAAGGGGGACCCGTTGTGTGTCCTGATCTCTTTCACCAGTCAATGGGTTGCCATGATCTTCTCTAACTTGGGGATGATTTCACTTGCACTGAGGACCGACAGTATCTCCACCTCAGGGTATTTCGAGTGGTCGTCGATCGCCACTAGAGTGTGGCGCCCATCCGGCAGACTGCCAAAATCCACACTGATTTGAGACCAAGGGACTCTCGGCCGAGGCTCCATGATGACAGGGGCTGGTCGAGGTGCTTCCCCGGTGACTTGACACGAGTGGCAGGCCCGAACGGTGGCATCTACGAGGTCATCCATGAGTGGGAACCAGACTTTTGTGCGAAGTCTCGACTTGGTCTTTACCATGCCTTGATTCCTACGTGGGCCAAGTCTACCATTCTTTGGGTCAGCGATGTCGGGATGACCAACCTGTGCCCCCGCAGCAGACACCCGGTGTTGTCCTCGGTGAGTTTGCTGGAGCAGAGTTTTCTGTTGAAAATTTATCGAGTTTTAAGCGCCAGTTTTGTCTATATGTTATGATTAAAATTACTAATTTGAAAACATTAATTAATAGTTTGTTTTGTTGAATGTCCAGATTAATCAACACTACTAATGAGAGAAAACTACACGTGGGATGCATATATGTTGCTTAATAATATGTGCAATTTAATTAAATGAGTATCGCAAAAGCATTATTTGTTTCGAGTTTGTGCTTTAAAAATAACGTGTGCTAATGCTTTATTGCGTTGCAGAAGGCTAGATAATTACATACACATAAGGGTATTAGTGGGAATTAACACTGTATAATCATTATGATGTGGTAACGTTGTTTTGTGTTTCTTTTAATTAAGATTGTCCGTTTTGGCTAAAACAAGATGGCTACCATTTACAGCCTGCGCTCGAGTGATTGAATTTTGACGAGAGGCCTTGCTGAACATGGTCGAAAGTCACCTGACCACAGCTTCTGCCTGAGTAGAAAGTTTCCGTGAGGACAGTAGCTCTGGGAATGATTCCAATTGGCCTTGGAGAAGGATAAAGCCACTATGAACAATGGTCAGTCAGCGGTGGCTCTGCTAAGATACCGAGGAAGAGCATTCACGAAAGTAACATTTGCAAACTCGAGTTTCCTTCTTCCGTATTTTTATTTTTGTGATTTTTCCTGAGCGGAGGTTTTCTAAATGTAACCAAGAGACATCCTTTCCTGCTCGCTCTGCTCAGCGGCTCAACGGATATTCAAAGTTTGTTTGTAACTTTTATTTTGTCATTTTCCATATAAATATGCTAGACTAGAGAGGGTCCGTGTTCTTTGCGCTCATTACATTCATCGCGTTCCTTGCGGTCATTGCGTTTTGGACTTCATGCTGAGGACGGCAGCTCGAGAGACTTTACCGAGAGACCTGTCCTGACCCTTTTAGCTAGAATAGGTAACTATGAGAATAACGATTTTGCTAATGATTGACTTTCATTTGAACTAATTTAGATAAATAAGCATTTGTTTGAATTTCAGTGTCGGGTGGTTATTTCTTTGTCATTTAGTGAGTTTCCAAATGTATTTATTATGTTTAAAATCATGACTCAGGACAATGTCTTTAAGGTCGCATTGACCTCATTGTAGATGCAGATTGGTTTCCTCTCCTATATACAGTGTGGATAGAGTAATAGTGTGAATTTTAATGTGATGGGCCCTAGCGTATGATGAGTGTATGTGACTGTGGATTTACTCTGTCCGTGGAAGAAGGGAGAATTTATATGCGCCGATCTGCAGCAGTTTCCTGGTAGCAGTATGATGGTTAGATTATTGTCTTGCTCTGATAGATTGCTTGTACATAGGCTTTTTGATTCATTGATTTATTGATTGATGTTGGTATATGTACTAATACTATATGTTGAGGTCGTCGTATTGAGTTCTATGTAGTGTGTACGGCTTCTGGAATTTGGGAGCTGGTGACGGTTCCGTAGTAGGGCAGAGGGAAGTGAGTGCTGCTCTCGGGAAAGACGGGATTGTTGGCCCTGTACGTATGCGGGGGAAAACGTGTGACAATTGAAGTTGCATGTCACATTGTCTGGGTTCGGAATCAGTGACATCGTCGTGTGTTACTATTAGGGACATATTTTCAGTATAAGAGGAGTGCGTATTGGACCGAAGGTTATCTGTGAAACTCTGGTCTTAAGTCCCAGGGATCCGTAAGGTTCGCCGTTAAAGCTTATCGCGGGAGGAGTAATAGGTATTCTCTGAGCTTGTCTGAAGGACTGGGCAGAGATAAGCACTGCTTGGTTAACGCGTGTTATAATTCTGTAGTGGGACAGACTTCGCTATTCTCGGGAAAGGCAGGATTCTGTGTGCATGTGCTACATTTTCTAGTGTGAAAGTGCATAAATGTATGAGCATTTAGTTGATTGTAAGACTCTTTGGAGCAGTCCTAGAGGAAACAGTTAATGGATGCATGTTAGAAGGGCAGAGTAGAGGGATGTGCTACTGTGTCAACGAAAGTAATTATTCCGTGGTAGAGCAGAGGTAAGCGCTGTTCTAGAGAGAATCTGGATTCTTGTGAGAAAGAGTTTTCTTTACTATTCTGTGGTTAGCGAAGCAGACAATGGAGATGTTTATATGTTGTAACTAATAGATTTTGTAGAATCTGAAATGGAGTCTACTGAGAAGACTTTGTAAAGGAGGGGTAGACGAGTGACAGGAGACAGGAGCAGAAGCGACTGCAGCGACTGCTGACGTCATACAGACCGCGCTGTGATTGGGTAGTGGATCAGAACAGTGCTCGCGCTAGGATTGGTGTGTTGGTGTGAGCCGCGCAGGGATTGGAAGGAGTACAGGGTGACGTAGACGCTCCAGGATTGGTGCGTTGGTGTGAGTCGCGCTGTTATTGGATAAAAGATCGTACAGTTGCGGAAGGGACTAGAGAATATTGGTAAACGTTAAAATGTATTACCAACCTGAGGAAAAGAAGAAAAAATCCTTGTTCGGTAAAATTAAAAGGTGGTTCGACAAGGATAAAAACGTAATAACTAGAGAGGGTGAATTGCTACCTCCGACGAGAACTACTGCATCCTTCATTTTTGCGAAATATGGGTATCATACCTGTATATGGTTAGATAACTGGGCTAAGTATACTAAGGAAGATGGTGTCTTAGCGTTCCCGGAACATGGTTCATTTAATCTGGCCGTGTTGAGAAATTTACGGGAAAAAATGATGTGTCTAGAGCCTAGACCAAGGCCGACACAGTTTGAGGCGTTGGTGGAATGGGAAGATGAGGTGCATGAGCGAGAAAAGCAGAGGAGTGGAGGCAACTATAGGTACATTTTTGGGAGGAAATATGATCGTGAGACTCATCATGATCGAATGAGAAGATGGCGTGATGCTAGTATGTCAGAGGGATTGTATCCTATGAGAACTGTTGAAGAAGCGGAAGGGAGGAAAGGTGCAGCGAAGGTGCCTGATGCAGAGGTGAGAAGGTATGGAGCTAATGATTATGAGGATGAGGTCTTGGATGATATGATTTACAAGAGACCACCTCCGTATAGACCAGAACCAGAAGAGAGCACGCCAGTTGCTACTCCTGTAAGAGATACTTTGCGAATTATTAAAACTGAGGTTATGACACCTGATCTGAAAAGTGATAGCTCTTTCACGGAAAGGGAGAGAGAGAGAGAGCGAGAGAGAGAGAATCGAGTCAGTGACGAGAAAACAAGAGAGTTAGCCAGAACTACATCTGAGCTGACTGAGAAAATTAGGGAGCTGACGAAAAATCTTGAAGCAGTTACAGTGCCTATAACGATTGGTCCGGTTGTGCGTATTTTTGATAAACAAAGAAGGGGTGAAAATGGTTTGACGGTTCCCTATGTTGGAAATGGTTTGGTTGGTACTTGTACTTTGGAGGAATCAAGAATGAGAACGGGAGAAAATAATTTGAGACAGTCGAGACATGACACATGTAGTGGAGAATTAGATGTGCAGCCTAATTCAGGATTGAATACTGGTTGTTTGGGAGGAACGATTTTGGAACCACAGAGGATGACAGAACAAGGGGGTGCAGTGAAAAAGTCTACTGAAATAACAGCTGAAGATTTGAATGATTGGTTGAAAGTTCTTCAAAAGAAGGATAAAGATTCACAGGCAATTGATGTAGCAAGGTTGCGCATAGAATTGGAGGAGCTTATTGCAGGGACAATTCCTACAGATATACTGAAAACCCATCATGATGGAGAGTTGTTATTTATGTGTAAAAGTATCACCTGGAGGGCTAAGAGTACACATGACAGGTTGAAAGCAATAGCGAGTGAACAACGAGTTGACATGGATAAGGTGAAAGCTTTGCAGAAGCCTTACAGGGTGGATTTCTCTGACAAAGATATTGAAAATCTAAATGGTGCTGGCAGAACAGGGCAGATTAAGGAAATGATTGCCTTATTGCGAAAATGGGGTGATGTGGAAAAATGGAAGGATAGGTGGTACAAGAAAAGGGAAGATTCAGTGGACAGAACTTACTCAGCTTTTCCCATGAGAGAAAAAGAGAAAACAGTGGATGCTTATCCTATGAGAGAGATTCCTGGAGGAGGATACGTACATGTCCCATGGACTAGACAGGATATTGTGTCATTTACGAATGATTTCCCTCGACTGAGAGAAAAGCCCGTCGAGTGGTATAGGCAGGTAGACAGGTTTGTGAAATTGTCAAAAGTGCTGTGGATTGACCTGAATAGTCTGTTTGATATAATTGTTCCAGCAGACTTGTGGGCAGAGTGTAAAATAGTTGTGGATTGGCCTGCTAAAGAGTATCCAAGAGATCCGAAAACAGGAGCCCCAGATCCAGAGGTAATGAAGAAATACGATCAGGTTATTGTGTTCCTGAAAAATAAAGTACCCCCGAAAGAGACAGACTGGGTTAAGATAGATCGAACACATCAGGAAGCAAAAGAATCAGTTCATGCTTTTTATGAAAGGCTGATACTGGCTTTTAAACAGTTCAGTGGAGACGAACACCTGGGTGATAAGGATTTGAGTCATTTTGTATACAGGTTTGTATATGGCCTGAGACCTGAAATCAGTGAAAGAATACGTGAGCATACAGTTGACTGGCAGAGTAAAAAGATTGATGAAATCTTGAGACATGCAAAGTACTTCAGTGATGAGATTGAGGCAAAACAGAGAAAGCTGAAAGAGAAAGCAATGTGGGCACAAGTGAAAGTTGCTGAGAGACAAGAAGCACAGTTGATGGAACAGGCAAATAATCCAGGGAATAGACCCAGATATGCGGGAAAAGGAAAGGGGAATTTAGAGGAGGCCAAAAAGAAGTTCCCTTGTCACAACTGTGGACAATTGGGGCATTGGAGATCCGAGTGTACCAATCCACCATTAGTGAGTAATGAAAATAAACCCTTAAATCAACAGGTGCAGAACGAGGGGTGTAATCAACAGCAACAACAGCAGAAGGTTGTCAGACAGCAGAGTCAAGAGCCAAAACCGCCCTTGCCGCAGAATAGAGGGTCCCAAAAGTATAACCAGGACTCAGGATTCTACAATGATGAGCAGGTAAACAAACCGAGACGTTCTAACCTGGTACAGCAGTACTGGTTAAAGAATGAGGGGAGTGAGTCTGAAGGGGACTATTGACGGTGCCGTAGAGAGGAGGAAGAGTGCATACTTGGTGCAACTCTAGAAATAGACCAGGCAGGACCATTTGTGGATGGGAAAATAAATGGGGAGAGTGTTACTTTTTTAGTAGACACAGGAGCGACGAGATCAACTGTCAGGTCAGCAGATATTAGAAATCTTCCTCTCTCGGACGAAGCAATCCAAGTGGTTGGTGTAGCCAATACACAGATTAAGACTCGTTTTACCGAACCAGTAAGGGTAAGAATAGGGAAATTTTCAGACATGCACAGATTTGTAGTCTGTGACACCAGTCCAGTGAACTTGTTAGGTAGGGACTTATTGTGCAAGATGAACTGTACAATTTTCTGTACTCCGGATGGAATAGCTTTTGAGACACCAGATGAGGATGTTTTGTACCGGATGACTCTAGATAATAGAGAGAGTGAAATTGTTGGTACATATGCTGTGTTTAATCCAGATGATTTGCCACAGGAGTTGAGACACACAGTGAAAACAGCAGTTTGGGATTTTACTGGAGAAGATGTGGGATTGATGAATAATGTAGATCCAGTGAAGATTTCAGTGAAAGAGGGGATTGTTTATCCTAATATTCCTCAGTACAGATTGACACCAGAGATTATTGAGGGAATAACTCCTATAATTGACAAGATGATTCAACAGGGTGTTTTGAGAGAGTTACTGAGTAGCCCGTGTAATTCACCGATAATGGGGCTAAAGAAACCTAATGGAAAGTTCAGGATTGTACAAGATTTGAGAAAGTTAACAAAATTGTGGTGGCATGTTGTCCCATTGTGCCAAATCCGTCAGTGATTTTGTATCAGATTCCTCATGATGCTGAGTGGTACACAGTGATTGATTTGTGTCATGCTTTCTTTTCAATTCCATTGCATCATGACAGCCAGCCGATTTTTGCATTCCGGTTTGGCCAGCGTATTTTAGCATGGTGTCGTATCCCACAGGGGTATACAGAGAGTCCTTCGATATTCAATCAGTTGTTGAAAGAGTCATTGGAGAGTTTGATCATGCCTGAAAGCTCAGTGCTAGTGCAGTATATCGATGACTTACTTGTGGCATCAAAGACACGTGAAGCTTGTGAAGTAGATACCATAGCTTTACTGAATCATCTGGCAGATGGAGGGTTAAAGGTATCTCCAGCCAAATTGCAGTTTTGCAAGAAAGAGGTGCATTATCTTGGACACAATATTGAAAAGGGTCTGAGAAAGGTGACTGATGACAGGATCAAAATTATCAGAGGAATGAGAGCCCCGATGACCCAGAGAGAAGTGAGGATGTTTCTGGGGATGGTGGGTTATTGTCATCAGTGGATAAGTAATTTCTCCCTGATAGCAAAGCCACTGATTAAGTTGACCAAAAGTGAGGTGAGAGACCCATTGGAATTGGATGGAGAACAAATGGCAGCATTTGAAGAGTTAAAGAGCAGAATGTGTGAAGCCCCCGCTTTGGGAATGCCAGACTATGAGAAAGAGTTTGAGTTGTACTGCAGTGAGAGAAATGGATGTGCACTTTCAGTGTTAATTCAGAAACATGGACAACTTAGAAGGCCGATTGCGTACTTCTCATCGACACTTGACCCCGTAGCTGTGGGATTGCCAGGTTGCCTGAAAGCGGTAGCTGCTACATGCAGAAGCTTGGAACAGAGTGAGGGTATAATAATGGGATATCCTGTACGGGTATTCGTACCTCATGATGTGGCTATTCTTTTGACAAGAAGCAGGACTCAGTACATGTCACATAGTCGGTTGACTAAATATGAGAAAATCATTCTGGGAGCATCAAATGTGACTCTTGAGAGATGTGTGAATGTGAATCCAGCAACGTTGTTACCAGATGCTGACAATGTGAATGTGGGAGATGATGTTGATCATGATTGTTTGGATGTGCTTGACTACTGCACAAAACCAAGACCAGACATAAGAGATTTGCCATTGCCAGAGAGTGATCATGTGTTGTTTGTGGATGGATCATGTTTGAGAACCGATGATGGTGTGCTGAGTGCAGCATATGCGGTGTGCAAGGTTTCGGAAGTTATGGAAGCTTCGCCTTTGAAAGGAGTGAGATCTGCTCAAGTGGCTGAATTGGTGGCATTGACAAAAGCTTGCAAGATTGGGAAGAATCTGAGAGTGACTGTGATGACTGATAGTCAGTACGGATTTGGAGTCGTTCATGATTTTGGCCAGCTTTGGCTACAAAGAGGTTTCTTGACGTCGAGTGGGACTCCAATAAAGAATGCTGAAGTGATTGGAAAATTGCTTTAGGCGATACAGCTGCCTAAAGAGCTAGCAGTTGTGAAATGTGCTGCTCATGGACAAGGAGATGATTTTGTTACTCTTGGTAATCGTTTTACCAATGACATAGCACAGTATTGTGCAAAGAACAATCATTCGATTAATAGGGCACGAGAAAGGGAAATGTCTTTTTGTTCTGTGATGTTTACTAATGTCCTAGAAACGTGGGATGAAGTGAAACAGTTGCAGGATGAGGCAGGAGATGAGGAAATGAGAGATTGGATCAAGGCAGGTTGTGCCCCAAGAGAGACAGATCATGTTTGGATCTATAGAGATGGTAGACCAGTCATGCCCAACTCCATGCTGTCGACAATGGCAAGAATGTATCATGGCCAGGGACATCTGGGAAGGGATGCAATGATTAGGTCTTTTAAGCATACCTGGTACAATGCAAAGTTCAGGTTGATTGCAGAGAGCATCTGTCAAAGATGTTTGATTTGTCAGCAGTTCAATACTGGGAAGAAGACAGTGGTGAGTCTAGGAACAATAGGCAGAGAAGGGAGGTCCTTTTACCAGAATGCAAATAGATTTCATTGAAATGCCCCAAGTGAATAAATTGAGGTATGTTCTAGTGGTAGTCTGTTTGTTCTCAAGATGGGTGAAGGCCTATCCGACTAGGAGAAATGATGGAATAACAGTTGCAAAGTTACTGTTAAGAGAATTGATTCCTAGGTACGGTTCCCAGTGACAATTGAGTCTGATAGAGGTGGACACTTCTACAATGAGCTCATGGGTTTAATTTGTGAAGCATTGAGCATACAGCAGAAGCTACATTGTGCATACAGACCAGAGGCTTCTGGAGTTGTTGAACAGATGAATGGCACAATAAAAATCCGAATTGGTAAGATGTGTTTAGCCACTGGAATGAAATGGCCTGATGTCTTGCCTCTAGTGCTGATGACTATTAGGTCTACTCCAGATAGAACCACAGGTTTGAGTCCGCACGAAATCTTAATGGGACGTGCGATGAGACATGCATTTGTGCCTGTCAACAAGTTGATGACAATAACTGATGACATGATTTTGGATTACTGTAAAGGCCTGGCTGACGCAGTTCATTCTGTGTTTCACCAGGTTGGAGAAGACGCTACCACACTTGAGAAGAAGCAAGCCCATGATTTGAGTCCAGGGGACTGGGTGAGGATTAAGGTGCACAGAAGAAGAAAATGCTTGGTTCCAAGGTGGGGAAGGCCAAGACAAGTCATTCTGACTACGACAACTGCAGTAAAGTGTGCTGGTGTGAAAAACTGGGTGCATGCGAGTCATACTCTGAGAGTTCCAAATCCAAAAGATGGGATTGGTAAGGAGTATTTTGAAGAGTCAGATTCCAGTGATGATGCAGAAACTGAACCAGTGAGAAGAAAAAAGAATCCTGAAAGGGGTGAAGGAGAAAGAGAGTCAGGTGATTCTTTTCCCTTTCCAAGAGAGGCTTCAAGAGAAACATTGAGAGTCTCAGGGGAGAGATCGGATTCTGTAAGAGTGCCTGTAGTTCCAACAAGCAGTAGAAGAGAAAAGAGCAGTTCCACAGAAACTACACCTGAATCAGATGAAGAGGTTGAGAATCCACTTGAGATTACACCTGAAGTAGCAGGGTTAGAAGAAGATAGAGAGGGACAGATTGCGGAAGACCCCCGAGGAGGTGTAGGGAACATTCCTGATAAGCTAGGTGAAGGGACAAGTAGACAGCAAGAAGATTGCGTGTCGGAGACCCGAGGAGGGACAGAATTAGGGAAGTCTCAATCAGTGGTGGAAAAGACTGTGGAGCGAAAGAAAATTGTTGAAGAACAAGAGGCAAGTGAGACAGAATCAGATGAGAGTGAGAATGAGAAATCAGAAGGTCGAGTTCTGAGAAAGAGAACTTGGATCGGAGAAAGGAATAATAAAGAAGTGAGACCAAAAAGGATTGTAAGAGGAGATCTTTGGCCCAACAGGATAAAGAGATTGAGGTACAGACTGACACGAGCAAATTCATCGAAAGCTGAACAGGTGAACGAGGTGTCGAGTCAGAATCAAGCAAAAAGTGAAAGACAAAAGATTACAAAAGAACCAGAGGAGATCAAGAGAATCAGAAAACCTAACCAGAAGTATAGGTCACCGGAATGGACGTACGTGGCACTGTCTGAAGGTGAAGAGGCAGAAAGTCAAGGAAATCCAGAGGGGACTGTACGAGAAGTGGTTGAGGAGAAAACTGTTGGAATCCTGAAAGTAATTCTGACTGACATTGGAGAAGAGTCGGATGCACAGGATGTTGTTGAAGATCTGATACAATTTGATGTTGCTGAAGAAGAAGTGAAAAGTGATGAAAATCCAAATTGAGTGAACTAAAGGAGTCACTTGGAGAAAAGTGAAAAGAAAAAATCTGAAATTAGCTGTGTGAAATAATCTGGAGTTCTAAAACTCAGTAGTGGAGTAGAAGAGGCTAAGTCAAAAGACACTGCCAAAGTAGTAAAATGGCTAACACAGAGAATAATCAAAGTAGATGTGCCTTTTTGAAAAGATGGTGTAGAATGTGCTGCTGCTGTACTGGATTATTAATGCTATTATGGGGTGTACTAGCTTTATTAGTTACTTATAGAGTTACAATAGACACTTTTGGAATACATACTGAGAATGTGACCAATGTAGAGAAGAGTTCACAGAAAGTAGTTCCAACTAGAATTAATAACATTTACATACATAAAGATAGGTCAATTAATGATTTTTCTAGCAATGTTTTTTCAAAGTTGTTGTACGAATACGTAAAGACAATGGAAGTTAGGGATTGCTACGTATGTATGCAATTACCTGCATCCGTTTCAGAAGGTGTTACTTATCACCATTTACCAGCTACGTATGGAATTTCATGTAGTGTGCTAAGTAGTGTTTTTTATTTGTTAGGGAAAATAGATTATGATATGTCTAACAGAGATAATATTTTTGGGCAATTGCCTATGAACAAAAGGCTGAATCCAGCTAAAGAAGCTAACATTTTTGGTGAGATTTTTATTGAGAAAGAAGAATTAACCTTAGATTACATTTTTAGAAACAATTTAACTTGCAGTCTGAAAGAAGAAGAGAAGGCTTTCCTAAACATGGTAGAGGAAAGGAGAATGAACATGCATGAAAAGGCAGGGAAATATAAAGTGAGTGAGACAATATGGGACATTGAGATTGTGGTAAACAAAAATCTTCTTTACCGGACTGAATTTCATACGGGATCTTGAAATAAAATAAAATAGCTCAGAATAACAAGAGGCAGAATCCGTGGTATAAGAGTTTCTAAATGGGCTTTATTCCATCAAAAAATGGCCGACTCGAGTCGCGGCCTTCAGGTTCCGTCACCACGAGGGTTCAGGAAGTGAAGTACAATAATTTATTGACAGACATGCATTTTTATAATAAGTACATTACAATGAAACGAATGTAGAAGGCGTAACATTTGATAAGAAAAGTGACAAAACAGGTACGTAATCGAAACTAGGCGTAATAAGGAATAAAAGAAACATGATTGGTTAGGATTATCAGACATAGGCGGATCTATAAGATAATACTTGGCATAGATGCGCGCGCAGCAGCATGACGTGTGATTGACGTGCAACTAGGGGGTGAAGGGGACTTGACATTTAGCTCTACATGTGGAGACGAGAAGTCTGGGGGGTCAAGTCAACCTAATCCCAAATCATATCTAACATCCTATGTTTAAAGAACTATGTTATCCACAAGGAAGGACTCTCGGACAGAATCTAGTTTATACTGACTGTGTGCGTGCACAAACGCCTAAGTGTCTATATGAGATGTGAGGGGCAGAAAACTTTCCATGGCAGCAGGGCTATGAATCACTTGCAGGAGGACGGAAAGGCCGAGTCCTTTGCTTGTGAGCTAAAGGAAATGTTTACCTAAATCACTAGACAGGAATGCATCGGCTGAAGAGCAAAATAGATAATTCGAAGGTGAAATACAGCTTCTTGGCAGGCAGGCGAAAACTGGCCGAGGCAGGCACCGTTAGCTGCACAGGGAGTAGGGCAAAGTTCATGGATACAGATGCGAGCTCAAGCTGAAGCTGTCAAAGACAGAGAGCAGGGAAAGGCTTTGAGGACAGAATCGGGCCTACTTGCCTGAACTGTAAAAATGGAGTAACTTAGCCATATAAAGTCGGTGGCCTTTCATACTTAGGAATCGAATATCCAGCCCATCGATGGCGGATCTGACAGAGAACATGTCGACGGTAGACACACATATGTTTGCGTCTTAGAAACTGGAACTAGAGGGAACATACATGTACTTGTAACATGCATATAGAACCGTTGGGGTCCAAGATAGGGGACATAACTGATCAGGAAAATCCACATTTCCACATTCCCTCCTTGTCCCCTACTTGCCCTTCAAGAGATATCAATCTTCATCATTCCATCGATTTGCTCATGGAGCATCATTTCTTCTTCCTTCTTCTTCCGGCATTTTGAACGAGAACTGTGATATGGAATGCATGATGTGGCACACAGACCACAAATCGCTGGTCCACATTGTAGGCATAAACAACAACTGAAGAGCATAAGAAGGCCAATACCTAGGAAGGATAGAACTCTCCATCCCCAGGCTGATATCACACTCCAAAACCACCCGGACCACGTCCAAGTGCCTGGATTTTCGTGTATCTGGCTTACAATCTTATGAAGGCGTGTTATAGCTTGATATACAGATGGCGAATTTTCTGGTATGAATATGCAGCAGCTGGATCCGATGACCCTGCAAGCTCCGCCCCTATCGGCCAGGATGACGTCAAGGACAAGACGATTCTGGAGAACAACAATTCTCATCACTGATTGTTCCTCTGTCAGATTGCCTAGGGCGGCTATAGTCTCATTTACTACAGCTTCAAGAGTCTTGGTGAGTCTACGTATCAGCTTACTATTTGATATTGTACCTATATAGGGAAAGATACCTTTATTGAAATCTGCATACTTGTCCCATGCCGTCTCAGTATAATCGACAACTGGGAGATCTCTTCGCTCTCTATTGTGTACTAAATGAACATTTCGATAATAATCAGGGGGAGCTAGAAAAACAGGTGGCAGAAGGAATGCTATGTAACAGGTACCATCCCAATCTAGAGGCAAACGCATATATGCAGTCTGACCACATATAAAGTAAGAATGGCGAGAAGCTCTAAATGAAGATTTACCTTGATCACTATATTCTACTGTAGTAACGCATTGGCTATGGCCCATGTGTATGGAACCAACTTTTCTCACACATAATTCACCCTTAACTGGAAATACTGACATAGTGGGCAGAATTAGTTCAACTTCGGATTTGACATTCAAAATCATAAGATTAGGCGTAAAATTACCTAATTTATACACTTCATTTTCTAAATCAGTTCCTGTTCTACTGGGGTGACCCTCCTTATTAGGGTGACAGACTTCGAATAAAACTAGATTCAGATTTCCCCATATCCAATGTTGTTGATAAACTGCTGTGTCTGGGTCTATGGAATTTAATAAACTAAACCATGCTCCACAGGAGCCATTGTGTGTGAACGGATGTGGAAAGAAAGGCAGAACTCCTTTGTTATTCTGATAGGGAGGGAGTCGGCCACACACCCAACAATTGGTGGCATTACTAGTCTGATGGGAATGATGTAACATACTAATGAATGTGTTATTGCGCAGCGCAAGTCTATAGGACAACTCATGTGGGGGGAATTCACTAAAAGAATGTTCATCAGTTATATTGAATGCACGTGTAGAAACAGGATAATACATATGCAACAATATACTTGCAGTAACTAAAAAACTCAAGAAAAACAAAATTAATAAAGTCACAATACAGTGGTTACGCAGTAATTTACAATAAGCATGTCGTTTCATTATGATTCTGGACTCTACATGATTCAGACCTAAGGGATACATGTCGGGACAGATTCAACCGCTTCACCTTGGAGAGGACTTAAACAATCAAATCGTCCGACAGTTTAGATCTGGACCTGAGTTTCTGCTTGTAAAGTTCGGTGCTACTGGCCTCAGCCAAAGGTAGCTTTGAGTCAATGGGGGAAGACACACGGGGAGTACTGTTTGTGTCAGGAGGAAGTCCATGAAATTTCTTTATATGGCTGGAATGCACCCAGCCTTTTCTCCCTTCGATCTTCACAGCGGTTCTGGTCGTCAGCAGGACCAACTTAGGACGCCTCCACCTTGGCTCCAGTTGGGTTTTCCGATCAAAATTCCTGACGAGAACATAATCGCCGGGAATTACATCATGAGGTTTCACCTCGGTGTTGTCGGGAAAAGCTGCGACTACCTGTGAACGACAAGATTGTAGTGCAGACATCAAGGAAGCCAGGTAATCTGTCAGCATATTACAATCAACATCAGTTATTTTACGGGGTATAGGCGTCCCCCACATATTCGGTGGTCTACCAAAGATCACCTCATAAGGGGATAGCCCTGTTCGAGAGTGTGCTACCATCCTCATGTAAAATAGCGCAACTGGTAAAGCTACTATCCAGTCCACACCTTTCTCCTGACATATCTTAGACAGTCTGATTTTTAAAAGTTGATTATGTCGTTCCACGAGACCTGCTGCCTCGGGGTGTCGGACACAGTGGAATTTCCACTGATATCCCAACAAAAGTGAGACATGTTTCATTAATTTGGATGAGAAAGGCTGGCCGTTATCTGAATATACAACACGTGGTAAACCGTACCGTGGGAAGAATTCTCGAACTAGCTGCTTGGCAGTAGTCGGGGCAGTGTAATCTGATACAGGATACGCCTCTGTCCAACGGGAGAGAGCGCAGACAACTACGAGAACATATTTGAATCCTCGACAACGTTCCATCTGAATATAATCCATCTGGAGGACTTCAAAAGGATGGTCAGGAGGCTGAAATCCACCCTGCTCTACGGGAACACTCTTTCCTGGATTAAACTGACAACATATCATACAGGTACGAACCTTTTGTTTAGCTGCTGCTCGTAAATGTTTGTTGAACCAAATGTGCTGAATGCTGTCTAGCATAGCCTTCTCTCCTAAATGTGCTGGACTGTGAACTGTAGCTATAATGGCTTGAACCATGGAATCAGGGAGAAACCATACAGATTTCTCCTTCGTCATCCATCCTTGATCTGTCTGGATCCCTCCTAGTTCAGTCCACTTCTTTATTTCTTCTGCTGTGGCATGTGTCTGTATATCAATTACGTCAAGTGTAGGATCCTTAATTGTCATACACTGTGTTGGTGTCTGAACTATTGGCTTTGTCATGTCTAATGTGCGATTCTGAGCAGTCTGTTTAGCTGTTCTGTCAGCTAAATCATTGCCTTGAGAAATGATATCAGTAACCTTCGTGTGTGCTTTACATTTCATAATCGATATAGCAGTGGGTAGATGTATTGCGTTTAACAAAGCATGAATGAGGGGTCCGTGCTGAATGTGGGCACCATGGGAAGTTAAATAACCTCTCTCTCGCCACAACACGCCGAAGTCGTGTACAACTCCGAATGCATAACGTGAGTCAGTGTATACATTAACTTTCTTATTTGTGGCTTGAATACAGGCTTGTGTTAGAGCAATAAGTTCTGCTGCTTGGGCGGACAAAGTATCTATACAATTTGTCTCAATAACTTCAGTGTCTGTTGTGACTGCATACGCGGCCACTAAATCTCCTGTACTAGTTCTCATGCACGATCCGTCTACATACAACGTCAGGTCTGGATCTAACAACGGAACGTCTGTCAAGTCTTGTCTAGGTTTCGTCTTTATTTCAATGATTTCAACACAATCATGAGCTAGTGGGTCTGTTCCAATTACAGGTAATAGTGTAGCAGGATTCAATGTATTACACCGTCGGATCTCTATGTGTGGTTGAAACAATGTCAATTCATAACCGGTAAGTCTTGCTATGGTCAAGTGTTGTGTTTGTGTTCGGTTCACAAGAACCTCTACTGCATGTGGTACTTGTACTGTCAATGGATGTCCTAATACTATGGCATCGCTTTGTCTGATTGCTAAAGCTGTCGCTGCCACTGATTTCAGACATGCAGGCAAAGCCTGAGCTACGGGATCTAATGTACTGGAAAAATAAGCACATGGCTTGCGTGATCCTGCTTGATCCTGAGTGAGTACTGACAAGGCAGTACCTTCGCGTTCTGTAACAAAGAGTGTAAAATGTTTGCTATAACATGGTGTTGCTAAAACAGGTGCTTGACATAAAGCTTTCTTTAAGCTTTCAAAAGCTTGTGTATGTTCCTGAGTCCAAGGGAGAACAGTCGATGTGGCTGCCTCCTGTGTGGTTAACTGAATGAGTGGTTTTGCTAGAAAAGCGTACTGAGGGATCCACTGCCTACAATATGAAGTGAGGCCTATGAAAGCTCGCACCTCCTTTTGTGTCTGGGGTATTGACATGTTAGCAATTAACTGGATGCGATCTGGTGTAAGCTGCCTTCCCTCCTTGGACAGCGAGTGACCAAGATAAATAACTCGCTGGACACAGAATTGCAGCTTAGAAGGAGACACCTTGTGCCCCTTGTCGGCTAGGAAATGTAAAACTGTCAGAGAAGCTTTTTCACATTCTGGCTCGCTTCTCGCTGTGATCAGCAGATCATCGACATATTGAAGCAGTGCAGTATTGACTGGCATGTGGATACTGTCAAGTTCTCTCTTCAGTGCTTGGCTGTAGATGCTGGGGCTTTCTGTGAATCCTTGGGGAGCGCGTGAGAATTTAAAGCTGCGCCCATTTAAACTGAATCCGAACAAATATTGGCTTTCCGGATCTATTGGGACGCTGAAAAAGGCATTCTTGAGATCGATTACAGTAAAGAATGTTGCTTCGGAATCAATTGCTGTCAACAATGATGATATATCAGGGACCACAGGGAATTGTGGTACAATGCACTTGTTTAGTTCACGCAAATCAATAACCAATCGGTACACTGGTGGGGCAGTAGGATCAGTTCGTTTAAGAATCGGAATTATCGGTGAATTACATACATTGGAGTCTGTTTCTACAACTACTCCCTGGACAATCAGCTCATCAATTATTTTCAGCAAAGCCACTACAGCATCATGCGGTAACTTGTATTGTCGCATTCGTGGTAGTACCACTCCTGCTTTCAGGGTGACTCGATAGGGTGTAATGTTCATGCAGCCAACATCCGTAGGGCCTTGTGCCCATAGATGTACTGGTAAAGTTTGTAGTCGGGGATCCATGTCTCTAGACACATAGTGACCTTTAAAATCACGTAAAAACAACCTTACTCCTTCCGGAGAACAACATATTATGGCTCCTAGTGCTTTCAGAGTTTTAATTCCTAACAGATTTTCTGGGCATGATTTAGTAAGCAATAAATCTGTAGTTCGTGTCAAAGGTCCTATCGTAAGTGGTAGAGGCTGTGATACTTCATTAACAATAGGTTTTCCTGAAAAACCAAGGGAAATATTTTGAGAGCCTGAGAGGGGTGCCCCTGGAACTTCACTACGTTTTATGGTTGTTCGACTTGCCCCTGTATCGAGTAAGAATTTTCTATCTTGACCTAATAATTCACTATGTACATAAGGTCCTTCTTGATCTACAGGAATCTCGATAAGCGGTAAGTCAACTTCCCTCTCTAGGCTTGTTCATGCGTAACGCTGATACTCAGGGTATTCATACTGTGCAGTCTGATACATTTGTCGTGTTGTGGTTTGTGTGGCAGTAGCAGGCAACGGCGGTGCAGCTGGCACAAACTGTATGGGTTGCTGTGAGGCTGGCATGGACTGTTGTTGAACTGGCATGGACTGTCCATGCTGCATAGCTCCTTGTTCATTCTGATCTTGTCTAACTAATCGTGGTCTCTCCTTTGCAATACCTGTAGCTATATTACGTTTCAGGACTGGACAATCGTGTACATAATGGCCCAGTTGTTTACAGTAATTGCAGCTTCCTTTTACAGGAACTGCAGAATCACCAGAATGTGTCACACCCTTTTTGTGACCATCTGCTGGTACTGTCTGAGAAACTAGCATTTTCATTTTTGTATCCTTCATGCGTCTATGCTCGTGTTCTTGTTCATCCCTAATTCTATTGTGATGATACTGTAACATTTGTAGCATTTGTGACGGAGTGTTACTTTGCCAGGTACTCTCGAATTTCAATATTCTATTCTTTACTGGAGGCAATGCATTTTCCACTAATTTTGTCACAAATAAATGTGGATAGGAGTCACTACTTGCTTTTATACCACTATTTATACCAAAACATTTTTCAAATCGAGCATAATAATCGCTTGTGTCTTCATCTTGCTTTTGTTTGCAGGCTGTGATTGCACCCCAATCTTCCTTTTTTGTAGTTAATAAACGTGGCAGTACCTGTACTAGTAAACCTGGTAACAGTTTAACTTTATCCCCGAGCCCTGAACCTGCAGTTCGGCCCCTTTCTTCCTCTGCTAATGCTGTCCAGTCTATCTTTTGGTCACCCACTTCCCACTCTTTTTCTTTCAGTTTTTCATAAATGCCAGCAGGCAAAAGCACCTTTAATATCGTCATAATATCAGGAAAGGTGTACTCTCCCATCAGTAACATGTCTTTAATTTCTCGGTGGAAACCTGCTGGGTCTTTGTCATGACTAGGTACTACTTTCTTCATTTCCAATAATTCCATTTTTGATATGGGTGTGTAAACAAATACACGGTGAAACTCATTGTCTTCGCCTTTTATTGGGTGCACTTCTCGTAGGGGATTTTGTCTATCCATATAGTACGGCGCTCTTTCTCTGCGGGGCAGCGAGAGAGAATCCGGACTTACAAAAAGGACATACTGCTTACGTGACACTAATATCTCTTTAATTAGCTTGTTACTAGAACCTCTCCATCTGTTTGTGAGTAGTTCCGTTAATATATCAGGTAAAGGACCAGGGTCAGCATGTTGGCTCTTATATAATATGAGGAGTTGCTGAATCATATAGATTCCAGCTAAACGTTGTTCATCTGTACTGAGATTAAAAAACGTGTGTGCTACGGTCTCATCACCGTATTTTTCAGGACTGTCAATCCAGTGAACGGCTGATCTGGCTAACTCTAGCTCATCCATGGAATCGAGGAAGTGGTAACCCCTTCGTTCTCGTAATATTTTATCTGCGGCTTGAAACGAATGTTCAGGAGACTTCAGATTTATTATAGGCGTCGGATACGTTCTGCTATTATTTGGGCATACTGAGTGTATGGGATCAGAAAAACATCTAGTATTTTCACAGGATCTTCCTCTGCCTACATAAGCTATGGTCTCTGACTGTCTTGCGGAATTCCCTGATTCGGACATTTCATCTTGCTCAAACTCGTCTGTTCCCAATCTCTCTTCATGAATACGCTCTATTTCTTTACGGATTTTTCGGCACATGGCTATTATACAATTTTGCTTATCGTGTCTCCCTTCTGATATATTCTGACTCCATTTTGTAAGAATAAGCATTGCATTCGGGTCTACCCCCGGGCGGTCTTGATTTCTGATCACACAGTTTATGAGGAAACGTAACAGTTCCCCCTGTATTTCTACTTTCTGGAATTCCATAGCTCTGTTAATACATCCTGGATCTCGTCCTGTTTGAACAAAATGATATATGTTATCTAGATGCGTAGTCATTCCTGGTAACCTTGCTAAATACTCTGCGGCTCGCCTGATACGTAATGATGCCAGGACCATTTCGTCCTCTTTACCAACCACTGGGTCATATCTACAGTTTACAAGGAGTTCCTTAAGCGTACGTTCACTTACGAATTTAGGTGTACGTGAATGTGCTGACTCTTGAAAAACAAGTTTATTTATTCTGGGTGGTGTAAAGGTAATGCTAGCACCTCCCGTGGCCCCATCTGGGGCGTCGGGTGTGAATGGGTTCGTTGAACGTGACACAGCAACTATGGGTGTCGATACCCCTGTAGAATCGACTGCGGAAACAGATGCGGAAACAGATGTGCTTGCTGACGCTTGCGTCGGGACTTGCTGTTGCACGGGGACAGATACCTGATCCTGACGTTGAACCCCTACACCAGACGGTCTATGTGGTGCGGCGTTAGCATATTCGGGAGCTGCGTCGTCTAGATATGAGGAAAGAAAAACATCTTCTGCGGTTCTGGGATGCCCTTGTGGATGTACCTTAATTGGAAATAATGGGGGTGGCAAGTCTTTTGGCATTTCTGGAGCAGCCTTAGGTAGTCCTTCGGCTAGAAGGGGATACATACCATTCATAAGAGCATTTCTTTGTCTATTTACTTGTTCTGATTTCACTCGGATACCTTCCTCAATTAATAGACTTTCTTGAGCTTTATTTGAACTTTCTTTACTCCTCTCTTCTTGTCTACGTGCTTTTTCTGTTCGTCTATGAGATTCTTTACGCCATAACTCAACAGCGTCTTTCTGTGACTGTCTGACCTTTCTTTTCCATAACTCTTCCTCCACTTTCATGATGCACTCTGCATCCCAGGTTCCCGCTACGGGCCACCTTTGACTTTCCGGCAATCCCTTGGTATAGTCTACCCATAGATCAAGAAACAATATGGCATCTAAGCCATGCTTATGGTACATGAAATGCCCTGGAGTGTCCCTAGGAGGAATAGGAACTGCTTCTTCAAGCACCCCTTTTCTGGTAGTAATCTGTCTTAACTTCGAGAAGAGCGGCATATTGACAACTGATCTGATACTTACTCTTGAACTTACTTAATACGAAAAACACAATAATGAACAGTGAACAATGAACACTCATTCATACCACAATATTTGAACACTTTAAACATTAAACATTAAACATTTTAACAACGACCGACAATGATGACAGTCTGCCTAACTAATCACCACGCTGAATTCTTGACAATAACTGCATACTTCGGAATACTTGATATACTGCTAAACAGTACATATACACTGCTAAACAGTGCAGACCGGATTTGTGTACCCAAATCCGTCTTGACCGGCACAACCTATGTGCGCGTCAACACGCCTCCCCGGCGATGGTACTCACCGAGTAGCTCCTTGAAACGGAAGGCCTCAGAGAATGGACGGGACTCAATGACTGCGGACAGCGGACCCTCTGGACATCGGGACTTCGAAAACCTGGTGGGCCTCTGTATACCTCGGATCTTGCTCTCTCAGCTAGGCTCTGGTCGGGATACTTCGCACTTCTCACCGCCTCGTCTGGGTTGATCGCAGCCTCAGTCGCCCCCGCTTGACCGGAGGGAGCTTACAGGAAATCCTGCTGGTACGCGTTTATGGTCCGTCCAGCTGTGGCAGGAGACCGGGCCTGCAACGCACCGCCGGCGCGTGAGATGAGAAAGTGTCCCTGTTCGGGCGCCATTATGTGGTAAACAAAAATCTTCTTTACCGGACTGAATTTCATACGGGATCTTGAAATAAAATAAAATAGCTCAGAATAACAAGAGGCAGAATCCGTGGTATAAGAGTTTCTAAATGGGCTTTATTCCATCAAAAAATGGCCGACTCGAGTCGCGGCCTTCAGGTTCCGTCACCACGAGGGTTCAGGAAGTGAAGTACAATAATTTATTGACAGACATGCATTTTTATAATAAGTACATTACAATGAAACGAATGTAGAAGGCGTAACATTTGATAAGAAAAGTGACAAAACAGGTACGTAATCGAAACTAGGCGTAATAAGGAATAAAAGAAACATGATTGGTTAGGATTATCAGACATAGGTGGATCTATAAGATAATACTTGGCATAGATGCGCGCGCAGCAGCATGACGTGTGATTGACGTGCAACTAGGGGGTGAAGGGGACTTGACATTTAGCTCTACATGTGGAGACGAGAAGTCTGGGGGGTCAAGTCAACCTAATCCCAAATCATATCTAACATCCTATGTTTAAAGAACTATGTTATCCACAAGGAAGGACTCTCGGACAGAATCTAGTTTATACTGACTGTGTGCGTGCACAAACGCCTAAGTGTCTATATGAGATGTGAGGGGCAGAAAACTTTCCATGGCAGCAGGGCTATGAATCACTTGCAGGAGGACGGAAAGGCCGAGTCCTTTGCTTGTGAGCTAAAGGAAATGTTTACCTAAATCACTAGACAGGAATGCATCGGCTGAAGAGCAAAATAGATAATTCGAAGGTGAAATACAGCTTCTTGGCAGGCAGGCGAAAACTGGCCGAGGCAGGCACCGTTAGCTGCACAGGGAGTAGGGCAAAGTTCATGGATACAGATGCGAGCTCAAGCTGAAGCTGTCAAAGACAGAGAGCAGGGAAAGGCTTTGAGGACAGAATCGGGCCTACTTGCCTGAACTGTAAAAATGGAGTAACTTAGCCATATAAAGTCGGTGGCCTTTCATACTTAGGAATCGAATATCCAGCCCATCGATGGCGGATCTGACAGAGAACATGTCGACGGTAGACACACATATGTTTGCGTCTTAGAAACTGGAACTAGAGGGAACATACATGTACTTGTAACATGCATATAGAACCGTTGGGGTCCAAGATAGGGGACATAACTGATCAGGAAAATCCACATTTCCACAAGATGGGAAAGGAATTGAGGAATGGGGCTAGTCCAACTTTGGCTTTCGATGCACCACAGAAGGGTAAACTATGCATTACCAGAAAGAGATCCCAATATGATACATATTTTGTTGGGACTAGCGAGTGTCATGATACATACTTCATTGCGACAGGATGGGGTTTTAAAGGTGGAGAAGATCCAGTTTTGCCAGGAGTGCATTATGTTTGTGGGAACAAGGCTTATTACAAGTTGCCTGACCATTGGTATGGCACGTGTTATGTGGGCCTGGTCTTTCCAAAGATTTTTCATATAGATAGGATAGAAGATGTAGAACATATTAATCTACTAACACGTTTTAAGAGAGAAACTTGGTCAGAAATTGTAGGTGATATTTTTGGAGCTTTAATTCCAGCAGTGGGAATTTCTTTAAATGCATATGGGATTCGGAAACTGTCAACAGTGGTGGATCACTTATCGACAAGTACCGCTGGAGGGTTTCTTTTGGTAAATACGGAGATGATTGCCGTACGCGCCATGTCTATGCAAAATCGACTTGCCCTTGATATTTTATTAGCCAAGGAGGGTGGAGTCTGCGGAATGCTGAAAGTTCAACATTGTTGCACTTACATTCCTGACGAAAGCAAAGATCTAAAGGTCTATATCAAAAATATTACTGATTTGCATGAAGAATTAGTACCACTGGAAGTTGAAAGTATCTGGACTAAAATAGCTAATAAGATAGTTGCTGTTAAGAGTTTTATTGCTAAGATAGGTAGTACCATTATTGGTAAAATATTATTTCCATTGACATGTGTAATTGTTGCTTTATTGATACTAAGATTGGGGTGCTTGTGTTGTAAAAACAGGGGAGGGAGAAAGAGAATAATTAGAGGAAATACTGAAAAGAAACAAAAGAGGTCAAGGAGAGACCCACAAGAAATAGAATTAGAAGAATTAAGGGAGAGTGTGTACTTGGAATCGAAGAGGGATGATGTGAGAGAGTCTGGTGTTTAATGTTGTGTCATTAAAAGACATTTTCAATTTCTCCTAAAAATTGGGACTACATTTTTTTTTTTTTTGGGTTGGTTTTTGTGGTGATAAGATATCACCAAAGGGGGGGATTGCTGGAGCAGAGTTTTCTGTTGAAAATTTATCGAGTTTTAAGCTCCAGTTTTGTCTATATGTTATGATTAAAATTACTAATTTGAAAACATTAATTAATAGTTTGTTTTGTTGAATGTCCAGATTAATCAACACTACTAATGAGAGAAAACTACACGTGGGATGCATATATGTTGCTTAATAATATGTGCAATTTAATTAAATGAGTATCGCAAAAGCATTATTTGTTTCGAGTTTGTGCTTTAAAAATAACGTGTGCTAATGCTTTATTGCGTTGCAGAAGGCTAGATAATTACATACACATAAGGGTATTAGTGGGAATTAACACTGTATAATCATTATGATGTGGTAACGTTGTTTTGTGTTTCTTTTAATTAAGATGGTTCGTTTTGGCCTAAAACAAGATGGCTGCCATTTACAGCCTGCGCTCGAGTGATTGAATTTTGACGAGAGGCCTTGCTGAACATGGTCGAAAGTCACCTGACCACAGCTTCTGCCTGAGTAGAAAGTTTCCGTGAGGACAGTAGCTCTGGGAATGATTCCAATTGTCCTTGGAGAAGGATAAAGCCACAATGAACAATGGTCAGTCAGCGGTGGCTCTGCTAAGATACCGAGGAAGAGCATTCACGAAAGTAACATTTGCAAACTCGAGTTTCCTTCTTCCGTATTTTTATTTTTGTGATTTTTCCTGAGCGGAGGTTTTCTAAATGTAACCAAGAGACATCCTTTCCTGCTCGCTCTGCTCAGCGGCTCAACGGATATTCAAAGTTTGTTTGTAACTTTTATTTTGTCATTTTCCATATAAATATGCTAGACTAGAGAGGGTCCGTGTTCTTTGCGCTCATTACATTCATCGCGTTCCTTGCGGTCATTGCGTTTTGGACTTCATGCTGAGGACGGCAGCTCGAGAGACTTTACCGAGAGACCTGTCCTGACCCTTTTAGCTAGAATAGGTAACTATGAGAATAACGATTTTGCTAATAATTGACTTTCATTTGAACTAATTTAGATAAATAAGCATTTGTTTGAATTTCAGTGTCGGGTGGTTATTTCTTTGTCATTTATTGAGTTTCCAAATGTATTTCTTATGTTTAAAATCATGACTCAGGACAATGTCTTTAAGGTCGATTGACCTCATTGTAGATGCAGATTGGTTTCCTCTCCTATATACAGTGTGGATAGAGTAATAGTGTGAATTTTAATGTGATGGGCCCTAGCGTATGATGAGTGTATGTGCGTGTGACTGTGGATTTATCTGTCCGTAGAAGAAGGGAGAATTTATATGCGCCGATCTGCAGCAAGTTAATCTCTTACATGATATAAGCTGTCCATTATCCGTTGTGCCACCGTTGTCAAACTCTTCCATTTTTCCTTTGCTCGATTCCAACTGTTGTTCTGAACCGCCTTCTTGGCCCGTTGCAGACACTCGTCCTGGCTGGTGGCTTGCTGGATGCTAGCCATGGAGATGGGTATGGGACACGACCGAGCAGTAACACATCTTACATACTCCTCGGTATCAGCGGCTTCTTCCATCTCTTGGGGAGTGGCTTTCCGAGGATGGCGGGATAGGTAGTCAGCCGGATTCCTTGACCCGGGTTGGTATTCTATCTTGCAATTATAGTTTTGTAACTGCAGCATCCACTTTTCAATTCGTGGTGGTGGTTTTGTTGAGGTTCCCGAGAATAGTGACACCAGGGGCTTGTGGTCTGTCGCCACTACAAATGGTTTTCCGTACACGTACAGATGAAAATGGTGACAGCCCCAATGAATCGCGATGGCCTCCTTCTCTATTTGTGAGTACCTTTGCTCTGTCTCGGTGAGTGATCTGCTCGCGAAGGCCACCGGAGCCCACTCTTCTTGAGGCGTCTTCCTTTGTAGGAGAACGGCACCCAGTCCGACTGGACCAGCATCCACGGCGATTAAGGTGAGTTTGGCAGGATCAAAGAACGCGAGTGTCGTTGCTTCTGAGAGCGATTTCTTGATCCTTTCAAATGCCTGGGCTTGCTCGCTGCCCCATGTCCACGGGGTGGATTCTTTGGTCAACTCTCTTAGGGGGGTGTTCTGCTTGGGTTTTCGGATCAGATAGAACCCGCTCATCAGAGCCTCACTAACCCAGCCAGAACGTTAACCCCTCCCTAGAACCTATTTACAATCCTGCAACCACATATATCTATCACCTAAGGACAGGGGATTCCTACTATGCATACCAAGACCTCTTATAATCGGCGGCCTCGCGATCCCATACGGATCCAGACCTCTCTGCCCATACAACAGTATCAAAAGTGGCGGCCTCGCGGTCCCATACGAACCCAGACCTCTCTACCCAGACGGCAGTCTCAGCACAGTCGGCGGCCTCGCGATCCCATACGGATCCAGACCTCTCTGCCCATACGACAGTATCACAAGTGGCGGCCTCGCGGTCCCATACGAACCCGGACCTCTCTACCCAGACGGCAGTCTCAGCACAATCGGCGGCCTCGCGATCCCCTACGAATCCAGACCTCTCTGCCCATACGACAGTATCACAAGTGGCGGCCTCGCGGTCCCATACGAACCCAGACCTCTCTGCCCAGACGACAGTATCAGCACAATCGGCGGCCTCGCGATCCCCTACGAATCCAGACCTCTCTGCCCATACGACAGTATCACAAGTGGCGGCCTCGCGGTCCCATACGAACCCAGACCTCTCTACCCAGACGGCAGTCTCAGCACAATCGGCGGCCTCGCGATCCCCTACGAATCCAGACCTCTCTGCCCATACGACAGTATCACAAGTGGCGGCCTCGCGGTCCCATACGAACCCAGACCTCTCTGCCCAGACGACAGTATCAGCACAATCGGCGGCCTCGCGATCCCCTACGAATCCAGACCTCTCTACCTAGACGGCAGTCTCACGACAGTTCATCCTATGATCACCATAACATACAAAAAGGGAATCAGTCTCACTATTCATCAGATCACACAAGGATTGCCAGTTCGAGCATGGCCTGTTCTCAGGTTCGAGGGGCTCCTCTTTCCCTTATTCAGTTACCACTTACCTGGTCAGGGTTAACATCTGTTCATGTAGCCGCAGCTGACTAGAAGAATAGGCTACCCTCTTATACAAGAACACGCAGCACATGTTGGTTCACTACAAACTGGATACTTTATTACTCATTACGTACACAATCACATAACATTACGATATAACACATAACCTGCAAAGAAAAGTGAAAGATTAAGTTGTACACTCTAATAAGAAAGGGTCGACATCACCTTAGTAGTATGTAGCCTGCACTCAGTGGTCATCTAGGTTCCCTTCTCGTCTGTGCCTCGGCTCGCCTGGAATCACCTTTCTCCGAGTCAATGGGACCTCTTCCTTATCGGCTACTCTCTCCTCTCTGGCTATTCTGCTAGGAAAGCACCTGTCTCTCGGTTCTTCTCCGCCTTCAAGATGGCGTCTGTCTTCCCTGGAATAAGTAGTAGCTTTACTGCTAACGGCTAGATGCCGCCTACGGACTGAACATGTAACTGCCTCGGACTTTCACTAATATAGAGGTGCATTTCCTCATGGAAAATTCCGGCCCGTAACCTGCCGCCCACCAAATTCTTGTACCTCCCCGTACCAAGGACACGTTCCCAGCCGGCCGGCCTGATGTAGTGTCTTCGGCATGAAGAAAAATACAATCCTTCGATAAGGGCCGGCCTGAACCGGTTCTCTCCAAGCGAATAACACCTCATAACTAAAACATTACTTTTGACCTAGAAGCATCCCAAGCTGCCGGAGCAGAAAGAAAGATGGAGTCTCTCCCGTTTGAGGCCTACCAGGCCTGAATTCAGCACAGCTCCATGAAATACCCTCACTACAGGACAGGTTATCCCTAATACTAACGAATCTATCCCCTAGGCTATGTGTGCGAGCCCTGATCTATGGGGAAGAGCACAGAATCATGTCGAAGTGCCTAGTAAATAGGCTCCATTCACTTACTCTAACCCTTAGGCTTGAATGGTAAGAGACTGAAGTCACATTCAATCATTGTGCCTCACAAGAAGGCCGGGAAAATCGAGCAGAACATTTCACCCTTGACTTCAGTCTATTATACATTCATTAAACAGAACTAATATCTGTGGAAGAATAATATGAAACAAGACTAACTGATCTATGTCTAGTACCAGGTGTGCAGAATTGAAGTAGTGAAGGAATACACTGAATAAAGCAACAGATAGAAATCAAAATGCCGATAGCAATCAGAATACCTCCTAATATTTGACGTAACAAATGCAAATCAGGTAACCAATTAAAGAGCCAGTCAAACCAGCCCTGGTCAATGTGTTTTCTAACTTCTTCTGTCAAGTCATGTAATTTATCAATGTGAACCTGAATGGATTTTGTATGATCCGACAAGTTAAAACAACAAAGACCCTCAAAATCAGAACAATCGTGTCCATGTTTAAGCAAAAGATAATCAATGGCCGCTCGATTTTGCAAGATAGCCCTTCGTTCACCCTGGGCGTCTAATAGCATGTCAGACAGGATTGTAGAAGTATGATTGATGGATTTTACCATCCAGCAGGCCATTTTCCCAATAGATTTGGCATTATAAACTGCCAAAGCAGGAACACCAACAATTGAAACAGCCAGGCTAAGGTATTCAGACTTGGAATATAAATGCAAAGATGAGTCACAATCCTCCTGTAACCTCACTGTATCTCGAATCACACGAGAGTTGGCATTCGGATGTGATGAGAACATTAATAAGCTCAGTCTAGTAATGGCACAAGGGCCTCCAGAAATATTTGCGGGGATATATGGCCAGGAAGTATTACCACATGAGAAAAGCCATCCGGCAGGTAGTAACATCGTGCGATAGTGACTGGGGGTAACTATCATACTCTTGCAAGTCATGTTATTCTGAACAGAAGTACATGTTTTCGGTGTCCTTTGAAGGCACAAAGTTCGTTCATGAGCGGTGAATGAAGTGGCACCTTTCAATTTTAAACGCATACATTCAGAAATCGCACTAGGATCACAAGTAAGGAAAAAACATAAATCACCTTGTGTGATATTATAGGTAACTATTTGGGACTGGACGGGCGGTATCGGGTCTGACAGTACAGTACACAAGGGGCAATACTCATGGGCAGCGAAATCGCCCAGAAGAACATTGGGGCGAGCATTTGAGATATTAAAAATATGAGTCAAAGTCTCCAATGAAGCAGGGACAGCAACCAAACAAGTTGCCAGTATATCCGTCACCGATCTCATCGGTGTCAAGCAGAAATGAGGGGCCTTAGTCACTTGCTTGGCCAATGTAACCCAAAAGTTCGGCGACAAATCCCACGCAGCGAAGGAACGCGACACTCGGGTTCTCAACTCAGCCCGGGTTGATGGGATCCCTCCTCTCTCGTCGTACCAGCCCAAAAGGAGTCCAACGCCGACACATCCTGCAGCAACAGTCCAAAGAATGATCTGAAAAAGAATCAAATACAGGCATTATTCATTCTCGTAAGTAACATTTCTCAGCCGGGACTGCTTCCCAGCTATCTTTCCCTGGTCTCATAACTAAAATGGTGTTGTCTTGACCGGTTGCAATCACTTCTGCTTGTTCAGGGGGATTCTTAGGCAACTGCACCCAAACTCTGGCCCCAGGATTATCTGTGGAGCCAAAACCTTTCTGGCCTCGTACAGTTAGCAACGTTGGGGCAGTGCCTTTTGTCATCTCACCACTGAAGACAGGCATTATTAGCAATTGAGCCACTCGGTCAGTTTTATGTATCAGTAAGTCAACCTCACTGCTATTCAGCAGGAGCACCTTAATCTCTCCCTGATAATCACTATCAATGATTCCTCCAAGCACCTGAATGCCTTTTACAGCCAGCCCCGATCTAGGGGCGATTAATCCGAAATTTCCAGTTGGTATATGAACACCAACACCGGTTTCAATGATGACTCGATCTTTACTTTTTATAATGGTGTCATCCATGGCATGCAAGTCTAAACCTGCCGACCCTGGGGTCGCTCTACATGGAGCCAAAGCTCCGGGAGTAATCTCCCAGTACATCACAGTCTCTCTGATCTCATTGGGCTTAGCATCAACATTCGGAGGAAACAAACGCATAAGTGGGGATTCAGCATTTAGAAAAGGACGGTTATTCAAAATCAATAGCGCTTGAGGCAAAAAATCTCGCCAATTCTTATACTTGTCATCTGTTAATTTGCGCAATTGGTCTTTCAGCAGGCCATTCAACCTCTCCACAAGACCCGAGGCCTGTGGATAATATGGTATATGAAACACCCATTCAATATTGTTTTCCACACAGAATTCCTGTACCAATCTTCCACGAAAATGGGATGCATTATCAGATTGAATTTGGAATGGCACACCATAATACATCATAATCAATTCCAATGTTTTAATAGTATTCAACTGGGTAGCTTGCTTACAGGGAAGGGCCACCAACAGGCCACTGTATGTATCAACAATGGTGCAAACATATTGACAATTCCTACTCATAGGAAGTGGACCAATGTAATCAATCTGCCAAATTTGAGCGGGCAATTTCCCGCGATGTAAATGACCTTTAACAATTTGGGGCACTTTGCGCTGCCTGATATGCTGACAAATGGGACAATGTAGAATAACATTTTTAATTAAGTCTAGGGGAATATAAATTCCTCGATCAGCAGCCCACCTGCTAGTGGCTTTCTCTCCAAAGTGTCCTGCTTTCTGGTGGGCCCATTTCGCCAATCCCGCAATATCAGAATCTTGCGTGTCCACCACTGCCTCAGCAATTTTAGATTTCTCATCTGCAATATTATGAAAGAATTTGTCAAGAGAGTCTATCGGGGTATGAGCATCCACATGGAAGATTGTAACAGTACTCTGTGGGAGCATTTCCCAAATCTCCTGCCATAATTCTTTTCCCCACAGTTCTTTTGAATGGATTTTCCAACTATGGGAATGCCAAGTCGGTAACCAAACTGCCAGTCCATTGGCAGTAGACCAAGAATCGGTAAAAATATGACATGTGCCAGGTAACTCTTGTTTCAGAACTTGATAAACAGCATAGAGTTCAGCAAATTGACTGGTCTTACCCTCACCAGTTGTACTCAGCAATTTTTGTGTGATCGGATTATAGGACACTGCCTTCCAATGCCGTTTCATCCCTATGAACCTTGCTGAACCATCCGTAAACCAAACATGGTTTCTGTCCTCTGCGGACAAATCATCAAAAGGTTTACCCCACTTAACAGGAGACTCCTGTACTAAAGGTACGGAACATTCACTCTCAGTCTCAGTTGATGGCGCCCGTGCCACCTGCTCATGCAAAGATGCAACTCCTTTTTGTCCCACACGTGCCCTGTCTTGTATATACCATTTCCATTTAATCACACTCGCCTCTTGGGCGTGTCCAATTCGGTGAGTTTTCGGCGAACTCATAACCCACTGCATGATAGGAATTTCAGGTCGCAAAACTATATCATGTCCCAAAGTCAATTGCTCGGTATCCACCAGAGCCCAATAACATGCAAGTAACTGTTTCTCAAAAGGTGTATAACGCTCACCAGCATCAGGTAACTTTTTGGTCCAGAAACCTAACGGTACTCTACTCTTGCCTTGTTTCTGCCACAAACTCCAATTCGCATAAAGGCCTTGTACAGACACATTCAAATCCACATCACCATCACATACAGGCCATAAATCCAGAGCATGCTGAATTGCTTCTTTTGCCAGACTGAACGCATCTTGCTGTGGTTTACCCCATTCAAATGCATTCTTTTTACGAGTGACCTGGTACAAAGGGGCCAATATTTGACTCAAATGAGGAATATGCTGGCGCCAAAATCCAAACAAACCAATGAAGCTTTGGGCTTCTTTCCTATTTCTCGGAACTGCAAAATCAAGAATTTTCTGTTTAACCTGAGGGATCACTTCTCGGTGCCCTTCATGCCAATTAATACCCAAAAATTTCACAGCCTGGGACGGACCTTGTAATTTATCCGGGTTGATTTCCCAACCTTTCTCACGCAAGCACTCAATGACTCTATCCAATTGGGTCTGAACTTCCTCTTGTGATTCGCCTTGGATCAAAATATCATCAATATAGTGACATATCTGGATTTGCGGATGAACCGGTACCTCAGCCAAATGCTCTGCCACCAGCCGGTGACATATCATAGGACTATGCACATAGCTCTGAGGAAGACTTCTAAACGTCATCTGACGCCCGTTCCACGTAAAACTGAATTGTTCCTGACACTCAGGGGCAATCGGAATCGAAAAGAAAGCATTAGCAATATCAATGGACGCATACCATGTACCTGGATGTTTTTGGATTATTTCAATTAGGGTAATAACATCCGGTACTGCAACAGTCAAAGAGGGTGTGTGTCTATTCAATTCTCGATAATCAACAGTCATGCGCCAAGAATTATCACTCTTACGTACAGGCCAAACAGGATTATTCCAAGCAGAAGTAACTGGGGTTATAACTCCTGCATCCACCAACTCCTGAATAGTGGTACTAATCTCTTCATGACCACCTGGAATACGATACTGCTTCTGACGAACCACTTTTGTCGCCTGGGGAACTTTTATGGGGGGCATTCTTAAACGACCAACCCGTACAGGCCTGGACGATATATAATGTTTAGTTCCAAATTGGTAACATCCATCATCTAAGTGCAAAGTCATTCCTTTCAAAATATCAATTCCAATTATGAATTCTAAGAGTGGCACCACTAATACAGAGTATTCTTTTCTAGGAATTCTACCTATTCTCATTTCAAGTAAGGTTTGAACTGCGGGAGTTTCCTTTCCACCTAATCCGGTAATTGTAAAAGGCTGACCTTTAAACTTCTTTGATTTTCCATGAATAAGAGTGGCCTCCGCTCCTGTATCTACCAATGCTCGGGCCCTTTGGATATTACGATGTCTCCAATAAATATCAATATCTACATAGGGTCTATTATCTCTGTGAGCCCATCTGTGTACTGGAGCTTGACCTATTTCCTAGTCCTTTTTACTGTGTTCTTTGTACCAGGATAAATCAGGATAAAGACTCTCACGTTTCCCAGGTATCGATACCTCCTGTTCATATCCATCTCCATTACGAAATGGATTACTGTTCCCTGCATTGTACTGCGGGTTTCGATCAGCCAATACGTGTCGATCCTCTCTCCTTCTCAGCTCAGGGGATTGATCCCTATCATCTCTACGTCTGCTGTTAACATAATCATCTCTCCCCCTCTCTCTTTCCCCCTCTCTCTCCCTGTCTCTCTCACGACGGGGGGACAAATCACGCACATAACGTCGATCATCACGACGATCAGAGCGCCCACGGCGGTCGTCATCACCGCTACCGTCAGAAAAACCACGATCACACTCAGACGTTCGAACACGCCGGGCACCCTCCTTTCGATCCAAGCCACGTTTGCGAAACATTTCCCACAAACGAGAAGTAGTCTCACCATCAATGTCCTCCTTCCGCACACCATCGGCCATAAGACCAAAAAACATATCACGTCTAGTAAGTTTATTGTCACCAGGAGTACGAGTGTCAGGCCGGGACTGCCGTTCAGGTTTAAACCACTCACCCAACTCACCGAGTTGGCGTACCGATTCCAGCACCACAGATAACATGTTACCAGTCTGATTAATCAATAGAGTCATCATGACCTGCTTATAAGCAACAGGGGAAGAACGAATAATACGATTCCGCACAGAAGATGTCAAGAAACCATCAAGCAACCTGTCGGCAGTATTTAGAAAAATTGCCGTTTTCATCACCTCCTCTTTGAGACGTTGCGCAGCATCGCACAAAGTATACCACGGTTTGTCATTCAGAGGCCAGTCAGACTCAGTAGGATATTTGTGATTACAACCCTCAGTCGCCAATTGAAGCAAAGAAATTTGACCACCAGCATTAAAGTTACGAAAATGATCCTGCACAGTAGAATCCGAACTCAAGGAACAAAACTTCAAACAATCGCCAGCATCCAACATAATGCCAGCAGCGCCCAGTTCATAAAGGCGCACCATCCATGTGAGTAAGGGCTCACCAGCTCGCTGCCGAAATCGCTGCAAAATATCACTAATTTCTTGTTGAGTAAAATCCTCCAAAGAGTCTAAAGCAATACCATTCGGAGCACCGGGAGCCTGCTGCACTTTCCGCCGAAAAACTGGATGCACCGAGACCGCGGGACGAGCATCACAAGGAGCTCGATCAGTACACGTAGAGGAACAATCAGTGGAAGAAGCATCGACCCCGCTCGAAGGACGAGCGCAATCACGGGGTGCACCATCAGAGGCGCAAGAAGCAGATTTACAAGCACGGCCGGAGCGAGAGGACTCGCGCTTAGCAGACTCCTCACCCGAGGAAGGAGAATCACTCGAGTTCCAGATATTACCATCCCATTCATCAGGATTCCAATCCAGTCCGGCTTTCGCCACGACCAGACGCACCTTTCGCGTCGAAACCCGACCACGCCGATTCTTGTATTTATAACGAGCAATTCGCACAGCCGCCCTTTCGGCAATAGTTTGGTACGTCTCAAGTTTGTCAGCAAGCAACTTATTTTGACACCACAACAAAGTATGAGCATTCTGAATCTCAACAAAGTTCGCTTCCAAATCCTTATGCAAGTTCTGTACCTTCAACAACCTCTCATGCAGAATTCTGTACGCAGACAGAACAATCCAACTTCTGCGCCCCAAAACGGGAAGCTCATCACCCTTAGATACCGGCGCCTTCTGTAAACAAGTAATCACATTAGCCGGCTCCGCCAGCTCCAAAAAAGAATTCCAATTCTCACTCAAACCAGTAGAATCAGCCCACTCACGGGCTAAGGCTTTATAAGGCGTTGAATCCCAGCTGGGAATATCAACGGGCAACTTAAAAGTAGATTTCGACTTTCTAGAAAACATCTTTAAAAAGAAAGAAAAAAAGAAAAAGAAAAAGAAGAAAGAGAAAAGAAAATAACAAACAATTATATAGAAATAATATACAAACGAAACCACGCACGCGCCGAAAGCAAACACGATACAACCACAACGCACACAGGTTTCGTAAACGGTTCGTGACGCCAAATGTTCTGCTTGGGTTTTCGGATCAGATAGAACCCGCTCATCAGAGCCTCACTAACCCAGCCAGAACGTTACCCCCTCCCTAGAACCTATTTACAATCCTGCAACCACATATATCTATCACCTAAGGACAGGGGATTCCTACTATGCATACCAAGACCTCTTATAATCGGCGGCCTCGCGATCCCATACGGATCCAGACCTCTCTGCCCATACGACAGTATCACAAGTGGCGGCCTCGCGGTCCCATACGAACCCAGACCTCTCTACCCAGACGGCAGTCTCAGCACAATCGGCGGCCTCGCGATCCCCTACGAATCCAGACCTCTCTGCCCATACGACAGTATCACAAGTGGCGGCCTCGCGGTCCCATACGATCCCAGACCTCTCTACCCAGACGGCAGTCTCAGCACAATCGGCGGCCTCGCGATCCCCTACGAATCCAGACCTCTCTGCCCATACGACAGTATCACAAGTGGCGGCCTCGCGGTCCCATACGAACCCAGACCTCTCTGCCCAGACGACAGTATCAGCACAATCGGCGGCCTCGCGATCCCCTACGAATCCAGACCTCTCTACCTAGACGGCAGTCTCACAACAGTTCATCCTATGATCACCATAACATACAAAAAGGGAATCAGTCTCACTATTCATCAGATCACACAAGGATTGCCAGTTCGAGCATGGCCTGTTCTCAGGTTCGAGGGGCTCCTCTTTCCCTTATTCAGTTACCACTTACCTGGTCAGGGTTAACATCTGTTCATGTAGCCGCAGCTGACTAGAAGAATAGGCTACCCTCTTATACAAGAACACGCAGCACATGTTGGTTCACTACAAACTGGATACTTTATTACTCATTACGTACACAATCACATAACATTACGATATAACACATAACCTGCAAAGAAAAGTGAAAGATTAAGTTGTACACTCTAATAAGAAAGGGTCGACATCACCTTAGTAGTATGTAGCCTGCACTCAGTGGTCATCTAGGTTCCCTTCTCGTCTGTGCCTCGGCTCGCCTGGAATCACCTTTCTCCGAGTCAATGGGACCTCTTCCTTATCGGCTACTCTCTCCTCTCTGGCTATTCTGCTAGGAAAGCATCTGTCTCTCGGTTCTTCTCCGCCTTCAAGATGGCGTCTGTCTTCCCTGGAATAAGTAGTAGCTTTACTGCTAACGGCTAGAGGCCGCCTACGGACTGAACATGTAACTGCCTCGGACTTTCACTAATATAGAGGTGCATTTCCTCATGGAAAATTCCGGCCCGTAACCTGCCGCCCACCAAATTCTTGTACCTCCCCGTACCAAGGACACGTTCCCAGCCGGCCGGCCTGATGTAGTGTCTTCGGCATGAAGAAAAATACAATCCTTCGATAAGGGCCGGCCCGAACCGGTTCTCTCCAAGCGAATAACACCTCATAACTAAAACATTACTTTTGACCTAGAAGCATCCCAAGCTGCCGGAGCAGAAAGAAAGATGGAGTCTCTCCCGTTTGAGGCCTACCAGGCCTGAATTCAGCACAGCTCCATGAAATACCCTCACTACAGGACAGGTTATCCCTAATACTAACGAATCTATCCCCTAGGCTATGTGTGCGAGCCCTGATCTATGGGGAAGAGCACAGAATCATGTCGAAGTGCCTAGTAAATAGGCTCCATTCACTTACTCTAACCCTTAGGCTTGAATGGTAAGAGACTGAAGTCACATTCAATCATTGTGCCTCACAAGAAGGCCGGGAAAATCGAGCAGAACAGGGGGCTGTCAGATTTGCCAAGTCCGGGATGAATCTTCCACAGTAGTTGACCATCCCTAGGAAGCTTCGAACCTCTGTGACATTGGTGGGAGCGGCCGCGTCTTTGATGTCCCTCACCTTCTCGGGATCCGGGCTTACCCCTTCCGTTGAAAAAGTATACCCGAAGAATTGCAACTTGTTGCACAGGAACTCACACTTTTCTCGATGTAGCGTGAGGCTAGCCTCTCGAATTCGGCACAGCACTTGGAGCAGTCGTTCATTGTGTTCCTGGACAGTCTTCGCGTGGATCATAATGTCATCGCTGACATTGATTGCCCCCGGGATTCCAGCGATGAGCTCTTGTATCATGTTTTGAAATACCTCGGCGGCACTCGACACTCCGAAGCTTAATCGTGTGTACCGCCTGAGTCCCACATGTGTAGAAAAAGTTGTAATATTTCGGGAGGCTTCGTCTAGTACTAGTTGGTGGTATCCCGACCTGAGATCCAACTTCGAGAACCACCGGGCTCCAGCCATTTCCCCTATGAGGTCGTCGATGGTGGGAGTGATGTGGCGCTCCCTCTTAATCGCGACGTTGGGGAGTCGCATATCGACGCATATTCTCACCGCGCCCGGCTGCTTGGGCTTCCTGGCAACCACGATGGGGGACACCCATGGGGTGGGGCCTGATACTTTCTCGATTATTACGGTCGCTTCAAGCTTCTTGAGCTCTTCCTCCACCAACGGCCTGAGGTGGAATGCTATCCGCCGGTGTCGCAGGGCGACCGGCTGGACTGTTGGGTCGATGTGGAGGTGAATTTCTTTCCCTCGAAATTTGCCAATCCCTTGGAACACCTCTTCAAACTCGCCCAGGATGTGGTGCATGGACTCCTGGTGCACCCCGAATGCAAATGACACTACTCCCAAGTCCTCTGCCGCTCGGCATCCCAGGAGCATTCCCTGGCCATCCTCCGTAACGTAAATGTTGGTGGTGACCGACCGGGTTCCGTGAGATATGACAGTCCTGAAACGTCCCCGCACTCTCAACGGTGCTTCTTGGCCATATGCAAACACTGTTATCGTTGACGGATGTAGAGTTGGTTTCGGGTGCATCGTGCTGTACAGCGTGGCAGCCATGATGTTGATAGTGGCTCCGGTGTCCACAACTGTGTTGACGTCTTGTGACCCTACCCGGATGTTGCACTGTGGTAGGCGTCTTGCTTTGCGTGTGGCGGTACCTATCATATGGATTTTGTGCACCACCCTTTCCTCTTCTTCATCATCATCCATGTCGCTGGTTACCGGCTCTCCTTCCTTGATGGCGTTTGCTGCTGGACGGGGCTTGCGGTACCTTTTTGACCGGCATACCTTTTCGAAGTGATTGAAACGCCCGCAACCCGAGCATTTCTTCCCTCTTGCAGGACACTCCGCTGCTGCATGTGGCGGTCCCCCACAGTACCCGCACGATCTTGGCTGTTCTGGAGCGGTGTCTCCCGCCCCTTTCTTGCCCCCTTTTTGCGTAGGCCTTGCAGACACCGCATTAACAGGTTCAATCTTCACTGGCGCTTGAAGAGCCGCCTCCATGTGCGCCGCCCGCGCTTTCGACAGCTCTTTGGTCTGACCCATCGTCAAGATTTCCGCCAATGGTTTACCGGATTCTTCCAGTATGCGCTCGCGCAATTTAGCTGACGCGCATCCCTGGATGATTTGCCCTCGAATTTCTTCGGTCTCGTCCCGGAAACCACATGTGGCCGCGAGGTTCTTAAGGCGGGCGTGAAACCAATCCAACGATTCTTCGGGAAGCTGGCGCGCTTGTCGGAATATGAATCGCTCATAGCCGCGGTTAGCCATCGGTTCGAAGTGTTCATTCAGGGCGGCTATCAGCGTCAGGAGTGGCTTCTGCGAGCGTCTTGACTATATTGTGAATGTCTTTTCCTCCTAGGTGGATAATCATCGCCCTTTTTTGGTCTCTATGGACTTTGGTAGCTTCAAAGAATATGCGTAGCCTATCTTCCCAATCTTTCCATCTGGCCGCCACTGAAGACGGTGACCCCTCCACTGTGAATGGTTCAATAGGTGGTATGTTTGCCATGACGTGCGTGTGGTGCTACTGCCAGGCGAGACCTGCCGGTCACGTGGGTGTTCTCCCCCTTTTGCACCTCCCTCGATAAGGGGACCAGTCCTCCTGAATGATGCAGAGGGAGACAGGTCCAACCCCCAGCGTGTGCATGCGATGCGCTCCCTCCTTGGGGCCTCAGACACTCAGCCACCAGTACTCACGGGCACCATAGATGGGCTGGCTCTTTTCCTGCAGCACACGCCTCCTTCAGTGCTCAGTGCAGCACACGCGAGGCACAGTCCACTCCTGGGGCACTTGGCAGCACACTCCGGTCACCTAACTCGTGTCAGCGTTACGGCCGCTTTGCAGGCCTGGGCCACGTGGCACTCATGGTGAGCACCACCCACGCGTGCACGCGCCTTCTCGGAGCTCCGCCGAGCAGCGCGATGGATTCAGAGCACCGGAACCGTCACCGGAGGCACCAACTGCCGATCGTGACGCCGCGCAGGTGCACCCGCGCACTCCGCGTCGGCGAGGGCACGCCCACCCTCGTCGCCAGTTTATGTGGTGTCATAGGCACACCTGTTGGGCGCTTACCGCGCTGTCGGACAGGGGGCCTCGGCGCTGGCAATAATGACACGGGGACAGTATTGATATTTCACTCAGTCCGCCGCCGCAGCCTTTCTGGCGTACGTGCGTGCGCGACTTGCCTTTTATTCTAACTCCTCACATGACCTGAGGCGTACGCCCAGGCGTATCGTGTCATGGTCACAACATCACAGAGGGCTCGTTCGCGGCTTTCCAGTGCTTAGCAATAGCATATTGGCCAGTAGGGTGCCAAACCCCACCAGTATCCTGTCATCTATGAACACTTTATTTGTATGGCTTGACAGTGCAGCTGTGTAGCCAGGCAATTATATAAATACCACTAGAGAGGGGGTTTGGCTCCTCCCACGTGTTGGGAGTTAGATCATATGTTGAGGCAGCAATTAGGTGCCTACTCATAACAAGCATTGGCATAGCCAATAGGTCTCGCCTTTGGGACCTTATAAGTATTTAGCCATGCAACAGTTGATGTTGTTGCACCAAGTATATTGTGCTGCATAAGTAAATGCTTATAAGGTCCCAAAAGCGAGACCTATTGGCCATGCCAATGCTTGTTTAATATAAGTCATTGTTAGAATCCGGGTTCTCTGGTTGGCACAGGTAGGTACTTGTGTCAAGCAGGGAACCTTTCCTCTAGTCAGGGTAGGGGGGTACACTCCAACAATAACCCCTGCTCATCCTCTAGGTAGCTTGGCGCGAGCAGATAAGGCCTATCTCAGAGCGTTCAGGTTAAGCATTTGTGAACACACACACAGTAACTCAGTCACAACCCCACAAATGGACTCCACACTGGGATATATAGAAAAAGAACACTTTATATATATAGTTTAGGCTTAGTACAAGACCAGATAACGTTTAAACGGCCCACAATACTTATTAGACAAAGAGTTCTTGGTTTTAGCGTAGTTTTAAAGTTCTGTGCGCTTCGTTCCTGTCCGTACGCTTCGTACGCGGTAAAAACTGCTTGGGAACGGGTCTCACACGCACTGTAGGCACTTCGGGATGAAGCGTACACCCTACGGTGCGAACAGGCACAGTACCTTTACTTTTGGTGAGTTCGTCATGGATGCGGCGCTGACATCAAGTGCGATGTATGTTGCGTTGTCATCCTGGTGCGATGCATACTACGGTACGTTAGACCTTGGGAGTGCAGGGCTTCAGGGGACGGTGCGTAGGTACGGTGCGTTCAATGTTCGTCGCGGCGTTTGCGCCGTACCATGAGATCGGCAATCTTGATTCGAAGCGCTGGATACAAGCGAACAGTACGCTCCGCACAGGAGAGACGTACGTGACTACCGTACGCACCGCAGCCTTTCCAAAGCAGGGGAAAGGAGCGTACGCTGGGCAGTACGGTTCGTAGGGGATAGAAACAAGTACGGTTCGCAGTCCTTCCTTTACGGTGCGAGCTACGGCCCATAGGGGCCTGTTAGTCGCGTTGCTCAGGCCGGACGATACCTTCCTTTGCGGTGCGAGCTACGGCTCGTAGAGGGGCCTCAGACGCTTTGTTCGGGCCGGACAGCGGGATACCAGCTTGCAGGGGGTACGCTGCGATCAGCGAGACGTGCGCAGCAGTTCGAGTCGAAGATGCGGGGAAAACGGTCCGTTTTCCAAGGCGATCTCACGGCGGTGAAGTTCACTGGTCCTGGGACTTCGTTCAGGGAACAAGCTCACTCACAAGCCCTTGGAGATCTTCAGCACAAGTCAAATAAAAGTTTATTTGGTCTTTTCTTCCTCTTCTTCAGCAGCAAGGCAACCACTGCAGGCCAATCCCCCAGGTCAGGGACAGTACTCCTCCATGCCGCTTTTCCAGTTCCTTCAGGTCGGACAGAGGTTTCTTCTTGGCAGGACAGGATCTAGTTTCTTAGGAGCAGAGCTCCTACATTTATACCACAAATCCTTTGTTCTCTCAGGCCAGAGGGGCCCTGGCCTAGTTCAGTCCAGTTCTGGAGCACTTTGTTGATGCGATGCAGGCTTCTTCTTTCAGGGTGCAGGGCAGAGCCATCAGACGCTCCACAGGGGGCGGAGCCAGCATTGTGGTGGCAGAGCACAGCCCTATTCAGAGTCCAGGTGTACTCCTCCCACCCATCTATAGGTCAATCTTTCTATTCACCACCAGGCTACCTTGCCCTGCCCATCTGGGTTTCCCCAGCCCTGTCACTCACACAAGCAAGACAGCAGATACACATCACGCAGAGGCGGGCTGAAATGATTAGGGCAGCAAATGCCAACTTTCTAAAAGTGGCATTTGCAAACGCAGAATATTAAAATAAACCTTGCTAAAAGATGTACCTTAGTATTCTGAGTTCAGGCATACTAAACTCGATTTTCTATCATGTTCCCTGGGCCTGCTAGGATCATAGGATGTAACAATCTTAACAGCCCATTCTGGCCTATGAGAACAGGGTAGCCTTACAATAGTGAAAAACGAAAATGGCTGTAATTCACTATTAGGACATGCCACACACATCAGGGCTTTTCCTACCTTATGCTACAATGCACCCTGCCCTTGGGTCTACCATAGGGGTGACTAATATGAAGTTAAGGGAAGGTTTAGGGATTGGCAAGTGTGTGCACTTGTCCAGTCAGCATGTCAGTACCAGACTGCACGCAGGTTCTGCAATGGCAGACCTTAGGCATATTTTTACCAGGCCGCGTCTGTGGGTGGCACAACCAGTGCTGCAAGCCCACCAGCGGAATTTGTATTTACAAGCCCTGGGCACTCCTGGTGCACTATACTGGGGTCTGATAGTAAACCAAATAAGCCAATCATGGACTCCAACCAACATATACATTTTACATAGGGAGCACTTGCACTGTGGCACTGGTTGGCAGTGGCACAATGCTCTGAGCGGCCAATACCATTAAAACACATGAGGCACAGCGACAAAAAGTGGAAGGGAGACTCACGCCAAGGTGCCAGGTCTAACACGTGTCCCCTCCAGCTGAAAAGTGGGGAGAACTACCCTACCCCAGGGAGTTCCTCATCACTAAGGCAGAAAAATCTGGACAGACCGTCAGCATTGGCGTGATCTGTACCAGGGCGATGTTCCACCATGAAATCCATACCCTGTAGGGAAATGGACCACCTCAACAGCTTCGGATTCTCACCCCTCATATGCATCAACCATCTGAGGGGCCTGTGGTCTGTCTGAACCCGGAAGTGAGACCCATACAGGTAAGGTCTTAGCTTCTTCAGTGCCCAGACCACAGCAAATGCCTCACGCTCAATAGCACTCCATCTCTGTTCCCGTGGAACTAACCTCCTGCTAAAGAAGGCTACAGGTTGATCTAGGCCCTCTCCATTAATCTGTGAAAGAACAGCCCCCACACCATGCTCTGAAGCGTCTGTCTGAACGATAAACTCTTTGGAGAAGTTGGGAGCCAAGAGCACGGGCGCCGTGCACATAGCAGCTTTCAGGGCCTCAAAATCTTTCTGACAGGTGTCAGTCCAAATCACTTTCCTGGGCTGCTTCCTAGAAGTCAGCGCTGTCAAGGGGGCAACAATGTTGCCATACCCCTTGACAAACCTCCTGTAGTACCTGTTGAGACCTAGGAAGGCTCTCACCTCTGTCTGGTTTTTGGGGCGACTCCCAATTTAGGATGGTTTCTATCTTGGGTTGAAGGGGCGCCACCTGGCCGCTCCCAACCTGGTGCCCCAAGTACACCATGGAACCCTGCCCGATCTGGCACTTACTCGCCTTGATCGTGAGGCCTGCCCTCCGCAGCGCCATCAACACTTCCCAGAGGTGGCGCAGGTGTTCTTCCCAAGTGGAGCTGAACACTGCGATGTCATCCAGGTAGGCTGCACTGAACGAATCCAGTCCAACCAACACCTGGTTGACCAACCTCTGGAAGGTGGCAGGGGCATTCTTCATCTCAAAGGGCATAACCCGGAACTGGTAGTGCCCATCAGAGGTGGAAAATGCTGACCTCTCTTTGGCCCCATCGGTCAAGGCGATCTGCCAGTACCCAGGCGTTAAATCAAACGTGCTGAGGTAATTGGCAGCACCTAGCTGATCTATGAGCTCATCAGCTCTGGGGATGGGGTGTGCATCAGTCCAGGTGACGGAATTGAGTCCTCTGTAGTCCACACAGAACCGGAGTTCGGGTGTGGCTCCCGGCGCTGCAGCCTTTGGGACCACTGCTGGAGGATTCAATTACCCCGAGTGCAAACATCTTAGAGACCTCCTCCTTGATGCATGCCCTCACCCTGTCAGTCACCCTTTAGGCCTTGTGCCTCACAGGTGTACTATCCCCAGTGTCCACATCATGGACGCACCAATCAGTGACACTGGGGACCAGGGAAAACAGATCAGAAAATTGTCACAGCAGCTGGCGACAATCATTCTGTTGCTCAGGGGTCAGGGCGGAAGAGAGGATGACACCATCCACTGACCCATCTTGCTCCTGGGCTGACAGGAGGTCAGGAAGAGGCTCGGTCTCCTCTTCCATCCCAGCATCTGTTGCCAAGAGCATGCCCACTTGGGACCTCTCCAAGTGGGACTTGAGGCGGTTGACATGAAGGACCCTTAAGGGGTTACTTGGAGACCGCAAGTCCACCAAATAGGTAACTGAACTCTTGCGCTCCACAACCTCAAAGGGACCGGTCCACTTATCCTGGAGCGCACAGGGCTCCACTGGGGCCAAGACCCATACCTTCTGTCCAGGCTGAAGCTCTACCAGAGTGGCATTCTGGTCGTACCACCGCTTCATCTCCTCCTGCCTGGCTTCCAGGTTTGCCTCAGCAAGTTCCCTGAAACGCCTAGTCTGGTTCCTGAAGGCCAGCATGTAGCTATATACATTCTGGGGAGGTTTCCTGGGAGATTGCTCCCAGCCTTCTTTGACCAGACTTAGAGGTCCTCTCACTGGGTGGCCGTACAGAAGCTCAAAGGGGCTGAACCCTAGAGACTTCTGGGGCACCTCTCTGTAAGCAAAGAGAAGGCATGGCAAGAGGATGTCCCACTTACGCTTCATGGGTTCCTCAAGACCCATTATCATGCCCTTCAGGGTTCGGTTGAATCTCTCAACCAACCCGTTTCCTTGGGGGTGGTAAGGTGTGGTGAATTTGTAGGTTACACCACACTGTTGCCAAAGGGATTTCATATATTTGGATATGAAATTTGACCCCGGTCAGACACCACCTCGAGAGGGAATCCCACTCGGGAGAAAATTTCCATCAGTGCACGTCCCACCACGGGGGCCGTCACTGTCCTCAGAGGGATGGCTTCCGGGTACCGGGTGGCATGGTCCACCAGGACCAGGATAAACCTGTTGCCCATGGCTGTCCTTGGGTCCAGCGGCCCCACAATGTCAATCCCCACTTGCTCAAAGGGGGTACTGACCACAGGGAATGGTTGGAGAGGAGCCTTCTGCTTCCTCCCACTCTTTCCACTTGCCTGGCAAGTCTGGCAGGTCCTGCAGTGAGTGTCTGAACTCCTGCGCATTTGGGGCCAAAAGAAGTGGGTAACAAGCCTTTCAAAAGTCTTGTCCTGCCCAAATGTCCTGCCAATGGCACATCGTGAGCCAGCCCCAGTAGGAAGGCTCTGAAGCGCTGGGGTACCACCAGCACACGGGCTGACCCAGGTTCAGCAACCTTAGGCTCAGAATACAGGAGGTCGTTCTCCCAGTAAATAAAATGTGTTCCAGACTGATCACCGTTGACCTGGTCTGCAGCCTGCTGCCGCATACCCACTGTAGGAAGGTGGATATCTGACTATGGTTACCCCCAACTTTTTGCCTAGTGTCTAGCTGGTTTTTCGACTTAGTTGGCCTGAGATCCTGCCATTCAGGGTCTCAGGCTGTCTGCTCTCTCTTAAAAATGGACTCCATGTACCCTAGGTACATACACAATTGGTAAGGATCACCTTATTGGACCCTGTACAGTGTACCCTAGGTACCCAGGGCATAGGTGTACCCTAGGCCTCCCAGGGGCTGCAGCATGTATCATGCCACCTTTGGTCTGGCCTTCCAATCAGACACAACTGGCTGATCACTCAGCTGGGGCAAGGTCGTGTAATCACCCCTTGCTTAGATATAGTATACCTATATCTACCTTATATATAGACACATGTGTACCTATCAGCCACTCCTATGGCAGGCCTTAACAATCCTGGAGGCAGAGTGCTTGGTAACATATGAGATGGTGCTCTAGCATGAGCTGAGCCTGTCTGCAGCTTTCGGAACCATGTCCTTATAGCTGTTCTATGATATAGCCTACCATATACTCTTAAAGTGCCTTATAATCTTAAACGGTTATGGTAACTATGGTTTGGCTTTATCAAAACATGTCGTGTAAGGTGTCTAACACTTTGGAATAATACCCCCATACCATTTCTGGTGATGAGGATATTATTCCTCCCTTCTAGAGGGAGAGACATGTTAAAATCCTAACTTGCTGTTTAACTCTAACCAAAGCCTCAGCATCACAAAATGGATGCTGCTGCCACATACACAAGTCTGACCTCCTGCTGCTGGGAGTGATCCCGGCCAGGGAGGCTTGGACAATAGGTTTCCTGCTTGGGGAGGTGCTAGCACCTCCCCAGACAGACTTTAGTGTATTGGGGCAGGGAGGGCTGAAAGGAATGAGACATGCCTGGGGCACACAAGGTGTCCCATGCATAGTCCAGTTCAAACCGGTGCTGGGGCACTCCAGCCCCAGTCCTGGCGCGAAACTGGACAAAGGGAAGGGGGTGTAACCACCCCCCTCCCAGGTCCCACCCATAAGGCGTGACCTAGCAGGTAACCCAGCCCCCCAGATTAGTATAAGAGTGCTGAGGGTTTGACTAGAATAAATACACTTTATTTTATATATATATCTGTTGTGGTGTCCTTTCATTTGGTATTCGAGGGATTATATATGGTATCACAGCTGGCTTCACATGCCATTCAGAGTTTAGCCTAAGACTGCTCTTGTCCATGCTACCACTAGGATAGCTGGTCTATAAGGTTGACTTTACAACCAATCACCATAAGGGTTGTTTGGACTGATATAAGGTGTACACTAGAACTAGTGACATCATACATCAGGCCAACTTCTCACATTGGTGAGCAGCGGTTGGGATCTGAGCTTGCTGTTGTAATACCATTGTAATCTTGAGATACTAAATTGAAAGATCACACAGATATTGTCTAGGTACATATAACATAGATTATAATACTTAAGTCCTACTGGACTTAGTGGTTGTAGGTTGAAGGGAGTAACACACCCTGACTACAACTACCAGAGAGGTTTAGTAGAAACAACTAGTGTAGGTAGGTGCACACACCACACCCTCACTAGAATCATGTCCCTGAATGGAGATCACACTGATACTCCCTCAGGAGAGGAGAATCCTAGACAGATTCCCTCTAGATATGATGCATTCACTTTCCAGGAGATGAGACAACTGTGTACCTCCAGGAGATTAAAACAGGGTTCCAACCCTACCCTTAGACAGCTAGTGGAGCTTCTGGAGGCCTGTGATGCTGAAAGAGCTGCCAAGTATGGTGCCATAGCTGTAGATAAGGGTCTACCCACCACAGATGAGTCAGATGGGACTTCAGATGAAGAGGTAGACAGCCAGGGCCAAGTAGGAAGACTTAGCCAGGCTAACCTAAGCTTACATGGGAGTTTGCATGGGGTCCCCCCATACAGACACCCAAGTGGGCTTACCCAGAGAAGCAGGAGAGACAGATCCCCTTCAAGGGAATCCATCCACTCCCATGTCTCTAGCATCTCTAATGCTTCCTCTCACAGGGGAATGACTTCCCCTGAGAGAAAGGAGCATGAAGCCAGAATGCGGGAAGCTAATCTGAGGATTCAGAGGGAAGAACTTGCCCTTGCCAAGGAGAAGCTTGCTCTGGCTAGAGAGCAAAAATTGTGTGGGTCAGAACCCACTGGTGGCAGCAACATTCCTAGAGATAGGGATAGGTCTTATGACCATAGAAACCTAAGCAAGATAGTCCCCCCATATCAGAATGGGGATGACATCCACAAGTGGATGACTGCTTTGGAGAGGGCCTGCAAAGTACAGCAGGTACCCCAGAGTCAGTGGGCAGCTATCTTGTGGCTCTCCGTTCCTGACAAAGGTAGAGACAAGCTCCTCACAGTCAGTGATGAGGATGCTAACAATTACAAAGTCCTGAAGAGTGCTCTGATAGATGGGTTTGGCTTAACCACTGAGCAATATAGGTTGTTGTTCAGAGACACCCAGAAGACACAGACACAGGACTGGTCTGATTTTGTGGATTGTGCCACTAAGGCTTTGGAAGGTTGGTTAACTGGCAGCAAGGTGCAGGACTATACAGGATTGTACAACTTGATTATGAGGGAGCAGATCCTTAGTAATTGTCAGAACCAGCTTCTCCATCAACACCTGGTAGACTCAGATTTGACCTCTCCCCAAGAATTGGGAAAGAGGGCAGATAAATGGGTCAGGACCAGGATTAGGCCTAAAAATCAGGGTGGTGACCAAAAGAAAGATACCACCAAGCCTCAAGAGAAGGGTGGGGATAAAGCAAAAGAGAAATCTTCCTCAGGGCCCCAAAACTCCACACAGGGTGGTGGGTCCCAAGCTCCCTCCTCTACCACAGTTAAAAAGCCTTACTGCCATGAGTGTAAAACTCCTGGGCATTGGAAAACTGACAGCAGTTGCCCAAAGGCTAAAAACAAAACTGTTCCTCCAACTACTCCTGTCACACCACCTATTACTGTCAGCAGTAATCCCCCAGGTGGTGGGAGTGCCCCCAAAAATTTGGTTGGGTTTTCTTGGGGAACACAGGGGGACCCTGGCTTAGCCAATTCCCCTACAGCAGCTACTCTTGTCTGTGATGGTGGCATGGGGTTTGCCAACTTCACTGCCTGTCTCAACACTTTGGGTAGGTACAGACAGGAGCCCTACATCAATGGTAGAAAAGCTGAGGCCTACAGGGACACTGGAGCTAGCATCACTATGGTGGCCCATAGGCTAGTTCCCTCTGAGCAGCTTTTGCCTGGTTTCTCATACCAGGTAACTAACATTGATGGCAAACAGAACAGTCATCCCATGGCAGAGGTATGTCTCAGCTGGGGAGGTGTCACTGGCCCTGAAAGGGTGTCAGTGTCTCCAACCTTACCTGTGGACTGCTTACAGGGGAATGACTTAGAACTCTCAGCTTGGGCTTGAGTTGAACAAGACACCCATACTAAAATGGTAGGCCTTTCACAAAAGGGTAGTGGGGTGGTGCCAGCCACAACCCCTGTCCAAGTAGATTTCCTCCCTGAAAAGGTTGGAAGGGCAGTGGTAGCCACAGCCCAAGCAAAGACAGACTTCCCTGTGGAGATTGGCAGAGCTGTGACAGTCACAGCTCAAACCCAAACTGAGTGCCTCCCTGAAAAGGTTGGCAAGGCTGTAATGGTCTCAGCCCATACTCAGACTGACATAGGTGTAGTGAAGCCTGAAACTATGGATCACTCCACACAAACAGAGAGTAGTGGGCAGGAAGAAAAGTCTCCCTCTCCCCAGACATTAGGAAAAGGTCAGCCTCCTCAGGGATCTGACCTCACCCCTTGTGAAGGAACTGCCCCAGAGGTAGCCAGGCCTGGCCTGGCAGAGCCTCTGATGTCAGTGGCCCCTTCCAAGGTGGGACCCAGTCTGGTGCAGGTAGCCTGCCTCTCTCTACCCTGCCTCAGTCAGCCCAGGGCTGCAGAGGTCAGGGAGGCCAGTGGACCCCAAGAGGGCCCCTGTCCACAAGAACCCCCCCATCAAAAGAATGAGGATTGCCTGGCTAGTAGCCCTAGCCAGGTGATGGTTAAAAACATTCCTGAGGGATCTCCTTTACAGGTAGTTAGGGACCTCCCCCAGAGGGATTCTGTTGGACACAGGCAAACATGGGACCTTACGGCCCCAAACCTGACCTGTCCCTCCAGTAAGCCCACAAAAGGGACCCAGCCTCCAGCTTTAGGTAGCCAGAGGCTGACGCTGAGAGCACAGTGCAACTCAGTGAAAGAAAGAAAGGCATCCATGGTGGAGGATGATTGGAGGAAGCTGAGGCCTCACTTTGAGGACACTCACTTCAGTACTCCATCTCAACACCAGCCTTTTACTTTGCAAAGACACACCAAAGGTAGAGATTCCCTATGGTGGAGACCCTATGATACCTTTAGGATGAGGGATTGCTTAGTGGACCATGAGACAGGGGGTAACCATGCCAGTGCTGGTTCTTCCTTATATGGCCACTTAGGCAATAGAGGCTTACCTTGTCAAGGCCAGCCTTATCTCCTTTCGTTTGGGGGGGGGGTTGTGTAGGAAGGTGGATATCTGACTATGGCTACCCCCAACTTTATGCCTAGTGTCTAGCTGGTTTTTCGACTTAGTTGGCCTTAGATCCTGCCATTCAGGGTCTCAGGCTGTCTGCTCTCTCTTAAAAATGGACTCCATGTACCCTAGGTACATACACAATTGGTAAGGATCACCTTATTGGACCCTGTACAGTGTACCCTAGGTACCCAGGGCATAGGTGTACCCTAGGCCTCCCAGGGGCTGCAGCATGTATTATGCCACCCCTGGTCTGGCCTTCCAATCAGACACAACTGGCTGATCACTCAGCTGGGGCAAGGTCGTGTAATCACCCCTTGCTTAGATATAGTATACCTATATCTACCTTATATATAGACACATGTGTACCTATCAGCCACTCCTATGGCAGGCCTTAACAATCCTGGAGGCAGAGTGCTTGGTAACATATGAGATGGTGCTCTAGCATGAGCTGAGCCTGTCTGCAGCTTTCGGAGCCATGTCCTTATAGCTGTTCTATGATATAGCCTACCATATACTCTTAAAGTGCCTTATAATCTTAAACGGTTATGGTAACTATGGTTTGGCTTTATCAAAACATGTTGTGTAAGGTGTCTAACACTTTGGAATAATACCCCCATACCATTTCTGGTGATGAGAATATTATTCCTCCCTTCTAGAGGGAGAGACATGTTAAAATCCTACCTTGCTGTTTAACTCTAACCAAAGCCTCAGCATCACAAAATGGATGCTGCTGCCACAGACACAAGTCTGACCTCCTGCTGCTGGGAGTAATCCCGGCCAGGTAGGCTTGGACAATAGGTTTCCTGCTTGGGGAGGTGCTAGCACCTCCCCAGACAGACTTTAGTGTATTGGGGCAGGGAGGGCTGAAAGGAATGAGACATGCCTGGGGCACACAAGGTGTCCCATGCATAGTCCAGTTCAAACCGGTGCTGGGGCACTCCAGCCCCAGTCCTGGCGTGAAACTGGACAAAGGGAAGGGGGTGTAACCACCCCCTCCCAGGTCCCACCCATAAGGCGTGACCTAGCAGGTAACCCAGCCCCCAAGATTAGTATAAGAGTGCTGAGGGTTTGACTAGAATAAATACACTTTATTTTATATATATATCTGTTGTGGTGTCCTTTCATTTGGTATTCGAGGGATTATATATGGTATCACAGCTGGCTTCACATGCCATTCAGAGTTTAGCCTAAGACTGCTCTTGTCCATGCTACCACTAGGATAGCTTGTCTATAAGGTTGACTTTACAACCAATCACCATAAGGGTTGTTTGGACTGATATAAGGTAAACACTAGAACTAGTGACATCATACATCAGGCCAACTTCTCACACCCACGAGAGAAGGACATTCTTTCTGCTCCCTGCAGAATTCTTCCCTGGAGGGTCCTCCTTCTTGCTGCCAATGGGTCAGCTCAGGCAGGACCCCAGTTCAGCTATCTGTTCCCCTGTAGGTTCCAGGGCATCTCCCTCAAGGTCTGCTTCCTCCTGGACCGTGGGAACTTCGGGGGCCGGTTTCCCGCGCCCCCTGCCTCTTCTCCCTAAGGCCGGTTCCTGGGCCTCCCTCTCAGGCTCCAGGTCCTTGAGCACCCCTACTGGCTACCATGGGCCGTGTGGTGACACACGCCCAATCAGGCATTCCCAACATCTCCAGGTGAGCACTCCGCTCCACCTTAGCCCAAGGTGAGCTCTCCAGATCGTTCCCTAACAGACAGTCTACAGGCATGGCGGGCCTCACAGCTACCTGAAGAGTACCAGAGACCCCCCCCCCATTCAAAGGGAACCTGAGCGACCGGGCAGTGACTCTCCGTGTTGTCAGCGACAACAACTAGATAGAATGCTCCTGGGACAAGCTGCTCCTGAGACACCAGATGGCGCTTGACAGCCATCACACTGGCTCCTGTATCTCTCAGAGCTTCAACCCTATGGCCATTTATGGTCACCCACTGCCTGTATTTCTTAGTGTTCTCAGGCAGCTGGGTTTTGGGGACCACTTCACGGTCTCCTAATGAGACCAGGGACATTTCTACCGAACCCCACCCACCTTGGACACCCATTTCTCCACCCAGGGCTACACTAGCCATCTGCCGGTGGGGTGCACCAGTGGGTGCTGGCTTACCAAACTGGCGACACTTGGGATCATTGGCAAAGTGACCCAACTCACCACATCTGTAACAGTTTGGGGGCCCTCTTTGAACAGGGGTACCTGTCGGGGCCCCGGTCGGTTTCTGGGGTGGGGGAGGCTGAGACCCTTCCCTTGGTTCCCTTGGGGATTACTTTGGGGCTTCTTCTGGAACTCCCTCTGTTTGCCCTTGTCCCCCCCACTCTTCTGCTGGGGACCCTCCCCACCCTTGGCGGAGTCTCCCACGTGACCGTTGTGGACCCTGGCACTGACCCAGCGGTCCGCCTTCTCAGCAAGCCTTCTAGGGTTAGTCAGCCTACTATCAATCAGGTGCTGGCGTAGCTCAGGAAAACAATTACTGGACAAGTGCTCCCATGCCATTAAATCAAGAAGCCCTTGAAAATTATCAACCTTGCTACCCTTTACCCAACCAGCCAGTGCTCTGCAAAAAAAAGTCACATACTCCACATACGTACTATTGGGAATCTTAGTGCAACCCCTGAACCTCTGCCTATACATTTCAGGAGTTAACCCATACCTAGCCATTAAAGCATACTTCATATGGGGGTAAGAGTTATAATCATCTGAGGGCAAATCTAGCAGTGTGTCCCGCCCTTCACTCAAGAACCGCCCCCACAACCCCGCTCCCCAATCCTTCTCAGGGACCCGGTGGGAGGACATGGCTACTGCGTAGGCTTTGAACCACTGCCCTATGTCATCATTTAAAAAAAAATCCTTCACTACATCTTTGGGTATGTACACTCTGGACTCTACCTGCACTGGGGGTGTGCTGCCACCAGAGGGAGTGCTTCCCAAGCCCTGGGCTTTCAACTCCAGCTCCCTCAATGTCATCTCATGCTCCATTTGGCTTCTCCTCTCTTCCATCTCTAGCCTTTTTCTTTCCATTGCCAGTTGTCCATTTAGTTTCGCCATCTCTATCTCATGAGCTCTGGTTTCCTTCCTGTCGGCCAACTCCTCTGGCGACAGGCCTCTGCCCAAGCTAGCGATGCTCTCTGCCCGCTCAATTTCCTCCACCTCATCAGAGTCTTTTTTTGACTCCATCCAGGCCCTCAGCGCCTTGTAAAGATCTACTTTGAGCTTACATCCAACAGTGGGGACTTTGAATTTTCTGCAGAAGCCCTTCAGCTGGGCCTTGGTGTAGCTCTCTAATCTCTCTTCTTCCCATTCCACGTCTTCAGTTTCAGAGATGAGGGATGCTTCCCTTTCCACAACAACTGAACCAGGCATGATTTCTTTAACAACTGGCGATTTCCAGCAAAAATGCGAATTAAAAGTAAGTGGTTGCTCTATTGGTCTGCCTTCACTATGTGGCGTTCACCAATCACTGTGTATGTATCACAAACGCAAATTTGTAATCCTCACCGCTGCCTACCAATGTTAGAATCTGGGTTCTCTGGTTGGCACAGGTAGGTACTTGTGTCAAGCAGGGAACCTTTCCTCTAGTCAGAGTAGGGGGGTACACTCCAACAATAACCCCTGCTCACCCTCTAGGTAGCTTGGCGCGAGCAGACAAGGCCTATCTCAGAGCGTTCAGGTTAAGCATTTGTGAACACACACACAGTAACTCAGTGACAACCCCACAAATAGACTCCACACTGGGATATATAGAAAAATAACACTTTATATATATAGTTTGGCTTAGCACAAGGCCAGATAACGTTTAAACGGCCCACAATACTTATTAGACAAAGAGTTCTTGGTTTTAGCGTGATTTTAAAGTTCTGTGCGCTTCGTTCCTGTCCGTACGCTTCGTACGCGGTAAAAACTGCTTGGGAACGGGTCTCACACGCACTGTAGGTGCTTCGGGATGAAGCGTACACCCTACGGTGCGAACAGGCACAGTGCCTTTACTTTTGGTGAGTTTGTCACGGATGCGGCGCTGACATCAAGCGCGATGTACGGTGCGTAGTCATCCTGGTGCGATGCATACTACGGTACGTTAGACCTTGGGCGTGCAGGGCTTCAGGGGACGGTGCGTAGGTACGGTGCGTTCAATGTTCGTCGCGGCGTTCGCGCCGTACCATGAGATCGGCAATCTTGATTCGAAGCGCTGGATACAAGCGAACAGTACGCTCCGCACAGGGGAGACGTACGCGACTACCGTACGCACCGCAGCCTTTCCAAAGCAGGGGAAAGGAGCGTATGCTGGGTAGTATGGTTTGTAGGGGATAGAAACAAGTACGGTTTGCAGTCCCTCCGTTACGGAGTGAGCTACGGCTCGTAGGGGCCTGTTAGTCGCGTTGCTCAGGCCGGACGATACCTTCCTTTGCGGTGGGAGCTACGAGGGGCCTCAGACGCTTTGTTCGGGCCGGACAGCGGGATACCAGCTTGCAGGGAGTACGCTGCGATCAGCGAGACGTGCGCAGCAGTTCGAGTCGAAGATGCGGGGAAAACGGTCCATTTTCCAAGGCGATCTCACGGCGGTGAAGTCCACTGGTCCTGGGACTTCGTTCAGGGGGCAAGCTCACTCACAAGCCCTTGGAGATTTTCAGCACAAGTCAAATAAAAGTTTCTTTGGTCTTTTCTTCCTCTTCTTCAGCAGCAAGGCAACCACTGCAGGCCAATCCCCCAGGTCAGGGACAGTACTCCTCCATGCAGCTTTTCCAGTTCCTTCAGGTCGGACAGAGGTTTCTTCTTGGCAGGACAGGATCTAGTTTCTTAGGAGCAGGGGTCCTACATTTATAGCACAAATCCTTTGTTCTCTCAGGCCAGGGGGCCCTGGCCTAGTTCAGTCCAGTTCTGGAGCACTTTGTTGATGCGATGCAGGCTTCTTCTTTCGGGGTGCAGGGCAGAGCCATCAGACGCTCCACAGGGGGCGGAGCCAACATTGTGGTGGCAGAGCACAGCCCTATTCAGAGTCCAGGTGTACTCCTCCTACCCATCTATAGGTCAATCTTTCTATTCACCACCAGGCTACCTAGCCCTGCCCATCTGGGTTTCCCCAGCCCTGTCACTCACACAAGCCAGACAGCAGATACACATCACGCAGAGGCGGGCTGAAATGGTTAGGCCAGCAAATGCCAACTTTCTAAAAGTGGCATTTGCAAACGCAGAATATTAAAATAAACCTTACTAAAAGATGTACCTTAGTATTCTGAGTTCAGGCATACTAAACTCGATTTTCTATCATGTTCCCTGGGCCTGCTAGGATCATAGGATGTAACAATCTTAACAGCCCATTCTGGCCTATGAGAACAGGGTAGCCTTACAATAGTGAAAAACGAAAATGGCTGTAATTCACTATTAGTACATGCCACACACATCAGGGCTTTTCCTACCTTATGCTACAATGCACCCTGCCCTTGGGTCTACCATAGGGGTGACTAATATGAAGTTAAGGGAAGGTTTAGGGATTGGCAAGTGTGTGCAGTTGTCCAGTCAGCATGTCAGTACCAGACTGCACGCAGGTTCTGCATTGGCATATTTTTACCAGGCCGCGTCTGTGGGTGGCACAACCAGTGCTGCAAGCCCACCAGCGGCATTTGTATTTACAAGCCCTGGGCACTCATGGTGCACTTTACTGGGGTCTGATAGTAAACCAAATAAGCCAATCATGGACTCCAACCAACACATACATTTTACATAGGGAGCACTTGCACTGTGGCACTGGTTGGCAGTGGCACAGTGCTCTGAGCGGCCAACACCATTTAAACACATGAGGCACAGCGACAAAAAGTGGAAGGGAGACTCACGCCAAGGTGCCAAGTCTAACAGTCATAATCATGCAGTGATGAAACACCTAATCTACTAGACTGAAGTGAATGTGTTGTTTTTGCCATGGAAGTCCATGTGGAAAACGTTTCTCCCAGGGGAACCAGAGATGTGATATTTCAATCACACATTCACAGTGCGTGCCTAGAAGGGTAGGACAGTGATGGGTCTAAATTTGCTAAAGTCTTTGATGCCAGAAAATAGTTTTTGTTGAGATTTAAACTCCGTTGAGAGAGTCTGGGAAAATCCAATATGCTATAGAGCTGTTCACAATGTGTAGCCAATGTCTCGAGGTGTAGATCTTGTCAAGGAGTAGATAAGATGGCACCCACGAGAGAAAAGGACCTTAACTTTTTCAGTGTTTATGCAGAGTATTAGTTAACACAGGCGTGAATTTATTCCAGTTGGTGACATGTTTTTTTTGTCTATTAGGTGAATCGTGAAGTTGTATCTTCTTTTTTGTTTTGATTACTTTTTGGGGTTTGTTGCCAAAAACATAGACAGACTTTTTGCATCTCATGGAGATAGTGGATGAATTGCTGCATGGGTAATAACAAAGATAACTCTGGAGTCCATATGAAGTCTGGGAGGCAAAAAGGGGGACAGGGCCTGAAATAGTATGGCCTGGATTTACTGAGAGTTGCTCTGATGGACAGTGCAGTTTTTCATAGCGCCTGGAGGCCTCTTTAAAGGTAAGAAATGCAACACAAGGCTTTTTGTTGCTTTGCACCAATGAATGCTGCTGCAAAATGTGAACAAGGAGGGACTAACAAACTTATTCACAAATGAAAAGCAACCATTGAGTAAGGACAGTAACCGGAGCCAATTAAAAAGATGGGTGGGGAAAGGGACGGAGCTTGTATGCCATACCTCAATACATTGCACTGCCCAGGCTCCAACTAACAAACGACCCCCCACATTTCTGTGAAAGTAAAATTGCAGAATGGTAGGCTGGGTTAGGAATAAGAGAATGTATGGCCTCCGCACCCCCCCCACACCCACCCCCCACACCTCCAAAACAACGGACCCCCACAGAGTCACCACCATCCCAGAAGCCTCTGTGCGTGTCTAGCCAGAGTGGGGACCCCACCTCTTTAAGGGGGTCTGAACTGGCTGAAGCTCGGAAGTTCGGCCTAGTGCCAAGAAGTTAGAAAGCTGAGTTTTAGTAGCAATGTCCCTGGGGAATATGTTTCTTTTGCGCTCACGGTGAACGTATGTGTCGAATCTGAGTTTCTATTTAACCCACAAACGTATATTTTTGCTCAGCAAATTGGTGTGGACAGCACGAAACCATCACTGACAGGTGGGAAAGCCGAACCGCTTGTCGACTTCTTGGCCCCGCCGTTCAATCGGTTCATCGAATCCTTTGAGCTCAGACCATGGAAAGAAGCTGCCAGCAGTCCTGTAAAGTGGGGGTTGGAGCCTCTCTCCATGGAGAGAAATCACAGAGTAGGGTAAATAACACCAGTGGGATAGGGGCTTCGTGGGAGACGGATGGCGCGGGCCAGAGCTACCGGAAAAAATGGGTTTGATAGAAAAATGAAAAGTAGGTGAAACATAGAAAAAGCAAAAAAACAGAAACAGAAAAATAATAATAAACACAAGAGCGAAAGAGAAGCCATATAGAAAATGGTAAAATATGAAAGAATGAAAAAGGAGGAGAGAAATGCATAAAAGCATAAAAAGAGAAAAATATATGAGAAGATAAGAGAAATAAAAGAAAATGAAGGAACAAAAAAGAAATTAAACAGTGAGAGCAAAACAGGACAAGGAATTGACGAGCAACGTGATGAGAAAGGGGGGGGGGAAACAAGGAAACAATGGGAAGCGAAAAATAGAAAAGAAAAAATGACAAGCTAAAACCGGGAAAGCAAGAAAAAAAGCAGAGGGGACAAGAAAAGGGAAACAATAAAAATTACGTGAAATAGAATACAAGCGAAGGAGATTAACAGAGGGAGAAAAAAGGAGGAGAAAGGAGGAGGGAGATACGAGCAGAGCATCAAAGGGCTGGGCGAAAAGGGAGGGGGGAATGCGAGGAGCAGAGGAGCCAGAATGAAACTGACTAAAAAATAAAGGGCGAGAAGGGAGGAGGGAAATGCGACCAGAGCATCAAAGGGCTGGCCAAGAAGGGAGGGGGGAATGCAAGGAGCAGACGAGCAGCTGTGCACGTGCACGCCATCGTGCACGCAAGCTCTAGGCCAGCAAAACCATGTGGGTAGCACTTTTGAAAACCCACTTACTATATGTCTCGCAGAGCAGCGCATGCGCTGAATCAGCGAGACCTAAAAAGTGCTTTCCCTCCACCAGCTGTGATCATTTTGTTTATTTATCCAGCTCACTGAGCTTGAACTTTCATGGAGGCACGTGTGACATAATGCTGTAAAAGTGTCCTAGATAACTAGATCATTTATGGTGTTTGTCTTTCTCTGGTAGCAGAACTAATAGGAGTAGAGCAGTCATTAACCTATATGGATTTTTAGATATGGCTTGACAGTGCAACTGTCACTTGACCTTTTAACCAACCCCAATATTCTACAGTTCTTGTCTTCCACACAAATACATATGCTATTTACTTGTAATGCTACATTCCTTTAACCCAGACCTATTGACATTGCTATAGCTTTGAAAGAAAAGCGAGTGAACCCATTAGTCAATGGAGGCATTTTGTTTATCAGATGGGTGAATAGAAGTAAAAAGTGGGTGGCACCCAACAATTGCGGAAGAGTTGACAGGTATAATGTCCACGCCTGAAATATTTGTCATTCTCTGTGGAATCTTTCTATTTAACAGGAAGTCTCCTGGAAAGAATCTTCATTTTTTGTTTTGTTCCCAAAAGTATTGCTTTTTTAATGCAGTTCTGAGGACAATTATGATTTCTATCAATCAATCAAAATAACTTTATTCGGTTTTCACATATAAAACTATAAAAGTTCTCTAATATTTAAAACAATGCATAATAAAAATTCATAGAATGGTTACACAATTCATCATACAATAATCCAGACCCCATAGCAATCTCATACAATTCATAGGCAAAATACAAAATAAAAATACCTGGTCCATTAAGCATAAGAATTAAAATAAACCATTGAATAGATGACTGCCTGGGCCTTATCTAATATTTATGTATCATAAGAAAGAACTCTCGCAGATAATATCGTTTAATCAAGGTAGGATCTAAGCTTCGCTGCAGATTTAAGGAAATTAAGAACAAATAAAATAGAATCCTTATTCAACAGTTGTAAATAAATAAGAGCTGGGCGTGGCTGCCTAAATTTCATCCTCCTTAAAATAGGAGTAATAAAAGTTTTACGGGGATCGCATAAAGCTTACATATTAATAAAAAATTAAGCAAGTCCTGTAGAGACTTACCATCACATCCACAGGATGCTAAAAAATCTGTCCTCTGCTACTTCTCCTTGGCGTGACCAACAGGAGGTGAAAAAGATCCAGGCGAAACCTTATCAATAGAAAGCCTTCGTAAATGCTAAAAGATGCCAGAAGATAAGGCTTAGTCAGTAATGTTGTTTTCAGTGTAAAAGATTTTCTAACACTAGGTTTCCTCAATTCCTGCTCTTCCCTCTCTAATTTCCTTAGACTGTTAAAGGACTCTGGGTTAGTGTATAATTCTACTCTTCCTAGTCTTGCAAAGCCACTTTATGTACCTAAGCCATGGTATGTGATGGGCATAGTCAATGGTCATACACTCTTTCAATATCAGTTGAGTCAGTGACAATCCTTCATTCTGCCAAATTGTTTGCCAAAATGTTAATGGGCAGAGAGCAAATATGTCACACAGATACGGGGCCCCCAGTTCTTCATGTACCACCATGTTAGATGGTCCACTGGGCACACCTAATAGACGCTTCAAAAACTTATTCTCAGCCACTTTTAACTCTTCTGTGGTAACATGTCCCCATATTTCACTACCGTAAGAGACTGTCACGACACAATTAGCCTGATATATCTTTAAAAGTGCAGTGATCGGTCTCTTGCCTAATTTAGAAACGAAATTAAAAGTGGCCATATTTGCCCTTACTAAGTCTCTCCTCTTTCTCTGTTTTAGTGGGCCTCATTTCATCTGCTCATCCAATATGACCCCCAGATACGAGAAGACATCAGTGCGGGGGACCTGAGCCTACCTTAAATTGAAAGGTCTTTTTTGCGCCCACCTGTATCACATAAGATTTGGAGTCATGTATATATAAGTCCCGATCCATCATAAGAGCAGAGAAGGAGTCAAGCAGTGTCTGTAACCCCCTTTTAGTCCTAGATATAAGGACCGCGTCATCCGCGTATAATAAAACCGGCTGACCACGACGGCCTACCTGCGGATAATCAACCCTTGTAGTCAATAGGACTTTATCTAGATCATTAATACACAAGTTAAACAAAAAGGGGGCTAAAATACACCCTGGGCGTACTCCTCTCTTTATGGCGAAATAACGGGAGACTCCTAAATCTTGAGAGAATCTGACCTGCACCTTTGTTGCTTGGTGGAGATTTTTTAAAAAATTGACGATGTCTTCTACCCCCATAGCCAACATGGTCTGCCACAGTTTGGCCCTGTTCACACGATCAAACGTGGAAGACAGATCCATGAATGCTAAATAAATAGTGCCAGGGAGGGCATCCGTATATTTGTTAAGAATCATAAATAGGTTAAGACACTGGGCCACAGGGGACCGCCCAGGGCTGAACCCGTACTGGATGTCCGATAGAGTGGCATGTTCCTCTGTCCATGTAGTCAACCTATCTAAAAGTGTGGAAATCGCAGAAATTACCATTAGCATAAGCTGAAGCCATTTTGTTTGTGGTATCCATTTTCGTTAGTCATGTGCTTCTTCCGTCTTCACTGTTGCCTGCTTTTCTATTTTGCTAGAGTCATCAACTATAGTTAACTCCTTCAGTACTGAGCCAGAGCACTGCACATGCTGAGAAAGGCCTGTAGCTGCTAGAATGCACCTGTCTTAGACTGGAACTGTCAGGCTATTCCAACTGAAGTACGCTGTACATCTCCCCTCCCACTTTGTTGACCAAGCAATTTCTGTATGCCCATGTTATTCAATAACTATTTCTGTATATGCCAGTACCTCCTCTTTGAGTCTCCATGCTTACTCAGCTGTAAACAGAGTATACAACACCTTTGGTTTCTGTATTCTATGGACTACCTCCTACAGTGCCCTGAGGGTATTGTATTGACGTAGTCCCACTCATGTGAGATTAATAAACTTGTTATTTGATATTCCAGCTTCCGTGCCAATCTCTACTCTGTTGTTTTAAGAACCAGTGGACAGATAAGGGTGAACCCCTGCACTGGTGGGCCCCTAAAAAGGCTCATATCCACAAATTGGCTCCCAACTTGTGGGGCTCATCGGAGACGCGGCCATCCCAGGGATTGGTTGTGACGGAAGACACAAATCTACTCAGGAGGTACCCTGCACGAGGAGACCCTTTGTCTTTGCAGATCAACGTGTTTTCCCGTTTTCCCGATCCGACCCTCCAGGTGTTGGCCGGTCCCGACTGAGATCTCCCTTGTTTTTTTCTAGAGACCATTAGGTCAACCCAGAGCTTGGCAGGTGGAGGTTGGAGACTTTGGTTTGGTAAGGTCGCTTAAGCGACACTCTTGTTTTGGATTTGCTTGGCCAAGATTCTGGTTTTGTTTGATTTGTATATTGCAATGTACAAAGGCAGGTAATAAGGAGATGTTTTGTCTCTAATTTTCACATATTTGGGATAGGTACTATATTTGGGATAAGTACTACTTTAGTTATAATATTATATTTACTATAATATTTTTGGAATGCCTGCTCCTAGCACACTTCGTAGAAAGTGTTGCTGTCTTGGAGGTACCAATATGGATCTAGAAAGTAGTCAGCCGGCTCCCCTAGAGGGGACACCTAGTAGGTTTATGTATATTAAATATGGTATTTTTTCCATAATGTATAGTACACTGTGGAACAAATATATGTAAAAGGATCCTGATCTACGCACTTAGTAAAATTCGTAAGTGGTGATACAGAGCGCTTTTGAGTGTTCCGCCAGTAATTCGACATATTTTGGAAAAGGTCTGTGGCTAGAGACTGTCTTCTTGAATATGGAACAGTCTTTGGGCTGTTTACTTGTCTCGGTGCAGTCTCTGGACTGCTTTTGAGAGCTCCTTTGTTTGCAAATATGACTTCCAAATGGTTTGGTTTGAGTACAGTCTGTGGGCTGCCTCTTGTTTTTGTCCTGGTGTTGATTTGTGGTTTGATAATGTGTTTGAGTGTCTGTGAGGATTGTTGACTGACACCGGTGGTGATGCTTGTGAAGTACTTGTTTGAGTGAGTAGCGACTGTGCTCTTTGTGTAAGAATGGCTTGCCTTTGAAAGCTGTGCTGTGTGTTATGAGTGTGTGGCCCCTTCTTGAATATGTCTGGAATTAGCTCAGTTTGGTTTGTTGTCGTCATTGTGGTCTGCAGATGCCATTGGAAGAATTACACTTTAAAATTAAAAGAATGAATTATATAAAATATGTTAAGTAGCTGCACGCTACTATTAAAAGTAAAGCAGTAACAAAGTATAGATGTGTGAACATTCAATTATTATATTGCCACAATGGTAAAAACATTAGAATTAAAACACAATAGGAAAGAATAGGTCTCACATAAAAAAACTAATTTGTGTGTTTTACACAACTAGGACAAAATGTTACAGCATTATCCTTAGATGCAATATATTAAATATTAAAAGGCATTCACATTATCTGAGTGATCGATTGCTGCCAAAATAAAAGCGTCCTTCTTTTACCACACTGCCAACGATAGATTTCGACTGGCTTGGAATGCCTGGGTTTTAAATAGAATGAACCGTGCTCATTGCTAGCACCAGATAGGGAGCTTTTAACAGCTGCTCATGCTGTCTGTCCGAAAGAAGTTGTCTGTCAGAGCAAAGGGAGGTACTGAGTGGTTTATCAACTTTTTTAGATTTCTGTGAGGACATTAGAGTACAGCACATTGCTGTCATATTGGAAACAGTTGGCATTATAAGGGGCCGTGTGCCATTAAATGTCAGACAGGATTTATCAGTCCTAGAGCACAAGACCTTCTTGCCTGAAAAAAGTGTAGAAGCTAACGCCTGCCGGTCATAACACAGCTGAATAAATAACACAGGCTTTACCCAGGCACAAGCACGTGCATTAAAGACTACTAATTTTGAAAGTTAGAAATACAGCTTCATTATTGTGGATTAAAGAGAAAGGATGAAAGTAAGGACTTTCTTTCTTGTTGCTGCTTTTCAAAGAAGCACATCTGTGGTTCTGATGGTAAATAATTACTGCTTTTTACAAGACAAAGTGAAACAAACTTTCTCTGTTTCTGTAAAGCTTCTGTGCTTAGTTTCAAAAGAAGTTTTTTAAAGTGTTCTAAATAGATGCATTTAAAGACAGAAGGAAAGGAATAAGGCTTGCTTTTCATATGTAGAAACAACAAAAGGTTTAGTGACCATTATTCCAAAAATGACTACATGAAAAAAATTATTAAAAGTCATTGCACTAAAATCGTTTTTGCATTTTTTTTTTTTTTTTTAAACCGTTTATTACAAAACTCAAAAAATATACAAAGATGGGCCTACAACCTTCCGGCCGGCCGCTAGTAGACAAAAGGAGCATATGATACACATTGTAGAGCGTGTGTTGCGGCTGAGGAAGATGCACAGGAGTTAGCAGCGTTGATAGCCACACCATCCGGACCCCACTGTACGGTTTCATTTTAAACTGAAAGAACAACCAGAAAAACAAACCCACAAGGCAATCCACAATCAGAAATAGCAGCATGTGCTCCCCTGAGAGGGGGACCCTACCAGTCCATAGGAGTATCAAGAAGGGGAAGAGATCAGGACTAGGGCTGGGTAAACTCAATGCCCGGAACAAGGAAGATGGGTCGGCTAAGGGTATGGGGCAGGCGACGGATCGGGCAATAACGGCGGAGCACAGATTCCCCCGCGGTAGGCGTTCCAGGGGCCCCATACTTTCACCCATGTCCCAGGCTTACCTCTCGCCACATACACCACCTTTTCCCGAAACATGCACCAATCCATATGTTCCTTCCAGGCCGAGACAGTCGGGGACCTCTGGGATCCCCACAATTGAGCAATATCACGCTTGGCCACCATATATCCCAGAGTCACCCACCACGTCTGTGGCGCCGAGTAGTCGGTAGGTTCCCACACATTCAACAGGCATGTCCTCGCTTCGGGTAGCAGCACCACATGCGTAACCACACGCAGGACCTCATGCACACCACGCCAGAATCGCTCCACCTCCGGGCATTCCCACAGTATATGTAGAAAGGTCCCCAAAGCGCCACACCCACGCTTACACAACCCGTCCACAGCATAGCCCATACGCAGGAGCCTTGGCCCCGTCATGTAGACTCTGTGGAGTATCTTGAGCTGGACGAAGCGAAGGCGGGCCGGTATGGCCACCTCTTTCGGGGAGGCCACCGCAGAGGTCCAGTCCTCGTCGTCCAGCTCCAGTCCATCGGCAACCCAAGCCTCACGAAGGGCTGTCAGCAATCCCGAGCGGTCATTGATCAGTTTTTGTAGATCAGTGAGATCGTGCTGTCCGGAACGTGTCCATCCAGCACTCTATCCTCCAGGGGGGAATACTCCGGGATGGATGCAACGTCCGGGAAGACGGAGCCCAGTGCATGACGGATCTGCAAATACCGAAAGTTGTCCCTGTCATGCAACTGGAATTCCGTCTGCAGCATCTCGAACGTTTTAAATCCTCCCCTCGTCCAGAGATCCCCCACTTTGCTGATGCCTATCATGTCCCACTTCTCGAAGCCCTTCGAGGTCCACAGGGAGCCCAACTGCTCGGACGCGTATAGTGGTGATGCCCGGGTCATGACACGCGTGGGGCGGGTCAGCCGAGCGTCGGGCGCGCTGGAATAGAGCGCTTGATTATAGTCCCCACCCGGGAGTAGCATCTTATCCATTTCGAATGCCGGGTTTAAGGCGGGCCCGTACAGGCCGTGATTAATCGCAGCCAGCTGGGAGGCCCAATAGTACCGTTTGATATCCGGGAGGGCGATCCCTCCGTCATACCATGGGAGCGTCAGCTTCGCCAGGGCGATACGCGGCCTCCCGTCCCAGAACAGGCGGCGCTGCCAACTCTCCACCTCACGGAAGTAGCGCGCTGGGACGAGGTCCATAGTATTCTGCAAAGCATACAGGAAACGCGGCAGAGACATCATCTTAAACAATGCCGCCCGGCCGAGCGGCGAAAGCGGCAAGCACCGCCAGCGCGTGACATCTTCCTTCAGGCGCTGGAGGGGGGGAAGCAAGTTCCGATCATACCGGGCCTCCGGGTCCAGAGTAATGAAGACACCCAGGTACCGAAATCCCTGCGGGGCGATCTGGATCGGACAGCCCCGCGGGAGAATAGGAGCCTCCCCAGAGAGAACATACACACACGATTTAGCCCAGTTGATGACAAGGCCGGAGTTACGACTAAATGAATGCAAAACATCAACCAGTACTATCAGTGATTTACGTGGGGAAGCTAGGTACAAGAGGATGTCATCAGCGTATAGGGATACGCGGTCCTCATACTCGGGGGTCCAACGGAGACCACGGATGGAAGGCTCCCACCGCAGCCACTCCGCCAGGGGCTCCAAGGCAAGCGCAAAAAGGAGCGGCGATAAGGGGCAGCCCTGCTGCGTGCCCCGGCCCAGCTCAAACGGAGCCGATACTCTACCGTTCACCACCACCTGTGCCAATGGGCCCGAATACAGCAATTTGACCCAACTGATGAACCCTGCGCCAAAGCCAAACTTCGCAAGCATCGCCCAGATGTATGGCCATTCAAGCGTGTCAAACGCCATAGTGGCGTCCAAGGACGCCAAAATGGCCGGCTCCCGTATGTACTGAACACGTGCGAGCACCCCATGCAAACGCCGCAAGTTAAGGGCCGTGTTACGATGGGGAATAAAGCCGGACTGATCCTGGTGAACCAGTTCGCCCACCACGCCGACCAGCCGATTGGCCAGGACCTTGGCGAGAATTTTGGGCTCCGCGTTCAGTAGCGAAATGGGCCGATAGGATGTAACCCGGTCCCGAGGTCTCCCCTCCTTGTGGATAACCACGATTGTAGCCAGACGCTGGTCCAGCGGGAGGGAGCCCACCGAATGAGCCTCCAGGAACATCGATCGGAGATGTGGTGCCAGCGTATCCGGTCGCAACTTGTACAACTCGATGGGGAGACCATTAGGACCCATGGCCTTGCCGGAAGCGACCGAACGTATGGCGAGGGCGATTTCGTCGGAGGTTGGAGCGGCGTCCAACGACACTCTGTCCTCCTCCGAAAGGGAAGGCAGCGCGATATCCCTGAGCAGGGCACGGGAATCCTCTTCAGAGCGGGAAGACACCGGGGAATACACCCCACGGAAATAATCCGTGAAGCAGGAGACATTTTTTTCCGGCTCAGTAACACACACACCGTCCGTTTTCTCAATCAGCGGGACTACACGACTCGCTCTCTCCCTTTTGTCCAGCCACGCAATCAATTTACCAGCCTTATCACCCACATCATACAGTCTCCCCTGTTGCTCTCTACTGAGGCCCCTGGCCGGCTCCGTGACGAGGGCCCTATAGGCCGCTTGCTTGAGTTGGAGGACATGTAATACGGCATCCGTCACCCCACATTCTAGATTACCCTCCAACTCGGCTATCTCAGCTTCCACCCGGGTCACCTCCTCCCGCTCGCGCCTCCGGGTGTGGGAAATGAGGGACAGGGCCTCTCCTCGTAGTACTGTCTTGAATGCCTCCCACAGTGAGACAGCCGACGGCACGGACCCCACATTCTCGTCAAAATAGCGCTGGAGGGATTTAATCAATTCAGCGCGAATGGTGGGGTCGCGCAGGTACCAGGGGTTGATCGGGACCACCCTACCCTCACCCCTCGGAAAAAGATCCAGGTGTAACAGGAGCGGGGAATGGTCCGAGATACCCCGTGCCAAATGGCGCACCTCTCCCACCCTCCCAACATAGGCCGCCGGGACCAGGACATAATCTAGTCGTGAGAGACTACCATGGGCCCCCGAATGGAAGGTATACTGTAACTGCGTGGGATGTTTTAAACGCCAGCAATCCACCAATCCCAAAGTGTCCAATAGACCAGATAGCCATGCTTGGGCCCGGGGGAGGTCCCTAGGGGGGTGACGATCCACAGTCCCGGAAACCACCGCATTGAAATCCCCCTCCGCCACCAGAATCCCCCCCGGAAGGCCAAGGAGGAGGCGCCCCAGGTCCGCAAAGGTAGTCGACTGCAGCCCCGGCGGGACGTATACTGACACAAAAACGACCACTTTGCCCTCCATCCTTCCCACCAAGACCGCGTAACGTCCCCTGTCGTCATGGAGCACCTCATCAATCTCCAACGGGAGCGAGTTCTTAACCATGATGCCCACACCCCTTGAGCCAGACGTGAAGCCCGAATGGGCCACTAGGCGATAGCCACGCCGATTCATGGCGCAGAAGGAGTTGCCAATGAGGTGTGTCTCCTGCAGAAAAACTACATCGGGCGAGATTCGCTTCAAGAACTGCAGGACCACACCTCGTTTTATCCTGTCCCCCAGTCCATTCACGTTCCAGGACAACAGAGTTAGTTCCCTACCCCCCATCATAGACAGAAGCCACCATTTGTCCCCCCGAGAGCACTATAAAGCTAGCACAATAATACTTTTGCCTTGTGGTAAAAACGAACAACACCCCCCCATCCCTGCCCACCCGCCCCAACAAAACTCCCCCCTCCCTGCACCCCTGCATGAGCCCGAACAGCCCCCCTAACGTGCAGTGTGCCTGTCGCCCCATATATATAGTAAAAACTAGCTAAACCCCCTAGAGGAGGAAGGAGAACCCCCAGTAGACCCCACACAACCTCCATAGGAGGGGAAATTATACAGACAGACGCTTAATCGAGAGTGGCATCATTTTTGTTCAGAGTGAAGCCCAATATTACCCCCTCAGTCCCGATCCAGTGTGCCATCTCCCCCCGCCGCCCCCCCGCCCCCTAGATCACGATCCCCAGACAGAGTGTCCAGCCAGTCTCCGGCTGCTTCGGGACGGTCAAAAAAGTGCGTGCGACCCTCTACCTCCACTCGCAGCTTGGCTGGGAAGAGCATAGCGTATTTAAGGTTCAGGTCCCGAAGAGGGCGCTTGACGCCTTGGAAGCTCAGTCTCTGCTTCTGGACCGCTGGGGTGAAATCAGGGTAAAAGTTCACCTCCATATTGTCAAGCTTAACCGGCCCATGCAGTCTGGAGGCTTGCAGGATAGCGTCTCTGTCCCGAAAGTTGAAAATCTGGGCAATGAGAGGCCGCGGAGGGGCTCCGACCTTCGGCCTCCCCCCGGGAAGCCTGTGGGCCCGCTCCACCGCGAAGAATTTACTCAGCCCCCGTGGCTGGAGATGGGTAGCGATCAGGTCCTCCACAAATAGGTCCGCCGCCGCTTCCTCCCGTCCCTTGGGCACCCCGATGATGCGGATGTTGTTCCTCCGGGCCCGACTCTCGGAGTCCTCCAGGCGCCGATCCATAAGCGCGCTCGCCTGACTAAGCCGGCGCACCTCTGTTTGTAGTGCCGCCACCTCAGTAGTAAGGCCCGATGCGGTGTGGGCCAAAGAATCAACTCGGTCGTTGGTCTTGGAAAGATCGGCCCTCACCAGGCCAACATCCACGAGGACCGAGTCGATCTTCTGTGCCAGTGTGTCGAACCGCTGGCCCACCGAGGCCTTCATCTCGGCAATGGCGCCCATGACATCCCGCAGAGTCAGATCCGTGGGCAGGTCCGGGGCATCAGGAGGGCCCTCAGGGGATTTGTGCGGTCCGCCGGGAGATCCCTTCTGGAGGGTATAGCGGTCCATACTGTTGGCCTGATGGGTGGTGCCACGCCGGGTCGACTTGGTCTTTGCCCGGTCTCTATCTTGTTTCGTGGCCATGGCCACCAGTCCCCCGGTCGCACCAGCCACGTCGTGAAGGGCAGGCAATCAGGGCCACAAGCTCCGGGGGGGGGGCACCCCAGATCGGCGGGGTGGGTCACAGCCGGTGGGCAGGCCGAGTCTCCCAGCGAGACCACACCAACACAAAGAGCCCCGCGACCCAACCCTGCAGAGACGGCAAGGGGGTGCGAAAGCGAAAGCGAAAGTGCGGGGTACGCGACTCGCCAGGCCCGGCCCGCCGCTGTTGTTCACTTTGTCACTGGGTCACCCCTCAGCGCAAATCCGGGGTCTGGCGAGGAGAAGGCCGCAGACTTCAATCGGTGCTCACTCCGGTGTCCGAGGTCCGATTTGACAACGGGAAACGGGTGCCACCTCAGCTCAGGCTCACCAACACATTCCCCTCATCCGAGACAGGATAAATTCAGGATAGTCGTAGGAGGTTGCGGAGGTCCTCGGGAGCCTCGCACCTACGCGGCCATCTTGGTTGCGCGCTAGGCTCCTCCACCCGTTTTTGCATTATTATGATCTTTATAATGTCTAATAACACAATTGTGACAATTCAATAATATTTAGCAATGTAGAAAATTACCCTGTGTAAAGTGTGCGTTAAGATTTCAATGTCTCAATGGTTAAATATATTGTGCATCAAAATTAAAAAGGTGAGTATTAGTTTCTTTAGCAATGACAATATTACTGTATCTTAGTGACAAACTTAAAATATGATTTCTAGTATGGCCTAATGGCTGCAGTCTCAAATACAATTAAAAATTATTTTTAAAAAAGAGTAGCTTTAGAGACATGTGAATTACATTGCACGCCTTAATGCACAATAGTCCTGGGCGCATTATGGCATTCTGAAAACTAAAATTTTGAGCCAGTTTTTTAGGTGCTAGAAAAGCGCAGTGCACAAGAATAATAAAAAGAAAGTAAGACAGCAAAAGTTACATACTACCTTTAAAATATCACCACCGGAGTCAGCCCCTCAGTCATGCCTCTCGATAGTTAATTTGAGCTGTGATGCCCACATGGGAATAGCCTTGCTCAGACAGGGGACAACAGGTTTAAGGGTCAGAGGCCAAGTTCTGTATTTAGAACTGACCAGCACTACTGAAAGCAAAATGTCCACTCAGGGAGTTTTGGAGCATTTTTTTATCTGAGATTAGCCCCTGTGACAGTGGGTGATTTCCACTTTTAGGGGTCTACTGTACACTATGAAAGCATCACAATGTTTCCTGATGAGTACATGTACATATATAATTGTGTAAATACAAGTTGTACATTTAGTCTATAGCCCTTGTAGTAATAATACACATAAATAAATAAACAGGGCTGTATTAGATTGAGCGAGGAACATATTCCTTTTCAGCAGATCTGCTTCTATTTGGGTCTACACATGTTAAGGAAATGCACACTTCAGTGCCACTTGTTCTAAATAGGAAAAACATAGCTATAATACCTGCTTGTAATGTTACATTGTAGGATTAAACACTACAGGTTATGTAAACTTTGCTCTAATGATGTCTGAGGCTATAGTGTGCCTAGAAAAATTAGGGTCAAATTAATCCTCAATTCATGTTAATAATATTTAGGATATCGTCATTAGTAATTTAACTACATTTAAGAAATGGAAGAATTTACTTAATTGTTTCAATGAACTTATGGCCTCCTGATTGAGCCTTCCTGGAACAAGATTGGACACCACAGATCTGTTTTAGGTAACATTAGCTAAAGGAAATATTGCATATTCTTTTAGGAGTAGATGGGGATATCACTGTTTTCTTGAGACTACTGAATGACGTTATCAAGGGGCAGCAGCGTCTGTGGGCCATGTGCAGAGAAAGGCTCTGCCATGTATACAGAATAATGGTTTTTAAATTAAAATTGTTGTGCTAGGGCCAGATAAAAAGGCCATGAAATTAAGCTTGTATTCATGCGCCATCATGTCAAAACAGTACAAAAGCTAAAGGAATTGGTAGTTGGTTTTGGATTAATGTTTTCTAGTTAGTATCTATGTACTGGTACACCGAAATTTACAAAGTGGTACAGTCCAATAGTATTGAATATGGCCTCCTTGATATGGATTCTCCTAGCTATTTACCTCCTACAAGTCTGTTTGTGCCCAGCTGCCAAAAAGGGGGTAAATATTGTTGACAGGAGGTCACCTGTTTAGGTTGCCTACTGTTGAAGGGGGGAAGGAGACTAGTGTAGGAGACTAGCTCCTGGGCAAATTAAGGGTAAGCAAAATTAAATAACACATTGTCCTTTTTTCTTGGTTTATGTGCCTATTATGTGTATTATTGTGAGCTATTCTGCTTGGAATGTACGCAGGGCATGTTGCTGTTGTGTTCTCTCTATCTCTCTCTTTCGAGCCTGTCTAAGCTGTCTAGGAACGGCCATGAGACAATTGGTTGGGCTCGCTTTAGTCATTTATTTCACGATATGCTGTGAATATGTTCTTAAATAAATAGAGACAAAGCACCTTACCAGTGCAAGTCTAATTGGCCATTAAGTAATACTGTTTGAACAAATTGTTAGAATTAACAAAATGAGTAGATAAATACGCCATGTTACTGCCCCTCCTGTCTGTAAACTGATGTAGTATGTAATATGGATAAGAATGAAAGGATGGGAACTATATGTGGGTAGTTTCTGTTCCAAAACACCATTATTGTTTATGTTATTACAGCACTACATAAGTCGCAGAGGCATCACGAGTTCCTCATAAGTTAGTCTAAGTAATTAAGCTGACATCCTTGCTAGAGCTGGTGAATAGGTTTTTTTCCCTGAATAAAAATGTTAGATAGTTCAGATCATGAAAGGTAGTATACACATGGTTCACAATGCTAGGAGCAATGCCCGTGTGATCCTTAGCACACATTTTGAAGAAAAATATAGCCTTTTAGGAGTTTGTTTGACACAACAAGTTCTGCTGGAGAGATTTATGTACTTACTATGTTAGGATTAATTTGTCAGTTATTCATGCAATACAGATCTCTGTTACGTTTACAGTTTTGGTTTTCCTGTTACATCTATAACATGAGAGCATGGTCATAAGCAAAACATATAGTTGTTCTTACGTAAGGAAAATAATTCTAGAAGTGTCCACAGTCCTGTACAGTAGTGAAAAAATCACAAGTAGAAGAAGTGTTGTGAACTATATGATTTATGGAATACAAGCTTGCTAATACAAGAAACACCAAAACATAGTTGTTTTGTAAGGATTCATAGTATGTTTAGTAAATGAATACAGACTTTCCCGACTGCTTGGGATTGGGAGAGAAAAATTAAGTTTACCCTTGCCAGTTCACTAAAAGTTTGTTTTATACTCGCTAATAGGTCCATAAGGGTGACGGTACACTTTAGGACCGGATTATCACCATATGAAGTAGTCTTTGGATGCCCAGTTAATGTGTGGGGCATCCCGAGACCTAGGCACTTTTCTGAGATTGAATACCCTCTTTTGATTGATTATTTGTATGCCTTGTCTAAAGATCTCCGTTCTATTCACCAACAGATATCTGCTGCCTTACAACCATTGACAGAGGGGCCCGGACATCAGATCCAGCCTGGGGAGTCAGCGCCAGTCCAGCTTGGAGCCGCGGTAAAGGGAACCAGCACAACTATAACAGCGGTGAAGGTGGAAGACAGGAAGAAGCGTGTACCCCTACCACTGTCTTGGGTGAAAGACGGGGTCACAAATCAGGACGGAGAGCTGTTCCTCTTTTCCTGATGTCCAGCTGAGAGAGGCACAGACCGACAAGGATGGCAAGGAGGTTTTGCTTGAGGTGACCCCCTCTGAAACAAGGGTTGTTTCAGATACTCTAGCATCAACCCTCTGAGTTCCGGTCCCCAACTGAAAGTGAGCCCGCACCTTTATTTGTTGATCAAGAGGTGCCTGGGCACACTAGGTACAATCTGCGGCCCGACAAAAGAGCAGTGCGCCAGCAGAGCAATACAGGAGTTAGGGAAGGACTTGAGTTCAGGGTACAGGTGCTGTGCCTTTGGTGCCTGTTAAATTAGAGTGGAGAATACTGGTGCACTGCCTGAGACACTGGACAGGATCGTTGAGGGTATTTGCCCTGGAGGGTGATTGCCCTATCCTGAAAGAGTCCTTTTCTGGGTTGCAAGTTGTGCAGCTCCACTGTGGGAGAAGTAAACACTTGATGAGCGATAAGAGCCTGCATGTGAGGTTCAGACGGACACAGGGAGAAGACTCTCCTCTGGCTGGTTGTACAGCGGCTTCAATTCCCCAAGTACTTTTTTGTTAGCAATGTACCCCTTAGGTCGTGTCATGTTTGAGGAGGCGCAACCCTTTGCGGCTCCTTGTCCTAATTACCATGACCCCGTTTGGTCCTCCTGGTCCCCTAAAGCAAAGATTGTTTCCAGAACTCAGGGACATGGACTTAGACCGGTTGGCTTTGGACACTGTTTCCCCTCTGGGGCAGGAAGTTATTATCAACCCTATATATAATTGTTGTGATCCTTTTTTCCCCGCTACCTTTGTATACAATGTGGGCCGATGCTTTGTTGCCTTTGTGCTGCTACCTCATGTATGCCCAACTAGTAACTGAGCAAGAGATTAGTCAACTGATAGTGAATATAGGAGATAACTTTCATATTTCCTCTATTGCATAGCGAATTTCTTCAGCTAATGCTAAAAGGGCCATCTGCGGAAATCTCAGAAATTACCGTTAGCATAAGCTGAAGACATTTTGTTTGTGGCATTCATTTTTGTTAGCCATGTGCTTCTTCCGTCTTTACATTTGCCTGCTTTTCTATTTTGCTTGAGTCATCAACTATAGTTAACCACTTCAGTACTGAGCCAGAGCACTGCGCATGCTCAGAAAGGCCTGTAGCTGCTAGAATGCACCTGTCTTAGACTGTAACTGTCAGCCTATTCCAACTGAAGTACGCAGTACATCTCCCCTCCCACTTTGTTGACCAAGCAATTTCTGTATGCCCATGTTAGTCAATAACTATTCCTGCATAAGCCTGTACCTCCTCATTGAATCTCCATGCTTACTCAGCTGTAAATAGAGTATATAACACCCTTGGTTTCTGTATTCTATGGACTACCTCCTACAGTGGCCTGAAGGTATTGTATTGACGTAGTCCCACTCAAGTAAGATTAATAAACTTGTTATTTGATATTCCAGCTTCCGTGCCAATCTCTACTCTGTTGGTATAAGAACCAGTGGACAGATAAGAGTGAACCCCTGCACCGGTGGGCCCTAAAAAGGCTCATTGCTACAAAAGTACTCGACCCACAACCTTAACTACCGAATCCAACAGAGAGATTGGTCTATAACAATGAGTACTATCCCAATTGCCTTTTTTGTAAAACAGGCACTATAGTGGAAGTAGTCCAAGACTCAGCAACTGAATTTGCTGCTGCATTCATGACTGCCGTGAGAACCGGCGCCCAAAGGGTTGAATCTGATTTAAAGAGATCTGATGGGATACCATCAGGTCCCGGAGCTTTGTTACTTGACAATCCGACAATACAATCCTTGACCTTATTCAAGTTAAACCCCAGATCAGGGATACCTGCCTCCCGGGCAAAGGAACAATTTAGCTCAAACTCAAACATGGCTTCAAAGTGGAACACCCACTCCTCCTCAGTAATATGGGCACCTACTGCACTTCCTTCCTCATGGTTTAAAAAGGGACTATTAATTATGCTCCAGAATCTGGAACTGTCCCTCAATGTGCTACCCTTGATTAACTCTCTCCAGGCTTCCTCCTTTAAAGCGGGCTTACGCCTTGCCAGTTCCGCGGTATACTCTCTTCGGCAGGATCTAACTAATATGGGCTCTCTTAGGCTCCTCTTTTAAGGCTTCCCGCAGTTTCCTTGCTGCCCAGGAACAGGGGGAATCGACCCATCTGGGGATCTGAGTAACAATTTGCCGAACCGGGCACTTAGAAAATCACTTATTTTATCTAAAATTATTTTATAAGCACTAATAACCTCCCCCGGTGCTAACTCGTTAGCACACACAATCAATATTGACTCATAAAATGCATCTGGGGATATCTGGGTCCATTTTAGCCATCTCCTGCAATATGTTATTCTCACCGTCCCACTCTGCCCAACCCCCCGCTATGTAACAGCAAGGGCAACGAAGATGGATGTACAGAGGGTTCTAGTCACTGTGTATACTCACTTGAATGGCGAATCCTGTGAAAAATTCTAGTAGAGGTGATGATACCAAAATAAAATCTATAAATTAACCACTACCCCTGCCTTTAAAAGATGGAACAACGGCCTTGCTACAGGGGTCGGATAAAGACATGAGGGGCAATAAATCAAATTCATGGAGGAAACCATTCAATCTTTTCCCTTGTAGGGAATGTTCAAAATGGATTCCTTTCACACGTGGTAAACCCAGATCAACCAATCGAGAGACCCTAGGCTCACCACATGGGTGAATATTAAAATCCCCGGCAATCAAAACATTTTGGAAAGCAACATTAACATGGTGCCTTACAAAGGAGCCCAACATGGAGATATTACACACAACCTTGGCGCAGGATGTCGAATTATAAACATTAATGAGACCCAATTTATGGAATCCCTTGCAGAGTACCAGGGACTGTATACATGGACTCTCTATAGGCAGAACCAATAGTTTGCATTCTACTGCCAGGGAAATATAAATTGCAGGGCCACCTCTTGATCTTCCTACAGGTGAGGGAGTAGCCGGGACAATAAAGGACTTATAGCCCTCCAATAGTAAACTACATTCAGTCAGCTATGCTGAAACAGCAACAATCACTCTTCATGCAGGGATTGTGTGTCTGGAACAGTGTCTGTGCGAGATTCCACTTGTCTAACTTTATTGCTGCTCACATCTAGCTGCCTGGCTGAACACCTCATGCAGCCCTGCAATGTGTCCACATGTTGTTATTTCACTCATAAAGAGCTTACTAAGAAAGTGGCTGGGAGGAAGGAGATGCAGTACAGTAGATTACAACTTTGGGATGGTCAGCTTTAGAAATGCTAGATGTACACCTACAGTTGAACAAATGTGAATGAATGAATGAATGAAAACCATGGCAGTGTGTATGCAGAGAAAATGCCTCTGGTGTTGTAGTAGTTTTTTTTACTAGAATTATATTTTTGTGACTAAATAATAATGATAAATAATGATTTTTATAATGGATCAAATACGCAAATGCTGAATTAATAATATTGCAGTTGAAACTAGCTTAATATGATTAAAGACGTGTGTTTATTATTAATGCAATCTAGTTGTGCCAAATTTTTTATAAGATTGCCATATTAGGTAACATGGATACCCGTCTGATGTTGCACTGTCATCACACTCCTGCTCTTCCTCCTTCCATCTAATCCCCTTGTGCATCTTATCCCCCCAAAAGCTCCGATGGAGCGAAGACAAGTTAATGCAATGTTTTTTTCTTTGTTTGTACTATTATGACGGATCTTCCTCATCTTCCCAGTGTAACTTCACTCAAGGTCCTTCCACTCTAGTTCCATTGCTGGGCCTAGTTTATTTGCTTGTGTGAAGACCTATTGTCTAAAAAGTTTCAAATCATTTAGCACATCATAGGATAGCAATAGCACATACAATGCGTGCTGTTTTCTTTAAAGTAGGCTAGTGTTATAAACCTAACTGATGAATAAACTTCTAAGTTCAAAGATTTTTATTGATGAATAGAAAGGTGTCAGTCAAAAAGCCAAAGTAAAAAGCCTCATAACCAAATATCCAAGATATACACATTTGCGGTTAAACGAATCAGACATATAAGTAACAATATGTAAAACCAACAAAAATAACTAATACATATGTAATCTAAAAATTGATAAGTTATAAAAACAGGTAAGAACGTAGGAAGGGGTGATGGGGGTTTAAGAACTTCTTGCTGTGAGGGTTGTGGTTGGGAAAACTTTTTGGCATTCACGTCAAGAAATGTCGTAACAGGGGACCATAAATCCAAACGTTTCGTTGCCATATTACCAGGGTAAACAAAAGCAGTATCCAATCTATGATTGTGGCAAATGGCGTACCACCAGGCTCTATAAGAAATTTGTGTAAAGTCTTTCCAATTAGTAGTGATTTGTTGAAAGGCAACAGCTAATAATAGATCGAGAATTTTAACATTTAGCGTCATATCCTCCCAAACAGGTGAGAGACTTCCCAGAAAGTATTAGTGAAAGAAAAGGGAAAATTGACACCAAAAGTTAAGTTGACTTGAGTCCATACTTGCTTCCAGAATTTGCAAACAAAGTCAAAGGAGAACAGCATGTGGTATAAATCAGCATTTGGAGATAGACATGTCCAGCAAGCATCCGGTATAGTTGAAAAACTTTTGCTTAAAACATGTGGTGATAATAAAAGTCTGTTGTATACAAAAAAAGTGTTTGCGTCGTATTTGCTGCTCTAGAAGATTTGCGTATTTTGATCCATAAATTCTTCCATAAAGAAATCGGCCAGGAGGTTTGGAAATCATTCTCCCACGCTAGTTCTGCCTTAGATTTCTGTCTAGTGGTGGCAGTGGCGCGCAAAAAACCATAAATAGTGGATGCTTTAGGTGTGTTTTTTAACATAGTATGCAAATGCAAGGAGGGGTCAGAAGTGTTGGAGGAAATAGATATGTTGGATACGTGAGTGTAAGTGGACATCACGGCCTCCCTCAATAGGTTATATTTGGTGGAAAATGAAGTGGGCAAGTTAAACAGTCTGCTAAGTGAGGCAAAGGGCAAGAAGAGTGATTTTGGGCGAATAATTGATGGACCCAAATCAGTCCTCTCTGTCTCCAAGACTTCCAATAAAAGGGTTTATTATGAATGAGCAAATTTTGATTGTTCCAAATAGTTGAAGCAAGGAAAGAGTCTGTAGTATGCGACATAGAAGGAGTTAGCGGCTGAAGGAGTTTGGAAGTGAATTTAATTATGGGGGTAGACACAGCTTGTGGTTTGCGTGAGAAGGAGAGATATTCCCGAAAGGAAAAGGGAGAAAGAAAGAGAGATTCAACTGAGGCCCACAAAGGAGAGGCATCTGTGAGATCGAGTAGCCAAAAAGATGCCTGGCGTAGAAGGAATGCTTTCTGATACGTGCGGAAATCCGGAAAGTTAACTCCGCCTTCAGCCTTGGAACAAATTAACCTCTTCAGAGACATTCTGGGTTTTTTGTTGTTCCATAGGAATTTAGAAAGAATTAAATTAATTTTATTGAGTAATTTAACCGGAATTGGAATAGGTATGTTAGATATGGTATATAAAACTATGGGTGATAACATCATCTTAATGGTATCCAAGCGACCCCATCAGGATAGATAAAGAGGATGCCATCTGGCCGTTAGGTCAGAAAGTTTTTGAGTACATTTGCTCATGCATAAAGTAACTGTGTCTGAAATGCAAGGAGTAATATGTAATCCTAAATATTTGATGTGGTTGGGACTCCATGTGAAATTTGAGGCGGCAAAATCCGGTTTGAAGGTATATTTAGTTAAGGGCAGAATTTCGCATTTATCATTGTTTAACTTATAGCCTGAAATGAGGGAATATGTTTGGACTTCAGCCAGAAAGGCGGGAATTGAGTCACCTGGAATAGAGATAAAGAGCAAAATATCGTCAGCATAAGCTGCGAGTTTAATGTGGTGATCAACTATTTGGAAGCCATGTATATGTGGATTCTGGCGTAGTTTGGAAAGAAAACGTTCCAGAGCTAGGTTAAATAAGAAAGGAGATAGGGGGCACCCTTGACGAACTCCTCTACCCAAGTCAAAAAATTGAGAAATTAAACCGTTAGCACAAACTGCAGCACGAGGGTTGGAATAAAGAAGAGAAATCAAGTAAATAAATTTAGGGCCAAAACCAAACCATTCTAGGGTATGGAACAAATAAGTCCACTCAACCCTGTCAAACGCATTTTTCCGCGTCCAATGCAATTGCTGCCAGCGAGCATTGGAGGTGGGGGGATTTGGATAAGATGTTAAAAACAAGTCGAGTATTATCTGTGATGAAACGTCCTTTGACAAAGCCAGATTGCTCTATGCCTAGTAAACTTGGTAAAAAGGAATCCAATCGAATAGCTAATGCTTTAGAGAAGATTTTATAGTCAATATTTACCAGAGAGATGTGTCTATAATTTTTACAGAATTTGGTATCTTTGCCTTCCTTAGGGATAATGCAAATGTGTGCCTCTGAAAAAGAACCAGAGGATTTATTTTGAGAACTAAAGAAGTTCATCAAGGAATGCAATTTAGGCAAAAGGAGTTTAGAGAAATGCAGATAAAATTCAACAGTGAAACCGTCAGGACCCGGAGCCTTATCTTTTTTAAGAAGTTGGAGAGCGGATAATAGTTCCTGTTGTGTGATGTCTGATTCTAGAGATGACAAATCCAGAGAAGAAAAGTGAGATTTTGGTACATTCGAAAAAAAACGCGATAAGGAGTGGTGAGTTGGTTGTGTTTCGGACGTATACAAGGATTTGTAAAAGAGGGAGAATTCGTTCAGAATATCAGTGTTCTTGAAAAGTAAATTGGAATCAGTGTCGTAAATTGATTCTATATTCAATTTATTCTGTCTAATCTTTAAATAATTAGCCAATAGTTTGCCAGCTTTATTTTTGCCTCCGTAGAACCTTGAGCTAGATTTTAATAAAAATAGTGAAGCATTGTCTGTTGATTTATTAAATTGCAATTTTGCATTAATAAGAGCTTACAAACAGTCGTGTGAATGCGAGGTGTAATAGCAATGCTCTAACTCCTTGATGTGTTGAAGAAGGTGCTTGGTATGAGCATGTGCATTCCTACGTTGCTTGGCAACAAAACCGATAATGAAATCCCTTGCCGAAGCCTTATAAGCATCCCATATAATTGAGAACGGCAGGCGGTCGGTATAATTGAGGTCAAAATATTCATTAAAGAATTTAATAAAAGAGGCAGTGAAATCCGGGTTAGAAAGAGGAGCATTATTAAAACACCATCTTATAGGGGCGGAGGATTTGGGTAAAATATCGACACCAATTAAAACATGAGCATGGTCCGAAATTAATATAGGACCAATTTCTGCAAAAGTGAGCGTTTGAGATATGTTGTGGGAAACAAAAATGTAGTCAAGTCTAGATTGGGTGTGATGAGTAGGGGAGTAGAAAGTGAATTCTCTGACAGTTGGGTTACACAGACGCCAAGCGTCTAGGAGTTTGTGTTGAGCAATAGTATGAATAAAAGCTTTATGTGGTTTATTTGGAACAAAGGGGAATTTGGAGTTTCTGTCCACAAATGAATCAAAAACCGGGTTACAGTCACCAGCCAATATGAAATTATCCTCTATGGAGTGAGTGATTTGTTTAGCTAACGTGGACCAAAAAGAGGGATCACCACATGTGGGGGCATAGACATTAAAAAGAGAAACCAGAACGCCTTTTAACAGCAATTTAACGTTCAGCCATCTACCATCATCGTCAGACTCTTGCGTCACTAGTGAGACCGGAAATGTCTTGCGACACAGTATCATTAACCCATTCCGTTTTCCGTCCCCCGGGGAAAAGAACACCTCTCCTACCCAACCTTTTTTCAATTTTAAGGATTCAATATCTGTTAAATGAGTTTCTTGTAGAAACGCCAAATCAACATTAAATTTGGTCAAGTAAGTAAGAACCCTTTGCCTTTTGATCGGAGAATGCAGACCCCTAACATTCCATGAGATGATTTTCAAAGCCATAAGCAATCAATAACAAAATGAACCAACACTTTGAGACTTAAATCTGATTTGTTACAATAGCATATTGGATTAATAAGACAGAATGAAAATAGTGGAAAAGAGGAAAAAAGCTTGGAAAAGGGAGAATCATAAAGTGAAAAAAGCTGTAAACATGAGGCTAAAGCAAGTGAAATAGAAAAGAAGAAAATAAAGTTGATGATATGCAAGTGAAGAGACCAGGAGCAAAGAGAGTGAAATATTGAGCTAACAGATGATAAACCATACAAGCGAGGAGGAGACTTAAAGAAGTTAGAAAAGACACCGAAAGCGAGGAAAGAAAGAAATTGTAAAGCAAAACAAAAAACAGAAGACATAACAAACCACATACCTACACTAATGGAAGAAGAGGATGGGGAAGGGTGGAACCACGTGGAGTAGACGGTACATCTAACGAGGGCCAGGCCGAGGAGCAAAGACAACACGTCAAACATAGATGTAACTCAAAAAGCAGAGAGAAGTGGCAAAACAAAATTATCTCTGATAGAACAAAAGGAGAGCGAAAACATGCAAAATTAATCAATAGCATCACTAATGTAAGGAAAAAAGAGAAATGAAAAAATTAATAAGTGAAAACAAATAGTAACAACAGTATTATTCTTAATAAAAGGATGACAATTTGAATGTGAGGATCAGAAGGATCAAGTGCCAAACGAAGAGGATGGTTTCAAAGAGTCCATAAGATCCGTCTTGTGTGCATTGATAAAGCTCTGCAGGTGTATGGGCTCATCGTATGAAGTAGTCTTGTTGTTGTAGGTAACCTTAAACAGACAAGGATGAAATAATCCATATCTGGCGCCCATGGACCGAAGAGCGGGTCTCATATCAAGGAAGGCTTTACGGTGGGACGCTGTAGCTCAAGAGTAACCCTGTGCGAAGAATAATGTGGCACCTGACCAGGAAATCTTTTGGAGAGATCTGGCCGCAGAGAAAACCTTGAGTAAGTCTGTGTATTCCAAGAAGTACAAGATGACCCCTCTTGGTCTCTGTGAAGATGACACGGTGTTGACAATCTGACCCAATCTATGAGCTCGTTGTATGTTTAGGATAGTATCTTCTGGAAGATGAAGTATCTTGGGGAGAAAAGACTTAAAAAAAGAGATTGGGTCAGTACCTTCAAGTCCCTCTGCCAAATTCTAAATACGTAGGTTGTTCCGCCTATTTCGATTTTCAAGATCTTCAATCTGTTTTTGTAGGGTTGAAACCTGAGAGTGTAAGGAGGAAACACACTTAGTAGTATCCTGGAAAGAAGAAACATTTTGTTCTACAGTTGTGAGTCTAGCATCCAGCTGCGACCAGTTATCAGACAGGATTTGTAGTTTGGTATGGAAGATGAAGTATCTTGGGGAGAAAAGACTTAAAAAAAGAGATTGGGTCAGTACCTTCAAGTCCCTCTGCCAAATTGTAAATACGTAGGTTGTTCCGCCTATTTCGATTTTCAAGATCTTCAATCTGTTTTTGTAGGGTTGAAACCTGAGAGTGTAAGGAGGAAACACACTTAGTAGTATCCTGGAAAGAAGAAACATTTTGTTCTACAGTTGTGAGTCTAGCATCCAGCTGCGACCAGTTATCAGACAGGATTTGTAGTTTGGTATTGGTTTCCTCGACAAACGGTCTGAGAGCTCTTATTTCCTGTAACAACATTTCCATGGAGACTGGAGAGGACGGTTTAGGAGGTGTAGGGGGATCTCTTTTTAATCGTTTTACATTCGCCTTCCCAGTTGGTAACTGCACCGGCTCCATTTCCATTTCACTCTGTTCCACTTCAGGAGACTCTAGAATATTCAACTTGGAAAGTGCCGAGAAGACTTTGGAATTTTTGATGAAAGCACGCTTAGGTTTTGAGCTAGTGGAGAGGGCGCCTTGTGTTCTTCCCATGAGGTTATAAGAAAGCGTGACCAGAGGGTAGGCACCTGCTCTAAATATGGATAACTGAGTCGATTAACACCGCAAGAAAAGTGTTTGATAAGCGCCAGAAGAGGCTCTACTCAGCGTCACAAAGCCAAGCCAAGGAGTTAAGGCACAATCCCGTGAAGATATTAAGCTCTATAAATCCACATGAGATGGCGTAATTAAATTGGTGCGTCTCTTAATAGCATTAAAAAGTGATTTCCGAGGTGCAAAGTGGCGACTAAAAGCCGCAGCAACTCAGTCGCTAGGTAAAGGTGAGGCAAATATGGGTCACATCCCCACTATTAAAGAAAGGACTGAAATATAGCAGGAAAGCACAGACTCGTTGCCAGCAGCACAAGAGGTTTGCTTAAGGTGAGTTGAGACCACTAAATTCTTTATTTAATAAGAAACACAGCTCATGGCTCACTGATAGTCCCACATTGCTCTTGAGGAGATGACAGATCCTTAAGATGGCGGCCGTGTATGCATCTGTTAGAAGCAGGTTATCTCCTTAATATTGCCCAAATACCAATGGAGGATACAAAATGCAACTTAGCAGACACGCGTATAGACGCGTTATCGTTAAGGGCAATTATGAGTGTAGCGCTGGTGTGAATACATCTGTGGGGATTATACGCGGGCAGATCCGATGAGATAAAATGGCGGCTGCGCGAGTCCGCTCCGATGCATTACCTTCGTTCGGTAGCGAGAAGACGAGGCAGGAGTCGGCGAAAATGTCCCCATCGACTTACGGAACCATTCGCACAGCCTCACGCCAGGAAAGCGCCACTTCAAAGAGTAGGAGGACGCGCCGTCTTCTCCCCGGACCGGGAGCCTCACGAAAGCTCCACCATATCCGTTGGGCGCCAAGCCACACCCCCGATGAATAAACTTCTGAATTTGCCTTAAACTCGATAATTATGAACATGTCATGATGAGACCGCATTTCCCCCGATTTGTTATGCAAGAATTGTTTATAAGAACCCCTTGGTTGTGAGGGTGAGCCAGATGAATTTTCTGTACTACTAGGGACTGTGCTCAATTTATTAGAGATTTTCCTGACAACTTTCAGCTAGGGATGCTGTCTGTTTTACTTTTCATTTGGGACTTACAATTTTTCTGATTTCTGACTACTTTGTACCTGATTTTGTAATACAACCCTTTAACTTTTCTCCTGAACTCAGTTATTGAGTGGTCCCAGTTACTTAATTGCTGCTCTGCATCAGGTTTGATGATGGGGAGTCAAGCCTCATTATAGCATCAACCCACATATCCCTATTCTTTTTTCCTTTAATATCTGTCTGTGACAGTCAAATACTTGCAATAAAAAACTAGAATGTTCATGTAGCTCTCAAAATGTGCCTTTACTGGGAGGCAGTTTAACAGAGGCAAAGGTTCTATCAGAATCACTCACAACTAGAACTACTATGCAAGTATTAATTAAGTCAACCGGTTAAATGTATTTCACCTTTGTGTGTATTAAATTGAAATTAATTACATTAACCAGAGCTCTCAATCACCTTTGAACGGAACCTGATAATTAATAATTATATTTCCGGAATTCAAACGAAAACCTGCAAAAACATTTAAATCCATATATTTTCTCCAGAAAGTGCTACATAGTTTAAGGCAGGCTTACAGCACCTTCTTTCAAAAGTGATCAAGGCTTAAAAGTTCCTACATTACTATCAAAAAAGTAGTATGCTAATTACCACCATAAATTCATGGAATTTTGTGTTGAAATGCTTGAAAACGACTTTGTGTCTGGTCATCACAAAAAGCATGAGTCAAAACACCATGAGCCATATTTCAGATGACTGCGCCGGCACTAATTGTCGCTGTGCACCAGGGTATGCGCCCAATAACATTACAGAGGATCGGCTTGTAATGGGCTGTGATGTTGGCGCAGACTTTGAACTCTGTGTTTATGTGCGTTTGCGTCTGTGCGGATATTGTGTTAGCGCACAGACGCAAACGCACATAAACACAAACATACTCTGGCATACAGCGAGAATTAGTGTTGGTGCAGTCATCTGTAATACAGCCCCATGTTCGTTCCTCAGGGATCTTTACACCATGCATCTAGTGGATCCCTCAAACAAGGGCATCTACTGAAGCAGCTTTAGAATCATTCACTTTCCTGTACAGAAGGCTGAGTATGTACCTGAAAATGGTCCTTATCTCTACTGCTACAAGTTCTTGAATAAAATGAATCTATGATAACATCCCTTTCTACTTATACATATACGTTTTAAGGTTTCCAAGTCTATTGCAACTTCGTAGTCCATGATAGTTTCAACTGTATTTTAAAGTAGTAGCCTCATTGTTCTGTCTCAATTAGATTGTTGCTTATTTTAAAATATTTAGCATTCATGTTGGCGCATGAAACTACTGACAAGAGTCAGTGGCAAAAAGTAAACAGATAATTTAACTATCCAAACAGTGATGCCTTTGAAATTTTCCACCACCAATATGGGCACACATCTATTTTTTTTTTGTGAAAACTTTTTATTGATTTTCGAGATTTCACGGTACAAAGACATTATAGTATACATTTGTAGCAGCCTTATTCTGTACATATCACACCCTACTTCGTGTGTGGTAGAATTCCATCGCTGTATAGTTACATTCTTCAGTATCCTAGGATAAGTGTTACAAGGCCTGCCGGGGTATCCGCCCCCGCTATAAATGGGCACACATCTATTCATCTTAAATACCAGATTACTTCGCAAATAAGTTCCTGTCCTCTAAAAAAATTCACTCTTGTAAACTTAAATGGAAGATTCACAAAAACCTTCAAACAAACTATTAATTTAAATCCAAGGCGGTTTTAAGCTACAGAGATAATGGATAGTCCAAGAAACGGATGTGAAAAGGATATGTTGGATTAGGGTTGGAGCTTTATCTGTTTTAGCTCTTTAATTGATATGCAAAATGTATACTTCCTTTCATATTCTTTTTTTTTTTTTTTTTTGAAAACCTTTATTGACATTTCAAGCGATTACACATATGGGCCTACAACCCCCGGGGCCGGCCGCTACACAATCAGAATAACAGAAAGCAGGTCTATCACAGTCAGTACCTCGGGGAGTAAAATCTCAACACTAGCATACTCCCAGTCTCTGAACAGCCCAGGTAGGAGACCAGGATAATAAAGGTTTGCATTTTATAATAGAAAAAGATGGAAGGATCAGGTGCCAAACAGTTTCCCAGCAGCGAAAAATGGCAGGCAGAACGATGAACGTAAACAATACACAGCAGTCTATCTAAGCAATGGCGCTGAAACAGTAAGTTCAGGATGTGGAGGAATGACACGGCCATTTGCGCCTGCAACCCCCTGCCCCAAGACCCAGGAAACTCCATGGAAATTATGGCACTCCGGAAACAGCAGTGATTAACAACAAAGGAGTACTACCATGCTGATCCCAGAAAAAGACAAAGAAGAATAAGAGAAGAAAAGGAGGCCATAGAAAAAGGAGGTGAAAGACTAAAGGATCCCCCCCCCCAACCCCCCACCCTGCACCTCTGCAGATGAGTACGGCCCCCCCTCCCAGCAGTGTGCCTGTCGCCCCGGAACCAGACCCGAAATATAGAAGAAACAGAGAAAAGAAGAAGGAAAGGAGCCCCCACCAGACGGGGGGGTAGAGAGAGTTTTAATAAACTGGAGGAGGGCCTGCAAAACACGCCCCCGGCTTCTCCCTCCCGCACCACACGGTTTCCCATAAAGCATACAATAAAGAACACAAAATCGACCCTGTCAAAAAGGAGTAAGGAGCATTACGCATTTGGTACACTAACAATTACGCCGTGAGAGCACACAACTCCCGAGCCCGCCCGCCTAGTAGGTGACCACCTCGAAAGGGTCAGCATCATCCTTGGCCACTCTTTGCAAACCCACCCATGCATACCCCTCGTCCCAGTGCCATGTCCAATGTTACCAGGAAGAGAAGTGTCCAATAAAACTCAGGAAGCGACACACACCGGTAGGGTAGAGGGCTCTGAAGATCGACACAGTCAGCTCTAGGGAGGATCGTCTTTCCCGATGCCGAGCCAGGATTTACACTGCACACCAGGCCCAGGAAGGCGGAATCAGCCAGGGCGGGCGACCGTTGCTTGGACGTTGCCTGGGTCGTCGGAGACCGCGCACGGGACAAGGCCACCACCCCCCGCTCAGGTCCGAAACCTCCGGAACAGACCAAATCCACAGCCAGCTGATCGCACGTTAATATACTGTCCGGAGAGTCCAGGTGTGCACTATTCACAGGGGCGGCCACGACACTGTCCCCCCGTGCGCGGCGTGAGAAGTCCCAGTGTACCTGGGGATAGGCAGGCGGCAACAGTTCCGACGCTGATGTCACTCCATCGAGCTTGCTCCCCAACACCCAGGCTCCGTGAATCAGGGTGGAGTGAAGGGCACCGAGAGCCTCGAGAAGGTCACCGTACCCCAGTACAGCTCCCGGCGCTCGCTCCGCTACGCTCCTCAGAGTCGCACCCTCCCAATCCTGCTGCAACCCAGTGTACAGGATGGTGGACTCTGGCATACCAAAATGGCCGCTGGGTAGGTCCATCCCAGATCGGGACCGGGGCTCAGGCACAAGCGCCTCGGGTTCCATGGCACTGGTAACTGGGTTCCGAGGGCAGGCAAGCAATGTGTCCGGTGTGCGGTCACGGGCCACAGTCGTCCCCACCACGGACCAGCGCCCGCGAAAATCCGGGAGCAGCCCGCAAGAATCGGGACAAGTTACGGGCGGCGTCCGGGCAGCTCACCGGCGAAGGCTGAAGCAATCACCGGAGAGTCCTGTAGTTGCCACCTCAGGCACGCACACGTTCAGCTATGCTTAGTGGTAGGAGCAACCACGGCAAAGCGCAGTCCGATATTCGCACCACTCCGGCAGTCCGACCCCACCCAGTCACCAAAGGCCGTTGTTGTTGCACTGCCGCCCGGCCACGGCGTGCACTCGAGATCCCGGCTCCGGGGCTGCACAGGCCGCAAACTTCAGACGGACGTTTCTCCGGCGGTACCGCTGCCAGAAACTTCGGGGTCACACGGCCGGTTGCCGCTCGCGTTCACCAACACGGGTAGCTAGCGCAGGCTAAGGATCTCGTGCAGGATATCTGTGCGGGGTGCGGAGGTTCACGGAGCCGGGAGCCTACGCTGCCGTCCCGGTCGCCATCTTGGCTCCTCCTCCTCCTTTCATATTCTTAACTGGCTGGTTTCATGTCTGCATGAACACCTCAATGCAAATTTACCCGTGTCTGCACCATATGCAAGGTTTTAAATTCAACTGCTTCTGATCTAACTAGATGGTGTTCTAGAGTGCTGTACTTTTGTTTTGAATGGAGACAGTTAGACCGGTTGTTGTTTTTTAGAAGTCGTTGGTAAATCACATGACAGACTGCTGCTGTGGGTGAAAGTATGTTTCTTGCAGTATGCCAGAATATTGAGGTAGATGTTTGAGAATTGATAGAAAACATGTCCCTATTTTAGTATTTTTAATAGCATTAACCATATTTTCTATGACAAAATACAACAACATGGCATTCAGGTGTAATTCACACATACTTGCCAACCTTACCGCTTTAGGTACTAGACTGCCAAGTTTATAACAACCCTACCACCTAGTGATTCTTCAAGATGATCCTGCACTTTTGAATGACCCTGAAGGTCACGATGCTGCTCTCCAGGGCCTTATGCATTGAAAATTATAAAAGCTCCTACTTCTTCCGTCTATTGTTGCGGACAGCAGTTAGCTCTGTAACCTTTGGCTACAATTATCTCAGAATTAGAACAAACTCTTTCTGAAATGACAAATGCACACGACTAATACAAGTTAAATCTAGCATGTTGTAAATGTGATTTAGTTTTTTGCTTATGCAGTGCTCTCTACTAATGTATTTCCTCTCCCACAGGCCAGTGCCTGTGAGTATGGGCACATTCGTTTTTAGGTCTCGCCTGACCCAGCGCATGCGCTGGTCTGGCGAGCCTTTTTGTGAGGGCTCAAAAAATGCTACCATGGCCAGCCTAGAGCTACAGTGCATGTGCTCAGGCGTGCGCTTAGGAGCAGAGGCTGGCAAACCTCGTTGTTGGACAGGCCACATGAAGGGCTTGCTCCCTCCCCGCATGACACGGCCCAAGCCCCGGACTCCCAGGTGTTACCCACAAGAGCAACCCGCACCCCGTCTCCCGACGGAACTCCTGCCCCCGGACATCCATGTATCATGGGGCCGAACCACTACCGGCTCCCCCGGCCGGATCAGCCGCCATCTTGGACACTGCGCCACGAGGCCGCGTGGCCTCAGCTCGACCCTAACCCTGGCCTGGCCCGGCCCCGACATCCCGACACCACCATCCACCCAGGAGGTGAACGGACCACTTGGCAGGTCAATGGGAGAAAGAAGTGTCGATGGCTCTCCCCGCCAGGTGCCGATCGCCCTCCAGCTCCCCCGGGCGCTGGCTCCACCCCCTGCTGGGTGTCTGGACTCCCTCATCCCGGACCCCCCGACCTCCAAGTGCGAGGGTCTGGACATCAAAGGGCGCCAGACTTATAACTAGGGCAGCTCCAGAGCAGGAAGGCAGTTGTATCCTGGAGTCGAGAGACACCGAGAAGAACTCAGCCTTGACGGACTACTGGCGCTGCCGTAGCCCTGCCTTGTGAATTATCGTCCTGCCTGCTGGCGCTGCCGCGGCCTTCTGCATCATCCATCCTCGTCGGGACCTGCTGGCGCTGCCGCGGACCGTTGTAACGACCACCTTCATCGGGACCTGCTGGCGCTGCCGCGGACCGTGTAACGACCACCTTCATCGGGACCTGCTGGCGCTGCCGCGGACCGTGTAACGACCACCTTCACCGGGACCTGCTGGCGCTGCCGCGGCCCGTCCAAGCTAGAACACCGAGCTTGAGGATTGTGAGCTATCCACCATACCATCTCAGCTACCAGATTGGTAACCAGACTGTCCCGCTACCCCCTTTTCCCAAACCAAGAGACTAGAATCGAGGGGACCCCTGAGTCCAGACCTCCTTGTACCATTTCATCGTACCTTAAGAAATCACCTATAAAGAACGTTAAATCCTATCCTTGTGTGGTGTATATCTGTGGGGGGGAAGTTACTCATCTGTACGATCGCTGGAGACGGCTCTCCCCGGAGACCTCTCCCCTTGTCCTCGGCCGACCCTCCCGGTCCGTCTAACATTGGTGGCCAGCGGCGCGATCCGAATCAACGCGTAATCGTACAGAGAGTAGCTCACCCCACGACAAAACCACGATGTCAACCAAAGAGAGCGGATCCACCGAGAAATTCCAGATGGATAAATTGGAAGAGTATAGCCATCGTGAACTGAAACAATTCTGCATGGAACTAGGCATTGCTACCACCGGCCTGAGTACCAAAGACGATTTTAAGCACGCCATTGAGTCATGGGCAGAAACCGGGGTCGCCGGATCCCCAGACCAAAACGGTGCAGCATCGGAGAGGAACGCCACGGCTCCCGAGGAGCGAGGAATGGGCCTCTCGCAGGAAGAGATCCAAGAAAGAGAAAAAAACAGATTACATGAGTTAGAAATGGCACGACTCAAAATGGACTTTGAACTAAAATTAGCCGAGCAAAAACTGAACCTAGAACATCTGCGGCTCCGAGAAGAACGGGAGGAAAAACAGAGGCAGAGAGAGCTCGAAGAAAAAAGACTGACATTCGAACACGAGCGCAAACTGGCAGAAATAGAACTACGGAAGCAGAACAAAGAACCGGAGGTGCCCGAGCGACCGCGCACCCCGGGAGCGACAGAAAAGAAAGTCCACATCCCCAAGGATGTTGTCCGAGAGTATGTCCGAGAGGACGACATACAACAGTGGTTCAAGGCCTACGAGATCGCCATGACCTCCCACCGGATCGATCGAAGTGACTGGGGAGCTGGCCTATGGGGGAGGTTCGTCAACGAAGGCCGCGATGCCCTACTGCAGCTCCCAGACCATCAGATGTCATCCTATGACCACATGAAGGCTGCCCTCCTCACCCGATATGGGCTCACACCCGAAATGTACCGCAAGAGGTTTCGGGACTGCACCCGGATCCCGGGTACAACGTGGGTGGAATATGTCAACTATTTCAGCCGAGCCTTCGAGGGTTGGATCAAGGGAAGCCACGTAACGACCTACGAGCAACTTTTTAATCTCAAGGTGTGGGAGCACCTGTCTAACAACTGCTTCGTCGAGCTCAGGCAGCACCTCCTCGACAGTAAATTAACTGACCCACGGCAACTCGCCGCCGAAGCTGACCGGTGGGAAAGCACCCGAGTGGGCCGGAGAGGGCCACACGAGCAGAACCGGAACAACCAAGGTCAGCACCGTCCCCGAGGAGGAGGAGGAGGCCAGGGGCGAGGGAGAGACACCGTCCCGGCCGCTTCCGCTGCCAGCACCCCGCCCCCAGCCAGCCGGGGGAACCCCCCCGATGCGCCCGGGGTTCCGAGCCAACGTCACGTGTCACCGATGCCAGCGAGTCGGCCACTACGCCAATGACCCGAACTGTCCACAGAACCAAACTCCAAAACCCCGCCAGGTAGCTGCCGCCGCCCTGGGGGGAGAACAAATCTCCGAAGAACAAGAAGAATACAAGCAGGCACAACAAGAGTGGGAACCGGCCGCCATGGTTCTAGCGTGCCTAGGGGGAAAAGACATGGTCCCGCGGGCCCCCCTACCCGCCAACACCAAGAAATATAGCCAGTGGGTAAACATTAATGGGCGCCGGGCCGAAGCCCTACGTGACACAGGGGCCAGTGTGACGGCCGTCCGCTGTCACCTGGTAAAACCCGAGCAGATCCTGCCGAACATTCTCTGCCCCGTCCGCTCAGCCGACAATTCCGAGAGTCTATGTCGGATGGCCTGCGTCCCCTTCGAATGGGGAGGGGTCTCCGGCATGTTGAAGGTGACGGTCCGGGATGATGCCCCCGTGGACTGTCTCCTGGGGAATGATCTTGAGAGTTCCCCGTGGGCCGCCGTCGAAAGAAGAGAGCACCTGGGGATGCTGGGCCTCCCGGACTGGGCGTGCGTAACCACCCGGTCCATGGCCGCCCGTGCCATCCCCCGACCAGAAGAACCAGAATGGCCTGCACCTCCTCCCCCGATCGCTCCAGTAGAGGACACCGACTATACCGACCCCCCAGAGCAAACCCCCGAAGGGGTCGCCCAGCCCCAGGACCTTCCCGGCCTGGCTCAGTGGCGTCAAGAAGGGGGGCCCACCCAGGAACAGTTCCGCCAGGAGCAGAAGGCCTGTCCCTCAAGGGATCGCCCAGAGCGCAGGGGACTCCACCGGAGCCCATTGGGTCTATTGGGATAACGACCTGCTATACAGTGAACAGAGAATCGCGGAGTTAGGGGCCAGTCGAGTGCTGGTGGTGCCCCTCCGTTTCAGAGACTTCCTGCTAAATTTGGCCCACGATGTCCCTCTGGCTGGACACCTGGGCCAGGACAAAACCTACAGTCGCCTGGTGACCCACTTTTTCTGGCCGAGGATGCAAAACGACGTCCTCAACCACTGCCGGTCCTGCCCCACATGCCAGGCCAGCGGGAAGAGCGGCCGCAAGCTCAAAGCACCTCTGCAACCCTTCCCAGTTGTCACCACCCCGTTCGAGAGGGTGGGAATAGACATTGTGGGGCCCCTGGACCCCCGCACAGCACAAGGACATCGGTTCATCCTGGTACTGGTGGACCACGCCACCCGCTACCCCGAGGCTGTGCCCCTGCGAACTGTAACAGCTCCGGTGGTCGGCCGGGCCTTAATGGGAATCTTCTCCCGGGTGGGCTTCCCCCGAGAAGTCGTCAGCGACCGAGGCACAAACTTTATCTCGAAATATATGAAGTCCCTCTGGCAACAGTGCGGGGTCACCTACCGATTCACGACCCCCTATCATCCTCAAGGAAACGGACTAGTTGAGCGATTCAACCGCACGCTCAAGGGAATGATGGGGGGATTGGAAGAGCCCCTCCGTCGCCAGTGGGATGTACTACTTCCGTGCCTCCTCTTGCCTATCGAGAAGTTCCCCAGAAGTCCCTCGGTTTTAGCCCTTTCGAACTCTTGTACGGGCACCCTGTGCGAGGGCCCCTCAGCCTAGTCAAAGAAGGTTGGGAGATGGCCCCCCTAAAGACCCCTCCAGACGTCTTCAAGTACCTCCTGGCACTACGCAATCAGACCCGGCGATTCAGGGAAATGGCAAAAGCGAATCTTGAGGCCAGTCAGGAGGACATGAAAAAATGGTACGATCAAAATGCCTCCTCCGTCGAATTCGAACCTGGTCAACAAGTGTGGGTGATGTCCCCCACCGAACCATGTGCCTTGCAGGACAAGTGGACGGGGCCCTTCAAAGTGGTCGAACGCAAGAGCCCCGTCACCTATCTCATCGATATGGAGTCTCCCCGGAACCCCCTCCGGGTCCTCCACACCAACAGACTCAAACCCCACTTTGTGCGCTCGGAACTCAGCCTCCTGATGGCTACAGACAGTGGGGCAGAAGAAGACTCCGAGCCTCTCCCTGATCTCCTGAAGACTCAGGAGAAAGACGGTTCCGTGGACGGGGTCCGGCTCTCCGATGCCCTCACCTCAGAGCAACGCCAAGGCTGCCGGGACCTCCTGCTGCAGTTTGCTACTCTGTTTTCTCTCACCCCAGGGGTCACCCCCTGGTGCTTGCACGACGTGGACACGGGGGACAGTCCCCCTATCAGACACCGGGCATACCGCGTACCAGATCGGGTGCGGGCCTGCATCCAAGAGGAAGTGTCCAAGATGCTCACGCTCGGGGTCATCGAGCCCTCGGACAGCCCCTGGGCCAGCCCGGTCGTGCTGGTCCCCAAAGCCGCTGCCCCCGGCACCACTCCTGAACTCCGATTCTGCGTCGACTATCGGGGCTTGAATGCTGTCACTAGGACCGACGCTCATCCCATCCCCGAGCAGATGAATTGATCGACCGCATGGGGGCTGCCCGCTACCTCAGCATCTTCGACCTGACAGCGGGCTACTGGCAGATCGGTCTCACACCCCGTGCCCAAGAACGGTCCGCCTTTTCTACCCCCGATGGCCACTACCACTTCAAGGTCATGCCCTTCGGCATGAAGAATGCCCCAGCTACTTTTCAGCGACTAGTGAACCAGGTCTTGGCGGGGCTCGAAGAGTTCAGCGCCGCCTACCTGGACGATATCGCTGTGTACAGCCACCACTGGTCCGACCACCTCCACCACCTCCGAGAGGTCCTGCAAGCCCTCCAGCGGGCCGGCCTCACAATCAAGGCCGGCAAGTGCCAAATTGGTCAGGGGTCCGTGACCTACCTCGGACACCAGGTGGGAAGCGGTCTGGTGGCCCCTCTGCAACTTAAAATCGCTGCCATCCAGTCCTGGCAACCCCCAGTCACGCAGACCGAGGTCCGAGCCTTCTTGGGACTCACCGGCTACTACCGGCGGTTCGTGAGGGACTATGGCAGCATTGTGGGGCCCCTCACGGGTCTCACGTCCAAAAACCACCCGAAGAAGATTAACTGGACCCCCGACTGTCAAGCGGCCTTCGAGAAGCTGAAAGCCGCCCTGTGCACCGCCCCTGTGCTCCAGGCCCCCGATTACAGTCGGGAATTCATTGTGCAAACGGACGCCTCCGACCACGGCATCGGGGCGGTTCTCTCCCAGCTGAACCCCGAGGGTCTTGATCAGCCGGTGGCCTTCATCAGCAGACGCCTCCTGGCCCGAGAACAGCGCTGGAGCACAATCGAGAGGGAGGCCTTCGCAGTGGTGTGGGCCCTCAAAAAGCTCCGGCCCTATCTCTTCGGTACCCACTTCCGGGTGCAAACCGATCATCGACCCCTGCAGTGGCTAATACAGATGCGGGGGGAAAACCCAAAACTATTGCGCTGGTCCATCTCCCTGCATGGACAAAACAAAACCACACATACACAACCACAACCACACATACAACCACAACCACACATATAACCACACACACAACCACACACACACACACAACCACACACACACAACCACACACATACACACAACCACACACACACACAACCACACCCACAATCACATACACAACAACCACACACACAACCACACACACACCCACACAACCACACACACACGTACAACCACACAACCACACCCACAACCACATACACACACAACCACACACACACAACCACACAACCACACACACAACCACACACACAACCACACACACAACCACACAAAACCACACCCAACCACACACAAACACACACAACCATACGCACATACACACAAACAACCACACACACACAACCACACCCACAACCACACACACACACAACCACACCCAACCACACCCACAACCACACACACACACAACCACACACACACAACCACACACACACAACCACAACCACACACACAACCACACACACAACACACACAGCCACACACACAACCACACACACAACCACACACACAACCACACACAAAACCACACACACACAACCACACACACACAACCACACATGACCACACACACACAACCACACACACAACACAACCACACACGACACACACAATCACACACACACAACCACACACAACACACACAACCACACACACAACCACACACACACAACCACACACACACAACCACACACACAACCAGATACACACAGAACCACACACACACACAACCACACACACACAACAACACACACAACCACACCCAACCACACCCAACCATACATCCACACACACACACCCACAACCGCACCCACAACCACACACACAACCACACACACACCACACACAACCACAACCACACACACAACTACACACACAACCACAACCACACACACAACCACACGCACAACCACACACAAACAAAACCACAACCACACATACACAACCACAACCACACATACAACCACAACCACACATACAACCACACACACAACCACACACACACAACCACACACACACAACCACACACATACACACAACCACACACACACACACAACCACACCCACAATCACATACACAACAACCACACACACAACCACACACCCACCCACACAACCACACACACACGTACAACCACACAACCACACCCACAACCACATACACACACAACCACACACACACAACCACACAACCACACACACAACCACACACACAACCACACACACAACCACACACACAACCACACAAAACCACACCCAACCACACACAAACACACACAACCATACGCACATACACACAAACAACCACACACACACAACCACACCCACAACCATACCCACAACCACACACACACACAACCACACCCAAGCACACCCACAACCACACACACACACAACCACACACACACACACAACCACACACACACAACCACAACCACACACACAACCACACACACAACACACACAGCCACACACACAACCACACACACAACCACATACACAACCACACACAAAACCACACACACAACCACACACACAACACAACCACACACGACACACACAATCACACACACACACACACACAACCACACACAACACACACAACCACACACACAACCACACACACACACAACCACACACACACAACCACACACACAACCAGACACACACAGAACCACACACACACACACACAACCACACACACACACAACAACACACACAACCACACCCAACCACACCCAACCACACATCCACACACACACACCCACAACCGCACCCACAACCACACACACAACCACACACACACCACACACAACCACACACATAACCACACACACAGCCACACACACAACCACACACACAACCACACACACAACAACCACACACACAACCACACACACACGTACAACCACACACCCACACCCACAACCGCACAACCACACAACCACTACACACAACCACACACACAACCACAACCACACACACAACCACACAAAACCACACCCAACCACACAAACAAACACACACAACCATACACACAAACAACCACACACACACAACCACACACACAACCACACCCACAACCACACACACACAACCACACACAACCACACACACAACCACACCCACAACCACACACACACACAACCACACACACACACAACCACACTCACATAACCACAACTCACACACACACACACAACCACACACACAACACACACAGCCACACACACAACCACACACACAACCACACACACACACAACCACACACACAACCACACACACAGCCACACACACAACCACACACAAAACCACACACACACAACCACACACACAACCACACATGACCACACACACAACCACACACAACACAATCACACACAACACACACAACCACACACACAACCACACACACAACCACACACACACACAACCACACACACAACCAGACACACACAGAACCACACACACACACACAACCACACACACACAACCACACACACAACCACACTCAACCACACCCAACAACACATCCACACACACACCCACAACCGCACCCACACCCTCAACCACACCCACAACCACACACACACAACCACACACACACCACACACAACCACACACATAACCACACACACAGCCACACACACAACCACACACACAACCACACCAAGCATTGGCATAGCAAATAGTTCTCGCCTTTGGGACCTTATAAGTGTTTAGTCACGCAACAGTTGATGTGTTTGCACCAAGGATATTGTGCTGCATAACTAAATACTTAGAAGGACCCAAAGCGAGCCCTATTGGCTATGCCAATGCTTGTTTGAGTTTACTGCCAGAGAAAGGTCGACACATCTGAGCAGCCAATTAAGGGCATGCTCTGATGTGTTCTCAACATATAATTAAAAAAAGTCTGACTTGGTGTGTGTCGGTCAGGATGCCTTAGTGCTCATGTTACTGTGTGGCTGTCTGCTCCTGGGATTTACTGAGCAGTAAATGTGATGAAAAAGGCTGCAACGAAGATGAGTGTGCACACAGTTTGTACTATTTTTTTAGAGCCAGAGGTGACCAGTGCTCTTTAAGCAGAAAAGTGTTGGTCACACTTTTGCAATATTGTAAAATAGCTTAGAGGATTAATATGCTGGTTGTCGAGCTATGTTGTAACTTGCAGGTCACAAAATTGTATCCTGGTAAGATTTCTCAGTGACTTCATGTGCTTTTCTGTGGTGTTCATCTGCCCAAAGGGTGTGTGCAAAATATTTTTCAGTTATACCATAATTAATACTAATAAAGAAGAAACTCAAAAATGAGGGATACAATACCAACTGCATGCTCATTAACTGCAGATCGGCCACCAAACATGCTACAGAACTGGCAGAGACCATCCTTACCCACGACATAGACATCACATTCATCATCGAAACCTGGCTAAACAAGTTCTCTTTCCCAATCATAGGTATGCTTGTGCCCCCGGGATCGCAATCATCCATAAAGACAGAGAAAACCAACGTGGAGAAGGTATAGCAATCATACACAAAAACAACATCACCCTGACAGAAACTGTGGCCCTCAAATATAACTCTTTCGAATGTCTCACTGCCACTATTAAGACGAATAACAACAAAACACTACTCTGTCATCTCTACCATCTGCCAGGAAACACCTCCTCATTCGGAGAACACCTCTCCGACATGATAACTTAGTGCTCACTCCGTGACTTCAACAACATAATTCTAGGCGACCTCAATCTACACTGGAATGAGAAAAATAACTCGCTAATCCAAACCTTAAACGATCTCCTAATCAACAACAACCTCACCCAACACTGCACAGAGATAACCCACAACACAGGCTCAATCCTGGATGCCATTATCGCACAAGCAGATATAGTCTCTCTTGACCTCACCTTGCCTGTTGACTGGTCTGATCACCATATCATTCTATTCCACATCAACCAAACAATCCAATGCCAGTCCGGTACGCAAGACCCCCCCTGCTGGGCGAGAAATCTAAGTCAGATTCCCCTTGCAGACCTGGACACCACTATGACTTCCATTATGGACCAAGTAGCCCCCCTGAAACTAAAAAGAGGCAGGAACATACCATCTAGATCATGGTTCAACACAGACATAAACTCTGAAAGAAGAGAACTGAGCGGCAGAAAGAATCTGGCAGAACAAACCCACACTATCATTCGAGCCAGACTCAAATCAGTACGCGGGAAATATAAAAACACATAAAGAACGAAAAAACTTCCTTCTTTTCTAATGCCCTTGGCAATGCAAAAAACAGGTCCAAAGAACTCTTTAATCTCATCAGGCAACAAACTTCCAAGCCCCCCTCGACCCCTGCTACGGACTCTAAAGACCTCTGTGATAGTTTTGCCAATTTCTTCAATGACAAAGTCACCTAGATAGAACTCTCCTTGAACGCACACCACAGTCCCCCTGGCAGTAAATCACCCCCAGGGACAGAAGATATCACACCTAAGCTCCCCCCTAACCTATGGAATTCTTTCAACTCCCATCTCCGAAGGTCATCAAAATGATCTCCAGCGCCGAACCCTCAACACACGTCCTGGATCCCATTCCTGCCCAACTGGCCCAAAAACTCAATCTCTCCCTAGCACCACACTGGACCAGGATCTTAAACAGTTCCCTGACTACTGGAGTCATGCCTGATTGTCTCAAAACCGGCCAAGTCACACCTCTACTGAAACAAGCATTGGCATAGCCAATAGGTCTCGCCTTTGGGGCCTTACAAGTATTTAGTTATGCAGCACAATATCCTTGGTGCAACAATATTAACTTTTGCATGGCTAAACACTTATAAGGTCCCAAAGGCGAGACCTATTGGCTATGCCAATGCTTGTTTGTTGACTGCCATTTTTAAGTACTAAAAAGCATAGATAGATAGATAGATAAATAGATAGATAGATAGACAGACAGACAGACAGACAGACAGCTAGATAGATAGATAGATAGATAGATAGATAGATAGATAGATAGATAGATAGATAGATAGATAGATAGATAGATAGATAGATAGATAGATAGATAGATAGATAGATAGATAGATAGATACTACTAACACAGGCACAAACAGAAACGTGCGCTGAAATAGAGAGGAGTACGGAACAACATTGATATACTGCACACTCTTAGCATACACGCACCCACACGCAGCACCTATCTATAGAGATGTAGAGAAGACTGAAATATTCACAGTCCAGCTAGAGGAAAGGAGAAGAAGACTGAGCAAAGCAGGGGGATAAATAGGGTGAGAGGTAGAGGAAGAGAAGACAGAAAAAGAACAGAGAGTGCTGGAGAGAAAAGGAAAGACAAATAAAGAGGGAGTAGAAAGGAGGAGGAACTAGAGAAAGAAAATGGGAGATAAAAAGAAGAGAAAGATAGAGAAAAAGAACAAGGGGAAATAAAATAGAATGTGCAAGTGATAGAAAGATAAAAAAGAGGAGAGAGGAGAAAAAGGAGAAAAAAGAGGACAGCGAAAGGTTAGAGAGGAAGATAAATTGAAAGGATGGAAAAGAAAAACGAGAGAGAGAGCGAGAGAGAATGAAAGAGAAAGAAAAAAGTGAAGTAGTGACAATTATGCAGAGAGGAAGAGCAGGGAAGGGAGAAGAAATAGAGAGAATATGAACAGATTGCGGGAGGGAAAATGAGATGGGGAGGAAAGAGAGGGAAAGAAAGGAAGAATAAATCAGAGAAGGAAACTGAGAGATACAATGATTGAGAGAAAGACAAAAAGAATGTGGGAAAATAAAAAGATGGGTCTGATGGGACCAGGGCAGCAGCAGTGAAGAAGACCCCAGACCAAGTCTGCATCTTGTCCACATATGTTCTGCAGACATCCAAAGTAGACCATCTCCCTTGGACCTGTGATGAATGTGCAGGGTAACTTCGGCGGAAAAGCGCCTAGAGTCCATTCATTGACCTCAACCTCTGGAGAATTTCCCCATTTGCCAAACACAGGAGTCGCAGTGCTCCTTTTGGCTAAAGACACTTATTGACGCTGTGCCCCCAGATTTATCAGCACACTGAACAGCATTTGTGAAAACAATACTTAATACAGCGGTTTCACCTAAAGTATTGCACATAGAATATTTGCATTTACACTTACGTACAATCATAATTGGCCCACATTTGATTCAAGTTGGAAAGATGAATAGCTGAGTCGGGCGGCTCGAATTCAGACCTGCAAGCTGCAAATGCGCCGTCATCGCTTCATCTAGCCTTCAATCCACTGTGCTATCCTACTGGCACATGTGCAGCTGTAGGAATGTTCTAAGCATCCGGCCACAGAACTTTCTGCACTCTCCCGTCCTCGCGCTGAGTGGACCCCTTGGGTAGGGTGAGCATCGCGCTTGTGCCGAAGGAGCTATTTTGTCCCTCTGTCCGCTCTGCTCTGTGACCTCCCATGAGGCGAAGACCATGCTGCGGCTCGAAGGCAGCGGGTGGTCCTCGGGGCGCTGGGTGCTCCTCTGGCTGGAGTCAACCCTGCTGCTGCTGCCTGGGGAGGGTTCGCAGCTGGGCAGCACCAGGTCTAAGGACAATTCCATCAAGGCTATCCTGATGGGGCACACCCCCACCCCGGCTGTCTCCAACAGAACCACTGGCGTCTTACACAGAGCCACGCACAAGAAGGGCAAGAGCCACGGCCAGGTAGGTGAACCACTGTCACCGCCCTGCCGTGGAATGCAGGCTACTGCCGTAGAAGCAATTCACTGCAGCACTGTGAAACCTCCAGTGTGATAGCAGGCGCTATATAGAAAACAAAAGTTGTCATTATTAACAACTTGTGTAATATTAGTTGCGTGGTAGTGGTTGTACTACGAAAAGAGCAGCAGAAGTACCAGTAACTGCAGTAATAGTAGTAGTCGTATGTAGTAGTCATACAATTAGGAGTAGTAATATTAACAGTAGTAATGGTGTCAGCGAAATCGGCAACAGAAAAATAGTAGCGCTAAATGTAAAAATAGTAACACTAATGACAGTAGTAGTAAAACAATAGTAGTGGCCCAAGTTCTTATGGTCATATTAACAGTAGTAGCGGTGCCAGTTGCAGTAGTGACAGAAGAAAACAAGCGCGCGTGCTTCGCGCTGGCAGCAGGAGGAGGGTAGAGAGGAGGGGGCCTGCACCTGTTTCCCTTGCGGGAGCGAGCAGGAACCATATGTTAATTAAAACCAGATGGTTTTAAAGCTCCCTCCAGCAAGGGAATCGCCAAACATGCACGCGTTTCCAGTGAAAGCAATGCAACGGCTGCAAGTTTTTGCCTGAAAAAGTGATTCGATTGCTAAAGGTCTTTTTCCTAAGCAACGCATGCGCGCTGTGTAGGCGAGACCTAAAAAACGGTCTCTGACACTAATGATCTGAACAACTACAGACCCGTCTCCAATCTCCCTCTCCTAGCGAAAATCCTGGAAAGATGTGTTCTCCTCCAACTTACTCAACACCTGGACAACACCAACCTTCTAGACCCCTACCAATCGGGTTTCAGAAAAGGCTGCAGCACAGAAACAGCGCTCCTAAATGTAATTGATGATCTGCACAAATCTGTTGATATGGGCCAATGTTGCCTACTTATACTCCTGGACCTATGGGCAGCCTTTGACACGGTCGACCACAAACTACTCATTAAGGCACTGCAAGAAAGGGTTGGAGCGGAGGAGGTGGTCTTACAGTGGTTCGCCTCTTTTCTACAGAACCGCACCCAAAGAATAAAAATCAGAAACTTCACGTCGGCCCTACTCCCCATTAGCAGGGGTGTCCTCCAAGGATCCGTACTCTCGCTGCAACTCTTCAACATCTATATGGAACCCCTCACCACAATACAAAAAAAAAAAAATCATTCCCTTCCACCTATATGCAGACGATACCCAGATCTATCTGGAAACCTCATCCATGGAAGACATTCAGAGACTGAACGAAACTCTAAAAGAAGTCCAACACTGGTTATCACGCAACCACCTAAAACTAAACCAAGACAAGACTGAATTCCTCCTCATCTCCAACAAGGAGAAGGTCCCCCAAATCATAGAATGCCTTAAAGCTATTGATGCTCTCAACTACAACCCCACCCTAGCCGATGCTGTAAAATCGCTGGGAATCCCTCTGGACCCTAAATTAGACATGAACAAACGCATCAAGAATGACGCAAAGAGCGCCTTCCTCAACCTTAAACTACTCAATAAAATAAAACTCTGCATTCCCCCGAACGACTCAATCCACTCAATCCCTGGTGCTGTCCAGACTGGACTTTGGGAATGCAACCCTCACAGGATCAGCAAAATCTCATCTAGCTCCGCTCAGAGCAACTTTGAACGCAGCAGCCAGAAATATGAACATATCGCCCCAGCACTCAGAGAGCTCAAATGGCTCCCAATCGAAATGCGTGCCAACTTCAGAACTACCTGCTTCACCCACAAAGTGCTGCAACCTGGCATCCCGGAAACCCGCATACCTGGCCTCCAAACTCCAGAAGGCCGGTCAGACAAGAAGCCTAAGGAGTACAAAGACCTTACTCCTTATCCCTCTGAAAACTCGCAAACAAAAAACCGCATCTCGTTCCTTCGCAGGAAATGCGCCCAAAATCTGGAACTCCATTCCAGTCCATATCAGGACTAACCCCTCCTACTTAAATTTCAAAAGGCAGCTCAAAGACTTCCTCCTCATGTGATCTCTCCCGAATGGATAGTAACAGCCTAATCACAGGAGCCTTCCCACAACAGCACACAGACACCTTGACATTAAGACCTCTACCTCACTTTCCTCAGGACTACCTCCTCTAAGCCCCCCCTACCGGATCCAATCCTGTCATAAGTCACTGTACTTTTACGACGGCACTACGTGAAGTGACATGAGACAATGTACAGACTACTGTGATAATATATCTCACGAATGTCACTGTGATCTCTATGACGAGACTATGCAATGCGTCTTGAGGCACTGTACATATTACCGTGTTAATGTATCATCTGAATGTTAAGGCTGTAAAGCGGTCCGATACCTCCGGGTCTGGCTAGCGCTATATAAACTCTTGAATAAATAAATAAAAAATAATAAGTGGTTTTAAAACTTGAAAAATCCTATCTCTTTTTGGTCTGAGAATGTTTGCATTTATGCTGACATTTGTCATGAATGTACAGAGATAGCTCTCTAGCTGTTAATTAAAACTCTGGTGTAGTAGAAGTATGTTTTAATCAGCATGTCAGCCATTTTCTCTCATATTTGAGGAATGTATTTGAAAATGTAGCCACCTTTACATTTCTGGAGCTCTTATCATAATCAATCAACAGCGAATCAGCATTTTTCACAAGGTGAAATCATCTTAAAACTCTGAACAATTGCTAAAAGTAATATGGCACCACCAACAAATGACTAAAATCTGTTTTCAGTCTTTCTGTGTGCATTTTTTGTGTCCCTCAAAAGCAGTCACCCACTACAATGGATTTCAATGGCACAAAAATTGCAGAGCCTTATTGTTAGAAATTGGGTTGGTAGTTGACTGGTTTATGAACCCTAGGCAAGCACCAACCACATTCCTAGTCAGGGTAAGAGGCAGGCAACCCTAAATTAGCCTGTGCACCACCTATGGCAGCTTGACACAGAGCTGTCAGGCTTAGCTTTGGTGTCAATGTGTAAAGAATTTGTGCAACACTTCAAGCAGTAAATCAGTGAACACACCACACAAAAAGATTCCACACCAGAGTAGAAAAATATATCTTAAAATAATAAATAAAACTAGACCAAAACAACAAAAATGCAATAAGTAGAACATGAGATATTGAATTTTGAAGTTTATGGACAAAAATAATGCCTAAAAACAAAAAGTGCAGGTTGGGAAATCTGGTTGTGCCAGACTGGGGCAAAATCAAAGGTTCAGTCCGACCACATTGGAGCACTGGACGGCAACAGGGATCCAGTTAGGCCTGGTTACCCAAAGTACCTTAATTCTGGTTGTGGAGTGATGTGCGGATCTGTGTTGAAGATGCGTTGCGCAGCAGAGGCAATGCGTCGGTTTCGAGAAGCGACGAGGCTGCAGTTCGAGGTCCGGATGTATCAAGAATTCTTTTGTCTGGGCTTGCAGTGCGAAGGCCAGTGTCAAGGATGCGAGGCACAGTGGAGACGATGCGTCGGTTTCCAAAATAATAATAGCCATTTCTAGAGCGCACGGCTACCTCAGAAGTGGTGTCCCGGCGCTAATTGCAGACTAGTGAAAGATTTGAGCCGGCCTTTATGACTGGATAAAGAGCCAGATTTTTTAACGCTTTCCTAAATTCAGGTTCTGTTTCAAACAGGTGGATGTGGGCCAGCAAAGAGTTCCCCAGTTTCGATGTTTTGACCAAGAAGGACCTGCCCCCTTGCCGGGCTTTGAAAGAGCCTGGAAACTGAAGGTATATCAGGTGGTTGGATCTCATATTGTATATTAGAATTATAATATTATATCTGATTATATAGCTGCAGCCTCTGACTGAGATTACCAGGGCCTAAGTCTCAGGTGGCTCTAAAAGCCAGGATCAAAGACTTGATCTCCATCCTTCTGGTAACCGGAGGCCAATGGAGCTGACTCAGATGAGGAGAGATATGATATCAAAGAGGTACCCACCGAATCAGTTTTGCCACAGCATTCTGAGTTATCTGTAGCCTGCGGGATAGGTATGCAGGTAACCCCAAATAAAGGCTATTGGCGTAGTCCAGCCATGAGGTCACCAGAGCATCTCATGCATTCCTCTGGCAGAAAGTCTATGAATTTCCTAATGGCTCTTAATTTCCAAAAGCACATCGAAGGAAGGTGACGCACCTGTGTCTTAAAAAAAAGGTCTTTTGTCGAGTCTGATTCCCAGCTTTGTAGGTGATCCCACAGTATTTGGTGGTGGATTCAGCTCTGTAGGCCCACAAAGGTTTGATGGACGGCGTGATCCCTGACTGAAAAACAAGACTTTCGTCTTCTCAGCATTTAGTTTTAGACAATTCTCATTCATCCATACGGAGATGTTTTCTGGCATTCCTTGAAATGATGAAAGGCCGCCACCGAATGTTCTTTAAAAGAACACCAGCTTTATGTCATCTGCATAGGAAACCACCTTCATGCCCCATGACTCAACAACAGTAGCAAGTGGGGCGAGGTAGATATTGAACAACAGCGGGTTCAGCGCAGAACCCTGAGGCACCCCGCATACTAGAGGTTTCTGTGAAGAGAAAAATGGTCGCAGCAACAGCTGCTGCAAACTGTTCTCCAGAAATGACTGGAGCCAGGACAAAGCTGTTCCCTGCACACCTGCTTGATTCAGTCTCCTGAGCAAAATCGGGTGTGCGACCGTATTGAATGCTGCCGACAAGTCTAGTAGTACTAGCATCGCAGAAGCGCCTCAGTTCACAGACTCTTGCACAGATTTGGAAACTTCAAGAAGCGCAGTCTCCGTGCCGTAACCAGCTCTGATACCCTATTGTGAATCATGTAGGAGGCCGTTAGTTTATAACAATTCTGCCAATTGCTTCTGAACCGCCTTCTCCAGAATTTTTGCCGGAGCTGCCAGCAACGAAATAGGTCTAAAATTACTGAGCAACGAAGTGTCGGCCTCCGGCTTCTTTAACAATAGCAGCAGGAATGCTTGTTTCTATGCAGCAGGGTAAATACCAGATTTCAAGGAGAAGTTCCAAATCTGATTTAATATGGGATTTAGCCAAGGGGCCAGCATTCTGAAGAACCATACAGGGAAAGGATTTCCAGGGGAACCTGACTTGCACTTAGCAAGCTACCTTAGTAACTCCTCGGTTGTGGGAGAAATTCTGACAAGGCACTGAGGGAATCCAGGGTCAGTGTTCGCAAGTGAGTCGGGGGTTGTGCCTCTAAGGAAAAGGCAGAATAAATGTTCTGAATCTTTTCCTCGAAGAAGTCCGATAGGCGTGAGCAAAGAGCACAAGAGGCCAAAAATGAGCTATCTATCGCTGTAGGATTAGTAAACATTTTCACCATCTTAAAGATTTCTTTGGTGGAGTTCTTAATGTAAGTTGCAAAGTATTCCCTCATCTTGCTACGCTTTAGCCTGTGAACGTTTTTCAAAACCTCTCTACAGAGGCCTTTTGCTGCAGGACGGTAAGACTTTCTCCCGGACCGTTCAAGTTTCTTACAAAGGCTCTTCTCTGTTCTTAGTTCAGTAGAGAACCAAGGGAATGAAGGTTTAAGTCTAATAAATGTAGCTGGCCTAAGCAGAGCGACTGGGTCTAAAGCAGTCATAACACACAAATTAAAGCAGGAAGAATCACTATCAGGATTGCCTGTAAGCTGTGGTATAGCTTTTTGAAGTGCAGCACCCAAAGCCTCTTTGGTGACTTTCCTCCAATTTCTCCTAATAGGCTTATTAGTCCCGAGTATTGGTGGCCTAAATGCTAAACTAAGAGTAAAAGGTACTAAAAGTGGTCCGACCAGGTCACACATAAAGGAGATCCCACTCTAAGATTATGGTTATTTGAAAAAATCAAATCAAGCATATGCCCTGCTGTATGGGTAGGCGTGGTAACCAGTTGCAAAATATTAAGGCCTTCTATGGTTTAGAGAAACTGGGTTGCCTGGGAGCAGCTTTCATCATCGGCATGTACATTTAAATCTCCAAGAACTGTTAGATTAGCATATTGTAAAGATAGTTGAGCATTAGTATCGCAAAGCTCTAAGAAGAGGCCAAATGGGCAGTCTGTAGGCCTGTGTGATAACAGCTCGGCCAAGGAGGATGACAATGAGATTCTGACACAGAAGGTCATAGCCTTGGTGTACCCGATAGGGCCCAGTCTCCCGGTGGTGATTTCCCAATCGTCCCTCAGGATAACTGCAACACCGCCACCCACCCTATTACAGCTGCAATTAGTACAGACTATCCAAAAATGGAGGCAACAGCAAGCATCAGATCGAGATTAGTACCCTCCCTCAACCAGGTTTCAGGTAGGAACATAAGATCCCAGGAATTGACAACTAGGGAAAGCCAGGTGTCATCTGCATATTTCAGAAGAGATCTACAGTTAACCAAGCAGGCTCTGATTTCCAAACGATCAGCAGCGGGGGACCTGAGGGGGCAATATGTCCTTCATCCCGCCCAAAACCTACATCTATCTTAAAGTTGCATGCACTACAGCAATACTTGCTGTCCTCCGTCCCCAGATCCAGTCTGGCCTTACCAGAGCAGACATCGTTATTCTTATTTATAATCCGGAGCCAGTCTTTAGAGCAAGTAATGTGCAGGGAGCTGGAAATTTGGGCTGCATGACTGGCGCTGGCCGCGATCTCGACGCGGCGGGTGCAGTCGGGCTTGCCTTTGGCACGCCAGTAGCATGCTCGCGTCTGCGTCACAGCTCCCATTAAATAGGAGCTAGGGCAGGCAGGTAAAACAACTAGACCGCCAACTCTGCAAGATGGCACCTTGCCTATGTCCCAAAAGGGACGTGTAAAAATGGTGGTTCCCTCAGGATAGGAACTAGAGAAGCAGAAGCCCGGTCCTCCCCGAAAGGTAAGGGAAAAGCCGTCACACAGTGCCCTTAATAACAATTTTAAAAGAATAAAACCAGTCCTGCACCCTGCAACACACAGCAAAGCAGAAGACACAATTATTTAAAAAACAAAGTTCATGCATAAATTAAAAATGGAGTTTATCCGTATGTAGCAGCAGGTCAAATAATAAACAGAACAGTAAGGAGCTCAGAAAAATTAAAGCACCCACCTCAACTTAGCCCCCGAGAGTCTGCAGTTCTGATAAGCGGTGAAGCTGCGATGCGGAGGTTTAACATCATCGTTGAGGCTGCCATCGATGAGGAATGCGAGGAGCTTGTGCTGAGAAAAGCGTCGTGCGCTGGCGGTTCTGAAGGCGATGTGGTGGATGCAAGATGCAGCAGCGATGCAACTTTTTTGCGACGGGTCCAGTCCACGCAACAGAGACGATGCGTCGTTTCTGCTTGATGATGCACTGCTCAGCCAAAGAGATGTGTTGGTTCTGCTCGGGGATGCATTGGTCAGCAGAGGATGCATCAGTTCCGCTGTAGAATCATCTTAGGCCCACTTCCAAGGGTCCAGGACTAGGGCGGCACCACTTGGCAGGGTAGACTCACAGATTGCAGGTTCTTAGGTGTAGAAGCAGGTTGGTTGAAAGTCTTTTATGTCCCTGAAACTTCAGTTCAGGAAGACTGCTAGCCAGCCCTTGGAGTCACTCTGGATTCAAGTGATGCATGGCCAGTCCCCTCACCCAAGCATGCAGGCGGCAGGTCAACACAGCAAGGCAGGAGAACAGCAAAACAGCAGTCAGGTAGAGTGGCAGTCCTTTCAGCAGCACAGCAGTCCTTCCTCCTGGCAGAGTCTTCACAGATCCAGAAGTATACTGAAGTTCTGGTGTCAGAGGTCCAGTACTTATACCCAGTGGTATGAAGTGGGGAAGACTTCAAAAACAGGACTTTGTAGTGCACAGAGGCCCTGCCCTGGCTCCAGACTCACTACAGGGGGTATGCAGCCCTCTGTGTGGGGAAAGGACACAGCCTATTCAGGTGTAAGTGAGGCTTGGTTCAGCGCCTCCCTCCTGTTGTGCAAGGGTGGCCCATCAAGTCACACCTAAGCTCCCTTTGTATGTGGCGGTCTAGGAGGAATACACAAAGCCCAGCTATCACTCACCCCAGACACGTGATCAGAGGGCAGCAAGCAACAAAAGGAATAAAGCAAGAAAATGCCAACTTTCTAAAAGTGGCATTTTCAGAATAGTAATTTAAAATCCGACTTCACCATGAGTTAGGATTTCAATTAGAATTCCTGAGACACCAGACTTGGGGGTCTTATCTCTTCCCACTTAGAAATTACCCGTATTAAAAAGTAACAAGGTAATCCCAATGTTAACCTAAGGGAGAGATGGGCCTTGTAGTAGTTATTGACTGAGTGGACTAAGGCACTCAGTTTCATTTCGAGTGCTCTAGCTCTACTGCAGTCAGAATGTACCTCGAAGTGCCCCCATCCTTAGATCATATTATTTAAGTAGCCCATATGGGAATAGAGGGCAGCTGATGGAACATGATCTGTTTCCAAACCTACAACTTAACTGTTATGTAGGATTTGGACTGAGTACTATTGTCAGTTCACACTGTTTTTTAATTAAAACAGAGAAAGAGCACTATTGGGCAAGGCTGAGACACATGCCAGAGGAGACGATATATTTTAGATTTGGGTCCATTGAACTTCTTATGATGTGAACAAATAGGTCAACCCAACCCCAACACAATTGTTTTTTTTTTTAACAGGGATGCCAGTTAAGTATAATTTCATGGCCTGGAATGTCCGGGAATGGCGTACCCAACTTATCACCACTAGGTTCACATTTCCTTGAAGTGTAGAGACTGGTTTGTTTTCCTACAGAAATGCACTTATCAAATGCAGAGAGTGCCAAATTCCAAGAGATGAAGTGGTCAACTATATTTCATCTCGTTTTCCTCAAGTGGTAGGGATGATTTAGCCAGCAGTTCTATCTGTAAGCATGGAAGTGCATATTAATGAAGATGCCTATTGCATAACGGTTGAAGGATACTTAGGGCCTTATTACAAGTTTGGCTGTCCGACTGCTAGGGAACTGCGTCCACACCACTGCTGTGCCAGTGATCTTCGGCTCGCCATATTTCAATTTCCATTGCCAACCTCCGGCCCTGCGATATACTGCGGTGCGTGTGCCGATGCCATCAGGTCCACATTCCATCTTCCATGAGAATTACGATTACACAGTCTCACAAGCGGTCTCCCAGTGGTGCTCATGAAACGTTGGTCGACCGCTGCAGTACACGCCAAAACAAACTAAACCACAGTGACCATTAAATGGATTAAAAAACTACACACCTGAAATGCTTTGGCAAGTGAACACGCCTGTAAATCACACTATAAAACACACCCATCCCTGACCACAATCCTTTGCTCCCAAACTGCTGCCCACAAGACAGCCACCAACGTCTACACCATGTTCCCTTTTTTTGTTAAAGCACCCCTTTTTCCATCTCACCAGTTACCACTATCCACCAGCTTCAATGTATTTTTTTTTACACCTTTTACCCTCTATCCCTTGTTTGTATTTAATACATATACTCACTCACATCTTAATTTAACACTATGCCTGGCAAAAAACACTCTTCACTGAGCAAGAGTTCACAGTGATGCTTGATGAAATCATCAGAGTAGAGCCACACATATTTGGAGCCCAAGTACTATACACTACTTACACCAGAAAAATTGAAATGTGGGAAAGGATAGTCAACAGACTGAATGCTGTTGGTACCACCTGCACACACTGGGTGGCATTAGGAAGAGGTGGAACAATCTCAGTACAACACCCACCACCTGGAGGCACAAAGGACTGGCGGTGGCCCTCCCGGCGCACCATTGCAACTCTTTCCATGGAAGGAGAAGCTCTTGACCATCTTGCATATTGAGAGCTTGTCAGGAATAGAGGGAGGAGTGGACACTGGTAAGTTACTCTTCAACAACTGACGCAATATCACAATGTCATGTTTGCTCTCTATTCTGCTCTTGTCTTCTCTATCTACTTTACTAACATGCAAAAGTCAAAGTAGCTGAGATGGCTTGTCTGTAGCAATGTGTAGTAATGCAAATAAGAGCCCATGTATCCAAAATTATGACATTCCATATGTTGCAATGCTGTCTGTAAGTGCATTACCCAGAAAAGAACAAACCAGGACCCATAATATGTGTCAATATGAAAATGTATGGGCCACCCCAAATGCATGTTGCCAACAGCTATGGTACCGTGGCCCTGTGCCAAATGTTGTGAGATTTGACTTACTGCAACTACCATGAGGCCTTGTCTCTCCACCTCTATCCAAGAGGCTATACTCCTGCCCCTTGTCGCCCAGCTTACTACTGTTCCACAATAGTAATGCAGCTTGCCTGTTCTCAAGTGTTGCTAAAGTGACATTGAACCGACTACAACTACCATGAGGCCTTGTCCCTCTACCTCTAATCAAGATGCAAGACTGCTTTTGCCCCTTCTCACTTGTTGGCCATGTGACTACTGATCTACACTAGTCATGAAATGTGCAATGTACAGTAAATGCTCCACTCAAAATACATCTGAATACTTTGTTTGGTGGTCTCCTGGACCCATGAACTAAAATGATTGATGGCATGAGTGACGCCATAACAAGGGTGTACCCCTAACATATGTCAGCGATGAAGGACACTCCGCTCCTTAACACTACCAGGTGGCCCCTGATTCTGCACTTCGCACATGATGAACTATGCTACAAATGCAAACAGCATCTCTATTAGACACAACTAGGCCTAGAAATGGACATAAAAACATAGTATGATTACACTGTGTTGGGAGCTGCGTTTTTGAGTTTTCATGTCTATCCCTAAAGCCAAAATGGCACATATATGCACATCTAATGAGTTGATGAAATCTAATCTTTTGATTAAAAGTCTTCAAATGTCTAGTAACCAACTTCAAATCCATGCTATTAGCTAATAATACTTATCTCTAACTATTTTGATCCTTTCTAGATGCCGATTTACTTTGACATAAACAACCTGTGGATGTAGATACCTCATTTCCACCATTAACAATGTTCCTCATTTCTCAACAGGTAGATCCCACCACTGCACAGGAACAACGGTTGGAAACCCAACAGAGTTCGCCTCCGCAGTAAAACACCCTAAGTGATGACAACGCTCGTCAAGAGGTGGACGTGAATGACGTTTCTGGCCCAGCTGGGCAAACCGCAACAGTGGGGTTCACTGTGCCCACAGCCACACCTGCCACCACAGCGACAAAACCACCAACCACTGCCCAAACCAACCACTGGTGCACCTAGCACAGTGACTCCCATCAACCCCCCCACTTTGGTTTCTGATCCGGCTAGCACCATCCCAGTGACAAAAGGGTGCAGTCTGTGCCAAGGACACAGGGCCGGGGGTGGGGGGTAGGCATAGTGGTAGGGTAAATGTGGGCCGCCATAGTGAGCCTGCTCAGGACATAGATTCCCAGACTGCCCTCATACAAGTCCTGAGTGTCTTTCACGACTCCCAAAGTGTGATTGGCCAGCTATTAACTGAAATCTGGGAAATGAAGGAGCTGCAGCGGGACACATGCCAGGAGGTTGCTGACACCCACACTGCAGTGGCCGGCATCCATACTTAGGGGGACGGTGTCCACACGGAGGTGACCGGCCTCCGCGTTAGGTGGTCATCCTGGTTGTGGTGCTGAGGGACATAAGCACCATCCTCTGCAGGGCTTCTTTAACTGCTACTGCCTCTTCCTCGTATGGGAGGCCGTTCTGCTAGAACTCAGGAATTGTCAATCTCTCCTTGCTTTCCGAAAAAAGCTAAAGACCTTTCTATTTAGTCAGGCCTAAAGCCAACTGAGCCCCTCTCTCGCTTGTCCTTCTTCAGCGCCGGGAAACCCTGTTGGGTAGCTGCGCGCTTTATAAATCCTTTAAATAATAATAATAAGTACATCCCCGCTGTCAACATCTGATACAGCCACAGGAAGGGAGGCCTGGACAGAGGGTGATAAGTCTGCAAGCGCCCCTGTCGCAGCAGCTCCATATCCCCCCTCTGGCAAGAAGAGAGGACATCCACCCAAAAACCAAGGAGCTCAGTACGGAAAAACAACTTTAACCGCCAGGAAGAAACCTCGACCCTGATGTGCTACACATTAATTTTGTTGACTAATCCTGCGCACTTTTCCTTATCTGATGGGAGGAGTATGTTGACAGGCCTTGAAAAATCATAAAAAGTTTATTAGACCTGCAGGTCTAGTGACTTAAATAATCCACTCAACATATTTGTAATGCTCTTAACTCATAAATTGGTTTCAAATGATGTGAAGATGGGCAACTATTTTAATTCATTGAGCCACCATTTTCTTCATTACCACATATGAGAGCACCTTCAAATGTGCGAGTTCAGCATGTCTTCTGTACAAAAAACATTTTTGTTTAATAGGCTAAACTTTCTTCCATAATAATACAAATCTAGCCATAGGATACACATGACCCGTGACTTGCCTCTTAGTTCATTAACAACATTTTCATCTGGGCGGAGACCGGAATGTTTCTCAAATCATGTTTAAAAACTTGTAATAAATACATAATTAAAGTATGATGTGGTAGCACACTGTCATTTGTAATCAGCAGATTTTACATTGAAATGGCCACAAACCTTCCGACTGACATGCGATTTTACTGATAAAACTATATAGTGTACAAACAATAATGATTGGAAATTTAGTTTCTGCAAATATGTGTCATTTGCATATCATCAAGCAGAGTTTTCTGGTTTGTTTTGCTCCTATTTAACTCTTTGTTTGCATCACACTTCTTAATTACAAAAAAATGTGCTTTCATAATTCCTGATACATTTTGAAATATGTGTAATATTAATTAACAGGCTATTTATTTAAATGTTATGTGTGAGAGAAAAGTAGCTGACATCTTCAGATAGTTCTCTTGACAAAAGCCTCTAACTCTAGTAAGAGAGAGAAAAATAAACTTTATTTTCCAAGCAGCAGTTAGTAAAAAGACAAACTGACTTTTGACCTCTTTCCTTCACAGACAGCAGATTTAGTGGCATCTTTATTGCCCATTCACTTTCTGAATAAACAGAACACCTGCTCCTTTCCAGCCTACATTCACTCACCAGATGGGACTAGTAGGTGCTAAAAATAGCTCAACCCGATAAAATTTTACTCACAATTGTGAGTGGGCGAGTAGATTTTTCGAGGCCTGCTTGGACTTTGGACTCCAGAACTAATGGACTCAACTACAATGTTTTCATCCACCATGATCGAAGACTTCACAACTTATCTTGTTACTAGATTGATTGGGCTTGTTCATTGAAATTTTTTTTTTTTCCAAAGCATTGTCTCTTATTGTGATACTCACATATTGCATTGTTAATGTACTGCCAGGTGAACTTTGCAATGCATAAAATAGGGACTTATGGAAGCATGGATATGTTGTCTGTAACAAATGTTAAAATCACTACCATGTCACAACAACACTTAAATAGAAGGATCTGGGCATACAACGTCTTAATTTCATAGTTTAAGTCATAGGCTGTTATGATGTCAGACACGAAAACAATAATATATGTTCCTGTTATACTGGGTCAGTGGTCACATATTCACGTGCAGACTCTCACCACATGGAAGGAGGGGATATCTGAAATAATCCCACACAATAGGCAACATCAAAATAGTCAGCATCATCAGATGGAGCCATTTTGACCACCTCACAAACGGTACCCTACATCAAAGTAAATACATGTCAGTACAACAGTTTCTGACCACATGGTTATTTCAATTCAGTTTTGCTTGCATCTGGTGGAATGTCACAAACAAATGTCAGAGATAGACAATGAGGATTTTGCCAAGGTGGAGGCTGGATCGCATGATTTGGCCACAGCACAACATTGTATTGGATCACATGATGACACAAATATTTAATTAGGACCAAAGCACCATAAGGAACAAGTCCAATGGAAGCCAGGTAACTTCCATTCTATTGCTGTGAACGCTGTCTTGGTACTGGATTTGTACACCCAAACTCTGTGACACAGATTCCCAGGAAGTTTCCATGTCCACTTGGTATGTCTGAACAGCATCATATACCTGCTAATGCCACAACTCTAAATTGTCCAAATGAAGATGTCATGGTGAAGGTACCTGAAACGAACCAACAGAGAGATTGGCTAAGAAACCATACATATGACATCACATTGTCAACTTCTACAGAACACAGTCCAAACAACATTTTCAGCTGAACCAAGCTACAATAACAATACCAACACCTTTCCCCAGATATTGCCAGGCCCATATATTCCTAGTTTGTAGCATTAACATCCTCCAAATAACATCACCACAAGAGATTCAAGACTAGTCATAGTCATTACATCTTGCACCATACTTACATTCAGGAGAAGTAGTTCTGGATCAGATCCTGACGCAAGTCAGCTTCTTCCTCTTCACCACTATCATCAGCTTCATTTGACACTTAAGGGATCCCACCCAGTGGGTCTTCATGGTCTGCATCCTCTGCGACGTAAGGGATGTTTGTCAAAGGGCAATGTTGTGGAGTTTTCAGCAGGCCCCTGTGATCTTACACACCTTCCTGGGGTTAGAAGAGGGTTCCCCAGTCTTGTCCAGAAATTTGAATCTGGCTTTCAGGAGCCCGAAAGCCCGTTCCACTGGCCGCCGTGTTCTTCCATGGGCCTCATTGAAGCAGACTTCCCATGGCGTTGTAAGAGTCCTCAACAAATCAGCGAGAGGGGTCCCACTACACCAAAAGGGGACAGGACACCAACAAAAGACACTATGTCAAATGAAAAGGCCCCCTTGGGTTCCTTGTGAAGCATACACCAAATCACTCACATACACTCAATAGAACTAAATATGAGCACCCAATGGAGTCCGAAAATACAATATGTAGAAAATGTATAATGTATTCTTTATTTATATCATAAAATCTTTTAAAAACATATCATCCATAAAAAAATGTGAGAACCTAATGATCATTAAGGAAGTGAACAGACAACAATATATTGTATATTAAAGGCACTCAAAATCCATGAACCTAGATGATAATGTTCATAAATAGATGTACAATGAGCATTATATTTTCTTCTTCTGCTCAAGCCTTCATAAGCCAGAAATTCCTTTGTTTCAGCAAATTGTTGTTTGAATCCTTCCTACAGAACTATAGACAAAGCGACGCGTTTCGGTGGTGTCTTTTAATTTTCCACCTTCTTCAGGCTAGCAAACACTTATAGCAAATCTCCCAAGTAACTGTATCTAAAAACAATATAAAAAATACATATAAGATATTTTTGCACACACCGCAATGCAAGATATTACATACACTTCATGTTACTTTCCCATTGCATACCATATTGTCAATTGTTTACAAAAAAATAACAATTTCTTAACAATTAAAAAAGTATAAAATAAATACTTCCAATATTGTACTCTCGGTCTCGAAATTGATGCTCCCCATATTAGTTCATAAATAGCTGTCTCACTCATGTCCACCCATTTATCATACAAATATTGTTTTATATTCCCAAGAAAACTACCCACCTGCTCTAGGGTAGACCGAAGGATTATAAATCTCTCCTTTCACGGTTAAACCTTCTCACCACAGATGGTATCTCACTTGTATTCCTCTGTGTGGGGGGACACAGTCTCCTCCCTAGAAGGATATATATATATATATATATATATATTCTAAAATCACTGCCACTAAATATTTTGTGGACCAAGTGCGCTTTAAATCCTCCAACATTTTATTGATTGAAAAAAAATAATAATCTTATTCTAATATTTGTACCTTTAATGAATCTTCGATGGTGTCAATAATGCAAACCAACCGACTGGGGATAATCGATGCAGGGTTAAGCCTCATCCGCTAAACTGCAAGGCAAACAATTAATTAACCCTCATTCAATCTAACGTGACGTGTGGGTATTCAATAGCAAAGAGAATGTCTCTAGTGTGTATATATATATACACACATGATTATATCCGCATATATATATATCTCTAGCATATAGTACCTGTTGGCCGGGTCCAAACTTTTGTGACCACCGGACCTATGGTCATCACTGCAAGCCTATATAGCCGCAATAGCACTTCGTTAGTTGTGCTTTGATATTCTTCATAGGGTTTTCCTATGAAAAAATCATAATAACACAATGAGTCTTAATCGGATCATGTAAAATACATTTGCCAAATTACAATAATAATAGTGATGAACCTCATTGTCCTATCTATTCTAAGAATCAAAAATGCGCTTAAAATCCGCATATCTATTATCACAACCCAGGCATCAGCAACCCGATATTGTTTGGGACATAGGTCCAATCTCAATGTACATGCCAAAAAAAACCTTTAATGGACGAGAGGCAAGTCCTCAGCATCCTCATATCACAGCGTTAATCTATGAGGTTCGTTACAACCTGTCTAGCCAAATAGAAACGATTTGGAATCTAAACATAAAACAACTATCACCTGGTTCCCAATATTCAAACTAAATCGGCATGGCACCATAGTTATAAACTGAAAAAGCATATCCACGCGTATCAGTAATCTCTTACCGGGACTGAAAAGTCTCACAGCCTGCTCTTGTTCTCCCTTCGTTACTTAAAAAAAAACGACCCCGTTTCACTGCTGTTTTTAAGATGGTCATTGCTTCCGCCATCAGTGGCATTAATCAAGATGAAAAGAGGACTGATCAACTGAGACAGATCCGCCATCTTTAAATGGGTTTAATCATGCTGCCATAGAGAAGCCCCCTAAGTCATATGAGGAAAAAACGGACTAGCCGGCTAAACCGGATCCGCCATTTTAAAGAGGCTTAATCTAGAAAACGCATATTAGTGATGAACAGACTCGCCAGTTTAAGAAAAGCCAAATCAAAACATACAGTTTTCTTAGGTAGTCTAATTTAAAAAACACAAATTATACTGAAGAGGTTTTACTTATAGTATATAATTCTGTATTTATATGTTTATTTTCATTTTTATTTTTATTACGGGTATAACCCATATAGCAAGGCCATCTATCAATATAGATGTAAATGCGTTAGAGAAGACAACATATATTTACTAAATCACAATACTTATATGTGTGGTTTAAAACCTCACTACATGTTCTCCCCATCATATAAGAAGCCACTCTAGATCGATCTCATCGGTTATTTATCTAAATCAAGCCAATTTAGGGCTTCTCTACCCCCATTGTTTATTCTTAGATGATACCGTTCTCCTAAACTCCTAAGGGACGTATTTAAAACATTCGTAAGGAAAGCACAACATGTAAGTCCTATACTAATTCAGAAGTTTTTCCCATTCTTCACGGGAGTTCAAACCCTGTCTGATGGTATTAAAATGCAGATATACCATTGTTCTCTTGCCTTTCTCTTCGCTTCCATATTGCCTCCTCTTTTATTCATAATGACATTTTCTAAGATAAACCATTCAAAGTCGTTTTCATTATGTCCCTGTTCCAAAATTGGGCAACTAGAGGGGCATTAATCTTTTTTGTTTTTATCGCTGATCTGTGTTCCAAAAGGCGTATCCGCAACTCCCGACCTGTCTCTCCAATATATGCTTGTCCGCACGGACATTTGAGCAAATATATAATATTCTTACTGCGACAGTTATTGAGGGTGTGAGCAACTATAGTTCTGCAATTATGTCGTATTTCTGTAGCCATAATACATTGTGCACATAATGAACAGTTACCACATTTGATATTGCCTGTCAGTTTCACATTATCAATGGTCCTCTGTTTTTGGGGTATTTTCTCTCTGTATGTGTGGACCAATTGATTACGAAGATTAGTGTTACGTTTATAAGCAAAAATGGGTCTCTCTAATATAACAGTCTCCTCATTGTTCAATATATTCCAATGTCTGTTAATCACATTTTTTATCTTATTGCTAATCTCATAAAATTTGCTCACAAAGACTATTTTTGTCATCTTTTCTTTGTTTCTAGGACCCTCAAACATCGCCTCTCTATTATAAAAATGCGCTCTTTTGAATGAATGAGATATTAATTTTCTGGGATAGCCTCTATCCTCTAATTTCTTCTTGAGTACTTCTGAATGTTTGTAGAAATCATCTAATTCACTACAGTTCCTCCTCAAACGGAGGAACTGGCTGAATGGAATATTATCCTTCTGGGATCTGGGGTGGAAACTGGAGTAGTGAAGTAAAGTATTTTTATCCATAGGTTTAGTATACAATTCTACCTCCAGGTTACCACCCCTTGCTTCAATGGTAATATCTAAATAATCAACACTCATCCTACTGTAATGTGCTGTAAATTTCAGGTTTGTATCACCTAGGTTAAGCCAGCTAAGAAACTCGTCTAGTTGTTCAGTTGGACCAGTCCATATAAAAAACACATCATCGATAAATCGATGCCACTCACTAACATTCTCATAAAAGGGTGCTAGTTGATTATAAATGTGGTGATTTTCGAACTGTCCAACATACAGACATGCTAAACTCGGCGTGCAGGTTGCGCCCATGCTGGTGCCCTTCTTCTGGCGGAATAGTTGCTCTTTGAATAAATTTTTTTGTTTTTCAACACCAAATTTGTGCACTCAATAATAAATTCTTTATTTGCTCCCTCTAGCTCTATGTTATCAAGGATCTCCTGAATTACCTGGACAGTAGAGTGCTGAGGTATATTAGTATATAAGGCCTCAATATCTAGAGTTACTAGACATTGAGTATCCTCACAAAACAATTTGTATTCCTCCAAGCTTATAATGTGGGTGGTGTCCTTAACATATGATTTCAACTGGCTAACCATAGGCCTCAAGAAGAAATCAATATATTTGCTGAAAGGTTCTAAAATAGAACCCAGACAGCTAACAATGGGTCGCATCGGAGGGTTTAAATGGTCCTTATGAATCTTTGGGAGGCCATATATCGCCGGAATTTTGGGATTGCTGTTATATAAAAACCTGAATTCCTCTTCACAAATCCAGTTTTCTTCTTTGGCTGTGTCCAGAAGATCGCTACATTTCTTAGCAAGAATATTGATTTCTCTTTCCTGAATCCTTTCATAATGTTCGGGGACATCAAGTAAACTCAACATTCTACTATCATAATCCTTAGTATCAAATACCACGACCCCACCCCCTTTATCAGCGGGTTTGATCGTGATAGAGTAGTCTTCCTTAAGGGTACAAATAGCTGTTCTATGTGCCCTATCCAGATTTTGTACTTGGGTGAATTCCCTTTTTAGGATATTTTGAATCTCTATTTCTACAACTTTCTCAAAGGTTTCTATATTACAACCCACTTGTGCTAGACAGGGCGTAAATATGGATTTAGGTTTAAAACCTGTGATGTTATTGGACTCCATTGTTGGTTTATTCTCAAAGAACCTCCTCAACCTAATTTTTCTAAAAAATTATCTCAGATCCGTTTCTAATTGGAATCTATTAGTTTTGGATGTAGGAACAAAACTAAAACCCCTACTCAATATATCCATTTCATTATGACTGAGGGATCTACTGGATAGGTTGATTATAGGTATCTTATCTAGCGCCAGTATCTCTGGCGCCTGGTTTGCATGTATTCACAAAGTGCTCTTTAAAAACAATCCGGCTCCTTCCCCAAGGGGAAGTTGTAGCCCACAATGGGTACCTTGAGGTCACTGTGTGTTGAAGGAACCCAATGATGAAACATGTCACCCTCGGGTGAGTGAGGATTCTTGTCCAAACACCTGTTGTGCCCTCACCTATCACAGATTTCTCATTTTTGAGCACCTTGCTACCCTTTATTCTGTGTGAGCTGTATACTGCTGCTATCAAGACATCCTCTATTTTCTCTGCTGTTTTTCACCTCTGGGAGCAAACATGGCACGAACTACAGGGGATAGGGCCCGTTATTTTACTCCAGAGGAGCTGAACACCCTGGGTGATGAGGTCCTTCCCCTGTATTCTCAGCTCTACTGCTCACCAGAGGAACAGGTAACTTTTTATAATACTGTTATTCCCTCGGTTAAACTTCTTTCTTTCTGTTCCCCTACAATATGTCTCTGAGTACAGTAGCGCAATGTGTTCTCAAGTTACATGATGATATATGTGAAATGTGATGTATGGGTTCACGCCATGTCTGTAAAGTGTTAGAATCATTGGAGGATGATGTAAGCCAAGTGTATCATTCCACTAATCACTCAGCCCATGTCAGACTTTTAATAACTGTTGTCTGGAAGGTAGCCATACCTCACGTACCCCTTCAGAGTGCCAAACAACCATATGATCACATATGGAATGGCCTGAAGTAGGACTTTCTGTAGTGATGTAGATGGAAATGTGATGTTCACATGGTATAAGTAGCCTCCGCCTGCAGAGAGCAAGGCCTGATATTGATATGTGGCCAGTCTGGTCAATGGCCGAGCCTCGGCCAGAGTTACTGTGGTAGGAGAACCAATGCACAGATACTGTCCCTTTGGACTTGCTTATCCATGGATATTCATAGAAAGAGAGATATGTCTCACTAGTAGCCCTGATAGCTGTCATATGGATAATTTGAGCCATGGTGACTGAGTTGATCCCCTGAACTGACACTTCATTCCATTGAAACACAGTGTCATTGTGTGTTTGACAACACTGACTGTCCCTTTACTTGCACAGGTCTGTTGACAATTTGCTAATAGTCTTGCTTCCACTGTACAGGCTTATTGCACATATGAGACATGAAAAGTGTAGATGGTGGGTTTTGAAGAGCTTTAGAAATGTGATTCATCAGCTTGGCTACTATAGTCCCTATCACACAACACATACAAGGATATGTTTACTGACATCACTGTTACAGTGCATCATGTGTTAAAAGGAGTGTCCTGGGATGACTGTACAAACAACAAAAACATATGAATCTATAGGTTATTCAAATAAGTAGTCTCCATGTCTACACAGCCCGCAGAGAAATTGTGTCACATATACCAGTTCTGGACACTCATGCAGAGGTAGTGTACCCTTCAGAAGGTCCAAATTGTGTGTTGCGGGTGATGGAACCTCACATCACATTCCATGTAGGATGGGCCTGGCCCACATAATGTTATTTTTATTGCTCAGTCAAGACCAGAGTTGAGGTCAGTCATCAGATGAACATAAAGGTGTGCATTCATGCTCTAGTTGTGCTTAGCATGCAACATGGACACATAAAATATGTTGACTCTTGAAGGATTGTGCTACATATCAAAGTGATGTGTATCGAGCTGACATTCTCCTCAAACTTTCATTTACAATCTGTTTGTATATCTATTGCATCCACACAGGTCAGTTCCCATCAGAAGAAGGCCATTTGGAAATCCATTGCCCATAAGTTGTGGACCAAGGGGGTCTACAACGGGCATAGCGCCCACTGCCGGAAGAGGTCCAGCTGGGGATGTCCGCCCAACATGGAAGAGGCGCACGCCGGACCCTGACCACCCCAAATTGCCCGCATCCTGGTGGTGGCCTCCACCTATCTTGATGAGCAGTTGAGGGCCCAACAGCAGCGACAAGGGGGTGAGTCCTGACCAGATATATACATGATACTCTGACAACTTTGTGTGTTACAGGCAGATATGTCCTAACCAAGATTAGTGGTGGCCCATGTGCCACACAATTTGATTAATTGTTAGTGTAAGTGTGGTAGTAGGCGCATGCTGCAGTGCTGTGGCTATTGTCTTTCTGACCCGGAAGACAACAGAATTCTTTCTACATACAAGCCTCTCCTTTTCAGCAGACACTTGGCTGACTGACGTGAGTAATCGCCTTGGTTCGATCAGCATTAGTGCCTACATGTTGGCCAAAGTGCATTTGGCAGTTGATGGTTCATCTGCAACAGTGTTCCTGAACACTCATTCAGTGTCTGCTGCCTCCGGTGGAATTCGAGGCCCTCCACCGCCCGCAGGCTTCCACCGGCGCCTCATCCCTGGTGGCCAGTGGTGGCCTTAGGTACGTCTCACTTGCTGCCTTTGTGCCTCCGTGCCCCTTGATTCTGTGCCTGTGACTGTCTGTGCCCCCTGCCCCCCGCTCACCGCTCTGCTTCTGTGCCCCCTTTTTATTTCTGTACCCCTCGCCGTCCACTGTACCCCTGTGTTTACTTTGTGCCTGTGACCCTGATTTTGTACCCCTTTTCTCTTCTGTGCCCCGCGCTGGTCTCCTGTCCCCCGTCCCCGCCGCTGCTTCCCCTGTGGCCCTGCCCCCTCCGCGTCCATTCGTCACACCCGTCTCTCGCCTCCCACCTCCCAGCTGCTCTTCCCTGCCCACCTCCCCATATACGGCGCGCCTAAGGCAAGCCCGTCTGTGCCCTTCCGTGCCTGGACTGCGCCCAGCGCCAGAACCCCTGGCCCCCGCTGCAGCCAAGAAGACCGCCTCCGCTACAACGCCAAAACCCTCGTCGCGCTCAACCCAGGAAGGACCCACACCTGCTGCAAGGCCACCCTGAAGCGCACCCACGGCCCCTTCACTTGCTGGAACTGCAACTTCTCCTGCCACGAAAGCGCCAAAACACCCACCACAACGGAAGCCAACCAGCTCAGATGCATCCTGATCAACACCCGTTCCGCACACAAACACGCCGTCAAACTCTGGGACCTACTCGACACCACATCACCGGACGTCGCCTTCCTGACCGAGACCTGGATGAACGAAGCCTTCTCGCCAGACATCGCCACAGCCATCCCAGACAGGTACAAGATCACCCGCAGAGACCGCTTTAACAGGGCCGGAGGAGGAATCGCCATAGTCCACAAAAACACCATCAATATCTCAACAAACACCAACGACACCCTCAGCACTGCCGAACACATGCACTTCCAGATCCACACGGACCCCAAGACCACCCTAAGATGCACCCTCGTCTACAGGCCGCCAGGACCCCAGCCTCAATACTGCAACTCCATCGCCGACCTCATCAGCACGCACGCGCTGACCTCCACCCACTACATCCTCCTCGGAGACCTGAACTATCATCTGGAAAACAACAACGACAACAACTCTTCCACCCTGATCAACAATCTCGCCAACCACGGACTGAAACAGCTCGTTACGACGCCGACCCACATCGCCGCCCACACGCTTGATGCCATCTTCTCCTCAAGCCCCCACGTCACCTTCAGCCACGCCTCCCAACTCACCTGGACAGACCACCACTGCATCCACTTCTCCTTCCGAAAACACCGTCGCTCTGCTGAAAAACCCCACCAACAGAGACACCAGAAGAAGAGTCAGCTGGTTCACCCCGGAACTCCTCGACTCCAAATGCACCTGCCGGAAACTGGAAAACATTTGGCACCGCAACAAGATGCCAGACAGCCGCACTGCCCACAAAGACGCCATCCGCAACCACCACCACCTCATCAGGACCACCAAAAGAACCTCCTTCACAGACCTCCTTGACAACAATGCGCACAACAGCAAGGTTTCTTCGTTATCGTGAAGAAACTCTCCAACCCCAGCTCCAACGCCAACGACATCCCACCATCGCAAGCCCTGTGCGACTCCCTCACCACCTTCTTCCACCGGAAAATCACCGACATCCATGACAGCTTCATGACAGATTGTTCGCCATAAGTTGGCAGGGTATGCTCAGACGTGAGTCCCTTGCTCACTTTGCCACTGGATTCAAGCAAGCCTGGCTGAAGACAGCTGAAATGCCAGAAACCGGTCCTAGGAAGCTTGTTTCCGGTCCAGGGAAGGCATGGCTTGGCAGTTCGGGCTGGACTGTTCCCATGAGGCACAGGGTCAGACTGATTTGCATATGGCCATGTCTGAACTGGGGTGGCAGAGTGGGCTAAAGAACGGTGATGGATCAAACCCAGATCTGTTGACTGGGTGTGAGTGTTTGATTGGTTCTGATGCTCCATCCATCACCACCCCCTTTTGTACCGCTTTGTTCGCCATGAGTTGGCAGGGTATGCTCAGACGTGAGTCCCTTGCTCACTTTGCCACTGGATTCAAGCAAGCCTGGCTGAAGACGGCTGAAATGCCAGAAACCGGTCCTAGGAAGCTTGTTTCCGGTCCAGGGAAGGCATGGCTTGGCAGTTCGGGCTGGACTGTTCCCATGAGGCACAGGGTCAGACTGACTTGCATATGGCCATGTCTGAACTGGGGTGGCAGAGTGGGCTAAAGAACGGTGATGGATCAAACCCAGATGTGTTGACTGGGTGTGAGTGTTTGATTGGTTCTGATGCTCCGTCCATCACCACCCCCTTTTGTACTGGTCTGTGATAACTGTCTCTGGAGGAAACGGGGGGCGAGGGGCTGGGCAGGCACAGTTGGCATCTTTTCACGCACTCACGGGCAATAAATTGGGCAAGATGCTACTGCATGGGGGCTATGGCTTCATCTACAGCCCGGTAGATGGAGGCATCTACTGCACCGTAGTAGTCGTCATACCATGGGAGACAGTCTAAGGGATCTTAATAACCCCCTTCTGAGGCTTCCATACTTGAGCGGGTGCGGGAAAAATCAGTAGCCAAAGGCTTGCTCAACCCTACAGTGAATGCCTCAGCTGCAACTCATGTAGCATCCACTCGCACAAGGGAAAATATATGGGTAGACAAGGAGCTGCTAGTCAAAGACTGGGTTTCAGTCACGTTCAGCATGTGGGCAGAGCTGCACAATAGGGGTAATAACTCAGGGAACACTTCTCCCCTGGTGCCAATCTTATAAGGGGATGACCTGCTCAGTCACTCAAAATGCTGGAAATTGGCCCCATCCGGCGTAAAGGCAAGAATACAGACCGCGAGTAGGGCATTCAATTTTTAAAATGTACAGACCCCTTCCACGGGTGTCTATCTCCCAGGCTAAGAAACTGACAGAAATGGCACAATAGAGGAGTCTAGAACCGCCGGAGCGCAGCACCGCTACCGGGCGGAAGAGATGACCGCGGCGCAGCACCAAGTCAAATGGTAGCAAAGGAGCGAGAGACACTCCCGTGCCTGAAATACCGAGCGTTATATGCTACAAGCAATTTTAACATGCAATTACATACCATTACAGGCTACAGCTATTGATAAATGAAAAACACACTTGCAAAAACCAAGTAAGAATATAGATCAAAGGCACCTGCGATCTGCGAAGCAAGAGGGCATCAGAACAGAGAGAGGACTATTGCACCCTAATGTGGACCTTTATTGGCCACGGAAGTGAACTACAGTTGAACTCCAATTGGTTACTTTTGTTCTACCATATCCAGAGACTTTTGGGACTGTTAGTTCTTTGCTTTAAGTTGAAGCTTAAAGAAATGTTTTGTTTTAAAAAGGCTGTTCTTTAATAAAGCACAGAGAGAAAACCATAATCCTCGCCTCCAATCCTGACATAGCATTAAATCTGTGTGCGACACTGTTAGAAAGGGGGGTCTCTGGTTGGCAGAAGTAGGTACTTTTGTCCAAGTATTGACCCTTCTTCCTAGTCAGGGTAAGGGAGATACACTTCTAAAATAGCCCCTGCTCACCTACTTGGTAGCTTAGCACGAGCAGACAGGCTTATCTCAGAGGCAGTGTGTAAAGCATTTGTGATCACATACAGTAATACTGTGAAAACACTACAACTGGACACCACACCAGTTTAGATAAATAAGTAATCTTTACCTAAACCAAACAAGACCAAAACAACAAAAATCCACAGTACAATAATAAAAATATGAATTTCAAAAGGTAGAAACAGTTCTGTTCAAAGCAAATTGCAGATGCAAGGACAGCTGCAGGGAAGGGGATGCGTCGGTTCCTTACTTACAGGGAAGGTGATGTGTTGGTTTATTACTGCCATGCAGGGGAGGTGATGCATCAGTTCTTTACTTAAGTGGAGGTGATGCTTCGGTTTCTTACTATACGAAGAGGTGATACGTCGGTTTCTTTCTGCGGCCCGATGTCCTTGTAGACTTGGCGACCCCGGTGCGATGTGTGAAAATTGGGGATGTGTCGGTTTTCGATTCGGCAGCACGACGGCCGCTGTCCCACGATGCATTGGTTCTTGCAGCCGCACAGCAGGGCCTGCGTCTGAATCGGTGTGATGATCTCGGCCTTTGTAGATCGGTGCACTCGATGCAGCGTGCGGCAATTTCTCGAGCCGCGGGCAGGCACTGCGTCGGTTTCATCAGTGGCACGATGACGATGTGTGGAAATTCTGCACGCACTGCGACGATGCGTTGGAAATAGGTGTGGCTGCGTCGCTTTCCAGCCCCCAAAAACAGGAACCTCCAGAGGCCCAGAACATCTACAGGCACCTTGTGGCAGGTCAGAACTCCCAGCAAGGAAGTTCAGGGGACCTGGGGGTGAAGTTTTTGTGTTCCTGAAACTTCAGAACAGGAGGCAATCTCTACTTCAAGCCCTTGGAGATCTTCCTAAAGCAGGGGACACAGCACACAGCAAAGTCCTTGTCCTTTCCTTGGCAGAAACAGCCAGTGCAGGCCAATCCCAGTCAGCACACAGCAAAGGGGCAGTACTTCTCCTCAGTTTCTCCAGATCCTCTCCTTGGCAAAGATTCCTCTTGAATTCCAGAAATGATCTAAAAGTCTGGGGTCTAGGCCCCCCAAAATCCTTTGTTCTCTGTGGCAGAGAAGCTCTTTTCCCAGCCAAAACCAGTCCTGTCCTCTCTGGTTCAGCTTCCTGACAGGGGCTGGAGAGAGCAATCAGGTGTGAATGAAATCTCCTCCCCCAACTCAATGCAGCCCAGGTCTATTCAGTCCAGCCCTGACTCACCCTGGAGAGGCAGGTCACACATTAACCTCCCCAAGTGGCTGTCTGAACAGAATGCATATCCCCAACCCCTGTCACTCCAAAGCCAGACAGTCAATACACAACCTAGCAGAGGCACACTGGAGGGTTAGGCAAGAAAATACCAACTTTATAAAAGTTCAGGCATATCAACATTTATTTTCCTATCTTGTTCACATGTGCAGTAATGCTTATAAAATGTTATGAGCAAACTCCCCATTCTATCCTATGGAGCAGATAGCCTTTCACTAGTGAATAACGAAATTGGCAGTATTTCACTATCAGGATATGCCACACACATCGGGGCATGTCCTACCTATTACATACACTGCACCCTGCCCACAGGGGTACCTTGGGCTTACCTTCGGGGTGACTCACATGGAATAAAAGGGAAGGTTAGGGCCTGACAAGTGGGTGCACTTGCCAGGTCCACATTGCAGTAGCAAAGTGCTCAAAGACACTGCAGTGGCAGGTCCAAGTTACATCGACAGGCTGCATATGTGGGTGGCACAATCAGTGCTGCAGGCCTACCAGCAGCATTTGATTTACAGGCCCTAGGCACACACAGTGCACTGTTCTCGGGACTGATTAGTAAATCTAATATGCCAATCATGGCATCATCAATCCATAACAACAATTTACAGGGAGCACTTGCACTTTGGCAGAACAGCAGTGGCAAAGTGCCCAAAGTATCTAGACCAGCAAAAATGAAGTCCAACACACAGCAAAATAACAGGAGGAAAAGGCAAAAATACATGGGAAACCCACACCAATGATGCCAGGTCTAACGGACACCAACTCCAAGAGTACGATACAGTGCACAGATTATCCACATTCAAACTCTCGCTGTGCCCTCATAAACGCTTCCTCCCTCCCCAAACATAGGCTGAAAATAGCTGACCGTACTGATTTGCTGCACCTTGATCTGTTATTTATTTCTGAAACCTGGGCAGATCCTTAAGCCACCCATGATTTCTGCATGGCAGTACCAGATGGGGTTTCAGTGTATAGATGTGACAGACCTCTTAAAAGATGTGGGGGACTGGCTTTAATTTACAGTGACAGTTTTTTGGTATCCTTTGAGACCGTCCTTTTTCCTGACTGCGAAGTCTTCCTTTTCAACCTTAAATTCACAAACTTCTATTTCCTCAAAGGTATGCTATTATACCTCCCACCTGGCCCAAGAGGTAACTTCCTTAAAAACATCGGTACTTTACTAGAAGCCATTGCCTGCAAAAAAACTGCATTTTAGGGGACATTAACTATAACCTAGAAATCTCCTCAGCTAAGGACATAGAAGCCCTTCTTGATACCTTGGGTATGTTAGGTTTAATCCAAATAATTAAGAAACCCACTCACCAGGCTGGTCACACCCTGAATGGCATTTTCACCAACAGCTCTTCGATCACCATCAAGTATATCCTCCCTCTAGTCTGGACAGATCACCACACCATCATATTTCAAATTTCCACTCCTAAAGTCCATTATATGAATACAGGTTCAAGTCATTCCTTAATACATCGGTCCTGGAAATATATTGACAATGCTGTCCTCACTTAGCAATTATTGCAATCCAAGCCCTCTCTGCCCTACGACAACAAACAAGCCTTGCATCAATACACTGAATGGCTTGATTCTGCTTTTATCAAACTTGCCCCCTACAAAAAGACCTTGAATTACAGGAAAACCCCTTCTGCCCCTTGGTTTACTCGAAAAACAAAATTGCAGTAGACAAGAAAGATGTTCGTGAATATGACACATTCAGTAAAATTCAGTATAAAAGCGCTTTGTCCAAATTCAAAAATCTTTTGAACAAGAAAAAAACAACTAATTCACTCAACTTATAGCTGGAGCCAAAGATTCTTCTAAGTAGTTGCTTGACTCACTACGCTATCAGGAAGCAAAGTCTCAAATCATTCTCAGGCTTTACACAATACATTGACACTCAGCTTCAGGGATAAAGTTAACCAAGTCTACCCTAAGTTTGTGACTGCCACAATGCCCCAGACCAATGCCACCCAGGTTTCTCACATATTACCGCCATTTGGTGTTTCAGACCCATTTCTATCTTGAAAACCTTAGCTCTGTTGGTTTGGCTGTAGTCTGGGATGCCTACATGACTTATCTGCTGGGAATCCTAATTAGGGACGCGTCACTAAAACATCAGAAAGAATGAAAAAAGAAGGAAGACCGTATACTTAAAAAACTAGAACACTCCAAGAAAACTCCTCCTACCCTACTTACGTTCTTGATCCACTGATTAGCGAGCTAGACAGGCCCAAAATGAGTATAAGACATATCTCTACAAGAAATAGAAAGTCAGTAAATTACAGCATTTTGATCTGATAATGACAGATATCATATCAATAAGATGGAACAAGCAGGAACAGAAGTAAAGCTCTCCACAACCACAGAGATCAAGGATGAACTTGCATGTAGCCTCAATTTGGTTTATCCGGAAGATTTAATGGATGATCGTGATAACTTCAAAAAGTGGCTTGCGGAAACAGAACTCCCTTAACTAACAGAAAGTCAAAGCCAGGAGATGACATGAGTGATCCCTGAGGGGGAGATAATCTCCCAAATGTGCCCTGCAGAATATTATAAAACACTGGATAGCGACCTTGCCCCGGTGTTGTGTTCCCTGTTTAATCAGATCCTCTTTAATAGCTAGCAGGCACTACCCTCCTGGGCTGATGCAACAGTTGTAATGATATTAAAACCAGGTAAAACACCAACTTGCGCAGACTCATACAGGCCCATTTCTTTGTTAAACAACGATTATAAAATGTGTGCATAAATAGTGGCAGATCATATAGCCAACCAGATACAACATTTAATACACACTAACCGAAAGGGGTTTATCCCAGGTAGGTAACTGAATACATTTACCCACCTGTTAATTGGAGCCGTAGATATGGCCACAACCTTTGTTTCTCTGCTAGCAATTGCCACCTTAGATGTGGCCAAAGCTTTTGATTGTGTCGGCTGGTCCTACCTTTTGGAGATGCTTAGATGTTTTACATTTCCAGAAGTCATCAATTTAATCTGAAAGCTGTCTCCTTCTCCTAGTGCCAGAGTTCTGGTTAATGGAGAGCTATCTCAAGTTTTTACTATTGGCAGGGGTACCTGTCAAGGATGCCCACTGTCTTCGTAGTTGGCATCTCTATATATTAAACAATTTGCCCAAGCAATCTGTTTAGATTCTAGTATTCTTTGCATCACAATACATTCCTTTTCAATAAAACTGCCCCTCTATGTGGACAACATACTTTTGTATTCTGCTGACACACATATATTAATCCCTAGGCTTTATGTGTAAGCTCAGGAGGTCGGTCAGCTTTCAGGGTGTCAAATAAATCTGGTTAAAATGGAGTTGATGTCATGGCCGAAAGGGGGCTATACACATAACTTGAAAAACCAAATAAGATACTTGGGGATCATAATAACTGAGAACCTGGAGGACTTAACTTTGACTTATTTAGTCAGAGTGGCTAAAGAAGTTAAGCTTTTACTCAGGAAATGGAAAAGTCTACACTTAAACATTTATGGCAGAGTAAATCAGATAAAAATGGCAATCCTCCCTAAACTGACTTTCTGTTTTAACTGCATTCCGTCAATGTTTCCTAATAAACAGATCAACAGGCTCCAGGGGGATGCAAGCTCCTTTATCTAGGGAATCAAGACACCTAGACTATCTTGGAAAAAGCTGGAGAAGGGCAGCTTGGCATTGCCAGACTTTCAAGTTTATGCATATGCCTTCCAGTTTAAGACTTTTCGTACATTAAGCACATTGTCTGAGCAATCCCATATTGGCTCTCTAGTTTCAGCAGTGGAATATGGGCAAGATAACTTCCTCCAGAAATTCGGGAATCCCAAGTTTAAAAAAAGAGTCAGATTAAAGATTCTCCCATCTGCTTATTGACTATGGTGCCTTTTCAGGAACTATTTTAGCGTACCCTATTGCTTGAAGCCTGCCCCAGTATGGGGCAGGCTTCAATAAAGAGTGTGTTGTTCTGAAATGCCTTTTCATATGCTCACCAGAATGTAAATAATAAAATATCTCAAAAATGACATAGAAATGAACAACTGTAAAAAATTCAATTGACGATGCATGCAGATATTTGAACCATCGGAAACATAAAATGACTGTCAATAATTCATGACAAATGTGTTAACACTGATTCCAGTATGCCCGTGTTACAAAACATGAAAACGTAAGCACTTTTGTGCACTGGTAAACGATAAAAGAACTTTTGATTGATTATGAAGTGATTATAGAAAGCACCTTGTTGGATGAGATATAAACGCTAGTTATCCACCAGAATTATTCTGATTTCAAACGGACGTTGGTTCATGCACTTTGATGTTCTCAGCACTTCGCTCAATGACATTAATACAGTTTATTTTCTCAGTAACACCGCTAGTCACAACATACAATATTCTTATACTTTCAGATTTTAATTCCCCTGAAGAAGGGCTCAGCCCGAAATGCATTGGGCAGAATAAATGTGAAACCAATACTATGAACGTAATAGTATGAAATCAATTTAAATCAACTCAATAAAGAAGAAAAGTATTGACAAGAAGTGTATGGAACTTTATTGAAATTCATTCAAGAAGTGCACAGTTGGGGACGTTACTCCTAAGGGAAATAACTCTTATTCAAGTCAAGTCAAGTCAAGTCACAAAACTTATATAGCGCACTACATACCCATAGGGTTTCAAGGCGCTTAGGAAGGGGAGGAGGATTACCTTTCAAATATCCAGGTTTTAAGTTGCTTTCTGAATGCTAGGTGGTTCTGGGTGAGGCGAAGGTATGCGGGGAGAGAGTTCCATGTTTTAGCAGCCAGGTAAGAAAAGGATCTGCCTCCCATGGTGGTCTTGTTGATGCGAGGGATAGTGGCGAGGGCTTGGCTGGAAGAGCGTAGTTGGCGGGAGGGGGTGTAAAAGGACAGACGTGAGTTGAGGCATTCTGGTCCGATGTCGTAGAGTGATTTGTGTGCGTGGGTAAGCAGTCTGAAAGTGATCCTCTTATTGACGGGTAGCCAGTGGAGGTCTTTGAGGTGACCAGAGATGTGTTCGTTGCGTGGGATGTCTAATATGATTCTGGCTGAGGCGTTTTGGATTCGTTGGAGTTTCTTCTGGAGTTTTGCGGTAGTACCTGCGTAGAGGGTGTTTCCGTAGTCCAGTCGGCTCGTGACCAGAGCGTGGGTGACAGTTTTCCTTGTTTCGGTGGGGATCCAGCGAAATGTTTTTCTGAGCATGCGAAGAATGTTGAAGCAGGAAGAGGATACGGCGCTGACTTGTCTGTTCATTGAGAGTGAGGAATCCAGGATGACGCCTATTCATTCCGTCATTCATTTACTCTTGTGCTCAGAAGGGTTCACCAATATTGCACCCACCACTTTGAATAAATTAGATTACAGGTATATACACACGGAGTGCGAAGAATCCACATCCCAATTGGATTTCATAAATTCGAATATGACCATATTCTCCAGAACAAACTATGGACTGAACATCTAGTCCTATTCAAGCGCTGTATAGATGACATTCTAGTCATTTGGAAAGGGGATGTAAGACTTCTAGAAACCAACATCAGTTAACTAAACCTTATAAAATGACCGGGTTAAATTCACCCACCAAATTGAGAAAAACAGCATCGCTTTCTTGGATATATTGATACATATTGAGACAGGAACCATCAAGACAAGTGTGTACATAAAAAAGACTGACAGGAATAACTCCTTGCACTTCCGGAGTGTTCATCAAAAATCTTTAAAACAGAACTTACCTTACTCCCAATTCATTAGACTGAAACGGATCACTTCCGATCCGGAAGAAACAGATGTTATTATCAAAAAAGTCAGTGAGAAATTTAAACAGCGAGGATATCCTGAATAAGTACTTAATAAGGCCATAAATAGAGTTTGAGCTTTAGATTGAGCATCATTGTTACAATGTTCAGCCCCAAAACGGTCCGACACCATAGCATGTGTATTGAAATTTTCCGCACAGTGGAACTTGATTAAGTCAATCATCATGAGACATTGGACTATCATCCAAACTGAACCGGATCTACAAAACTCTTTCCCTCACAACCAACATTTGCAATGCAGCGTTCTCATAATTTGAAAGAGCTTTTGAATAGAAAGGATGGGATGACACAGAAGAACCATAAAGGCATGCAAAAATGCATGAACTGCATGCATTGCAATAATGTGATGGTTGGTAATCAGTTCATTCATCCGACACAAGGCAACACGATTGAGCTAAAACATTCGAGCACATGTGACACAGCCAATGTTATCTATGTGTTGAAATGCCCTTGCGGCAAAATTTACGTTGGTAAGATGGAGAGGAAAGTTAAATTTGTGTAGGAGAACACAAGAGTAACATCCACAACCATAATGTAAAATCAACCGTTGCCGCATATTGGCTCGAGACCAAACATAACATAGCACAACTTCGGTTTACCATACTAGAAGCATTGAAACCTAGAAACAACATTGATCCAACTAAAACATTGGCGAGATCTGAATTTTATTGGACCAAAAAACTGCATGCCCGACAGCCTCAAGGGATGAATGATAGAATTGAATTCAATTGTTTTTTTGTAATGTAGTAATCACATTACCCTGAGTTTCTCGACCTAAGTGATGATGTGTTTATTGTATTTATCTTTTTGTTTTAGGGTAGATTCATATTTTCTAAGTCTAATTCAACGTTTCGTTTATTTTGCACCATTGATGTTTCGCGCTGAAATCATATGTCACACTTTTTTAACTTTATTATTCATGATATTTTTTTAACATCAACTCACTTTGCGCCTTTAAGACGCTCCGCAAGGTGTTGCTCCAATATTAATTAGCATTGTGCCTTTAAGACGTATTACGTTGGACCGCGTATACGCGATCACTCACTCTGAAGCTGCACCTCGCGGTAACCTGCAGGGATCCAGGTAAATAGGCTTGTGAGAATATTAATGCTTTTTGTTGACAGCATCCAAATAACGGTATCCGAGCACGGGTTGGTACACTATTAACCCATGACGCTTAAGACGCAGTTCTCTTAAACTCGCCAGCATATTTGTAGCCATGAGCCATTACTAACTACGAGCCCGCACTCGATATTGGTCGAAAGTACGTTTTTCTTTCTTTCAGTCGGCAGCACATATAATTTTCACTATCGGCTTCGCTTGACTTTTAGCTTCCCATTCGTTTTCATAACCAACCTCATTCGGCAGCATTGTCACATATAAATGTAAGATAGGCGGTTGGGCACAACTTTTCACGCTGAGCACAAGTGATGCACGAAGCATGTGTATTTCTGATTTAATGCTGAATGGCCTCCTGTTTCCATTTTTTCTTAGAACCCCAGTGAATGACCCCTGAAGAAGGGTCAATACATGACCGGAAATGCATTGGGTCCACTGATAATTAATGGATCTTATGGAAGATTTATTTTGATGAAAGTGCATGATGGTTAATCCACCGCATGAATAAACAACCTAAAGTTGGAAATTTAATCCGTGTAAGGATGGTTATTATGGATTCTTTAGTTTGAATGTCTTGATACCTTGCGGTATTGAAAGAAGTGCTCCCACCAGCACGAAGGGATTCCCTTCCTGCATACTCACAAGATTTTGCTTTGGAGCGCCAATGGAAACGGCGCAGGTGGTTGAAGCACTTTGAACAGAATTTGTTTGGAACTTTTGCTTATACAGAGTGCAAGTTGTCCACTATGTTTCTTCATCCAACAGTCTCCGCTTTGAATCAGCTGCCTCTACTCACAGGCCTGCTAGGTATTCCCTGATGAGGGACCTCTGCCTCTCCTGGCTTTGACAATTCTGGTCCCAGCATGACCTCCTTGTCAGCAACTTCATTACATCTTCAGCTTAGTTCAGGACCTCGAGAGTTAGCTCTGGGGCAAGCCTTCTGCAGTAGTCAAGCCCTGTCCTCTTTGCTGGGAGACTCCTAGGATGGCCTGGCATTGCAGTGGTTAGGGGTCTGGCTTTCTATCAGGGTCAACTGCCCCCTAGTAAGTGGTTGGGCATTGTGTTCACCTAACCTTAAAGGTTCACTCTGTACCTTTCCTTGAAGTCACTTGTTTTCTTTTAGTCCTACTTCTACAGACACAGACTCTTTAAACCCTTAAAAACAATTTCATAATGCAAAAGAGCCAAGTGGTGGAAGAATGACATGTAGACATCTGGTTTCTTGACATGTTTACTTCAAGAAAGCAGGTTACAACTACATGCTATTAATCCTATATTCATAAATCTGGCTGGGGAGCTACTGTAATTGGCACTGAATTCATCTGTATAAAACCAGTTCTTTTCTGCTGAGCTGGGGTCTAATCTATCTATTTAATTTTAAATTAAATATAATCTCATTGCCCGATTACAGAGTGGCCTGCGCATGATATATTTTAAATCATGCACTTAAAATGCGGTTTCATAACAAGAAAGAAGGAAGTGTGTGGTGCTGTCTAAGTTGGCCGGTAGATCAATTGCTGAAATCTTGTGTTACAATGACAACATGATACTATCTTTTCTCAAACATCTGTTCTTATGTTTTGCTGAGGAAGCATGAAAATACTGATCAAAGGATGGAGACTCTGCTGAGGAGTGGCTCTTGACGTAGACAGTATGCTACAATAAACTGGCGTTGCACAACTGTTTGAGAAAAGCACCATGATTGCCACTTTTGTTAGACCTCTACAGAAGATATCAGTATGGCTTGAGCAGAATTGTGAGACTCTCATGAGCGAAGGCCAAGCCACACGGCAAGGAGAGCACATCCGGGAGACAGCCTCTGCTTTGGTGTTGAAAGATTGCTATGACATAGAAGCTGTAGAAGAGTGAGGTTTAGTTATCTCCACACAATCTCTTCTTCCTCAGTTTCCCTTCTTCTGTTTGGCTCATAGGTCTGTTTTATCCTCTCTCTTTTCACCATACACCTGGCTACATACCCTTCTCCCATCATTCCCATCCTCGCAGCGTTCTCCTTCTCTGCTCTGTCCCCCTGTTTCCAGCTATCTTGTCAGCACGTCTGACTATGTTCCCATTGTTTTTGCTATGCTGGCTATCCGTGTTTTGTCATTTGTTGTGTTGAGCTTTTAGTAAGTCTTATTTGATATTCAAAAGATGAATGTATTGGTTTTAGTAAGGCTTGTTTTCAAATGGTTCCTTAAGGCCGCCAGACCATAATGAAGAGGCCTGTATCAATGAACAATGGAAAAGATATACTGGATTTTTATAATACGTTATAGGATGTCGCTGTACCACTATTATTTTTAGTTAAATATTTTTTATTAGAAAATTCATAAATCAATAACAATAAACATATTAAAAGTTGAACAATAGCAATAGAACTTGCATATTAATACAGTTACTAAGGACGCTACATCCAAATAAAAGAAACTTATGAGTTTAACATAGTCATATAATTTTATAAAATGAAATAGACAGTGAAAGAATAGAAACAAGAAAATAAATCAGGGGAGACAGCAAGACGAAAGAGGAGAGGAAAGGCTAGAAAGAAGCAAAGAGAGAAGAAGCCATTATGAGAACCAAGATAGAGGTGAGCGAGAGGATAGATATGAAGTAAAGGGTAACCAATTTACAATTTAGTCTTCTGGCATAATGATAATTAAGAAACATTGGATATTCTATGTTCATCACAAATAAAATTCCACCATGTTGATATAGATAATTTAGAAGTATTTTTCCAACAGGAGAGTATAACCTTTAAATCTAGTGCAATGAAAATATCAACCAGCCTACGTTTTAATGAAATGGGATCAAAGTCCGGTGACATAGTGCCAAATAAAACATTCTGAATTGATAGTTGAATATTACATTGGAATATCTTTAAACATTTGGACCAAATAACTTTCCAATATGTAAACACATGAGAGCAATAATAGAGGCAATGAGTTAAAGTACCATTGGAAGTAGAACAGGCCCAACATAATGGGGAAGTAGTTAGAGCAAATCTAGAGAAACATTCAGGAGTAAGAACAGCTCTATTATAAACAATAATAGAGATTGTGTGATACATGCAGCTTTGGAGGTATTCAATATTTTATCCCACAGATGAACAGGAAACGACACAGAAAGGTCATTTTCCCCTTAATAATTTAATAGATTTTTTTAATCGTACAGTAGTTGGAGATGATAAAATGTTGTATATATAAGCAGCTTTAAGGGTGAAATCATGATCAATATTGTGTAATGGTGTCAAGGGTGCGATTGTTGCAGGGTCAGGAGGAAAATTATTAGTCATTAAAAAAGGTTGTAGAGCAGCTGATATTAGGCTATATTCCTGGCAAAAGAGCTTGGTAAGTTATATCTTGTTTGTAGTTGGGGAAAAGATATAACAGAATTATGTCTTACCAGTTAATGAAATAAAATGATTTGCGACAAAATTTCTATACTTATTATACTAAATGGAAGAAGCAATAAAACATTCATGAACATCAAAACCCACTGATATTGTATGCAACAAATGTTGGGAGTATTTAAAAATTTGGTTTTTAGAAATAAAAGTACAATTAAACATGTACACCACATCATTAAATGAAAAATTCTTCAGTTAGGAGCGTTCATCTAAAATCCATTATGGTATGGAGAATCTTAAAAGTCACTAATTAAGGCATAAAATTGGTGAAGTAAAAAAGCAGAGTGATATAACTTAAAATCAAGGAAACGGACACCTCCTTCATTCTTTGGGTGTTTACATTTAGACAAGGCTATAAGTGAATGGTTTTTATTCAGAAAAATTTGGTACAATTAGTGATTGGGTATTTTGAAAGGTAACATAGAAAGTGTATGAAAATTTGTGACACAATCATCATCTTCAGGGAATCTAATCTACCTCACCATAAAAATTGAAGGGGAGACCAGGATGTGAGTAATTTCTAAATTTCAGCTTTAAAGTATTAAAATTGTGGCTAATTATGCTGGAAATAGTAGGGGAACGCCAAGCACCCAGGTATTTAATTCTAGAAGGGCTTCAAGTAAGATCAGTATTAGCAAACATATATTGATAGTCAGTCAGTTAAATCCCTTTATTCGATACTTAAAAAATTTTTAAGATCATAAAAGTACAAAAATACACTATATACAGTTAAAAAGAGAATAATACGGCTTTTATAATAGGAAATAGTAACAGCAATTTGATGACAGACATTGAATTTAAAAACAGGATTAAGATATATATTTCATAATTCATGAAACAGAGTAGTCCTGCCGCCTAGTCTTCCTTGGGAGAAATAGATATAAAGCCACAGTATAACATACTAATTCATTGGGTAGTGATTGTAAAAAATACAAAGCTGAACGACATTGAGTAAAATGATATTTACGTATTAGCGGCCAGATCAATCTTTTGTAATGCACTTTATAAAATGTACAAAAGAATATAATATGTAGATTTGATTTGAGGGAAGAGCCATCACACGGACAAGGCGGCAGGTCACCTAAGGAATAAATGCCAGCTGGATAGGAAAGCATAGAGGGAATAAGGTTAAGACGAAATCGTACCAAATAAATCGATGGCACAAGTTAGTTGCAAGGGATAGATATCCTGGGGAGCCATCTTGGGCACTCTAGATATAATTTTACAGATGCCTTCGAAGAATTTAGTTTAGAACTCTCCAAAGCCCTTTGGTTGAAAAACAATGTATTTTTTTTTTTTTTTTTGATACTGTGGTACAGTTTAAAGGATATGTAAATAATCAACCTAAACCAAGGGAGGTAAGACTGTTTTTAATGTATAGTAGCCATGGGTTTCTTAGGGTGTGTTCCAGCATGAGACAGTCTTCTATTAGTCTCTGTGTAAGGTTTACTGAAGTTCTTCTCCAGATGGAGTGCCACAACAATATAGAGGCAGCCTAATTATGTTGTCTACATACGGTACAACTAACTCGACATGACATAGAAAGTTGGAACAGCTAACTGGGAGGCCAATGAGTCTCTTCCAGAAGGAATTGTCAATAGTCTGGAGAGAATGAATGTTAGTATATCCCCGGATTCCTGCTCCGTAGGTTGCCACTGATATTGACTTGGCAGAGTAAACCTTTTTGATCATCTCTAAGGCTTGGCACCCAGTTTCTTTGTAAAGAAATTGAGAGCTATTATACTTTTCTCTAGTGCTAGTCCCCTGGTTTTTATCATATTGGACCAAGAAAGTTGTCTCTCAAAGGGTATCCCGAGATACAAGAAAGTATCTGTGTGGGCTAGTTCACGACCTTCCATGTAAAAATGTGGGACCCTTCTCTCTCTGCGACCAGATATTAAGACAAGAGACTTAGTCTCATTTGTTTTTAAGCCTAAACTGTTCATATAGTTTAGATATGTACACAATAGTTCTTGTAGGGCTCGGCCAGTACGGGCAACCAGGACAGCATCATCTGCATATAGCAGATTTGGGGTGCGCATGTTCTTAATCAATGGAACGTCTGGGGTGGAGCTCAACAGGGGTGATTCTACCCCATTCGTATAGATGGAAAAAAGGAATGGGGCAAGAACACTCCCCTCAAGATTGGGAACAACCTGGAGCACTCACCCTGATTTCCATAGTGCACAGATGCTGGTGCAGAAGAATAAAGCTGTCTAATAAAGGTGGTTATCGCATTGTCAATACCCATTTCTGCCATTATTTCCCAGAGGTGATGGTGGGTTATGCAGTCGAATGCTGCTGAAAGGTCCATGAAAGCCAAGTACAATTTCTCCTGCTTTACCTTGGTATACTTGGCCATTAGTAGGGTCAGGTGGAGGCTTTGGTCTTGGGTGCCACTCCCCTTTTTGAAGCTGTATTGTACCGGGCTCATTATATTATTGTCAGTGGCCCATTCCTCAAGTCTGTTGAGTAAAACACGACCCATCAATTTGTCAGTGCTATCTAGCAGAGATATTGGCCAATAGTTTTTTTTCTGGGCTTTGTTTCCTTCCTTATAAATTGGCACGATAATAGAAGTCTTCCACGATTCGGGTGGACCAACTATGGCAATTACATTAAAAACATTAGTGAGCACCGGCCTCCACAAGTCTGGGTGCTCCTGGAAAAAATCTACTGGTGTGCCATCCGGACCAGGGGCTCTGTTGGTGGAGGACTGTAAGAGGGCCAATCTAATTACCTGAAGGTCAAAAGACAGAGGCGAATTTATAGAGTGCCTATTTGACAGTAACTGGCTGGCCGACCCCTCTGTATGAGAATAAAAAATGTGTGATCCAGGAATCCTCATCCACATGGCACGCAATACCCGGATCTTCGGGAGATTAAAGAAATGGGGCGTTAATGACTCTCCAAAATTCCTTAGGGTTTTTTGAGAGATCCGCTTGATGGAGTCAAGCATCTTCCTTAAAGGTATTAGTTCTTTGCTTCCTGGCATCAGAGTAATGGTGCCTTAAGGTCTTGACCCTTGCTGCATCCCTTGGGGTAGATCTAAGAGCTTGATGTAAATTTGAAAGGGCCTTCGTGCAGGACTGGTCAAACCATTTAGGACCTGAAATATTAGGGGTTCTTCTTTCCCTAGTTTCCCTAGTTTCCCTAGTTAGTAGCTTTTTTGCCTCTGATACTGTCCTCTCAAAGGCTGTCATTGTTGGTATTCGGTCAGGGATAACTGCTAGACAGATCATGATGTCATCAACACTATTACCGACCGCCTCTCTAATGAGTTTCCCTTTCTCTATCATTTCCCATTTTAGGATTATCGCATTCATCCTTGCTATCTCTGGGTTAAGATGTCCTAAACGCTCCGGAGGACTTCCTCCCCATACCAGATTAGCAATTATAGCATGGTGGTCACTGAATCCATATGACATGGCTGCAGTGTTAAGGGTAGATTTGCTCAGAGATGAAGAAATCAATAGATAGTCTCGAGTTGAACCCTGACTGGAGGATCCAAAGGTGTGCTGGAAAAAAACAGAACTAGGGTCAATAGGGTTCATGATTTCCAAATCATTAATAAAGAATAATCTATTCAGAGCGTCACCATGGGCATCGTGTACAAAATGGGGAGTTGAGCCACCTAGATCATTAAACATACCGCATGCTGTTTTATATGGTAAGGTACAGCAATGTGCGTTAAATTCACCTACCCGCAGAATCTTTGGGGGCTGCTTAAGGCACTTAAAGAAAGTATTAATGTTTCTTTCCAACATATCTACAATCTCTTTCATATTCCCATTAAAGTGGTTATTATAATAATTAATAAGGAGAATAGTATCACCACTTAGTTCTTTTAAATAAAGGAAATTATAATAGGAAGAGACATTCGAGTAGGTTACGACTGCTAATTTTAAGGTGTTTTTTAACAAGGTTAGAATACCTCCCTTGGCACGTCAGAAGCAGAAGGGTGGGCTGGAGTATAGAAAGAGTGATAGCCGACTGGATAGATTGGACCTATTTCCCATGTTTCCTGGAGACAAACCAGATTGTATTTATTAATGATTGCTAGCCAATCTGGATTAGACATTTTGGATCTTAGTCCAGCAATATTCCATGAAACTAGTTTGACATATTTGCTAGAAGTGGCCGGTCCCTGGAACTTTGGAGTAGATTAATATTGGTCCCGTCCTCCCCCTGTCAATCACACCCGTCTAGATCTATTAAGGGACTAAAGCAGTTATTAATGGGGAGGTCAGTAAGAGGGCAACCTGGGGCACAATAAGGGGTATCATGATAGTTTTTTCTATGTAAGAATGGATATAGTTGGGCCGTATTTGAGAGTCTTTCCGGTCTGTAGAAGAAACCAAGTAGCAATGCAAGCATCTGGGTTTGTTGTGTGGCTTTGTCGGGTAAACGCCCAAGCAGTTGGTAAACCAGATGGTGTGATTTAAAATTAACAACCACACAGTCCCCCTGGAAGGTTTTCTTAGCACTCCCTACCCATGCCACCCGCCTTGGCATTAGAATACAAGGTAATAGCTCCCCTCTACCCCCCTCCCATGTTTACTGATCCAGCGACATGCTTTGGTAATAAGCTGGTCCGTGGTGTCTACCTGAGTGACCGCTAGCTTGGGAACGTTCACAAGGACTATAACACAGGGGCAGGCTGCGAGGGGAAGATCCAATCTAGAGTCACAAGGTATGTTTGTTCCATTCGTCACTTCAATATCACAGTCTCTGGGGAGTGTCACTGTCGTATGAATAGATGATAAAAGTGAGCTAGATGCCCCCTGTGAATGCAGAGGTTGGTGTGGGGGGGTATCTTGCGGATTTAAAGGTTGAAGATGACTCACAACTTTGCCGGCTCTCATAGCCCGTAATTGAGGACCTCTTAAGTTAAGGGCCTCACTCTCAGGTCTCACACTGTCCCGTATGGTTGAAGAATACTGAGGTATTGCACTAGTCTCTGGGGAGCAGGGGTGTCACCATAGCCCCAGCCCCAGCACGATTATGATCATTGGTGCTTGCTATATTTAAGTTCAAGGTCTTCAGGATTGCCTCAATTTTACTCAATCTATCAGAAAGGGGCTGTAATAAGCGGGTGAAGGACTGCTCCATTTTTGGTAGTAATATGTCCATAAAGGGTATGGGAGCTGTTGCAACCTCTTGTGTGTTAGTGTCAGTTGGATTCGTAACTAATCTTCCACCTCCTCTTTTCCTTTTTGTTCGTGGTTCGCCATGGACAGGTGGGGAGTGAACTCTGGCATAAGCTCGGGAGTGTGGGCGTTTGGAGCGTGTTGCAGTTTGCTTAGGTGATAAAAGGGGAGACAAGTCATCCACAGGTACAATCAGGGGTTTGGTGTTACTGCTATCAGTCATACAATCAGGCACTACTAGATCACCCATGGATAAACTACTCTCCACAGTCTGAATCTCCTTGTTCAGGGCTACAGAGGCTCTTATGAGGAAGGCATCTAGAGTGTTAGTTGACTCACCTCCTTTGGTGGTGGGTTTACTTTTGCCCATCTGTGTCAGCTGTGTCAGCCCAGCCAAATTCTTATTCCAAACTTTAGTATCAGATGGTAGATGGAAGAACTTAGAGTGGGGGCCCAGCCCAGCCTAATACGGGCTCTGGTGGGTGTGGACAGCCCCGCCCTTGGCCCAGGCTTTGCCCTGGTGCGTCCCCGCGCGCTTCCCACGCCGTTGGTGTGTGACGTGCTTTTAGCGTCGGGGGCGGAAGAAGGAACCGATAGCCAGCCGCTAAGGGAGATGGGAGTCGTAGTCCGCTCCCCTGCAGGACTCCGGATAACAGGCTCTCCCCCTGGGCTTCTCTGGGCACGGTGAGCAATGTGTGGCTCTCCCCACGAGCCCCCTTAAGGCAGCGGCACACAACAGGAACCTTAGCAGCACACACAAGCCACTGGTGTGCGACACGCTTTTAGCGTCGGGGGGGCAGAAGCAGGAACCGGTAGTCAGCCGCTAAGGGAGATGGGAGTTGTAGTCCACTCCCCAGCAGGACTCCGGATAACAGGCTCTCCGCCTGGGCTTCTCTGGGCACGGTGAGCAATGCACGGCTCTCCCCATGAGCCCCCTCAAGGCAGAAGAACACAACAGGAATCTTAGCAGCACACATATTGAGAACAGAAGGAATTCATTGGTAAAATCCCCATCTTTAGATCTTAGGCTTAGTTTACAACTAGAGATGTCAGGACATAAATTGACCTCTTGTAAAAAAAGAATTTAAGGATATTTCTTACCAAATGCAAGAATATTAGAAAACATTCTGGCATTATCAACAGCAGGCCTACCCTTAAAAAAACAGATTGATCAGATTTGATAAGGGGAACAACATTTTCAAGACGAGATGCTAGAAATTGCAAATATTTTGCAATCATAATTTATTACAGATGTAGGATGATAGTTTTTACAAAGGGTGTGATCTTTGTCAGGTTTAGGCTTAAAAACAATCAGGGCTACCCGAAAAGAGCCACTAGCGTTTGAATGTAAAAGAAAAGAATTGAAAAGTTCAAGTAATTGAGGGGCAAATTTAGATGAAAAAGAAGAGAGTAGTTCAATAGAAAATCCATCTGGGCCAGGGGCTTTAGCTTTTTCTAGGGATTTGATAGCATCTATTATTTCTTGAAGAGTTATGTCGGCATTAAAGGTTTTAAATTTATCAGGGATGGAAGGAGGATTAGGAAGATCATTTTTAAAAGTCTTTATATTATGTTCTGGGGGATTGTTTTCTTCTGTATACTATGATTTGTAGTAATCTTGGAAGACACTAAAAATATCAGAATCGGAGGATGCAATGTTATTGGCGAGTTAGTTACGAATTGGCCTAATATTTCTATGCTCAGATTTAATGTTTGAATAAATAGCCAACATTGTACCAGCTTTATTTTGACCTCTGTGATATTTTGATTTAACCTTAAGTAAGATATTACATGCATCAATGGTGACAAGTTTATTGAGGGTAGACTTCTTGGCTGTAATCAGTTCATGTAAAACAGAAGAAGATTTAGAGGTAAAGTACGTATGTTCAAGTGTTAATTTGCTGTAGTAACGTGAGGTATTGGGAATTTACTATATTTTTCCTTTTAGCTGAATAAACTGTAGTAAGAGCCCGAAAGGAGGCTTTCAAAGCATCCCAATTATAACCAATGGAAGTTTCAACAGACTCATTAATTTTATTTTAAAACTCATTAATAAAAGCAGCAGCTTCTGTAATAACATTGTTGTCCGATAGGAGGAAGTTGTTGAGTCTCAAATGACCCATTTTAGAGTTATTGAGAGATAAATCAAAAGAAGATAAAACAGAGGCCTCATCTGAAATGAAAATGGAACCAATTTCTGAGGATTTAATAGAAGGAATTAAGGACTTAGTAACTAAAATGTAATAAGTTCTGGACATTGTATGATGTACATTAGAGAAAAACATAAATTCACAAGTATTGGGGTTACACGTTTTCTAGACATCAAGTAATTGAATTTGCAGTTAGATTGCCTGTAAAAGTAAAAAGGTTTAACTGTTGGTTAAAATCTCCTGGTACAATAATGTTGGCATTATCAGTGGAAGCCAATTTTATTTAATGTTATGCCAAAAATCTGGATCAGGTTTGAAAGGACCATAAATATTAAATAAAGTGATCTGTTTAATATGAATGATAACATTAACCAGTACCCGTCGTCCATCAGTGTCACACTGAGTTGATGCAATCTGTACATTTAGCGATTTATGAAAAAGTATGGCAACACCACATTTTTGGATAATGGCTGGAGAAAGAACAACCTGGCTTAACCCATTGCCGTTTTAGTTTAAGCGATTCAACATCATTAAAATGAGTTTCCTGTATAAAAGTAGCATGTGAGTTAAATCTTGACAGATGACAGTACCTTTTGTCTTTTGATTGGATGTCCCAAACAACGATCATTCCACGAAACAATGTTAAATATATTGAGAATTAAGAGTAGGAAAACAGGAACATGGATGACAAGTTGCAAAAATGTGAATGGAAATAAAAAGATACCGTTTATTAACTTCGGCATAACATATAAGCAATGCAAACATGGTAATAATAAAAAAAAATAAGCACTCACATAAAAACAAGAAAAAGAGTAAGAGAATAGAAAGAAGAAATAGGATATGGACAAAAACATGAATAGACAGACCAAAGATAGACATCCAGATCTGAAGCAAAGAGCATGGAGATTGAGCATGAGACATGTCAGCATCTAAACAAGAATAACAGCAGAGAGAGAAAAAATAAAATATATAAACACAGCCATGTATGTAGGAAAATAGAGAAACTGAGTAAAACATGAGCATAACAAAATTCTTAAGAACGTTGATCTATAGTGTGAGATGAAATATTCTGAATAAACAATTTTAGTTTAACAGGATCCTCAAATGATAATAAGTTGCCTTTGTATGTAATTTTACATAGACAAGGATGTATAATGCCATAGCAAATATTCAACTGTCACATTTGAGGACAAAGGGCAAGAAATTATTTTCTTCTGGCATTTGTAGGATTAGAAAGGTGGAGAGATGAAAATATTTTGGCCAGAACAAACGAGGCGATGTTTTTCTTTAGCAACTTTCAAGACACGCATCAGATCAGTGAACTCTAAAAATGGCATTATGATACCCCTAGGTCTAGAGGACAACCAAGACTATGTGCTCATTGAATATATAGAGACAGAGTGTTATGAAGACCAAGAAGATCAGGCAAGAATTTCTTCAGGAATGCTAGAAGATCAGAACCCTCAATATACTTCGGTAATCCATATAAGCAAATATTATTCTGGTTGGGGTCGCAGGCCTGCACTTAAGGTGGCCCTTTGGCTGGAGGATGCCTCCCGTTGCCAGACTCTTCTGTCCGAATTCTGGGACCTAATGCCTGCCAGATCCTGCCCACTTGACAGCTTGTCAAGTGGGAGCGCGTGTATCCTACCTTCTGAGTCACAATCCCCAGCACCCAGCGACCTCTCCCGCGCTCCCCGCCGGTGGCCGCCGGTGAAGGTCAATGAGTCTCCTCCTTTCTGCTCCCACTCCCCCCTTGTTTCTCAATGTCTTCCCTCTTCACACACGGTGCATTTCACGGTGGTTCCCCTTTACTGTTTTGGTGTTTCCACAAATTTTCATTTATATTGATTTTCAGTGGTACATGTATGAGGTAACCTTCGCTATTCCCTATCGTATAGCTTTGCATATTTTTTTGATATGGTGCAATTTTGTAACTTTGCTGTGTTCAATCCTCAATAAAGGTTTTTGAAAAACTAAAAAAAATTATATATTATTCTGTCCATTTCTGTTTTCAAGGTCTTGAGTGTGCAGTTTAACTTTTTGGATTTCTTGTTCTAGCAAAGGAATCCTGGTGACCACATCTTGAAGATTGCTAACACGCTGTTCTATTTCAAACATCTTGCCCTCCATATCGATCCCCCGGTTGAAGCTTTTCATTGGTAGCTCACATGAAAGACTTAAGACCCTGCACCTCATTGAGGATAGTATCCATAACAGGATTGTGAGAAGACATAATGGGTGATGGTGGATTATTCTTCACCGTTTTAGGTTTTAAGCTAGAGGAAGTGGATTTATCAGTAGCAAGTAGATCGCTGGCCATTTTGACATAGTGCATAGAACAATCAGAATCATCTGTAATGGCCTAATCCTGCCAAACAATATGATGATAGTGTATACAGATAGAATGGTTTATGAAACACAGTGCAGCAACCTCAAAAAGTAAATACTGACAATGACACAAGGTTCAGTTCACTATTAAAATCAGAGGACCAAAGGAAGTACTTGGTATTTTTAAGCAATCAATGAATTCAAGAACTGAGTCGGCCACATGTAGCAACTCTATGAAGAAAGCAGAAGAAAAATTTAGCAAAAGAGAGTCACTCCATTGTAATACAAATTAGGAAGAATTCAATTGGAAATACTAGCATATAGGCAGCCTGTTTAAAGCAGTATTGTGAAGAGAATTAAAATGTGAGTAATGAGCGGCGTGCTGAAAAATGGCGGCTGCTCGTTAGTTATGCTCATTCACAGATGCAATGGTAAATAATGAAACAGTCTTCATGTAACATGGATGTAAAGGCATATGCAGCACCAGTTCACAAGGCACAAAACGACATGACTAGGGCATTGAACTGAATGCAGCGAGAGAAGGCAGCAGAAAGCAGACAATGTGAGCAGCTCACTGGTGAAATTTCACCAGTGAGCTGCTTGCATCTGACAGGAACGCACAGCCGTGACTCTGGGGCACACAAGAAGCTCCACAATGATTTCCCACCGGCTCAAAACATTGCGGGTATATGAGGGAGCATAAAAGCGCAGACTGAAGATGCCTAACTTAGCAGTCAGTGGCTCCGTGTTGCGACAGAGTTCAGTAATACGCTGCCATCTTGTTCTGCTTGGAAGACAAACCTCTGTCGCTGTACCACTATAAGAAGGGTTATTTAATACATGAAACACTTCTTTTTATGCTAAGCTTTCTATAAAATATTATGTAACAGAGAATCGTGTTTATTCTTTTTTACTATCCGTTTTCAGCGACCGCTGGACTACATGCAGATTGAGCAGATCAATTGTTATTAACATTGCCTTTTCTGTGAACTGGTTGGCGTTTCTACAAGTGAATTTTATGGGGGGGAGGGCACACTGGGCCATGAACAAAACTGGTGGGGCCTCATATAAAGGATAAAAAAATCAATTATGCCATTTAACATGTCACGAACGATGTAATTTGTAACATTATAAGCAGAGCATGATGGAGGTACAAGTTATAGACTAGTTAGTTCACTAAACTATAACTGACATACTTCAGAGTTTTTTTAATGTTATCTCCTATCTCATTCCAACACCAAACTATAATGTGACATTAACCATTGTTTTTTTGGGAGGGGGTATGGCTTGCTGCCCACGAAGATGGTGGTTTCCTTCTGAGGCTCTGTGGATCAGCACATGATAGGGAGATGAAAAGGCGTTATCCTGTCAGTGCTGACTCTCTATTCTGTGCTAGCGGCCATGAATCTAGGTGGTGGCCGCCACTAATAGTGAGGTAGCTTAGCATTAGAATACTGCAAAATGTAATACCAACATGAAACTTGGCACAGGGCTTAATAATAAAGTAAAAAATTAATGATGATACAGACCCCAGAAATCATGTGGCTACTTTGCCTGTATAGAGTCATAAAAGAAAAAGGACACTGTAACTATTATATAACAATTATGAATTTAATGTTAGGCATCCATCGCATAATTTCACACGTTTTTATGTTCGGGAATGCCAAAAGTGGTACAAATTCTGCATTTTAGTTGACCCCTCACGAAGTATGAGAAATTTTTAATGGATCCAAAAAGTAAATACCTTGTGATGTAAATAAAAAGTATGCTATACTGCCCTTGTAATCTAACAAATAATTTTTTGTTGTTGCAGGTTTCCAAAATGGTGGAAAGGGTATCAGCTATCAATGAGTAAAAATGTCTACCAAAAGAAGATTTGAATTTGTAAACATTAATGAAGAGTTTATATCTAATACCAAAATGTTGGAACTGCGATTGATTGGATTTCTGTGTGTTTAGGTCAACAAGATTTACCAGAAGTTTTAGTGTGTCCAGCTAATAGTAAATGTTCTGATAAAGGATTTGTACAAAGGTTTGCTTGACAATTTGCAAGCTTTTGACAAAATAAAAGGACTTCCATTAATCAGCAAGACAAAATTGTTAAAAAATCATGATGTAGTTTAACAACTGTTTAAATGAAAACTGTGGAAAATTCCATAAAATGTGTATAAACAAATTTAACAAACACAAATTTTCTAGGTCATCAAAAACCTAAACTAGTTCAAGTGAGTACTTCAAGGTGTACGTGTGCTTCATTGGTGAATTGAAAGGTGCGTGTTTCTCCTGTGATGAAGAGTCAGGGGCAGAGCTTATAAATGTATGTACACTTGAATTGAGTAATTGATTTTGAGATGCTGTAGTTGCATTAAGTGACTCAAAAGTACTCACCAAGTTAAGTGGTGATGATATGGTTGCAACTGAAGCGAAGTACCTCAAAAAGTGTCTTGTTAGACAACAAATTGACATTAATCTATGGCATGGTATTAGTTGAAATTGTAAACTATCTCCAATATACACTACAAAATTCTGAAGTACAGCCAGTATTTACTTTATCTAACATCAAATCACCCATAATTCATTGTATCACAGAATTAGGTATAGAAAATTCTGACTAATATGTACACAGCACACGATTAAAAGAAAAGATTCTTGCATTCATTCCAGATTTACAGCCGAACCAAAAAGTTGAGATATTCTTCTAATACGCAAAAACGATATAGGACAAAATATATTCAGTATCTGTAAACTGCTCTTCAGGATGGTGTCTGCCTGTCAATGCAGCTGCTAATTGCTAAGAAAAGATATTTGGGACTGCTATGCTAAATCTAATACAAATGATTATGGAAGGTTGTAACATTTCAAATGATAGCACAGTAAATGATTAGAGGAGCGCAGCTTTGTCAGTCTCGCAGCTTGTTCAGTATATACCAGTAAGTGTAAGAAGGAAAATCCTAAAGGAAACATCCACCAGAAAAAAGATACTGAAATGCCACTTCCTCTTTATATTGGATTAATGGTGCATTCTAAAAACTGAAAACGGGAATTAGTTTGCAAACTGCACAAATTGGGTGTATGAGTGTCATATGAGCATGTTCGAGGAGTGTCAGCAACAACAACTAACAAACAATGTAATCATTTCTGCAGCCGCGGCCCGTGGAGGGAGTTCCGTGGGGCAGACAGGCGGGGTGGGGGAGGGGCAGGGTGTGGTGTACTAATGGATAATTGAAGGTAAGTAAACAATTAAATAAATAAAATGAATTTCGTAGCGCGCGCTGCATCGCATTTTGCGATGCAGGGCGCGCAACGAATTTCGTTTTATTTATACTAGATATACTATTTATACTCTAATGCATGATATCAAATCTCATATATAAAAATAAAAAGCGCAAAACCAGCACACTAAATAGCACCTCCGCTTTTTGCTGCAAACTAACCACATTTTAACCAATTAAGAAATATGCAAACTATGAAATATCAACCACTAACTTTACATTATGCACATGAACACCTAAGTTACATATTATCGTTTACACGCGTCTTCAAAGCCTAGCCCTACTAAATCAGCCAAAATCTCCAAAGCGCCCCTATCATTTTCGCATAAGCCTCTTTAAATTTATAGGCCCGGTCTAACTTAAGCAGCCACTGACCCAATGTAGGGACCTTCAATAGTGCAATACTAAAGATCTGGTTACCACTATGGCCGTGAAAAAACAAACATTGCCTATGTTTTTGTAGCTGACTGACTGCATGGGAAAAGCCAAATAAGGCCAACGATGTAGATGGTGGGATGGCTATTGACATACAGTCGCCAATAAACCTAAACACCTCCTCCCAGAAGTGTTGTAATCTAGGACATGTAAAAAATATATGTAGCCAGTCACCTGCCTCCGGCATATTACATCTAAAACAATCATTGGAAATTGAAGGAAACCATTTATGTAATCTGAGGAGAGTATAGTAAATCATCCATCTTGAAAGAAAGGACATCCTTTTAAAATTGGTTGCCCGCAGGGCCCTATGGTTAAGCTCGCAGACTCGTTGCCATTCCTGGATATTAAACCAGCAGTTAGTTTCCTGAGCGACTTTAGGACGCATTGTTTCGACGAGACTCTTATGCATGTGCTGTCGCAACAGTCTATACCAACTACCAATACCAGTTAAGTTCAGCTCAAAGGCTGCTTTTAAAATTGTTCTAGCTCTCTCGTTGATTCCTTTATAATTAATCAAGAGAAAACATGTAATCTGCCTGAAGCTTAACCAAAGATCACGGCTCTGAGGTTCAAATTGCGCTACAAAAGCATCCCACGTTATCAAATTAGTGCTGTTATAAAAGTCACCTAGCTTACGAAAGCCTAGCATATTATATGACTGCATGCCCTTTTGCGAAAGCTGAAGACCCCATAGCTCACAGTCTTGGCGAGAGGAATATGCATGGCATGTTGAAACCTTATATCTTGCCTTTTTTGGTAGCTTTGCAGTGCGTAGGAATGCTGATACCCTAATTGCACTTTCTGTTAGCATGAGACTAAGTAGAAAATTATAAAAATTAAAGAACGGAGTCATTAGCTGAGTTATTAAACCAAGTAGCGCAGCTTGATAATAAGTAGACAAATGAGGTAGTGCAAGCGCCCCCAGCTCTACATTCAATTGTAAAATAGATAACTTAGTCCAAGGTTTTTTTTTGACCTTTCAAACTCCCGAATCACCCTATCTACTTCATTAAAATATGAGATTTGTATTTTTAAAGGAAGATTTAAATACAAAAATATCAGTAAGGGAAGTATCGACATCTTTACCAGGGAGACTCGACCTATTATAATCAAAGGTAAAAGTAACCATCTTTCTAACAGGTTTTTTATTTGATCAAGTGTTTTAGTATAATTCAGATGGAAAAGTTGCGAGAAATTGGCTGCAATGCAAAGGCCCAGTTATCTAATAGGTTTTAAAGGCAGAAATGTTATCCCTTCAGGAAGATCAGTTACACTTGCATTAAATAAGAAAAGCTCCGATTTGGACTGATTGACCCTATAGCCCCCCAGTTCTGTAAATGCCTGGATTTCTCTAGAGCCAGTTGAATATTTGACTCTTCAGGGTTCAAATATAGGATCAAACGGCTAACAGCTTAATTGTTGCCATTCCTGCTAGGCGAGCTCGAATTAACACATTGTTGCGGATCTTTCTTGCCAGTGGCTTAATAAAAAGAGAGAATAAAAGGGGGGAGAGTGGGCATCCCTGCCTAGTACCCCACCTTATCGCCGCATCACCCGCCTGATTAGAGTTTAGAATTATTTTTGCAATTGCCCCCTTATAAATTCTTTATAACATCCCAATCAGGCGGCATGGAAAAACAAACATTCCTAAGATAAAGAAAAGGACCTGCCAATCCACCAAATCAACAGCCTTTTCTGCGTTTATCATTAAGATGGCCGCACTATCCTTCCTCGCAGAGAAGTAGTCGATGGCCTGAATCAGATAAAAGGTATTTTTAGCCATCGATCTTCCAGGCAGAAACCCTGTTTGGTCCATGTGTATCATCTGTTGCGCACCGCCCAAGATCCTATTTGCCAAGATTTTCATAAAAAGCTTATAGTCTACATTTAGTAGACTTATTGGGCGATTGGAGCTTGGTGCAAAAAGTGCAAAGTGCATTCTAGTATTCACATACTATAAACTTACAAGAGAGTAATAACTATGGCATCAAGCACAAATAGCAGCTCTGTCCAATACATCTTCCCCCTAACGGAGAACAAAGTGCAAATAGCAAACAATACACATAGTTAGAGTGAACTTAATGTCTAAATGTCTAAAGTGCCTAAGGTGCCCAAGGAGCAAAAAAAAAGCTTAAGTTTCCATTTCTAAATATAAACCAAATGATATGACCAAGAGTCACTGCTCAAGTACCCCTCCTTTCATTATTTTCCATTTGCTTGGACAATCTTTTGTAGCAGTTCTTGAGCCTCCAGAAGGGTGACACATAAATGGAACCTTCCATTCCATAAAACTTTAGACTGCTGGGCGATAGAAGCCTGTGCTCCTGCACTCTTAAGTTGGCTCATCAGGCTGCTGCTGACATATCAGAGAACACTCTTACTTTGGCTCCGTTGGGTAAAGCAAAATCCCTCTTTTGGATCGCCTTAGTTAAAACCCCCTCGCTAATGCGGTAATCGGAGAAATTCACAACCATTGTCCTGGGATACTTAGACCCTGGGATTTTCTGGGAGAGGACTCTGTGGGCCTGCATTACAGTAAGATCTCCAGGTGCTTTCTCAAATATATGATCTCTAACCATTGACTCTATATAAGCCACTGGTTTATGCTGACCATCAAGGCGTTCACTGTTCTTCGGAATCCCTGTAAAGCGTAGATGTGAGCGTCTAGCATAATTCTCCATCTCATCTATCTTTAACTGCGAGGTCCGGAGCTTTATCTGGAGAGAGGCAATATCAGAGTCACAAGATACAGAGTGGTCCAGATAAAAGTTGCTCCAGTTCCTTGAATCGATCACATATTTGCTGGACCATAATTTCTATTTTATCTAATCTTTGATGTAATAGAGAGCTCCTGAGCTTGCGAGGTCTTACAGTCCCGTGCTTCCCCCAGAAAAAAAAAATTTGCATTCACTGTGTCAGGTCCAATGGAGACTGGACCATAGTGGCGCTCTCCCCAACGCACGCATAGCTACTCCCAGCCCCCCGCTGACAAAGCAAAACCAACTCCTCGGTCCTAATGTTCGTCGAGAGACTGTGCTGTAATGAGGGAGACGGAGGCCCTGGGTCAACTGATCTCATAGATTCATTCATAAATATGTCCACATCTGCCCCTTGAGTAGACTGCACTGATTGTATAGATTGCACTTGCTCTTCTGAACCTCCTTGTTGGGCAGTCTCACCTTTATGTCTCAGGGTCGAGACAGTAATTATTTGCTGGTTAACATGAGCAGCTTCTTCGAGTGGTGTCTGATCAGCAGGGGGTGCCTTGTGACCGTTTGATTTGGCTTATGATTCTTAGAAAATACAGGGTTGTCTTTGCGAGGATTAGCTGTCTCTAGGGTCCTTTTGCATGTCTCAGCTATTTGTAGAGCTCCAACCTCCCCAGTGCCGCCACTATCAGTTTGTCGAATACTGAAATGCCGTTGGACCGCCTCATCTGGAGCCACCTCTGCTATCTTCTGGATCCTGGCAGTGCCTGTGTTGTCCACTCCGCTAGGGCCCTTACTACCAATCGCAATTACTGGTGAGGACCCTACGGACCCTGAGGAAGCTTCTGGAGAAATAGGTGACAGAGGAGAAGACACCAGGAGCACCAGATCCATTTGCGAGCTTGTAGTACTCATTGCCCCCCTTATTGTCTGACTAGTTCTTTCTCTCCTGGCTGCCAAAATTTCGAGACTGTGCCGCTTTTCTCCTAGCCTTCTGAGTTAATGGTAGGGGAGTGGAGACCTCAGCTGGAGCTCCTGCTCATGTTACTGTTCCTTTCAGGACCATCTGTCGCATAATTCAGTCTTGGCCTTTAAATATACTGCCCGCCCCTGGGCTACAGGTCTTTATACCTCCAAAGGCACCGTGTCGCAGAGGCAGGCAGATGGGCTTATTTATGGAAAGGTCAACCAGGTTCCAACTTCAACCACTAGGCGCGAGCCAACAAACCACAGAGTCAGATACAACCAGCGCAAATGGAGGGCAGCTGGTCGGCAGCTAGTCGGGCAATAGCAGCAATCAGATAGCAGTTCATAACCTAGACAAAGTTTTTTTTCCCCCTTGTTCCTTTAGTGCCCGTTCCTCCCTCCCAAAGATTTCTCGAACTTAAATGAGTCCTGCAGCGGTCCATAAGAGTGTCAGCACTATGCTCGAATTACCTCTTACCTTTAGAAGAAGAAAGGGTGTCAGTAGAACTGTTCCTCTGCTCGGTGTTTACTCAGCATGCTCACCACGCATGGGGGGGACCACCCATCGCCTCATGAGGGAACCCTCAAGCCAGCTTCAGAGCTCCTGTTCTCGTCATTTAACAACCGCACCGCACCTCACAACAGCTCACTGCTTTGTCACACAAGAGATCCAGCAGAACAGCCTCAAGTGACCCAGGGCTGTCTCAGGTTATCCCACTCTGCTCTGCTGCGTCAACGACGTTGCTCATAGCTCGCGGCTCTCGCAGCGTCTCTCACCACCTCACAGGAGATCCAACAGACAACCTCCAGTGACCCAGGGCTGACTTGGCTTACTTCATTATGGTCTGCTCTGCGTGTCCGCACCGCTCATGGCTCACATTTCTTGATGCATACAGTCCTGCATCCAGTCCTGTAAACCGCTCATGACCGGAAACTGGTGGAAGAGAGGAAGGAGGAGGGGAGGAGTGCCTCAGCAGCAGGACATCGGACTCACATAATGGAATTTTTTGGACAAACTTAATGGTCTTAGTCAAGAGGAAGGGAGGGACCCGAAACTTTTTAAAAATACTTATACTTTTAAAAACTTAAAACCATTTTAAAGTAAATTTCTGTTTTTTTATATAAGTTTAAGTCATAGACCCTAAATGTAACAGTGATTACATACATTTTTTTTTAACCAAAATGACACTACATTAATGTTAAGAAGTTGTTAAGCATCTGAGAAGATGAGTAGACTGATTAAGCAGATGTCGAAAGAGGATGCTGTACTTATAAAGACATCTCTCTGTAACTGTATTTAGCCTCTTTAAGAATTACACTATGCCTCAAATTATTAAAAAGCCATACCTCCTCTCACATTTGTAACCCGCTGGTTTCATACCTGTATTAACATAACTTCTCAATGCTCATTTACTTCAGCCTCTTTCTCAGGAGCGGCTTTAAATTCAGCAGCTCCTATTCCAACAAAATGGCATTTAGGAGTGCCTTATGATTGTCTTCAATTTAATATGGTAACACTCTAGTTGTTCATTAGAACCTTGTAGTGACACTGCACTTGATTATTGGGCATTAACTGACTACTGATGCGTTGAAGTACCTGTTTCTCTCCGCATTTGAGAATGATTTACTGAAATGGATGAGAGTTATTTGGGAACTCATAGAAAATGTGTCCCCATTTTAGTTTTCTAGAGCACTAACCATCAATTCTATGACAAAAGAAACTCTTCATATGTTAGTTTACTTCAGTATTCTTTAAGGGGAATTCATTTAAGTTTTACAGCTTTGATTCTGTCAAGATGTCATCCTTGTGTTGCACGCTTGCTTAAATACATTATATTAGCGCTCTAGGTGTTCATTAGAATTCAATGGCGAAGTTGCAATTGATCACTAGGACGTTAACTGACAGACTACTGCTGTGTTGGAAGTACGTTTCATCCTTCATGTTATAATGCTTTACTGACCTGGATGAGGAAGATATTTTGAGAAGTCATAGAAAATGTCATTTTAGCTTTTTAAAAAGCACTAGCCATAATTTGTATGCCAAATAGGCCACCATCCTTTTGTTCATTTTCTGCAGTGTCTTCTGTAGGAAAGGCTGTCAGTTTTACAGCTTTGATTCCTTACTTTTTATTATAAATAAAGAATGTTAGCGCTCTAGTTGTTCATTAGAACATAGTGGGAATCTGCAGTAAAACACTGGTGAATCAACTAACAGGCTGCTGCTACTGTTAAAAGTGCATGTTTTACTCAGATTATCAGACTTTATTCTTGCATGTGCTTTCATTTTAGATGCTGGAGCTCCTTCCGTAGCCCCTATGAGAAAATCATGAGAGAAAACAGTTATCATTCAACCATGATTCATCAAATCCCAGCAGAGGATCACCATTTTTCACAGGTTAAAATCTCTTGAGAACTCACCAGAAGTACTAAAATGAAATTACCACCACAAACATATGATTTAAATTGTGACTAAACTCTGTTATCACCCTTGATGTGTGTTCCATTTTTGCAACCCACAAAAACCGCCTTTAACTACAGTACATTTCAAGGGACCATACTCTATAATGACGACCACAATATGGTGTCCATAATGTGGCCAGTCAATCAATGGGGGGTTCCCAAGGGACCCCACATCACGCATCCCTTGGGGTCATGGTGTACTCACCCAATCACAACACTGAAACAACCTGGGTCTAGGGCTGAGTAAAGAAAGTACACAAATTAGCCAAGGTGAACCCCATTACAAAAGTGACAACTCTATAAGAGAGCCTCTCCTTAAACAGGACCCATCAATCACTTAAGGTGGTTAATTGTTATTATCATCTGGGTCTGTATGCTCCAACCTGCTGGACCAGTTCATGAAACAGTGATCCGGTCACTAGCATGGAAAAAGCAACACAGGAGGATCGTCACCTGATCCCTCACGGGTATTGTCTGGGATGAAATCTTACCCAAAGAGCAAAACGGGAGATCCTAAAATCAGCAGTAAAAATAATGATAGAGTGAATTTAAAAATGGCTAAGGATGCTCAAAGATTCTTTATTGGTAGAGGATCCTTGTCAAGGTTAAGAAGCAAAATGGCAATATGGCATAAATAATTTTGTCATTATGCTATTGTCCATAGCATGATCGGTCAACATGTTTCTGCCCACAAAAGATCAAATAGTATCAGGGCTTTCGTCAGGACCTAGATTACTGCTGTGGTTAAATGTGAAAACGTGTCAACAAAATATTCAAAAAGGGTTGTTTGAATAAACTAATCCTACCGCACCGGTCAGGTCAGGAACAATCAAAACCGGATACCTGTGGAAAAAATAAAAAGATACAATGGCCCATTGTGTACAAACATAGTCAGGGGTCATTAATCCTAAATGACCTTAAATCACGCATATATTAATGCTGAAAGGCATTCAATATGGTAAATTGAATTGCACTTACCCATATCAAGTGGGCGCTGCCCTCACCTCAACCTGGTCTCAACTCAGGGAAAGGGGCCCCGCTCTAAACATAAAAACAGTAGGAGAGAAAACAGGTAACAGCTAGTAATACCTGAAAAAACTCTCCTCTTGAAGGCATGGTGTAAAACATGAGATGCACCCAAGCAGCGCAATGGATGGCAAAGCTGGTCAATCAAAACGTAAGCAGAAAAAATAGGAAGTAGAGGGACCCAGACTGAGGTGCCTAATGGAGACGGTTAGGTGTTCAATACCGTGCTAACTGTTAAGTTGTTACTAGGAAAGTGGAAGAGCCACATGGAAAAGAATCTCAAAGAGACAAGCCTCTTAACAGATTTAGCAGGTCCCTAAAAGTTAAAGGTCAGAGCAGACTTAGACAATATAAGTAGGAAAAGTAATCTCTCTACGCTGTCAAGAGTTTAAGACCAACGAGAGATTTAAGCAAATCAAATCACCTAGAGTGCCAAAAACCACCCAGTCCATACACAGCAAAGTATGCAGAGTAACACAGTCCAAACTCACCTGTCCGTCGGTACCCCGGGGCGGTCTATGAATCAAGACCGGAGGTATCGGCGGACGAGCCAACACTGTCTATTTATCCCTCTCTCTCCGTAGTCGATACAGGTGCGATGGACCGGATTAGGTGTCCACACAACTGCCTGTTCACAGAAAAACGGAAAAACGCGCATGCGCAGAGAAAGGAACGCTAGCCTGCAGTCCCTCCACCGCGATGCGCATGTGCGGTATCTGTCATCCACTCTATAGTGTGCCCTGCCTGATAGCATTTGTAGTGTGGATGGAACGAGTCAGTGGATCTCATCAGAATGTATTTGAATCCACGAAACTACCTGTTCTCGGTAAAAACGCATGCGCAGAGAAAGGAACGCTGAGAAAGGAACGCTGACCTGCAGTCGCTCACTCGCGGTGCGCATGTGCGGTATCTATAACCCACTCTATAATGTGCCCTACCCGCTAACACTCGTAGTGTGGATGAAATGTCGCTATAAGTGATCAAATAGCAAACGAGTCAGTGGAACACATCAGAGTGTATTTGAATCACCCACGATAAGCATGTGCGGTATCTATAACACACTCTAAACACCACTCAATCCTGTGCCCTGCCCACTCGTACTCGTAGTGTGGATGGAATGCTGCTATACGCGATCAGATAGCAAACAAGTCAGTGTATCACATCGGAGTATAATTAGAGTGGTGCTTGGGACGCCGTATCTTACAGTATGTGAATACCCAGAGTCCTTCACTTGGGGCAGTGTCTTATCAGCTCAGAACAAACCAAGAGTGCTCAAGGTCAAATACAGATACCAATGGGCATTACAAGCAGTCTCAATAAGGTGAGTGTGACTAAATCAAAAGCTCCCAATAGTATCATCTATCTGACATGCAGGTCAGTCCAACTCCTTAAAGCTCTTTGTAAGGAAATACTATAGCAACAGCCAAGGAATCTCATCATTCAGACCCTCGGTATCTGAGTGCAGTCTGTGCACCCACCTCTGCTCTCTGAGTAAAAGGAATTTCTGAATGTCAGTAATGTGAGGTGGAATGCAAGGTTGTTCAAGAATGACCCACTGTAGCTCATTCTCCTTGTGGCCCACTGATAAAAAATGGTTAGTGAGCTTGGTCGCACTTTTCCTGCACCGAATGGTGCTCTTGTGCTCCGAGATTCTCACTTTGACCTTACGTGATGTCATGCTCACATAGTTCTTATTACAGAGGCATTTAATTAGGTAGATCACCCTTTCACTGTTGCAGTTCGTGTGTGCTTTGAGGGACCAAGGTCTACTTGTCCCAATATCTACCTCAGTAGTATGCCGAGTTTGAGGACATACTGAACAGGTCCCACATGGGAAATGACCCACAACTGGCGGTAATCCCCACAATGTAGTTGATTCTGGGTTCTTCATTAATTTAGGGCGGGTATGTACCAATTGATCTTTCAAATTCGAACCCCTTTTGAAGGCAAAGAGGGGAGGAGGTAGAGAGCTACCCTCTAGTTTGAGTACCCTCCAGTTCTTTAAGATGCTCTTCTTGAGTGCATTAGAGTAGTTACAAAACGTGTTGACACAAGTAATCCTTTTGTTGTCTTCGGTGGGGCCCTGTGTTCTCTTCTCAAGCAGAGCCTCTCTATGGTTGTTCCTAGCTCTTTTCATAGATGTCTTGAAAAATATCATCAATGTAACGTTTCCAGGTCAGAATATGACCTAGAAACGGATTTGTGTCAGAGAGGATCTCGGTCTGCTCGATCTGGTGGACATACAGATTCGCTAAGGATGGTGCGAAAATGCTCCCCATGGAAGTCCCAGAGACTTGTAAAAAGAGATCCTCCTCGAACTTAAAGAAGTTCTCTTTCATGGCTATAGTAGCACATGTCATGATGAAGTCCACTGGAGTTGGGCTCTGCAGGGAGACACCTTCAAGGAGGATCTCTTTTTACAAGTCTCTGGGACTTCCATGGAAACGTTACATTGATGATATTTTTGTCATCTGGAGGGGCTCGATCGAGACAATCAGAGATTTTCACACCTGGCTGAATAACATGAACAGGTTCCTGAAATTCACCTGTGATTTTTCAAGAGAAAGCATATCCTTTTTGGATCTACGGATCAGCCCAAATAATGACACTCTCAGCACTGAACTCTACAGGAAACCTATGGCACGGAACTCCCTCCTTCATTTCCAGAGCCACCATCCCAGAGCTCTTAGGGAGAACCTTCCATTTGGGCAATTTCTTCGCATTCGGCGGAATTGCTCTGAATTGTCCAAATACAATGAACATGCTTCCTTTCTGTCCACACAACTTCAGGAGAGGCAGTACCCTAAGAAGATCATCAAGACATCTATGAAAAGAGCTAGGAACAACCATAGAGAGGCTCTGCTTGAGAAGAGAACACAGGGCCCCACCGAAGACAACAAAAGGATGTCTTGTGTCAACACGTTTTGTAACTACTCTAATGCACTCAAGAAGAGCATCTTAAAGAACTGGAGGGTACTCAAACTAGAGGGTAGCTCTCTACCTCCTCCCCTCTTTGCCTTCAAAAGGGGTTCGAATTTGAAAGATCAATTGGTACATACCCGCCCTAAATTAATGAAGAACCCAGAATCAACTACATTGTGGGGATTACCGCCAGTTGTGGGTCATTTCCCATGTGGGACCTGTTCAGTATGTCCTCAAACTCGGCATACTACTGAGGTAGATATTGGGACAAGTAGACCTTGGTCCCTCAAAGCACACACGAACTGCAACAGTGAAAGGGTGATCTACCTAATTAAATGCCCCTGTAATAAGAACTATGTGGGCATGACATCACGTAAGGTCAAAGTGAGAATCTCGGAGCACAAGAGCACCATTCGGTGCAGGAAAAGTGCGACCAAGCTCACTAACCATTTTTTATCAGTGGGCCACAAGGAGAATGAGCTACAGTGGGTCATTCTTGAACAACCTTGCATTCCACCTCACATTACTGACATTCAGAAATTCCTTTTACTCAGAGAGCAGAGGTGGGTGCACAGACTGCACTCAGATACCGAGGGTCTGAATGATGAGATTCCTTGGCTGTTGCTATAGTATTTCCTTACAAAGAGCTTTAAGGAGTTGGACTGACCTGCATGTCAGATAGATGATACTATTGGGAGCTTTTGATTTAGTCACACTCACCTTATTGAGACTGCTTGTAATGCCCATTGGTATCTGTATTTGACCTTGAGCACTCTTGGTTTGTTCTGAGCTGATAAGACACTGCCCCAAGTGAAGGACTCTGGGTATTCACATACTGTAAGATACGGCGTCCCAAGCACCACTCTAATTATACTCCGATGTGATACACTGACTTGTTTGCTATCTGATCGCGTATAGCAGCATTCCATCCACACTACGAGTACGAGTGGGCAGGGCACAGGATTGAGTGGTGTTTAGAGTGTGTTATAGATACCGCACATGCTTATCGTGGGTGATTCAAATACACTCTGATGTGTTCCACTGACTCGTTTGCTATTTGATCACTTATAGCGACATTTCATCCACACTACGAGTGTTAGCGGGTAGGGCACATTATAGAGTGGGTTATAGATACCGCACATGCGCACCGCGAGTGAGCGACTGCAGGTCAGCGTTCCTTTCTCAGCGTTCCTTTCTCTGCGCATGCGTTTTTACCGAGAACAGGTAGTTTCGTGGATTCAAATACATTCTGATGAGATCCACTGACTCGTTCCATCCACACTACAAATGCTATCAGGCAGGGCACACTATAGAGTGGATGACAGATACCGCACATGCGCATCGCGGTGGAGGGACTGCAGGCTAGCGTTCCTTTCTCTGCGCATGCGCGTTTTTCCGTTTTTCTGTGAACAGGCAGTTGTGTGGACACCTAATCCGGTCCATCGCACCTGTATCGACTACGGAGAGAGAGGGATAAATAGACAGTGTTGGCTCGTCCGCCGATACCTCCGGTCTTGATTCATAGACCGCCCCGGGGTACCGACGGACAGGTGAGTTTGGACTGTGTTACTCTGCATACTTTGCTGTGTTTGGACTGGGTGGTTTTTGGCACTCTAGGTGATTTGATTTGCTTAAATCTCTCGTTGGTCTTAAACTCTTGACAGCGTAGAGAGATTACTTTTCCTACTTATATTGTCTAAGTCTGCTCTGACCTTTAACTTTTAGGGACCTGCTAAATCTGTTAAGAGGCTTGTCTCTTTGAGATTCTTTTCCATGTGGCTCTTCCACTTTCCTAGTAACAACTTAACAGTTAGCACGGTATTGAACACCTAACCGTCTCCATTAGGCACCTCAGTCTGGGTCCCTCTACTTCCTATTTTTTCTGCTTACGTTTTGATTGACCAGCTTTGCCATCCATTGCGCTGCTTGGGTGCATCTCATGTTTTACACCATGCCTTCAAGAGGAGAGTTTTTTCAGGTATTACTAGCTGTTACCTGTTTTCTCTCCTACTGTTTTTATGTTTAGAGCGGGGCCCCTTTCCCTGAGTTGAGACCAGGTTGAGGTGAGGGCAGCGCCCACTTGATATGGGTAAGTGCAATTCAATTTACCATATTGAATGCCTTTCAGCATTAATATATGCGTGATTTAAGGTCATTTAGGATTAATGACCCCTGACTATGTTTGTACACAATGGGCCATTGTATCTTTTTATTTTTTCCACAGGTATCCGGTTTTGATTGTTCCTGACCTGACCGGTGCGGTAGGATTAGTTTATTCACACAACCCTTTTTGAATATTTTGTTGACACGTTTTCACATTTAACCACAGCAGTAATCTAGGTCCTGAAGAAAGCCCTGATACTATTTGATCTTTTGTGGGCAGAAACATGTTGACCGATCATGCTATGGACAATAGCATAATGACAAAATTATTTATGCCATATTACCATTTTGCTTCTTAACCTTGACAAGGATCCTCTACCAATAAAGAATCTTTGAGCATCCTTAGCCATTTTTAAATTCACTCTATCATTATTTTTACTGCTGATTTTAGGATCTCCCGTTTTGCTCTTTGGGTAAGATTTCATCCCAGACAATACCCGTGAGGGATCAGGTGACGATCCTCCTGTGTTGCTTTTTCCATGCTAGTGACCGGATCACTGTTTCATGAACTGGTCCAGCAGGTTGGAGCATACAGACCCAGATGATAATAACAATTAACCACCTTAAGTGATTGATGGGTCCTGTTTAAGGAGAGGCTCTCTTATAGAGTTGTCACTTTTGTAATGGGGTTCACCTTGGCTAATTTGTGTACTTTCTTTACTCAGCCCTAGACCCAGGTTGTTTCAGTGTTGTGATTATTGTTCTTTAGGGGAATCACAACCTGCTGGTCTACAATTTTGTACTCAAAAATTTTTTCCCTTAGGCCTCCACCTACATTAATTTGTGTTAGTACTCACCCAATCCCCTTATATACACATTGTTGGAATGGGTGAATACAGTGTCAATGAATGTCATGATATGTGCAGGCCCAACAACGGCAATATCAGTAAATGCAATGTGAACATATGCCATACCTTATGCCAGCACAATGGCCATCAGTGCTATATCAATGTATACTGTAAGTAGGGCCCACACAGCAGTGCCAACATCAGCAACAGTGATACCAATGTATGAAATAATCTATGATTGTACAATAATGTTTTTGTTGCTGATAAGACCAATGTTGATGGACATTCAGACCAGAGCAAATATAACCTCGTTAAAACCAGTACAAACAATATCAATGTGAAAGATCACCACTGTAAACGTAAAGTTGATAATGTCAATCAAAATTATACCAGTGGCTGCCATATTATTTTTAGGGGTTCCATTGAACTCACATCATTGTTGTCGGATACACCTAAAGGGACCTCTCCATCAACCCCAGGTCAGATATACGTGGTCAGGCAAGTCATGCAGCCCATGGCTACACCCATTGAGTAACAGGTCACATGTGGGGTCCCCCATAAACCAGAGAAAAACACGCACCCAGGGAAAACCCTGATCAATTCCACAGATAGATAGTTGCACTACAAACAAGTCTGAGATAATTGGCCTCAATGAAACCCATTTGGCCACAGGCTTCGATTTCCCATAAATTCCAAAAACTAGATACCACATGTAGATAGGTACACTCAACTAATCAGTACACGACATGCACACGACTAAGAAGCTCTTTTGGAATGTAGACAACATTTTATTGCACCCTTTAAACTGTAACGATTGAAGGACAAAACTTTGTACATCAAGAGATTTTGAGCAGACGCATTCTGTTTCCCGGCTGCAGCGTTTAATTAAACCAACGTGTTCCTGTTTTGCAAAATGCCTTTTGTCTTTTCATTAATTTAAGGTAAATTCATCTCTGAGCAACATTTTGTGAGCCAGCTAGGAGAGATTGGTTCATCGAGCCCGGCTGCTGTTGAGGGAAGGACCCCGGCCCGAATGGATTCATCAGTGAGCAGAAGCCCTAATTGATTAGAAATTCTACTGAATCCACGGGGCGAAGATCTGTCCAGAGCCAGCCATCATAGGGTAAGAGAACTACATCTGATCCTTAGTCCCAGTATGTGGCATATTGCAAACTATACGCCAGATCAGTTTAGTTTTTTCTCCTAGACGGCAAGCTAGAAGAAGGCAAGGGTAACTACCTGACCTTGGGCACAGATCACAAGGTACGCCTCGCCCCTTGGTGTAAGTAAGGGTTCGCTTTGTCATTGAGCATGTAACAAGGTATGCCTTGTCCCTGGGTGTGAGTAAGGAATCGCTTTGTCATTGGTTGTGGAATAGGGTACACTTAGTCCCTGTGTGTCATTGGGGATAGCTTGGACCACTGGGTGTGGTGGTAATTCGGTCTGCATAGGCTCCGGGTGTGATATGGAGCCAACATCTCAAACTTAATTTTTTAGATACAAAAGTACTTATTGATTTCAACCATGCTAGCACCTGAAAGAAGTGAGAGGTGTTCCCTTTTTTCTTTCTCCTTGGATCACTGGGAGTTAGTCAGTGATCCTCACAATCCCTGGGTGTAATTTAGGGGGTCATTCAGCAATTAGGGAAATATTTTAGACCTAGGTGAATCAGGTATAGCTTGTGTCTGACCACAGTGAGCCAATAGTTATCAGGTTATTCCTTTTTCTCCATTTAAATTGTTGCTAATTTCTGTCCGCTGAGCCGATAGTGACAGACTACCAGGCTCATCTAGGCCTGCGTATTGCGCAGAGCATCCCCTCTCCACAGTCTATAGGCACGAGGAGAGGGCCTAGTTTTTTGACAAAAGAACAATTTCTTCTTTCAGCCTTTTTAGTCTCCATTATATTTTTTCATTTTCTATACATTTATTGATGTTGTGGTGCTGTTGACATTTTCACAAGTCATGCCGCATGTTTAAATGTTATGTTTGTTTATAAGTCTATTCTATTAGGTAATGATAACTGTCTTTTTCAAATCAAAAGTTCATGATTGCTAGTTTTCCACTGCAAAACAACCTGCATTGTCCTGAACTAACAATTGTACTTTTATGTACAGGTTTTTATTACTTCATTGCGTTATTGCCTCTATCTTTATGTTTATCAATTTTTTGTTAATGCATCAGGCTGTGTTTGAATCCGTAACCAGTAGGTTCCAACCTGTGTACACAGTTCTCCCAAATAAGAGTAAAATTGTTAACTCATTTATGAAAATTTTGAGATGACAATCAATAGTTCATGCTGCATCCTCTTCAAAATCACATTCCTCTCCTTCCTCCTCATCCCTCATCTTGCTTACAGATTGGCATGCAGGACAGACAATCAGCCAACACATTTTTGGCACCGGGAACGTATTCTACTTGATAATTGTCCTCATGAAGCCTTTGCTGCACTTGGCAATTCTAGGCATGGATTTTTCCCCTCCTTTGTAGTAAACAGTTGCACCAGTGGTTTATGATCAACTCGTACAGTGAAACGAGTTCCCCATGAAAAACCCCATTTCCCAATCTGTCATGAAGACTCGGTTAGACCACATGCGAGCTAAGTTCGCCAACTAGGCTTGGAGACTAGAGAGACACTGCTGTGAGTGGCTCGGCCATGCTAAGACACCTGCATTCCCCTGGACTGAAGTGGACATGTTTGACCACAACACCATAGAACTCACCAAAACTTTCAATCAGACCAGACATAAGAGCCAAGAGAGAGACCTACAAATGACCCTGTTAAAAATGTGGGACGATCCCCAAATGCACCATAACTGACCACACATCTAGCAGCAGCGAGGAGGAAGGCTCCAGCTCCTCTGAGTCTGACAGCTAAAGTGAAGTCCTAGAGTGGGGCTTGCCAACCGAGGGGGCAGATAGGGAGCGCTCTGCAAAGACCACCAAGGCACATAAGAACACGCTCAACCCCCTGGCTGCCCTGGACAGCCTTGAGGAGGGCCCTGTGGTCACAATGCTCATAAACAAAAACACCATACCACTTCCTGGTGGATATAGGGGCAGCTAGGACATGCCTACGGGAAGGAGGAGCCCCGATATCAAAGACCACCGCCATGATGCAGGGGATCTCGGGATCCATGGCCAAAGTCCCTCTCACTTAACCCCTCGAGCTGGAAATAGGAGGAAGTAAGATCACACACTGGCACACAGAGCTCTGCACGATCTTGGACCTATGTACATCAGGAAGCGTTTTGCTTTCTATGTCCCTAACAGATCGTTGTGCTCTGCCTCCCACCGACGGATGGTGATCCCACGTTTCTGCAGAACACGGCTGGGGGGTCAGTCTCTGTCCGTCAAAGCAGCTATGGCTTGGAACTCCCTGCCCCTGGAATTACGGAACACTCAGGACCTCAGACTTTTTATAAAGCAACTGAAAACCTTCCTCTGAAAGCAGTCGTATTAAAGTTTTCGCTCCATCAGGTCACTGTTATTTTTGCGCGCCAGGACACTCTTGAGTATTTGTGCGCGGTATAAATCCATTATAACATAACAAGATCAGGTAACAGTTGTTGTACTATCCATCCTCCCAATCAATGTATTGAGACGGGACCTGTTATCCAAATTGAGAATGTCATCTAGATCTCTGAGAATGTGGCTACAGCCTGCTCCTTCCCTGGACTCTCATCCCTAGAGTGCAGACCAACAACATCCGCCCACTCCTAGGGGATACTAACTAGAGTAACCCCGGACAGTCAAGCACTCCTCAGATTAGTAGTCTGAGGTTATATGGAAAATCTCTAAAAATTGTACGACCTAGCACGACAGTGGACTGCTCCACACACCATCGCTTGGTAGAAATGGGCAAAACAATATAATGTAGGGCATGCAGGGAATCGGGGACCTCAAATCACGACACACACAAGACTATCACATCCCTCGAGGCTAGGGGGGGAGGCTGGCCCAGGGTTACCCAGTTCAGCCTCCACCACCCTGGTGCCTCCTCCTTGCTACGGTGTACAGTGCTGAGACAAATGACCAGGGAAGTCAACATGTCCTGCCGTCAGGACACTGCCTCAGGGAATTGTCCCTGCTGGCCGCATGGGAGAAATTCCTGGGCCTAGAGTGGATAGGCCACCTCCTACATTCACCACCCTGTGATTCTGCTGGAGCGACCAAGAAACTGGAGAAAGCACCCCTGCTGGGGTCAGGCAACAATGAACATAAGGATGGTGCCTGATAAGGAGAGACCCTAACCACGGGACCCCAGGGGAATCCAATTGAGTGCTCGCACCAGGAAGCCAAAAGGCAGGTGGCCTCAAACCACCATAGAGTGCCACTACTGCCTCCGAAGAAACCACAATACCACCCATTGTCACTTAAAAGTATACCACAAATGGAATAGACTGTAATCAGGGTAACCCCGACAGAATCCCTACACACATAGCAAACCTCAGAACCCCCCAATCACACAGTGAATCCAGAACCTCAGCACCCACTGCACACCCGCTTCAGGGAACTCTCCACAAATGTAAAAAGGTAACATCACAACAGTAGGGACAGCCCAAACCTTTAATTAAACAGCAACAGTAGGGATAACTTCAAACCTTTAACACCAAACAGTGGGGATATTTAAAAACCTTTCAGTTAAAACTTCAGGACGACTGTGCTGTGTCGACTGGGAATCCACACTAGAATTCTCCAAAGGAGGCCCCAGGAAACACCCTCTATGCCGGAATCAACAAATCGCTGCTCCAAAAACTCCAGACCATTCAGCACACCGCCGCCAGACACGTCCTCGGCATCCCACAACAAGACCACATCACCCAGCACCTACGAGACCTCCACTGGTTACCCATCGAGAAGTGAGTGACCATCAAGCTACTCACTCATGCCTACAAATCCCTCCACAGCACCAGACCCCAGTACCTCAACGAAAAAGTCTCCTTCTACGCACCCAAGAGAACCCTCCGCTCCCTACATTGCAGTAAAAACCTGAAACGAGCTCCCGCTCAGCACCAGACGTTCCCCCACTCTGAATTACTTCAGGAAAAGCCTGAAGACCTGGCTCTTTGGATAAGACATAGCCGCATGCAGCTGCACGTTGTCCCCCCAGTGCCTTGAGACCCTCACGGTTGAGTAGCACGCTTCACAAATCCCTGATGGATTGATTGATTGAAGGCCTACTCAGCGGTTAATCCCCCAAGGCGGGTTAGTTCTGAAAACAGTCTGACCAGGGAGCAGGACGCCCCCCACAGGTGCATGAAAGTGGGCACCCAGATCCTTATGCTCATACCACCAGTGTGTTCCACAGATCAAAAGGCTCCCACTCGCCAATGTCTTTCACGCATCCTCTAAATGGAAGCCTGCCTATAGTTCCAAAACTGTGCGAATGCTCTGATGGTGGGAGCTAGACCTTTCAGGTGTTTTGGGTGAGGGGGTTTGAAAAGAACACTAGGGCTCCACGGGTCTCACAGCCCTCCAGCACTGAGTCAGTAGATATGTCGATAAGCGAGCAACCGTTTCAGTTCACTTACCCACTACGCAAGAAGTCCACAGCTGCGCACCTGACTCACCTCTGCAGGCTGAGCATTTGGCCATGTCCTCTGTTCCCCCAAAATGCTTCCAGAACCTCCTGAGGTTGACCCATTAGATCACACCTCGCCAAAAGCGATTGATCCGGAACATCAAGGGTTTGAGGCGGAGGTGATCGGCGGGAGACAGAGGGTCTCCACAGTTGACCTTCTCAGCCTGCTGCATCCAGGGTTGGAGTGTGGGCACGCTAGCCATGACTAGCTGGCCAAACTGACACTCATGGGGCCCCATGAGACAGCATCCAAAGAAGTTGACGGCCCGATACAAGCCATGGCCACATTCAATCCACAGGGTCTACAGAACAGCGTCCCAGCGAAGGAGCCTGAAAGCCTCAGAAAAAGAACTCAGCACTCATGCTCAAATCCATTATAAATTCACCACAAGTTAATTTACGCCACCTCCATCAGTCAAGCCACCGGAAGTCCCAGCAGGACCCTTCACTCTTGCTGAGAAAACACTGCAAGCAAACATAGTCCAAGCCATTTTTGCCACTGCAGATCCGCAACATGGGGTCCACACAAGACCTTCCAACCACCTCCAGTATCCTGTGTTATAAGTGACAATGCTCAAGAACAGGGAACAGCCCACCGCGACCCACACAAACGAGCCCAAAGGTTCTTGACCCTTCCAGAAAAAAGGCAGGATCGGACATTCAGCCTAATTAGAGAAACCTCATTCCACGACAAGTGAAAAGACCCATGAGGCTCGCAAGTGTCAACAGAAACTTAACCCTAATAATTAAACATCTGCATAATTGATTGCAGCCCAGATAGGTCAAAACCTCAGCACCTGCTAAAAACATAGGGATTTGCACGGTATAGCCTGCAGAGAAAATACTGTACCCGCTGTAGCAAGGAGAGGGGGTAGAAACGCATAATACAAATTGCATTAAATTTGTTTTGCCACTGCAGATCCGCAACATGGGGACCACACAAGACCTTCCAACCACCTCCAGTATCCTGTGTTATAAGTGACAATGCCCAAGAACAGGAAACAGCCCACCGCGACCCACACAAACGAGCCCAAAGGTTCTTGACCCTTCCAGAAAAAAGGCAGGAAGCCAAATACCGGTCGGTAACGGACGAATTTCGGTAAATATCCCGTTACCGACCGGTATTTAGGCATTTGCTATGTAGGGGGCTCATTTCTGGATTCGGTATGTACCGAATCGGAAATTAAGAAATCGGTAAAATACCGATTCGGTAAATACCGAATCCAGAAATGCAATGTAGGGAGCACTCTAAAGAGTGCAAATCAGTATTAAGAATTCGTTATTTACCACCAAATACAGGTTGGTGATAAATAATGAATACCTTGCAAAAAGCAATATTTTGCTGATTTAAGAGTGCCATGTGGCAGACATACATGCCCTTAGGGCATGTATGTGCGCCACATGTGCTCACATGCAAGATTCAGGGGTGCAACAGGGTGTCAATGTGACACCTTGCCACCCTTGTATATGCTCCCCCCATTACCGAATCGGTATTTACCGATTCGGTAATGAGGCATACCTTCCCATTGATTCCTATGGGCCTCCAGGCCCATAGGAATCAATGGGAAGGTATGCCTCATTACCGAATCGGTAAATACCGATTCATAATGTCCGAATTTTACCAATTCGGTAAACATTACCGAATCATTACCTACATCACATTTACCTATTCATAAATACCGAATCAGTAAAATTCGGTATTTATGAATCGGTAAATGTTAGGCTACCTACATATGGCCCATAGTGATTTGCACGGTATAGCCTGCAGAGAAAATACTGTACCCGCTGTAGCAAGGAGAGGGGGTAGAAACGCATAATACAAATTGCATTAAATTCGTTTGAAAATCCTCTTTTATTTCTAACACGAACCACATTAAAATGATTTTAAAATTCCTGGTTGGCCCAAAAATTCTAACACTCACTGAAATTAGTTTGAAAACCTCACCAATGCCATTACAATCTCTATCACCTCCGTCTAATTCCTATAGGAAAATTCGCTCCCTAGTAAAACCATATAGCCACCCAGTAAAAGCGTATAGCAGGATTGTTTTACAGATGACACAGTAAAGTTCCAATAAATTGCCTAACAAAGGTGTCTTTCCCAGTTAACCTATAATCCACAGCTCTTACCCTACAGTTCCACGATCAAACTGTAAGTGCCCCAACGTTGCCGAATGCCACCATTTCTTTAATCCGGACTCTCAAAAGACTTTTAAAAGACCAGTTGCTGAAGTACTATCGAATTCAATTGACTTTGTGACTTTGCTTTTTGGAAATGTTCTTTCTGCACTGCACCAAAACGGAAACACCCCTGGGGGCCCAGACAACAAACATCAGACACCAAAGCACAGACAACAGCCACCCAACACCAGATCACAGACGACGAACAACCAAAGACGGACCTGGACGACAGACACCTCTCCAGAAGATGATTCTACATTCTACAATTGCTTTTCAAGTTATGTACTCGTATATTTTTGTAGACTCTCTCCTTAGCCGGGATGCTTTTGAGCCCCACCCGAACCAAAAATGTACATGCTTTTGTAAGCTCTACTTCTACATTCTTGCAATGCATGTGAAAGGACCTCTCTCACCTGCCCAACACCTAGACTGAACCAGATGCTAGTATTCCTCACGCACTACACAGTGCACTCCTACACAGCGCACTCCTACACAACATCTGGTATCAGCACATGAGCAGTATAGGTACACAAACAACAAATAGGTCATGTTACGTCTGTTTGCTGATACGCAAACAGACTCTACCTATCACAGGTGATAGACCCCGAAAAAGCAAACAGACTCTACCTATCACAGGTGATAGACCCCGAAAAAGCAACATGCCTCGTCCATGTATACCTATTCAGAGTCAGGGCAAAAGTCAAACCCAACTGAGTAGAACCCTGTAGGACTCTAGTGAACATCACCTGGTATGAAACCAACCCCACGACACTGTATCTCTTCAACGAGTGGAATGACATCCAATCTGAGGTAGACTGAATGCACAGGAAGGGCACCATAGGGGAAGACACTGTTTGGCCCCAGGACTTTATAGAAAAAAGGTTGCTAGAGATAGCAAGACCATCGCAACAGTGCACAAACACATCTGCTCACCTCTGTCTGCGGTCCCAGGGTGGCCCTTAACATCATTGGGGCCACCTTTGTTAACGACAAATGGATCGCCAGTGCAGGACTGCTCATCTCAATCATGCAGTGGGAATGAGTCCCATGGGAGGGAGTCAAACGCCAGCATAGACACCCCGTGCCGGGAAATCTGGGCTAGTGAGATCGATAGGTTTCAAATGGTTGGAGGGGAAGGGGCAACCCCTAATTGTATGGAAACTTATGTTGAACTCTTTACGTTTCAGAGGCAAAGGAACCATACCGTTGGGCAGCAACGAGAATTGTGGCATGATTATGCATATGCCGGACCTGCAATGGGGCACCTCCATGTTGATGGATCTGTATTGGCAATGTGGGGACGTTGCCCATATCGAGCTCCTCCCCAGATGGTGTGGGCTCTGCACCCTTGTGACCATACACACCCCAACCCTGGTTACTTCTGGACAAGATCTGTCTGAGTTGTCTAAACACTTGTTACAGAAGTAAACAACTCTGTTGCATTATGATCGAAGGAGAACTGCTGAGTATTTTGGCTGGGCTCAGTACAAGGACATTCCAGAAGAATCCAGACTACTCACAGTAGTTCAAGTAAACGTCAGAGGATGAATTCCTTTTTTAACCATGCAGACAAAAGCCACCATCCGCTGGTTACAAATAACCAGATGGGAAATTATGAAACTAATAAAAAGAACTGAGCTTGGCCTAAATGCTATCAAGGAGGAGTTGAGAGTCATCTGCCTTATGGTGATACAACATTGGTACATGTTGAACTTGATAACCGGTATGGACAGTGGCCAAGATTGGTACTGTTGTACTTTTATCCCTGGGAATGACCTGGCCAGCGAGACATTGGCCCATGCTATCCAAGAACTACATTGTCTGCAAACCGACATGAAGATGGAGGGAGGTGCCCCAGAGCAGGACGGGTTGCATAGCATTTTTTCATGGATCTCCTTATGGATTTCCAAACTATTTATGTTGTTTGCACCAATTCCCATTGATGTACGTCTGTTTTGTGGTTTTCTACAAGTAGGGGTTTCTTGCTGTAAAAATACAGTCCTCAAATTAGGTAGTATGCACTTAGCCAGGGAAAAAAGCAACTGACACTGCACACACACACACACACACACACAAACACATTTTCAAATAACATAACTGTCATGACATGCAAGGAGGATAGAGTAGTAGATGAATCAACTACAGGGGGGAATGTTAGAATGAGTGCATTTGATGTCAATAAATGTCATGATATGAGCAGGCCTGACAACGGCAATATCAGTTAATGCAATGTTAAAGTATGCCATAACATGTGCCTGCACAATGCCCGTGTAGGAAAGTAGGATCTGCTTTCATGGTTACCCCCACTTTTTGCTAGTGTTCTACTGTTTTTCTGACTAGTTTGACTGGGGTCCCGCTAATCAAGACTACTGTCACTGTGCTTTCTCCCTAAATTGGTAATGGTGAGTACCTTGGTGCATTTCAATTTGGCTAATGGGCCACCCTTGTAAGTCCCTAGTATATGATACTAAGGTACCTAGGGCCTGGGTACCCCAGGAATCCCCTATGGGCTGCAGCATGTATTAAGCCACCCATGAGGGACCGACCCCCCCCCCAACTTCGACTACGGGCCTTCCATTGCAGCCTGTCTGAGTTGGCACATGCACCTCTCACGAAAAGATATAAGTTCCTTATACCTTACATCACTCCACTTGAAGCCTATAAGTCACGCCTCTAGCAGGCCATTCAGTCCCAAAGGCATGGTGCTCGGTTCCGAGAGTGAGGGTGGCCCTGCATGAGCAGACCACCCCTACAAACCCCAGAGGACATTCTCCATACTTTGTAAGTGAATCAGCCATGATGATCTAGAGAGGTGATACGTCATGATGCGATGACCATCTCTAAACTGGCTGGAACGAAACTGGGCATGTTTGGTATCAAAAATGTTGGAATCCTAACCCTATCCGGTGTTGACGGTATCATTCCATTCACGCTAGGGCTCCTCCGGGGAAGCCCTCCATGCTCCCTTGGATGATCTTACAGAGCCTGACAGCAACCTAGGGCTGCTGCCAACCACAGACATGATTCTGCCCTCCTGCTGCTGGGCCAAGCCTGAGCAGGTAGGTGGGACAATAGGTTTCCTGTCACGGCGAGGTGTGACCACCTCCCAGACAGGATTTAGTGTATTAGGCAGGTGTGGGGGTGCTTACCAGCACCACATAGTCAGCTAGAAGGGCACATTTGGTGCTTGCCTTGCATACTCCAGTTCAAACCAGCTCAAGGAGCAGTTGGCTCCCGTTCTGGTGCGAAACTGGACAAAGGACTTGGGAGTATTCTCCTCACTGTCCAGCCCCTCCTCTGGGAGGGACCTCTGAATCATCCCAACCCTCTCCTGAGGATACTTAAGGGCTTACTTGTGGGTCGGACCCTAGACTAATAATCATAATAATCTCAATTATAAAGAGCATGGTTACACTAGACTAGTGTATTCCAGCGCTGCGGTACAATCTGAAAGGCACTCATCCCGAAAAAGACAGTAAAGAAGCTGGCCAGTAGACAGGTAAGCTTAATCAGAGGGAAAGAGGTGAGTTTTCAACTCCTTACGGAAGACAGTCTCCAAAGCCTCCAGCCGGAGCGCCCTTGGGAGTTTATTCCACTGCTGTGCTGCCAGAAAACGAAAGGAACGACCACCCATCCTTGCTCTCCTGATGGTGGGAATGCTCACCTGCCCCGTCCCGCTAGGTCTTAGTTGGCGGGTCGGGGAGTAGGGAGTTAGTAGGTCATGCAGGTAGGTAGGCCCCTTCCTTTGTAAGATCCGATGACTAACACAGAGAGCCTTGAACAGAATTCGCTCCCTGATCGGAAGCCAGTGAAGGGAGGCTAAGGCCCTCTCAGAAGGGACTCTCTTTTGTAACATCAGGACAAGGCGCGCTGCTGCATTCTGGATACGTTGGAGTCTCTGTATACATTTGACATTCGCTCCCAAATAAAGTACATTTCCGTAGTCCAGATGCAAAGTCACCAGGGCTTGGACCATGGTTTTCCTGGCTGTTGTAGGCAGCACATCTAAAGTTTTCCTGAGTCCTCGCAGGACTTCAAAGCATGTACCAGCCACTCGCCTGGTATGATGCTCAAACGAGAGCTTGGTGTCCAGCCACACCCCTAATTTCCTAACCTGTTCACAGGGAGTAGGGGTAGGTCCCAGTGTCTGAGGCCACCAAGCCGATGACCATACTGATGGTGATTTGCCTATCACAAGCACTTCGGTTTTGTTGCCATTCAATTTGAGGCAGTTATTAGCCATCCAGGACGCCATTTCTTGAAGGCATGTCACAAAATTGATGGCTCCCTTCTCATGTGCTTGTGTTAGGGACACCTCCAGTTGAGTGCCGTCAGCATAGGACACGACATTGACCCCAAATTTTTCAGTAATCCCTGCCAAAGGAGTGACATAGAGATTAAACAGGGTCGGGCTGAGGGTGGACCCTTGTGGCACCCCCTGTTTCAGCTTAATGTTTTTAGAATGGTAGGGTCCCTGCGCCACCTAGAAACTGCGAACATGCAGAAAGGATTCCATCCATTTCAACGCACTGCCAGCCACACCTCCCTTTCAGAGACACCGTAGCAAAGTATGATGGGCTACAGTGTCGAATGCGGCACTTAGATCTAATAAAATTAAGGCCGCCGTCTGTCCCTCATCTACATGTTTCCGAATGGTCTCCGTAGAAAGGAGCAGAGCCGATTCGGTAGAGTAAGATGCCCGGAAACCAGACTGGGTAGGATGAAGTAGGCTGTGTTTACTGATGTTGGCCGTCAGTTGGATATTAACTACCTTCTCTGCAACTTTAGCAAAGTATGGTAGCAATGAAATAGGGCGCAAATTGTCTAGTTGGTCCACACTAATATTTTGTTTCTTTTTTAACGGGAGATCAACCGCCTCTTTCCATTTTTTTGGGACCGTTCCTGAGACGAAGGAGAGCTCTAGGAGATGTCTAATACAGGGCTCGAGGGTCTCGATACTCCCTCTTAGCACCTTGGGAGTAGCAGGGTCTCTGGGTGAGCCTGACTTAATGCTGATGGCTATCTTATTTAGGGTGTCATGGGGGGGAACATTAATCTATCTCCATTATATTGGCTGGTTCATCAACATCACGTACCCCTCTCGTGCAGAGACCGGGAAGGTCCCATTAGCCATGGGATTTGATTCAGTTCCAAACTCCACTTCATCTTTGACCGTCTGGAAAACCTGGCTGAGTCGTGCTGACCGCGCCGGACTGATCACATCATCCTTTTACTTGGGGACTGAGACTGCAACTAAGAAGACTCTGTCTGCTCCTGAGCTCGTCGTCCTCCAAATCCGCTGCACCATCAGTGTCCGTGCTCCATACAGGTTCTGTCCAGGGCCTGTGGACATATAAAGATATCCACCCGCAGGCACAGCAACATGATCATCTGGTCTGCCGAACCTGGGCTACAATGGACTCCAAAAGGCTCAGCAACACAGGTGGTGGCTCTGCATTCCTTCAAGGCCTGAGTTGTCCCTTCGTCATGTTGAGGCCTGCATCCCTCGTAAAACGCCCTGAATCCGAACCCCTGTGCATCACGTCGTTGCATCGCTTCATCACACGGTAACTGCATCGGTTACCACAACTGACTTGTTTCAACAGAGTCAGACGCATCGGAAGGTGCTGTTGATGAGTCTGTCCCTGCTATAACTGACCCGTGGCCGTTGTGGTTGGTTGGACGGATGGATTCTGTTGTCTTCAGCATCATGGTGGCTCGGGCAGAGCAACTGATTCGGATTACCTATACTTGAAGCCTCTTTATCAACTGACCTGTTTTGTTGAACTCAAGCGGCCTTCGTCTTCCGTGCCTCCTGGATGTCCTGGAGTGGCATAGACTCTGTCCCCTTCTGCTTTTAGGTACACAAACCTGCGCCTGGGTTCCAACAGACTCTTTCATCTTCAGCAACAGCTGTCTCGTCCTGAAGTCCTCGATTGTGCTCAACAGTGGTTGTAGGTATCCTGATTCCAAGGGTATCCGCGGGTGGGGTGGATACTCAACCTTCTGTCTTCCATGGGGCATCTTTGGGGTCCACTGGGAAGGGTATCCTGAATAGTATTTAGTACGTGGTCATGTGTCCTCTCGGGATACGACTATCGTGGGGTACCTAGACTCTCACCTGGGGTGGTATCTTGGGTCCCCGACTCTCCACACCTTCTGGGTCCTGTCTCATCTACTGCGGTAGTTCGCATTCCTCTATTTTGATATATGGTTTGGTCTCCCCCTGGGGACCACTGTGTATTGGTGCTGCTTACTGTTCTATTTTGAAGTAAAATGCGCATTGTCAGTGTATCTCCGGGCAGGAGATATTCTATAGTGTTTCCATCAGCCCCGAGTCAGCGATACGTGGTCAGGCAGGTCCTGCGGTCCATGTCCACAACTATCCAGTAACAGATCACAGGTGGGGTCCCCCATACACCAAAGACAAATGCGCACCTAGGGAAAACCCTGATCAATGCCACAGATAGAAAGTTGCATAACAAACAAGTAATTGGCCCCAATAAAACACTGTTTGGCCAAAGGCTTGCATTCTCCAGAAATACTCAACCAATCTGGACACAACATGCACACCACACATAGTGATCACGTGCTCCCCACTCCGGACTTCTGGACACATACACACCAGCCCACATTAGCTTTCCTCGAGAGCCATCTGTGTCCTTATTCGATGAGCACATCTGATTGATTTACGACTAAGATACTCTTTTGGAATGTAGAGAACATTTTATTGCACCCCATGAACTCTATAACTTGACAGCTAAAACTTTGTACATAAAGAGATTTTGAGCAGAAGCATTCTGTCCAGGCTCTGCCAGCTGCAGCGTTTAATCAAACCAACATGTTGCTGTTTTGCCAAAAGCCTCTTGTCTTTTCTTAATTTAAGGTAAATTCGTATTGGAGCAATAATATTTTTAATTCATTTTAAAGATACAGGGACCATGCCCCTAATTCCTGTAATAGCTGGCACAACAAACTATTAATGTTGTGGCCACCAATCAGGATTGACTAGTCCACTTTATATTGGCCAGTCAGTGCACATATGGAAACCAGCTGTCCACATATATCTATTTTTTAAACCCCTTCATGACCATCCTCAGCACCTCTTTAAACACGGATTTCTTGAAAACAGCAGAATAGATTTACACCACATCACAAAAATAATGCTTTCTGAGTAAAGTTCTAAGTTTTTGCCAAAACAGGTGTCATTCCAATCAGCCCTTTTTTCTGTAGATGCTCCAGAAATTAACTATGAGAATTAATATGAGAAACCAATGTTTTGGTATCCCCCTTTTTCCTTGCCCAACTTGATGGTTTGATTTATTTTACCATTCATTTCTTAATGTCACAGCAATTTGTGCTGTTCATGTTTTTTTTATTTATTTATTCCCTTAATTCAATGTGCAAAACATAAATATTTATGTCCTTAAAAGGTTTAAATCGGACGGTATGTTATACACACATAGATACAAAGTCAGATTTAAAACTTTTGAGCAGAAAATGCTGCTTTGACATAAATGGTGGCTGAAACAAATGAATGTGTGTGACCAGGTGCAGTGTCTGTGTTTCTGTGTTGTCTGCTAGTGCATTCAGCAGTTGTAGTGGGTCGGTACATGGTAGTAGAGGCATGTCAAATAGAGCTGTGGCAATGGCCCATCCTGGCCTCCCTCTAGAAATCCCACTCGCAGTTCGTCCCTTCTGTACATCATAGGGATATTGCAAGTCACTGAGGAGTTCCATGACTATATAGAAGAAGGAAGGCAAAGTTTTTTTTATATGTTCATGGAACTTTGATGTGACCTGCAATATATACTTTTAATGTATGAAAGAGGGTATTTTTTCCACATAATACAAAATCACATCATCCTTTCCACAAACCGCTTAAAACCTTGGTGTGTTGCTCTTTCATTTGAAAGCGATAGTATATTTGCAGAAATGAAGAATAAAGGTCTAACAGTAGAATGTGTAGTGTGAAATTAAATACACAAAATCATGTAATCATTTAGCAAAAGATTTTAGAACCACTTTAATGTATGTCAAATGTAAAGATAATTCTGTAGCTCAAAATGTGTAGAAATGTTTTCCATAATAACCTATAGGCTATAAAAAATAAACATGTTGACATAAATATCTCCTTTCTGCTGATCACTGTTCATTTTAGAAAACATTCTCAAAAAAAGGAAAAACCAATTCTTCTTTTGGTTGTTTAAACTACAGCTATAAGTATGTTTTCTAACCTGCCTTTCCTCTTGGCTGCTGGCAGGAGGCATTATGATGTCACAACTCCGTATTAGAGTTGAGCAGCTATATCATTTCTTTACTACACTGTAAGGTCCATGATCATACAGATGAAAAAGGCCAAAGGCCGAGTTACGTTATATTATCATTGAACTCTGAAGTGACTTGCAATATCCTGCTAATGTATGACGGTGGTACATTATTCCTTATAATCCATGGTCAGGCCATCACGCTTCCGACAAACTGCTTGAATCCGTAGTGTGTTGCTCTTTCATGTGAAAGATATAAGATGTTTGCAGACATGAAATGTCATAGTGCAAAATTAAACACACCAAATAGCAATTAAATATTTGTTAGAAAAAAAATATTAGAATCTGTTTATGTGCCAAACTTAAAAAAATGCTCTACCTCAGAAGGTGTACAGACATGCAAAGAGCATCTTGCTTTCCTATAATTATCTAAAGCATGCAAAAACAAAGATACTGCCATAAATATCTGTTTTCTGCTGATCGCTGTTCATTTAAGAAAAACTGTCCAGACGAATGAAAAGCCAAGTTTTGTAAAAACTGCAGCTTTATTTATACTGTGTGTTGGCCTTTCTGTTTAATTTCTGGTTCAGTCATTAGGCATTGTAACTTCTGAGGTAAACTGCAATAAGTTATTATAGTCAAACAGTTACATCATTTCTGTATTATAGATGATTAGAGACGTCACCTGGAGTAAGGAAATAGAGGGATTGCAGTCTCTCATGTATTTTAGGGTGCGCTGTAGAGCATTTATCCCAGGTGTCGAAATGGGCAGAGTAAAGGGGGAATGATGTTCCCAAACTTTATTAATTTGATCAAAACAGTTTTCATACTTTTAACTTAAAAAAAAAAAAAACTATTCCAGAACAGTTGAGTTGGTGCATGTTGAAAGGGGAGAAGATGGGTCCCCTGAACTGTGAAGTGAGAGAAGGGAGAGACAACTAAAGAAGAAACACACTTTCTCTCCAGTGTTCTTGCAACCTGTAAGAAATGTAAATGTGTGTAATTGTTTAATTAGCACATCTAAAGGGTCCTTGAGAACCACTATAGGCTTCAATTGGTAGAAGCTGGAATTTGTCAGTTTAACTGAAATCTATAGAAACCGTTGGCACTAGGTACAGTCCGTGTATTACTAAAAACATAACTTGGGGCGTGGCTCGAGCAGCCAAGATGGCGGACTCTCTCTAGCAGAGCTCAGCACCGTAATCCCTTTATCTGGCGCTTATGCCCCAGCACACTTGCCATCGATCACCCTGCCTTCTGTGGCGCAATCCCCTGGTTGATGGTGGCACAAATGAGGCGTCATTGGCGTAGGTGGACTGCCCAAGATGCGGAGGTGAGCCATGGCCGGGACAGTTTGTGGATACCCACCCTGCGGCCTTGAGCCGATATGGATGATGTGGGCAGAGACGGCCTGGACACAGAGTGAGATGCTGGCAGTTGTACAGTGCAGGGGAAGACATCGAGAGCTGAAGGAGACACACACAGTGCACTGCCCCTACTGGCGCTGGGAGGGCCAGCAATGCCAGACATCGTGCTGCGGCCCTGAACTTCTGGGGCTCATCTCAGGCCCACCTGGAGATATTGGGCATGCTCCGAAGGCCTGCCCTCCTCATACGTTCCTATGTCTGCAAATGGCAAATCAAGGTATGAGGTGTGCCGGAGGTGCTGTGCCTCATTGTAGTCGAGGGCTAATGCTTGGACACACTTAGGTCCACCTTCCCCACTTTGAACTGGTGGTTTGGGAGCATGTACGGGCCTAACTTTCTCTGCATCCCATGGCCTGGGAAAGAGGACGCACCACTTTGGATCAAGGGGATGTGCTGACTCCCTCCAAGGATTTAGCTGCACTTCTTGCTGAATGCGTTCGAATGCCTGGGCACCTCGAGGGGGGGATACCTTGCTCAAGGTTTGGCCCCTATTGCACAGCATTATGGCTCGGAGGCAGACTGCAACTGATAAGTGAGGCTACGGACCTGAGAGTCAAGCGCATAATATATGCAGTGGCGGCTGGTGACATTTGAGAGTGGTGATGCATAAAACAATTATCGTACTTCACTGTGGCGAGCGATATATGGAGGGTTGGGGGGGGGGTACTCCCCCGAGAAAATTTTGAAAAAAAGAGTAGGCAAACGGTGCATTTTCAAGCAAATTTGAGAGTGCAATCCCACTATTCGGACTCCTGCCTCATATTCTCTCCAGCTGTATGTAACAACACAAGACGCGCTGGTTTACTTCCCTCGAATAATTTTCACAGGTAAAAACCTGTTGGCGTTTGTGTAGGGAAAAAAAACAGCACCATTCAGATATTGGCACCTGGGAACAAGGGTAAACACAGTGTCTGCTGTCAAGAGGTGCAGTGCACCATAAACGCCGCATGTACATATTGCACCCCGTGGCATCACCTAAAGTATTCATTAGCATTGAATTAAACATAGGATGAATCAGCAATAGCCCGGCAGTGCTGTGTAACACCAGCATCACTGCCCATAACTGCAGGCACCAGCAGAGAGGAGCTTAGGGAATGGTTTAGAAAGGTGTGGCAGTAAACTGGCTCACCTGACGTAGAGGGAGCGCTTCTGGCTGGTGCGCAGAGACCCCGAGCCCGAGCTGATACTGCTGTTCATCATCTGCTCCCGGAGATCATGGATCCTTGCTTCGAAGCGGCTGTATCCTGAAAGAGAAAACACGAGGATGAAATGCGTGCCCTTCAGACCCTTTCTGTTCACGCACTGACGGGGACTCAGGCGGCCAGCACCAGAAAGAAATGCTCTACACTGTGCTACAGCACGACATGTCTATAGCTCCCTGAAAGCACTACCAGATATATTATCGTTTGTATGCTGCTCTCTGTAAAATGTTACAAAAATACGGAAGTACACTTAAGTTACATTCACCTTTACCACAACCCTGTATGTCATCAGATACACTGAGGATACCTACATTGATGTTGTCAATCATAATATAAAAAAAGCCTAACGCTTTAGGCAGAGCTACATTAAGTTTGCACAGCTGTACATCAACATGAAGAAAGAAGAGAAAAACACATACAAAGCCATGCGAGAGCCCGAGGGGTTGGAGTTCTGGGAAGTGCATCATACAAGGTTATCGATTCTGTACATTAGGTATTTAAAGGCTGGTGGATTCATTTCAGTTTATCTTCCAGCACTTATACTGAAAGCATTCTTTAATCCTTATAAACACATATAAGTACTTTCCTATTATCTTACATATCCATCATTTAATAGCAGGCTGCACTAACACACAAGGCATAATCTGGCTGGTATTTAATATTCTCTGCAAGTTTCTCTGGGTTACAAATTAGTGTTGTGCAACACCTTGTATGACAAACACATCATGGTGCAAAAACGTCGTCTTAACCATGCAGAGCGAGACATTTACATGGAGAGAAACTGCAAAGTGCTCATTAAAAAAAAAGCTTGCCTCACTCACATACTTACTTCACAGCCTGCTTAGCAGAATGGCCCGGTAAAATTCCTCTTCAGTTGGTCTTCTTGATGCGCACTTGTCAGCCCCGTTAAACAGGGAGAAAAGCTCTTTGCCACCGAGAGCACGCTCTCCCGAGGTCCGCATGACAGAAATAAAACACAGCGCTCCAGTCAGAGCGAGCGACGGGGCTCCCGAGCGGCCGGTGCCCACAGCAACGTACCAGCAGAGGGTGCACGCTGGCCTCTCTCCTCTCAGAACACTTTCTCGCTCTTCGCCACATAGACGGTGTGGTGTTGGGCCTCAGGCCCACATAGCAGCAATGACAGACACCGACACTAGGATGATGTGGTACAGTAAACTGGCCACGAGCACGTGCACCCGGGCCTTTTTATTATCGGGGCCACGTCACACGTGACACCCGTGATGGATGGGTGTCGGGTGCAGTGTGTCCAGCCCTCGAGGGAGTGGCTGGGGTTACAACTTCCTGTGAGACACTAGAGCGTGTCTCGCAGGACACTACATTCCTCCCCAACTTTATTGAAGGACAAAACAAAGAGTCAAGTCCAACCCGTGGGGAAAAACACAGTTGATGAAATACCACAGGGTCCATCAGCTTCTCGAGTCAGGTGGCAGGACGACATCAGACGTTGGCTGGTGGCCTTGGCTTGCAGCAGAACCTTCTCCGCGGGCACTCGTAGTTTAACCTGGGGGACTCAGGGCACGACCGCTGGCTTGGAGACGTCCGCTGCCTACCGTCCGTTCGCTGACAATGACGGGTCTTGCATGGCTTCCTCTTGGCTGACGTCGGTGATGGTCGGTGGTGAGACCTACTAGTTCTTTTGGTGGGCTGCGTCATGACCATGGACGGGGTCTAACGTGAGAGTTCACGGAGGTGTTGCTGGACCGACTGTCCCTGTGGAACGCTTGGCTGTGATCGGTACCCTGTCGGTGGGGCAATGTCTCTTCTCGCTCTCCCGCCTGGGGAGGCCCGTCGTCGGGGTTGCTGCGGGACTGTAGGAAGGCTGCGCTGGAGCCGCTGCTTGTGTGCCGTCTGGGGGCAGCTGCAGGACCGCTGAGGAGCCGTTGCTTGGTCGCACGCACAACCCTCACGGGTGGATGAGTCTTGGCCAAGACTTGCACTCGCTGCCGCGGTTCCGGTGTAGGCCAGGTTCACAGGAGGTGTTGGGTTCCATTTAGTCGGCTTGTGTGGCAACGGTTTCGGACTCCAGTCCATCGGTACTCAGGGAGTGGTGCTTGATGCATGTGCCGATGGCTGGTGTGGGTGACGGTTGCCAGCCATGTGGTGATATGGAATGACAGGTGTTGGTGATTTCCTGGGAGAGTTCGGATGTTAGGATGGACCTGGGCAGCCACGTGCCTCCGCCTTGCTGATGTTGAGTGTCCATGGCGGCTTAACACGTAGAGTGTGTTGGTCCTCTCTCGCCTGGCTTGGGGGCCACTGCCGACTCCATCTTGAGGCGGTGTGAGGACGGACACTCAGGGCAGATCTTCACCCATGGGATCTGCGGACAGGAGCAGGGATGCCACTTGACTTGGACAGCCGACGCTTGGGGAGTGGCCGTTCACCTGAAGACGTTTTGTGGAGAGACGCGGTTTGCGACTGCTGCGGCTTACGTTCGGTTCTCTTGTGAGGCTGTGTCCAGGGACGGTGGTCCGCCTTGGTGTCTGTCAGATGTGTCAGGGTGAGCTCTTGGCTTGCTGTGAGTCCCCGGTCTTCTCCTTTTTCCGGTCTATTCAGTCTACCTGTGTCTTCCGGTTTTTCAGGGTGACAGGGCTGTCACTCTTCTTTCTTCGAGGGCGTTGTGCTTGGACCTCGAGGCGGCGCTGTTCGGGCGCCGGCTTCTGCCTTTGCTCCGGCGAGCTCCTTGCTTGCTGGGCGACAGGATGTCCAGTCGCGCGTCGCTGGCGTTGGAGCGCCTGTTGCTGTGGCGGCCTGCCACGTGGAGTGTGCGGCTCCTCTCTTGCCTGTTGTGGGTCACCGCCGACTCCATCTTGAGGCTGTGTTGAGGAGGACACTGTGTCGCGGATACTGTGTCGCTGCGGGTGCGACTCCTCTCTTGCCTGTTGTGGGTCACCGCCGACTCCATCTTGAGGCTGTGTTGAGGAGGACCCTGTGTTGCTTTCGGCCCTCTGCGGGGCTTCGCTGGTGCAGTGGGGACATGGTCGCTCTCTGTGCTGCGCTCAGCTGTGTTTCGTTGCGGAGATGCTTCTATCTCCCGGGCGCCTGCCCGTGTTGTCGGATTCACTGGTGTGGTCTTCTGCACGCTTCGGACCATGTGCGCTCCGTCTTCGCCTTGGGCACTCCCTTCTGGCACTGGTGTGCCTGTGGTGTGGTTGGCGGTTGTGCCTGTTGACCAGAAGAGGCGGGTGATGCGACCTCTTCTCTGGTGGTGGCGTTGGGCAGCCACTGGTGGTGCGTGCTCTGCACCAGTCTTTCTTGTGCTGTTGGTGGGGACTGCGACCTTGAGACGTTGGTGTCTGGCTGGTATCCCACCTTTCCTGGTAGTGACTGTCTTTGGTGCTGCTGCCAGTATTTAGCTCTGAGTTTTCCTTTTTTTTTTTTGGGTGGGTCCCCCATGCCATGGGTGGCTGTTTGGGCATGGAGGCATTTGCCGTGGCGCTATAGGACCGCGCCTGAGAGTTCTTTTTTTTTCCTGTTGGTGCAGATTACCAGCCACTAGGTAGAGCTGCCGCTGTTGCCCCTGGCATGCCGAGGACAGGCCCACCGTTGCAGCAGCGTTGGAGGCATCGGGGCCGTGTCTCTTGCGCCTTCTGGCTGTACCCCTCCCTTTCGCAGTCTCTGCACTGACATAGAAGCAGAGCCGAAGCGGGGTGCTCGGTCAGTAGTGGGGAGCGCGGCTGCCCACGTTCCTGGCGGCTGCCCACGTTCCTGGCAGCGGGCGGCCTACCCTCTGGTGGCTTTGTGTGAGGGCTGTGGAGACCCTCCGTGTTCGTAGCAGTTTTCCCCCTGGGTTTCAGCACTGCTGCGGTCTTGTGCAGGTGAAAACCTCGTCAGAGGAGCACCGGTGTATCCGGGTTGTGGGCGCAGGGGAGGCTCTTCCACGTGGTGCAGGCATCGGTTCACCCCGGCCTCCCTGCGGCGCTTACTACTTCCACTTTGTCTGTACAGAAACAGTGTGGCCCTGTGGCCACAGGGTGGTGCGGTGTGTAGTCTCAGTGAGGCCACCGTAGCTTTCCTGGTTGTGAGGGCCTCTGGAGATGTGGTGGCTTCTGCAGTGTATTCTACCACTTATTGGGTGCTGCAGTGTCAGCAAGTGGCCGCTAGGTGGCTCAGGGCATGCTCCATAATAGCCTTGACGCTCCTGTCTTAGGTCCGCTCTGGCAGCATTGGGCTTCCTGTCGGGTTCAGGGAATGGTTCCCTCCTTGCTGAGGGCTGCGTCTTTGCAGGGTGTGGCCTACTTGCCAGATACATAGGGCTTGTATCACTCCGTGCTGGTGTGCGGTCTATTTACCCCTGATAGTAGGTTGGGCTGTGGTCACAGGGTGCATTCAGTGCTCTTCTGGCTTGCGTGCACAGGGTGCATTCATTGCTTTGCTGGCTTGCGTGGTGCCTGTATGCAGCTTATGTCGTGTGACACCTTGACCACCAGGTGGCGCTGCAGCTACTTTCTTGGCTGTGGCTACTTTCCTTCTGTGGCGGGTCGAGGGGAGGTTCGTGCAGAGGCAGTCACTCTTGTAATTGCTCCTTACCGCTTCACGTGGCAGATGCGGCTCCACTTGTGTCAGCCAGGTGGCGCTGCAGGTATCTCGTAGGCCAGGGCTCTCTTCACTGGAATCGCGCTCGATTCGAGCTGTCGATGCAGGCAGGGGCATGCAGTGTTGGACAGACGGTCCTCTCAACCCCGGTCCGGGCGGTCTGACGGAACGGCCTCGGTATGTGTCTGCTTCATTTCTTAGATTCCTACACAGCCTGTCTTGTCATTAGGGCGGGCCACTCCCGACTGGGCTGGCATTGTATACGGGCTGCAGGGGGCATGCATACTGCTCACGAGTACCGTGGAGCGGCTTCACCAGACGGCAGGGGTTACTTCTGCTTCACCTCGCTGTCTGTGAGAACCCTGCGGCTGCCTCTTGAGCAGGGCCGGCCTGTGCTTCACTCTTCCGAGACAGGGGGCCGCTCCGCTGGTGGTTTCGTAAGCGGCCATGGTGCCGTCAGCATCGCCTCGCTGACAGTCTTCCCCTCTCCTCGGCGGGCAGGCGGGGGTTGTGGTAGGTGGTTTGAGCGGTCAGCAGGATGTGGCTGGGCTGCGTGCTTTGCTTCCTTCAGGCGCTGGACATCCTCCCTGTCCCTCCGGCGGTACCAATGGGGGCGGTGTCCTCCGTTCTGGTGAGTCCCCGCAGTGCCGGACAATGACGGGCGGTGCAGGGTGCGGCACGGCATGCGGGGCTGGTGTTGTTGCGGTGCCTCCCTTTAGTGCTGCAGACGAAGGGAGTATAGTCGATGGAGCAGTGCTTTGCTCAGGGGTGGCAGGGATGCTCTCGGGTGCCGCACCGTGAGGATCGCAGGGCTCTGCAATTGTGGCGGTGATTGCCTAAGTGTGGCGGTGGCTCTACCGCAAGTAAGGAGGGGAGACTCACGCTTTCTCTGGTGTCCCAGCGGCTGCTGCGGGGGAGTCCCTCCAAACTGAAGTGGGTAGGAGACAGCCAGTCTCCGTGCCTCCCTCCTTACAGGCAGAGGGCAGCGTCGCGGTGCGGAGCCCAACTTTCACTGCAGTCACGGGTGGCGGCTCATTCTCTCCTCACAAGGGATGATGGAGCATTGAGTAGCAGGCGTGCGGGGTTAGCTGCCCGCCTCGTCGCCAATGTGGTGTTGGGCCTCAGGCCCACATAGCAGCAATGACAGACACCGACACTAGGATGATGTGGTACAGTAAACTGGCCACGAGCACGTGCACCCGGGCCTTTTTATTATCGGGGCCACGTCACACGTGACACCCGTGATGGATGGGTGTCGGGTGCAGTGTGTCCAGCCCTCGAGGGAGTGGCTGGGGTTACAACTTCCTGTGAGACACTAGAGCGTGTCTCGCAGGACACTACAGACGGCACGGGCACGGCAATGTTAAAATCAAAAAACATTTACCACCTGGTGCTGTATCTTTTTAAGCATCGAATTTAAAGAATGGACACACTTTCCCACCTAAATTCACAGTTACCGGACACACCCACGCAAAGCATCTAAAAGAAAACGGTGTTAGAGTACAGTCATGGCTGGCAAAACGGGCGAGAGGGTTTGCGGGGGGGAGGGAAGTGGGACGGTCACCGACAGTAATCTTATATAAAAAAAAAACATGCCGAGACCGCATCACGCGGCGCTGCCGCCTCAGCACCTGCTCTGGAGTTCTGGCGCATTTTCGGCAGCCTCCCTCCTCCTGCTCCCCTAAGCCAATCACAATGCTGCAATGGCAGCGTTGTGATTGGTGAGGCGCAACGGAGAGCGCCCCAGCCGGGCCATTTTCTCTATGTAGGCTGCATGCAGCAGCCTACATAGAGAAAAGGGGGGAGTGCGCATGACTGCTTTGTTCGGCCCAGGGGCTGACCAAACAGTCAGTACCCACAACAGTGGGTAAGCCACTCCCCCCCTGCCCAATAGCAGGACCACCCACCCGCCCGCCCACAACCAGGCACAGAGGCACTTCTGCTTTCTCGCAGTGCGAGAAGCAGAAACATAAATGGTAGCTTTTACTGTTTATGTTTCTGCCTTCTTGCACTGCGAGAAAAACAGTGGGGGGACGCCCCAATGGGGAAGCCGCCACTGCATACATGATCTGTGGAGCTCAGGACCTCCCTCCATCCCCACATGGAGGCTGCAGCCGGCAGCAATAGATGATTTCCCCATTTGGCACTTCTCTGGTAGGCACCCTCGCAGAACACTTTGACATGAATACTAATATAGCTACGACTCTGCTGATCCAGTGGGACACTTTAAAGGTGGCCATTTTAGGTGAATGCCTGTGTTACACATGGAATCTGCGCCGTCAGCTTGACAGACAAATTGCTCGGATTGAGCATGAACTGGTAAGTTGTGAATCACAGGCTCTGTTAGTACGCAAGCATGGGGAATGCCTTGTGCAGGCTTAGTGGGAGCATGCTGCATTGTTAGAAAGAATATATTGTCTTAACTATGCAACCCACTCAGCCAGAACTTACACCGAGGGTGATAAATCGGAATTGTTACTGGCATCGCGCATCTGCCAGGAAAGTCCGATGCAACCCATAATGGAGCTTGGTTGCACACACAGAAAGACATTCATGTCGAGCTGACATGCCGTTATGCTTCACTGTATGCATCAGTGGCGACCGCAAACATAAATGAACTTGACCCCTTCCTAGCAAACATGCCCTTGACTCGAGTGATAGAGACCTGAACTGGACAGCGTCATTACGCCCTTTGAAATTTGGGAGGCCATTTGTGCGGTTGCCACTGGCTAACCCCAGGTCCAGACTGTCTCCTGACTGGATTTTATAAAGCTTACGCTCCAGTTTTAATACTTCGCCTGAAGATATTATATGATGAGGCTCTGCTGGCTGCCGCCTCCCGGCCGAGCAGCGTGAGGTGCTGCTCATCTCCCTCCCTATACCCAACAGAGATCCCACTGCATTGGGGTCATTACAGGCCGCTAGCACTCCTTAACACGGATTACAAGATATTAGCTAAGATCCTTGGCACCCTTGTCACAGCACTGGTACTCCTGGATCAGAATGGGTTTGTCCCGGTCCGCAGTACTTCTCCTAATCTGGGGATCCTGGAGCATGCCCACCACTCCTGGCCATGGGCGGGCTACCTATTGCTGGATCTGGAGAAGGCTTTTGACTCATTGGAGTGGGCTTTTTTGTTCTAAGTGCTGACACCCTATGGCCGGGAGAATCACTTAATTCGGTTGGCCAAACCACTTTATACCCTGCCACAAGATAGAGTGAAAATGGGTGCCCATAGGGGCACTCATCAGGGCTACTCATTATCCTCTTTGCTTTTTAGGTCGAGCATCAGTGCATGCGCTTTCTGCAAGACCCGGTGTAATCACTTTACAGAGTGTAATTACAGCTGGGGCTTGCAATTGGTTCCTAACGCCATCACTTTTGTTTCCTGGATCCTTATTGACTGGTGCTCCAGGTACATCACTTCTACTTGGAAGCCAGGCGCACCGGCCAACTACAGTTTCCTTACACTGTAGTTCTATATGTATTCATTTATGGACTATTTTTATTTTTTTAACAAGTGCACCATTCCGCGCTTTCACTTTAATGGTGGACTCGCTACTTTCTTTAGACTGGGCTCGTCTAAACAAAGGGATTTGGCTGCTATTAAACTGAAAGTGCGAAATGGGGCGCTAGTATTAAAAAACAAAACATTTGTTTGTACTTGAGAAACAAATGCTTTTATTTGTAAAAGCACCCCATTCCATGCTTTCACTTTAATAGCGGCCGTGCCCCTTTGTTTAGACGAGCCCAGTCTAAAGAAAGTAGCGAGGCCACCATTAAAGTGAAAGTAGCGGACCTCGGCGCTTGTTTGTTATGCTGCAGGTCTTACATATTGTCCAAAACTCCACATGCCTGTATAGATTCAGTAGAAACTATTTGTGAGCAGTCAGCTGTAAGACTGCAAGAACAGTGTGATTTATGGCTTCTGACGTGTAATGAACAGATAACTTTCCTGCCCTGATAGTTATCGGTTCTGCGTGCAGGGAAAGGAGTTGCATTATGGTAATATTCTTTGTGGAGGAACGTTCTCGGGCATCCTCAGGCATCAAGTGTGCTGCAAAGGATTTTCAGATATGTCTAAAATGATCCAAATTGTGTGATTTGCATCCTTATTTTACCAATGATTTTCACGTATAAATAATGGGGCATATCAATTTAGCGCATAGCTCAAACCAAATGGTCACATACAAATTGTACAAAGAACATGGGAACAAAGGATTGTCACATGAGTACAGGGTGTGCTTTTCACAAGCCCAATGATAGGTGCTGTATAATTACAGTGGTTATCAAACTCTAAACATTTGTTTAACTTTACACAAAAAGTTTACATTCACTTTTAAATGCAAAATCTTTGAATACTTTATATAAACAATAATTATGCGAAAATGAGGATGATAATATTCTACATCTTATTTATTTGAACAATAAATCGCAAGTGTAAGTTCCTTCTTCAAGAATCCAATTTCATATAGTGTTTACAAATCCCAATGCATTTCGGGAACACCCTTCGTCAGGGGTATCACTGCAAATAACAAAGTAAATTCCTTAATAAAACACAATATAACACTTGACTGATTGTATTAATTATACAGGCAGATCAACGATTAACCCTTGTCTGGAAAAAAGTTTTTGTATAAGATGGTGATAGACCAAATTATGAATTATTCAAGCATATCTCATGAATACGTGAGTGGAGGAGATATATAAAGATAAATATGCCCTGTATGCTGTAGAAACATGATGCATGGTGTTTATTAAATTCACACTCAAACACAGCTACACCTTATAACCCAAGGTTTGACAAAGCTGCAAAAGTCAACTGATGTCTCACCTATCCAAGTTTGCAATGGCCATGATTCCGAATGCTAAAAAAACGAAAAACCCTCATCAAACATGTGCAACCACCGTAAAAATAATGCAATCTAACAAGGTTTATTATGAACCAGTGTTAATATATGTAAAAAAACTCACATGAGACCATGTGAAAACGTAGTGCATTATCTGTGCGCTGAAACTCAAATATTCCTGATGGTTTGCCTGCCGTCACGAGCATTAAAATGGTGAAAGCCAAGCCTGTTTCTTTTAAACAGCACGTCCTCAAATCGAATGCCAGACTCTAAGGACGCAAAAACGGATCATGAAATAACCCAATCTAAACTGCCAAAACATAGTATCCAGTCACAATGCCATGCCTACTTACTGAAATGTTATGCTGCACTCATTCCATTTGTCTCCCTTCAGTAGCCGCCTACAACCTGACTCAAGCTGACGGGAGTTTTTTAAACAGGAAATAACGCGGGAATTGAATATGCTCAAGGTGATGAGCATAAACAAGAGACTATCGCATAGCGAAATTACGAAGTGAGCTGACAGATGAATTGCTAAAAATCAGTGTAGAAAACTCTGCTTATAATCCTACGTGATTTAGTGCATCAATGAGAATTTTTTTTTTTTTAAATGGATGTGTCACTCGAACCCTGTACATAAAATAGACATGAGTGTCTGTGATTAATACGGTGAGCTATCAGAAAGCCCCTAAGGCCATGACAAACAGATCACATTATGAAGATGAGTATGCATAGCAGAAAAAATGCAGACTGAAGGAGAGAGCAGGTTATATTAAAAGAATCATAGAAGTGCACTGTCTAAATGGCTGATGCTGGTGAATCCCAACAATGTGTCTATCTATCATGCCACAACACATGTGAAGCTTGAAAGAATCCAAGGTACAATTTAAATTCACAAAGATGAAGATGGTACTTCAGTTCTTTATGTGTAATACTTGCAAAAACAAAACCGTACAATAATTACAAAAAACAGACCATTTCCAATTTGTCATTCAGAACATGTGGCATAAGAGTATTCAAAGTGCATATCCAATATGTTTCTCTTTGCACCAGATGTTTGTGAACATCAGTATTAGGTGTTACTGTTATTTTCTCAAGTATGGTGTAGCGTAATTGCGGGATAGTATGTTTATGTTCGACCCAATGTGCCGCCAAACTCGATTTAGTGTTAGCTGTCCTGATCGTGCTTTTATGCTCAGTAAGCCTGACCTTGATTTTACATGAAGTCTGACCTACATATACTAAACTGCAAGGGCAATTGAGTGCGTAAATCACCATTTCTGCGTTGCAATCAGAGGTGTGTCTTAGTTTTATTGCCTTTCCCGTATGTGGATGGGCAAATGCGTTACCTACGGTCACGTTCCCACAGTGCCTGCAATTAACGCACTTGCGCATGCCAAAGTGTTTAGTCTTGGATTGAATGACTGCGTTTTTTCAATAGTTCGCGTACATTTTTTGATCTTGAATATGCGAACAGTGGTTGTGCAACGAAGACTTCTTTGAAATCATGTTCCTGTTCAATAATTTCCCATCTTCTAAGGATGCTCTGTTTAATAGCTGGAGCAGCTGTTGAATATTTGATGATGCACACTTCTCTCTTGATTTTGTTTCTTGTGATCTTCTTTAATAGTTGCTCACGATGTAGATGCAAAACTTTTTGCCTGGCTGTTGCCAAAATTTCGCGAGGGTACCCTCTTTGTTAAAATTTTAGCGACGTGTTCTTGATGTCTTTAATGCTTGTAGCTTCATCAGAGTTTATTCGCTTGATCCTGATAAACTGCGATAAAGGCAAATGATTTTTTAGAGATGGGGAGTGAAAACTTTCAAAATGCAGCACATTGTTTCGAACAGTGGGGTTTCCGAAGACTCGAGTTTTGAAACCACCCTGTTGTAATTCAATATTGATGTCTAAGTAGTTGATGTTCGAGTTGCTGATTGTGTAAGTGAACTTGATGCGGGGATGGTGTGAGTTCAATGTCCTAATACATTCTGCCAGATAATCCTTGGGACCCTTCCACAATAGTAAAATGTCATCAATATAACAAAGGTATAACATGAGATGATGTGTCCAGGTTTGGTCATGCAAAATGTGTGTTTCTTCATATTTAGCCATAAAGATATTTGCGTATGTGGGTGACCCCGTAAAACCCATTGATTATTATTTAATTATTGAACAGGAACATGATTTCAAAGAAGTCTTTATTGCACAACGACTGTTCGATTATTCAAGATCCAAAAACGTACGCGAACTATTGAAAAAACGCAAAGTCATTCAATCCAAGACTAAACACTTTGGCATGTGCAAGTGCTTTAACTGCGGGCACTGTGGGAACGTGATCGTAGGTAACGCATTTGCCCATCCACATACGGGGAAGTCAATAAAACTAAGACACACCTCTGATTGCAACGCAGAAATGGTGATTTACGCAATCAAATGCCCTTGCGGTTTAGTATATGTAGGTCGAACTTCACGTAAAATCAAGGTCAGGCTTACTGAGCATAAAAGCACGATCAGGACAGCTAACACTAAATAGAGTTTGGCGGCACATTGGGTCGAACATAAACATACTATCCCGCAATTACGCTACACCATACTTGGGAAAATAACAGTGACATCTAATACTGATGTTCACCAACACCTGGCGCAAAGAGAAACATATTGGATACGCACTTTGAATACTCTTATGCCACATGGTCTGAATGACAAGTTGGAACAGGTCTGTTTTTTGTAATTATTGTACGGTTTTGTTTTTGCAAGTATTACACAAAAAGAACTGAATTACCATCTTCATCTTTGTGAATTTTACATTGTACCTTGGATTCTTTCAAGCTTCACATGTGTTGTGGCATGACAGATAGACACATTGTTGGGATTCACCAGCATCAGCCATTTAGACAGTGCACTTCTATGATTCTTTTAATATAACCATATCTCTCATTCAGTCTGCATTTTTTCAGCTATGCATGCTCAACTTCATCTTCATAATACGATCTGTTTGTCATGGCCTTAGGGGCTTTCTGATAACTCACCGTATAAATCACAGACACTCATGTCCGTTTTATGTACAGGGTTTGAGTGACACATCCATTTTTTTAAAAACATTTTTTTCATTGATGCACTAAATCACATAGGATTATAAGTAGAGTTTTCTACACTGATTTTTCGTAATTCGTCAGTCAGCTCACTTCGTAATTTCGCTACGCGATCGTCTGTTGTTTATGCTCATCGCATTGAGCATATTCACTTCCTGCGTTAGTTCCTGTTTAAAAAACTCCCCGTCAGCTTGAGTCAAGTTGTAGGCGGCTACTGGAGGGAGACGAATGGAACGAGTGCAGCATAACATTTCAGTAAGTAGGCATGGCATCGTGACTGGATACTATGTTTTGGCAGTTTAGATTGGGTTATTTCATGATCCGTTTTTGCGTCCTTAGAGTCTGTCATTCGATTTGAGGACGTGCTGTTTAAAAGAAACAGGCTTGGTTTTCACCATTTTAATGCTCGTGACGGCAGGCAAACCATCAAGAATATTTGAGTTTCAGCGCACAGATAAACGCACTACGTTTTCACACGGTCTCATGTGAATTTTTTACATATATTAACGCTGGTTCATAATAAACCTTGTTAGATGACATTAGTTTTTATGGTGGTTGCACATGATTGATGAGGGTTTTTCATTACTTTAGCATTCGGAATCTTGGCCATTGCAAACTTGGATAGGTGAGACATCAGTTGACTTTTGCAGCTTTGTCAAACTTCGGGTTATAAGGTGTAGCTGTGTTTGAGTGTGAATTCATTAAACACCATGCATCATGATTCTACAGCACATGGGGCATATTCATCTTTATATATCTCCTTCGCTGACGTATTCACTTGATAAGCTTGAATGATTCATAATTTGGTCTATCATTATCTCATACAAAAACTTTTTTCCAGCCACGGGTTAATCTTTGATATGCCTGTATAATTAATACAATGAGTCAAGTGTTATATTGTGTTTTATTATGGAATTTACTTTGTTATTTCCCCTGACGAAGGGTGTTCCCGAAATGCATTGGGATATGTCAACACTATATGAAATTGGATTCTTGAAGAAGGAACTCACACTTGTGATTTATTTTCAAATAAATAAGATGTAGAATATCATCATCATCATCATTTTCGCATAATTATTGTTTATACAAAGTATTCGAAGATTTTGCATTTTAAAGAGAATGTATACTTCATGTGTTAAGTTAAACAAATGTTTAGAGTTTGATAACCACTATAATTATACAGCACCTAGCATTGGGCTTGTGAAAAGCGCACCCTGTACTCATGTGACAATCCTCTGTTCTCATGTTCTTTGTATTTCTTGTACCTGACAGGAGCTGGTCAGGGGAACAGGGTAGCGCCATTTAGAATATTATTGATCAAATAAGATAAAAACGTATACTGCTAAAGGTGTGCAGGTTATAACCCCAATCAGTGCGGCACCTACAAATTGTGTCATCGTGATCTATCGTAATGGCATTTCTTTTTATAAAGACTTGAATTTGGCCTGCCTTTGATTTGAATATGTAATCTGCACACCTCTCGGTTACTGCCTACTGTAAGAGATGAAAGTAAATGAGATTAGAGTTTCACCAGTCCCCGATTTAAACAAATGCAATATGCAGACAAAATGAGTTTACTCGAGTGGTTTAAAGCTGAAGGAAAGTTTTAATAGCTTCTTCTCACATACAAATGTTAAAAACAAGGTGTAAATGAGTCACAATCAGCTTTCCTTGGCCTAAATTTTCTTACTGGAGATAGTTTTACAGTTAGGCAGGCGTCCATGAAGCAAATGGAACAAATTAACTTAATCAAATTAACAAAATCAAAAAGTAACCCAATGCCATATTCCATAAAAAGAAAATCATGTTCAGTAAAAATTGTTAACATTCAAAAAGAAAAGTCACAGTTTAAGGGGAAATGTGTCTGCCATTAGACAAAAGCGAGAGTTGTGCAGCCTTTTTTGTGCATAAATACAGCTTAGAATACATTTGTAGAACTTGGGAAATGGCCAGGAGTCCAGGAACCAAAACCAAGCTGGTCGCTCATTCGGTTCTTGATGGTAAGAGGCTCGCTCGTCACCAAGTGACGCTCACAAAATAAATTATGATTTTCTGACCTACTCCGGGGGCATGCTGGCAATGGGCAGAGCTGCCGACTTTGAAGCTGGGGAACTAGTTTCGAGTTTCGGCGTCGGCTCAGCATCTCGTGATTCTGGGCAAATCACTTTATCTCCCTGCCTTTGTGCATGTCCTAGCATTGCCTGTACCTTCGGGTTGAGTTCCAACTGTATAAATCTACCCGCATAAACATTTAATAATGATCATTGGCAACATATGTTATTATGCAATCTTTTCAATCTGCTGTTTTCTTTTTCGAAACATGGGTGTGAGTTTGTAATACTCTATGTAATATCGAGTGTACTTAATTGTGCAGTGTCTGAATTGTGTACTCTGGTGGCATAGTTATAACACTTTTTGAGGAAAGCACATACATGATATGGGATTTTTACATCAGTTACAGATCCTGTTGAAATACAGCAGACAACAATACATTCTAGCAACATGGGTACAACCAGCAGGGAGAATGCATCCACTGATGTTTTTTTTTAGTTCAGAATGAAGATTATTGAAGGAAATGCAAATCTCAATACAAAAAGCAAAATAACAATACATAGTCACATGAATTAGTCTTAAATACAAAGAGATAGTAGGTATATAGATATATAATTAAAGTTGGTCTGTCTAAAAGAAAAGGATTAATAAAAATAAATAAGTACATCAATAACAAAGCAGGAAGATATCAATTCACGGAATACAGAAACTTATGGTGTGAAATGAGAATAATCCTGCAAATAAAATGTCCAATGAAAAGAAAGTCATGGGGGTTTAGAAACATCTTGTTGTATGGGAGTTAAAGAAGAAGAGTGTTTAGCACTAGCTTCAATGAATGATGTAATGGGTAACCATAAATACAGACGTTTCATTGCCATGGTAATAGGGTAAACAAGAGCTGTATTTAAGCTATGATTATAACAAATGTCATACCACCAGGCTTGATAGGATAATTTGGTTAAGTCTTTCCAATTTTTAGCACTCTGCTGAAAGGCAACCGCCAATAATAGGTCTACAATTTTTGTGTTAGAAGTGTGTTCTGACCATACCGGAGATAAACTTCCCAAAAATATATTATTTATTTATTTATTTATTTTATTTTGTGATTTCTAGAGCGCCTGGTGACCCGTAGGCATCCCCGCGCTGTAAATCTGTCAGACCAGAAGGGGGGAGAAGGGGAAGGATGATATTAGTTAGGAAAACAGATGAGTCTTGAGTTTCTTACGAAACAGGGTGTGCGAGGGTTCCAAACGAAGGCTGTGAGGGAGTGCATTCCAGCCTCTGGAAGCTTTGACAGCAAAGCGGCGGCCGCCGGTTCTAGCCTTTCTGAATTTTGGTACAGTGGCCAGATGTCCGGTGTCAGAGCGGAGGGGTCTGGAAGCTTTATAGGGTGTAACCATGTGTTTTAGTGCGGCTGGACCAACTCCATTAATAAGCTTATGGGTGATGCACAGGGCTTTAAATTCTACTCTCTGGCGGACAGGAAGCCAGTGTAGGGTTTTAAGGGCAGGCTTGGCTGAAACTCTGGGAGGGAGGTTCATAATAAGCCTGGCCGCCGCATTTTGGGTGCGTTGGAGTTTGGTCAGGGTGTGTTCCGGGGCCCCGAGATAGATGGCATTACAGTAGTCGAGCCGGGCTAAAACAAGACCCTGGATCAGTAATTTCCTAGATAGCGGGGGGAGAATGGATAGGATCTTACGCACGGATCGCAAGAGACCAATGCACGTACCAGCAGTCTTGGTCGCCTGCGTCTTCATGGTTAGGTCGGGTTCCAACCATACTACTAGAGTTTTTATCTCCTTTTTAGGTGCGGGGATTTCGCCAAAGGAGTCAGGCCAAACTGAAGGTGGGATGGACGTCCATTTGTTGCCCAGAAGCATGATCTCGGTCTTTGCACCGTTCAGCTTCAAGGCCGAGTCACACATCCAGGTATGGATGTCCTGGAGACAGTTCAGCAGGCTGTCAGGATGGTTGTCCAGGTGAGACAGGGAGACGACTAGTTGAGTGTCGTCTGCGTAGTTTATTATTTTTATACCATAAGGGGCCACTACGTCTTCCAAGGGGGCCATATAAACATTAAACAGGGTGGGGCTGAGCGACGAACCCTGGGGAACTCCGTTCTTGAGATGAAGAGGTTCTGACCGAGAGTTACCGTCCCACACCTGAAAGGAGCGGTTGGAGAGAAAGGATTTAATCCATGCTCGCACCGTGCCCACAATTCCTGCCTTGGCCAAGCGATGTAATAAGACACGGTGGTCTACCGTATCAAAGGCGGCACTAAGGACCAGGAGGATCACTGCCACCGATCCTCCTGTGTCCAGAATGCCCCTAGCCTCCTCGATGACAGAGAGGAGGGCGGTGTCCGTACCATGGCCGGGTCGGAACCCGGTTTGGGATTGGCGCAGAAGATGGTTGGTCTCAAGGAATTGGGACAGTTGCGAGTTGACCAGCTTTTCCGCCATCTTGCTGATACAGGGGAGCAGCGAGATGGGACGGTAGTTGGCCATGTCGTCCGGGTTGAGTTGGGGCTTTTTTAGCAGAGCCTTAACGACTGCAATCTTCCAGTTGGGAGGCACCGTGCCTCCCGACAAGGAGGTGTTGATAAGGTCCTTGATGATAGGGGCTATATTGTGAGATACCTTTTTTAGGAATCTAGCCGGGGCTGGATCGTGAGGGGAGCCGCTTTTCATTTGCTCCAGCGTGGAAGTGACTTCAGAGAGGGAGACTGCTCTGAAAGTGTCCATCTGTGGATTGTTGTTGGCGTCCGCTATGTCCAAGATGGGAGGGGGCTAGCGGTGGGTAGGGAGTCCAGTATCCCCAGGATTTTAGAATCAAAGTAGTTGGCCAGGTCCTGACTTCTATCTGGGGGGGGGGGAGTAAGAAGATGGTACTGTAGGGATGTTCAGTAGTTCTTTAACTATCCGGTATGATTCTTTGGAGGAGTTTGTAGCGGTTTTGATTCTGTTGTCATAATGTGTCGATTTGGCTAATTTCAAGGCAGTTTTGTAGCGTCTTACTGCCATGTGATACAGGTCTTTGTTACTATGGAGCCAGTCTTTCCTCCACACTCTCTCAGACTTTTTACACTCTTTACGGAGCGCTCTGAGGTCGGGATTATACCAGGGTGCATGGCCCTTGATCTTATTTTTGACCTCTCGGTTTTTAAAAGGGATGAGGCTGTCAAGGGAGGAGGAAATCCAGTGTCTGACCTGAGTGTCCGCAATGGCGGAGTCGGCAGTAAGACTGGGAGTAGTGGCATCCAGAGCCAGGGCCCAGTCTTCCACCGAAAGTCTGGCCCAGGATCTATCTTTGGTGAAGGTCGGAGGTTTCTGAGGTTTTTTTAAAGGAACCTGGGAGGAAGACCGAAACCAAGAAGTGATCTGTCCAGGGACATCTTAAGGATTTTGGGGGCCCTGGGCCAAACATATTTTGGGGGCCCCTGTTCAGAACAACTTTGAATTTATGTTCCAATTTGAGCCCCAGTTTCCCACGCAGTTTCCGCTTCCTAAGCTGTGTTAGTGATCCAGTTTTCATCATAGGCATTAGCCTATATATTCCCGATGCAAACAGACGCACGCAGCTGACAGTGGTAGGATTTAGTGTTTCCTGCCATGCTACTATGTTTTTAATACTTTTTAAATTGTATATGTGTGGCTGAATTATTCTGTGCTTTTTAACAATTTCTCCTACCTATGCGCACTTGCACTTTACTTGATTCTGCTTGCCTACACCTCCTTAGCTGCTTCGATTCGCATCTCGCTTTTCCTCCAGTCCTGGTCCGCCACGGCTGATACGCCAATTGTGCGGAGTTCTGGGGCTACTATCGTGCTCCACACTACTGCCCAACTCAGTTTCCACTTCCTCAGCTGCGTTAGCGATCCAGTTTGCATCATTGGTATTAGCCTATATATTCACGATGCAAACGGACGCGCGCAGCGGGCGCACCAAAGGCAAGCCTGTCTGCGCCTAGAGGCGTTAGAGGCGTCCAGCGTCGGCCATGCTGCCCTGTTCCCCTCCGGTGAGTTTCTTCCACTATATTACAATAGGGAAAAACTGCTTAGCCGACTACCATTATGTCAGTGTACAGCGGCTGATCCGAGCTTGGAGGTAAACTTTTGATGCAATAAGTGCAACATGTCTCTCCTCCAGCCCAGGAACTCACACCCAAGATCCTCCCATGCAACAATAAGTGTAAAAACAATAAGAAAACAGAGGACTTAAAGACCACCCTTTTAAATTGTCGCTCTATGTAAAAGTATGAACCACACATTTATTGCCTGCTTTTAGACGAACAGCCTGATCTTTTATTTCTCACTGAGGCCTGGCTGTCTGAAGCCTCCAACCCTACTATCACCTCAGCCATCCCTACTGGTTATAAAATCCTTAGGAGGGACCGGCCGAATGGGAAGGGGGTGGTGTCACCATAATTTACAATCAAAAACTAGACTGCTCTCCCATCCTGATGGAAAACATCAAGGGCGCAGAGTCCTTAGGCTTCCGCTGTACCTTATTCTCTCATCATAGTTTAGCTGGTTTTCTGATTTACAGACCTCCCAGTGCCATTGGAAATTGTATTAGTACGCTTAATACAGCCACCACCTCCCTGGCCTTAAAATACAACAACTGCCTTATTCTGGGAGATTTCAATATACATATGGACAATGGAAAAGACCCTCAAACAAGTTCCTTGTTGGAGACTCTGCAGACCTGCAACATGTTTCCATCTATTTCTTCGGCCACCCACGAGAAGAGCCATACCCTAGATCAAATCTTTCCCAACTTTGACATATCAGTAAGCCTACCTCTTCCCATTATCTGATCTGACAACCTCCTGTTAAAATTAGTTATTCCCAACTCTGCCACAGCCCGTCGGGTTAACAGGGCAGAGGGTCCCTAATTGCAGGACGTTCCATAAAATATCCATCCCGATGTTCGCAGACGCCCTCGGTCATTCCTCACCGGAGCTGTCTGGCTGCCCCGACTCGTACGCCCTCTCAATAGATTCATGGTTCCGAACCAACATTGATGCAGCGGTACTGGTTGTTTCGTGCTCCTCAAAGAGTTTGGCCCCACCAGCTCCATGATTTAACGATTCCTTCAGATCTAGCAAAAGAAATTGTAGAAAAATGGAATGGAAATGGTGTAAATCCTATCTACTTGAGGACAGGAAGGTGTATAAAGACAACTTAAAAGTTAATTACATTCTCGTGAAGGCAGCCAAGAAAAACTTCTTTCAAACCAAGGTAAAAAATGCCCAAAATAAGAGTAAGGAAATCTTTAGCATAGTCAAATCCTTTACCGCCCCGAAAGTCGGCACAAAGGAAGGGCCATGCAAGGAAGAATGGTCTAAGCAAATAGCTCAAATCTTCCACAAAAGATGTCCATGGTCCAACAAGCCTTCACTAACATCTCAGAGGAAGAAATGACCTTCTACCTTAGTGCTAATAGCAAATTTCACCTCTTGGATCCTCCATCTTTACTAGCTTTCCCTGAGTTTCAGCTTGAAGAGTCACTGACCCTTCTCCAAAGCATTAAGTATGGCTCTCCTACCGTCCCATGACCAGCGAATATCCTGAACCTATTAGCTCCCACCATAAACCCCATGGTAAACCAGCTCTTTAATGCTTCCCTCTCCTCAGACAACATGCTGAAATTATGGAAGAATGCTAAGATTCTTCCACTGATAAAAAAGGCTAATGCCAAACCGAAGGACCCTGCCAACTACAGGCCAATCTCCCTTCTTCCTACCCTCTTCAAAGTATTAGAGAAGCATGTAAACAAGGCCCTCCAAAAACACATTGAAAATGGGAAGCTCCTTCATGAGTCCCAATACGGTTTTAGGGCTAACTACAGTGCAGAATCTTCTATGCTGGTAGTGACTGAATTTCTCAAGGGTAAGCTGGACATGGGAGGCAAGGACGTATTGATACTGCTCGATCTGTCGGCTGCCTTCAATACGGTCCCACATGAGAGGCTCCTGGAGAGACTTGCTAACATCGGCCTGGGGGGACTGCCTGAACATGGATGTCATCCTTCTTGGCAAATAGATCTCAGGACATCTGGCTCCCCCCTTTCTCATCCCCAGTTCCGGCTCCATTCTCAGTCCTACCCTTTTTATTTTATATCTATCCCCCTTGCATTTCTGGTAGAGGAAGAGGGCGCCAAAATTGTTTCCTATGCTGATGACACTCAGCTGATTTTTACGTGTGAAAAAGGAACCGACTTTGACGGGGCAATGATTAGGTCTTGCCTCACAAAGGTTTTTAACTGGCTTAAGATCTATCAGCTGAAGTGCAATCCGGACAAAACTGAAGTTGTTTTCTTTGGTAATCCAGAAACACCTGACAGGAGCACTTGGTGGCCAAAAGATCTGCCGCCCCCGCCTGCGGAAAAGGAGAAAGTCAAAAACATAGGAATTGTCATAGACAAGACACTCTCCATGCGCTTTCAAATCCAAAATCTAACTGGCGCTTGCTTTGGCATACTCTGGATGCTAAAACAATTCCTGCCACTGTTACCTCTTGAGAGCAGAAAGATCGCGGTGCAGGCTCTGGTGACATCAAAGCTTGACTATGTCAACAGCTTGTACTTCGGGACTTCCCAAATCCCTTATCCAGCGCCTATAAGTAGTACAAAACGCGGCGGCCAGAGCCATCCTGAGACCTAAACCCAGATCTAGTATGACACCTATTCTTAAGTCTCTACACTGGCTCCGCATAAAAGAACAGATCGACTTCAAAGCGATGACCATCTTCTTTAAAGCTTTCCACGGCTTAGAAGCCGGCTACCTAAATAAGCGAGTTAATCGCTACACAACATCTAGACCCCTAAGATCTTTCAATGCCAACCTGGCCATCGTGCATATAATATGCCCTGCCCGCACTTGAGGCAGATCCCTCTGCTTTCTAGGCGCAAAATTGTGAAATAGCCTCCCTGAGTCTCTGAGACTAACCACAGACCTACTCTCTTTCAGGAAGAACCTTTACACACGTTTTCCTCCCGCTGTCACGTGCCAGGACACTCTAGTCTGAGTAGCTGCGCTCTTTGATAAATACACTATTTCATTTCACTAGGTCCCTGACAGTGCAAAGGAACACTCGTTCAAATTCTAAGGGCCTTTTATGCAGCTGGTGCGTCATGTTTTGTGACGCACCGACAGCGTAAAAAAATGTGCCATGTTGCGCCCTATTTACAAAGTGGCGCATCTAGGCAGATGCGTCACTTTGTAAACCCATGCACCACATTATACCTGCGCCAGGTATAATGTATGTAGGGTGGGTGTTGCCCCTCAAAAAGCCTCGTAGAAGTGGCGCATTGAAATCTATGAGAACTCAGTGCGCCACTTCAAGGACGCCATTGTGTCAATATCTTACACTTGCCTCACAGCAGGCGTAAGACAGATGCAGGGCCTTTCGCATGGGGCTTGCTCCATGTGAAAGGACACATTACTGGAGCTGCGTCTATTTTCAGACACACCCCAGCAATGCATCACTTGTGCGCCTACAAATACGTCAGAAATACTGCTGTATCTGTAGCTCCTTGCGACATGATGCGTCATACAGTAAATATGACACATCCATCATGTCGCAAGGAGGGCGCTCTAAGAAGTGACGCATCCCTGCATCACTTCTCATAAATAAGGCCCTAAATGTGTTTACATCTAATACTCCGGGATAGTTATGTGTGTTTTCAATATTGTAACACAGCAGCAGCTCACCAATATTACTGCAACTAATCTCTGTGACGCCCTCCCATTTCTTATGTGTTAGGCCTTGTTTTGATCTTAAAGAAAATTCTTTTATGTATATTGCATGAAACAAACACAACATTTCTCTGCAAAATGGCTGTACTAGACTCTCACACATCAGGTACATAAAAATAAATTAAAGGAAAACAGTATTTAAAACAATTTGTTTAAGAAATATTCAAGGTCATTAGGGCAAAACTCTGGAGAACATTGCTGCCTCTGTCAGGGGGCCCCCTGAAAGGCTGGGGCCCTGGGCCAGAGCCCACTTTGCCCATGCATTAAAACGTCTCTGGATCTGTCCACGGGAGGGGAAGGGAGTTAGTAAATTGAAGGGCGGGAATGTTCGAGAACACAGGGTCGAGCAGATGTCCTTTCACGTGCGTGGCTCCTGAATTAACCAGGGAGAGGCCGAGGGCCCTCAGATCGTAGATAAGGTCGGAAGCTCCTGTGTCGAATAGGTCATCAAAATGGATGTTGAGGTCACCTGTAATCAGGAAGTTAGATGTTAGGTGGACCAGGGATGCAACGGTTTCCAGAAAGGCGGCCGAGAAGGGGCCGAAGTGCCCTGGTGGCCGATAGACCAGAAAGCCCGACAGGGAGTTGGTCGGGGAAAGCTGGAGCGAAAAGTAGCAGCTCTCCGACTCCTGGCTCTGCGTCTCGGTGGATCGACAGCTAAAGTAGTCTCGGTAAATGATAGCCAGTCCACCTCCTCGACCAAGAGGGCGGGGTTGGGACATGATGAGAAAGCCCGGGGGAAGGGCTGAGACTATGTCGGAGTTAGAGTGTCCGGTGATCCATGTTTCGGTTAGAAAAAGTATATCCAACTCGTAATCGACTATAAGGTGGTTTATGAGTAGGGCATGCTTGGGCAGCGATCTACAATTGAGTGTCGCTATTTTGATCCCTGGGAGCGGGGGAGTAGCACTGGGAACGGTTAAATTTCCAATTTTGCAGTTGTTGCATGTAGTGAAGGGGTCGGATATGACATGGCAGTTGCTGTTTCTAGTAGGTCTGAGGCTGAGGAGATCTCGACGAGAATAGTGTCTCCTTATGGCGGAGAGGTCCGGCATAGTGTCTGGCCCTGTGCCCGGCCGTGCGCGGACGGGCGCAGACGGGCTTGCCTTAGGCGCGCCTTCGGCGCGCAAACGGCGCTCCCGCTGCGCTCGTCCGCTGCGCTGGTATGGCCGGCACATTTGAGGGAAAGGGAAAGGGGCGTGGCCTCGAAGTGGGCGTGTCCACCCCTCGAGCGGCAAAGGCGGTTGGAGGGAGTTTCCCTGTCTCAGCCCTCAATCGGCTGTATCAGGGGGGAATTAGGCGAGCCTGCTAGGCGCTGGAAGCAAAGCGCTTTACATGCAGGTGAGTGATATTATTAAAAAGCAGTGCAAGTAACAGTGAAAGGTTCAATTTTTTTTAAAAACAGATTACAACACACAATAACACACCTCCGGCTTCCGCCTCAGAGGTCGACAGAGTTGTATCAGCGCTAGGGATCGGCGCTTAAGTACTGCGAGGGGGCGTGGCCTCGAAGTGGGCGTGTCCACCCCTCGAGCGGCAAAGGCGGTTGGAGGGAGTTTCCCTGTCTCAGCCCTCAATCGGCTGTATCAGGGGGGAATTAGGCGAGCCTGCTAGGCGCTGGAAGCAAAGCGCTTTACATGCAGGTGAGTGAGATTATTAAAAAGCAGTGCAAGTAACAGTGAAAGGTTCAATTTTTTTTTAAAACAGATTACAACACACAATAACACACCTCCGGCTTCCGCCTCAGAGGTCGACAGAGTTGTATCAGCGCTAGGGATCGGCGCTTAAGTACTGCGAGGGGGCGTGGCCTCGAAGTGGGCGTGTCCACCCCTCGAGCGGCAAAGGCGGTTGGAGGGAGTTTCCCTGTCTCAGCCCTCAATCGGCTGTATCAGGGGGGAATTAGGCGAGCCTGCTAGGCGCTGGAAGCAAAGCGCTTTACATGCAGGTGAGTGAGATTATTAAAAAGCAGTGCAAGTAACAGTGAAAGGTTCAATTTTTTTTAAAAACAGATTACAACACACAATAACACACCTCCGGCTTCCGCCTCAGAGGTCGACAGAGTAGAAACAGAGAAAGGATATTTAGAATTAAAAATTAAATTGATTTGGGCCCACACCTTTTTCCAAAAATCCCAGACAAGTGGACATTTAAAAAGTAAGTGATTTAGGTCCGCATTTGGGGAAGAGCATGACCAACAATCATCCAAAACATCAGCATGTCGTTTTTGTAAAGCAACTGGAGATGGTAAAAGCCTATTAAATATATATATATATATCTATATATATCTATATATATCTATATATATATATATATATATTACCTACTGGCGGTCGCCAGTAGGTAGTTATAGTTAGGACCCCTTTTCCATAGGAAAACCTCAACATTCTATTTTGAATAACTTTGGCGCCGGTCGATGAATCCTCGCGAATTTCTCAAAATAGGTGGGGCGCTACGCTCCGCTCCTACCCTGAAAGTCTCGGGGGGATCCGTCAAGCGGGGGCTGAGATAAAAGGGGGGTCCCAAAACGCGTTTTCCCCATGCATTTTTCCATAGGACCTTTAGAACGAGCTACAGCCCGAACGGCTGAACAGAATTACTCGAAATTTGGCAGAGAGGTAGTCCCTAGGTCAAGGAAGTGCCTTTTGTAGGTTTGCTGTAAATCTGTTCAGTAGATTCTGAGAAAATAGCCTTTAAATCAATATATATATCTGAGCCCGCTTACGGTACGCTTACCGTACGCTTACCGTAAGCGTACGGTGGCGTGCGCGAGCGCGATTCTGATTGGCTCTTAGATCTTAGTAAACATTCGAATCGGCCGAAACCAGGAAGCGGCGGCCGCCATTTTGTGTATTTCACTCAGAAAAAAAAGAGTGAAAACAAGAAAAGGGGGCAATGAGGAGAGTTACAGACCCCCTTACATTTGTGAGGGGGTCAAAGAAGGACTGTAAAGTACAAAGAAAACATTTATTGATTTTAAAAAAAATCACGGGGTACGCGTACGGTAAGCTTACGGTAAGCGTACGGTAGAAAAAAAAAAAAAAAAAAAAATGAAAATCAGATTTAAGTGTTTAGATATTAGGGGGCTCTAAAAAGAGCCGTTGTGTTTATGAAATGATTTTTTAGTGGTACCTACAAGTAAGTACCGATGCAGAGTCTAAGGTTCAAGAGGAAGACTCTGTTCCCTTCATCATTGAAGTGCACACCATCTCCTCTATTAATGTCTTGCATGTCATAACGCAAGTTGTTGTGGTAAATGGCACCCATACCATAGTCACGGAGGAAAGCAGAAACAGATTTGTTGACGTGCTTTCTTGCTTTGTCATCGCACCGCGTGCCCACCGTGCGTGCACGGCACTAACTGCGTAAAGTGGGCGCGCGGTGCGCGAAGCGCACCGCGTGCTCACTGTGCGCACACGGTGCGCGAAGCGCACCGTGCGCGCACGGAACGAACTGCGTTAAGTGGGCGCGCACGCCACGAATGGCGTAAAGTAACTTAGCATTTAAAAAACCGTACAAATTCACTGAAAAAACCATAGGTTTCACACACGTTATAGTTAGGAATTAGCATTTAAAAAACCTTGCAAATTCACTGAAAAAACCATAGGTTTCACACATGTTATAGTTAGCGGAAATTTTACTGATAAAAAACCAATGAAATTCCCCCGTTATAGTTAGTGCAGGCAACTATAACTCACGCGACCGCAATCTTCTGCTGATGACATATGTGTCTTTATGAAAAAAAATTATTTGTAATATATGTATAGCTAAAAATGTATGGAAGAAGACATGGGCAAATTAGTGTCTAAATACAGTATTAGCATCAGCAGAGGATTGCGGTCGCGTGAGTTATAGTTGCCTGCACTAACTATAACGGGGGAATTTCATTGGTTTTTTATCAGTAAAATTTCCGCTAACTATAACATGTGTGAAACCTATGGTTTTTTCAGTGAATATATATATATGAGTGTCTGTGTAGTATTAGCAGCTCTCGCAGACTTTCTGATTTTACTCCATATCTTCTTCCATGTGCTATTCGGCCTACTAACATCCAAATCATGTTCCCAAGAGTGTTCTGTCTTATTTTTTTCTCGTGTAATGCAAGAAAAATGTAAATAATTGTAAATAACTGAAGCCTTGGAATTGATTTATAATAGGCAATGCAGTTTATCAATTGAAGGAGTGACAAGATCAATGGACGAATCTGAAGGTATGCATTGGGTATAAACATTCAAAATAGCTTGATTTAAGAGTGTATATTTAGATTGAAAGGACGTCGGTAAGCCAAAAAGTCTTTTAGCCTGTGCAAAAGACATGATCTGATCCTGTATATATAATTGATGTACCCATATTAGACCTTTTTGCCGCCATGATTTCCTGTAGAAGGGTTTGTCGCGTATCAATATCTTGGTGTTATGCCATATCGTGGATTTGGAAAAAGAACTCCAACTTATAGGATCCACTAAGGATGTGGGTTTCAGAATCTTGGACATGTATTTAATCATGGGGGTTGAAAAGTGTTGTGGTTTGAGAGAGAATGAGAGGTATTCTTGTAGGAAAAAGGGGAAAGAAAAGACAGCTCAAGTTTGGCCCATAGAGGGTGGCCTTCGAGGGAGTGGGAGAGCCATCTTGATGCTTGATGGAGTAGAAAAGATTTTTGATATATAGGAAAATTAACACCTCCTTCTAACTTTGGACGGGTCAGTTTTGATAAGGACATGCGTGGTTTTTTATTACTTCATAAGAAAGAAGACAACAAGGAATTTACTTTCTTGAAGAATTTTAAGGGAATGGATAATGAATATTGGAAATCGTATAAAGAACTATGGGGGATAGCATCATTTTTATGGTATCAAGACGGCCCCTCTAGGATAAATAAAGAGGGTGCCATTTAGCAGTTAAGGAAGCTATTCTCTGTGCACAGTTGTCCCTACAACTTGAAATTGTGTTTGGGAGGGATGAAGTGAAATGTAGACCCAAGTACTTAATGTCTTGAGGGCACCATGCAAAATTGGAGAGAGCAAAGTCATCTTTAAAAGTATACTTCGTTAAGGGTAAAATTTCACATTTATCTTTATTTAATTTATATCCCAATATGGCTGCAAAGGAGTCAACGTCATGTAGGAATGCAGGGAGAGAAGATTGGGGTTGTGAAATGAATAACAATATATCGTCAGCATATGCTGCCAATTTAATGAGAGTGTCATTGAAATTAAAACCATGAATGTCCTTATTTTGACGAATTCGCGATAGGAAGCGTTCTAAGGCTAGTTTAAAAAGAAACGGGGACAAAGGACATCTTTGACAAATTCCCCTGCCCAAATTAAAATAGGAGGATGTAGTGCAATTATCGCACACAGCTGCTCTCAGGTTGGAGTATAGAAGCGAGATTAGGGAAATTATTTTAGGTCCAAAGCCAAACCATTCAAGAGTTTGGAAGAGGTACGCCCACTCCACTCTATCAAACGCTTTCTCTGCATCCAATGCAATGGCTGCCAAAGGATGCGAAACATGAGAGGATTTAGATAAGATATCAAAAAATAAACGGGTATTTTCTGTGATAAAACGACCCCTAACAAATCCTGACTGTTCCAATCCCAGCAATTCAGGTAAGTGGGAATCCAAACGCAATGCCAAAGATTTTGAAAAATGTTTGTAATCAACATTAACTAAAGATATATGCCGAAATGTTTACAATATCTCAAGTCTTCACACTCCTTGGGAATAAGACAAATGAGAGCTTCTGAGAAAGAGCCTGAGGATTTACTTGAGGACAAAAAAGAGTTTAATAAAATATGTAGTTTGGGAATTAATAGGGAGGCAAAATGTGTGAAGAATTCAACAGTAAAGCCATCCGGGCCAGGGGCTTTATCTTTTTTAAGCGCCAGAAGTGCGTTATGTAGTTCCTTTTGTGAAAGGTCAGATTCTTAAATAGAAAGGTCTGAATGAGTAAGAGATGGTTGTTAAGTGTCAGACAAAAACTGAGAGATATTCTGCTCCGTGGGAAGAGCTTCTGATGTGTATAGTGTTTTGTAAAAATGAAAAAATTAATTTAAGATTTTGTCATCCTTATACTTCAACGACTGCTGTTCATCATTGATAGATTCTATATTGAGTTTGTTATGTTTCAAATAATTAGCTACCACTTTGCCGGCTTTGTTCTGCCCACCATAAAACTTCCCACTAGATTTTAATAGATAAGTGGAAGCATTATTGGTCGACTCCTTGTTAAATTGAAATTTAACGTTAATATGTTCCGACAAATAATCTTTTTATCTTGAGGAGTAAAAAGAATACTCCAGTCTCTTTATCTTTGCTAGGAGGGATATGGTAAGATCTTGTGACTTTTTATGCTTTTTAGATACATAACCAATAATAAAATCTCTAGCTGCTACATTAAAAGCATCCCATACCATATGAAAAGGCAAGTCGTCAGTCTGATTAAACAAAAAATACTCATTAAAAAAGGTAGTAAATGAGGAAGTGTATATCGGGTCCAAAAGAAGAGTATTGTTGAAGCGCCACTTATGTGGAGTACAGGGTTTCTGTAAAATATCTAACCGCATAGTAATAGGAGCATGATCAGAAATTAGAATGGATCCAATCTCTGCTGCCATTAATGATTGTGATATATTATCTGAGATGAAAAAGTAGTCCAATCTTGGTTGAGTGTGATGAACTGGAGAGTAATAGGAGTATTCCTTAGTAGTGGGGTTACAAAGTCTCCAGGCATCAATGAGCTTATATTATTTAATAGTCTCTACGAAAGGTTTGTGGACTTTTATAAGGGGAAAAGGAGACCATTGAATTGCGATCTAAAAAGGGATCAAAAACTTGGTTACAGTCACCTGTAAGAATGAAATTATCATCAATACAGTTTGCAAGTTGCTGAGCTAAGGATGATCAAAAGGAGGGTTCACCAACAGTGGGTGCATATATATTTAATAAAGAAACCTTAACACCACCAATCAAAAGTTTAGTAAGCAGCCATAGACCGCTATCGTCAGAACATTGTGACAACAGTTTAACTGAAAGAGATTTATGGCATAAGGTAAGACTTCCATTCCGCTTGCCATCTCCTGGCGAGTAAAAGACCTCTCCAACCCCAACCCCTTTTCAATTTGATTGATTCCTCTGCTGTTGAATGGGAGTCCTGCAAACACGCTATATCCGCGCCCAGTTTGGCCAAATGAGTCAGAACTCTTTATCTTTTAATTGGAGAATGTAGACCTCTTACATTCCAAGAGACAATATTTAAAGACATGAGGTAAATGGGAGCGTACGTATGAAACAACAATCCATATAAGAAAACAAATAATAAGGAATACGCCAGGAGACAGACCAACAATCTGTAACATAAAGCATTTTTGCGATGAAGAAGTGAGACCAAGAGTGAAAAAATAAATTTACATATGACAAATGTAATATAAAGTAAAGAAAAGCATTATATGCGAGATTGAAAAAAGAATGATGAGATAAGAATAAGTCAAAGAGATATAGGTGGAAGGAAAAAACAAAAGAGAAAAGAAGGAGTGAGTAGAAAGAGATGAAGTGCAATGACAAGTTAGAATCAGAAGGCAAAGATAGGATCAAATAGAAAGAAGTTATTATTAAAAACAGTAAAAAGGGGAAAAGGAAAAAAGCTGTACCTAGAATGAGCCCAGAACATAAAAAGGGTAGGGGGGAGAAGGCCACATGGAACGATGACATGTCCAGACTCTACGAGGTGAGACGGGGGTGACTTCAGGAAGAGCGACCACAAGACAAAAGGGATATACAATGCGGAGAAGAACCTGTAAGGAGAGAAAAAATTGGTTAGAGCAATTACAATATTGTTAAAATACAAGCAATTAGTTTAACGTTATAAATATGAACCTGCGAAAAACGCACCAGTGACTAAACTGGTAAATGGCCTAGGAACTCCTTAAGAAACTTAGTAAAATCGATATATAAAGCTGTGCCTAGAAATTGCTCTGAAAAAAGAATCAACAAGGAGAAGATTTAGAAGTATCCATCTTTTCTGGGCAATGCGAGTTCAGGAAACTTTTGAGTTTGATCGGGTCTTCGTAAGTAACGGTATTGTTGTTGAAAGTTACTTTGAACAGGCATGGATGAAATAACCCAAATCGTGCACCAATAGAATGTAGAGCTGGTCTCAAGGCCAAAAATTCCTTTCTTCTGTCTGCTGTAGACTTTGCATAGTCCTGCGAGAAAAAAAGTTGATTTCCTGATGATGAAATCCGCTTCAAGGACCGAACCGCAGCCAATACCTTGAGAAGATCTGTATATTCAAGAAAGTAGATTATGACACCTCTTGGTTTGCGTAAGGCAGATGATGAAGAATGGAGCGGACCCACCCTGTGTGCACGTTGAATGTTCAAGACCGTGCTTTCTGGCAAACTGAGCACCGTCGGCAAGTATGACTTGAAGAAGGCTATAGGGTCAGACCCTTCTGATCCTTCCGCAAACCATAAATGCGAAGGTTGTTCCTCCTGTTTCTATTTTCAAGGTTTTCAATCTGCTTCTGACAGGATGCAACCTGAGACTGAAGGACTTCAACCTGAGTGCATGCCAAACCCAGGGAATCTACACAATGTTCAACCACGGTAATTCTCTCTTCCATTTTTGCCCAACCATCTGTCAACACTTGTATTTTGGAATTTATCTCCTCTACAAAAGGGCGAAGTGCACGTATTTCTTCTAGAAGAAGATCCAGCGAGACTGATGTAGGTGGCTTTGGTGGAGAAGGAGGGTCTTTTTTCAACCGCTTTGGTAGCTGTAGAAGAGGAAGTAGAGACACTTTTAGGAGAGGGGGCCAAAGATTCATCCATTTTGTTATGATGGGTATAAAGGTGTCCATGAGAAACAAATGAGCATTTTGCAGGGACCACCAGCGATTTTACTGTTTTCAGTCTGCCCATAAACAAGAAGACTAGGAATAATAATGCCTCAAGTATGGGTTAATCGATGGAGTCTTAAGCACTAGTAACAGCATGCGCCTCACACTTCAATGCTACTTAATAATGAAGTACTGCACAATCATAACCTGTAGGAATTATCATGAAAAGAAAACCATAAAGAGACCATATAATACAATGAAAATATCAATAGCAAATTGTGAGGCATAAGATTACTTATTACATATAGAAACAATTCCATGAAATCTACTGGTGTTTGGAAGAAACATAGGTATCATAAAGAGAACAATATGGCAAATATGCGGTACTCTGCCTGTCAATAATAGCACAACAAAAAAGCAGAATAGCAGTCCCTGCCACAATTAATATAGCCCACTTGAAATTCATGGTAACAGTAAAGAAACATGAAATGAGTAGGCAGGGTTAGTCAAAATAAACAGTTGTCTTTTGATATTGGTTCATGCGCACTGGATTGAATGTAAAATCTGTCACCAGAGGGCACAGATGACACAAAATGGCCCCTGGTATCCCTGACAGAGAAGGAGAAACTCCTGGTGCTTATTTGAGGTAGGAAGCAATAAGACGCTGAAAACAATGCTCAGTAGAATGAATCTGCCTCCAAGCTACTTGCTGCACAGTACAGAGATATTAGAAATGAGGCAAAATTGAGGGTTCCCAAAGGAAAAGAAAGTCTCCTCAGGTCGCAGACATTATCAAAATGGGGGGCGCTGTATTGCATCAGGAAAAAAGGAGGAATTCTACCAGAAAGCAGGTATCTTCCTCTTCGGAAAGCACTCCAGCAGTTACTGCTTGGGTTCCGACGAGCGCGTTGTCATTTTCGCCGTTCTGCTTAAGGGCGAAACATCGCTAATCTTTTGTTCTCGCGGCCAACATCCTCCTTGGGCGCTAGCCACGCCCCCCATCCACTGATGTTTTATAGAGGTTACAGAGGCAGAAAAGGATGAGCCATGTGCAGAGACATTCCGAAGGAGGTGCTCATCCAGAACAATGTAAGGAAATCAAGCAAGATGTGAGAGATCTGAACCCGTTTGCATGACATGGTTTTTAGTAGTTTTAATGGCAAATACGTATGTTTTTTTATTGCCGAATACACGCTTGGTAGTACCTGCGACATCGAATTTCTGTATTTCAGTAATGACAAGTGAGGAAGAATTGTTTAAAATGGAGGCTCCAAGTGTATATTGCCCTGTTGTATTTTACGTTCTGCCATATTGAAACTATTGTCACATGATGCCACTGTACTGTTCAGTATGTTCCAGACCGACAACTATTGTATAACATAAGCATCACCATATATTTGTTGTATCAGTATATTTGAATTGAGAGGCATCTTTGCTGGAGGCAGTTAGCAGCAAGATGGACTATCTTATAATTGCTGTTTGGTGCATCTGTCTGTGCGCTGGTCTGTGACAGCACCATCACTTCCACTTTAAGACAGTCATCCATTGAGAGGCTTCCTTATACACACCAATAGCTGAAAGTAAACATCAGCTACAGTTACACACGTATCCTACTTAAGCCTTGTATTTTAATGTAGCAAACAGCACAACTACACCACCAAAAGAATCGTTAAAAGCAGTCCAGGGGCAATGATTTCTTAGCATTTTTTTAGAGTGAAATTTATTTTGAGAGTTTGTTTAATTTCGTCACCTCAACGTGATTATTCAATCCAACCACTCTCATCTTGATGCTTTTTCTTGAGCTATCTGAAAAAGGTATATGCTTTTAGGCACAACGCCTTGTTATTATTATCATAAACTTTAAAGCAACTCAATATACAATGTTGAGTGTTATTAGGAATCAAACTGTTAATCAAATCTGTTTCTTTTCTGCTGTATTAAAATCAATATTAAAAAAGTTAGAGACTGCTGACCATGGTACTGTATAGTATTCATACTGTTGGAGAGTAGCACTTCAACCTTTACCTCCTTAAAGAGAGGGGAGAGGATGTAGCCTAATGGCTAGAACAGTCAACCTCGAAGCTGGGGAACCAGGTTTGAGTCTTGGCAACGACGCTCAACATCCTGTCATTCTGGGCAAATCACTTAATCTACCTGTGCCTAACAAAAATGAATGTGTCCATCTGTAATGAAACTGGTGCTCATGTAAAGCGCTCTGACACACGATTTCTCGCGCTATATAAAACTCTACAAAATAAAAATATATATAATTTTGTTTGTTTGGGTTTTTGGAACCTTCCTTTTTTCTATAAGTAAATGACACAACTTATTCTTTGCATAGAAGTCCTGGGATTTTGCAGAACGCACAGGGCCAGATTCTAGCCGAAATCAAATTGGGGGTACGTACAAGCAAAGGATGTTGGTGTTCATCAAATGTTGGATGGGATATCCAATACTTATAAAGAGATGTGTTTTTCACAGTAGTGTCCATAATGCATGTGCTGGCACTTACTGATATTGCGTTATCAATATTATTCTTCCATGGGTGTCAGGGAAATGAGGCTGCTTCTGTATGTCCGACAAGTCTTATCAGTCAAGTGTAGTACCTAGGGATGTATTTCCCAAACTCCTCTTTATTCTTCCTTTGTCTATTTGCACCATCCTTTAGAAATGGAGTGGAAACTTTGCTCATCCATTTACCATTTTCCAAAAATATAAGATGCTACTTATAACCTCTAAACATTTCCTTCTCAATACTGCTCGAAGTTAACATCAACAGAGAATATATTTGTCCGCTGTCTTCCAAAATAAACACTTGTATTCCTGCAAGGAAAACAGACGTACTCCGGAAGCTAAGTAGCTTTGCAGGTAGTTGTGAGAAGCAAGCCATGCGTCCATGAGAGCTAACCGCTGTGTGTGGCTGGAAGGATGACCTTCTCTTGAGACATCGGATCCCATTTAGTGAAAGATGATGAGCAGCCACTGCCTTGTGCGCGAGTGTCTTCATCCAGGACCGAGCTGCACACTTGTCTGCATCACTAGTGACTACCAGAGCTCTTGTCACATCCCTGGATGGCTCCGGACTCTTCTGTTTATTCACAAGAGGAATTAACACATCAAGGTTTTCATTTATTTATTAAAATGCTTGTCATTACAAATGGCAGATGGTTTCAGGCTATGAGTTATGGATATGGTCCCTGCTCTGCACTGCTGATGTATTGTCCTTTGTGTCGATTTATTTTAAATGTTCCCTACTGAAGAACTAATAGCGTTCCTAACCGTAGGTTGTAAACATGAATCTACTATGATAGGAATGCATTTATGGGTGTGTTGTAAATATAATTTCTTTGTCATGGCAGTTGTGGCATTGGATGGAGGGTAACGCAGGTTTCCCCATTTTAAGATCCTATCTCCATTGAGAATGCTTTGTCTGAGGGCCCCTCAGTGAGAAGAGCTGTGGGATATGAAACTCTAGCAGACAGCTTCCCTGTCATTCAGGTGGGAGGGCCCAAGCTCAGGCATAAAATCTTTTTGTCTTCCAAGACAGTCCCTTACAAATCACAGTGGTCACTTACAACTTCTTTACACATACAGGACAGGGCTCATCGAGGATGTCTGTGAAGATTAATTTAGAGACTGTTGAAAATCCTTGACACCTGTAAATGGGGTGTGTGTTTTCACTGCACCAGAGATGGAGGACATGCTGTCCGTCACAAACATAGTGACCATGTGCCATGATTCCTAGGTCCCTCCTTCAGAGCTGTTCATGCCATGTCTGAGTACCCTTGCGGAGCATCTTGCTAGAAGTCTCCTGCTCCCACCGTTATGCTTAAAGAAAGACGGGAGTGTCTAAAGAAATTCATCAAGAAAAGCCATCCTTCAGTGCTTGGACGTTAACTGGAGGAGGAGAAAGAACTTCTACATTGTGCCAAGGAAACCATTTCATAGGAGAAGGATTTTTTTTTTCTCTTTCTAATAAGAAATTAAGGTGCTTCACCGGGGCACTTACTCAATTTATTTGCCCCATGTGCTTTCTTGATCTGCCTAATCTCTGAAGCTACACCTGTTCCCCCCCCCCCATCTACGTCCTTTTTAGGTCGAGCCTGGGCAGTGCATGCGCTGCTCTGTGAGGCATGCTGTATTTTGGTATGGACTTGAAGCACTGCCCATATTTTTCATTGGCTTGTGTCATTGTCCTTTGTAGACTGTGGCTTTTCATTTGTCAATACGCTTAGCAGTCCCTCCTTAGTACCGCCTTGTCTCATCTTGTAACCTCCCATAAGGACTGGCCCTCTTACGTGTGTTGTTACTCTGTAGGCTTTAATTACAGCCTTCGAGCACTATTTTCTTAAATTGTTTTTACATGCCGGCTGTTGCAGGCAAGACAAGCTCTCTTCTAACGCTTTATTTACTTATTTTATAGCATGGCATGCCACAGTGGCGGACGTGCTTTTGGTTTGTTTGCAGTGCTGAACGCAGCTGCATGTTTTTTTATTTTGACTATTTATTGACTTTTTTTGTTGTTGTTTACAAACTCCCTATGCCGCTCTGTCTCGTTAATAGAGGCCATGCCCCTTTCTTTGGACAAGCCGCGTATAAAGAAAGGTTGCGGATGCCATTAAAGTGAAAGCGTGGTGTGGGGTGCTTTTACAAAAAAAAGCATTTGTTTGTCAACTTCACAAACAACATGCTTATTTTTGTAAAAGCGCCCAATACTGCACTTTCACTGTCATGGTGGCTGCACCCCTTTCTTTAGATGTAGAGCATCTAAAGAAAGGGGCGTGGCATCTATTAACATGAAAGCGCCTCATGGGGCACTTGTAAACAAAAAATAATTGCAATGCAACAGCTCTTACATTTGCGAGAATTTAAGCTATTGTCAGTTACAATGCCAATAGCTCAAAATCCCGTAAATGCGAGACTTATTGCATTGCCAATGCTTGTTTCTCTGGCCATGGAGCTGCTGGCACTTGCCCTCTGAGAGCACGGACGGAACTGGGGTATTCCACTGGGCGACGGTCTGTACTCGGTCTCTCTGTATGCAGACCATCTACTCCTGTACTTTAGAGATATACATGCACTAACTGTTGATATAGAACTAATTTTTGACAAGTTTGCAGTACTTTTAGGCCTAAAGGTTAACTGAGCCAAACTAGGCCTTTTCCCACTCAGTGGCATGACACCTAACTCTGCCTTCTGTCTTAATGGTACTCGGTTGATGTGGCAACCCATGGTGTTCCGCTATCTGGATATTCGTGTCTATCACAAACCTGACGATCTGTTTGGTGGCAATCTCACCTGGGTGGTGTCCTCATTGCAGGCGCAGATGGGGTTCTGGAGGTCACTGCCACTCTCTGTGGCAGGACACATAGCACTTACTAAAATGGTGATGCTGCCCCATCTACAAAACTACTTTGCCAACCTCTCCCTGCATGTTCCAAAGCCATTTTGTGGTCGGTTGGAAAACTGTCTATTGGGTTCTTCTGGCATAAGACACGCTGTAGGGTGGTGCTTCATAAAGTCTACATGACTATGAACTGGGGAGTGGGCTTGCAGTCCCGAACTTTGAGCAGTACTACGTGGCTCCCAACTGCAGTGGGCGATCTGGTGGTTGGCAGGCTACAGACTGCTGACATCGCCTCTGCTTCCTCAGCTTGGGAGTTTACCTTGCTTCATCCTTGCTCAAGAGTAACGACACCCAGCTGCACTCGTTTATGGGTGGCATATTTCTACTATAGATGAAGCCTTTTTATTACTAGGGCAACTCAGCTGTAGGCTCCAGTGCTACCGCAGCTATGCACACCAAGGGGAGGGCAGATCACCTCTTTGGCGGAGATGACCCTGGCACTAGATAGGACCACAAACACTGTAGGATTTATACAGTGATGGTTCTCTCATCACCCTTGAGTCTCTAATTCAGAAGGATGGTCTTCTTCCTGGCCACTTCCTGCTTTACAAATCTCTCCTTGGGGCAGTGGGTAGACACTGGGAGGATTTGCAGTAGGAACATCAATCCACCTAACAGTCCAATACCTCCATGTTATTGGGATGGGGCAACACCTCACACAATGGCTCGCTGATTCTCTGAGCACACACGTGACGATGCCACTTACCTCCTTGCATGGGCCTGGGCTGCCCCTGCACAGATAAGTAGTATCCTGCCCTTATCCCACAGAATGCCTGCTTTTGTCTCATTCCATATTATGTCCTCCACAGGGCTTACCTCACCCCTGACAGGATAAACTGATGCTTCCATCGCTTGGATGCTGCCTGCCCCCGCTGTTGTTTGCCTGATGCTGATTTCCTACCCATACTCTGGGTCTGCCCATCCCTTCACCAGTATTAGCAAGGCATCACTACACACCTATCAGACTGCATGGGACACTCCTCACTGCACGTGTGAGGTGTACCTGTTGGGCTTGCACCGCTTCATGTCACTCAGGATTGACATTCCCCCCGCCCCCCCACCCCATGATCACTGCATGGGAACAGTCCATGAAAATGTAGGCCCAGACTGAGCGAATTAAACTGCACAGAGAAAATACTAGGGGTCTATGAAAATACTCTCTTGTTTCTAGTTGGGACACTATCCAGGTCACACTCTAAGCTGCCCTTTTGCTCACAGCTGCGTCCCCCAGGGGGGCACTAACCCCTATAGAGGCCATGTGCTCTCCAGATATCCGGCTCTCACAAAGCGTAGCAACTAAAACACACTAATTCCTTCCCCACCATGTCCATTGTTCTAAGTTATGTTGCACTGCTGGTGGACATATGTTTACAAGCAGGAGAGAGTGGGCTTATTCAAATGTTCTGGGTTTTTTGTTCTTCACACATGATTGGTTTAAATCAAATCTCCTTATTGTTTATGGATGACTGAACTGGCCTGATCACTGTCAAACCCGCCTGTATACTTTCTCCACTGTTTGCCACATGGACTTCCATCCTTATTATTATATCAGTGATACCATTCTGGAAGCATTATATCTCACTGTCTGTATCTATTCCATGCTGGAATTGCTGCTGAATCTTTTATGGTTGTGATATACATGTTGTAAAAATTGAAAATGCTCAATAAACAGATTAAAGAAAAAATATAACTTTTGAAAGCACTGTAAACCTTTAAACACATTTTTGTTGCACATTTTGTGACCGACAAAACTGTGTGCACCCTATCTGCTATTTCAGGCTTCTTACCCATGCCTGCAAAGCTCTCCATGACCAAGGACAAGCATACATGAACCATCGCCTAAGTTTCCACCAGCCACCCAGAAACCTCAGCTCCGCTCACCTCGCACTTGCAAAGATGAATAGGCTTAGTAGTCCCTCCATGGTACTGCTTTGTCTACATTTGTAACTACCTATAAGTCCTGGACTTTTTACTTGTGTTGTTACATGGTCTGCTTTATCTAGTCTGTGAGCACTATTTTCTTCAATGATTTTCCCCTATTCCACTCACTACGTACTTTCCTACAAGCAGCACACTGCCCACCTTTATTGTAAATTCTAATGGCGGTCCGCTTTAACTATAGCGGCTGCGTTTCTTTCTTTATTTACTTTAGCGGTGTGGTCTGCTTTAAGTATAGCGGCTGCGTTTCTTTCTTTAATTACTTTAGCGGTGTGGTCTGCTTTAAGTATAGCGGCTGCGTTTCTTTCTTTATTTACTTTAGCAGTGTGGTCTGCTTTAAGTATAGGGGCTGCGCTTCTTTATTTATTTAATTTGGCAGCGTGGTTCGCTTTAACTTTAGAGGCAGCACTACAAAACTTGTTTTTTTTGCAGTGAAAGACCCCATACCATGCTTTCACTTACATAGTGGCCACGCCCCTTTCTTTAGACCCTCAGATTACAGCGAGCCGTGTCTAAAGGGAGGGGCGTGTCCACCATTAAAGTGAAAGCAAGGCATGGGGCATTTTACGCAAAAAAAAATGTTTGTGTACAAATGTTTTTGGGGGTAAAAGTGTCCCATGGCGTGCTTTTACTTTAATGGTGGCCACGCCCCTTTCTTTAGCTCACTGTAACCTGCATATGGCAAGCACAGTGGCGGCTCCTCTGCTAAGGCCGAGGAGCATTGCCGCCCCTCTGAACAAAAGTAAAAATAAATTATAATAACTAGTGTTATTATCTTCATTTCTCCTATAGCTGTCAGTGGCTCTCGGGGGGGGGCGGGGGGGGGGGGGGTGGAGATGGCGGAGCAGGGAGAGGAGCCGTTTGCACTCCTGAAGTGTGCACGACTGCGGCCAAACAGTCATGTGCACTTTGCATGTTCCCCACAAGGCTGATTGACACAGCCTGGTTAGGAACATGCAAAGCCTCCCTGTCTCCGTCTGAGCGCCGAACCACAGTGCTCAGACAAATCACAACGCTGCATTGCAGTGTTGTGATTGGCTCAGGGGAGCCTGGGAGCTGGGTGCCTCCTGCTGCTGGCCGGGAGTCTGCAGGAAGATGACAGAGGACGCAGGAGAGGCGGCAGCAAGCAGGCCGTCCAAAGGAAGTGTTTTTTTTCCCCATAGTCCCGTCCTTCGCTCCGATGCCCCCCCCCAACTGGGCCCGTTAGCAAGCAGCGTCTGAATAAAGGGGCGTGGTCACTATCTCGCATTTGCGAGAGTTTGAGCTATTGACATTAGAAATGACAATTCCTTTTACATATGTGTTGGTTTTGAAAACACATACATAAAAGGCATTGTCATTTACAATGCAATAGCTTAAACTCGCGCAAATGAGAGACCTATTGCATTGCAAATGCTTGTTTAAGAATAGAATTGTGGACATCCAGAGAGGCGATGTCTGGTGGGTCCTGGGACAGGACAGGCAGCGCATCTACATGGTAGTCAGTCATTGACGCTGCCTTGTAGACATAAAAAAGGCAACAGTTGCAATCCACTCCAAGAGGGGGCGCATGAACAAGGTAGTCCTGAAGTCCCGGAAGTGAACGTTTGGTCTAGTTGGCATCTTTCCACATAGAACTGCTCTACGAGTCTCTCCTTGCAGATGTAGAGTTTGTGACGCCAGCACCTTATAAGCTGTTCTTAATGTCCAAATGTAAAATGTTGCCGTATGTATGTAGCTGTTTCAGGTGACTCCAATGTACAAATGGACAATTCAGCTACTTTCCATCTTTGAACCCATAATGCCGCCGTTGAACCGTGGCCACGCGTGTGGGTGCGGCTTGCCGTGCGAAGGGTGCACTGTTCACGCTTTGCTGCGGCTCCTGTTACGATGGGAGCCGCGAGGAGCTCCTAATAGTCTAGGCCTGTCAAGAAAGATTTGCAGTAATCCAGGCTGATGAAATTGGGCTTTAATCGAGGGCTCCAAATCCTGCTGACTGGGACAGAAAGGATCCGAACTGAGCCAATCTCCTCAGACTGTAATTCACAACCTTAGCGTTGTACGTGGCGTTCTTTAAAGGGAGCTTCCGCTCAAGACGTTAAACAAAGATTGGAGGTTGCTTCGGGAGACATTTCCATTGAACGTCTATTGCAAGGTTGGCACGTGACTGAGATGAAAGGGAACTGATTAATATAGACTTTTTTTTAATGGAGTTGGAGTACCCATGTTTAGAAAGCAGTGGAGGCAATAACTGTCCTAGTGCAGAGACTACGTAGCACAGATATCAGCAAGTGTGTGTGGTCGTCCACGTATGACCGTGCTGGCTTTTTGTTCGGTCGCTGTACATGGGGCTGTTTATTATTTACCTCAAATTTGCGGCACTCTTGTGCCTTCCTCAGAACGACCGATGACAGCGGTATCGTGATTTGTACGGGTTCCACTAACCTCACTTAAGGCACTCTCTTTACACTGGGCAATAGTCCTTGTGAATCTACATCACTTTTTTTATTTTTTTATTATTTTATTTTGTTGCATATTTATATAGCGCGAACTCGACCCGAAGGTATTGGAGCGCTTAACATAGCACCGTATTTACATTACACATTCAGGCACGGGGAGATTAAGTGATTTGCCCAGAATCACGGGATGTGGACGCGACCTCGAGGCTCGAACCCTGGTTTCCTGCACCAGAGGCGGCAGCGCAGCCGACGGACCACATCTGTGTGGCCTTTATTTCTGGGTGCCAGCGCAGTCAGTGGATACAGGCAGCATGGTGGGAAAGGGGCTTTGTGGTGGGTTAAGTTGGGCGTATGGGAAGAGAATCACACACATGGCGTGGTCCATGAGTCATGCAGTTATTTTAAGGGTTTCTGTCCATACTACCCTCTAAATTAGGCCCCTAGTCTCTAGAAGAGTTATATATTTAACAATACTGTGTTTTTCTGTATCTGAATAGCTACCCCCTACTGCACCTTGGGGAAGCTTTTCTGCTTGCTATCACTACTTTGGGAGACGCAAATGTAAAAAGGAAGTAACTTGATTATTGAATTGAATTGAAATGAAATATAATTGCACAACTTGAAACCAGAAAATCTAGGATCCATCCTGGAGTCCCCACTTGACCCAACTGTTTGATCCTAGGCAATTGCCTAATTTCACTTTACATCCTTTTCCTTCGTTATGACATATAAGAGCACCTTGACATACATGAGTTCAGGATATATGCTGTTACAAACCTCTTTTGTTTTATTTAATAAACTATAATGCTATCCATGTATAATATCAGGATGTGGCCTAAGGGCTCGAGCAGCCAAGCTGGGGAATCAGGTGCGAGCCTCGGCAGGGATGCTCAACATCCTGTGATTCTGGGCAAATCACTTAAACAAGCTTCTGCATGTTGATGAACGGCACTATTTTAATTTTGAAGAGACTTTATCATATTTTTACACGTTTATTGCAAGATGTTTTGAAAACAGTGTTCCTAAAGTTAAGCTTTGCAGGGCACCTTATTTGCTTATTTTCTTTTACTTCAGTTAGCCTGTAAATAACACTTTCCCAGTTATTTAAAATATTTCTGAATGCTAGTGCTTTCTGAAGTAAACTGCAGCCCAGTGCAGTCATTCAACTGGGGGCCACATGTGAAGGTCTGGGGGGCTGCATGGAGCTTACTTTGAGTTTCACGCTCTAGGAGATGATGCTAGGTTTGGGACTCAAATATAAAAGCCATCGTGATTCACACAATTAACTTTAATGTCAAGCCAGAGATAGATTGTTTAAAAATATATGCTATTTATATACACACAAGAAACAGAAGAAGGTAAAATGAGGAACAACAATGAGGATTCAGGACTGCGACTCCTGGTGCATCATGAGACAAAACAGTCAGCTCATGTGCAGGGTAGTCAGAGTCATTGACGCTGCCCTTGTAGAGCTAGAAAAGGCAACAGTTACAATCCACTCCAACGACTCCAAGAGGGGTGTGGGGGTGGGGGGGGGGGGGGCGCATGAACAAGGTAGTCCTGCAGTCTCTGAAGTGAACGTTTGGTTAGTTGGCATCTTTTCGAATTAGACTGCTCTACTAATTTTTCCTTTTATATGTATTGTTTGTGGCGCCAACGCCTTATAGCTGATTTTGCACAATTCATAATGTCCATTTCTAAAATATTGCCTTATATAACTGTTTTTGTGTGACTCTTAATGTCCAAATGAACAATTTAGCTTTACTTTCTATCCTTGAACCTATAAAGCCGCAGTTGAATCTTGGCCTCATGCCCCACAGATGTCATTGCTGCTTGTCTAAAAGGTTCTCACGTATTCTGGGGTTGTGATGTAAACACAATTAGGTTCATAACTGTAATATCAAATCAAGAGCAGGTAATAAATGTTATTCTGCAGAACTGATTTGGGAATCTTCAGATATCCTTTAAAATCTTCGAGCCACAATCATTTTAACTGAAGCTTTGTTTACAGTCAACGCCAATAGAATGTAAGTTGTCGACTTGTGACAGAGTTTATTACGTTTGCCCATTGTCCTGCTATGTACTCAGTCCTCTGCAAACAGGGTCACCTTATTGGGTTTATGCATAGGCAGCTGAGGATCTGTCAAAAATGTCATAAGCACAAAAATAATGTAAAACACCAAAACCCAGTACACTTGGCTCTATTCACAGAAAATAATTGCTTTAGCGTGACGATGGACTTGTTGTCAAAGTCAAAATTCCATTTAACAGGGACAACAGTCTACTGTGGGCAGTGATGGCAGGCACTGAACATGGTTCTAATGAAGTTTTTTTTAATACTCCTGCTAGATCCAGAGCCACAGGAGGTTGAAACTGGTGCTGAGACTGGACTGATGATCCCCTGTGGCACCAATCTCTGTGAAACTTTTTTCTCAGTGACTGGCCACGGTCTGCTTTTTCTGGTGCTAGATGCACCCACAGTGCCTGGGCCAACCGCTCGACCAATGATCCAGTTATCAACTGAGAGGACTGGTTTTTGAGACTAGGTTGGCCTCTAAACTATTAGTTTTCAACGACTATATCTCCTGAACCATAAGGGAAAGAGAAAGGATTTAAACAGTTCTGGGATCCAAGTGACAAGCCTCAGCCAAAGTACATTGCACTAAAACCTTGTGCCCTTTTTTCTCGTAAAGGGCTGCCACGCTTCAGGGGTGACACAAGGCAGGTGAAGTGGTGATGCAAACTCGCGACACTTGCAGTTCATGAATTTTACTTGCAGGTTATTAATTCTCTTGTGAAGCAGATGTCTCAGGTTCAATTCTGTCTCACTCTGTAGCAAGACTGTCACGGCTTCACACGTCAAGGTGACTCATGTTCTCCATATGACAGACACACAAGGCTTCAGTCAACTGGGACTTGCTCTTTCCTTCAAGCTTGGTTCTTGGGTCACCTTCTTCCCACAAACAGGTTTTACAGCATCTTCTTCCAGGACAGATCACTACAGTAGGGCTTCCTGAGAAATCCCAGCGGGTTAACAACACTTCCAGAGTTTGTTGATGACCAGACGTTCCGCTGTGCTAGTGCAGCAATCTTTTCTAGAGATCCAGGCAAATACGAAGTACAGACTTATGGGGGTGGGGGGGGGGGGGGGATTTATATAAACCGTGGAGCTAGTGTCTATTTTAAAATATTGAAGCACCATCTAACCAAAGTGGAGAGCATCTTCATTGACTTTCATCCCAGCTTTCACAAAAGAGGGGAAGAGCATGTACCAACTAGTTAATTGAATGAAGATTCCATTCGAGAGAGAACAAACTTTCTTAATGGAGTCTACAGGGGCGGCTCCTCCACTAGGGAAGAGAAGCGTCACCCCACTGCTTTCTCGGGTGGGCAGGGCTGCTCTGCAACCAGGGCAGGGGAGGAGTGGTGTGCCTACTCCTGAGTGCGCAAATACTGTTTGGTCAGCCCTCTCGGGCCGCTCAAACCAGTCATGCTCACCCACCCTTCTCAATGCAGGCTGCAGTGCAGCCTACATGGAGAACATGACCTCCCCATAAGCCGCTTGCTGGGTGGCGTCCCAACCAATCACAACGCTGCTCCCTCCCCGCTGGCGTCAGTAGGCCATGGCTGCGGTGCAGAATGAGGGCGGAGCGCCGTGTAACTTATGAATGGTGCTCTCGAATCACGGTGCAAACAGTGACGTTGATGTCAGCGGGGAGTGTCATCGTCAGTGATACCAGGGCGGCGGCGTGAAGAGAGGCTGAGCAGAGTGCGGTGCCCACAGGTCGCAGTTCAAGCAGCTGCTCGGTGGCAGCATTAGGTGGCGTTGTCAGTGAGACCAGGGTTGCAGTGCGAGTTGTGGCGGTGTCCTCTGCTATGCCTTTAGGACACAGAATCGGAAGTGGCGTTGTTGATGACATCAGGTTCCTTTTTCTTCTGTTGCAGCACAAAACACACAGTCCCCAGTGCTGGTAGCAGATGAACTTGAAGCCTTTGCTGTTCCAGAGACTTCTTGAACAGGGGGCAAGCTCTACCTTAGGCTCTTGGAGAAACTCACACAAAGAAGTTGCAGAAAGTTCAGTACATTCCTTTCACTGCCCAAGACAGAGGCAGCCACTGGAGGCCAACACAGCAAAACACACAGCAAAGTGGTAGTCTCTCCTCACAGCTTCTCCAGCTCTTCTTGGCAGTCTACTTAGTCCCAAAAGAGTTCTCTGAAGTGTTTTATCTCCCTGAGACTTCCAACCGGAGGCAAGGTCTACTTCAAGCCCTTGGAGAAAACTCTACCAGCAGGGTGATGTAAGTACAATCCAGTCCTTTACCTGCCCAAGACAGAAGCAGCAGGCCAACACAGCAGAGCACGCAGCAAAGTGGCAGTTCCTCCTGACAGCTTTTCCAGCTCTTCCCCCTGGCAGGTTCCTTAATTTATCAGTAATCTAAAGTTCTGGGGTCTGGTCCCCACTTTTTATAGCACAAATTCCTTTGTTCTGAGAAGCTCTTTGCCGAGCTAAAACCAGTTCCGTCCTCTCTGGTGCAACTTCCTGGCAGGAGGTGGAGACAGCATTGTCCAAGGCAGACAGGGCCTATTCAGGTGCAAAGGAAATCTCTCTCCACCACTCTAAATGCAGACTAGGCCTATTCAGGTGCAAGTAAAAACTCCCCCCACTACTCTAAATGCCGCCAAGGTCTATTCAGCCCAGCCCGGCTCATTCAGGAAAGGCAGGACACACATCAACCCCCCCTGCCCCCCGTGGCCGCCTGAGCGAATGCACATCCGCAGTCCCTGTCACTCCAAAGCCGGACCAGCAGGGGCACACAGGATGGCTAAGCAAGAAAATACCCACTTTCTGAGAGCAGTATTCTCAAACACACAATATAAAAATCATCTTTACTAAAAGATACATTTTTATATTCTGAGTTCAGGCATACTAAACTCTATCTTTTCATCTTGTCCCAATGGGAAGTATTTACAAAATGTTATAAATTAACTCCCATTCTAACCTATGGGACAGATAGCCTTTCAATAGTAAAACAAGAATTTGGCAGTATTTCTCTACCAGGACATGCCACACACCTCAGTACATGTCCTACCTTTCACATACACTGCTTCCTGCTCATGGGGCTACCATGGGCCTACCTTAGGGGTGTCTTACATGTAAGAAAAGGGAAGGTTAGGACCTGAAAAATGTGTGCAGTTGCCAGTTTGATATGGCAGTACCAACTGCGCACAGACACTGCAGTGGCAGGTCTGAGTTACATTTACAGGCAGCTCATGAGGATGGCACAATCAGTGCTGCAGGCCGACTAGCAGCATTTGACAAGTTACAAGTTCGAATGTTTATTGTTTAAGTTAATTAAAACCATGACAATATAAAGTCTTTTGTTAGCAATTATTAATACTCCAGTATATGTAAAGAGGTCAGTTAAACAATTATTTGATCACTTAATAATATTCAAATGTTTACAAAAATACGTGATTAACAATTAGTAGATCAGAAGCGTTGGTTAACCCATAATCCGCTGTACGAAAGAGAATACTTTTCAAACGTTCTCTACATACTTTCCAGTATTTTCAGTATACAGTATTCACTCTCAAAGACCAATCAGTCTTGTTCAACATTACCTGGAAATGGCTCGAGCTTCAGTTTTTAAAGTTTGCTCATGTACGGTAAGGAACTTTATTAATTGACAGTTTAGTAAGGTGTTAGTTGGGTCCAAACCAGCTATGATTGCAGATCTGCACGTCCTTATTGTTCTGATGTTCATAGCATTTTTTAATAAAGTGACTCGTGCTTTTAACAGTTTAGTACATGTGCATACTAGATGAATGAAATCCTCTTTACTGCTTCCACATAATCTACATTCTTTCGGCCCTTTGTGGACCCGTGTTGGCTGACCCGCGATGGGCGGCAGTTTGCCCAAAAGCAAGACCATTAGTTGTAACTTTCGATAGCCCGAGAATGTGATATTTAGATATGGCGCTGGGGTGAGTGTCTTATAGTTTACCATCTAGGCATGTTTTCTCTTACTGAGGATGTTTTTGTCTACTAGCAAAGAATGAAATTTTGCTGATTTATTTATGGCTTGTTTGAAGGATGGGTAGGACAGGCTTGTTTTCCAGAGCTTACCGGTACATGTTGCTGATAAAGCTTTTCTTTAAGTATTGGTTGTAGGGAGACTTTTCATCCTTCTCTAGTTCCTCCCACAGAGCCTTATTCAGTTCCAAATTCTGCTGCTTTTTGCTTCAATCTGTACCATTGCTTAATGGTTGCGTACATTCTCCCAAACATTTCGTTGGTTACCCCAAATTCTAATCTCACCTGTGCTGGGGACGCGGACTGATGGATTTGAAAGACCCTTTTATATGTTGAGACTTGTAATTTATTTGACAGGTCGATGTATTTCCCATTTAAAGCTGTACTGCCGTATGATAAAGTCGGTAGCATTTTATCTGTTATTACTGCTAAAAAGGGTTTAAATGATGGCCCGTTCACTGTTTTTGCTAAGGACCTAAAGGCAAATTATAGGGCGTTTGTCCTCTGAATCATATGTGCTTTTCGTTCCTGATGATTATGCCTGTTATCGATGTAAATACCCAGGTACTTGTAATTAGAGACTGCCTATAGCTTTTTGTCCTCTAATTGAAAGTGCTGTTTAGCCGTCTGGTGTCTACTGATCAGCATTGTGTTGCATTTTGCTGTGTTTATCTGTAACTTATTCTCGGCTTTGTATGCCAGCATTCCTGCGAGCGACCTTCGTAGGCCGATCTTAGTTAAGCTCATCAGGACTATGTCATCTATGTATGATAGGTGGGATAATGACAGAGTACCCAATTGGGGTGGATGGAAGTTGATCTTATTGAGCTTTTGTGCCAGATCTGCCATGAAGAGATTAAAGAGATGAGGTGCCAGAACGCACCCTTGTTTCAGCCCTTTAGTGGTTGTGACCTTCCTTGATAGTCTAGAGCAGTCTCCCAGCTTTACTCTTATCCATGCATTGGAATAAAGTAGCAATATTCCTCTGAGTGTATTTTCTGGGATGTTCCACGCGCTCTGTTTTTCCCATAGAATGTGACGGTCCACGCTACCGAAAGCCGCCTTTAAATCAACAAAGCAGAGGTGCAGTTGTTGTTTCCTCTGTATGTATTTGTCGGCAATCAACGAGAGCAATAGAATGTTTGTAATTTTCCCGGTCCCTTTTCTAAACCCTGTTTGATTGAATGGTATCAGTTTTGACTTATCAGACCAGGTAATCAGTTCTTCCAATATCAGTGAGGCATAGTACTTTTCGTCTACGTCTGAAGCGCAATTAACCTGTAATTGGACGGGGACGTTCTGTCGCCTCCTTTAAAGATCGGTGTAATTACTGATCCTTGCCAGCTTGGCAGAATTTGCCTTTCATTCTCCACTTCTTCAAATAGATTTTTTAGTCTCCCGCTCCAGAAGTCTGGTGCTGATTTAACGATTATTGGGGGGGATACCATTTGGTCCTGGGGCCCCATTTCCGTGACCCTTCAGGATTATTCTTTTTACATCTGCTAGTTGGTAGCCTGAGTTTCCAGATGTAGTCACCAAAATACAGACACTCATTATGGCTCCTTTCCTTTGTACTTAGTCTGCATTTGGTACTTTGGTCTGATGACAGGTTAGGGTGCTGTTTATGTTTTGTGTAACGGTCCTGTCATTGATCATTTGTTCCTCTTGCTCCTCAATGTTTATGTGCTCCTTCTCTTTACCTACTAGATGGTTTGAAGGTTCGATATCTGTGAATCTTTTTGTTAATAGCGTGGCCCAATCATTTTCTTGTACACTTGAGGTGATAGAGTTGACAGGCCGATTCAGACCATTAATTATTTCCCAAAATGTGCTTGAATTAATTTTTTCGCTGTGTATAGTTATTTAACCCAAAAGTTATCCTCTCGTCTTCTTTTGTGTTCCCACAATTTCTTTTTGTATTCTTTCTTAAGATTCCGTATTATTTCCCAGTCTGAGCGGGTCAGCTCAGTTCTTTTCAGTTTCCTTAGATTTTTTTCTTAGTTCTCGCTTGAGCTTAACAGCTTCAATTGATGTTGACATGGTATTTTTAAATTTCGGAGCCTGTTCTGATTTGCCAGACATGATTGTTATTATGTTGTCAGTAAAACTTATCCACTTTTGTATCTTATTAAATTCACTAGTTTCACTTTCCATTTTAAATCTCTGTAATTTGACTTGAAGTTCGTCAATGTTCCCTGTTGTCCATTTCAGCCGTTTCAGATTGACTGAGAACGGGCTTTCTGTAGTTGTCGCACTAGTTTGATGCTTAGGAAGCTTTAGACTAAAGTGAATGTGTTGATACGAGTGATTGCTTTTGGTTATAAATTCGATAGCAAACCGGGTGAGAAAGGGCATTAATGGTAATGATATTGCTGTATAGTCAAGCCTTGATTGCGATTTCCCTCCGAGGTAGGTATGCATTGGCCAGTGGTCTTCTGGTGTTCTACCGTTTATTATTCTCAGACCCAGGTATTCAAATGTTTTCACTAGTTGTTGTCCTACTAGGTCGGGACATACTGATTTGAGCTGATATTGGGGTTGTAGATCCCAGGACTTATTCTCTGCTGCTAATTTCTCATCCTCTTCTGGTGTGTAGATTAAATTTGAATTGAAATATCCTGTTATAATGATTTCCCAGAAGGGGTTGATGTTTCCTATATCATTGATTATGGTTATTAGCAAAGCAATGTGAGCTTTCTTCTCTCTCGCACATGGATGTACGTAGGTGTTGACTAATAGTACAGGTTCCTCTTTGACTGGTAGAGACAGTTTTATTAGTTGCACATTTGATCCGTAGGGAGCTATTTGCTCTGATTTAATATTGATTGCAGTCGAAACATAAACTGCTAGCCCTCCTTTGGGCGTCCGTGCCTCCGGTGTTTCTCTGCCGGTATGCTAAAGTGTATGAAGCCAGCAAGAGACAACTCCTCCAGTGCCCAAGTCTCCTGTAAGGCGATTATATCACATGTCTCCCAATCTTGTAAAGGCCTGCCGTCTTTTAGCCATTTCTTAGATCGGCTATGTTCCACGAGATAAGGTGGAGGGTTCCTTGGCTGTTGTTCATTGTCTGTTTGCGTGATGGTCAATTGGCTTTCACTTTATTCAGCGTACCCGCGAGCCAACTCAGTGGTCAATGACAGGCTCTGTGATTGCCTTTTTTTTCGGCATTGCCCACATTGCGTCTCGTTGTCAATGGGCTGTTTCCCCTTGCGTTCTGGAGGACTGAGTAAGCCTGTTCCTTTGTCGTCAGGCTGTGCCCTGAATTTACCTTCTCTGTGGGTTTTTCCCCTAGTAGTCCTGGGTAACGTGGTTTTGCAGGTTTCGAAAGCCTTATGCCCCATGTATCGAATTGATGTTTGAAGGTCATTATTAGCTGGGCGACCTCCGCCGTTTGCCAGGTTGTGAGGGTTTGTTCGTTAGGGTTACCATTTCCTTTCTGGCAAAATTCCACAGACAGTAGATGGGCTGAATTTAAATGTTTTAGCCCAGGGATAGTTGCAAACAATTTAAGAATGTTGCCCCTGTTTAGGATGTCATGATCCCTGGGACTCATACTCTGGTGTTAGTAGTATTTGTTGTAGTTGTGGTCCAGACCGCCAGGTAATGCTGCTATTGCAGACTTCTTGATCTATTCCCTTCGATGTAGATATTTGTATTCTACGATTGTCATCATTGGACTTATTGCTCTTTTCAATGTCTTGTACTATGATAGTTAGGGGTGGCCTGGTACTCTGGTTGTTCTCTTTCCCTTTTGCAGCGAGGTCCTTTCTTTGGGGTCCCAATTCAGTTTCAAAGGTTGCTGCCCTTGGCCAGTTCCCATGTGTACTTTCCAAAGGGGCTGATTTCACCATGTTGTTTATGCTAAATCTAAGGTTTCCAAGTTGTTGGATGGTCCTTGTTGCAGGACTAGGAGATGAGCTCTTGGCACGCTGGATTGAGGTGGTCTTGCAGTCCTTTCCTCTTGGGGTTGTTTCCGCACCGTCATTAGACCCTTGCCCGTTATTTACATTTTCACCTTGTTTGTTCTCCGTCCATCCCAACAGGCTCCTGTCATTGTTCCCTGGTTTCTTGTTCTGTTGTGAGTTAAAGCCTTCATTCCCATTAGTTGTTCCTTTTGTCCCTTCCTTCCGCTTCGGGTGCTTTCCGCAGTTTTTGAACAATTGCGATGTCAATTTTCCAGTTTGCCCTTCCTTTTTCCCTTGTTGCTTTGTCCCCGGGGGCAGTGTCCCTTCGTGATGTTTTCTTCTTTGTTGATTTCCCATGTTGCCTTTTCTTGAGCTTGGTTCATCGTCACTCTCCATTTAAATGCTGCTCTGTGGGCTTGTTGTTAGCTTTTTTTCATACTAGGGTTTCTGTACACTCCCCAGTATTTGCTGCATTTTTTTTTTGCTCTGTCCGGGCTCTGCTGTACTGCTGTCATTGTTATCTCTTTGTTTCTTAAACTCTTGTTCCTCCCTTATTGGCGCTGCTGGGGACCACTCTTTATGAGCCTCAATTGAAATATCCGTTGTTCCCTCTGAAAACCTTGTGGCGTTTAATGTATCATCTGTTTCTCTAATTACGCTGAATATTGGATGCATTTTGATTCCTTGTCTACTAATTGTTTGTTTCTTGCCTTCCTTTAACGTTTTTTTGTCTTCTTGTTAGTTTAGTTAAGGTGCACTCTTCCTGTTTTGGAACAAGAGCGACTTATCACGACTGGTGTTTTTTTTGCTTTGTCATCTTCTTTCTTGTCCTCCTGTTTAAAGGGGGCTGATTGTGTTTTGCTTTCAGCTCCTTTAAGCTTGGTGCATGGCATATTTTGCTGTCTGAGAGCTATTATTTGTTCCAGGAGGGTTGTAAGGAGGTGCAGCTTGTCGTTGATTGGGCCACAGGTGCAGGGACTTTCCTCTAGCGTATATTTCGATTGTACTGCTATTATTAGCTTGTTAAGTTTATCCAGTTTAGTGTCTATCCCTGCTATGTGTAGCGCTATGATGTTCTCTAGGTCTATTTGGATGTCAAGTTTGTCCGATTGCAAGTTAAGTGCCTTTACGGATGACTGAAGTGTGTCTATTACGGACATAAGGAGCTCGGGTGGATTAATATATGGCTGGGTGCTTTCTCTTGCTCGGATGTTTGCTTAGCGACCGTGTGTTCTTTTGTATTTGACAAGTAATTGATGGTAACTATTTGACTGGTATTCTGAATAGGTGTCGTCGCTATTTAATTTTTTTCCAGGTTTTTTTCCAGGTTTTTTTCCAGGTCAGATAATTATGCTTCATTTTGCATTGGGGCTTTATTGTCCACTGGTCCCTCTATTTTGGTTGAGTCTTGTGACGACTCCCTTTTGAATGTTGGGCTTAGGAGCTTCAACCATGGATTTTCTAGGTCTTTCAGGTCGTTTGCTTCATCTAAGCTTGTCCTGTGAATCTGAGCTTCTTTTTTGAGTGCATGTTTAGACTCATGTGGCCTTACACGCCTTACACTAGCAGCATTTGATTTACAGGCCCTGGGCACACACAGTGCACTGTACTAGGGACTTACCAGTAAATCAAATATGCCAATCATGGAATCACCAATCCATTAACATAATTTACATGGAAAGCACTGTAGCACTGAATAGCAGTAGTAAAGAGCCCAGAGTCCTCAAACCAAAGAAAACAGGGTAAAAAACACAGGAGGCCAAAAAGCAAAAAGTCTTGGGGTACACCCACTGAAAAAGCCAATTCTAACACCAGGCAAATATAAATATGCAGATCTATAACTCAAGTAAAAATCTGTCCTTCATATATTCCCAACATGACTTGAAGTAACTTTTATTCACCAAAGATACAATGAAAATTAGTGCTATTCAAGCTGTGGGCCACTAATATTATGTGATTCTGTTGCTGTGGTGTTTTATACATAATCATGGATTTGCCGCATTTGCCACATAACCCGGTTGTATGACGTTACAACACATTCCGTTGCAATGCATGCCTTTACCACGCATGCGTTACAACGCGAATGCCTTCTCCACGCATATCCTTTACCACGAAAATGCCTTTAACACACACACTTTTACAACGATTTTCGTTGTTAAACTATGCATGTTTATGGCATTTTTATGTTAAAGGATATCTCCGATCACTATTTATTAACCCTAAAAATTAACCCTTATAATTTACCCTTGCGCAACACCACCCCCTCATTCCCCCTTACCTCTCCACATCCTCTCCACTCCAAGCACTTCCGAGGTGACATTTCACGTCGTTAAGAGGAAACGAAAGTGTCTTTCGGTTTCCTCTAACGACGCCGATTGCCTCCACATTTTTTTCTTCTGATTCATAAATTGACGGAATCAGGTGCGTTTCTTCTTTTTGGGGGGGAGACCCCCCAAGCCCCCTTTTTTAAACCCCCTTTTTTAAAATCTTTAGCACACATGCCTTTACTGCATATCTCGTAGTAAAGATGTGCCTGGTAAAGGCTATTAGTTGTAACCATCCATGCGTTGTAATGCATGCGTGGTTATGGTTACGCGTGGAAACAGCCGCGTTGTTGTGGCCGTTTCCCCATAACCCATCATCTGCCATGTAATGTACAGTTTTTAACAAAAAAGTTAATGTTTTTGCTCAAATGGATCAAATGCTACTAATTTGCTGATGTGCAATGGAAGTCCCTTCCCAAAGGACGACTAGTCACCTTTCAGTAGCTTATTAGTGTACTTTAGTGTTAAATTATTATTAATGAGGTGGGAGGCGGGAGAGGTGGGCCTCACAATAGTGAACAATTATTTTAAGAGTTTTTCACTACCAGGACATGTGAAACATAAATGTATATGCCCAACTTTGTTAATTACAATGCACCTTGCACTATGGGCTACCTTGGGCCTACCTTATGAGTGAAATATATGTAATAAAAGGGGAGGTCAAGGCTTGGCAGGTGGTTATATTGCCAAGTCAAATTGGCAGTTTTAAAACAGCATTCAGGCAGCAAGGGTGGGCGGCCTGGTACATGTTTTATGGGGTACTTAAGTAGGTGGCACAGTAAAGGTTGCAGGCCCATTAGTAGCATGGGTGTATGGAATAACACTCTACAAGGGACTTATGAGTAAAGTTTACAATGTGGAAAGGAGAGAGCACAAGCACTTTAGAACTGGTCAGCAGTGGTAAAATTCAGAGTCTTAGAGCCAACCAAACCAAATTCAGTTAAAATATAAGGCGGTGAATGTAAAATGTTTGGGGGACAGCCACACTAAGGCTGACAAGTCTAACAACCTTCACACACTGGATGTTTTCTCCCAGGTTGTGAAGGTTATTTATTTTTCTGGTTGAGGCCACCATTGTTTTCCAATATGTGCCAGAAAGAAAACAATACATCAGACAGTCTTCTCTAAATAGGGCAGGTAGTCTAATGGCCTTACTGTGATGGTCCGACTTAATTAGCTGGTTGGAGAAAACTTTCTGATGACCAAGCCAGGCAGGGGCATTCTAGTCAGAAAGACGATTGTCTGTCTGACTCTTATTAGGGTGCGCAGATAGTTGATTTGGCATAGAGGGCTTCTTTCAATTTCCAGCCTTATGCTGAGCATTTCCAATTGTTTAGTATCTGAAAGTCCTTTGGGAATCATCCTGCAGATTACTCATATCAATAATGTAGTAAAATGTTCAGATCCTAAAGGTCCATTCCACTCTCTCCTGGGCAGGTATAACCCTTTTAAGGCCATCCAGGAAAGATAACTCATCCCCTGAAGGGACACGCATCCTCAAAAACAATGAAATATTTTCACTCCACCCACAAACAGGCTCATCTCCACTGGTATATCACCAATCAGACAGCAGCAAGTGCTGCCTTACTCACCAGTCTCTGTCCAGGTGCATGTTGCAAACACTCTTCTCTGTCACCATTGAGACGATGATGTCCATCTATTGCAACATCCATCTCCAGATGAGCCTTAGCCTGTTCAAGAGATAGAGTAACTAAGTTCCAAGTTAAATTATTTAACCAATATATGAGATTTATGGACAAATCATTCTCTGTGAGCCAGCTATTTTCTAAAGTGATGCATGTTCTCCAATGCATTGTTGAGATCATTTGACTCTCCTCTATTGTCTATTCCCAGTCTAACTATGTCAATATTCTATTCATAAATATGTGGAAATAATATTAGAAAACAAGATGGCTTCAAATGTAGGAGCTCAGGTAATGCTGTTAATGTTTTTTTCCACTGTGTAATTATGAATAATAATTAATGCGTGTAAAATGATACGTTTTATAGTGTGTGGGGCCATAAATAATCAACAAATGATATTGCACTTGAAACAAATTAAAAGTAATGTGTAGAAGTGTGATTAATAACGTAATTTAGGTATACCACATTTTTGTGAGGACAGTTTTATTAAAACGGATGTGATTTTTGGTGTCTTGCTTATGCTGCTCCTACTCACTACCCCTCCCAGTCAATGTCCCCCTGCGAGTCTTCCATCCCCACAGTTTCCACGGCACACTGAGCAATGTGACATAACTTACTGTATCTTTAGAGAGCATGCATTGTGAATGAAACTTTCATCCTGTTCTTGATGTAACGTTTTGGAGGACACTTCCACTGGAAGTTCTGATGTCGTCTTGCTAGCACATTAGTGTATTGGTCTTTGTCGAAGAATTTTTCATATCAAGTTTTGCATCTCCGGATTTCTGTTCCTGTGGAACGTGATGGACGATTCTTGATTATTCTTAGACGTGGGCTAGTATTGTAATTTTATTTGTTACGATGCAATTTCTGATTTGTCTAAAATGTGCTGTTATTTTCTGGCACTGTTGAATTTGCAGTTTTGCTTCTTTGTTGATGCATAAAACGAGTATAAACCCACTGATTTTATGTGAATGTGGGTGACTTTAATTTTTTTGTCATGAGACTGTGCCCGAGACTCAATTTTTTCTCAAAGACATTGTACAATTATTTCAATTAGAAAATGCTGTTAGTGCTTCTTATGGACCTGCCAATTAGGAATGATTTCTGATTTTGTATCTCTGAATCTGTACCTTCATGGCAAACTGCATTTATTATTCTGTACTATATTTTTTAAATTCTTTTGATAACATCTTTTGAACTTTTATGGATGTAGAAAGTTTTTGAGTGGTCTCGGTCGATTTTGATTTACTCTGCTAAATTGTTTGGGCCTGAAGTTGAAGAGGGTAATATCTATTAAGGCTAGATCAAAGGTACTGGAGCTGAATCGATAGAAGTACATTCTGGGGTAGTTAAATTATTGTCATTCAGTAATTTATTGGGGTTCGGGCACCCACAGTGCCTCATTTCGAGCCTTGCTGTAGTCCCAAGGCCGTAAATTACACGTTTTGAAATGTTCTGAAGTGTGTTAAACAGAGTTCTGTCGTGATTTAAAGATACCTCCCATAGTACATTTGTCAGAAATCCTCTTCAATTACATATTCACACTAACTAATTCACTCATAAAACCTATCTGAAAGCAATATTTTGCTAAAGGTGTCAATGAAATATGTTCATTGGGATAGCATCTCTCACTCCTTAAGAGGTCTACAGAAATTGCACTAGAAGAAACTTCATTGCACGATATACATTTTTAACACTAGATGGCACTGTTGTTTCAATTTCACAGCTATGAAAGAAAACAAATAATCTAAAGAAGCAAACGTTTAACAAAATAGATACATGAAAGGAGCTGAAGAATGTATGTTTTACGAGAGCATTGAATGGTAACGAATTACCGAAGCACCGGCTTTACAAAAACAGAGATAGCATCTACTATTTAGTTTACAATAAAATAGGTAAAGCCTTCTCAGGGTCACTGTTTCTTTGCCATTGACTCAATCAGTAACCACTGAAGCCCTATCCAAAGATGTTTCATTGCAAAATCAATCTGGGCATCAAAATGATGCTGCGGTTAGTTAGGGGTGTGTGACATTTATGTAATTTGCTTTCAAAATATTACGCAAAAAATGACTATGCAAAACCATCTTCATGCGCTATATTTTAGCATAAAATGAATCCTTGTGCCAAAAATTGACTTGGACGCAAAATGCACTGCGAACGCTTTCCGTTGTCGCTGCGCATTTCAAATAACAAGCATAAGGGGAAATTTCCCAAATGATGTGAATTATGTTAAGAGTCATTTACATTTCACCGAGGCCGAGTTAGCATCTTAATCACCCAGCACATTATTCACTAGCTGAAATGAGCATGTTCTTATGTTATTCGGTCAGCATCTTATTGACAGGCAGGCAGGCAGTATATTATATAAAAACATTCCATTTACTGAATGTTAAATAATTTAGCCAACTGCATTTGATTCGACTTTGCATTGTCATACTATGAGAATGTTTCTTTTCAAGCGCACCAAATACATAAACAAGGTTTATGAGTATGTACCTTGAGCCAGGCAACGTGTCCACCAAAACATGGGTCAACTATGCCACCCTCAGTGTTCATACGGATTGCAGTAAATAGATCACCCTTCTACACTACCACACTACCTGTATGTAAACTGTTGGAGCTGAGCAAAATGTGTTACAACAGGTGTCACAAAATGGGGCGCCCCCTCTTCAGTGCATTCCTGTGCAGTTATGTCTGAATAAGTAATCATACTAGTCCCATAAGAAAATCACATTTGCCCACAAATATTTGTTTTTTCAAACACATCACATTCCACTTTAAGCTCCAGCGGGATTTATCTTAAGCACACCAAGGTTCCACCAAAACATGGGGCAACAGTGCCACCCTACATCCAATGCATTCCTATTGAATTAATGATGTATGTGTAGACATCAACTAGCTTGCCCGTATTCATATTGGCCCTAACCCTACCAGTATGTACGTTTGTCTGAATTGAGCAAAATGTGTCCGAAAAGGTGGTACCAAACTGGTCACCATCACTTCAGTGCGTTCTTGAACTGTTATGTCTGATAAAGTCATTCTATTGGTTCCTTAGCAAAATCACATTGGTTCCCAATCATTTATGTGTTTTTTAAATCACACCATATCCCTGTAAAAGGTATTCAAGGATCATGAGAATTTAGCTTGAGCCAAGCAATGTTTCCACAAAAACATCGGCCCACTCTATCATCCTCAGTGCATTCGTAGGTACGCATATACACTAAGTAGCCATCCTTTCTCTTCAAGAGCAACCTGGCTCACACATATTCACATTAATCCTCATAAATGGAGCATCCCTCTACAGTGGCTCTGCAATGCTGATAGGGTAAGAGTTTTACTAAAATAATGCTTTGCAGATCATTCTTTGTCTAACAATGTACTGGTCAGTCTCTTGAGATTACATAAAGCCTCCTATTTTACCCGGGACAGAGCAGAGCTTGTATAAAGGTGCAGGGATATCGGTGCAGGGTCCATTAAAGCTAGCACCAACAGTTGTTTCACTGAACGGATCTTCCACTACAGCTATTACCCTTCTTAAGAGCTAAGATGAACCCCCTTTTCTTTTTCTAACCAATAAAGCCACCCTCAGGACAGTCAAAGTTTACAAGGAGACAATTAACTATCTATCCTCACCTGTTTAAAATGCATTCTTTGGCCACAGTAGAGATGTATCTGCTGAAGGAGAATAACACCTGCCAAAGCCTTCATAAGCAGTAAGACAACCTCTCATTTCCTGTGCCCTTCCAACCCATTAGAATATAGCCCACAATATTCTTTCGAAATAGGCCATCTTCCTGTAAAAGTCAAGAAAAGGTCTACAACTTTGAGTAACATTGAGCCATAAACTGAAAGCAGATTTGTTTTTTCCCCTTAACTTGCTTCCTATTTCTCCCAGCTCTGGAGGATCTCACCCCTCCCTCTACACAAGCGTGGAAAAGGTTTCTCCCTAGGGCAATCCTCATGGTAGGCAGGCCACAGGCATGATAGAGAGCAGGAATGCCCAAGACAAATAAGAAGAAACTAATCTTCAAACATAGGTTTGTTCGGACTATTATATTCCTAAAGCAGAAAAAAAATGTCAGTAAGACAAATATTAGAAATTTCATTGCACTTCACAAAAACTCTGCTTGGCTCTACCCATTGTTCTATGTCAGAATGGCACTTAAAAATATTTTGCCACAAAAATATTGATAACAAAAATGATGATTTTATATACTATATATTAAAATATAGAAAATATAACCAACAAATATATCATTATTCTATACATTAAAATAATTAAAAAAAAAAGCTTTAATATATTAAAAAGTATTCATGTTTTTAAACAGTGTATACTTTGATTGCAATACATTTCAATTACATTTTATATTAATTATGCTACTATTTTAAAATTAAATACCACAATTTAAAAAAAGAACATATATAAACTTGCTTTAATATAATACTAAATGTAATACATATATATTCATTGTATACAAAAAACAAACTTCTTTAAAAAAAATCTAAAAATTAATAAACATTTCTAAAACAGTTTAAAATAATTTCTTTAAAAAACTAAAGAAAGTACAATTGAAAGCAAGTTAATGTAATATATTAATTTGAAGTCTAAAAACATCCTGAAAAATATAAAAATATGGAGCACTCAGATTAATTGATACAACATACAGGCTATTACACTTTTTAAATAGCTATTTTTTCAAATGAAATTTTATAGTACCCATTCTACACATTGATTACATTGCATACATAAAGTTGGTAAAGTATGTTATTGTAACACCCATCCAACAAGCATTTAGAAAGTACACATTTTTGGGGGATGGGAGGGTAGATTTCTTATTCTAACTCTAGTGCCACAGACACTGCAGATAGAACATATATTGTTGGGAAAGGGATACATAGTATAATTATTGATATTGGGGGATATCATTGATTATCATATGTCCAAACATATCAATTTTTGTTAATTAAAAAATAAGTCAATAAATGTAAATATTTTAAGAACAATTCTTAATATTTTATAGTTATAATTGAATTAAAAAAGTACATATTCTGAAATGTACATTTTAATTACGTTTTAATGAAGTAATTTTATATACTTAAGAAATCACTGTTGGGGTTATAAACATTTAAAGAATAACAGCGAATCTTAAAAAAGGTAAACTTGTTTTTCATGATATATGTAGTTAAATATTGAAACCCAGTTGTAACAGGCTCACAGACTGTACACAGCTCAGATTGTACTGGGGGTGATTACTCTTTATTTTATTTTTAATGACTACAGGGTGAATAAATTGAGGCAAATAAAAACAAAATGGAGAAACAAACAGTCATAATGGTATTCAAAGAAAACTCCGCTTGACAATGCTGAGTCCGTCATTCAGTCAACCTTGCTCTGTATGCTTTTTTGTAACCCAGTGGTGACCCTCAGGAAAATACTAAAGTCTCTGAGAACCACTTCTTATTTTATATTCAGTTTTCCCACCACCGACACCAAATCTAGTGGGTCCTTTTTTCGACACTCTCATCCCCTTCCCTCCACCAATTGATGTGACCTGTCCACGCTATATCCACCCCATGTACTCAGGCCACACTCATTCCATTTGTGCGTTCACCGCAAGTGTTTGTTTACCTTCACCCTTCCTTCTCCACCACTTGTTTCAGTGCAGACAGCAGGTGATAACTGTGAGAAGCTGGGTTTCTGTTGCAGTAACCCCCCCCACATTTTGCCAGACTACTGATGCACTTTGACTTGATGTGCCCTGGGTCCCTGCCAATCAGGTTCCCAGGGCCTGTGTTCTTTCCCCAAAACTGTACCCAATTAGCATCTCTGGCCACAGCTCAGCCCCTGGTAAATGGTACCACAGGTACCCAGGGAACTGTGACCAGGTAAGACCTCTAAGGGCTGCAGCACTTATTGTGCCACCCTTAGAGGCCCTGTGCAATTATACCCACACACTGCCTTTGCAGGCTGTGTGTTTTGGTGCAGAACAAAGTGGAGAGTCGACATGGCACACATTCCTGTGTGCCATGCCTACAACTTACTGCCCTGGCATAGATTAGCCACCCCTCTAGCTGGGTGCCCTATACCAGTGGTGAGGGTACAGTTGCATGAGCCCTGTACCCCTACAGTGTCTAAGGTCAATTCTTAGACATTGTAGATGCAGTGCTGCCATTAAGACTATATGGTGCTGGGAGTTTGTCATTACGAACTCCACAGCACCATAATGGCTGCACTGAAAACTGAGAAGTTTGGTATCAAACTTCTCAGCACATTAAACCCACACTGATGCCAGTGCCGGATTTAATGAAAAATGCACACAGAGGGCAACTTAGAGATGCCCTCTGAAAAATGACCTACCACTACTGTCCAGGCTGAGTGGCTGCTTTCAGCTGTCACCACCAGACATGTTTCTGGACCCCTGGTTCGAGAGCCTGCTGCTCTCGGGGGCCTGAAACAATGCACATCCTGGAACAAGGTGCCAAGCCTCCTCCCCCAGGATGGGCAGGGTTCACGAAGGGGAAGCTTCAAAGGCTTGCCACATTTGTGAGCTTCTCCAGGCCACTTGCTGCTTTCAGCAACTGGTCCCCACTGGTTCTGACCCCCACTTTGGGCGGGTGGAACCGGCACGAAAAAGCAAGGGAGAAAGAGAGCTGTGCCCACCTCTGCCAGGCCAACCCCTCAGGTGGGAAGGCGAAGCACAACTCTCAGTCCACGCCATCTTACAGATGGGGGGACCCAGCCAATCAGGGAAAAGCTTATGCTCCCCTCCCACTGGAGGGTGGCATAATAAGGGGTGTACCCACCCCTGGGAAGGGACCCATTTGTCCCAAACTTTTACCAACCTGTAACGCCACTAAATCTAGTATTTAGGGGCACCCCTGAACCTTGTTTCCTCAGACAAGAAACTACAAGAAGAAAAGAAGAAGAAGGACCGAACAGCCATGCCGAAGCTAACAAGAGGAGGATGCCCACTGACTTGGCCCCAGCCCTACCGGCCTGTCCCCCCCTTGAACCTGCTCTAGCGAAATCCCCGTGTGTCCTGCAGCCAGCAACCTCGGAAAACCCAGAGGACCTGCCTGTCTTCAATCCCAAAGACTCTGTCTCCCGTGAACACCGGATTTGTTCACACACCAGACTCCAGCTCCGCAAGGATCTGCGAGTTTGCACCACTCTGCACCCGACCCCCACGGCGTGAGTTTGAGTGGCCCAACACCAAGAGGAGGTCTCCACGATGATCCTGACCCGAGATCCAGCGACCCCTGACCTGCCTCAAGCCTCCAGCCGACGCCTGCAGTCTCAAACCGGAAGGTACCCCAACCGCTACCAGGAGCTAGTAAGAAGATCTAACCCTAAAAGGCACCCCCCCACCCAACGCCCCATGGCCTTGGGTGGCCAACCGATGGTGCCTAACCAACCTCCAAGATCACAACGTACCTCTCCAAGTGGTGGTCACACCCAGAAGACCTTCGTCCCCGAGCCTGCAGTGCTTTTGAAAACCAGAGACTCCCCATTCAGAGCTACAGGGCTTCCGACACAAAAATAGCACTCTGCACCAGGCCGTCCCAGTGCCTCTGAGGATACATCTTTTGTGCTGGCCTAAACCCCCATTTGCCCTGAGCTTAAGTCCAGGAGCTTTGCTCCCACAACCCAGTGGCCTGAGGGTGTAACAAGAGTGCCTCCTTGACCCTGGGGGCCCCTGAGTCTAACCCCAGAAGACCAGAACACCAACTCCCACAACAAAGTACTTACCTTTAAACCGATAACACTATTTTCCTCCATAGGATAACATTGACTGTTTTTCTATGGAAAGTTTTGAAGTGTGGAGTTGGAAAACCCAAAGAAATTCTTTAAAATTGTACTAACTAACAAAAACGATTTTACTTACCTGTTTACAGGAAAAGTCCTAGTGTAGTATCCAGGAATACTACACTGTGTAAGAAAAGTAATCTGAAAGTAATGTACTGGTCATTTTACTAAAAAGCCTATTCAAAGTATATGTACTGTATTTACAAAGCATTATTTACCTGTGCCAGGCTTGCTTGGTTCTGGGAAATAAACTAACTAAAAGAATATTTTACACTAAAACTATTGGTCTGAATTTCAGTTTTTGAGGGTGTGAATTCATTTTGCTGACTGAGTGTGTACAAAAAATTTACATTATTGATTGCCAAGGAAACCAAAATGGCTAGCTCTAGTGAGGCGAGAGTTCTGGACAGATGGTTGCAGGGTGTTTAGCAGCCTGAAGCGAGACCTACAGTAACCAGTAAAGAGGTTGTGGTGGTCACAACGAGAGAAAGCAGGGAACCCGACCTACCAGCATTACTGCCTGAGCTGTGGTGCAGGGATCAAGAAGAATGTCTCTATTATAGGAGTGGCAGGTGCTCTTATGGTATGAACGTCAGCATTGTGAATGGCATTCTGGAGTGGGGACAATGACCTTTGATTCTTAGATCCCCTTGCAGAGAAGCAGGGAGAATTTATTTTCATAGAGAAAAGCCTCACATGGCAAGAACAGATATGATTGAAAGAGATGGCTGAATATACACAGAGAGTGGAACGTCAACAGGTAAATTGTGGATCATAGTTGCAAACCTGTAGCTTTACTGTATTACAGAAGGCAAAGTGGCCTCCATTGATGCTACTTTTTTTTTTGCAGAGTTTTATATAGCGCAAACTTGACCCGAATCCAATCAGGTACCAGAGCGCTTTACATAGCACCAGTTACGTTACATTAGGACACACATTCATTCTTTGTTTGGCACGGGGAGATTAAGTGATTTGTCCAGAATCACAGGATGTTCAGTGTCATTACCGATACTCATACCCAGTTCCCGAGGTCGAGCGCCCTAGCCATTAGGCCATACTCCCTACTCCTCTCCCTACTCTTTTGAAAGTGGATATTCTCCTCACAAAGACAGAGGGAGTCACATATTACCTCATGGAAATGACATACCAACTGGAAGTGAGAGTGACATCTTTAGATGAATTCTAGAAAGCACATATTGAATTATGGTTAGGGGTGATATCCATGCTGCTAATGTTTGAATCACAAATTGAGTATTTGGAGGACGAGGGCCATGTGCCAATATTCATTTCCTAGTGGTCCATGAACAAAAAGAGAGGACCTTCTCTTCAATTGTTTACTAATGGAGGCGATCCTAGAGGTAGACTGAGCTATGAAAGGGAAGGCTTGCAGATCATACAGGGTGAAGACAAAGAATTTAAAGAGCATTAGGAAGAGTATGGATATGGTCATTGCATAGTTGGGCTTCCGAATGGAGCCGGGTGTAATCTTGAGGGCAGTGTTACACAAGGAGGGGCATCAAATGGAGATAAGCAAGTGTTGCTCGTCTTTGACTACAGTCGCTTTATGCTCAGTAAGAGACAAGAACTGCAACTTATAAAGCATTGATTGGCATAACTGTTAAGGCAGGTCCGTGGCATTCACCAAAACCTAAAATTAGACACAAGGTTGGCAGAACATCTCCATCCAGGTGGACTCAGCAAGGGTGTTTTTTTGAAGACATAGTGGACAATTGGGGAGGGTTCAAGAGGCTTCTACTGGAAAGGTGATCTGACTATATGAACATGAAGATATTGCACCTACTGACTGGAACAATTGATAGATTCTTTTCAAATACACTTTGGGAGAGGGCTAATGTTTGCGAGATAGATAACGAGTCAAAAGCTTTAAGAGCTGATGTAACCTACATCCCTTTTGTTTTTCCATCTTTCCTTCACTTCAAATCACCCCATCATTCCTCCTCTCTATATGTTGGTTGACATTTTAGAGCTAGGAACAATTGAGCAAATCCTGGACAATACTTAAAACTAGTTTTGTAGGATTGTACGGTTACCGTATTCACAACCAAAGTCTTTGTGATTTCTATACATGTGATCTCAATAGAAATGATTGAATCCTAAAGCCATAATAGAAATATGTGTAAAACACTGAGTGTTGAGATTGCCAGGTTGCCAGTAAGATTAAAAGCATTGATGCAAATGTTAAAAGTAGACCATTTATAGGAACAAGATATGTGAAAGTCAGAAATAAGTACTTTCCAAGATGTTATAGGTGTGGTTTTAATGATCACTGAAGAAAGGACATTATCTAATGTGTAGAAGAGGAGAAAGATCATACATATCTTGTGGAGAATTTAAATACTGGTCTGAATGTTATTAATGTGAAGGAGAATTTTGTGTTAAATATGGGCCATCGTGTTGGGAAGAGGAGCAGTCCCACTTTTTCCATGATTTGTGGTGGTGTGATATTTCATGTTCATGTTACACAGTGTAGATGAAGCCATTTTGAAATATAATTTTGTAGGCAGAATTGGCAGTAAGTCATATATGCTTATGATAATCATCCAGAGGCAACAGTAGTGAGGATGACAGAATCATGGGTTATCATACCATTGGCGTGCCATAGCTTTAGGTTTAAAATGTGTCTTGCAGAATAGGAAAGTCACACAATGTTAAAAAAGGACCTTCAGTGTTCAAATGGTTTGACCAGAGAAATCTTCATATTTTGTTGAACCTGGACAGTGAGGAAGAAGTATTATTTGTTGAGGAAGTTCCCAGATTTGTTTAAAGGTACTATGAGGAAATTGGAGGGATTTGAAGAAATATAAGGTTGAAAGAAAATTCAAAGTTCATAAAACCAGAAACGGCCTGATGCTTTTGGGAGAATAAGGCTACATATAGTTGTAAAATCTAGCAGAAGCTTAAGGTATTGAAACAATAGAGTCTTCAGATGAAAATTTCTCAATTAGTAGTGGTCAGACATAGTGATAGCAAATTAAGATTGTGTTTCTACTTTTGCAAACTTAACAACAATATTATTGCTTACAGGTTCCCATTACGCAGAATCACTGAAATGTTAGCCAAGGTTAAGAATTCAAAGTGGTTCTGCATGGTTGCTTTATCTTCTGCGTACCAACAGATCACACTCCTTCCAGATAATAAAAAGTACACAGTGTTCATCAGCTGTTTGTAGTGGTATCCACAAGTATGCTTTTACAGAGACTAATATTCCAGCTGTTTTGCAAGAGAGATATATTATTTTTTTCACAACCATATTCTTAAATTTGGTAAAAAGAAAGATGAACATGATAGGAGGTTTGAGCAAGTAATGGTTTAACATAGTTAGTTAGAACAGGTTATAAGTCAAGAAAGGGTAAGCCAAAAACCTTCCTTAGTGGAAGCTGTACAAAATGCTCCTGCCTCAGAATCGGTTATTTTTAGGGATGACAGAATTCTATCCAGATATGTAGTCATTTGCAGCTAAAACATTCCATATTAGGCACAGCTTGAAGCATATAACCAAATTTGGCCTTCAGATTGTCAGAATAATTTTAAAACTATCAAGAGTACCATTGTGAATGCATCAGCCTCAGTTTTGATCCCTATGCAGACATCATAATTACTACAAATGCCAGTTACAAAGGGTGAGGGCTCTTTTATCTCAGATTTAAGAAAGTGGAAAGGAAGTTATCATCACTTATTGTCACAGACTGAAGAAACATATTCAGTCATTCAGCATGATATGTCAGCTTGTGTATGGGTACCTGAATACATCAGAGCCTTTGTAGGGGTAAACCTTTTATAATAGTGACAATATTAACTTTACAAGCAATTATGAATGCACCTCTGAATGTAGCAAGACTTTCCAGGCATTTAGAGGATTTTGTTTTCAAGGTTTTGTTTGTGTCTGGGAAAGAAAATGTGATTGCTGATTTCTTGTCAAGGATGCCAACAGAAATGGAGGAGTGTAAGGAAGAAAAGTAAACGAATCCCAAATGGTGCTTGTACATGAAAGTAGAATCCCTGCACAAAAAGTGATGTATAGACTAATGAGTTTAAAAAGATAACTATGAACACTTGGGCAATCTCAAACCTTAGAACAGCATGTGCGCCCTTCCTAATATTACCAATTCACCCTACTGATATAAAGGAGTCCAGAATACTATCAATAAACGAGGAGAGAGACACTATCCAAGTGATGTTGTTTGTTGATCAAATATTAGTGACAACTGCAAACGACAAAGACATATTTCACATAATGTATCACTATCTAATGTAGTTGTCATTGACTATAATTTAAACAGAAAAAGGGCACTATAACGAAAAATGCTATTTACATAATTCACATAACCCAGGAATTTAAAACAAATAATTATCAACTGTTTCAAAGGATTTCACGAAGAAGGGCCTAGTACGATGTAGGTCAGAGTTTCCTCTGACCTACACCATGGCGGTCTCGGGACCGACCAACATCCGGTTGGGGGTTCCGACTGCCTGATTATGAAGCGACCAAACACTGTTCAGTGGCATACTCCCATTTCTCGCTGGGAGCTTGTCGTAAACCGGACATAATTCAGGCTCCCATAAAGAAATGGGGGGAGGGGTGTAAAACTCTGCACCCTGTGGCAGGCACGCCATGATGCCTGCAACACAGGGCAGGGATTTACAGGGGGGCACTCTAGTTACCCCCTCGGCCCCCAACCGTAGGCCGCGGAGGCATGGGGGCTCTGCTAGAGGCTCCCAAAGTTGCCTTTTGACAGCCTTTCTGTGTCGGAAACTATGTCACTGAAAATCTGTCAGAAACCGACATCGTAATCCCGATGGCGGAAACGCCATCCATAGGGGATTACGGTGCGGATCCACCTGGCAAAAGACTCAGAGAGCCGGTCGGAACCGCTTCAGAATGACCAGCTGGTGTACGCGCCGACTGCCAACATCGTAATTTGGCGATCGGACCGCAAACCGTCCGTTTATTTTTTTAAAAAACGTCCGACTAGCTGTTGGAGGCTTTCTATCCGCCATCGTAATCGCCCCCATAAAATAGAATTGAATCTAATGTTTAAATCACATAAATTACAGCCATAAAAATTATAACACCTCCTTAACTATAGAACACCTCTCAATTTTCAACCATCTTATAAAGGACATTTAACAATGCTATAGAGGTCAAAGTGACATTTATTATGTTACAGAGTAGTAAAGAACCACCATAGAGTCTTAGGACACTAAAACTGTGGTAGTGGCCATCTTGGACTTTTTGAGATATAAAAAGGAGGCCATTTGGAAGATAAGAGTTTGATAGGGCACTAGCCTTTGAACTGCACCATGCCATTTAATGCTTTGAAGCTAAAAGGTGAGCGGGTATCTCAGAGTAGTTACTATAGAGAAAGTAAATGAGGTACTCTCCATCTTTTTAGAGTTATAAATGATCTTGTTCAGTGTATATTTTGGTAGCAAAAGAAATAAATCACGGCCATACAAAATTCTCTCATGAAGTTTTGGAAGGCAATTTCTAAACAACTGTTCTTTTCTTCTAGTTATGAGTTTGTTTTGAACTGAATATTTATTATGAAACAATAATTTGTAAAGAGTATGATTTTACCAATAACAACGTTGAATATGTAAAGGTTGAATCCTGTACTTTGCATGATAGGCTTATTTAAATACATTAGAGTAGTGACTTGTATATGCCGCGAGTGTGAAATGGTCATTTGTGAAATACTTTATCTGTTCAGATTATAGGGAACTTGCAAATCATTTAGCATGTGAAGAGATGTTACACACTAAAGGTCATTTTGACCTGTATACCATTGTTAAAAATCCTTTATAAGAAAATATGAGAAGGTTTCTATATTTAAGGAGGTGTTATAATTGTAAGACTGTAATGTATGTGATCTAAACATTAGATAATTTCTGTCATGAAATCCTTTGAAATATTTTATATTTATTTGGTTTAAATACCTGGTTTAAATACATGAGTTATATGAATTATGTAAATATTGGAGTTTTTAGTGATGGTTCACATTTTGTGTTGATATTGTAGTGAATGACAACTACACTAGATAAAACCCCAATGAAGCAATACATTTTGTGAAAAACATGTTGGCTTTTTTACAGTTGTTACTAGTGTATGCCTGATTAAAAACACCTTCACTTTGGTTAGTGCCCCTTGCCTGTGGTTTTAAGGAAGATGATTGTGATGTTGGGTCATTATGGACATTTTGGAACAGTTTTAAAACAAAAATGCTTTGAAAAGTTTCTGTGGTGGTTAGCCGTGGATGTTGTATGACATGGTAGATAAATTCCTGAGAATGCTTAAAATACCCATGTATGATAAAGGTATTCTGGAAAAAACCTTTGGGAATGTGTTCCAGTAGATATTATGTCACCAGTTGGCTCACCCCCAAAATACGTCATTGTATTTAGAGACACTTAATCAAGATGGCTAGTTGTTTGTGTAATGGACAGAGTGGACACTGATTCTGATTTGAAGTTGATGGATGATATATCTATGAACGAAGGGAGACCTGCGGTTCTACTCTAAGTGATAATGGTGTCCAGTTTTTGTCTCATAAAGCTAAGAACTATTAGGAGAAACTGAGTGTGATGCATAGGACAAATTCTCTGTTTAATCACAATGACAACTGAATGATTGGAAGGTTTAATAGTATTTTAAACTGTGCTCTACGTTCTGTGGGCATTCTAACGTTCATCCATGCCTGTTAGTGCTGGACGGGACGGTTTTGCATTGGCCATTTTGGTTGACGCTCTAGTCTTTGCTCTGGGTACACTATTTGGGGCCAATGCAGGGGAGAGGATGTAGTCTGACGGCTAGACTGCCGACTTTGGAGCTGGGAAACCAATGTTCGAGCCTCGGGGTCGCGTCCACATCCTGTGATTCTGGGCAAATCACTTAATCTCTCCGCGCCTACCTAAAAAATTAATGTGTCCTTGTGTAACGTAACCAGTGCTCATGTAAAGCGCTCCAATACCGTCGGGTCGAGTTTGCTCTATATAAATCTGCCCCCCCCAAAAATTGACAGTGCGACCACACAGTCTACAAGGTACTCCTGCCTAAAACTGCACTTTCATTGGCACTTTGTCTGCATATTTGCACATTGATTAGGGGAATCTCATATTAAGCCTGAGGACTTTTTTCACAGCTTATTCAGCATGCTGTGTTTTACATTCTGGTTTTTTTTCTCTACATTTTTATTAGCGTTCTGTTTCACGCTCTGGGGGCATTTTAATTAAATTTTTAATAAGAGCGTTGTGCTTTATGTGCTGGGGCATTTTTTTATTTTTTTTATTTCAATCCACAGCAGCAATAAATAAATACATACATCAAATCCGTGACATCTTGTACCCCCATCACATATCGGAGTTGATAAGAGGAGAACATTCATAGTTAGATTAAAACAGATAGATAGACTGTAAACAACAACAAAAAACAAAAAAACTTAACACTAATACCTTTTCAGTCTTTCATATGATCAGTCATGGGGCCCCATATATATAAATATATACCAAGTTTGCGCCTTCTTACCCCTTTGATTGAGTAGAGTCTATGCTCCAAATTAAACATACTGTAAAACCTGGCCCTCCACATCTCAAACCACATGGACGATATGCACAACCGAGCCACCGCCGTGGCTATGAAAACTAAATATCTGAACTTATACACTGGTAGCCCTTGCCGCAAGTCTTCCCCGATTCCTAAGAGCATCATAGAGCTTTAAATCTTTATCCCGGCCCCTGTTATTTCTGACAAAAACCTTTCAATATGTCCAACAAGATGTGTCAATTTTTCACATGCATAAAAAATATGTACAATGTCAGCGGTATCTGCTCCACAATGAAAGCATTTCCCATCGTTTACTCTGCCCCACTTTAACATCTTTGCAGGGGTACGGTACAAATTGAACAGTGTCTTAAAGTGCTGTGCTTTTAAATTGGTCGAGATCAAGATTTTCCCTGCTATATCTATCGATTGCTCCACAGACACACCCTGCTCTCCCAGACGATTTTCTCATTTGAGGTTTTGCATATCAAGATCGCCCCTCCTTGTCTCTAATAGCAGATTGTACAATACCTCTATCTTACCCGGCGCCTGATAGCGTCTACTAATTTATATGATTCTATCATGATTTGCCGTTTGCGCAAGAAATCACGAATCTGTAACAACTTAAAGAATTGATTCTTAGGCAGATGATACTTATCAGCTAATATTGAGAAGGAGGAGCACAGACCCCCTTCGTCGTAAAAATCTCAAAATTGCGTAATGCCTTTAAGTCTCCAGTTATCCACCGTCTGATCCCAAAAGACCGCAGGCAGTAGTGTTGTTGCAGATGTGGGCATACGACAGCCGTTCAATCTGGAAGCTTTTTTGCACTACCTTCCACGCCTTAAAGGCCGTAAACAAGTTTTTTTGTAGTAGCTGCCTTCCAACATTTTAAACAAACAGTTCTTAACTTCAGCCCCCAAGACCATCTGGTATATAGATGGGGCCTCAGCGATATTACCCAGCTCTTCTCCTGTTAAAAGTATCCGCATGTTCTGTAATATGCAAGCATAATAGTAAAGTGTAAAGTCTGGGACTGACCACCCTCCTTTCTACCAAGGGAGAGTCATAAAACGCATCATTCCTACGTGGTTTCCCAGGGGCCCATAAAAACCGAGCACACATTGATTGTAGTTGTTGTAGCTGATCTCGGGAGAATTCCAGTGGAACTGACCTAAAATATTAAAGAACCTTGGGCAATATATTCATTTTGAGAATATTACATCTTCCAACCAGTGAGAGATGTAAACATTCCCACCTTTCCAAAAGTTGTCTCCCATTAGCCAAAATGGCCCCTCAATTGACCTCAATCACTTCCTTTAGACAAGCCCTAATCCTGATTCCTAGATATGTTGCCTCTTTAACTATTCTGGGATCACTGTCAGTAGTTTGATTCGTGCAGATAATCTGAGTTTTGGCAGCATTCAATTTATAACCTGAGACGGAATCAAACATATATGCTAGTTCTTCAATTTCTGGCATAGCTGCCACAGGATCAGGTGTTATGAACGCTATGTCGTCAGCATATGCGAGAACACAAAAGCGATCTTGCCCTGTAATAACAGGTTTAATCCCAGAGCTTCTCTCCAACATATTTAGAAAAGGATTCATGTATAAAGCAAATAAAAGTGGAGAACAGGGACATCCCTGTCTCGTCCCTCTGGAGATATGCACTGGTTCTAATTCTAGCCCCATCGTACATATCTTGGCCATTGGAGATCGATATAAAACCTAAATAGCTTTCATTAATCCAGAGCCAAAACCCATCTGCTGTAAAACCCCCAGAGGAAATCCCACGCCACATAAGCAAAGGCCTTTTCGGCATCTAAAAGAATCAGCCCAAGCTGAATACGATGAACCTTTGCCATGTCCAGTAGGGTCACAACCCTATTAATGTGAATAACTGTGCCCCTGTTAGGTATAAACCTATGTTGTCTTTGAGAAACTAACAAGGAGATAACTTTGGCCAGCCGGTTTGCTAAGATTTTAGCATATATTTTCCCATCTCATTTGACTAGGGAAATTGGTCGATAAGACCCCGGGAGATCTGGTGGTTTATCTTTTTTTTTTAATACAACAATATTTGCCCGATCCCAGGATGCTGTGCCGACCCACTTTGTGCTGCTTGAAACACAGCCAGCATATACTCTTTTAGCTCCTGAAAGAAGGTCTTGTAAATCTCCAAGGGTAACCTATCAGGCCCAGCCGCCTTACCGCTAGTCAGTATGTTTATGGCCTCTTCCAGTTCCTCAAAAGTGATCGGTCTATCTAAAATCACTGCCTCCTCCTGCCCCAGCCACTCATAGACTAGATTTTGTAGCCCTATCTCACTAATCTTTTCTTCTGCATATAGGTCTTCATAGAAGATATGAAAGATTTTTAAGATCTCCTGGGGATTGCGTACCCAATTACCCGGTGTGTTTCACATACCATCGATTCTTTGCGAAGCTTCTTTTGAGCGGAGTCTTTGCGTTAGACAGCGCCCCGTGGCCTCGCCGTATTCATAGCAGTTCTCCTTATAAAGCTGGTATTTAATAGCATTATCCTTGCTCCATTGCAAATTAACATTAGCTTTACATCGAGCAACATTGGTTTGCAATTCCATGATATCTGCCAAGATCCCTTGGGCTAAATTTTCTTCAGCTATTTTGAGTTTCATATATAATTCCTGAACTACTAACTTTGCTTGCCTCTGTTGATGAAATCCATAACTCAAGACTTCCCCCCTAAAACCAGCCTTTAGGGTGTCCCACACATACCGACATGAGGTAGAGTTATGATTATTCTCCAAAAAGTCCTTAATCCAACCCTTCATATGGTCAATGAACATAGTGTCCAACAAGAGCTTCCTGTCGAATGTAAAAACTCTCTGAACCATATGGTTGGCTAGAGCAAGAATATCCATCACTACTGGGCCATGGTCAGATGTGATCCTAGGAAAGACTTGTATCTTGGCTCCTGTTTATAATACTGGTGACATGAAAAAGTAATCAAGTCTAACTAATTTTCTATGTGGATGGGAGTAGAATGTATATCCTGGGTCTGGATCCTGCAGTGTTGCCCATACATCAACCAGACCGTGATCAGTCAATAAGTGTTGTAGTGCCTTAAACACTTTAGGCTTCCTGCCCTTGATATTTTGTGTGCCTGGTTGTAAATCCCTACCACCCAGATGTATGTTAAAATCCCTGCAGAAAATAAGTGGGGTGGGCCATAAATCCAGTTCCACATTTAACCCTTCCAGAACTGAGACCTCATAAAAATTAGTGCATTATCGAGACAGCTGTGCCAACGAACAAAGACCTCCTTGCGGCGATCACCACAGTACGTACCTCTCTCGAAACCCGGATCGATACAGTTGCCACTGAGGTGGCCTTGATTAGGGAGGACATGAGGAGGATGGCAGATCGTGTGAGTACAGTTGCCACCACTACTACAGACCTTGTGACTGACACTACTCTCCTTAAGAAGCAGGTTACCGAACTGCACACCTCTCACAAAGCAATGGCTCTACAACTGGACTAATATGTAGGCAGGATGAGGCAAAATAATGTTTGTATTCTTGGCATTCCGGAGCGAACTGAGGGGCAAGCAGCTGACCTGTTTGTTGAGGAACTAATTCTACACCTTCAACCACGAGGCCTGTCTAAATGTTTTTCCATTGAACGAGCTCATCGTGTACCTGGAGGTACACCCGACCGCTCCTGGCCCGTGTATTTAATTTCGTGATCGTGACGTGATCCTTCAGACTGCGTGAGCGCCCCCCCCTACCCCCTGATGACATTCAAAAACAGCCGGGTCACATTCTTTCTGGATTTCAAACGGGGCCTCAGAGACCAGGAGATCAAATACGCCATGTTGTTCCTGGCAAAACTCCCAGTAGAATCAGACGGCAAACTGTGGTTCTTCACAAGGCCTGAGGACGCTGAGACTGGCTTGAAGGCTGGCGGACAGTTGGCAAGAAACCGCTCAAATCTGCATCCGTGGCAGACGGACATGGCGACCGGCGCCAACAGAGACGCTCCCCTCCGCACTCTGATTCAGACTCTCAGGGTCCCGCAGGGCGACTACAAGCACTGCTCTACGATAAGTGACTGATTGGTAACCCTTTGGTTTCTCATGTTCACCCGTGTAGTATCGTGATTTTAGTTGCAATTTTTTTCACTTGTGCTTTATATATGGCCTTTGATGTTCTCGTGATTTTAGCTGCAGGTGTCAGAGTATACTTATGATTCTTGCTCTACATCTGATAAGTGTGCCCCTAAAACACTAACTCATTTAAATTTTGCCCTACAGGCCGAGTGGCCGGGGCGGGCCATAGTAATTGTGCATTGTGGTCTAAGGGAGTGGGGTTGCTCACGTTCCCGAAGTTGATAAGGGTGGGCGACAGGCACTCTGCAAGTTGGGGGTGGCAGATGGTTTCAGTCTCGCTGTGCAGGGAGGCAGGGTGGGGGGGACCTAGTTTGGGTGGGGGGGTTTGTTAAACATGTTTTCTTTCTTTTTTGCATCGGTGCGTTGCAACACTTGGTATTCTAGTAACACACATTGTCCTAAAATCGTCTGTATATGTGAATTTTATCTGAGCAGTCTCTGGCAAATTATTGACCTATGTTTTGCCATGTGGGGAGACTCCTGATACCCTTCATGGAGGGGCCCATCCGACGATCTGCTTTTTCCATTGGGAGGGTCTGATGGCGCCTGGTACAGGGCTTAGAGTGTCCACGTGGAATGTCAATGGTCTGGGGATCAAGAGGGGAATTGTCCTACACTATGTCAAATGGCAAGAACTTGATCTTGTCATGCTTCAAGAGACTCATTTGGTAGGAAACTCATGCATGGCCCTAAACAGAAAGGGATACCGCATGGTAGTGCACTCTGGATTCACATCGGGCTCCAGGGGGGTGGGGGTTCTCCTCCGAAAAGGCTGCCCCTATATTATTCATAACACCTGGACTGACACTCTGGGCAGGTATTCAGCTGTAACGGGCACCTGGGAGGGAGAGCCCTCAAAATAGTCTCCGTGTATGCCCCCCCAGGGTTACAGCGACTGACACTACGAGACATTGGGACGCTGTTAGTGGAACTGCCCGTGTGTCAGGGCTCACCTTCAGCTTCCCGCTGGTTGCTGTTGTCTTGCACAGGAACAGAAGCTGCTAGCTTCCCGACTCCCACTACTAATCACTCAGCCCCAAGAAATGTCTTTGGCTCTAACTGATCAGCAAGGGGGAAGGGGGAAATTAGATAAAATAACAAACGAGAGAAGAGACTGGTTCTGGACCTTCTGGTTTTCCTATCTGGAATTCTTCTTCAGCTATCACTCTGCTACTGAAGATTCCTGAGGTAACTAAGCACACAACATTATTATTATTCCTCCTCTACTCTATTCTATCTCTTTTCTTCTCTTCTCTAATGGTTTTTTCTACCTACCCAGTATCCTGAACTCTGTGCCTCTCTTCTTGTTCAACTCTGCCTTTTCTTCTTTCTGGTTATTGATGTCACTAATTATCTGTAAAACATATATTCGTCTTTATTATACCTATTTATTTGGTAGTCTTAATATCTCTTTTAACTCTTTCTCTTTTGACCTACCATAAATCTTTCTTCTCGTGGTTTCTCTTCTTTCTTTTCTTGCTTCTAGCTATACTAATAATTGTTGTCTTCTAGATGAGTCTTTGTGCTTTAACTTCTCCAGTTGCTTCCTCTCCTATGGTTACTGCGAACTGTTATAGCTCTGGTAAGTGTTTCTCCTTACTTTCCTAGTTGACTGTTCTTATTGTCTTTAATATTTTTTCCCTTAGTAACCTCTTCAGTATCTACTACAATATACTTCTTTTCTTTTCGGGACTCGGTATGCAGATCTCTGCTGTCTCTGGTAAGTCTTTACTTATTGCGTCACCCAACACAACTTATCATTTTAATGTGACCTTAGATAATCTGTCAGTAATTCACTTAGCTTTCTACTGTCTTCTCTTCAGGTGCTGTAGAAGTCGTATCTTGTCTCCTGGAACGACGAGGAAAAACTCCGAACTCTCTCAGTAAGTTGCCTCTACGGACTCTGCGGCTTTTCCTGTTCTCTTCGGTAAGTATCGACACAACTCTCTTGCGTCACTCTGGAAAACTTCTTAGACAAGTATTCTCTTCAGAACTGGGAACTCTCTCGAACACGTCTTCTCTGAGGAAAAGTCTTGGTGAAGTGCGCACTACCTCAGGCGCGCGCGCGTCACATCGTCTCCCTCTAGATCTGTTAGCAATTAGACCACCGACCCCAGCGTCTGCGCGGCCATCTTGGAAATGCGGGCATGCCACAAACTCGACCATTGAAATCCATTCAAGACTGAAGCGCCCATAGAACTTAATTCCTTGTGCTTCGTTTTGGAACTTACATTAGGGGTTCTGACACCGTGGGGGCGTTAATACTTTGGGGTGACTTTAATCTAACGATGGATGGTTCTCTGGACCAACTTCCACCCCGAGAAGATCTGCCATGAGGCTCCCAACTCCAAGAATTTGCCAATGCCCTGGGTGTGGTTGACTTATGGATGTGGCTGAATCCTTCACACACACACTACACATTTCAATCGGCAGCACATGGAAGTCAATCTCGAATTGACTACATGTTTACTCACGCTCAAGATATACACGCTTTCACCGACTCCCAATGTCTGGCATGAGGGATATACGATCACTCCCCTCTTTTAACGACTTGTGGCATACAATGTGCCAGGCGCCCCGTCTCAATAATGATACAGCCATGGGTGCTAAAAATACCTCACATCAAAGAGACTCTCCTGCAGGATACCGAATACTATTTTGCGGAAAATGTGGAGTCGGTAGCCTCGGCAGCGATGCTATGGGGAGCATTTGGTGCGGTTATAAAGGGTAGGGCGCTGTCATTAATGGTGGGGCATAAGACCGAGCGCTCTTGGAGGGTGATCGAAATGGAAGCAGACATATTGGGCATGGAGACGGCCATCTCGCAAGCCCCTGATCCCACACTCCAACACAATCTTAAACTTAAGAGACAGGATTATAGACAACTTCTTTTGGAGGAGGCCACGATGCGCTCCCTATCTACCCAACACGGATCTATGAACAGGGCGAGCGTACAGGCAAACTTCTGGCATGGCTGGAACGCAAGGAGCAGGCAGCGCGATGGGTTCATGCGATCACTGGCCCCGATGGTACACTCCTTACTGACCTTCAGGAAATTGCTGATACCTTCACATCATATTTTGAGGAGGTCTACAAGAGCCCGGAGACTTCTCAAGCCCCATTGTCGGCTGATCTTTTTGCCACCGTCAACGTGGTGTGCATTTCCCCACATGATAGGGTCACCTTAGAGGAGGATATTACTGAGGCGGAAATTCGAAAATCCAAACTAGACGTATGCTCCGGCAAAACGATGGGTCCAAATGGACTTCCCATCGAGCTCTTCAAACCCATGGCAGCTAAATTAGTGCCCCATTTGTTGGGCCTGTATAGGGAGTGGTATCACTTGGGACTCCTCCCCGCTGATATTGGTACTGCCGCTATAGTTGTCATTCACAAGTCCAACAAGCCTGCAGAAGAATGCAAATAGTACCGCCCTATCTCCCTCCTCACAGTTGAAGCTAAAATCTTCGCCAAGCTCCTGGCCAATCGACTCCTTCCCTACATCGCCGATTTATTTCACCCAGACCAATTCGGCTTTATGCCGGGAAGGAATACGGCCAGAAATCTGCGACGGGTACATGGGGCCTTGGGTAGACTTAGTACCATCGAGGAGGAAGCAATCCTGCTCTACCTAGATGCCACTATGGCATTCGATACCATCGAATGGGACTTCCTCTTCGCCGTGTTGAGTCGTATGGGGTTTGGACCCAAGCTGATTGGTTGGATTAGGCTACTATACACACAACCCATGGCATACGTCACCATAAATAATCATCGGTCCGCCACTTTTCCCGTCCGACGGGGCACGAGGCAGGGTTGCCCGTTGTCTCCACTCCTTTTTGCCCTGGTATTAGAGCCACTGGCCGTTTGGATCGGGGGGATCCAGGTATGCGGGGATTTAAATGGACAAATGACCACGAGGATCGCATTTCGCTATACGCGGACGAAATTCTTCTTTATCTGGCTTCTCCAGCACGTTCACTGCGGAGGGTGCTCCATTTCTTCCACATATTTGGTGCATACTCGGGATATTGGATAAACTGGTCCAAATCCCAGATGTATGTAATTGTAATTGTAATTGTAAAAATATTTGTAGAGCGCATGGTTACCAAAGGCATCCCAGCGCTAGAGGCCAAAGCTAATGAATAGTGTCAGTTTATGGAAAAAAAAATTTTTTTAAGCGTTTCCGGAAGCCCAGATGGTTAGTTACACATCAAATCTCTAGGGGGAGTGAATTCTACAGCCTAGCTGCATTATAAGAAAAAGAGCGACCCCCAGCACGTACTTTCCTAATTCTAGGAACAACTGCAAGCCACTTGTTGCCTGAACGAAGGTGTCTGGCCGGATGATAAAAGGAAGCAAGGGAACAAATAATAGAAGGGGCAGAGCCTGACAATATCTTATGTAAGATGCAGAGAGGCTTAAACTGCGCTCTCTGCTGGATGGGCAGCCAATGCAGAGTGGTCAATGCTGGCCGTGCTGACTGCCGCTTGGGAATGTTCAGGAGTTGGCGTGCCGCACAATTCTGTACAACATGCAGTGTCTTGACCGTGGAGCAAGGTGCTCCTAGGTAAAGAACGTTGGTATAATCGAGCCTTGACAAAATAAGGGACTGAATCACCACTTTCCTTGCACTAAGAGGGAGGAGAGGAATAATTTTCCGTGTCATCCTCAATAATCCATAACAGCTACCAGCAACCTTCCTAGCTTGTTCCCCAAAATCAAGGTTACGATCTAACCACACCCCCAAGCTTTTAATATGATCTTTAGGGAGTGGGGAAGGGCCGAAGCAGTTAGGCCAGGATGATATTAAATTAGGTACGGTAGAGTTACCCAAAAACATCAGCTCTGTTTTAGATCCATTCAGCTTCAGGAAAGAACAATCCATCCACGCTGAAATTCCTTCCAGACACAAAGCAAGGTCCGAGGTAGAGTTGTTCAGCTGATTGAAAGAGACAATCAGCTGCGTATCATCGGCATAGGTAATAATTTGAATGCCAAAAGGTTCCAAGGGGCTCATGTACACATTGAAAAGCGTAGGGAACAGGGAGGATCCCTGAGGGACCCCACACCGAAGCGGCTGAGGATCAGAAATACAGTCTTCATAAAACACTTGAAAAGACCGGTCCTCCAGGAATTAACGAATCCATTTAAGAGCCAAATTGGTCACTCCTACCTGTGTGAGCCTGTGGATAAGCAACTGATGGTTGACTGTATCGAAAGCTGCGCTAAGATCTAAAAGAATAATAGCAGTGCAGCCTCCGTTGTCTACAATTTTTCTAGTAGCCTCGACTACAGTCAAAAGGGCAGTCTCTGTGCCCTGCAAGGGTCTAAAACGAGTCTGGGACGAATGAAAACAATTATTGGTTTCCAGGAACCTGGACTAAACACTATTTACGTGTTTTTCAGCAATTTTGCTGCTCCCTGGTAACAGGGAGATAGGGCGGTAATTTCCCAATACCTCCTGGTCCAGGTTTGGTTTTTTTAACAATGCTTTAACCATTGCTTGCTTCCAGGAAACGGGAACTATGCCTTTCTGAAATGATGCATTAATCATACCCAAGATAACAGTGACAACTGTGTCAAAAATTCGGTTTAAAATAAGGGGTGAGACTGTATCTTTAGGGGAGCCTGATTTCAACTGGCCAAGTATACCTTGAAGTGTAGAGTGATCCAAGATGGGAAAAGCATTTAAAGTACAATTATCAGTGCATCCTATGTTATTAAATGAGGGAGCATCGATAAAAACTGTTTGGTGAAAGGATGTATAAATCTCTTGAATTTTATTAGAGAAAAAAGAGGCTAACTGATTGCAACAAGATAACATGTCCTCGCACAAGATGGGTGAGGGAGGGGGTTTAATAAGAGATTTTACTATGCAAAATATTTCACGAGAAGAATTGGAGGCTGACAGTATTTGATTTTCATAGTGAAGAGATTGAGCATGCTTAATTTCTTCCTTGTACTTTTTAATCTCCTCCCTATAGATTGCTTTGTTAATAATGGAGTAATCCTTTCTCCATTTTCTTACAGATCGCTTACAGGCCTGCTTAAGTTTACGCAGGTTAGGAGTGTACCAATCTCTTTTATTCTCTCCTCTTTTATTCTTGATACATTTCTTTGGGAGCACTATATCTAAAGAAGAGATCAACCAATTTTCAAAATTGAGACTTGCAGTGGTTGGATTAGACTCTGGTGCCGGTCTAGTATCATCAAGTATTGATACCCAATGCTCTAATGGGAGTTGTGACCATGCCCGAAGCATTTTAGTAGATGTAGTTACTGATCTACTACTCGCCTGTTGAGTCCAGGAAAAATAAATAAGTCAGTGGTCAGTCCAGGGTAGCGGGGTAGAATTTCCAACCTGGAGATCAATGGCATTGGTAAAAACAGGGTCAAGTAAATGACCCTGAGAGCGGGTGTGGCCTTTAACCTTTTGGAATAGCTGGAGAGATTCCATGCTATCCACAAAGTCCCGTATAACTGGTAAAGCATAGTCATCAAAGTGCAAGTTAAAATCTCCCAACAGAGAAAAATTGGACAAGGACCTAGCTAGGTCAGCTGTGATCTCGGGAAGATCAGTACAGAACTTTCCCAATGGCCCTGGGGGACGATAAATTAAAATCCCTGAGAAGGTGCAAGTATGGGAGAAACCGATGGAAAAAAATAAACTCTCGCAGTCGGGTATAAGGTTCCCTGAAATGCGACAGTTAAATCCAGTTTTAAAAACAATAGCTATGCCACCTCCTCTGCTATGCTCTCTATCATGTCTTTGAATGGTATATCCAGAGGGAAGAGCTTGCGTAAGGGTCAAGTCAGATTTATTTGTTAGCCATGTTTCTGTTAGAAACAGCACATCTGGACTCTCGTCCTCTAATAATAATCTGATCTCGGTAGAATGTCTGGACAATGAACGACAATTATGCAAGAGCATATTAAAAACCGTAACCGGGGCCAGGGTACTATGCCGGTTAGGCGCAGACCGGAAGTAGAATGGACAATGCATGCATTGAGTCGTTTTCCCATCTGGGCACATACCGTGAATACATTTCCTCCCTTCCACTCTTCTATACTGCTGAAGCTGTTCGGCAGTATAGACAATCAAGGTCCTCATTCCACCGGCAGGGGCCCTGGCGCCTGGGACCGGACAGGCACGGTCGGGCGCAGACGGGCTTGCCTTAAGCGTGCCGGCGGCACGCCCGCTGCGCGGTCGCTATTCCGGTAAGCAGCGCCTCAGCGCGGTCGCGTCATAAGCCCTTTTTATATCTGGGCATGCGCGACGACGTCAGCGTCAACACTCGACTGCTGACCTTGATGATTTAATTTTACAAAATGGCCCGGAACTTTAACCTGCTCCTATAACTTTAAAAACGTTAAAATACAAAGTGCAGTGTGCAAAATAGTTCGTTAAAAGACCCCCCAATTCAGCAGCTTAATTTCAATACACGGTAACAGGCAATCACAATCGCTATTCCGGTAAGCAGCGCCTCAGCGCGGTCGCGTCATAAGCCCTTTTTATATCTGGGCGTGCGCGACAACGTCAGCGTCAACACTCGACTGCTGACCTTGATGATTTAATTTTACAAAATGGCCCGGCACTTTAACCTGCTCCTATAACTTTAAAAACGTTAAAATACAAAGTACAGTGTGCAAAATAGTTAGTTAAAAGCCCCCCCAATTCAGCAGCTTAATTTCAATACACGGTAACAGGTAATCACAAATCGCTATTCCGGTAAGCAGCGCCTCAGCGCGGTCACGTCATAAGCCCTTTTTATATCTGGGCGTGCGCGACGACGTCAGCGTCAACACTCGACTGCTGACCTTGATGATTTAATTTTACAAAATGGCCCGGAACTTTAACCTGCTCCTATAACTTTAAAAACTTTAAAATCCAAAGTGCAGTGTGCAAAATAGTTCGTTAAAAGCCCCCCCAATTCAGCAGCTTAATTTCAATACATGGTAACAGGCAATCACAATCGCTATTCCGGTATGCAGCGCCTCAGCGCGGTCGTGTCATAAGCCCTTTTTATATCTGGGCGTGCGCGACTACATCAGCGTCAACACTCGACTGCTGACCTTGATGATTTAATTTTACAAAATGGCCCGGAACTTTAACCTGCTCCTATAACTTTAAAAACGTTAAAATACAAAGTACAGTGGGCAAAATAGTTAGTTAAAAGCCCCCCCAAATCAGCAGCTTAATTTCAATACACGGTAACAGGTAATCACAAATCGCTATTCCGGTAAGCAGCGCCTCAGCGCGGTCGCGTCATAAGCCCTTTTTATATCTGGGCGTGCGCGACGACGTCAGCGTCAACACTCGACTGCTGACCTTGATGATTTAATTTTACAAAATGGCCCGGAACTTTAACCTGCTCCTATAACTTTAAAAACGTTAAAATACAAAGTACAGTGTGCAAAATAGTTCGTTAAAAGCCCCGCCAATTCAGCAGCTTAATTTCAATACACGGTAACAGGTAATCACAAATCGCTATTCCAGTAAGCATCGCCTCAGCGCCGTCGCGTCATAAGCCCTTTTTATATCTGGGCGTGCGGGACGACGTCAGCGTCAACACTCGACTGCTGACCTTGATGATTTAATTTTACAAAATGGCCCGGAACTTTAACCTGCTCCTATAACTTTAAAAACGTTACAATACAAAGTGCAGTGTGCAAAATAGTTCGTTAAAAGCCCCCCCAATTCAGCAGCTTAATTTCAATACACGGTAACAGGCAATCACAATCGCTATTCCGGTAAGCAGCGCCTCAGCGCGGTCGCGTCATAAGCCCTTTTTATATCTGGGCGTGCGCGACGACGTCAGCGTCAACACTCGACTGCTGACCTTGATGATTTAATTTTACAAAATGGCCCGGAACTTTAACCTGCTCCTATAACTTTAAAAACGTTAAAATACAAAGTGCAGTGTGCAAAATAGTTAGTTAAAAGCCCCCCCAATTCAGCAGCTTAATTTCAATACACGGTAACAGGTAATAACAAATCGCTATCCCGGTAAGCAGCGCCTGTATTGTGGGGCGAACCCCCATCCAACCCACGGGGCTACGAGATACCGGTTGCAACCCAAGGCTTTCGATATCTGGGCATTTTTGTTACCACAGATGTCAGTACTTTATTTGAACTGAAACCTGCTGGAGCCCCTCCAATGTTTAAAATCAGACGCCCGACACTGGCGATCTCTCCCTCTCACCCTCCAGGGACGTGCGTCCCTATTCAAGATGTTTGCACTCACACGCTTTCTTTATGCGCTCCAAAATGCTCCTTAACTAATCCCAGACTGTTACTTTTCCCAAATTGAAAGCGTGGTAAGGGGATTGTTGTGGGACGCCCGCCCGCCACGCATTGCTATGAACAAACTGACCATGGGATGGTATGACGGGGGTATGAGGTTGCCAAACATACGACACTATTACCAAGCTTCCCAACTGGCGGCAGTTAATAGATGGGTGTTCGGCTCACATGATGACCCCAATTTCCCCACGGATCGCTGGCTCATGGGACAGGGTGGCTATAATAGGGCGTTGTATACCAATCCCAGCAAACTTAACTTGACAGGCTCCACAGCCCGTATGGTTGAGGTGTGGAATGGAGTCACGGGAAGGCTGGGGTGGCATAACCGTCTAACAAAAGCAACTCGTCTCTGGGAACCTGACATGCTGGGTCGACTCAGCAAATGCCCCGGTTTTGATAAATGGGACACTATCGGGATTTCTACAGTGGTGGACATATAGGTGAAAGGGAAACTGGCCACATTTGCTGACCTCCAGATTAAGTACCACCTTGCGCCATTGGAGACCTTTCGATATCTCTAAATCAACCATGCTATCTCCACTGCCATTCCAAAGGGAACCCCTCTCCCTGACTCTTCCCCATTAGAAGACTGGCTGTTATTAGATCCAATGGACCACAAGGCCATCTCCCTCACCTATAAAAAACTGGTAAATAATCGGGTTGATCTGATGCAGAAATTACGTATGAGCTGGGTGGCTGACCTGGGTGACATAGATGATGAAGACTGGAGAGACGCCCTGGCTTCTCCCAGAGAGGTAGCAATCCCCATGTGACTCCGCCTCATCCACCTTAAAATCCTTCACCGGGTTTACTTTGACGCTAAGCTATTGTACTGACTGGGCAGGCGACCCGATCCGCACTGTCTCCGACAATGCAACCAAATTGGTACCTTTACATACATTCTATGGGAATGCCCACATATACAGAGCTATTGGGAAAAGGTGACTCGCCAAATTGCCAGAACATGTGACAAACCCCTGAGACCCTCTCCCAAACTTTGCCTTCTCAATGTATGGGAGGCTACTGACCTCTCCCAGGCAGAACAGGCATGGGCCGCGATGGATTGGGTCATTGCAAAGCGCAACATTGAACAGAAATGGGGGGTAGCCGCGAGCCCACTAGTAAAAGATTGGGCTAAGGACATGGATTGCACAATGATAGCTGAGAAAACAGTATTAAAGGGACTGGGATGCCCCAGGAAATGGGATCATAAATGGGGAAAGTGGAACAAATATAGGGGGGACATCTGCATCTCCCCAACTGTGGAATGAAGGCGTGAGAGACAAACACTGATGGCCCTCCTCACAGTTGAAGTTGAGTCCCCCCCCACCGGCGAACTACCACAACAGTGTCTGTGTGGCCCTATCATTGCATATTCTCATTGTATGTACTGTCCTGGATTAGGGTTGTATTACATACATAAGTGGGGGCCCTCCAGAGGCAGTGAACTGATGTATTCTCTGTCCAATGTATGGAATATGATGATGCCAATGATTTGTGTTCTTTTATGGATACATCAATACGATTGTACAATGCTATGCACCGATGCACTTTTATTGTAAATAAAAACAGTTAAAAAAAAAAAAAAAAAAAAATTAGAGCATTATACTGTACATAGCGTAAACCTAGCTCCCCCCGGCATGCATTCCGAAATAACCCAGCGACCTTGTTTGTCCACTAACACTCGACCTGATTGCTGGATTTCTCATTTAGCTAATACTGCAACCCCCCTAGTTGAGCATGCCAATACCGCATAACCTAATTCTGTTAGGCTTTTCCTCTTACCCCAGGGTATGTGCGTTACCTGCAGACACGCTAGGTAAGGATGAATCACCCGCAACTCTGCAGCTACACTTTGGGCCAGATGTAGGAAGCCAAATAGCGAGCGCAAACGCTGAAATTCAGCGTTTGCGATCGCTATTTGGATGCGAGCAATGTAGGTAAGTTTAAACCTACTCACAAAATAAGGAATCGCAAAATTGTGATTCCTTATTTTGCGCAAGCATTTAGAGAATCGCAATTTGCGACTCCCTAAATGCTAAGCTGGTAGGCATTGCAAATTGCGATTTTGCCTTAAGGAATCGCAAAATACCACCAACTTCAAGTTGGTGGTATTTTGCGATTTCATTTCAAAAAGCACTTTTTGTCTTTTTACAAAGTGCCATGTGGCCCACATACATGCCCTTAGGGCATGTATGTGTGCCACATGTGCACACATGCACATTTCAGGGGTGCAACAGGGTGTCCTTTTGGAACCCTTGCACCCTTGAAATTGCGCCTGCAATTTGGGAGTGCCTCTTGGTGACTCGCAAATTGTGGGCGCAAATTCTATTCATTCCTATGGGCCTCTTGGCCCATAGGAATGAATGGGATGGGATTCCTTGATTGCGAATCTCAATTTGCGATTCGCAATTAAGGAATAATAAAGGAATCGCAAACAATTTTGCGATTCCTACCTACATTTAATTTTGCGAGTCCTTAATAGTGATTCAGTAAAAATCACTATTAAGGACTCGCAAAATTGAATTTACCTACATCTGGCCCTTTATCTTTTATTATTATTTTTTTGCCCGCAGACATTCAAAGAACATATTTGTAATCCTGATTTACCCATCCTATCCCCCATTAAATGTGGCTGCATTACGTTGTTCATTACTCCTATTGTGTGGTTTTTGCTCTTTCATCCTCGTCACATTTATCATGCTGTGGATTGCATTTTCTTCTTTTTTACCCCCATTTGCCCACACCCTCTCCCCCGCGCAACCCCCCATCCCCCCCAGACCTGCAGTAAGGCTTTAGGACCGATGGTCCCTGCCATGACAAGCTCCTGCCACCCGGTTACTCCCCCGCCTGCACACCTCCCTGTATTATAACATCAAACATCAAACACCAAACACCCAGCCTACATAATACACACGACCTAACTTGGTCCAGATGATGTTTGTAGAAAAAAGATAAACACAGGGCCATACACAACAAAGACATAGAAAAAAAAACACAAATGAAAGAGAGAGAACAGATGAAAGAAGGCTGAAAGCCCCGCAATCAAGGACACCTGGTAGTTAGAGCAGATATGCATAATTAATCACATCCTACACTATCCAACATTATCAGCCGCCTGCCCTTGCCTCAGATAGATTGCAAATACTCCTTTGTGTCTACCTCGGAGCTACAAAAGCATGTATACTCCTTATATAGTACCTTTAGCTTAGCTGGATTATTCAGAAAAGCTTGCGCACCTTTGGCCTGAAATGGTGCAATGAACTGACGTAAGTGCCAGCGTCTCTCCACCGTTTGATGGCAAAAATCTGGCCCTACAAAAAACTCTGCCCCTTACCCTGCCCTCTCTCTATTTAGGGCGTGCAAGATCAGATACAGCTTTGCGGGCCAAAAAGTTATTGAATGATATCAATATCGCTCTTGGTGCTGCTTGTCCTGGTGTCTTACTTCGCCTTTCAGATAATACAGAATCTTCCACACGGTGGCTCAATCCAATGAAGCAGGAGACATTAACACAAAACAAACAACACCTTTAGAAAATGGTTTTATTTTACAAAATTCAAAGACTCACTTTCTAGAATAAGGCTTGGGGTTTTATTTTACACAATGCTCTTTAACAGAAAGGCTTTCCCAGATGCCTAATGCACAAAATTCCAATACACATAGAGATATATATATATTTATATGCAAGCAATAATGACACACTTGGTAAATGCAACAGTTAAATGCATGAATAATACTGATGAATAAACAAGCAGCAAATAATATGAGATAACACTGAAGAAAATATAATATGCTGGACGTCCTGCAAGAGATCAGAAAGATATATACACACTAGATACTTCTAATGATTACTTTGAATGTGCACCTCACTCAGTCACACATCACAAAGAAAACACCTCAAATAATCATAACCACTGGCCACACATCACAATGGCAATAATCAAAACTCAAGCACCTCAAATGATCAAAGCCACTGGCCAAACATCACAATGGCAATAATCAAAACTCAACACTTCACCTGGTGCAAACACTGCATCTTAGCCCACTCAAGACCGGGGTTAACAGCCGTGGTTAAGAGCCTCAGCAACCAGGGTTCCATCGAAGTAGACGCGTCCGTCCCCATAGGGATTCCAAAATCCCGGTTTCTAAGTCAACAACCCTCAGCTTTATAATCTCAAAACACACTTGAAGGTTCGAGAAAAACCTTCCCCCCTGAGCCAAAGGAATCTTACCAGAACTGGCCAGCTTCCAAGCTAACATTCCCTGGCAGGAAGGAGTTCCCACATCCCCTTCTCCAATCTCGCATGTGCCAGCCTTTATCTTGATGAAGCTCACGAAAGCCTTACACGGTACATTAAACAATCTCTCACAAAACAATCCTTGAACGTGATTAACCCAAACAACTTGCAAGCGTTGCTGTGCACGCAGATAAAGCTCAAGCCAGGCAGAGTCATAAAACAGAATGACAAGAGGCCATGTCAAAGCCAATAGTAAGAACTTCATAATTTCCAATGTACAACACAATGCACATTTGTGCACTACTGCTTATAGATTCACATACTTCATCTCTCAATGTACTACACCGAGCACATTTGTGCACCACTGCTCACAACACTGCACTTCGAGACCAAAGAATACATTCCACACCTCTCTCTCATGCTTTCAAATGTACATCCCACAAGTTCTGTTCTTGGCAAGGCTGTTCTACTCCGTGACAGCTCCCACTGAAAGAAAGCAATATTATAAGAAAGATACTTTTAAGAGAAACAAGGCATATGCAGGACATTGTACATTCAGGCTAGGATAGAATAACACGCCAAAGTCAATTAAAATAATAGTAGTCAAAGGTCATCACAGGGAGTCAGACCACAAGAGTGCCTCTAGCACTACACCTGGTCTTGGGAATCGATGTGCTCTTTGGATCTCTCGCTGCCAGTCCCACTGTGTCAGTTCCGGAAAAGCTTCTGAGAATAGTTCATTGATATATTGCGGGGATCCTGGCCTTCTGCGCCCTCTGGAATTTGCAGGACTGGGTTGTTTTTCCGGAGCCTGTTTCCCAAGTCGGTCAACTTCCATTGTGTATCATCCTTTAGTGACCGCATGGCCTCCGTTGCCACCTTCTGAGCTGCCAGCTCATCCTCCAGGCACAAAAGCCGAGCTTCCGCTTCATTGAACCTTTCGGTAAATTCGGAACACGATTTTGCGATATGTCAGACAGAATTCTGCAATTTACGACAAGCACTCTGTGTCCGCTGGCTCTCTGTGTGTGTCTCTTCTCTCTGAGTCATTATAATTTGGTATATAAGGGCTAATGAGATTCCCTCAGATCTGTCTGCTGTATTCTCTTTATTGGGCTCTGGGATGTGCCCACTGCCAGACCCTATCTCTGCCGAAAAGAAGTAGTCTCATTGCAGAACATAACTACCAGCCACCAGCATTACCTCTTCTCTCAAATCCTGTTTCTTACGGACCGTCCGAGGGCTGGCTTCCAGGGTATCCACACCCGTGTCATCGAGTGCCTGCTACTTAGGTCACTGTATCCACTGCCATGTGAGCCCCACCTTGCCCGAAATTTCAGGATTGACTCTATCTCATTTATTTATTTATTTATTTTTGGTATTTATAAAGCGCAACACTCATCCCATGGGATATCACGGCGCTGTAAGAAAAGAAGACTACTGAAACTGTGCTGGGGGTTAGTTTTTGGGAAAGAGATGAGTTTTTAATTTTTGGCGGAATTGGAGGTAGTTAGTAATATGTCTAAGGTCCACAGGTAACTCATTCCATCTTATAGCCGCCAAGTATGAGAAGGCGCGTCCACCAGTCCTTACTTTGTAAATGCGCTTGGGTTTCGCCAGAGCTGAGTTGTTGGATCTTAGATTCCTATTGGGGATATAGAATTCAATTTTCTCTTGAAGGATAAAGGGGCCTGTTTTATGAAGGGCTCTGTGTGCAAGGCAGAGAAATTTGAAGGTGGCCCTCTGACGCATTGGTAGCCAGTGAAGTTTTTTTAGGCATGCAGAGGCCGAATCTCGCTTGCCTTTGTTACAGACCAGTTTAGCCGCCTGGTTCTGCAGGACCTGTAGGCGGGAGAACAGTTGCTCGTTCATCCCGTCGAACAGGGCATTGCCGTAATCCAGGCGGCTAACCAGGAGGGCCTGGGTAATTGTGCGTCGACAGTCCAAAGGTATCCAGGAGAAAATTTTTGCCAAGAGTTTGAGAATAGCAAAGCCTTTGCCCCAGAGTATGCGGATGTGATCTTTCATGGACAGGGCGTCGTCCATCATGATGCCAAGATTTCTGGCATACTGTTTCGGGACGGGGGCTAATCCCAGAGACGGAGGCCACCACGTGTCGTTCCATGAGAGTTTGGCTCCTCCAAACAGTAGTATCTCCGATTTTCCGGCATTTAATTTTAGGCAGTGGTTGCGCATCCATTCTGCCATTTCGGAGAGACAGCTGTGTAGTTTTTTCTTAGTTGTTTCCGACCCTTCCATTGTCACCATCAACTGAGTGTCATCGGCATAGGAACATATGCCGATGCCCCACTTTCTTCCAATGTCAGCCAGAGATGAAACGTAGACATTAAAGAGAGTGGGGCTTAGTGAGGCACCTTGTGGGACCCCACAGCCGATGGGACAGGGTTTTGAGTGAAATTGGCCCATACGCACAGCTTGGGTGCGATTGCTAAGGAATGATTTAATCCATCTTAACGCTGTGGATTGCACTCCTTTGCTCAGGAGGATGTTTATTAGGCAGTCGTGTGATACCGTGTCAAACGCCGCTGACAGGTCAAGCAGTATCAGAGCCACAGATCCCCCTTGATCTGTGATGCATCTGACACTGTCCGACACTGCCAGCAACGTTGCCTCGGTGCTGTTATTGGCTCTAAAGCCGGTCTGGGAGGGGTCCAGAAGTGAATTGTCTTCCAGGTATTTGGAAAGTTGTATATTAACCATTTTTTCCAAAGCCTTGGAGAGGTAAGGAAGCTGGGAAATTGGCCTGTAATTCTCCGGGTTGAGGATATCGGATCCGGCTTTCTTCAGGAGGGGAATTACAGATGCGTGCTTCCAGGTTTCTGGAAAAGATGCGGTAGTGAGGGACTGGTTAAAAAGTTTGGTGACGAAAGGGCAGAGTGTCGGTGCAATTTCAGAAAACACAAAATGAGGACATGGGTCTGCAGGAGAGCCTGATTTAATTGTCTTTAGAACCGATAGTACCTCGTTTTCAGAAAGTGGTTGAAAATTGGTTAGACGTGGGAAATTGCCTGCGTCCGGATGGACATTATCTTTGTCTGATATTGGCGAATTTTCGTCGGGGTTATCGGGCAGGGAAGAGGAATGTGAAGGGGTGAAGGTGGAGTAAATTTTATTAATCTTCTCGACAAAGAAGGTGCTAATACGTTCGCAGGCCTCAGTAGAGGGGGTGAGGGTTTGTGAGGTGCAGGATGGATTACTAAGCTCCTTTACAATTTTGAACAGTTCTTTTGCGGAGTTATGGTTTTCATGGATTCGTTGCGTGAAGAATGCTTTTTTCGCATCTCGAATGGCAAGAATATATTGTTTCCGCTTAGTGACATAGTCTGCTCTGGTTTCTGAATCTTTGGTTTGCCTCCATCGATGTTCAGTTTTCTGGCATTCCTTTTTGAGGCTTTTAAGGAGAGGGGTGTACCATTTTTCCCTGGTAGTTGTTTTTTTTCTTAGTTCCCGCATGGGTGCTAGTTTATCTAAAGTTTGGCGAATTCTGGTTTCTAGCAGAGTGAGGTTATTACAGACGGAGGAGTCATCCTGCAATATGACATCTATCTCAAGAAAGTGATTTTCAAAGTTGGAGTCATTAATTAGTCTCCAAGCTCTGTTGGTGGTGAGGGGGGTAGATCTGGGCTTCGCGAATTTACCGGGGAGTTTAAAGGAGAAGGATAGCATGGAATGATCCGACCAGGACAGGGGAAGGATTTCCTTCATGGTAGTCGACTCAATGTTAGTAAAAAGGAGATCCAGGGTGTGTCCTGCTGAGTGTGTGGGGCCCTCAACCAACTGCTTAAGTTGCAGTATTTCCATGTCATACTTCAACTGTGACGATCCGGGTGCATTAGTATTTTCATAGTGGACATTGAAGTCACCAATGACCATGTAATTTTTGTGTCTCGCGCTCATCATCGGAAGAGTTCGAATCATCAGACAGGGAATAAATATTATCCCCAGAGTCTATCTCCTTCGTTATGGTCTGGGTATCACCCTTACTACTCGCACCTAAAATCTCTGGTTTTGAAAAGGCCACTCTCTCAGATCCAGTATTAACTTTAGTGGGGCTGGGTATGTCCACTGGTGCGGTATTGTCGTTTTTATCCCCTTCTGCTCCTTCCATCGTCAGGATTTCACCCTTTGTGGCTTGCATCATAATGCCAGCATCAGCTACATTCGACTTTTCAACAGTCAGGTCCCCCTCAACAGATCCTTGTGTTGCAGCAAGATCTGGGGTTTTACCTCTATCTGCTATCTGTCGAGCACCTTCACTCTCAGCAGTATGTAGTAAAACATTCTGTGCTTTTTTCTTTTCTTTTTCCGCAGAGGACAAAGGGGGAATAATGCGCTTACCAAGGCTTTCTTTTGGTGCACAGTCACATTTTTCCACCAAGGCATCTCCAATGTTGCCATTCTTACCTGCTTTAGACAATGTAGCCGTGCTAGCAGAGTTCTTGACAGTTCTGGCTCCAGTCCCTGCGGTGTCAGTCAGGGGACGAGACCTCCCTCTCCCAGCCTTGGGAGGCATTTTCGGATGTAATTTTCCATAGCGTGTTGTGCTCTATGTCCTGGGGGAATTCTGCTGTCCATCCACACCTTTTAGAGCAGTACGGGATGGTTTTGCGTCAGCCATTTTGGTCGACGTTCTAGTCTTTGTTCTGGGAAGACTAGCTGAGGCCAATGACAGTGTGACCGCGCAGTCTTCAAGGTACTCCTATCTAAAACTGCACCTTTTCAGCACTTTGTCTACATATTTGCACATTGATTGGGGGATCTGATATAGAGCAAGAGGGCTTTTTGGACAGCTTATTCAGCATGCTGTGTTTTATGCTCTGGGGCATTTTAATTGAATTTTTAATCAGCGTGTTGTGTTTTACGTGTTGGGGGCATTTTAGAAAATTTAATTTTTGTGGGTGTTGTGCTCTATGTTCTGGGGGCATTCTGGCGTTCATCCCCGCCTGTTAGAATGGGAAAGTAGGGTTTTGCATCAGCCATTTTGGTTGACGTTCTAGTCTTCACTCTGGGAAGGCTATTTGAGGCCAATGACAGTGTGACTGCGGAGTCTACAAGGTACTCCTGCCTAAAACTGCACCTTTTTTGCACTTAGTTTGCATATTTGCACATTGATTAGGGGGATCTGATGTAGAGCAAGAGTTTTTTTTTACAGCTTATTCAGCGTGCTGTGTTTTCCACTCTCGGGGCTTTTAACAGAATTATTATTAGCATGCTGTGTTTCACGCTCTTGAGGAATTTTTATCGAATATCTAATCTGTGTGTTGTGCATAACATGTTTTGAAATGAATTTTTTGGGGGTTTTGAGCTTGACGTTCTGGTGGCATTCTGCCATCCATGAATGCCTGTTAGAATGGGACGGGACGTTTGTGAGTCAGCCGTTTTAGTCGACTTTCTAGACTTCACTCTGGGAAGCGTATTTAAGTGCAACCATTCAGTCTGCAAGGTACTCCTGCCTAAAACTGCACCATTGTTGCACTTTGTCTGCACATTTGGACATTGATTGGGGGGATCTGATATAGAGCAAGAGGTTTTTTTTCTAACAGCTTAAGCAGTATGCTGTGTTTCATGCTCTTCAGGCTTTTTAATTGAGTTTTTAATCAGCGTGTTGTGCTTTACTTGTTGGGGTTTTTCAAAATTGAATTTTTTAAGCGTGTTGTGCTCTATGTTCTGTGGGCATTCTTAAGTCCATCTATGCCTGTAGAGTGGGATGGTTTTGTGTCGGCCATTTTGGTCGACTTTCTAGTCTTCGCTCTGGGAAGACTATTTGAGGCCAATGATAGTGCACCGCTGCCAGGTTTACCCTGGCTGTACAGGGTACCTCACCGGTCAGCAATGGAACCAGGATAGTCTACACAAGAGATCAACAGCTAAACAGAGGTAAACAGTGTAAAACCCTCTCCCACAGCTCTGCTATTAGTAGGATGGAGCGTAGCCCCCCAACCGGGTATTAAGAATAGGAAACCTGTGTTTCTGAGATGTGGTTTATTGTACGCTAGGCCCTTAATGAAACACGCTATGAAAATGTATCCATTGCTAGAGTCTGGAGACTGGGATATACTATTCAACACAGGGACTTGGAACACCCCTGACTCAGCAACAGACTTAGGCCTAGCATGTCAATCAGGGTTCAAAGTTTTTCACAAACCACAGGCTAACAAAAAGGGAGGAGGAGTGGGATTAATCCTTAATGAAAAATGGAATATATCTAATCTCGACCTTGATGAGCCAGAAGGCACTGAAATCCTGTTCTTCACCTTGAGAACAGAAAAAAGCGGTGCCTTTTCAGGCACACTATGCTACAGACTGCCATGGCTCTCCAACTGATCTTCTGATTGAAGTCCAGTCCAATATGGCACTTACACACTCAAACTTTTTCACCCTTGGGGAACATCAATCTATGGACAGAGGAGGATCTCTCAACCTCATTTTAAGATGTGCTGAGATCTTGTGAAATTTTGGGGTTACATTAGCGAGTACATGACCCTACCTATCTGTCTGGACACACCTTAGACCTCATCTTTGCCTCAGATGAGCTGAATGTGGTAAAATAGGTCATAGCATTACACTGGAACGACCATGCACTAGTCTCATTTCACATTGTGGTGAACGAACCTTGCCCTCCCAAACAGGCTATTATGCTAGTAAGGAAAAGAAGGGCTTGACATAAACTGAAGAGGCAAACCATGAAGTCACTCATTAAACTTCCTAACACGCTTGACCCCAAAAATTCAGTGGACGTAAATTACTCAGCATATGAGCAGGGAATCTTATAAACATTGGACAAAGTAATCCTCATCACCAACCTAAAACCTCATAGGAGACCATCTCTGCATTGGTTCAACGAAACATTGAAAATGTTCAATGTAGCATGCAAGAAACTGGAGCGAAAATGGTGGAATGACTACTCCGAAGCATATAAAAATTGCCTCAATATTTCATTTGGTGAATCCAAAAGAGGGGCCAGTAAAGCTAAGGTTGAAATTTTGCTGACAGGATTCTCACAGCGACAAGTGGCGCAAAGAAGGTTTTTGATATCCTGCAAGAATAATCTATAAAGCAGGTAGTCACACCGTTACAGAAGCTCTGTGGTGATCTTGCTGACTTATTTGCAAAAAAATCAGCAAGATATTAAAGGACATTGGTGCTCCTGTGCAGGGAATACCAAATGGACTGAATCTTTCTGTGGTCTCGGAAGATATGGCTAAGGTGGTGGACATGCATAGGCCCACTGCAGTACCAGCAACAGGGTCCATTGAGACACAGGATGGCAGAGATCCTCTGGAGAGTCAGGTCAGTAGACTTGACTCTTTTGAATCCTACTCATAAGAATGTTTTCAAATCATTGCCAGATCTTGCACATCGGTATCTCTGCTTGACACCATACCACCTAGGGTGTGGCAAGAGACAGAAGATGAACCTACCTGTCCCTTATTCCAACTGTGCAATTAATTTTTGGAGTCAGGCACTGTGTCATATAGGTGGAGAAAGGCAATAGTCACTCCCTTTCTAAAGATACCTTCAGTGGATCCCTTGGTTCTTAGCAATTACAAGTCTATTTCATTCTTTCCACTCCCTGTAAAAATTCTAGAGTACTATGTAAGTAAGAGGCTATCACAATACTTAGAATCACACTCTCTCCTCAAGGGATTTGGTTTCTGACCCAGACATGGCATGGAATCAGCACTACTTGTTGACATAGACAAGCTACGGATTAGGGTAGACAGTGGAAAGTTGACAGTCTTGATTTTTTCTTGACTTGTCGGCTGTTATTGGCACGGTCAACCATAAGATCCTCCTGGCTAGATTAACCTTAATTGGAGTAGGGGTCACTGCTCTCAAGTGGATGGAATCCTATTTGTCGGACTGGTGCCAGGCAGTTGCCTCACCTCCCTATCACTCTGAAAACAAACAACACCTTTAGAAAATGGTTTTATTTTACAAAATTCAAAGACTCACTTTCTAGAATAAGGCTTGGGGTTTTATTTTACACAATGCTCTTTAACAGAAAGGCTTTCCCAGATGCCAAATGCACAAAATTCCAATACACATAGAGATATATATATATTTATATGCAAGCAATAATGACATACTTGGTAAATGCAACAGTTAAATGCATGAATAATACTGATGAATAAACAAGCAGCAAATAATATGAGATAACACTGAAGAAAATATAATATGCTGGACGTCCTGCAAGAGATCAGAAAGATATATACACACTAGATACTTCTAATGATTACTTTGAATGTGCACCTCATTCAGTCACACATCACAAAGAAAACACCTCAAATAATCATAACCACTGGCCACACATCACAATGGCAATAATCAAAACTCAAGCACCTCAAATGATCAAAGCCACTGGCCAAACATCACAATGGCAATAATCAAAACTCAACACTTCACCTGGTGCAAACACTGCATCTTAGCCCACTCAAGACCGGGGTTAACAGCCGTGGTTAAGAGCCTCAGCAACCAGGGTTCCATCGAAGTAGACGCGTCCGTCCCCATAGGGATTCTAAAATCCCGGTTTCTAAGTCAACAACCCTCAGCTTTATAATCTCAAAACACACTTGAAGGTTCGAGAAAAACCTTCCCCCCTGAGCCAAAGGAATCTTACCAGAACTGGCCAGCTTCCAAGCTAACATTCCCTGGCAGGAAGGAGTTCCCACATCCCCTTCTCCAATCTCGCATGTTCCAGCCTTTATCTTGATGAAGCTCACGAAAGCCTTACACGGTACATTAAACAATCTCTCACAAAACAATCCTTGAACGTGATTAACCCAAACAACTTGCAAGCGTTGCTGTGCACGCAGATAAAGCTCAAGCCAGGCAGAGTCAGAAAACAGAATGACAAGAGGCCATGTCAAAGCCAATAGTAAGAATTTCATAATTTCCAATGTACAACACAATGCACATTTGTGCACTACTGCTTATAGATTCACATACTTCATCTCTCAATGTACTACACCGAGCACATTTGTGCACCACTGCTCACAACACTGCACTTCGAGACCAAAGAATACATTCCACACCTCTCTCTCATGCTTTCAAATGTACATCCCACAAGTTCTGTTCTTGGCAAGGCTGTTCTACTCCGTGACAGCTCCCACTGAAAGAAAGCAATATTATAAGAAAGATACTTTTAAGAGAAACAAGGCATATGCAGGACATTGTACATTCAGGCTAGGATAGAATAACACGCCAAAGTCAATTAAAATAATAGTAGTCAAAGGTCATCACAGGGAGTCAGACCACAAGAGTGCCTCTAGCACTACACCTGGTCTTGGGAATCGATGTGCTCTTTGGATCTCTCGCTGCCAGTCCCACTGTGTCAGTTCCGGAAAAGCTTCCGAGAATAGTTCATTGATATATTGCGGGGATCCTGGCCTTCTGCGCCCTCTGGAATTTGCAGGACTGGGTTGTTTTTCCGGAGCCTGTTTCCCAAGTCAGTCAACTTCCATTGTGTATCATCCTTCAGTGACCGCATGGCCTCCGTTGCCACCTTCTGAGCTGCCAGCTCATCCTCCAGGCACAAAAGCCGAGCTTCCGCTTCATTGAACCTTTCGGTAAATTCGGAACACGATTTTGCGATATGTCAGACAGAATTCTGCAATTTACGACAAGCACTCTGTGTCCGCTGGCTCTCTGTGTGTGTCTCTTCTCTCTGAGTCATTATAATTTGGTATATAAGGGCTAATGAGATTCCCTCAGATCTGTCTGCTGTATTCTCTTTATTGGGCTATGGGATGTGCCCACTGCCAGACCCTATCTCTGCCGAAAAGAAGTAGTCTCATTGCAGAACATAACTACCAGCCACCAGCATTACCTCTTCTCTCAAATCCTGTTTCTTACGGACCGTCCGAGGGCTGGCTTCCAGGGTATCCACACCCGTGTCATCGAGTGCCTGCTACTTAGGTCACTGTATCCACTGCCATGTGAGCCCCACCTTGCCCGAAATTTCAGGATTGACTCTATCTCATCATCGGAAGAGTTCGAATCATCAGACAGGGAATAAATATTATCCCCAGAGTCTATCTCCTTCGTTATGGTCTGGGTATCACCCTTACTACTCGCACCTGAAATCTCTGGTTTTGAAAAGACCTCTCTCTCAGATCCAGTATTAACTTTAGTGGGGCTGGGTATGTCCACTGGTGCTGTATTGTCGTTTTTATCCCCTTCTGCTCCTTCCATCGTCAGGATTTCACCCTTTGTGGCTTGCATCTTAATGCCAGCATCAGCTACATTCGACTTTTCAACAGTCAGGTCCCCCTCAACAGATCCTTGTGTTGCAGCAAGATCTGGGGTTTTACCTCTATCTGCTATCTGTCGAGCACCTTCACTCTCAGCAGTATGTAGCAAAACATTCTGTGCTTTTTCTTTTCTTTTTCCGCAGAGGACAAAGGGGGAATAATGCGCTTACCAAGGCTTTCTTTTGGTGCACAGTCACATTTTTCCACTAAGGCATCTCCAATGTTGCCATTCTTACCTGCTTTAGACAATGTAGCCGTGCTAGCAGAGTTCTTGACAGTTCTGGCTCCAGTCCCTGCGGTGTCAGTCAGGGGACGTGACCTCCCTCTCCCAGCCTTGGGAGGCATTTTCGGATGTAATTTTCCATAGCGTGTTGTGCCCTATGTCCTGGGGGAATTCTGCTGTCCATCCACACCTTTTAGAGCAGTACGGGATGGATTTGCGTCAGCCATTTTGGTCGACGTTCTAGTCTTTGTTCTGGGAAGACTAGCTGAGGCCAATGACAGTGTGACCGCGCAGTCTTCAAGGTACTCCTATCTAAAACTGCACCTTTTCAGCAGTTTGTCTACATATTTGCACATTGATTGGGGGATCTGATATAGAGCAAGAGGGTTTTTTGGACAGCTTATTCAGTATGCTGTGTTTTATGCTCTGGGGCATTTTAATTGAATTTTTAATCAGCGTGTTGTGTTTTACGTGTTGGGGGCATTTTAGAAAATTTTATTTTTGAAGGTGTTGTGCTCTATGTTCTGGGGGCATTCTGGCGTTCATCCCCGCCTGTTAGAATGGGAAAGGAGGGTTTTGCATCAGCCATTTTGGTTGACGTTCTAGTCTTCACTCTGGGAAGGCTATTTGAGGCCAATGACAGTGTGACTGCGGAGTCTACAAGGTACTCCTGCCTAAAACTGCACCTTTTTTGCACTTAGTTTGCATATTTGCACATTGATTAGGGGGATCTGATGTAGAGCAAGAGTTTTTTTTTACAGCTTATTCAGCGTGCTGTGTTTTCCACTCTCGGGGCTTTTAACAGAATTATTATTAGCATGCTGTGTTTCACGCTATCGAGGAATTTTTATCGATTACCTAATCTGTGTGTTGTGCATAACATGTTTTGAAATTAATTTTTTGGGGGTTTTGAGCTTGACGTTCTGGTGGCATTCTGCCATCCATGAATGCCTGTTAGAATGGGACGGGACGTTTGTGAGTCAGCCGTTTTAGTCGACTTTCTAGACTTCACTCTGGGAAGCGTATTTAAGTGCAACCATTCAGTCTGCAAGGTACTCCTGCCTAAAACTGCACCATTGTAGCACTTTGTCTGCACATTTGCACATTGATTGGGGGGATCTGATATAGAGCAAGAGGTTTTTTTTCTAACAGCTTAAGCAGTATGCTGTGTTTCATGCTCTTCAGGCTTTTTAATTGAGTTTTTAATCAGCGTGTTGTGCTTTATTTGTTGGGGTATTTCAAAATTGAATTTTTTAAGCGTGTTGTGCTCTATGTTCTGTGGGCATTCTTAAGTCCATCTATGCCTGTAGAGTGGGATGGTTTTGTGTCGGCCATTTTGGTCGACTTTCTAGTCTTCGCTCTGGGAAGACTATTTGAGGCCAATGATAGTGCACCGCTGCCAGGTTTACCCTGGCTGTACAGGGTACCTCACCGGTCAGCAATGGAACCAGGATAGTCTACACAAGAGATCAACAGCTAAACAGAGGTAAACAGTGTAAAACCCTCTCCCACAGCTCTGCTATTAGTAGGATGGAGCGTAGCCCCCCAACCGGGTATTAAGAATAGGAAACCTGTGTTTCTGAGATGTGGTTTATTGTACGCTAGGCCCTTAATGAAACACGCTATGAAAATGTATCCATTGCTAGAGTCTGGAGACTGGGATATACTATTCAACACAGGGACTTGGAACCCCCCTGACTCAGCAACAGACTTAGGCCTAGCATGTCAATCAGGGTTCAAAGTTTTTCACAAACCACAGGCTAACAAAAAGGGAGGAGGAGTGGGATTAATCCTTAATGAAAAATGGAATATATCTAATCTCGACCTTGATGAGCCAGAAGGCACTGAAATCCTGTGCTTCACCTTGAGAACAGAAAAAAGCGGTGCCTTTTCAGGCACACTATGCTACAGATGCCATGGCTCTCCAACTGATCTTCTGATTGAAGTCCAGTCCAATATGGCACTTACACACTCAAACTTTTTCACACCTCTGCTATTAGTAGGATGGAGCGTAGCCCCCCAACCGGGTATTAAGAATAGGAAACCTGTGTTTCTGAGATGTGGTTTATTGTACGCTAGGCCCTTAATGAAACACGCTATGAAAATGTATCCATTGCTAGAGTCTGGAGACTGGGATATACTATTCAACACAGGGACTTGGAACCCCCCTGACTCAGCAACAGACTTAGGCCTAGCATGTCAATCAGGGTTCAAAGTTTTTCACAAACCACAGGCTAACAAAAAGGGAGGAGGAGTGGGATTAATCCTTAATGGAAAATGGAATATATCTAATCTCGACCTTGATGAGCCAGAAGGCACTGAAATCCTGTGCTTCACCTTGAGAACAGAAAAAAGCGGTGCCTTTTCAGGCACACTATGCTACAGACTGCCATGGCTCTCCAACTGATCTTCTGATTGAAGTCCAGTCCAATATGGCACTTACACACTCAAACTTTTTCACCGTCGGGGAACATCAATCTATGGACAGAGGAGGATCTCTCAACCTCATTTTAAGATGTGCTGAGATCTTGTGAAATTTTGGGGTTACAGTAGCGAGTACATGACCCTACCCATCTGTCTGGACACACCTTAGACCTCATCTTTGCCTCAGATGAGCTGAATGTGGTAAAATAGGTCATAGCATTACACTGGAACGACCATGCACTAGTCTCATTTCACATTGTGGTGAACGAACCTTGCCCTCCCAAACAGGCTATTATGCTAGTAAGGAAAAGAAGGGCTTGACATAAACTGAAGAGGCAAACCATGAAGTCACTCATTAAACTTCCTAACACGCTTGACCCCAAAAATTCAGTGGACGTAAATTACTCAGCATATGAGCAGGGAATCTTATAAACATTGGACAAAGTAATCCTCATCACCAACCTAAAACCTCATAGGAGACCATCTCTGCATTGGTTCAACGAAACATTGAAAATGTTCAATGTAGCATGCAAGAAACTGGAGCGAAAATGGTGGAATGACTACTCCGAAGCATATAAAAATTGCCTCAATATTTCATTTGGTGAATCCAAAAGAGGGGCCAGTAAAGCTAAGGTTGAAATTTTGCTGACAGGATTCTCACAGCGACAAGTGGCGCAAAGAAGGTTTTTGACATCCTGCAAGAATAATCTATAAAGCAGGTAGTCACACCGTTACAGAAGCTCTGTGGTGATCTTGCTGACTTATTTGCAAAAAAATCAGCAAGATATTAAAGGACATTGGTGCTCCTGTGCAGGGAATACCAAATGCACTGAATCTTTCTGTGGTCTCGGAAGATATGGCTAAGGTGGTGGACATGCATAGGCCCACTGCAGTACCAGCAACAGGGTCCAGTGAGACACAGGATGGCAGAGATCCTCTGGAGAGTCAGGTCAGTAGACTTGACTCTTTTGAATCCTACTCATAAGAATGTTTTCAAATCATTGCCAGATCTTGCACATCAGTATCTCTGCTTGACACCATACCACCTAGGGTGTGGCAAGAGACAGAAGATGAACCTACCTGTCCCTTATTCCAACTGTGCAATTAATTTTTGGAGTCAGGCACTGTGTCATATAGGTGGAGAAAGGCAATAGTCACTCCCTTTCTAAAGATACCTTCAGTGGATCCCTTGGTTCTTAGCAATTACAAGTCTATTTCATTCTTTCCACTCCCTGTAAAAATTCTAGAGCACTATGTAAGTAAGAGGCTATCACAATACTTAGAATCCCACTCTCTCCTCAAGGGATTTGGTTTCTGACCCAGACATGGCATGGAATCAGCACTACTTGTTGACATAGACAAGCTACGGATTAGGGTAGACAGTGGAAAGTTGACAGTCTTGATTTTTTCTTGACTTGTCGGCTGTTGTTGGCACGGTCAACCATAAGATCCTCCTGGCTAGATTAACCTTAATTGGAGTAGGGGTCACTGCTCTCAAGTGGATGGAATCCTATTTGTCGGACTGGTGCCAGGCAGTTGCCTTACCTCCCTATCACTCTGAATTTGAAATCTTGCTGCAGGTTGTCCCTCAGAGCTGATTCTGTGTGTCAATGGGAAGAGGTGTGGCGCAGCAGCCAGGGTGCCTGACACCGGACTACGGGGTTCACGGTTCGATCCCCCGTGACGGCGGCAGGCTAGCCCAGCACCGTGTGACTCTGGGCAATAGCTCTCTTAATCTTCCCGAGGGCCCCCAGTGCCGGGACACCACTTTGGAGGTAGCTGTGTGCTTTAAAAATACTGGTATTTCATTTAATTTCCTTCTGTCTCTGTCCTCCAACCTGGAGGAGGTAATAGTGGCATTTCAGAAGGGTATGCTGGACATTGTGAATGGGATGAATGTAAATTCATGTAAATTTAATGGGGATAAAATTGAATATTTATGCTGCTTGGCAGGCAGAATCCCCATGACACTCCCCCATAACCTTTGGCCCTTGGCACTTAGAGAGGGCCAGCATCCATTGGCCAATATCTGTAACCTTTGGGTTGTGTTTGACAACAAACTAACACTAGAGCTCTTGGGGAGACATCTCCGTTACAGCTCGATAAACATGGTTTGCATAAATACCTTCCGGAAGTCAAGACAAGGAGGCTGGGCTTTCACAGTCAAAGTGGCTCAAATGTGGAATGAGCTACCTCCCGCTAATGGAATTGTCGGAATTTAGGAAGGCCTTAAAAACCTGGCTATTTTCTAAACAATCAGATTAACCAGCTGTAGGCTGCTTTCAAAAGGTGGTAGACAACTGAGTACCTTAGAAAGGCGTAGCGCCAGGATACCAGTTTTGGGGACAGGTGCGCTCTACAAATGTTTTAAATGATAAAACTACTTTAATTAAAGAATTGATACAGTTGGCATTCTATAGTAATACAGATTGGAGCATCATCTCACAGAAAACTGAGGATGTTTAGAGTTACTATTAGTGAGATTATGGGTTTATCCCCATTTAAGATTATGAGGAGATATAGTCCAAGACCGAATGGAATCCACAATGTTAATGCAGGACTGTGAGCCAATGGATCAAAAAGGAAATAAACCAGGAAGGGTGACAAAAGGTCAAAGTCAGTTCATTGAGCCGATGGAAGAAGTCAGAGGTCAAGTGTAATTCAGTGCAGTTGAGTGATGGAAGAGTTTGGAACCTTAACGGTATATCAGTGAGCCATGACGATAGCTAGAAGTATTGGCACTCCAATGGTAGTACTTGGATACTTGAGTGATTGGGTGGATGAAGTGGTGTTTGATAAGTGTTCTCAGGAAGGTAGAAAACAGGAAGGTCTTGGTGAGCTGAGAGTAGGCAGTGGTGCGGATTGTGATGAATTCGGAAAGGAATGCGAATGCTGAAGAAGGGGGTGCCCCGGATATTGATTCTGGCATAAGGTTGGAAGACACAGGTAACGATACGGAACAGGATGTGTGTACGATGAAGAGTTTCCATATGGTCATAAAATAATTCAAGACAAGGGTGCAATTGACCTTTGGAGCAGGAGTAAGACTGCCCCTCCCAAGTGAATGAATGTTTATGCTTGTGAAGGATTCCCATTTAAGGATTAATAGGGTTCCAACCTTGTAACCTTGCAATAATGTTTTCATTAATTGGTGTTATTAGACTAAGTGAATACTAGTATTAAAGTTTACTCTGTTAGTTTAATTTCTCTTATATTTTGTCATTGTTTTTAGAGATTTTGTTTTGAGCTCTGTGATTCATTTTGTTTTTATAAAAGGGAGAATGTGTAGTGTAGGTTCTTAGTGTGATCTGTAGAACAGTCAGTGGGTTCTAATTCCACGTTCTAATCCTGATTTATGGGTGTGGACTATAGGGTGACAGTTGGAGCAGGCATGTTGTGAAGGAGGCACATACCTAGGGCCGTAGCTTGCTGGTTTTGAGCAGAACTGAACACCTGTTTTTGCGTGCATTGTCTAAAGTTCAAACATATAACTCAGAATTTCTCTGAGCTAATGGTTGAACTTTGGACAGAACAAGTCTTAAAGAGAGAGTCAGTGTGACGAAGTGAAGAATTCACAGGACATCAGGTTGATGTGAAAGCAAGGTTTATTCCATGTGAGGATCTCATCCATCATTACTCTCCAGAGAGGAGGCAGGCTCAGCTTCAACTGCCTTCACAGTCCCATTGACATCATTACATTATGACGCTCTTAGCAACTGAAGCTCCGAATGCCACACATCTCTCTTCTTTACAAACTAAAATAAACTACATACAAGAAAAGCATCAATAGCAAAGAAATATACACAAAGATAATAATGCATACAACAAAGCTTAGAGAAAAACGTCCTAAAACAAGAACCTTTTTTTTAACATAGATAGAAGCATTAGTAAGCACCATTACCATGAATAGTAAGGAGCCATGCCAATTGCTTTACATATTCACGTAAATAGGCAGGAGGAGTGGACACTCTTGCAGACTTACGAATGGAGTCAGTGTTTTTAGAGGAGTTCTCAAGATCAGTTCACAAACAGGTTTTCCCACGCAATGGATGATTCTGAATTAAATCATCTCTGACCACGACAACTCTGTTTAAATTACAAATACGATATTCACTGGTTTTAACAGTATTATTGAAGACTTTGATAACCTGCATAGATGTTAAAAAACGCTGTAGAAAAACCTTTTTTGCAAGGGTTTTTAACTAAAACCCAATCACCCACTTTAACAACAGTCTTCTTAACACTTTTCCTTTGATCATAAAGCTCTTTACGAGCTTCAATCCTCCTAGACTCAGCCAACCTCCAATCAATCCTCTCATTAAACACATCACGATTAGACTGCATGTCGTTGTCCAAAGTAGGAGCTACTAGAGTATTAGCACGCCAACCCCTGAATAATTCAAAGGGAGTCTTCTTGGTTATGGCATGGGGAGACAGCCTGTTAGCTTCAACCTTTTTGCAAATGTATTTGCGCCAATCCAAACCTGCAGATTTTGCCATTTCTATGGTTTCTTTCAGCACATGCTTAAAGTTCTCCACCATTCCATTAATCTCTGGATGGTACAATGAACACTTATTGTGCTTAATACCATGTCCACACAGAAACTGCTCCATTTCCCTTGAAACTAACTGCACGCCATTGTTAGTAAGAATGATATCAGGTATTCCCTCTCTAACTATAAGCCCTTCTAAAAATGCCTTCACATGCTTGATTTCTACACCCCATGTAATGGTTATTTCTGGCCACCTGAAAAATAAATCAACAAGAACCAGAACGAACCACTCAGAACCAGAGGAATGGATGGGGCCAACAATATCTAAACCAACTTCCTTCCATGGGCCATCGGGGCGTTACCTCATTATCATGGGTTGAACCTTAGGCTTTGCTACTCTTATGCTCAATGCACACTGAACACAATCTCTGATAACCCGTTCCACATGCAAATCCATACCCGGCCACCAGTAAGACAACCTGAGTCTCTCCTTTGTCTTAGACATACTTGATGACCTGCATGAGCCAAATAAATGAGTTCCTCCCTAAGAGAAACCGGGGGAATTAACCTCAGACCCCTGACCAGTAGACCTCCTTATTCCGAAAGTTCATCTTTGACATGCCAATATTTTTCCAGCTCTTCCTCACCTTGGGTTTGACCTTCCAACCTGCCTTTACCCACTCCAAAACTCTAAGCATGACATTGTCAGCAACAAGAGCTTCAAGCCTTTTTTCTTTGGCAATGCTACCCCCTTCAATGAATGTCATCATCATCTACTAACTGAGACAAAGCATCTGCTACTTTGTTCTCCACACCTGGGAAATATTTAATGTCAAAATCGTATTCTTGCAATGCCACAACCCATAACGATCCATCACCATATGCTTGTTTAATTCTCTCAGATCAACACACAAGCGTAAAGATCCATCAGCTTTCATGGCTGCTACAACCGGAGCAAGCCATTGCATTGCTTCTATTTCTTCAATAATACCATCTGCCTTTAGTCGCTCCAACTCAACTTGCACTTGTTCTCGCACAGCCACAGGCACATACGCACCTTACTACAAACTGGTTTAGCACCATCAACCAAACGAATGTGATGAACATAATGTCGTAATCATCCCATTGTTTTACAAAAGACTTAAGAAAATTTCGATCTTAACATTTGTATAAAAGCCTCAGATAAGTTACCTTGTACAGAAGATATATTATTTGCCTCTAAGTTTTCCTTCAGCTTAATGGGTGGTGATTCATTTGGATCTAAATTCTCCCCGAGGTCTCTCTGGTGGAACCAACTCAAATTACTGTCCCCCTTTTGAGAAATGTAAATTTTAGCATTAACAAACCTGTTTGTGTATTCCACGAGACCCCAACAGTAACCAAAAATGTAATTGGCTCATCCCCATTTGCACAAAGTCTAATATCAGGACAAAATACTTTGACTTTATCCTTGACCTTTTTTAAGTAAAATTCTTTAGAAACTATGGTGATCTTAGCACCCGAATCAAAAAGAACATTGGTTGTTTCACCTTCCACCAAGATTTTATCAATTGGACTACTCCTGCTCTCCACATTTTCAGTAGCTTGCAGTAATATCTTCCCACACTCTACACGAGAATATGGATAATTTCAATAAGCTACATCATCATTAATTTCATTTGCCCTTCCTTTAAATGTTTTACCTTTACAGACCGCAGCAAAATGACCTCTCCTCTTCCAATTACTACAGGTGATTTTACTAGCTGGACACTGTTTATCAATGGCCAAATTACCCACTTTTCCACAACGAAAACAGCTACCTTGAAAAGTGCCAGACTTTTCCACTTTATCAAAATTACTTTTCTTTTTCTCGTGTTCTTTTTGATCCTTTAGAGGTTGTTTGACAACATGAACTGAATCCCTCTTGTCACCTTCCTTTTTTATGACTTCCAAACATTTGATGGAATGTTCAATCCTTTTCGTAATAAGAACATCATTCTTAAGGGAAGGTTTATCCTTCTGCCAGAGTTCTTCTCATACACTTTCAATATTGCACCCCAACATAAATTGGTCCCTAATTCTCTCATCAAACGTGGAACCAAATTTATATGTTGTAGCTAATTTCCTCAAACTAGTTATATAGTTCTCTATAGACACATTCTCTAATTGGCTCCTACGACTAAAATGGTACCTTTCCAGAATAGTACTGACTTTGGGTAAATAGGGTTTGTCCAATTTAGCGATACAAATTTCAAACTCATTGAGGTCACCATCATGAATCTCGGGTAGATGATCAAAAACCTCTTGGGCCTCTCACCCTAGACAATGTAGTAGTAAGGCCATTTTCCTTTCTGCACTTAGGGAGGAGCCACACACTCTGGCATACCTTTTGAAGACTTTGCGCCACTTCTGCCATCTAATAGGTGGATCACCAGGGGATGTCAAAAAGAAGGGTGGCCAGTAACATTTTGCGTTCTGGAAAAAGTCTCACCACATAAACAACAAGAATAATCAAAAAGAAATCCTTGGTGAAAGCCAATAAATTAGTGCTTCTGTTAGAAAAAAAATAGAACTTTGTGCCAAAGTGTGCGTGTCACTGATGCACCATGTAAACCAAAAGCAACTTGGTAGAAGTTATAAGAGTAGTGTGTGTGTGTCAATGTTGAAAAATGACACACCAAAGATTATTACCTTACATGTAAAATTTTTTAAATTCTTTTGGAGGTAAGAGTGCGTGTCACTGAAGTCACACACAAAGGTAGCACTGTTGAAAATGAAGCACAGGATCCCTTGAAGTGAGTCTCTGTGACACTGAAGTAACACACATAAATTAGTAAGGCTGCAGTAGCTTGAATTAAAAGTGAAGTTCCTGTGCGTGTCACGGAACAAACACACAACGCAGGAGAAATCAGAAAGCAGTAGTGTTTTTTTTTTTTGTCCTCATTGCCCTGGTGTATAGGAGACAAAACCCTTGATCACTTCCCGGAGGCGCCTCTAGTGATCTTTTAGCGACCTGGAATGGTACTCTCTACACCTTGCCATCTCTACTCAACCATTGGTACCTAGTCCGCCCAATCGGCAACCACCAGAGTATTTGGCAGTATGGTATAGAGGCCTTATCATTGTACTCAATTGATTGGTGACTGTGCCCATTCCTCATAAGGAAGCCAAAACGTGTTTCACTTACATTTATGTGTTCTATCCAGCATATTTGTGTGTTTAATTGAAGCCAGCCATTCTATTTTCCTAGGGGGGTTTGCCTTAACCCAATTTTTGCAGATTTCCCTGCGCGTAAGAAGTATTAAGTAAAATATAATTTTTTTTGTATTTTTTAACAAAGATACATGATTATTTGTGAGTCCAAAAAAGACCAGCAATTCGCTTACCTGGCGTGCTTCACAAAGTATAGAGAAAATTGTGTTACTCATATCTAGCCAGAAACCTTGGATCACCGGACAGAGCATAAACATGTGAGTGTCATCACCTTTCTCCTTATTGCATTTAGGACATCTAGATGCTGTTCCACTCCCCAGTTTAGATAATTTGTACGGAGTCCAGTAAACCCTGTGGAGACAGGAGAGGTGGTTCCGCCTTAAATTTGCGGGTCGAACTGTGGTGTATAGTATGTCACAAGATACTTGCCATAAATCTTGGATCTGTTCTCCTCGCAAGCACTTCTCCCACAGTTCCGCTGGCAGGTTAAAATCTCCCTCTGCAATCTCCATTAGCAGCCAGTAACCCTTCGCCACCTCTTTTTTAAAGGTTCCCCTAGCTACCAAACTCTCTTCTAGTTTATTGGGTAGTCCTGGGCCACGGCCATCGATGAGAATCCAACTCAACATTTGCAGATACTTAAATCTCGAGAGTTGGCAATTAGTCAATGGTTGAATCATTTCCCAGGGTATTAGGGAACCATGCCTGATGTGGAGGGAATAGATAAAGGTGAGGTAATCAAAGATGTAGGCAGAGAAAGAATAGGTAGAGAAATCGATGCGGTTTCAGAGTGCAGCAGAGAGGTGGATACAGATAGGGAGAAAGAAATGTAGAAAGAGGCTGAGTACTCCAAGAAGTGACCTAGAGAGTGAAGTAATGCAGAAAAAGAGGTGAATTAGAGAAAGGTAAAAGCAGCAAGAGTTAGAGGAAAAACAACGAGATGCACAGTAGAGGCAGAGAAGAACAAGAAGAGGTATGGGAAAACGGGCCAAGTAAAGAGAATAATGGGAAAGAGAGAACGGTAGCGAGGCATGAAGGGTAGAAAGAGAAATGTGGTGTAGGTGTAGATCAAAAAGAGTACGTTGAGATACATGTGAAATAGAGAAAGGGTGGTGTGGTTTATACAGAAATAAAGAGTTGTGAGAGGAAGAGATGATGGGGTAGAGAGATCTACAAAGAAAAGTTTGACAGAAATGGTTGAGTTGAAGTGGGTGAGTTGAACTGCAGAAGGAGTTCCTGAGAGACGTGCATTTTTGTGTGAAAGATAGAGATAGAGAGAGGAGTTGATGGTAGAGAAAAAGGGGTAGTGGTAGAAAAATAGATGTCGCCAGAATGGAGTAAGATATTTAGAGAGGTGAAGGAGAGAGAACAGAGGTAGAACGAGAAAAAGAGGTGGTGGATAGGCGAGGTAGTACATTAATGGTAGAAAGAGGTGAAGTAGTGAGGCAGTTGTGAGGTACAGAAAGAAATGAGAAGGAGATGTAAGGGGGAGTGGTGAGGTAGAGAAATGGTTGATGAAGGTACTGAGAGGTAAGATAGTAGAGATAGAGAGATAAGTAAACATAGAAATTAGGTTGTGAGAAAAGTGAAGAAGACGTAGGAGGCTACAGGAAGGTCAGATGGAAAAAAGGTGTGAAAAGCTGTGAGGTACAGAGAGAGGGATGAAGAAGAGTTACAGCGGATCGAGAGTGACAGCTATAAATGTAGGCACAAAGTATGATAGAGGTCATGAGAGAAAGATAGGGGGTGGTGACGTCAAGAGAAGAGAGGTAGAAGGCTGCAATCGAGAGAGAGGATGACCATACATAGATATTTAGAGATAGATAGAGAGGAGTTAATCAAGAGGGTTAAGGTGAAAGAAATGAGATGAAGTAAGAAGAAAGAAATGACACAAAGATTATTTACTTTGCAAGGATTAAGACTGGGCAGGCCAGACGTGCTCATGAAGGGACAGATTTAATATTTTTAGCACAATGCAGCATGCATTGTGCACGTTGGTAAAATGAGCACAGAACCATATTAATGAAAAATGACTTGCAGCTCACTGCCCCAGTACTGACATACAAACAGACTTCCCAGTGCCACATACAAACTTTGCACCATTGTCCAGAGGTGTGTTCATGCTGTCTAGCATAGGACTTGTACTGGAAGCATAATCTTCCCGTACAAAATTCTATGCCTAAACAATTCTTAAAAATTCCACACATTGTGTGTGCAGAACACTGCACGACTCTTGCAATGTGTTGAATGTTTGGTGAAAATGAAAAATGTTTTCATATTAGTGGCCTGATTCAAGAAATCGGTAATTTTCACTCAAAGCCTAGTCTGGCTACTTTAGTAGATTGGGCTTTGTGTCAAAAACGATGGCTGCTTGGGCTAATCGCCTTTGTTACACGAAAGTACCGCCCCCTTGACGCAGAGTGATGCAAAGCATTACAAAGCCATATATGTGCTGAGTTAAGGGCATCTTTCCAGCACACAATTCTTTGTGCGCGGAATAAGGGCCCCGGGTGCAGCTGGGGGCCCGATGGACCCACCCCATGATATGGTCCGTCCTGAAGGAAATGATGAAGGTCATCGCCAAGACCACAGACACTGTGGACATTGGGCAGCGCTTCGAGGTGGACCAGAGGCTGGACCAGAGCACCTTCAGGAGGGTGGTGCGTGCCAGGCACCGCAAGTCTGGTAAGTCCACCTCACCCTGGGGCCTGGGGTATTCATTCAACTGTTCATCCGCAGCGATGCTCCCTGCATCCGCCTTTGCTCCTTTGTGTCTGCTCTCGTTGTGCGATGCTCCTTCCAGACTTATCACTACTTCCACCTGGGGTATCAGGCAGTAACAGCGCCCTCCAGACCTCTTGGTCAAGAAACTGCTCTCCCACCGTGTAGCACCGCAGTGAGTGGCCTGCCCCAAGTGCTGCCTTTGACAGGGTTTGAGGCTTCTGTGCCATGGTCCTTCCTCTGCCTTCCTTTTGCTGCCACCTTCTCTCTTCAGGTTTGCACCTCACTCTTGTTTTCACAATTTTTGCCCACTGCCTGTTGGGACTTTTGCTCTTTGCCTTTCTTCAGCCTTTTTCCTTCTGCCTATTACAAATTCTGCTGTTGCCTTTTTATTCTATTATTTTTCTCTCCTTTCCCCGCTGCTGCTGCCTCGGTGGTCCCTCCCCCTCCCACGTTCTCCCGCCTCCCAGCTGTCCTGCCCTCCCCCTACCCCTACTTAATGGCAGCCGCTGTGCAGCCACGCCGCTGGTGCACCAAAGGCAAGCCCGTCTGCGCCCGTCTGTGACCCGACTGCGACTAGTGCCTGGGACCCTAGTCCTCCAACCCACCAGCACTACAGCTCCTCAACTCTCTATGCTCTCAACACGGGAAAGGACAACAACTGCAAACTTTCCTCACCTATAGACACCCACAGACCTTTCACCTGCTGCCACTGCCACCACTCATTCTCCTTCGCCGAGTCCCAGGACCCACTTCAACCCAGCCGCCACAACTCCACCGCACCCCAAACTCTGCAATGCATCCTCCTCAATGTCTGCTCCCTCCAAAGACATGCCGCGGAAATCTGTGTAGCATCAAAGACAACTGAAGATAATCTCCCTTGGAGTGAAGGAGTTTCTCCCCTGCATTTGCAGGCACCACAACACTGCTGACCGGTCTTCTGATCCCGAGCTCCTACAAACTCCAAAGGGTCCAGCAACACAGGAGATGGGTTTTTACGTCCCTCGAGGGCCAAGCTGCCCTCTCATGAAGTTTGAGGCCAGTATCCCTCATGAGGGCTGCAATACCCGAACCCTTGTGCACTGCGTGTATTTGCAAGTGCATCTGCTTGTTGACATTTCCTTGACAAGTTCATTGGGCTCCGAGTAGTCCCCTCTGCTTTCAGGTACTCTTCAACAAGAATCCAGCTTTGGATTCCAACGGACACTTTTCTTCCTTCCAGCAGTGTCTCTTCTTCGAAGTCCTCCATTGGGTTTGACGGCAGTTTACGATGCCACTTCAGACCTATGCACCCGGCTTCCCTGAGATAGGTAACTTGGGTACCTTGGTATCCAGGGGGTGGTTTGGCTCTCCAACCTCCTTACTTCCACGTGGTTTCTTCAAAGTCCACTGGGAAGGGTCTTTTAACTCTAAAACCTCAACCACAACTTCACATAGAATTGTACGGAGGACGGGGTCGTGTTCCCACACTGCACCTGTCCTCCTTAGGGTCCTTACTTACTCACCTTGGGTGGTTCCTTGGGGTCCCAGTGATTCTACAACCTCTAGACACTGTCTTGACGCGAGTTGTGGTTCTTATACCACTATTTTAGTATATTATTTGGTCCTCCCCTGGGGCTCACTGTGTATTTGAGCTATTTAAATTCATTTCTGTGCTACAGTATTGAGTGCTTTGTGATTATCTCTGTGTAGGAGATATGGTGTCGTACTAGATAGTGTTATATTAGTAAATACATATTTTTATAACTACTGTATGGTTCTCCTTTCATTTAACCAATACTATAAGGTTGCATTCTGGTAAAACAGGCCTTCAAGACTAAGCCTGAAGGTTGCTCTCCACAGCTACCACTTGGATAGCTTTCTAAGGTTATCTTTGACCTCTTAAATCACCGTAAGGGTTGTTTGGACTGGTGCAAGGTGCTAACTTCAGTTAGTGGACAGCATATACCAGGCCAACTTTTTACAGTGAGCATCAGCCCTAGTGACAGCCTTGAATCCCCTGTAGTTCACACAAAAACTCATCTCTCTCTTAGCACCCTGGGTGTGAGGTTTAGGTACCAGGACCACTGGACTAGCCCAAGGGCTATCTGACGGCTAACTCACTCCCAGTTGCAGCATCTTTTGGACCTCTGTCCTGATGCAATCTCTGATATGGTCAGGCTGCCTGTAGATTTTACTCTTAACAGGGTGACTCTCACTTGTGTCCACTGCATGGGTACACCATGTGGTTTGACTGGGTGTCTGGGAGAACATGTGTCTATATTGATTGAGGACCTTCCTACAATGAATCTGCTGTTGGTCAGTTAGGCAGCCTGCCAAAGCTACACCATCAACTGACCCATCATCAGGGTTTTGTGAGAGGAGATCAGGAAGAGGGTCACTCTCTTCCTCCGGTCCCTTATCAGTTGCCATGAGCACACCCATGTCAGCCATGTCTATAAAAGGATTGAGCCTGTTAACACTGAGCACCCTATGGGGGCTCCTAGGAGTTCCAAGGTCCACCAGGTAGGTGACCTCACCTTTCTGCTCAATTATGGTATGGGATCCACTCCATTTGTCTTGAAGAGCTGCTGGGGCCACAGGCTCCAGCACCCACACCTTCTTCCCTGGCTGGTAAACAGTCAGAACAGCCTTTTGGTCATGCCAAGCTTTTTGCAATTCTTGACTTGCCTCAAGGTTTTTACTGGCCTTATTCATGTACTCAGCCATCCTGGAGCGGAGACCAAGTATATAGCCCACTATGTCTTGTTTGGGAGGTTTCAGAGGTAACTCCCATTCCTCCTTCACCAAACACTAGGGACCCCCAACTGGATGCCCAAACAGAAGTTCAAATGGCTGTAGCCAACCCCCTTCTGAGGGACCTCTCTGTAGGCAAAGAGAAGGCAGGGCAACAGAACATTCCTTTTTCGTCTAAGCTTTTCTGGGAGGCCCATGATCATGCCCTTGAAGGTGTTGTTGAATCTCTCAACTAACCCATTGCATTGTGGGTGATAGGGTGTGGTCACACTCCTTCCACATTGCAATGATGTAACTTGACATGAAGTTTGTACCTCTGTCAGTTAAGACCTCCTTAGGGAAGCCCACCCTGGAAAAAATTCCCAGGAGGGCCGATCCACCACATAAGCTGTAGTGGTCCTAAGGAGAATTGCATCTGGGTACTTAGTGGCATGGTCCACCACCACTAGGATATAACTGTGCCCAGATGATGTTGGGGGGATCATCGGACCAATTATGTCAATCCCAACCCTTTCAAAGGAAACCCCTACCACTGGTAGTGACATGAGGGGGGTCTTTGTGGTTTTACCTGACTTACCACTGGCTTGGCATGTGGTACAGGAGCAACACAACTCCTTGCTGTCCTCAGACATGTGAGGCCAGTGAAAGTGAGGGACAAGCCTGTCCCAAGTCTTACTTTGGCCTAAGTGTCCTGCCAATGGAATGACATGTGCTATGGTGAGTAGGAAGCCGCTAAACATCTGAGGTATGATCAACCTCCTGGTGGCACCAGGCGTGGGGTCTCTACCATCTGAGTAAAGGAGTCCCTCATCCCAGTAGATCCTGTATGACCCACTGACAGTTCCAGCAGCCTGCTGTTTTAGGGGTTCAAGAGAAGGGCAGGTTTGCTGCTCCAAACTCAGGTCTGCCCTGGAAGGGCCCTATGTTCACAAGAACTGAACCTTATATGGTTCAAGCTCATCTGCGACAGTCCCTTCACAGGGAATAAGATGATCTCCCTCTAGAGACCGATCCTCAGTCTGAGTTCTGGGGGGAAGACACAACCTTACCCCTCCTGCTCCTTCTCTTGGAAAGTACCTGGTCCATTGTACCAGGATCCAGGGCCTGTTCAGTGGTTGACAGTTTGACGTGTGACCTAGTCACAGCAAACACATCTGTAGAGATGCCCAACATTGCTGCATGAGTCCTTAATTCTACCTCATCCCAGGCTGAAGTCTCCAAATCATTGCCCAACAAACACTCTAGTGGACGGTCTGAACTTACCATGACCTTTTTAGGGCCAGTTAACACTCCCCAGTTGAAATTAACAACTGCCCAAGAATGGTCAGTCCTGACATTGTTGGCATTGGTTACTTGGTACATTTCTCCATGTATGATTCGGTCTTGGGCCACAAGATTCTCTGTCACTATAGTAACACTTGTACCTGTGTCCCTGTATACCATGGCCTCCTTACCATTTATCAAAGGCTGCTGTCTGTATTTCCCCAGATTACTGGGACTGAAAAATAAGGTGGCAAAATCCATGCCACCATCACAGACAAGCACAGCCTGAGCTGGAGTTCTGACTAGGCCAGAACCCATCCCAGAGCCCAAGGTTAACCCTACTAATCTCTTGTTCCATGTACCACCATTTGTACTTGTGCTAGGTTCCTATGATCAAAGGAATGTTCCTTATGTCTAGGGACACTGTTGCTGCCACCATGAGACTCTAGTCCCAATTTCTTTCTAGTTCTCTCGACTTCTAAGGACTCTTTGTCAAGGGCCAACTGCTTTTTCCTGAGTCTATGCCTAGCTTTCTCAAGTTCAAGAAGTTGGTATTCCATATCAAAAGAGTGGCCCCTCTTGCTTGATACAGAGGTCCCTGCAGACTATCCTAAGTGATTATACTCTGCAGAGGGAGATCTAGGTCTCCTTGGTAAACTCTGCACTCTTCCTGGAGGGACAAAGGGGGGCCCTCAAGGCCTTCTCTGTTGTCCTCTTGAAGATCTGAGTTGCCCAGGTTGGAGCCATCAGGTTCCCCCTGGTCAGGGTTAGATTCCAGATCATAGAGTGGTCCCCCTTCTGTCTTATTCTCATACCCTGGCCCACCCACTCTCTCCTGTTCATCTGACCCAGGAGTCTTCCTTAGGTCATCTAACAGTAACACCTCTACCAGGAATTGAGTGTTGGCACTCCTCCCTGTCTTCAGCTTCCTAGAGGCACACAGTGCTTGGAACAAAGTTTATCTGTATCTAGAAGGCAGAGAGCCACTGCCATCTCCTTTAGGAGCCACACTAAGTGTGGTGTTGCACATACCTAACCCAGTAAGAGCTAAACTCTCTTAGGTTGGAGAAAGGGTGTGCTAGACCCTTAACTACCCAACCCCAAGTTCAGTAGAACTTACGTATTCTAAGCTTGTATTTATATGTGCCTAGTACTTAATGTTTTTTCAGTTAATCAATACAAAGATCTATCTGGTAAAACAATGCAGGCTTGAATCCAACTGAAGCACACCAATATGAGAGGCTTGCCTGGTATATGCTGTCCACTAATTAAAGTGGGCACCCTACACCAGTCCAGACTACCCTTATGGGGATTTAAGAGGTCTCAGACGACCTTAGAAAGCTATCCAAGTGGTAGCTGTGGAAAGCAGCTTTTAGGCTAAGTCTTGAAGGAGTGTAAAGCAGCTTGCTTTACCAGAATGCATTCTTATACTGTAGATTAAATGAAAAGAGAACCACACAATAGCTATAAAAAATATGTATTTATTATATAATACTATCTGGTACGTTCCAGTATCTCCTACACGGAGACGGACACAAAGCACACAATATTTAAGCTAAGAAACTACAGTAAAGATCACTAATACAGCGTGGGCCCGGGGGGGGGGCGGGGGGAACCAAACCATATACTAAGAAAGTGGTATAAGAACCACAACTCGAGTCAGGATGATGTCGAGAGGATGTAGAATCACTGGGACCCCAAGTAACCACCTAAGGTGAGTAGATAGGGACCCCACGGAGGACGGGTGCAGCGTGCTCCGTACAACTACATGTGAAAGTGAGGGTTGGAGTTTTAGAGATCTAGGACCCTTCTGAGTGGACTATGAAGAAACCCAGTGGAGACAGAAGGTTGGAGAGCCACCCCACCCATGGCTCCCGAAGTACCCAAGTTACCTAACCCAGGGAAGCCGGGTGCATAGGTGTGAACTGGCGTGGGAAACCGTCTTCGAACCCAAAGAAGGACTTCGAAGAAGAGCCACTGCTGAAAGGAAGACGAATGTCCGTTGGAATCCAAATGTGGATTCTTGATGAGGAGTACCTTAAAAGCAGAGGGGACAGAGTCTGGGTCACTGGAGAGTGACGAGGGGCTTGGTAGACGAATGCCCACCGATGTTGGGTGCTTCAGGTTAGTTGATGGTGCTCTTGACTCTGCAGTTGTGGGGACCAGGCGACGTTGAACATGACCAGGAGCCGGATGCAAGCTCTCCCACGAAGGATGTCAAGTGCTGAGGGGTCGGTGTCCGGCGGGAGCACCAACAAGCCTTGGCACCAGCAACCCACGCAGGAAGTCACAAAAGCGTACGGTTCAGACAAGCAAGGTCCAGGAGACACACCACACACAGGAGAGTCTAGGCAAGCCTGCAGCAACCAGGGGAACCCAAGAAAAGCAAAGTTGACCCTCAAATTGACCCACAGGCCTCAGGCACAGCAGACGCGAGGGGACCTCAAGCAGCTTCACAAAACACGGAGCACTCGGTGCGAGGTAGATGAAGATCTTTGTGGAGAAAGTCACCAGATGTTGGGGCTACTCGAAGCCTAATGCACTTGTCAAGAAATTGCCAACAAGCACATGCACTTGTAAATACACGCAGTGCACAGGGGTTCGGGTATTGCAGCTCCCATGATTGATACTGGCCTCAAACTTGGTGAGAGGGCAGATCAGGCCTCAAGGGTGTAGAAACCCACCTCCTGTGTTGCTGGACCCTTTGGAGTCCATAGGAGCTTGGGATCAGCAGACCGGTCAGCATTTTGTGGTGCTTGCGAATGCAGGGGAGTGACTCCTTCACTCCAAGGGAGATTATCATCAGTTGTATTTGATGCTCCCCAGGTCCTGCATGAATCCTGTATGGTGCACAGGCAAAGACGATGCAGCAGACTGAAAGAGAGATGGAGTCAGGCCCAAATGAAGTATGGCAAAGTCCAGAGTGCCCAGATTGTCGAAGTGCAGTGGTTTCAGGTCGGAATCTTGTCCACAATGAATCTAAGGTTCTACAGTCAGTTAAGCCCTCAAGTACCCACTGGAGAGGGTTGGAAAGATTCAGGGGACCCTCCCAGGGGAGGGTCTGGACACGGGGGAGGTTACTCCCATGTCCTTTTTTCCAGTTTCGTGCCAGAGCGGGAGCCAACAGCTCGCAGGACTGGTTTGGACTGGACTAAGCGCAAGGACACCAAATGTGCCCCTCATGCAGACTATCAGTTGCTGACAAGTACACCCACCCAGCCCTAATACACAAAGCGCCAGATGTATTAACATTGTATTTTGCGAGTCCCTAATAGCGAATTTTACCGATTCGCTATTATGGACTCGCAAAATGCAATGTATGTAGGATTCTCAAATGAAATTGCGAATTCTATGCATTCCTTAATTGCGACTCGCAAATAAGGAATGGCATCAATTCCTGAATGAATGGGAATTGCATGCCCAATTCACGAGTACCCAATAGGTACTCGCAAATTGCGCATGCAATTGCAAGAGTGCCAAAAGGACACCCTGTTGCACCCCTGAAATATGCATGTGAGCACATGTGGCATGTATGTGCGCCACATGGCACTTGAAAAAATGCAAAAATGTGCATTTTTCTAAGGATTTGCAATTTACCACCAACTTGATGCTGGTGGTAAATTGCGATTCCTTAAAGCAGGGTCGCAATTTGAAATGCGCTTCCTGCATTGCATTTAGAGAATCGCAAATAGCGATTCTCTGAATGCATTCGAAAATAGGTAATCGCAAAAATTGTGATTGCCTATTGTGCTTATGCCTTTTGGGATGATACAAACTTTTTCCCGTTCGCAAACGGGCCGATTCGCAGAATCGGCCCTTTTGCGAACGGGAAAATGCTTGAAACATCTTGTCCTAAATCCTGTCTGGGAGGTGGTCACACCTCCCTGTTACAGGATGTCTATTGTTCTGCCTTACCTTGCTCGAGCTTGGCTCAGCAGCAGGAGGGCAGAAATGTGTCTCTGGTCGGCAGCAACCATTTTGTGCTGTCCGGAGTTACAAGGCTGGTACCAGAAACACCAGGGACCCCACGAAGCTCACTTCTGAGGGGTGGAATCATACCTTCCATACCGGGGTATGATTCCAACATGTTTGACACCAAAAACGATAGGGCTTGTTTCAGCTGTTTTAGAGTTGGTCATCATGCGGTCGCGTAATGCCCTTCTGTATATTGTATATGGCTGCTGCACTACAAAAATGACATTCCCTCTGGACCTAAATTTCTTTAGTTTGCGGCTTCTCAAAGCTCAAACATGGGGCATAGGAAATACCATTCTCCACACAGAGTAGTTACTTATTCTTACATATTTTATTTCATTTTTATCCTTTTTTGTTTTAATATTTCACATTATAAGAACATATATATATATCTTTTCAATTTTTTCCACAATGTTTTACAAAAAATAAAACTGTCATCATTATTCAAGTAATGCTGTACATATGATACAATTACTCTCAGCACCTGTGGGGTCACAGCTAACTGGATAATGTCGAAATAATTCAACACACCCCTACATACACTCACACCTGTCTCAACTCTACAAACATGTCCCTGGCACACTGTACATTCACACTCTGCACACCAGAACAACACTACATGCACAGATGGAAAAATCCGAGTGGTGCAATCAACCCTCGATTATTATGCTGGTAGCTGGGGTGTCACACTCTCTCTCTGGTCGACGTACGTTTCAATGGAATGATTGATTGAAAACCATCTTCTTCAGGACCTATTATTTTATAATTTGTAATGGGTGGAAGGAGGGTGGACGGATCTGTAATAATAACGGTGAGAATAATTAGTCTAAACTTATTTTGTAAAACATTTGTCATAAAAAATTGTCCTCCTTGATTTGAGGTTAGTGGTGTGCATACTCAAATGGAAATACAAATAGAACGAAGTGAGGTAAGTTAAAAAACTTGGAAAAAAGTAAAAGAGAGCAGTCATTGGTTCTCTATTGCTAACAATACACACATGAATGCAAATGTTAGCAAATGCCCCTTAAAGGTTGGGGCAGACACAATATGTTAAATTTGGCCAAAGTAATGTGCAGAAATAAAGAACCCATAGTACTTTCATGCATCATAATTATGTGGTCAAAGACCTATGCAAAATAAACATTTATTAGAGTTATTCCTAAATAATTTAAGAATGAAGTTGTCAAAATAAAAGCAAAACACACAAAAAAGTTAATGTTCTATTGTGCATCTATTGTGGGGTCTTAGTTTCCTTAATCTAAAGCATGTTAATGGCAATCCATAATTAGGAGTAATAACAATTATCTGTGACTACTGTATATATAATTTTCTATGAAGACACTAATGTACTGGATAGGCGGTTGATTTTGTTGATGCCTGTACAGGACCTGGCTTCCCGAGGTAGAATCTTTCAAGTATCTACAACTGATTTACACTGACAAAACAATACTGTCTATCATCTCATAATGATGATGCTCATATGTCTGATACCTTATTAATATCAGCTCTATACGCTGATTCACATATTGTTACCTTATGTCATAGTGTCCTGCGATATTTTTGGGGTCCTAGTGGAAGTCAACTTGACTGTTTGTTTGATTATGCTTAATTTTCTCAGCGAAGTGCTGTGGAAATCCTCTGGAAGTCCTCTCTTGAGTAACCTAAACATTTAGGGAAAATAGTGCAATAATTAGGGTGTCCAAATTTACAACTTATCCCCCGTAGTTGGCTCTAAAAAAATCATTTTTTCGCCACAATGCAGCGTAAAACGTAAAAAGCAATATTGTAGAGTCGCATACCTCTTTATTTCTTTATCCTACTCAGGCGTACTTGGCCCTTTTGCTGACTATGCAGCGTCCGTATTATTCTTGTGGCTTTCAGAGTCCATATTATTCTTGTGGCTTTCAGAGTACTACATTGAATATTTCTTCGCAGGGTATATTACCTCTCTGGTAACGCCCACGGCACGAGCTGAGAAAGATAATATAGTATGGTGTTCAGCTTGCATCTGATTCATTGAGTGAAGCAATACCTGATTACACCTCTTCTAATATCCTGCTAATCAGGTACATCTTTTAGAAAAAGGGCTCCCTAATAATGCCAAAAGTTAATGGTATTATGCGTTTCATACACATATATGCGTTCCATCTATTATGCTTCTATGAACCTGCATTCATAAAAACAGACTACTTAAGCTGCCGGCTAGTCAAGCGATCGTGGCCATGCCTGAATCTGAGAGAGGTATTTACTAGTCTAGTGTTTCCATCTATTCATTTTGGCGATAAGCGTTTTACCCCGGCATCGCTGTAGTACTATTGGGGCTGTGAGCATTAACTTTCCCGAGTTTCACCCAGTTACTTACCTTCCATTTAGCTGCCACTTGTCGCGCTTCCTCCTCCTCCGGTCAGCCATCAGCAGTATGTACTCCTGCATCGATTTTATACCGTGAGTGGAGTCATTGCGCGACTCACATTCACGCCAAGCCGCCATTAAAAATGACATCATTTCCGGGGCAAACAAGGCCAATCGTAAAATGTAATTCTGTTTCTTTTAAAAGTATGTGCCATATTGAACTGATGTTTAGTGTATTGGTCGGCATATTAAATTTGCAGTAATTATATTGTTTTATTCGATTGATAAAGATTTTTGTCGATAAGCGAATAACTAAAGATGAAAAAAAATTATTACAAAATGTACATATTGGAACCTGCATATAGTGTGTACTTCTAATGTTTGTAGAACTACCCAGCATGTTCGACTTAGGTTTTGTGAATCAGTCGACATAAAATATTCGCCTTCCTTCCCCAATCATTTGAGTTGTCGTATCGTCTATCAGCCAATAGCCCAAATCAGTGGAATGCGTATCTAAATGCCTGTATAGGTTGGACGTATGAGTCATTACAAAAGCTAAAGGGAGACGGCACGTGCCCTATATAGGTTACATCGTGGGGGCCATCTTGGAATAAGTGTGTACGAACTAAGCCCTATATTTCCTTTAAATGTGATGTTTCATATGTGAACGCTGATATATCCCAAAATTATTGGTATGGTTAATGTAGTGTATGGGTAACTAGATGGCCTTCAGGGTAAACACGCATGTTTTTCTCATATTGTATAGGTTATAGTGATATCGGAGTTTAGTAACACAATCAAGGAAAGTATACACGGGGCACTGTTATGTAGCTTCTGATGTCCACGAATGTTCCCGGTCATCTGGGAGTCTTTATTGCTAACAGAGTGTAGTCCGCAACAGAAGTCATACATACCTATTGTTTCCTCTAGGGGAAGCTGTCTAGAGAACATGTCTAGGTATGTAGATTTTTATTTACAACCTCTTGTACAGAAACTCCCTTCTTACCTGAAGGATTCAGGTGATTTTTTACGTAGAATAGACAAAGTTATTTGGCATCTAGGCTGTTTACTGATGACATTAGATGTTAACAGCCTTTACACAAGTATCCCACATGAAAAGGGAATTGAAGCGTGTAGACATTTTTTAGGCAATAGATCTGTATCTTTTTTTATGCATACAGAAATGATTTTGGATATGATAAAAACCTGTCTAACACAAAACTTTTTTCTCTTTAATGAAGTAATTTATCATCAAACTCTTGGAACTGCGATGGGTACTTGCTTCGCCCCCAGTTTTGCAGGTTTGTACCTGGGCTGGTGGGAGGAGCTTGTAGTCAGACCTCTTGATCAATTTAAAACGAAGGTCAAAACATGGGTAAGATACATTGATGATATCTTTTGTATATGGGAAGGCAGTAAAAATGAAGCCATAGAATGTGTCAATGCACTAAACACGAATGCACTTAACCTTTCGTTTACCAGCCATATTGATGAGAAAACAATTGCATTTTTGGATTTAAGTATTGAGATCAGAGATAACCAATTGACAACTGCACTTTTTAGAAAAGAAACAGATGGGAATAGCCTTTTGCATGCCCACAGCTGCCACCCTGGCAGTCTCATCAATAGTATCCCTTTGGGTGAGCTTCTCCGTGCTAAACGGAATTGCAGTTCTGTTGATGACTTTGAAAATGAGTGTAGAACAATGTGTGAGAGGTTTAAAGCAAGAGGATATACAACGAAATGTATAGAGAAAGCTTTGGATAAAGTGAATGAGAGAGAAAGAGCTGATTTACTTAATGAGAAACCAAAAACGGATGAATCCAAAATGACAGGGAATGTACGATTTATAACCAACTTTAATGAACAATCATGGGAGGTTAGAAAAGCCCCGAATAAATTTTGGGATGTGCTAAAGACGGATAAAGATCTAGCACAAGGAATTCTGGATTATCCTCAAATAACCTATCGTAAACCTAAATCTTTAAAAGATATGGTTTACAAAACAATGATCTCATCAGATACCAAAAAGAGTACTGTACAAGGGTTTTACACGTGTGGCAGATGTAAAGCATGCAAGTATAGTAGCAATGTCAAAGAAGTCAAACTTTCTACACACTGACCACCCTTCAAAATCCTTAAACATTTCTATTGTAACACTGAGTATGCAGTGTATGCGCTTAGATGCCCCTGTGATAAGTACAATATAGGAAGCACAATACACCAAGCGAAGAAACGAGTGCTAGAGCATCTAAGAGCTATAAAGAATCTTGACAGACAATATCCGGTGGCGAGACATTTTGCCGCTCACCATAAGAGCAATAATAGCCTCATCTCTTTTTGTGTCCTGGACAGTGTTCCAGTAAGAGTACGAGGGGGTGATAGGATCCAAGAACTAAGATGATTGGAGTCCAGATTAATCATTAAATATCACACTATGCAACTGGAGGGACACAATTGTGATGAGGCGCTTGCAGTACATTTGGGTTAATATAGTCTCCTTAAAGTTGTGTGTCCATTACCATTGCTATGGGATGTGTTGTCCCGTTCTGAATTAAGTAGACGTAATATATTGTATGCATGTACAACTCTTTTTTACTTTTTTTTTTATAGTGTATGTAAATAGTCACAAACATATTTTTTTTACCTTTTTTATTTTTCGATCTCACTCTTACAGGCCGGTGTTGAGTACTTTAAGGAGAATTTAAGACAAGACTACAAAATTGAAGTACATATGATGGAGATATGAGTGAGTGGATCGCACAATGGTTGAACGTGGAAGTATACCCACTGGGGTTGAACTGATATTTTTGCCTATAGGCATTGGACTTATAAATTGGATTTAAAGCGATTTATCGCTGTAAATATAATGAGAGATGCAATAGCAAAATCTTGAAGCCGTCGCTGTTAATATCGGTTTACAAAATGTGAGCAGTTGGTATTTTTTCAATTGTAATACTACGATATGCACAGGTATATCAAAATGAAATTTTGTGACATTGAAACTGCAAACATTTGAAAAATGTGAGATACAGTGCTAATTGGCTGATTTGTTTGAAAATTTAAAAAAATAATTTTGTTGCATGTTAAAACCAATGCCGCAACGATATGACAACGCTTGCGGCTCTAAAATGTAAATGACACAGTATAATGTAGTCTGTTTTCTAGGCCTAGAAAGGTATGCAATAGCACTGAGTCTGTTTTCTATTACTACCACAAAAGGTGTCACATGATTTGTATAAACTTTGTGTAAACACATACACTCGTACTCGTGAACAAGGAGGTTTCCCTCCGAAACACGTCGAGTGACTGGGCGTTTGAGAATAAAAAAACGCGCTGACAGCTATTTTGTGGCCTGGACATTGTTTCTTAACCCCTTCGGTGCTCATGACGGAACGGTTCCGTCATGAGCCACGGTTGAGCTGTGCTCATGACGGAACCGTTCCGTCATGACCACGCCCGCGCAAGATTCCGTCAGCACAGCGGCGGAATTTGCGCAGCATGGAAGGGGTTAAAACTTGGATACGATTTGTTTGGATTTTGGGAGTCGCAACCCTGTCTGGGCTCGCCACTGCAAGTGACTGGGGGTTTCTGCGCGAATTTCGAAGTGGAGATATATATATATATATATATATAAAAGATGATTTCTCTGCACCTCCACAGCAATGGCGAACAGAGACGCGAACCCAGCAAAATGAGGTTAAATGAAGTTTTTTATTTTTCTGAACCTCGAACCTGACGCGTTTCGGGCTTCGGAAGCCCTTGCTCACAAGTCAGCTTGAAACACATTCGTCATCATTTTTAAATGCTTCACAGTGATTAGAGTGCTGACACCACGTGGTGCATAGACATAGAAAATAGATAAAACACTGCAAAACGTTAATGTTGCGATAGGTCTGTTTTCTCAACATGTGGTTACTCATAACTGCTTAAATGCTTATAAGGTGACCGATTCGTTACATGCTACGACAAAACAGTGCTAATAATACATAAAATTGTCCTAAAAGCCTATAAATATACTAATAAATAGAATTTTTATAAAATTTATATAAAAACACCGTTTTTTAATTATTGTATAAAGAGTTAACTAAGCAAAAGATTTTTTTTAAATAAAAATCAATGCAAAGATTCATTTGGTCAGAGATATATTGCTCTTATGATCGTACACCTGTCCAAACATGTTTCCTATATCAGCCTAAATGCTGTTTTTTACTGCTCATCCGAATCTTATACTGACAGACAAATCTATGCAGTATTTCACACCTGAATAAACGTGCTAACTATCTGATCCTTACATGGATCGCCATAAAGTGCTAGTGCAATAAAGAAATATATAATAAATTATATGCATATACACAGCTAAAAACATCAAGGTAAAAGACGGTTAAAACCCTTATTCAACAAAGTTAAAATTCGGGCTAAAACCTAACTAAAACCATCTGATGTTTCTATGTGTGTATGGGAAGTGGAAGAGAAATCACATTTGCCTATACTAAAAGATCAAAAAACTATATACAGACACTTCAAAGAATTACTAACAGTTATTCCCAAGACATCCTGTAACGTGAGTAAGACCAAATGTGTGTTATTATATTATTTACAGAAAATGATACATCTCATCTGTGTTATTTAAACCATTGGGGGTCTTACTATCTAATTCTACAATCATTTTATATTCCAGTTGTCTTAATCTTTTTTCCCTATTCCCCCCATGTCGTAATTTGGGTACATTCGCCACTACAAAATATTTTAAACAATTCAGATCATTGTTGTGCATCAACTTAAAGTGCCTAGCCACTGGGTAAGAGGAATCGTTATTGACTATGGCACGTAAGTGTTGCAGTATTCTGACGTGCACCTGCAGCTTGGTGCTTCCCACATATCTGAGGCCACAGGTGCACGTCAGGACATACACTGCAAATTCTGTTTTGCAGTTAAATCTACCCTGAATTTTGACCGCTTTGGGGCTAAAGGGGGTAAAATATGTATCAGTGTTCACTCCGAATTTGCATGCTCTGCAGGAGGAACATTTAACGAACCCCTGCTTGGGTCGTAACCATTGTTTTGCAGCAGCTAGCTCGGGAAAAGGTTTCACGATCTGAGTTTTCATGGAAGGGCCCTTCCTATGAGTAATCGTGGGTTGTGATGGTAACATGGGAGCTAAAACACCATCTGTCATAACGATTGGCCAATTGCGCTTGACAATCGACCTAATCTGTCTTTCCTGTCTGTTATACGCCGTGATGAGTCTAGGAGTGTTGTTCAAATTATCATTAGCTACCAAACGGTTGTTGGAGGATAAAAGTGTTGTCCTGGATTTTAAATCCACTTTGGAAATTGCCTCGTTAAGGATAGATTCTTTATAACCTCTGGTACGAAATCTGGTTAGTGCCTCTTGTTTACAGATTTCGTAGTCCTCTGTTGTACTACAGATACGTTTTAGGCGTGTTAGCTCACCTAGAGGTATACTTCTGATGGTGTGGTGGGGATGTGCACTGCTGGTGTGTAAAGTAGTATTCCCTGCTGTTGTTTTCCTGTGAAGGGAAGTGGCCAGCTGTTTGTTTTTGACATAGATTTTAACATCTAAAAAGTCTATTTGCGTCGTGCTCAAATGAGATGTAAATTTGAGGTTGTATATGTTACTGTTAATCTTGTCAATAAAATTCTTTGCACTTAATTCATCCCCTCTCCAAATAATGAGAACATCGTCAATATACCGCCACCACTGAATTACATGGGTGCGGTATTCCTCTTGAAATGTGCGTTTGAGGATCTGCTCCTCCCACCAACCTACATGCAAGCATGCCTAGCTGGGGGAAAATCAGGCCCCCATAGCTACGCCTCTCTTCTGTACATACACTTCATTTCCAAACACAAAAAAGTTATTGAACAGACACCATGTTACTAGATCTACTAACATCTTATTGTGATTATACATTTCTAATGGTCTAGTTCCCAGAAAATGTGACAGGGCATTCAGCCCTGTTTTGTGTTCGATACTAGTGTAAAGTGATTCAATATCTAACGAAATGAGCAGTAAATCATCTGTCCATTGTATGTTAGTCAGTTTGTTTAATAAATCACTGGTGTCTTTGATATACGTCGGGAGTTCTTTGACCAGATCTTGTAGAAAGAAATCCACATACTGTGTGATGTGTTCTCCCATACTGCCAATAGCTGCTATTATTGGTCTTCCTGGCACTGGATTAGTGAGTTTATGGACTTTGGGAATAAAGTATAACCTTGGTAGAATTGGGTGTTCCACAAATAAGAAATTAAATTCATCAGAAGAGATGCACCCATCTCTCTTCCATTGTAGCAGCTTGCCTTTTAACCCATTCCTGGCTACATTATATATTCTGTGGTCAACTTTTTCATAACATGTTTTGTCGTCCAGATGCCTTTGAGCTTCTATTTTGTAGTCCTTTTGAGGCCAGAGTACAACATTGCCTCCTTTGTCCGATGTTGTTACCAAAATTTCGTGATTAGACTCAAGTTTTTTCATAAGCTCACAGTATTTTGTTTCCTGGTAGCTCTTATGACGCTTTTTGTGTTTGATAGTGTAGTTTTTTGATATCCTCAACTACCACCTCATGAAAAATGTCAATAGCATCTTTCGGCATCATTGGAATAAATCGTGATTTCGGTTTAAAAGAGCTTATGCCAGCGCCGCTTTGCTTGATATTCGCGCGGCTAAGCACTCTTGCGTGTTCAACAGATCAGTGTTTTCCTGAGTCGTATTTGACCTATTCTCAAATAAATGGTGTAAAGTTAGGAGAGCTGGAGCATCTTTTGCTTGTAGTTCCGTGTTTTCTCTGCTAGCATTTCCCTCTGTTTGAGTATCTTTCAGGCCTTCCTTGATGGCAAAAAACTTTTTTAGTTTCAGTTTTCGTATGAAACAGAATATGTCAATCCTTGTGCGGGTATAATTGAAATCGCTGATTGGGCAGAACGAGAGTCCCAGCGATAATAGTTGCTTTTCTGCTTGAGTAAGGATGAGGGTGGACAAGTTGATGATAGTATTGTCATCTACATCTGTTTTTTGCGCCAGTAGGTGTTTTTCGGCTTTTTTATTGTGGCTTTTCCGCCTTTCCCTCCTTCGTATGTTGTTTCTTTTTCGCCTTCTCTCCTTGTTTGCTGTCGTGGTCGTAGCGTTTGGCGTCGGTCCAGCGCTAAAAAATCCACCTCTTCTCCTAGATTTAGCACTCTATTCTGCACTTCATCCACCATGTTACTTCCTCTTTCGGATGAGTTCTCGCTTGTTATTGACTCATTATCCGATATTGTTGTCTGTTCATTAGTAACAAGGTTGGAATTGGTGCTGGAACTTTGTTCTGGCAACTGATTTCCTTTGTTGCTGGTCTTTTTGCGTTTTGCTGTCTCATATTTGCGGGCAAAAGTATATATATACGCCAATGCTCATAATCCGCTTGGTCCCTCGCGAATTTAAAAACTTTGCGTGCTTTAATTTTTCCCTCCTGTTTTCTTAATCGTTCTTTTATTTCTGCCCTTGTTTTAGTAATAAGATAATTTGTTCCATTTTGCTCAAGCTCTCATTGATCTGCTCAATCTCCCGCAAAAGTGTTTCTCTATCAATATCAGCGTATTTAATCAATATTTTTACCAGATTTGCTGATGCTTGTAGATTGCTTTCGCCCCACTCCCTTAACATATTTGGATTGGGGCATTTGTAACTGGGTGCCAAAAGAATTCTAAGTCCCCTCGGAACTCTTCCTGCTTCAATGTATTTTGACAGAGATTTCTGTTCCCACCACTTCGTAATTTGCTTAGGCATCTAGGCTTATAGTGTTAAGATATTAGTGTTGCTAAAAAATTATTCTGGGGGACACATAGGACACCCTTTTGAAGTACTAAGTGCAGTGGTCATAGAAACCGCAAATTGCTATGTGAACTGAGGATTTCTAATACCTCTGATTTAAATGCTGTTCATAATGGAATTAGGGACAGATGATAGTACTGCCGATGTAATGAAAATTCATAGACATCCTAAGATCCTATCTATTCTGGGTATCATCCCTACCTCCCACTATGAGTCTATGCCCTCCTCGGTCTCATTCAGAGATCTTTATTGTGCATCCTGCCGAGATCATTAAGCTATCTGCCAGACTATCTCCTCATTTAGACCCTCTTTGACTGAGTTGAGGGTGTAAATCCAAAAACTTTCTCGACATTTTCGTACTTCATCACTTTTTCCGGGAATGCCATCTGAGATCGTTTTCATTATGGTTAAATTTGATGCATGTTGGACCACGGGGGACAGAATTTTCAGAGTCCTAATAGCTGATCTATGTTTGCTGTACCGGATTCTAAACTCACGACTTGTTTCTCCCACATACCCTTTGTGGCAAGGGCAGAGGATAAGATAAACCAAGTTATGGCTTCTACAATTTGTGAAATCTCTTAGTTTTCCCTTCTTGCCTCGATATTCCCAGAATTGGGTAACAACAGCAGTATCACATGCCACGCATGTACCACATCTATGGTTTCCCAAGATGGGGGGACCTGTAATGGTTGTTTGTTTCTCTTGTAGAGTCTGTCTTTCCCTCGTGTGCACCAAGTTATCCTTGTGATTTCTGTTTCTCCGATAAGCTAATATAGGTTTTTGAATAATTTCTTGGTCTTCATTAGTATTTAGAATGTTCCAAATTTTAGTCCAACACCTTTTTAACTTTAAAGTTCAAAGGTGAATGGTTTATGACACAAACCAAGTTGTTCTTTTTGGGGTGAATAGTGCCTACCAAGAGGGCATCACGGTTGTAATAGCGCGTCCTTTTGTAGGCTGTCCTAATGAGGCGTTTAGGGTATCCCCTCTGTAATAGTCTATGTTTCAGTTCCTCTCCATTTTTGTCATAGTCTTCAATGTTTGAACAATTGCATCTAATCCTTAAAAATTCTCCAAAAGGAATAGAGTCTTTTTGACAGTTGGGATGATAGCTGTCGTGTAATAGAATCGTATTCTTGGCTGTAGACTTACGAAAAAAGTTTACCTGGATTTCTCCTGCTTCGCCACTGATAACTATATCCAAGAATTCCACTGACCTTGTACTTTGATGGCATGTAAATCTCAGATTTTCGTCACTGGCATTGAGCCATTCAATGAACATAAGAAGAGTAGTTTCATCTCCTTGCCAGATGAAAAAAATATCGTCAATAAACCTATGCCACCTGTGGACATTCTTATAAAATGGGGCCATTTCGTTGAAGACATGTTTCAATTCTCCCATATATATATTAGCCACACTTGGAGCGCAAGATGCCCCCATGCTAGTCTCCTTGACTTGGTGATACAGCTTGCATTTGAAATCGAAGTAATTATTTTTTAGCACAATTTCTAAGCATTCCAATATGAATGCATCAGGCCTGTCACCAGGCATTCTGCCTAGGAGGGTAGCTTCTGCCTCTATGGCCTGTTGTTGAGGTATATTTGCATATAATGCTTCGATGTCTAATGTCACCAAGATTTCACGATCAGGGTCATACGGCGCATGTTCTTATTTGCTAATGATAACTCCTGTATCTCTAATGTATGACTGATACTTAGTGGTGAGTGGGCACAGGAATGTATCTATATATTTAGACAGTGGTTCTGTGGAAGAATTGATAGAGGATACTATCGGCCGCAATGGAGGGTCACTTATGTTTTTATGTGTTTTCGGTACTTCATACATTGCTGGCATAACAGGATTAAGTTTATTTAAAATCTGACACTCTGGATGCTGCACTGACAACCTGGGAGAATGGACTCCGTAGGCTGCAGGTGTGTCCTGCTCATGCAGGGGCACCCTCTCACTTAGAGCCAAGCACCCTACCTTCAGGATTGCAAAGGCCTGCTATAGGGGTTTATAGGTTTTAAGTGCAGTGACCCTTAGATATAGTAAACCTATATCTTAAGTAAGTGGTGCATGCACCAACTTACACAGGCTGCAATGGCAGTCCTGTAGTTCCATTTTGCATGGCCTCTTATGGGTGGCATAATACATGCTTCAGCCCATAGGAGGCCTCTGGGGTACCTATGCCCTGGGTACATGTGTACCATATTCTAGGGACTGACAAGGATACCCCAGTATCCAATCTGGAGTGTACCTAAGTACATAACACAACAGTTTAGGGAGAAAGCAGATAGACTTGGGGCCTGATTAGCAGGATTCTAGTCAGACTAGTCAAAAACAGCGTTATATCAAGCAAAAAGTGCTGGTAACCATAAGAAGCAGATCCTACTTTCCTACAGACGCATTATTATTATTTTTTTTTTTTAGGCACGGGGAGATTAAAGGCCTGATTTAGATCCTGGCAGATGGGTTACTCTGTCACAACGTTGATGGATATCCCATCCGCTGATATGTAAATCCCGTTATATCCTATGGGATTTATCTTTCAGCGGATGGATGGATCGCCATTGTGAAGGAGTGACCGGTCCACCAAGAACTAAATCAAGCATAAGTGATTTGCCCAGAATCACAGGATGCTGAGCCAACCCGGACACTCCAACCTGGGGCCAGATGTATGAAAATTAGGAATTGCACTTCTTGCCGAATTGCAATTAAGAAATCTCAGTTCCTAATGTACTATGGAGCCTGATGTGCCAACATTAGAAATACTGATATCCTAATTGCGATTTGGAGATAATCACAAATAGGAAATCAGTATTCGGAATGTACAAAACCTTCTATTTCTCAGTAGCGATTTCTAGTAGGTCACAAATCGAACTATCTTGGGAATATTAATGAGGTAGATTAGGAATCAACACCATCACAGGGATGGTGGCCTGCTTGGGTCAGCAGACCACCATGTCTGTGATTGATCTCTATGTCTGGCATTAGCCAAGACCTTTTGAGTTTACTAAAATAATATGTATTCTATACTTACTTAGAGGGGCTTTCAGGCACATCTCTTAACCTATTGGTCTGTTGTTGTGTCATTCCCATTTTGCACCCTCCCATTACAGTATACAGCATGAGGAAATGGGTCAGCCTCGTTTGAGTGACTGCATTCTGTACTTGCACAATGAGCACATTAAAAAACAAAGTAGTTTAGTTCACTTTAGTGCCAGCATTGCTTTCTGGGATAGTAGGGCTCATTTAAAGTGAGCACAGGGCACATTTCAGCTTTATCAGTTCGTGTCTCCTTCCAATTCGGTAGTAAGTTTCTTTTGAAGTGAACTTCTGCTATTTCATAACATACCATATTGTGTCCCAGGACTGTTTTTCACCAATGGGTCTTTAATTCAGTTTTACTAGAATGAAAACCAAACTTTATTGTGTTTTATTTGCTGCACACTTATAACAGTATTATTTAAACAAAGGTGGGATGTAAATTGTGTTTTAGTATCAAATATATTATCCTGTCAACCAGTCACGGCTCCTAGTGAGAGTGCTGCGGGCTGGTGGGGCGGGTGGGGGAGGGGCAGGGTGGGACATAGTAAACTTTGGCATATGGCCGACCGGAGTGAAGTACATGAATAAATAAATAAAACGAATTACATTGCGCGCTGCAACGCAAATGGCAGCCTGTTCCAATTTATGCGCAGTCTGCGCTTGAGGCACTTCTTTGAAAACATCATCACTGACTGCAGTACAGAAGACCAAGATCAATTATGTGGTTTACGCATTAAGAGTACTTATATGGCTCAAGTTAGCCACAAGAGCCTTGACACCTTTGAGAACCTCATCAAGCAGGACATCCGCAGACTGAGTTACAAACGCGAGTCGAAACATCGCAAACTTTCCAACAAAGAATTTGCCATTTTGAAAAGAATAGTTACCTATAAGGGTAGACCCAAATAACGTGACTGGGACCTGGGTATAGAACAGTACATTGGAACGATGGTCCCAGTATGCAAAAAATTGCACATGAAAGAACCAAAAAGTTACATAAAATTTCAAAAGAAAGATGAAAGAACCGTGGTATGTCCCCTTCACAGACCGAGACATTTCCTGAGCAGCGAGACGATTGATAACGGAGCTACTTCTTCCCGACTTAGTGAATACATGAGAATTGAACACATTCAGAGGCCCAGCTGATTAATACGGAATGGCCTTTTATCACTCATTCAGGGATCATTATCCTCTCAAGCGATTGTTCTCGCTCACCAGTCTGGAGCCTACGCGCCCACAGTCTCTACTTCAGGCCTAATTCACAGGCTACTCATGGTAACCAAGCCCCCAACCCCCCCAACACTGCTGTCCTGAGGAAGACCCCGACGTAGGGGACACAATAACCTACTACTCTCTAGGGGTCGAAACGTCGACATCTACTATACTAGCCAGTTTGACCAACAGCAATTTATTACTGTACTTCTGTTTTAAACTATGGCTATCTAACGCTTGGATATATTGTGAAATACTTGGCTTTGAATACGAGCCCTCTTGTTTTGTAAATAATAAATTGTATGAATCGCACTTTGTTTCATTCACTCCCTCATCCTCACCTTAATCACAATATCCTCACCTTTTCCCTTTCTCCTCCTGGGGCACTGTTTTAAAAGCTCTGTTAGCAAATGTTATGAACTATTGTTTGTTCAGTGTGATGAAACAACACTGTACATTAAGCATACCATAGTTCTTTCATCTTTCTTTTGAAATTGTATGTAACTTTTGGTTCTTTCATGTGCACTTATTTGCTTACCGGGACCATCGTTCCAATGTACTATTTTGAAAGGAATAGCAGATAACTCAGACATTACATGCCAAACCGCGGACTATGAAGGCGCCCTTGTCATAATGAATACAAGTTTTTATCGTGAACAAGTGAACATACATCTTTCAGATTGTGACACCTATCGTACTATTGAGTACAATCCAATGGAACAATTCACAGTGATTCTCAAGAACTTGGTGAAGAAGGCAATGGATGAAGGTGTTATCAATGAGAAAACAACTAAATACTTAATTCAATCCAATCCGAAGACACCCACCTCAGACATGCTACCGAAAGTGCAAAAAGACATATTACATCCTCCTTTTAGACCGATTGTTTCAACCAAGGGCAGTCTTCATGAACCGGTGGGAAAGCCCACTGACAGATACTTACAACCTTTCGTGATAGAGATGAACACCTACGTGAGAGACACCACAGATTTTCTTTCCAAAATTAACACTGTGGAATTTTCCAGTGAAGATGAGGTTTGGTTGTGTAGTATCGATGTTAAATCCTTGTACACATTGATCCCAAATGATCTAGGGTTGGACTAAGCTTGAACCGGATTTTCAACTATTTCTAATAGAGTTACTGCATTTCACTCTATATCAGAGCTACTTCAAGTGGGAGGATCAATACTATCTTCAGGTCTCCGGAACTTCAATGGGTAATTGTGCCGCCCCTTCGTATGCCAATATGTTCATGAATAAATTTGAAGAGAACAACATAATGAATATCACCACATGGAAGAATCACGCCACTGTTTTCTTAGGTACATTGACGATATATTCGTAATATGGAAACGTTTATTGGAAGCTCTGAATAACTTGAACAACACCAACAACAGGATCCAGATCACCTACGAATATGATGCTCATTCCATAGCCTTTTTTAGACGTACTCATCAACAGATCTGGGAAATCCCTTGAAACCAACATTTTCAGAAAAATCACTGACAGAAACAATCGTTTGCACTATTAGAGCTTTCACCAGATACCACTCAAAATCATCTACCATATTCTCAATTACTGAGGGTCAACAGAATCGTATCAAACCCCATGAAATACGACCAACAAGCTGTTGAAATGCTCCAGAGATTCCAACAAAGAGGCTATCCTCAAAATGTGTTTGACCAAGCAATTGAAAGAAACAGGGTAGACCTGCTCACTACAACGCCTGGAAGAAAATCCCAGCGTGCAGTAGTTGTGTCCAAATTTTTCACTTTGAGTCACCTCTACAAAAAATCTATTAAGAATCATTGGCCAATTCTAGCACTGGAGCCAGATTTTAAAGGTATCTTTCAGGAACCTCCGATTTTTGCATACAACCGGGGTAAAAACATTAAAGAACTTATCACCAACAAAACCTCATCAATCACATCCACAACATTCAAGCGAAATGTACCATGCCATAACTGCAGTAACTGCAACAACATCATCAAGGGTTCAACTATCACACACCCCATGAAGGGCACCAAAATCAAACTTAAAGTGGACGCAAACTGTGACACCAAAAATGTCATTTACATTCTGAAATGCCCATGTGGTTTGGTATATACCGGGAAAACAGAAAGAAAAATCAAAACCCGATCTGGGTATAGAACATAAGAGCAATATTCGTACTGGGAACATCAAATCAGTCATTGCTGTTCATTTCAAGGAAAATCATCATTACATAAGCCAATTACAGTTTGCAGTGTTGGAAATAGTGGAGAAACGGGAAGGCAGAAACAATTACAACTTTCTTTTACAGAGAGAGACCTATCGGATTAAATACCTGGACTCTATGAAACCTAAGGGTCTCAACAACCGAATTGAGTTTTCATGTTACCTATAGACTGATTTTGCTTAGTTATGTCACTTTCCAGTGACCTTTTATTGTCTGATGTTTTCCCCTATGAATTCTTACACATCAGCCTGATGTATTTTGAGACACCATAGGTCCCTATTAGCGGTCATCACCTTTTCACATTACGCACATTTTTTATTACTGTCTGCATATTGTTGGTGTGCCCTTTTCAGATACACACCGTTTTATAGATCCTCCTTGGCTTCCACTTTTTCATGGGTCACATCATTCTTCATTGACATTTTATACAACGAGCAGCCACCTTTTCATCAGTCACCTTTATTTATATTGCCCCATTCACACTCACCTATACCTTCCACACACCATGTTGCCAATTGTATCTATTGTATCTATTGTATCTATGGCTTAACATGATTCCTAACATAGTTTTTCTGGACAGTATCCAGATTTAAGACACACACAGGCATTTTAGATACATATGTTGTGGTTTTATACTGTGGACCGTTGCGTTCTGTTAACCATCTTTCTCACACCCAGATGTACTAATTTATATCTGTTTATGATATACCTGCTGATTTTTGTACTGAGAATTGTTTAATCATTATTTCTCTGTATATGTGTTCATCAAATTAGCATTTACCCTTTGCATGTTATATAATTACTCGCACTATCGCACATTCCAAGATGGCACTTGAGGTTTTAGGCTCAGTAGCCGGTTTCTTGCTTTAATCCTTTTTCCATGCTTATCACATCGATCACCGATATTTCATAGACACCATTCACGCGGGGTCAAGCTACACATCAGCTTTCATTAACGCCACCACTGATCACCCGATATTGCTGATAAAATTGAGCTAGAGTATTTTCGTCGTTTGCCCAGATTCCTACGTGCATTCATGATATGAACTTCGTTCACACATTTCGTTTCTAACTGCTCACACACCTCGCTTATAAACACACGTTACCAGCTAGTTTTTGGCATGGACTGTTGAGATACCTCATCTCTACATACACGCGTATTCCACACGCGTACTGCATGTTTATTACAACAAAGGCACATCAATTTTCTTCCCATCGTGCACACGCCATTATTTCACAAAAGGTTAGCATGCTGCCAACAAATCCCTCGTCGTTTTCAACCCTCACTGTTTCAGATCCTATTATGATTTCTTTCCTTTCCTTCTACCAGCATCATTCACTCGTTGTTTAACCGCATGATTAATGCACGCTCGTCACTTTTAATTTAAAGGTAATCGCTATATTGATTCTTAAGACACCAGGTGTATTGATGCAGGGACAACCTATCCCTGTCTTTGTTTGGTGACCATTAAGGCATTTTACTCTTATTGCTTTCACAGATACTTCCCCTGACAAAGGGCGACCTGCCCGAAATGCATACAGAGATATGTATATGTGGATGTACTGATTCAATAAGAATCAATTGATTTAAAGCATCAACAAGTTCACATGAATGAATAAAGAATTATAAATATGAACCGTTGAAAGACTTTGTTGGAAAACTTTTGTTAAGTGAATTTTATCCTGCCTCATGCAGGATTTTCAGCTGTGCCCAGGGGGATGTCGCTGAGTTAAGCGCCACTACCACATTTGTATTCTCTATTACGCCCCTGTCAGAGGGTGATACCCCAGGAGCACCCTACAACCACACAGCCCAAGTACAGGTTTTCGGAGTGCGTGTTCCAACCATACTGATTTCTATTTCTTTTTCCCATCCTTTCCCTTTTCTTTCCTTTTTTCTTTCTGTCTTTTGTTGTTTATTTTCTTCATTGCTTTTTCTTTCTTTCCTTCATCCTTCATTGTTCTTTTCTTCTTTCCTTTGTTTTTCTTGCTTTCTCCTTTTTCTTTTTTGCCTACTTTCCTGTTTTCCCTTTCTTTCTTTCTTTCTTTCTGTCTTTCTTTCTCTCTCTTTCCTTTTTATTTACTTATGCACCTTTTCATACTTCTCATCTTTAGTTTTTTCCTTCCTTTTTTCTATCATTCTTTATTTTGCTTTCTATCTTGCCACATCTTTCTTTCTTTTTTGCCTTCTTTCTTTTCCCTTTTCTTATTTTTTCCTTTTTGCCTTAATTTATTTGCTCTTTTTATTACCTTCTTTCCTTGTTTCTTTCTGTTTTGCCTCCTTCTTTACATTTTTTTCCTTCTTTATTTTGTATTTTTTTCCTTCTTTCATTGTTTTCATTCCATCTTTCTTTTTTCTTTCTTTCTTTTCTTCTTTCTTTCTTTTTGCCTTCATTCTTCCTTCCTTTCCTTCTTTCTTTCCATCTTTTTTTGCGTTCTTTCCTTCTGTCTTTCTTTTTTGCCCGCTTTCCTTACTTAATTTCTTTCTTTTTTGTCTTCTGATATACTTTCTCTCATTCTTTTCTTGCTTTTTTCATTCTTCCCTTTTCTTTCTTTTTTTCTTTCCATCTTTTGTTTTTTCTTTTCTTCATTGCTTTTTCTTTCTTTCCTTCATTCCTCCCCTGTTCTTTTCTTGTCCCTTTCTTTCTTTCATTTCTTCTTTCTTTCTTTTTTCTAACTTTCTCCTTTCTCTATCATTCTTTTTTACCTACTTTTTTCATTCTTGCCTTTTTAACTTTTTTCTTTCCTTCTGTTTCTCTTTAGCTCTTGCAGTCTTTAGCTTTTTTCCTTCCTTCTTTCCTTCAGTCTTTCTTTTGCTTTCTTTTCTTCATACTTTCTTATCACCTTCTTTCTTTCTTTTTTGCCTTTTTTCTTTTCTTCTTTTTTCATTTTTGCCTTCATCTATTTGTTCTTACTTATTGCCTTCCTTCCTCCTTTCTTTCTGTTTTGCCTTCTTCCTTTCATTTCTTTCCTTCTCTATTTTTAATTTCTTTCTTTTTTGCTTCTTTCCTTTTTCATTCTACTTTCCTACTTTTTGCCTCACTCTTTTTTCTTTCTTTCTTTCTTTCCTTCTTTTATTCTTTTTTCTTTCTTTCTTTCTTTTTTACTTCATTCTTCCTTCCTTTCCCTCTTTCATTCCATCATTCTTTTTTTCCTTCATTCCTTTTTTTCTTTATTTATTTTTTGCTCTCTTTCCTTCCTTCCTTCTTTCTTTTTTCTTCTTTCTTTCTTTCCTTCTTTCTTTTTTCTTTCCTTCTTTTTTCCTATCTTTGTTATGTATGGAAAACATAGTTATTCATAGGGGTTTTCTGCCAAACTTCAACCATTAGTCTGTGATTGAGTCATTCACATTTTTCTCCCACCCCCTCCAACATGCATCGAGGATCAATGTTAGCCCACATCAGCCATTAACTGAGTTTAATATGAATTATAGCATGCTGCGCTTTCACAAGGGACACATCCATACACAAGGTAGTTCCCTTTAATGCCAGGTGTTCATGTTAATGTGTACTTTTTTGAGATCAGATAAACACTTTTGCCTGTAGTCAATGTTTTTCTTTAGATTTAACGAGGGCCTACAAACTTCCTGAAAGCAATCTTTTTGTTTCTTTCCAAATGCAGCCTAATTGCTTTAAAGGAAAATGGGATGCATTTCAAATAAGAAAATTAAACATTTAAGTTTCATTTTTTAACCTTCTCAAAGGGGAAGGGGTCCTCAGAGGGACCTTTCCCATTTGCAAATGGGTTGCCACCACTTTTAAATTGGAGATGAAGTATTACTGTATTGTGGCTCGTATTCAATAGCAAAGCAGTCATACATACCATACCAATTTAGTATTTGGAAGGAACGCCCTAAACCCACCCCTTCCAAATATGTATCGCACACACCAATTACAATTTGGTAACGTGTTACAGAATCACAATTTGTGCTTTTGTACATTTAAAAAAGCATTTTGCGGTCAGAAGCAGCTCGATTCTGTGAATCAGGCTGTCTCGGACTGCAAAAATGCTTTGTACATATGGTCCTAAAGACTTAGGGCCTGATTTAAACCATGGCGGAACTACCACCATCACTCTGTGGCAGAGTACACAAGTACTCTGTTAAGCTGAAGAAATCCGGTATGCCCTATTTAGATGTATGCTGGCTGACTCTCCGTCTGCATCAACAGAGTGTTTACAGTTGCGTATGCGGCGCACTGCTGCTAACGTGGCAGACTCCTCTTCTGGCAAATAGTACTCCTTCTCCATTAGGAAAGTGGGGTTGCGCCGGGCTTATTTAGATTTCACAGTTGTGCAGGTGGTGCTCTAGCAGCAGTTTGCTAAGTGATTCCCTCGCAGGACGCGGTCAACATTGGGCTATTCCTGTAGCTTTTAGATGGATGCTAGCATCAAACACCTGATGTGATTTGGCTAATTGTTTTCACCTGCCTACCACACTATAAAACGCACTCCATTTGAGAACATGATCTTTTTCCATTCCAACACACAGACCCTTGTACCTGAGCACGTTTTCACTGAAGTCAAGTTTTTTTGTCTTTTGTTGCTATCCGTTTCTAGTTCATTTACTCCTTTGCCTTTATTATCGTCTGAGTTAGTTAATTCATTTAAGTGTATCATCTTTATTATCCCAGAATGGCAGAAAAGAAAAATCCCCATTTTACTGATGGAGAATTGTCAGTTACGGTAGATGAAATTACAGTAGAGCCACAATTGTTTTGAGCTCAAGCCCAAGATACAACCAAATCTCAGTAAAGGAAAATGTGGCCAGAATAGTTGACGGAGTGAATGCTGTAGCAAGCAACTGGTGCACACAGGAGGAAATTAGGAAGAGATGGAAAAACCTGCGGGGAGAGGGCATTTCCTGGCTTCCTAGCATCACCTTAATGACCACAGGACTGGTAGTGGCTCTCCCAGTCCCCCATTATAACTCTTTTCCTGGGAGGAGAAGGTCTTGCAGATCCTACATCCTGAAGGAATCCCTGGTGGACTGAAGAGTGGTAAGTAATACTGTGCAATGTGCCACTAAACCTAAATGGCCTGTTTGCTTTGAAGTTAGCTGTTGCTAATGTGTTTGTAAATTTCTTTACATACAAACCTAAATATATCAACAGCATCTTGTTTGGCTTGTTTGTTTGAATGTATTGTGTTGTAGGTAAGATAACAGGTTTCAATCTCCATTACATTTCACATGATGTTGTTCCTCTTGTAAGTGTTTGTACACCAAATAACAAATAACATAAATGTGTTTCTTAAAGTAAATGGCTGTACTCTTTTTACTGCAGCTTGCACTGCGTATTTAGAAGTTACAATTTTGCAAGTGTTGTGAATGTATCATTAAAATAGCTACAACTGCCATGATGCCTTGTTTCTGTTTTGTGAACATCATATTGCAATAGAAATGTGCTTATTCTCCACTATCAATAATTTTTTCACATATGGCAAATTGTCATTTATTGATCTATCTCTGTTCAATGCTCTTTTTTGAAAATTGTTTGTGTTGAAGGTTTGCATGTTGTATTTTTCTTGCAATGTGATTGCATTGATGTCTTTAATTGCACACATCCAAGTTTGTTGAGCTGAAAGTTTTAAGGTAGGTACATTTGTATGCTGAATATAAGTGTTTTGTATGTGAAAAATTTACTGTGCACTGTTAATATGATGACTAATGTTAAAAGTCCTTCTAAGTTGCGTTAATGTCTGTTTTTTTAGCCAGTAGGGCCTTGGAATGGTTAATTTCACATTTTTCCTCTCTAATGTGTTGTGTTGAATGGTTGGTATATTTCATGCATAGTTAGTTAATTAATTAATTTTTACATTTCACAACATCTTCCCAGCTGTATATTTGAAGTTATTTTGTATGAAATTTAAACTCTTAGCGGAAATAGTTACAATGCCACTGAAAGGTATAATCATGATATTGTTTTCTTTTTCCCTTTTAGGTTGCTACATTTTGTGCTTAAAACTCATTGTATGTGTAATCCACACTTTTACAATGTATCATTTTTTTCACAATTATAATAGGTCCAACAGCCAGAGCATGTGGCAAACATCTGGCACTCAGGAAGCCTCCACTCCAGCCCAGGATCAAGCCTTTTCGGATGACTCCCCTCCTGAAAGTCTAGATGAAGAGGAGCTGCCTGGTCCAAATGGTCTTCTTGGGCAGGCGTCTCCAGTGAATATCACTAGGCCCACACCAACACCTCCCACCTCAAATGTTACAACAGCTCAGCTCATGGATACATACACTTCCTGTATCGAAACCAACACCATGTCTGTCTTGTGCCCCCCAGTCCTGGTTGCTGTTTAGACACCACTACCTACAGTTTAGCTATGAAGCAGTGGGATGGCGCATACGGGGTCAAGGCCACAGGGTAGTGGGGGTCGGGGTCGTGCAAGAGAACCTGTGGGCCAGCAAAGTGAGGCCATTGGGTTAACTGTCAGCCAGGCCACCATCAATCAAGTCTTGGGATTCCTGCATCAGTCCCAAGACATTATGGGCCAGGTCCTTGCAGAGCTCTAGGAGATTAGGCAGTTGCAGAGGGAGCTCAATACTCAGATGGAAAATCACAACTCCAATATGGCCTCCCTGATTGGTGTGTTGCAAGATATATTCAACCATATTTGAAGGGCCTTTCTAGCGCCAATACCCCTCTCTGTGGTCCAACAACATCTGGGTCATCTACATCTACCTCATCCACAGAAAGGGAGGCCCTCCACATAGGATCACTGACAAAATATCAAAACCAAAAATATTGTGATACATAAATATCGTGTCAAAAATATCGATCACAAAAATAATGTTTTCTATACATATAATGGTAAGTACAAAAATAACAAAAGAAAATATTGTTTTACACTGATATTGGACAAATATATAAATTAATATAATTCTTTAATATATGTATGGTTAAAACAGTAAAAAGTAAATGTTTTAACTTATAACAGAAATATATTGTAAATTAAATATGTTTAAGTAATACTTGCTCATATATATATAAATCCAAGCTTATTTAAATAAACACACATGCATATATGAATGTGTGTATATTTATATACACATATATAATATAAAGCTATTTAAAAATATAATAATTATAATCTATATTATAATTTCCATTTTTTTAAAAATATACTAATATAAAAACAATATATATATATATTTTGTACATACACATGTTCAAATAATTAATAAATGTAACAAATAAACTGCAAAAAAATTCAAATATTTTCAGTTTAATTATCCATAAAACAGTAAATAATTTATAAAAATCAATTTTACTAAAATATGTTACGGCAGTTGTGCCATAACGCGTAGCAAGAAGACGAATAAAACCCTAGCCGGATGGCTAAAAGCATCTCCTGTGTCGGTGTCCGATTTTATGGAAGTCGGGTTTGGTTGTGATATATATATATATATATATATATATTCACTGAAAAAACCATAGGTTTCAGGGACGTTATAGTTAGCTGGACTTTTCACTCGTACAAAACCATTGAAATTCCCCCGTTATAGTTAGTTCAGCTAACTATAACTCGCGCGCCTGCAATGCACTGCTGATGACATCACATATTACATCACTCATGACATGGTCAGTGACATCACTCATGACATCACTGATGACATCTCAAATGACATCACTCATGACATCATCCTTGTGATAGAGTGGCAGACCTCGTCTCCCCCTAATATAACCTTTGATACACACATTCAAAAATAGAAACTAGGGTCAAACTAGCCCACTAGGTACCTCCAATAAGCGCCACAGAGCTGCGTTGCATCGAGGTGTAAAAAGGGGCGTGGCCTCAGAACACCTGTCTGCAACACAGCTCCCTGGCGCATACTGGAGATACATGTTGGGCCAGTTGGCCCTCAGGGACCCTCAGTATTGAAGGGGAATTAATTCCCCAACTTACAACTGGCCAGGGGGCGCGTTTGCAGAGTGCTGCAAGGAGGGGGCGTGGCCTCCGGCGCGATGCCGGTCTTTTATTTATTTTATTTTTTTAAGAAGGAGGACTGTGTGGCCCCCTTCTTTTTCTAATTTACGGGCCCTGGGGACCCCATCCCCCAGTGCCTGCACCCCAATTTTTTTTGTCGAAAAAAATTAATTTGGCCCTCCCAAGGCCTTAATTGGCCCCGGGGACCCCAACCCCCAGGTCATGGCCTTTTTTTTTTATTCTTTAGGAGGGGCTGCGTTGCCCCCCTCCTCAGGCCACTTATGGCCCCGGGGACCCCATCCCCCGGGGCCGGCCTTTGTTTTTTATTATTTAAAAAAAATATATATTTATAGAAACACCTAGGACATGCTGGACAAACCGTACGTACCTATCACCATGACGATTTGCGTGATATTCATTAAAAGGCGACTATGCATAGAATGAATCCACATGGAATGTAGCTAGTGAAGCTCTGACGTGTCTGACGCCCTACCGTGCCTAATCCTGGCGCCCCAGCCGGTGGGTACTCTCCAAGTAGACACCCTTGTCATTTATTTATACAAACATGGGTAGCTATTGATGGGCACATTTAATATACACGCACACCAAGCCATTCAAAGGGGATTCGACAAAAATTCGACCAAACTATGCAAGAAACCCCCCTCACGGTTAATAAAATACACATCCATCGGCGGATGTGTAATACTTTTTATTTTACTCTCTGGAAAGGAGACGAACCTCACTTGAGAGTCACAGGGTGCTCCTGGCTGAGCCCAATGCTGTGTTACACCCACCAGTGCCCGCCGAGTGCCTCACACCTCTGTGTTGTATTCCACCAGCTAGTGCGTATGCTATGACACTCTCTAGCCCATGTGCACTGTAACACCACCCCGTGAATATGTCATGCCACACTTGCCTTCACACGGGTTATATTGCCCCATCTAACGTGCCTTCCTCGATGCCTATGTTATAACGCACAGCGCTATGCCATACATATTACAATCTGGGATACATATCTTTGTCACAGTGCATATGCAACGTTACACTCCCCAGCACATATTTTATATTACAACTTTAGAGACTAGTTGGGTTACACAACACTGCCCTGTGCATATTACACTCCAAGGCGCATATCACATAGCACGTGCTAGTGCCTGTGCTATCTCGCGCTCTCCAATGAATCTGTCATTGCGCACAATGTATTGCATATTATATTTCACGCCCCGGTTCATCTTATATCACACCTTTTGGTGCATAGTTTATACCATATACTATATCCAGTTTTCATTTTCAATTGTGCTCTCAGGACTATGTTCTATATAACACTGCGTCCACCTATCCTTTTCACGGGCATTACATTTTGCGATGGGGGTAGAGGGTCAGGGGGTGTTTCTGCCAAGTGAGCCCGGAGTCACAGTCACAAACGTCCTCTTCTTCCTGAATAAAAGTGAGATTATGCTGCATACTTGTTCATATTTTAAGTAGTTCGCACAGACACACATTTTAAAAACAATAAAGTTCCTAATACCCACCTTCTCTGAACAGTTAGCTTGCTGCCCCATCCACCTCCTCCCTATCTTCTGTTGTCTGAATCCATGGACTAGCCTCCTCCCTCCTGCCATGCATGGTCTGATGTGCTGCCACTGCCCTCCATTTAGCATGATATACCAGTCCACTCCTCCTGCCCTCCATTGCCCAATTCTATGGCCCATCATTGACCTCCTGCTTAGCCTCTGTGCTTAGCTTTCTGCCCCTATTCTCCTTCCCCCTGCCCTCTGATGTCTTTGTGCATGCCCCTGCTCCATCCTTTTTGCCCACCATGTTCCATGGACCTGCCACTCCTATCTATTCTGAGTGTTCTGTTGAGCTGCCACTCCCCTCCCACCTGCCTAGCATTGTCAGATGACTGTAACCTGTCTCTGCCACCTCCACCCTACCTGTCCACATGCCATGCCCATATCCCCTTCCTCCTGTCCTCCATGGTCCATTTTACTGCCACACCCTTCTGCCCTCCCTGGTCTGTTGTGCTGCAACTACTCCTCCTGCCTGCCCCGCGCGGTCTGTTGTGAGGCCCCTTCCCCTGAACTCTCTTGTCTGTGCCCAGGTCCTGACCCTCCCTTCTATCCTCCATGGTCCTTTGTGCATGCCCCTGCACCCTCCTTCTTGCCCATCATAGCCATTGTGCTGCCACTAACCCTCCCGCTTGCCATGCATGGTATTCTGTGCTGCCATGGCCCCTCCCACCTTCCCTGTGTGGTCAGCTAGCTGCCCCTGACCCCCTCCCACCTTCCCTCCATGGTCTGTGTTTATGCCATCATAGTCTCATTGTTGCTCTCCATGGTGTCTCTTGTTTCTAGTGCCCATCCTGCCTGACCTCCATGGCCATCTTGCTGCTCCTGCCCTGCCCCCTTACCCCCAGCCCTCTGTTTCCATGTGCAGACCCCTATTCCCTCCCTCCTGACTTGTCTATTCCATTGTAATGCCCCTGATCCGTCCCTCCTGCCCTTTATAGTCTGTTATGCTGCAGCTTTCTCTCCTGTCTGTCCATTATGGTCAGCTAGCTACCATTGCCTCTTTCCCCTCTGTTCTCTGTTGTCCATGTGCATGGTCCTGTCCCCTCCCTATTGCTTTCTATGAATTGTTGTGCTGCACTCCCGTCCCGCATGTGCTGTGTGGTGGAAGAGTTGAATGAATATTTAACATATCTTAATGATAATCAATACAATGTTAAATTTACAATGGCATTTGGTAAAGACAGTATCAACTTCCTGGACATAAAATTGTAGCGATGATGACACTTACCTTGACAATATCTCGGAATCCCAAACTAGATTCCTACAGAGGGGATATACTAGAGAAGTTGTGGATAAAGCCATCGAGAAAGTAAAATGTCGCACTAGAGAAGACACTTTGCAACCATCTTACAAAAGGGATACGCCTAATGCAAACCCAGTTAGGTTTATTACACAGTACAATGCAAATAGTTCTAAGGTCTTTAACATTTTAAAGAAAATCTGGAGTATACTTGGAGAAGTACCATCCCTAAAAAGTTGCCTTACTAATTTTCCGTCTGTAACATATAGAAGAGGTAGATCATTGCGGAACTTCCTATGTCCCAGCTATGTTACCAATCCAAGGGAAACGTGGTTGCCAACTAAACCCAAAGGTTTTTTCACCTGTGGAACGTGTAATATGTGCCCACATGGGAAAAATAAATCTTTTAATTTCTGCTATAATACTTGTGTTAAGTATGATATAATGCATTTTATCAATTGCAATACCACTCATGTTATCTACGTAATAGGCTGTAATTGTGACATCATTTACGTAGGGAGTACAATCCGCCCCTTAAAAATTCGAATACAGGAGCACCGTAGGGCTATTGTAAACAAAGATCGGAGATATCCCTTGAGTGAACACTACAGACTTGCACATGTAAACAATGATACATTCTGGTTTCATGGAATAGACCATGTCCCTATTAACAACAGAGGGGGCAATAGGGAACTTCTGGTCAGACAAAAGGAGGCAAAGTGGATATGCAGACTTAGGGCGACTGACGCAGGTCACAATACTGATAAGGAATTGCATTACTTCCTAGGTTAGTGTTGTTCTCCTAACTGATTATGAAGCAATTTGGTTGCTTTATATCTAAATGATATTGTCTGAATGGAACTAATAAGGCTTTGTGTGTATTGTACAATTCTGTGACTATCTCTGATGCATACTTTCCATGACCTTATGTTTATGCATTACAGACAAATGTGTAGTACACATACTGATAAATGAAATATGGTTGTTTGTTTGTCTTCTCCATGTCCTTCTTTTCTGCCCCATTTCTATTTTCATTTTGTCCTTTTTTCATTCATTCATCTTTTCTTTCTATTTTTTCTTTTTTATTTCTACATATGGTCTTTCTTAAACTTTTCTTGTGGTTCATATTTGTGTCAACGGATAATTCCTTGCTTTATGTAAATACCACTCCAAGATGGCCGCATGGTTTGCTTTGATATACCATTTTTGCTGCATTTTCTGCATTAATTGCGCTATTATAATCTTTATGCACTTCCTCTACAATTAACATTAGAGGTTATGAGTATTATGCCTTTTATTTCCCTCACATGACATTGATGTGTTATTATTATGAGGGATTATGTTAGACTGCTATATGACTTCTGACAAAGTAAGTACATTCCAAGATGGCGGCGTCATTAGCTATTGTCGCTTTGTTCGTTTACCATGTTTATGTCACCTCTGCTGGATTACGCAGGGCAACGTTTGGCCGGTATATTTAAACCGACCTCAACATGTGGGTCTGTTTGCTGTGTTGCTCTCTTGCCGGTTATCATGCCGTCGGATTTCTTCTGAACACTAGGGTGAGTCCTTTCGCACGGGTCCGCTTTGTGGTAACGCAGGGGGGGGCTCTTGAATTATACACCTTTTTGACTTTTGATTATGACAAGTCGGTTTCCGTCTTTGTCGTTTTCATTTGCAAATATTCACGCTGTTCTTTTGAAACTTTTGTTGATGGGCGAACAGCGGTTTCTATTACCTTTGCGTGTTATATGTGTTTTTGATGTGCCTTTTATAATATTTGCGCTGTATGATGCCTGTCATATTATGTTAATGTGACTGCTTTTGAAACAAGGGCTTTGGGGATTGTCCCTTTTTATTCTCCTCACGTAACGGTTTCCTCATATTTTGGAGGTTGTAAATATATTTGTACGGGTGTTTTCGTTACATACGGACCCCCCGCTTGGCACCGACTCATGTAGAGGTTCCCACTTGGGATATGGTTCAGGCTTACTCTAATGAGGACCTTTCTCATTTTTGATAATTTGACATGGCCTTTAAGCATGTAACAATCAAACACTGCCCATACGTTTAATGGGTACTTCCTGCCTCTTATTGACAAAGCTTTCTTCTGCAATGCCTCTTAGGTGTATTTCTGTGTTTTAATGCACATTCATTTTCACTTTTTGAATCGATAAATATGGTGTCTTACTCCATGAATTTTAATATGTATCACATTGATAAAGTTTCTTATCAACATTGCATCTTTGGTGCATATATGTGTTAATATGCACATTCACTTTTACCTTTTGAAGCGATAAATTTGATGCTTTAAATTATGAATGTTAATATGTATTACATTGATGTATAACATGTGGTGAGACTATATATCTTTTTCTTTGGTCATTTTTTAGAATAATTGGTCCAACAATGGATTCCCTATCACTTTGAGTGAACATTGTATACAACACGCGACTTAATATTAACAAGAGATTTTGCGTTCACTTTTAAATTTGCGGGTGAGTGTACTTTTTGGTGACCTCAGATTTTTACTCATATATTTTGGTCATGTATATATACTTTTTAACTCATGATGCAATTGGTGTCTTGTGTGCCCATTATATTATTGGGCTTTTCATATTTGTGTTTCAGACGTGCTATTATACACCAAATGTGCGATACGTCATTATGATCTGGGTATTCCCCGATTCAACGAATATGGAATAAGATTTCTCTCGTGTTACCTACTCCTTGGTGAGCCCAACCCCCTGTTTCTTGTTTCTTTCCCTTTCTTTGTTTCTCTAGCTTGGATTCAGTCATAGCCTTTTGATTAGACTGTTACTTTTTTGATATATATAATAATGTATCTGTTCTCTGTTTCTTTAGTATTTGACTCTGTTACTTTGAGTCCTTTTTGCTTTTTCTTTTTTTTTCCTGTTTTTTTCTGTCTTTTCCTTTCTCCGCTTGTTATTTTTCTTGATATATAAAGTTGGTATACACAATTTTTGCTTTTCAATCTTTGAGACAGAAGTATACAGATTAGAAAAAGCCTACATTTATAGAATTTTAACATATTGATATGTATGTATATACATGTTGTACTTTAGGTTGGTTTTGTGTTCCACTTTGATTTGTGGTTATTGTGGTATTTTTAGTTATTTTTATATGTTGTGATGTAAATGTATTGTATATATATATGTTTTTGTTTATACATGTCGTTCTATGTATTGATTTCAGCCCTGAAGAAGTTCCTGTGCTTTAGGAACGAAACGCGTTGGCTGTCTATTCTCTTTAATAAACAAGAAGATCAAGAAAAATTCTTTGGAATATATATCAATTTGGACTTTGTTTTTTGAGTGCACCTTCCTTTGTGTTAAAAACTTTTTGTGCTGTGTGGTGTATTGTGCTCCTGCAAACCCTGATGCCTGCCCTGTAGGGTCAGTTTGGTGCACCTCTCAATGTCCCTCCTGTCCTCTGTTATCTGAGTCCATGTCCCTACCCCAATTCCTCCTGCCTACCATGAGCCAATGTACCATACCTGCGAACATTTTGAACTTGGTAAGAGGGAGATTTTGAAAAAAACTGGGGTATTGGTTTTCCCCTTTGAGTTACATTGAAAAAGAAGAGATTGTAGACAGGAGACAGATCAAATAAAGCCCATTTGATCTTAAAAACATTGGACGTTTCCTGGCTGAGACGGGTCTGTTGGCATGTATGGTTGTACTACCACTGCTTCTTCCTTCTGCCCACAATGGTCTATTATATTGCCACAGCCTCTCTTGCCAGTCCTGTATTGTTGGTTTGTTGCCCCTGCCCCCCTTTCCACTGCCCTCCATAGTCTGTTGTGCTTCCACTGCCCTTCCTGCGTGCCCAGTGTTGTCAAATTGTTGCCTCTGCACTCTCCTACCTGCCTTCAATTTTCAGAGTCCGTGTCCCTGGCCTCTGCCTCTCAACAGTATCCCGATGAACACCTAGATTGCTAACACTCTATATTTATTACAAAAGTGTGGAACGCCTGACGTCATCTTGATGTAATCAAAACTGTAATACCTAGAGTATTTCCTTTAGAAATTACATATATGAGAGGGTCTTATTTGCATCAAAATTATGGTTAGTGCTCTAAAAAACTAAAATGAGGACACATTTTCTGAGTTTTCAAATAGCGACAAAGAACTTTTAAATTATTTGTAATCTTTATGTTTTTTTATCCAGTTGACCACCTGATTAAATGTTGCACCTAGGGGATGTGGTGTTACTTCCAGAGCTGCTGACTTTGCAACTGGGGAACCAGGTTGGAGTTTCTGCTTCAGCTCAACATTCTATGATTCTGGTCAAATCACTTAATCTACCCATGTCTACAACCAAAATGAATTTGATCTTGTGTGATGTAACCAATGCTCATGTAAAGCACTCCAATACCTGACAAATCTGCACTATATAAAACTGCAAATGCACAAAAAATACGTGTTTTGCACACTTCTGTCAGTGGGCTACATGTGGCTACATCTGGGTGATATTTGTGCTGCATTTGGGCTCTTTTGTCTCTGGTGGCCATCTTGGGAGATTTATTTGTTATGAAGTTTCCTAATTTACTCATTTACTGCAGTCTCCTCAGTAGGAAATACTTTCAGTTTTTTACTTTGGTTCCATCAAGAAGGCATTCAGATGTGTCACACATTTGCCATAAATTCTGAATGTTAGCACTCTGGTTGCTCACTAGATCACTGTAGTAAAGCTACTGCTCACCAGGGAAGTCTGCTGCTGGTATTAAAAGTGCATGTTTCAGTCTGCATATCAGAATTTGTTTATGAAATGGAAGAGCATTTTGGAAGTCAAAATGTGCCCTAATTTTTCTTTCTGCAGAACTAATCATAATTTCTATGGCAAAATGAACCCCCTCATTGTGTTCCTTTTTAAATTAAATGTTTTAAGTGTTACCAGTTTATTCCAATCAAGATGGCTTCAGGTGTGCCATACTTTTGTCATAAGTAAGACAGTAAGTGCTCTAGTTGTTCTTAAGAACACCCTGGGACATTCTGTCTTTGGGCTATACTTGGGCTACATCTGGGTGATATTTGGGCTACATTTGGGCTCTTTTGTCTCTGGTGGTTATCTTGGGAGATTTATTTGTTATGAAGTTTCCTAATTTCCTCATTTACTGCAGTCTTCTCAGTGGGAATACTTTCAGTTTTTTCTTTTGGTTCCATTAAGAAGGCATTCAGATGTGTCACACATTTGCCATAAATTCTGAATGTTAGCACTCTAGTTGCTCATTAGATCACTGTAGTAAAACTACTGCTCACCAGGGAAGTCTGCTGCTGGTATTCAAAGTGCATGTTTCAGTCTGCATGTCAGAATTTGTTTATGAAATAGAAGAGGATTTGAGAAGTCAAAATGTGCCCTAATTTTTCTTTCTGCAGAACTAATCATAATTTCTATGGCAAAATGAACCCCCTCATTTTGTTCCTTTGTAAATTATATGTTTTAAGTGTTACCACTTTATTCCAATCAAGATGGCTTCAGGTGTGCCACACTTTTGTCATAAGTAAGACTGTTAGCGCTCTAGTTGTTCGTTAGAACACTCTGGGACATTCTGTCATTGGGCTATACTTGGGCTACATCTGGGTGATATTTGGGCTACATTTGGGATCTTTTGTCTCTGGTGGCCATCTTGGGAGATTTATTTGTTATGAAGTTTCCTAATTTACTCATTTACTGCAGTCTCCTTAGTAGGAAATACTTTCAGTTATTTACTTTGGTTCCATCAAGAAGGCATTCAGATGTGTCACACATTTGCCATAAATTCTGAATGTTAGCACTCTAGTTGCTCATTAGATCACTGTAGTAAAGCTACTGCTCACCAGGGAAGTCTGCTGCTGGTATTCAAAGTGCATGTTTCAGTCTGCATGTCAGAATTGTTTTATGAAATAGAAGAGTATTTGAGAAGTCAAAATGTGCCCTAATTTTTCTTTCTGCAGCACTAATCATAAATTCTATGCCAAAATGAACCCCCTCATTTTGTTCCTTTGTAAATTAAATGTTTTAAGTGTTACCACTTTATTCCAATCAAGATGGCTTCAGGTGTGCCATACTTTTGTCATAAGTAAGACTGTTAGCGCTCTAGTTGTTCGTTAGAACACTCTGGGTCATTCTGTCATTGGGCTATACTTGGGCTACATCTGGGTGATATTTGAGCTACATTTGGGCTCTTTTGTCTCTGGTGGCCATTTTGGGAGACTTATTTGTTATTATGTTTCCTAATTTCCTCATTTACTACAGTCTCCCCAGTAGGAAATACTTTCAGTTTTTTACTTTGATTCCATCAAGAAGTCATTCAGATGTGTAACACATTTGCCATAAATTCAGAATGTTAGCACTCTAGTTGCTTATTAGATCACTGTAGTAAAGCTACTGCTCACCAGGGAAGTCTGCTGCTGGTATTGAAAGTGCATGTTTCAGTCTGCATGTCAGAATTTTTTAATGAAATAGAAGAGGATTTGAGAAGTCACTCAAAATGTGCCCTAATTTTTCTTTCTGCAGCACTAATCATACTTTCTATGGCAAAATGAACCCCCTCATTTTGTTCCTTTTTAAATTAAATGTTGTAAGAGTTACCACTTTATTCCAACCAAGATGGCTTCAAGTGTGCCATACGTTTGTCATAAGTAGGACTGTTAGCGCTCTGGTTGTTCTTTAGAACACTCTGGGAAGCTGCAGTAGAACACAAAGGAATCAACTGACAGTCTCTCCCCTTGTTGGATGTACATGTTTTACTGAGAATGTCAGACTTCATTCTCACATGACTGAGAAAGATAATGTGAATTTACAGAAAATATGCTCTCAGTTTAGCTTATAGATCACCTTCCAAACCTCTGCGGGAAAAGCATGAGAAAATAATTTTCTCTCAAACATGATTCATGATATCACAGCAGAAGGCTTTTTCACATGGTAAAATCACCTTAGAACACATCACAAATCCTAAAATGAGTATGGTACCATCAACAAATGATTTATAATGTAACTAAAGTCTTAAAACCTTCTATTAACTGCAATGCATTTTAATGAGGTGCTATCATGTATATTGGTCCCAAGATGGCTGCCAACACTTCTTGGATGAAGTGCTGACAGCCAATCAGATCTCACGATGAGATGTGTGGTTAGGCTCCGCCCAGATATATATGTGATTTTACTTTTGATTTTCTCAGGAACTACTGAACAGATTTACACCATTTAAGCAAAAAGCACGAGTCTGAACTGAGGACTACCTCTTTGCCAAATTTGGTGTAATTCCGTTCAGCACTTCGGGCTGTAGCTGCGTCAACAGGTCCTATGGGAAAATGCATGGGGAAAACACGTTTTGGGACCCCCTTTTTTCTTGGCCCCTGCTTGACGGATTACCATGAAATTTTTAGGATAGGAGCGGACCGGAGCTGGCCAAAAGTTTGGAAACTTTCGCGAAGATTCATCAATCTACGCCAACATTATTCCAAATAGAATGTTGCGGATTTCCTATGGAAAATAGGTCCTAACTATAACTACATGCTGGCGACTGTCAGTAGGTAATAAATATATATATATATATATATATATATATATATATATGTTAACTAAACAATCCAATTCAAACGGTACTGAAGAGGCGCTGACACCGTGGGAAATCCATCAAGAAAATATTTTATTCACACCAAAGCCAAACGCGTTTCGACGGACTTGCCGCCTTGGTCACTGAACACAGGTAGGACATAATTACTGCGTTTAAATACACCCTTAGCTTGTTAACCTATGGCGGTTATTCATAAACATAGAAAGAGTCACTGTTATGTAACGAGTGTTTTTTGAAAAAACAAGTGTTTGTACATATCAATAATGATTTCATGAACGTTAACTTTTCATTGTTAAACATAAAACATGAGCATTGCAAACATGCGCTTAAATGTTATTAAATTAACTCGCTAACAAAACAATTAAACCCAAGTGGGTAGTGGCTGCATGTGACTCCAATGTGAGGGTTCAAAGCGCCTAAAGGAAAAACAAGCTAGTATTAATCTTGGCTGAACCAAAAGTCTAAACCTGTGCTTAAGAAGAGTGAGCAAAAAACACAAAAAGAAGTCTTTCAAATAAATGAATAAACACACAGTGCAGTGTTACTTCAATGCTACATGTACTGTGTTGCATTTATTTAGCTTTATTATTGCAGATGCACACTGAGGGCCTCATCCGCGTTAAGTCCATTTGGAATCCTGCTATTGAGTAGCAAGATGTATCTTGATTCGAGTTTGCGCAGAGATAGTAATGTGTTCCCTCCTCGAATGTTTTTGGGGACACTATCTATCACAAAATATGTGAGATCCTCACTTCTACCCCTGTGTGTGGTGTTTATGTGACGTGCCACAGGGTAAGATGGATCATCACTATTTATTGCACGTAGGTGCTGCAGAATTCGTACGTGTACCTGATGGATGGTGCTACCCACGTACAATTTATTACAGGTACACTTGAGAACATACACTGCAAATTCTGTTTTGCAAGTGAAATTACTGCGGATTTCAAAAGGAGTCTGTTTAAAGGGCAAACTTAGGCTGCGGGTGTTAACCCCAAACTTGCACGCCTTGCATTTCGCACATTTATAGAATCCATTCCTTGCTTTGAGCCAATCTGTTTTGGTGTCTAGTCTGGGTGAATTGCAAACTAGCTCCTGCCTCATTGATTTTGCTCGTCTGAATGTGATTTGCGGTGGTTTGCTACATATCTCTCCTATTGTTGGATCACTTCTTACCGCTTGCCAATGTTTCGTCAGTATTCTGCGTATATTGTTGTGATAGATATTATAGCCAGTGATAAGTCGTGGTGGTGTGCTAGCTGGAGGGTCACATGGTGGTATGGAAATATTTTTATCTCTTTTGAGTAGCTTCGATCTCCCCACTGTGGCACATTTGTTTTCTGCCTTATAGAGGATCTCTGGTTTGTATCCCCTATTGTTTAGCCTGTCAAAGAGTTCTTCTTTTGCTTGATTAAAACTGGTTGAAGAACTGCAGTTTCGTTTCATCCGCAGACATTCCCCATAGGGGATACTTTCAATCAGTTTGCTGGGATGGAAACTGCTGGCATGTAGGATAGAATTCCCTGAGGTGCTCTTTCTATAGGATCTTGTTTCTATATTGCCATCTTGTATATACAGTTCTAAGTCTAAAAAATGAATTGACTCTTTGCTGGCAGTGCAGGTAAATTTTAAATTCAACTCATTATTGTTGAGATCTTCAGAAAACTTTAAGGCAGTTTCTTCTGTGCCTTCCCACAGGATAAAGATGTCGTCTATATACCTTGTGTACAATTTTACATTCTGTTGTATTTGTAATGAGTACTCGACCATGAGTACTTGCTCCTCCCACCAGCCCATATGCAAATTAGCATAGCTGGGGGCAAAGCAAGTACCCATGGCCGTACCTTGAATTTGTTGGTAGTGTAGCTTGTCATACAAAAAAACATTATTATGTAAACACCATTTCGCCATGTCTAGTAACATGGCTGTGTGTTGGTACAACTCCAATGGCCTTTTGTTAAGAAAGAATTTCATGGCATTTAGACCATCATCATGCTTAATGCTCGTATACAGACTCTGTACATCAAGTGTCAAAAATATAGAACTGTCATTCCATTGATGATTTATTATTTTTGTCAAAAAGTCCCCAGTATCTCCAATGTAGGAAGGTAAGCTCCGAACAAAGGGTTGGAGAAAATAATCGATATATCTGCTGGTATTTTCGAAGAGACCCCCTATAGCTGAAATAATAGGTCTTCCAGGGGGGCACACAGGGTTTTTATGAATCTTAGGAATAAGATATAATTGTGGTGTTACTGGATAATCATTTTTGAGAAAATCCATCTCTTCTTTAGATAATAGTCCCATTCCCTTCCATTCATACAGGGCTCTGTGGAAACGTTCTTTCACCCCTGTAGAGTATGTGGAGCTGATGTGGCTGTAGCAGTTAGCATCCTGTAGTTGTGCCATTGCCTCCTTATGGTACATGTCTGTGGGCCATAGGACAATATTGCCGCCTTTGTCAGACCATCTGACCATTATGTCGTTCCTCGATTTGATTTTTCTGATTAATGTATTGTACTCAAAGGATCTGTTGTTATAGTTCGTAGTAAAGTTCTTATTACTATTCAGAGCTAACTCTTTGAGATCTTTAATGACATTGTCCGAAAATATATCAATGCCATCCCTCGGCATAACTGGAGAAAAGATAGATTTAGGTCTGAAGGGGCTTTGTGACCGTTGAAATATGTTAACGTCTGAGCTAATTGCTGCATCTGCAGGAGATATCTGGCTTAATTCTTGGTGCAGTTCTTGTAAATTCTGTAAGAGAGGCATATCTGCTACTTGTAGATCACTTGCAGTGGAATTTGTATTGTCTGTTGATGTCATGGTGGTTGACTTTTTGTTGACATTGTAAAAATATTTACATAGTTTCAGTTTTCGAATATATTGAAACAAGTCTATTCTGGTTTGTGTATAGTCGAAGTTAGTGACTGTGCAAAAGGAAAGTCCCAATGATAAAATATTTTTCTCTTTATCCGATAGCTCCATCTGAAACAAATTGATTACTGTGTTATCTACATTTTCTGCAGGTTTTAATTGCGTTTATTCTTTCTGTATGACTGTTTGCCTGCTTTTTGTTGCACGTTTCCCCCACCTCCTGTTTTTCCTGCTCCTTCTTTTTGTTGAGCTGTTGATTTTTGTTCTGGTTTCGACGCTCTGGGTCTCAGGCTCATGACCCTTTCTAAGCGTAAAAAACCAAACTCTTGGATGGGTGTGGGTGCGCTGCAGCTCGGTTCTTGCGGTGTTGCCCCCTCTAAATCTGATTCTAGTTCTGAGCTGAGTTCCGACTCACTTGGATCGCTCATTCTCGGAATCTGCCCCGCCGAGGATGACAATTGCTGTCTTCTAATGTTGTCGAATTTATATATATATATATCAACAAACACCCCCTCTGCATTCGAGGGCCCCCTCGTTGTTATACGTATTTCCCATTATGCCGGCAGAAAGGAAGGCCTGCACGTAGTGTTCTTTCACGCAGATTTATTCAGCATGCCTCGGTTCCAAACATGTTTCGGGCAGCATTGCCCTTGATTACTGGCGTAGGCAAAGTCACAAAGCAGCAACCTTAGCAAGAAATTTAAAAGCGCAGCTGCGCCTTCTTAAATACACGCCCCTCACAACTCGGGTTCGCTTTGCATTATTGTAGATGTAGTGTCTACGTTTTAAATGGCACATTGCATGTTGCTTCGTGATTTCCACTGTTAATCCTCAAGTAGGTATGTGTTAGACCCGGCCCTCGTAACATAGCCAGACCTGACCCCTGCACCTCACACCAGCCCCCGAGCCCACGGCCTAGCCGATCTTTCCCACTAGAACACACACACCCGACCCGGACTTCCCCCGTCCGTGGCCTTCCTCCTTTCGGCCACCCCGGGCCCGCGTGCCCACTTCATGCACCAAGATGGCCGCCCGGCCCCAGCGCGACCCTGGCCTAGAGGCGCCACTCTGGCTGGAGGACATCGCGCTCCCCTTGGGATGAGAAAGGGAGGAGCAGTTTCCATCACACCTCTGCGCTTCCTTGGGAAGGTGGGTTTCGATCGACCCGCCGACCTCCCCGAGGGCTGGCTCCACGCCTGCTGGGTGTCTGGGACTCCTCCTGACCCGGCCCTGTAAGGATCAAAGGACAATGGCAGGAAACCCCAACAAGCGACCCCCAGGTGACAAGACCCCTGCCTGCACAGACTCCTGACATCAAAGAGGAGTCGCCCTATAACAAGGGGTGCTCTGGGACTATCCGGCAGATTCGCCTTGGAAATACCTGAGCCCTGCTGAGTGACTCGCGGCTCCCTGAAGATCGTAAGACCTCCGAACTTGTGCTTGAGCCCTGCTGAGTGACTCGCGGCTCCCTGAAGATCGTAAGACCTCCGAACTTGTGCTTGAGCCCTGCTGAGTGACTCACGGCTCCCTGAAGATCGTAAGACCTCCGAACTTTTACCTGAGCCCTGCTGAGCGACTCGCGGCTCCCACAGACTCTCTTGGTCCCGCCGGACCCCACGACGACCAGCGTATCCCCCAGCTCGAGGATTGTGAGCTGTGCGCCGGGTACGCTCCTGCATCTGATCCTTATCCCCAAAGACTGTCCCGCTACCTCCTAACCCCCCTCCAAGACTTTGTGAGCCCGCGCTCCACTTGTATATATTTGCCTTGCTGATCATAAAGATCCTACAACTCCGATCTGATAAAGATCTATTCTTAAGAACTCTCGGTGTGGTGTCTCTTTGTCGTGTGGTGCCGAGTGTACAATCCTAGATACGAGATTTCTCCCCTGAGGAGTCTCTCGCCAGCGCCCGGCTACGATACCTCGAGGGTGGGTCTCAGGACCGTCAGGGCCCCCTCCGGGCCCCTCTGAGGTCGCCTTCTAACATTGGTGGCAGCGGTGGGATTCGGGCCCATAATCTAGAGATCATACTGTGAACGGCTGACGCACTACCGACAAAGATGGCAGAAGGAAACGCCGTGGTTCTCACAGAAAACGACACCAGTACCGTGTTCCAGGTGGAACAGCTGGAAGAGTACACGCACAAAGAACTGAAGCAATTCTGTAAGGAACTCAGAATCGCTACCACTGGTCTCAACACCAAAGAAGATATGCAAAAGGCACTGAAAGCTTGGGTGGATTCTGGAGCCTCCCGCACAGAAGGAACAGGGGAGCCCCACAACGAAGCTGGACCCTCCCAAGGAGAACGCAGCAGTAACCAGGTGCGAGGCTTCGTACCAGACGGGGGCCTATCCCTGGAGGAACTCGCAGACAGAGAAAGAAGTCGCCATCACAAACTCGAATTAGCCAAACTCAAAATTGAGGGCGAGTTGAAATTAGCCGAGAAAAAGCTAGCGGTGGAACAGCTGCGAGTGCAGGGAGAACTAGAAGAGAAGAAACTCCAACGGGAACACGAAGGAAGGAGACTTCAACTGGAACATGAACGCAGCTTGAAGGAAATGGAGCTAAAAGCAGAAAGCGAAGAAGCGCGGCCCCCGGGGAACCGAGAGGCGGCATCCCCGGCGGAGCAGAAGGACCACATTCCCAAGGATGTGGTCAAAGAATATTACTAAAACGATGACATTCAACAGTGGTTCCGAGCCTACGAGGTCACCATGACCTCCCATCGGGTCCTGCAGAAGGATTGGGGGGCCGGGTTGTGGGGACGATTCCTGAGCGAAGGGAGGGACACCCTGCTCGACCTACCAACCTCCATGCAGACCTCCTATGACCACATGAAAGCAGCCCTCCTCACAAGGTACGGCCTCACCCCGGAGATGTACCGCCAGCGGTTCCGGGACTGCAGGAAGATCCCGGGTACCACCTGGGTGGAGTATGTGAATTTCTTCAGCCGCGCCTTCGATGGGTGGATCAAGGGCAGCAAGGTAACCACCCTGGAAGAACTAACAGACCTTATGTTGTGGGAACACCTGGCTGCGAACTGCTTTGTGGAACTGCGCCAGCATCTGCTCGACAGCAAGCTCACGGATCCGAGAAAGCTGGCCGTCGAGGCGGATCGCTGGACCAACACCCGGGTCTCCCGGGGCCCTGTAGGAGAATACCCCCGAGCCAGTCAGGGACCACCCAGCCAGAGAGGGGGGGGGGAACCAGGGAGGGCAGAGAGAGTCCCAGTCTAGTCCCCCGAAGTCCCAACCTCCGCCTTTCCCGGCACCCCCACCAGCTGTATCCGGCCCCCCCCCTGAGACGGGGGCACCGGGTGACCATCACTTGTTTCCGTTGCCAGAAGCCCGGGCACTACGCCAACGACCCTGAATGCCCCATGGCCCCACACACCACCCAGGCAGCACCCCCCGCTAGACAGATAGCCAATGTAGCACTGGGGGAGGAGGTTGAGGAGACCGAAGAGTGGGAACCCGCAGCCATGTCCCTAGTATCCTTAGGAGATAGAGAAATGGTCCCTGGAAGCCTTCTGCCCTCCAACACGAAGAAATATGGGCAGCTCGTAACGATCAATGGCCACCAAGTAGAAGCCCTCCGTGACACCGGGGCCAGCATCACCGGTGTCCTCAGTCATTTAGTCCACGAAGACCAGGTCCTCCCCAACGTCTTTTGCCCGGTCATTTCCGCCGACAACACGGAAAGCCTATGTAAGGTAGCCCTGGTGCCTTTTGAGTGGGGAGGGGTGGTCGGTAAACTGAAAGTCGCAGTGAGAACCTCCCAGCCAGTCGACTGTCTCCTGGGTAACGACCTGGAAAGTTCCCCCTGGAAACAAGTCGAGCGCAAGACCCACCTAGGGATGATGGGCCTCCCTGAGTGGGTGTGCCCCACCACTCGATCCATGGCGGCCCGACTGACCCCCCTGAGGGAAGTCGACGACGCCCCGACAACTGAAGATAGGATGGTCCCCGCCGAGGGTCTCCACATCCCCCCACCAGAAGGGTCGGTCGCCAGTGACGAACCCCCGCCTTCCGACTCCGCCGAGGTCACCGAGTTAGGCGATCTGCCAAAATTGGCCCAGTGGCACCACGAGGGGGGCCCCTCCCGAGAGGAGTTCTGCCGAGAGCAGGCTACCTGTCCTTCCCTGGTCAGACCCCGGCAGCAGGCAGAGGCCCAGGCCGCAGGCGACCAGACTGGGACGCACCGGGTGTATTGGGAGAATGACCTTTTGTACAGCGAGCAGAAGTCGGTGGAGCTAGGGTCCGGCCGGGTGCTGGTGGTACCCCTACGCTTCCGAAACCTCCTCCTGGGCTTGGCCCACGACGTTCCCCTCGCAGGCCACTTGGGCCAGGACAAAACCTACAGTCGCCTCGTGACTCACTTCTACTGGCCCAGAATGAAAGCAGATGTAGAAGCCCACTGCAAGTCCTGTCCCACGTGCCAGGCCAGTGGGAAGAACGGGGGAATGTGCAAGGCTCCCCTCCAACCCTTCCCTGTCGTCAGTACCCCTTTTGAGCGGGTCGGGATTGACATCGTGGGGCCGCTGGACCCCCCAACCTCCCAAGGGCACCGTTTTATCCTCGTCCTGGTGGATCATGCCACCCGATACCCTGAAGCCATCCCCCTGCGCACCGTCACAGCCCCCGTGGTGGGCCGGGCGTTGATGGGAATCTTCTCCCGCATGGGTTTTCCCCGCGAGGTCGTGAGCGATCGCGGTACCAACTTTATCTCCCGATACATGAAGTCCTTATGGCAACAATGCGGGGTGTCCTATAAATTCACCACCCCATACCACCCCCAAGGGAACGGCCTGGTTGAGCGGTTTAACCGGGCTCTGAAGGGGATAATCGCGGGCTTGGAAGAGCCCCTCCGGCGTAAGTGGGACGTCCTGCTCCCCTGCCTCCTATTCGCCTACCGAGAAGTTCCCCAGAAATCCTTGGGGTTCAGCCCCTTTGAGTTACTCTACGGACACCCCGTCAGGGGGCCCCTCAGCCTGGTCAAGGAAGGGTGGGAGGCGGCGCCCCGAGGCCCCCCCCGAGATGTGTTCCGTTACGTCCTAACCCTCCGAAACCAGACTAGGAAGTTCCGAGAGATGGCCGAGGCCAACCTGGAGGCAAGCCAGGAGGAGATGAAGCGCTGGTACGACCAGAACGCCACTCTGGTCGAGTTTCAACCGGGCCAGCAGGTATGGGTCATGGCCCCCGTGAAACCCTGCGCCCTCCAGGATAAATGGACCGGGCCCTTCAAAGTGGTTGAGCGGAAGAGCCAGGTCACGTACTTGGTGGACGTCCAGTCACCCCGGGACCCCCTCCGGGTCCTCCACGTGAACCGCCTCAAGCCCCACTTTGTGCGGACGGAGCTGAGCCTCCTACTGGCCACGGATGACGGGTCCGAGGAGGAGTCGGATCCTCTCCCTGATCTCCTGTGCACCAAAGAGAAGGACGGCTCCGTAGAGGGAGTGAACCTCTCCCCATCCCTCACTCCCCAGCAACGGGAGGATTGCCGCCAGCTCCTAGGGCAGTTTTCTGACCTCTTCTCCCTGGTCCCCAAGGTCACCGACTGGTGTGTCCATGACGTGGATACCGGGGACAGCCCACCGGTGAGACACCAAGCCTACCGAGTCCCTGATCGGGTCCGGTCCTGTATCCAAGCCAAGGTCTCGAAAATGTTGACCCTAGGAGTGATCGAACCCTCAGACAGCCCCTGGGCCAGCCCCGTGGTCCTGGTCCCAAAAGCAGCTGCCCCCGGTGTCGCCCCAGAACTCCGCTTCTGCGTGGACTACCGGGGACTCAATGAAGTCACCCGAGCCGATGCCCACCCCATTCCCCGAGCCGACGAGCTCATTGACCGGCTCGGGGCTGCTCGGTTCCTCAGCACCTTCGATCTCACCTGCGGCTACTGGCAAATTGCGCTCACAGAAGGAGCCAAGGAGCGGTCCGCCTTCTCCACCCTGGATGGGCACTATCGCTTTCGCGTGATGCCCTTCGGGATGAAAAATGCCCCGGCCACCTTCCAGCGACTGATAAATAGAGTCCTGGCCGGGCTGGATAAATTCAGTGCTGCATATCTCGACGATATCGCAGTTTTTAGCTCTGAATGGAGTGAGCACCTCCAGCACCTCCGGAGGGTGCTAACCGCCCTGCGCCAGGCAGGCCTCACCGTGAAAGCCAGCAAGTGCCAGATTGGGCGAGGTTCGGTAACCTACCTGGGGCACCAGGTCGGAAGCGGGCAGGTCACCCCTCTACAGCCCAAAATCGACGCCATCCTAGCCTGGGAACCCCCCACTACCCAAACGGAGGTCCGAGCCTTTCTGGGCCTCACGGGCTACTACCGGAGATTCATCCGGAATTACGGCAGCCTGGTCGGTCCCCTCACGGGACTCACGTCCAAGAAACAGCCCAAGAAAGTGCAGTGGTCCCCTGCCTGCCAAGAGGCGTTCGATGCCCTGAAAGCGGCCATGTGCACTGCCCCCGTCCTCCAGGCCCCCGACTACTCCAAGGAGTTTGTGGTACAAACTGATGCCTCCGAGCATGGCATTGGGGCAGTCCTCTCCCAGGTGAATGACCAAGGCCTAGACCAGCCTGTAGCCTTCCTCAGCCGAAGGCTGTTGCCCAGGGAACAGAGATGGAGCACCATCGAGCGCGAGGCGTTCGCCGTAGTCTGGGCCCTCAAGAAGTTACGCCCCTACCTGTTCGGCACCCATTTCAAGGTCCAAACCGACCATCGCCCCTTGTGATGGCTCATGCAGATGCGAGGAGAAAACCCCAAGCTACTGCGGTGGTCAATCTCCCTCCAGGGGATGGATTTCACCGTGGAACATCGCCCTGGTACGGACCACGCCAACGCCGATAGCCTCTCCCGGTTCTTCCGCCTCAGCGAAGAGAACCCCCAAGAGGATGGGTAGTTCTCTCCGGCTTTCAGCTGGGGGGGGGACGCGTGTTAGACCCGGCCCTCGTAACATAGCCAGACCTGACCCCTGCACCTCACACCAGCCCCCGAGCCCACGGCCTAGCCGATCTTTCCCACCAGAACACACACACCCGACCCGGACTTCCCCCGTCCGTGGCCTTCCTCCTTTCGGCCACCCCGGGCCCGCGTGCCCACTTCATGCACCAAGATGGCCGCCCGGCCCCAGCGCGACCCTGGCCTAGAGGCGCCACTCCGGCTGGAGGACATCGCGCTCCCCTTGGGATGAGAAAGGGAGGAGCAGTTTCCATCACACCTCTGCGCTTCCCTGGGAAGGTGGGTTTCGATCGACCCGCCGGCCTCCCCGAGGGCTGGCTCCACGCCTGCTGGGTGTCTGGGACTCCTCCCGACCCGGCCCTGTAAGGATCAAAGGACAATGGCAGGAAACCCCAACAAGCGACCCCCAGGTGACAAGACCCCTGCCTGCACAGACTCCGGACATCAAAGAGGAGTCGCCCTATAACAAGGGGTGCTCTGGGACTGTCCGGCAGATTCGCCTTGGAAATACCTGAGCCCTGCTGAGTGACTCGCGGCTCCCTGAAGATCGTAAGACCTCCGAACTTGTGCTTGAGCCCTGCTGAGTGACTCGCGGCTCCCTGAAGATCGTAAGACCTCCGAACTTGTGCTTGAGCCCTGCTGAGTGACTCGCGGCTCCCTGAAGATCGTAAGACCTCCGAACTTGTACCTGAGCCCTGCTGAGCGACTCGCGGCTCCCACAGACTCTCTTGGTCCCGCCGGACCCCACGACGACCAGCGTATCCCCCAGCTCGAGGATTGTGAGCTCTGCGCCGGGTACGCTCCTGCATCTGATCCTTATCCCCAAAGACTGTCCCGCTACCTCCTAACCCCCCTCCAAGACTTTGTGAGCCCGCGCTCCACTTGTATATATTTGCCTTGCTGATCATAAAGATCCTACAACTCCGATCTGATAAAGATCTATTCTTAAGAACTCTCGGTGTGGTGTCTCTTTGTCGTGTGGTGCCGAGTGTACGATCCTAGATACGAGATTTCTCCCCTGAGGAGTCTCTCGCCAGCGCCCGGCTACGATACCTCGAGGGTGGGTCTCAGGACCGTCAGGGCCCCCTCCGGGCCCCTCTGAGGTCGCCTTCTAACAGTATGCACGTTAGTTCCCCACTGGTCACCTTCCAAATGTCTTTTTTCAACCAGCTGGCAACACAACGCTCCCTTCAGCGCTAACAATTTCCAAGCGCCCGGGACCTGCAGTTCGGCAGTGGGGCCCTCACGATCTGAGTCAGACCGTAATAAATCAACAAACACCCACTCTGCATTCGAGGGCCCCCTCGTTGTTATACGTATTTCCCATTATGCCGGCAGAAAGGAAGGCCAGCACGTAGTGTTCTTTCACGCAGATTTATTCAGCATGCCTCGGTTCCAAACATGTTTCGGGCAGCATTGCCCTTGATCACTGGCGTAGGCAAAGTCACAAAGCAGCAACATTAGCAAGAAATTTAAAAGCGCAGCTGCGCCTTCTTAAATACACGCCCCTCACAACTCGGGTTCGCTTTGCATTATTGTAGATGTAGTGTCTACGTTTTAAATGGCACATTGCATGTTGCTTCGTGATTTCCACATTTTTTTTTTTTTATAAGAATCCTTTATTACACATTAAAAAGGATACAAACAAGGGCCTACAACCACAAGGGCCGGCCGCTAGAAAGCTCGGGAGCCAGCAAGGCAGCGCCATACATTCAAATAAGCCAGAAGCAAAAGCTCCCGGTAGTTCGTAAGCACATATAACAGGCCGCGGCCACAGTCCAAGGGCGATCAAAAAGGACGGTTTCATATTTTTTAATAGAAGAAAAAAAAAAAAAAAAAAGTGATTTCCACTGTTAATCCTCAAGTAGGTATGCACGTTAGTTCCCCACTGCTCACCTTCCAAATATCTTTTTTCAACCAGCTGGCAACACAACACTCCCATCAGCGCTAACAATTTCCAAGCGCCCGGGACCTGCAGTTCGGCAGTGGGGCCCTCACGATCTGAGTCAGACCGTAATAAATCAACAAACACCCACTCTGCATTCGAGGGCCCCTCGTTGTTATACGTATTTCCCATTATGCCGGCAGAAAGGAAGGCCTGCACGTAGTGTTCTTTCACGCAGATTTATTCAGCATGCCTCGGTTCCAAACATGTTTCGGGCAGCATTGCCCTTGATCACTGGCGTAGGCAAAGTCACAAAGCAGCAACATTAGCAAGAAATTTAAAAGCGCAGCTGCGCCTTCTTAAATACACGACCCTCACAACTCGGGTTCGCTTTGCATTATTGTAGATGTAGTGTCTACGTTTTAAATGGCACATTGCATGTTGCTTCGTGATTTCCACTGTTAATCCTCAAGTAGGTATGCACGTTAGTTCCCCACTGGTCACCTTCCAAATGTCTTTTTTCAACCAGCTGGCAACACAACGCTCCCTTCAGCGCTAACAGTTTCCAAGCGCCCGGGACCTGCAGTTCGGCAGTGGGGCCCTCACGATCTGAGTCAGACCGTAATAAATCAACAAACACCCACTCTGCATTCGAGGGCCCCCTCGTTGTTATACGTATTTCCCATTATGCCGGCAGAAAGGAAGGCCTGCACGTAGTGTTCTTTCACGCAGATTTATTCAGCATGCCTCGGTTCCAAACATGTTTCGGGCAGCATTGCCCTTGATCACTGCCGTAGGCAAAGTCACAAAGCAGCAACATTAGCAAGAAATTTAAAAGCGCAGCTGCGCCTTCTTAAATACACGCCCCTCACAACTCGGGTTCGCTTTGCATTATTGTAGATGTAGTGTCTACGTTTTAAATGGCACATTGCATGTTGCTTCGTGATTTCCACTGTTAATCCTCAAGTAGGTATGCACGTTAGTTCCCCACTGCTCACCTTCCAAATGTCTTTTTTCAACCAGCTGGCAACACAACGCTCCCTTCAGCGCTAACAATTTCCAAGCGCCCGGGACCTGCAGTTCGGCAGTGGGGCCCTCACGATCTGAGTCAGACCGTAATAAATCAACAAACACCCACTCTGCATTCGAGGGCCCCCTCGTTGTTATACGTATTTCCCATTATACCGGCAGAAAGGAAGGCCTGCACGTAGTGTTCTTTCACGCAGATTTATTCAGCATGCCTCGGTTCCAAACCTGTTTCGGGCAGCATTGCCCTTGATCACTGGCGTAGGCAAAGTCACAAAGCAGCAACATTAGCAAGAAATTTAAAAGCGCAGCTGCGCCTTCTTAAATACACGCCCCTCACAACTCGGGTTCGCTTTGCATTATTGTAGATGTAGTGTCTACGTTTTAAATGGCACATTGCATGTTGCTTCGTGATTTCCACTGTTAATCCTCAAGTAGGAATGCACATTAGTTCCCCACTGCTCACCTTCCAAATGGCATGCTGCATAAATCTGCGTGAAAGAACACTACGTGCAGGCCTTCCTTTCTGCCGGCATAATGGGAAATACGTATAACAGCGAGGGGGCCCTCGAATGCAGAGTGGGTGTTTGTTGATTTATTACGGTCTGACTCAGATCGTGAGGGCCCCACTGCCAAACTGCAGGTCCCGGGCGCTTGGAAATTGTTAGCGCTGAAGGGAGCGTTGTGTTGCCAGCTGGTTGAAAAAGACATTTGTAAGGTGAGCAGTGGGGAACTAACGTGCATACCTACTTGAGGATTAACAGTGGAAATCACGAAACAACATGCAATGTGCCATTTAAAACGTAGACACTACATCTACAATAATGCAAAGCGAACCCGAGTTGTGAGGGGCGTGTATTTAAGAAGGCGCAGCTGCGCTTTTAAATTTCTTGCTAATGTTGCTGCTTTGTGACTTTGCCTACGCCAGTGATCAAGGGCAATGCTGCCCAAAACATGTTTGGAACCGAGGCATGCTGAATAAATTTGCGTGAAAGAACACTACGTGCAGGCCTTACTTTCTGCCGGCATAATGGGAAATACGTATAACAACGAGGGGGCCCTCGAATGCAGAGTGGGTGTTTGTTGATATATATATATATATATATCTATATATATCTATCTATCTATATATCTATATATATATATATATATATATATATATATATATATATATATATATATATATATATATATGTATATATATATTCACTGAAAAAACCATGGGTTTCACACACGTTATAGTTAGGAATTAGCATTTAAAAAACCTTAGAAATTCAATGAAAAAACCAAAGGTTTCACACATGTTATAGTTAGCTGGACATTTCACTCGTAAAAAACCAATGAAATTCCCCCGTTATAGTTAGTTCAGCTAACTATAACTCGCGCGCCCGCAATGCACTACTGATGACGTCACATATTACATCACTCATGACATGGTCAGTGACATCACTCATGACATCACTGATGACATCTCAAATGACATCACTGATGACATCATCCAGTGAATGTGTGTTTTTCTGAAAATTAAATATGTTTTATATATGTATATCTCAAGGTCGATGGAAGAATAAATGAGTATATAAGTGTCTAAATTGATGATTTGTTTCTGAAAAATTGATTGTATAACTGACTGATTAAGTGTATCTTTTTGAATACATGGCTTAGTGAGTAATGTTTAAATGTGTAAATACCTGTATCAGTCTCTCACTTTGTATATAAGTGGCTGCATGGGTTGGTGAGTAGCTACATGAGTGTCTATATAGGTTAATAGTTGGTTTTTTGAGTATCAGTATGAGTGTCTGAGTGTCTTCATGGTGCGGTGGGGGGTATTACGTAGTGCATAGATGCATGAATGAGTGACTCACTGTTTGTATGTGTTGAAGACAGCATGTGTGCAGGACTGTATGGGTGGATGAGTGTGTGCATGGGTGTGTTAGTGAGTGAATGACTGTCTCAATAGTGTCTTTATGAGTAACTACATATGTTTTAAACTAGTATATGTGACTATTGGTGTATATAAGTGAGTATATGTGAGAGTGAGAGATTGAAAGAGTTCCTGTATGAATAAGTATGTGTTTCTATAAGTGATTGTTTAAAAGACTAAGTATGTGTAAGTTTCTGTAAAAGTAAGTGTGGTGGTGTGTGTATAACTGTATATGCAAGTAAATGGATGTTTGATTCTTTATTAGCATGAGTGACTATGTGTGAGTAACTCTATGGATGAGTGGCATTGTGTTACAGGATGTTTAGGTGTATGAGTACATATGATGTGAGTACATGTATGAGTGACTGTATAGGATTGTTGGTGGATGAGTGGATGTGTATGTGGATCTTATAATTACTGAATAGGTTGTTGTAACTGTTATTGGTATGTCCATTTTTTTGAAAATTTTAGTCTCTATTTTTGAATGTTTGTATCAAAGGTTATATTAGGGTGAGAGGAGGTCTACCACTCTGTCACAAGGATAATGTCATCAGTGATGTCATTTGAGATGTCATCAGTGATGTCATGAGTGATGTCACTGACCATGTCATGAGTGATGTAATATGTGACGTCATCAGTAGTGCATTGCGGGCGCGCGAGTTATAGTTAGCTGAACTAACTATAACGGGGGAATTTCATTGGTTTTTTACGAGTGAAATGTCCAGCTAACTATAACATGTGTGAAACCTTTGGTTTTTTCATTGAATTTCTAAGGTTTTTTAAATGCTAATTCCTAACTATAACGTGTGTGAAACCCATGGTTTTTTCAGTGAATTTCAAAGGTTTTTTAAATGCTAATTCCTAACTATAACGTGTGTGAAACCCATGGTTTTTTCAGTGAATTTGCAAGGTTTTTGAAATGCTAATTTTTTTTTTTCTTCTTTTTTTTAAAAATATTTTTATTTTAATTTTTTATCCTTTTTTAAAGACTATGGTTAAATTTTTAAAATTCTACAATATGTTTTTATTTTAAATTTTTTATAAAATAAACAGGTAAAATTTATTAGCAATATATTTTTTCCTTTTTTTTTTTATTTTTTTTTAGTGCGCGTACGGTAAGCTTACGGTAAGCGTATGGTTTACGCAATGTCCGTAATTTATCTACGCTGTTTGCGTATAATTACGCAATTTGCATAGCCGCGCGTACTCCGCGTGGGGCGCGTACGCGTGTACGCTACACGCGCACGTTACGTGGAAGTGTCGAAGAGTGACTGTTATGCGCATGCGCGCGAGCGCGTGTCTTTTTTACGCGCATGCGTACTTTTGCCGTAAGCGCACCGTAAGCGTACGGTGGGTCATGTGATCATGAAACACAACTTTTGATTGGTTGAAACTACTTTCAGTTCTAGAACTCTCCTACACCACACCCATTCCCCTCATTTCTGCTTGTGATCCCTTAGGAGAAGGAGCTGGGTTGTCTTTGTGATACGATGGCAGAACAGCAGAGCTCTTCTGAGAGTGAGGCTAGCAGCACTACCTTGAGGCAGAGAGCGAGGAAACAAAAGACCTCTTACGTATGGGAGTATTTTACTTTTCCAGAAGGCCAGCAAAAGGTAAATGCACCCTTAGTGACTTGCAAGCTGTGTAAGCGTGTACTTTCAAGAGGGAATCCTGACAGGAAGTATTCCTTTGGGAATCACACCATGATGAGACACCTTAAGGATGTACACAGAAGGACACATGCTCGACTTACTGAAGGTAACCCTTCAGTAAATCAACCAAGCACATCCACAGCAGCTCAGCCTGGACCATCATCTGCAGGGCCGAGTCCTTCTTCTGCAGGTCAGGTGAGCCCTTCATCTGTGGGGGGAGCATCTCCTTTTTCTGGTCCTCTGGAAATTAACCCTCGGTTTGCGAGGGTTGAAGTACGGTGCGCCACTTGTCACGATCTAATTACTTATAGGGAGACCAGTATTTCCCTAGTGAACTGTAAAATAGATCAGCACACTTGTCGTACCGTCTAATATTCCCAATCTTTCTTTCCTCTGTCCCTGCATGAACACAACGGCTCTTTTAAGAGCCAACCTTACCTTTCCTCTATTTTTTATATATTTTTTTTAAAACTTTTTTTATTTTTTTTTTACCGTACGCGTACGGTACGCGTAATTTTTTTTTTTTTTTTAAAAAAACACTAAAAATCAATTATCACATTACAAGGTCCTTGAGAGACTACAATTAAAAACTGAAAATGTGATTGTAGAGAAGTGGAAAAAAGGGACCATGACATTATTGACTTACCATACCCACTCAAAAAAAGATTTATTCATTTAATTTTTTTTTAAATGCTTTAAAAATGGTTCTAGTTTTCGAAAATGTTCTATCTCAATCTGAAAAAAAAGAAAAAAGTATTAATATTTAATAAAACATTTTATAATACAGTACACATATTTACATATTTTTGCCTTTTTTTTGCTGTTTTCAGAAAATATTGCATTTCACTATAAATTGTGAAAGCAATTGCATTCATCATTTAACAGCAGGCAAAAAAAAATTAACAATCTCAAAGATTGTTTTAAAAAAGCCCACAATCTCTTTTTGCATAAACATAACTTTATAGAAATGCATAATATTCTTAAAAAATATCATCTAATATCAATACTTATTTCTTTAAAATACCGTCTGATATTTTTGTTTCAGAAGTATAATCACAATAATATATCTCAAATAACTCCACAATACATCTGGTTCCATTTCCTTTAGGCCAAATAGTAATTTTAAAATTCTTTTTTTGTTTAATTTCCAATGGTAATCCAATAAAAATCTAAAGTTTAAATTGTACAGATGTCACCGATTCTCTGTACCATTTTGGTTTCCGAAAGATTAATTAATAATTAAATAAGTCCACAATAGAATTGTTTACTTTTCCGCATGGCCAAATAGTAATTTTAAAAATCTTTTTTGAAAAAATTTCCAATGGCAATCCAATAACATTCCAAAATTTAAATTGTGCAGATGTTACCGATTTTTTCTAAATTTTTGGTTTTCCAAAGTTTCCTTAAAAAATGGAAAAATTCCACATTACAATTGGTTACCTTTCCATTAAGCCAAATGATAATTTGTTAAATCTTTTTATTTGTAAATTCCAAATGGTAATCCAATAAAATGGTAAAATTGTTTTGTCCAGATGTTGCCACATCTCTCTAAAATTTAGGTTTCAGGAAGATTAGATAGGAATTTGCTAAATCAAAAGGCAAACGTTGCTTAAAAATCAATTGGGAATCATTACACAGTGTCCAGCCTTTTTCACATTTAAGATAAACTGTGTAATGACCAGAAGTTACAGTAGGTCCATCATGGAAAATTATTGCAACTGTTACAAAAGTTTTTCCTGAAATTGATAATTGCTGTCCTGTAAACTTCTTTATTAAAGTATCCAATTTTGAACCATCAGCTCTACATCGTTGCATCATTAAAATTACATACTGTCTGTATTCCTTTAAAATTAATGTTGAAAACATGTCAGATTTACACTCACCGCATTGCATGCTATGATTAGCATCTTTAACTAATTTAAAAAAAGTGACTGTTTTACTCTCTGGCAATGTTAAATAAATAAACCTTTCAGAATCAACATTAGAGCCACATATTATAACAGTTTTCACAACTATGTTCCCATTTATAAGAGAGACCAAATAAATTTTCAATGGGAACCCCTTCTTCTTCCAGTACCTGAAGAAAATAAATCAAGAATTCCTGTGCGTCTTGCTGTACATTTTGAGAAAACTGTGTTCGTCCTGAACATACATCTAAAACTTTTCTAATTTCAGTAGCACTTTCTATTTGAGTTTTATCATTACTCAGCTTTTCAAAAAGGAGACTCAGCACAGAACAGAATCTTTTTCCCTGATTTACTATTATCTGCTCTTGCAAACTTTCCAGATAAAATGCAACATTCAGCACTACATTAGCGTAGCAGTTGACACCAGAGCTATTTTCAAAATAACATCCTACAACCTGTTCTTCATTTTCCTTATTCTTTTTGCTTGCAATTACATCACTCCTCTTTTTTTTCCTCCTCTCTACATCTTCATTACAGATATTCTCATTTCTCCTTTTACGAGAAACTACACGTTTCTCCAACACAGGATACTGACCTAAATGAGGAGCATAGCTTCTTCTTAATCTATTATACTCCTTTACACAATTTGTATCAGCACTAACTTTTGAATCATCAAAGTCTATCATGAATAAACCTGATAATGTTTTCACTCGTGACAAAGCAACAAATGCCATACCTTCTTTGAACACAGTTGAACCAATGTTCACAAATGCACAATCTACAGTCAATCCTTGAGTCTTGTGAATAGTTACAGCATATGCTAGCGAAAACGGAAACTGCTTCCTACGTACATATAAGTCTTTCACAAGCATGAAACGAACTGAACAACGACAAATGTCTTTAACTTCTTCTATCTGATCAAATTGTATTTTTAAACATTCAATTCCATCTTTTTTCTGATAATTAATAAAACCCACAACTCTTCCCATAGCTCCATTAACTAAACCTTTTTCAACATCCAAATTTCTCCTTAAAAATACTCTACAGTTCATGCAAACATATAGATTTTTTTCTAATCCAGCTGTTTTGGAAATGTTCTTCTCTAGTGAATCCAATTTATTTTTCAGTGTGCCTGTTAATGTGACAGTAATTCTTCCATCCTCAATTTTGTCCACTGCTTCCAATTTCCTGATATCTTCCTTTTCCAATTTCAAAAGCTCCTCATTGAATATTGAGCATTCACGTAGAGTTGGCATTAAGCAGATGACACTTTTGTTTTCTGCAATGTTCTTGTATATCTTCTCTGCAACTATTTCTTCCTTTGGAAATAAATTATGTAGCAGCCGACTCTGTAATGCTTTTTTGCCAGCTTCTGTGAGTAGTCCAATCCTGATATCTTTCAGAATACTTCCATATTCTTCATCGTTTAATTGCCTCATATTAGTTGTAAGTTCCTTGTACTCAAAGAAGGACCAAATATTTGTATTACCGATGCTTCACAATGACTTCTTCGTGTCTTCATGTGTCACAGTATTAAACACTGGTTGTCCTTTAACTGGAGTAAGTTGCAAAAGATCTCCAAAAACTATGACGTGTTTTCCTCCAAATAACACGTCATAGTCTGTCTTCAGAATTTGCTGCATTCTTAAATGCACAAAGGCAAGCATTAAGTTTGATACCATGCTCACCTCATCAATAATGAGAACTTGCATCTTCTTCAATACTCTTGAAACTTCCAAGCATGCTTCTCCAGTTAGCTTGTTGTATTGTATTTTGTTCTCATGCTCCACTGGTAATATTAGCAAACGATGTAAAGTGATTCCTTTTATGTTATATGCTGCTAACCCAGTTGGAGCAGTAACCACACAAGACAAAGTAGAATCCGTTTTTTGCTGTAGGTAGCTTCTGATGACTTTTATTAGGAAACTTTTTCCAGTTCCAGCTTGTCCGCTTACATACATCCTGATTGGATGAAATGATGTGCATGAGCACTCTTTTTTTTCATGTAGAAATCCGTGATCAATTTTTTTTCTGATCTCTTCATAAATTTGTTGCTGCTCTTCGTTCAGTTGTCTTTCCAAATTTTGTAAGTCTATAAATTCTCCTTGAGCTTGATTCATAGCCGTTTCCACTTCATTCATGGCTATTGATGCTTCATTTTCAACGATTGGTTGTCCTAGGGGATCTTGACTGAGTGTTCCTGAACTTTGGCTGTCCTGAGAACTGTCTCTAGCTATTTCTGCTGCAATTGTAGTTTCCTGTTCAATTTCTTCATTTAACATTTGCAGATAAGTTGTGAATGTATTGCATTGTATGCTGTCTTTGCAAGCATTAAAAGAATCTTCATAGCTTTGAAATTCTCGCAGTAGTTCATCCTCTGTACGCCATGGTTTAAACAGCTGTAAAAGAGCCAAGTAGTAAAATTCCTTTTTGTCAGTAGTGTCGCAACTCAGCTTCCGGTGATTTATCAAACTTCCTTTTGTTTGCTTCACCAAACATCCTTCCTCACCAATGACTTTATATTTTCCATTGTTGATGTCTTCTGCGGCTTTCCGTGAATAAATGTAGTTCTGCAGCACTTTATAGAGACACATGTTCTCCAGATGATGACTTCTCTTGGGATAATATGTGTCCAACATGTTTGATTTCAAAATATCTGTACTTTCTGGGTCATTCTCGGCCAAATATTCAATTTCTCCAACAGATTTCAGTACCCGATTTCTCATTGCTGCAAGGCCTAAACTTGCCCAAATTATTCTTCTTGATTTCGAGTAGAGACTTGCAGAAGATAACCTATCTGAACATTCGTAGGATCCAATTTCTCGATGCGATAACATCTTCAAACTGAAACTGTACAGCTTCTTACTGACAGTTTTCTCGTGAGAAATCTCTTCCCACATTTCCTTCAATTCTGTTTTTTCTGATTTCGTAATGTAAGACGTTACATATCGAGCAACAGCAATGGAATTGTCAGCTACATACTGTATATCCATGTTAGCGTTCCACATGGATAAAATCACTGGGTTGTAGTCATTTATATTTTTTGATTCTTCTTTCTTTTAAGGTTGTAGGTATTCTTAGGTGATTTTCTTGTGATAGTATGTCTCACAGATGACATAAAACTGTTAACTCTTCCATTTGAAAGAACAGGTCTAGGAAATCCAAATCGACATTTAGTGTAGTATTTATCTTTGCTCTTGTATTTCCGTCGACAGTATTTTCCACACCGATGACTTTGGAAACGTAAAACTTGCTCCTTTAACTTTTTCTCTTCTGTGCTTTTTGGTATAGCACATGTTGCATATTCTTCAATGTAAGATAACACTGCTTCATCAGTATCTGTTCCAAACTTTGGGGCATCCTTGATCCACAACAGCATATGAATATGAGGAGCACCTCTTGCCTGGTACTCTTTTCTCCAAAAGAAATCCACTACTTCTCCTAGAGGTGGATTTTTTTTATTGCAGATGAAGGACATCATAGCCTCAAATCTATGATTGAAATATCTGCAAACATTAACCGGATCCAATGAGCACAGTTCTCCTGCTGTCTTGTATTCAATGTTTTTAATGTTTGAATTTGCCTCTCGTAGAAAATCCAGTAAATCATCCCAAGCGTACTCCGCACAGCTTAGGGTAAGGAACCATGTTGGTGTTCCTAAATTCCTTAACATGCATTTTAATTCACCATGACGTCGGTACCAATATTCATTTGTCCCACGCTGACAAGCCATCAGATTGATCAGTTGTGTTTCCAAATGATCATCTCGGTGCTGCACTTTCTCCATAAAATCCTTAGCAGACACATTTTGTAAATGTACTCCACTTTTTAAAATGTGATTTACTGCATAAGACAGTGCAGACAAGTCGCTTTCAAATAAAAGATGGAACAAATAAGGAATACTTTGTCGAAATCTGGGATCTTCAGCATATAGTCTTGTAGTCCGATACTCAGAAGCTGGAATCTGTTCCGGACGTTCATCGTATCGTCCTCATTTTCCTTTAGGAAACAGCTGGGGAAAACATCGAGCTTCCAAGCTCTCCTCCCATACACTCACGGGAGTTCCTTTTGCTTTCTTCATCTGAAATAGATCAATATTGTCTCCCATAACTTCTTTTGAATGAAGAGGATGTATGCTAAAATGTTCATAAATTTCTTCTTCCTTTGACTTGTCCACTTTTTCAATTTGTCCAGTTGGTGTTTCTGTGTCTTCTTGTAAATCTTCTTCTTCTTCTTCTTCTTCTATATAAATTGATTCATACCATTTGTTATTCCTTTTCAAATACAAATTTGCTCTTTGTACTTTCCGTACATCTACCAGCTCCTGCCAAATCTTCTTATTCTTTGTAGGTACACCATTAACCAGAATAATTAATGGTTCAGTTTCCAAAGTATCCGCATCAATAGTTTCCATATTTTTTTTCAAATCCAAGGGCAAATACACCACTCTACCTTTTAAACCTCTCAGTAAATCTGAAGGAGGTAATTTACCAGTTTTGGGCTCCATACGTACTATGGTCTGGAACGGATGAACACATTGAATGAGTATAGACTCATATGTATTTAATTCAGAAAGTTCAGCAGGAATAGCATCCAATTCTAAATTATTATGTACAGCTCTGGTCGGCATTCTATTTTCCTCTAACTTGTTGTAACAGTATTTACAAATACGCTGAACTTCACCCAATTCAAAACAATTTTCAAGAAATATATATGTGGCAAAATCCTTCCACTTATAATTATCTTCATTTTACTCTTTCTGTAGAGATCAACATACCTGGTTTGTTTTCTATAATGAGGTCTGTGGCAACAAATACAAGTAATATTTGGTCTTTCATTAGAGATTATTGCAAATTTTGTTATGTGATCATTAAATGTCTTACTTACAGAGGGTTCTACATTCTCTTCCACTTCTTCCTCATTTACTGTGTCCTTCTCTGCACTGTTTTGTTCAGGACCAAAGTAACAAAACTGAATTTCATCAACAACCTTCTCTACATCTGATACCGTTCCACGGAACAGAGCCCTATTCAATTCATCTAACTTTATTGCTGGACTTTTAGCAAAATACAACCGTCTCACAAACTTTCTCATTTCAGTATGATGAACAGCCAGCATCCTAAAATGATGGAAAACACTATTACACACTTTTCTAGATAGACAAGCCAGAGAATGACCCTGCAAACCAGTATTCTCTCTCACTCTGCATGGATCCAAACTTTGAAGCACCTTAATCTTCTGTTTTACACTTTTTTTACTATATTCTCTTAGAAACTCACGAAATTTATCAATAGATTCCTGATGCACAGTGCAAATACTACTACAATTCCAAGTGTACACTGGGGCTTTAGGACGTCTCCCCATAGCCTCATCCGCCATCACTTGTACCTCATCTCTTGGAACCATTATCTCCTTCTCCATTATGCAACCATTTTTCACTTCATAAGCACGACCTCTGGTGTCAACTGCATGCAGCAAACTATTACTTTGAAAATAACTCTCTTCATTAAAAAAAGGTTCACTACTTGAACTATGCATCCATTTTCCTAAAAACACTTTAGAAAAGTTTGTTCTGTTCACTACTCTTTTCCTTTTGCTATGTGATTTCAGTACATTAACCATTTTGTCTAATGTACGCATCCTATTCAAAATTAAAATGAATAGTTTCCTTTTTAATTCTAATGCCTTTGCTGCAATGGCTTCAATTTCTTTTTTTCTCTTATAAAACTTAGCCTTTTGCTTATATTTCTTCACATCCTTTATCAAATTGGACATAACTCTTCTCTGAAACATTTTTCTACGTATCTCTTTAAACACTGTTTTTCTGTTTAAGTTTATCTTTTTAGTTGCAGAAGGTATATTTGCATTAACTAAATTCTCAATTTTTTCCTGTGCTTTTCGATTGAAATCATTCTTTCCAGTACAGACATTTTGTACATTTTTCCTTTTTTTGAATATGTTCTTTAGAACATTTTTTGTCTGCTTACCAGAAGATTTTTTCTTCTTCCCAACATGAGCATCTTCAACTAACTTAGGTCCTCCAGTTGTCTTCAAATATAGGTTTTTTTTGTGGTCTTTTTTTACTCTGGATTTTGTAGGCATCTTAAATTTTGTTCACTGCTCTTCAGCAATACCTGAAAAAAACTAAAACAAAAATCCTTTATTTTAATTAAATATATTACTACATTTGTTTTCACATTAGTCACAAAACGAAATTTCTTTGCCAATTTGAAAGCACACTTACTACTCTTTTTTTTGGCAAGTGATAATCACTTTTACAGACTGACACATTATGAATCCACTTTTCAGATTTTTTAAAAAGCACATGTCCAAACTGCTTTTTCAGACCAGCACCATTTGTAACCTGGGTGACTGCCTACACTCCAGCAAGGGCAACCAGCCTTAGTGATGCTGAATGTATTTGCATTACTGACTGAAACCTCAAACCCCACTCGCTTGTGAATACTGTGCATGATTCCACATGGTAAGCAGCTGGGTGTGTGCTAAGAGTCTGCTTCTGCACCAAAAAATGGCTCCCCCTTTCCATCTAATGCAACTGTGAAATCACCAGAGCAATACGCAATAAATCTCTGCCTGTAATTCCTATTTGCACACAGAGTCATGTTTTCACATTAGGCCCTTAAACGAAATTTCTTTGCCAATTTAAAAGCACACTTACTTTCCTTTTTTTTGGCAAGTGATAAACACTTTTACAGACTGACACATTATGAATCCACTTTTCAGATTTTTTAAAAAGCACATGTCCAAACTGCTTTTTCAGACCAGCACCATTTGTAACCTGGGTGACTGCCTACACTCCAGCAAGGGCAAACAGCCTTAGTGATGCTGAATGTATTTGCATTACTGACTGAAACCTCAAACCCCACTCGCTTGTGAATACTGTCCATGATTCCACATGGTAAGCAGCTGGGTGTGTGCTAAAAGTCTGCTTCTGCACCAAAAAATGGCTCCCCCTTTCCATCTAATGCAACTGTGAAATCACCAGAGCAATACGCAATAAATCTCTGTCTGTAATTCCTATTTGCACACAGAGTCATGTTTTCACATTAGGCCCTTAAACGAAATTTCTTTGCCAATTTGAAAGCACACTTACTGCTCTTTTTTTGGCAAGTGATAAACACTTTTACAGACTGACACATTATGAATCCACTTTTCAGATTTTTTAAAAAGCACATGTCCAAACTGCTTTTTCAGACCAGCACCATTTGTAACCTGGGTGACTGCCTACACTCCAGCAAGGGCAACCAGCCTTAGTGATGCTGAATGTATTTGCATTACTGACTGAAACCTCAAACCCCACTCGCTTGTGAATATTGTGCATGATTCCACATGGTAAGCAGCTGGCTGTGTGCTAAGAGTCTGCTTCTGCACCAAAAAATGGCTCCCCCTTTCCATCTAATGCAACTGTGAAATCACCAGAGCAATACGCAATACATCTCTGCCTGTAATTCCTATTTGCACACAGAGTCATGTTTTCACATTAGGCCCTTAAACGAAATTTCTTTGCCAATTTGAAAGCACACTTACTGCTCTTTTGTTTGGCAAGTGATAAACACTTTTACAGACTGACACATTATGAATCCACTTTTCAGATTTTTTAAAAAGCACATGTCCAAACTGCTTTTTCAGACCAGCACCATTTGTAACCTGGGTGACTGCCTACACTCCAGCAAGGGCAACCAGCCTTAGTGATGCTGAATGTATTTGCATTACTGACTGAAACCTCAAACCCCACTCGCTTGTGAATACTGTGCATGATTCCACATGGTAAGCAGCTGGCTGTGTGCTAAGAGTCTGCTTCTGCACCAAAAAATGGCTCCCCCTTTCCATCTAATGCAACTGTGAAATCACCAGAGCAATACGCAATAAATCTCTGCCTGTAATTCCTATTTGCACACAGAGTCATGTTTTCACATTAGGCCCTTAAACGAAATTTCTTTGCCAATTTGAAAGCACACTTACTGCTCTTTTTTTTGGCAAGTGATAAACACTTTTACAGGCTGACACATTATGAATCCACTTTTCAGATTTTTTAAAAAGCACATGTCCAAACTGCTTTTTCAGACCAGCACCATTTGTAACCTGGGTGACTGCCTACACTCCAGCAAGGGCAAACAGCCTTAGTGATGCTGAATGTGTTTGCATTACTGACTGAAACCTCAAACCCCACTCGCTTGTGAATACTGTGCATGATTCCACATGGTAAGCAGCTGGGTGTGTGCTAAGAGTCTGCTTCTGCACCAAAAAATGGCTCCCCCTTTCCATCTAATGCAACTGTGAAATCACCAAAGCAATACACAATAAATCTCTGCCTGTAATTCCTATTTGCACACAGAGTCATGTTTTCACATTAGTCACAAAACGAAATTTCTTTGCCAATTTGAAAGCACACTTACTGCTCTTTTTTTTGGCAAGTGATAAACACTTTTACAGACTGACACATTATGAATCCACTTTTCAGATTTTTTAAAAAGCACATGTCCAAACTGCTTTTTCAGACCAGCACCATTTGTAACCTGGATGACTGCCTACACTCCAGCAAGGGCAACCAACCTTAGTGATGCTGAATGTATTTGCATTACTGACTGAAACCTCAAACCCCACTCGCGTGTGAATACTGTGCATGATTCCACATGGTAAGCAGCTGGGTGTGTGCTAAGAGTCTGCTTCTGCACCAAAAAATGGCTCCCCCTTTCCATCTAATGCAACTGTGAAATCACCAGAGCAATACGCAATAAATCTCTGCCTGTAATTCCTATTTGCACACAGAGTCATGTTTTCACATTAGTCACAAAACGAAATTTCTTTGCCAATTTGAAAGCACACTTACTGCTCTTTTTTTTTTGCAAGTGATAAACATTTTTACAGACTGACACATTATGAATCCACTTTTCAGATTTTTTAAAAAGCACATGTCCAAACTGCTTTTTCAGACCAGCACCATTTGTAACCTGGGTGACTGCCTACACTCCAGCAAGGGCAACCAGCCTTAGTGATGCTGAATGTATTTGCATTACTGACTGAAACCTCAAACCCCACTCGCTTGTGAATACTGTGCATGATTCCACATAGTAAGCAGCTGGGTGTGTGCTAAGAGTCTGCTTCTGCACCAAAAAATGGCTCCCCCTTTCCATCTAATGCAACTGTGAAATCACCAGAGCAATACGCAATAAATCTCTGCCTATAATTCCTCTTTGCACACAGAGTCCTGTTTTCACATTAGTCACAAAACGAAATTTCTTTGCCAATTTGAAAGCACACTTACTGCTCTTTTTTTTGGCAAGTGATAAACACTTTTACAGACTGACACATTATGAATCCACTTTTCAGATTTTTTAAAAAGCACATGTCCAAACTGCTTTTTCAGACCAGCACCATTTGTAACCTGGGTGACTGCCTACACTCCAGCAAGGGCAACCAGCCTTAGTGATGCTGAATGTATTTGCATTACTGAGTCCAACCTCAAACCCTTAAACTATTCTTTTTTTATACCAGTACACCTTAATTTATTGTGAAAACATAGTCCATATTATTTTACTTGTTCCTCACATTTAAATTTCTCCCAAAACCGAAAATAATAAACACAACTTCAACAAAAAGAATTGCATTTCTATTATTCATTTCTTAATTTACCATATACATCCCCTCTCAAACTCTAAACTCACCTTTAAAATTAGTTAGTTGTGAAAGAAATGTGGCACTCAAACAGCAGATTATCAGAGCCAGGATCTCTGTTCTTTACACCTCTCTCCTCTCAGCAGAACCAGATAATGGCAAACTTTCCCTCTCTTTTTCCACACATATACATGTTAGTTTCAAATCTCAGTGCTTGCCCCTTTTTTTCAAATGTAATCACACATTTCTATTGGTTGAAAACCAACCCTTTTCCAAAAGTACCCTTCCCCCAACTTGACTTCTGCCTAGTACCCTTCCCCCAACTTGACTTCTGCCTGCTACCATAGCAACAGCTCATGGAACACTGCTGTGTGGAGTTAGGTCAGAAGTTCACCAAACAATGTTTCAATTCCACAGAGCAAGAGTGCTTGACTTTTCAAACCTAACAGCAAATCCATAGTACTGTTCTTTGGTAACACATTTTTCTGTACCAATACAAAACATGCTTCTATTAATTTACACATACAGCCTAGTTTTTATTCTAGAATGGTATGAAACAGCCAATCAGTTCTTTTTTTTTTGAAAAAAATATGTATGCCTCCATTTTCAAACTGTCTTTCTTTTCATATTGCCATTCTACTGAAAGACACCTCCTGAGTGCATCCAGTTCTCCTTTGAAGATGTTCACAGTGTGGATTGTAGGGCACAGCTATGTCTTCTGGAGTGAAAAGTATGCAGAGAAAACAGATATGGTGAGAGACCTTGCTTTGCCAAATGTAGACATTAAATGGATTGGTCAGAGAGGGTTAAAGTGGCACCAATTGATGCCATTGGTGAAATCCTTCATGCACATCCAACACCCTGACCTCATAATAGTGCACTGTGGTGGCAATGACCTAGGCACTTTGACTGGGGTAGGTCTGGAAATGCTTATGAAGGACACCTTTGCACAACTGTTTTCACTTTTCCCTAAAACTGCCTTTGTGTTTTCTAACATATGCCAAAGGCAAAAATGGAACTGGTCCAATCATTTCTGTCCGCAGATTGACAAAGCAAGAAAGCACGTCAACAAATCTGTTTCTGCTTTCCTCCGTGACTATGGTATGGGTTCCATTTACCACAACAACTTGCGTTACGACATGCAAGACATTTATAGAGGAGATGGTGTGCACTTCAATGATGAAGGGAACAGAGTCTTCCTCTTGAACCTTAGACTCTGCATCGGTACTTACTTGTAGGTACCACTAAAAAATCACTTCATAAACACAACGGCTCTTTTTAGAGCCCCCTAATATCTAAACACTTAAATCTGATTTTCATTTCTTTTTTTATTTTTATTTTTTACCGTACGCTTACCGTACGCGTACCCCGCGATTTTTTTTAAAATCAATAAATGTTTTCTTTGTACTTTTCTGTCCTTCTTTGACCCCCTTACAAATGTTAGGGGGTCTGTAACTCTCCTCCTTGCCCCCTTTTCTTGTTATCACTCTTTTTTTTCTGAGTGAAACACACGAAATGGCGGCCGCCGCTTCCTGGTTTCGACCGATTCGAATGTTTACTAAGATCTAAGAGCCAATCAGAATCGCGTTCGCGCACGCCACCGTACGCGTACGGTAAGCGTATCGTAAGCGCACCGTAAGCTGGCTCAGATATATATATTGATTTAAAGGCTATTTTCTCAGAATCTACTGAACAGATTTACACCAAACCTACAAAAGGCACTTACTTGACCTGAGGACTACCTCTCTGCCAAATTTCTAGTAATTCTGTTCAGCCGTTCGGGCTGTAGCCCTGTCTAAAGGTCCTATGGAAAAATGCATGGGAAAAACGCGTTTTGGGACCCCCCTTTTATCTCAGCCCCCGCTTGATGAATCCCCCCGAGACTTTCAGGGAAGGAGCGGAGCGTAGCGCCCCACCTATTTTGAAAAATTCGCGAGGATTCGTCGACCGGCGCCAAAGTTATTCAAAATAGAATGTTGCGGATTTCCTATGGAAACGTGGTCCTAACTATAACTACCTACTGGCGACCGCCAGTAGGTAATATATATATGTATATTCCTCCCAGCAAAAGCTCCTTCTGGATACACAGGGACCCGTGAGAAGTGGCGCACACGCCGGCAGAGTGTACCGGCATAACAATTTGCATAAAGTTCCACCGTAACGTGCGCTCTCAGGACATCAAAGATTTGGAAACCAAATAAGCTTAGCACAAAGCATTTATTTACATAACGCGTTTCGACTACAGCCGTAGTCTTGGTCACATGTAAATGACACAACAGTTGATAGGCTTAAATAGCTTTGCGTGAAATTTGCACATCCGGACCGGAAGTAAATTATCTCCGTAACGATTGGCGGCCATGATGGAATGGGAAAATAACGTATCATGAATGATCAATACAATACATTAAACCCTTCATGTCACCGCAACCCACTCAAATTTTACTGGATGCGTGACTATACCTGCTAAATAACAACATAAAATAATAGCCGTGCAACAAAATACTGGCGAGTGCAATTACAAAGCTTATTTTGTTTCCAAATCTTTGATGTCCTGAGAGCGCACGTTACGTTGGAACTTTATGCAAATATATATATATAACTCAACAATTGATTTTACTCTTTTATCCACAACCCATGCAGGGTTAGTATTAACATGGGAAACACTTGATGCTGTTTTTAGCAATCACTACCCAATCTCTTTTAATTTAAAAATTAAAGGGTGCCAACAGACCTCAGTGGATAAATTTATATACCAACCCATCATTAACCTAGCTACTAAAAACGGTTACTCCATAAAATGGGATAGGGTAGACCCTGTAGGACTTCTACATAAGTTAGCATTAACAACCCAGGAAGATATGCTCATTTGTCTGTCAGAAACTGTGGAGTCACCAAAAATTATGGGCTCGTTTTTAAAAATACAACTGGAACTGAAAAAGCTTCTAACCAGGGAGTATCAACCAAATTCAAATAGCCCCCACGGTTGGTTTGACAACACCTGTACAAAAGCACTCTCAGCCCTAAAAAGGGCATTGCATGCATCACCAAAATGCTCCGTGGAGATTCGCCAAGCTAGAAAGCTGTACCAGTCGGCTGTTAAAACTAGGAAAGTATCCCTGAGGAAAGAGGCTTGGTCGGCCCTGCATGAAGCCTCAAAATCCAAGGACAATACCGCTTTTTGGAAAGTGGTAAGTGCTCCTTACTTACAGAATAAACAGACAGACATTATAGACACAGCCATCAATGGGGAAATTTGGGTTAACCATTTTAAACACTTGTACGACAAAGTTAATCCCTCTGACCCCGTCAATCCCATGACTGATGAAATGGGCACCCAACATATTACAAACTCATCGAATATACTCCCGCTAGGTATTATTTTTAATTGTAAGGAGGTCATTAAGGCAATAAAAGAAAGCCCTTCAGGTAAAGCACTGGGCCCGGACGGAGTCCCAATAGACGTCTACAAAGCTGAGATTGATCTTTGGGCTCCCATGTTAACAAATGTTTTAAACCATCAAACCAACATGGGTTTCTATCATCCTGGTCTGAAGCTATAGTCGTCCCAATTTTTAAAAGAGGAGACAGAAACGACCCTACCTGTTACCGGCCAATATCATTACTTGATTCATTAATGAAGGTAGCCAGCCGGATAATTTTAAACAGGATACAACTATGGGCAGAAGAGAATGATGTAGTCTCAAATCTACAGTATGGATTCAGATCGGGTAAAGGTACAATAGAGCAGGGACTAAATTTGGCCTTAGTTTTATCTAAGTATACTCAGGCCAAAAAGGGAAACCTTTTTGTTACCTTTGTGGACCTGAGTTCCGCTTTTGACTGTGTGGACCACGAGAAACTATGGTCCACATTAATTGAAATGGGTATAGATCTCAATATTCTCCGATTTATTAAAGCACTATATAGGGATGCAGGTGCCAGGGTACGTTATGGCAATATGGGCGAGTGCTCTGACAAGTTTCCCATCAGGAGAGGGGTGCGATAGGGGTGCATCTTAGCACCCCTTCTCTTCACCCTATATATAAATTCCATCGGTCAACACCTAAGGGAGTCACAGTACGATTACCCAACTATCCTGGCCACTACTTTTATACGCGGATGATGCCGCTATCATGTCTCAAACTAGGATTGGCTTACAGAGGGCCGTCCTGAAATTCGCTAATTACATGAGAGACAGAGGGTTAAAAGTAAATACCACAAAAACATACACCATGGCATGTGGTCCCGGGACAAAGAAAACACCCTGTCCAATCTTCCTTGATGGCAGGAGGATCGAGACCACGGATCGATTTTCCTACCTCGGAATAAATTTTGATAGGAAGGGCAACTGGCATGCAGCACTCAATGCCAGACATTTAGCTTTTACCCGGGCAATAGGCGCTCTGAAAAATTTTGCGGCCAAACTAGGGGCAGACCTGTGAAAGAACTGATTTCAATTTATAAGGCAAAATGCATCTCTACAGCCACTTATGGGTCTGGCCTCTGGGGTATTGAAAACCCACAACTGATACAAAAAACTGAAAATCAGTTCCTTCGCTATTTATTAGGGGCTCCCAAATCATCAGCCACCTATATTGTACATATTGAGTTGGGCCTATCATATATTTCAGATGTCATAAAAATTGCGCCCATATTATTGTGGCACAAGATATGGGTTACCCCTGAGACTTCATTAAACAGAGATTTAATCACTGACTGTCTTAAACTCGATGGAATAAGTAATATCAAATGGCTCACCTATGTAAAGAACATGTTAACCGAGCTCGGACACCCAGAATATTTTGTGAGGCCATCAAGTATGGAAACGGTCTCCAGAAAGATGCTAAAAATGCTGGCCCTCAACCATCTAACCAATATTAGGTGGGACCAGGAAAAAACTAAAACCGCAGTCATTGGATATCAGCAAATCACTATTCATGAAGGGCTTCAAGGGTACCTTTCAATTCAGTCAAGCTGCTATGCTCGAATGCTATTGACCCGTTTTAGACTAGGCACTTTTTTTTGTCTGACCATCTTTCCAGATTGTAACAATTGGACAAACGACATTTTATTATGTCCATGTGATGACATTTCTGCTCAATCAAATATTCACTGTGTTTTATTTTGTAAATTTTATCAGGTGCCAAGGGGGGCTTTTCTGAAACCAATCTTAAAGGCATGGGGTATTCGCACGTGTAGATTAGCTATAACCAGGTTACTACAGCTAGAAAATGAATTTGTTATTTATACTGTATCTAGCTTTTTAAAACTGGTCATCAGGTTCCGGAACTCAATGTAATTACTATGAGTACCAACCCTATATTTTAGATTCTGCTGTTTTATAGGAATATTAGCTTATATGATTTACACATGACAGATATTTTAATAATACTTCCAACCTAGGTGACTGTTTTAACTGTATTTAATGTTTATGGCACTTTTTTATGTATGCTTTTATGATTTTGATTTGAAAATCGAATAAAGCTTATTATAATAATATTAATAATATATATATATATATATATGTATATTACCTACTGGCGGTCGCCAGTAGGTAGTTATAGTTAGGACCACGTTTCCATAGGAAAACCTCAACATTCTATTTTGAATAACTTTGGCGCCGGTCGACGAATCCTCGCGAATTTCTCAAAATAGGTGGGGCGCTACGCTCCGCTCCTACCCTGAAAGTCTCGGGGGATCCGTCAAGCGGGGGCTGAGATAAAAGGGGGGTCCCAAAACGCGTTTTTCCCATGCATTTTTCCATAGGACCTTTAGAACGAGCTAGAGCCCGAACGGCTGAACAGAATTACTCAAAATTTGGCAGAGAGGTAGTCCCTAGGTCAAGGAAGTGCCTTTTGTAGGTTTGGTGTAAATCTGTTCAGTAGATTCTGAGAAAATAGCCTTTAAATCAATATATATATCTGAGCCCGCTTACGGTACGCTTACCGTACGCTTACGGTAAGCGTACGGTGGCGTGCGCGAGCGCGATTCTGATTGGCTCTTAGATCTTAGTAAACATTCGAATCGGCCGAAACCAGGAAGCGGCGGCCGCCATTTTCTGTGTTTCACTCTGAAAAAAAAAGAGTGAAAACAAGAAAAGGGGGCAAAGAGGAGAGTTACAGACCCCCTTACATTTGTGAGGGGGTCAAAGAAGGACTGTAAAGTACAAAACAAACATTTATTGATTTTTAAAAAAAATCACGGGGTACGCGTACGGTAAGCTTACGGTAAGCGTACGGAAGAAACATGGCGGGCGCGAAGGAGATTCTGATTGGCCCATAGATCTTAGTAAACATTCGAATCGGCCGAAACCAGGAAGCGGCGGCCGCCATTTTGTGTGTTTCACTCAGAAAAAAAACAGAGAAAACAAGGAAAGGGGGCAATGAGGAGAGTTACAGACCCCCTAACATTTGTAAGGGGGTCAAAGAAGGACAGAAAAGTACAAAAAAAACATTTATTGATTTTAAAAAAAATCACGGGGTACGCGTACCGTAAGCTTACGGTAAGCGTACGGTAAAAAAAATAAAAATAAATAAATGAAAAGCAGATTTAAGAGTTTAGAAATTAGGGAGCTCTAAAAAGAGCTGTTGTGTTTATGAAGTCATTTTTTTAGTGGTACCTACAAGTAAGTACCGATGCAGAGTCTAAGGTTCAAGAGGAAGACTCTGTTCCCTTCATCATTGAAGTGCACACCATCTCCTCTATAAATGTCTTGCATGTCATAACGCAAGTTGTTGTGGTAAATGGCACCCATACCATAGTCACGGAGGAAAGCAGAAACAGATTTGTTGACGTGCTTTCTTGCTTTGTCAATCTGCGGACAGAAATGATTGGACCAGTTCCATTTTTGCCTTTGGCATATGTTGGAAAACACAAAGGCAGTTTTAGGGAAAAGTGTAAACAGTTGTGCAAAGGTGTCCTTCATAAGCATTTCCAGACCTACCCCAGTCAAAGTGCCTAGGTCATTGCCACCACAGTGCACTATTATGAGGTCAGGGTGTTGGATTTGAATGAAGGATTTCACCAATGGCATCAATTGGTGCCACTTTAACCCTCTCTGACCAATCCATTTAATGTCTACATTTGGCAAAGCAAGGTCTCTCACCATACCTGTTTTCTCTGCAAACTTTTCACTCCAGAAGACATAGCTGTGCCCTACAATCCACACTGTGAACATCTTCAAAGGAGAACTGGATGCACTCAGGAGGTGTCTTTCAGTAGAATGGCAATATGAAAAGAAAGACAGTTTGGAAATGGAGGCATACATATTTTTTTCAAAACAAAAAGAACTGATTGGCTGTTTCCTACCATTCTAGAATAAAAACTAGGCTGTATGTGTAAATTAATAGAAGCATGTTTTGTATTGGTACAAAAAAATGTGTAACCAAAGAACAGTACTATGGATTTGCTGTAAGGTTTGAAAAGTCAAGCACTCTTGCTCTGTGGAATTGAAACATTGTGTGTCGAACTTCTGACCTAACTCTACACAGCAGTGTTCCATGAGCTGTTGCTATGGTAGCAGGCAGAAGTCAAGTTGGGGGAAGGGTACTAGGCAGAAGTCAAGTTGGGGGAAGGGTACTTTTGGAAAAGGGTTGGTTTTTAACCAATAGAAATGTGTGATTACATTTGAAAAAAAGGGGGAAGCACTGAGATTTGAAACTTACATGTATATGTGTGGAAAAATAGAGGGAAAGTTTGCCATTATCTGGTTCTGCTGAGAGGAGAGAGGTGAACACAACAGAGATCCTGGCTCTGATAATCTGCTGTTTGAGTGTCACATTTCTTTCACAACTAACTAATTTTAAAGGTGAGTTTACAGTTTGAGAGGGGATGTATGTGGTAACTTAAGAAATGAATAATAGAAATGGGAATTGTTTTTGTTGTAGTTACACATGGTGGTTTCATAATGTGTCAGTCTGTAAAAGTGATTTACACTTGCCCCGAAAAAAAAAAGAGCAGTAAGTGTGCTTTCAAATTGGCAAAGAAATTTCGTTTTGGGACTAATGTGAAAACATGACTCTGTGTGCATAGAAGAATTATAGGCAGAGATTTATTGCGTCTTGCTCTGGTGATTTCACAGTTGCATTAGATGGAAAGGGGGAGCGAATTTTTGGGGGAAGAAGCAGAGTCTTAGCACACACCCATGTGCTTGCCATGTATAGTCATGCACAGTATTTAGAAGCGAGTGGGGTTTTCAGGTTTAAGTCTGTAATGCAAATACATTCAGCATCACTAAGGCTGGTTGCCCTTGCTGGAGTGTAGGCAGTCACAGAGAATACACATGGTGGTGGTCTGAAAAAACAGCTTGGACATGTGCATTTAAATAAATCAAAAAAAGTGGTTTTATAATGTGTCAGTCTGTAAAAGTGATTTCCAATTGTAAAAAGTGATTTTCACTTGGCCCGAAAAAAAAAGAGCAGTAAGTGTGCTTTCAAAATGGCAAAGAAATTTCGTTTTGGGACTAATGTGAAAAAATGACTCTGTGTGCATAGAGGAATTATAGGCAGAGATTTATTGCGTCTTGCTCTGGTGATTTCACAGTTGCATTAGATGGAAAGGGGGAGCGAATTTTTGGGGGAAGAAGCAGAGTCTTAGCACACACCCATGTGCTTGCCATGTATAGTCATGCACAGTATTTAGAAGCGAGTGGGGTTTTCAGGTTTAAGTCTGTAATGCAAATACATTCAGCATCACTAAGGCTGGTTGCCCTTGCTGGAGTGTAGGCAGTCACCGCGAATACACAAGGTGGTGGTCTGAAAAAAACAGCTTGGACAAGTGCAATTAAATAAATTAAAAAAAAAGGTTTCATAATGTGTCAGTCTGTAAAAGTGATTTTCACTTGCCCCGAAAAAAAAAAGAGCAGTAAGTGTGCTTTAAAAATGGCAAAGAAATTTCGTTTTGGGACTAATGTGAAAACATGACTCTGTGTGCATAGAGGAATTATAGGCAGAGATTTATTGCGTCTTGCTCTGGTGATTTCACAGTTGCATTAGATGGAAAGGGGGAGCGAATTTTTGGGGGAAGAAGCAGAGTCTTAGCACACACTCATGTGCTTGCCATGTATAGTCACGCACAGTATTTAGAAGCGAGTGGGGTTTTCAGGTTTAAGTCTGTAATGCAAATACATTCAGCATCACTAAGGCTGGTTGCCCTTGCTGGAGTGTAGGCAGTCACAGAGAATACACATGGTGGTGGTCTGAAAAAACAGCTTGGACATGTGCAATTAAATAAATTAAAAAAAAAGGTTTCATAATGTGTCAGTCTGTAAAAGTGATTTTCACTTGCCCCGAAAAAAAAAAGAGCAGTAAGTGTGCTTTAAAAATGGCAAAGAAATTTCGTTTTGGGACTAATGTGAAAACATGACTCTGTGTGCATAGAGGAATTATAGGCAGAGATTTATTGCGTCTTGCTCTGGTGATTTCACAGTTGCATTAGATGGAAAGGGGGAGCGAATTTTTGGGGGAAGAAGCAGAGTCTTAGCACACACCCATGTGCTTGCCATGTATAGTCATGCACAGTATTTAGAAGCGAGTGGGGTTTTCAGGTTTAAGTCTGTAATGCAAATACATTCAGCATCACTAAGGCTGGTTGCCCTTGCTGGAGTGTAGGCAGTCACAGAGAATACACATGGTGGTGGTCTGAAAAAACAGCTTGGACATGTGCATTTAAATAAATCAAAAAAAGTGGTTTCATAATGTGTCAGTCTGTAAAAGTGATTTCCAATTGTAAAAAGTGATTTTCACTTGGCCCGAAAAAAAAAGAGCAGTAAGTGTGCTTTAAAAATGGCAAAGAAATTTCGTTTTGGGACTAATGTGAAAACATGACTCTGTGTGCATAGAGGAATTATAGGCAGAGATTTATTGCGTCTTGCTCTGGTGATTTCACAGTTGCATTAGATGGAAAGGGGGAGCGAATTTTTGGGGGAAGAAGCAGAGTCTTAGCACACACCCATGTGCTTGCCATGTATAGTCATGCACAGTATTTAGAAGCGAGTGGGGTTTTCAGGTTTAAGTCTGTAATGCAAATACATTCAGCATCACTAAGGCTGGTTGCCCTTGCTGGAGTGTAGGCAGTCACAGAGAATACACATGGTGGTGGTCTGAAAAAACAGCTTGGACATGTGCATTTAAATAAATCAAAAAAAGTGGTTTTATAATGTGTCAGTCTGTAAAAGTGATTTCCAATTGTAAAAAGTGATTTTCACTTGGCCCGAAAAAAAAAGAGCAGTAAGTGTGCTTTCAAAATGGCAAAGAAATTTCGTTTTGGGACTAATGTGAAAAAATGACTCTGTGTGTATAGAGGAATTATAGGCAGAGATTTATTGCGTCTTGCTCTGGTGATTTCACAGTTGCATTAGATGGAAAGGGGGAGCGAATTTTTGGGGGAAGAAGCAGAGTCTTAGCACACACCCATGTGCTTGCCATGTATAGTCATGCACAGTATTTACAAGCGAGTGGGGTTTTCAGGTTTAAGTCTGTAATGCAAATACATTCAGCATCACTAAGGCTGGTTGCCCTTGCTGGAGTGTAGGCAGTCACCGCGAATACACATGGTGGTGGTCTGAAAAAAACAGCTTGGACAAGTGCAATTAAATAAATTAAAAAAAAAGGTTTCATAATGTGTCAGTCTGTAAAAGTGATTTTCACTTGCCCCGAAAAAAAAAAGAGCAGTAAGTGTGCTTTAAAAATGGCAAAGAAATTTCGTTTTGGGACTAATGTGAAAACATGACTCTGTGTGCATAGAGGAATTATAGGCAGAGATTTATTGCGTCTTGCTCTGGTGATTTCACAGTTGCATTAGATGGAAAGGGGGAGTGAATTTTTGGGGGAAGAAGCAGAGTCTTAGCACACACCCATGTGCTTGCCGTGTATAGTCATGCACAGTATTTAGAAGCGAGTGGGGTTTTCAGGTTTCAGTCTGTAATGCAAATACATTGAGCTTCACTAAGGCTGGTTGCCCTTGCTGGAGTGTAGCACTCTGGACATGGGCTTTTTAAAAAATCTGAAAAGTGGTTTCATAATGTGACAGTTTGTAAAAGAGATTTTCACTTGCCCAAAAAAAAGAGCAGTTTGTGTGCATTGAAATTGGCAAAGAAATTTTGTTTTGTGACTATTGTGAAAAGAAATGTAGTAATATATTTAAATACAATAAAGGATTTTTTTTTAGTTTTTTTCAGGTATTGCTGAAGAACAGTGAACAAAATTTAAGATGCCTACAAAATCTCGAGTTCAAAAAACGCTAAAAAAAAAACTATATTTGAAGACAACTGGAGGACCAAAGTTAGTAGAAGATGCTCATGTTGGGAAAAAGAAAAAATCTTCTGGTAAGCAGAAAAAAGAATTTCTTAAAAAAATATTCAAAACAAAGAAAAATGTACAAAATGTCTGTCCAGGGAATAATGTAACAAAACGAAGAGAACAGCAAAAAATTGAGAATTTAGTTAATGCAAATATACCTTCTGCAACTGAAAAGTTTTACATAAAAAGAAAAACAGCGTTTAAAGAGATACGTAGAAAAATATTTCAGAGAAGAGTTATGTCCAATTTGATAAAGGATGTGAAGAAATATAAGCAAAAGGCAAAATATTACAAGAGAAAAAAAGAAATTGAAGCCATTGCAGCAAAAGCATTAGAATTAAAAAGGAAACTATTCATATTAATTTTGAATAGGATGCGTACATTAGATAAAATGGTTAATGTACTGAAATCACAAAGCAAAAGCAAAAGAGTAGTGAACAGAACAAACTTTTGTAAAGTGTTTTTAGGAAAGTGGATGCATAGTTCAAGTAGTGAACCTTTTTTTAATGAAGAGAGCTATTTTCAAAGTAATAGTTTGCTGCATGCAGTTGACACCAGAGGTCGTTCATACGAAGTAAAAAATGGTTGCATAATGGAGAAGGAGATAATGGTTCCAAGAGATGAGGTACAAGTGATGGCAGATGAGGCAATGGGGAGACGTCCTAAAGCCCCAGTGTACACTTGGAATTGTAGTAGTATTTGCACTGTGCGTCAGGAATCTATTGACAGATTTCGAGAGTTTCTAAGAGAATATAGTAAAAAAAGTGTAAAACAGAAGATTAAGGTGCTTCAAAGTCTGGATCCATGCAGAGTGAGAGAGAATACTGGTTTGCAGGGTCATTCTCTGGCTTGTCTATCTAGAAAAGTGTGCAATAGTGTTTTCCATCATTTTAGGATGCTGGCTGTTCATCATACTGAAATGAGAAAGTTTGTGAGACGGTTGTATTTTGCCAAAAGTCCAGCAATAAAGTTAAATGAATTGAATAGGGCTCTGTTCCGAGGAACGGTATCAGATGTAGAGAAGGTTGTTGATGAAATTCAGTTTTGTTACTTTGGTCCTGAACAAAACAGTGCAGAGAAGGACACAGTAAATGAGGAAGAAGTGGAAGAGAATGTAGAACCTTCTGTAAGTAAGACATTTAACGATCACATAACAAAATTTGCAATAGTCTCTAATGAAAGACCAAATGTTACTTGTATTTGTTGCCGCAGAACTCATTATAGAAAACAAACTAGGAATGTTGATCTCTACAGAAAGAGTGAAAATGAAGATAATTATAAGTGGATGGATTTTGCCACATATATATTTCTTGAAAATTGTTTTGAATTGGGTGAAGATCAGCGTATTTGTAAATACTGTTACAAGTTAGAGGAAAATAGAATGCCGACCAGAGCTGTACATAATAATTTAGAATTGGATGCTATTCCTGCTGAACTTTCTGAATTAAATACATATGAGTCTATACTCATTCAATGTGTTCATCCGTTCCAGACCATAGTACGTATGGAGCCCAAAACTGGTAAATTACCTCCTTCAGATTTACTGAGAGGTTTAAAAGGTAGAGTGGTGTATTTGCCCTTGGATTTGAAAAAAAATATGGAAACTATTGATGCGGATACTTTGGAAACTGAACCATTAATTATTCTGGTTAATGGTGTACCTACAAAGAATAAGAAGATTTGGCAGGAGCTGGTAGATGTGCGGAAAGTACAAAGAGCAAATTTGTATTTGAAAAAAAATAACAAATGGTATGAATCAATTTATATAGAAGAAGAAGAAGAAGACGAAGATTTTCAAGAAGACACAGAAACACCAACTGGACAAATTGAAAAAGTGGACAAGACAAAGGAAGAAGAAATTTATGAACATTTTAGCATACATCCTCTTCATTCGAAAGAAGTTATGAGAGACAATATTGATCTCTTTCAGATGAAGAAAGCAAAAGGAACTCCCGTGAGTGTATGGGAGGAGAGCTTGGAAGCTCGATGTTTTCCCCAGCTGTTTCCTACGGGAAAAGGAGGACGATACGATGAACGTCCAGAACAGATTCCAGCTTCAGAGTATCGGACTACAAGACTATATGCTGAAGATCCCAGATTTCGACAAAGTATTCCTTATTTGTTTCATCTTTTATTTGAAAGCGACTTGTCTGCACTGTCTTATGCAGTAAATCACATTTTAAAAAGTGGAGTACATTTACAAAATGTGTCTGCTAAGGATTTTATGGAGAAAGTGCAGCACCGAGATGATCATTTGGAAACACAACTGATCAATCTGATGGCTTGTCAGCGTGGGACAAATGAATATTGGTACCGACGCCATGGTGAACTAAAATGCATGTTACGCAATTTAGGAACACCAACATGGTTCCTTACCCTAAGCTGTGCCGAGTACGCTTGGGATGATTTACTGGATTTTCTACGAGAGGCCAATTCAAACATTAAAAACATCGAATACAAGACAGCAGGAGAACTGTGCTCATTGGATCCGGTTAATGTTTGCAGATATTTCAATCATAGATTTGAGGCTATGATGTCCTTCATCTGCAATAAAAAAAATCCACCCCTTGGAGAAGTAGTGGATTTCTTTTGGAGAAAAGAGTACCAGGCAAGAGGTGCTCCTCATATTCATATGCTGTTGTGGATCAAGGATGCCCCAAAGTTTGGAACAGATACTGATGAAGCAGTGTTATCTTACATTGAAGAATATGCAAACATGTGGTATACCAAAAAGCACAGAAGAGAACAAGTTAAAGGAGCAAGTTTTACGTTTCCAAAGTCATCGGTGTGGAAAATACTGTCGACGGAAATACAAGAGCAAAGAAAAATACTACACTAAATGTCGATTTGGATTTCCTAGACCTGTTCTTTCAAATGGAAGAGTAAACAGTTTTATGTCAGCTGTGAGACATACTATCACAAGAAAATCACCTAAGAATACCTACAACCTTAAAAGAAAAGAAGAATCAAAAAATATAAATGACTACAACCCTGTCATTTTATCCATGTGGAACGCTAACATGGATATACAGTATGTAGCTGACAATTCCATTGCTGTTGCACGATATGTAACGTCTTACATTACGAAATCAGAAAAAACAGAATTGAAGGAAATGTGGGAAGAGATTTCTCACGAGAAGACTGTCAGTAAGAAGCTGTACAGTTTCAGTTTGAAGATGTTATCGCATCGAGAAATTGGATCCTACGAATGTTCAGATAGGTTATCTTCTGCAAGTCTCTACTCGAAGTCAAGAAGAATAATTTGGGCAAGTTTAGGCCTTGCAGCAATGAGAAATCGGGTACTGAAATCTGTTGGAGAAATTGAATATTTGGCCGAGAATGACCCAGAAAGTACAGATATATTGAAAACAAACATGTTGGACACATATTATCCCAAGAGAAGTCATCATCTGGAGAACATGTGTCTCTATGAAGTGTTGCAGAACTACATTTATTCACGGAAAGCTGCAGAAGACATTAATAATGGAAAATATAAAGTTGTTGGTGAAGAAGGATGTTTGGTGAAGCAAACCAAAGGAAGTTTGATAAATCACCGGAAGCTGAGTTGCGACACTACCGACAAGAATGAATTTTACTACTTGGCTCTTTTACAGTTGTTTAAACCATGGCGTACAGAGGATGAACTACTGGGAGAATTTCAAAGCTATGAGGATTCATTTAATGCATGCAAAGACAGCATACAATGCAATACATTCACAACTTATCTGCAAATGTTAAATGAAGAAATTGAACAGGAAACTACAATTGCAGCAGAAATAGCTAGAGACAGTTCTCAGGACAGCCAAAGTTCAGGAACACACAGTCAAGATCCCCTAGGACAACCAATCGTTGAAAATGAAGCATCAATAGCCATGAATGAAGTGGAAACAGCTATGAATCAAGCTCAAGAAGAATTTATAGACTTAGAAAATTTGGAAAGACAACTGAATCAAGAGCAGCAACAAATTTATGAAGAGATCAAAAACAAAATTGATCACGGATTTCTACATGTAAAAAAAGAGTGCTCATGCACATCATTTCATCCAATCAGGATGTATGTAAGCGGACAAGCTGGCACTGGAAAAAGTTTCCTAATTAAAGTCATCAGAAGCTACCTAAAGCAAAAAACGGATTCTACTTTGTCTTGTGTGGTTACTGCTCCAACTGGGTTAGCAGCATATAACATAAAAGGAATCACCTTACATCGTTTGCTAATGTTACCAGTGGAGCATGAGAACAAAATACAATTCAACAAGCTAACTGGAGAAGCATCCTTGGAAGTTTCACGAGTATTGAAGAAGATGCAAGTTCTCATTATTGATGAGGTGAGCATGGTATCAAACTTAATGCTTGCCTTTGTGCATTTAAGAATGCAGCAAATTTTGAAGACAGACTATGACGTGTTATTTGGTGGAAAACACGTCATAGTTTTTGGAGATCTTTTGCAACTTACTCCAGTTAAAGGACAACCAGTGTTTAATACTGTGACACATGAAGACACGAAGAAGTCATTGGGAAGTATCGGTAATACAAATATTTGGTCCTTCTTTGAGTACAAGGAACTTACAACTAATATGAGGCAAGCAAACGATGAAGAATATGGAAGTATTCTGAAAGATATCAGGATTGGACTACTCACAGAAGCTGGCAAAAAAGCATTACAGACTCGGCTGCTACATAATTTATTTCCAAAGGAAGAAATAGTTGCAGAGAAGATATACAAGAACATTGCAGAAAACAAAAGTGTCATCTGCTTAATGCCTACTCTACGTGAATGCTCAATATTCAATGAGGAGCTTTTGAAATTGGAAAAGGAAGAGATCAGGAAATTGGAAGCAGTGGACAAAATTGAGGATGGAAGAATTACTGTCACAGTAACAGGCAAACTGAAAAATAAATTGGACTCACTAGAGAAGAACATCTCCAAAACAGCTGGATTAGAAAAAAATCTATATGTTTGCATGAACTGTAGAGTGTTTTTAAGGAGAAATTTGGATGTTGAGAAAGGTTTAGTTAATGGAGCGATGGGAAGAGTTGTGGGTTTTATTAATTATCAGAAAAAAGAAGGAATTGAATGTTTAAAAATAAAATTTGATCAGATAGATGAAGTTAAAGATATTTGTCGTTGTACAGTTCGTTTTATGCTTGTGAAAGACTTATATATACGTAGGAAGCAGTTTCCGTTTTCTCTAGCATATGCTGTAACTATTCACAAGTCTCAAGGATTGACTGTAGATTGTGCATTTGTGAACATTGGTTCAACTGTGTTCAAAGAAGGTATGGCATATGTTGCTTTGTCACGAGTCAAAACATTATCAGGTTTATTCATGATAGACTTTGAAGAATCAAAAGTTAGTGCTGATACAAATTGTGTAAAGGAGTATAATAGATTAAGAAGAAGCTATGCTCCTCATTTAGGTCAGTATCCTGTGTTGGAGAAACGTGTAGTTTCTGCTACGCAAATGTAGTGCTGAATGTTGCATTTTATCTGGAAAGTTTGCAAGAGCAGATAATAGTAAATCAGGGAAAAAGATTCTGTTCAGAGCTGAGTCTCCTTTTTCAAAAGTTGAGTAAAGATAAAACTCAAATAGAAAGTGCTACTGACATTAGAAAACTTTTAGATGTATGTTCAGGACGAACACAGTTTTCTCAAAATGAACAGCAAGATGCACATGAATTTTTGATGTATTTTCTTCAGGTAGTGGAAGAAGAAGGAGTTCCCATTGACATTTTTTTTGGTCTCTCTTATAAATGGGAACATAGTTGTGATAATTGTTATAATATATGTGGCTCTATTGTTGATAATGAAAGGTTTATTTATTTGACATTGCCAGAGAGTAAAACAGTCACTTTTGCAAAATTAGTTAAAGATGCTAATCATAGCATGAAATGTGGTGAGTGTAATTCTGACATGTTTTCAACATTAATTTTAAAGGAATACGGACAGTATGTAATTTTAATGATGCAACGATGTAGAGCTGATGGTTCAAAATTGGATACTTTAATAAAGAAGTTTACAGGACAGCAATTATCAATTTCAGGAAAAACTTTTGTAACTGTTGCAATAATTTTCCATGATGGACCTACTGTTACTTCTGGACATTACACAGTTTATCTAAAATGTGAAAAAGGCTGGACACTGTGTAATGATTCCCAATTGATTTTCAAACAACGTTTGCCTTTTGATTTAGCAAATTCCTATCTAATCTTCCTGAAACCTAAATTTTAGAGAGACTTGGCAAGATCTGGACAAAATAATTTTACCATTTTACTGGATTACCATTGCAATTTTGTAAAAAAAAGATTTTTAAAATTATCATTTGGCCTAATGGAAAGATAACCAATTGTAATGTGGACTTTTTTAATTTTTAATGCAATTTTGAAAAACCAATAATTTAGAGATTATCGGTAACTTCTGCACATTTTAAATTTTGGAATGTTATTGGACTGCCATTGGAAATTTTTTCAAAAATGATTTAAAAAATTACTATTTGGCCATGTGGAAAAGTAACCAATTCTATTGTGGACTAAATAAATTATTCAAAAAATTTTCGTGAACCAAAATGTTACAGAGAATCGGTGAGATCTGGACAAATTAAACTTTAGAATTTTATTGGATTTCCGTTGGAAATTTATTCCAAAAAAAAAATTAAAATTACTATTTGGCCTAAAGGAAATGAAATCAGATGTATTTTGGAGTTATTTGAGATATAATATTGTGATTATAGTTCTGAAACAAACATATCAGACGGTATTTTAAAGAAATAAGTATTGGTATTAGATGATATTTTTTTACAATATTATGCATTTCTATAATGTTAAGTTTAATTAAAAAAAGAATCAGGGCTTTTTTAATACAATCTTTGTGATTGGTATTTTTTTTTGCCCGCTGTAAAATGATGAATGCAATTGCTTTCACAATTTATAGTGAAATGCAATATATTCTGAAAACAGCAAAAATAAGGCAAAAAGATTTTTTGGTAAAAAATGTAAATATGTGTACTGTATTATAAAATGTTTAAAAAATATTAATACTTTTTTCTTTTTTTCCAGATAGATATAGAAAATTTTCGAAAACTACAAACATTTTTAAAACTATTTTTTAAAAAAAGAAATGAATAAATATTTTTTCAGTGAGTATGGTAAGTCAATAATAATAATTGTAGTCTCTCAAGGACAATGTAATGTGATAAATGATTTTTAGTGTTTTTTTTAAAAAATAAAAAAAAAGTACGCGCACCGTACGCGTACGGTAAAAAAAAATAAAAAAAAGTTTTAAAAAACATATGTAAAAAAAAGATGAAAGATAAGGTTGGCTCTTAAAAGAACCGTTGTGTTCATGCAGGGACAGAGGAAAGGAAGCATGGGAAAATTATTCAAAGCGACAAATGTGCTGATCTATTTTGTTGTTCACTAGGGAAACACTGGTCTCCCTATGGCAAATTAGATCTTTACAAAATGTGCAATGAATATCAACCTTCCGAAATCGAGGGTTCATTTCCAGAGGGCCAGCAAAAGGAGATTCTCCCCCCACAGATGAAGGGCTCACCTGACCTCCAGAAGAAGGAGTAAGCCCTGCAGGTGATGGTCCAGGCTGAGCTGCTGTGGATGTACTGGCTCGTCTTTCTGAAGAGTTACCTCCAAAAAGATGACCATGTGTCCTTCTGTGTACATCCTGGAGGTGTCTCTTCATGGTGTGATTCCCAAAGGAATACTTCCTGTTAGGATTACCTCTAGAAAGTACACGCTGACACAGCTTGCAAGTAACTAAGGGTGCATTCACCTTTTGCTGGCCTTCTGGAAAAGTAAAATAATCCCAAACATAAGAAGGCTTTTGTTTCCTCGATCTCTGCCTCAAGACAGTGCTGCTAGTGCTAGCCTCACTCTCAGAAGAGCTCTGCTGTTCTGCCATCGTATCCCAAAGACAAACCAGCTCCTTCTCCCAAGGGATCACAAGCAGAAATGAGGGGAATGGGTGTGGTGTAGGAGAGTTCTAGAACTGAAAGTAGTTTCAACCAATCAAAAGTTGTGTTTCAAGATCACATGACCTACCGTACGCTTACGGTACGCTTACGGTACGCTTACGGCAAAAAGTACGCGTGCGCGTAAAAAAGACACGAGCTTGCGCGCATGCGCATAACAGTCACTCCCCGGCACTTCCGCGTAACGTGCGCGTGTGGCGTAAGCGCGCACGCGTCCCACGCGCAGTACGCGCGGCTACGCAAAGTGCATAACTATACGCAAGCAGCGTAGATAGATTACGGACGTTGCGTAAACCGTACGCTTACCGTGAGCTTACGGTACGCGTACCAAAAAAAAATAAAAAAAAAAAAAAGAACTGGAAATAAATTTTACATGTTTATTTTAAAAAATATATTAAAAAAAAATATTTAAGGATTTTAAAAATTAAAGCATAGTCTTTATAAAAGGTAAGTAAATTAAATTAAAAATATGTTTGAAAAAATTGAAGATTAAAAAAAAAATTAGCATTTAAAAAACCTTGCAAATTCACTGAAAAAACCATGGGTTTCACACACGTTATAGTTAGGAATTAGCATTTAAAAAACCTTTGAAATTCAGTGAAAAAACCATAGGTTTCACACACGTTATAGTTAGGAATTAGCATTTAAAAAACCTTAGAAATTCAGTGAAAAAACCATAGGTTTCACACGTTATAGTTAGCTGGACATTTTACTCGTAAAAAACCAATGAAATTGCCCCGTTATAGTTAGTTCAGCTAACTATAACTCGCGCGCCCGCAATGCACTGCTGATGACGTCACATGTTACATCACTCATGACATGGTCAGTGACATCACTCATGACATCACTGATGACATCTCAAATGACATCACTGATGACATCACTGATGACATCATCCTTGTGATAGAGTGGCAGACCTCCTCTTCCCCTAATATAACCTTTGACACACACATTCAAAAATAGAAACTACAATGTTCAAAACAATGGACATACCAATACCAGTTAAAACAACCTTTTCAGTAATTCTAAGATCCACATACACATCCACTCATTCACCAACAGTCCAATTCAGTCACTCATACATGTACTCACTCATCATATGTACTCATACACCTATACATCCTGTTACACAATGCCACTCATCCATAGAGTTACTCACACACATAGTCACTCATGCTAACAAAGAATCAAACATACATTTACTTGCATATACAGTTATACACACACCACCACACTTACTTCTACGGAAACTTACACATACTTAGTCTTTTAAACAATCACTTATAGAAACACATACTTATTCATACAAGAACTCTTTCAATCTCTCACTCTCACATATACTCACATATATACACCAATAGTCACATATACTAGTTTAAAACATATGTAGTTACTCATAAAGACACTATTGAGACAGTCATTCACTCAATAACACATCCATGCACACACTCATCCACCCATACAGTCCTGCACACATGCTGTGTTCAACACATACAAACAGTGAGTCACTCATTCATACACCTGTGCACTACGTAATACCCCCCACCGAACCATGTAGACACTCAGACTGATACTCAAAAAACCAACTAATAACCTATATAGACACCCATGTATCTACTCACCAACCCATGCAGCCACTTATACACAAAGTGAGAGACTGATACAGATATATACATATTTAAACATTACTCACTAAAACATGTATTCACTATGATACACTTAATCAGTCAGTTAAACAATCAATTTTTCAAAAACAAATCATCCATTTAGACACTTATATACCCATTTATTCTTCCATTGACCTTGAGATATACATATATAAAACATATTTAATTTTCAGAAAAACCCACATTCACTGGATGATGTCATCAGTGATGTCATCAGTGATGTCATTTGAGATGTCATCAGTGATGTCATGAGTGATGTCACTGACCATGTCATGAGTGATGTAATATGTGACGTCATCAGCAGTGCATTGCGGGCGCGCGAGTTATAGTTAGCTGAACTAACTATAACGGGGCAATTTCATTGGTTTTTTACGAGTAAAATGTCCAGCTAACTATAACATGTGTGAAACCTATGGTTTTTTCACTGAATTTCTAAGGTTTTTTAAATGCTAATTCCTAACTATAACGTGTGTGAAACCTATGGTTTTTTCACTGAATATATATATATATATATGAAGACCAACACTTTCGTATTCACGAAAATAAACTCGGACTCCGATGCTGCAAGCAGATATTTAATTACAAAGTGCAAGAACGACGCGTTTCACCAATACGGCTTGTTCACGCTCGGAAATCTTAAACACCCGCCATGTTAAATACACAAAAAATCATTAGATGACGGGTTTACACATGGTGTCAGAAAGAATGTGAATTGGGCGGCCATCTTGTAACGGTGTATAATACATTGTAAATTCATTATTGTTGATAAAAGTATTTACAAGATACAAATATACGCAAATAAACATCAATAGAACCTCACTGTGTCTAATACAAACATAATATAGGTTAAATAAATGTAAATGTGCAAAATTCGCGCAATCAGGATTCGTTACCCATTGGAAATTCGGAATCTGCCATGGGATTGAAGTGTCACACAGCACCATATAATACTGGTTAAAGCATGCCTTTATGATGTATGGCCCCAAAAAACACATCGATAATATCACAAAGCGTGAGTGAATGAAAAATATATATCATACAAGGTCCCAACGCCCAAGTGGGCGGAACCCAAACGGATTCAGCCAATCACAGCAGACAAAGGGTAACTAAATGTACCTGATTGGGTCATACATCAAGCAGACAAAGCTGCTCAAATAATTAATGGCAATACTAAGACTGAATTTCGTGAATATACATTGCAATATGCATTAGCGTTGAGTCGCCCAAGTGGGCGTTACTACGAGACATCTTGTGCATCAAGAAGTTCAAGCCACTAATACAGTCTTTGTCCCAGTGGATATATGATGCTATGTCATTCTCACTGTGTCAATACAATGTAATGAACATTATAGTATCCCTGATAAGGTTTAGGCTAAACAGTAGTCCCCCAAAAAATACAAAATCATAAAATCCCGATTACACCCAAAAGTTATAACATCGTATACATCCAAATTGCAATGAGTCTGACCACCTTCCTCACAGTTCCTGACACACCGTCTGAAAAAGATAGATATAAATATAAAATTTAAAATGAGTCCACAACAGCTTAAGATAGACCACCTTGATGCTTATTCATGCAGATGAACAGATAATTCCTCGCTCATATTGAGTCCCTTAGGAGCAAGACTTTCAAAATCCACAATATAGCGGGATTCCAATTTCCTCAACAGTATTTCTCGATTGCCACCTCTCATGCCTAAATCCACAGAATCAATCACAACCATGCGTAACCTGGTCTCATCTTGGAAATGTTGTTCATAGAAATGTCTGGCAATGGGGTATGTTCTGTTGTTGTTACGTATTGCCCGTAAGTGCTCTAACACACGTTTCTTGGCTGCATGTTTGGTACTGCCGATGTACCATTTGGCACATGGGCAGATCAACACATACACACAATGGTTGGAATTACATGTGAGTTTCTTTTTTATTACAAATTCTCTTTTCGAGTTTGGTATTTGTAACTTGGCACAATCGGTGCTGTTTTTGCACGCTTTGCATTTCTGACAGCATTTGAAACCCCCTTCTCTGTTCCTGGGGTCAATTTCATTGCTAGTGATATAACTGCAACTTAGTTCGTCCGCCAGGCAACGACTTTTTCTGAAAGTGATCTGTGGATTGCTACTCAGATCTTGTTTAAGATGTTCATCTGTAAGTAGCAAATGCCAATGTTTTTTGAAAACTCTGCGTATTTCAGCCGCTTGGCCTGAGAAAGTGGTGATAAATCTAATTTTATCTTCTTTGGTTTCTTTCTGTTTGGGATAAATAAGTTCATCACGTGTTTTTGTTTCTACCCTGGAAATAGCATCTTTCACAGTTTTGGCACTGTAGCCTCTTTCCCTGAATCTCTGGCACATGGTGTCCCTCTCTTTCTCATATGCCACTTTAGTACTACAATTTCTTTTAGCACGGAGCAACTCCCCGTAGGGAATGCTCAGTATCAGATTACCTGGATGGCTGCTCTTGGCATTTAAAATGCTATTGCCCGCTGTTTCTTTGCGGAATAATTTTGAAGTCAATTGATTATTAATGACTTCCAAGCGGACATCCAGAAATTCCATGGAGTTTTTGCTAATGTTTTCACTGAAATGTAGATTACAAGTGTTTTCATTCAATTTGTTAATGAAGACTCGAGCCGAATCTCCATCACCACACCAAATGAAAAAAATGTCGTCGATATAACGCAGCCACAGGGCAACGTTGTTAAATTCCAGCATGTTGGCGACCACCTGCTCCTCCCACCAGCCCATGAACAAATTCGCATAGCTGGGGGCGAAGCAGGTTCCCATCGCCGTGCCCTGTGACTGCTTGTAGATGACATCATTGAAAATGAAAAAGTTATTTTTGAGACAGATCTCTATCATTTTCAATAACATCTGAGAGTGGTGAAGTAAAGAGATGGATCTGGTTTTGAAGAAGTGTTGAATAGCCAATAAACCTTGTTCGTGTTGGATGCTCGTGTATAAACTGCTGACATCCAAAGAGACCAGAGTGTACTCTGCCTCCCAATGTTTGCCCTCAATGATGGTTAAAAAATGCGTAGTATCCCTGAGATATGAGGGTAGGGCAACCACATAAGGCCTCAAAAAATAATCAATAAATTTAGAGGTATTCTCATATAGAGACCCAATGGAGGACACTATGGGTCTACCCGGAGGGTTTAGCAAATCCTTATGTATCTTTGGTAATAGATACAAAATAGGTATTCTGGGATGTGCACAATACAGGTAACTGAATTCTTCCTGTTCTAACAGACCTCTGTCTTTCCATCCCACCAGAATTTCTCTATATGTGATTTTAGAGTTCAATATCTCAGCCATGTCTGTTTTGCAATAACAATTAACATCCTCCAACTGTCTCAATCCTTCAAAAAGATATTTTTGCTTATCCAAGACAACCACGTTGCCACCCTTATCAGACTGACAGATCACAATATTGTGATCCGCTTTCAGCTCATCGATGTTCATTACATTGTATTGACACAGTGAGAATGACATAGCATCATATATCCACTGGGACAAAGACTGTATTAGTGGCTTGAACTTCTTGATGCACAAGATGTCTCGTAGTAACGCCCACTTGGGCGACTCAACGCTAATGCATATTGCAATGTATATTCACGAAATTCTGTCTTAGTATTGCCATTAATTATTTGAGCAGCTTTGTCTGCTTGATGTATGACCCAATCAGGTACATTTAGTTACCCTTTGTCTGCCGTGATTGGCTGAATCCGTTTGGGTTCCGCCCACTTGGGCGTTGGGACCTTGTATGATATATATTTTTCATTCACTCACGCTTTGTGATATTATCGATGTGTTTTTTGGGGCCATACATCATAAAGGCATGCTTTAACCAGTATTATATGGTGCTGTGTGACACTTCAATCCCATGGCAGATTCCGAATTTCTAATGGGTAACGAATCCTGATTGCGCGAATTTTGCACATTTACATTTATTTAACCTATATTATGTTTGTATTAGACACAGTGAGGTTCTATTGATGTTTATTTGCGTATATTTGTATCTTGTAAATACTTGTATCAACAATAATGAATTTACAATGTATTATACACCGTTACAAGATGGCCGCCCAATTCACATTCTTTCTGACACCATGTGTAAACCCGTCATCTAATGATTTTTTGTGTATTTAACATGGCGGGTGTTTAAGATTTCCGAGCGTGAACAAGCCGTATTGGTGAAACGCGTCGTTCTTGCACTTTGTAATTAAATATCTGCTTGCAGCATCGGAGTCCGAGTTTATTTTCGTGAATACGAAAGTGTTGGTCTTCAAATATTAGGAATCCCGGTTTCCTGACTCGGACCGCCCGTGACAGAAGGGTCCCTTTACCGGTACTTGTGGCTCCTTATAACTTCAATAGGGAACGATCTGACCCCTTCAATGGCCTGATATCATCGGGTCCACAGTCTGATTTCGGTGGCTGAGAATTTTCGAGCACACGTAACGGTGTAAACAGCCAGTTTCAGACGCACAGGTGTTTGGATCAGAGATTTTCGGTTACGGTGGTGTTCGTGCACGGCTGAGTACGGACTCGTTCCGTGACAGAGGATTGCGTCCAACACTGAAGTGACATCAATTTTTGAAGGGCAAGGGAGCGTGTTGAGGCTACAGACTACGTTGCCGGTATAACACGCAGGTGCTGCATGCGGATAACTACAAAAACATCATGGCAAGTGCTTTGGAAGCTCGAAGGAAACAAACAGCGGATAGACTTTTCTTTACACAGACTGGCACAGTAAATAGTGGAGGAAGTTCGTCCACCAACATCCTTGAAGAAATTACTTTACAAACACTACTAAGTAATTTAGAAAAATTACACAGGAAAGAATTGGCAAAGTGGTGGGAAGCGGAGTCCCTACAAAGATATATTGAGGTAAAAAGAGTCCCCAGAGGACTGAGGATTTTCACCGTTCCTACCTATGAGGATCCTGACACTGATATGCTAGAGGAATGGACAAACAACTCAGCGGAATGTTCAATGACCATGATGCGCATATTAGTTAAATATGCTTTAAAGGATCGTGCCAAATTGCTATCAGAAATTGAGAAATTACTCACCGAAATCAGTAAAATCATGACCAAAGAAGCGCTAGACGAACACATGGAAAACCTACACAAAAAGATGGATAAACTGGAAGAAGAAATAACAGCCAAAAAACAACGTAAATTTCTTCGAGATTACAAGGACTATCAGGCTGGTAGAACATTAACATTCCAGAGGAAATATGACCATCTTTTTGAAAAGAAGACTGGCACGATGGTAGTTCCCCCTAGGCCTGCAGATTCAACGGAGGAGCTGGTGGAAAGTGATGTTTCTGATGGCAACGTCTCGGATGTGTCCGCTTCGGGCATGAATCAAGAAGCCAACATTGACACACAGAGAAAAGGTAGTAATTTTTTATTACAGTTCCAGTTGTTAAATCAAAACAGGACGGAACACCAACAGGACAGCGGGTCGCAGAGGGGACGAGGAAGAGGACGAGGAAACAGAGGAAGAACAAGAGGAACCAACTGGCAAAGAAGAGGAGGAAACAACGCAGAAAGAAGCCCAATGGGAATGGAAAAAAGGGGCAAGAAACAGCAACAAATATGACAGTTGTAAACCTTTCGCAACGGTCTCTTTCCTGTGAGGAAATTGAGACTTTGTCACTTGGACTCACCTTTTGCCCTACTGCAAATATGAACTACACTCAGACTCGTATTGATCTATTCCTGTTTTCAAGAAAGCTCAAACTCAAGAAATGGTTTAATACAAAACCTAAACAACAACAAGAAACTGTAAGTGTTAACCAAAGAGAAAGTAATTTGAATGTTTTGGATGTTGAACTCATGCATGCATTATATGACATGACAGGGAACGTTGATGGTGGCCAGTCCTTACCTGAATGGGACGCATGGGGTGAAAATTTGGATAACAATCCGGGGAGTGTATTCAAACCCAAATCTGTTTTTCTCCCCAATGTACAATGTGAAGCAATTGACATCTTTGAAAAGGGTGTGTTGTATGACATACAGAGAATGAGACATAACAAAATAGCAGGGAGACAAAAAAATCTGTCAGCTAGACAAATCACATCCATCGATGAGCTGAAAGCGGATCACAATATTGTGATCCGTCAGTCTGATAAGGGTGGCAACGTGGTTGTCTTGGATAAGCAAAAATATCTTTTTGAAGGATTGAGACAGTTGGAGGATGTTAATTGTTATTGCAAAACAGACATGGCTGAGATATTGAACTCTAAAATCACATATAGAGAAATTCTGGTGGGATGGAAAGACAGAGGTCTGTTAGAACAGGAAGAATTCAGTTACCTGTATTGTGCACATCCCAGAATACCTATTTTGTATCTATTACCAAAGATACATAAGGATTTGCTAAACCCTCCGGGTAGACCCATAGTGTCCTCCATTGGGTCTCTATATGAGAATACCTCTAAATTTATTGATTATTTTTTGAGGCCTTATGTGGTTGCCCTACCCTCATATCTCAGGGATACTACGCATTTTTTAACCATCATTGAGGGCATACATTGGGAGGCAGAGTACACTCTGGTCTCTTTGGATGTCAGCAGTTTATACACGAGCATCCAACACGAACAAGGTTTATTGGCTATTCAACACTTCTTCAAAACCAGATCCATCTCTTTACTTCACCACTCTCAGATGTTATTGAAAATGATAGAGATCTGTCTCAAAAATAACTTTTTCATTTTCAATGATGTCATCTACAAGCAGTCACAGGGCACGGCGATGGGAACCTGCTTCGCCCCCAGCTATGCGAATTTGTTCATGGGCTGGTGGGAGGAGCAGGTGGTCGCCAACATGCTGGAATTTAACAACGTTGCCCTGTGGCTGCGTTATATCGACGACATTTTTTTCATTTGGTGTGGTGATGGAGATTCGGCTCGAGTCTTCATTAACAAATTGAATGAAAACACTTGTAATCTACATTTCAGTGAAAACATTAGCAAAAACTCCATGGAATTTCTGGATGTCCGCTTGGAAGTCATTAATAATCAATTGACTTCAAAATTATTCCGCAAAGAAACAGCGGGCAATAGCATTTTAAATGCCAAGAGCAGCCATCCAGGTAATCTGATACGGAGCATTCCCTACGGGGAGTTGCTCCGTGCTAAAAGAAATTGTAGTACTAAAGTGGCATATGAGAAAGAGAGGGACACCATGTGCCAGAGATTCAGGGAAAGAGGCTACAGTGCCAAAACTGTGAAAGATGCTATTTCCAGGGTAGAAACAAAAACACGTGATGAACTTATTTATCCCAAACAGAAAGAAACCAAAGAAGATAAAATTAGATTTATCACCACTTTCTCAGGCCAAGCGGCTGAAATACGCAGAGTTTTCAAAAAACATTGGCATTTGCTACTTACAGATGAACATCTTAAACAAGATCTGAGTAGCAATCCACAGATCACTTTCAGAAAAAGTCGTTGCCTGGCGGACGAACTAAGTTGCAGTTATATCACTAGCAATGAAATTGACCCCAGGAACAGAGAAGGGGGTTTCAAATGCTGTCAGAAATGCAAAGCGTGCAAAAACAGCACCGATTGTGCCAAGTTACAAATACCAAACTCGAAAAGAGAATTTGTAATAAAAAAGAAACTCACATGTAATTCCAACCATTGTGTGTATGTGTTGATCTGCCCATGTGCCAAATGGTACATCGGCAGTACCAAACATGCAGCCAAGAAACGTGTGTTAGAGCACTTACGGGCAATACGTAACAACAACAGAACATACCCCATTGCCAGACATTTCTGTGAACAACATTTCCAAGATGAGACCAGGTTACGCATGGTTGTGATTGATTCTGTGGATTTAGGCATGAGAGGTGGCAATCGAGAAATACTGTTGAGGAAATTGGAATCCCGCTATATTGTGGATTTTGAAAGTCTTGCTCCTAGGGGACTCAATATGAGCGAGGAATTATCTGTTCATCTGCATGAATAAGCATCAAGGTGGTCTATCTTAAGCTGTTGTGGACTCATTTTAAATTTTATATTTATATCTATCTTTTTCAGACGGTGTGTCAGGAACTGTGAGGAAGGTGGTCAGACTCATTGCAATTTGGATGTATACGATGTTATAACTTTTGGGTGTAATCGGGATTTTATGATTTTGTATTTTTTGGGGGACTACTGTTTAGCCTAAACCTTATCAGGGATACTATAATGTTCATTACATTGTATTGACACAGTGAGAATGACATAGCATCATATATCCACTGGGACAAAGACTGTATTAGTGGCTTGAACTTCTTGATGCACAAGATGTCTCGTAGTAACGCCCACTTGGGCGACTCAACGCTAATGCATATTGCAATGTATATTCACGAAATTCAGTCTTAGTATTGCCATTAATTATTTGAGCAGCTTTGTCTGCTTGATGTATGACCCAATCAGGTACATTTAGTTACCCTTTGTCTGCCGTGATTGGCTGAATCCGTTTGGGTTCCGCCCACTTGGGCGTTGGGACCTTGTATGATATATATTTTTCATTCACTCACGCTTTGTGATATTATCGATGTGTTTTTTGGGGCCATACTTTAACCAGTATTATATGGTGCTGTGTGACACTTCAATCCCATGGCAGATTCCGAATTTCTAATAGGTAACGAATCCTGATTGCGCGAATTTTGCACATTTACATTTATTTAACCTATATTATGTTTGTATTAGACACAGTGAGGTTCTATTGATGTTTATTTGCGTATATTTGTATCTTGTAAATACTTGTATCAACAATAATGAATTTACAATGTATTATACACCGTTACAAGATGGCCGCCCAATTCACATTCTTTCTGACACCATGTGTAAACCCGTCATCTAATGATTTTTTGTGTATTTAACATGGCGGGTGTTTAAGATTTCCGAGCGTGAACAAGCCGTATTGGTGAAACGCGTCGTTCTTGCACTTTGTAATTAAATATCTGCTTGCAGCATCGGAGTCCGAGTTTATTTTCGTGAATACGAAAGTGTTGGTCTTCAAATATTAGGAATCCCGGTTTCCTGACTCGGACCGCCCGTGACAGAAGGGTCCCTTTACCGGTACTTGTGGCTCCATATATATATATATATATATATTACCTACTGGCGGTTGCCAGTAGGTAGTTATAGTTAGGACCACGTTTCCATAGGAAATCCGCAACATTCTATTTTGAATAACTTTGGCGCCGGTCGACGAATCCTCGCGAATTTTTCAAAATAGGTGGGGCGCTACGCTCCGCTCCTACCCTGAAAGTCTCGGGGGGATTCGTCAAGCGGGGGCTGAGATAAAAGGGGGGTCCCAAAACGCGTTTTTCCCATGCATTTTTCCATAGGACCTTTAGACAGGGCTACAGCCCGAACGGCTGAACAGAATTACTAGAAATTTGGCAGAGAGGTAGTCCTCAGGTCAAGGAAGTGCCTTTTGTAGGTTTGGTGTAAATCTGTTCAGTAGATTCTGAGAAAATAGCCTTTAAATCAATATATATATCTGAGCCAGCTTACGGTGCGCTTACGGTACGCTTACCGTACGCGTACGGTGGCGTGCGCGAGCGCGATTCTGATTGGCTCTTAGATCTTAGTAAACATTCGAATCGGCCGAAACCAGGAAGTGGCGGCCGCCATTTTCTCTCTCGCACTGAGAGTGATGTTTAAAATATAAAGCACAAAAACATGTAAAGGGGCTGTTTAGACAGCTCCCACACACATAGCAATGTTGAGGGAGTCCCCAAAGATCCCCCAAGGCCAAAAACTGAATTTTTATTTTTTCGCTAATTTCGCCGATTTCGCTTACCGTACGCGTACGGTAAAAAATTATAAAAAAAAAAAAATTATTCACACTCTCCCCACCCCGTGTGTAATTGGTGCCCGAAGGGCACTAATTGTGCATGGCTTATTAAAGATGAGTTAAACTAAAATATTTAAAAAAATAATAATAAAAAAAAAAATTATCCACACTCTCTCCACCCCGTGTGCAAATGGTGCCCGAAGGGTACCATTTGTGCATGGCTTATAACATATACGAAAAATTAAAATATTACCTTTCAAAACGAAGTGCATCATATGTCCTCCATGTGCGCACGGTGCGCGAAGCGCATCGTGCGTACATGGCCCATCTAGCGTAACGTGGGCACGCAGTGCGCGTAGCGCACCGCGTGCCCACCGTGCGTGCACGGCACTAACTGCGTAAAGTGGGTGCGCACGCCACGAATGGCGTAAAGTAACTTAGCATTTAAAAAAACGTACAAATTCACTGAAAAAACCATAGGTTTCACACACGTTATAGTTAGGAATTAGCATTTAAAAAACCTTGCAAATTCACTGAAAAAACCATAGGTTTCACACATGTTATAGTTAGCGGAAATTTTACTGATAAAAAACCAATGAAATTCCCCCGTTATAGTTAGTGCAGGCAACTATAACTCACGCGACCGCAATCTTCTGCTGATGACATATGTGTCTTTATGAAAAAAAAATATTTGTAATATATGTATAGCTAAAAATGTATGGAAGAAGACATGGGCAAATAAGTGTCTAAATACAGTATTAGCATCAGCAGAGGATTGCGGTCGCGTGAGTTATAGTTGCCTGCACTAACTATAACGGGGGAATTTCATTGGTTTTTTATCAGTAAAATTTCCGCTAACTCTAACATGTGTGAAACCTATGGTTTTTTCAGTGAATATATATATATATATATATATATATATATATATATATATATATATATATATATATATATATGTACTTGAACAAGAAGTTGTTTTTTTATGCGAGGTACGCAGACAAACTCTACATCCAAGACCGTAACAAAACAGACATGGAAAAACAGCACAATCAGAAGAAGGGAGAGGAGAAGTGCCAAAAGACGAAGAACAGAGAAGACCAAATGCACTCAAATGGAAATGCAAACAACAAACTTAGCAGCTTCTAACAATACAGTTGTGAACTTAGCTACTATCAATCTAAATGAAACAGAGAAAAAAATACTTACTCTTGGTCTACCATTTTGCCCTAAAAAAGCAATCAACTATGCTTCTACCAGAACTGACATCTTCAAGGGAATAAGAAAACTTAAACTTAAGAAATTTCACATACTTAACAAAAAACCAGACAATGAGTCATGCGACAATGAGGCAAATGCAATTCATCAAACATCTCCTCCTTTTAACCTTACCTCTGCAGACATGCCACTATTAAGCGACTTACAAGAACTAGTCCAGGAGAATTAACAAGGAGAAAGTAACCTAGCCACTGCATATACAACCGAAGAATTTGATAGCTTTGCAAATAAACAGCTTACAGAGACAAAAAGATTAAAACCCAGATATACTTTCACCCCAATGATGACAAGAGACTCCATCGATATTTTTCACGAACAGGTAATTGTCGGTATAAAACAACTTAACCATAAGACAAATAGCACAAGCAAAAACAAATATAACAGACAGGAAAAACAGTACCACCAACTCATGGAAAAATTAAAGAAAAACCCTCAACTTATCATAAGAAATGCCGATAAAGGTGGGAACCTAGCGATCTGGGTAAAGGTGGAATATGTTGAAAAAGCAACAAAGCAGCTATCAGATCACAATTGTTATCGCATAAGTGATATGCTGTCTTTAAAAGCAACATACAACACTTATTATAATAAGCTCATAGCTTGGAAGAGTGCAGGCTTACTTACAGCAGATGAATATACATTTCTTAAAAATGATACACCTACAATTCCAGTAATTTATTTCATCCCTAAGCTGCATAAGAATCCACTCCAACCGCCTGGAAGACATATAATATCAGCGCGCAATAGCCTGACTGATAACACATCACAATATGTGGACCATTATTTGCAGGAGCACGCACAAAATCTTCCATCCTACCTAAAAGACAGCGGTGATTTCTTACTCAAAATCAAGGATTTTAGTTGGCAAGAGGATTTTCTTTTAATGACTATGGACATTATGGCACTATACACCAGTATCAATCATAAATATGGTATAAGGGCTGTGCAACACTATCTAAGAAAGAGATCTGCAGTGCATGAACAACACAGCAAAATGTTGATCAACATGATTGATTTCTGTTTAAATAACAACAACAAAATTATTCCAAAATGCCATATATCAACAACTACGAGGGGTAGCGATGGGGGCCAGCTTCTCCCCCAGCTACGCCTGTCTCCACCTGGGCTGGTGGGAGGAGTTGGTCCTACAAAAAAATCATGGGACTGCATTACTATGGTTAAGATATATTGATGACCTGTTTTTAATCTGGCACAGGACCGTGCAAGAAGCTGAAGAATTTGTCAATAATCTAAACACTAACTTAGAATTCACAGCGCATATCAGTACAGAAACTGTAACATTTTTAGATTTTGAGGTTTACATCAGAGAAGGAAAAGTAGAAACCAGGGCGCATAGAAAACACACGTCTGGTAACCCAGTGTTACACGCCACTAGTGCCCACCCGCAACATCTTATACACAGTATCCCCTTTTTTTTTTTTTTTTAAAGATTTTTATTGAGTTTTCCACCACCAGAATCCCGAGGACTAGCACTACACACAATAACATCATAATATGATCCAACCATCAAAATACACAGTAGGAGAAGTCCACTCTGCTAGGTCCCCGCCGTATATTCCCCACCCACCACCCTCTCTACCCCCACCCCCTCCAGTCAGTGTGCCCGCAGCAACCCCTCATCAACCTCTGCCAGTCGGGCCCCAGAAACTGAGGCATCCCAACACAGGACAAACGGGAAAACCCTATTATTGTGCTCATGAAAAAGAAAAAAGGGGGCCCGCAGCGACCTCCCTCTGCGCCCCCTGTTCCCACCCAGACTCCTCAACAGCTTTCAATGTAGGGTGCAGGTACCGAATCCTCCATGAGTGTACCTAAGTTGCCCCGTCCTGCATGGACTCCCCAGTAGCCCCCGCCGACCCTGTCCCAGGTTCCACCCTCCGGTCCATATCTACAGAGTCCCCGTCCTCCACATTCCTCGTTTCCCAAGATCACAGCTTTTCCACCAACACCCCCCACGTCCTCGCCACTTCCAGCGCCTTATCATTAGCTGCTCGTCCGGCCATCTGAGGCCGAAGCATCGCTTCGCTTCCCGCCCAAGCCAAGAAACTCCCCCTCCATCTCCGAAAACTCGGACCGGGCCTGGCCTTCCAATGCAGAGTGAGCTCCCTCTTCGCCAGTATCAGACCCAAATCGCAAAACTTGCTCGTAATTTTGGTACTGGGGGTGTGCGGAAACCACAACAAAAGGCAAGTCCCCATCTCCGCTTCCAACTCACGTTCAGTCACCTGATTCAGGCACGCCACCACATCCTCCCAATACGAGCCCAGTCCCCGGCAGGACCAAAACATATGACCAAAATCAGCCCCCTCCAACCCGCACCGTGGACACGGCGACTGAGAGCCTCCGAAATACTGCAGAATTTTGACCGGGGTTAAGTAAGCCCTATGAAGAGTGTAAAATTGGATCAACTGAAATCTAGCATTGCGCGTGCCCTTCCAGGCCCGCGGCAAAAGCTGCGCCCACGTCGTCTCGGGAATGGGCCTACCAAGATCCCCCTCCCATTTACCCCGCAAGACATCCAGAGGTGCCAACCTCTCCGTGGACAGCCGCCTGTAGAGACAAGGGATGGCCTTGACTGTACCCGCCGCCATAGTGACGTACTGACAGCCCTGAGAAGTTGGGGGCTCCGACAGCCCCATCTTCCATTGTTTCTGGATCCCACATACTAAGGCGGAATGCAAAAGATAGTCCCCCCTCGGCAGGTCATACGCCCCCTGCAAGTCCTGGAACGACAACAAGACGCCATCCCTGTATAAGTCCCCAATCATGTGGACCCCACACTCTTCCCAGTGAGCCAGCGCCGACCAATCCCCTCCATGCGGGAGGGCCGTGCACATGCCCAGGGGTATCTCCGGGGCATACGGCATCGCAAAGCCTGCCCTTTTCTGGCTACGGATCCAGCATAGCCGGAGCGTGCGTTCCTCGAGGGTAAGCTGGTCCAGTCTGAGCCTCTGCCTAAGCACAATGAATGACAGCACATGGCGCGGGATGACCCTATCTTGCGGGCCCTCGGGGCCTCGAAACTCACGCGCCACGGCCTGTGTCAGCCACTGTAGCTGTGCCGCCAAGTAATACCATTCAAATCTGGGGCTGCCAGCCCTCCCTCCTGCCGCGGCCTCATCAGCGTCGACAGCGCCACTCGTCGCCTCCCAGTTCCCCAAATAAACCCTGTCATCAATGTCCGGAGCGTCCTGAAAAAGGTGACCGGGATCCATATCGGCAGAGTACGGAAATAATAGAGCAGGCGCGGCAGCGTTATCATCTTCAACAGCGCTACCCGTCCAGCAACCGAGAGAGGAAGGGTGCGCCAGAACGCCATACTACCCCTGAGCCCCCTCAGCGCGCCCCCCACATTCCCCTCAAAAAGGTCATTGGGGGTGTGGAATATACGAACGCCCAGGTATGGCAGGCAGACAGGCTCCCACCGCAGGTCAGCCAACTCCGAAGGCTGTTGCGTTCCCGGGGACAAAGGGAACAGGCAGGTCTTAGTCCAATTCGCCCGCAACCCCGACAAGCAACCAAATTCCTCTAGTAGGGTTTTGGCACCCCGGAGGGAAGCCCCCGTATCGGCCAGGTATAACAGGAGGTCATCCGCATATAACGAAATGTGATGTAGTTCTCGCCACCAAACACCCCCGTAGTACCGCCCTTGCCGGGCATGGGCCGCCAAGGGCTCCACTGCTAGTGCGAACAACAGCGGGGAGAGAGAGCAACCCTGACGTGTGCCCCTCCCCACCTGACATGCCGCCAAAATAGTGCGTCTAGTACGAACCCTAGCCGTAGCGGAGCTATACAACAGCTCGGTCCAGCGCACAAAATTATCGCCTAGACCAAACTCCCGCAATACCAGTTACGGCCACTCCACACTGTCGAACGCCTTTTCAATGTCCACCGACAGCACCACGGCGTCCGACCTACCCTCCACCTCGTCTCCCATTACCCTCACCAACCGCCGGATGCACGTCGCAGTGTTTCTGGTCGGGATGAACCCTGATTGGTCCGAATGCACCAGGGAGCGCATGTGACCCAAAAAAAGCGTGGCCAAGATCTTACTAAGGATCTTATAGTCAACCGAGAGCATAGAGAGCGGCCGGTATGCCGTCGTGGAGGTGGAAACCCCGCCCTTCTTCAGCAATGGTACTCTCATAGTGACCGGAAGCCGTCCCAGACCCCACGCCTCCCTATATACCGACTGGAGCTGCGGCGCCAGGGCGTCCAAGTACGCGGCGTAGAACTTCACCAGGAGGCCATCAGCCCCAGGAGTCTTCTTCCGCGCCATATGCTTGACCGCTGTTCTGATTTCGCCCAGAGAGATCACCGACCCCAGAACAGAGCCCTGCTCCGGCTCCAGGCTGGGCAACCCCGCAGCCTCCAAGTAATCGTCTAAACCATCTGGTAGACCCTGCATCCTACTCTGGTACAGCAACGAATAATAACCCAGGAACTGGTCATTAATCTCCTTTTGCGAGTGAACTAGGTTCCCCGTCGGTGCAGCCAGCGACACCACCGGGGAGCCCCGAACCGCCGGATCAGCCAGCCAGGCCAAAAGCGACCCCACCTTGTCTCGTTCCGCCTGTGCCCGCACCATATATGCCTTATGGTCATAGCAGTGGAGCCGCTCAACCTGCAGGGCCACCTCCTCCCGCGCCGCCAGCAGCTCCCCCCGATCACCCTCAGTCGCGTGGTCGTCCAACTCTGCCTGGCGCAGCCGCAACTCAGTCCGGTCAACATCCCGTAGCAGCACCTTGCGCGTCCCAGCCACCGACGAAATGCAAATCCCTCTCACCACCACTTTGAGCGCGTCCCACTCTTGCGCTCTACTCGTCGCCGTCCCCGAGTTGCGTAGGAAGTTGCGCTCCACACCGTCCCCCAACTCTGCATTGAACACGGGATCCTCCAACAGCACCGGGTTCAAACGCCACGTCGGAATTGTCGGTCGCTGTCGCGACCAGAGTATCGTAATCAAGCACGGGTTGTGATCCGAGAGAGTCTTTGCCAGGTACTCACTATAGGGCGTAAGCTCTAGGGCCCCTGGGGTACACAAAAAGCCATCCAGTCGAACATGTAAGTCATGCGGCACCGAATAAAAGGAGTAGTCCCTATCTATCGGGTGGTGTACCCGCCAGGCATCCACAAGACCCCACGCCTCCTGCCAGTCCCGTCGCACCTTAGCCACTCTACGCACCCCAGACTGAGCTAGCGGGGGGTGAGATCGATCCAATTCCACGTCTGTTACAGAATTAAAATCCCCCCCGATAAACACCGTGCCTGCTAAGTACGCCGCCAGCTTCCCCGAAAGCCGCGCAAAGAATGCAGAATGGTCGGAGTTCGGGGCATATACACTGCAAAATGTCACATCCCTGCCGTCCCGACAGCCAGACACCAACACAAACCTCCCCTCAGGGTCTACTAGCGTGGTCAGAGGTTGGAAAGGAACCCCAGCTCGTACCCAAATTAAAGTCCCCCTAGCAAAGGCTGAGAATGTGGTGTAGAACAACTGACCCCTCCACTTCTGCTGTAGCGCCCGCCCTTCAACCTGGTCAACGTGTGTCTCCTGCAGGAAGGCCACCTGGATCCCCCTACGGACTAAATAAGCATGCACCTTATAACGTTTCCTCATGGAGTTCAGCCCGCGCACATTCCAAGTAACACATCTCAACTCAAGTCGGGTCGCCATACGGAAGGATACAACAGAGCACAATCCAACACAGCCTAGCGGGCACACTGACTAACCCCCCCCTTGCAAAACATCCCCAACAAACCCCCTTCCCACCCTTCCCCAGAACAGGCTCTAAACCATAGTTACCCATCCAAACACAGTCCCAACGAAGAAAAACTCCCTGGTAGCTACCAGGGACTCACAATAGGTGTGAGGTAGAAGGGGTGACCTAGCACCAGCACAAGCCGGACCGCGATCTCACCAGCCCACCCTATGTGTCAGGCCTCAATCATCACATTCCCCTCTCCCCGACAGCGTCCCGCCCCAGGCAGCCCCCCCGGACCACGAGACCCCCACCAAGCCTCCCGCCATCGTCAGCAGAACCCCCGCCACACCCCAAAGCGCCACAGAACCACCCTCAACATGCCAACTCCAGTCGTAGCCCAATAAGAAAGAAGCAGCATCACTCATCCAAGAGGCCATCGGCAGTTCCTGCCGTCACCCCCGATAGGAGTGCGACGTCCTCCCCAGTGTCCTCCGACCCCGGCGAGTCCGCCCCCGCAGACGTCCGCCGGCAGCCCGAGCCCGCTGGCGCCACCGCCGCTCCAGAAATAGCAGAGACTGCCTGCAGGGCCGCCTGCCTCTCCAGCTCCGTCTGAGAAGCCGGCGGCGATTGTCCACTCTTGGCGCATTGTCTATTGCGGCGGCCCTGGCGGAGCTGCGGCCCGGCCCCCACCTCCGGGTCTCGCCGACCAGTGCCGTCCCCGCTCCAGCCAGTTCAGGCGTCGTCTGGCGCATCAAAGAATGTAGATATCCCATCCACCATCACGTTCAGACGGGCCGAAAAGTACAGAGCATACTGGAGCCCCTCCTCCCGGAGGGCCTTCTTAACTGCCATGAAAGAGAAGCGGCTCCGCTGGACCTCCTGGGAATAATCAGGGTAAAGAGAGACCGAAGCATTATCCACTTTGTACGGGCCTGATGCCCGGGCATTCCGCAATAGAAGATCTCGGTCCCTGTAATGCAGCAGGCGTGCAACCACCGGCCGAGGGGGACAGCCCACAGCCGGTGGGCGAAACGGCATGCGGTGGGCCCTCTCCAGGGTGTAGAATTGCGACAATCCTTCCGGCGCCACCGCCTCTCGCAGCCACTTCTCCAAAAACTCAACCATTTTGTCCCCTTCAATTCTCTCGGGAAGGCCCACCACCCGGATATTATTGCGCCGATTGCGCCCTTCCGCCTCCTCAGCCCTTTTCTCCAAGAGCTGCACTCTATGCAATAAGTCACTCAGGGAGGTCTCCGTCGCCTTCTGGGCAGGCTCCAGTTTCTCCAACTTGTGTTCCGTGGTCAACCAATTTGGCATGATCGGCACGCAAAAATCCAAGACTCGTGGACACTTGCGCTATGTCGTGGCCCAATGCCTCCCGCGTGTCCAATATGGCCTTTAGGATTTGATCCAGTTGCTGCTGCCGGAGTCCCGCCGCCGAGGCGCCAGCCGTGTCCAGAGCCTGAGAGTCAGGCGGATCCTCCTGGTGTTCAGCCGGAGCCACCCCTGGGCCCGGGTCCCGACAACAGTCCAGCTCCAAAGCCGCGGAGCCCGACCAGTAAGCGTGGTCCTCGCACTGAGCTCCTCGGTCAGCAACAACAGTTCCAGGAACCACCCAGAGCAGCAACAACAGGTCCAGCAAGGGCAAGTCCCCAGCGCAGGGGCCACAGCAGCAACCGCCGCCAGACAGGAGGGGGCCGGCGGGCAGCGATAGGAATGCGGGCGCACTGCGCGACCGTGGTCACACCAGTATTATGCCATCCACTTGGAGTCCAGCACCGCTCCCAGCTCAGCGTCGCAGGGGGTCACACAGCCCCGAACCCGTCCCACTGGATAAGGGCTCCTTCCCCAGCCCAGGATCCTCAGGCCCAGCACGCCCGACACCAACAACAGCAAGGGCGTCCGATCACCACAACAGCCGGGTGATCTGGAAGCTTTTGTACTACCAGGGGTAAGTTTGGCAGAAGAAAATACTTCCTTTGTAGGAGCTTATATTCGAGGTGCCTTCTCAGGACTGAGCGCGGTGGGGCGGGACCCCCACAGCGCGATAGGGTCGTCTGGCGCCTCAGAGGTCCCCCAGCAACCGCACTGTCCTCGCCGTGAACCACAGTCCGCCCTCCAGGGCCCCGAAGCGGCACAGCCGCGCCCAGCCGCGATCCAGCCGCCACCAGCGCCGCCGATCCAGTCGCGCCGTCTCAGGCCTCGCAGGCTCTGCCGATGCCACCAGCCGTCCACAATCCTCTGCACCCCGCCTGGGCCGACACCGCTCCCCCCGCTCACCTCAGGGCCAGCAAGCCGCAGCGCGACCGACGATCCGCCCCAGCCGGGTCACCTGCCACTTCCGGCGGGGCTGCCCCCTACGCAACACCGGGGATTAGAGGGCCATCACAGGCCCCACCAAGCAGGTCCCCCGCAGTCACCGAGCCGGGCGGCCCCCGGTGCAGCCGCAGGAAGTCCGATCCACCGGCCAGCTCCTCTCCGTCCGGGGGAGCCCCCTCCCAGGTCTCTGCCACCTACTGTATCGCATTAATTTGATTTATGTTATTAGAAAATTCATTTTATTTGTTTATTGTCCATATCAAAGTATGCATTTTATCATGTCATTACATATGTTTTCCAAATTAAATTTGTGATTTTTAATTTCCCACTGTTTTATTCATTTCTTTACTTCATCAGTCTGAATTGACAATTTTAAATATTGCCTGGGAATTTTACTTTCCATTGTGTTTATACCCTGTCCCAGGAACTCAATTATTCCGCAGGGGGTCCTTGGTACCTTTACCTATTTTTACCCACGGCAAGTCCGTGCGGGACTTATTTGTTGTTGTCTAAACTTTTTGTATCATTTACATATATATGCTGAAGTTTTATTCTAGTCTGTCTCTTGTTTTTAGTTACATACACCTTTTCTCACTCAGAGAAATTGTAGACACAAATTTAAACTATTGCTTTCTCTTATCTTCACAGACCCTTCTCCTATTATCTCTCTAGCTTCTTCCAATCTTCTTCTTGTTTTCTATTGATAATTTCATTAGGGTAATAACACTATCAGTACCATGGCCCAACTTAAAACATTTGGCTTTTCAGATGAAGAATTTGCCATCTTAGTAGGAACTAGTAATTCCTTCAATAATAGTGCAAAATCAAGCGCTTCAGCAAATGACGATATAATCAAATTATCCAACTTAAAGAAAAAACTAAGAAGAATAGAAGACCATGGCGAATTCATGCTAGAATATCTTAAAGCAGGAATTATCCCACAAGGGTTACGTGTACGAAATATCCCAGGACTTTTTGTCCATTACAAACTGTTCTTAGAAAAGTGGAGCATGATTGCAAATAGATGCTCCAGGGATCTTATGATATTAATAATAGAAACAGCAAAAGAACTAGCAAATTCTATGAAAACTGAACTTGAAGAACTAGAAGAGGAAATTAGAAAATCTAATAGTGTAGAAGAAGCAATTAAAAAACTAGAAGAAACCAATAAAGAAATGGCCTCCTACACTGAATACCTAAACAAAAGGAAATCAGATAAATTGAGTAAAGATAAAAGATTTTACACCCTTGAAAAAACATACCCCTACTTAAGTGAAAACTTTTATCAACAGAATCATTACCCTAATGAAAGTAACTCAAAACAACAGAAAGTTACAACATTTTCGGATACATCCGACTCCGATGGAGAAGGAAGTTCTCATTATTATGATCCTGAAGGCCCTTATAACGCACCTAACAGCAATAGACACACACACCAGTCTTTTTTAGGACAACGAGCAACACGCAGAGGATGTCAGAGAGTAAGATTTCAACCCCAAACCAGAGGCAACTACCAGAACCATCATTACCAGTCAGACTCTCAACACTTCCTAGAAACCAGAAACAGACAATACTGGAAACACGGGAACTAATACCCATTTTCAATTTATCATCCCATATCCTAGATGAAGCCAGTATATCTTTGCTGTCAAAAGGCCTCTCTTTTGTCCCTCATGCTCCCGCAAATAAATTTGAGTTATTTCAAGACATACACTCTTTCTTTCATAAAATTAGATTACAAAGATACTTTGAAAATAAAGATCCTATAGATAATCAAGATATGATCAACCACATAGTATCACTGCCCTCTACTTTCACTCCAAACCTTGAACAAGTAGGGCCAGAGGTAGCAATATTTGAAAGAGTAGTTCTAAATCGTCTTGACCAAGCCCTACACTTTATCCCTAAACCCTCATATAATCTTAACAGAGAAGAATTCATGTCCTTAAAAACCTTAACTCAAAATCAATCTCTTACTGTTAAGAGTTGCGACAAGGGTGGAGGCATCGTAGTAATTAATTCATCAGACTACGAACTCAAAATGTTAAATATGCTTAGTGATCAGACTTTTTACGCTAAATTAAAACCCAACCCCACAACAGCAATAATACAAAAGATTCGTAATATTACTGATCGAGCACTAAGTACAAATAATATTACAGTGTAAGAATATGACTACCTAAATACATCAAAAAATAAAACCTCCTGTATCTATGGGGTCCCTAAGATACATAAACACTTAGAAGATCCCCCATATCGTCCAATTGTTCCCACCATCGGCACTCCAACAGAACCCGTGTCCAAATATATAGATAAAATATTAAGACCATTTATCCCACTCACCAACTCTTATATTAAAGACACAGGAGAAATGATACTACAAGTAGAAAATTTTAAATTCAATCCCCAAACAGATCTATTGGTGACTCTAGATATAGAGTCACTATATAGTAATATCCCCCAAAAAGAAGCTTTAGAAGCTGTAGAATGGTTTATAGACAAATTTAACATCCCTTGTTCTAAATCATTCATACTAACAGGACTACATCTTATCCTTACTGAAAACATCTTTGAATTTGGTCAACAATGCTACCGCCAAACAAAAGGAGTTAGTATGGGTGCTTCTGTAGCACCATCTATAGCAAATATCTATATGGCTCACTATGAAGAGAAACACATCTACAATGAGATGGCACCTTTCTTTGAGTCTGTTTCCCATTGGTCCAGATATATAGATGACATCTTTGTCTGGACTGATGGGGAACAGGCTCTGAAAGAATTTTTATCCTGGCTCAATTTAACAGATGTTAATCTGAGATTCTCCGCTAACATCAATTCAGATCAAGTTGAATTCTTAGACATAGTGATAAGACACAATTCAGGTAAATTAGAAACTGACCTATTTGTGAAGCCGACAGCAAGAAATACTTTGCTACACTTTGAAAGCAACCACCCACGATGCCAAAAACAAGGGATACCTTTCTCCCAATTTCTAAGAGTGAGACGTAATTGCACAAACCTCACAGATTTTGATATCCAAGCAATCGCCATGAAAAAGAAATTTTTAGCAAGAGGTTACCCACACCGGCTGGTAAGGGAATCATATAAAAGGGCACGCTTTTTTGATAGAGATCATCTCTTTAATACAAATAAAACAGATACAACTCAGAAATTGGTATGCATCACAAAACATTCTAATTTAAACTTCAAAGTTAAACAGATTATTAATTCCAACTGGCATCTTCTAAACTGCAATCCAGACCAAAAAAAGATCGCAAAACCTGTTTTTGCACACCGCCGAAATCAAAACATTAAGGACCTTATAGTCCATTCAAGATTCACCCCCAATACAGTAACACCCCCTCTTGTACAAAAGACTATAGATGGCAGCAATCCCATTAAAGGAACAATATGATGCACCATGTGCAAATCATGTAATAACATACTAGAAGGTGAAAACATGACTCTAAATAACGTTAACATAAAAGCACAAGGGTTATGGAACTGTAAAACCCAAAATGTAATTTATCTCCTTCTCTGTCCCTGTAACCTAGGTTACGTAGGAGAAACATCTAGAGCCATCCAGACAAGACTTACTGAACATCGCTCTGCGATTAAAACTACCAAAATGATAGCTCCCTTAGTTAAACACTATGGTGCCGATTAGGATCCTGGAGAAACCGGGTACGAACCATCGGACGGAGGCTTTTCTCCGTCCGACTCGTACCCGGTTGTAAAACTTCACAAACATGCAAGTACGATTCGCACGGCAACACCATTTCCGTACGAGTCGTACAAAACACCGACCGACGAAAATATACATACGAATGTGATCCGGGAATGCTCCGACGTGACGTCGGGACGCTATCAGGCAGCGTTTCACGACCCAGGAAGTACGAACCGACAGCAGTCCGGACGGCAATATTTTTACGGCACCCAAAAAGTGCCGGAAAAGCGAAGTACGCCGCGAAACGAGCAGATTAGGGGGCCCGGTATGCGCCGTACCCCCCCAGACCCCGTGAGTACGCGCCGAACCCCCGTGTATGTACACCCGTGTACGTATGAGTCGTACCCCCACCCGTGTATGTACACCCGTGTACGTACGAGTCGTACCCCCACCCCCACCCGTGTATGTACACCCGTGTACGTACGAGTCATACCCCCACCCGTGTATGTACACCCGTGTACGTACGAGTCGTACCCCCACCCGTGTATGTACACCCGTGTACGTACGAGTCGTACCCCCACCCCCACCCGTGTATGTACACCCGTGTACGTACGAGTCATACCCCCACCCGTGTATGTACACCCGTGTACGTACGAGTCGTACCCCCACCTGTGTATCTACGGTGCGTACCCCCAGCGCTACGGTACGACTCGTACATACACGGGTGGGGGTACGACTCGTACGTACACGGGTGGGGGTACGACTCGTACGTACACGGGTGTACATACACGGGTGGGGGTATGACTCGTACGTACACGGGTGGGGGTACGACTCGTACGTACACGGGTGGGGGTACGACTCATACGTACACGGGTGTACATACACGGGTGGGGGTACGACTCGTACGTACACGGGTGTACGTACACGGGGGGTTTGGCGCGTACTCACGGGGTCTGGGGGGGGTACGGCGCGTACTCATGGGGGCTGGGGGGGTGTTCGGCGCGTATGTGGGCACATGTCTCCATGGTTGCTATGGGAGTTCGGTGCGGATGGTGTTTTTTCCATACGGTTGTAACATCGGACGCACGGGATGGATCGTACTTGCGCGGTCGGACTTCACTTTTCACATTTGTACGGTAAATCGTCCGGGGACGTGTCGGACACATTTTCCGACTCGAGGACGTGTGGGGAATTATTCCCAATGCGATTCGTATGGACTTTTTCCCATGCGAATCGTACTTGGCAGTTTGTACGGCACTTGTACGATTCGTAGGGTAAATTTTTTTTACAGGATCGTAATCGGCACCTATGTGGAGTTCAAACACAAATCAGATGACATCCGATGGCGAATACTAGAGAAAATCAAAACCTCTGATGAATAAAGCGGGTCACAAATTCGGAAAAAAAGAGAAGTATATTGGATCTTTACTTTAGACACATTTAAACATGGGCTGAATAATGACCTACCGTGGGAAAATGCAATTATTTAATTTGCTATATATATGATCCACAATTTCATTATTCAGCCTTTAAATCATAACATACCAGATTTATTTTATTTACTAATTGGTATTTTGGTTAATCTGTGCTGGTCCACTAAGTAGAAACTAAAATTAATTTTCAGTTAATTTTGTATTTACCTTATACATTCATTTAATTTCCTTATTTATATATCTGAATGCTATTATACACAAAGATACATAGTATTCAGTCTTCTTACTATTTTCATTAGTCTATCCTTCCTATTGTAGACTTTGATACACTTTGAAAGCAACCACCCACGATGCCAAAAACAAGGGATACCTTTCTCCCAATTTCTAAGAGTGAGACGTAATTGCACAAACCTCACAGATTTTGATATCCAAGCAATCGCCATGAAAAAGAAATTTTTAGCAAGAGGTTACCCACACCGGCTGGTAAGGGAATCATATAAAAGGGCACGCTTTTTTGATAGAGATCATCTCTTTAATACAAATAAAACAGATACAACTCAGAAATTGGTATGCATCACAAAACATTCTAATTTAAACTTCAAAGTTAAACAGATTATTAATTCCAACTGGCATCTTCTAAACTGCAATCCAGACCAAAAAAAGATCGCAAAACCTGTTTTTGCACACCGCCGAAATCAAAACATTAAGGACCTTATAGTCCATTCAAGATTCACCCCCAATACAGTAACACCCCCTCTTGTACAAAAGACTATAGATGGCAGCAATCCCATTAAAGGAACAATACGATGCACCATGTGCAAATCATGTAATAACATACTAGAAGGTGAAAACATGACTCTAAATAACGTTAACATAAAAGCACAAGGGTTATGGAACTGTAAAACCCAAAATGTAATTTATCTCCTTCTCTGTCCCTGTAACCTAGGTTACGTAGGAGAAACATCTAGAGCCATCCAGACAAGACTTACTGAACATCGCTCTGCGATTAAAACTACCAAAATGATAGCTCCCTTAGTTAAACACTATGGTGCCGATTAGGATCCTGGAGAAACCGGGTACGATCCATCGGACGGAGGCTTTTCTCCGTCCGACTCGTACCCGGTTGTAAAACTTCACAAACATGCAAGTACGATTCGCACGGCAACACCATTTCCGTACGAGTCGTACAAAACACCGACCGATGAAAATATACATACGAATGTGATCCGGGAATGCTCCGACGTGACGTCGGGACGCTATCAGGCAGCGTTTCACGACCCAGGAAGTACGAACCGAACCGACAGCAGTCCGGACGGCAATATTTTTACGGCACCCAAAAAGTGCCGGAAAAGCGAAGTACGCCACGAAACGAGCAGATTAGGGGGCCCGGTATGCGCCGTACCCCCCCAGACCCCGTGAGTACGCGCCGAACCCCCGTGTATGTACACCCGTGTACGTATGAGTCGTACCCCCACCCGTGTATGTACACCCGTGTACATACGAGTCGTACCCCCACCCCCACCCGTGTATGTACACCCGTGTACGTACGAGTCGTACCCCCACCCGTGTATGTACACCCGTGTACGTACGAGTCGTACCCCCACCCCCACCCGTGTATGTACACCCGTGTACGTACGAGTCATACCCCCACCCGTGTATGTACACCCGTGTACGTACGAGTCATACCCCCACCCGTGTATGTACACCCGTGTACGTACGAGTCGTACCCCCACCCGTGTATGTACGGTGCGTACCCCCAGCGCTACGTGCTGGGGGTATGCACCGTACATACACGGGTGGGGGTACGACTCGTACATACACGGGTGGGGGTACGACTCGTACGTACACGGGTGGGGGTACGACTCGTACGTACACGGGTGTACATACACTGGTGGGGGTACGACTCGTACGTACACGGGTGGGGGTACGACTCGTACGTACACGGGTGGGGGTACGACTCATACGTACACGGGTGTACATACACGGGTGGGGGTACGACTCGTACGTACACGGGTATACGCACACGGGGGGTTTGGCGCGTACTCACGGGGTCTGGGGGGGGTACGGCACGTACTCATGGGGGCTGGGGGGGTGTTCGGCGCATATGTGGGCACATGTCTCCATGGTTGCTATGGGAGTTCGGTGCGGATGGTGTTTTTTCCATACGGTTGTAACATCGGACGCACGGGATGGATCGTACTTGCGCGGTCGGACTTCACTTTTCACATTTGTACGGTAAATCATCCGGGGACGTGTCGGACACATTTTCCGACTCGAGGACGTGTGGGGATTTATTCCCAATGCGATTCGTATGGACTTTTTCCCATGCGAATCGTACTTGGCAGTTTGTACGGCACTTGTACGATTCGTACGGTAAATGTTTTTTACAGGATCGTAATCGGCACCTATGTGGAGTTCAAACACAAATCAGATGACATCCGATGGCGAATACTAGAGAAAATCAAAACCTCTGATGAAAAAAGCGGGTCACAAATTCGGAAAAAAAGAGAAGTATATTGGATCTTTACTTTAGACACATTTAAACATGGGCTGAATAATGACCTACCGTGGGAAAATGCAATTATTTAATTTGCTATATATATGATCCACAATTTCATTATTCAGCCTTTAAATCATAACATACCAGATTTATTTTATTTACTAATTGGTATTTTGGTTAATACTGTACTGGTCCACTAAGTAGAAACTAAAATTAATTTTCAGTTAATTTTGTATTTACCTTATACATTCATTAGTCTATCCTTCCTATTGTAGACCAATCACCAATAGTCAGACACACCATCATGTTTACATGTTGTAAGCCAATAGCATATAGCTACATATATTTTGTAGCACGTAGTCCCCTGAATTTCAGCCTTACGGTAAACCAATAGCCAACAGTCACACACAAAAAAACTCTAAGCCTACCACTTTGAACCAATCACCGGTAACTATATAGAACTCGTCACGTACATCACGTAAAATAGACACGTGACTCAATTACCCAATCACTTTTCTCTATTTAACACCACTTAGTTCCGCCCATAGCTGACTGCAGTACATCCGCACACGCAAGTTCCAGGATCCCTTACAATCGAGACGTATATCATTATCAGGTGAGTGTAGTGTTCTTTATTTTCATGTAATCATTCCCGTCAAACCTACACAATTGCTTAACCTGATCCACTATTATCACAACCTTACGTATTCTGTTATTTATGTTCCCGTTCCCACTAGATTTATCAAGACTATCACCCGGTAAGCAAAAAAAGACTTTTTACCTTTCTAGCACGCCCTTAAACTAACCTCGGAACCTTTTATATTCCTTCATCTCCATATCCTTTTTCTTATTTTTGTCCGTATTAGACCCGCAAAGTCAACCTCCTTAAAAACGGCTCCGTAAAGCGATCTCTAAGCACAGTGTGACGCGTCTCGTATTTTACCTTCAAGGTAATATTAATACCTGAATTATAATGTGTGTAAAAGCTTAGCGACATCGTTGTAAACACCTTTCACGAACTTGCTCTAACTAATAGTTTATTCTTATCTTTCGTCCAATATGATCTGAATACGAAATAGATAAACAACACATATATAAAAAATATTTAGTTTTACCATGTGGTTCCATAAAAAAACACACTATCGCATCACTTATCAAACTTATTATGGTGAAATTAATATTACAGAAGTATTAGAGGTCTATTAACTGTTACGCACCCTCTATACCAACTAATGCCAACAAAAATGTTCATTTTTTCAATATGACCATAAAATGAAAATAGACAAAGAATTTACTTAAAATGTCTGACAAAGTACCACTATAGATCTAAAATCGATATCAACATTTACAATACGTCGATAATTTTGTCAGTAACCTGTTCTTATCACTTTCTTATTTTACAGATTTTATCACTATAAAAATAATTCTGAAAGAGAAGTTTTCTTCCTTCCGTCTTTTTACCAAACAGCCGATTCAGTTTAACCGAAAGGGGATCCTTCTATTAATATATGGAATCTAAATGATAGGCAAGTAAATCGCTATTATAATAAATAAAATCAATCACTTATATAGCGCCATAACTATGATCTTTATAATACATTTTTGATATTATCTTGCCTTCATCCAATAGAACAAGAACCTCCACGGCTCTTCGAAATTCATATATATCATTGAACGATATTTCATTTAGAATACAAGTAAGCACCATATAGTTTGTTTCTATTAATCACTCTTTTTCATCTTCTCACGGGTGCCCTGAATAGAAATAATAAAAAAGAAAATAAAACAATTTCGGGCATTTCTTTATTGCACCTTCTACTCTCTTTCTTTATTTCATATCTATACTCTCTTCTTCTTCTTCTTCTTTTTCTCTCTTGTTAAAATTTACAACCAGCAATAGATGACACACATAAACAGAATCATCAAGTAAATGCTATTCACCATAATTGTTGCTTTTTGCAATTAATGTAATTCCTTTCAAGAGACAGCAATCCAGCATATCTAAATGTATCTTTTTCCTTTTAGTACAGAAATGTATGTATAATTATTGTTTTACTTAATTCTTAGATTTATTGTGGCTACTCCTGATGAAGGCACTCTGTGCCGAAACGCGCGTCGTGAAGAAATTCTACTCTGCCACCTACTGTATTGCATTAATTTGATTTATGTTATTAGAAAATTCATTTTATTTGTTTATTGTCCATATCAAAGTATGCATTTTATCATGTCATTACATATGTTTTCCAAATTAAATTTGTGATTTTTAATTTCTCACTGTTTTATTCATTTCTGTACTTCATCAGTCTGAATTGACAATTTTAAATATTGCCTGGGAATTTTACTTTCCATTGTGTTTATACCCTGTCCCAGGAACTCAATTATTCCGCGGGGGGGTCCTTGTTACCTTTACCTATATTAACCTAAGAGCGCGTCATGTGCTCAAGGTCCTCCTGGAGATAAACTCGTCATGGCTGCCATGTAACTTGTGGAGAATAAACATCTATCTACGCTCACCTTGTGGTCTGTGCTTCATCTTTTCCTGAAATCCGAAAGTGCCAGTGGCTGGTGCAGTGTTCGAGATATATATGTATATATATATATTACCTACTGGCAGTCGCCAGTAGGTAGTTATAGTTAGGACCTATTTTCCATAGGAAATCCGCAACATTCTATTTGAAATAATGTTGGCGCCGATTGACGAATCTTCGCGAAATTTTCCAAACTTTTGGCCGGCTCCGGTCCGCTCATATCCTGAAAATTTCATGGTGATTCGTCAAGCAGGGGCCAAGAAAAAAGGGGGGTCCCAAAACGTGTTTTCCCCATGCATTTTCCATAGGACCTGTTGATGCAGCCACAGCCCGAACTGCTGAACGGAATTACACCAAATTTGGCAAAGAGGTAGTCCTCAGTTCAGACTCGTGCCTTTTGCTTAAATGGTGTAAATCCGTTCAGTAGTTCCTGAGACAATTAGAGTTAAAAAGATAGATATATCTGGGCGGAGCCTAACCACACATCTCATCGTGAGATCTGATTGGCTGTCAGAACTTCATCCAAGAAGTGTTGGCAGCCATCTTGGGACCAATATACATGATAGCACCTCATTAAAAAGCATTGCAGTTAATAGAAGGTTTTAAGACTTCAGTTACATTATAAATCATTTGTTGATGGTACCATACTCATTTTAGGAATTGTGGTGTGTTCTAAGGTGATTTTACCATGTGAAAAAGCCTTCTGCTGTGATATCATGAATCATGTTTGAGAGAAAACTATTTTCTCATGCTTTTCCCACAGAGGTTTGGAAGGTGATCTATAAGCTAAACTGAGAGCATATTTTCTGTAAATTCACATTATCTTTCTCAGTCATGTGAGAATGAAGTCTGACATTCTCAGTAAAACATGTACATCCAACAAGGGCAGAGACTGTCAGTTGATTCCTTTGTGTTCTTCTGCAGCTTCCCAGAGTGTTCTAAAGAACAACTAGAGCGCTAACAGTCCTACTTATGACAAACGTATGGCACACCTGAAGCCATCTTGATTGGAATAAAGTGGTAACTCTTAAAACAGTTCATTTAAAAAGGAACAAAATGAGGGGGCTCTTTTTGCCATAGAAATTATGATTAGTGCTGCAGAAAGAAAAATTAGGGCACATTTGAGTGACTTCTCAAATCCTCTTCTATTTCATTAAAAAATTCTGATATGCAGACTGAAACATACACTTTCAATACCAGCTGCAGACTTCCCTGGTGAGCAGTAGCTTTACTACAGTGATCTAATAAGCAACTAGAGTGCTAACATTCTGAATTCATGACAAATGTGTGACACATCTGAATGCCTTCTTGATGGAATCGAAGTAAAAAACTGAAAGGATTTCCTACTGAGGAGACTGTAGTAAATGAGGAAATTAGGAAACTTCATAACAAATAAGTCTCCCAAAATGGCCACAGAGACAAAAGAGCCCAAATGTAGCCCAAATATCACCCAGATGTAGCCCAAGTATGGCCCAATGACAGAATGTCCCCAAGTGTTCTAACGAACAACTATAGCGCTAACAGTCTTACTCATGACAAAAGTATGGCACACCTGAAGCCATCTTGATTGGAATAAAGTGGTAACACTTAAAACATTTAATTTACAAAGGAACAAAATGAGGGGCTTCATTTTGCCATAGAAATTATGATTAGTGCTGCAGAAAGAAAAATTAGGGCACATTTTGACTTCTTAAATCTTCTTCTATTTCATACAAATATTCTGACATGCAGACTGAACATGCACTTTGAATACCAGCAGCAGACTTCCCTGGTGAGCAGTAGCTTTACTACAGTGATCTAATGAGCAACTAGAGTGCTAACATTCAGAATTTATGGCAAATGTGTGACACATCTGAATGCCTTCTTGATGGAACCAAAGTAAAAAACTGAAAGTATTTCCTACTGAGGAGACTGCAGTAAATGAGGAAATTAGGAAACTTCATAACAAATAAATCTCCCAAGATGCCCACCAGAGACAAAAGAGCCCAAATGTAGCCCAAATATCACCCAGATGTAGCCCAAGTATATCCCAATGACAGAATGTCCCAGAGTGTTCTAACGAACAACTAGAGCGCTAACTGTCTTACTTATGACAAAAATATGGCACACCTGAAGCCATCTTGATTGGAATAAAGTGGTAACAGTTAAAACATTTAATTTACAAAGGAACAAAATGAGGAGGTTCATTTTGCCGTAGAAATTATGATTAGTGCTGCAGAAAGAAAAATTAGGGCACATTTTGACTTCTCAAATCCTCTTCTATTTCATTAAAAGAACTTCTGACATGCAGACTGAAACATGCACTTTCAATACTAGCAGCAGACTTCCCTGGTGAGCAGTAGCTTTACTACAGTGATCTAATAAGCAACTAGAGTGCTAACATTCTGAATTTATGGCAAATGTGTGACACATCTGAATGCCTTCTTGATGGAATCAAAGTAAAACACTGAAATTATTTCCTATTGAGGAGACTGTAGTAAATGAGGAAATTAGGAAACTTCATAACAAATGAGTCTCCCAAAATGGCCACCAGAGACAAAAGAGCCCAAATGTAGCCCAAATATCACCCAGATGTAGCCCAAGTATAACCCAATGACAGAATGTCCCAGAGTGTTCTAACGAACAACTAGAGCGCTAACAGTCTTACTTATGACAAAAGTATGGCACACCTGAAGCCTTCTTGATTGGAATAAAGTGGTAACACTTAAAAAAAATTATTTACAAAGGAACAAAATGATGGGGTTCATTTTCCCATAGAAATTATGATTAGTGCTGAAGAAAGAAAAATTAGGGCACATTTTGAGTGACTTCTCAAATACTCTTCTATTTTATTAAAAAAGTTCTGATATGCAGATTGAAACATGCACTTTTAATACCAGCAGCAGACTTCCGTGGTGAGCAGTAGCTTTACTACAGTGATCTAATGAGCAACTAGAGTGCTAACATTCAGAATTTATGGCAAATGTGTGACACATCTGAATGCCTTCTTGATGGAACCAAAGTAAAAAACTGAAAGTATTCCCTACTGAGGAGACTGCAGTAAATGAGGAAATTAGGAAACTTCATAACAAATAAATCTCCCAATATGGCCACCAGAGACAAAAGAGCACAAATGTAGCCCAATTATCACCCAGATGTAGCCCAAGTATAGGCCAATGACAGAATGTCCCAGAGTGTTCTAACAAACAACTAGAGCGCTAACTGTCTTACTTATGACAAAAGTATGGCACACCTGAAGCCATCTTGATTGGAAAAAAGTGGTAACACTTAAAACATTTAATTTACAAAGGAACAAAATGAGGGGGTTCATTTTGCCGTAGAAATTATGATTAGTGCTGCAGAAAGAAAAATTAGGGCACATTTTGACTTCTCAAATCCTCTTCTATTTCATAAACAAATTCTGACATGCAGACTGAAACATGCGCTTTGAATACCAGCAGCAGACTTCCTTGGTGAGCAGTAGTTTTACTACAGTGATCTAATGAGCAACTAGAGTGCTAACATTCAGAATTTATGGCAAATGTGTGACACATCTGAATGCCTTTTTGATGGAACCAAAGTAAAAAACCGAAAGTATTTCCTACTGAGGAGACTGCAGTAAATGAGGAAATTAGGAAACTTCATAACAAATAAATCTCCCAAGATGGCCACCAGAGACAAAAGAGCCCAAATGTAGCCCAATTATCACCCAGATGTAGCCCAAGTATAGGCCAATGACAGAATGTCCCAGAGTGTTCTAACGAACAACTAGAGTGCTAACAGTCTTACTTATGACAAAAGTATGGGACACCTGAAGCCTTCTTGATTGGAATAAAGTGGTAACACTTAAAAAAAATTATTTACAAAGGAACAAAATGATGGGGTTCATTTTCCCATAGAAATTATGATTAGTGCTGAAGAAAGAAAAATTAGGGCACATTTTGAGTGACTTCTCAAATACTCTTCTATTTTATTAAAAAAGTTCTGATATGCAGATTGAAACATGCACTTTTAATACCAGCAGCAGACTTCCGTGGTGAGCAGTAGCTTTACTACAGTGATCTAATGAGCAACTAGATTGCTAACATTCAGAATTTATGGCAAATGTGTGACATATCTGAATACCTTCTTGATGTAATCAAAGTAAAAAACTGAAAGCATTTCCTACTGAGCAGACTGTAGTAAATGAGGAAATTAGGAAACTTCATAACCAATAAATCTTCCAATATGTCCACCAGATACAAAAGAGCCCAAATGCATCACAAATATCACTCAGATGTAGCCCACATGTAGCCCAATGACAGAAGTGTGCAAAACACTTATTTTTTGTGTATTTTCAGTTTTATATAGTGCAGACTTGTCGGGTATTGGAGTGCTTTACATGAGCATAGGTTACATTACACAAGATCAAATTCATTTTGATTGTAGACGTGGGGAGATTAAGTGATTTGACCAGATCACAGAATGTTGAGCTGAAGCAGAAACTCCAACCTGGTCCCCCAGTTGCAAAGTATGCAGCTCTGGAAGTAACACCACATCCTCTCCCCTAAGTGCAACATTTAATCAAGTGGCCAACTGGATGAAAAAACAAAGATTACAAATAATTTAAAAGTTCTTTGTCGCTATTTGAAAACTCAGAAAATATGTCCTCATTTTAGTTTTTTAGAGCACTAACCATAATTTTGATGCAAATAAGACCCTCTCATATATGTAATTTTTAAAGGAAATGCTCTAGTTATTACAGTTTTGATTACATCAAGATGACGTCAGGCGTTCCACACTTTTGTAATAAATATAGAATGTTAGCAATCTAGTTGTTCATTGGGGTACTGTTGAGAGGCAGAGGCCAGGGGCACAGACTCTGAAAATTGAAGGCAGGTAGGAGAGTGCAGAGGCAAACATTTGACCACACTGGGCTGGCAGGAAGGGCAGTGGCAGCACAACAGACTATGGAGGGCAGTGGAAAGGGGGCAGGGGCAATAAACCAACAATACAGGACTGGCAAGAGAGGCTGTGGCAATATAATAGACCATTGTGGGCAGAAGGAAGAGGCAGTGGCAGTACAACCATACATGCCAACAGACCCGTTTCAGCCAGGAAACGTCCAATGTTTTTAAGCTCAAATGGGCTTTATTTGATCTGTATCCTGTCTACAATCTCCTCTTTTTCAATGTAACTCAAAGGGGAAAATCAATACCCCAGTTTTTTTTCCAAATCTCCCTCTTACCAAGTTCAAAATGATCGCAAGTATGGTACATTGGATCATGGTAGGCAGGAGGTATTGGGGTAGGGACATGGACTCGGTTAACCGAGGACAGGAGGGACATGGAGAGGTGCACCAAACTGACCCTACAGGGCAGGCATCAGGGTTTGCAGCAGCACAATACACCACACAGGGCATGCGGGACGGGAGTGCAGGACAACAATCCATAGAAAGCAATAGGGAGGGGACAGGACCATGCACATGGACAACAGAGAACAGAGGGGAAAGAGACAATGGTAGCTAGCTGACCATAATGGACAGACAGGAGAGAAAGCTGCAGCATAACAGACCATAAAGGGCAAGAGGGACGGATCAGGGGCATTACAATGACCATAAAAGCCAGGAGGGAGGGAATAGGGGTCTGCACATGGAAACAGAGGGCTGGGGGCAAGGGGGCAGGGCAGGAGCAGCAAGATGACCATGGAGGTCAGGCAGGATGGGCACTAGAAACAAGACACACCATGGAGAGCAACAGTGAGACTATGATGGCATACACACAGACAATGGAGGGAAGGTGGGAGGGGGTCAGGGGGAGCTAGCTGACCACACAGGGAAGGTGGGAGGGGCCATGGCAGTGCAGAAAACCATGCATGGCAAGCGGGAGGGTTAGTGGCAGCACAATGGCTATGATGGGCAAGAAGGAGGGTGCAGGGGCATGCACAAACGACCATGGAGGATAGAAGGGAGGGTCAGGACCTGGGCACAGATAAGAGAGTTCAGGGGAAGGGGCCTCACAACAGACCGCGTGGGGCAGGCAGGAGGAGCAGTTGCAGCACAACAGACCAGGGAGGGCAGAAGGGTGTGGCAGTAAAATGGACCATGGAGGACAGGAGGAAGGGGATAAGCTGCGTTGCAGAGAGGTGGTCCAGGCCGTGCCACTTTTTACACCTCTCTGCAATGCAGCTCTGTGGCGCTTACTGGAGGTACCTAGTGGGCTAGTTGGACCCTTGGGACCCTCAGTATTCAAATGAACTTAATCCCCCAACTAAAAATGGCCACAGGGCGTGTTTACACAGTGGTAAAGGGAGGGGACGGGGCCTGAGTTAACGTGTGTAAACACTCCCTGTGGCACATTTTAAGTTGGGGAAATAATTCCCCTTCAATCCTGAGGGACCTTGGGGGCCAACTAGCCCACCAGGTGCTTCCAGTAAGCGCCACTGCATTGCAGAGAGGTGGTCTAGGCCGTGCCCCTTTTTACATCTCTCTGCAACGTAGCTCTGTGGCGCTTACTGGAGGTACCTAGTGGTCTAGTTGGACCCTAGGGACCCTCAGGAATCAAGGGGACTTAATCTTCCAACTTAAAACGGCCACAGGGCGTGTTTACACAGTGGGGAAGGGAGGGGACGGGGCCTGAGGTGACGTATGCAACCATGCCCTGTGGCACGTTTTAAGAGGTAGTTTTAATCCCCTGCCCTATTATATACTAGGGGCTTACAGAGGAGGTCATGCTAATTACAGGGGGACCCCAACGCATAGTGTTCCCTAGTGTATGTAGGTGTTTTCACTGTATTCTGAGTGTCTTTTAACATAGCCCTGGCTCTAGGATTGGTTAGTCAGACTCAGTTACCACCAGTATCCGTCTGAAAAAGTTGAGGGTACAGGATGATTTTGCTACAAGGCTTCTTTCTGCTCTTCTGTTTGTTCTTTCTGCATGTTATCCTTCTTCCTGCACTTTTCTTCATCTTTGAGGACTTCTGTTACTTCTTTCTGCATTTCTTTTTTTTTCTTTCTGTGCGTTTTTTCTTCTTCCTTCACATGTCCTATCTCTGTAGGCATAGTTAGAAATTAGCATTTAAAAAACCTTTGAAATTCACTGAAAAAACCATAGGTTTCAGGCACGTTATAGTTAGGAATTAGCATTTAAAAAACCTTAGAAATTCACTGAAAAAACCATAGGTTTCAGGGGCGTTATAGTTAGCTGAACTTTTCACTCGTACAAAAACCATTGAAATTTCCCTGTTATAGTTAGTTCAGCTAACTATAACTCGCGCGCCCGGAATGCACTGCTGATGACGTCACATATTACATCACTCATGACATGGTCAGTGACATCACTCATGACATCACTGATGACATCTCAAATGACATCACTGATGACATCACTGATTACATCATCCTTATGATAGAGTGGCAGACCTCCTCTCCCCCTAATATAACCTTTGATACACACATTCAAAAATAGAAACTAAAATTTTCAAAACAATGGACATACCAATATCAGTTACAACAACCTATTCAGTAATTCTAAGATCCACATACACATCCACTCATTCACCAACTGTCCTATACAGTCACTCATACATGTACTCACTCATCATATGTACTCATAGACCTATACATCCTGTTACACAATGCCACTCACCCATAGAGTTACTCACACACATAGTCACTCATGCTAATAAAGAATCAAACATCCATTTACTTGCATATACAGTTATACACACACCACTACACATACTTCTACAGAAACTTACACATACTTAGTCTTTTAAACAATCACTTATAGAAACACATACTTATTCATACAGGAACTCTTCCAATCGCTCACTCTCACATATACTCACTTATATACACCAATAGTCACATATACTAGTTTAAAACATATGCAGTTACTCATAAAGACACTATTGAGACAGTTATTCACTCACTAACACACCCATGCACACACTCATCCACCCATACCGTCCTGCACACATGCTGTCTTCAACAAATACAAACAGTGAGACACTCATTCATGCACCTATGCACTACGTAATACCCCCATCGAACCATAGAGACACTCAGACACTCATACTGATACTCAAAAAACCAACTAATAACCTATATAGACACTCATGTAGCTACTCACCAACCCATGCAGTCACTTACACACAAAGTGAGAGACTGATACAGATATTTACATATTTAAACATTACTCACTAAGCCATGTATTCACTAAGAAACACTTAATCAGTCAGTTATACAATCAATGTTTCAACAAATCATCCATTTAGACACTTATATACCCATTTATTCTTCCATTGACCTTGAGATATACATATATAAAACAAATGTAATTTTCAGAAAAACACACATTCACTGGATGATGTCATCAGTGATGTCATCAGTGATGTCATTTGAGATGTCATCAGTGATGTCATGAGTGCATCACGGACGCGCGAGTTATAGTTAGCTGAACTAACTATAACAGGGGAGTTTCAATGGTTTTGCACGAGTGAAAAGTCCAGCTAACTATAACGCCCCTGAAACCTATGTTTTTTTTTCAATGAATATATATATATATATATATATATATATATATATATTACCTACTGGCGGTCGCCAGTAGGTAGTTATAGTTAGGACCACGTTTCCATAGGAAATCCGCAACATTCTATTTTGAATAACTTTGGCGCCGGTTGACGAATCCTCGTGAATGTTTCAAAATAGGTGGGGAGCTACGCTCCGCTCCTACCCTGAAAGTCTCGGGGGGATTCGTCAAGCGGGGGCTGAGATAAAAGGGGGGTCCCAAAACGCGTTTTTCCCATGCATTTTTCCATAGGACCTTTAGACACAGCTACAGCCCGAACGGCTGAACAGAATTACTTGAAATTTGGCAGAGAGGTAGTCCTCAGGTCAAGGAAGTGCCTTTTGTAGGTTTGGTGTAAATCTGTTCAGTAGATTCAGAGAAAATAGCCTTTAAATCAATATATATATCTGAGCCAGCGTACGGTGCGCTTACGGTGCGCTTACCGTACGCGTACGGTGGCGTGCGCGAGCGCGATTTTGATTGGCTGTTAGATCTTAGTAAACATTCGAATCGGTCGAAACCAGGAAGCGGCGGCCGCCATTTTCTCTCTCGCTCTCTGAGTTGGGCAGCAAAAACGATGCCAAAAAATGTCTAAAGAGGCAGTTTCTTGAGATCCTAACCACCCAGCATTGATATAGGGGTCCCCAAACAACCCCCAAGCCCAAATAAATTATTTTATTTTTTTCGGAAAATCGCCGATTACGCTTACCGTACGCGTACGGTAAAAAAAAAATTTTTTTAAAAATTATCCACACCCTCCCCACCCCGTGTGCAAATGGTGCCCGAAGGGCACCATTTTTGCATGGCTTATTACAGATAAGAAATAAACAAAGAATAAATTTCACAAAGATGCGCATAATATGTCCCCCATGTGGGCACGGTGCGCGAAGCGCATCGTGCGTACATGGCCCATCCCGCATAACGTGGGCACGCGCTGCACCATGCGTGCACGGCACTAACTGCGTAAAGTGGGCGCGCGGTGCGCGAAGCGCACCGTGCGCGCACGGAACGAACTGCGTTAACTGGGCGCGCACGCCACGAATGGCGTAAAGTAACTTAGCATTTAAAAAAACGTACAAATTCACTGAAAAAACCATAGGTTTCACACACGTTATAGTTAGGAATTAGCATTTAAAAAACCTTGCAAATTCACTGAAAAAACCATAGGTTTCACACATGTTATAGTTAGCTGTACATTTCACTCGTAAAAAACCAATGAAATTCCCCCGTTATAGTTAGTGCAGGCAACTATAACTCACGCGACCGCAATCTTCTGCTGATGACATATGTGTCTTTATGAAATAAAAATATTTGTAATATATGTATAGCTAAAATTTAATGGAAGAAGACATGGGCAAATAAGTGTCTAAATACAGTATTAGCATCAGCAGAGGATTGCGGTCGCGTGAGTTATAGTTGCCTGCACTAACTATAATGGGGGAATTTCATTGGTTTTTTACGAGTGAAATGTACAGCTAACTATAACATGTGTGAAACCTATGGTTTTTTCAGTGAATATATATATATATATATATAAACACACAATATTAAGAAATATGTAATCAATACTAAAAAAACTATTAAACTCCAAGAATAATAAATATACCATTCCCACTCCAGTATGTGCAACTGTAGGGAAAGCATTGGATACCAAAGGGTAAAATTTACTATTCCTGCTCCAGTGTGTGCAACAGTAGGGAAAGTGTTGGTCTCAGGAGGGATAAAATGTATTATTCCCACTCCACTGTATGCAACAGTAGGGGACGCTTTGGACTCAGGAGGGGTAAAATTGACTATTCCAACTCCAGTCGGTGCAACTGTAGCGAAAGCGTTGGACTCAGGAAGGGTCAAATTTATTATTTCCACTCCAGTCGATGCAACAGTAGGGAAAGCGTTGGACTCAGGAGGGGTAACATTTACTATTCCCACACCAGTCAGTGCAACAGAAGGGAAAGCGTTGAACTGAAGATGGGTAAAGGTTACTATTCCCTCTCCAGTCTGTGCAGCTGTAGGGAAAGTACTTTACTTCAAACAGATACATAATTAATTATTCTTATTTTACTTCCTACCCTGTACCCCTTTAACCTTCACAACCTACTACAACACTATAAATTGCTATAAGAAATGGAATTAAAATTATAAATACCTTAAAATTGCAACCAATATTAGAAAGGATTAAAAACAATTATACAAACAATATTTAACATATAATTTTTCAATTTTATTTAAAACACATAAAGATATTTAAAAAGCAATATTTAACAACAATATTGTAAACAATTTAAATAACAACTACATTCTTAAAAACAATATTACTTACCCTAAGAAATTCAAATATTTTTGTCAACGATATTCCTGCATCACAATATTTCTGTGACACGATCTTAAAAACCTCATATTAGTGTCACTCAATATTTATGACTCAATATTTTGACCGAATACTGCAAAGATATGGTCCACACCTTGAATGGAGCTATAAAAAACCATAATTTCCCTAATTCCTGAATCCGGTGTACAGCACTTGAAGATCTGACAAGGCAGTACTAGAAGGCGGTTGTGGTGTTGAAGGTGTGAGAATAAATAGGGCGATGTGTTGTTTGTGGTTGTGGTGTTTTAGTTTAGATTGCGGTATTGCAAGTATGAATGCGTGAGTAGAAAATAAGTATTAAGAAGTTGTTGAAGATAAGTGATTGAAGTATTCAGACTCAATTGTAGTCAGAAGACCCCAGTGTATACATACATAAATTAAATAAGAAGACTTGTTTAAAGGATAAGGTGTAGTATGTGAAGTTTCTAATTACCAAAAGAAAGGGGGGATGGGGAGCTAAAAAAGGAGGTCCAGTACCTGTGCTCCCAAGACCATGCAATGAATTCTCTGAAGGGTAACTGTTCCTATAGAGGGATTACAGCCAACTAGGTTGTGGAAGGTGTAGAAAGTGGAAAAAGTTGAAAATCCCTCATCTGAAGTAGACAAGTGTTTGGTTGGAAAGGATAAACAGCAGGGAAATTCCTCAGATTTAAAGAGTTGCCCTCACACACCCATTAAGGTATCATGCTTCATCATAGGGCATTTTTGTTCCTTGCAGTCACCCATGGGCCTCCCAAGAGGGCTCTTTAACGGAGAAGAAAAACGCCGTAGTGGTGAGTGCGGGTGTGTGGGGTCTGTGTGAAGGTGAATTAAAAATATTGTAGCAGTTCCCCTAATAGTATTTTATTCTTTGATCCGTTCGGTATGGTTAAAAACAGGAAAGAACTGTCTGACCTTCCACCAATGAGGAGGGTTAGTTCTACTTACGAAAAGTGAGAAGTATAAAAGGTCATGGGGTCGACATGTTTCACGCCCTAGTAGTCCATACTGGATCTTTGGTGTTTCATCAGGGCTGACAGTAAGTGTAAAACATGGATAGATAAACAGGGGTCAAAGTGAAATGTACACCCTGTTACATGAACCCTAGTCAGGTTTCGTGGTCGTCTCGTCTGGTACAGTCCTTCAAAACCACTTCAATGTATATATCCAACATAAAGAAGCAGATGAAGATGCATTCAATAAAGAAAATGATAACTGGTCAACAAATTGAGAATAAAAGCCAAAGAGACATGAGTGCTGCTCACGTCAAATGGTAATGTGATTGAAAGAAATGGCTTAAAAAGTAAGTGATCCTAATTACATCAGTTAATGAACATGGCATGGTATCTAAATCATTCAACGTGGTTAGGCATAGACATGGCCCCGTGTGTGGTTGAAGGTGTAATGGCTTGTGCAATAATATAGTGAAAGTTAAAAAAGCTTTTCGCTTAACCCAATGCAAGGGGATGTTTCAACGGGAGGTAAAGCAGGCGTCTGTAAGAGTTATCTTAAACAGGAAAAGACAAACAAAACGATATCCCTGACACCACGAGGGACATCGTCTCTTCAGTGAGGACAGCAGAGATGGCGTCTCACTCGTGGTAAAGTCCTGCATACTTACATTGACCCTTGGAAGTATGTGGCACTCGCACCTACCCTCGCCTGCTGGCCGCCTGAGACTGAATGGAGGCCGTGGCTGGTCTAAATAAGGTCGGGTAATAGAAACAAATGATGCACCCAACCATGAGTGAGAGACGGAAGTGACATGATAAGGACGTTGTGGAATGGCTGTAGGATGTTCTAGCAACTGACGCGGCCATCTTAAAACGATAATCATTCAATGTAAGGAAAGTCAGTGTGTACCTTGCTAAGAAGTCACAGAACTACTGTTTTAGTATGTGAGGCTGAGGGGATGACATACATAATTAATTTGCGATTTGTCAACCAACTCTTGCATTGGGTCAGGAGGTCAAGAGGTGGATATTGCAAAACCAAAATGCACTATATCGAGTTACAGGACAGAAAACGCAAGAGGGTGTATTAAAGAGGCAGGATAACTTAAATGTCCTGTTATGCGATTTATTGAGCATCTCTGGACACGTAAGAGGATGATTAGGAATCACTGTCTGAGTTACATGACAACCCCAGACCACGGTATATCTTTGTTGAGGCCTTGTATATGTGTCTTCAATCGAAACACTCACCGCTGTTCTCATGCAGAGAGGGTGCTGACTTTCCAAGTATTAATGGTTACTATAATGATCCAGCGAAGACTGTCCGGAGTGTGATTGAACTCAAGAAGATGGGAGCATATCTTAGTGTTGGTTTTTTTGTAGTGTATTGCAAAAATGGAATGTTTTAAAGAATTTAAGAAGTCAGAGGGGATGTTACTATTCCAGTATGGAAAGGCAAAGAGGCACTCCCTGAGGATACGCCTGCTCATAATATATTTTTAAAGGACAAGGGAACCCAAAGAGGTAGTTGAGGACCTTGGGTAATCGTTCAGTACAAACAACAATGATCCTCAAATAGTTGGGGTAATGATTAGATAAATATAGTTCAGAATCGATACTATATTCTGGAAGTCCAGCCAGACAACCGATTTAATTATCAAAATTGAAATTCCCCAGCTGGATCTACCCCCGGTTAAGAGGTGGACAGCCGCGGCCATCCAACTGAAAGCACTCTGTTTAGAGAGAGGGCTTAGGGCTGCTAATGGACGTACTCGGTCAGATCGCCAGGGCGCAAATACGTTTGACAATGGCAGATCCACTAGTCGTATTGATTATTTTCTAGTGGATATAAGGATTTGGACTAGATTGAACGATATGACCATAATCGCACGAGAAGATAGTGATCATAACGCCCTGTGCTTGGAACTACAAACCTTCAATGAGCCCATAGAACCTGAAATCAATGGTGGGAAAATCAGCCTGGATGTCGTTGTATCAAACAACATGAGGCATGTTAAATGGGACAGATTCATAGAGAAGCCTGAGGAATTAGAAGATCTTAAAAAAGTGGTAACTGATGAAGTGGCTAGATTGAATACACAAGTGACTGGTAATAAATTTTTTTCATCAATGGATGAGGTCCACACCACTTTTTTCCTAAATCTCCCAAAAAATTTTAAAAAGCCCCTAGTGGGTGAGAAATCTAATAAAGGCAAACAACTTATGGCGGGATGGTTCAACAAATCTTGTAGAACAGCTCGCCAGAGTTTAAGTTTGGACCTTAGATCGAAAAATATGGAAAATGTGAGATCTGCTAGAAAGCTATATAAACACACACAGCTAGTGGCAAAGAAGGAATGGGACGAGGATCACTGGCAGGATTTGAAAACTGCTTGTCTGTCCAAGGATCAAAAGAAGTTTTGGGCGACAGTGAAGTGGGATAGAGGCGGGGTTGCACCATCTCCCCAAAATAATGTGGCAATAAACCAATGGGTTGATTTTTTCAAACCACAATATGCTTCAGTCTCGCGAGAAGGTGAGCACCCACCCCCTCCGGCTATTTATTTTCATACGCAGGTGTTCACGATCAAAGATGTAAATCTAGCATTAGACTGTATAACCAGGGGCCGTGCCCCCGGGATGGACGGGATACCTGCGGATGTAATTTTAACTGATAGATCATCCTGGTGTCAGTACTTTCAATACCTAGCAAACTCTATAGCTATGGGGGCGCCCGTACCCCCCTCATGGAAAGGGGCTGAAATAATCCCAGTTTTCAAAAAAGGGGACAAATCGTTACCCAGTAACTATAGACCTATCAGTCTCATAGATTCTACCCAGAAACTGATAGGTCGATTAGTACAAAATAAACTACATACCTGGATTGAAGAAAACAACATTTTGTCCCCATTTCAGGCTGGGTTTAGACCATGTACTAGTTCGGTTGACCAGGTATTTTACTTTTTAGCACTCTATTGGAGGAATGTAAAGCTAACTAATGGGACCCTTTATGCGGTTTTTATAGACTTAAAATCCGCATTTGATTTAGTGCCTCGCACCAAACTATGGAGGGTTCTCGACGAAGCAGGGATAGCTCCAGAACTGCTAACATTACTCGTCCGCTTGCACGAGAACAACTATGCACGAATTAGGTGGGGAACGCAGGGGGAGGTTACTGACACATTCCCTGTAGAGCGTGGTGTTCGGCAGGGATGTGTCTTGGCACCCACGTTGTTCTCCCTGTTTATCAATGGCATTGTAGAATATCTGAGCCGTTCCCCCACAGACGCTCCTGTATTGGCTGGGTCTCGCGTGCCTGTTCTCATGTTCGCGGACGACACATTGATAGTCTCACGGACACCTAGTGGCCTGCAGAAGGCGCTAAATGCATTCGGTGATTTTTGTCGAGAACGTGGTCTTGAAATAAACACCTCTAAAACAAAGTTTATGTGCTTAAACAAGCGACAAAATTTTAGAGGTGTTATTAAATTCAACGGCACCCCGCTGGAACAAGTAGAGGCATTTACATATCTAGGGATATCCCTCCAGAACAATATGAAGTGGACAAACCATATTGATATGGCTGCCCTAAAATTTCACCAGTTAGCGGGAGCAATTGTTTCGAAATATAAACTATCCTTGACTAAACCTATCACTCCAGCCTTAGAGATTTACAATATGAAGGCTATTAGTGCTGTACTATATGGATCGGAATTATGGGGCTTCGGCAACCTGAAACAACTAAGATTAGCTGAAAATAAGTTCTTACGTTGCTTAACGGGAGTTCCCCGAAGTACCCCAATGATTCCACTAGCATATGATCTTGGTAGGAAAAGAGTTGAGGATTTGGCACGATTGCGCCCACTCCTTTATTGGCGACGCATCATGGTCACACCGGAACTTGCGCACTATGCTACCACCCTAAAAGACATTATTAGGGCTGACCATTTTCACTCTATAGCATGGCTTAAAGAAATCAGAGACTTGTTAATAAAACTAGACCTGGGGCATCTATGGAATGATCCAAATGGGTTAAAATTTCCTCCAAAGCCTGTACTCAAAAAAATGTACTGGGACATGACTTTAACATCTGCTTTTAACACTGGCCAGAATGCCAATCTAACAGGACGATACCTCGACATTAAATGTATTCCATCTTGTGAGGCATTTTGGGATTACATAGAGAGGCCTTCTGATAGAAAACTGTATTTTCAGTTTAGAATTGGGTCTCTCCCTGTTAAAGCATTCACCCAAAATTGGTTACCTAATCATGATAATTGTTGTCCTCACTGTCGAGATTTGATCGAAGATGCTGGCCATCTATTGTTTGTCTGTCCATTGTATGTTATTCCACGTCGTAGGTGGATAAAACCAGTATGTTTAAATTTGGGAATACGTAGATACAAGGAAGCCCTAAGGATACTCGAATCTGATTGCACTCCATGCTTGGTTATTGCTGTAGCAAAATTCTTGGGGTAGGCCTGGGTAATACGTTCGCGTACCCTAAAAATGCTAGAAGCTGGATAATGAGTATCTGACACTAAGGTTATTGTTCTACTTTTATTGTAAAAGTTGTTTTAAATTGATGGTATTAATTCATCGGAACTATTCGCCAGCATCATGGTTTATTGTAATTTTAAAAATTGTACATTGTTTTTAAACATAGTATTTATATTTATTGTTAGGATGTAAACATGCTTTTATGACATGCTGTCGAATAAAGCTTTGAAAAAAAAAAAAAAAAGAAATTGCATACATATAAGAACAAAATACACGCGGGACACAGTCCTGTGTCCAAATAGAACAATGACATTAACAAAACAAACAAGGCATTTCAGGCAAGACAGAAAATTGAGCTTTTTAGATTATCCAGTGTTACAAGCTTTTTCAAAACAGCTAGTGCACTTTTTCAACACAATGGAATAACGTGCATGCTATTTTAGAGGGGGTCGACGACGTTTCGATCCTTTTAGAGGAGTACCAGGATCATCATCAGGACTTTGATGTGTACATGCCTGATTGTCAAAATTGCCTGTATTCGTGAGAGAACAAGAGCCGTTCAGTGACGGGGCAACTGCGGTGAAAGCTCACAAGTATGAGCTGGAGGGCAATTGCACGGTCAGGCCGGAGCCACGGGAACCAATGTTCGCCGGTAGGGGACAGATGGGTACGCTAGATGAGAGGGTGGTTATTCCAAAATTATAGAGGTCCAAGCGATGCTGTGGATAATGGAGGCGACGTGACAATGCACGGGATCCAGCCAGGTCCTAGGGGTTACAGTGAACCGAGTAATAGGACAACTGAACATGAGTTACACACTTGTTCTTGGCTTCGCTTGTCGAGTAGTATTACTGAGAAAGAGGGTGAATTTAGTTTTCATAGGTACTGGACATTTAATACCAAAATTCTTGTATTGGAAGGAAAATTGCATGAGATTACAACAGAAGCAGCTAAGCAGGGAAAAGAGAAATATCACCAAAAAAACAATGAAGATTCAGACACAGATTCAGGAGACAAGATTTTAGAACAGATGTTAGCTTCAAGACCAACAACATATACAACTCCTATTATTCACAGCGGCCCTAGTGCTTATGCCAATACCACAGTGGCAACTGCTCCTGCAGAGCCGAGTTTAGCTCAGATTGAAAGACCTGTACAGATATTCCAGATTGTCCCACCAGCTGTTGCCTGACCACAGGTTGCAGTTCCAGCGGTGACCAATATGACTGGAATACATACTACAGACCAGATACCACCTGTAAATGCCCAAATTGTGCCCAGAGTTATTGCTCCAAATGTGGATTAAAGGCCAGACATTCCTCAAGTCATGTGCCTACCACAGGATTTGTTCCAACTTCACAACATTCTCAGATTGTTGTGTGGAGACCCCCACAGACAATACAAGCACTGATAGATGAAGGGACCTTAGTCTTCACAGCTCCTGCTGCCCCTGGTGACATAAATGCTTCTACAGAGGGGAATGTACCAGTATGGATAGAAGAAGCAGCAGGGGGTAGAAAGATAGAGAGCACCGAGGCAGTAGAGAAAAAAGACACAGAAAGGGAAAAACACTAAATGTAGCCCAATTGAAGATGGAGTTAGAAGAAACAATAAGGTGATGCTTGAATTTGAACATCTTGAGCAATACCAAAGCAAGGATTAGGGAGATCATCCTCCCTTCTACCCCTCGCTCCCCAAGATCATCACCTGCAGTGTATCTCAAAGCTCATCCCTCAGCCCAATCCTCTTCAATGTATACATGACACCCCTGGCCAACATCATCAAGAGATCCATAATCTGAACTTTTGTTTAAGATGCATTATCTCGTTGTTTTTAGAAAACGTTGACAAACTGTGGAATAGAGTCTTAAACTGGCTTACTAAAAACTAGGTACGTGCATGACTCGAGTATTATCACATTGTATTATCACCGGGGCACAATCACTTTTTTAAAAGACCTGCCGATCACCTACCTTTCATTTTAGATGTTAATTACTGATAAGGAATACATAAGGCTTTCATGACCACATTTGGAATATGATCATTAATCACCCTCTTTCACTAATCTTTACTGTTACTAGTCTGGATCACCTTCACCAGATAACTCACGACACCTTACGAATAATAACTCTCTAAATAAGGGTAGCTGCTCACACTATATAAGCACGTAGCAGGCATGGAATTGCTGCATGTATTAAGAAAGTTAATCTCACACAGAATGTAGTCCCTTCTACAAAAATGTATACAATATATTTGTAGGAATGAGCCCCTGATGAAGGGCAGAGCCCGAAATGCATTGGGCACATCAGCGCATGATTGGGCACATCAGCGCATGAATTATGAAGCAATAATTGTCGAGTTGTAACATGAAGATAATGTTAAAACGAAATAAGAAGAACAGTGGGAAAAAATAATCATTTGGAATTACCATTAAAGTATATTTTTGAATTATTGAAACTTTTTTCAATAAGAGTGCGGAATGGTGACGCTTTTCATCGGTTGAAGAAAACGCTTACGTTTAGATTGTCCATAAACTCAAGCTCGGGAGATTAAAACCCATCTGCACCGTACATCTTATATACGGTTACCCATCTTGAAAACACTAGTGAGTGTGAAGGTCTTTTCAATCCATTGGAATCTTCTTTTCAACATCATCAAGAGCCATGAACTCAACATCATCTCCTACGTTGATGACACCAAACTCATCCTCTTCCTGACAAATGACCCAACGATCATCCAAGACAAGTTCCAAAGATGCATGAAAGACATGGCTGCCTGGATGAACAACAGCTGTCTCAAACTCAGCACTGACAAGACTGAAGTATTCATCTTCGGGAAAGGCAAGGACTCCCTCTGGAACAATGAATCGTGGCCACCTGAGGTGGGCCCAACCGCTAAACCCGCCAAACATGCCTGCAACCACGGCATTATCCACAACAGCCAGCTATCCATGAAGACGAATGTCAGCCCTATCTCCTCCGCTTGCTTCCTCACCCTCAGATTACTAAGGAAGGTCTTCAGATGGCTCCCACTTAACACCAGGCAAACAGTCATGCAAGCTCTCTTCACCAGCAGACTTGACAACGGGAACTCCCTCTATGCAGGAATCACTGCTCAACTCATGAGGAAACTCCATACTATCTAGAGCACAGTAGTCAGACTCAACCTCGACCTCCCCAGATGGACACACATCACCCCTGATATCAGGAAACTCAACTGGCTACCTGTTGCAAAGAGATACCAGTTCAAGCTGCTCACCTTCGCTTACAAGGCACTACACAACAAAGGAGCGATGTACCTCGACAAACGTGTGAATTTCCACCAAAAACCAGGAAACTCCAGTTCGTATCCCTCTCCCTCGCAGCCACATGAGTCATCCGCTGGGCAAACAGTGGAGGCCGCTTCTTCTCCCACCTCACAGCTACAGTCTGGAACAACCTCTCCCTGCACCTCGGAGCATCACCATCGCTCCAGCAATTCAGAAAGGACCTCAAGACCTGGATGTACCACCAATAGCAGAACAGGGAGCATGATCTCCCAATGCCTCAATACCTTCAGGGATGATGAGACCCGCTCTACAAATCCTGATTGATTGATTTTATCTGTGTAAAGTAATCACACGAAGAGCAGCGATAGTGTACAATAAACTAGCAGAAGTAACCCAGAAATACAAGATTGAGCTCTATAAAATTTTACATTTGCGGAAAAGTTAAAGAGTACAATTAGATGACCCAGCATTAGAAACATGAGAGTTTCAGGAATGCGTTTACACATTTCAGAATTGGTCAAATGCATTTGCAAATGGAGTGAAACTGAGAACATGGAAATTAAATGGGCAAAGAAGCATAAAAAGAAAAAGAGAGAGGAAGTCATAGCAAGGAAACAAGAGAAGGGATGTGAGGGAGAGCTGACAGCATTTCCACCCAGAGAAATAGCAGGAGGAATGTTTGTACATGTTCCTTGGAGTAGAAGTGATTAGATTGCACTTATGAGCAATTTCCCCAAATTAAGAGACAAACTGGTGCAGTGGAATGCAAAAGTTGAACGGTTCATTAAGATTTAAAGGTGTTATGGACAGATTTGAATACGTTTTTCGACATAGTAGTATGTGCTGATTTGTAGAATGAATGTAAGACTGCAGTAAAATGACCAAAAGAAGAACCAGTGAGAGAGACTAGAACAAATGCACCATCTCCTATAGTAATGGAGAAGTATGAGGCAGTGATTACTTTCCGGAAGGGTAGAGTGCCACCAAGAGATTTGTGTTGGCTCAAAATTAAAATAACTACCTAAGAGTTGAAAGAGACAGTACATTAATATTATTACCAGTTGTTGTAGGTGTTTCAGCTGCACAGTGGATGAGAATATCCTGAGGAAAAGGATATGGGGATTTTTGTGTCAGGGTTAAAACCAGAGATTTGTACACACATAGCATGATCAGTTGGCTAAACAAGTCACTAGACAACATTTTGAGGTATGCAAAGTATTGCAGCAATGAGTTAGCCATAAAGCCGAAAAAGATCAAGAAAACGTTTATATAGGCACAAACTAAATTGGCTCAGAAATATTTTCAGAATCCTTCTCTTACAGGACATCATGGAACATGTAAGGAGTTGTTGTTCCACGGGTTGGTTTTCAGGGAAATCAAGGAGGGTTTAACATGTCTCAAGGTAGAAGGAGAGATGTTCCTGTGGGTGCAGGATATGGACCATATGCGATGAAAAAGATTACACAATGTCACGTCTGTTTTGAAATTGGACATTGGAAAAGAGAATGCAGGTGTAATCCTAATAATAATGTTGGAAATGAACAGATGCCAAAAGGAATGCCAATGCCAAATGTGCTAAAACTACAGATTCAAATGTCTATGCGAGGTCAGACTCAAATGATATTCACCCCTCCAGTTCAAGTGAATTTTCAAAATGTGTGAAAACCTCATTTTGATTTAAAGCAGGTACCAAAAATGAACACAAACTCTTTCCAAATTTCCATGCCTCAATTCCAAAATTCGAACTGGAATGCATACAGCAATATCCATTTTTTGAAATTGATGGTTCAGGCTCTGATATTTCCCAATGTTGGTGCCTGAGAGAGGAGGAAGATTGTGTGCTTGGCGCAGTCTTAGCGGTAGACCAGAGTGGTCCATATGTGGATGCTGAGGTATGTGGCCACCCACAATCATTTTTAATTGATACCGGAGCTACCAGATCCACAGTGAGAGGAGTGGAAGTTTCACATCTACCTCTCTACCAGACAACAATCCAAGTTGTGGGAGTTACAAATAAACAATTCAGAAGTCCTATTTCAGAAAAGGTAAAGGTACCTGTAAAAATAGCCTCATTGGAAGAACAACACCAGTTTGTCATTTGTGATTCTAGCCCTGTAAGTCTGCTTGGGAGGTTTTATGTGCAAGTTAAATTGCACCATTTATTGTACGCTGGATGGTGTTGCTTTCCAAACCCATGATGAAGATGTAGATTACAAAGTGATTAAATAGAGAAATGAAATAGGAGTATTTCCTGTATTCACCATTGAAGAACTTCCTGATGATTTGAAAGAGACAGTGAATCTTGAAGTCTGGGATTTCACAGGGAAATAAATCAGACTAACAAAGGGTGTAGAACCAGTCTGAGTTACTGTAAAACCAAACACAGTGTTTCCTAAAAAAAAACCTCACCATTTGATGTCAGAAGCCATTGCAGGAATAACACCAGTCAAAGAAGATATGCTGGAGAAAGGAATACTGAGGGAATTGATTGAGAGTCCATGTAACACTCCAATCATGGGTTTACAGAAACCCAATGGAAAATATAGAATAGCTGTTCCATCTCGCCTTGTGGTACCGAATCTAGCCACCATATTCCTGCATATCCTGTGTACTGCAAAATGGTTTACTGTCATTGACCTCTGCCAGGCTTTCTTCTCAGTGACATTGCACAAAAAAAACCATTATATTTTTTCTATCATGTTTCAACAGATGGTATTAGCACGGTGTTGTATCACACAAGGGTGTACAGAGAGTCCCTCCAATTCAACCAGATTCTGAAAAGAAGTCTGGAAACCCAGCACATTCCCAAAACAGTCAAACCTTGTTCAATACATTGATGAATTGCACGTGGCATCAGAGATGCAGGAGGTCTTTAAGCAAGGCTCCATTGCTTTGTTAAACCACCTGGCTGGGAATGGACACAAAGTGTCTCCAGGAAAGCTGCAGTACAGTAAAAAAAAAAGTTCAATATTTTGGACACATCATTGAGAAGGGAGCTAGAAAGGTGTCACCAGAGAGAGTGGAAGCCATCTCACAGATAAATCCACCACAAACTCAAAAGGAAGTTAGAATATTTTTGGGAATGGTTGGCTACTGCAGGCAGTGGATTAAAAACTTTTCCATAATGTCAAAACCTTCAATGAGGTTGACACAAAAAGATCTGATCCCATGAGACAACGAATGCTCAAAGGTGTTCCTAGAGTTGAAAGACATATTGTGTCACAATCCTGCCCTAGGAATGCCTGATTATTTAAAAGAATTCACACTATTTTGCAGTGAGAGAGACGAGTGTTCTCTCTCAGTATTGACACAGGTTCATGGTGTTGCTCGAAAACCATTAGTATATTTCGACAGTACTTGACTCCATAGCTGCAGGTTTGCCTGGTCGCCTAAAAGTGGTAGATGCAGTGAGCAGTAGTCTCTAAAGGAGTGAGAGCATAGTGATGTGATACCCTTTAACTGTTATTGTCCCTCACTATGTGGAGCTATTGTTAACGAGAACCAAGACTCAGTACCTAACTCATAATCGCATGGTCAAATACAGACTATTTTGTCTTGTAATAATGTAGTTCTCAAAAGATACAGTGTGCTGTAACCTTCAACTTTGATACCAATAAATAATGTTGACTGTGCTGAAATCAAACATGATTGTCTAGATGTCACGTATCGTTGCACCAAACCAACACCTGATATTAAGGATGAACCCCTAATTGAGCCCAACCACATACTATTTGTAGACGGTGTAGTGCTACAGGGAATTATATATTGTGAGATCATGTATTGACCATTGGCTTCATGTTACTTTAACTACATTTGTGAGCACATCTTCATCTTGTGTCTGTCTGACCCTGCTTTTCAACTGCAAATGCAGCAGGCCTAGGTTACTTGCGCACACACAGATTGATTATGTTTTTCACTTCACAGAGAGAGAGAGATAAGACCAGACATTGGGGGTTCAATGGGAGTGGGAAGAATTCTGCCTCAGCTGTCATTGGAGCCTAACCAGCTCAATTGAGTGACCACGATGCAGGGAGTGCAGACAGCACCTACAGCGCAGATGAAGGGAGGGGGAGTTTCTAGAAGTCTCTCTCCCTGTTAGTAAAGAGTATAAACAGGGAGGGCCCGATTCACAGAACAAACTTAAGACAAAATCCTAAACTTAGTACCATTTTGGTATTCACAGAATGCACTTACTATTTTTGCGATTCACAGAATAAACTTACTACTTTTGCTATTCACAGAATGGATTTACGACTCCTAACTTTACGTCCGCACTCGGGCCGGAAATTCCGGCCCGGAGGCGGAGCTTCCGGCCCGGAGGTGGGGATTCCGGCCAGTGGCGGATCTCCACCACTGGCCGGAATCCCCACCTCCGGGCCGGAAGCTCCGCCTCTGGCCCGGAAGCCCCGCCTCCGGGCCAGAAGCCCCGCCTCCGGGCCGGAATTTCCGGCCCGAGTGCGGACGTAAAGTTAGGAGTCGTAAATCCATTCTGTGAATAGCAAAAGTAGTACGTTTATTCTGTGAATCGCAAAAATAGTAAGTTCATTCTGTGAATACCAGAAGTAGTAAGTGCATTCTGTGAATACCAAAATGGTACTAAGTTTAGGATTTTGTCTTAAGTTTGTTCTGTGAATCGGGCCCGGAGTCCTCTTGGAGCTGTGACAGGACACACTGCCCAGGGCTTTTGTGCCAAGTTCAGACCGCCTGCTGAGACTGTCAACTGTTCCCCAGTCATGCTGGTAAGGATGATGCTGAACAGACAGCCGGTAAAGTATTCCAAGTTCTAATTACTCATTTTTGTGTACATGCAGTTCTCTGTCTATGCATTTATTCTTGTTTATATACATTCACTATGTGCATTTAATTTTACATGTGCATTATTGCCATTTGATATATGGGAATTCGCTGCAATAAATATTCCCCTTTATTTGGCAAATGAGTGTCGAGCTTTGTTTACATTGTATATTGGTATTTTAAACTGTGAAGAGTCCTTTTTTGAAGAGTGTTTAGGTTGTGTCCTGGTATTTTGAAGTCTTGCTTAGGTGTTAGAGAATGCAAGACATTTTGGTGTCACTTACAGGATAAGAAATTAAAGGAGCAGAATATTTAGCAGAAAAACAAAAATGGATTAAGTAGGTTCCCAGATACCAAATGAAATACCAGGATGGGAATTAGCTCCGTAGTCAGCTTGCTCATTAGTGGTTGCATTGTACAGGGTTGAGTGAGAATTGGACTGTGTGTATGTCCGATGCGAAGCCAGAAGATGTAATAATTTGCTTGCAAAAAGTGCCAATTGATAAAGGAAAAGAGTGTCGTACAGTGGGTCGAAGAGGCTGAATCCTCTTAAATGCTCATAGGAAAATAAATGAAAAATGTATTCAGTTAGAAAAGGAGCCTGAAGCAATGGAAAAACAGCTAGTGGAAGCCAAGAAAACTTCTGTAATGCTGTCATGTCCGAATAAGTTATTGCAAGATAAGTTGGAAACTTATCAGCTTGTGGCTAACAAAACAGTGATACGTGTAGCACAATATAAATGGAAAAAATAGCGAGGAAGGGTTAACAAGAAAAAGGTGCATTTGGCCATTGCTAAGGCTGGTTTAAATTGGAATCCAGAGGAGTGGGATGCTAACATATGGGATTCATCAGAGTTTTAGTCAGATTCTGTGAGAGAGTGTTTTTAGGATATTAGTCAGAATGAGACAGAGGGTCAAAAAACAATCCAAGCCCATTCAATATACCTACAAAAGTTACAGCAACATCCACAAAATCCACAGGGGCTTGAGTTAAACTCATTGGAGGATTTCACACAGCAGGAGATTAGCGATGTCATAGACAAATTCCGACAGAGGTCAGGTGAAACACTGATTGCATGGATGGTGCACTTGTTTGATTTTGGGGCACAGGGACTGCATTTAGATCATGGAGAAGTGGGGAAGTTTTGTATACTAAGCAATGATCCTGTTGTGCAAGATGGGTTTAGTAATTTTCAGGGAAATGCGCTGACCACTTTACTGTGGTTAGCGGCAGGATGTTCAAGCAAATACCCAACTGAGTCAAATTGCCCGCCAACTGATAAGCCCTGGTTTAAATTGAGGGATGCATTGCAGAGAATGTTCATTAATCAAACAGGCAATACCTTTTCTCAGGTGCTTGGGGCAGTATGTGAATTGGGTGATTTGGGGGAGTGGAACAATAATGAGAGGTCCTCCCAGTCTGAAACTTGTACTGATAATAAGAGAGTGTCCAGAAGAGACATGTTTATGGCGCTGTTGAAAGACAGGGTGTCAAGGAAAGAAATTGATGAAATTGATACCAAGAGTATGTGGGAGATGTATTGGAGGTGAGGCCTGGATAGAAAGGAATGACATCGAAAGGTGACTAAGAAGGATAATAAGCAAGTGGTTCAGAAACAGATGAGGTCAGAGGTAAAGGAGGAAAGAGCTGAGAAGGACAAGAGAGCGAGATAGAGAGACAGCCCTGTCTGATGGGGGGGAAGTATATGAGTTATGACCGGGCAGACAAGGACAGGAGCAGCAGTGGGGGAGATGAAGAGTTTCTTGAAAATTATTAGAATCCAGATTTGACATGGCCGAAAGTGCACAGGGCGAATTTAGATTAGAGAAGTGGTCAAGCTCTGATGCAGGGGTGGGCTCGCAAGGATAACAGACCCCATGTTAGCCCGTGGCATGCACAATGTGCGGCGGGCCCAGGGGGCATTGTTATTTTGTTTATTTTGGTCCTGCCTCACATTTTGCATTGGCAGGCCCTTGCGGGCATTTGAAAAAAAATGTTGTTGGGACCGCCGCGTGCCCAGTGTGCTGTGGGCTCAGGAGGCATTGTTTTTTGTTTATTTTGGGCCAACCGCACAGGTGGCATGCGGTGGGCCCTTGTAGGCATTTAAAAAATAATGATGTTGGGCCCGCCAAGTGCCCAGTGTGCAGCGGTCCCAGAGGGTGTTCTATTTTTTATTTTGGGCCCACCGCCCATGGGGCACACGGTGGGCCCTTGAAGGCATTCTGGTTTTGTTTTTTAAATTATGTTGGGCCTGCCGCGTGGCCAGTGTGCGGTGTGCCCAGAGGGCATTGTTTTTGGATTGTTTTAGGCCCACAGCACACTGGGCATGCGGCGGGCCCTTGCGGCATTTCTCATGCCCAGTGTGCGGCGGGCCCAGGGGGCATTGTTTTTTTTGTTTATTTTGGACCTGCCGAACAATGGGCATGCAGCAGGTCCCAGGGTCATTGTTTTTTTGTTTATTTTGAGCCCACCCCACATTGGGCTCTTTCAAGCCCTTTCAGGCGTTCTGCTTTTTTTAAAATTATGTTGGGGCCACCGCGTGCCCAGTGTGCGGCGGGCCCAGGGAGCATTGTTTTTTGTGTTTTTTTTGGGCACGCCACACACTGGGCATGTGACTGGCCCAGGGGTCATGTGGGGGTTGTGGTTTTTAAGGTGTCATAGTGGGATAAGTGGCAGTGTTGTGGGCCAGGTGACATGGAAAAGCCTGCTCTAACTCTTTTTTGTTCTTTTGTAGAGTCTCGCAGGAAAGAATTTGCTGGTTCAAGAGCCATTGCGCCATCTGGCAACTAATATATGCTTGCTGCTGCACAGCACAGGTATGTTTTGGGTTCTATACACTTCTGGGGAGATGAATAATGCAAATGCTAAAGCGCAGAACCTTGCCACCCATATTTGTGAAGTCCTATTTGCAATGGGTGGGAGGGCAGTGCATGGTTTTGCGATGGAATTCTGTGTAATCTTGTGGGTTTCATTATTTATTTATTGTATTTTTTTTGGGTGTTTTGGACTATTTTTGGATTTTCTGTACACACCTGTTAAGTCTTGTTACCTGCTCTTATTCTTTCCCCCCTGGGTGCACACACCTGGCTTATGTGCTCCTACAAAGTACACTTGCAGAAATTTGTTTTGGACAATTTTAGGTTTCCCATTCTTTGCAGGTGGCTCATCCTGCCCTTTTTTTTTCCTTTTTCGTTTTGCTCCACCCATGCAACCTTTGTCAAGTTAAGAAAACGTAGGGAAGCAGTGATTAAAAATGCACGTAACTCTGAAGCACTTGCAAATGGCAAAAGTATGAAAAACTTGTTGAGACAGAACCACAATGGAAAATGGCATTCCTCAAATGGAGTTGAGCAAACAGTGTTAAAACAGCATGGTCAGTTGCAAAGAACGGAGAACGTGAAACCTTTTGAAGCAAAGTTGCATACATGGACTGTTAATACATACAGGTAGGCATAAGTCCTCCGCAGAGAAGAGGCACACTTGTGTGTTCCTCTAGGCAACTTTGAGTCGTCTGTGGAGGGTGGTGGGTTGGCCCAACATACAAAACATGAGGCAAAAATGTTTTCCCAAAAACAACCAACCCTGCCCCAAAGTGCCTGCAAATAAAAAATAACATGCATATTCAGCCATCCCTGGCTTGAGAGAAGTTCCTGCTCAGGAGCTTTGCCTATACTTTGAAGAGAAGCAGTACAGGCATCAGTTTCAGGGGTGATCGACACTGACCTCTTTTGGCGTGGGATGGCTGACCGCATTCCAGTCCTCTCACAGCTTGCAGCTGTGTACAAGGACTGTGTGACCAGTTCTGCAGACGCTGAAAGGAGCAACAGCATCTACAAAATTATTGTGTCAGCCAGACAACGATCCCTATCCATCCGGGCATTATTGTTTTTGCATTATAATCAACAGCACAATATTGGGCTAGATTTGGACTGCTTAGAAGAATTGCACATACATGACCAAGATTAACACCTAAGGAGGCAAGCATATAGGTTCCGTGCTCATTTAGTCATTAACCGGTTTATGTCCAATATGTAGCCTTTGATCCAAAATAAATTGTCTAAGTTGTAAATAAACCAAATATACATAGCTTCATGTTGTAAAATAACTCACAAAAATAAGATATCTGCATTTGTTTTTGTAAAATTGCACAATTTCCATATTTGTGCCACTAAATTTCCAGGTTTGTGTTGTTTTTTGCTAGTTCATGCCACAATGTCCTGGGGGGTCTGATTAAGGGGACGGATGTTATCAGTTTGCATCAAAAAGGTACATCTAATTTGCCACCAAAAGAGTGGGTCATTTAAAGGTTCCTCCAGTGAAGGTGCACCAAACTACTATGATAATTCATATGAAACAGTACAGAATTCCAGGAGGGCATGAGGAGATCAGTGAAACCATACGAGACTTGATAGAGGTAGTGATGGGGATTCCAATCAATACCACCTGGAATAACACTGTGTTGCCTGTGCGCAAAAGTGATAATAGTTGGCTCAAGACAGTTGATTATTGTGAATTGAACAAGCTTGCTCCTCCTCTGACTAACACTGTCCCAGATACAATTACCTTAATTGAGAAAATACAGAAACACACTGGAACGCGGTATGCGACCTTTGACATTGCCAATGCTTTTTTCTCTATACTGATAGCCCCCGAGAACCAAGAACAATTTACTTTCTCCTGGAACGGTTGGCAAGTTAAATTTCAAAGAATGCCTCAGGGGTATTTGCATACTCATGCACTTGGATGAGGTATCAGTCATTTCCGGGGTGCAGCTTTGCCATTATAGTGATGATGTGATGATACAGGGAGAGACACAAGAACAAGTGCAGACAGTGGAGGCCGGTAAGTTTTGGAGGGAGGGGGGCAGTTGGGACATACTCACACACACGCACACATACACATAACACTCAAAGCAATGTATTCACACACACGCATGCACTAACGCACACAAACACTTCCATTCACAACACTCTTCACCAAATGTTCATACATACACGCACGCACACAAACACATCCATTCACAACACTCTTCACCAAACATTCAGACATACATGCACGCATGCACACAAAAACATCCATTCACAACACTCTTCACCAAACATTCATACTCGCACGCATACACAAAAACACATCCATTCACAAAACTCTTCCCCATACATTCATACATACACACATGCACGCTCACCAAACAGTTTAAAAGAAAAACATAGACTTACCTGCAGCCAGCTCTGCCTTGGAGGTTCCAGGAGGCTTGGGACTTCTGCCTTACCAGGTCAGCCAATGAGGAAAGGCAGCAGTCCCAACGTCATGAAGGAGTAGAATGGGGTCAGTGAGACTACTGACCCCACCCCACTCTCTGATGAAGTGTCACTGATTGAAACTCGCCCCTGGGTGCCCAGGGCTTAAAACTGAAACGCCCAGGTGTTAGGCAATAAGTGACGCTACTCCTCGTCACTGAGGGGAGAGCCTCAGGGACCTTTACTAAGCTGAGGACGTCACACCCACAGGAGCTGTGACTTCCTCAGCCCAGCAAAGTTCAGATCAGGCAGCCAGGAGACTGCCTAAAAGCACATGTCTGGCTCCTGGTTGCTTGAACTGAAAGTGAACAGTGTCTGTCAGGCTGATCTTTGTGCAGCCTGACAGACACTGTTCATGAGGGGTGAAAGATATTGAGCTGAATGTGACAGTCCAGGTACAATATGCTAATTGGAGTTTGTGGCAGAAACAAGGAAAGAAGTGAGTGCCTGATGGATTTTGGGAAAAGAAGTTACCACTTGCTGGAAAGCGATACACTCATTTGAAAAACAGTTGCTTGCATGTTACTGGGCCCTGGTGGACACTGAGCAGTTGACCCTGGGGCACAATGTGATTTTGAGATCTGAGAGTCATATAATGCAATGGGTGTTGAGTTCTTCCAAGACTCATAGAATAGAATAGGGCATGAACAGGAAGCCAGCATAATCAAGTGGAAGTGGTACATACAAGACAGGGCCCGAGTGGGCACCAAAGGCAGTGCAATGTTGCATGAGCAGGTGGCGCAATCCTCAGTTGAAGATCCAGAGATGTTTTGTAGGATGTGCTTGAGATACAGGAGTCCCCTGTGAAGTGGGGTGAGTCGTTTGCAGCATTGTCCTCAGAAGACAAGAGACATGTATGGTTTACTGATGTTTCAGCAAGATATGTTGGGGCTAAGAGGCATTGGAAAGCGGTGTCGTACAAACCTGTGACCAAGAAATTGTTCACTACTACCAGAGAGGGAAAGAGTAGCCAGCTTGCAGAACTGTATGCTGTGTATCAGGCTTTGAAACAAGTATTGCATGGAAAGTACCATATTTACACAGACTTGTGGTCTACTGCCAATGGGTTAGCTACCTGGCTTTTCACATGGCATGCCCTTAACTGTATGATACATTCAAAAGAGGTGTGCGTTAAGGCGTTGTGGCAAGAGATGTTGAAAATGTTACCACAAAGTACAGTTACAGTATAGCACGTATATGGCCACTGCCCAACAGACTCATTAGAACGGTGATGGAATTTCTTTGCAGATGAATAAGACAAAAGTTTGAAGACAGAGGTGGTGTCACAAGATTCTTATTTGCTGGGAATGGATAAATGAGCATTCCAAAAATGTGGGCACTTGGGAGAGAAAGTCACTAACAGGTGGCAGAGAATAGAAAGATGCATATTCCCCTAGATTTCATCAAAACTGTGATAATGCAATGTCCCATTTGTCAGCATACACAACACATGATTGATTTACATGCTTTACAGATGCTCAGGCTGAAACCCAGAGATGTAGCTTTAATTGAAACCAGGGTTGGAATTCAAATTCCACCGGAGCATTTTGGATTGATTGCCCCTCAATCCTGGCTTGCCTTAAAAGGCATCCAGGTTTTGGGAGGAGTAATAGATTCTGATTACCAAGGAGGGATTAAAGTGATACTGTTGAACAGTGGAGACACTGATTTAGTAAGTGAAACCCAGAGATGATCGAGTTGCTCAGATTATCATCATGCGAGTTTATGGAGGAATTCCTAAGAAGGAGACTGCCCCAGCCCTTCTTGCTGTATGAGGATAGGAAGGGTTTGGCTCCACTGATAAGAGATTAGGAGCCAAAGCATGGATCAAATTCCCCAACAACCTCCCTCAACCTGCTGACCTCATAGCTACAGGAAAAGACAACATCCTAGTTGTAATGAGATCTGGAGAGGAGAAATGGGAACACGTACCTGCTGATAAATGCTATTTGCGAGAATAAATAATACTTGTTTGTTCTCTATTCTTCTAGATCACAGCATGGCATGTTTATGTCCCGAATGCAGCTTTTGGACTGTGTTCAGATGTGTCTGGAGGGGACCCGGAGGTCCAGAGATGCCCATAGCAAAGGGACTCAACCGCTAACACCAAATGCATGGTAAATTACCCAAGTGATGGCTCTTTTCATGTGGCAATACATCAGAAACCTGACTGGTGGACCATGTACCTAAACACGATTAGGACTTTCGATGTTTCCTTTGCATTCAGCTTTACGTTTTTGCTATGCTAGAGGCGCATTTCAATTGGTCTAAAGACTGTGATTCTGAAATTACCTTGTTATCCAAAATGTAATATATTAGTCTAGCTACATCAATAGTAGGCGTTCCTTGGTCAACTGTGTGTAATACTAGGATAATAAACAAGTTTGCAGTGGTGGCCCGTGCAGGTAGGCGCGGTGGGGCAGGGCAGGGTGGGGGGAGTTGAAGTGACATACGACAGAATAGTGAAAATAAATAAATAAATAAAACCACTTACCTGAGCTCGCCGCAACGCCGGGTCGGTGATGCGGTGAGTGCAAAGTAAGTGGTTTTATTTCTTTTCTTTTCACTATTCCATCTTTTGTCACTTCCACCCCCACCCTATTGCGCTTACCTGCATGGGCCGCAACTGCAATTTTGCATGTTTAATGGTGAAAAATATAAATGAACCTTCGATTTCATTAGCTAAATTGTTAATTGGATGTTCAGGGAACAAGATAAGTCACTTTACAAAATAGGGCTGCTATTGACTGTGGGCCAGATGCATCAAAGGGTTTTACCCATTCTGTATCTATGGAAAAATGTGTTCGTACATATGGCCCTATTTCCTTTTAAAACATAACCATGGCTGTGCAGATTTTTAAGGATTGTTTTGCTCTAATTTGTCTGACCATTCCACCTCCATTTGCATCTGAATACATAGCATGAATTAGTCAAGGGAGTAAAGCACGATGTGCACAAGGGGTGGTGGGATTGGTTATTTGGATGGTTGCTTGATTCTGGGCAACTTCGCTATATTTTGTGCCATCATTATAATTTGTATTTGTTGCTGTGTGCAATGTGTGCCTAATCTCATATCCTTATTACTTTACCCCTATAAGTTATGCTAATTATTAGGGAACGGTCAAGTGGTGGAGTGTAATGCTACATGCAGTTATATATTGTGAGATCATGTATTGACCATTGACTCCATGTTACTTTAACTAAATTTGTGAGCACAGTTTCATCTTGTGTCTGTTTGACCCTGCCCATCAGCTGCAAACGCAGGCAGGTCTAGGTTACTTGTGCACACACAGATTGCTTATGTTTTTCACCTCACCAAGCGAGAGAGATATGAACAGACAGTGTGGAATGTGTACAGTGCCCAAGAATGAGAATGTGAAGAATTCTGCCTCAGCTCTTATCGGAGCCAGGTCAGCTCTGTTGAGTAACCTTGATGCACAGAGTGCAGACAGCACCTACAGTGCAGAGGGGGAACTTCTAGAATTCTCTCTTCATGTTAGTAAAGAGTATAAAGACGGAGACCTCTTGGCGCTCTGACAGGAACTCTCCTGGGAGTGGATGAACTGCCCAGGGCTTTTGTGCCTGGCTGAGACCTCCTGATGACATTGTATATTAGTATTTTAACATGTGTAGAGTCCTATTTTGAAGAGTGTTCACATTGTGTCCTAGTATTTGAAGTCTTGCTCAGGTGTTCTGAAGAGAAAACAAGACAGACGGCTCATGTTTAAGATGTAACAATGTTACACTAAGAGCAGAGTATGCAGTGTGTACCATAAATGATGTTGTCACAGCTTCCTGGCTTCAAAGAGTCCTCTCAGCACAAGTTGCCGAAGGAATGGCTCTTACATGAGCCTGCAGTTTAACTGCACAAATGAGAGTCACTATTTTTACATGGGTTTGGTGTGGTCCATGATTTTGGACAGTTGTGGTCACAGAGGGGTTTTTCTAACTTTCTTTAAGCACACCCATTTGAAACGGTAATCATGTTAAAAATCTATTGCAAGCTTTGCAGTTGCCCAGGGAAATAGCAGTGGTTAAGTGTGCAGCTCACCGAAGTGGGAATTGATATATTGCCATGGGCAATAGATGCACAGATTCAGTGGTCCTGTATTGTGCTATGGTGACCTGCACATTTAATGGAAATTTCACATGTGAGTCCGAAGAAGAAAGTTCATTCACAATGGTGATGAAAATCACAGTCATCCAGGACAAATTAAAGCAGATTCAGGAAAATGTTTCAGAAGCAGATCAAAATGGATGGATAAAAAGCATGTTGCGAGAAAAACAACATTTGGATGTTGGCCGATGGGAGACCAGGTTTGCCCAATGGCTTGTTGTTTCCAATGACACAATAATACCATGGGTACACATATCTAAGAAGGGATTGCATGGTGAGGCTTTTCAGGCAAATTTGTTTTAATCCAAGATTCCGAAAGTTTGCTGAAGGAATTTTTCATAGGTGTGTCATATGTCAAAACTGAATGCAGGAAAGAGAACGGACGGTACACTGACATCTATCCATCAGGTGGTCCATTCAACAGGAAGCAGATGGATTTCATCGAATTGCCAGTTTACAGTGAGCTGAGATATGTCCTGATCATTGTGTGCATTTTCCCAATATATATGGAAGCCTACCCAACTTGGAAAAACAACAGTCTCAAAGTAGCCAAGTTGGTATTACTTGAACTGATCCCTAGGTACGAAATGCTGATTTGTCTTGAGTCCGATAGAGGAACCCATTTAAACAACTATGTTCTGAAAATTATCTGCACTGCATTACAAATTGAGCAAAGACTAAACTGCAGTTACAGACCTAAAGCTTCCAGAATAGTTGAACAGGTGAATAGAACTATCAAATCCTGATTAGCAAAGGTTTGTGCTTCAACTTCTTTAAAATGGCCAGATGCTTCAACACTGGTGTTAATGAGTATTCAAAATACTCGATACAGGAATACGGGTCTATCCCCACATGAGATTCTGACGGGGAAGGGCAATCAGATTGCCAGCATTTCCTGCAACTTTCCTGCAAATGCTCTTTTGGATATCACTGATGACATTATCTTAGATTACCACAAAGGTTTGGGTGATGTGGTCAGTTCTAATTTTCATCAGGTTTCAGCAACCACTCAAGATCCACATCAAGAACAGTGCAATTACCTTAGCCCTAGTGACTAGGTCATGATCAAGTAGCATGTTTGTAAAAGTTGTTTATAGCCTATCTGGGAAAGGTCCCTTCAAGGTGATATTTGCAACAACTGCTGTTAAGTGTGCTGGAATTGCAAACTGGATTCATGCTTCACACACCAAGAAGATGAGAACCCAAACGATGCACTTGAGGTCCATGACCCTGAAAGAAGAGCATTGGTGACTGTACGAATTCCTGAGAGACCACCCAGACTAGCAGCACCATTGCCTGTGCAACAGCAGGAGGAAGAGAAGGGTGAAGATCCACCAACTAAACGAGAAATTCAAGTGTCCGAAATCACACAAAGTGGATTAGATGTCTCTATCTAAAAGGAACCAAAGTGGTTGGAACACGCACTACTGAACTGATCTTAAAGATGTATCATTGTAGCATGCTCCTGGGGTATCACCCTCTGACTAGGGTGTGAATAGAAATATGTAGAAGTGGTGGCGACCCAGGTAGGATCAAAGACAAAGAAAAAGAAGGGGAGAGAGACACGAGGAGCACAGCAGCCCTAAAGAAGGGACTCAAAGGGAAGAAGACTACAACAACCTAGTTATTAACATCTCTTCTTACAAACTAGACGCCATCAAAACCAACACCCTCCAAAAAGGAACGTCATTTGTACCTACCAGCCATACTAATTGTCTAGAATTAGAGATTAGTCTATTTAAATTTATGCAAAGTTTGCGTTTGAGGCATTTCTTTGACAACATTGTCACAGAATACAACAAAGAAGATAGAGATCAACTACGCGGATTACGATGCAAGAGCACATATATGGCCCCAGTTAGCAACAAGAGTCTCGATACTTTTGAGAATCTCGTTAAACAAGACATCCACAGATTCAATTACAAACGAAATTCGAAACATCGCAATCTTTGCTGTTTTAAAACTAATAGTTGATAATCCTGACATTCTATGTCAGAACACTGACAAAGTAGGTGCTCTTGTTATAATGAACACCAGCTTTTACCGTGAACAAGTACGCATACACCTCTCAGATCGTGATACATACTGCACCATCGCATACGCAAATATGTTTATGAATAGATTTGAAGAGAATTATATATTGAACACCAGTACATGGAAGAATCAGACCATCATCTTTCTTAGAAACATTGGTGATATATTCATAAAATGGAAGGGCTCACTTGTTCGGAGCTTTGAACACCTTGAATACCATCAACGACAGGATCCAGTTCACTCATGAGATTCACTCTCAAACAATAGGCTTTTTAGATGTTCTTATCAGCAGATCAGGCAACATCATCGAAACCAATATTTTCAGAAAGATCACTGACAGAAACAACATGCTACATTACAAAAGTTTCCATCAGTCACCGCTTAAAAATCATTTACCCTATTCACAATTGCTTAGGGTAAAACAAATAGCATCAGACCCCGCTAAATACGATCAACAAGCCAATGACATGCTTCACAGATTCCGACAAAGAGGATATCCTCAACAAGTATTCCATCAAGCTAAAGAACGGTGCACTAAGAAAAACACAGCAGACCTTCCCATTACATCACCAAATACGGAGTCCAAGCGCATGGTCGTGGTATCGAAATTTTCCACTCTGAGCCATCAATTCAAGAAATCCATCAAAGATCACTGGCCAATACTATCTTTAGAACCTGCCTTTAAAGGCATTTTCTAGGAATTACCGATTTTCGTTTACAATAGGGGCAAGAACATTAAAGAACATTAATTAACATACAAACTTCCATTCACTCCACCAGCTATCTACAATGGAAATATACCATGCTACAATTGCAGCAACTGTAATAACATCATCAAAGGGTCAGCTATCACACATCCCATGAAAGGCACCAAAATCAAACTCAAGGTCAACTCCAACTGTGACACTAAAAATTGTATTTACATCCTGAAGTGCCCGTGCGGCTTGGTATACACCGGGAAAACAGAAAGAAAGATCAAAACCTGAGTGAATGAACACAAGAGCAACATCAGCACTACAATTTGCAGTTCTGGAAGTAATTGAAAAGCGAGAGGGCAGAGACAATAACAATTTCCTGTTGCAGAGGGAAAATCACTGGATTAAGTTTTTGGACCCCATGAAACCCAATGGTCTTAACGATTGTATGGAATTTTCATGTTACCTATGAAATGTAAACTGTGTGCTCATGTCACATTTTGTGACCTTTAGTCTGATATATTTCTTTCAATAATTTTTGTATTTATTCTTTTTATGTTTCGTTTACTTATAGTTTAATTGACCTGTCACCCGAACTGTCGCTCATCTTTGTTTTACTTCTTACGCTCCACTCCAGTCTACTTTTCATCCAGGCCTACCACCTCACAGTTGCTCATCTTCTCGTAATTTGTTTTTTCTTCACTCACTTTGCTTCCATATTCTTACGGGAATATATTTTTTCCAACTTCATTTTCTATATCATTACTTGCTTACATTTCCTTGAGCTTTCTATAGAGAAACTTTTTGGATCCCTCATGTTTATGTCTTTACGTTAGTGAATATCTGTGCCAGTTGGGTATCCTTTACCCATTTTTGTCATAACATTGTCTCACTTATTTTCTTTGTTGGCTGTTATCAACAAACAGATCATTTTTTAACTTGTTCTGTATGTGTTAATACATATGATTCCAACATTTCCATTTTCTTCTATCACTATTTGTTTTTCCAAACTTACATACTTCTCACACCGGCTTTTGTTTTATAGGTTTTCCGATTTGCACATTCCAAGATGGGCCCAGAGATCTTGTAAGCACTAACTATTTTCGTTCTTAGTCTCTTTTCTATGTTGGTAGCATGGCACGCTAGTATTTCACCGACTACACTCGCATGTTTCAGGGTGATTACCATTCTTACACTCACTTTGGTTAACTTCTAAATACGTGAGTACTTTATTTTCATGTGTTTATTTCTGTTGAATTCCTTAAGGTTTTGAACGCAACTCCGATGATTTACATTGATAACATGCACCTTCACGTTTTCGAGTTGCACCACGTTTATCATCTTGATAACAGGATTGTCACACGCACGTTAGAGCTTGCATGGATCCACATTTTAGATCATCTCAACACAGGTTTCTTAAGCTCTGGCGGTTTATATAGATAACACGTGCCTCACGTTTCCGAGTTGCATCGTGTTTATCAACTTAATTGCTGCCATTTAACACGCACGTTAGAGCTTGCATTGATGCACTTTTTTTAATCATCTAATTACAGGTTTCTTAAGTTAATGCATTATTGTTTTCAATCAAGCATGATGTACATTATATTTCTTGAACTTGGCATGTATTACTCCAACATATACTTTCCTTATAGTCACTTTTCCAAACGTTCTCACTGCCAGTGACACACCGAATATTCTGTTCACTTTACCTATTGTTTGCAGTTCAGGTTGCATCTTGTCATTTCAATCCAACTCCTCACTACTTCCCTAATTCCTGGTGATAGCCATTCAGATTTCTTGTTTATGACACCGGTTCATATTGGTGTAGGGATATTTCTCCCTATCTTGTGTTTGGTGACCAATTGTTATTCTTTGCTGGTTAACTTTATAGATACTACTCCTGAAGAAGTGCGACCTGCCCGAAATGCATCGGGAGATATGTAAAAACGGATATATGGACTGAATGACAGTCAATTGATTTAATTTGGCTATGAAGCACCCACATTTCGTGAATAAACAGTTCAACGAATGAATATTGGAACAGCTTGTTATTCTTAAAACTTCAGTTAAATAATTGACATCCTGCAGTTTGCAGGCTTCCAGCTGTGCCCAGGGGGATGTCGCTGAGTTAAGCGGCACCACTTCTACATCTATCTGAAAGGAAGCAGAGACTTCTTCTCAGAACAGAAGTGGTGCTGAAACTGTATCTGCACAAACAAAAGATTCAGGTGAGGGAACGAGTACTGTATCAAAAAGAGTGAATCGACAAGCTGGGTGGCCACAAAGCTATGACCTTAAAGTTCAGAGAAGAAGCTCATCAATAACACAAATACTAGAGACTGTACCTGAAGAAATCGAGTTCAGTGATGAAAGTGGTGCAGAACAAAAGGAAAAAACACTGAGAAGATTCAAAAGAGAAAGAGTGCCTTGTCACAGGTATTCAGCACCTGAATGGTCATAATAATTTAACACAATCTGAACAGCATAAGTGCAAAAAAAAATGTAAACGCAAAAAGAAGAAACCTTAAAGAATGTATTGACAAAATGAATTGAGCTGTGAGACCTTCATTATTTTAGTCTTAGTCTTTAATTTTACAGAAGATCAACGTTGGACTGAGTGAGCAGTAGAATAATTGGGGTAACATTTTAAAGTAACACAGAGTTGGGTTAAGGATTGTCTGGTTAGTAACTAAACTTAAAAAAGACTAATAAATTAAAGAAAAAAATGAAGGAACAAACTGTGGAACTTAAGAAGCGTGAAATTGATTCAGAGAGAAATATGTTGCATTAGTAATAAGTTTAAATAGATCATGTGTTCAGCTTTTTTAATAACAGTAATAATGATTTCCATAGTACAAATCAGATTTTATTTAACACCTGAGACAGAAAACAACACTAAGAACGCTACTAAACCCCATACCTACCTTGGTTTAGAAAACCAAGTTAAAAATGTCTTTCTGAGTTATAAGAAAGATGATTTCTCTACAATTGTCTACTATAGATTAGATCAGGAATACTCTAATGCTATGGACGGTAAAGACTGTTATGTTTGTGTACACTTACCTACATCAGTTTCAGAAGAAGTAACCTACTACCCCATGCCTTTGTCCTATGCTGTTTCATGGAGCATCCTACTTTCTTTAGTTTACAGAAGAAGACAGTTTGAATACTTTCCTTCTAACTATGTTCTGGTACTTTCAAGTGTCCCTGTGATAGAAAGCATACATTTTTACACTAGCAAGCAAAATAAATGGATATTGCATGGTTTTATTTATTTCTGCATAGCTCAATAAAATGTGTACAACTTTCCAAAATACCTTAACCGGTTTAATGCAGCCAATGGAAAAGATATACATAATGGCTTTAGAAGAAAGATGCCCTAATATAACCCAAACTAGTGATAAAAGTAGTGATATTTTAGAAAATGCTTTGAAGAAAGAGAATTGATTTAGAAAGGAGATGCTCTATCCTAAATTGTGATTAGAAAGTCAACAGAAATGGAAAATGTGCATTTACAGAAGGAGCAACCTAAGCGGACTAGACATGTAGGAATCATTAGTTGTGAAAACCCATTTGAACTAACAGGGGGATCATGGCAAATATTGCAGTAGGATGAGAATACAATTCCTGGAGTTTGTGGCTTAAATGCATATTTATTGTTGCCAACAGACTTGGAAGGAATTTGTTACCTAGGCATACTAATTCTTTAAATGTGTCATGTAAAAAGCTTAGATGCATTAACAATGTAACCATCAATTAGACAAAAAATGCTGAGACTACATCAGGATTAACAGGAGACATATTTGGAGCCATCATTCAACCTTAACCCCTTCGCTACGCGCGTGTCGGCCAACGGCCGTCGCGAGCACTACCTCATTAGTGCTGCGCATGTCCGTTGGCTGACGTGGCCCCGCCCACTCGTTTAAACTGCCGCACCGCGGCAGAATTTGCGCTGCGGTTAAGCGGTTAAGGTGTCATTTTAATTGGCGAAAAGATTCGGAACTTAGCTACCATTGTTGACAAAATGGAAACGAGTACATCTGAAGCTTTGCTTATAATTAACACTGAACTAATTGCTATAAGGTCTATGGTATTCCAAGACTGACTTGCACTAGACATCTGACTTGCTGAGAAGGGCGGGACATGCAAAATGCTTAAATCAACCAATTGCTGCACATATATACCTGATGGAAGTGCGAAAATAGAAGACTATGCAACAAACGTTTCAGATTTAGGACCTGAATTACATGAATTGGAAACACCAAGTGTTACAGAGAATTTTGGGAAAAGAGTGCAAACGAATGGAAATTGGATTTCAACAGCAGGGAAAGGACTTCTAAAGGCTATGCTAATGCAATAATAATAATAATAGGGCTGAGTTTAATATTTCTTTATGCTTTGTTTTTGAGCTATAGATATGTTTTACGAAAAAGAGAAGAAAGGATGCAAAGAAAGTTACATGAGAGGGATTTAGGTTTGACAGTTATAATGAATGATGTTTACATGAAATCACTGAAATTTAGCAGTTTAAAAGGAGAGACAAGATTCAACAGATGGTGAGAGTGCCCTCTGAAACCAAACTTACATGGGAAATCAATTAGTGTGATGGTTTTCGAAACCATCAGATGAGGGATTTAGCTTGTGAAAATATTAACATGAAAATGCTCAGAGAAATTGAATGAATAGACATTGTGCCTTTTATTAAACATGCCAATTAACATGTTGTATGATTAGCATGATTTGTTTGTAGAAAGCATCCTGTTAGAACTGGGGGTCTCTAGTTGGCAGAGGTAGGTACTTTGACCAAATAGGGACCCTTGTTTCTAAGTCATGGAAAGGGGATTACACTACTGGATAACCGCTGCTCACCCCGTGGTAGCTTGGCACAAGCAGACAGGCTTATCTCAGAGGCAGTGTGTTAAGCATTTGTGAACACATACAGTAATACAGTGAAAACACTACAGATGGACACCACACAGGTTTTATAAAAATAAGTATTTTTATGTAGACTTAACTCAAGACCACAAATGACAAAAATCCACAATACTGTACTCAAAATAGACTTAAAGATGGTAGAAGTCACTTAGTTCAATTTGATGATAAATACGACACAGTTCTCACAAAAGTACCTGGATGCGTAAGGCAAAACAAACAAAAAGTTCACAAGGCTGGAGATGAGTCAGTTCCTTACTTCTGGGGAGACGATGCGTCGCGCCTCACTGCTAGCGAAGAGTAGGGATGCGTCTTGATCCTCACCGGAGGGGAGGTGATGCGTTGATTCTAGTGCTGCATTCCGGTTATGATGCGACAAGATGGCACCTCGGTGCGATGCGATAAGATGGCGCCCTTGACGCGACAACGTGAAGATGATGTGTGCACACCTGGTGGCCGCGCGGCGAACTCCGTAACTTTGGAGCCGCATCAGGCCCTGCAACACACTTCTCCAGTGATGCGACGGCATCCTCTGCGGCGGCGACACACTTCTCCGGTGATGCGTTGGGTAACAGCTGCGACTGCGACACGCTTCTTCTTCGTTGAGTCGCGCTTCCTGCTGCCACCGACACGCAGGCTTCTGCAGACGGAATTCCCAGCAAGGAAATTAAGAGGGGAGCTGGTGGTGAAGTCTTTTGTCCCTGAGACTTCAGCAGGAGGCATGCACAAGTTCAAGCCCTTGGAGTAATATTCTGCAAGATGATGAAAGTTCTTTGAAAGTTCCTTCTCCTCTCCTTGGCACTCAAGACACCACTGTAGGCCAACCCAGCAACACAGCACACTGGCAGGGGGGCAGTCCAACTCCTACAGCTTCCTTGGTTCTTCTCCTTGGCAGAGGTTCGTCTTGTTGTTCCAGAAGTGTTCTAAAGTCTTGGGGTCTGGGTCCTTATATTTATACTACTAAATCCTTTGTCCTCTGAATGTAGAGGGGCCTGTACCTAGTCCAAACCAGTTCTGTGCAGTCCTGGAGCACTTTGTTTGCAGGAGTCCTTCTTTCCTTTGAAAGTGTGGGCCAGGGTCATCAGACGCACCACAGGAGGTGGAGCCAGCATTGTGGATGGCAGGCACAGCCCTTTTCAGACCCAGGTGCTACTACTCCCACCACTCTACATGCAGATAGGTATATTCAGCCCTCTGCTGACTCACCCTGTATCCTGGAATCTCCCAGCCCCTGTCACTCACAAAGCCAGACACACAATGCACAAGCTAGCAGAGGCAGGCTGGATGGTTAGGTAAGAAAATACCTACTTTCTAAAAGTGGTATTTTCAAACACAGAATGTTAAAACCAACATTACTAAAAGATGTTTTTTATCATTCTGAGTTCAGGCATATTAAACTCGATTTTCTATCATGTTCCCTGGGTCAGTTAGTATTATGAGATGTTATATTCAACCTGCCCATTCTGGCCTATGGGGACTGGTAGCCTTGCAATAGTGAAAAACGAAAATGGCTGTAATTCACTATTAGGACATGCCACACACACCAGGGCATGTCCTACCTTATACTTATAATGCACCCTGCCCTTGGACCTACCTTAGGGGTGTCTGATATGAAGAAAAGGGAAGGTTTGGGGACTGGCAAGTGGGTGCACTTACAAAGTCGACATGGCAGTACTAGACTGCACAGAGGCTCTGCCATGGCAGGCCTGAGTTACACTTTACAGGCTGCTTCTGTGGCTGGCACAACCAGTGCTGCAAGCCCACCAGCAGCATTTAATTTACAGCCCCTGGGCACACACGGTGCACTATACTAGGGTCTGTAAGGTAAACAAATAACCCAATCATGGAGTCACTAATCCATACATCAGTTTACAATAGGGAGAGCATAGGCACTTTAGCACTGATCAGCAGTGGTAAAGTGCCCAGAGTCATAAAACAGCCTACAACAGGTCAGAAAACATACAGTAGGGAGGCAAAAAGTTCAGGGATGACCCTGCAAAAAAAGGGCCAAGTCCAAAACATCCATTTCTATCATATTTAGACTGTCAAGCTAAACTAAGCATCATTTGGTTAGATTTTAGCTGTCATTTATTCACTATAACAAATACCTACAGTATATTAAAACAATAGTGTATGCAGAAAAATGCAAAGCTCATGATTTAATTCAGTAGAAGTTACAACTAGAATGTTTCTTCTTTAGACTACTTTATTGTCAAGCAGGGGAGTTCTGAATAGCTAATGGAGTAAACTGCAGGGTTCTCGTGGGAACTCTGAGTGAAACTAATGCACATGAACATTTGCTAGATGAGTTTCCAGAACTGCTCTTCACGAGGAGTTAAATTAAAATCTAAATTTGATTCTAAGGCTCCTTAAAATTCTCACTCTTTTCCAAAAAAAGGACTCTTATTGGGTTCTGGTAGGTTAAGAACTATTAGAGTAGAACTTTGACTTAGTTAACTTTTTACTTTATGAAAAAGTAGTGCTAGAGTCACTCCTTTAGTTTGAAACCATGTGATGACCTTTTACTACCATGATTTTAATTGACTTTTGGTGTTTTATTTTACCCTAGCTTGAATGTACGACATAATTTCCCTGCATGTACATATTTCCCTTCAAGATTTCTTTTGTATCTCCTGCAGTTGTAAAGTGGGAGCTGTCACAGACTAGAACAGCTTGCCAAGAACAGAAAGTGTGGGATGTGGGTTTGAAAGCATGAGAGAGAGAGGTGTGAACTGTTCTTTTTTGGTCCCAAAGTGCAGAGTTATGAGCACTGGTGCACAAATGTGCATTGTGTTGTACATAGAGAGATGAAGTATGTGATGCTATAGGCAATGGTGCACAAATGTGCATTGCGTTGTACATTGGGAAGTATTACTATTGGCTTTGACATGCCCTCTTGTGATCTTGAATTCTGACACTGTCTTGCTTGAGCTTTTTGCGTGCACAGGCAGGCCCCCTGATTACTCAAGTTGTTTAGGTTATTCACGTTGAAGGATCCTTTGTTATTGTTGAATGTACTGCCGGAGACTTACGTATGCTTCGTTAAGATAAAGGCTGGGACACGTGAAAATGCAGAAGGAACGTGAGACCTCCTTTGCCATGGAATGCTTGCATGGGAAGTGGCAAATTCCAGTAAGTTTCCTTGGGGCAGAGCGAAGGCCTTTCATAGCCTTCTAGTGTGTTTTGAGATTATAAAGCTGAGGTTTTTTGACTTAGAGACAGGGATTGCAGCCTGAATGGCGGATGCATCTTCAGTGCAGGAATCTGGTTGCTGAGTCTCCTGACCCTGGCTGTGAATCCCCCAGTCTGGAGCGGGCCAGGATGAAGTTTGCACCAGGTTAAGTGTTTGATTTTTTATTGTTGCCATTTGTGATGTGTAAAACACACAAGATGATAGACGGAATGTTGCACATTGGCAAAACATTCACCCCCAGTCACAGATCTGGGTTTAATCCATCGTTATTTTGCTCACCACGCCACCCCAGTTCAGACATGGCCATATGCAAATCAGTCTTGACCCTGTGCCTCATGGGAACAGTCCAGCCCGAACTGCCAAGCCATGTCTTCCCTGGACCGGAATCAAGCATCCTAGGACCGGTTTCGGGGTTTCACCCCTCTTCAGCCAGGATAGCTTGACTCCAGTGGCGTAGTGAGCACGGGACCCACGTCTGGGCATACCCTTCTCACAAAGGGCAAACAGCAAAACACACAAGATGATGGACGGAATGTTGCACATTGGCAAAACATTCACCCCCAGTCACAGATCTGGGTTTAATCCATTGTTATTTTGCTCACCACGCCACCCCAGTTCAGACATGGCCATATGTAAATCAGTCTTAACCCTGTGCCTCATGGGAACAGTCCAGCCCGAACTGCCAAGCCATGTCTTCCCTGGACCGGAATCAAGCATCCTAAGACCGGTTTCGGGGTTTCACCCCTCTTCAGCCAGGGTAGCTTGACTCCAGTGGCGTAGTGAGCACGGGACCCACGTCTGGGCATACGTTTCCCACATAGGGCAAACAGCAAAACACACAAGATGATGGACGGAATGTTGCACATTGGCAAAACATTCGCCCCCAGTCACAGATCTGGGTTTAATCCATCGTTATTTTGCTCACCACGCCACCCCAGTTAAGACATGGCCATATGCAAATCATTCTTGACCCTGTGCCTCATGGGAACAGTCCAGCCCGAAATGCCAAGCCATGTCTTCCCTGGACCGGAATCAAGCATCCTAGGACCGGTTTCGGGGTTTCACCCCTCTTCAGCCAGGATAGCTTGACTCCGGTGGCGTAGTGAGCACGGGACCCACGTCTGGGCATATCCTTCCTACATAGGGCAAACAGCAAAACACACAAGATGATGGACGTAATGTTGCACATTGGCAAAACATTCACCCCCTGTCACAGATCTTGGTTTAATCCATCATTATTTTGCTCACCACGCCACCCCAGTTCAGACATAGCCATATGCAAATCAGTCTTGACCCTGTGCCTCATGGGAACAGTCCAGCCCGAACTGCCAAGCCATGTCTTCCCTGGACCGGAATCAAGCATCCTAGGACCGGTTTCGGGGTTTCACGCCTCTTCAGCCACGATAGCTTGACTCCAGTGGCGTAGTGAGCACAGGACCCACGTCTGGGCATACCCTTCCCACATAGGGCAAACAGCAAAACACACAAGATGATGTACGGAATGTTGCACATTGGCAAAAACATTCACCCCCAGTCACAGATCTGGGTTTAATCCATCGTTATTTTGCTCACCACGCCACCCCAGTTCAGACATGGCCATATGCAAATCAGTCTTGACCCTGTGCCTCATGTCCATCTGGGTTTAATCCATCGTTATTTTGCTCACCACACCACACCAATTCAGTCTTGACCCTGTGCCTCATGGGAACAGTCTCTCTCTATATTTATATATATATTAGCCCTGGGCATAGCGGGGCTACGCGGAGGGCCACGGAGTTGATAACAAACTCTGCGAACTCCGCTCCGCTACTTCACCTGCCTCCAACCCCCCTATTAACAATTAAATATAAATGACGTAAAAGTAAAGAAAAAACCCTTACCTGGACTGTGGTGTCCTCGGGCTGCCCTCCTCCTCTTCCACGCTGTCTCTGCGCAAACTTGAAAGAAATACGCATATGCATACGCAGGCGTGCGCATGGGCAGTTTTCGCAGAGACGGCGAGGAAGAGGAGAAGGGCAGCCTGGGGATGCCACAGTTCAGGTAAGTTGTTTTTCTGTACTTTTATGTCATTTATAATTAATTGTTACAAGGGGGGGTGGAGGTGGGGGCTGGCCAACTCCGCTCCACCACGGAGTGTGAGGATATTTGCCTCCTCCGCGGAACGTGGAGGAGGCAAATCCCACATTCCGTGGGCGGAGCGGAGGTCTCTGCCCAGGATGTTATATATGTGTATATATATATATGTGTATATATATATATGTATTACAATATCACAGCGTTGACTCAAGTTTACGGCATTCGGTGCTCTAGGCAGTGCGAAAAGGCGTGGAGACGGCGGAGTCAGCCGTTATAAATATCGAACCAGTTCCTTTGACAGGACATAACATAACATAACATAACATGGCACATCAAGCAGGTTAACCTGCTTGATGTGCCATGTTATGAAATTGATTAAATTGAATGGATAATCACACCAGGGAGTGCGTGTGGATTTTTCCTGTCAAAGGAAGTGGTTCGATATATATATGTATATATATGTGTATATATATATATATATATATATATATATATATATATATATTCACTGAAAAAACCATAGGTTTCAGTGGTGTTATAGTTAGCTGGACTTTCACTTGTACAAAACCATTGAAATTCCCCTGTTATATATAGGACCGTGTTTCCATAGGAAATCTCAAAATTCTATTTTGAATAACTTTGGCGCCGGTTGACGAATCCTTGCGAAATTTTCAAAACTAATGGGGCGCTCTGTTCAGCTGCTACCCTGAAAGTCTCGGGGCGATTCGTCAAGCGGGGGCCGAGAAAAAAGGGGGGTCCAAGAACGCGTTTTCCCCATGCATTTTTCCATAGGACCTTTAGACACAGCTACAGCCCGAACGGCTGAACAGAATTACTTGAAATTTGGCAGAGAGGTAGCCATAAGGTCAAGGAAGTGACTTTTGCAGGTCTGGTGTAAATCTGTTCAGTATTTCCTGAGAAAATAGCATTTAAAAGCATATCAATATCTATACGCGCACAGGGTGCGCGCACCGTGAGCGCACCGTGCGAGCACCCTAACGTGCGCGAGCGTAATTCTGATTGGTGGTTACATGTTATTCAACGTTCGAATCGGTCGAAATCAGGAAGTGTCGGCCGCCATTTTGTTTGTTTTCAGTGCAAGAGTGAAAAAGGAAGGTGGCGAACGTGAAAAGGGGGCAGGGTAGAGAGTTCCTGACCCCCTAGCCTTTGTCAGGGGGTCCCTGAAGGACCCCGAAGGCACAATTTTTTTTTTTTTTTAAATCGCGGGGGTGAAAGACCAAAAAAAAAAAATATATATATTTTTTAAAAAGCACGGGGGTGCGCGCACCGTGCGCGCACGGTGAAAAAAAATATATATATTTTTAATACGTAGTTTATTGTAAAATAAATATATAAAAAAAATAATAATACATAAATAAATTTGCACGTTAAAGTTAGGAATTAGCATTTAAAAAGCCTTGCAAATTCACTTAAAAAACCATAGGTTTCACACATGTTATAGTTAGGTGGATATTTCACTCGTAAAAAACCAATGAAATTCTCCCGTTATAGTTAGTTCAGATAACTATAACTCGCGCGACCGCCACTCTATCACAAGGATGATGTCATCAGTGATGTCATGAGTGATGCCACTGACCATGTCATGAGTGATGTAATATGTGACGTCATGAGCAGTGGATTGCGGGCGCGCGAGTTATAGTTATCTGAACTAACTATAACGGGGGAATTTCATTGGTTTTTTATGAGTGAAATATCCACCTAACTATAACATGTGTGAAACCTATGGTTTTTTAAGTGAATATATATATATAATGTTGTTCATTAGACATCTGGGAAAGCCTTTCTGTTAGAGAGCATTGCATAAGTAAAACGCCGAGCCTCATTCTGAAAACAGTCTTAGATGTGCTTTATTTTTTAAAGTGAAATCCCTTTTCAGGGTGTTGTTGTGTAGTGTGTATTGCTTCATCGTGTTTGAACCACCGTGTGGGAGAGTGGTATTCTGTATTATCTGGAAGTGCGAAGCAAGACAGGAACACACTAATATTTTTTATTTTTGCTAGCCCTTAGTTTTCTTGATATTAATGTAAATGAATTTATCTAATTTCTATTCTGAATAAAGAGATCACCAACCAAAATACTAAACTTTAAATGATAAATAAAGGTTTTAAAACTATTCTGAACTCTCATTATTGACTGAACATAATAAGTGATGTTTGCATTTGATATTGACTTATGCTCCAGTCTAAAATGGTTGGCAAAGATCCATTCTACCAGAAAAAGAACGGGGCGTGGAGTTGGAGACCACCTTTGTAAGTAAAGGATTGAACTGATTTAAAGAAAAGATATTTCAGCACCAGCAGTACAAACTGTTATGAGAGTGCATAAACCCAACAAAAGGCACTCTTGCCAGGCAAGGTGTCTCCATTGTGCTGGATGAAAAACTGTCTTTTCCCCACTTGACCTGGAAGTTCTCTATCTTGGATTGGAAAGTCCTTGTACTCTCCGATGGTGTGAGAAATTGGGTTGTTGGTTGAGGGGGGTGAAACCCTGCTCAAACAACAGCCACAATCCTTGTCATGGAGAACCACAAAAATTCACTAAATGAACCTGTGCTTAACCCTCTGGTATCCTGCAGAGCAAACTGTCACGTTTAACTTAGAGGCAATGTGCAAAGTATTTATGTAGCACTTACAGAGTAATAAAGTGAAAGCCCAACACAAGAATAATCCTCACAAATTTAGAAAAATAGAATAAATGTAATAAATTATGTGACCCAAAAACAAAAAATCCAATCAATAGAACCTGAGATATGCAATTTTAAAGAATTAGGTAAGAATGGTGTCTAAAAGTACAAAGTGCCAACTGTGGTTATCATCAGGTCGTGATGGACCATGACAAAGTCATAGTTCAGGCAGACCGCACTGGAGCGGGGCTGGATGCAGGGACCACTGATAATTGTACCTTATGTCTTGGATGTGGAGTGTTGTGCCACTCAGTGGTGGTCATGAGGAGCGATATGGGACGGGTGGGACTCACAGTAGGGAGAATCCAGGTGCAGAGTTCAAAGATGTTGGAACCATTGGAGTCACTCTGGTGGTCCTGGGTTCAAGGTGCAGGACCAATCCTTCTTTTTCAAGCAGCAGGTCTGTAGAAAAGTCCTTCTTTCAGCAGGGCAGCAGAGCTGCTTGGTAGTCCTTCTTTCAACAAACAGCAGGGAAGCAAAGCAGCGGGGCTGCCCTTCCAGCAACAGAGAAGCAGGACATTAGTGCAGTCCTTCTTCTGATTCTTCCACTGGTCCATAAGTGACCTGAAGAGTTGGGTTTGAGGGACCAATATTTATACCTGGTGACAGCATTGAAGTGGGGAAAGCTTCTGGAGTGTCCACTTAGAGAGGTTTCTGGAATTGCCTGCCTCCCTGCCCAGCTCCCAGTCTGGGAGAACAATAGGCAGGTGTGAAATCATTTGTTTGTGAGCTAATCCAGTGCCTTTGAAGTGCAAGTGTGGTAGGTGATAGCCCTGTCAAGTCAGAGATGGTCAATTGTGCAAACTCCCAGATCCATTGTGATATTGAGTGGGAGGAATACACAAATACCAACTAAATGTAGTCATGTGACCCAAGAACAGGCTGCAGGCATGATTATGACACTTTCTAAAAGTGTCATTTTCAGAATTGTGACATAATCAAACTTTACCATTAAAGAGTGTTTAAATTATAATTCCTCTGATAGCAAACATGACTTTCCTACCTGCTCCCAATCAAGAGTTATCACTTATTCAATGTAATAAGGTAACTCAATGTTAGTTCATGTGAGATGTAGGCCTTGTAATAGTGGAAAACAAATTTGAGAGTTTGTCTCTACCAGGACATGCAAGCCTTAAAGGTACATGTGCAACTTTCCAAATACAATGCTTCCTGCCCTGTGTGCTGTTTAGGGTGACTTATATGTATTAAAATGGAAGGTTAAACCCTGGCAAAAGTTTTCTTTTGCCAGGTCGAAATGACAGTTTAAAACTGCACACACAGGCTGCAATGGCAGGCCTAAGACGTTTTCATGGGCTACTTAAATGGGAGGCACAATGAGTGCTTCAGGCCCACTAGTAGCATTTCATTTACAGGCCCTGTTACCATGTAGTATCACTTTACTAGGGACTCAGAAGTAAATTAAATGTGCCAATTGGGTGTAAGCCAGTTTCACCATGTTTAAGGAACAGAGCACAACCACCATAGCGCTTGTTAGCCATGGTAAAGTACAGAGAGTCCCAAAAGCCAACAAAAACGGGTTCAGAAAACAGGAGGGTGATGGCAACACGTTTAGGGGAAGACCAACCCAAGGCTGACAGGTTTAACAGATGGAACCAGGTAACCTTATGGAATGGGAAAGCAACTAGCATTGCTGGCTTTTCTAAATTCATATTAAAGGGCTCCACAGTCTTCATATCCATTGCATATGACTGTTAAGTCTGATATGTCCCTGAAAATGGTGAGACATACTCATGATCCTGACACGTTGCCCTTTGTGCATGGCGGGCATAGGTCTGGAATCCCTGCCTGTGTTGGGTGGATTCTACTAAAGCTCACATACTCCAAAAAATGTGTATACACCAATGTGAGAGAATGCCCAAACCCCAGCTGTTTAAAAGACACGCTCCTTACTTGACACCATCGCTTTAGCTGTCTTGTCTCTGGTGACTTGATGGCACTAACTGCGGCATGTGTTGTCAAATACAGCTCACCTAACATAACATGGTAGACATTTGCGCATTTGTAGTAGGTAGAAGGGCAAGCAAACAGGTCTCCATATAATCTACTTAAGACATGTGTAGTATATAGGAAACATTTCTCTCCCTACACGATGGTAGCTTATGTGTCTGCCTACCGGATGTAGCAATCGTGTGTTAAGTCCTACCTACTAATTTTTGGTTGAATTAATATATGTATACCAAAATTGAAAAGCATGTATACAAGACAAAAATGTGTGTATTTTTAGAACTCATATGTTGATGTTTGGACAAAATGCTTGAATTTGCAAAATATATTTAAAGTGATATATTTGAATTTAAATGTTGCGGCTCTGTGGAGGCTTATTACTCATAGGTCTCTGGTAAATGCCACACACAACTTCATGCAGAGACCTTGAGTGACTTAGTATCAAGCAATGCTGGTGTGGATTTTGAAGTAGTTGCAGACTTTTTATTTTAAGATCATAAGGTGGTTAATAACCGAGTGTGAATTGATATAAATTTTACAGCTTCTCTTATTAACGTAAACTCATTGTGTAAATACTCACTGGATATCTTTACGGTCAGATGGAGATGTTGACTTGTTATTCTTAACAGAAACTTGGATTCATGAATCGTCTAATTCATATATTGCCCTAGTGATTCTCAGTCGTACTTGACATTGGGAAAGGACAGCACATCGGGACGGAGGCACAGTGATTGTTTTTCCCTCCCTTATTTATGCTCCGTCTTTCAATTAAATAATTTGGAGACATCCGAAGGGCTAGGCTTCAGCATTAAAATATCCACAAACATCTCCTTTTCAGGGGCACTGATCAATCGTTCTCCAGGCTATGATGTATTATTTGGTTCTTATTTAGGCAACATGAATTCTCCCTTAGGCAACATGATTTCTCCCTACTGTCTTCAATATTCACATTTTCCAGTCCTTGGTGATTTTAATTTTCCCATGACAGCAGTAATTTTCAAACTCAACCTGTAACTTTAATACAATTAGTTACGTCTCCAATGCATAAAGACGGTCATATGCCAGATCTTATTTTCTCCATTTTGAAATCGCCTAGAACTTGCTCTATTATACCAATATTTGGTCTGGCAATTTCTTTGTCTTTTTTGACGTTATCTATATATATATATACATTTGAATGTTGTTCCTTTGTTACTTTGACATCTGGGAAAGCCTTTCTGTTAGAGAGCATTGCATAAGTAAAACGCCGAGCCTCATTCTGAAAACAGTCTTAGATGTGCTTTATTTTTTAAAGTGAAATCCCCTTTCAGGGTGTTGTTGTGTAGTGTGTATTGCTTCGTCGTGTTTGAAGCACCGTGTGGGAGAGTGCTATTCTGTATTATCTGGAAGTGCGAAGCAAGACAGGAACACACTAATATTTTTTATTTTTGCTAACCATTAGTTTTTTTTAAATTACTGTAAATAGATTTATCGAATTTCTATTCTGAATAAAGAGATCACCAACCAAAATATTAAACTTGAAATTATAAAGGTTTTAAAATTATTCTAAGCTCTCATTATTGACTGAACATAATAAGTGATGTTTACATTTGATATTGACATGCTTCAGTCTAAAATGGTTGGCAAAGGTCCATTCTACCAGAAAAAGAACAGGGCAATGGGGTTGGAGACCACCTTTGTAAGTAAAGGGTTGAACTGATTTAAAGAAGAGATATTTGCGCAAATAAATTAATTTAATTGTACCTAAAAAATGTATTTGTGTAATCCCCGCTTGATCTATAGAATACCATTACATACATAGAATTGAGAACGGTAAATCCACACTGAAGAAATAGCTACCTATGGGAAATATTTCAGTAATCTGAGCACCTTGAAAGTAATGTAGAGGCTTCCCTTGATGACCCAGATAGGACACATTGGGGTAGGTTAGTTGTGAGTTATTTTAATGTTTCCATTGATGCTTAATATCGTGCTTGTTTGCACCGTGTATTTGAAAATCATACAAACAACGTACAGCACAATGCAGAGTAACCTAACACAGTTAAACCCACAAATATAGCTTTAATTACAGAGATGAACCGAAGGCATTGTTTCGTATTGTTCAGACCCTGTTCTAGTGTCTACCTATTCCTGGGGTGGTGTTCCTATGTTTACTCTGGACTTTCCCAAGGAATCACCTTTGCTCATGCATATGTGCATTGGCACAAGAGGTGTGCACAATTTATGTGCCGGGGGATTGTCTTGGGACACGACAAGGCTGATTTTAATTAAAGTCAAGACCGTTGCCTCCTCCTAAAGCGAGCTTGGTGTTCCCTTATGAAGTGTCAGACACTTCTTCCTGGCGGACGGAGCCTGACTTTGTTCCAGGGAACGTGCGCATTGAAGGGTGCGTGACTTACCCAATGAGAGTGGGTATGCTCTGGGGTGGAGCTTTTCCAGTTCCTCAAAGGTGCTCCGTGACACAACAGAAGACGTCATACCCGCGTTGGCATTGTGTGAAGAAAGAAAAGCTGCACAGGGTTGTGCAGGCACCATGCACGTACATCGGCCCAAGGCACTACAGGAGTAGTGCTTCAGGCCATGCAACCCTTTGTCAAGCACAGGAGAGGTTAAAGCTGCCACATAGTAAGGTACTAATATAGTACTAACACCTTTTGTCCCAGAGATCTACCACTCATTAGATCCCACCTTCAGTGGGTAAGGATACATGAACCAGTCCTTCTCTGGAAGTGCCACTGGAATCTGGAGCACTTTGCCTTCTCCCTCCTGAACCACTTGCCTAGGTACCTTCCTAAAGAACCTCAAGCTCCTACTCTTTGACAGACATCTTGGTTAATTCAACCTCGACCGGACTTATGTACTCGCTCCATGGCGTTGTGACCTGCTTTAGTTAATGGACCTCAGAATTATATTGATGCTTTGACTGTGTATTTCCTCTGCCCCGTTGCAGCAGCCGTTTCTCGTGGCTACTCATGCACGCATTCACTGAAGGAATCGTTTGGTTAATCACTAGTAATGTAACCCGTCCCGCAGTAACCCCTATATCCTGCTTGTCGTAAAGCGCTCTGATGCCTTCGGCCACGTCGGCGCTGTATACAATTGCAAAAATAAATTACATAAATAAATTAAAGGGGTTATATGTTTGATTGTCGATTCAGTGTTCCTGGCACCGAGTGTCTGGGCTGCCAATGACATGGCAAATGTTAATCACCTGTAGTGTTATGTTAACCATTTGCCGCCTTAAGGCGTCACGCTAAACGACAACGGTGTAATACTCTGTTTAATAAGTTGCTGAAACACAATTTGGAACCATTGTGTACGACAGCATGATTTATAGCCCGGGCTGCAATAATCCGCAACACGTTTAGTTCAGAGTTTCTGATCTGAAAAAATGAAATTCAGGCCAAGCTGACAAAGCTGCTTGAAGTGTCACTTAATGTGAAGAGTTTATTTTCTGAGAAGGCAGCACAGAGCGGCACCGAGGTCAGAGCATAATAAGGCATAGCTGTCTCCTTTGTCAGTGCAAAGAAAATACTCCAAGTTAAGAAGGACATTTCACATTCAGCCCTGCGTGGAGCATTTTAATGGGTTTTCAGCCAAAGGCTTCCTGGATAGGATCCCTCCAGGATACTGGAGGTCACAATTGTTCAAGAGGCACAAACATTGGTATGATGCCAGTCATTCTATGGCGACTATGGGAAAACTTCCCAAATGCATACCATTGCAAAATAGTTGACAGATAAGCGAGGGAACATTTATTAAAAACACCCCCCACCTCTGACAGCGCATAGATGATAGCCATATATAATCCTAAATAATGACAAATGCGCAAAGACAAGGTTTCACCAATTTATAAATGTGAGAGAAAATTCAGTTCAAAAAGAGATCTTGTGAAGGGATCTACATACATAGTCACCTGTGAAAAGACGGTGTGTCCCCAAAGGATACAAGTGAAAGCATCACAGCCTGCACCTACTCACAGCTCCCCCAGCGCGAGCCAGCTGTTCCACAGTGCCATCATAAATGCCTTCGACCTGCTCAGCCCCTGTCTCACCATTAGAGCAGGCCCTGCACACACCTGCAGTCACATTGAGACGCACTCTCTCTGTATCACCACACATACAGCTGCGGTCCGTGCAGGTAACAGCGGTGGGGCCGCTTAAGGGGGGATTTCGAGGGACGATGCCGAGGGAAAATTAAATAAACAATACATTTTCCCTCTGCATCGTCCCTCGAAATACCGCCTAACCTGGCCCCACCGCCCCACTGCTGTTACCTGCACAGACCACGGCTGCACACATGCCCAGAAACTCTCTAATGTTAATAACAGGGTAAGAATATGTCTGTGTCACTTCAGTAGGGGTACTAAAGGAAGGAAGTCCATAGTAAGTAAAAGGAATATACTTGTAACACTCTGTCACAACTTTTCGTTTTGCATATTATATATATATATCTATGTTAAGCTGCACACGTCATATATAAATATATTAAGGTGTGACCTTCACGTTAAATTAGCCATTGTTAGCAAGTCTCAGTTTAAATGACTTGCTCTAACATGAAAATATACTTTTGGCTGCCGTTTTATTTCTGTTGCTTCAGGAGCCAAGCTGCAGTGGTCCTTGTTATTCGGAAAGTTACAAATATGTTTGTTTCTGTGAGAATTGTTTATGTGTATGCTCTCCATAGAGAGTGAATAGTAAATTTCCACCCCTGTGTCTGGGACAAGCTGCCCGTGATGTTTCCTGCTATGAGAGATCTCTTGAAGTTCCTGCAGCAAAAAGCTTCCTTTGTGCGATGGCTGAAGTAGTGCAAAACCATCTTATCAGGGTACGTTTGATCCTGATTAGCCTTCTCTCCATAGCAATTGTGAGGAGGGTTGCATCTTGTCAAGAATTGCATGATTTAGTTGTGCATTGCTGATTTGGTTAGATTCAGATGTCCCTTTCAATTCTCTTGAGATTAGATGCCTTATTTCCTCCTGCTCAAGATGTTAGATTCCTGAAGATATCCACTTGCTGACACTTTCTGCTTGACTTCCCCATTCATTTTGATTTCAAGCTTTAGCATAGCAGGGAACCAAGGGAAACTACATTGGCTCCCTTTGCATGGGATAACTTTAAACAGTCTGTCTTTCTTTTTTGCTATTTTGAATCACTGTGAATTATACTGACCAATGCATGTGAATGACGATTGTTGATTTATGACTTATTTGAATGATTTACGTTTGTAACATTGCAATATGTTGATATGGCTTCTGGTTTTCATTTCTACTACTCTCTGTCATTCTTATGGGGCCTAATGTGCTTCACTGTCATAGATGTATTGTGGATTTGTTGATGTGAACCTCAGCCCAGGACTAAAGGTCCATCTGTTAGAGTTCAACTTGTAATTGAGTTGGCACCAATGATCTACATGGTTCAAATCCTATCCCATCTGCAACAATGCAATGTTCTGTAAGCAGTCCAATGCCATGCAAAGCCTTAATCTGACTTTGAATGGCACAATTCAGTAGTTTTTTCTTCAACATGAAATAACTCATCCTTTTCACATGTCATGACTTCTCTACACCCCTGACCTTGTACTGAGCCAAGCAAAAATAATCAGCAGTTCTTTTCTCTCAAACCTGATGCAACAGAGTTGTCTTCTTCCGTACTAGATGTTGGTACAACTCTGAAAGATCTTCTCCAGGAATGACCAGGGTTGGGGAGTGTATGGTGCCATGGGAGCATAGGCCCCGCCATCCGGGGGCGAGCTGGGTGTAGGCAAATTCACCGCACTGCCAATAGCTATCCACCAGTGTGGAGGTTCCCCATTGCATGTCTGGTATGTGAAGTATTGCACCACATTTCTCATTTGTGCTGAGTGGAATTGTTCCTTTACTTTTGAACCACAAGGAGTACAGTGTAAGTTTCTGTCCAATTAGGGATTGCCACTTCCTTTCCAAACCAGTGTACCTATCTTTCTCAGAATCCCATATTTCCTCACATAGGTTATCTATGCTGGTGTTCAACCCTCCCGTACAAGACTCATTTTACTTCGTATCATCAAGGTGGATGTCCCCAACCTGGAACTCCATGTCTAGGGTCCATTTGTTATTAAAGAATACCGCCCCAGGCACGCTAAGAGCCACCCTGGAACCACAGATGGAAATGGGAGTGGACATGTTTGTGTACTGGTGCGGTGGCTTTGCTACCTCCAAGAATCCTTTTCTGGAAAGTCTCAGGCCAAACAGTGTCCACCCCTGTGGTTCCCCTCATGCACATCCTATCTTGCTCTGTTTGCATATTGCGAGGCTTGGTGAAAAGGTACAGTGCTATGGGATTGGTCTTGGAATGGGTCACATTCACTACTACTCTATGGAGTTCTACTCTGTTGGGTTGTATCTTGGTCCTAATCCTACATTGGTATAGGTGGAGAAGGCATTCTGCTCTTTTGGAAGCTATCTCTTGGGACAAGTAAAGCTTGTCTGCACCTGCTGCGTGCGGTATCAGCGAAAAGACGTAACATGACCTGGCTGATGTCTGGGCACCCATGGTGGTCATGTGCTGATACCATGTGTTTTGTAAGATTGCGCTGTGGGTTCACAGACAGAATATTGAGGTTTAAATGTCAACACACACAAATATCGATTTGGAAATATCGTGATATAGAAATATCGACAGCAAGAATATCGTGGTCAAGAATATCGACTTTAAGGTAAGAAATATCGTTTTTGAAAATTTCAAAGTCATTAATTTTTTTTGGGAATCTGTTTTATTGAGTTTTCATTTAAATATGCAAGCACTGTTGGGCATTTCGGCTGTTACATAACGCATAGTACATGTATACAGTATTCCTTCATAAAACATTTCGCAAGGCATTATAGACAGGTGTGGATGGCAAGACTCATAAGTGCATTTACATTACAGGGAAGGAAAAGAAGGAGGGAGAGGAGAGGGGACCAATAGACATGATAGCCACGCCATGTCTTGCAGTCTTGAGGGTCTATTGAAGTGTGAGTATTAATACATGTCCAACTCTGTACGTACGTGCACATGTAGCCTTGCAGAACGAGCGGTTGCACTGGCGCTCATATACAGGTAGGTTTCAATAATAGATTCACAGGTAAATAAGAAGGGATAAGCAGAACTTTGCATAGACTAACTGCAAAAAAGGGGGTGGAGAGGGAAAAGGAAGCGGAATGCAAAAACGTGTACATCAAAACGTACAACCCGCGACCCCCCCACAGTTTCATATACAGTGTTACATGTGTTCCATATAGATGTATGACGTTACAACGCATACTTTTACAACGCATACACTTACAACGCAATTTTTACACCGCAACATCCACTACAACGCATTCCATTACATCGCATGACACTACAACGCATTTTTAAAAATTATCTTTACAACGCATTCCATTACATCGCATACTACCTTTACAACGCATACCATTACAACGCATAATGTTAAATTGCATTTAAGGTAAGTATTGGATAGTATAGGGGTAAAAATTACTATTCTTACTCCAGGGGGTGCAACAGTAGGGTAAGTGTTGGATAGTATAGGGGTACAAATTACTATTCTTACTACAGGGGGTGCAACAGTAGGGTAAGTGTTGGATAGTATAGGGGTAAAAATTACTATTCTAACTCCAGGGGGTGCAACAGTAGGGTAAGTGTTGGATAGTATAGGGGTCAAAATTACTATTCTAACTCCAGGGGGTGCAACAGTAGGGTAAGTGTTGGATAGTATAGGGGTAAAAATTACTATTCTTACTCCAGGGGGTGCAACAGTAGGGTAAGTGTTGGATAGTATAGGGGTAAAAATTACTATTCTAACTCCAGGGGGTGCAACAGTAGGGTAAGTGTTGGATAGTATAGGGGTAAAAATTACTATTCTAACTCCAGGGGGTGCAACAGTAGGGTAAGTGTTGGATAGTATAGGGGTAAAAATTACTATTCTAACTCCAGGGGGTGCAACAGTAGGGTAAGTGTTGGATGGTATGCATTGTAATGGTATGCGTTGTAATGGTATGCGTTGTAATGCCTGCGCTGTAGTGACATGCGATGTAGTGTCTGCGTTGTAATGGTATGCGTTGTAATGGTATGCATTGTAGTGTCATGCGTTGTAAAGGATGTTGCGTTGTAATGCCTGCGTTGTAAGTGTAGTGCGATGTAATAGTTGCGTTGTAAAGGTTGTTTCCCGTTCCATATAATTAACAGCTACTAGCTGCCTCCCCATTTCCAAGATGTATATTTGTGTAGCGTTCCAGCCAGTATGTATCTGCCAGTAAAAGAGTGACATGGTGTATACGCTGCATCAGTCAGTATACATGTTGGTAGCACTACGGACCCGGCAGCTGAAGGATCCGCAGGCGTTGTGTCTGTATTGTTTTGTAATGTGGTGTAGATGGCGTCCCAGTATGTGGCGATAGGGATCTTGCGCAGCCCCAGGGTTACTTTGCGCTTGATGGCGAAGCTTTCTGCTTTGGCCCATGCAAGCATGGAATTAAGCCAAGCATGTATATGGGGGGGATCTGGTGCTTTCCACCTTTTACTAATCAGCCTCTTGGCCACTATCAGCCCCAGATCTATAAATCTGGATGTATGCAATAAATATGCGGGCCAGTCGAACGGCAGCTCCCGGCCAGTACAAGCATGCAGTGATGCGGCCACTTCACCCCAGTATGTACCCACCCTATGGCAGCTCCAGAACATATGGATCAAGGCGGCACCAGGCTCCTCGCAGCTCTGACATATGGCATCTCCACGATTAAAATATTAGTCCATTTTCGCAGGCGCGAGGTATGCCCTGTGTATTATATATAGGGCTCCCGGTTTTATGGTATTTATTTTTTTGCCATTTCCGTCTGTATTTATCCATATTTATTTTTGGGGCATTTTTTCTGTATTTATCCACATTTATTTTTGCTATATGCAAAAGACGAAGCTACAGCTAGTATTTTTCCACATTTATTTAAATTGACAATGCACACATGCGCTCACTTAAACTAGCGATTTGCTGTGGCCTTAGCAGTGCTTTAAATGGTCTGTTACTGAGTAATTTGAAAAGGAGAGGACCTGTGCTTCTCAGTTCTGCTATAAAACACTTTAGAATAGAGTACAAGCACTTATCAGGAGCAAACATGTGCCAGTGCTTCTGTATTTCCATCTATAGCCCTGGGGTGGAGGTTGGTTGAGATGCGTGGAATCCAGGGCGCCTGCCGTGAGCTCGAGCTGCCGGGATCTGCAGGCTGTGGGATTACACGTCATTATGTCATGAACATGCGGAGTGGCAACACAGAAAGGGGGGGGGTGAGCAACCAAGGGCGCCAGGTGGGAGTGGGCGATCGTGATGGACACTCGAGGCAGACACAACACATCTGCCGGGGGGGTGGGTGGGTTAAAGGCATCAGTGGGCAGGGCTGGGCAACTGTATGGGGCCTGGGACAGGAGGAGTCAGGGCCGTTGGGGGAGGCTACGGCATTATGTTGGCACACCAAGGTGGATAAGGGGCAGGTGAGAGCCCGGACAGCACCGATGTGGGAGTGTGAATTTTGGGGACTAATTACCGTAATAGGGTAGTACTGGAGAGGAAGTACCGATCTGCCGGCCCCGATGAGTGGGTGGTGGTGTGCCCTGGTTCTTTTGGAGTCTCAGATATTTACTTTTTACATAAGGGAAATACACGTACCTTTTGAGTTGAAATGGCGGAGGGCTGGCGCAGAGGTCACTTAGAGGCAGAGCCTTGGAGATGGTGAATTCTCCGAAGAGCAACAAATGCTCCTAACTGTACACAGATTCCAAATGTGTTTCAGAATATGTGGGGAACTGAAGCTGTCTTTGTTCAATAACGTCATACTGACTGGAAATATGGTTCTCCTAAATGGAATGGGATGCCTTTATTTTCCAATCAATGTGTACACGTTAGGCAATTCTTCAGGTTTAAACAACAGGAGCGTTAGCTAAGATTGTATGAGAAGGCCCTATGTGTATATATGTACAGTATGATACGGGTACTTCATGCAGGCGTGCCAAAGATATGAACATGACTTTGCGGCAGTTAACATGGGGAGTTATTTACGGTAACAATGTTTCTGCTCATTTATTTGATTCCTCATGTTAGCATTCTCCTCTGCTTCTCTGCCACCAGCCTTGTGCCATCAGTTGGCAAAGACTGGAATTAGCCATGCGGTGTGTATGTAAAGATTCTGTAGTGTGCATTGAAATATGGGAGTGTACATTTAAATGTTGTGAAGAATCGCTGTATTTATTTCTATGCGTTCCAGAGCCCAAATATTGTTCTCTTCATATAGAGAATAGAACAAGACAGTACTGGCTTCTGAGCAGCTGAAGCCCTTTGAGCCCAATGGGCTTTGCGCGCATGGTATTAACCATTGTGCAAGATACAGGTCCCACGTTCAATCTCTGTGCGGTCTCGGTTTTAACCCTTCCAAAGCTCGGCACATTATCCCATTTGCAGTGCTATGAATCCGTAAGAATCTGGCAGCAAGAACTACACAAAAAACTGTAGTTTGCTGTTTTAACTTCCTTTTACAGTTCCAATGTCCAGGTCAAACGAGTTAGCTGAAAATCGGTTTGGTTCCCGAGTAGTGCTATAGGGTATATGGGTGGAATCCATGCGCTATGTAATGATTTATTATTTGCACTATTGTTGCCCTTAATCAGATCTTTAGTAGAGGTGTGTGTGAGTATGTGTGCGTCTGTGTGTGTCGCCACCAGTCTGCGCTTGTCCTGAAAAGCTGGTGATTTCTGTTGCCTTTCACACTCTAAATCCAAGACTAGAAAGTTATGTAAAAACCCGGTCAGAGTGACGCGTTTCCTTTTTTTATTAAATGAAATGATTTTATCCGGGACCTTCTGTTGATAAGGAGTTTGTATGAAGAACATGTCACAAATCCTTGTACTAAAATGTTCAGCCCAGAGGCGCAACTAGAGGCAAATCTCGGGGGTGGGGGGTAAGAAAAGAATTCAGGGTGGGGGCTGAATCTTTAAAGAAATACTCAGAGAGGAGCTGCAGGGGCTCTTAGAAGGAGTGAAACAACAAAGCCTCATTAACATGCAAATGGTCGTTTAAAGACCTGTGAAGTGCTCAGGTGCGGCTGTGTGTGTGCCTCAGCTGCCACACACGAGGGGGCGGGGGGCTCGTTCAGCCATGTAGAGTTGTTTAATATGGGGCTCCAAGCCTCGGACAGCGACCCAGTGCCGCTCAGAGCCCACTCAGTGACGCTTCAATCTGACCAGGATTGGTTCAAGGGCACAGCAGTAGGTCACTAAAAGACCCTGGCTGGAAGGATTAGAAGAAATTTTCAGCAGCAGGAAGGGGGCGTGGCGAGAAAGCTCTGGATTCGAGCAATGCAGCGCCGCAATTTGGTAGTATTTTGCCGTTTTTACATATAAATACAGACAAAGGAAAAATTGTTTTCCGTCTGTATTTATATGCAAAAATCCGTTTAAACGGAAAACCGGGAGCCCTAATTATATACAACTGTATCTGCCGAAAGCGCATGTTCCTGGGAATGCGTTTCGGGCTCTCGAGTACTTGAGCCCATTCCTTATCAGCCAATTGTCGACCTAGGTCTTGTTCCCACTTATGGCGAAGTGTATCAAGGTTGACCGCTGCATGAGTCCTGAGTGAGGCTGCAAACCAGTGTGTCAGATGTCTACCCTGTCCCATTATGTGCAAGTACAGCATGGTAAGATGCGTCTGCGGCTCTGTAGTGATGTCCCCCCATTTAGCCGTATGATAGGCCACTAGCGCACGATGATAAAGGAACCGCCAAGGCAGTAGTCCCACTTCGTCCACCAGCGTCATGTATGGCATAAGTGTCCACTCGTGGTAGAGATCTCCAAGTGTGTGAATGTCCTTTTCTTGCCACTCCCTGAATGCAAGCCATGTCAGTACCACTTGCCCTGTGGGAGTACCCTTCAGCAGTATTCCTGGCGCATAGGGGATCGCACTATGTAGTATGTATAGACTCCTACGGAAGCATTTGTAAGCCACAGCAAATAGCAGAGGTTCTGGTGGTCATGAACGTGCCCCCGGATGAAAGTGTGGTTATATGCTCCAGGAGGTAGGGCGGCTGTGTAGTTGCAGTATCTGTACAATGTCGATCTGATAACCACCGCACAATCCATTGTAATTGAGAGTCTAGGTAATAATGCCCGACACAGGGAGCCACCAGCCCACCTTGGCCCGTCGGCAGGTACATTTTTTTCAGTGCCAACCTATGTTTGGCATCGCCCCAGATGATGTCTATGATCTGCTTCTCTAAGGTGGAGAAAAAGGAAGCTGGGCTGAAAAAGCTCCCCTTCGACCTATGTTTCTTTACAGAAGATTATATGGGTATGGGTGTGAATAAAAACACATGAACAAAACTACACAGATATAGGATACAAATATACATATTTATTTTGTAACTTTTACTTCTTATTCATGGTAGCTTTTTTTAACCAATGAATTATTTAAAACAACATTTAATGACATTTTTGAGAGAATTTTCTTTTCCTTTTATACAAACATTATTCTTATTTTTTTATACAAAAATCAATACAACAATTCTGGCCCCCTGCTAAATAATCGAGATTTTACCACACTCATTCATTCAACACAGCCATACACAATCATTCAAAACACATATGCACATCTGGGTGTGAAGGAAAAACAAGAATGTAAAACGTCTGCAAAACAGAATTAGATGACCATAACAACAAGGTCTGGACACATGAGGTTGACGCGCGTTTTGGTGGATTTAACCACGATGTGAACCACCTTCATCAGGACCTTTTCCAAATCGTATAGGGTGTCACATAGACAACTGAAAGGGGGTACCTATAGGGCATAAACAAATTATTTTTAATAACCCATACAATGTAAATGTTATATAAAAAAGACACTTGATTGGACCAACTCGTTATACAAAAGAGAAAAGAATCTAGAGAGATTACCAAGATAGACCACATGCCCCGTGATAGTGCTATTGTTGTTTGCGGACTCGATTAACAGTTGTTTAGGATCAGAGTTTCCGTAAGACCTCTCTTACTCACTGAGAGAGGTTCCAAGTAGTGAGAAAGAAGGAGAGAACAAAGCGAAGTAGTCTTAGTACCCAAGTGTACCATGCAGAAAATAGAGAAAGGGTGATTGTGAAATAGGTGTGGGTATACACAGATTCCATCATGCTGTGCCTACAAGATTCCTTAAATGTGTATCCGTATACCAGTGCCTACTGCTCACAAGGTAATTCAAGACTTAATTTACGGGTTTCCTATGGGATAAATCCCAACACGCAAAGGATGCACAGAATTAGATGGAACTTAGGACAGCCGTGCCTATTTCACGTGGCCTTAGTCCACTTGACTTTCTATTGGGAGTGGAAACAATTGAAGATGTAGAGACATGGAGTATTACTCCTAAAAAATATAGTCTGAGTACAAATATTTTACTTGAGCCTTACCCTGTAGCTTTGTATACGTAGTAATGTCAACAGTTTCTTATCTGTATTAATAGGAGGGACCACAGCAGAGATATGTACCATTATTCTGGGAGAAAAAGATAGATATAGGATCTGTTCAGTATGCTGTGGTGATGCTGTAATAGTTTATTAATGGGCAAATGGTCTCTTATACTCACATCACTTCGTGTACGGTGAGGAATACATCTATATATTGTGTCACTGGCTCAGAATGAGGAATGTTCTAGGCAAGAATAAAGAAGTGTATTCCCGCAGCGTAAGCAGAGGAGCAAGGCTTTGCGTTCCCTCAATGGATATCCCTATGGGCAAATGGACGTAAGGAAAAATGAGTTGTCTATGAGTATCTACAGCAATGGCAACTACCTATAAAGGAAGGCTGACATGAAGTTTTGACTCATCGCGTAAAGTCTGCCAGTGAGCTAGAGCGTGCTCTGAAAACCATATACCTTATTAATCTCAGACCAAGATATCGCTATTAGCTCAAAGCCCAAATTGAACATTACTAGTACGCACAATTGCCCCCGAAAAGGGTTGCGTGATAAAAAAAATATATGTAGTGATCTATTCCTCATCGTCGCCTTTGATAGATTACAAGCATGCTAAGTAGGGTGACTATCCGACACTACACTCTCTTTCTCACAGTGCGAAAACCCAATCATACTGACAAAGCTTAGGCTAGCCTCTCACCTATATTTACGATAGAGTCCCTTCTAGGGCTCCGCGCCCATCAAGCTTGTGCAGAATCTTGCGGGAGCGACGCCCGCCATTAAATGTGTTCACGCTCGTATGCAGTGAGGCCACGCCTGGATGCTATGATCTAAAAGTTAAAGCTAGCGCCATCTTAGTGTGGCCAAAAAACATAGAGCAAAGAAGGCTAGCCAGAACTGGTGCTAAGAAAAAACCCAGTACTCTTTGGTCATATAGGTTTACAGATCTATGTGGCATGTATTATGATACCTCATGCTGTCACTCACACCGTGAGTTGCATTGTAGGCACCGACCAATGAGCTGCTCAGATAATGTTCTACTCAGTACGAGGCCAAGATGAAGACAAATGGCCAAGATGCAGGCTATGGTCAACAACACAGGTTAGCAAGATATCGCCTAAATCGCTTGAATTAATTATGATATTGGAGTTTCATGGTAGAATAGATAGATGTTATTATAAGCCAATGCTCTTAACCAGCGCCATCTTGGAATGGCCAAAGTTATGGTATGTTCATAAGCAGTATGATCATATGCAGTGTATGTGTATGATATCCAACTGTGTGCTGTGATGTTGTGTCCTACTTTAGTGTCGTGTGTCTCGTGGTTTCGAGTGTTCCTAAGGTGAGTGTGTGTGCGTGAATGGAATGTCATAGTCTCTGTGACATTCGGGTTCGGGGAGTTGCTGTTAGTCTGGATGAGGATGTAGAGGTGTTTCCTGGCACTCACCTGTTTCATATTATTGTTCTTAATAAAGAGCTAGTGACTTACTACGAAGCGTACCGACCATCACTTCAATTGGCGACGATGGGGATTGGAGCAGCGGCGTGCGAAGGTTTTTAAAAAAAAAAAAAAAAAAAAAAAGAAAACGGAAGAAATCGATACATTTCTGAGCCTTCTTCTCAAGTATTGGCCATCGGGACGGACGACGGTGGACGGGAACAAGGAAAAAAAAAAAGCAGGAAAAGGAACTTGTGTCTCACTTGTCTGTCCAGAAGAGTCGTGGACGGTTGGAGGGTCCGCGCTGTTGGCGAGATACAAATCGCTGGGAGATTCCGGAACGGTACGCGCGAAGCACTCCTGACGTAAGAGGAACATCGGGACACGTCAGGAGCATGCGCAGTGTTTAGGAATACTTCTACGCGGCCACGCAAGGTCACGTTGCGTGACCCAACGTAGCGGCCATTTTGGTTTATTCAATTTCAGCGTGGTTACCTAGCAACACGTTCGTACGGCGAATAAAAGCAATCACAAGGTGTTTGAAGTTGCGGAGCGCTGCGGAAACAGGTGAGATTGCCGGGAGAATACCCCAAATAAAGAATTTAGCACCGGAACTTAAGTTGTTGTTGTAAAAAAAAAAAAAAAAAGAAGATAGATTGAAAATGGATGAAGGGGATAACGAAGGGAATTCCACAAATATAGAGATGGCACATCAGAATTATTCAATAAGTAACCCACACACCTTTTGGGCAACAGGAGCAGAACCATGTATCAAGTGGTTAGAGTGGAAAGAATATTTTATTAACTATATCTCGGCTGTGGATGAAGCGGGGAAAATGAAACCAGAGCAGAAAAAGAGAATACTTTTACATTCTTTAGGACCTATGGGGCTGAAAACTTATTCAAGAATGTCCAAAGTGTCAGATGCAAATTTGAATACTTTTGAGAACGCAATTAAAGATATGGACAAGTACTTTGCCCCGAAGGTATGCATAGGTGTAATTAGGCACAGATTTTTCCAGAGGAAGCAAGCCAAAAATGAGGCTGTTGATGACTGGTTAGATGATTTGAAGAAATTGGCGATAGATTGCAAGTTTGGCGATCTACATGATGACTTAATTAGAGATCATTTGGTCATGCATAATAACAATTCGCCTCTACAAGATCGCTTATGGGTGAATGGTGATGCACCACTGGAAGATGTACTGGCCATAATGAGGAAGTCAGAAATGTCTGGGAGATGTGCGACAGTGGTTAAGGCAGCAGAGACTGATCCGGAAAAGGCGACAGAGGGAGTATTTAAAATTCAAAGTAAAGCTAAACCAAATTTTCAACGTACGCAAGGGAGATGGACAAGTCAACCCATGAGGAGCCAGGCGAGAGATTTTAAGGCTGAGGAGAGAAGATGCTATCGTTGCGACAGCAAAGAACATTTAGCTTTTAGCAAAATGTGCCCGGCCTTGAAGAAAAAGTGTGGTATTTGTGGGTTGTTAGGCCATTTTAGCAAAATGTGTCGTAGGCGCAGCAATGTAAAGTACATATGGAATGATGAGGAGGAAGATGGTGAAGACGAGGAAGAATGTGTGAAGAGCGTGAGGGGAAGCTTCATGTTGAACATAGAGGATAATTCTATGGAGGGGAAACCTATTTGCGAGCTATCCTTGGGTGGAGTTAAAGTGATGGTGTATGCGGATTCAGGATCACCATACACAATTATAAATGAAGAAATTTGGAAAGAAAAATTTGTAGGAAAAATTGGGAACCATTTAAACAAATCAGATGTAAATCCTGTGAGTTACACTGGTGAAAAAATTGACATGTTAGGTTTCAGATGGTTGACATTCCTATTTAAAGGGAGATCCACAAGAGGGAAATTGTACATAGCTAAGAGGGGACCGTCAGTGTTGGGATGGTTCGATCAAAAGGATCTGCATGTAATTCTTGATCCGAATAGTGTGGAAAAAGTGCTGATAATGGATGAGTGCAGTAAGATGAGTGAAATGTTGTGCAAGAAATTTCCTAGGGTGTTTGGGAAAGTGTTAGGGGAGCTCAGAGGGTTTGAGCACAAAATAATACTAAGAAAGGATGCACAACCTAAAGTTCACAAAGCAAGACCCATTCCGATATTGATTAGGGATGAGGTAAAGAGTGAAATACAGAATTTGTTAAGCAAAGGAGTTATTGAAGAAGTGGAGACATCAGCGTGGATTTCTCCGGTTGTCGTGGCCCGCAAGCCTAACGGAAAAATCCGGCTTTGCATAGACTTGCGCCATTTAAACAATAACATTGTCATTGAAAAGTTTCCTTTACCCAAAATCAATGAGATGGTTTCATCTTTGAGAGGGGCTACGTGGTTTTCTACCATTGACCTGTCTGCGGCTTACCATCAGGTTGTGTTGGAAGCAGATTCAAGGAACCTCACAGCTTTTATTACGCCGTTTGGGTGCTTTCAATTCACACGAATGCCTTTTGGGCTGGCATCTGCTGCAGCAGTTTTTCAGAGACTAATGCACAGATTGTTTGGTGATGTGGATGGAGTTCGTTTTTTTCAAGACGACATTTTGGTAGCAGGGAAAGACAAACTGGAGCATGATAAAAAATTGGTTCAAGTTTTGGAAACTTTACAGTCAGTGGGGTTAACTGTTGAGCTAACTAAATGTAAATTTGGTCAGAGGAGTGTCTCGTATCTGGGGCACATTATAAGTGAGGAAGGGGTAAGACCTAAACCAACATTGGTCGAAAACATCATTAGGTCACCAGCTCCTGTGTCTAAGGAAGAGATAAGGTCATTTTTGGGTATGGCTGAATATTGTGCGAAATTCATAAAGAATTTTGCATCGAAAGTGTACAATATTCGTTTACTTTTAAAGAAAAATGCAAAATTTGATTGGAATAAGGAGTGTGAAAGAGAATTTAGGGAAGTCAAGGTGGATCTTCAAGCAGTGAATGCTCTTGCTAGTTTTGATCCGAATTTAGATTGTTTTTTGACTACGGACGCTAGTGATAAAGGGCTTGGCGCTGTGTTGTCACAAAAAGGGAAGGACGGAAGAGAGGAGATTATCTTATTTGCTTCTAGAGCATTGTCACCTGCAGAAAGTAAATATCCGATTATAGAAAGAGAGGCATTGGCGTGTGCATGGGCACTTGAACATTTTCGTGCCTTTGTGTGGGGGAAACCTGTGGTGATTCGTACGGATCACCGACCTTTGGTTCGTATTTTATCTAGTGAGGGTACTGCAGTTGCTTCGGCTAGATTGGCCAGAATTTCAATGAGGATGAAGGAGTTCATTTATAGGATGGTGCATGTTCCGGGCAAAGATAATGTAGTGGCGGATTGCCTATCAAGATTGCCCACTCCGTTGGAGGAGTGTGTGGATGACCCTTGGGGGAACTGTAGTATAGCTTTAGTACATGATTCTGGTGCAGCTGCTATCAGTAAAGGTGAATGGTTAGAGGAACAGTCTAAGGACGAGGTGTTGGAGAGAGTTGTGGAGTACGTTTCTAAAGGGTGGCCGAGGAAGGCGAGTATTTCAGGGGGTTTGCAATCTTATTGGGAGGTACGGATGGAATTGGTTCTAGATAGAGATCTGTTATTAAGAGGTGATAGAATAATTCCTCCAAAGACATTGCGTGGAAGGATTTTACAATTATGCCATGAGGGGCATTTTGGAATTGTCAGAACGAAGTTGATTGTGAAGGGGATGTTCTGGTGGCCAGGAATTGACAAGGAGATTGAAAGTTTTGTGAAGACTTGTTCGGTTTGTTGCTCGGCGGACAAGTCTTTGAAAACTTTAAGACCCACTATGAGTGAAGGTTTAATTCCGAGTTTGCCATGGGATACTATTGCGGTGGACATTTTTGGACCGGTTGGTGAGTTAAAAGAGTATGGGTTGGTGGCTATAGATTTGTTTACCAAATGGCCAGTTGTAGAAATAGTAGGAAAGGCAGATACTCAGTCCGTTTTAAGGTTTTTGGATAATATCTTTGTGATGGAAGGCTTACCGGGTTGCATTCTTACGGACAACGGGGTGCAATTTCTTTCTAATATGGCTAAAGAATACTTTAAAAGGTGTGGGATTAAACATAAAACTTCGGCGCTGTACAATCCGAGTGGGAATGGCACGGTGGAACGTTTTAATAGGGTGATTAAAGGGGTCATCCAGGCGTCAATGAACAAAAATCTGGATTGGAGGATACAAGTGCAAAAAGCGGTGTGGTCATACAGAATTACTTCTCAAATTCAAACTGGGTTGCCTTCTTTTGTTATGATGAGGGGTAGAATGCCAAGGAGTAAGTATAATCCAAAGTGGTTAGTACAAAGTGGAGTACATCATTGGTCTCCTAATGAGGTACGAGGTAAATTGGAAGAAGTACATGCAAAAACTAAGGTTTATTATGATAGGGTCCATGGTGCCAAGGAGGTGGATATTGAGGTTGGCGATTGGGTACGGGTCAGGAAACCGTTCAAAGTTGTTAAAGGAGAGAGTAAATTTGAGTCACCTCGGCAAGTTATGGAGGTTTTGAGGAATTCGGTTAGGTTAAGTGATGGGAAGGTGTGGAATCTGAAAGACATTGCTGTGGTTGGTGGTCAGGATGGTGGTAACCTTGTGGAGGATCCGAGGGAAGATTTCGAATGGGTGGAGGATTATTTTGAGAATAGTAACCTACGGTCACAGTTAGGTGTGGAAGATGTATGGGAACATGAGGTGGTTCAGGAGGATGAATTATGTCAGGGGGGTGCCAAGGACACTTCTTCTGTTACAGAGGGGGAAGGGTCTATGTCGTGTCAGCCAAGCATGGTACCTTCACAGGAAAATGTCACATTACCTTTACAGGGGGATGTTGTTTCTGGTGATGGTGGCATGGGGGTAGGAAAAAGGAAAAAGATTTTGCCTAGTTGGCTTAAGGAGTATATCGTGTAGTACTGTTGTTTTGGTTTGGTGTTCTTTCTGTGTTTGGGGATATAAGCTGTTTTTTTTATTGTGTTTGTGTTTTGGTTTGTTGGTTGTTTGTTGTTGTGTTAAGGGGGGGGATGTGTTGTGTCCTACTTTAGTGTCGTGTGTCTCGTGGTTTCGAGTGTTCCTAAGGTGAGTGTGTGTGCGTGAATGGAATGTCATAGTCTCTGTGACATTCGGGTTCGGGGAGTTGCTGTTAGTCTGGATGAGGATGTAGAGGTGTTTCCTGGCGCTCACCTGTTTCATATTATTGTTCTTAATAAAGAGCTAGTGACTTACTACGAAGCGTACCGACCATCACTTCATGTGACCACAACAATCATTCACCACATATACCATGTATGTGTACTAAAATATGGTAGAATAGCGTGGCCGATAGCACATCAGTGTTTGCATAAGATAGCATCACCAGAGACCTAAACAGGCAATACCTATTGCTAATATTTAATATGTATGCCAGGCTAGGGTGGAATGCGCAATCAAGATGACTGCAAAATACAATAGTAAAAGTTAAAAGAATGCATGTACGGAAGCTGGCACATATAGGGGCGAATTTGTAAAGTAGTACAGGAGCTGCAGGAGTATCACCATTTTAGTGAGTGCTATCCTACGAGCCACAGCCACTGGCAGCGTGCTCCAGAATGGCATTTGCAACTTAATGGACGTCACCGCCCGCCCTAGGTTCCCATCAAAAAGATCATTCAACTGGAGGTAGATCTGAATTCCTAGGTAGCGGAACGTGTCGGGCTTCCACTGCACTAGTTTGCCCCACATGGTGAGGCCCGGGTCACGTAGCCTCTCTTTAAATGGGTAAAGGCAGGATTTATCCACATTTACTTGTAAGCCGAAGAGCGCCGCAAAACCCTCTAATATCTGGGCAAGCTGGATAGGAACACAGGTAATATCCGTGATGTAGATGAGGAGATCATCCGAGTAGAGCGAAACCCGATGTGTAGCATCCCCCAAGGGTATCCTGTCACCCAACTGAGCGCGGAGCGCCTCAGCCAGTGGCTTCATAGCGAGCGCACACAGGAGCGGGGACAGGGGGCACCCCTGATGCATACCTCTCTGTATAGGAAGGGAATCGGAGGTGTAGAGGCCCTGTCCGACCCTGGCGATTGGGCCAGTGTAGAGAAGATGCGCCAGTTGTATAAAGGTTGGGCCATGGACAAACTTTTCAAGTACCGCAAATAGATAGGGCCACTCTAAAGAATTGAAGGCCTTCTCTAAGTCCAGCACAAAACACCCCGCTCTTGGCCACTCCCCTACCACATATGTGGCCACCCTATAAAAACGTCCCAGATTGAGAGAGGTACTACGGGCGGGCACAAAACCATTCTGGTCTGTGTGAACCAACCCTGGGACTGCTTGCGCCAACCTGTCCGCCAACACTTTCACGAATATTTTATAATCAGTGTTGAGCTGGGCCAGGGGTCTATAGGAGCCCACCTCCACCTGGTCTTTGCCTGGCTTCAGCAGTGATACCAAGTGCGCCTCACTCATGGAGGGCAGGAACTGTTGAGAGTCCAAAGCAGTGGTGAGTACAGTATCAAGCCGCTGTGCCAATGAGACACGATACGCCTTATAATAATCTGCTGGCAGCCCATCCAGTCCTGGGGTCGTCCTGGATGCTAAGGATTGCAAGGCTTTGCCAATATCATCCAGCAAGTATGGTTCATTGAGCGTCTCCCTGTGTTCCCCCGTCACTTTGGGTAGTAACAGATTATTTAAAAACCTCGCCAGATCCTGCTCATCCTCGCCAGATCCTGCTCATCGCAGCTACAGCGGGACTGGTATAAGCGTGCATAGTGTTGCATCAGGGCCGCATGTATGTCGCGCTGTGTGACTAACAGCAGTACCATGTGGGCACATAGTGCTCCAAGCGGGGCATGCGTGTGCTCTTGCTGGATCAGCCAGGCTAGCAATCTGCCGGCTCTGTCTGCCGCAGTGTGTGTACAGGCTGGGTGCGCCGCTTAATTGTGACAGCGGAGCCACTCCATTTGCTCCGCGTGTTCTGAGCGCAATGCCTCCAGGTGTAGCGAGTATCTGCCCATCCCCTCTCCCTCACGCTTAAAACGTAGCAGCTGGGTCTCAATCCGTGTTAGGGAGTCAGATAACTGTTTGTGAACATTCCAAGTGGCCCCCATGCAGTGGCCTCTGATGGACACGTTAAATGCTTCCCATTCGACGAGCGCATCTCAGGCCGCAACTTTATTCAGCTCAAAATACGTTATGGTCGCTGTCCCTAGTGATGACCGGAACACCGTGTCCTCCAGGGCACTAGGTTGGAAACGCCAGACGGGGACTGGATGATGATATGTTTCCCATCTGAGCTGTAGCAATAGGGAATTATGATCAGAGTGGGTCCGCCCTAGGTAATCTGCACCCTGGACCAGTGGGAGCAGAGCCTGTGAGGCTACCAGCCTATCTAGGTGCACATGTAGCCCGTGTAATGCCGAATAATGAGAGTATATGTGAGTAGTGGGGTTAAGGGTTCGCCACACACTGTGTAGGGACCAGTGTGTCAACCAGTCGGAAAGGGCCTCTGCGTTGGACGCAGAGAGGGTTCTGTTAAGGGGCCGGAATGACCTTTCGAGGTCCACATTTAGCACAGAATTAAAGTCTCCCCCCAGGAGTCAGGTGATCCTGCTCCATTAGGAAACCACCTCAGATATGCGCATGAGGAAGTAGGCCAGGTTTGAATTTGGAGGATAGAGTGAGCCTAACAGTATCTCTTGGCCATTCAGGTGCCCTTTCGCAAGAGTACCTGCCGTCTGCATCACTTTTGTCTTCCTCGCAAACAAACGGGTTCCTGCTCTGACCCATATCAATGTGCCCCTCGCATGCGCCGAATATGTGGTGCCGAATACCTGTCCCCTCCATTTTCTATGCAAGTGCTCCAACTCTAACTTGGACATGTGCTTTCTTGAAGTAGGGCTATTCCCACCTTATGGCGCTGCAAGTAAGTGAATATGGAATAGCGTTGTGTGGGCGCTTGCATGCCGTGTATAATCCACATGGCCACTTGAACCTGTGTCATGTTTGGTTACTGAATTGGACCAAATAATGTGGGGTGGACCATGTAGCTACAAAGATGTAGTGTGTGCGGGGTTTCGGGTTGATCCTGAAAAACTAAAACCTAGAACATGAACTTGAGCCATATTAACACTTAGGGCGAGCTGTTGTAAATTGAAACGACGATGTGATTAAGCATTTACTAAAGACATGAATTCTCCTTCCTTAGAACATGTCTCTTCCGTTATGTTGACTAAAGTCTGGACTCCATTTTGTATTGTCATGTCTCCACGTGCTCAACACGAGAAGAGTCCTATCTTCGTGTTAGTTGCTCTTGTAATCTGCCTAGTAACAGTCTATAAATAGTTCCTTTGTCCGCCTGGCGCATGCCCAGGCTTGACCACATCTGTTATCAGTTAGTCCTTGCTTTACCATGTTTTCGCGGGCTCAAGGAGTATGTCAGCTCCGCCCACATATTGATCTTGTATCGAAAATGTCCATAAAAGGTAACATTCCTTGCCTCATGTTGTATCCACCCACTTATGAGCCCCTCTGTTGTGTATAAAAGGGGACCGTGTACGCAAGTTCTTTGTGCTACTCTATGCAATACTGAAGGGTGTTGTATGGATTGTAGGACAACCCTTAAGGGTTAATAAACTTTGTCTTTGTACTTTGCAGTTTCCGTGCCAACTTCCTTATAGATTCCATTGCAGGAGAGCGAACCCTTGTGTCCTGCGGGCCTAGCTGGGGCCTGATTTCATCAATTGGCGCCCGTCACGTGGGGCTCATCGGCGACTCGGATGCTCGAAGGATTGGTCGCGACGAAGGTGAGGAATTTGGCCGGGGATGTGATCACTGCCAGAGGCACTTTAGTCCTGGCATCCCGAGGTTTTTCTTCCTTCCCTTCCGAGCTGACCATCTGGGTGGCGCCGGTCCTCGACTGAGACCTCTTCTGTCGGTCCTGCCGTGACAGCCGTTTGGGCGAATTTTGGAGCCTGGCAGTTGGAATCTGGACTCTTGATTGGTAAGAACCGTTGTACGGTACTTGCTCCGAGTTTTTTTGAAGCCTGGTTTGGCTATTTGAGTTTGATTTGTGATGACCGGTCATATCTTGTATTGGCTATTGTGAGAATATATGCGTTGCAACACATATAGGCAGGTAATGTGGAGATATTTTTCCGGAACTGTGTAACTTTGAACGGCACAACGTTTAAGTGCCATTTTTGATAATACTGCATATTTTGCATTATTTTTGAGCATGCCTGCTTTTAGCGCACTCCGTAAGTGGTGCTGCTGCTTTGGAAACCGGTTAAACCTCGAGGAATCTGCTCCAGCCCCCCCTGAGGGGACTCCTAATAGGGATATGTATGTGAAGCATGGTCTTTCCTCCATAATGTACAGCACAGTATGGAGGAAATATACCAGAAAGGATCCTGAGTTACGGTGGCCGTTGTATGGGTCGTTTGATATGCGTAAGATTGAGTATGTGGAACAGTGTATGTGTAAGCGGCGTGCTCGTCAAGACATGTTTGAATGTGTGCGATTATGGGTGAAGGAAGTGCGTGAGCGAGAGAAACGTGAGAAAGCGGTTTGATAAAGAGCAACGGAAGAATGATCATGTGAGAGCACAGGAAGCAAAGCGTCGGGAGGAAAGAGAACAGACGGAGAGGCAAGAGAAAGAGCGTAGGTTGCAAGTCTCGGGTCAATATGCTGTTCGTCAGTCACTTTATCCTGTCCTTAATAATCATGACGATGATTTTTATTTATTAGATCGTTCTCCGCCTCCTTATGTCGGCGCGTCTGCCCCGAGGCCACAAGATTCTGGATCGGGTTCGGGTAAGGTAGACACGCGGTCCATGTTATCGACTGAGCGAATGGGTGAGCTTCGGCAAGTTTCCTATCGTGCACTTAAGGGCAAGTTATCCCTTGCTGAGTTGTTGAATTCCTGGGAGTTGTGGCAGGATAGAGAGAAGTTGTATTTTTTGGGCCACTTTTCTGAGGAAGTGATTGCTGCTTTCCGGAAATATTCCAGTGTCTTTGAGCCTGACGATGTGGAATTAGATGCTAAAGCATTGCGTAATGGTGTTTTCTCTCCCTCTAAGGCGCCTGATGCGGTTCGGCGGCTGTTTGCGTTGCGGGACGCGGTGAGGGACCTTAAAGAGAAAGCACGCCAACAAGCTGAGGAGGAGAAGCAGTCGGATTCGCATACCGGAGATGGCCATTCATCCACCTCTCAGTCAGATAAGAGCGACCTAGTGCATGCTAAACCAATGCGAGAGGCGGCGCCTTTGTATGTTCCTCCTAAAGGAGCGGGGACTAGCTCGGATATTACCTCCGCCGATGCTAAGGGATATTTTGTGTATAATTGGGTTTATACTCCCTGGCACAGGGCTGACGTCATGGCATTAAAGAATGCGTTGCCTGATCCCCGCAAGAACCCAGCGGCCTTTTACGAAGAAGTCGAGGGGGCCTTGAATTCTTGTACTATGACCTTAGCAGATATAGATTTGTTCTTTGGGCTTATTTTACCACCAGATATGTGGCGATCTGTGCGGAAGGTGGACGATGTTGCCGCTTTTAAGGCTCGGTGGTCTGAGCTTGAGGATGAGGATAGGGAGAGGAAGCCCGCGCAGAAACCACCTCAGCTTATCTTAGATCTCCCTGCTGCTATTCTGACTAAGTTGAAGACAATCATCCCCCCTAAAAAGATTGACTGGAATATGCTAGCTTCGTGTAAGCAGAAAGTTGATGAATCAGTTGCAGATTTCTTTACGCGCTTTGAGGAGACGTTTCATGATTTTAGTGGTCAGTCACTTACGGATGATACGGGTCGACACCTCTTTGCTGATAAATATGTGGCGAATTTACTACCGGCGATCGCAGCCCGCCTAAAAGCGAGTGTAAGTTCTTGGTCCACTGCGACCCCGACAGCCCTCCTGACTATAGCTCAGTACTATGAGCGCCAGGAGCAAGAAGCGAAGGGGCAGGAGGAGAAGAAATCGAAGGATTTAAAAACGAAGGTGATGTTAGCGCAAGTATATGGTCCGCCCCGCCGGGGTGTCAATAGAGGTAGGGGAGGATTTTATGGTCCTCCCTCGGGCCGATCTGATTTGAATAGGAATCAATGTGCGTATTGTAAGCAATCGGGACACTGGGCCAGAGATTGCCCGGCATTGCATGCTTCGCGTCAGGGACACAATCAGGGTGGCCCGAGAGGTAGAGGGGGTTTCTCGAATTTTAGAGGGAATTCTAACGATCACGCTCGTTTTGACCCTGCCGGGCAGCAACGAGATAGGCCTAATGTTTTCGATCGACAAAACCAGTATCAAGTGTCGGGGATTGACCGTTCTGGGTACCATGATTCTCAGCATGCATAGGAATGCGTTGGATGGGGGTTAGAATCAGTTGAGGTGCCGGTTGATCAGAAGGGTCCTTACGTATCAGCTGAGGTTTTGGGTTCTACTGATCAGTTCCTAGTGGATACAGGAGCGACTCGTAGTGCGCTGTCTAAACAATTGGTTCCGAGGGCTCCCCCATCTGGCTTAATGGTTACATCGGTAGGGTTTGATGGTACACTCTCCCGAAGCCCTCTTTCGCGGCCCCTCACATTTCAGGTTGATTCTTTTTCTGCACCCTGTGCGTTTCTGCTTGCCCCGAACACGCCGGACAACATTATGGGCCTTGATATGTTAAAGCACTTTAGAGCTACGATCCGCTGCTCCCCTGCTGGAGTGCGGGTGATCTTAAATGACAATTACCCCCGGTCTGAACGGATGTGTGTGGTTGCAGAAGATGCTGTGTTAGCTACCCTCCCTTGTGCTTTGTGGGCCACTTCGGATACTGATGTGGGACAGATGGTGATTCCGCCTGTTCACATTAGTGTCCAGGAGGGGGCGGTGTTACCACGCCTTCCACAGTATCGTATTTCGCAGGAGGGGGAAGAGGCTCTTATACAGATTGTGCAGGATTTGATTAAGGTGGGAGTAGTGGAGGAAGTTCCCTACAACGTCTGTAATAGCCCGATTCTACCCATTTTGAAAAAGGATACGGATGCTAAAGTCTATCGGTTTATAATTGACTTGAGAGAAGTGAACAAGATCGTGATACCTCAGTACCCAGTGGTTTCTGATATCACGACGTTGCTTACTTTGGTCCCGCCTACGGCGACCACGTTTTCAGGTATTGATTTGAAAAATGCCTTCTTTTCAATTCCTATTCATCCCGATAGTCGATACCTTTTTGGTTTCACTCTAAATAATAGGTCTTACCGATTTTGTAGAATCCCTCAGGGCTACACGGAAAGCCCTAGCATTTACAGTCAAGCTTTGAAAAGACAATTGGACTCCTTTGTTCTGCCCGTGGGTGTCGCCCTCATTCAATATGTCGATGACATCTTGCTGGCGGCCGACACTCCGGAGTTGTGTGAAACGAGCACGTTGTCTTTGCTTTCATTTTTGGCATCCCACAATCACAAAGTATCTCGGAAAAAGTTACAGTTCTGTAGACCAAAGGTGACTTATCTGGGTCACCTTTTGTCTAAGGAGGGGCGTGCACTCACACCAGATCGTGTCCAAGTAATTCTGGACACGCCGACGCCGTCCACGCAGAAGGACGTGCGTGCATTTTTGGGTCTTGTTTCGTTTTGTAGGCAATGGATACTAGGGTTTTCACACATAGCTAAGCCATTGTTAGCCCTTTTGACAAAAGACACACCTATTCCGCTTCCTTGGACGAGTGAGTGTGACACTGCCTTCCAGAAATTGCGACAGGCCCTCTGTTCAGCACCAGTGTTAGGGACTCCTGATTATACCAAACCTTTTTCGCTGTATGTGCATGAGAAAGATGGATGTGCATTATCAGTTTTAGTGCAGATGCACGGCGACAAGCAGCGCCCTTGTGCATATTTTTCGGCTGTACTTGATCCTGTTGCCCGAGCATTGCCTGGTTGTTTTCGCTCGGTTGCGGCGACAGCTGTGTCAATACGCCAAAGCGAGGGAATTGTGTTATCTCATAAGCTGTTGGTATTAGTCCCCCATGCTGTTGATGCCCTGCTTAATCAGACAAAGACGCAGCATTTGACCAGTGCCCGTTTAACGGGATATGAGCTGACGCTTTTGGCTCCTCATATTACGTTAAAGAGGTGCGTAACGTTAAATCCGGCCACATTGTTGCCATACCCCGAGACTCAGTCTGAAGCACGGAAAGCACATGATTGTATTCTTGTGACTGAGGAACAAACAAAGGGTCGTATTGATCTCCAGGATACGCCCTTTCCAGATGTAGATGGAGAACTGTGGGTGGACGGGTCATGCCTGAAGCTACCAGATGGTACGACTTCAGCAGCGTATGCAATTACCACATTGCAAACAATAGTGGAGACAGCACGCATACCACAGAAATCAGCTCAAGCAGCGGAACTGATAGCATTAACACGAGCATGTGAGCTCAGTACAGGATTGTATGTGAATGTTTATACAGATAGCCGGTATGCCTTCGGAGTAGCGCACGATTTCGGCCTGCTCTGGAAGGAGAGAGGGTTTTTAACGTCACATGGAGTACAAATAATGCATGGGGAGTTAGTTCATAATCTTTTAACTGCATTGACATATCCGAAGAAAATTGCCATCGTTAAATGTAGCGCCCATAGGAAAGTAGTCGATAAAGTTGGAGAAGGGAATGCGTTAGCAGACCGGGTGGCACGGGAGACTGCGATGCAGCCCGGTGCTACTGCCATGTATGTAGTGAAGTCGCAAGTAGAAAGATGGCACGATGCGAAGGAAGAAGTGCGAGAAATACAGAGGACCGCTTCTGATAAAGAACGGGAGCAATGGTCCAGTGAGGGAGAATTGGATGATGAGGGTTGCTGGAGAAATAAGCAGATGGATAGATGGAAATTACCCACGGCTTTTGTACAACCTATGGTTCAGATGGCACATGGGCTAGCACATGTTGGAGCTTCCGCAATTGTAAAATTGCTTACCCAAGTCTGGGAGCATCCAGAGATTGCTAGCACGGCAAAGAGAGTGGTGCAGACCTGTATGATCTGCCTGAGGTACAACCCAGGAAAGGGTACTCGAACTCCAGCAGGAGGATTTGTAACACCTACTGCACCCTTTGAGGTTTTGCAGATGGATTACATCCAGCTTGAGCGCTGTAGCAATTTGAAGTATGTTCTAGTAGTGGTTTGTGCCTTTAGCAAATGGGTTGAGGCATACCCTACGAAAGACAATACTGCAATGACTACCGCCAAGATGCTGTTGAAGGAGTTCTTCCCTCGATATGGCGTTTGTAGACTTCTGTGGAGTGATAACGGACCCCACTTTATAGCGGATGTTATAAAGTATGTTTTGAAGGGTCTGGGCATCACCCAGAAGTTCCACGCAGTGTTTCACCATCAATCTGCGGGACTAGTCGAGAAGTATAATGGTACACTGAAGCTCAAGATCGCTAAAATCCAAGCTTCGACGTCTTTGACTTGGCCAGATGCTTTACCGCTGGCGTTATTGTCAATTAGATCGGTACCGCACTCTCGAACCGGTCTTACACCGTACGAGATTGTCTTTGGACGCCCATTGAATATTTGGGGTCCACCAAAACCTAAGACTGTGTATGATGTACCTTGTGTAATGATGAATGATTATCTGGCGCAGTTAACGGATAACTTGGTTTCTATTCATCAACAGGTCCGGGAGGCGCTCCCTGATCGGTCCACCGGTGAAGGACATAGTCTCCGGCCTGGCGACTATGTCATGTTAAAAATCTTTGACAGGACGAACAGCTTGGAGCCGAGATGGGTTGGTCCTGAGCAGGTCCTACTTGCAACGAGGACGGCTGTGCGAGTTTCCAACAGAAAGAATTGGATCCATTCCCTGCACTGCCGCAAAGTACCGCCCGGATTGGTGGAGTCTGCTGTATTGACCGATCAACGAGAAATTCTGGCTGCAGAGAAAGGCCGTGCTGGGGAACCGAACGACACTGAGGAGCTCTTTCCGGACCACGCGACTCCTGGAGGAAAGCGATATCATCTCAGGCCAAGGAAGTGAATCCTTCAGTATCGGGACATGTTGTCAGAACGGCCCTTGGGTTAGTGAAACGGAGAGCCAATGAGGCAAGGGGGGGGGATCAGCCCTGCATTAGTGTAGCGACACCCGTCTTGGCCCGTTGGTGAAGAAATCGACCGCTGCCTGAGGGGAAGAGTTCTGACAAACCTTTTAGTTTCAGGAAGATATTGATTCTTTATTCTGACATGGAGAAAAAGAAAATCCTTTGTGCAACAGGTTTCATGCTCACAGTAGCTATTGTTGGGATAACCACATGGTTTGTGGAGGATGTGACTCCTGCTCGAGAGTTACTTGTGTTGACCACTCCAGTTTTTAACCCACAAAAAAGGAGAGGAGGGATAACTCCAGTTGACCACTCCAGTGCCTGAGGAGCACTACTTCTATACCCTTCCGTATCAAGAATTGAAGCATCGTCAGTCTTATTTGAATAACACTTTCATCCAGATGTTGCATCATACCCACGTTGCCACGAATGCTACGAACTGTTGGATATGTGGTATGATGCCAGCTCATCAGAAGAAAGGAGGAACGCCATTCATACCTCTTCCTTTCTCTCATAATGGCTCTTGTAGAGCATGGTACACTTTGCTTTTTGCCACCCGGAAACCCACAGTGGGACGATTACTCTTCAGACTCAATAAAGAATGTCATCAGGATAAAGATGGATATCCGCAAGCGAATGGGACAATTTGGGAATGGGAAGAGTATCGACCTGACAATGAATCGATTCCTTTTTATTTTTTCACGAACACCAGAGACACTGTGGGAAGAGACAGATTTGTGATTCAAGTGGCACAAGCTCAAGCGGACCTGTGTGTCCAGAGTGTGGGTTATATTCCTGTTGGTGTTAGTGATTGCATTACCATATTAAACATCGACGGGTTGAATAACAGTACCTTCTTAGCATCCCATAATACATACTTCGTATGTGGAAATAAAGGTTATTACCGTTTGCCAGCCGGTTGGTCTGGAGTATGTTATGTAGCATTTCTATTGCCTCCTGTATTTTTGGCACCTGCATCCTATCATAAGGATTTGAAGTTGTTAAATAATGTGACTGTAAATAGGTATAAACGTACTCTATCAATTGATGATGTGGATCAGACTGGTACTAGTTTGCAGCAGTACATTGATTTTAATTTAGGATTGTTTTTCTTCGTTGGAGCTGCCCTAAATAGTAGGAAAGTTCGAAGGTTAACAAGAGTGGTAGAGGCTGTGACAAACCAAACCGCTGCTGCTCTTGGGAATCTTACGGAAGAATTGCAGATTACTAGAATTGTTGCATTGCAGAATCGTATGGTGTTAGATGTTATGTTAGCTGACCGAGGTGGAGCTTGTAAAATTATTGGAAGTAGTTGTTGTGTGTTTATCCCTGATCACACGCCATCAGTCTATAATGCTATCAACAGGCTGCATAAAATTGCAGCTGAAATCCATACAGAAAACGGCACTTGGTCCTTTTCTGGATGGTTTTGGGCATTGATCACTGCTTGGGGTTGGAAGGTTTTAACTGGTCTCTGTATAATTGTAGCAGTTCTGTTTTCTTGTTGCACCTGTGTCCAATGTGGTCCCTTGCTCTGTTCCTTATGTGTATCATTCTGTATTCCCGATAAGAAAGCTATTGCCAATGTCACTTATCAGAAACATTTAGCTAAAGAAGTAGAGGAAATGATGACAATTGACATATACGATGATTATCCTAACAAACCGGATGTCTTCAGTAAATGCTGAAAGGGTCGTCTGTTGTAAATTGAAACGACGATGTGATTAAGCATTTACTAAAGACATGAATTCTCCTTCCTTAGAACATGTCTCTTCCGTTATGTTGACTAAAGTCTGGACTCCATTTTGTATTGTCATGTCTCCACGTGCTCAACACGAGAAGAGTCCTATCTTCGTGTTAGTTGCTCTTGTAATCTGCCTAGTAACAGTCTATAAATAGTTCCTTTGTCCGCCTGGCGCATGCCCAGGCTTGACCACATCTGTTATCAGTTAGTCCTTGCTTGACCATGTTTTCGCGGGCTCAAGGAGTATGTCAGCTCCGCCCACATATTGATCTTGTATCGAAAATGTCCATAAAAGGTAACATTCCTTGCCTCATGTTGTATCCACCCACTTATGAGCCCCTCTGTTGTGTATAAAAGGGGACCGTGTACGCAAGTTCTTTGTGCTACTCTATGCAATACTGAAGGGTGTTGTATGGATTGTAGGACCACCCTTAAGGGTTAATAAACTTTGTCTTTGTACTTTGCAGTTTCCGTGCCAACTTCCTTATAGATTCCATTGCAGGAGAGCGAACCCCTGTGTCCTGCGGGCCTAGCTGGGGCCTGTATTCATCAGAGCGCCATGGTGTGGTTCGTCCAAACTATTGCTTTGCCCAACAGTGGCAGTAACTATTCCAGTATGGAGACTAGTATGGGGATGGGCAGTGTGTGTCTTACTAGGAGTGTCACCTGTCCCTCTGTGGCACAAAATCGTCACTCATGTCCCCATCCTGTGCGCTAGTGTACACATCTGTTATTTGTGTGTTGTGTCGGCCATGACCAGACGATGGTGTGCGGGTATTCAGTGGATTAAGACAGTAATTGCAAAAGAAAGGGGAACGACCAGCAATACTGACAATCTGCATAAGATAGACACTACTTGCGTGCACAATAGTCACCACTGTTCCTGTCGGTAGCAGTTCGGTCATATGATGTCGTCTGCAGTCTGCGGCATGACGTCCGGCAGTGGCCCTCCATTCAGATCTTCAGGTCGAGGAGTAGATGAGCTGCTAGCATTGGCAGATCCATAAGAGCTTACAATTTGGTTCACCCGGTATGTCTGTGTCCCCAGCGACGCTGCTACTTTCAAGGCGTCTCAATGTTTCAGTCGGCTCTGATCTGGGTTTGTTTCTGCAGTCACTGTGGGTGCGCTTCCCCCCCTCCTCTGGTGTCCTCGGCGACGGTTCCTCTTGTTGTTGAGCCTGGGTGCCACTGCATCCAAGGGATGCTGTCCCGACCACAGACTCAAATCCTCCAGCCAGTCCCAGGCCTCTGCAGGTGAGTCAAAGAAGCGGGCCACTCCGTTAGCCACCACCCCAAGCCTAGCAGGGAATAGCAAGGAGTATGGGAGGTCCAGATCTAGCAATTGACGTTTCACCGCTGTGTAAGTGCTTCTCTGCCTCTGTACCTGTGCCGTGTAGTGAGGGAATAGCATGACTGGAGACCCGCCGACCCGGAGGTCTGAGATTTTGAGGGTTTTGCGCAAGACTGCATCGCGGTCCCTATAATTTGCGGGCCCGATTCACAGAACTAACTTAAGACAAAATCCTAAACTTACTACCATGTTGGTATTCACAGAAGGCACTTACTCATTTTGGTATTCACAGAAGGCACTTACTCATTTTGGTATTCACAGAAGTTAGGAGTCCTAAGTTTAGGACTCCTAAATGCCTTCTGTGAATACCGAAAGTCTTAAAATTAGGATTTTTCGCAGTTTAGTAGTAGTATAGTTAGGACTCCTAACTTTAGGACTCCTAAATGCCTTCTGTGAAAACCGAAAGTCTTAAAATTAGTATTTTTCTAAATTTAGTAGTAGTAAACTTAGGACTCCTAACTTTAGGACTCCTAAATGCCTTCTGTGAATACCAAAAGCCTTAAAATTAGGATTGTTCTGAGTTTATTAGTAGTAAAGTTAGGAGTCCTAACTTTAAGACTCCTAAACTGAGAAAAATCCTAATTTTAAGACTTTCGGTATTCACAGAAGGCATTTAGGAGTCCTAAAGTTAGGACTCCTAACTTCTGTGAATACTGAAGTGAGTAAGTGCCTTCTGTGAATACCAAAATGAGTAAGTGCCTTCTGTGAATACGAAAATGGTAGTAAGTTTAGGAATTTGTCTTAAGTTAGTTCTGTGAATCGGGCCCTAAGAGTTTGAAGAGGAATGGCCTCAGGCAGGCTTCCGGAGGAGGCTTTTGGGCCGGCACGCGGTGCGCCCTTTTTACCACAAAGTGCAGCGACAGCGTCTCAGGGGGCAAGAGGTCTTTAAGCCAGCGTTCCACATAAAGTTCTGGGGTTCGGCCCTCTTCTCCTTCTGGAAGGCCCACACCTCAGACATTGTTGCGGCGAGAGCCTCCCTCCGCATCTTTGATTCTGTCCTCCAGCACATGCATGCAGTCTAGGATGTCTTGCAAGGCCGTGGCATGACTTTGAGTGACAGGTTTCAGCTCTGACAGAGATTGATCATGGGATTGGACTTTCTCCACAAGTGCATGATGGTCCACACGCAGTACAGTAAAGTCTGAGGTGACTTTGTCGAACCGAGATTCGAGGGATGTTTTGGTCTGGTCCAGCATGGTCCCAATTCTTTCCACTGCGGTCAGTACTGAGTCCAGCTTAGCTGCAAGTGCTGCTCTTGAGGTGTTGACATTGGCATTGTCGCTCATGTGGGTCGAGTCCTGAGCGCTGGCCCTCGTGGCATCTTGCTGCACATTTGTGCGGAGGCGTCCCATGGATAGCTTCTGGGCGGACAGCATGTACCTCCAATAGAAAGCAGTGGCGTGACTCTGTGTCCCGCACTCACTTTATGAAGCTGAGAACGTCTACGTTGCTTGGTTGCATGCCAGTAGGAGCAGCTTAGGGGTCCACCAGCATCACATGCCATGGACGGCATCATGCTTGGAGCTTGAAGCGGTCACAGGTACTCCCCCAGACTACAGATTTTGCAAGGCAGTTGTGGACGATGTGAACTCTCTGAAGAGGATGAATGAGGGCTGTCACTCACTATGCGGCACAAGGAACTGTAGCTGCACTATCTTGCCTCGGGAGTTGGAAGGCCCAGTTGCGCACTAGCCACCACTCCAGGACATAGATCTGCTCACTCAGCTCGGTGACGGGCAGGCACAGGGTGGGTGCAGGTTACAGGAGGTTTTGTATTTTTTACACACCACTCGCAGGGTGCAAGAGTCCTCTCCCCGCATCGCTGTGGTGCAACGCGCGACAGCTCGTGCGACCGCAGTACAGCAGCGAGGTCCTCCTACTGCAAGGTGCAGGCCACATCAGTCTCTGGGCTTTCTCCACCAGTGGGCCAATGCCTACCTCCCGGGAGTGTCCCGGCACGTTCAGTTACGATGACGCTCATTGCCTTAAAGTCCCCTCCAGTGCCCTCCGCAACAATGGTGGTTGGAGGCTTCTGTGGCAGCGATCACCCAGGTAGGGCCTAATGCGCTTGACCTCTTAGGGAGGAGGGCCCGATTCGCGGCATGCTCTGGGCCGCCTAACCCGGTCTGGACAGCACTGGTGTCGGGGCGAGTATAAGATGCAGGGCGCAGGGCTCGTTGCACGCCGCTTACAGGATGAAGGGCACAGGTCTCTGTACTCTCCTACGCTGCAGCCAGAGACCAAACCGCACACCCGGTCGCAGCCCCAGGAGCCAGGCCTCACGATAGCAGGGCGCAGGCCACGGCCGACAACTGGCCACCCCGACAATGGATCAGTATCAGCAATCCTGCCTCTCCGCAGCACTTCCGGCTCAAGCAGTGTACGCAGCCTCAGCTCCCTCATGCAGCTCTGTTCGGCATGGTCTTATGAGTTAGGCCCCTTCGAAAGCAGGGTAAAGGCCTCGGCTGCCCCCAGGCTGCCTCCACCAATGAGCCAAGGGTAGTAGTGTAGTTGCACCACAGCATACGCCATTTCCGGTGGCAACAGCGGTGGTGGTTTTCCCCTGTGTAGCGCTGTCCAGGCAGACACACACCGGCAGTAGATCTGTAAGGGCCTGCCCACCGGTGCCACCCCAGCAGGGCCCACGTTGCTGAATTACTTGAGGCAAGGCCTGGGCTCTGAGACCTTGACGGGTGGCTCCACCCAGTCCGGGCCGCAGCTGCGATAGGGTGAGCAGACACCAGGAATGCTTCGTACAGGCTTGGCGATAGTGCACTTAGCAGTGTGGCACCCCCAGTCTCAGTGGCAGCTTCTCGGTCGTCAGCGCACTCCCGCGCCTGCTCCGGAACATCCTAGGCCGTGCACCTGCCACCGCCACCACTGCATGCCGGGCACGTGTTCCATGACTGTCGCTGGGACTCAGCCGCAATTATATCCTAGCACCTGCCAGTTACTGCAGCTTTCACGTTTGGACGGGTCAGATTGCGTATGGAAATCAGGATAATTGAGGGATTAGTTGCAGAGCTCTACGATGTTGCATCTGCCATGATGGCTCGCTGGCCACGCCCCATTTCGAAGTCCTTAATATTGTTTGCAAAAACATAGTTGTTTAAAATATTGATTTTTTAATTAGTGTTATGTATTTTAGTATGTATTTTAAAAGTATGTGATCAATTTTTGTATAAGTATTGCTTTTGCTTTTTATTATATGTGTTAAATTTTTAGTATTTATTAATTTTATGTTAATTAAATTTTGCGTTTTTTAGTTCGGAGCGGGTTGGGGTTTTTTTAGGGGAATAGGGTGGGAAGTAATTTGATTATAATAAATAAATTTTTTGGTTTGTTTATTATTATTTATTTAAATTAGATTTATTTAGCGTTATTTGTAGGAATTAATTTATTATTAATTAATTATTAATTGGTTGTTCATTTTTGTTAATTAATTGGTAATTATGTTAATAGTGTCATTTATTTAGGAGTGGGTTGTGGGTTTATAGGGGAATAGGGTGGGTAGTAATTAAATTATAATCAGATTATTTATATTTTCTAATTATTAATATGTACTTAATTTATATTTTATACTGTTAATCGTGGGAATTAATGTATTAATTATTTATTAATTGGTTGTTAATTATGAATAATTAATTGGTTATTATGTTAATTGTGTCATTTTTTAAGAGTGGGTTGTGGGTTTATAGGGGAATAGGGTGGGAAGTAATTTAATTTTAATAAATGTATTAATATGTTTTATATATTAATATTTCTTTATTTGATATTTTATAATGTTAACTGTGGGAATTAATTTATGAATAATTATTTATCAATTGCGTGTTAATTATTATTAATCAATAAATTAATTAGTAATTCATTATGTTAATTGTGTCATTTGTTTCGGAATGGGTGGTGGGGTTTATAGGGGAATAGGGTGGGAAGTATTTAATTTATAATTAATTAATAATTATTTGATAATGCGGATTAATAAATTAAACATTAAGGGGCCGATTCCGATCCGTGTAAAATATTCCCCGTACGAATCGTATCCATGTTTTTTTACGTACGAATCGTACAAGTCCTGTACAAACTGGCAAGTACGATTCGTATGTAAAAAAACTCCATACGAATTGCATTGGGAAAATTCCCCGACACGTCCCCGGGTCGGAAAAAGTGTCCGACACGTCCCCGGACAATTTTACATACAAATCGGGGGTGGGGGTCCGCACCGTACATACGCGGGTGGGGGTCTGCACCGTACATTCGGGGGTGGGGGTCCGCACCGTACATATGGGGGTGGGGGTCCGCACTGTACATATGCGGGTGGGGGTCCGCACCGTACATACGGGGGTGGGGGTCCGCACCGTACATCCGCGGGTGGGGGTCCGCACCGTACATACGGGGGTGGGGGTCTGCACCGTACATACGGGGGTGGGGGTCCACGCCATACATCTGCGGGTGGGGGTCCGCACCATACATACGGGGATGGGGGTCCGCACCGTACATACGCGGGTGGGGGTCTGCACCATACATACACGGGTGGGGGTCCGCACCGTACATACGGGGGTGGGGGTCCGGCGCGTACATCCATGGGGGGCTGGGGGTCCAGCGTGTCCGTCCGTGGGGGGGCTGGGGGTCCGGCGCATCTGTCCACGGGGGACTGGGGGTCCGCACCGTACATACGGGGGTGGGGGTCCGCGCCATAAATCTGCGGGTGGGGGTCCGCACCGTACATAGCCGGGTGGGGGTCCGCACCGTACATACACGGCTGGGGGTCTGCACCGTACATACGGGGGTGGGGGTCCGGAGCGTACATCCACGGGGGGCTGGGGGTCCGGCGCGTCCATCTGTGGGGGGGCTGGGGGTCCGGCGCGTCTGTCCACGGAGGGACTGGGGGTCCGGCACGTACATATGGAGGGCTGGGGGGGTGTTCGGTGCGTACCGAGCCCCCTTTTCCTCACGCTTCGTGGCGTACTTGGCTTTTCCGGCACTTTCTGGGTGCCGTAAAAATATTGCCGTCTGGAGTGCTGTCGGTACGAATCATACTTGCTGGTACGTAAAAGGCTGCCTAACTCCGTCCGCATGTCGCGTATGCGCTGTCCCGGATCACATTCGGATGTATTTTTGTGTCGGTCGGTGTTTTGTACGATTCGTACGGAAATGGTGTTTCCGTACGAATCGTACTTGCATGTTTGTATGGTGTTTTTACTGAGTACGAGTCGGACGGAGAAAACGCTCCGTCCGACGATTCGTACCCGGTTTCTCCAGGATCGGAATTTGCCCCAAAATATGGCAATTGTGTAATTAATTTGAGATGTGAGCTGTGGGGTTTATAGTGGTAAAGGGTGGGAAGTAAATTCTTTTAAATTAATTAATACGTTGTTGTTAATTGATATTAATTTATTAATGTACAATTAGGTATGGAAATTGTGTAATGATTTTTAGGTATGCGTTGTGTTTATTGGGGTAGAGGGTGGAAGTGTCTTAGGTTTAATTAATTAATAATTAGTTGATCATTATTATTAATTCATTAATTGATAAATATTTATGTTAATTGTTGATTTTTATTTTGTGTGCGGATTTTTGTTTTATAGGGGCAATGTATAGTGAATAAATTAATTTGTATCTGTTTGAATTTGTTTTTTAATTAATATTTGTTTAATTGATAATTATGTTAATTATGGAGGTATATATTAAAAATATATAGATGTGTGTTGTGAATTGTGTGATGGAAATAAAAAAGATTAAATTTATGTAACAATGTTTTTGATTATAATTATTAATTTCTATTTAAAATAGTTATTTGTAAATCATTTAAAAAAGTTTTTAATAATCTTTTTAGGTCATTTTTAGATTTTTTTATATCATAAAATGTTTCTATCCTTTGTAATTTTTTTATGTTTTCTTGTTTTGTTTTTTAACATAATTTGTGTTGTAGTTGATATTTTGTTTGTTTTTAATTTTGAATTGACTTCAGTGGGAATATTATTTTTTACCCCTCTACTATCCAACACTCTCCCTATTGTTGCACTAACTGGAGTGGAAATAGTATTTTTTACGCCTCTGCTATCCAACACTTTCCCTATTGTTCCACTCACTGGAGTGTGAATAGTATTTTTTACCCCTCCACTATCCAACACTTCCCCTACTCTTGCACTCACTGGAGTAGGAATAGTCATTTTTACCCCTCTGCTATACAACACGTTCCCTACTGTTGCACTCATTGGAGTGGGAATAGTAGTTTTTTCCCCTCCGCTATCCAACACTTTCCCTACTGTTGCACTCACTGGAGTGGGAATAGTAATTTTTATCTCTCAGCTATCCAACACTTTCCCTACTGCTGCACTCACTGAAGTGGGAATAGTCATTTTTACCCCTCCAGTATCCAAAACTTTCCCTACTGTTGCACTCATTGGAGTGGTAATAGTAATGTTACCCCTCCACTATCCAACACTTTCCCTACTGTTGAACTCACTGGAGTGAGAATAGTAATTTTTACCTCTCTGCTATCCAACACTTTCCCTACTGTTGCACTCACTGGAATTGGAATAGTTATTTTTACTCCTCCGCTATCCAACACTTTCCCTGGTGTTGCGCTCACTGGAGTGGGAATAGTAATTGTTCCCCTCCGCTATCCAACACTTTCCCTACTGTTGCACTCACTGGAGTGGGAATAGTAATTTTTACCCCTCTGCTATCCAACACTTTCCCTGCTGTTGCACTCACTGGAGTGGAAATAGTAATTTTTACCTCTCTGGTGTCCAATACTTTCCCTAGTGGGAGAGGGAATAGTATTTTTTATCCCTACGCTATCCAACACTTTCCCTACTGTTGCACTCAATGGAGTGCAAAATGTAAGTTTAAAAACTATTAAGGGGCCGGTTCCGATCCGGGTCGGAAAGCACTCCGACCGAGTCGGATCCGGAGTGTTTTCCGACCGAGCCGGACCCCTACAGTCCGACCGAGCGAGTACGATGCGCACGTATGCTGTCGGACTCGGTTCGGTCGGACTCCCATAGAAGTCAATGGGAGCCGGTCGTACAACGCGTACATGGGCTCCCATTGACTGAATGGGTACGTCTCGAACAAGTGCACCCCCTACAGTGGGTACGCGTCGGTGCCACCCACACCGTACATGATTGTGTTGGGGAGACCCATAGGTCTCCCCCTGTGTCTCAGTCGTAGGGCTGCGGGGGTGTCAGGGGGTCGACGCGGACCCCCAAAGTCCGACTCCGGGAGCTTTTATGAGCCGGACACTCCGGCTCGCACAGGCTGTCCGATGCGTGCATCGTACTGGCTCGGTTGTAAATCGCATCCATTGCACGCCACGGTTAGCTTACGACCGGGAGGTACGGAGTGGTTCAGACCCTAGCATCCTACACCCACTACACAGCGCAGGTTCACTGATAGAATATAGATGTTCAAAATATCCCCATACACAAATATCGAGTCATAAATATCGATGTCAAATATATCAACATCCTATATTTATAATGGTAAAAATAAAAATATTGAAACAAAATATCGACATAAAAAATATCGATGTGCAAAATATTGTTTTTTGATATATAGAAAAATAATGTTAAATATATAAAATAATAAAATGAACTTTATTTAGATTTAGGTGCCGATTTCGATCCTGTAAAACCCGGGTACAAATGGTCGTTCGGAGCGTTTTCTACGTACGACTCGTACCCGGGAATTCCACCGTACAAACCAGCAAGTATGATTCGTACAGAAATACAATTTCAGTACGAATCGTAAAAAACACCGTACGGCTAAAAAATACATACAATTCCGATCCCGGACAGCACGTACACGACGTCCGCACATCAGGCAGCGTTTTACGGACCAGCAAGTACGATTCGTACCCACAGCACTCCGCACGGCTATATTTTTACGGGAGCCAAAAAGTGCCGGAAAAGCTAAGTACGCCGTGATGCACGAGGAAAAGGGGGCCCGGTACGCGCCGTACCCCCACCCCAGCCCCGTATGTACGCGTCGTACCCCCAGCCCTGTATGTACCTGCCGTACCCCCAGCCCCCCGTATGTACGCGTCGTACCCCCAGCCCGTATGTACGTGTCGTACCCCCAGCCCCATATGTATGCGCCGTACCCCCAGCCCCTGCCGTATGAATGCGCCATACCCCCAGCCCCCCGTATGTACGCATCATACCCCCAGCCCCATATGTATGCGCCGTACCCCCTGCACATTGCGCTGGGAGTACGGCACGTACATACGGGGCTGGGGGTACAGCGCGTACATACGGGGGCTGGGTGTACGGCATGTACATACAGGGCTAGGGGGTACGATGCGTACATATGGGGGGCTGGGGGTACAGCACGTACATATGGGGCTGGGGGTACAACGCGTACATACGGGGGCTGGGGGTACGGCACGTACATACAGGGCTGGGGGTATGGCGCGTACATACAGGGGGCTGGGGGTATGGCGCATACATACGGGGGGGCTGGGGGGCCGTACGACTCGTACCCCGGGCACAAGTGTACCCGGGGTAGGGGTCGTACACAGTTCGCTCCATACGGGACGTTTTCCATACGCTTGTGCATTCGGAACGCCGGTACGGATCGGACTTGTGCGCTCGGACTTTAGTTTTACGACTCGTACGTAAAACTGTCCGGGGACGTCTCATAGACTTTTCCCGAGGCGATTCGTATGTATTTTTCCCGTACGAATCGTACTTCACCGTTTGTACGGTACTTGTACGATTCGTACGTAAAAAAATACGGATACGAGTCGTACGGAAAAAAAAAATACAGGATCGGAATCGCCCCTAAATGTACATTTTACCAAATATAAGAAGTAAATGTAATTTAAAAAAAATTAAACATACATATATAAAATGTAATATATATATATTTACTTTAAAACATTTAATAAACTAATAATTTTCATTTATTTTAAAATGTTATAGTATATACAAAATTACAAATATATATATATATACATATATACATACACCTATAACATAAACTCTAAAACATTATATTATAAATTAAAACATTAAAATATTTAGGGGCTGATTCCGATCTCGGTCGGAAGGGCACCGAATTGGGTTCGGCCGGAAAAACAACAAGCCGTATGCGTGTTTTCCGGCCGACTCGTACAGCTGTACGATTGAGCAAGTACGATGCGAGCTACATGAAAATCCCCGACCGAGTCGTTTCCGGGTCTGAACCGCTCCGTACGTCCCGGTCCGAAGCTAACAGTGGCATGCAATGGATGCGATTTACAACCGAGATAGTACAATCCACACGTCGGACAGCCTTTGCGAGCCGGAGTGTCCGGCTCGTAAAAGCTCCCGGAGTTGGACTTTGGGGGTCCCCGTCGGACCCCCTGACACCCGCAGCCCTACGACTCGGACACAGGGGGAGACCTATGGGTCTCCCCAACACAGGCATGTACGGTGCGGGTGGCACCAACACGTACCCACTGTAGGGGGCGCACTTGTTCGAGACGTACCCATTCAGTCAATGGGAGCCCATGTACGCGTCGTACGACTGGCTCCCATTGACTTCTGTGGGAGTCCGACTGAACCGAGTCTGACAGCATACGTGCGCATCGTACTCGCTCGGTCAGACTGTAGGGGTCCGGCTCGGTCAGAAAACACTCCGGTTCCGACTCGGTCGAAGTGCTTTCGACCCGGATCGGAATCGGCCCCAAAGTGTGAAGTGAAAGTTGGAGGATGTCTTGTGTTGCTAACACACAACACAATTCACATATCTGTAAATTAACTGTACACTGTCAGCATTTAGGAAAGCAAAATGAGGGCTATTTTTTGTAAATCTGAAGTGTGATGGAAACAAAGATTTTAGTCGGATCAAGACAAATCAAGACACTTTATTTGGTGATGCACTAATAATAAATATTAAATGAAATCCGATTTCCACACATTATTTGTGTGAAATATAGTTTTACCTGTAAATAACAATGTGCTACAACAGAATACTTTATTGTATTAAAAAATTACCTGTCTCATGTGCATTAAAGCTAGGTGGGTCGTGAAAGTGGGTTGTGGTTATAAAATGTTTAGGAAGCACTACTCTGGTGGGTAATGCACTTGCTGGACAGATCTATGAACAGTCTTGTCATAACTTTGGGTCATCATAAAATAACATGGAGGGTTTATGTGCCTCTCCCTGAGGGATTTCATAAGGTGGACTGTAAACATCTTTCTTTACCTTCACTCCTAGAAAGATCGAGGGGGGTCCATAGCAATTAGGCCTTTTACAATACATCCAGGCACCTAATTGTCCAGCCAGTAGAAATGCGTGTAAGGTATAATAAATATGCTCTAAATGCTGGTCCTTAGCTTGGTACTGTCTAAGGAAGCTCTAACTGGTGGGATTTCTTTCCAATTAATTAACCAATAGTCGACGATTCTAACTGTGATACTCATCTACCTTTTAAAGCAGAGTGTGCATCAGTTAATTTCATAGATGTGGTTCATAGAATGAACTACTGGTATAGGTCACACATCTTGAGAGTCTTTATTGTAAACACACTTTCTCCTTGTTTCTCAAATGACAGAGTCTAGGGTACCAGACGATTCGAAGGGGTCTCCCTGCTGGGTGGGTTGTCGGTAATTTGTATGCAACGAGTGGTTGAGTCATGTAAAGAGCTGCACCCTTACTTTACCAAGTGGGAGAAATTCACTTCAATGTATGATAGATAACTCACAGCTCTGAAGAAATGTCAAAGAGAACCGGTTTGCACCGATAGACTTTTAAGGGACAATTATGTGCTCTAACTTTACTTTCATTTGTCATCTATTGCAATGCAGTGTTGGAGAAATTTGGTTGTTGGACTAGGGTATGAGCCCTGGTCAAGCAACAACCGCAATCCCGCTCAGGGTGAACCACAAAAATCTACTAAATTAACCTGTGCTTAATCTAGAAGGCTTGGCACACAAGCAGTCAGGCTTAACTTAGAGGCAATGTGTAAAGTATTTATGCAGCACACATACAGTATTAAAGTGAAAACATAAACAAGAAAAATCCCAAACCAACTTAGAAAAATAGATGACATATTTTTGTACACCAAAACGACAAAATACAATAAGTAAAAGTGGAGATATCGATTTTTAAAGTAATACGTGAAAATAGTGCAAAAAAGTGATAGCCGGTGGCACTGGACTGGGACAAAGTTAAAGGTTCAGGCCAAACGTGATGCAGCACGGGCCAGCTACAGGGAACAGGCTTGGCCCACTGAGCTAAAGTACCCTAGTGCAGATTGCGTTGACACTGAGATTCCGGTCAATAAGGAGGATGCTGAGCACAGACAATGTGATGCGCCGGTGTCGATCCACATGCTGGCGGCAATTCTCTGGTCCTGGTCATGCAGCAGCAGTAATGTATTGGCTCCAATGAGCGGTTTGCTGTGATTTGGAGTTTCAGCGTCGTCTTTGATGCTGTCCTCGATGGGGGTATGAGACCATGCTTTGAGTAGAGCGTCACTCAGTGGTGGTTCTGAAGACATTGAGACGTATGAGGTACGCAACAGCAGCGATGTGTCTGTACTGACCCACACAATAGTGGCGATGCGCCAGTTCTGTTTCTGCAATGGTGATAATGCTTTGTTTGTGTGAGAGCAAAAACCTTAGGCCCACTTCCAAGGGTCCAGGACTGATGTGGCAGAAGCAGGACAGTTGGAAGTCTTTTATGTCCCAGAGACTTCACAGCAGGAGGCCATCCAACTAACCCTTGGAGTCACTCAGGGTTCGGGGGACAAGTGATGCAGGTCCAGTCCTTTTCACCCTGGCAAAGAAGGTAGCAGGCAGCGGATCAGCACAGCAAGAAAGCAGTTCTTCCATCGCAGCAGTCCAGCTGAGTGGCAGTCCTTTAACTGCACAAAAGCCCTTCTTCCTGGCAGGATATCCACAGGTACAGAAGTGCACTGAAGTGGTAAGGTCTGAGGCCCAGTTCTTATACCCAGTGGTGCCTTTGAATTGGGAAGACTTCAAAGTTGGGTCTTATAATTGCACAGAGATCTTCCCTTCCCTTCCTGCCCTGGCTCCAGACTCACTACAGGGGGGTATGCAGTCCTCTGTGTGGGGACAGGGCACGGCCTATTCAGGTGTAGGTGTGGGGCTGTGCCCAGCTCCTCCCTCCCATCCCTTCAGGATGGGCCATCAAGTCACAGCTAAACTGCCATTGTATGTGGCTGTCTAGAGGGAATGCACACAGCCCAACTGTCACCCAACCCAGATATGCAATCAAAGACAAGTTGCAGGCACACAGGACTAAGAGCAGGAAAATGCAATCTTTCTAAAATTAGCATTTAAAAAATTTTTATGATAAATTTGACTGCCCTTAAGTGGATTTATCATTACAATTCCATAGGTACCAACCACCTCTCTATTAGGAATTACAGCTTATTAAATGTAATAAGGAATCCCCAATGTTGTCCTATGAAAGGGGTAGGCCTCACCGTGGTGAAAAATGAATTTGGGAGTTTTTCACTATCAGGAAATGTAAAATGTAAAAGTACATGTCCTAACTTTTACTTACATAGCACCCTGCCCTATGGGTTACCTAGGGCCTACCTTAGGCGTGACTTATATGTAATAACAGGGAGTGTAAGGCTTGGCAAGGGGTTTTAAGTGCCAAGTCAACGAGTGCTACTTATGGGGGAGGCACAATAAGTGGTGCAGGCCCACTGGTAGCATTTAATTTACAGGCTCTTGTTATATGGCATACAACTCTACAAGGGACTTACAAGTAAATTAAATATGCCAAATAGGTATATGCCAATCAAACAATGTTTAAGGGAGTGAGCAGAAGCAGTTTAGCCCTGGTTCGTAATGGTAAAGTACACAGAGTTCAAAGGCCAACAAAAACAACTTCTGGAAAATTGGAGGCACGCAGGCAAAAGGTTTGAGGAAATATCACAGAATTTACCATGACTTCCCTTAGATAACATTGCTGCCTTAATCATGCTGCCAAGTCTATGTATATTTGTATATGGTATTTCTATAAAGCCAACTGAGCCAAAAGGCAGCTGAGCGCTGCACAGGGTCAAAGAGAAGTATAAAGTCAACGATTGATTGGAGAGGTAGATGGGTTGTGGACAGTTAACTAACTGTCATAGAGCACCCTTTAAAGAGGTAAGTCTTCAATTCTTTCTTAAATTGAAGCAGTAATGTGACGGTTGATGGATATGGGATGTTGCTCCAGATCCTGGGTGCATAGACAGAAAAGGCCTGCTGCCTTGTTCTATTTTCAAAACATCTAAGATGGTGTCCTGGTTACGGGTGTGCCTAGAACCACCAGAGATGGTGAGCTTGTCTGCAAGATAAGCAAGGCTGCAGATTGTGATGGCATTGTAAATGATGCAGCTGGTTTTCAAGATGGTGCATGCCAGTAAGCGGAGCCAGTGGAGTTCCATCAGGATGGGATTGATGAGATCATATTTCTTCATACCATGGATTAGACATGTTGGGGGCTGTAGGATGTCCTTGAGAGGTGCCATGTGGAGTCTGATAGATCCATGGAGCAGGGTATTACAACCATCCAGATGCAAGAGTATAAGGGCTTGAACAACACTTGTAAAGTAACTTTTTGGAAAAAACAGTTTCCCTTTCATTAGATGAGAAATCCAGTACCAAGTCATCTTTGATTTTTGGCAATGTTTGCATTGAGAGGGAGGTTGATGTTCATGGCAAATCAAAGTGACTTGGCATTCGCTAAAAGTTAAGGGTTCGAGCCCATCAAGGTTCCCAGATTTGTACTTATCTTGATTCTTTGTAAATAACATGAATCCTGTCTTGGTTGGGATGAGCTTGGTTGGGATGACACTGAACATGCAGGACTAGATAATGTACAGGCAGTGTTTAAGATATTGCATGTCTGTAACTGAGAATCAGACTTCAGCAGACTTGTGTATTATCAATATACAGGTCAATCTTGGTGCCATTACCTTTGTGTAGAGTGCCGAGTAGCTCCATGCAGATGTTGAAGATGACAGGAGACAGTATTGAACTCCGCTATTGCTAATTATTTTGGGACCTGGAGGTGCCAATTTGATCTAAATGGTATTGGTGGGAAAGGAAGGAGAAGCATGGGTGAAGGACATTGCCAGTGAATCCAATTTAAGACTCCAGAGTGCATATGAGAATGGGATAGTCGGCTGTGACAAAGGCAGCTGAGAGGCCCAGCAATATCAGGAGATACAGGGCCCCTTAATCTGTGGCCAAGAGTGCACCGTCTATGATGTGTAAGGCTGTGGTTTCCATGTTCCAGTGTGAGTGGAGGTCATTAGGGTCTAATGCAGGATTCTTTAGGAGTGGGAGGATCTGGTCTGTCTTGAGAACTTCTGGAAAGATGGCATGAGTGAGAAAGGTATTGACAATAGTGTGTAGGAGTGAAAGGATGTCCCCAGAGAGAGAGAGCTTTGATAAAGGATGAATGTAAGACATCTTCACAATAGATGAATCTGAGAGAGTTGAGTATATCAGTGAGATCTGCAAGAGATAGGACTTTTACTACTGACTATTGTGGCATTCTACTGGAAGAAGTGGGTGTAAGAGATGATACAGGCTTGATATTGTTTTTTATATTTTCAGATTTTCTGTATTTTTTCATTGAAGTCGATGGTGATGGCATTACACTTTTCTGTGGAGTGAGGAATATGTGGGTTTGGCAGGTGGTTGATACAGTACTTGAATATCTTGAAATGTGCTCTGCTTTTCTTGGTGAGTCCATTGATGTTGTTGATATTGTATATTGGTGTTTGCTTTGCCTGATGTCCTGAATTGTTGCTTGTTGCACTGAGGGACTTCAGCATTGTGAGTTCATCAGGAGATCTGATTTTCTTCAATTTTTTCACTGCCTGCTCATTGAATGGTTTATTGTCAGCAAGGTCTTTAGAGTATCAGGGTGCTGATGGTCTTGGCTTGTGCTTGTGTATTTTAAATGTGGCATGGATGATCAAATATATTTCCTAAAAAGTGTTGCAGTTGTTTAGAAGTGTTTTGGCATCAGATATGGAATTGATAGACTAAGATATGTTCAAGCATTGGATTGTCTATGGAGAAATCTTGGAAGGATGTTAAGGTTTGGTCTTCTCCTTTGTTTTGACGTAGGTTTGTGGGTAGGATGTTGAGCAGGGAGATAGTGATTGCAAAGTAGCCAATGCAGTCTAGGGGTACGGATGATCTGTATTTGATTGTTGGTATGTTGAGACGACAAGGTGCCTCTTAGAAGCAGTGCTAAAAAAAAAGCAGGACTTTTGGGAAAAGAGGTATCCTTACCTACAGGTGACACCCCTACTTGTTGAAACCACACTTCTATGAACAATGGAAACAGAGAAAGAGGTTTCCAACAGGTGTATTAATAAGATCTGGGACATCTAGTGGTCGGGGGACAAAACAACTTGGTGCTCAGTAATAGGAATTAAACTAGTGTTCTATATGTCTTTAATATACAAGATAGTGGCCTTCTATTTCCTGTGTCAGTGGAATACATGTCAGTTCTGGTTTTTGATATTAGTGCTTGCAGTCTGAACCTCGATACAGCTCAAAGATCAGTCTTCGCCATGTTCTTCACCCTCATCACCTCATTCTCTTTTTTCTGTTATCAGTGTTCTGGTTTGAATTCTTGAATTAGGATTTTTGCTAATATTTTATTCTGCGTTCTAGTTAGAAGACGTCTTGTTTATTTTTTCTATTTTGGGTTGTGTGTGTTTTTTGAGAATTTATTTTTGCATATTGGTAACTGTTTTCCTGCATCTTGCACAGCTTTCTTGGTGCCTTGTTTGGTGTCTCTTCACCTTCCTGTCAGTGAAGTGAGAGGAAAGGGGTGATTTTTCTGAGGAAAGTCACACTTATCATCCTTCTTGCAAGCCGACAAAGATAAAGCAAGTGCAACCTTCCATTACCAGTGTCAAGCTTATGATAGTTGGTGAGGTCTGTGATATCTGGTACGCGTAGTGCTGCAGAGCTAGCGTTACTGTGGTAGTTACTGCGATGTGAATGCGGCAGGTCTATGTGTTGAGAAAGTGATGATGTGAGTGATGAATGATTTGAAATGCAGTGATGGATGATAAGACATGAAGTTCTCTTGTATAGCTTTGTCTTTTAAAGATGGTTTCTTTGGAAAACAGTGATGTCGCTTTTAAAGTACATACAAGTATATTTTATTGATTCAGTAGCACCAACAGAATAATTACTGGCAAGCCCACAATAAATGTCTTGGCTTTCCAATGCTGAGTCATTTGCGTGGATATAATTAAAATATTTAAAGGGCTCAACTCCAATACATGTGCTATCTATTACAGAGCTACAGGAATCAATGACCCTTGTTGGCTTACCCTACTTAGCCCCAGGAATTTTACTGTTTGAATAGCTGAAGTAAATTTCTTCTAAAAACCTCAAAATCTCCTTTCTTATTTTTTATGAACTGTTGTCAATAAGGAGGGAATCTGGTATCTCTCCCAGGCAGAATCTAGCCCCCAAAGACAACCATTACCACTAGTTATAACCCTACATTTGGCATCCAGATAACTACTAATTATAGAGCATTTCATAATCGTATCCTCATTGATCATACTAAGTTAAGTCAGAGTATTAAGTTCAGGTAGCAGTAGGTTAATGCAATGTACAGTGTGTAATACACTCAAGAATAGTGGCAGTTCCTCCAAAGGAGCAGAGAAGCGCCCCCCACACTACTGCAGAAAGAGTGGAAAATAAAATGGTAATAAATGATTTTAGCTCTTCCGAACTGAGTGTGGGGGTGGGGCCAGTGTGTTATTGCTGGCAATTAATTGGCAGCAAAAAGGAGTGACACCTTCAGTATGAATTGCACTTGTTGGTTTGGCCAGCTACCATGCTACGGCCAAATCTACATGCGCAATTTATACTCTCCAACCCAGCTGTCTTAGCTGGTTTGGAGACGAAGCACAGGCCTCCACTGCCTTTTCGAGCGCTGAGGCTGCCTGCTCCAGCCAATCCATATGCTTCACTCATGCAGCATGAGATCAGTGTCTGCATTTGATAAGGTAGTTGGCTGTCTGAATTCACCTCATGCTCGGAGGACAATAGAGAATCCAGGTCTAGCTGCCGGAGATGGTAAGTGAAACTCTTATTTTTTCTTTCTTGGGTTTTTTTATGTAATGTAATTTAATTATGTCTGTATGTATGTTTATTTTAATGTATGTTTTACCCCACTGTTTTTTTAAATCACCAACCTCCATTGATCAATACATTTTGGATCTAGAAATACATGTCTCCTGAGCCATGCAGTATACTACAAGTCATTATTTTATAGAATACCTCAAATTCAACTCTGCAGAGCAATTTCGGAATTACACAAAAATGTCAGGCTTTTCACTAAAGAACAGAACGCAAGTGGAGAAAGCAGTCTATGATGGTAAAATAGAAAGAATAAACAACTTCCACATAAGATGCACACAAGAGCAAAATGATAACACTGTGGAGTTGTCTACATAGGACTATACTTCCCCAAAGGCATTCAAATATGATGAGTGCGTAGGTAAAGAAATTAAGCACTGGCAAAAAAACCTTATCCCTGATATTTTGTAGAATTATGGATTACGAGAATATCTCAGATGGTAACCTTTTGTCAATGGGAAAGAACGTCCTACAGCTGTGCATGGTTTCTGTTTTTTGGATGGGATTAGTGCAGTTGTCGACCAATGTTCATACAAAACAGTATCAAAAATGTAACATCAGCCCGCGAATTCCTCCTGCTTCCAAGAATGAAAGAGTGTGTACAAAATGTCATTTTTTTAAGGACTTTATGAATATATTTTAGTGTTTACTATATTCTTCTTAAGCAGGTCCCTCCCTTAGTTGTGCATACCTTATTTAACTTTATGTATAAAGGGGTGGATTAATGACATGACCTATGATCATATGATCTGATACCCGTTACCTCTCGGACTTCGTGGTACCTTTATGATTTAGCTTGTTGCTTATGAGATACTCGGTCCACTTCAATTTGTCCCTTAAGTTCCAGGCCTTTGTATTTCTTAAGGCTAATGGAGTTTATTTCTCTTTGGCCTAAAAATTGCACTTGTTACTGCTGCTACTTAACTGATTTTTGCACAAAAAATGGGATATATACTTGCTTTTTAACCATCGCTGCTAAGGGAAAATGAATTCTTAGTTATACATGTGTTAATTTTCACTAGAATTTATTTGGGTCTATAACCTGCTGCTGCCACATAATGCATTTTATTTAAAAATGAAGCTGCTATTGTATGGTATTTTTCCCAAATTGTTTATGTATTTAACTTGATTTACTTGTTGCAGTGAAGGATTTAACTACGTTATTGTAATTTTGTATTTCATTATAATGATGAATATTCTTACCTACACTTTGCTCATTCTGTGCCATTGCTTGCATTCTTCTACCTGTGGACATTCTTCTTTGCTATCTCAGGGAGATCTTGAAACTGTTTTTGAAGGATTTTGATACCTCTAGGATGGACCAACTTGTACAAAAACAGCTGCTGCGATATAGTTACAACTGCTTTTTTATAATGATTTTTTCCTTTTTTTAACTAATTGAAGTGATTTTATTTTAAACTTATCATATTGTCCGCTTTTGTATTTTATCCCATCTACTGTGGAAATGTACTGTGCTTGTATTTTAATATGCTTATTATGCAATAATTGTGTGTATTCTTTATGTGGACCTCATTGGAGATCCAAATTCTTAATACATTTATTGAATTGAATCGAATTGAATTGGATGGGATTATACTTTCTTCCAGTACACAAAAATGGCCATGAACATTTTCTTTATTCTGAACATCTATCGATTTATCATCAATATCGAAAGTTCTTTGCTGAGGTTTAATGCATTGAGTAGAATAGGGATATATCTTGATCATGGCATCAACTGTTTTAAATAGATCATGTCGATGATGGTCAATGCAATAAGGGATGCTCAAGCCTTGGTGGCTGGTGCACTGCCAGTGCATTGAGCATTTGCTGACTGTAAGGCTTTTTACCAACACCTGCGGTCAGAGGCGCCACTTAGAAATATCAAACAAGGGATTGTAAATGTTGCCTATTAACCAAAAAACTAGATACTTCGTCTGCAATGGAAAGTTGGCTTCTCCAGCCTTTACGAGGTTCTGGGGTGTCTTGGCGCAGCAGTCAAAATCTGACTCAGAAGAAGCAGTATGAATGTTAACCCTACAAACAGTATAGGGCTTCAATAAAACCTTATATCGGCAGCATTATCCACAGTAAAGGTGCAGACAAGCAATAGATATCACACAATTTAGTGACAATAGGGTTACATGTAAATACAAGCATGGACACTGGGTACACATGTCACACTCAAAGGCATTGTTCATGATCAGTAGTTGATTGTGGGCAGTGGTCGAAGTGGGTGGGAACGGCAGGGCACGGCGTGCCCCTACTTCTTTAATTCTATAGATTCCGTTCCCCTACTTTTTTATTTGGAACATGCGTCCCTGGACGTAAGAAATATCCAAGGCCTACAGAGAGGGCTCGGCATTAGTGACTTTTCGGGGACGGGCGGGGAGCAGAGAAGGAAAAAGTCTCCATCCCTTGCTTCCTGCCCAGACAAGACAAGGAAGGTGTCCGCTTCTGCTCTACCGCTGGCAGCTGCACCCCCCCTCTCTTTCTTACTCTTATTCCCTCTCTGTCTGTCTAGCTCCTCCTCACTTACCGAAAACCGTGACTCAAGAAATGGTTCTCACCCTCTCTTTCGTCCTGTCGTTCATTTGTTCCCCTGTGAAATGGATGCAAGAAAGAAAACCACTTTTTGCTGGAAATCCCGTTTTGCTATTTTTCTATTCCAAAGTGCAGCCACGGAAATAAAAGGTTCAAAATATGAAAAATCAATAACTAAATAAAGCAAGGCGGAGTGTTCTTAAAGTGGCCAGATCACTTTTATTCAAACCCCAAAAACATTAGCATCACTTTACTGAGTTCGCCAGTGAAGCGCTGTTTTTCCCCGGTGGGGAAGTGCGCCAAACCTGGAGGTACTGCAATACCTGGTTGATGGGTGGATTGGAAAACAAAATGTATAGGGCGGCTTTGTGTTCACAAATGTGGTCCTTTTAAACCATACTGCTTATGTTTTGTAAGCATATAAGCAGTGGACATTGAAATGGGTCCTTTCTGGGCCCTGTAGATTTCAGGCAGAAGCACTCACTGATTTCTGAATAGTGAGTGTAAAAGCGTTAAGTTCACCATGTTGTTCCTGCTTACATTTCACATGCTTTATTTAATCTTTCATTCCCTGTGAGTGTTTGCTTTTTCCAGGATGTTGTTACTTTTTCTTTTAGACAGCATATTGCTCTTGCCTAGTGCGTAATTTGAATTGAGTCGCATCCAGTTGTTTATAGCAGGTAAAATTGGATTGTAGTTGAAGGCAGTGTGAATTTCTCTCAGTGGGGCAGTATGGTGCTCAGTGAGGGAGTGGATGTTGCACTGGGGCAGAGCTGCCGAATTTAGAACTAGGGAACCAGGTTCAGCCTTCATGGCCAGTCCACCAGACCACTCTCCTGAGGGAGCACATTCCCATGCTAGACCTTAGAAGACCCTGCAAATCCGGAAAAGCCCTGGTGTCTTAGCACCAGCAGGTGGACCCTAGCAGTGGCAAGTGTGGGTTCACCTTGAAGGCTTGCCCACCACAATCCATACTGAAGTTCACCTCCAGTCTTGTGGGCAGGCCTATGAAGTAGCAGACCCTAGAGCAACAGTGACTCTGTCACAGAGGTCACAGGACCCCTGCGAAGAGCTGGCTCTAGGGCAGTGCGACCGGTGTGACCGCAACGGGTGCTGACTTTGAGTGGGGGCGTTGTATATTATGGGTTTAAAAGCACTTGCTGCCTCCTGCCTGGCCTACAGCAATTTTCGACAATAATAAAAATGTCATGATAACTCAGGTGAATAAACGTCTTCCTAGAGCGAGATCGGAGTATTGTCTACTGGAAGGTTTGACTCATGGAAAGATAGGGTTAATGTGCCTGCTGCTAAGAACATGTACCATGCCCATCACAAAGTGCACATATTGTAAATAGGTCAGTGGGTTATTGCTTTTGTCAGTGAGATCCTTTTGCTACTTGCAGTTTATAAGTTAAAATCCTAACAAAGAACAGTGAGCTATGAACTTTCATCTTAGAACTGCATACAAACTGCAAGGCATAAACTAGAGCTTTATGGGTTTTTTCCCTAAGCCTTTGATTATCCTATTGTTGCAAAAAGTGTTCATTTGGATAGAAATCAATAATGATTATTAAAGTGAACCCCCAAACATGGTATTAAGTTTTAAATTCTGAGTTTGTGTTTCTCCAGATCAATCACTATTAAGCTATACTGCCTACTAATATGGTTGTCATGTGACTCCTACATGTTGTAGTCCTTTGTCTTATGTAACATTTCCTATACAGTGATTTGCACACGTAAAATTGATTGTCTCTGTGTATATTGCTGACGACAGAAAATCCATGGCTCGGAAACAAATGGCTTGTGCTTCCACTTTTAAGCATATTTGGGACATTCTGTATTTAGAAACATATCCCACTTTGTGAATTTATTTTAATGTCAATAACTCATATTAATCGTTAAATAATCATGTGTATCCATTGGTTGAATTACATAACATAATAAGCTGTAACTGGTCAGTGAAATGCCAAACAGATACTAAAGATTGGGATGTTTTGCCAATCCTGGCCACACCTCTAACTCCGCCCACTGATCCAATCCTCAGGTTATTCCCGCCCTCTGATTCTCCACCCACAGTTCCCCTACTTTTTTTTCCCCACTTCGACCACTGATTGTGGGTTATGTGATCAGCCCTGGCCTTAAATATAAGGACAGACGCTGCTCCATATTTAGGAGGCACTGCGGCATGGCAAGTGCATACATGTGTCGGTCTATTTCTTATTGTTGGCGAGGAACTCCGGCGTATGTGGGCCAGGCAGGGCCAGAGGTTCCCTCCTCGGAGACCAGAGGATGCTTGACAGAGAAGGCTTGGATTGTTTCATGCGTGCATTGGGAGCGCTGCTGCCTATATGACATCACCTGCTTCCACACCTCTCTTGAGCGACAAAGGCGTCTTTCTGCACAGAGTTATGGTGTGTTCATTTTGTAATTTCTCGAGGTCAGTAGAATCATGTTCTACTTGGTCCTTTCAGATATGTCCCTGTTTGGTAGAAAGCTACATGTCCCCTAGCAAGAGTTCTATGCACATTAGACATTACACAAGTAAGTTGCGTAAAAATACTTTATGTTAGCCTTGACAATTCACCCACAAAAGCTTAAATGCACAAGAGAGAAACACAAATATGCAAATTTTTGTTGTGACTTTAACGATGTGTGGGGATTATGAAACCAAGATAGCCTTATTTAAGACTGATTTGTAGAACTGTTGAAGGTCTATAAATAGTCGTGGAAGTGAATTGGCTACAATTCCCAAACAATGCAGACACGGTGTCTTTGATGGCACCCGGTAGGTGAATAGGCGGAATGACGTACGTGTGCACGAACATTTTTAGAGCTATGCAGTTGTAAAGGCCATATATTCTGAGATGATTAAACCGCCTACAGAGCCTCTAATGTTCACCCTCGCGTGTTCTAAGGAGACATTTGTATCTGCGTTTTACTTACATGTCTTTTGTTAATGGCTACCTTGATGTGTAATGCACTTCTGTTGTGTCTGTGTGCTAGGAGGAGGTCGGGCTTTGCATTGCAGGCCTGACGCTTCAAGGAACAAATGCCGGAGCGCCTCACACGTTCAGAGGTAGGCCGCCTTTTATCTTTAATAATCTCACTGTGGATGACACGCTTCCTGAACATCTAGACAGCATCCCTTTCACCTTGTTCTTAAAAACATAAGTATACGATAACCGTCTCCCAGAAAAGAACAACGTGACGAGGCTTTCACGGGCAAGAAAAACACTCTGTTTGTTACATAAAAGGAAACATAAGGGAGGGAAGAACGCGAGGAAAAATGATTGTTACACTGAAACTATTTTATGATTTATCACTAATGTCAGGAAGAGTGTAATCCATTCAGAAATACAAACAGCTGCTGGTCGGTTCAGAGGCATCATTTTGCCAGGAGAAATCATTTCACCCTGCAATCAGATAAGGGCATTTCAAACAATACGGATTGGATTCAATTAAACCTAACCGAAGGATATAAACTAGATATTATTGTTATATTAAGTTGTTGGTGCTTTTAAATTTACCTTTGCCATTGCTCATAATCATATAAACTTATTCATGCACGTTTTGAATTTTTATGTAAAATTCTGATTACTGTTTTCTGCTCAATTTCATGATTTAGATATATACAAACCAAACTTAAACTAAGCAAACATTAGAAATTCTAAAGTTACAATTATGTCTTGAATTTATGATTTACACACCACCTTTAAATTACTATAACTTAATTTATTTTTTCTCTACAAACCAAACTTAAACTACACAACCATTAGAAATTCCAAAGTTAAATAAAAATTGTGCTTCAAACCCTAGAGTCCAGTAGCACTGAGTGGAATGTAGTAAGTGTAGTGTCATACAGTAGAGTGGAGGAAAGTGTCATAGAGTGGAGTGGGGTAGCGTACAGTAGAGTGGCGTGGAGTGCAGTAGAGAGGAGAAGCGTAGAGTCCAATAAACTGTTAGAAATTGGTTTGGCCTCATGTACAGTACAGTGGAGTGGTGTTATATAGAGTGCTGCAAAGTGGAGTAGTGTATTGTATAGAATTGAGTGGAGTAGAGGGTTGTACAGTGTAGTGTAGGGCACAGAGTCAAGTAGAGAGTGGAATATTGGCACAGAATGTAGTAAAATCTTATAGAGTGGAGTTGCATAGAATAGAGTAGAGTCCAGTGGAGTGGTGTGGCATAGAGTGGAGTAGCGTGTTGTATATTAGAGTGGCGCGGAGAGAAGTAGAGTGGACTGAGGTAGTATACACTGGAGGAAAGTGTAGTAGAGTGGAGTGGGCTGTTGTATAGTGGAGTGGACTGGCATTTTTTTGAGTGTTTGAAAGTGTCGCAGAGTGGAGTGCCAATGTGTGGATTACTGTGTTGTACAGTGAAGTGATGTGAAGTACAGTAGAGTGAAGTTCAGTATGGTAGAGTGGAGTGGCATTGACTGTCATAGAGTTGAGTGGCATAGATTAGCGTAGAGTGGTGCGGCATAGTGTGGAGTATAGTAAAGTAGAATGTAGTAGTGTCTCATAGAATAGTTTAATAAAGTGGGGTGGGACGGCATAGAGGGAGCTACGCTGAGTGTTTTAGACTAAAGTAGAGTCCACAAACAAGTTAAGGGGAATGAAGATTTGCTGTAGAGCATGGGCTAACTCTCCTCTGACATAAGGAGAAAATAACCCTTTTCCTTTAAAGAACTGTCACCCATTAGAGGTACCCCTTGTTGGCATGCTTCATCATAGAGTTTCCCCCTGTTCCATTGCAGAACAGAGCATGCTACAACCAAAGAGATGCACCAGAGCACTTTGTTGGAAAAGGAATAGGGTAGAGAGTGGGAGTAGGGTTACTCTTTTAAAATACCTGCCTGGCAGGCCTTTGGTATTAATCTGGGCACCAGCTGGTATGATTAAAAAAGGGGAAAAGTTAGGAAGTTCTGGGGCTTTAGTTAACCCAACTTCCTCTTAGAGTCAACATGTTTCTGCCTCTCATGTTCCCAGATGCTTGTGACTTTCCTCAGGATGGATTATATTACCAAAATCCATGCCTATTCCATAATGCTGACCTAACTGGCGAATTTAACATATATAGGCCAAGCACAACTAAACCACCTACTTGGTGTCTGTAAATGGGTTTATAATAAGGCACTTAATAGTGCTCCATAGATGCATGGTGGAGAGGCGTGCCTGTTGTTACACAGACTCCAAGGTCCCCGCCTTGCCTGCTCGGCTAAAATACCTCCATCCGTGATGCAGGCGTAGTGGCGAATACTGGAGTGGCAGAGAGTGGAGTGGGCTAAAGTGGAATCGCATACAGTGGAGTGTTGTAGAGTAGAGTGGGGTGGAGTACAGTGGAGTGGAATAGAGTGGAGTGGCAAACAGTGTTATAGCGTAGACTGGAGTCGGGTACAGTGGAGTTGAATAGACTGGAGTGGCATAGAGCAGAATAGCATAAAGTTTAGTGGTGTACAGTGGAGTGAGGTTAGAGTGTAGTGACGTACAATGGACTAGCTTACAGTGTTTATAGCAAAGACTGCGGTAGCATTGAGCCAAGCAGCATACAGTAGAGTGGCATACAGTGGAATAGCATAGAGTGTTGTGGTGTAGAGTGGAGTGGCATACAGTGGAGTATCGTAGAGTGAAGAGGTGTAGAGTTGAATATTGTTGAGTGGAGTGGCATAGAGTGGAGCGGCATACAGTGAAATAGCTTACAGTGGAGTGGTGTAGAGTGGAGTGGTATAAAGTGGAGTCGTGTTGAGTTGAGTGTTTTAGTTCAAACAGACGTAGCATGAAAGAGGGTGAACAGCTGTAGATATAATGTGACAGTAATATGGGTTATGCCGTGTAAATAGTAATTTTTGGTAGTAGGTGTAAATAGTATATGTTATAAGTCGTTAAATACTTATATATTGTGCCTCAGTTTACTGGAGCAACTGGAGTAACTTCTCAGTATATCGCTGTACATGCCAATGAGAAGGCTCTATATGATTGGCTAGTGAATATCTTTACCAAACGTAGAAAGGCAGTCATGTTGTTTTCAGCACACTTTGGCTATGTTCTGGGTTAGGGCCCTAGATATAGGTAAGTAGTAGATATTATTGTTGTTACCTGCCTAGTACCCCTTTGTAAAGTGGAAATAGGTAGTGACAGTTATTTATATGGTTCTATATATTTTTTAAATACTTTATGGATAACAGCTCTAGTACCTACAAGGTACTGCAGTAGTTATTCTAGAAAAAAAATATATACAAAAAATATATAACGCAGAACGAAACCAAAGTGTAGGTAAATCAACATGACTGCCTTTAACTTTTTTAACGTCAGTCATTACCAAATCATATAATGCCTTGTCATGCGCATGTGAAAGTTTGCGAAACTACAGCGCCTCAAATATCACTAAACTAAAATATCTTCAAAAATACTTGTCCTACTTATCTGTAGTAGCAAAAAGGATCATCTGCATACCATAATCTATTATCCTGCAAAATGTCATGTAAATCCAACTGTTCGTTTGGCCACTACACGCAAGTTAAAAGTCTATGTAAAATGGATTGGGGAGAAAAACACATTTGGGACCCCCTTTTTTTTTTGCACATCCTTGAACAGTCACCACGTACCTTTGCATCATTCACCAATGTCGAAAAAGCAATAGGGCTGCAAAGTAGTGAAGATTCGTCAAAAGGGCACCAAGACACTGACAGTCAAAAATCTGAGGAATTCTTAACTATAGACACAGAGTGGCTACAGACACTCAGTAGTATGTATGTGTATATCTCTATATATATATCGCGATGCGAGAAGTATCGGAAAGCAGAATCTCCACAAGCCCACTGAACGAGTTTTACAAGGTATTAGAACATTGGAATGTTGGCAGCTCCATTGAAAACAATGGAGTGCTCCGGGCTTATAATGGCTGGTATAAGCCCGGAGCGCCAACATTCCAATGTGTCTTTGTTCACAGCTCTGGCTGTGAACAAAGACTTCAGGGAGCCGGAGGGGATTTCAATCCCCTCGCGCTCCCTGAAGGCTTCGTTTTGTTAGAACATTCTGCCCTCTAGTGGCAGAATGTTCTAATAGCCTTATAGCCCTTCGTAGCAGGGCTATACCGGCTTTTAAAGTCCCGCTGCTGTTGTTAGAGTCCCTCGCCTTCGGCTCGGGCCTTTAACGCTGCAGCGGGCCTTTAACAGCCGGTATAGCCCGCTACGGCGGGCTATAAGGCTATATTAAATCAAGTAGCAGAAAAAGACGCGTTTCACCCACATCCATGGTCTTGGTCACATGACCTCTTCCCAGGTCAGCCCTTATTTAAAGGCACTCAACACACACATGGACTCCACGTATCAATTGATAAACATAGAAAAATTATTCAAAATAAATAAAATATTCACAATATTGCATATTCATTTACAGGATGCTTGTACATTGCAAAAATAATCAACCATTCCAAACAGAATTATCTATTTCAATATTGCCATGTGGTCGTAATATTGCTTTCACACAGGTTGTTATATATATATATATATCAGTATCATAAATGTATGTGAGCCCCACCCCCTTGAAGTTATGACACAAAGCAGAAAGGCTTAACTCAGAGCAGTGTTTAAAGTATTTTTGTAGTACCAAAAGAGTAACAAACTCAAAACACCTGGTAATGAAAATTCTAAACAGAATTAAAAAACATAGAGTGAATGTTAATAAACAAAATTACACCAAAACAACAAAAATAAAGTTAATGGAAATAAAGAAATACATTTTTTCACTTTTAAGTTCATATAGCACCAAAAAGCGCAAAGTGTCAATGATAGTCTAGGGAAGCAGTTGACCAGGACCTAGGCATGATTTGAGGCTGACTTCAATGAAGGTCTGATTAGATACACCAAGTGGTTTGAGCCTAGCTAAAAAGTTTTGAAGTCCTAAAAATTGAAAATGTTTCTAAGGCCCACTTCAGAAAAGGACTTTGTCACTGTTTTGAAAAAAAGCGCTGAAAGTTTTTTTAAGACCCCAATACAGAGTGAGACTTGGTCACTTTTTGAGAAAGAAAATCCTCCCTGATAGGGCCAATGCTGAAATTGCAGCCGCCGATGTGAAACCGAAGGGCGGATACTTGTAGCAGACTGGTCCTGCTGGAGGTCTAGAGCTTTGAAAATTCTTGCTGAAAACTTTCCAAGTCCCAAAGGCAGTATAGAAATGAGTCCGTTTTTCAGCGGTGCTGGGAGCCTTGAGCAGGATGTAGTTGAAATTCAGCCCAAAGCTGTGAAACTGTCAGATGATACTTTTTTCTGGGGTGTGAGACAGGGGCAGCAATATCCCGTCCAGTTTCACTTGCTACTGGTCTGCTGGGAAACTTCAGGAAAAGGCCTATTGCAGATGGTCAGCAAACCAACTCTTGGAGTCTGCTTGTGTGTCCTGGGTAAAAAACGGAGCAGGCCCAGTGCTTCAGAGCTCTACTCAGGTCACAGACTACAGATCCTGTTCTGATCTTCTGCCAGTCCAGTAACTGTTTGGAGGAAGGTTACTGTAGATGCCAAATTTATGCCGGAAGCAACTAGTGGGTTGAGGTGACTCCTGGGCACTTCCTAACCAATGGGCCAAAAGTTCCCCGGCTGTTCCTGTGTGCCCTACTGCAAACAGCCCCATAGTGCCCGGCTGTTCCTGTGTGCCCTACTGCAAACAGCCCCATAGTGCCCCCAACTCTCAAAATCTTTGATAGGGAACCCTTCTCCCCTTATGCAGCGCCTGTGTGCACAGCCAGATGTGTGGCGAGAGTAATGAGTGAGCCACTCCTCTGTGGTTAATAAAACCAGTTCTTGGGATAGCTTTAGTCCTACTGGGTTTAGGCCACTTGTGTGCCAAAAAGACTAAGGGGACAAAGGCTGAGGCTTTTCCATGTGTCACCAGACATTTACTTGTAACAGTGGAGGCACCTTTGAAGTTCATTAAGATCCTGGGCCCATGACAGCTGGTCTCCCTGCCAGGGGGAGCAATACAACTTCCCGCTTTCAGGCCATTGCCTCTGATTTCATTGCTGTTTGTAAACCTTTTTCACCCCTCATTCAGGCTATGTACAGTCTGGGCAGTGGCTGAAGAGCTAATGCAAATCTGTCCCCAGCAGCTCCAGGCAGGGTAAAGGTAACTTTCTAAAAGTTAAATTTCCCATATATTTAATAAAAATCTGACTTCACTATTAGATTGGATTTTAATTCAATATATAAATATATCTTTGAATGGAGTCTGTAGCAGCTCTGGTTAAAAAAATGCTAAATGAAAGTGTATCATATGTACTTTGACGTTTCTTATGTGTTAGTTACATCCTGACCCGTGGCAATGTCGTTTTGGGCCTTTTCACTGGGGGAACTTGTAATTTCTAATGTCACAAATGCTCCACTCTTAAATATTATAAATCCTACCATGTGTGCAGCAATATTTAAACTATGTTTTTCTACCAATCAAAAAGTTGTTTTTTATAGGTTTGTGCAGCAGGGTGCAATGTGATGCTGTTTAGCTACATATAGTAGGTTCGAAGCCATGTTTTCACCACCACTGTAGTGGATGGCACGACGGGTGCTGCAATCTACAGGTTGCATTTAACTTCCAAGCCCTGATTACATTTTCTAAAATATGTACTACAGACTTATATGCAAGTTAAATAAGTCAATTCGGAATACAATATTTTAACCATGTTTAAAATTGGTAGCACAAGATCTTTGCTCCTATTAAGCAGATGAAAAGTGCACAGACTTCTAAAGCCAGCAAAAATAGGGTCGAGAGAAAGGTGAAAAATCTGAATGAACCATGCAGAAAAGGTGAGTTTCCTACAATCTAATTAATGTGAGGTCACTAGCATTGCATTTGGTGAGTGAGTTATGGTTTGCATGGCTGTTGTGAGTGTTATGGGTTGTGCTCCTACCTACAACGTACGAATTTCACAGTTTGTTTTTGCTTTAATTTGTAACTGTAATTGCACTTTAACTATGGTTTTTAGCTGAATTTCTGATGCTTTTTAAATATTCATTGAAGTGTTATAAACAATGCTAGCCATAACTTTACTTAAAGGTTTTTTTTCAGTACTTTTTGCCTAACACTTCAAGAGCAGCCACCCCGGATTGCCTTTAACCATGTGTAGCTGGACTGGTGGCAGGACTTGGCCTCCAGATCCTGCACCCAACCCTCCACAGGTGGCCAACATCTGCTGCGGACGGGCTTCGGCCATGTGCAGTGGGGGCTGGCTGTACCCAACCCCCATGGACTGCCAACCCCTGCAGAGTACAGGCTTCAGCTGTATAGGTTGGAGGACCAGGCTTCCAGGTCATGCGATGAACACTCCGCAGGTGGCCAACTCACATGCTCACAGCATTGGGTGGTGTGCAGTGCGTTAGTGCTCAGGGCTTGATCTCCTGCCATCCAACCTCTGTGTACTTTGGAAATTAAGCACATCAAAAAAAAAAAGCACTGAAAAAAAGTACTTAAAAACTGAGTTATGGTTCAGGCTGAAACCACTAAAAATCACTAGTTATTGTTGTGAACCCACACAACACACCATAACTCACATTGTCCAACATGCACAAACACCTATTTGGATGTGGCAGTGACACAAAAACAGTTTACAGTACAACATGGCTGATGCTGTGTGTTACTGCATGCGTTGTGTGTGTGTTCACAACCATAACTTGGAGGTAATTGGGCCAAGTCATGACTATTTGCTTTAAAACCCTCTTTCCCTGAGCATAGAATCAATATGCGGAAACTACAATTAAGCACAAACCAACATGTTTTGAAACCTTGGGATAAAAATAGACCACTCGGATCTGGACCTGATGGATGGTAATCTTACATACGCCTTTTCTACTCTAAGATCTCAAATCCAGTTTCGGAAGATGCTGCCTCTGTCTACAATTGACAGATTACCCATCCAAAGAGGATTGTTATATTACTTCACAACTACTACCTTTAGTAGTCCCCAATAAAACGTTTCCGTACCTTAGCCGGGCTGCTGTGGTATCTAGTATGGAGCCCAAGTATGAGTAGATTTCATTGCAAAGCTAAAGTATCAGCTGCGACAAGGACGACCGGGGATTGCGGATAGATAGGGAGTCCTGACTTTGAGAAATACTATCTCCCGGCTCAAATTCAGTGGTCCTCCTGTTGTCAGACAGACCACTGCCTGGCAGAAACCAACCTAACATTGACCCCCTGGATGAAACAAAATTGCTTGAAGTTTTCATTTTCAATTCCAGTCTCCCCATAGATGTCATCTGCTTGCTCAATGTTACTTTTGAGGTGCTACAGTAGGGGCCTAAAGAAAACTAACTAGCTAATCTGATATGCCCAGCCCTGCTTCCAAACATCCCCAACTACACAAAGAAGCTTAAAAACTGGGAAGAGTCAGCCATCTCAACAGAAGTAGAGTTGTTTCCTGAAGGCTGTCTGATACTGTTTGTCATCCAGGTTGACCAATTTGGAGTTCAAGTGGATACTTTTTAGCCCACAGGAGGTTGCCCATAGCATTTAACATACTGGAAAATAACATTACACACCAACTTGAAAGCAGCATATAGACCGCCCGAAACACACGCTCTGGTTCAAATGTTACACCCTGTGTACTGGCAAAAACGGATTTAATTGTTCAGAAAAGCAATTCAATACCAGATTGGAACCCGTTAGACAAAATGAGAGAGTGATTGTAAGGAATTGGGGTTTTGATTGAGGGGGTAAATATGCTGCTCAAGCAACAATCACAATTAAGTTAGGGTGAATCACAAAAGCCATTAAATTAACCTGACTTAATCGTCTGGAAGCTTGACGCAGTGAGGCTTAACTTGTGTAAAATTATCAAACAGCCGCTCAAAAAGAAATAAAGTGAAAACACTTAATAAATAAAATGACACCAAGACTAATTAAACTCAATCATTAGAACTAGAGTTTTAAAATGTTAAAAGTGTAAAACAGTACGTACAAAATCAAAGCACCAACCAGGAGTATCTGTTCACGCAAGACCAGGGCAGTCAAAAGTTAAGGTTGACTGCGATAGAGCGCAGTTTGGCTACATGAGGTAGATTGGGCCCAGTCTCAGCTTACCTTTGGATCTAGTAGAATGTTTGATGAAAAGTTCCTGAGAAGGTATAGTTCAGCGGGGCAAGGCAGTCGGTAGTGTCCGAAGAGGAGGTATTGTCATTGGGGGGCCCCTGGACAGAGTCATGTGTGAAGATTTCGTAGTTTGCCCCTTTTCTGGAAGTCGGAAGCCTCTAGTGGAACACATTTTCAGGCTGTAGCAAATAAGAGCTACACAAGCCTGGATACCTTCAGTGAGAGGTCCTGGTGAACAGGGTTTGCTGCTGCTGAGAAGAACACAGCGGGAGCTACTGCAAAGTAAGACTGACCGGCAATGGCCCTTGGGCAGACCAGGGACAAGTAGGTCCTGATCTTATATCAGTTCTTCTGGCACTCTAGCTGGATTTTCTTCAAAGTCTTACGTTTTAGGGTTAGACTGGTTGCATAGTTCATACCGCTTGTGTTCCCTGCACCTTTGGTCACCTGGGGACCTGTCAGGGTCTCTCAGCTTCCATCCCAGTGTAATCTACAGTTACTCACAATGCATTGTATTCTGTTGCACACAAGTATACTTACATTAAAGGTACCTTGTCTTCTAGGATTATAGGGGTTCGCAGTCAATCCATTTCTGTATGAGGGTCGCTTTTGCAGGCCTTTTACGAGAACCTGCTCCAGAAGTCAGCAGATCAAGATGCTTATGGAGTGTTTCTTTTCTGTCTACCTCCCTTCCCATTTCTTCCCCATACTGTCATTTCAGATTCTAGAATTTCAGAACTTTTGGACTGAAAGTGGAAGGAGAAGAGTTAGCATCAGAATTTCTGGCCTGAATTCAAGTGGAATCCTGGCTTATCAGGAGATATCTCCAGCCCTCTGGCAATCCCTTTGAACCATCCATGTGACAGGTAAATAATTTATTTTCCTTTTCTTTTAGTTATTTAAGTGCCAACAGTGATGAGCAGGTAGGGGGCACCCACATACTGCAGTGTTGGAGCCCAAGCCCAACATTTTCCCAAGCCAGACATAGATGCTGGGTGGCCCTCACCTCCAAGGGGCTAATTTGAAAGTGGATTCACACAATGGTACTTGGATGGCCCCCTAGTGGGATCCACAAAACACAGACTCCCTGGGATTAAATTGACGATCCCGTCTGGGATCCAAAGATGCACAGCGGTACCCTCATCCCTCAGAGTACCACTGCTTGCTAGCATTAAAAAGCAATGCACATGGGCAACTTGTTTAAACAGGAATATCTATTATATATATATTACCTACTGGCGGTCACCAGTAGGTAGTTATAGTTAGGACCTAGTTTTCATAGAAAAAGCGTTTTTTCTTTTCCCAATAACTTTGGCGCTGGTTGATGAATCTTTTTGAAATTTTCAAACTCAGCTTCTGTCTTGAAAGTTTCAGGGTGATTCGTCAAGCGGGGGCTGAGAAAAAAGGGGGTCCCAAAATGCATTTTCCCCATGTTAATTTCCGTAGGAAACTTTAGACAAAGCTACAACTCAAACTGCTGAACGGAATTACACCAAAATTGGCAAAAAGGTAGGTCTTGGTTCAGAAAGAGCCCTTTTTTTTAAATGGTGTAAATCCGTTCAGTAGTTCCTGAGAAAGTAGAAAAAGAAAAGGTTCGATATCTGTCCTCCATAGGAAACTTTAGACAAAGCTACAGCCCAAACTTCTGAACGGAATGACACCAAATTCGGCAAAAAGGTAGGTCTTGGTTCAGAAAGAGCCCTTTTTTTAAATGGTGTAAATCCGTTCAGTAGTTCCTGATAAATTAGAAAGAGAAAGTTTCGATATCTGAGCACCGAGGAGGGTTCGCACACCCTCACAGGCACGAGCTTCACTCTGATTGGCTGCCAACGCTCCAAACCTGGAAGTGTTGGCAGCCATCTTGTGACTCGGCACCGAGTCACAAGAAAACAGTGGAAAAAAGGGAAAAATGAAGAAAAGGGGACAGGGTAGACACACCCTGACCCCCTCGGCCTGCTCAGGGTGTCCCACAAGGACCCCCAGGGCCCAAAAAAACATTTAAAAAAAAAAAAAACAACGGCGGAATTTGCATTGGGGTCACGAATCGCACCGAAAAAATAAATAAATGAAGCATGGGCTCCCGTGCTTCATTTTAATGAGGTCCCCGGGTGGGCCAGGTCCCGGGGGCATTGCCAAAAAATAATAGCTGGGGACCCCGCAGCCATGGGGACCACCACCTCCCTGGGGCTTTTTTAAACTAATGTGTGGGGGGTCCCACCCCCCACACTGCCCTGTGGACTGCCACCTCCCAGGGTTTTATGATTTGTATGCAGGGGGGCATGTGGTCCTCCGCAGCACCGGGGACCGCTACCTTATAAAAAAAAAACATGTGTGGGGGGGCTTGAGCCCCCCACATGCCCGGGGGCCACCACCTCTTTTTATGTAAATGTGGGGGTCCATTTCGGCCCCCCGGGCCTCGGGGACCACCACCTCCCAGGGGCTTTAAATGTTGGGAGGGGGGCTGCGTGGCTTCCCTCCTGGAGCCCTTGATGGCCCTGGGGACTGCCACCCCCCAGGGCCGGCTCCTGCAGTGTCCCAGTGTGCCCACCCTGGGACACTGCTGTTTGCTATGGCAGGGCGGGAGCCGCGCAGCTCCCGCCCTGCCATAGCAAACTCTGCTTTGCTTCATTGAAGCGAGATTAGGGAAAACCTGCTCTCACTTCAATGATGCAAAGCAGGATTGCTTTTCCACAAGGGGAGCTGCATGTCAGCAGTGGGAGCATTGGGGCACCCCCACGGGGGGAATGGGGTTTCCGGGGCCAGAAGTGACCCAGGAGGGGGGTCACACGGCCCCCCTCCATCAATAAATAAATTTAAAAAATAATAAAAGCAAGAGGCACAGCCCCGGTGGGATGGGGTGCCCGGGGCCAATGGAACCCTCAGGAGGGGGGCCACGCAAGCCCCCTACTTAAAACATATTATAAATAAATCTGTGGCCATGCCCCGGGGGATGGGTTCCCCGGGGCCGACATTGGCCTCCGGAGGGTGGGCCATGCGGCCCCCTTCCCGTTTATTTTTTATTTAAAAAAAAAATAGGGGTCAGGCCCTGGAGGATGGGGTCCCCTGGGAAAAGGGGGGGGGGGGTCACACAGCCCCCCTTCTAAAAAATAAAAAAAAAGCCGGCATCGTGCTGGAGACCCTGCCCCCTTCCTGCAGCACTCTGCAAACACGCCCCCTGGCGAATTGTAAGTTGGGGAATTAATTCCCCTTGAATACTGAGGGTTCCTGGGGGCCAACTAGCCCACTAGGTACCTCCAGTATGCACCAGGGAGCTGTGTTGCAGAGAGGTGGTCCAAGGCCACGCCCCCTTTTTACACCACTCTGCAACGCAGATCTGTGGTGCTTACTGGAGGTAGCTGGTGGGCTAGTGGGCTCCCAGGGACCGTCAGGACTTAAGGGGACTTAATCCCCCAATTTACAACGTGCCAGGGGGTGCGTTTGCACAGTGGTGCAGGGAGGCGGCGGGTCCTGATGTGACAAGTGTGCAAACATGCCCTGTGGCGCATTTTAAGTTGGCGGATTAAGTCCCCTTGAATCCTGAGGGTCCCTGGGGGCCAGCTAGCCCACCAGGTACCTCCAGTAAGTGCCACAGAGCTGTGTTGCAGAGAGGTAGTTCGAGACCACGCCCCTTTTTACACTACTCTGCAAACGCGGCTTCTGATGCACTGCTGGTGGGACAATGAGGTTCTCTTGTGTCCTGAGGATGTCAGGACACATGTGGACTTCATCCTTCGAGTAGCAGGACCACCTCTCAGCAATCCCACTGTGTGGGGCTTACTAGAGGTAAGAGGTAGGTTAGTTGGCCCCTAAAGGACCCCCAGCAGCAAAGGGGACTTCAATCCCCATCAAATAGCCTACCAGGGAGCGCGTTTGTAGATTGGTGGGAAGAGGGGGCATGGCCTGCTCTTCGAACTTAGCAATGCTGCTGTGTGGGACTTACTGGTGGTAATAGGAGGGTTGTTGGCCCCCAAGGATGTCCTTGGGGGCCAACTACCCCTCTTTTTACCTCCAGTAAGTCCCGCACAGTGGGATTGCTAAGACGTCTTTGGAGGCCATGCCTCCCTTTCTCCACCATTCTACAAACGCACCTCCTGGCAGACTACGGGATGGGGGATGAAGTTCAATTTACTCCTGAGGGACTTTGGGGGCCAAAAAGCCCTACTGGCACCTCCTGTAAGCCCTACACACCGGAATTCCTGAGCGCTGGTTGGAGGCCCAGCACCCTTTCGCCACCACTCTGCAATCGCGACTACTAGTTAAAAAAGTGTTTGAAACGTAATAGGTTTCACATTTGTGAGAATTAGAGCTATTGGTGTTGTAAATGCAAATGTTTTTTACAATTTTTTTGGGAGTGGAGTGGATTTACGATTTGTGTAGGGGAATTATGTGGTATGTTGTGCAGTGAAATTATATGAGTAGAAAGTATGTGGTATTTAGTGCATAGGAATTATGTAGAGTGGGATTATGTGTTATGGAGAGTAATTATGTGGCATGGTAGTCTGTGTTGTGGAGTGGTAACCTCAGGTTTAGTCTTCCTCTTTTCCATAGAAGCTCAACTATGAACTCAGTGAGACAAAAAAGATGGAATCACTGAGGAGCACTTGTGGACCTAGTTAGAGGTATGAGCAGGGCCAATGGAATTATGTGACTGTTTGGCAGCACCGACTTTCTATGTGCATTAGCCACATAATTCATCATCTGCACCCTAATCTGCAGATTAGAACAAAAAAAGCCTTGTTTCTAGCTGAAACGGGTCAAATGTTACCAAAGATGCAACAACAAGTGTTACAGCATGGTGGAAGGCCCTTTGCAAACCTAGAATGGTCACCTGTTACTTATTGCTAAATGTGGGTGTTAAATTGGTATTAATGGTGTGCAAGCCACTCTTGCTTCCTTCTGCGCCTCTCTTGCCTCTTTCTGCATTTCTGTTGCTTCTTTCTGCACGTTTCTTTCTTTTTCTGCACTTCTCTTGACCTCATTCTGCAAGTCTCTTGTACTTTCTGCACCTCTCTTCCCTCTTTCTGCATGTCTGTTGCCTCTTTCTGCACCTAATTTGCTTCTTTCTGCACCTCTGTTGTCTCTTTCTGCACTCGTCTTCCCTCTTTCTGTACCTTTCCTGCCAGTTTTTGCATCTCACTTGCCTCTTTCTGCACTTTTCTTGCTTCTTTCTACACCTCTGTTGCTTCTTTCAGCAATTCTCTTGCCTCTTTGTGCATGTCTGTTGCCTCTTTCTGCACCTCATTTACTTCTTTCTGCACCCCTGTTGTCTCTTTCTGCACTAGTCCTCCCCCTTTCTGTACCTTTCCTGCCTGTTTTTGCATCTCACTTGCCTCTTTCTGCACCCCTGTTGCTTCATTCTGCACTTTCCATGCTTCTTTCTGCACCTGTCTTGGTTATTTCTTCACCCCTGTTGTCTCTTTATGTACCTCTTTTGCCTCTTTCTGCACTTTTCTTTCCTTTTTCTGCACCTCTCTTTGCTTCTTTCTGCACTCCTGTTGTCTCTTCCTGCACTCGTCTTTTCCTCTTCCTATACCTTTCCTACCTATTTTTGCATCTCACTTGCCTCTTTCTGCACTTTTCGTGCTTCTTTCTACACCTCTGTTGCTTCTTTCAGCAATTCTCTTGCCTCTTTCTGCACTTCTCTTGCCTGTTTCTGCACTTCTCTTGCCTCTTTCTGCACTTCTCTTGCCTCTTTCTGCACTTCTGTTGCTTCATTCGGCACTTTCCATGCTTCTTTCTGCACCTGTCTTGCTTCTTTCTGCACCCCTGTTGTCTCTTTATGTACCTCTTTTGCCTCTTTCTGTACTTTTCTTGCCTTTTTATGCACCTCTCTTCACCCTTTATGCACCTCATTTGCTTCTTTCTGCACCCCTGTTGTCTCTTTCTGCACTCGTCTTCCCTCTTTCTGTACCGTTCCTGCCTGTTTTTGCATCTCACTTGCCTCTTTCTGCACTTGTTTTGCTTCTTTCTACACCTCTGTTGCTTCTTTCAGCAATTCTCTTGCTTCTTTGTGCACTTCTCTTGCCTGTTTCTGCATCTCTCTTGCCTCTTTTTGCACCTCTATTTTCTCTTTCTGCACCTCACTTGCTCCTTTCTACACTTCTCTTGCCTCCTTCTGCACCCCTGTTGCTTCACTCTGCACTTTCCATGCTTCTTTCTGCACCTCTCTTGCCTCTTTCAGCACCTGTGTTGCTTCTTTCTGTACTTCTCTTGACTCCTTCTGCACCTCTGACTTAGAGGTAGTTTTAACCCCCCTGCCCTATTATGTACTAGGGCCATACAGGGGAGGCCATGCCAATCATAGGGGTACCCAAACCCATAATGTACCCTAGTGTATGTAGTTATTTTCACAGTATTCTAAGTGTCTTTCAGCATAGCACTGCCTCCAGGCCTGGTTAGTCAGAGTCAGTTACCACCAGTACCAGTCAGCAAAAAAGTTGGGGGCACAGGATGACTTTGCAACAAGGCCTTTTTTCTGCTCATCTGTTGGTTCTTTCTGCATTTCTCTTGCTTCTTTCTGCGCCTTTCTTCCTCTTTCTGCACATGGCCTACCTTGTAGGCATAGTTAGAAATTAGCATTTAAAAAACCTTTGAAATTCACTTAAAAAACATACAGGTTTCAGGGACGTTATAGTTAGAAATTAGCATTTAAAAAACCTTTGTAATTCACTGCAAAAACCATAGGTTTCAGGGACGTTATAGTTAGAAATTCGCATTTAAAAAACCTTAGAAATTCACTGAAAAAACCACAGGTTTCAGGGACGTTACAGTTAGTTGGACATCTCACTCGTAAAAAACCAGAGAAATTTGGCCATTATAGTTAGTGCAGCTAACTATAACTCGCGCCCCCGCAATGCACTGCTGATGACCTCACATATTACATCATTCATGACATGGTCAGTGACATCACTGATGACATCTCAAATGACATCATCCATGTGATAATCTGATGCACCTCCTCACACCCTAATATAACCTTTGATACACCCACTCTAAAATACAGACTACCATTTTCGAAACCATAGACACACCAATACCAGTTAGTACATACCTACTCACTAATTCCTAGGTCTACACACACATCCACTCATTCACCCATACAGTCACTCATACATGCAGTCAACCATCAATACGGCACTATCATATGCACTCACATATCTATATAGACACTCACATACCCCCACTCATCCATACAGTTACTCACACACCTAGTCAGTCATGCAAAGAATGAATCACACTTCCATTTACTCACCTATACAGTTATACACACACCACCTCACTTATTCAAACATATACTAACACATACCAACACTCTTATACAATAGCTAATACAAGCACACACTCATCCATACAGCCACTCTCACATAGTCATTTATATACTCCAACACTCACATATACTGCCTTTGACATATGCAGTTACTCACACATGTACCACTGAGGCATCCATTCACTCACCAACACACCCATACACACACTCACCCACCCATCCAGCCCTTCACATATGCACTATTGAACCCATACACCCAGTGAATCACCCACTCACACATCTATGCACAGAGTCTCACCCCCACCCACCCACAAAGACACTCAAGCACCCATACAGATACTCAGACAATCAATCAATAACCCATATAGACCCTCATTTAGCTACTCACCAACCGATGCAACCGCTTACACACCAACTAACAAACCAAACTGTGTGAATGTCTGTATCAGTCACTAACCCGTGCATACAGTAAGACACATTTGATCACTCACTTATAATGTCAGTTATGCACCTGTTAAATCATCCATTCGGACACTTATACACCCACTCATTCTTCAATAAACCTTGGCATATATATATGTATAAAACATATTTAAACTTTACAGAAACACACAGTCACTGAATGATGTCATCAGTGCTGTCATTTGAGATGTCATCAGTGATGTCATCAGTGATGTCACTGACCATGTCATGAATGATGTAATATGTGACATCATCAGCAGTGCAGTGCGGGGGCGCGAATTATAGTTAGCTGAACTAATGATAACGGCCACATTTCTCTGGTTTTGTACGAGTGAAATGTCCAACTAACTATAACGTCCATGAAACCTGTTGTTTTTTCAGTGAAAATATATATATACATATATATATATATATATAGTCATATGATGGATATATTAGTTGATTGTATGGTCTTAGTTATATTCACTGGATGATGTATTGCATTTTTGTCGATAGTTGAGTTTTTCTTTCCCTCCATTATGTTGTCAAAACAATATTATGATACAAATGTATGTTATTTTGGAAAGACTGACTTTGTCAACTTCATTCTTTTACTTAGTCTGTTATGTTATGAATTCTACTGGTACACATACTGGAGCAAGTGTTCAATCATGTTCATTTACTTTCTGATCTACGGACCCTGGTATCGCTCCTTTTTGTTAATGGATGTTATAAAATCTCTTATGACTGGCATATCAAATATTGAGAATAATTGGTTGGATGTGTTTTGATATAACCGTAACATGTACTACATGAGCAATGTGAGAGGCATGTTTGCTTCTTACTTCCCAATGTAGGTAGTTGTAGAAAAGTAGGATCTGCTTTCATGGTTACCCCCACTGTTTGCCTAATGCTGTGCATTTTCTGACTAATCTGACTGGGATCCTGCTAATCAGGACCCCAGTCTCGGTGCTTTCTCCCCTAAATTGGTATGGTTAGTACTTAGGTACATCCCAGATTGGATACTGGTGTACCCTTATCAGTCCCTAGTATAAGGTACTAAGGTACCCAGGGCATAGGTACACCAGGGGCCCCCCATGGGCTGAAGCATGTATTATGCCACTCATGAGGGACCCCTCAAACTGTAACTATAGGCCTGCCATTCCAGCCTGTGTAAACTGGTGCTAGTAACACTTACAAAATATATAGGTTTCCCTATATCTAAGGTCACTGCACTTACAACCTATAAGTCACCCCTAAAGTTGGCCTTTTAATCGGTATTCAGTTCTAAGTGTGAAGGTGCACCTGCATGAGCAGGATACCCCTACAGCGTTCGGAGTTCATTCTCCCAGGCTATAAGGGCATCAGCCATTACGATACATAGAGTAGCCCTGCGTCAAACCATATCATGTTTTTTTTTTAACAACAAATTTTATTTGTCATTTGCACATTATATGCAGTGCTCTGTACCCCAGAGGCCGCTGCAGCATCCAGTTACAAAGCAATAACACAGCAAAGGACATTTTCAATTTATAAGAAAAGGAACCACAAAGAAAAAACAAGGCAAACACACTCGTTAATCTAAAGTGGAATCTCGGACCACCACCCCTCTCCCCACCCCCCCCGTCAAGTTGCGCTCTGCCCACTGAAAACCGCTCACCCGCCTGCACCCATAGTCCACTGAGAGGAATAGAAATGACGGCCTACTCGCTCTAATAGAGGCCCGCCCCATCCGCAACACCCCTGCACTGCCCGCAACCCCCCTACCCCCACATTGTAGGTCCCCCCACTCAAGCCCTGCCCTCATCCCACTGCGAGATCTTCCGTCCCCGCCGGTGGTTCCAGCCACAAGCCCCGATAATCCGCCCACCTCTTCCTTATCTTAAAATGTTTACGCGGACAGCCCCGAGCCACAAAAATAGGTTGTTCCCGCCCCATACAGAAGTCTTGGCCATTTTTCCAGGCGACCACCGAGGGGGCCCGCTCATCCTTCCACATCCTGGCAATGTCACGTTTCGCCAGCGTAAGACCAAGCAGCATGAGGTGCCGTTTATAAATATTGCCCCCGATACCATCCAAAACGTGTAGCAATGCGAGCTGCGGCGTGCGCTTCAGCAGCCATCCCAGGACCTCAGACAAACAGGAAAAGATCCCCCTCCAGAACCGGGCCAGCGACGAACAATGCCAGACCGTATGTAGGAATGTGCCCTCCTCCCTACCACACCTGAGGCATTCTGGGGAAGTTATCAAGCCCGCTCGGTGCAGTCGCACCCGAGTATAGTATACCCGGTGTAGGTATTTGAATTGAACCAGGCGGAGGCACATCGCAATGGCCGCTCCCCGGGGGGCGGCCAGGGCCTCCCTCCAATCCTCCTCTTCCAACGAGCCAACATCCTCCTCCCACACCCTCCGCAGTTTGTCCAAGGTGGGTGCACTATGGGTGACCAGGGACTGATAGATCCGCGATATCTTTTTGGTGACAAGATCACCCATAAAGACTTTCGCCTCCAATGGGCTAAAGTCGGGAATGTCCTCCAGACCCTCCAGGCTAGGGGAAAGCGCATGGCGGAGCTGGAGGTATCGGAAAAACTGTGTCCGGGGCATACCAAATTCTTGCTGTAGATCCCGAAACGATTTAAGGGACCCATTCCTAATCACGTCGCCCAGGGTGGATATACCAATGTCGTCCCACCCGCCAAACCCCTGCAGCACTGCCAATTCTGGCAGTCGTCCATTGTGCCATGACGGAGTCTTCCCCGTCAATGTGTTCCACCACCCCATTCGCCTCAGGGACTGCCGCCAAATCTGAAAGACCACTCTGGACACCTGCGGCAGTGCATTCTGCAGCGCTGCGGAGTATAGGATTGTGTGGTAAGTATGTCGCCCCATGAGGTGTCTCTCTAGAGCATATGCCGGGTCCCCTCTGTCCCCATACCACCACTCGTTGAGGACCAGCAGGTGCGATGCCTGATAATACGAGAGCATGTCGGAGGTCGCCAGCCCTCCACAATAGTTGGAGAGAAAGCACGTGCGCAACGCCACCCGCACTGCCCCCGGTCCCCACAAAAACTGGCCTAACACCGAATTCACCAGTCGGAACCAGCGAGGCGCAATCGGGTACGGGTGGTTCTGAAGTTGATACACTAGGTGGGGAAGTGCCACCATCTTAAAGATCGCCGATCTACCGTATATCGTCAGCGGCATTCGGGACCAGGTCGCAACGTCTTCCCGGACGCGTTCCCAGACCGGCGCCACATTTCGTTCCCACGATACCGCCGGTACCTCCGACATAAAGACCCCCAAATATTTGAGTCCTCCATCTGCTGTTTGCAGCGCAGATGCCCACCCTCCCACTCCCACCCGGTCGCCCAAGACCCACAGAGTGGACTTACGAGGATTCATATATAATCCAGATGTTTCCCCGAAGATTCGCATTATCTCCAGTATGCGTGGTCCCGACCTATCTAATGCTGTTAGGAAAAATAAAACGTCATCGGCATATAAGGCTATTCTGTCCGACAGTCCAGGGGCCCATTCAAACCCCCGCAGCTGTGCATCTATACGCACCCATGCCGCCAATGGCTCCATGGCGATGGCGAATAAATAGGGCGACAGGGGGCACCCTTGCCTAGTACCCCGACAAATAGGGAAACCGGGGGAGACCGCGCCTGCCACGCGGACCGAAGCCGTCAGCTCAGTATACAGAAGCTTCACATATGACAGGAACCGAGGGCCAAGATTAATCTGGTGAAGTAGTGCAAACAGGTAAACCCAGCTTAGGGAATCGAATACCCTGTCCATAGTCGCCAGTAACAGAGCCGCCGGCTCCCCCATTCCCCGCACCGCTGCCAACGCAGCATGAGCCCTCCGAATATTGTGCCGCGTGGCTCTATGAGGCATGAATCCGGCCTGGTCCGTAGAACCAGGGTCGAGATATGGGGCAGAAGGCGATTAGCCAGGGCCTTGGCCAGGACCTTGGCCTCAACGTTTAGAAGGGAGATAGGACAATAGGACGCATGCTGCTCCGGGGGCCGACCAGGCTTGTGGAATACCACCACTTCCGCATGTTGCCAGTCCCGCGGGAGCCGGCCGGTCTCCCTGGCCTCCTCAACCGCCGCACGGTAGTATGGTGGCAATTGTAAGTGGTGGCGACGAAAAAACTCGCTTGGGAACCCATTTGGTCCCGGCGCCTTCCCGAATTGAGTTCCCCTAAGGCCTTACCCAACTCCTCCTCCGAGAGGGGGAGTTCCAGCTGGTGGCGCGTCTCGTCGGATACCCCCCTAGGCGGGCGGTCCTCTAGGAATTTGACCACTGTTGCCTCCGCAAGGCAGTCCTTTGGGGCATAGAGATCCGCATAGTAGGTGGCGAAACTTTCTGCTATGATCAACGGGTCAATAATCAACGCACCTCTCTCATCTAGGACCCCCGGCAGGACCTGTGGAGCAAACGCCCCCTGGCAGAGCCGATGTAGCATCTTGCTCGCCCCATTGATAAATTCTACTGCGCGTCGCTAGCCACACCTGGCGAGCCTCATCTAGCAGGAGGGAGGCATAAGACTGTCGTGCCAGCAGCAGTTGTCGCACCGCCAGCCCGCTATCTGTCCCCCTACTCCGACGCTCAAGTCCCTCCACCTCCGCCTCCGCCTGAACCAACGCTTCCCGACGCTCTCTACGGGCCGCCACGCACCATGTAATGTCGACCCCACGAAGGGTGGGCTTCATGGCTTCCCAAAGTATTACCGCGTTGGGGGCTGACCCGGCGTTGGCGACAAGGTAATCCGCGAACGCCTTCCTCATACACCTCTCATACGCTGGATTTTGCAAGTTCCACACCGCTAGCCGCCAACGAAACGGCTGCCGCCCCCTGCCCCACCGCAATGCAACCGACACCGGCGAGTGATCCGACAGTCCTCTAGGAAGGATCGCTGCAGACAGTACCCGTGTCGCGATCGCCCAGGGTACGAAGATATAATCCAACCGCGAGAAGGACTCGTGTACTGCGGAGAGGTATGTATATTCCCTCCGATCGCCATGCACATGTCGCCAGGCGTCTATCCAATCGAGACTACGCACCAGAAAATAGGTACCGCCCCTGCGGGTCAAGCCACTGTTGTGTATGCACATAAGGAACCCTACGATGTATCAATACCGCCACCCCCCTGGATCCCTGTACAAACCCAGAGTGATAGACCTGCTGGAAGCCATAGCGCTGCAGGCACAGGGCCTTAGAGCCCATCAAATGTGTTTCCTGCAGGAGGAGAACATCAGCCCCTATTCTTTTGGCCTGACGCAGAACTGCGCCTTGCTTAATTTTGTCCAGAACCCCCCGTACATTCTAAATCACAATGCGGAGGGTGCCCGATGGCCCCCCTATCCCTACGTTCCCCACAGCCATGGGGCGTTCAGCTGTCATAAGACACAAAAACATGGTTCCCACTGCGGGTGTGTATGGCGGTATGAGCACAATGTAAGAGCGCAACTCGTCCCCTTAACTAAACCCCTACCCCGAAACAAACCCCCCACCCCATACCTCAAAAACACTGAAGTACCTGTCGCGGCGTGTGCGCCTCCGGACCCCCAACGGGGAAGCACGGACGGCACCCGCCAATGGATCCCCATCACACAACACATGGCGCCCAAACCCACCCCCACCACCCTGACCAGGTAGGGGCACAGCCCACTTTAGGAGCTCCCTCGTGACCCAAAGAAGCGAACAGTCACAGAGTCCAAGAGAGACGGCAGCACGGCATCACCCTCCTCACGCGCATTCCAGACCCAATGGATGGGGCTGGGTGGCAGCCTCCCCCGATGCCAGGGCCCCCCAAAACGCAGAGTGCCTCCGGGAGCGCGATCGACCATGTCCTCTCCGACGGCGGCCCGAGCAGTCTTGGATGGTCCCTCACTTAAGGATGAGTCGGAGAGCTGCCCAGGCGGCGTATGCACCCGCACAGTTTCATCGGTCCACTTAAATACCTCTTCAGGGGAGTCGAAGAAGTGGGTGCGGGACTGGAATACCACTCGCAGGCGGGCTGGGAAAAGAAGAGCATATGGGAGATTCAATTCTCTCAGCCTAGCCTTGGCCGCCATGAACGACTGGCGTTGTTGCTGTACTAGTCGGGTATAGTCTGGAAACACCAGGATGCTGTGGTTATCATATAGCAAGGGTTCTTTGGCGCGGGCCTGTTTCAGCACAGTGTCTCGGTCCAGGTAATTCAAAAGTCTCGCAATCACCGGTCTTGGATGGGCCCCCACCGGGGGTTTCTGCAGGAGCGCTCTATGGGCCCGCTCCACGACGAAGCACCGGGAGAGCGCCTCAGGTGGGACCCAGCTCTCCAGCCACCGTGTAAGGAAACGCTCCATCCCACCATCTTCGCATCCTTCCGGGAAGCCCACGAAGCGCAGGTTGTTCCTCCGGGCCCGTCCCTCCGCATCCTCGACCCGGAGCGCCAGTCCCTTCTGAATACTCTCCAAGCCCGCCACCTTCTGTTTGAGGACACCGACATCATCTTCCACCCCAGATACCCAGATATGCGGGTTTCCGCCTCCGTGATACGAGACACTGCATTGCGGAGATCCTGCCGCAGTAGCATAACATCCGCGCCCACAGAGCCAATTTTGGTGTCCAGCATACCACGGGATTGGGTGATCGCCACCATCAGGGCAGCATTGTCCAGTATGGCAGCCTGGGAGGCCCCGGAAGCCCCACTCGTCGCCCCCGGGCCCGTGAATTTATCTATCGGCCCCTGCTTCACGGAGCCCCCGCCTCCCTTGTCCCTCGTCATGGTGATCTGCCACGAGCCTGCGGCGCCTCCCGGAGTCGGTGGACAGGGCGCCCACCCCAGGGACTCCTCTCAAGCGGCACACCGCCGACCAAGTCTCTGTTCGGCCCACGCCCACGGAGTAGCGCAATGAGCAGAGGATAAATGTGGAGACAGCTCCGTCCCCGGGCCAGCAGTCCGCCGGCGTGAGCCACGACACTCCAGTGATTGCACCCCGGGCTCTCGCAGCACCCACAAGTTCTTCGGGTGTACCCCCGGGTCCCTGTGGTCCCACCACTCCGTCCGGCCTTTATGTCGCCTCGTGGTCGTTGTAGGGCATCCCCGACGGAGCACCCCCTCTGCACGGCCGGGCTCCGCAGCGGCCCAGGGAACCCCCACGGCCGGGGCACCCCAAGTCCAAAGGCCGCTCTCGCCCCGGTCTCAAACTCCCAGAATCCGTTGTACAGCACTCGCGTGGACTGCCCCACCCCACCGCCGCGGCCCGACCTAGCCGCCGAGCCCCCAACACTCACAATATGGGGGGGGCCCTAGCAGGGTGGGCGCTCTTTTCTGCTGGCGCTGCTGCCCCACTGCGTCGATCCCTTGACCCGGAGGGGGCCCCCGCACCCGGAGCCGCCGAGGTCAGTCCGGCTCCCAGGCGCACTGTCTGATCCAAGACCACGATTCCCGTGGGCCGGGGCGTCCCCCCCACTCAGCACCTCACCGATGCACTAGCTGCCGCCATGCGTCATCCCAGGAGTCGATTCGCCCTCTGACGTTCACTGGGACCCCCGGGCCTCTCGCCGCACCAGCCGCCGCCCTGGGTCCTCCCTAGCCGCTGCGTACCTCGCTTCAGTTCCAGGGGCTGCCAACTCGAGGCCCCGGCTTGATCGTCACTCCGGTCGCCGCCTCAGCTCACTCAGCACCCCCCACCAGGTGCCAGTGACCAGGTGCCAGTGACGCTCCCTCCAGGACTTGACAAAGGTCCGAGGGAGCCAGGATAATCGATGGATCTATGTTGGGCTGGATGGAGCTCACTAGCACACGTCCGCCATGTCGGATTGCTAGGCCACGTCCCCCAAACCATATCATGTTTGATATCAAACATATTGGAGTCATACCCCTACACTGTAAAGATCCTCCAGGAGGCCCTCAGTGCAGAACATGGCTGCTGCCGACCAGAGACACGATTCTGTCCTCCTGCTGCTGAGTCAAGCTCGGGCAGGGGAAGGCAGAACGATAGGTATCCTGTCACAGGGATGTGTGACCCCCTCCCAGACAGGGTTTAGTGAATTTGGGCCGGGTGGGAGCGATTTCCAGTGCCACTCAGTCTGCTTGAAGGGTTCAAACCAGCTCAAGGAGCCGTTGGCGCCCCCTCTGGCGTGAAACTGGACAAATTACATGGGAGTATCCACACCTCTGTCCGACCCCTCCCCTAGGAGGGAACTCTGAATTGTCACAACCCCTTCCTTAGGGTACTTGAAGGCTTACCTGAGGGTGGGATTCGTCATGGGAGAAGATTCATTTCAAGACACCACTTCTTCGACCGTCTGTGCACTCTGGACTTCGCTGGACTTCGCTCTGGGCTTCAAGGCTGCAACTGGGAAGACTCCTGCTGCTCCTGATCTCATCGCCCTGCTCGTCTGCGGCAACGTCTGTACCTGTGCTCAATACAGGATTCTTCCAAAGCCTGTGGGCATCCAAGCCACCTGAAGGAATTTCCCTTGAAGTGAAGGAGTCACATCCCTGCATCTGAAGGCACCGCAACTAAGCTGACCGGTCTGCTGATCCTGGGCTCCCAAGGACTCCAAAAGGCTCAGGAACACAGGTGGTAGTTCTTCACATCCTTTAAGGCCCACCCTGTCCTCTCACCAAGTTTGAGGCCAGTATCCTTCGTCGGAGCCACAGCAATCGAACCCCTGTGCACTGCATCAACTTGCAATTGCAAAGGCTTGTTGGCTTCCTTCCATCAAGATCTTCAGGCTCCAAGTAGCCCCCACCTCAAGCAATACCTATTTTTATAAATACATTGTGTGGTCTTTTTTCACTTAAGCTATACAAAAAGATTATGTTCTGGTAAAACAAGCAGTTTTACACTCCTTCTGGACTAAGCCTGAAGGATGCTATCCACAGCTACTCTACAAAGATACTGTGGGTCTAATGTTCTGTATAAAGAAAACACTGACAAGACAGGCAAGTTGAAACCCCAAACAAATATTGGTAAGAAAAATATCAAAAAGGTTTAGTTCCCATCACCCACCAAAGGTGGCTTATCATCATCTGGGAACTCAGGACTGTACTGAGAGAACCAACCACTCTGATGGTTATGGTGGTTATCCAGTTGTCCCAGGCGTGAATACAAACGGTAGGGTGATGGTTGCAGTGCAAAAAGGTAAAATGAACAATAAAGACAAAAAGTGCTATTAAAAATGGCTACCAAGATGCTGTAAGTTTTATTCTGGCGCTATCTTGATGTCACTTTAAAATCAGTGTGTAGACAGCTTAACAAATAACTGTCAGATCGACGGTCTACATGTTTCGGCTTCTGGACATTAGAGTCCAAGCTCTCATCAGGACCATGTAACAGTTCCATAGGGACATACAGACCCAATCAGGTTGTATTGTACACCAACTTGGTTTATAACCTTTGTTTTTTCTATTTTATACACCTCTTTGCAGTAGTGACAATATGGTCCTGATGAGAGCTTGGACTCTAATGTCCAGAAGCCGAAACATGTAGACCGTCGATCTGACAGTTATTTGTTAAGCTGTCTACGCACTGATTTTAAAGTGACATCAAGATAGCGCCAGAATAAAACTTACAGCATCTTGGTAGCCATTTTTAATAGCACTTTTTCTCTTTATTATTCATTTTACCTTTTTGCACTGCAACCATCACCCTACCGTTTGTATTCACGCCTGGGACAACTGGATAACCACCATAACCATCAGAGTGGTTGGTTCTCTCAGTACAGTCCTGAGTTCCCAGATGATGATAAGCCACCTTTTTGTGGGTGATGGGAACTAAACCTTTTTGATATTTTTCTTACCAATATTTGTTTGGGGTTTCAACTTGCCTGTCTTGTCAGTGTTTTCTTTATACAGAACATTAGACCCACAGTATCTTTGTAGAGTATATGTTGATTAGGGGATTTATACTGTAGTTGGTCTTTAAACTTCTCCCTTGGACCCTCCCCCACCCTTTTCCTTTTTGTGAGAACTTTGTGTATTGAGTGCTATCCACAGCTACCACTTAGAGAGCTTTCTAGGGTTGTCTAAGACCACTAAAATCACAATAAGGGTTGTCTGTATTGGTGCAAGGTGCCCACTTACATAAGAGTACTCCATATACCAAGCCATCTTCTCACAGTAGTAGGATAATAATTCAAGAGAAAAATACCCTCTCTCTGTTTTTGGAAGCTGGGTATTGATCTTTTTATTTTGGGTGGATTTTAGTTTTGGCGTATTATGTATTGTATTTGTGATTTTATAAAAATACATTTTTGTCTTTGTTAAATTACAGTGCTGAAGATGTTCACAGAAGTAAACAAAACGCGTTGGCTGTGTAATTTTGCTGTATCACTTGGATCTATAGCTCTACTGTACAAGCACAATAAAGAAGATATGGAACCTTCCACATTTTGATTTGTACTCTTTCACATTATTAGTATTCACTATATGTATTTGCTTTCTGTATATAAAGAGATTCAGATTTCAATTTGCAAATTCATTCCAAGGTGTGCATACTGAAATACCTAAGCACATTTCACGATGCACAAATCATAATTTCGTACTATATGCAAACAAAATTCTCGACAGGTTTTATCTCTTTAAAACCTGCTGGAAAATAGAAGGAGGAAGGCGGTGTATACCTGTACGGTTATCTGTGTACCAGGGAGTTTGCACCTGAAACAGATTTGCACCTGAAACTGAATTAGCAGGGACTTGGGGCAAAAAGAAGCTAATCGAATTAAAGAAAATGTTTCAGTTTTTGTGGAAGGAAGGCTGTGGCAGCTTAACTTGAAACGTGCACGAGTAGCCTCTCTTTAGCCATTTAAAAATACTAATCTGGAAAATACCAAAATCTGCAATTACAGTAGTTTGAAAGTAGCTATTTTATTAACCCCTTCCCTGCTCATGACGGAGCCGCTCCGTCATGAGCCACGGTTGCCGTGTGCTCATGACGGAACGGTTCCGTCATGTTACGGCCGTTGGCGGCCGCTCCGCCTATGCGGTGCTGTTTCCCCGCCTGTGCGGGGGGACAACGCAAATGGGCGGAGTCATGACGGAACCGTTCCGTCATGAGCACAGCTCAACCGTGCCTCATGACGGAGCGGCTCTGTCATGAGCACAGCGCCACCGCGCTGCCCCCTCGCACCCCCCAGCACCGCGGCGGAATTCCCGCCACGATGAAAGGGTTAAAATACTGCTTTTGAAAACACTTGCTTAAAAAAAAGGTACTCTAGGGCTCTGTATGTTTAATTTACAGTCCATTAAGTTTCATCTCGGTTTCCTTTTTTCAATGCCAGTATGGGGAGAATAGCATTTAAACTAAAGAGGAAGTTTATTAAAACATGAAAGGTATCTGTATGAAAAAGACAGAATTATGATGTTGTAAATAAAATGAGTTAAACATTTTATTTGTGAATCTAAAAGTGAGATTTTTACACACTGGGTTGTAGGTTGACTGGGGTATGAGCCCTAATCAAGCAGCAACCACAATCCAAGTCATAGTAAGAGGCAGGCATATCCTACATTTACCTGCACTCACCCTTTAGCAGTTTGGCACAGAGCAGTCAGGTTTAACTTTAGTGGCAATGTGTAAAGTAGTTGTGCAACACTTCAAACAGTGAAACAGTAAAGTAGAGTGCACTACCTGTGCCCAGGGACTGTAAATTAAGTGCTACTTGTGGGCTTGACACACTGATTGTGCTACTCACACAAGTACTGCTTTAAACCTGTCTCTGGTCTGCCACTTAGACTAGGCATTTAAACTCCTTTGTCAAGGCATAAACTCCCCTTTTATTACACATAAGTCACCCTGAAGGTACGCCCTATGTAGCCCATAGGGCAGGGTGCTATGTAAGTAAAAGGTAGGACATGTACCTTTAAGTATTGCATGTCCTGGTAGTGAAAAAACACCCCCCACATTAGTTTTCCACTACTATGAGGCCTACTCATCCCATGGTTTAATATTGGGAATTTTCTATTACACTTTTAAGCTGTAATTCTTGATTGGAAAGGAGTAGCCATGCCATGTTTCATATCTTTTGAATGGTAATGATAAATTATTTTTACTGGTAATGATGGGTTTAACATTACTATAGTAATACACCTCTGTTAGAAAATGCATATTTCTCTGCTCTTAAAGCTCTGTGGTGGGTGCCCACTTGACTTTATGCATTCCCTCTAGACAGCCACACACAAAGAAAGGTTAGGTGTGTGAGTGCCCATCTGCATCCTGATGGCTTATCCTGGGCAGAATGGGAGAGAGGAGCTGACACTTACACCTGAGTAGGCAGTATCTTGTCCCCACACAAATAATTGATTACCCCCCTGTAGTGAGCCTGGAGCCAGAGCTAGAAAGGAATGATCTCTGTGCACTACAAAGACCCTTCTTTGAAGTAACCCCCACTTCAAAGGCACAACTGGGTATAAGAACTGGGTTTCTGACCCCACCAAATCAGACACTTCTGGACCTGTAAAGAACCTCTGTCAGAAGAATTGCTGTGCTGCTACTAGGACTCTCATTCTGCTGGATTGCTGCTCAGGAAAAAACGATTTTCTGCTGTGCTGCCCTGCTTGCTGCTACCCTCTGACCCTGCTAAGGAAGAGCTTGCCTCCTGTTTCCTGAGACTCAGAAATATCATGGTCTCACCAGCTGCTCCTGTGCCTGGTCCATTGGAAGTGGACCCAGCTGCTTGCTTCAGTCGAAACAACACATCTTCCTGTCTGCATTTAACAGAACTGACGCATAGACGCTGTTACGGGAGCAGAATCAGTGCATTACACTTAGAACTATCGCATCACTTTAAAGAACCAATGCATTGGAACCAACGCATCACCACCATTACAGTGTGGGAAGAGCAACACATCCCGTCGACTTTGTGGAAAAACCCTGCAAATCGTCTACAGAACAATGCCTCATCGCGTCAGTGCATTGTCTTCGAAACCGATGCATCACAACACTGACTGAAGAAAATTGACACATCACCTTGCCTGTGGCATCAGTACTGATGCATCACTCGGCTGCACCCTGCATCTTAATGTTGCAACCAGGATTAAGGTGCTGTGTTCAGTGGCCCTGCAGGCCTTCTGTATCCAGCCCGCGCTCTATCGTGTTCGACCTGAAGTCTTGACTTTGTCCCAGTCCAGCACAACCAGATAACCCCCATTGGAGATTATTGCTTCTGAGTGCTACAGACATTTTTATTCTTAAAAAATTCATATCTCAACTTCTAATTATTGGATTCTTGTCGTTTTATTTATAAAAAATCATATCTATTTTTCTTACCTGGTATGGAGTCTTTTTGTGGTGTTTTCATTTTGTTACTGTGTGTTGTATCGTACAAATACTTTATAAATTGCCTCTTAAATTTAGCATGACTGCTCTGCTCCAAGCTACCAGAGGGTGAGCATAGGTTAATTTAGAGTGTCTATCTGACTTACCCTGACTAGGATTGTGGTTCCTGCTTGGACAGGGTGCATAACTCTGCCAAACAGCAACCCAATTTCTAACAGATTGTTACACTCACTAAACTTTCCCACTGCACATTTCCCACTCTTTCCCTCCCTCCCTACAGTACCAGCTTCTCCTCTTTCCTGCTCAGCTTGCAGTTGCTAGAAGCTGGGGTATTTGTATTTTCTTAACCTGGCATCCCAGGGTATGTCCTCTTGTGTTCAGCCGTTTGATCATGGAGCGCTTTTGAGTGGCGATGCTCAACATTGGTGTAGAGAAGTGAGAGTTGGCACATAGGTGTAACTGCAGGTCATGGGTGGTAGTTCTCTGAGCCAAGCCCTTGAATGTGACACCTTCAATAATAACAGCAAGCACTGCACTGTATCTGATTCCTCACAGGCCTTTATTTGATATTTATTTGTTTATAAAGCGCCCGAATCACCCCCAAGGGGTATCTCCATGCTATGGAAATGCTGCAGCAGGCCAGAGAAGGGATACAGATTAAAACAGTACAGTTTTGAGGGGCCTTCTGAACTGTAGGTGATCTGGGCATTACCTCAGATGGATGGGGAGTTGGTTCCAATAGAAGGGGTCTAGGTGGAAGAGAGCTTTACCACCTAGATGCGTTTTTTTGCAACATGGAATAAGGAGTAGAGACTTAGTCCCTGAAAGTAGGGACCTGGATGGCAGATACTTAGTACATTTTTCTGCCAGGTAGCTTGGACTGTTTCAATTCAAGGATGTATGCACAATGCAACAGATCTTGAACCTGATTCGCTTACGCACTGGAAGCCAATGCAGTTGCTGTAGGAGAGGGAGGGAGGCAGTTTGAGGGGGGGCATTCAAGAGCAGGCGAGTCGTGGAGTTTTGGGCTACTTGTAATCTGTTAATTGATGATTCGTTAGCTGAAATCAGAAGGGCATTGCAGTAGTCCAGGCAGCTCAGCACTAATGCCTGGATAAGGGTTTCTAAGTGGTCATAGGGAGAAAGGGAAATACCCTACGAAGAAGGCTTAGCATGTGGAAGCATGAGCCGGCGGTAGTTGCAGCATGCTCCTTCATTATCAATTTGTGGTCCAGGCGTACGTCCAGGTTTTTGACCACAGTCTTTGGAGCCAGAATGGCGCCCAACTCCTCTGGCCACATCATAGAGGCATCTCCAAACAACATGATCTCAGTTTTCTGCGAATTAAACTGGAGGAAATAGTTCCTCATCCAGCTAGCGATTGCCATCATGCCATCCGAGAAGGTAGACTGAGCATTGGGACTTTGTTTGTCAAAGGAAAGGTCAGAGCTGAGTATCATCAGCATACGAGATTGGTACAAATACTAATTTCCTGTCAAAACCCACTAAGGGAGCAACATAAATGTTAAATAAGGTGGGACTGAGACAGGATCCCTGGGGTACTCCCTTAGTCAGTCTGAGTTCGATGAGAGATAAATCTCGACATCCATTGTAAGGCTATTCCGTGTATCCCAATTTCTTTGAGTCTCCTGAGCAGAATCTGGTGAGAGACCGTGTCGAAAGCAGCTGACAAATCGAGAAGTACTGCTTGACCGTTGTCCAGGGACTGTCTAATATTGTTGGTGACAGCAATCAAAGCTGACTCAGTGCTGTACCTGGGCCTAAAACCAGACTGAGATGGATCAAGGCAGCTTGAGGCTTCAACGTAGTCAGACAGGAGTTTGTTGATATGTTTTTCTAATATCTTGCGCAGGAGAGGTAACAGAGAAATTGGGCGATAGTTGGATAAGTCTTCCATGGGGGCCTTAAGGTTCTTATGGATGGGGATTTTTTGTGCCGCCTTCCATTTAGAGGGAAGTTGGACTGCTCTCCTCAAGAGATTGAGGATCGAGCAAATTGGGGTGGATAGCTGTTTGGAGAGCAGTGATGTGGTCTTAGCCAGAATATTATCCAATGGGAAGCCTGATTTTACTGTGTTCAAAATGACTCTACATCACCGGGAGTAAGCGTTGGAAAATTCTCTAACGTCTGAGCGTCAGGAGAAGCAGGAGAGTAGTATACTATAGGATCCTGCAGAGAGCTACTGACAGAGGTGATTTTGTCGTAGATCAACTACATTTTCTCTGTAAAGTGTGTTGCTATTTCATTGCAGAGCGCTTGGGAGGGAGCTGCTTCATTGTTGCATGCCTTTGGGTTAGTGAAGGATTTTAAGATTTGGTAGAGAACTTTGGAGGCGTTCCCTGCCAGATCAAGTTGCAGCGCAATATGGGCTCTGCAAATGTTTTTTAATATTTTTATGATATTGAGCCAGAACAGTCTTATATCTCTCTTTATCCTGTGCATTATTGGAATGGTGCCAGCATCATTCCAGCTTTTTGCAGACACGCTTTTCCGTCTTAAGGTTGGAGGAAAACCCCACTGTCTGGGGCACCTAGCCGATCTAGGGCATTATTTCAGAGGAGCCAGGAGATCAATGGCAGTGTGAACTGTAGAATTATAGCGAGCCAGGCATTCCTCCACATTATCTGATTCAAGGTTCCAGAGTGCTGGAATTATATCCTGCAAATGGTCAGGAGTGGTTTTATGCCACTGTCTGTGAAAGCTAAGGGGGATCATAGGGGAAATGTCATGTACCTTGGGACCCTTGTTTTGAAAATCTATTAATGTGTGATCAGTGTGAGAAAGTGCCATCTTTCTTGGATGGTATGCAACCACTTTTTGCTGAATTGCTGAATGTACTTTGACTGAGTGTGCCCTGGACTCCTGCCAATCAGGTGCCCAGAGCCTATGTTCCTTCCCTAAAACACACAAGACCCAAAATTGGCAAACCCTGGCCACATGTCAGCCCCTGGTAAATGGTACCCTAGGTACCCAGGGCCTTGTGACCAGGGAAAGCCTCTAAGGGCTGCAGCACTCATTGTGCCACCCTTAGAGGCCCTGTACCCTTACACACACACACTGCCTTTGCAGGCTGGGTGTCTGGGTGCAAGACAAAACAAAGTCGACATGGCACACATCCCTGTGTGCCATGCCCATCACCTACACTGTCATGGCATACATCAGCCACCCCTCTATCTGGGTGCCTTATGCCAATGGTGTGGGCAAAGGAGCAGGAGCCCTTTGCCCCTACAGTACCCAGGTCCATTCCTGAGCACTGTAAGTGCAGTGCTGCCATTTAAGAGTACATGGTGCTGAGAGCTCGTCAAACACGAACTCCACAGCACCATAATGGAAACACTGAAGACTGAGAAGTTTGGTATCAAACTTCTTAGCACATGAAGCCCACACTGATGCCAGTGTGGGATTTAATGTACCAAGCACCCCAGAGGGCATCTTAGAGATGCCCCCTTAAAGCTAACCTACAATCCACGTCTGCTCTGAGGCTGCCTAGGCTGCCACACAGCAGACATGTTGCTGGACCCCTGGGTGGGAGAGCCCCTGCTCTCCTGGGCCTGCAACAATGCACATCCTGGGTGAGTTGCTAAATCTCCTCCCCCAGGATGGGCAGGGGGAAGCTTCAAAGGCATGCCGCCTCTGTGAGCTTCCCCAGGCCACTGCAACCCCCCACTCTGGTGGGAAGCTTGGCCGTAAACCCCAAATAAGGACAGGGGATGTGCCAGCTTGCCAACCCCACCCCTCAGGTGGGGGACGCGAGGTGAAGCACATCTCCGGGCTCTCGCCATCTTGAAGATGGGAAGCCCTACCCTATCAGGACTAGGCTACTGCCCCCCTCCCACAGGAGAGAGGCAGGATAGGGGCTGTACCCACCCCAGGACAGGGACCCATTGGTCCCTGACCTTCACCTACCTGTAACACCCCTAAATCTAGTATTTAGGGGCACCCTGAACCTTCCTTCCCCAGTTTCCAGATTCCGAAATACAAAGAAGAGCAAGAAGAAAGAAGACCTGCCCTGCAGCTGCTAAGAAGAGGAAGACACCAACTGCCTTGGCCCCAGCCCTATCGGCCTGTCGACCCTCGAACCAGCTTCTGCTCCAACCCGGCATCTCTTGTGGCCAGCAACCTCACAAACCCCGGAGGACCTGGCTACCTTTTGGCTCTAAGCCCCTGGGACTCCCATGAGTAGAGGCTCTACTTAAAACCTACCTCTAATCCCTGGCAGCAGCCCGGAACCGCGAACCCAGCACACTCTGCACCAGCCAAGCCTGGCCAGTGCCAGAGTGAACAAAGACCACGAAGACGACCCCACGGCGACTGTGACCCCGAGTCCGGCACCCAAGGACCTCCCTCGACACTCCTGAAGAAGCCTGGAGCCTCAGAACAAGGTGCCCCCCCTACCGCGATCAACAGAGGGTAAGATTTCCCGACACCAAAAGGCACCCCTACACGCGGCGCCCCGCGGCCCCCTGTGCCCAATTGCGGGGTACCCACCTATCCTCCAACTACCCAACTTACCTCTCGAAGTGGTGGTGGCACCTGAAGAATCCTCGTCCCCGAGCTTGCAGTCTTTTTCTAAACCAGATATTTCCCATTGAAATCAATTGAGCGCCCGAAGGCTCAAAAGCACCCTGCACCCAGCCGCCCGAGTGGCCCTGCAGTGCAACCTCTACACCTACCTACTTCCCCACTTGCCCTGAGTAAGTGACCAGGAGCCCAGCTCCCACAGCCGCGTGGCTTGCTAGTCAGCAGCCACCAACCAAGGCCCCCCTATCCCTCATAGGATAACATTGGGCCTAACTCTCTCTGCACCCGGCCGCCCTAGAGTCGCTAAGGGTGAACCAACTGTACCTACCTGACCCTGGGGGACCCCTGAGTCTATGTCCAGAACCTCAACTCTGCCAGTTGAGTACTTACCTTTAAACCGATAACTCTTTTTTCTTCATAGGGTAACATTGTCTTGCTTTTTCCTAAAATTTCTTCTGTGTGTGGACTTTTCAAATCTTAAAATATTCACCAAAAATCAGCCGAGTAACGAAAACGAAAATACTCACCTGCTCTTATGTGAGCTCCCAGTGCTGGATCTTGGTGCCCAGCACTGACTCTGAAAAATACTTACAACTCTACTTACCAGTAACCCAATTTTCTCCCATAGGAAATCATTGACTGTTTTTCTGTGAAATTTCTTCTGTGTCAATTTCTGCAATCTTTAAATATACTTTAAAAATCATATAATATCTGAAAATGTAATTACTTACCTGTTTTGGATAATGGTCCCAGTACTGAGTCTAGGTACCCAGTACTGGATTACAAAAGTAACGAGAACATACTGTACCTGCAACTTGAATTTTCTTCCATAGGGAATCATTGACTGTTTTCTTTGAAATATTTTCTGTCAACTTTTAAAATAGCTAAATATTGTTTAAAAATCATCAAAGTAATTAAGTCGACTTTCATCACTTGATTCTAAGTACTGACCTAAGACTGAATCTAGGATCCAGTCCTGGAATTCCAAAAGTAATCCTAAAAGTAATCTGTTGAAAATAACTTGAAATTTCCATTGAGCTCAATGCATTGTTGTGTTTAAAATAGTTTTGCCTATTGCAACCAATTGTAACTGTTTACAAAAGTCAATTGCATATTGCAAAAGTATTTATATAAAGCATCTCATTCTGAGAAAGTATATTTTAATGCCAAGTGTTGGTTCTAAAATAAAACAAGCATACATTTTTTGTATATATAAACCATTGGCCTAGAGTTCAGTTATTGAGTGTGTGAAACCATTTGCTGACTGAGTGTGTACAACAAATGCTTTACACTGTCCTCTGATACTGCCTTACTGCTCGACCAAGCTACCACTTTAGAGAGTAAGGTTATATCGAACTTTAGCCTCTGTCAAACCCTTGGGGACTGTGGACTCTGTACACCCTGTACCTATTAAGGAACAGTATATACAGAGCCCCTTTCTCACAATCAGTCCATGTGAGTAGACAAGAAGCTCCGCAGAAAATGTTAGAAGAGTTAGTAAAAATAAGATCTAACGTGTTTCCAGCTGAGTGAGTAGGACCGTCGTTGATCTTACTTAGTTCAAGAGTGGCTAATCTGCCAGGAGCGTAGAGGCATCCTGATTTGCGGTGATTTCACTATGAACGTTAAAGTCTCCCAGGAGCAAGAAATGTTTTGTTGAAATGACATGGGAGGAAATTAATTCCATTAGTTGAAGTGAAAAGTCTAAGAGGGGACCTGGGGGCCGGTATACAAGGGCACTTTTCCAGCTGTGTTGGGGAAGCAGGTCAATTCTGAAGACTAGGATTTAAATTTTCTCATTGCCTAGTTGCTCACGTATGGACACTTAGATGGATTCCTTATGAATGATGGCTATACCCCCTCCACCTTGGATAGTCTGTCCAGCCTTTGGATGCGGTAGCCCTCCGGGAGTGCCACTGCTATGGCAGTGGTGGAGCTGGGTTTAATCCAGGTTTCGGTCAGGAATCCAATGTCAGGGAGCTTGGAAGTAAATAGTTCCCAGATTGCGACTGCATGTTTAGGCAAAGATCTAACATTGCTGAAAAAGCAATTCCAACCTTGGTTTCCTGAGGGGGTCTGGGGAAGGGAATCTACCTCTACACAGGGACTGTGCTGACTTTTGCCTAGGTCAGGTGTCGTACTACCAATGTAGTGCAATGCGATGTGATGCTGTTCCACCTCCAGGCTATGAAATTGACAGGACCTGCACGCGGAGGGCCCCTCCATAACTGGGAGAGCTCTAAGTGTAGCATTTGGATGATGAGTACATTTATTTGAACTACCTCGTCTAATATCGAGGAGTTCCTGGTTAGTGTAGGTATACCTCTGTCTGGTTCCTGATTCTGGTGTGAAACATGCAGGGGTCCTGGCTCCTGGTGACGGCTGGGCGCAGACGGTCGCAGATGAGTTTGCTTTAGCGTGCCTTCGCGCAAGCTGAATGCCCACTGCACGTGTCTGCTGCCCGTCGTGTCAGGCATGGGATTAAATGGAGGAGGCAAGCAGCTAGACTGCTAACCTCCGTTCCGCCCGGAAATGCAGGAAAACTGCTTCCGCCTTCGCGCAATCTCCCTCCACTCAAACGTGAAAACCCGCGGTGGACCAAGGAAAAATGTGGAGAGCAGTGCAAATGCAGCAAACAGTAGGTAGGTGTGTACTAAAAAGTCAATTCAGTTGCAAGAAGTGTGATTAAAGCATACCGGCTTGTTGTTTTCCTGAAGATGAACAATTAAAATAGGAATTAAGCAAAGTCTGTGACCAGACAAAAGAATTAAAACAAAGTCTGTAACCTTACTCAAGCGCGTCTGCTGCACTTCGTATCAGGCATGGGATTATTTTATCTTTCCACAAAATATACATTCTTTAGCATACATGTTTGACTGTTATGATGTTCTTCTGCTTAAGCGTTTACTCATGCACTTACTCATTGCCTCTCCTTTTTAAAACCTATACCGCTAGGGTCTGCTTGTCTCTTGAAACTGCTTGTGTTTTGAGCAACACCTGCCGCTGTATTGCCACACACCTATTTGCAATTGGCAGCTTTTTCAGCTGTGCTGTCTGTAACTCATACCATAACTCAGCATGCTTGATTTCAGGCTTACTGTAATTGAGTGGGGGTCAGATAAACTTATCGGGTCACACCAGTCAAAGGTTTTACCTTGGTACTTCGTGGCTTTTCTGTTTCTCAAAATTCTTCATCAGGGTGATGCATTGTGAAATAACAGGTTTTCTGGTTACTTAAATCACTACTCAACCCTGTTATATGACCTATTCACCTCAACTACCATAACTTACAACATCCTAGGGTTTGGCCCATAAAAACTCTACAACACCATTTTGCTTAAATTTCCACAGACCATCTAGGTTCTCTGATGGATCTTTTAATCGAGCTAATAGGGACTCAGGTAATCAGAGAAGAATGGCCATTTCTCCTGAAGACCTGGAATAGAGAAGTGCCTACCTAATATGCATAAACCTTATAACATAGTCAATAACTTGACAATGAGAATAACACACACGTATATGATTATAACAAGCAAATCTTCATCTAAACTTCAGTTTGAATGGTCAGAGCACAAAAATGCATTTTGAATCTTTAATTTCGATTATCGTTTGGTACAGGTAAAATCACAATACATTACAGTTAAGAGTCAAATACATTTCAATTCAAATACCTGGTGAGAATGAGAGAGAGAGAGAGAATATTAGCACAATGTCAGAATAAAGCTATGAATCATACAGACAAATCGGTTGCAGATTGCCAGGAATACGGAGACTCAAGGTGAGCCCAAAGAGTCACCAGCGTTACAACAAACAAATGATGGACGGAATGCTGACAATGCAGACATTCTCCCCCAGTCAAGAGATCTGGGTTAAATCCATCGTTCTTTTGCCCACTACGCCACCCCAGTTTAGACATGGCCATATGCAAATCAGTCTTGACCCTGTGCCTCATGGGAACAGTCCAGCCCGAACTGCCAAGCCATGTCTTCCCTGGGGGAGAATGTCTGCATTGTCAGCATTCCGTCCATCATCTGTTTGTTGTAACGCTTTTCGCCATAAGTGGGATGGGTATTCCCAGACGTGGGACTCGTGCTCACTACGCCACTGGAGTCAAGCTATCCTGGCTGATGACGGCTGATAGCCAGAAACCGGTCCTAGGATGCTTGATTCCGGTCCAGGGAAGACATGGCTTGGCGAGTCGCAATTAAGGAATACCTCCCCATTCATTCCTATGGGCCAAGAGGCTCATAGGAATCAATGGGAAGACATTCTCAATTTGCGATTCTCAATTAGAGAATCGCAAATTGAGAATGCAATTTCAAGGGTGCAAGGGTGTCAAGACGACACCCCGTTGCACCTCTGAAATCGATCTGTGCACAAATGTTGCGCACACAAATGTCCAGAGTACATGTGTGTGTAACGTACGACTTTGAAAAATGCACTTTAGTGCATTTTTCAAAGTTTCCGCTATTTACCATGTGGTATGATTCCACAGTAAATAGCGGGCTCAAATAGCGAAATCACTATTTTTAAAGGCATCTTGCACTGCAGTTAAGGAATCGCAATTTGCGATTCCTTAAATGCAATCGCGATTTAAGAAATCACAAAAGTTTGCGATTTCTTAAATTGCGAGTGGCAAGTTGTTTCATGCATCGCAAAAGCTATTTTTGCGATCGCAAACGGCCGATTTTTGCGATTCGCTCCGTTTGCGAGCGCAAAAAGCTTTGATGCATGTGCCTGAAAGTCGACAGAGTTTTGTTCTAGCAGAGGGAGAGTGTCTTTTATTCAAAACTAGAGAAAATAAACTTTAATAAAAGTTCTTATAACTGGTTGTGAAGTCATGTCAGCACATTCTAGTCTTATGCGAAGGAAAATAGATGAAAAGGCATGTTAAGGCCCGCACAAAAAAACCTACTAAAACATTATGGTTTACCGAATAGGTGCTAACCTTTCAAATGTTTAATTGAATATAGATGAAGCTGTATCATTAGTGATTAATTTTCTTCTTAAAAATTAATAGTCAAACACCAGTGAGTCAGTCAAAGATCTTTATTCGGCTAAATTAGCCATAAAAGAGTAGTAAAAAACATTTGAATTACATAAATATACATAGCAAAATTAATCTTTGACAAAATCAAAACACAGGAATCATTTTTTTACAATGTTACGAAGCCAAACTGCAGAGGAAGTAAACCTACAAATCATTAAACAAATGAATTCATCGTTTAGGAGAAGTAAATGGCGTAGCGTAGGTTGGCACTTTCTTATATTTAAAATTCTTAATAATGGTTTTAAAAAGGTACGTCTCGGGCTGGAATGAAATTTGCAAAAAAACATGAAATGTAAAGTGCTCTGTGCAGAAAGTGAATCACATGGACACATTTCTAGCTTAGTATCACAGTATACATCACATGGATACGACACCAGGAGATGAGCAATACCCATCCTGAATCTAATCAGGTAAAACATCTTGGCCTGATTAAAATAGAAGGAGAGCTACGGTTCAATTTTTGGGGAGCTAACTAATAGTGAGTGCTCTACAACCCTTTTTTTTGCCTTCTCTTTGCTAACTCTTACTTGCTTGATCCTGGGCTCCCAAGGACTCCAAAAGGCTCAGGAACACAGGTGGTAGTTCTTCACATCCTTTAAGGCCCACCCTGTCCTCTCACCAAGTTTGAGGCCAGTATCCTTCGTCGGAGCCACAGGAACCGAACCCCTGTGCACTGCATCAACTTGCAATTGCAAAGACTTGTTGGCTTCCTTCCATCAAGATCTTCAGGCTCCAAGTAGCCCCCACCTCAAGCATCTACTGGGACCAGGATCTTCACCATGGGCCTGGATCTTTGGTGAGCTGCTCGAGGTCCCCTCGCGACTCCAGTCCCTCCAGCCTGTGAGTCCTCTTGAGGGTCATCTTTGAATTCTGTGGGCTCCCCTGATTGCTCGGGCCTGCCCTGACTACCCTGCTTGTGGTGAGTCACCTGGACCTTGTGGGTCCCGACACGACACCATCTTCACTTTCCACGTTTGTAGTTGCCAAGGGTTGTTGGTGCTCCCGATGGACACAAACCCCTCAACTCTTGACATCCAACGTGGGACAGCTCCTGAATGGCTCCTGATCTTCCACAGCGTTACCTGATCCTCACAGGTGCAGCTTCAAGGTCACCATCATCTCTCCTACAACACTCGACATATGTGGGCATTCGTCTTCCATGGCTCCTGGTCACTCCTGAGTGGCAGATACTCTGTCTCCTCTGATTGCAGGTACTTCTCAACTTGAATCCACCTTTGGGTGTCACTGGACCGTTTCACCTTCTCCAACAGCGGTCTCTTCCCGAAGTCATTGAGTTCGACAGCGCTTTCTGACGCCCCTTTACACCTATGCACCCGGCTTCCTTGGTGTAGGTATCCTGGTTCCTAGGATTTCCATGGGTGGGGTGGCTCTCCAACCTTCTGTCCTCCACAGGGTTTCTTCAGGGTCCACTGGGCAGGGTCCTTCTTCTTTAAAATTGCAACCGCGACTTACCCATTGACATGTATTGAGCCGTAGTCATGTTCCCACTCTGCACACGGCCTAGTTGGGGTTCCTGGTTCCTTGGGTCCCTGGCACTTCTAAGTCTTCTGGGTAGAGTCTTGACTCGAGTCATGTTTCGCATACCACTCTTTTAGTATATGGTTTGGTCTCCCCCTGGTGACCACTGTGTATTCATGCTACTTACCCATTTCTATTGAAAAGTATTGTGTGCATTGTGTATATCTCTGGCTAGGGGATATCTGTATGTGTTAGTGAGTGTCTTATAATAAATACCTATTTTATAAATACATTGTGTGGTCTTTTTTCACTTAAGCTATACAAAAAGATTATGTTCTGGTAAAACACGCAGTTTTACACTCCTTCTGGACTAAGCCTGAAGGCTGCTATCCACAGCTACCAATTAGAGAGCTTTCTAGGGTTGTCTAAGACCACTAAAATCACAATAAGGGTTGTCTGTATTGGTGCAAGATGCCCACTTACATAAGTGTACTCCATATACCAAGCCATCTTCTCACAGTAGTAGGATAATAATTTGAGAGAAAAATACCCTCTCTCTGTTTTTGGAAGCTGGGCATTGATCTTTTTATTTTGGGTGGATTTTAGTTTTGGCGTATTATGTATTGTATTTGTGATTTTATAAAAATACATTTTTGTCTTTGTTAAATTACAGTGCTGAAGATGTTCACAGAGGTAAAAAAAACGCGTTGGCTGTGTTATTTTGCTGTATCACTTGGATCTATAGCTCTACTGTACAAGCACAATAAAGAAGATATGGAACCTTCCACATTTTGATTTGGACTCTTTCACATTATTAGTATTCACTATATGTATTTGCTTTATGTATATAAAGAGATTCAGATTTCAATTTGCAAATTCATTCCAAGGTGTGCATACTGAAATACCTAAGCACATTTCACGATGCACAAATCATAATTTCGTACTATATGCAAACAAAATTCTCGACAGGTTTTATCTCTTTAAAACCTGCTGGAAAATAGAAGGAGGAAGGCGGTGTATACCTGTACGGTTATCTGTGTACCAGGGAGTTTGCACCTGAAACAGATTTGCACCTGAAACTGAATTAGCAGGGACTTGGGGCAAAAAGAAGCTAATCGAATTAAAGAAAATGTTTCAGTTTTTGTGGAAGGAAGGCTGTGGCAGCTTAACTTGAAACGTGCACGAGTAGCCTCTCTTTAGCCATTTAAAAATACTAATCTGGAAAATACCCAAATCTGCAATTACAGTAGTTTGAAAGTAGCTATTTTATTAAAACACTGCTTTTAGAAAACACTTGCTTAAAAAAAAGGTACTCTAGGGCTCTGTATGTTTAATTTACAGTCCATTAAGTTTCATCTCGGTTTCCTTTTTTCAATGCCAGTATGGGGAGAATAGCATTTAAACTAAAGAGGAAGTTTATTAAAACATGAAAGGTATGTGTATGAAAAAGACAGAATTATGATGTTGTAAATAAAATGAGTTAAACATTTGATTTGTTAAACTAAAAGTGAGATTTTTACACACTGGGTTGTAGGTTGACTGGGGTATGAGCCCTAATCAAGCAGCAACCACAATCCAAGTCATAGTAAGAGGCAGGCATATCCTACATTTACCTGCACTCACCCTTTAGCAGCTTGGCACAGAGCAGTCAGGTTTAACTTTAGTGGCAATGTGTAAAGTAGTTGTGCAACACTTCAAGCAGTGAAACAGTAAAGTAGAGTGCACTACCTGTGCCCAGGGACTGTAAATTAAATGCTACTAGTGGGCTTGATACACTGATTGTGCTACTCACACAAGTACTGCTTTAACCCTGTCTCTAGTCTGCCACTTAGACTAGGCATTTAAAATCCTTTGTCAAGGCATAAACTCCCCTTGTATTACACATAAGTCACCCTGAAGGTACGCCCTAGGTAGCCCATAGGGCAGGGTGCTATGTAAGTAAAAGGTAGGACATGTACCTTTAAGTATTGCATGTCATGGTAGCGAAAAACACCCCCCACATTAGTTTTCCACTACTATGAGGCCTACTCATCCCATGGTTTAATATTGGGAATTTTCTATTACACTTTTAAGCTGTAATTCTTGATTGGAAAGGAGTAGCCATGCCATGTTTCATATCTTTTGAATGGTAATGATACATTATTTTTACTGGTAATGATGGGTTTAACATTACTATAGTAATACACCTCTGTTAGAAAATGCATATTTCTCTCCTCTTAAAGCTCTGTGGTGGGTGCCTGCTTGACTTTATGCATTCCCTCTAGACAGCCACACACAAAGAAAGGTTAGGTGTGTGAGTGCCCATCTGCATCCTGATGGCTTATCCTGGGCAGAATGGGAGAGAGGAGCTGACACTTACACCTGAGTAGGCAGTATCTTGTCCCCACACAAATAATTGATTACCCCCCTGTAGTGAGTCTGGAGCCAGAGCTAGAAAGGAATGATCTCTGTGCACTACAAAGACCCTTCTTTGAAGTAACCCCCACTTCAAAGGCACAACTGGGTATAAGAACTGGGTGTCTGACCCCACCAAATCAGACACTTCTGGACCTGTAAAGAACCTCTGTCAGAAGAATTGCTGTGCTGCTACTAGGACTGTCATTCTGCTGGATTGCTGCTCAGGAAAAAACGATTTTCTGCTGTGCTGCCCTGCTTGCTGCTACCCTCTGACCCTGCTAAGGAAGAGCTTGCCTCCTGTTTCCTGAGACTCAGAAATATCATGGTCTCACCAGCTGCTCCTGTGCCTGGTCCATTGGAAGTGGACCCAGCTGCTTGCTTCAGTCGAAACAACGCATCTTTCTGTCTGCATGTAACAGAACTGACGCATAGACGCTGTTACGGGAGCAGAATCAGTGCATTACACTTAGAACTATCGCATCACTTTAAAGAACCAATGCATTGGAACCAACGCATCACCACCATTACAGTGTGGGAAGAGCAACACATCCCGTTGACTTTGTGGAAAAACCCTGTAAATCGTCTACAGAACAATGCCTCATCGCGTCAGTGCATTGTCTTCGAAACCGATGCATCACAACACTGACTGAAGAAAATCGACACATCACCTTGCCTGTGACATCAGTATTGATGCATCACTCGGCTGCACCCTGCATCTTAATGTTGCAACCAGGATTAAGGTGCTGTGTTCAGTGGCCCTGCAGGCCTTCTGTATCCAGCCCGCGCTCTATCGTGTTCGACCTGAAGTCTTGACTTTGTCCCAGTCCAGCACAACCAGATAACCCCCATTGGAGCTTATTGCTTCTGAGTGCTACAGACATTTTTATTCTTAAAAAATTCATATCTCAACTACTAATTATTGGATTCTTGTCGTTTTATTTATAAAAAATCATATCTATTTTTCTTACCTGGTATGGAGTGTTTTTTGTGGTGTTTTCATTTCGTTACTGTGTGTTGTATCGTACAAATACTTTATAAATTGCCTCTTAAATTTAGCATGACTGCTCTGCTCCAAGCTACCAGAGGGTGAGCATAGGTTAATTTAGAGTGTCTATCTGACTTACCCTGACTAGGATTGTGGTTCCTGCTTGGACAGGGTGCATAACTCTGCCAAACAGCAACCCAATTTCTAACAGATTGTTACACTCACTAAACTTTCCATCTGCACATTTCCCACTCTTTCCCTCCCTCCCTACAGTACCAGCTTCTCCTCTTTCCTGCTCAGCTTGCAGTTGCTAGAAGCTGGGGTATTTGTATTTTTTTAACCTGGCATCCCAGGGTCTGTCCTCTTGTGTTCAGCCGTTTGATCATGGAGCGCTTTTGAGTAGCGATGCTCAACATCGGTGTAGAGAAGTGAGAGTTGGCACATAGGTGTAACTGCAGGTCATGGGTGGTAGTTCTCTGAGCCAAGCCCTTGAATGTGACACCTTCAATAATAACAGCAAGCACTGCACTGTATCTGATTCCTCACAGGCCTTTATTTGATATCTATTTGTTTATATAGCACCCGAATCACCCCCAAGGGGTATCTCCATGCTATGGAAATGCTGCAGCAGGCCAGAGATGGGATACAGATTAAAACAGTACAGTTTTGAGGGGCCTTCTGAACTGTAGGTGATCTGGGCATTACCGCAGATGGATGGGGAGTTGGTTCCAATAGAAGGGGGCTAGGTGGAAGAGAGCTTTACCACCTAGATGCGTTTTTTTGCAACATGGAATAAGGAGTAGAGACTTAGTCCCTGAAAGTAGGGACCTGGATGGCAGATATTTAGTACATTTTTCTGCCAGGTATCTTGGACTGTTGCAATTCAAGGATGTATGCACAATGCAACAGATCTTGAACCTGATTCGCTCACGCACTGGAAGCCAATGCAGTTGCTGTAGGAGAGGGAGGGAGGCAGTTCGAGGGGGAGCATTCAAGAGCAGGCGAGTCGTGGAGTTTTGGGCTACTTGTAATCTGTTCTGTGATGATTCGTTAGCTGAAATCAGAAGGGCATTGCAGTAGTCCAGGCAGCTCAGCACTAATGCCTGGATAAGGGTTTCCTCAGTGGTCATAGGGAGAAAGGGAAATACCCTACGAAGAAGGCTTAGCATGTGGAAGCATGAGCCGGCGGTAGTTGCAGCATGCTCCTTCATTATCAATTTGTGGTCCAAGCGTACGTCCAGGTTTTTGACCACAGTCTTGGGAGCCAGAATGGCGCCCAACTCCTCTGGCCACATCATAGAGGCATCTTTAAACAACATGATCTCAGTTTTCCTCGAATTAAACTGGAGGAAATAGTTCCTCATCCAGCTAGCGATTGCCATCATGCCATCCGAGAAGGTAGACTGAGCATTGGGACATTGTTTGTCAAAGGAAAGGTCGGAGCTGAGTATCATCAGCATACGAGATTGGTACAAATACTAATTTCCTGTCAAAACCCACTAAGGGAGCAACATAAATGTTAAATAAGGTGGGACTGAGACAGGATCCCTGGGGTACTCCCTTAGTCAGTCCCATGGTCTTTGAACAGAAAGGGCGTAGGTTGATAGTCTGAGTTCGATGAGAGATAAATCTCGACATCCATTCTAAGGCTATTCCGTGTATCCCAATTTCTTTGAGTCTCCTGAGCAGAATCTGGTGAGAGACCGTGTCGAAAGCAGCTGACAAATCGAGAAGTACTGCTTGTCCGTTGTCCAGGGACTGTCTAAAATTGTTGGTGACAGCAATCAAAGCTGACTCAGTGCTGTACCTGGGCCTAAAACCAGACTGAGATGGATCAAGGCAGCTTGAGGCTTCAACGTAGTCAGACAGGAGTTTGTTGATATGTTTTTCTAATATCTTGCGCAGGAGAGGTAACAGAGAAATTGGGCGATAGTTGGATAAGTCTTCCATGGGGGCCTTAAGGTTCTTATGGATGGGGATTTTTTGTGCCGCCTTCCAAATAGAGGGAAGTTGGACTGCTCTCCTAAAGAGATTGAGGATCGAGCAAATTGGGGTGGATAGCTGTTTGGAGAGCAGTGATGTGGTCTTAGCCAGAATATTATCCAATGGGGAGCCTGATTTTACTGTATTCAAAATAACTCTACATCACCGGGAGTAAGCGTTGGAAAATTCTCTAACGTCTGAACGTTAGGAGAAGCAGGAGAGTAGTATGCTATAGGATCCTGCAGAGAGCTACCGACAGAGGTGATTTTGTCGTAGATCAACTAATTTTCTCTGTAAAGTGTGTTGCTATTTCATCGCAGAGCGCTTGGGAGGGAGCTGCTTCATTGTTGCATGCCTTTGGGTTAGTGAAGGATTTTAAGATATGGTAGAGAACTTTGGAGGCGTTCCCTGCCAGATCAAGTTGCAGCGCAATATGGGCTCTGCAAGTGTTTTTTTAATATTTTTATGATATTGAGCCAAAACAGTCTTATATCTCTCTTTATCCTGTGCATTATTGGAATGGTGCCAGCATCATTCCAGCTTTATGCAGACACGCTTTTCCGTCTTAAGGTTGGAGGAAAACCCCACTGTCTGGGGCACCTAGCCGAACTAGAGCATTGTTTCAGAGGAGCCAGGTGATCAATGGCAGTTTGAACTGTAGAATTATAGCGAGCCAGGCATTCCTCCACATTATCTGATTCAAGGTTCCAGAGTGCTGGAATTATATCCTGCAAATGGTCAGGAGTGATTTTATGCCACTGTCTGTGAAAGCTAAGGGGGATCATAGGGGAAATGTCATGTACCCTGGGACCCTTGATTTGAAAATCTATTAATGTGTGATCAGTGTGAGAAAGTGCCATCTTTTTTGGATGGTATGCCACCACTTTTTGCTGAATTGCTGAATGTACTTTGACTGAGTGTGCCCTGGACTCCTGCCAATCAGGTGCCCAGGGCCTATGTTCCTTCCCTAAAACACACAAAACTCAAAATTGGCAAACCCTGGCCACATGTCAGCCCCTGGTAAATGGTACCCTAGGTACCCAGGGCCTTGTGACCAGGGAAGGCCTCTAAGGGCTGCAGCACTCATTGTGCCACCCTTAGAGGCCCTGTACCCTTACACACACACACTGCCTTTGCAGGCTGGGTGTCTGGGTGCAAGACAAAACAAAGTCGACATGGCACACATCCCTGTGTGCCATGCCCATCACCTACACTGCCATGGCATACATCAGCCACCCCTCTAGCTGGGTGCCTTATGCCAATGGTGTGGGCACAGGAGCAGGAGTCCTGTGCCCCTACAGTACCCAGGTCCATTCCTGAGCACTGTAAGTGCAGTGCTGCCATTTAAGAGTACATGGTGCTGACAGCTCGTCAAACACGAACTCCGCAGCACCATAATGGCAACACTGAAGACTGAGAAGTTTGGTATCAAACTTCTCAGCACATTAAGCCCACACTGATGCCAGTGTGGGATTTAATGTACCAAGCACCCCAGAGGGCATCTCAGAGATGCCCCCTTAAACCTAACCTAAAATCCACGTCTGCTCTGAGGGTGCCTAGGCTGCCACACAGCAGACATGTTGCTGGACCCCTGGGTGGGAGAGCCCCTGCTCTCCTGGGCCTGCAACAATGCACATCCTGGGTGAGGTGCTAAATCTCCTCCCCCAGGATGGGCAGGGGGAAGCTTCAAAGGCATGCCGCCTCTGTGAGCTTCCCCAGGCCACTGCACCCCCCACTCTGGTGGGAAGCTTGGCCGGAAACCCCAAATAAGGACAGGGGATGTGCCAGCCTGCCAACCCCACCCCTCAGGTGGGGGACGCGAGGTGAAGCACATCTCCGGGCTCTCGCCATCTTGAAGATGGGAAGCCCTACTCTATCAGGACTAAGCTACTGCCCCCCTCCCACAGGAGAGAGGCAGGCCAGGGGGTGTACCCACCCCAGGACAGGGACCCATTGGTCCCTGCCCTTCACCTACCTGTAACACCCCTAAATCTAGTATTTAGGGGCACCCTGAGCCTTCCTTCCCCAGTTTCCAGATTCCGAAATACAAAGAAGAGCAAGAAGAAAGAAGACCTGCCCTGCAGCTGCTAAGAAGAGGAAGACACCAACTGCCTTGGCCCCAGCCCTACCGGCCTGTCGACCCTCGAACCTGCTCCTGCTCCAACCCGGCATCTCTTGTGGCCAGCAACCTCACAAACCCCGGAGGACCTGGCTACCTTTTAGCTCTAAGCCCCTGGGACTCCCATGAGTAGAGGCTCTACTTAAAACCTACCTCTAATCCCTGGCAGCAGCCCGGAACCGCGAACCCAGCACACTCTGCACCATCCAAATCTGGCCAGTGCCGGAGTGAACAAAGACCACGAGGATGACCCCACGGCGACTGTGACCCCGAGTCCGGCACCCAAGGACCTTCCTCGACACTCCTGAAGAAGCCTGGAGCCTCAGAACAAGGTGCCCCCCCTACCGCGATCAACAGAGGGTAAGATTTCCCGACACCAAAAGGCACCCCTACACGCGGCGCCCGCGGCCCCCGGTGCCCAATCCCGGGGTACCTACCTATCCTCCAACTACCCAACTTACCTCTCGAAGTGGTGGTGGCACCTGAAGAATCCTCATCCCCGAGCTTGCAGTCTTTTTCTAAACCAGAGATTTCCCATTGAAATCAATTGAGCGCCCGAAGGCTCAAAAGCACCCTGCACCCAGCCGCCCGAGTGGCCCTGGCAGTGCTACCTCTACACCTACCTACTTCCCCACTTGCCCTGAGTAAGTGACCAGGAGCCCAGCTCCCACAGCCGCGTGGCTTGCTAGTCAGCAGCCACCAACCAAGGCCCCCCTATCCCTCATAGGATAACATTGGGCCTAACTCTCTCTGCACCAGGCCGTCCTAGAGTCGCTGAGGGTGAACCGACTGTACCAACCTGACCCTGGGGGACCCCTGAGTCTATGTCCAGAACCTCAACTCTGCCAGTCGAGTACTTACCTTTAAACCGATAACTCGATTTTATTCATATGGTAAGATTGTCTGGCTTTTTCCTAAAATTTCTTCTAAGTGTGGACTTTTCAAATCTTAAAATATTCACCAAAAATCAGCCGAGTAACGAAAACGAAAATACTCACCTGCTCTTAGGTGAGCTCCCAGTGCTGGATCTTGGTGCCCAGCACTGACTCTGAAAAATACTTACAACTATACTTACCAGTAACCCAATTTTCTACCATAGGAAATCATTGACTGTTTTTCTGTGAAATTTCTTCTGTGTCAATTTCTGCAATATTATATCAGATCACAATCCGGTAGTCTTGGAGTTCGAATTCTCGGGCTTAATGGTCAGGTCTAAAAAATGGACATTTGATAGAAAGCTCCTGCTTAGTGAGGATTATTGTATTTGGATGGCAAAATGGATCCCCGAATTTGTACAGACGAATATAGGGTCGGCAAGGATAGATATTGTATGGGATGCGCTGAAGGCAGGGATAAGAGGGGAGACTTTAAGATTTGCTGCAAGGAAGCGCAAGATAGAGCGCCTAAAGGTTCTAGACGACTTAGGGACTCTTTCTCGGCTGGAGCAAAAATTGGTGCAAGAGATAAAGACCGGTGGGGGGGTAAAGGAGGTTCAAGCAGAGGTGGCAGCCTGTCGGGCGAAAATCTATCAGGGCTATGCAGATGTGGCGGCTGCTAGCTATCAAATACATAGGAGAGAGTTTTATGAGTACGGGGAAAAGGTGGGTAAGGTGCTTGCCAATAGGTTACGTCAAAGGGAGGATTGATAAGATTAAGGATCTTGAGGGAAATATGGTGGAGACTCCTTCCCTGGTCCAGGACGCTTTTAAAAAATACTATGAAAAATTATATACATCCGAATCAGTCGCAAGTGCTGAGAGGTACTTAGCAGGACTGGCCTGTGTGGGGGTAAAGGAACAGGATAAAAGGGCCTTAACGGAGGAGCTGTCTGCAGGAGAGATTGAAAAGGCAATGAGGTCATTGGCAGTAGGGAAGGCTATGGGATCAGATTGGAACCCCCTGGAGTTTTATGTAAAATTTAAGAGGGAACTAGAGAGGATAATGACTTTAGTCTTTCAATCAGCATTTGTTGGGATTCCTCCGGCCTCCTGGTCGGAAACTATAATAGTAGTTTTTTAAAAAAAAAAAAGGATCCTCAGGAGCTCTCCTCGTATAGACCGATCTCGTTAATCAATGCCGATAATAAGATCTATTCGAAGTGTTTGGCAACGAGATTGTGAGACGTGATTAGCCCCCTTGTTTCATTACAACAACATGGGTTTATAGCTGGGAGGGGGACCACGGATCATGTTAGGCGACTTATTACGATATTTGACTGGGCTCAGGCAACAAATGCCTCCGTGGGGGTGGCCCTGTTGGATGCTGAAAAAGCATTCGACAGGGTCTCTTGGGAGTTTCTATGGGCCATAATGAGATGGAAGTCGTTTCCTAGTAGATATATAAGAGCAATACAGTCAATGTATTTAACCCCGAGAGCAAGGGTTCGATTAGGAGGGGAGGAGACACAGACTTTTTCGATCAGTAGAGGAACTCGTCAGGGTTGCCCCTGTTCACCGCTCCTGTTTGCTCTGTTTATTGATCCTCTCATTGCAAGGCTAGAGTCGGACCCGGTTATTTTACCAGTAATTTCAGGCCTATATTCAGTAAAAGTTCTAGCATATGCTGACGATCTTGCGGTATTGTCATCAGATATGAGCAGTGCTATGTCTAGGATTGAGACTATCACTGGAGATTTCGGAATAGTATCCGGTTATAAACTAAACTTGGGGAAGACTCAAGTACTACATTCAGAAGCTGGGTATCCAGTGGACTTAGGGGTGGGTGTGGCCACAGAAGCTATGTATTTGGGTGTAATTGTTTCATCTCAAATTCAAAACATTCCGGGTATTAATGTAGAGTCGATACTTGCTTCCTCAGATAAAATCTTGGAGAGAATTAATCGGCTGCATCTCTCCTTATATGGAAGGGCTAATGTTTTGAAAATGTCCATCTTTCCTAAATTGTTGTATTTGTTTAGGGCTATCCCTATCCTTTTTCCAAAAGAGTTATTTGACAGAATAGAACGGATGTGTTCACGATTTCTTTGGGGATACCACCGCTCTAGAAGGGCAATTAAATGGCTTTACTTGCCATGGGAACGTGGAGGTCTGGCTATCCCACATTTTTATTTGTATTATTCAGTCACACTGTTTCAATTAATGGGTGTCTTGATTTGGGGTAGGATGACGGTGTTGGACTCTGCTTTCTCCCCATCTATTTATGAGTGGTGTTTGGGAAATTCAGCACAAGGGTTACTTTTAAAAGTATTAGAGCCAAGCTACTACAAAAAGACTAGGTTTAAAATCATTCAGGCGGCCTATGTAGTTTGGAAGAGATTTTGCAAACTGTTTTCTATTCCTTGTATTACATGGTATACACCGTTAGATTTGTCAGTTTTATCCTATGTGGTGTTTCAGGACTCTGTTATGCGTAGGTGGTCGCACCTGGGTATTAGGTTAGTTGGTGATCTGCTAGAGCAGGGCGGGATTGTATCTTTTTCAACCCTACAAAGCAGATTCGGGGTCGGAAAGGCGGATTTCTTTAAGTATCTGCAACTAAGAAGTGCTTTACAGGCCGCAATTGTGGGGGGAAAATGCTACCCATTACAAATCCATGTCTTGGATTTAATAAAAGGTAAATGCAAAATAGGGCAATTATATGCAGAGCTTATGTTAATACAAACTGACGACTTAGGAAGACAGGAGGCAATATGGGAGGAGAAATTGTCGATGGTTAATTTGGACTTACAATTAGTAATGCGAACGGCTAGCTCTATCTTGCTTTCTGGTAGTCTCAGAAGTCAATCATATATGGCCACGTTTAATTTATATTATACGCCAGGAAGAATAGCAAAATGGAAGGCTGGTAAGGGTACTAATTGTTCAAGGTGTGGACTCTACGCTGCAGACTCATTACATATGTTTTACTCCTTTCCTGCCTTACAGCCACTCTTGTTGGATATTGAACGGTTTTTGTCACAATCTCTGGGAATACCAATATCTATCACAGCCTCTCTGGTTTTGTTTGGAATAGAATTCAGTACAGATATGGGGAGGCAGACGATATCGGATAGAGGATTTAAATTTATTTGGATGTCAGTTTTGCGGTCTTGCATAACATCCCAGTGGCTGGATTCTGAATCACCAGTCTTCACAAGCTGGAGAGCAAAACTTATTGCTATATATAACATGGAATGGGCATTATATAAATTGAAAGGGATCGCAAAGAAAAAGCTGGGGGTGGCTATTTGGGAACCGATCAGAACTTGGATACAGCAATGATATGATACGATATGATGTATTTAATAACGCTTTTTGTGGTATGATTATACTGTTTTTTATTCTGTGTCTATATATGGGTTATGTTTATTTATTTGTTACAAATAATGGTCTGTAAATAATGATTGCGCTGCTGAATTGAGAAAATAAAAAAATTAAAAAAAAAAAAAAAAAAGGAAATCATTTACTGTTTTTCTGTGAAATTTCTTCTGTGTCAATTTCTGCAATTTTTAAATATTCTTTAAAAATCATATAATATCGGAAAATGTAATTACTTACCTGTTTTGGATAAAGGTCCCAGTACTGAGTCTAGGTACCCAGTACTGGATTACAAAAGTAACGAGAACATACTGTACCTGCAACTTGAATTTTCTTCCATAGGGAATCATTGACTGTTTTCTTTGAAATATTTTCTGTCAACTTTTAAAATAGCTAAATATTGTTTAAAAATCATCACAGTAATTAAGTCGACTTTCATCACTTGATTCTAAGTACTGACCCAGGACTGAATCTAGGATCCAGTCCTGGAATTCCAAAAGTAATCCTAAAAGTAATCTGTTGCAAATAACTTGAAATTTCCATTGAGCTCAATGCATTGTTGTGTTTAAAATAGTTTTGCCTATTGCAACCAATTGTAACTGTTTACAAAAGTCAATTGCATATTGCAAAAGTATTTATATAAAGCATCTCATTCTGAGAAAGTATATTTTAATGCCAAGTGTTGGTTCTAAAATAAAACAAGCATACATTTTTTTTATATATAAACCATTGGCCTAGAGTTCAGTTATTGAGTGTGTGAAACCATTTGCTGACTGAGTGTGTACAACAAATGCTTTACACTGTCCTCTGATACTGCCTTACTGCTCGACCAAGCTACCACTTTAGAGAGTAAGGTTATATCGAACTTTAGCCTCTGTCAAACCCTTGGAGACTGTGGACTTGGTAAACCCTGTACCTATTAAGGAAAAGTATATACAGAGCCACTTTCTCACAATCAGTCCATGTGAGTAGACAAGGAGCTCCGCAGAAAATGTTAGAAGAGTTAGTAAAAATAAGATCTAACGTGTGTCCAGCTGAGTGAGTAGGACCGTCGTTGATCTTACTTAGTTCAAGAGTGGCTAATCTGCCAGGAGCGTAGAGGCATCCTGATTTGCGGTGATTTCACTATGAATGTTAAAGTCTCCCAGGAGCAAGAAATGTTTTGTTGAAATGACATGAGAGGAAATTAATTCCATTAGTTGAAGTGAAAAGTCTAAGAGGGGACCTGGGGGCGGGTATACAAGGGCACCTTTCCAGCTGTGTTGGGGAAGCAGGTCAATTCTGAAGACTAGGATTTTAATTTTCTCATTGCCTAGTTGCTCACGTATGGACACTTAGATGGATTCCTTATGAATGATGGCTATACCCCCTCCACCTTGGATAGTCTGTCCAGCCTTTGGATGCGGTAGCCCTCCGGGAGTGCCACTGCTATGGCAGGGGTGGAGCTGGGTTTAATCCAGGTTTCGGTCAGGAATCCAATGTCAGGGAGCTTGGAAGTAAATAGTTCCCAGATTCCGACTGCGTGTTTAGGCAAAGATCTAACATTGCTGAAAAAGCAATTCCAACCTTGGTTTCCTGAGGGGGTCTGGGGAAGGGAATCTACCTCTACACAGGGACTGTGCTGACTTTTGCCTAGGTCAGGTGTAGTACTATAAATGTAGCGCAATGCGATGTGATGCTGTTCCACCTCCAGGCTATGAAATTGACAGGACCTGCACACGGAGGGCCCCTCCATAACTGGGAGAGCTCTAAGTGTAGCATTTGGATGATGAGTACATTTATTTGAACTACCTCGTCTAATATCGAGGATTTCCTGGTTAGTGTAGGTATGCCTCTGTCTGGTTCCTGATTCTGGTGTGAAACATGCAGGGGTCCTGGCGACGGCTGGGCACAGACGGTCGCAGATGAGTTTGCTTTAGCGTGCCTTCGCGCAAGCTGAATGCCCACTGCACGTGTCTGCTGCCTGTCGTGTCAGGCATGGGATTAAATGGAGGAGGCGAGCAGCTAGACTGCTAACCTCCGTTCCGCCCGGAAATGCAGGAAAACTGCTTCCGCCTTCGCGCAATCTCCCTCCACTCAAACGGGAAAACCCACGGTGGACCGAGGAAAAATTTGGAGAGCAGTGCAAATGCAGCAAACAGTAGGTAGGTGTGTACTAAAAAGTCAATTCAGTTGCAAGAAGTGTGATTAAAGCATACCGGCTTGTTGTTTTCCTGAAGATGAATAATTAAAATAGGAATTAAGCAAAGTCTGTGACCAGACAAAAGAATTAAAACAAAGTCTGTAACCTTACTCAAGCGCGTCCGCTGCACTTCGTATCAGGCATGGGATTATTTTATCTTTCCACAAAATATACATTCTTTAGCATACATGTTTGACTGTTATGATGTTCTTCTGCTTAAGCGTTTACTCATGCACTCACTCATTGCCTCTCCTTTTTAAAACCTATACCCCTAGGGTCTGCTTGTCTCTTGAAACTGCTTGTGTTTTGAGCAACACCTGCCGCTGTATTGCCACACACCTATTTGCAATTGGCAGCTTTTTCAGCTGTGCTGTCTGTAACTCATACCATAACTCAGCATGCTTGATTTCAGGCTTACTGTAATTGAGTGGGGGTCAGATAAACTTATCGGGTCACACCAGTCAAAGGTTTTACCTTGGTACTTCGTGGCTTTTCTGTTTCTCAAAATTCTTCATCAGGGTGATGCATTGTGAAATAACAGGTTTTCTGGTTACTTAAATCACTACTCAACCCTGTTATATGACCTATTCACCTCAACTACCATAACTTACAACATCCTAGGGTTTGGCCCATAAAAACTCTACAACACCATTTTGCTTAAATTTCCACAGACCATCTAGGTTCTCTGATGGATCTTTTAATCGAGCTAATAGGGACTCAGGTAATCAGAGAAGAATGGCCATTTCTCCTGAAGACCTGGAATAGAGAAGTGCCTACCTAATATGCATAAACCTTATAACATAGTCAATAACTTGACAATGAGAATAACACACACGTATATGATTATAACAAGCAAATCTTCATCTAAACTTCAGTTTGAATGGTCAGAGCACAAAAATGTATTTTGAATCTTTAATTTCGATTATCGTTTGGTACAGGTAAAATCACAATACATTACAGTTAAGAGTCAAATACATTTCAATTCAAATACCTGGTGAGAATGAGAGAGAGAGAGAGAATATAAGCACAATGTCAGAGTAAAGCTATGAATCATACAGACAAATCGGTTGCAGATTGCCAGGAATACGGAGACTCAAGGTGAGCCCAAAGAGTCACCAGAGCACAGCTGGCAATAGCCAGAGTCTTTAACCCTTCAGCCGAAAGGTTTGCCTGCTCGACCTCACCAGCCGGCAAGGTTCAGGTAATCAGGAAAGTTCAGTTCAAGGGAAACTCAGAGTTCTGTCCAACAGCATGCCAGGTATACAGGAAATTCCAAAGATAGTCAGCCCCTGTCCTTTTTACCACCGAGCAGTTATACTTCCGATTATGCATAGTTCCTTCCCACAAAAGTATCCTTTACACAGTTTGCACGATTTCCATTAGTCAAAGTCTACGGTTTGTCCATGGGGTGATCATCACCTTTACCCAAATGATCCGGAAATTATACGTAATACCATTCATTTGATGTTCATCCTTTAATAAAAGTTCAATTTAGTTTCTACTTGGAGCTGAGATTTTATTTGTATCATATCATGTTCATTCCCAAGCGCTCACTTATGAGCTTGCTACAAACTGGCACATACATCAATATTAGCTGTTCCTTAATTGCGATTTTTAAGGAATCGCAATTAAGGAATCGCAAAAGCCTATGCATGTAGAAATTGCTTGAAAAATTGCGAATTCTAAACATTCCTTAATTGCGACTCACAAATTGCGAGTCGCAATTAAGGAATACCTCCCCATTCATTTCTATGGGCCAAGAGGCCCATAGGAATCAATGGGAAGACTTTCTCAATTTGCGATTCTCAATTAGAGAATCGCAAATTGAGAATGCAATTTCAAGGGTGCAAGGGTGTCAAGACGACACCCCGTTGCACCTCTGAAATCGATCTGTGCACAAATGTTGCGCACACAGATGTCCAGAGGACATGTGTGTGTGTAACGTACGACTTTGAAAAATGCACTTTAGTGCATTTTTCAAAGTTTCCGCTATTTACCATGTGGTATGATTCCACAGTAAATAGCGGGCCCAAATAGCGAAATCGCTATTTTTAAAGGCATCTTGCATTGCAGTGAAGGAATCGCAATTTGCGATTCCTTAAATGCAATCGCGATTTAAGAAATCACAAAAATTTGCGATTTCTTAAATTGCGAGTGGCAAGTTGTTTCATGCATCGCAAAAGCTATTTTTGCGATCGCAAACGGCCGATTTTTGCGATTCGCTCCGTTTGCGAGCGCAAAAAGCTTTGATGCATGTGCCTGAAAGTCGACAGAGTTTTGTTCGAGCAGAGGGAGAGTGTCTTTTATTCAAAACTAGAGAAAATAAACTTTAATAAAAGTTCTCATAACTGGTTGTGAAGTCATGTCAGCACATTCTAGACTTTAATGCGATGAAAAATAGATGAAAATGCATGTTAAGGCCCGCACAAATAAACCTACTAAAACATTATGGTTTACCGAATAGGTGCTAACCTTTCAAATGTTTGATTGAATATAGATGAAGCTGTATCATTAGTGATTAATTTTTCTTCATAAAAATTAATAGTCAAACACCAGTGAGTCAGTCAAAGATCTTTATTCGGCTAAATTAGCCATAAAAGAGTTGTAAACAACATTTGAATTACATAAATATACATAGAAAAATTAATCTTTGACAAAATCAAAACACAGGAATCATTTTTTTACAATGTTACGAAGCCAAACTGCAGAGGAAATAAACCTACAAATCATTAAACAAATGAATTCATCGTTTCGGAGAAGTAAATGGCGTAGCGTAGGTTGGCACTTTCTTATATTTAAAATTCTTAATAATGGTTTTAAAGAGGTACGTCTCGGGCTGGAATGAAATTTGCAAAAAAACATGAAATGTAAAGTGCTCTGTGCAGAAAGTGAATCACATGGACACATTTCAAGCTTAGTATCACAGTATACATCACATGGATACGACACCAGGAGATGAGCAATACCCATCCTGAATCTAATCAGCTAAAACATCTAGGCCTGATTAAAATAGAAGGATAGCTACGGTTCGATTTTTGGGGAGCTAACTAATAGTGAGTGCTCTACAACCCTTTTTTTTGCCTTCTCTTTGCTAACTCTTACTTGCTTCCAGTAAAAGAGAAAATCCTTTTTCAGATTATATTTTGAGATTGCAGAAATATCACCCGATGTGCTGAAACAGTCCTCCAAGCCCAGCTTCCCTAGTTATTCATGTATAAAAGATAACCAGGGAATTTGTTTTACAGAGTCTAGTTTCAAACAATCTAAAATGATATCACGGTTCAGGACTGGTTCCTCCTTAGTCCATATGTTGTGCCAGAGCTTCAGAGGAGCTAATTGCGCATAAAAAGTCAACGGTGTTACACCTAGTTCGTTGTGACACATAGTAGCTGGAGTGCTTTTCGGTAATGTCAATATGCGTTTTAACATCATATTTTCCGATCTCTGAAGCTCCAAAGTTTTGGTAAAGCCCCATACTCTAGCACCATACAAAGCAACAGCACATGTCCGTGCTTTGTAAATGTCTAGGCTTTGATTGGGCGAGAGCCTAATTTTTTTGTCAATCTGAAGATGGCCTCGGCGTTTCTATTAAAGCTTCCAATCCTTGCATTAACTAGATGTGTCCATGAATTTTTTTCATTAAAAAGTATGCCTAAATAAGAAAAAATTGATACCCGGGACAGTGTTTCATTATTTATATAAAAAGTTTTTGTTTTTGTTGGAGATTTACCTATTACCATTACATGTTATTTTGCAACATTGGTTTTTAGGCCAAGGTCACTCATAAAATCGTTAAAACCAGTTAAAAGCCTTTGTAATCACACCCCAGTTCTCGACATTAAAACACAATCATCAGCGTATAGTAGGGCCGGTAAAGACCTGGTACCTACTATTGGTGCATCTTTGTTGCCAATTCTGATGTTACTTTCTAGGTCGTTTATATATAAGCAGAATAAAAATGGAGCAAGTACGCATCCCTGGCGAACCACACAATCCATCTTTATTGGTGGGGTAAGCTCGCCAGCTGCTCCATAACGTACTCTCCCTGTGACTCCATGGTGCGTTGCTGCTGAGTAAAGATAGATGGGTCAATGCCCATAAGCAGCATTTTCTCTCACAGTCTCCCCCTCTGCACCCAGTCAAAGGCAGAAGTCAGGTCCATAAACCCAAGGTATAAGGTCCGTGGCTTCGCCATGGTATATTTGCCGATGACTAGGTGCAGATTGACGCACTGTTCCACTGTTCCCAGACCTTTTCTAAATCCATACTGAATATTGGAAAATTTCCCATTTTCTGCCATCCAGACCTCCAATCTCTCCAATATTATTCGACCCATAATTTTACAAGAACAATCAATTAGGGAGATTGGTCCATCGCATTTGGGGTCTGAACTGTCACCCTTTTTATATATGGGCACTATTATTACCGATCTCCAGGAATCTGGTGGGCCTAGTGCCGCGTAGCAGCCTAGTATATTTGTTAACACTGGTAGCCACAAGGTTGTATCTGCTAAAAATAAATCTGCAGGTTCCCCATCAGGCCCAGGAGCCTTATTCTTTGCAGTCTGGCTGAGCGCCCTATCTAACTCATCTAGGGTCGGGGGTTGCAGGGGAGATACCTCATATTGAGTATCAATGCCACTAGATGATTCTGTACTATTACCATAGAGGTCAGTAAAATGTGTCAAACACCATTTTGTATCCCATCAAGCATCAACTTATTTGCAATGTCATTGATGTATGAACAAAAACATTTTCTCTTGATATTTTGACATTTCAGGCTTTCATAATGGAACTATTACATGAGCTGAAATCATTTTATTCATTCTCGACTTCAGTTAAACCATTTTATCTACTAAATGAGCACTTATTTTAACATGTTTTATATAATTATCTGTTTAAAAACACCATCATTACATCACACTTTATGACTTTTATTGAATTTTCATTCCACATTATTAATCATGGATTCACCATGAATTCAGTAACATTTTTTTTTGTTTCTCTCACTCTCATGAATAATTTTCATCTCGTACTGGTTTGCGATCATACTGCATGCTTTTACTTTGCAGATTGAACTCTCATGTGTTTTACGAATCACACTGTTAGTCATGTTTTCTTAAGTATGTATTAGTATCACACTATCCAATGAGCAGAAATTGACTGAGACAATCATATTAAGGTAATTACGCTCCACCAAGGGGAAGGCAGGGTACTGAAATCAGCAAGAACTCCACAACATCTGATAAGTCTTCATCAAGCTCCCACTGAAGCAATCACTTCTTGTGCCAAAAGGTGTGATTGGGTTAATCATAGTTGCTGACATCGCTTCACTGCTGGGATGAATTTTTTACCTTACCCTGGTCCCAAATCTCAAGTCACGGGTTCACAGCTGGTCATGTTTTTTGCTCTCTTTTGTCCTTCAGCGTGTAAGGCAGGAGGAAGCTGTAGCTGATGGTGGTTCGACAAGCTTCATTGGCCACACAGTAGCCTTGAATACCAGGCTAAAAATCAGAGGGCGAAACTTCATTCTGTAGCCGGTAGGTTGCACCTTCTCTGGAGAGCTTTGGTACCTTGTCACAGCCATTTTTCAGACTGCAGTGTCTTTTACAGCCTCCAAATCCTCAGGACATGCTTCTAGGCCCCTGATCTCTCTCCACTAAGAGCTCTACAAAGATCCACTGCAGTCAACTCACAAATAGTCAGATGTATCTTCTTCACTGGAGGGAGCCCTTCACCTTTTAAGTCTGTATATCAGTGTACAGGAGGCCAGCCCGACTACGTTGAGAGTAGTTCCAGTCCTTGTGTGCCACTGGAGTCCTCCAGTGTTCTTTCTTGGGTGCCAGTAGCGTCCTCCAGTGTTCTTTTCCCAATCAGTCCTTTTTCCTTCAGGTGTTCTTCCAGGCCCATGAACATTCTGAGTTGGTGATATTTTAGCATTCTTATTCTTGCCACTAATTGAAAAATTAATATACCCAATCTGGGTTACTTTCTCAAGGAAATCTAACCTTCCTTTGCTCCACTGTTTTGCCTCCTTTATTGTAAACCGTCCAGGAGTCCTCATTCAAGATGACCGGAGCCTTCTTCCCCTTGGAGGAGCCTGGTACTCTCTATCATGTCCATTCCTACGTAAATGAAGAAACACTCTTTCTCCCTGTTCTAGGGACAATTTTCCCTCCTGCTGTGGACAGGGCGAAATGTCTGAAAGTGCTTCGTGTCTGAATACATTTCCGTCACCTGGATCAACAATTGGGATTTCCACTTGAAAGAGAAGTCTGTTGTGGTAGTCCTTTGTTTAAACATCTGTTCCTATACACATCCAGTTGACCCATCTTTGACAAGTGGTCAGATGTCAACACAAAACCAGCATTTCTTCCCCTAAAAGCAGCAGTATTCTTCTCTAGCAGGCCAGTACTTCTAATTAGGATGCTGATTACAGCCACTGGAGAGAACACAGCCAGCCAGTTCCTTAAAAGTTACTTTCACATTATGCCTATAAAAATCTATGCTTGCTATTGAGTTTGGATTTAGACAAAAAGTGAATAAAAAGTTTGTCTACTATTTTCCTAAATGAAGTCATACATTTAGGTTTTTATTTAGAACTATGTCTTCAGAGAGAAAATTTTAACTTGGCCTACAAAGTGCCAAAGAGCTTAGGCACAATTTTGCTGTTGGGACATTTTGTTCTTTAATATTTTGTATATCCAACTGTTGGAAATGGCCCTTTCTGCAGGGACACCCCAAACATTTCGCCTTCCTTCTTCCCTTCTTCCCTTTTTGCAGAATTTGCTTTTGTAAGCTTTAGTTTCTGGGCACTTAACCAATGCTAACCAGTACCAAAATGCATGTTTTCTCTACTTTAAACATGGTAACATTGGCTTATCTACAATTGGAATATTTATTTTACTTATAAGTCCCTAATAGAGTGTACCACATGTTCCCAGTTTCTGTAATGTAAATGCTACTAGTGGGCCTGCAGCACTGATTGTGCCTGCCACTCCAGTAGCTCTTTAAACATGTTTCAGGCCTGCCATTGCAGAGCCTGGGTGTGCAGTTCTAAACTGCCATGTCGACCTGGCAAGTTAGCACTCTTGCCAGGCCCAAACTTTCCATTTTAATACATATAAGCCACCCCTTATTTAGGCCCTGGGTAGTCCAAGGGCAGGGTGCAGTGTGTTTAAAAAGTAGGACTTTTACGTTTTACCTGGCCTAGTAGTGAAAAAATCTTACATTTGTTTTTCACTAATGCAAGGCCTGTCTCTTCCATGAGTTAACATTTGGATTATCTTATTACATCGTCTAAGTGTAATTTCCAATTGGGAAGAGAGGAGACCCCTAAGTTTGGTGTCTTTGGAATCACAATTTAAAATCCCAACTTATGGTGAAGTTAGATTTTAAATTGTAATACTGAAAATGCCACTTTTAGAAAGTTGGATTTGTCTTACTTTAACAATTTTTTGCATTCTGCCTTTCTCTGAATACATATCTGGGGTGAGTGACATCTGGGCTTTGTTTGTTCCCTCTCGACTGTCACACAAAGGGAGCTATGGTGTGACTGATGGGCCATGCACATCCTAATGGGCCATCCTGGGCAGGGTTGGAGGGGGAGACAACCCTTAAACTAGAATAGGCTGTGTCCCGTCCCAATACAAAGAGATGCAACCCCCCTATAGTGATTCTGGAGCCGGAAGAAGAAGGGCAGGCACTCTGAGCACTTCAAAGGCCTCTCTTTGAAATATCCCCCACTTCAAAGGAACAACTGGATATAAGTACTGGACCTCTGACACCACAAACTCAGTACATTTCTGGACCTGTGGATTCTCTGCCAGAAAGAAGGACTGCTGTGTTGCTGAAAGGACTATCATCCTGCTAGACTCTTGCTCTGCTGTACTGACCTGCTGCCTGCTGCCCTCTTTCCTGGGAGTGAGAAGAGCTGGACCTGCATCTCTTCAACCTGGAAACAAAGTGAAGGAAAAGGGGCGGTAAGTTTTGTGGGGAAGTGGCACCTCACAGGGAAGTTCACAGTACAATATGTCAAATGTTTAAGTTAGAAAGCGGTGCTGCAGAGGTAGAGAGAATCACCCTCCTCTCTGCTACGTGGTAAGATCAACTTTGACACAGTCCCCCAAGAACACGCAAATATAGTCACTACAAAAAATATAACATTTCAGTGTGAACAATCTTTGTTTCCTTATATATCTTCTTTTATTTTGTCTTTTGTTCTGTTGTTTATGTTCCTTAGCCAACAAGTGTTTCGTCGCGATATGGGCACAATAACCCGTGACTTCTTCAGGGCTAAGAGAGTTGTGCAAAAAATAGACAGTATAACGAACTGTTAGAAATGGGGGTCTCTAGTTGGCAATGGTTTGCACCTTTGTCCAAATAGGGACCCTTGCTTCTAGTCAGGGAAAGGGGGATACACTCCTAAAATAACCCCTGCTCACACCTTTGGTAGCTTGGCACGAGCAGACAGGTTTATCTCAGAGGCATTGTGTAAAGCATTTGTGAACAACTACAGTAATACAGTGAAAACATTACAAATGGACACCACACCAGTTTAGAAAAATAAGTAATCTTTACTAGACTTAACACAAGACCAAACGACAAAAATCCACAATACAATGTCAATAATATGACTTCAAAATGGTAGAAATAGCTTAGTTCAATATAGATGGTAAATGCGACACTTTACTCTCAAAGTACCTTGGATGCGTCATGCAAAACAAACAAAAGGGTCACAGGGAAGGTGATGCGTCGGTTCCTTGCTGTGGGGGAGGTGATGCGTCGGTTCATTACTGCAGCGCAGGGGAGGTGATGCGTCGGTTCCTTACCGGAGAGGAGGTAATGCGTCGGTTTCTTACAGCGTTCCGGTTACGATGCAACAAGATGGCACCTCGATGCGATGATCCGGTGTGATGCGACAAAATGGCATCTTTGATGCAATGCTACAACTTGGATGCGATGTGTGCACGCTCGTAGGCCATGCAGCAAACTCTTGAGCTGCGACAGGCCCTGCGACGGCAACCTCTGTGGTGTTGACACACTTCTCTGGTGATGCGACATGCTTCTTAGGCGATGCGACGGTGAACAGCTGCAGTGGCAGCTTCTTCGGTGATGCGACAGCAACAGCTGCTGTGGCGACATGCTTCTTCCTCGTTGCGTCGTGCTTCCAGCTCCCAGTGACACGCAGTATCTAGAGGTCCCAAAAACCGCAGCAGCCACCTCTCTACAGGTAGAATTCCCAGCAAGGAAATTCAGGGGAGCTGGTGGTGAAGTCTTTGTGTCCCTGAGACTTCAGAACAGGAGGCAAGCTCAGCTTCAAGCCCTTGGAGATCTTCCTCAAGACGATAAAGTACACACAAAATTCCTTTTTCTCCTTTCCTTGGCAATAAGTAACCACTGCAGGCCAACCCCAACAGCACACAGCACAGGGGCAGTCTCCTCCTTCAGCTTTCTTGGTTTCTCTCCTTGGCAAAGGTTCGTCTTGATTCCCAGAAGTGATCTAAAGTTCTGGGGTCTGAGCCCCAATATTTATACTACTAAGTCCTTTGTTCTCTGAAGGCAGAGAGTGTCTGTACCTAGTCAAAACCAGTTCTGTCCTCCCTGGTACAGCTTCCTGGTAGGAGGTGGAGACAGCATTGTTGAAAGGAGACCTGGCCCAGGTAGCTGAAAGTAAATCTCCCCCCCCACTCTCTATTTTATGTAGGCTCAGGCAAGTGAAAGGAAATCTCCTCCCCCTACTCTATATTCAATGCAGGTCCTATTCAGTCCAGCCCTGACTCATCTGACTGCTGGAGCCAAAGCCCTCTCCAGCCCCCTGTCACTCACAAACCAGACATGGAATACACAAACCTAGCAGAGGCATACTGGATGGTTAGGCAAGAAAATACCTACTTTCTAAAAGTGGTATTTTCAAACACAGTATGTAAAAATCACCCACACTAAAAGACGTATTTTAACATTCTGAGTTCAGGCATACTAAACTCGTTTTTCCACCTTGTTCCCTGCGTCAGTTAGGATTACAAAATGTTTTAATCAAACTGCCCATTCTGGCCTATGGGAACAGGTACCCTTGCAATAGTGAAAACGAAATTGGCTGTAATTCACTATCAGGATATGCCACACACATCAGGGCATGTCCTACCTTTTACATACAATGCACCCTGCCCACAGGAGTATCTTGGGCCTACCTTAGGGGTGACTAATATGTAGAAAAGGGCAGGTTTAGGGACTGGCAAGTGGGTGCACTTGCCAAGTCGACATGGCATTCCCAGACTTCACACAGGATCTGCAATGGCAGGCCTGAGCCATATTTTATAAGCTGCTTCTGTGGGTGGCACAACCAGTGTTGCACGCCCACCAGCAGCATTTGATTTACAGGCCCTGGGCACACATGGTGCACTGTACTAGGGTCTGACAAGTAAATCAAATAGCCAATCATGGAGTCACTAACATTACAACAATTTACAATAGTGAGCACTTGCACTTTGGCACTGAACAGCAGTGGCAAAATGCCCAAAGCATCTAAACCAGCAAAAACATAGCAAAACATAGAAGTCAACAGCGAACAAAATGGAAGAGAGACCCACGCCAATGGTGCCAGGTCTAACATGTACGTTTCAGAGCTTTGATCATAATAAATTGCCTCTTAATATAGACCTGCCTGTTCTGTGCTAAGCTACCAGAAGGAGAGCACAGGTTAATTTAGAGTGTGTATCTGACTTACCCTGACTAGTTTTGTGGTTGCTGTTTGGACAGGGTGCCAACTAGGAACCTAATGTCTAACATTGGTGGCAGTGGTGGGATAGGGTGTGTGTCTGTGCAGTGCCATACAGTAATTAATATACACTACCATCCCATACCTGAGACCATTCCGAGTTTTTAAATTCTCTTATTTTTTCTCAGTTGGTCATTTTTCTAAATTTGAGTCCTGCTTAATCCACATACATCTGAGAACCTTGTTGTTGCACCAGTGATACCTTGACAGAATGGGGGTAACCCTGGATCTCAACTGCCTATCATTCTAAAACATGAAAGAGCTGAATGATTTCTGCAATGAAAGGGGGCTGGCTGTGATGAGGAAGTCCACAAGGCAGGATCTCCAGACAGCCCTGTATGCTTATGAGGCTCCAAAAAATGACTCTGGGAGGAGTCTGAGGAGGAGCACCCCTTTGCAGCTCTAGGATTAGAGAATGCAGAGTCTTGGTTATGACTGGGCTCACCACCAGAGGCCCAAGAGGGCAGTTGCCCTAAGAAGGATAAGGAGGAGAAGGAAAATGACTTGGCAAAGGTTACAGAGGAGAAAGGGGAGCCAACCGAGAGGGAGTACCCTGCTGGATCCAAAGCAGGCCACAGTGTCTCTTCCTAAAACCTGTCTCATGAAAAGTTAAAGGACAGACAGGCTGAGAGGGATCTTAGGCTGCAGCTGGCCCAACTGGCTGCAGAAGAGAGAAGGGGCTGAGGCTGGCAAAGGCCTGGCAGAAGAGAGGAGGGCTGAGAGGGCTTAGCCAGAGAAAAACGTGCCATGAAGGCAGCTGGGCCGAAAGAACCTTAGAAGAAAAAAAGATCTTGCTGGCTCATGAACTGAGTCTGAGAGAGCTGGACATGAAAGCCAAACAGCGGGTAGAGTCTAGCAGGAATGGTAGCAGCAAAACTACAGTGTTCAGAGGTGGAGGAAGGATCCACACACTCATGGGCTTGGTGCCTGACTTCAAAGAGGGGGGTGACATAGACAGGGTGTTTGACGCATATGAGACTACACAGGTTCCCTAAGGAGGATTGGGGAGCTGCCATATGCCTAGTGGTGGTAGGGAATCCCTACTGGCCTTAGAGGCGGGGGACAGGCTGAGGTATCTAACCCTGAAGGAGACCGTAGTCAAGTTATGGATCCACCCCAGAACAGTGCAGATTCTGGGGTGATTCAGGGGCAGTCAGAAACTCTCACAAGTCCAGGGGGGATTTTGTGGGGTACGTCTGCAAGGCATTGGATGGTTGGGTGAAGGGTAGTAAGGTACACACTTTTGTGGGGCTGTACAATTTAATTGGTAGAGAGCACATGTTCAGTCACAGTTTTCCAAAGCTACACCAACACCTGGTAGATTGCAAGTTTGCTGACCCCAGGGAGCTTGCAAAGGAGGCAGACCTCTGGGTGAGTACCAGAGTGTCTGAGAAGGCATTAGGAAGTGATCTCAAGGAGAGGGGCTCAGGTTCCCCCCATCAGATTGTGGGGGAGGTATGCAGTGATGCAGACAGGAGGGGGGGTTATGGTGGGTGGATTGTTCTCAGTTGGGGGACCTGGTCTGTACCAAGAGACCATCCACTGATGGGAGTGCCACAGTGTCAGGGGAGCTGGGCTGGGTTGCTGCCACAAGCACCTTACCATATCTAGTTTATGCGGGTACCACTTCACAGTGGATGTTATAGAGGCCCAGATTGAGGGGCAGGAGGTGGGAACAGTCCACAGTGGGAGTACCAGTGGGTCAGGGGTTGCTGCTCTGAGAACAGAGCACCACAAGACTGACCCTGGTGAGGCCACTTCTGGCAGCGGGGGCTCCATACACTGTCACAGGGATCGAGGGTTGGGGTCCTGCGCCAGGCAAATGCTTTCATTCACACACAAAGTGTGTTCCCCTTGAGGGGGGTAGTGGCACTCCCCTGGAAGTCCTGGCTACACAAACACATGTTCAGCCTAAGGATACAGACTCTGGGTTGAAGGACCAGCTTCAGGATACCACCCCATAACTGGTGGGAGGTGGAGTAGCAAAAGGGTGCAAGGCACCAGGGGCTACCACCCCCCATGCTAAGAAACTACAGAGGTCAGACACCCCGGGATGGCCTCGGGCCTGGTTCTGGCCAATGACAGCTATCAGTGGCCTCTGTTGGTTGCTGTCCTTGTGGACAGAGTTTTCCCTGGGTTGGGAACAGATGTCAGACCCAAGGGGTAAAATGGCCACGTCACCTTGTTGGACATGGTGGTACTGTCTGCCTAATGGGATACATCAGTGAGGAAATTAAGGATAGGTGTTGCTATGTGCCAAGCTACCAGAGGGTGAGCACAGGTTATTTTAAGGTGTGTATCTTGCTTACCCTGACTAGGATTGTGGCTCATGCTTGGACAGGTCACTTAAAGGTGACGTACCAATTTTTCTAAAAAAATATTTTGTAATGGACAATGCACTTTTCCTTGCCATATGTCACTGCAGTGGTTTACAAAATACAGCCACACCAGGTAACAAGGGAATTGTTTGATGCCAAACACTTTAGTCATATAGTTTGGTAATGTAAATATACACTGCATATGGCATTTATGTCCTTGACTTCCATACTACTGGTGAATTTTGTGAACCACTTATCGTATTAAATAGCCTGTGGCTGTGAGAGTAGAGAGAGGTCTCCAGATACTGCCAATGTCACCTGTTGGACAGGGGTGAAGCACTGATAAGGATAAGTGGATCATTTTGGAGGAACCGGTGGTCAAAGTATTCAGTTGAGGAGTGAGATGGTGTGGCGCGTTGGTGCAGATATGCAGCAGGGCCTAGCCATCGCGCTATAAATACATACGCACAGGCACGAGGATATCTCTCAGCCGAAGGTCACGTGCGACCTGGTGCCCATTTATTATACCCTTGGACCGAGCCCGTTCATGAGGAGTGGTGCGGTGCTACAATGTAGAGTATTTTCCTGGGTGGCACTTTACATCCCTCCTTTCTTTTAGATGTAATGTTAACGGGAAAGGAAAATGGAAGGAAGGAGAGGAGAGTAGAGGAACATAAGAAGAAAAGTAAATCACACATTGAAATATCATAGTGGTGCAGTCCTTAACAAAGAGCCAGCGGGTGCACTGCTCATTCAGCACACAAAGTCTTTCAGCCTTGGGCTGGGTGCTGGTTTGAGTTGGAGCAGGTACTGTTGATTTTGGGTGGGCACTTCCCTTGTGTCACCTGCGGTGTTCTCCGGTGGCCTCGCTGAAGACCCAGGCAGCGACTGATCTTTGGGGCTGCCCCCTGGGGCACTCGCTCTGTCTGGCACAGAAGCGGGCGCGTGCCCTGGGTTGGTGCCTGCGGTGGTTCCCACAGGCATGCTCGCCAGTTCGTCGCCTTCTTCCTGAGACGAGTGGTCAACGGTCGGGACACCTGGTGCTTCTTTGAACCAGGATACATTTCTCACCACTGCGTGTCGGCCTCATTGAGCCGTGACCATGGGGCCATCCACTCGAGTAACTGTCTACACCTCCGGTTCATACGGTGTGTGAAACTTCCAGCCCCGGTGACGATCTTTGAGGACCACCTTGGATCCTACGCGCAAGGCTGGAGCTTTGGCTCCCCGGCTTGCGGTCGCCTTCTTGTTGGTTATCTTCCACTTCTGCTGCGCTCTTTTGATATCCAGGCATGGCAGCACCCACTCGGGGTCCTCGGGGAACAGATCTCATGGTGAGCGCTTTAGCAGGAGCAAGGCTGGGGTGCACCCGGTTGTTAAGTGGGACGTTTGCCGATATGCGGGCCGGAATTGATGCAGACAGGCCTTGGGATCTTGGTGTTGGTCCACCCCAATTATGAGGGCTCTGTTGAGGGTCCTCATGTACCGCTCTACCTCACCATTGGCTAGAGGCCACTGCGGTGTTATGCGGCGGTGTCAAATGGCTCTACGCTCCAGGAAATCATGGATCCGATCGTGGTCCGATTTTACTTCTTCAGCCTGCCCGTACATGGCAAATATCTTTTCCAAGGCTAGTTGAACATGTGTGAACGCTGTGTATGGCACCAGCTCTAACACTGGGAACTTTGAGAAGGAGTCCATGATGACCATGGTGTGCCGCCCATCCGCGAAGCTCCCAAAGTTGACACTGACCTCCGTCCAGGGTGTGCAACACGGTTCTTCAGTGATTATGGGCGCTGGAGCAGTTTTGCCTCCGGTGATGGTGCATGGGTGGCAGCGCCGGGATTCCTCATCCATCATGTTGTCCATGCTGGGGAACCACACCTTCGTCTGGAGTCTGGACTTGGTCTTGGCAGTGCCTTGATGGCCTTGATGGATGAGTACGACCATTCGCTGGCATAAGTTCTTCGGCACAATAATTTGCTGTCCCCTCAGGATTAGTCTGGACCCACTGACGCTGAGGTCGTGTCGCACCCTCCAGAGTTGGCATCAGGAGTTCTGTTCCTCTGCGGTTAGCAGAGAGACTTCATCCAGGAACCAATGCCACTGCCCCTTTTCCAGGGCCTCCTTCACTCTTTTCATGGTGTCAACCTCATCGTAGCGTTGCAAAGGTCTTTTGTCACTCAAAGCAAAAACCAAAGGAAATGATGGACGGAGTGTTGAACATTGCAAGCACTCACCCCCAGTCAACTGATCTGGGTTTAATCCATCACCGTTCTTTAGCCCACTCTGCCACCCCAGTTCAGACATGGCCATATGCAAATCAGTCTGACCCTGTGCCTCATGGGAACAGTCCAGCCCGAACAGCCAAGCCATGTCTTCCCTGGACCGGAAACAAGCTTCCTAGGACCGGTTTCTGGCATTTCAGCCGTCTACAGCCAGGCTTGCTTGAATCCAGTGGCAAAGTGAGCAAGGGACTCACGTCTGAGCATACCCTGCCAACTTATGGCGAACAAAGCAAAAACCAAAGGAAATGATGGACGGAGTGTTGAACATTGCAAGCACTCACCCCCAGTCAACTGATCTGGGTTTAATCCATCACCGTTCTTTAGCCCACTCTGCCACCCCAGTTCAGACATGGCCATATGCAAATCAGTCTGACCCTGTGCCTCATGGGAAGAGTCCAGCCCGAACTGCCAAGCCATGTCTTCCCTGGACCGGAAACAAGCTTCCTGGTGTGGTGTGGTACTACAATGTAGAGTATCGGCCGGGTGGAGTGGAGACAGGCGACACCCAATAATACACATGCCAGACGTGGGGGCACTCTGCAAGGCTGCCCGGAGGGGGTTGCGCAGTAGACCCCCTAAAAGGGCGGCCACCTTAGTGCCACAGGAAGGCACGGGCGGCACCGGTCTAGTCCCTGGGCCACGGCCAGGGAGGACGTCCGGTTGACCCACTTCCGGGAAAGGGGGAGGGGACAAGGGTATTTAGGTTGTCCCCCCGCGATGTTCGCCCTCTTGTCCCTCGACGTCTCGCCTTGATCGCAGGTCGCAGCTGATCGTTGTGCGCCCAGCTGCCTCTGCTCATCCTTTGCGGTGAGTTTGCCGGTGACTACCCCCCTGTCCTTGGGCAGTTCCAGGCGACGGGGCCCTGTGGTCGGAGTACCACGGGTGCGGGGGGGTGCCGTGCTCGGAGCCAGGCTCAAGGCATCGGACATGCGGTTGCGGGTGTGGTGGGGGGTAACTGTTTTTATGCTGGTAGCTCGCTTGCGTGGCCTCCCGGGAATGCTTACCCCCCCTCTCTCACCGCTCCCGGCTGTGGGTGCCTCCGCGGAATATGATAGGTGTATGGCACTGGTCAGCACCTCGATCGGAGCATGCCGGCGCCGTTGCGCCCGGGTGGGAGCGGGTGTGGGATAGGGCAGAGGTCGAACAGGCGAGCTTTGCGGCTATCAGGGTTCACGCAGGCCCTCTCATCTTAGCCCTCCGGGACGCTGTCCCTGTGCTCCGGGTGGGCGGTTGGGCCGCCGGCAGCGACTCGGTGTCCGGGATGGGGCTTGGGGTCGTCCCCAGGTTTTCGTGCGTGCCGAGTTGTCTAAGGCGCTGCGTTTACAGTGCAGTCTCTCCTGGAGGCGTGGGTTCGATCCCACTTCTGACAACCCTTGAATTCCATTTTGCTCGATCCCTCTCAACCCCCTGGTGGGCTCCGCCCAGCGGGCGCCTGTGGGGAAGGCCCGGGGTCCTTCCCTGTCCACGCTGCGGTCGTCACGCGGCACGGCTCTCCATCGTCCGCGGGGATCTGGGTTCGGGTCCCGGTGTCGTCTTCTCCTCCCGCGATGCTGGTCATAATACCAGGGGGGGGGACAGCGCTCGGCCGGCGTGCACTTGGTCGCTAGCCCGGCATGGCGACTGCGCTGGGGGGGCGAGGTGCGACACTGAGCCGGCGTCAGCGGCAGGCCACACGCAGTTGCAGGTGCCCGTGCAACGTGTGGCTCTGTCGTGGGATTCAGCTTCCCTTCGCTGCGCCCTCGGGTTTTCGCCAGTGCTGCTCGGACCCCTCGTTCAGCGCTCCGGTGGGGCTTCGACTGCGCTGCTGCCTCAGTAGCTAGGATCCAGGGTTCGAGCCACATCCTGGGATCTGGGCCTCATCCACCCCCCCCCGCCCCCACGTCTGGCATGTGTATTATTGGGTGTCGCCTGTCTCCACTCCTCCGGGGGAGATCGAGGTCCGCCGCCTGCGCTGCCGCCTCTGGTGCGGGAAACCAGGGCTCGAGCCTCGAGGCCGCGTACTCACCCTGTGATCCTGGGCAAATCTCTGATCTCTGCGTCCAGGTGTAATGCAAATCCGGCACCATGCCCTTTTCCTTCGGGTCGAGTTTGCGCCATTTCAATAATAAAAAAAAAAAAAGAAAACAACTTGCCCGAAAGGACTAGCTCTAAATTCTGGCTTTTTGGTTCGGGGTCCGAAACCAATAAGGCATCAAACTTACTTTCAGTGCCATTGAAGCGCCCCAACACCCTAAGGTCGAGTCAGCGCGTCCATCGATGCAACAAAGAGTACCCGGCTCCCCCGAGAACGAGGCTTGGGAGTATACCGGCGGCACGAGAGCGCCACCTATTGCCGGGAACGGGGATTGCGGTGAGGCTCGAGGCCGCCTCTGCCCTCCAGGCCTTTCTGGGCTACCCCCACTCGCAGTTGTGGGACTGTCTGACACGCTGGGGGGCCGGTCTGTCTTTGGGGGGCTCAGTTCACAACTTATGGGCAACCTGACTGCTACCTACTACACCTGTAGAAATCTTGCTCTTGTGACACAATAGGGTGCAAAAGTATAGAATGTTACCCCCCCCTGATTCCACCGGTAGGGGGTCTGTGGGGCCCCATGTAACCATCGGCAGAGGTGATGGAGCAGCAGGTTGGGGAGGGGGGTACCCCCCTGAGATGACCCAGTCGAGCGGCGTGGCCGGCCGACCCCGCAGGGGGTACCGGTTAGAGCTCTAGCTGGGGGAGTGGTACGCCTTAGGCTGGGGCTAATGACTGTATGGCCACGTGGTTCTCCGGTGGTTCACCATTATCTTTTAAATGCGGCAGGTGCACGCCACAGAATTCTAGGGAATTTTTTTTAAAGAATATCGCTAGTGAACAGGAGAGTGAGTTGGCTCGGTGGGAACAGTGGGGGACACGGAGAGCAAGCCAACGGCCTTCAGGCACAGGCGTAAGCTCGCCTGTGGGCGCGGGATCTAACTTTTTCTCTTTCTTTCAATTCTGACCTGATCTCAGGCTGTCTGGTTCCTGGCCTCGGGAATATCAGGGTTGTTGCGGCCAAGTTGTAAGCTTTCCTCTAGTATACTCAAGCCTTCGTTGCTGCTTAATTTTCTCATGCACGAACAACCTTTGACGAAGTCTATAGTTCTGACTGGTAGGATTGAGGCTAGTGGTGTACTGGCCACCGGGTGGCACTGCCACATTGTGTTCTTTCGGCGCTTACCGTTCTATTGAGTTGTCGAGTCTCTACTTTTCACAGGTGTGTGTTCCACAGTGGAGACAAAAGATGTGATCGGCAGAGATGATTATATTTGTCAGCGGAAACTTAGACCGTCGACACATTGTTGTGCTGATTTTATCCCTCCCCTTGCATGAAGTGAAGCCATGTAGGTGGCTGCAGCCGGCGGCCGTATTTGTGTTCATCTACCTCATTGTAAGTGCGTTCTTGGCCAGACACGATGTTCAGCAGCCAGACATGTAGGCGCATATCAGGTTCCCCGGGTTATTGTGGCCGGGGGTTACGCAGGTAAGGGCCAGCGGACTATTTGAAATCGGGTTAGGTGTTCCAGATGCCAAACCTAGGTGATGTGGGTACCGCCAACTCCTGCACATTCATGGGTTGCTGAGGTTCTTGTCGGAGGGGGCGAGTTAGGCCTGCCTGCGCACTTTTTTATTTGGTTTATTGGCTGATACATAGCACCAACGTTCAGAGACGCCGTGTTGTAGCCCTGTGCGCCAAGGCACCGACGGTTGAGGCTTGATTGTTCTGTGATTAAGTGGGCTTTGACTACGTGGGGGCTTTGTTACGCAGGGGAGGAGCACAAGACACGGCTATCACTCTCCGCGCTGTGCATAGTAAGTTTGGGGGGCAATGTCAGCCTGCAGTGCATGTAGTTTCCAAGGACATTGCGCAGTGCAGCTCGCTGGGCCATGGGAGCGTGGATGCGCTCGGCTGGCGGTGCATTGTTGGGGCGCCCACCGATTCCTGTCAGGACCAGCTAGATGGCCCGCGTATGCAGTTTGGCGTGCCGCACGGTAACGGGAATGGTTAGGTGCTCTGTCCGGGGGGTAAGCCTTGGGTGTTTCGGCACAGTTACCCACCCGGTTGGAACATTGTACTTAATGTTGTGTTCCCTTCACATACATTGAGCATGAGCAGCGGGGGTATAATGTTCCTGCCCTGCACCCGGTCATGCTTCGCGGTTTTGGAATTACTTGAGGCGTGCTTTGTCCATTGGCAGGCCGCGTGCGTTTCTCGTCACAGTCGGCGGGGAATTCGACTAGAATATTGGTATTGTGGTTGTTCTGTCATTTACGGCCAATCCCAGATTAATGTGAAGGGGTGTGCGTACATATATGGTCGAGTGCCTTGCTGAGAATGTCATCTGCGTACTCTGGTCAGCACAGCGGGAGTGGATTGGCTGTGCGGTCCTCATAGGTGAGGCCGGAGGTTTAATCTGCTTGGGTCAGCACCCGTCTTAGGGGAATTTTGACATAATTTAGTGTCAGCAAAGAGGTGGGCTCTTCGTTTAATTGGTTTTATCTGTCGTTATGAGCTTGGTGCCCGTGTCTGCGCGTCAGATTTGAACATGCACGAATACGTTGCTGTCGCGTCGCCCAGACTCCTTGTTTTTGCTCATTTCCAGCCTGCTACGGTTATCCTGCTTTAATTATGGACTGGAGGGGGAGGGGCTGGTGACCGTTCAACCCGGCAACGAAGCCGCGGTGTATGTTCTTTCCGGTGTGCAGTAACGCACAGCCTGTCTGGATCTTTGTGGTGTAAGGTAGGCGGTGCTTCAGGGTCCCCCAGGCAAGGAAGGGGCTCTTAGCGGCAGCCGGCTAGAAGGTGGTCGGCGTCATCGCCAGCGCTAGGTGCACATCGCAGGTTCGGCTCCAGTATTGCTGCTGCTTTCCAGTCCGGGCATGCGCACTGTGACCCTGTGCTTTATTCGCTTCTGCTGGTCAGCTGGTTAGTCAATAGTTGGCCTTGTAGGTGGTGCTATTTGTAGTAAATATAGGGATGCAGCGACATGTGCTCAGTATGGCATGCATCTGGCGCTCATGTTTAACGTCTCTACACCTTTGTGTTCACACACATTTACATTTGTATAACTGAGATGTAATTCTCAATGCGCGTTAGATTAACGCTATGAATGGTGATCAGTCAGGCCTTTCATCGAGCGGGACACCTAGCAAATTTACGGTGCGCTGTAGGATGTCCCAGCAGCAAGGTGCAGCTAAGGTGGTCTACGTGGGCTTATCGTCTTGAAGAAAGTATGCATCGCGGGGCCAGGCTCACACTAAGGGGGCAAAGATCACACACACCGTAAGGGCCAAGGTCTGCACCGATGCTAGAGGCCTTGGGGTCCCAGTTCGCTTCTGAAACCGCGTTCGCGTCAGATGCTGAAAGGATGTCCGTTGTTATTTATTCGATCGTAGACGAGCAGTTACTTGCGGTGTTTTCCGCGGGTGTAGAGTGTGAGACTCCTGTTGTCATCCACAGTGTCGGTTTGCTGCGGGATGGTTGTTATTGGGGCACAGCCGTGTGGTGGGTCCTTCTTCGACAGATTGGGGTTAGCCTGACTGTAATCTCCCTGTTTATCACCTTGGTTTTATGCGGGGGGGGGGTGTCAACAAGCTCCTGTGGTCGGGTCAATTGAATGAGAAGAGCCGTCATCGCTTGGTATATCTGGGCATGCAGGAATGCCAGGCAGGATTCTAGTGAAGGCAGGGAGTGGTACTCATCGTGTATTGGATGTTTGTCTAGTTGGCAGGCCGCCATGCAAGGGGACCATGTACCTAGGCACACATCAGGCAGTGCCAGGTTAACAGGGACGACGAGTACTAGAATAGACAGGAGTGGTCCCACCACTGTTGGTCAGATGGGATGCTGACCCCTAAGGTTCAGCGCGCTCAATTACACATCATGTTGGAGGTAGGTCGAGGATGAAAGGGTTGTGCTGAGTGAAGCTCAAATCCAAAGCGATTGTGGTAGCCTTCCGAGGGGCACATCTGGTTGGGCAGTATGAAACTTTAAAGTACTACCAGGAGCCCCTTCCCTTCTGTCATATCCTGCCTATTGGTTGTTGCAGCAGAGTCTGGGGGCAGGTCATGTGGCCCAAACTGGTGGGTTGGATGTTTGGTCAGGTCAATCGACCGAGTACAGCAAAGTTTGCTGGATACATCTGGGAATTTAGGAATCCAGGCAAGAATTCAGCGAAATCGCAAAGGCAGGTAGGGTACTCATGGTGTATGTGATGTATTTTTCACTGGCAGGCTGCCAGGCAGGGAGACTTTGTACCTAGGTCACTTACATCAGGCAGAGATGCCCAGTGGAAGAATGTAAGGGGCTGCCCAGAACGGGATACTGCACAGGTTGGATGCCGGCCAATTTGTGGCTGCACTGTTGCAGATGGCAAAGTAAACCTTACTGATTACAGGCGGGGCATGGGGGTGGTTGTGGTCCAACCTTTTCTTTCTCAGGACCACTCCCTGTCTGTTTAGCGGTGCTCGTTTCCCCATCATCAGCATCTGCAGCGGCGCCATATTGCACTAATCCGGTCAACCACAAGAGCACATTTTGCAGTCATATAAGGGGGAATTGATATTTGATGGCAGGGCAACAGTGCTTCAGTTATGCGCGTTTTCCTGGCAGTTGTCGGCGAACATTCAGAATGCATTTTTGGTGGTTAGCCTGTGTTTTACCTCCCAGAGGTGTTTTAGCTCAGGCATGGCAAGCATGGGTTAGATGCCTGTGGTTTGCCCTGGGATTCTGGTTACTCTGGTTCAGGTGCAGATCCTGGTAGGTTCACTTAGTATCCCGTCCCTGAGTTCTATTTAAACAGGTACCATTGATTTGAGTAACGATAACGTGTAATTTCTCCCGCCCTTCAGCGTTGGCTGGCAGCTATGCAGGTTGTGGAAGTGGTCATCCAACGAGGCAATGTCATCATCTTTGCAGCCAGACACTGAATAGGCAAAGACATACTTGCGATGGTGCAACGGGCACTCAGCAGTAGAGTCAGCTGAGTCTCTTCATACCCTGGTATCCGTCAGTGATAAAACGTAAGGTTGTGGCTACACACGAACAGGCACTCTAGGGCAGCTGGGGCGGGAGTGTGCCAGTGCCAAGAGGGTGCGGGTTGCCTGGTTAGGGCTGCTTGTTGGGAGGGAGCACTAATACGGATAGCCACAAGAGCACATTTTGCATTCATATAAGGCTAAATTGATACTTTTATGGCATGGTGCCAGTTGCTTCAGTTATGCGCATGTTCCTTGGCAGTGTCAGGAACATTCAGAATGCAATGTTGGTGGTTAGCCTGTTGTCATGCTTTTCAGAGGTGTTTTAGCTCAGGCATGGCCAAGCATGGGTTAGAGGCCGGTGGTCTGCCCTGGGATTCGTGTTAACAGGCAGGTGAAGCAGCAGAACTTAGAGGGGCTTGGGTCTGACCTCTGGTTTCAAGGGCAGAGCCTGGTAAGCTCACTTAGTAGCCCGTCCTTGAGTTTGACGAAACGGTACCATTGATGTGAGTAACGGTAACGGGTAATGTCTCCCGCCCTCCAGCACTGGCTGGCAGCTGTGCAGTTTGTGGAAGTGGCCTTTCAACGGGTGCGATTTGGTCCATATGATTGGGGGAAACTCCTGGGAAACATATTTGGGCTACAAAGTAGCAGGAGAACTATTGGCATTCCCAGTATTCAACACAGAGAGGTATTTTATGCTTTGGTTCCCCCCTGGGTCACGCTGTCCTGTCTGCTCCCTGGTATGCGAGCAGAAGTTTGGGAGGGCAATGCTTCACATAGGGTGGTGACTGTCGGAAGGTGATGGTCATACTAAAAGTAGTGCTAGACTCAGATAACTGAGGAAAGAGGAAGTAGAGCGGGCTTGTCAACTCTTACCTCCACCCGCATTGGCACTTCCTGGCAGGAGTGGCCTGTCATAGGTATTGTTTTTCAGCCATGCAAAGGTAACATTGGACCAACGCCTATTTATAGGTTCAGGTCATATCAGTCAAAATCCACGGGGAGTTTTGAAAGAATGGGGGCACCTGTCCTGATGGGGCATGCTGCCTCCGGTCCTGTAGGGGCTAAGATTTGTTTTGGCTGGACCTGGGGAAGCCCGGTTATCAGCATGTTGTAATTTAAAAGGCCTACCTTGGTGGGGGGCCCTGGTAGTGACGGTGGCCACTCCCAAGGCTGTGGAGGAGTTACAGGGCGATCCAGAGTCTGCAGATACCAAGGGGTACTTCATGCAGCAGCACAGCGTTGTGCTAAGCCAGGATACCCAGGGATGTTTAGCGTTGTCCCCTGGAAGAACTACGGCGCCCCGTTAGTCCTACGGGCGGTTGTGGGTCTGAGCAACCGGGGGCTGCCATAAGACGCTCCGCCCACCTCTTTCGGGGGGGGCGTGAGTAAGCGAGTGGACTGGTGGTCCACGGATGGGAGGGGTGGCCCCTCCCAAGATTTGGTATGCACCAATTGGCGACTGCCACGGTGTAATTTAGGGTTATCAGACGGGCAGGCTGCATAGGGGTTGGCCTGCCCTGGGATCGGATCGCCCGTAAAATAACCCACCATGTTTGCATATTGGTTATGCTAATAAACCTGCAGCAATATTTCTCCACTTATAAAAGTGTCGTGTGGTTTATTGATGTATTATGTGTGTTATGTGACTACAGTTGCCGATATTGGCACTCTACAGATGGGATGTTCAGGAGAGAGTCGCCAATAACTTTGAGGTTGAAGGAGTCAGGAAGGTAAAACACATCAGGGTCAGCGTAGTCAGTGTTGGACATGGGCCTGAATTCAATGAGATCGGAGACGATCTCTGGAAAGGTTTCGCCGTAGTGGGGTTTACGACCCTGACGTGATACAATGTGGATGTTGTGAGGTGGATGTGTAACAGTATGAATCATGCCGAGAGGCATTTGCAGAGTCTTAAGAGGATAGGACCTTACTGTTAGAAAAGGTAGACGGACCGGGAGGGCCGGCCGGGGTCAGGGGGAGAGGTCTCCGGGGAGAGCCGTCTCCAGCGATCGTACAGACAAGTAACTTCCCCCCCACAGACAGGTATCACACACGGATAAGGTTCAGTGTTCTTTATAAGCACTTATTTAAGATACGGTGGAATGGTACAAGGAGGTCTGGACTCAGGGGTCCCCTCGATTAGAGTCTCGCAAGGTAGGGAAGGGGGTAGCGTGACAGTCTATTTACCAATCAGGTAGTTCGGATGAGATGATGACGAGCTCACAATCCTCGAGCTTGGTGGTTAGGTGGTACGGACCGCGGCAGCGCCAGCAGGTCCCGGTGCGGGTGGTCGATACAACGGGCCGCGGCAGCGCCAGCAGGTCCCCGGAAGATGTACGGTCCGCGGCAGCGCCAGCAGGTCCCGGTGCGGATGGTCGTTACAACGGGCCGCGGCAGCGCCAGCAGGTCCCAGGAAGATGAAGGTTGCAGAAGGCCGCGGCAGCGCCAGCAGGTCCCGGTGAGGATGGTCGTTACAACGGGCCGCGGCAGCGCCAGCAGGTCCCAGGAAGACGAAGGTTGCAGAAGGCCGCGGCAGCGCCAGCAGGCAGGACGATGGTTCACAAGAGCGGCTACGGCAGCGCCAGTAGACCGTCAAGGTTGAGTTCACTCGGTGTCTCTCGACTCCAGGATACAACTGCCTTCCTGCTCCGGAGCTGCCTCAGTTATAGGGCTGGTGCCCTTTGATGTCCGGACCCTCGCACTGGGAGGTCGGAGGGTCCGGGATGAAGGTGTCCAGACACCCAGCAGGGGGTGGAGCCAGTGCCTGGGGGAGCTGGGGGCGATCGGCACCTGGCGGGGGAGAGTCCTTGATACTTCGTTCTCCCATTGACCTGCCAAGTGGTCCGCTCACCTCCTGGGTGGATGGTGGTGCCGGGATGTCGGGGCCGGCCAGGCCCGGGGTTAGGGTCGAGGTGAGGCCATGCGGCCGCGTGGTGCAGGGCCCAAGAGGGCGGCTTGACTCGGCCGGGGAAGCCGGTGGGGCTGGGCCCCGTGATGAGTAGGGGTCCGAGGGCAGAGGGTCCGTCGGGAGACGGAGTACGGGTGCTGGTCGCGGGGATATGCCAGGTGGGCCGGAGTTCGGGCCCTGTCGTGCGGGGGGGGAGCAAGCCGTCTGTGAGGCCTGTCCAACATGCGTCCCCCCCAGCTGAAGGCGGGGAGAGTCACCCATCTCCTTGGGGACTCTCTTCGTCGAGGCGGAAAAAGCGGGACAGGCCATCCGCGTTGGCGTGGTCTTGGCCTGGTCGGTGCTCCACGGTGAAGTCCATTCCCTGCAGGGAAATGGACCAGCGCAAGAGTTTCGGGTTCTCCCCCCGCATCTGCATCAGCCATTGCAGGGGTCGATGGTCGGTTTGTACCCGGAAGTGGGTACCGAAGAGATAGGGTCGGAGCTTTTTGAGGGCCCACACTACTGCAAATGCCTCCCTCTCGATGGTGCTCCAACGCTGCTCTCGGGCCAGGAGACGTCGACTGATGAAGGCCACCGGCTGGTCATGACCTTCGGGGTTCAACTGAGAGAGGACGGCTCCGATGCCGTGGTCGGAGGCGTCGGTCTGCACCACAAATTCCCGACTGTAATCGGGGGCCTGGAGCACAGGGGCGGTGCACAGGGCGGCCTTCAGCTCCTCGAAGGCCGCTTGACAATCAGGAGTCCAATTGACCCGCTTCGGTTGGTTCTTGGATGTGAGACCCGTGAGGGGCCCCACGATGCTGCCGTAGTCCTTCACGAACCGCCGGTAGTAGCCGGTGAGCCCCAAGAAGGCTCGGACCTCGGTCTGGGTGACGGGGGGCAGCCAGGACTGGATGGCCGCAATCTTAAGTTGTAGTGGGGCCACCAGTCCGCTTCCCACTTGGTGCCCAAGGTAGGTCACAGACCCTTGGCCAATTTGGCACTTGCCGGCCTTAATGGTGAGGCCGGCCCGCTGGAGGGCTTGTAGGACCTCTTGGAGGTGACGGAGGTGGTCGGACCAGTGGCGGCTGTATACAGCGATATCGTCCAGGTAGGCAGCGCTGAATTCTTCGAGCCCCGCCAAGACCTGGTTCACAAGGCGTTGGAACGTGGCGGGGGCATTCTTCATGCCAAAGGGCATGACCTTAAATTGATAGTGGCCATCGGGGGTGGAGAAGGCTGACCGTTCCTGAGCCCTGGGGGTGAGGCCGATCTGCCAGTAGCCCGCCGTTAGGTCGAAGATACTAAGGTAGCGGGCGGCCCCCAGCCGGTCGATCAGCTCGTCTGCTCGGGGGATGGGATGAGCGTCGGTCCGGGTGACAGCGTTCAAGCCCCGGTAGTCGACGCAGAATCTCAGTTCAGGTGCGGTGCCGGGGGCAGCGGCCTTGGGAACTAATACAACCGGACTGGCCCAGGGACTGTCTGAGGGCTCGATGACCCCGATCGTGAGCATCTTGGCCACTTCCTCCTGTATGCAGGCCCGTACCCGATCTGGTACGCGGTAGGCCCGGTGCCGGACAGGGGGACTGTCCCCGGTGTCTACGTCGTGCAAACACCAAGGGGTGACCCCGGGGGTGAGGGAGAACAGGGCAGCGAACTGCAGCAGGAGGTCCCGGCAGTCCTGGCGTTGCTCCGAGGTGAGGGCGTCAGAGAGCCGGACCCCGTCCACGGAGCCGTCCTTCTCCTGAGTCTTCAGGAGATCCGGGAGGGGCTCGGAGTCTTCTTCTGTACCACTGTCTGTAGCCATCAAGAGGCTTAGTTCGGAGCGCACAAAGTGTGGTTTGAGCCGGTTGGTGTGGAGGACCCGAAGGGGGTTCCGGGAGGACCCCATGTCGATGAGGTAAGTGACGGGGCTTTTACGCTCGACCACTTTGAAGGGCCCCGTCCACTTATCTTGCAGGGCACATGGTTCGGTGGGGGACATCACCCATACTTGCTGCCCAGGCTCGAATTCAACGGAGGAGGCATTGTGGTCATACCACCTCTTCATGTCCTCCTGGCTGGCCTCGAGGTTCGCCTTGGCCATCTCCCGGAAGCGCCGGGTCTGGTTTCGTAAGGCCAGGATGTATTTGACGACGTCTGGAGGGGTCGTTAAGGGGGCCATCTCCCAACCTTCCTTGACTAGGCTGAGGGGCCCTCGCACAGGGTGCCCGTACAGGAGTTCGAAGGGGCTAAAACCGAGGGACTTCTGGGGAACTTCCCGGTAGGCGAAGAGGAGGCACGGGAGCAGTACATCCCACTGGCGACGGAGAGGCTCTTCCAATCCCCCAATCATCCCCTTGAGAGTGCGGTTAAAACGCTCCACTAGTCCGTTCCCTTGGGGGTGATAGGGGGTCGTGAATCTGTAGGTGACCCCGCATTGTTGCCAGAGGGACTTCATGTATTTAGATATGAAATTCGTACCTCGGTCGCTGACGACTTCTCGGGGGAAGCCTACCCGGGAGAAGATCCCCATCAGGGCCCGGCCAACCACCGGAGCTGTCACTGTCCGTAGGGGCACCGCCTCGGGGTAGCGGGTGGCATGGTCCACTAGTACCAAGATGAACCTGTGTCCTTGTGCCGTGCGGGGGTCCAGAGGCCCCACAATGTCTATCCCCACCCTCTCGAACGGGGTGGTGACCACCGGGAAGGGTTGCAGAGGGGCCTTCAGCTTCCGACCACTCTTCCCGCTGGCTTGGCATGTGGGGCAAGATCGGCAGTGGTTCAGGACGTCATTCCTCATTTTCGGCCAGAAAAAGTGGGTCACCAGGCGACTGTACGTTTTGTCCTGGCCCAGGTGTCCAGCCAGGGGGACATCGTGGGCCAGGTGGAGCAGAAAGTCTCGGAAGCGGAGCGGTACCACCAGAACTCGACCGGCCCCCAGCTCGGCGATTCTTTGCTCGCTGTAGAGCAGGTCGTTATCCCAGTAGACCCAGTGGGATCCGGTGGTGTCCCCGGCGTTTTGGGTACTGGCTTGTTGGCGGAGTCCCTCGAGGGAGGGACAGGTCTTTTGTTCCTGGCGGAACTGTTCTTGGGTGGGCCCCCCTTCTTGACGCCACTGGGCCAGATCCGGAAGGTCCTGGGGTTGCGCGTCTTCCTCGGTAGTCGGGTCCGGGAGGTCGGACTCGCCGTTGTCCTCTACGGGGGCAACCGGGGGCGGAGGTGCTGGCCATTCGGTTTCTTCTGATCGGGGGGCGGCCCGGGCGGCCATGGATCGGGTGGTTATGCAGGCCCAGTCCGGGAGGCCCAGCATCCCCAGGTGCTCTCTTTTCTCGACGGTGGCCCACGGGGAACTCTCGAGGTCATTCCCCAGGAGGCAGTCCACGGGGGCATCGTCCCGGACCGTCACCTTCAGTAGGCCGGAGACCCCTCCCCATTCAAACGGGACGCAGGCCATCTTACACATACTCTCAGAGTTATCTGCCGAGCGGACGGGGCAGAGAATGTTCGGCAGGATCTGCTCGGGCTTCACCAGATGACAGCGGACGGCCGTCACGCTGGCGCCGGTGTCACGCAAGGCCTCGGCTCTCTGTCCATTAATGGTCACCCACTGACCGTATTTTCTGGTGTTGGCGGGTAGGGGAGCCCGCGGAACCATGTCTCTTCCCCCTAAGCACGCCAGGACCATGGCGGCCGGTTCCCACCCTTGCTGGGCCGGCTCGTACTCTTCGGGTCCCTCCGATGATTGCTCTTCCCCTAGGGCAGCGGCAGCTACCTGGCGGGGCTTGGGTGTTTGGTTTAGCGGGCAGTTCGGGTCATTGGCGTAGTGGCCGAGTCGCTGGCATCGGTGGCACGTGACGTTGGCTCGGTAACCAGGCCGCAACGGGGGGTTGCCCCGGCCGGCCGGAGGCGGGGTGCTGGCCACGGGTGTTGCTGGTAAGGCGTCTCTCCCTCGCCCCTGGCCCCCTCCTCCTCCCCGAGGACGGTGCTGGCCTTGGTTGCTTCTGTTCTGGTCGTGTGGCCCTCTCCGGCCCACTCGGGTGCTTTCCCACCGGTCAGCTTCGGCGGCGAGCTGCCGGGGGTCAGTCAGCTTACTGTCGAGTAGGTGCTGCCTGAGCTCGACGAAACAGTTGTTTGACAGGTGCTCCCATACCATAAGGTTGAAGAGTTGTTCGTAGGTGGTGACCTGACTTCCCTTGATCCAACCCTCGAAGGCCCGGCTGAAATAGTTCACGTATTCTACCCAAGTTGTACCTGGGATCCGGGTGCAATCTCTGAACCTCTGGCGGTACATCTCGGGCGTGAGGCCGTAGCGGGTGAGGAGGGCAGCCTTCATGTGGTCGTAGGACGACATTTGGTGATCAGGGAGCTGCAGCAGGGCATCGCGACCCTCGTTGATAAATCTCCCCCAAAGTCCGGCTCCCCAATCACTCCGGTCGATCCGGTGGGAGGTCATTGCGATCTCATAGGCTTTAAACCACTGTTGTATGTCATCTTCTCGGACATATTCGCGGACAACATCCTTGGGGATGTGAACTTTTTTCTCACTTGGCCCCGGGGTGTGTGGTCGCTCAGGCACCCCCAGTTCCTTATTCTGTTTGCGCAGTTCTATTTCCGCTAGTCGGCGCTCGTGCTCGAGCGTTATTTTCTTCTCTTCCAGCTCTCTCTGTCTCTGCTTTTCTTCTCGTTCCTCTCGAAGCCGCATATGCTCGAGGTTGAGTTTCTGTTCAGCTAACTTGAGTTCCCCATCCATCTTGAGTCGTGCCATCTCCAACTCGTGTAATCTGACTCTGTCTCTTTCTCGGATCTCCTCTTGCGAGAGGCCCGTTCCCCGCTCCTCGGGAGCCGTGGCGTTCCCTTCTGGTGTGCTGCTGTTTTGGTCTGGTGTGACGCTGCTTTGGTCGGAGGGCCCTGTGACCCCAGTTTCTGTCCATGACTCAAGAGCGCGCTTTAGATCATCCTTGGTACTCAGGCCGGTGGTAGCAATGCCAAGTTCTATGCAAAATTGTCTCAGTTCGCGGTGGTTGTATTCTTCTAATTTCTCCATTTGGAATTTCTCGGTGGAGCTGCTATCTTTGGTCGACATCGTGCTTATGTCGTGGGGTGAGCTACTCTCTGTACGATTACGCGTTGATTCGGATCGCGCCGCTGGCCACCAATGTTAGAAAAGGTAGACGGACCGGGAGGGCCGGCCGGGGTCAGGGGGAGAGGTCTCCGGGGAGAGCCGTCTCCAGCGATCGTACAGACAAGTAACTTCCCCCCCACAGACAGGTATCACACACGGATAAGGTTCAGTGTTCTTTATAAGCACTTATTTAAGATACGGTGGAATGGTACAAGGAGGTCTGGACTCAGGGGTCCCCTCGATTAGAGTCTCGCAAGGTAGGGAAGGGGGTAGCGTGACAGTCTATTTACCAATCAGGTAGTTCGGATGAGATGATGACGAGCTCACAATCCTCGAGCTTGGTGGTTAGGTGGTACGGACCGCGGCAGCGCCAGCAGGTCCCGGTGCGGGTGGTCGATACAACGGGCCGCGGCAGCGCCAGCAGGTCCCCGGAAGATGTACGGTCCGCGGCAGCGCCAGCAGGTCCCGGTGCGGATGGTCGTTACAACGGGCCGCGGCAGCGCCAGCAGGTCCCAGGAAGATGAAGGTTGCAGAAGGCCGCGGCAGCGCCAGCAGGTCCCGGTGAGGATGGTCGTTACAACGGGCCGCGGCAGCGCCAGCAGGTCCCAGGAAGACGAAGGTTGCAGAAGGCCGCGGCAGCGCCAGCAGGCAGGACGATGGTTCACAAGAGCGGCTACGGCAGCGCCAGTAGACCGTCAAGGTTGAGTTCACTCGGTGTCTCTCGACTCCAGGATACAACTGCCTTCCTGCTCCGGAGCTGCCTCAGTTATAGGGCTGGTGCCCTTTGATGTCCGGACCCTCGCACTGGGAGGTCGGAGGGTCCGGGATGAAGGTGTCCAGACACCCAGCAGGGGGTGGAGCCAGTGCCTGGGGGAGCTGGGGGCGATCGGCACCTGGCGGGGGAGAGTCCTTGATACTTCGTTCTCCCATTGACCTGCCAAGTGGTCCGCTCACCTCCTGGGTGGATGGTGGTGCCGGGATGTCGGGGCCGGCCAGGCCCGGGGTTAGGGTCGAGGTGAGGCCATGCGGCCGCGTGGTGCAGGGCCCAAGAGGGCGGCTTGACTCGGCCGGGGAAGCCGGTGGGGCTGGGCCCCGTGATGAGTAGGGGTCCGAGGGCAGAGGGTCCGTCGGGAGACGGAGTACGGGTGCTGGTCGCGGGGATATGCCAGGTGGGCCGGAGTTCGGGCCCTGTCGTGCGGGGGGGGAGCAAGCCGTCTGTGAGGCCTGTCCAACACTTACATATACGGACTAGACTTGCACGGGCTCTAGGGGGCAGCAGGGCCGGGTTTTGTGTGCATTTCAGGTACTTTGATGCCATCGAGCTTGCAGGGAGCGAGTTTCCATATGTATTATTAATTTTCGTCCGTGGGGATGGGGATGTGCCGGGACTGGAAGGGATAGGGGCTAATACACATTAACATTGCTGTTTTTTAATTATGCATCAACTTATTTTGATTGCCAAAATGTTGACAATATTTTTGCCATAGCCACACGTACAATATATAGTCGAAATCCGAATGTTCTATCGTCTGTTCCCCATTCCTCCTCACACATACAGTGCTAACATACTGCTGTATCTTGCAAGCAGAATACATGATTTCAGGACAGTCTCCGCGTAACATTTGGTTTAAATGCTTGGATCATGTTTGAGCTACAAGGCAGTTGAGCTCTAAACTATTTCTGGTGAGAACCTCCAACTTTGCAGGCTTACAGTAAACCAAGCAAAACAGGATTAAACAATACCGATCAACCTCCACATGCACAACGCAGATGGCGATCACATTTCTAAAATAGGTAGTTAAATGCATTGCAGTTTTATTTTGTTTTTTTTACTGTAGATGTGAGACTGTCAAACATTCTTGCTCCAGCACGTTTTGCTCAAAGGGTTTTCAACATATGTGCTGAGTTTACTAGAGTCACTTCAGTTCAAAACGCATTATCAAGATATCAAGATGTGTGCATTTTACAGAGGATTTCACATTTACTGCCCCATTTGTTGGCAGTGTTTTGTATTGCCGAAAATAAGCGTTTTACATATTACATTATCACGGGCCATTGATTGCTTTCTTCTTATTCCTCTCGCGCAGAAACCTAGTTATCCAAACCCACTGCACTGCGCCAAATGGACGTTTGATGGCGATGTTTCATTACTCTGATTAAATTGGAATTAAAGCGCCAGCACCATTTTTAGCTCAGATTCTTTTTAAGCCACAAAGTGCTTGTCTTCGTCTTTGAAAAAGGGAGCGAGTGATATCCTGTGGTACATTCTGAACACACTTTCTATTGACTTACTGTTATCTTCCTGCAATAGTGTGACACATTTCCCATTAAAGTACTGCAAAGTGGAGTTCCTCTGCACTCCTCATTTTCAATTTACAAAGCGATTCTCTGGACAGAAACTTGAACGTTCCAATATTTCTTTTGTTTACACGAAGGCCGCTGACACAAGTGAGTCTGGGTATCCCATCTATCTATAGGGAGCCGGACATCTACAGGCTTTGGGAAAAAGACAGGTACAACGTGTCGCTCTTTCTGTACCAACGTTCGCTCGCTTCCACGCCACCAACAGGAAAACATTTTTAAACTTTGTTTTTGACCACGCACCTGATGCAGTATTTTTGATAGAGACATGGCTGCACGAGGCGTCACCCCGGACGTCGTTGTCGCCCTGCCATCTAACTATTCGATAGTGAGGATGGACATAGTGGGGAAACAGGGTGGTGGAATCGCCATAGTACTGAAAACTTTGATATGTTGTATCTGTGAGTTTACAATCCCAGCCTATGAAGCGATTAGTTTTGCACTGAAACTTTCAGATAACTTTACCCCTCTCAGGCGCTTTGATATCTCGCTCCCCAGAATATGCCGTAAAATGGTGCTCTTTGTTTCCAGACTTATTGGCTCCACATATTCTGAGATCCTCTAATTTTGTATTACTGGGTGACCTGAACATCCAGTGTGAGGGTAGTGCGGGCGGTGTGACCACACCTTAACCGAGGACCTGAGAGTGCTCATTAATTTTGAATGTAGCCAATTCATCACCCACGCACAAAGAAGGACATCTGTTGGACCCAATCTTTTCCAGTATTAATTCACTGGAATCAGCCCCTCCTCTGCCATTAGCATGGTCAGACCGCTATGCGGTACAGTTTTTGGTCCATACAGGTCAAGTTCTGACCAGTGTAGGGAGGGCGTCCAACACTAAGGTCAGGTCATGGTCATGAATAAATATACCAGGCCTCAATAGCCAATTGAGGAATACACTGCTGGAACCAAATCAAGGGATTGAATTAGACCAACCTAGGGTGGACGTCTGGCTGAGGGAAGCGCTGGACTTAGATTTGTCAGCCTAAGTTAGTCGCTTAGTCAGATCTCACCCACCAGCTCCTTGGTTTACCAGGAAATTATGGGCAGAGAAGTCAAGGTGTAAAGCCTTAGAGAGATCCTGGAGATTGGCCTATAATGAGGAGAGAAAGACCATATATAAAATGGCCCTCAGAAAGTATCACAGGCTTTGCCCCAAACTACCAAAAAAACCTTTTAGAGTAGTGAAAGAATTCTCTGACCCCCAAGAAAATCATATCAACACCAGTTTTGCCTCAGGCTCAGTGTGACAAATTGACCTGTGGCTCAGTGTGACAAATATTCAGGCTTCTCTTAAGATCGGACAGAAGAATGCTGGGCCGCCAATTATACTGACTGTCCTTCTGGGATCAAGTACAAGACTGGAATGATCTTGGAACAAGATGGGCCAATCCTGAATTGCTGGGACACTGTATCTGCCTACGTTCTTGGTGTTACCGACCTTAGTTAGGTGAGGCTTACCAGGAGATCCTCTCACTCAAGAAAAATGTAGTTCTCTTGAGCGTGAGATTTTGCAAGTTCTAGTGGCACTCCTTAACACCTTCCTTATGCAAGGTAAGATTCCACAGGAATAAAAACATGCCTTGGTTAAACTCCTCTTGTAGAAGGAGAATCTTAACCCTAAAAATGGGTCTAATTACAGACCAGTCTCAATGCTTCCCATTTTGGTGAAAGTATTGCAGAAGCAAGTCAACAGACAATTCTGCCACTTTGTAGAATCTCAAGAGCATTTTCATCCCTCTCAGTCAGGGTTCAGGATGGGACACAGTTCTGAATCCACCCTGCTAGGAGTCATGGAACATCTTGGATGGCTCCTGGATGTGGGCGAGACAGCTGCGCTGACCCTTCTTGATCTTAGCGTGACCTTTGATACTGTGCCCCATGTTTAACTTATTGAGAGACTGGTCCAGATAGGCATACAGGGAATGGCCCTTGATTTGTTGATATATTTTCTAGAAGATCAGTCTTTCCAGGTGATATCTGCCACAGACTCCTCAAGAGCAGTATGTGCCTAATTCAGGAGTTCCTCAAGGATCCTCCTTAAGTCTAGCACTCTTTGATATCTTTGTGCACCCGTTGGTGGACTTAGTGGAAAGTTGTGGTCTCATGTTATTCTCTTATGCAGATGACACACAAATCACCTTCTCCCTGTCAACTGCACAGCACCACAACTTGGAAGCCTTGAACACCTGCCTCAGTGAGGTGGCAGAGTGGATGAAGTACCACTCAATAAAAGTGAATGGAGATAAGACAGACATGTTAATGCTGGTAACGAATTCTTCGCTGTGGGGACCCCGTTCTTGGCCCAGAAATTAAGGTTATTTTCCAGATCCAACCCCTACGGTCAAGAACTTGGGGTTCTGGCTCGACAATAAGTTGTCAATGAAGACTCTGGTGATAAATGTGGCTGCCCCATGTTTTGCGGTTTTGAAGTGGCTGAGGAAGATCATTTGACTATTGCCATTCTCACCTCAAAGGACAGTGATACAGGCACTTATGTCGAGATTGGACTATGGCAATGTGCTCTATTTGGGGGGGAACAAACCCTCTATTAGACGGATGCTGGTGGTCCAAAACTCTGTGACTAGGATGTTCTACAGGCTTCTGAGGCGGACCAAGCTGGATGGTCTGTTATGGGAGCTGCACTGGCTCCCAGTTGAGAAGCGAATCCAGTTCAAAACCTTTTGTTACATGCACAGAGGAAGAGCAGGGGTTGGTCCATGCTACCTGCAGGATTTTGTTAAATCATGCCAGCCATCCCGGCCTCTTCACTCTAATGGGTTGCCACTGTGTGCAATCCCATCAGTAAAACAGTCCTGTTTGGGAGGGCTGCAAGCTATGGAACTCCCTCACTAAAGAGCTAAGACAATATCCTCACTATCCACAGAACACAGCTGAATTTATGACTGAGTTGCTGGTCCTGAGGGTCCCTTGCCTGACGTTTAGCACCAGGAAATCCCCAGGGGTAGCTGTGTGCTTTATAAAGTAAAAAAGAGAAAAAGGGCATGTGCTGTGTGCTCGCGACAGGTTACGTCACTCAGAGATGCCCCTATGTTACAGCTAGCAAGGTGGTTTTGCATTTGATATTGGTATCTGGCATGGCTGGGCCAATCAGCCCTATATCTGCCTTCGATCCACAACTGAATACCCTTAAATGAGGTACCAAATATTACTAGCCCTATCAGTGTTTAAATTGTAAAAGAATAAGTGCCGGTGCCTGGTATGTTGGCGGTACCATGAGCTCCAACCAAAGGTTGCTAGGCGGCGATTGTAAGCGAAAAGGCGGGCATAGGAATAAGCCACACAGGTGACTGTGGAATCACTGTATCATTCGATCGTGGATTAGGTGGTCTCCCTAACCTGCTTGCCTGCTCTGATATTTATTATTTTCGAACCACATGAGACATGGGACCACACCAACAGACTGGCATGATGGGTAACATATTCAGTACACCCTTCTAACTCAATGGGCGTGTCCCACCAACACGGCGTACGAGTTACGTCACTGGTAGGCCATTACAATCCTCCTTTATTTCAACAGAGAACAAACAAAACATAGCAACAGCCGAAATAACGCCCTGCCCCACTTATGATTGTCATACTATAGCTCACCTTTTTTTTTTACACTTTATTTTCAAATCGAGAATATGAGTCACATAGCATTGCAAACAATTCGTTTCCAAACAGAGAATGTTGCCCCTGACAGTTCCATAACAGCAGTATTTTCGTTCACAGTCAGTAATGTGGTTTCGTATGTTACTTCACCCTAACCCTGACCCATCCCCCACCCCCTTTCATACTAATAGATATTACAACTAACTTTACATCACTAGGAGAGCTGCTCAAGTACACATCCCCCCCAGTAGTGTATGCAGAAGAGGCTTCAGGGCCTAAGACCCGCCCTCTCATCCCACTCCTTCCGGCACTATGCCGTTATCTGCCTGAGGGTTAGGATCTTGCCGAGCGGCAGCTAAATAGTCCCTCAGTGGCCCCCATATATCCCTGGGACGTGGTGTCGATGGCACAAAACTGGCATATGTCTCAGCATTGATGTTACAGTACACTAAGCTGTTTAGCCAGTCCTGTACTTTAGGAGCGGTTTTCCTGCCCCAGTGGATGCAATTTTTCTCTTAGCTAGAAGTAGCCCCAGCGATGCCAGCCTCCTGACTTTTTTGGGGATCTGTACAGTGTAGCCTAACTATGCAATCTCCGGGAGAGGATCAAGTAAAAGGCCGATTAATTTCCCCAGCGTCTTGTGCACAGCCGACCAGTAGGCATGTAAATGGGGGCAGGAACACACCAAGTGCAGAAAGCCGGCATGCGGGGCAGCACATTTTAAACAGGCATGAGGCCTAGCAGCGTCTATCCTATGTGCCAAGGCTGGTGTGAAGTAGTCGCGGCGAAGAAATTTAAAATGAAGCAGTTTGTGGCGGCTGTTGAGTGAAATTTCCTTGCTGGCTTCGCAACATTTTGCCTATTGATCGTCTGTTATAGGCCCGCCTATATCCGCTTCCCACGCTTGTCGGAGTTTGGAATCGTTCACAGGTTGCATATTGGCGCTAGCCTTGTACATTTTGGAAATGAGGCGTGCTCCATTCGGGTTCTCTATAACCAGAGTGAGCGGGGGGAAAGAATCAGGTTCAACGGGGAATTTGGGGATCGCAGCCCGCAGCGCCGATCGCATGCGGGTCATGAGGAAACGGGTCATGAAGCTGCAGTCAGCGAACCTAGCGTCATCATCCAGTGAAACAATATGCCTTCACGGGAATAAATCCCCTATCTTGACAATGTCTAATGTGGTCAAAGTGCGCTATACTAGGCCCTCCCCAGTGATTGGAAGCCATCTGGCATTAGGTAGTGGCAGAGCAGAAGAATATAGGGCCGAGGCGCCCGTGCGCTTCCTCAATTTTCCCCACACCCAGGAAGTAGTGGACACTGTCTGGATGTCGCGTCTATCTCGCGGGAAGCCCCCGGGTAGTACCTCGGACAATTTGTCAGTGAGAACCAGGTCGGCCGCAGGCCGCAAAAACGGAATACGTGCGTCTGGATGAAACCAAGCGAATGCATAACGGCATTGCGCTACTAAATATTACAGCTGGAAATCCGGGACATTGTACCCCACTTTGTCATAAGGTAAGGTCAGAATGGGCCAGCGAATGCGCTGCCTTTTATTGCTCCAGACCAAGCAGCCCATGTATATTTGGAAGGTATGAAAAAAAACATCCGTGAGGTGTATTGGGATATTGTTGAAAAGGTACAGAAATTTGGGAAGGACCACCATTTTCAGTAGTGCCACTCGGCCTGTCAGGGACAATGGCAACCTCAGCCATCTGTCGAACTGATCTTCTAGATTTTGGACGGCGTGTCCATAATTTAAGCGGATGATGTGAGCGGTATCCAGATGAATGTGTATTCCCAGATACTTCACAGAATCGTGGCACCACATGAGAGGGGGAACTCGCAGTCCCATTAGGCTGTGCCTGCGGTTAGCGGGAATATGATGGACTTGTGCCAATTGATGCCCAGCCCTGAGAATCTACCAAAACTGATAATTTCCCGGATGAGAGGTGACAGGTTGAGCTCGGGCTCCTGGACGTAGAGGATGGTATCGTCCACATATAGGGAGGCCAGGAGTGGGCCTGTATTAAACTGCAGGCCTTGGTGCAAGTGACGTTCTTGAAAATGCCTGATTAGTGGGCCCATGGCTAAGATGAACAAGAGCGGGGACAATGGGCAGCCTTGTCTAGTCCCTCGAGAGAGCTGAAATGGTCTAGAAAGGGTACCATTCAAGCGGAGGCGTGCCGAGGGGCTACGATAGAGCAGGGTCACCGTGGCAATAAAGCCGTAAGGCAGTCCCATGCGCTGCATCACTTCGACGAGGAAAGGCCATTCCAAGGAGTTGAATGCCTTCTCTGCGTCGAGCAATACCGATACTATAGCTCACCTTGACTGGGCTGTTCAAGAACTTCTCAAAAATGAACATATTCCTCCTACTCTCCCACTTTTATCAGATGCTTTAATTGGAACGTGGAAGTCTCATTACATGTCGCTCAACCGAGTGGAAGGAGCAGAAAATTCCTCTCAGTCCAAACCTTTTTTGGGTACTCCAATTCCCCACCCTTTCGGGCTGGACGGGTTCACTGTTGGACCTTGGAGGTACAGTAGGGGTGATTTCACTACCTCTTGCACCCACCAGTTCTGGGATGTCAGTTGAGGAACCAGCGCTTACCTATGTGTCATCCTGGCTACCCAGGTTCCCCTTGGACCTTCTTCCTTATCTGACAGGGTAGACACATGGATGATAGCGCTTAAAAAAGAAATGTTTCTTGTGACCTCTTCTTCATCCCACCGGGCAATCACTTTGGTACCATGCATATGAGTGATCATCCAGAGATGATGTTCTAATAGAAGACGAAACATGCTCCTGGGGGATCAAACGAGTACCATGTCTCCAACTCTCAGTGTGGACTCTGGCTCTCCTGCTGGTCCGGTTGTTGCTGGTACATCGTTTCTCCAGTACATGTTGATCATCATGAGGAGTGGTGTCCACTCCGGGGTGGGGGAAGGGAGTCCTGGACCACTCGCCCCATGACAAGATGGCCAGGTGCTTGCCTGGTGGTGAAGTGTGATGTCTGGCGATACTCTCATAAAAACAGTAGATGGCCCATTCAAGTTACTGCTGAGTGGCTTGTGCGATGCTGATGACTTTGTTCAGCGTCCTCATGAAGCATTCCGATTTCCCGTTGGCTTGTGATCAACAAGGAGTGACTTTCCTGTCTCTGATATTCAGAGATTGCAGGTATGCTGCCATTTCTTGTCCATGGAAGGGCGGGCCATTATCTGCCCTTAGTATGCCATGTGTGGCCATCATCTTTTCCAACTTGAGAAGCACTTCATGCGCTCCTTGGCAGTTTAGTATCTCCACCTCTAGATACTTCAAGTAGTCATCGATGAAGACCAATGCATGCCTCCTGTCTGGGAGCCTCCCAAAGTCCAAACTGGGGCACACCCAGGGCAGCTGAGACCCTCATTCGGTTATAACTGGTGCCAATGGAGGAGAGCTCTCCTAAGGCTTGGCACCACGGGCATGAGCACACCACTGTCTCGAACAGTTTATCCATTAGCGAGAACCACACCTTAGTGCATAGACAACCCTTTGTTTTAACCATCCCTTAATGCCAGGTTGTGCTATCTGCACTACTTGACTGGTGAGACTTCTAGGAGTGACAAGCCAAGGGCCTTGCAAGAGACAGCCACCTGGATCCGCAGCCAGTTCATTGCAGACGTGGTACAGATTGTCCAGGATGCACTGTGCAACAGGCATACGTTGAGCCCAGTGAGCCTTGAAGTGAATCCACTGATCAGATCGGAGAGCTTGCAGAACTCTCTGAAGACAATCATCTTGTGCGGTAGCTGGGCATATGGTGTCCATGGACATGAGTAGAGGGCAGGAGCTGTCTGCTATGTACCTGATGTATTCCTTGGCCTCATTGGCTTCCTCTTCTTCCTATGGAGTTGCTGCTCATGGATGGTGCGACAAATAGTCTGCAGCGTTGGTGGTCCCTGGGCGATGCTCCACCTCACAGTTGTACTCCTGTAATTGTAGCATCTAATGCCATCGAATATTTTTGGGAAGCCGGCCAGTATTTGGGACACTCTTTCTAGATGAACCCCAAATCTAAAGGTGACGAGTTTTAGTGCCTTGGCTGTGCGACAACCAAGCAGCATGTCATTGCCACCTTCGGTGACGTAAATGTATGAGTCAACTGTCTGGGATCCATGGGTGATAGACGGGTTGGATTTTCCTAGCATAAGCAGTGGTGTATCCTGCCCATATGCGATCACAGACTGCTGCCTTCTGAATGGATGGAGCTGGCAGTATGGATTTGAATGCTTTGGCTGACGTAATGTTTATAGCCACACCAGTATCCACAATGGCTAAGAGTGGGTGCCCTCCCACTTCTATTTGACACTGTGGGAAGTGGCATTGTGGCTTGACTGCATTGCCCATTGTGAAGACAGAGTACACCGTGTGTGCCACACTCTCATCATCGTCCATGTTACTGTGGCTTTCCTGTGCTTCCGGTATTGCATTGACCATCATGCGGGGCATTCGACTTTTGCAGGAGTGGCATACTTTTGCAAAGTGCTTGAACTTTCCACACCGACGCACCATTTGCCTTTCGCCGGACACTCTGCTGGGCGATGGACTGGGCCTCCACAGTAGCCACACACTTGTGCCGGTGTCATGGTTTTCGTAGGTCTTTATGGCCCTTTCCAGGGTTACTGACCGACTGCAGTAGAGGTCTGAGGGATCTGTCACCAGTTTCCCTGAGAATAGTTCATGCAGGTGGTCCTAGGGTAAAGATTTTGTGATAGACACCTATCTCGATCCCCTAATATATTTGGTTATAAATAGGTCCCTAAACCTTGACTCATGGTAAGTACTGTCAAGATAATAAGTGAGCCTTGTAATCAATAGAATTGCTTGTGCACCACTGTAATCCCACTTTGCGCAACATTAATGTAAGGTATAATGCCCTTCATTTTGACAGAAGAGCCAGTTACCTCTTAACTGGACTGTATTGCTGTTGACTGAATGTGTGAATGAAAAGTTAACAAAAACTCTCCATTTAATTGTCAGGAATTTTGATTCAGAGATGTCAGTCTTTGATATTTCAGTATATCTACAACCCAATAGGAAAGCATATTTTATATTAGTAAATACCAATAAATTAAATAGGCTTATATACTAAGGATAAGCTATTCTTTTCCAAAATATGTCTCTGAGAAAATTGTGCATAAAATCTGAAGAATAAAACTTAATGTACTTAGTTCACGTTAAAATAAATACAATATTTTACACCTTCAAATGCATGAAAGAGAACAGTTAATTTTCTGACAACGGGAATAACTTTAAAACGCCCATATCGTAACTATGCCAGTATTCTATCATAGCCAGAATATCAAGCACCAAATTATTGTAAATGTAAATATATATGCATAGATTTAATGGATTTAATGTACTTAACTCCTCATATATATATATGCCGAAACGCGTAATGCTGCTAGTGCTGTTGGTGAACTCAATAAACTGAAAATCTGCACCTTACCTGAGGTCCGTGCTCCGTTGTCTTTTTCAAAGAAGAGTTGGTGATACTTGGATGTATATATATATATATGTATTACCTACTGGGGGTTGCCAGTATGTAGTTATAGTTACAACCTAGTTTCCATAGGAAAAACATTTTCTGATTTGCTAATAACTTTGGCGTCGTTTGACCAATCTTTCCGACATTCTGCCCAAAAAAAGTCTATCCAGGTCAGCTCCTATCCTGAAAGTTTGGGGGTGATTCATCAAGCGGGGGCTGAGAAAAAAGATGGGAACCAAAACACGTTTTCCCCATGTTAATTTCTTTAGGAAACTTTGCGACGAGCTGCAGCCCGATCTGCTGAACGGAATTACCCCAAATTTGGCAGAAAGGTAGAGCTTAATTCAGAAAGCGAGCTTTTTTTTAAATGGTGTAAATCTGTTCAGTAGTTTATAAGAAATTCAAGGAATAAGAGTCAAAAAATCAATTTCCCATAGGAAACTTTGTGCAAGGCTAGAGCCGAAACTACTGAATGGAATTACCCCAAATTTGGCAAAAAGGTAGTGCTTGGATCAGAAAGCGACCTTTTTATAAATAGTGGAAATCCGTTCAGTAGTTGCTGAGAAATTAGAAAACTAAAAGTTTCGATATCTGGGCGGAGCCTAAGTCCCGTGCACGAGCTTCACTGTGATTGGCTGTCAACACTCCAAACCAGGAAGTGTTGGCAGCCATCTTGTGACTCGGTAGAAGCGAGTCACAAGAGAAACAAAGGTATAAAACAAGAGAAGCGGGCAGGGTAGAAACACCCTGACCCTCTAGGCCTGCTCAGGGGGTCACAGAAGGACCCTCAGGGCCAAAGAAAGCATTAAAATATATATATATATATATATATATATATATATATATATATATATATATATCGGCAGAATTTGTGCTGGGGTCGCTGGTTCCTGCGTTACAAAATTTTCCAGAAAGTCTCTCTTTTTTGATCAGCTCGTACCTTGAAAGTTAGGGGTGTATTGAGGATGTACAAGTGTTGGAAGGGGGGTTGCGCGGCCCCCCTCCTGGAGCCCTCCATGTACTTATAACTTTGGCTTAAAGAATCTACTAAATTTTCCAGAAAGCTTCTCTTTTTTGATCAGCTCGTATCTTGAAAGTTTAGGGGTGTATTGAGGATGTACAAGTGTTGGGAGGGGGGTTGCGTGGCCCCCCTCCGGGAGCCCTCCATGTGCTTATAACTTTGGCGTCATTTGATGAATCTTTAATACATTTTCCAGAAAGTTTCTCTTTGTTGATCAGCTCGTATCTTGAAAGTTTAGGGTTGTATTGAGGACGTACAAGGTTGGTTGTTGATTGAAAGCAAGTTTATTGCGAGATATTTGAACACACGACCGGAGCCATCCAGCTGCTAAGACATATTACAAGGTGATTGGTCAAGGGAGGGCTGAGGAAAAAGGCGGGTCCAAAAAAGTGTTTTCTCAATGCATTTTCCTTAGGAAACTTTAGACAAGGCTACAGGTCAAACTGCTGAACGGAATTATGCCAAATTTGGCAGGGTGAAAGGTCTTGGGCCAGAAAGCGCGCTTTTGTTGAAATGGTGTAAATCCGTTCAGTTGTTTTTGAGATATTAAAGGAAAAAAGATATATATATCTGGATGGTGCCTAACTCCCTGAGCACGAGCTTGCCTCTGATTGGCTGCTAACACTTCAAACCAGGAAGTGTTAGCAGCCGTCTTGTGCCTCGCATCAAGTGAAAATATAAAAGAAAGGTCCCGGGGGCAATTTAATACACCGTAGCTCTGTCTGTGCGAGATACCTCTTTCAATCTGCGTCTCCCTACATCAGCAGGTAACGCACCCTTTTCCCCCATCAACAACATACCTCCAACAACATTCTTGGACCCGCAAGTCTCTCTCTGCAAACCACTTGTCGGCTCACAGCTCTTTGGGTGTGAGTTCTCGGGCCTGCAGTTGTATCTGTGAAGCCAAGACTGGAAATATACTGCAGGTCTCTCTCTGCGAGATACCCTGTTCATGCTTCCTCTCCCCACATCACTGTTCCTCAGCTATCCCTTTGGAAACCGACGGCCCCACCTTTTCCTATACCAGTTGGCCCTCAGGTGTTCCTCTGCGACCTGGCCCGCAGCTCTCCCTCTGCAAACTGACGGGCCGCGGTTCTCCCTCTATGAGCCTGCCAGTCGGCTCGCAGCTCTTCATCTACGAGCCAGCCCGCCGGCTCTTAAGTGTCTGAGAACAGATGCAATGGAGGCAACGATCATGCAGGTCAGACACCCAACACTGCTCCAACATCCCCCAGCAGGAGCTCCTTGTCTGCCATCCCCTCTCACCCCCACCCCACACAAACAAATGTGACAGTCACGTTAGGTTGGACAAATAAGAATCTTAGTCATGTATGGATTTACATATAAAAAAATGTTATTAAAAAACCCCCAAAACAAATAAAACTATGTACAGCCATGTCGTGTCATCGCTGGACCATTTGTGAATAACAGCTTGCAAGGGAAAAAGAAAGATAAGATGGTGCGTCATGCATCCAGCAAAGGAGAAAGAGAAAGAGTGAGGGAGAGGGCGAAACAAAGAAAGAGTGAGAGAGAGAGAGGAAGACAAAGAAAGCGAGAAAGAGTGAGAGAGAAAGAGTGAGATTTAAGGAAGAGAGAAACAGTGTGAGAGAGAGGAAAGAGAGAGAGAAAGAGTGAGAGAGAAGAAGAGAGAGAGAGAAGCAGTGAGAGAGATGAAGAGAGATAGAAAGAGTGAGAGGAAGGAGAGAGAGGAGAGAAAGAGTGAGAGAGAGGAAGACAGAGAAAGAGTGAGAGAGAGAGCAAGACAGAGAAAGAGAGAAAGAGTGAGAGAGAAAGAGAAAAAGAGTAAGATACAAGGAAAAGAGAGAGAGAGAAACAGTGTGAGAGAGAGGAAGAGAGAGAGAAAGAGTGAGAGAGAGGAAGAGAGAGAAAGAAAGAATGAGAGAGAGGAGGAGACAGAGAAAGAGAGAAAATATGACAGAGAGAAAGGATGAGATGGAGAGGGAGTGTTGACACTGGAGAAAATCTTCGCAGCTCACCTTTGAGCCACCTGTGTGTCTCCAACCACGTGCCGGGACATAGTGCACCCTTAATTTTAGTCATCGGTAAGATAGTATAGAATTAGTAATTGTGGAGTACATACAACTGCATACGCCTAATTCTCTATTTTGGCAATGCGCACTCAGGCTGCTGCAGCCCATCCTCTCCCACTGCTCATAGTTGTCTGTGTGCTCAGGCTACTGCACACTATCCACTCCCACCGTCCAGAGGTGACTGCCCGCCGCTGCGGAAAGTAGCCTCTCTGCTCACCTTCCGCCACCAGCGTGTGTGTAAGAGGGTGCACCATGTGTCGAAGAAACTTTCTGAGGCGTTGTCAGGATGGCCACGCATCATGGCAGGTTCTTCACACGTTCAGCTGTGGTGGTGTTGGGGGGGATGTCCATTCGTGAATCACAGCCTGTTAGATAAAAAGCAAGATATGATTGTGTGTTATGCGTCCATCAAAGGAGAGAGAAAGAGAGAGAGAGAGAAAGTAATAGTGAGAGGAAGACAGAGAGAAAAAGAAAGAAAGAGTGAAAGGAAGACAGAGAGAAACAGTCAGAGAGAGGAACAGAGAGAGAGAAAGAGTGAGAGAGAGGAAGAGATAGAGAGAAAGAGTGAGGGAGAGGAAGAGCGAGGAGAAAGAGTGAGAGAGAGGAAGAGAGAGAGAGAAAGAGCGAGAGTGAGGAAGAGAGAGGGAGAAAGAGTGAGAGCGAGGAAGACAGAGAAAGAGAGAGGGAGAGAGAGTGAGATACAAGGAAGAGAGAAAGAGAGAAACAGTGTATTAGAGGAAGAGAGAGAGAAACAGTGTGAGAGAGAGGAAGAGAGAGAGAAAGAGTGAGCGAAAGAAAGAATGAGAGAGGAAGAGACAGAGAGAGAAAGAGTGTGAGAGAGAGAAAGGAAGAGATATAGAGTGAGAGAGAGACAAAGAGTGTGAGTGACAAAAAGGAAGAGATGGAGAGGGAGAGTGAGTGTTGACACTGTGGAGAAAATCCTCACAGCTCACCTTTCTGCCATCGGTGTGTCTCTAACCATGTGCCGGGATCTAGGGCAGCCCTCAACCTTAGTCATCTGAAACATAGTATGGAATCAGTAATGGATGACTGCATACAAGTGCACGATTTGTGAATCACAGTCTGCAAGACAAAAATAAAGATAAGATGGTGCATCATGCGTCCAGAAAAGGAGCGAGAGAGAGAGAAAGAGTGAGAGAGAAGAAGAGTGAGAGAAAGAAAGAGTGAGAGAGAGAGGAAGACAGAGAAAGAGAACAAGAGTGAGAGAGATAAAGAGAGAAAGAGTGAGATACAAGGAAGAAAGAAAGAGAGAAACAGTGTGAGAGAGAAAGATAGAGAGAAAGAGTGAGAGAGAGGAAGAGAGAAAGAAAGAATGAGAGAGAGAGGAAGAGACAGAGAAAGAGAGATAGAGAGTGAGAGAGAGAAAGGAAGAGATAGAGAGGGAGAGTGAGTGTTGACACTGTGGAGAAAATCCTCACAGCTCACCTTTCTGCCACCAGTATGTCTCCAACCACGTGCCGGGATATAGGGCAGCCCTCAAGCTTATTCATCTGAAACATAGTATGGAATCAGTAATGGATGAGTACATACAACTGCCTAAATCGCTGTCACGACTTTGTGTATCCAGGCAAGTGTACCCCATCCACTTCCTCTGCCCAGAGGTGTCTACTCATTGTTGAACACCCAGGCTGCTGCACCCCATCCACTCCCACTGCCCAGAGGTGTATGACAGCCGCTGCACACCCAGGCTGCCACATCTAAAAGATAGTACAGAATTAGTAATAGGAGAGTATATACGACTGTGTACGCCTAAATCGCTGTGCCACCTTTGTGTATCCACTCCCGCCGCCCAGACGTATTTGTCCACCGCTGCACACCCAGGCCTCACTGCTCACCTTTTCGCGGACGGGGCACCCTCCACATCATGCAGTCCCGCTCCGCAGGCCAACAGGTCTCACATTTGCGGCTATGTCTTGATTTTGCCATGGCAGAGGACATACTAGTGCACCGATCATCATCGCAGGTTGCAAACCCGCTCAGTCCTTGCGGTGCCACTAACTCAGTGACCAGTGAGGCCACGCACGTGGTGGTAGGCCTTCCTGTTTGGTGGCTCAGGCCTACATGAGGTGTCCGGACAACCAGGACGGGCCATGACAGTGCATGCGGTGGGAGCAACTCTAAAATGGTGTAGAGCACGTGTGCCCGGTCTTTTTTTATTGGTAGGGTCACGTGTCCTGTGACGCCTGTGCTGGATAGGTGTGGTGTGGGTGTATACCAGCCATGAGGGAGTGGCTGTGGCATAATGACAACTAGACCTGTGACCAAACAGATCACTACAATGAAAATCTGGGCCATGTAGCATTGTTGTCCTTCCCTGTAAGCGTAAGCAGAGTGGGCTGGCCTGGCGTATGTCCTCCATTAGGCTGTGAAGAGTGACTCCAGAGCTATGGGCGTGGTTCCATCGTGAGCTGTATGAGGAATCAACTTATGCAGCACTGTTGCCAGATTGGGCTAGATCACGCACAATTGGGCTATATTTTTCCCATGTTGTGCTGTAAAATTTTTGTTTTTGCTAGTTGCCAGATTATAAATATATATACAGCGCTCCAGCAAACTAGTATGTTAAAGCGCTTTATTAGACAAATAGTTACTTGGCAGCCTGCTGCAACATCAATTCCAATGCATTCACCGCCTGCTTGACGATGTCCCTGCCCCACCTTCCTAAAAGTAGCAAATTTGGGCTACTTTGGGCTACGTTTTGGTTGTCTTTGGGGTAGAGAATGCTTAAAAAATCTGGCAACACTGGCATGCGGGTGTTCTTGTTGTAGTGCTGCCGTCACCCGGGACGCAAGCATCAATGTGTCACTCTGTGAGCCAAGTCCCACAACATGGCCAACCTGAAAGGTACGGGAATCACTGACCCTACATTCATCCATACTTCCACACAAGAAAGATGGTAGACATGACACATCTGTGTGGATGTGAATGTTTATTGCACATTCAGTGGAGTATTGCAGCTGTAGCAATACTGGGACGTGCAAAGTCCAAAATTCCGTTTTTGGGACATGGAGGGCAGCCAATTAGAGACAAGCTCATTGTTGGAGTTAGGCTGCGCCAACATATGTACTTATACAATCACTCCACCAATCCCCACGCACTTATAAATTCACTATACACTCTCCTTGTTGTACTCTAATTATCCAGTCTCTGCATACGTACTAGTACAATGACCGAGACAAAGTTACATAACCAAAGTTTTCTCCCACTGTCAAAGGTAAGTTGGTTGCATAAACTGTCCAGAGCACAATGTAATGTGGTAGGGCCCAGGGGCAGCATGTTGCATACATAATGAACACATGGACACAGATAGATAGGGAAACTGGATACAGGCATGTGCGCTCGACTCCTTTTTATTACCAGGGTCACGTGTCTAGTGACATCTGTGCTAGATGCGTGTGGTGTGAGTGTAAGCCAAGGCAATGGTTGGTGCTGTCAACAAGTAGAACAGTAATCATTGGATCAGACACAGAGATTCAATTATAAACGGTCAATGATTTGTGCTGCACTAAGGTAGGAAATAATACACAAAAGATTCTATTGTAAAGGGTCCATGACTTGTTTGTACACTGAGGTAGGGGCACCAGATGTGAAATTATACACAAAATATTGTATCATAAAGGGTCCATGATTTGTGCTGCACTAAGATAGGGGCATTAGAAGCATTCAGCTTTTGCGCAGCCAGCGATGATGCGTGGTCCGGGCGGGCCGCACTTGGAGCAATGTCTCTTGCATACTGGACTGCGTCATCTGCAATTGCGACTGGATGTGAATTGTGAGCCCTGCTATCCACAATGTAGATGGAAGGCAGTAGTCAGCATAGACATCGATGAATGCTTTTTGTCACTTCCTCTTGACAAAATCCGAGGACAGAGTACAATTCTGTCTGCATTTAATAAATCATGTCTCAATGTAAATTGTGAGCTCTGCTGACCGCAGTGTAGGTAACAAAAGATGAAATATGTATGGAATACATTGTTGAAATGTGTGGGTTTCGGGGACGTTATAGTTAGTTGCCTACTGGACTCTGAAATTCATGAATCAAGACTGAATTTGAACTGTGAGCTCTGCTGGCCTCAGTGTAGACTGCCATTCAGTGTTCCTTTGGACTTGCAAGATGAATTTCGTGATTGTACTAAAGCTATAATTGAAATCAAAAAAGTTCTTGAAGCAAGGATACTAAAAAGATATTATTTAGGTGTTGAAGACGTAGTTAGTTGCCTACTGGACTCTGTAATTAATGAATAAACACTCAATTTTAATTGTGAGCCATGCTGACCGCAGTGTAGGCCTGAGGCAGCAGTCAGCAAGGGGCCACAGCCACGTGGCGTTCACTAGAGTTGCACAGTTATTGGCAATTCAGCGTGTGTGCAGCCAGCGATAATAAGTGGTGCAGTGAGTTAGTGGCACCTGAAGCACTCAGCGTGTGCGCACCCTGCGATGATGCGTGGTCCGGGCGGGCCGCACTAGTAGCAATGTCTTTTGTCTAATGAATTCTGCTTCAGTAAGGCCATGTGGCAGTGACTTGTGGTGTACTGAGTTAGTGGCACCTGAAGCACTCAGCGTGTGCGTACCCTGCGATGATGCGTGGTCCGGGTGGGCTGCACTGGTAGCCATGTCTTTTGTCTAATGAATTCTGCCTCAGTAAGGCCACGTGGCGGGGACTTGTGGTGCACTGACTTAGTGGCATCTGAAGCACTCAGCGTGTGCGCTCCCTGCGATGATGCGTGGTCTGGGTGGGCCACACTGGTAGCAATGTCTTATGTCTAATGAATTCTGCCTTAGTAAGGCTAGGTGGCGATGACTTGTGGTGCAGTGAGTTAGTGGCACCTGAAGCACTCAGCGTGTGCACACCCTGCGATGATGCGTGGTCCAGGCAGGCCGCACTGGTAGCAATGTCTTTTGTCTAATGAATTCTGCCTCAGTAAGGCCACGTGGCGGTGACTTGTGGTGCACTGAGTTAGTGGCACCTGAAGCACTCAGCGTGTGCGCACCCTGCGATGATGCGTGGTCTGGGCGGGCCACACTGGTAGCAATGTCTTTTGTCTAATGAATTCTTCCTCAGTAAAGCCACGTGGCAGTGACTTGTGGTGCACTGAGTTAGTGTCACCTGAAGCACTCAGCGTGTGCACACCCTGCGATGATGCGTGGTCCGGGCAGGCTGCACTGGTAGCAATGTCTTTTGCCTAATGAATTCTGCCTTAATAAGGCCATGTGGCATTGAGTTGTGGTGCACTGAGTTAATGGTACCTCTGGCGCTCAGCATGTACACAGCCTGCGATGATGCATGGTCCGGGCGAGCCGCACTGGGAGGAATGTGTCTTGCCTACTGGACTGCGTCATCTGCAATCGCCACTCCATCTGAGTTGTGAGCCCTGCTGTCCGCAGTGTAGTTTGAAGGCAGTAGTCTGTACAAACATAAGTCTGCAGTGCTGTGCCGCTGAGTTTGCAGGGGGCCTGTGTCGAGGAAGCCGGCGGATATAGTGGCAGCTACGTGGCAGGATGAGGGCCGCTGCTCAGGCAGACGTGTTGGCTTTCATACAAGTGAACCACGCCCAGAGTCCCGGCCTATTTCTTCACGCTTCTACACTGAAGTGGCGTATGTTGGACCAGCCCACTGCGCTTCCGCTTACAGGGGACGACGATACAGGTACATGACGAGATCTTCCCTACTGCCTGAGGTAACATGGTTGTGTCCACTGTCCACAACACTACACGCAACAGCAGTATATGTACACATGGAGAGGTTTGTGCTCTGCATAGTAAGGTCTTTCCAGCGCATCACAGCTACACTTGGTATTGTGGGCATTATTATTGGTGAGTGACTTGCGTCCTTCACACATGTTTGGTTGCCACATCTCGCAACATTCAGCTATTGTGTGGCTGAGGGGCCATGCTGTTTTTGGAAGGTCCACTGTCCTGTTGTGCGCTGCCTCAGTGGTAGTGGGGGGGTGGTCCGGGGGGAGGTCCTGAGGGTGGTGGCAGTGGGTTTTGTGGCAATCTTGGGTGTCGGAGGTGCATAATCAGTAGCTCTATGATGTGTTGGTCTTTAGATGTGATGCTCGGCTGGGCTTCCTTTCACATTGTAGGTAGTCGTCCTAGTTTACACCAGTAAAAGGCAGATGGTACATTCCTACTGTTAACGCAGCTTATCGCCTGTTTTTGGATCGCACCGCAGATTTGGCTGCTCGTTGAAAATATCGGGAAGTGGTGTTTTCGTGTTATTTTTGTACAGGAACACCTACTCTGCATATTATTTGCGTTAGTTGTTGCCCTCATTTGTGAATTTTTTTTTTGAGGAAGCTATTGCTGGAAAACTGGTGACATCGATTTTTTTCACCAGGTTGAAAATGGAATGATAATTTCAAATCACTAAAAAAACCATAGGTTTAATGAACATTATAATTAGAAATTAGCATTTAAAAAACCTTTGAAATTCACTAAAAAACATAGTTTCAGGGACATTATAGTTACAAATAATCATTTTTAAAACCTTTGAAATTCACTTAACAACACATAGGTTTCAGGGATGTTATAGTTACAAATTTGCATTTAAAAAACCTTTGAAATTCACTGAAAAAAACCATAGGTTTCAGGGACGTTATAGTTAGTTGCACATTTCACTTGTACAAAACAATAGAAATTTGGCCGTTATAGTTAATAGAGCTAACTTTAACTCGCGCCCCTGCAATGCACTACTGATGACGCCACATATTACATCACTCATGACATGGTCAGTGACATCACTGATGACATCTAAAAATGACTTCACTGATGACATCATCCACGTGATAATTTGATGCACCTCTTCACACCTTAATATAACTTTTTATACACCCACTTTAAAATACTGACTACCACTTTCTAAACCATAGACAAATCCATAGCAGTTACTATATACCCACTGACTACTTCCTAGTTATACACACACATTCATTCATTCACCCATACAGTAACTCATACATGCAGTCACTCATCAATATAGCACTATTATATGTACTCATACACCTATACAAACACTCATACACCGTCACTCATCCATAGAGTTATTGACTCACGTAGCTAGTCATGTAAAGAATCTATAACACTGCCGTTTACTCACCTATACAGTTATACATTCAGTATCTAACCTATTCATACAAATAGTAACATATACTGACTTTCTTATACAATCACTGACACAAGCACACACTCATTTATACAGCCACTCTCACAATTACTCACTATCACATAGAGTCATTTATATACTCCAACACTCACATATACTGCCTTTCACATATGTAGTAACTCACACATATACCAGCGAGATATACATTCACTCTTCAACACAGTGATACATGCACACACTCACCAAAACAGCTATTTCCACATGCACTATTGAACCCATACGTCTAGTAAATTAGCCACTCACACATGTTGGCAGAAAGTTACATACCGCCCACCCATCTACACACACAAACACTGAGCCACCCATACTAATACTTATGTTACCAATAAGTAAGCCATATAGACAGTCATGTACCTAATCATCAACCCATGCAACAGCTTATACAACAACTGAGAGACTGATACAGACATTCACACAGTTTAGCCACTACCCCATGCATTCAGTAAGAGACATTTAACCACTAACTTATACAGTCAGTCAAACACTTATTAAATCCTCCACCCAGTCACTTATACACCAACTCATTCTTTAATACACCTTGGCATTAACATATATACAATAGATTTAAAGTTTACAAAAACACACATTCACTGGATGATGTCATCAGTGATGTCATCAGTGATATCATCAGTGATGTCATTTGAGAAGTCATCAGTGATGTCATCAGTGATGTCATTGACCATGTCATGAGTGAGTAATATGTGACGTCATCAGCAGTGCATTGCGGGGGCGCAAGTTATAGTTAGCTCTACTAACTACAACGGCTGAATTTCTATGGTTTTGTACGAGTGAAATGTGCAACTAACTATAACGTCCCTGAAACCTATGTTATTTTCAGTGAATATATATATATATATATATATATATTCACAGAAAAAAACATAGGTTTCAGGGACATTATAGTTAGTTGGACATTTCACTTGTACAAAACCATAGAAATTCCCCCGTTATAGTTAGTTCAGCTAACTATAACTCGCGCCCCCGCAATGCACTGCTGATGATGTCACATATTACATGATTCATGACATGGTCAGTGACATCACTGATGACATCACTGATGACATCCTCCACGTGCAAATCTGATCCACCTCCTCACACTGTAATATAAACTTTGATACACCCACTGTACCAGTTACTACATACACACTCACTGATTGATTCCTAAGTCTACATACACATCCACTCATTCACACTATCATAAGCACTCATACATCTATACAGACACTCACACACCACCACTCAGCCAGAGTTAGTCACACACCTAGTCAGTCATGCAAAGAATCAATCACACTTCCATTTACTGACCTATACAGTTATACACACACCACATCAGTTATTCAAAAAGAAACATATGCATACTTATTCTTTTCTACAATCACTGATACAAGTACACACTCATCCATGCAGCCACAATCACTGACTCTCATGTATAGTCATTTATATTCTTCAACTTTCACATACACTACCTTTTATATATGTAGTTACTTGGACATGTAACATTAGACATCCATTCTCTCACCAACACACCATACACACACTCACACTCATACAGCTGTTTCCACATGCACTCTTGAACCCATACATCCAGTGAATCAACCACTCAAACATCTATGCACAGACTCACACACCTCCCACGCACCCACACACACACCCAGGCACCCATACAGATACTCAGACAACCAATCAAAACCCATATAGATCCTCATTTAGCTACTCACCAACCCAAGCAACTGCTTACACACCAACTGACAAACTAAACTGTGCGAATGTCTGTATCAGTCACTAACCTGTGCATTCAGTAAGACACATGGAATCACTCACTTAAACAGTCAGTCACACACTTACTAAATCCTCCATCCAGACACTTATACACCCACTCATTCTTCAATACACCTTGGCATATATATAATACATATTTAAACTTTATAGAAACACACATTCACTGGATGATGTCATCAGTGATTTCATCAGTGATGTAATTTGAGATGTCATTAGTGATGTCACTGACCATGTCATGAATGATGTAATATGTTACATCATCAGCAGTGCATTGCGGGGGCGCGAGTTATAGTTAGCTGAACTAACTATAACGGGGGAATTTCGATGGTTTTGTACGAGTGAAATGTCCAACTAACTATAACGTCCCTGAAACCTATGTTTTTTTCTGTGAATTTCTAAGATATTTTAAATGCTAATTTCTAACTATAATGTGCCTGAAACCTATGTTTTTTTCAGTGAATTTCAATGTTTTTTTAAATGCTAATTTCTAACTATAACATGCCTGAAACCTATGTTTTTTTTCAGTGAGTTTCAATGGTTTTTTAAATGCTAATTTCTAACTATGCCTACAAAGTTAGGACATGTGAAGAAAGAGGAAGAAAAGCGCAGCAAGAAGCAAGACAAATTCAGAAAGAGGCAACAGAAGTCCAGGAAGACAAAGAAAAGTGCAGCAAGAAATAAGAGATGTTCAGAAAGAACCACCAGAGGAGCAGAAAGTCCTCCTGTGCCCCCAACTTTTTAGTGACGGGTACTGGTGGTAACTGACTCTGACTAGCCAGGACCGGAGCCAGTGCTATGCTAAAAGGCACTTCGAATACAGTGAAAACACCTACATACACTAGGGAACACTATGCATTGGGGTACTCCTGTAATGAGCATGACCTCCTCTGTATTTGCCATGAGTTAGTGCCTCGGTAATTGCATGAGTACATGGGTAGTGACTGGATGATTAGAGTGCTGCAAGGACAGTGCATGGTGATTTTATAACTGCTTGGGTTTTGGCAGAGTGATTGGATAAGTACATGATGCTGGATGGGTGATTGGAGGCATGCATGGGTAGTGACAGAGGGATTTCTGGAGTGCATGGGTACAACCTGGTTAATTGGAGGAGTGAATCAGTACTGTGTAAGTGGTTAGAGGTCTGCATGGGTAGCACACAGGGGATTGTAGCAGTGCATGTGTTAGTGCCTGGGTCACTCCATGAGTACATGGGTACTGACTGGAAGATTAGAGTACTGCAAAGAGAGTGGCTGGACTGCATGTGTACTGCTCAGGGTATTGTAGCAGTGCATGAATTAGTGCATGGGTCATTGCATCAGTGCATGGGTAGTGACTGGCTGATTAGAGTGCTGCAAGGAGAGTGCATGGTGAATTTATAAGTGCTTGGGTTTTGGTGGAGTGATTGCATAAGTACACGCATGTCACACCAGGCCCCGCCCCCTCCCTTCACCACTGTGCAAACGCGCCCTTGGCGGGTTTTAATTTGGGGAATTAATTCCCCTTTAATCCTGATGGTCGCTGGGGGCCAACCCGCCCACCATGTACCTCCAGTAAGCGCCACAGAGCTGTGTTGCACAGAGGTGGTCTGAGGCCACGCCAATTTTTACACCTCTCTGCAGTACAACTCTGTGGCGCTTACTGGACATACCTGGTGGGCTAGTTGGCCCCCAGGGGCCTTCAGGATTCAAGGGGACTTAATTCCCCAACTTAAAACGCACCACAAGGCGTGTTTGCACACTTGTCACATCAGGCCACACCCCCTCCCTGCACCACTGTGCAAACACACCTCCTGGTGCGTTGTAAATTGGGGAATTGAGTCCCCTTGAGTCCTGAGGGTCCCTGGGGGCCAACTAGCCCACCAGCTACCTCCAGTAAGTGCCACAGAGCTGCGTTGCAGAGTGGTGTAAAAAGGGGCGTGGCCTTGGACCACCTCTCTGCAAGGCAGCTCCCTGGTTCTTACTAGAGGTACCTGGTGGGCTAGTTGGCCCCCAGGGACCCTCTGGATTCAAGGGGACTTAATTGAATCCGGAGGGTCCCTGGGGGCCAACTAGCCAACCAGGTACCTCCAGAATGCGCCAGGGAGCTGCGTTGCAGAGAGGTGTTCAGAGGCTACACCCCTTTTTACACCTCTCTGCAACATAGCTCTGTGGCACTTACTAGAGGTACCTGTTGGGCTAGTTGGCCCCAAGGACCCTCAGGACTCAAGGGAATTAATCCCCCAATTTACAATGCACCAGGGGGCGCATTTTCACAGTGGTGCATGGATGGGGTGGGGCCTGACATACCAAGTGTGCAAATGCACCCCCTGGCACATTGTAAATTGGGGGATTAAGTCCCCTTCAATCCTGAGGGTCCCTGGGAGCCAACTAGCCCACCAGGTACCTCCAGAATGCACCAGGGAGCTGCTTCTTGCAGAGAGGTGTTCAGAGGCCACGCACCTTTTTAAACCTCTCTGCAACGCAGCACTTTGGCGCTTACTGGAGGTACCTGGTGGGCTAGTTGGACCCCAGGGACCCTCAGGATTCAAGGGGAGTTAATCACCCAACTTACAATGCACCAGAGGGCCTGTTTGCATAGTGGTGAAGGGAGGGGGTGGGACCTGATGTGACAAGTGTGCAAACGCGCCCTGTGGCACGTTTTACGTTGGAGGATTATGTCCCCTTGAATCCTGAGGGTCCCTGGGGGACAACTAGCCCACCAGGTACCTCCAGTAAGCACCACAGAGCTGCGTTGCAGAGAGGTGTAAAAAGGGGCGTGGCCTCAGATCACCTCTCTGCAATGCAGCCCTGTGGCGCTTACTGGAGGTACCTGGTGGCCTACTTGGCCCCCAGGAACCCTCAAGATTGATGGGGAATTAATCCCCCAATTTAAAACACGCCACAGGGCCTGTTTGCACACATGTCACATCAGGCCTCGCCCCCTCCCTTCACCACTGTGCAAACGCGCCCTGTGGCACGTTTTAAGTTGGGGGATTAAGTCCCCTTCAATACTGAGGGCCCCTGGGGTCCAACTAGCCCACCAGGTACCTCCAGTAAGCACCACACAGCTGCGTTGCAGAGAGGTGTAAAAAGGGGCATGGCCTCGGACCACCTCTCTGCAAGGCAGTCCTGTGGCGCTTACTGGCAGTACCTGGTGGGCTAGTTGGCCCCCTGGGACCCTCAGGATTGAAGGGGAATTAATTCCCCAACTTAAAACACGCCACAGGGCCTGTTTGCAGACATGTCACATCAGGCCCCGCCCCCTCCCTTCACCACTGGGCAAACGCGCCCGTGGCGCGTTTTAAGTTGTGGGATTAAGTCCCCTTCAATCCTGAGGGTCTCTGGGGTCCAACTAGCCCACCAGGTACCTCCAGTAAGCACCACAGAGCTGCGTTGCAGATAGGTGTAAAAAGGGGCGTGGCCTCAGACCACCTCTCTGCAACACAGCCCTGTGGCGCTAACTGGAGGTACCTGGTGGGCTAGTTGGCCCCCCAGGGGCCCTCAGGATTGTAGGGGAATTAATTCCCCAACTTAAAACACGCCACACGGCGCGTTTGCATTGTGTTGCAGGGAGGGGGCGGGGCCTCCGGCGCGATGTCGGCTTTTTTAAAATGTTGTTTTTTAGAAGGGGGGCTGTATGGCCCCCCTTCCTTTCCTAGTTTTTGGGCCCTGGTGACCCCATCCCCCAGGGCCTGACCCCTAATTTGTTAATTTAATTTTTTTTAAACGGAAGTGGGCCATTTTCGGACCCCGGGACCCCATCCCCGGGGCATGGCCACTATATATTTTTTTAAATATATTTTCAAAGGAGGGGGGCTGCGTGTCCCCCTCCTGAGGCTTCTGTTAGCCCCGGGGACCCAATCTCCCGGCGCTCTGCTAACATGCAGCTCCCCGTGTGGAAAAGCAATTCTGCTTTGCTTCATTGAAGCGAGAGCAGGTTTCCCTGCTCTCGCTTCAATGAAGCAAAGCAGAGTTTGCTATGGTAGGGCGGGAGCCCTGGCTCCCGCCCTACCATAGCAAACAGCAGTGTGCCGGGGTGGGCACCCCAGGACACTGCAGGTGCCGGCCCTGGGGGGTGGCGGTCACCATACCCAGGGCCATCATGGGCTCCGGGTAGGGGGCCACACGGCCCCGGGGAGGTGGTGGTCCCCAGGGCTCCGGGTCTGTAAAGGACCCCCAAATTTGCATTTTAGTGCCCCGGGGAGGTGGCGGTCCCCTGGGTGTGTGGGGGGGCTCCAGCCCCTCCACACAGGATTATTTTCTTTTTAAAACAAACCCCGGGGGTGACGGTCCCCGGGGCTGCGGGGGGACCGTGTGCCCCCCGCAAATAATTAAATAAAAATCCCCGGGGTGGCGGTCCCCGGGGCTTGGGGGAGGCCTTGGAGCCCCCCACACATATTTAAAAATTAGCCCCAGGTGTTGGCGGTCCCTGGGGCTGAGGGGGGCACGTGCCCCCCGCAACTCATAAATCAAGCCCCGGTGAGGTGGCAGTCCCCGGGGCAGTGTGGGGGGGATTGAGCCCACCCACACATTTTTTCAGTGCCCCCAGGACCTGCCCCACCCCGGGGGTTCAATATAACGAAGCGCGGTAATCCATGCTTCGTTTTTTAAAAATGTTCTCGGCTGGATTCGCGCACCCAGCGCAAATTTGGCCGATTTGTTAAAAAATAAAATGCTTTTTTGGGCCCTGGGGGTTTTTAGGAAATCCCCTGAGCAGGCCTCGGGGGTCAGGGTGTTTCTACCCTGTCCCCTTTTCTTGTTTTTTGCGTTTGTTTTTCTCTTTTCTTGTGACTAGATTCAACCGAGTAACAATATGGCTGCCAACACTTCCTGGTTTGGAGTGTTGACAGCCAATTAGAATGAAGCTTGTGGTCGGGAGGGTCCGCGGATCCACCGTGCCTCTAGATATCGAAACTTTTATTTTTTGATTTTCTCAGCAACTGCTGAATGGATTTACACCATTTAAAAAAAAAGCACTACCTTTTTGCCAAATTTGGTGTAATTCCGTTGATTTTTTCTATTTATCAGGAACTACTGAACGATTTACACCATTTAACAAAAATGGCTCTTTCTGAACCAAGGGCTACCTTTTTGCCAAATTTGGTGTAATTCCGTTCAGCAGTTCGGGCTGTAGCCGTGTCTAAAGTTTCCTATGAAAAATAACATGGAGAAAACACGTTTTGGTACCCCCCTTTTTTTCTCGGCCCCCGCTTGTCGAAACACCCCAAAACCTTTCAGGATAGGAGCTGACCGGAGCGGGCCGCTAGTTTTGAAAATTCCGCGAAGATTCGTCAACCGGCGCCAAAGTTATTGGGAAAAGAAAAAACGCTTTTCCTATGGAAACTTGGTCCTAACTATAACTATCTACTGGCGACCGCCAGTAGAGAAATATATATATATATATATATATATATATATATATCACACACAAAGTCTCTCGTTACCGGGGCCACCGACCCTTCAGGGCGGCCTCTGTCAATGGGCTCGGAGCAGCCCATCCATTTTCAAACAAAGAAGAACCATCAGAGGCCCATTGTTGGCGAAAGAAGCATTTATTGAGACGTCCTCGCACACAGATTTCTCCCCAGCACCTAATGTTTCGGCCTCATCCGGCCTTGCTCACAGGCGGGAGAAAGATTATCAACTCCTCATTGCGCACCTGTGTGCTTTTCACATCATTTTGCCTCACGTGACCAGAGTAGAAAATACAAGTTCCAAGGTGCACCACTTTCTTAATTTGAATATGCTTTCTGGAAATCCAAGTCTCTTCACAGTTGAAAGCGTAAGTACCTGTTTAGTGGTGCCACTTGTAGTGAGAAATTACTTGTCAGCCAGGTGAGTAGGTATTATTTGCGCATTGCCAAAAGTTCACATGACGCTACAATTGGATGCAATTCCGCCAGCACGATCGTGAATGGCAGTCCACCATTCCGAATCTCTTCCAACACGCTGTCCTTTTTACCATATTGGCTATTCCTGAGTAGGTCGGGAGCGTGAGTGGGTTATGCCCCTCAATCTTTCTCCCGCCTGTGAGCAAGGCCGGATGAGGCCGAAATGTTAGGTGCTGGGGAGAAATCTGTGTGCGAGGACATCTCAATAAATGCTTCTTTTGCCAACAATGGGCCTCTGATGGTTCTTCTTTATACATATATATATATATCTATATCTATATATATGTAACAACATCTCCAAGCACACAGAGCCCCCGACCCTACAGGGCGGCCTCTGGAAACAATGGGCATGGAGCAGCCCATCAAAGCGCCATCAGTGTGTCTCATTAAATCCATCAGTCTCTGGATAGCGCTCATAACCCAGAACGATCTGAGAGAGAGGTTGTCTCCTCCGACTCCCTTTCTGCATCAGTCACCACTTGCACCATCTTTGGCAATCCTTAATAGGCGGGTGGCCGAGAGTGGGTCATGCTCCTGAAAAGTTTATGTAACAACATCTCCAAGCACACGGAACCCCTGACCCTACAGGGCGGCCCATCAAAGTGCCAGTAGCATAACAACAAAGCAGAGGCCCATTTCTGTGTTAAAAGCGTTTAATCCAAAGACAAGCAGCATAGGTTTCCATATCCCTACGCGTTTCGGCGTGAGCCTTGTTCACGGGTGGAAACAAACGTGAAAACAAAGTGCTTTGTGCGTGCTCATTTATGCTGGAAATTCACATGACCATAATTAAAGAATACATTTCCGATAATGCACAGTATTTTTCCATTCAGATATTCCATGGATTCACAATTGATCTTTATACTGCTTAGTGCATAATTTTCAAAGTTGTATACCTGCATAACATCGTAGCAGTAATTGATGTTTCCGCCATGTGTCTTTGTTTTTATTTCAAGTGCTCATTAAATCCAACAGTCTCTGGATAACCCTCATCACCCAGAACGGTCAGAGAGTGAGGTTGTCTCCTCCGACTCCCTTCCTGCATCAGTCACCACTTGCACCATCTTTGGCAATCCTTAATAGGTGGGTGGCCGAGAGTGGGTCATGCGCCTGAAAAGTTTATGTAACAACATCTCCAAGCACATGGAGCCCCCGACCCTACAGGGCGGCCTCTGGAAAAAATGGGCATGGAGCAGCCCATCAAAGCGCCATCAGCGTAACAACAAAGCAGAGGCCCATTTCTGTGTTAAAACCATTTAATCCACAGACAAGCAGCATAGGTTTCCATCCCCTACGCGTTTCGGCGTGAGCCTTGTTCACGGGTGGAAACAAACGTGAAAAAAAAGGTCTTTGTGCGTGCTCATTTACGCTGGAAAGTCACATGACCATAATTAAAGAATACATTTCCCATAATGCACGGTATTTTTCCATTCAGATATTCCATGGATTCACAATTGATCTTTATACTACTTAGTGCATCATTTTCAAAGTTATCCCCTTCAGTGCCCATGACGAGATAGTCTCATCATGGAGCGCGGTTGCGCTGTGCCCATGACGAGACTATCTCGTCATGAACCCCGCCCGCTAATGAAAGGCCCGGCACAGGGCGGGGAAAGGGCGGGGCACTGAAGAGGTTAAATACCTGCATAACATCGTAGCAGTAATTGATGTTTCTGGCATGTGTCTTTGTTTTTATTGCAAGTGCTCATTAAATCCAACAGTCTCTGGATAACGCTCGTCACCCAGAACGGTCATAGAGAGAGGATGTCTCCTCCGACTCCCTTCCTGCATCAGTCACCACTTGCACCATCGTTGGCAACCCTTAATAGGCGGGTGGCCGAGAGTGGGTCATGCGCCTGAAAAGTTTATGTAACAACATCTCCAAGCACACGGAGCCCCCGACCCTAGAGGGCGTCCTCTGGAAACAAAGGGCATGGAGTAGCCCATCAAAGCGCCATCAGCATAACAACAAAGCAGAGGCCCATTTCTGTGTTAAAAGCGTTTAATCCAAAGACAAGCAGCATAGGTTTCCATATCCCCCACGTGTTTCGGCGTGAGCCTTGTTCACGGGTGGAAACAAACGTGAAAACAAAGTGCTTTGTGCGTGCTCATTTATCCTGGAAAGTCACATGACCATAATTAAAGAATACATTTCCCATAATGCACGGTATTTTTTCATTCAGATATTCCATGGATTCACAATTGATCTTTATACTGCTTAGTGCATCATTTTCAAAGTTAAATACCTGCATAACATCTCCAAGCACACGGAGACCCCGACCCTACAGGGTGGCCTCTGGAAACAATGGGCATGCAGCAGCCCATCAAAGCAAAGAAAAGAAAAAACGCTTTTCCTATGGAAACTAGGTCCTAACTATAACTATCTACTGGCGACCGCCAGTAGATTATATATATATATATAAATATATATATATATATATATATGCACAAACAGAAGTCTTTCACCATAGAACCGCCAGGCAGGCAGCAACGAGGAAAAACCACGCAAGTCCCAGTCTTCTTTCGGCAAGTTTATTAAAAAGGCAAGTTCACCAAATCTGACGCGTTTCGGGCGTCCGCCCTTGGTCACAGATCGTCAGGCAAATGAAAGAGCATCCCTTTTAAAGGGTACATTGCACGAATTTAATTGGTGATTTTTTTCTTTTTGCAACACCATGTGATTAAAAACTAAAGACTGAGGACACACTACATATAGCTAACATAGATAGTCTGTTTTCTAAATCACAATTTGATATATAGAAATCGAATAACGGGAGGTATAATTACAGTATTTACATTTTGTTGCCCAAATTTGTGTTAACATTACATTGTAAGTTGCCATGCTATATATTTTGTTAATTTTATATCAAACAATTATTGTCAGTGTGCATTAAAAATGGCACATGATATCCGCATAAATGCGCTTATATAGTAGATTGCAAAGAAAGGCACAGTATTACTGGTGGTCATTTGTCATGAAAAAGTGCAATGTGCGTAGAAAAAGTGCAGATGCAATTGTGCAAATAATGCAAAATATTCTGTGCAAGCATAGCATATAAATAAATATAAATATTTATAAATAATTTCATTTTAAAATCATCTAAGCTTCTCAATTCATGAAACCTGATGCTAGGCATATGACCATATAAAAATATCATCTACGTTTTATTCTTATGCAATCTCTCAATTAACAGCATGAATGCAATAGACATGTAACAACAATATGGATCGTAATGATGTACACACAATTTCTTTATATATATTCAAATGAAGCAGCAAATATCGACCACCTCCCAAAAAAGATTTTACTCTATACGTGATTCCAAAGGAGGAAACAAACTAGAAAATCTATCTTGATGTCTGTGTCCCAAAAACTTAAATGGGAAAAGTAATGTAAATCCATTGAACCAGTGAAAAAAATCAAATGTGCATGTGATAATAAAAGAAGGGATGATATACAGTGTGTGTAATAAAATTCATAATGAAATTAATAGGGTAAAGGCAGAGAAGGCAGAGAAAGCAAATAATGGCCCAAAACAAATCATTAAACAAGGATTGGTTATAAAAAAACATATATATATATATTCCAACAGTCCTTCGTGGGTTCACACAAAAGAAACCGAGCCAAAATCCATACAACTTAGATCTTTACCTTTGCCCGCAAATATGACGCAGTCAAGTTGCCGCGTAAAACAGTTAGATTCCATACAAACCCTGGTAACAGAGTGGAGCAAAGAATGGAAATACCAACGGCATCATCTATATCAGACCTTAGCTCTGCCATAGACAGCGAATCTGATGTGGAACAAAGTAAGGGAGCAACAACCTCCAGCATCTCAAAACATTCCTTGAGTGAAGAGATTGGTTTTTTCAAGAGGAACGGCGTTTCAACTTACGCCCCAGGAACACAAACATGAGAGGAGGAAAAGGAGAAACCTCAAACGCAAAGGAAGACGCAGAGCAAGGCGCAAGCGATTCAGTGCGTCCCCAATTCAACAACAAGAAATCAGCAAGAAAAAATTGGAGGCAGAAATAGCTCATCAAGCGCCTAATTAAAGATCAGTCATTAATCTCTCAGACATTACCTTAAGTGAAGCTGAACAACAACTGCTTTCCTTAGGACTGTCATATTGTCCGGAATCCAATTTCCAGTATGCACAAACAAGAGTTGATGTTTATAAATTCATACGGAAATTGAAACTCAAAAAATTCCACAATTTGCAGAAATCTAAAATCTCTCTTTCACCATCAAATTTGGTAACCAATGAATTGCCACAAGGGTTAACAGTAGCAGATACCGCTCTCTTGTGCGATATGCAAGCTCTCGAATCAGACAATTCCCCAACATTAGATTCGCAAAACATCAATGTAATCTTGGAGCAGCAAACCATTACAACCAATGTCACGATCAATTCGGGACTCAAATTAAAATCAACCTTTGTCCCTATCCTCCCACGTGACTCTATTGACGCTTTCCATGAAGTAGTTTTGAATGAAATTAAAAGGCTCAATCACAAAACTCAGAAAATCTCCAACTATCAAAAAGCACACCAGCACCAGTACCACCAACTGATTAAAAAACTTCAAAAGGATGATTCCCTTATTATAAGGAACTCTGACAAAGGTGGCAATGTTGTGCTCTGGCCCAAAAAACTATACCTAGAAGAGGCCATGCTGAAACTAAATGACAGATCATGCTACAAATTAGGTAACAAACTAACATTGGTGGCAGCACAAAATGAGCTTTTCAAACGTCTCTTAGCATGGAAAAGCGCAGGTTTAATCAACATGGATGAATACAAGTTTTTGAAAAAAGACTATCCTGTCATGCCCGTGATATATTTCATCCCAAAGATCCACAAAGACATCAATAAACCTCCGGGCAGACCCATCATTTCGGCCAAACAAAGTCTGTTGGAGAACATTTCCATTTATATTGACTCATTCTTACAGGAACATGTCAGAGCCTTACCATCATTCATAAAAGACACTACAGATTTTTTAACAAAAATCCATGAACTTCAATGGTGTAAAGATTTTTTATTGATCACTATAGACGTGTCAAGCTTATATACAAGCATACACCATAATGATGGAATACGAGCTCTTAAACATTTTTTGGACAGGCGACCAATTCAGTTCCTTAATCATAATAAAATGTTACTAACCTTGACTGAATTTTGCCTAAACAATAACTATTTTCTCTTCCAAAACCAAATCTACCAGCAAACTCGAGGTGTGGCTATGGGGGCAAGCTTTTCACCTAGTTACGCTTGCCTCCATATGGGCTGGTGGGAGGAGGAAATAGAACATACCCTGTATCAGGACATAGTCAACAAACATGTAATCAAATGGGTTAGATATATAGACAACCTTTTCTTGGTTTGGCATGGCAACAGGGAAAGTGCAGTATCATTCATTAGCATGCTCACTGAAAATGATATCAATTTGCAGCTCACTTACAATATCAGTGATTATTCGGTTTGCTTCTTAGATGTGGAGGTCTTTATACATAATGACAAATTGGTAACTAGATTATATCGCAAGCCAACAGCGGGCAATACCATTCTACATGCCTCTAGTTTCCATCCAAAACACACTATACATAGCATTCCGTATGGAGAAATGCTGCGGTTACGCAGGATATGCAGCAGAGATGAGGATTTGGCTCAAGCACAAGAAGAATGTAAAAATTGTTTCTTAGCAAGGGGTTATTCTATACATACAATCTCTGCGGCTATAAATAAAACCAATGAACTAAGCAGAGATGAATTGCTTTTCCCCCTTCCTAGCATAGAAACGTTCATAACTTCTAGCCAAAATACAAAAGAGCCTTCCGATCCCAGACTAATAATGACCTATAACAAGCAAAGAGATATTATTAGCCGTGTTATAAGGAAAAACTGGCACATCGTGCGCACTGATCCAATAATTGGTGAACACCTGTCGGCCAATCCAGTCATCACGTACAGAAAGGCTCCATCATCCAGTGATTACTTAGTCAAAAGCAGTCCGGAAATCTCTGCTAACAAAAACTGGCTAATGAGCTCTTGAGGGTTTAAGAAATGCTTCTCTTGCAAAGCCTGTAAATTGGGTTTAAATAAAAACTCCTTTACAACCCCATTCAAATCAGCCCCGACTACAATCTCCAAATCATTGACATGTAAATCAGAGTATGCAATTTATGTGTTGGAATGCGCTTGTGGATTGAAGTACATTGGTAGCACTAAGCTACAAGTCCACTAGCGAATTCTTCAACACACCAGAGCTATAGCAAACGCAGATCCAAGCTATCCTGTGGCCCGACACATAAAGGAAGTCCACAACAGCCTAGTACAAGACCTCAAGTACTATGTTGTGGATTCAATACCACCATTGAGGAGAGGGGGCAACAGAGAGGCCCAATTGAGGAAACTAGAGACCAAATATATTTTGGATTTTTATAGTGAGTATCCGAATGGCCTCAATACAACGGAAGATTTATATACTTGGTTCTAGAAGAATAAAGCAAAATATATTGTATTATTTGTCTTTTAAATGGATTTTATTAATCCGGACAATTGGCAGCTAGCATTAGCCAGATGGCCTATATACATCACTCCAGTTACAATAATTGTGGTATCCTCAAAACATCCTAGCTGATTCCCTTTAATTCTAATTTTAAATCAAATTTTTTCCTTTTCTTGCTAAAAAAGGAATATGTTTTTTTAAGCACCGAATTATAATTGATTTATTCCAAATCAACTTTTAAGCACATTTTGCACTTTATCTATTCAGGTGTTGCACATATTTTTAGCACTGTATAACATATGATTTAGCCCAACATATCGCTGAATTTTTTAATATGGGTCAAGAAATTATTGTAAGATATAGTAAGGAAGTGCAATTTCAAATAACATACAATAGGTTTTGAGTGCTAGAATGTTTTTAACACTCATAAATTGTACGCCTGCCTATTTATTTCCTGCCCCATTTCTATGCCACAGGATCACGATATCAGCACATTTATATCGCTGTACTTTTTTACTGTTTTTATGGTATTTATACAGAGAGGGAAATTGTTTACATTTATACAGCGATACGAACAACTATTCTCTTTCGGCATTAAGCCGCAAACCAAACAATACAAAGACAGATATTCATAATCTGTCTTCAATGTCTTGTTATTTGGTATAATAGATTAATTACGCTGTATATTTCAATGTATTCAAACAGTGTATGTAGTTTTTTATAAATTGCAACACCGTGTAAAATAACCTTGTGAAACTTGGCATTATGTCGTGAATCGATATGTTGGAAGACAGACACATAGTCTGTCTTCATGGTTAACCACTGCACTAACACTTTAAAATGGGAAAAAAGCACATGGCATGTCATGTGATCAAGGGCTTGCGAGCCCGAAACGCGTCATGGCGGCATTTCTTGCATGTGAATAAACAGCAACAGCACTAACTGGTGTCCGTTTCCTGCTTTAGAAGTTTCAGCGCATCAAAAAGCTTCTGACAAGTTGGATTTTGGTTTATATATATATATATATATATATATATATATATATATATATATATATATATATACGCGTTGGCTGAATTTTGAGGAGGTGCCTTCCTACCTACCTGTGCAGTGGAGTAATCCTGGGTGTGCCGACCACCTTAGGGGTAACTTTTTGAAACGCATTAGTGACCAGCCCTTGGTCACGGTATGGCACCACTGCCTGCACTTCGGGGGTCCATGTGTTTTTTGGATTGAACTAACACATGGAGGAGGTGATCCCAGCGCGGCGTTTGTTGTGAGGAGTCCCACCGCCGGAGCCATGCGGGTCCACTTGCTGCGCTGATTTGCAGTTTGAGCTGAACAGGAGATACCAGGATATTTACACAGGGAGGTTTGGAGGACACCTTTCCCTACATGATTGTTTTGTAACGTGACAGTGATGGCGCCCATTTGGGTTGGACTATTTGGCACTACCAGTCCCAGAATGCCTTGGTGTAATTTACATGCTGATTGAATTGATTAAAAGGGATTATGCTGGCAGTTGCTTCCGTTGTCGTCACTTCACGTTCTGCCCATGATGAAGGGCGTTTACCGCCCGAAACGCGTTGGCTGAATTTTGAGGAAGTGCCTTCCTACCTACCTGTGCAGTGGAGTAATCCTGGGTGTGCCGACCACCTTAGGGGTAACTTTTTGAAACGCATTAGTGACCATCCCTTGGTCATGGTATGGCACCACTGCCTGCACTTCGGGGGTCCATGTGTTTTTTGGACTGAACTAACACATGGAGGAGGTGATCCCAGCGCGGCGTTTGTTGTGAGGAGTCCCACCGCCGGAGCCATGCGGGTCCACTTGCTGCGCTGATTTGCAGTTTGAGCGGAACAGGAGATACCAGGATATTTACACAGGGAGGTTTGGAGGACACCTTTCCCTACATGATTGTTTTGTAACGTGACAGTGATGGCACCCATTTGGGTTGGACTATTTGGCACTACCAGTCCCAGAATGCCTTGGTGTAATTTACATGCTGATTGAATTGATTAAAAGGGATTATGCAGGCAGTTGCTTCCCTTGTCGTCACTTCACGTTCTGCCCATGATGAAGGGCGTTTACCGCCCGAAATGCGTTGGCTGAATTTTGAGGAGGTGCCTTCCTTCCTACCTGTGCAGTGGAGCAATCCTGGGTGTGCCGACCACCTTAGGGGTAACTTTTTGAAACATATATATATATATATATATATATATATATATATATATATATATATACACACAAACTTCCCCGTTGAGGAGCCCAAGACCCTACAGAGAGGCCTCACGCAATGGGCACGGAGCAGCCCATCCTTCCACCACTGTAGCACAAAAATGAGGCCCAATACTGCAGATGACGTTTATTTTGCAAGAACAGCAGCACCACATTCCATTTTCTAACGTTTCGGCTCTCTGCCTTGCTACATATGGAATTGGATAACTCGCAGGTGTGCTGGGGCGCGCTTTTTCAAAGATAGGTCACGTGACTGCAATGCCTACTTCAAGTCCCATAGTGCACCGTGTTGGTTATTCACAGTTCTTATGGAAGTCCTCCGATATTTTTACCTTGATGGTATTTTTCTTTCAAACACGAGCACTCCTGATGTTATTGGAAGTCCTTGGCTCAGTCAGGAGAGTTGGAACAATGTCTTTATTCTCTTAGTCAAGTGCAAACTTGAAAACAGACACCATCTCGCAGCACGATCATAGCAGGAAATCCTCCTGCCTGAATCTCTTCCTCGCGCCGTCTTTCGCTAATTAGCTTCTCCTTTGTAGGTTGAAAGCACGAGTGGATCGATCTCCTTCATAAACATACACACAAAATTCCCCGTTGAGGAGCCCAAGACCCTACAGAGCGGCCTCACGCAATGGGCAAAGAGCAGCCCATCCTTCCACCACTGTAGCACAAAAATTAGGCCCAATACTGCAGATGACGTTTATTTAGCAAGAACAGCAGCACCACATTCCATTTTCTAACGTTTCGGCTCTCTGCCTTGCTCACAGATGGAATTGGATAACTCGCAGGTGTGCTGGGGCGCGCTTTTTCAAAGATAGGTCACGTGACTGCAATGCCTACTTCAAGTCCCATAGTGCACCGTGTTGGTTACTCACAGTTCTTATGGAAGTCCTCCGATATATATTATCTACTGGCGGTCGCCAGTAGATAGTTATACTTAGGACGGTGTTTCCATAGGAAATCCCCAACATTCTATTTGGAATAACTTTGGCGCCGGTTGACGAATCCTCGCGAATTTTTCAAAACTAATGGGGCGCTACTCTCCGCTCCTACCCTGAAAGTCTCGGGGGGATTCGTCAAGCGGGGGCTGAGAAAAAAGGGGGGTCCCAAAACGCGTTTTCCCCATGCATTTTCCCATAGGACCTTTAGTCCGAGCTACAGCCCGAACGGCTGAACAGAATTACTTGAAATTGGGCAGAGAGGTAGTCCTCAGGTCAGGGATGTGCCTTTTGCAGGTCTGGTGTAAATCTGTTCAGTAGGTCCTGAGAAAATAGCATTTAAATCAATATATATATCTGTAAGCGCGCTCCGTGCGCTTAAGGTAAGCTTACCGTACGCGTACGGTGCCGTGCGCGAGCTCAATTCTGATTGGTGGTTAAATGACTGTAAACATTCGAATCGGTCGAAATCAGAAAGTATCAGCCACCATTTTCTGTCTCTCACACTGAAAAACAAAGGTTGATAACATGAAAAGGGGGCAACGAAGAGAGTTGCAGACCCCCTAGCGTTCGTCAGGGGGGTCACGAAGGACCAAAAAGTATGAAAAATAAATTTAATAATTTTAAAAAAAAATCGCGGAGTGCGCGTACGGTAAGCTTACCGTACGCGTACGGTAAAAAAAAAATACAAAAAAAATAAATAAAAAAAAAAGAATTAACAATCACATTTAATATATAAATCTAAGGACCCCCAAGGGAGAAAAAAACAATTGATATTTTGTAAAAAATGCCGAGGCGTGCACGGTACGAAATGCGCAACGTGGGCGCTCGGTGCGCGAAGCGCACCGAGTGCCCACAGCGCGCGCACGGTGCGCAAAGCGCACTGTGCGCGCAAAAATTAAAAATAAATACACAACTTAGCATTTAAAAAACCGTACAAATTCACAGAAAAAACCATAGGTTTCACACACGTTATAGTTAGGAATTAGCATTTAAAAAACCTTGCAAATTCACTTAAAAAACCATTGGTTTCACACAAGTTATAGTTAGCTGTACATTTCACTCATAAAAAACCAATGAAATTCCACGTTATAGTTAGATCAGGTAACTATAACTTGCGCGACCGCAATGCACAATGTGTCATTTCAGATGTCATCATTGATGTCATGAGTGATGTCACTGACCATGTCATAAGTGATGTAATATGTGACGTCATCAGCAGTTTATTGTGGGCGCGCAAGTTATAGTTACCTGATCTAACTATAACGTGGAATTTCATTGGTTTTTTACGAGTGAAATGTACAGCTAACTATAACTTGTGTGAAACCTATGGTTTTTTAAGTGAATTTGCAAGGTTTTTTAAATGCTAATTCCTAACTATAACGTGTGTGAAACCTATGGTTTTTTTCAGTGAATATCTATATATATATATCCAATCAAGTGCTTCGCGAATAGCTCTGCCTCTTCTGGAGGCAGGCTTCGGCGGGGACGCGACTCCCTTCAAATATTCCAAAAGTCCTTTGTGGGTTCATACAAAAGAAACCAAGCCCAAATCCATACAGCTTCCGTGAGAAAGGAGCGGCTGCCCTGAAATGCATTGGACATTATTTGCCATGGAATAAACTCTGTTTACTAAGTTGTATGGCTCGGTTTCTTTTGTGTGAGACCACGAAGTACTGTTGGAGTATATATATATATATATATATATATATATATTATCTACTGGCGGTCGCCAGTAGATAGTTATAGTTAGGACCGTGTTTCCATAGGAAATCTGAAAATTCTATTTTGAATAACTTTGGTGCCGGTTGACGAATCTTCGCGAAATATTCAAAACTAATGGGGCGCTCCGCTCAGCTCCTACCCTGAAAGTCTCGGGGGGATTCATCAAGCGGGGGCCGAGAAAAAAGGGGGGTCCCAAAACATGTTTTCCCCATGCATTTTCCCATAGGACCTTTAGTCAAAGGTACAGCCCGAACGGCTGAACAGAATTACTTGAAATTTGGCAGAGAGGTAGTCCTCAGGTCAGGGATGTGCCTTTTGCATATATGGAGTCAATCTGTTCAGTAGTTCCTGAGAAAATTGCATTTAAAAGCACATACATATCTATAGCCGCGCACCGTGCGCGCACCGTGCGCGCACCATAACGTGCGCGAGCGTAATTCTGAGTGGTTGTTACATGTCAGTCAACGTTCGAATCGGTCGAAATCAGGAAGTGTTGGCTGCCATTTTGTTTATTTTCAGTGCGAGAGTGGAAAAGGAAGGTGGCGAACGTGAAAAGGGGGCAGGGTAGAGAGTTCCTGACCCCCTAGCCTTTGTCAGGGGGTCTCTGAAGGACCCCGAAGGCAGAAAAAAAATTTACATTTTTTTTTTAAATCGCGGGGGTGCGCGCACCGTGCGCGCATGGTGAAAAACCATTAAAAAATAAAATAATTTTAATACGTAGTTTATTAAAAAATAAATATATAAAAAAATAATAATACATACCTAACTTAGCATTTAAAAAAACATACAAATTCACTGAAAAAACCATAGGTTTCACACACGTTATAGTAAGGAATTAGCATTTAAAAAACCTTGCAAATTCACTTAAAAAACAAAAGGTTTCACACATGTTATAGTTAGGTGGATATTTCACTCGTAAAAAACCAATGAAATTCCACCGTTATAGTTCGTTCAGATAACTATAACAGAAGTATTTGTAAAGTGCTTAGTGCTTAACCCCTTGTTTGTGTTTACTATTTTTTAAGCAACTAGACTGCTAGCCCTCTTTAACAAACATGGATCAATTCATTCCCCGTTTTTTTGACATCATTTGTAAAGTACATGTTAAAGTCAAAGGGAAAGTGCAAGTGCAGGATAAAATTGTTTCAATCTATGTCCCCGTGTTTGTTCAGTACATTTCAGATATCATGATCAGTTGTAAAGATATAAACTACATAAAAGGTCCACTATAAATCACATTTCATCAATTCATATAGTGATTAAAGGTTTCATCAAGTTGAGATCTATAAAATGTGAAGTACAAGTTAAGATCATCATTCTTTTAAAACTTCATTATTGTTTTCTTCTGTTTATAATTAATCAGTGTAATCTATAAAATGTAAAGTACGATTTTAGGACCAAGATTAATTTAAGACATCATTAAAGTGGCAGAGAGGTGTAGAAAGGGGAGTGGCCTCAGACCACCTCTCTGAAACGCAGCTCTATGGCGCTTACTAGAGGTACCTGGTGGGCTAGTTGGCCCCCAAGGACCCTCAGTATTCAAGGGGACTTAATCCCCCAGCTTAGAACGTGCCGGGGGCGCGTTTGCAGAGTGCTGCAGGGAGGGGGCGAGACCTCCGGTGAGTTGCCTGTTCCTTTTTGTTTGTTTTTTTGTCTGTTATGGGAGGGGGGATGCGTGGCCCCCCTTCCCTGGGCCACATTTGGCCCTGGGGACCCCATCCCCCAGGGCCTGGCAGCCTTTTTTTAAAAATAAAAAAATTGGGGGAGGGGGACTGCGTGGCCCCCCGCCAGAGGTCAATTATGGCCCAAGGGACCCCATCCCCCGGGGGCCTGGATAGCCTTTTTATTTTATATATATTTTTTGGGAGGGAGGCCACGTGGCCCCCCTCCTCATGCCTATTATGGCCCGGGGACTCCATCCCCTGGGGCCTGGCCTCTCAGTTGGGGCCCGGGGGAACCCCAATGCCCCCCCGGTCCCTGCCGGCTAGCTGCCTCCTGCGGGAGTCGGTATTGCTTTTGACCAAGGGGAGCTGCTGACATGCAGCCCCCCTTTGCTTTACAGCAATCCTGCTTTGCTTCATTGAAGCAAGAGCAGGTTTTCGAGTTTGCTATGGCAGGGCGGGAGCCATAGCACACAGCAATGTCCCGGGGTGGGCACCCCGGGACATTGCAGGAGCCAGCCCTGGGGGGGTGGCGGTCCCCAGAGCCATCGGGGGCTCCAGGCTGGGGGCCGCGCGGCCCCCCAGCCTTCATTTTCAATGCCCCGGGGAGGTGGTGGTCCCCGGGGCTTGGGGTCCGCAACGGACCCCCAAATTTGAATATTTGGTGCCCCAGGAAGGTGGTGGTCCCAGGGGCGTGTGGGGGGGGCATGCTCCTGTGTTTAATTGACAATGCCCCAGGGAGGTGGTGGTCCCCGGGGCTTGTGGGGGGCTGCGTGCCCCTGCAAATCATCATTAAAGCCTCGGTGAGGTGATGGCCCATGGGGGGCCCTCGCAATTTAATTTGGGCATGCCCCCGGGACCAGGCCCACCCAGGGGCTTATCGAAAGTGCATGAAGAGAAAACTCTTCTGCTGGTGTGAGCACTGTTGTCACAGCAAATAAAATGCTATCAACCAATTTTTCAAATGTTCTTGCTAAGTTAATTGTGGACAATTGTAGACCAGTATTCAATATTTCACAATTTATTGCATTAATTCCATGCAGAAGTAATTCATGCGGAATCCAATGGTGTTCAATACCATTCATAAAACATCCATGAATATCATTAATCCATCCAAACCCAATGCATTTCGGGTCTATTCCAGACCCTTCATCAGGAGTCTTTCGTCAATACGAGTATAGTGATTGTACGTGGCTTCCTCTACCCGGGAGCTTAACAATAATGAAGCCCGGGAGCCCGCGCTTCGTTTTTTGAAATTTTCTCGGCCGGATGCATGACTCCAGCGTGAATTCTGACGATTTAAAAAAAAATGTTTTTTTTGGGCCTGGGGGTCCTTGGTGAGCAGAGTGTTTCTCCTCTGCCCCTTGTCTTCATTTTTCACTTTGTTTAACCCTTTTTCTTGTGACTTGTTTCTACAAGATGGCTGCCAAAACTTCCTAGTTTGGAGTGTTGGCAGATAATCAGAGTGAAGCTCGTGCCCGGGTGGGTTTGCGAACCCTCCTCGGTGCTCAGATATCGATATCGATATTTTTCTTGTTTCTAATATCTCAAGAACTACTGAACGGATTTACACCATTTAATAAAAAGGGCTCTTTCTGAACGAAGACCTACCGTTTTGCCAAATTTGGTGTAATTCCGTTCGGCTGTAGCTTTGTCTAAAGTTTCCTATGGAAATTTACATGGGAAAACGTGGTTGGGGACCCCCCTTTTTTCTCGGCCACCGCTTGCTGAATCACCCTGAAACTTTCACGATAGGAGCTGACCGGAGCATCCCACTAGCTTTAAAGATTTTGCAAAGATTTGTCAAACGACTCCAAAGTTATTGTGAAAACAAAAAACGCTTTTTGAATAGAAACAAGGTCCTAGCTATAACTACCCACTGGCAACCGCCAGTAGGTAATAGCTATATATATATATATATTCACTGAAAAAACCATAGGTTTCAGGGGTGTTATAGTTAGCTGGACTTTTCACTTGTACAAAACCATTGAAATTCCCCCGTTATAGTTAGTTCAGCTAACTATAACTCGCGCGCCCGCAATGCACTGCTGATGACGTCACATATTACATCACTCATGACATGGTCAGTGACATCACTCATGACATCACTGATGACATCTCAAATGACATCACTGATGACATCACTGATGACATCATCCAGTGAATGTGTGTTATTCTGAAAATTAAATATGTTTTATATATGTATATCTCAAGGTCGATGGAAGAATAAATGGGTATATAAGTGTCTAAATGGATGATTTGTTTTTGAAAAATTGATTGTGTAACTGACTGATTAAGTGTATCATAGTGAATACATGGCTTAGTGAGTAATGTTTAAATATGTAAATATCTGTATCAGTCTCTCACTTTGTGTATAAGTGGCTGCATGGGTTGGTGAGTAGCTACATGGGTGTCTATATAGGTTATTAGTTGGTTTTTTGAGTATCAGTCTGAGTGTCTGCATGGTTCGGTGGGGGTATTACGTAGTGCATAGGTGCATGAATGAGTGACTCACTGTTTGTATGTGTTGAACACAGTATGTGTGCAGGACTGTATGGGTGGATGAGTGTGTGTATGGGTGTGTTAGTGAGTGAATGACTGTCTCAATAGTGTCTTTATGAGTAACTACATATGTTTTAAACTAGTATATGTGACTATTGGTGTATATATGTGAGTATATGTGAGAGTGAGAGATTGAAAGAGTTCCTGTATGAATAAGTATGTGTTTCTATAAGTGATTGTTTAAAAGACTAAGTATGTGTAAGTTTCCGTAGAAGTAAGTGTGGTGGTGTGTGTATAACTGTATATGCAAGTAAATGTATGTTTGATTCTTTATTAGCATGAGTGACTATGTGTGTGAGTAACTATGGATGAGTGGCATTGTGTAACAGGATGTATAGGTGTATGAGTACATATGATGAGTGAGTACATGTATGAGTGACTGTATTGGACTGTTGGTGAATGAGTGGATGTGTATGTGGATCTTAGAATTACTGAAGAGGTTGTTGTAACTGGTATTGGTATGTCCATTGTTTTGAAAATTTTAGTCTCTATTTTTGAATGTGTGTATCAAAGGTTATATTAGGGTGAGAGGAGGTCTGCCACTCTATCACAAGGATGATGTCATCAGTGATGTCATCAGTGATGTCATTTGAGATGTCATGAGTGATGTCATGAGTGATGTCACTGACCATGTCATGAGTGATGTAATATGTGACGTCATCAGCAGTGCATTGCCGGCGCGCGAGTTATAGTTAGCTGAACTAACTATAACGGGGGAATTTCAATGGTTTTGTACAAGTGAAAAGTCCAGCTAACTATAACACCCCTGAAACCTATGGTTTTTTCAGTGAATTTCTGAGGTTTTTTAAATGCTAATTCCTAACTATAACGTGCCTGAAACCTATGGTTTTTTCTGTTAATTTCAAAGGTTTTTTAAATGCTAATTTCTAACTATGCCTACAGAGATAGGACATGTGAAGAAAGAAGAAAAAATGCACAGAAAGAAACAAAAGAAGTGCAGAAAGAAGCAACAGAAGTCCTCAAATACGAAGATAAGTGCAGGAAGAAGGATAACGTGCAGAAAGAACAAAAAGAAGAGCAGAAAGAAGCCTTGTTGCAAAATCATCCTGTACCCTCAACTTTTTCAGACGGATACTGGTGGTAACTGAGTCTGACTAACCAGTCCTAGAGCCAGTGCTATGTTAAAAGACACTTAGAATACAGTGAAAACACCTACATACACTAGGGAACATTATGCGTTGGGGTCCCCCTGTGATTAGCCTTACCTCCTCTATAAGCCCCTAGTATATAATAGGGCATGGGGATTAAAACTACCTCTTAAAACAGGCCACAGGGCGTTTTTGCACACGTTAACTCAGGCCCCGTCCCCTCCTTTCACCATTGTGTAAACACGCCCTGTGTCCGTTTTTAGTTGGGAGATTAAGTTCATTTGAGTCCTGAGGGTCCCTAGGGTCCAACTAGCCCACTAGGTACCTCCAGTAAGTGCCACAGAGCTGCGTTGCAGAGAGGTGTAAAAAGTGGCACGGCCTGGACCACCTCTCTGCAATGCAGCTCAGTGGCGCTTACTGGAAGCACTTGGTGGGCTAGTTAGCCCCCAGGGGCCCTCAGTATTGAAGGGAAATATCCCCAATTTAAAACGTGCCATGGTGCGTGTTTGCACACGTCACCTCAGGCCCCGTCCCCTCCCTTCACCACTGTGTAAACGCGCCCTGTGGCTGTTCTAAGTTGAGAGATTAAGTCCCCTTGAATCCTAAGGGTCCCTAGGGTCACACTAGACCACTAGGTACCTCCAGTAAGCGCCACAGAGCTGCGTTGCAGAGAGGTGTAAAAAGGGGCTTGGCCTCAGAACACCTGTCTGCAGCGCAGCTCCCTGGCGCATACTGGAGATGCCTGTTGGGGGCGCGTTTGCAGAGTGCTGCATGGAGGGGGCATGGCCTCCGGCACCATGCCAGTCTTTTATTTATTTTATTTTTTTAAGAAGGGGGGCTGTGTGGTTCCCCTTCTTATTCTAATTTATTGGCCCTGATGACCCCATCCCCCAGGGCCTGTCTCCTAATTATATTTTTTTTACCCCAATCCCCAGGGCCGGCCACTGTTTTTTTATTATTTTTAAAAAATATATATTTATAGACACACCTAGGACATGCTGGACAAACCGTACGTACCTATCACCATGACGATTTGCGTGATATTCATTAAAAGGCGACTATGCATGCAATTAATCCACGTGGAATGTATTTACACCACTAGTGAAGCTCTGACATGTCTGATACTCTACCGTGCCTAATCCCGGTAGACACCCTTGTCGTTTATTTATACAAACATGGGTAGCTATTGACGGGCACATTTAATACACATGCACACCAAGCTCTTCAAAGGGGATTCGACAAAAATTCGACCAAAACTATGCAAGAAACCCCCCTCACAGTTAATAAAACACACATCCACTGCCGGATGTGTAATACTTTTTATTTTACTCTCTGGAAAGGGGACGAACATCACTTGCGAGTCACAGCGCGCTCCTGACAGAGCCCAATGCTGTGTTACACCCACCATTGCCTGCCGAGTGCCACACACCTCTGTATTGTATTCCACTAGCTAGTGCATATGCTATGACACTCTCTAGCCCATGTGCACTGTAACACCACCCCGTGAAAATGTCATGCCACACTTGTCTTCGCACGGGTTATATTGCCCCATCTAACGTGCCTTCCTCGATGCCTATGTTATAACGCACAGTGCTATGCCATACATATTACAATTTGGGATCCATATCTTTGTCACAGTGCATATGCAACGTTACACTCCCCAGCACATATTTTATATTACAACTTTAGAGACTAGTTAGGTTACACAACACTGCCCTGTGCATATTACACTCCAAGGCGCATATCGCATAGCACACGCTAGTGCCTGTGCTATCTTGCGCTCTCCAATGAATCTGTCATTGCGCACAATGTATTGCATATTATATTTCACGCCTGGTTCATCTTATATCACACTTTTTGGTGCATAGTTTATACCATACACTATATCTAGTTTTCATTTTCAATCGTGCTCTCAGGACTATGTTCTATATAACACTGTGTTCACCTACCCTTTTCACGGGCATTACATTTTGCGATAGGGGGTGGAGGGTCAGGGGGTGTTTTTGCCAAGTGAGCCCGGAGTCACAGTCACTAACGTCTTCTTCTTCCTGAATAAAAGTGAGATTATGCTGCATACTTGTTCATATTTTAAGTAGTTTGCACAGACAAAATGTTTTAAAAACAATAAAGTTTCTAATACCCGCCTTCTCTGAACAGTTAGCTTGCTGCCCCATCCCCCTCCTCCCTATCCTCTGTTGTGTGAATCCATGGACTAGCCTCCTCCCTCCTGCCATGCATGGTCTGATGTGCTGCCACTGCCCTCAATTTAGTATGATGTACCAGTCCACTCCTCCTGCCCTCCATTGCCCAATTCTATGCCCCATCATTGACCTCCTGCTTAAACTCTGTGCTTAGCTTGCTGCCCCTATTCTCCTTCCCCCTGCCCTCCGATGTCTTTGTGCATGCCCCTGCTCCATCCTTTTTGCCCACCATGTCCCATGGACCTGCCACTCCTATCTACTCTGAGTGTTCTGTTGAGCTGCCACTCCCCTCCCACCTGCCTAGCATTGTCAGATGACTGTAACCTGTCCCTGCCACCTCCACCCTGCCTGTCCACATGCCATGCCTCTATCCTCTTCCTCCTGTCCTACATGGTCCATTGTACTGCCACACCCTTCTGCCCTCCCTGGTCTGTTGTGCTGCAACTGCTCCTCCTGCCTGCCCCGTGTGGTCTGTTGTGAGGCCCCTTCCCCTGAACTTTCTTGTCTGTGCACAGGTCCTGACCCTCCCTTCTATCCTCCATCGTCCTTTGTGCATGCCCCTGCACCCTCCTTCTTGCCCATCATAGCCATTGTGCTGCCACTAACCCTCCCACTTGCCATGCATGGTCTTCTGTGCTGCCATGGCCCCTCCCACCTTCCCTGTGTGGTCAGTTAGCTGCCCCTGACCCCCTCCCACCTTCCCTCCATGGTCTGTGTGTATGCCATCACAGTCTCACTGTTGCTCTTCATGTTGTGTCTTGCTTCTAGTGCCCATCCTGCCTGACCTCCATGGCCATCTTGCTGCTCCTGCCCTGCCCCCTTGCCCCCAGCCCTCTGTTTACATGTGCAGACCCCTACTCCCTCCCTCCTGGCTTGTCTGTTCCATTGTAATGCCCCTGATCCGTCCCTCCTGCCCTTTATGGTCTGTTATGCTGCAGCCTTCTCTCCTGTCTGTCCATTATGGTCAGCTAGCTACCATTGCCTCTTGCCCCTCTGTTCTCTGTTGTCCATGTGCATGGTCCTGTCCCCTCCCTCTTGCTTTCTATGGATTGTTGTGCTGCACTCCCGTCCTGCATGCCCTGTGTGGTGTATTGTGCTGCTGCAAACCCTGATGCCTGCCCTGCAGGGTCAGTTTGGTGCACCTCTCCTGTCCTCTGTTATCCAAGTCCATGTCCCTATCCCATTTCCTTCCATGATCCAATGTACCATACTTGCGAACATTTTGAACTTGGTAAGAGGGAGATTTTGAAAAAAAACTGGGGTATTGATTTTCCCCTTTGCGTTACATTGAAAAAGAGGATATTGTAGACAGGAGACAGATCAAATAAAGCCCATTTGAGCTTAAAAACATTGGACGTTTCCTGGCTGAATCGGGTCTGTTGGCATGTATGGTTGTACTACCATTGCCTCTTCCTTCTGCCCACAATGGTCTATTACATTGCCACAGCCTTGAAGGAGGGTAGATTTTGTATCACAGGGGGCCCCTGGCCCGTTCTGTCCACACCTGAAGTATGAGACCCTTGTCCTTGCCCTGCCAGCCGCATTTGTAGGCCGTATTAAATTGACCAGCGGGTCCTGTGTTGCTATATAATTATCCTGAGACATCCTTACCACTCAGCCAGCATAAAACCCCTGTGTAGGCCCGTCTGTTCAATATGTAGGCCTCTTTGTTAAATTGACCATAGCTCTGCAATTTTAGTGTATAGCAGTCTGAAGGCAGGTCTGCGAGGCCTTCTGCTCCAAACTAGTAGCCCCCACCCTACCCGAGTGCTCCGTGCTCGGTATCAAAGTTCAACATCCCCCTGAAGCTGTCGACATACAGTAGGCTGCATCCTGGACTGGTACTTGCTTCCTGGGCAGGTTTCCCGCTTTTAAGGAAGTGGCAACCGCAGAGCATCAAGTTAGGAGAACTGAGGAGATTTTATACATGAATATATTGAATTCCTGTACAATACCCATTATTTTCTGCTTGCTCTATGGAACTTACGATAAGCGATTGGCCTGAGAGACTGACCTTTTCACCCAGTCCATTGTCAGCATTAAGTGGGTAAATGACGAAATGTCTGGTAAAATCTGCAGACGAAGCTTTTGGGTAGCATACGTAGGTAGATGTAGCGTGCAAAGGAGCCCACAAAATGATATAAAAAGGGAGCACCCACAGATATCGACGGACAACCTCGCCGTCTGTATGTAGGTTAACAGGCTGTGCAGGTTTTCCCCAAGAACTGGGAGCTCTTGTCTTCCTTTGCTTAAAATGTCTTGCTCGGCTTTGCTTGAAGTATCTTATTCTATTTTACCTATATGAAATGTCATGTTATGTTTAACCATTGTTCTCTTTACTTTTGCATTTAAAAGATGTTGTATTGTAATTGCAGGAATGCTTGCTCTAAGAGTAAATGTGAGTGTCCCTAGGTAACATTTTCCTTGGTGTAACTTGTTTCTCATGATGCATTTATAGATGTGTTTTCTCTCTCTCTCTGTCAGTCCATTAATTGAGATACAGAGAATATCATGACAGCTGTATGATTATCTGGATTCTGTATTTTGTACCTTAGGTCTCTATTCTGCGGTTTCTTTGAAGTTGCATCTTCTCATTAAACTGCCATTGTATTCTGCCTCCAATTCCATGTCTCATATGTCTGTTTTCTTCATTTTTGGAGCAAGCGTTCCTAGGCACCCCGGCTCAAATTAAGGTGCCCCTTTTGTCCCTGACTCACTCTCCTGCTCAGTTCTGTGGTGGCTCCCGGGGCTCTGGAGACCGCCCCTAGCTTCCTTGACCCGTAATAGATCTTCCCTCCAACAGCCTCTCTTGCAAGTCCTGTATTGTTGGTTTGTTGCCCCTGCCCCCCTTTCCACTGCCCTCCATAGTCTGTTGTGCTTCCACGGCCCTTCCTGCCTGCTCAGTGTGGTTAAATTGTTGCCTTTGCACCCTCCTACCTGCCTTCAATTTTCAGAGTCCGTGCCCCTGGCCTCTGCCTCTCAACAGTATCCTAATGAACAACTAGATTGCTAACATTCTATATTTATTACAAAAGTGTGGAGCGCCTGACATCATCTTGATGTAATCAAAACTGTAATACCTAGAGCATTCCTTTAGAAATTACATATATGAGAGGGTCTTATTGGCATCAAAATTATGGTTAGTGCTCTAAAAGACTAAAATAAGGACATATTTTCTGAGTTTTCAAATAGCGACAAAGCACTTTTAAATTATTTGTTATCTTTATGTTTTTTTATCTAGTTGACAACTTGATTAAATGTTGCACATAGGGGAGAGGATGTGGTGTTACTTCCAGAACTGCAGACTTTGCAACTGGGGAACCAGGTTGAAGTTTCTGCTTCAGCTCGACATTCTGTGATTCTGGTCAAATCACTTAGTCTCCCCATGTCTACAACCAAAATGAATTTGTTCTTGTGTGATGTAACCAATGCTCATGTAAAGCACTCCAATACCTGACAAGTCTGCACTATATAACACTGCAAAAACACAAAATAATAAGTGTTTTGCACACTTCTGTCATTGGGCTATATTTGGGCTATATCTGGGTGATTTTGGGCTACATTTGGGCTCTTTTGTCTCCGGTGGCCATCTTGGGAGATTTATTTGTTATGAAGTTTCCTAATTTCCTCATGTACTGCAGTCTCCTCAGTCGGAAATGCTTTCAGTTTTTTACTTTGATTCCATCATGAAGGTATTCAGATATGTCACACATTTGCCATGAATTCTGAATGTTAGCACTCTAGTTGCTCATTAGATCACTGTAGTAAAACTACTGCTCACCATGGAAGTCTGCTCCTGGTATTAAAAGTGCATGTTTCAGTCTGCATGTCAGAATTTTTTAATGAAATAGAAGAGGATTTGAGAAGTCACTCAAAATGTGCCCTCATTTTCTTTCTTCAGCATTAATCATAATTTCTATGGCAAAATGAACCCCCTCATTGTGTTCCTTTTTAAATTAAATGTTTTAGGTGTTACCAGTTTATTCCAATCAAGATGGCTTCAGGTGTGCCATACTTTTGTCATAATGAAGACAGTAAGTGCTCTAGTTGTTTTTAAGAACATTCTTGGACATTCTGTCATTGGGCTATACTTGGGCTACATCTGGGTGATATTTGGGCTATATTTGGGCTCTTTTGTCTCTGGTGGCCATCTTGGGAGACTTATTTGTTATGGAGTTTCCTAATTTCCTCATTTACTGCAGTCTCCTCAGTAGGAAATACTTTCAGTTTTTTACTTTGATTCCATCAAGAAGGCATTCAAATGTGTCACACATTTGCCATAAAATCAGAATGTTAGCACTCTTTTTGCTCATTAGATCACTGTAGTAAAGCTACTGCTCACCAGGGAAAACTGCTGCTGGTATTGAAAGTGCATGTTTCAGTCTGCATGCCAGGATTTGAGAAGTCACTCAAAATGTGCCCTAATTTTTCTTTATGCAGCACTAATCATACTTTTTATGGAAAAATGAACCACCTCATTTTGTTCCTTTTTAAATTAAATGTTTTAAGAGTTACCACTTTAATCCAAGCAAGATGGCTTCAGGTGTGCCATACATTTATCATAAGTAGGACGGTTAGTGCTCTAGTAGTTCTTTGGAACACTCTGGAAAGCTGCAGTAGAACACAAAGGAATCAACTGACAGTCTCTGCCCTTGTTGGATGTACATGTTTTACTGAGAATGTCAGACTTCATTCTCACATGACTGAGAAAGATAATGTGAATTTACAGAAAATAAGCTCTCAGTTTAGCTTATAGATCACCTTCCAAACCTCTGTGGTAAAAGCATGAGAAAATATTTTTCTCTCAATCATGATATCCCAGCAGAAGGCTTTTTCACATGGTGAAATCACCTTAGAACATACCACAATTCCTAAAATGAGTATGGTACCATCAACAAATGATTTATAATGTAACTAAAGTCTTAAAATCTTCTATTAACTGCAATGCTTTTTAATGAGGTGCTATCATGTATATTGGTCCCAAGATGGCTGCCAACACTTCTTGGATGAAGTGCTGACAGCCAATCAGATCTCAGGATGAGATGTGTGGTTAGGCTCCGCCCACATATATATATTGATTTAAATGCTTTTTTCTCAGGAACTACTGAACAGATTTACACCAGACCTACAAAAGGCACTTCCTTGACCTGAGGACTACCTCTCTGCCAAATTTCAAGTAACTCTGTTCAGCCGTTCGGGCTGTAGCTGTGTCTAAAGGTCCTATGGAAAAATGCATGGGAAAAACGCGTTTTGGGACCCCCCTTTTTTCTCAGCCCCCGCTTGACGAATCCCCCCGAGACTTTCAGGGTAGGAGCGGAGCGTAGCGCCCCTCCTATTTTGAAAATTTCGCGAGGATTCATCAACCGGCGCCAAAGTTATTCCAAATAGAATGTTGCGGATTTCCTATGGAAACAGGGTCCTAACTATAACTATCTACTGGCGACCGCCAGTAGATAATATATATATATATATATTATCTACTGGCGGTCGCCAGTAGATAGTTATAGTTAGGACCGTGTTTCCATAGGAAATCTCAAAATTCTATTTTGAATAACTTTGGCGGAGGTTGACGAATCCTCGCGAAATTTTCAAAACTAATGGGGCGCTCCATTCAGCTCCTACCCTGAAAGTCTCGGGGTGATTCGTCAAGCGGGGGCCGAGAAAAAAGGGGGGTCCCAAAACGCATGCATTTTTCCATTGGACCTTTAGACACAGCTACAGCCCGAACGGCTGAACAGAATTACTTGAAATTTGGCAGAGAGGTAGCCATAAGGTCAAGGAAGTGCCTTTTGCAGGTCTGGTGTAAATCTGTTCAGTATTTCCTGAGAAAATAGCATTTAAAAGCATATCAATATCTATACGCGTGCAGGGGGCGCGCACCGTGCGCGCACCGTGCGAGCACCCTAACGTGCGCGAGCGTAATTCTGATTGGTGGTTACATGTTAGTCAACATTCGAATAGGTCGAAATCAGGAAGTGTCGGCCGCCATTTTGTTTGTTTTCAGTGCGAGAATGAAAAAGGAAGGTGGCGAACGTGAAAAGGGGGAAGGGTAGAGAGTTCCTGACCCCCTAGCCTTTGTCAGGGGTCCCTGAAGGACCCCGAAGGCAGAATTTTCTTTTTTTTTTTTTTAAATCGCGGGGGTGCGCGCACCGTGCGCGCACGGTGAAAAACCCACAAAAAAAAAATCGCGGGGGTAAAAAATGTTAATACGTAGTTTATTGTAAAATAAGTATATAAAAAAAATAATAATACATAAATAAATTACCATTTAAAAAACCGTACAAATTCACTGAAAAAACCATAGGTTTCACACACGTTATAGTTAGGAATTAGCATTTAAAAAACCTTGCAAATTCACTTAAAAAACCATAGGTTTCACACATGTTATAGTTAGGTGGATATTTCACTCGTAAAAAACCAATGAAATTCCCCCGTTATAGTTAGTTCAGATAACTATAACTCGCACGACCGCCACTCTATCACAAGGATGATGTCATCAGTGATGTCATGAGTGATGCCACTGACCATGTCATGAGTGATGTAATATGTGACGTCATGAGCAGTGGATTGCCACACTACTGATACACCTACAACACCATTGTTTCTAAAGACCACCTTCCCCCTAGCCCACAACAGTTACTTCATATTCACCTTTAATAGCCGTAATCCGACCTTAGGGGGAAGGTGGTATTTAGAAACAATGGTGTTGTAGGTGTATCGGTAGTGTGGCAAGTGAGGAGGTATTGGGTAGCAGGGGAGTGACATATGGTTTCCACGTTGAGTGTTTTATGCATAAATAGTGGTGATGTTTAGCAGTGGGAGAATGTACAAAGAAGGGGATTAGTATTTGGGTTTGGGTACACGGTTGTTAGAGGGATAAGGAATTCTCTCCTGCATTCACACCTCTCTTTGACTCCTGATCTAAATACCAGTGACATCCAACCCAGTCAATTCCTAAGGAAAGAGGTAATAGTCTCGGATTCACTAGCATGTTTAGAACTATTATTATTCTCTATCCTAAAGCTACTTGAAAAATTTGTTGGAGGTTCCAACTGTGTGCTGGAAACAGTAACTCAAATACTTATGGTGCTGCTAAGAGGTAAACAGAAAAGGGAGACTAGCCTAAATGACCATGATGAACAAGTGGAAGCGGGAAGCGGAGGTGGAAGGGGTATTAGAAAATATACTTGGTGGTGTTAATGGGAATACTGTCAGTCGACCCGTCTGTAATGTTCATGTTGGTAATTCCCTAAACAATAAGCTAGCGAAGAAAGTTGTGATGCAAGAGAAGACTCCTGAACCTATACCTGAAGCCATACAAGTTATCTCTGATCCCGCACAAAAAGTAAAAAGATTGGAGTGCTCTCCTAGAAGGACAGATCAGGAAGTATTTGATATCTTTAAAACCCAGCTAAGTGGTGAGAAAGACAATGTTTCAGGGGTCCCACATTTGGGAAAGAATGGGAGAAAGGAAAAAAACCTTATTCCACAGTACTTAACCCCTGGCTGACCATTTCCCTAACTCCGAAGAAATTAGAGGTAAATTAGAGAAAAATGGCGCTGAACTCTCCTGGGAAAATATGGATACATTAAGGCTAGATTTTATTCCTCTGCTTGATGCTGATTTAATATTAATTAGGGCTTCATTACTTAAATGTCTCTTGGAGATCGAAAGTCTGAAACTTATACAAAGTAGTGATATAAATCTAGTTTCCATTCTAGCCACAGAAGTCGGTCATTGATGGTAAGGTTTAATTCCAAAATTATTGTAAATCAATCAATCTTTCAATCAGGGAATTGTAAGCATGCTACTCACCCGTGAGGTTCTCAAGGCACTGAGGAAGGGTCCACAGATATGTTTAGCTGAAGAGCCAGGTCTTGAGGGTCTTCCTGAAGGTGTCTGATGTCTGCCGTTAGCTCGTTCCAGGTCTTGGCTGCAATGTGAGAGAAGGATCTTCCGCCTGCTCTGACTCTGTGGATGTGCGGGGTTTCGGCCAGTACGAGGTTGGAAGATCAGAGATTTATTTTGGGTACGTGGAAGTTGATTCTGTTGTTGAGGTATTTGGATCTGTTGTTGTGTAGGCATCTGTAGGCGTGAGTGAGGATTTTGAAAGTGACTCTTTTTTTCCACGGGCAGTCAGTGGAGACTTCGTAGGTGTTGACTGATGTGTTCGTGTCAGGGGATGCAGAGGACGAGTCTGGCGGCGGTGTTCTGTAATGTCTTGAGTTTGCGGAATAGGGACTTGTTGATGCCGGCGTAGAGTGCGTTTCCATAGTCCAGTCTGCTGGTGATGAGTGCGTGGGCGACTGTCTTCCTTGACTCAGGGGGGATCCACTGGAAGGTCTTGTGGAGGATGCGGAGAGTGTTGAAGCAGCTGGAGGTGATGGCTTTGACCTGTCAGTTCATGGTGAGTGATGAGTCGAGTACGATGCCGAGGTTCTTGGTGTGGTCTGAAGGTGTATGTGGGCTTCGGAGGGCGGTCGACCACCAGGTACTATCCCATGCAGAAGGGGTGGTACCGAGGACGAGGACTTCTGTCTTCTCGGTGTTGAGTTTCAGGCAGCTGTTGGTCATCCAGACTGCGACGTCTTGTATTCCTTTCTGGAAGTTGAGTTTGGCAGTGGTGGGGTATTTGGTGAGGGAGAGGATGAGCTGGGTCGGCATAGGATACGATGTTGAGGGCGTGTTGTCGGACGATGGCTGTGAGGGGGGCCATGTAGATGTTGAAGAGGGTGGGGCTCAGGGATGAACCCTGTGGGACTCCGCAGGATATTTTCGCTGGGTCGGAGAAGAAGGGTGGGAGTCTGATCCTTTGGCTTCTTCCGGTGAGGAATGATCAAATCCAGTCCAGGGCTGTTCCTTTTATGCCTGCGTCGTGTAGTCTGGTGACTAGTGTGCGGTGGGAGACGGTGTCAAAGGCCGCTGATAGGTCGAGTAGGATGAGGGCTGCAGAGTGGCCTTGGTCCAGGAGGGTGCGGATGTCATCTGTAGCTGCGAGTAGGGCAGTCCTTGTGCTGTGGTTGCTTCCGAATCCGGATTGGGACAGGTCGAGGATGGAGTTCTCTTTGATGAATCATGTCAGTTTCCTGTTGACTGTTTTCTCTGCAACTTTGGCTGCAAAGGGGAGGAGCGAGATGGGCCGATAGTTCTTGAGGTCGGTGGGGTCAGCTGTGGGCTTCTTGAGCAGGGTCTGACTTCTGCACACTTCCAGTCATCTGGGAAGGTGCCTGTTTTGAAGGTGGTGTTGATGGTTCGTTGAAGTTCAGGTGCAATGGCGGCCGCATCTCTGTGGTAGATGTGAGGGGGCAGGGGTCAGTGAGAGCCCCGAGTGGTTGCTTTTCATGGTCAAGGCAGTGTCTGCGGCCGTGATTGGTGTCCAGTTGGAGATGGTGGGCTGGCTGGTGGTTCTAGGGGGCGGGGGCCGTCTGTGGCACCTGTTGGATGGTCGATGAAGTTGTCGTAGAGGTTTTTGATCTTGAGGTGAAAATAGGTTCCAAGTTTGTCGCAGAGGTCTTGGGATGGAGTGATGTCTGTGGCTCAGATATTACAATGGTCAGAAGGCCTTCAAAGCAGGGGGATTGATGTTATTCCACTCGTTGAGTTATCCCGATATAGAGCCCCTGACAATAGGTCGCTGTCAACCCACTCACTTTCAGATAGTAGATACTCCTTGCATGAAGCAGAGGAATTAAAAAATTGTATCACAAAAAATGGTAGACAAGTGCAATTTAAAGAATGACCCCCTCTTTCAATTAGGTGGAACTCTAAAGATGAGAGCCCCAAATGGAATTGGTTACCTAGTGCACTGTCAAGCGGGTCTAACAGTAATCACTTACAGAGACCATCCTACTAGCAATTAATTAAAAATTACATCCTGGAATGCTGCAGGAATAAAGAATAGTAGGGAGAAGTTACTGCATTTGAGCACATTAGATGCAAATGTGGTATGTCTCCAGGAGACCTGGTGCACAGAGGATTTGATATGTAGGAATTATGTCACCTTAGACTGTAAAGCAACACCTTTTGGGAGGGGACGTGCAGAGGGAGGGGTGGCCTGTCTACTGTCAAATAAGATACAATGGAATTATGAATATTATAAAGATCCTAGTAATCTATTTTTTGGTAGTAACGTTGTACAACCTTGATGGAAAAAGTCCACCATTAAAGTTGATAAATGCCTATATTCCGCCGGATGCTTCTTATGATGTTCTCTTAAATGCGGTCTTCTCCTACATTAAAAAAGCTAACAATACAGACTTTCCCCCTTATGTAGTTTTGGTAGGAGATCTGAATTGTAAGATCTCTAACTCTACATTGGACGGATTTCGAAACAAAGAAAAAGAAGAATCCATGCGGATTCCGCAAGCTCTTTTTCCGCAAAATATAAGAACTAACAAGGGAGGGAAACATTTTGCTGTTGAATTAATAAAGGTTGATGGTATTATAGTAAATGGGAGTCTTCCATTGGACACACTGGCAGCTTCTACATGTAAAACCTCTAGGGGAGAGTCAATTTTAGACTACTTGATGGTGGGAAGCACCTCTTTTTTCCTGTTAAAAGACCTAATGGTCTCTAATTCCTTTTATAGTGATCACAAGCTACTAACTCTCCTTATAAATTTTCATTCGTCCTCAGCTGAACCTTGGACATTAGATGGTGAATCTGTCAGTTTCGCCAAGAAAACAGGGAGATTTTATTGGGATAACAAGGCCTTTCTAGGCCTCGACAGTATCCTACAGATCACCTTAGAGAAATTACCCAGCTGGACAGGAACAGGAATTGCAAGTTTTACCACATTTATGAAACAAGCAGTGGAAACTGCAAGGAAGGTGAACCAAAGAAAAAGTCTTAAAGTGGTCTCTCGATTCTTCCTGCCATTAAATCTTGAAATAAATGAACTAGTTAGGGAACAATATTTGAATTATTCCTTGGAAAGATATTACAGAATATAACTATTCAAAAGGAGGAGGACTTGGGTAAAGGCCAGGTTAAGAAAAGAGAGGGAAGATAGTATTTGGATTAAACTGAGAGAAGCAGCATTTAAAGGCCAGATAAGAACCTTCTGGTCTCTTATCAGCAAGGGTTCTGAAGCCAGAACCCGATCATTCCCTGTGGCCATTGAAGAACATGGATAGGTTAGTTTTATTCGGAATTTATATGCAGCTAATAAAATGGTTCCCCCTTCTTGGAAGGGGAATATAATAGTCCCTCTGTTTAAGAAAGGAGACCGAGATCTTCCTCATAATTACTATCAGATTGCGCTTCTTGATGCTGTAGGTAAAGTCTTTGCTAAATGCCTTTTGACCCAAATTAGCGATTGGGCGGATGCCATTAAAATTTTACTGTTGGAGCAAACAGGGTTTAGAACAAAACATGGAACAATCGATAATTTAACTGCTCTAAAGGTAATAAATGAAAAATATGTCAAAATCAGAAGAGGAAGGGTGTATACAGCTTTTATAGACTTCTTCATAGCATTTGACAAAGTAGATTGTCATTTGCTGTGGAGAAAGCTTTTAAATTTGGGTATGCCGGGCACTCTTTTGAAGTTAGTTTGTGCCCTCCATATGGATACTTGCTGCAGACTCCTAATGGGAGGGGAAAGAGGTCTCTCACAAGCTATCCCCACTGCAAATGGTCTAAAACAAGGATGTTTATTAGCTCCCCTGGTTTTCTCCCTATATATTTCTGATCTTCCTCACAATCTGGCCCAAAGCGAGGGCATTGCCCCGTTACTTGGGGGAAAACCAATTGTGCTCTGCTTTATGCAGACAACATAATAATTTTGGATTTAACGCCTAGGGGATTAAATAGTCGTCTGCAGGCACTGCATAAATTTGCAGAGGCTCGCCATTTAAAGATTTAGATATCAAACAGTAAAATTATGTGCATGCACGGAAGAAAGAAGTTGCAGTACGGAACTTTTGTATGGTCTGTGGGTGGCCAAAAATTGGAACTTATACCTTTTTAGGAAAAATAGTGTGTGGCAACCTAAGTGATAAAGCCCATATAGAATATTACATCTCTAAAGCTTCCATGCAGGGTAAAAGCTTGGGCTCCCTCTATAAGTCTACTGGAAAAAGACATTTTTCAATTTTAATGGAGGTGTTTCGTGCAAAAATCCCTGCTTCCCTGCTGTATGGTATTGAATTGATTGATGTAGAGAAATGTTTTTTTTTAAAAGCAACAGAAAGCTGAATCTTAAGAAGTTTAGCCTCACTTAACGCAGCATGTCCCGTGTCTGCCCTCAGGTTAGAATTCGGGTTGAGAAGCATTTGGGTACAGGGTCTCGCAGCGATAGTGGTTGGGTCCTAAGCCTGGCAAAGGGTGAAGCTGGCACATTAAGATTTTTACTTCGGAAATACATTTTAGAATGTTTAAAAGAACAGTCATACAGTTTTAGAAATTTTAAGACTGCGGTTGATTTGCTGCAATAAGATAAGTCCCTGCTCTTTACTTTAACGTCGTATCAGTTAAAGGCCACCTTGAAACGGGCCACCTGGGAATCAAGTTTTACAAGGCATAGGGAAGCTTGCACTCTAAAGAGCAGTATCCATCTAGTCATTGACTCCGGCGTGATAAATAAAGTACAGGCTTACATGTCTTGGAACCTGCCTCATGGAGTGCGCCGTTTTTGGCAATTATTGAGGCAGGGTATGCTCCCTTTAAATCCTTTACTGTCTAAATGGTATGGTTCTTTACCGATTTGTAATTTGTGCACTAATGGCCTCCAGGATGCTAATCATGTGTTATTTATCTGCCCTGCACTATTATTGTGTTGGCTTAAATGGATGCGACCAATATGTTTACAACTATCTATTCTTTCAGCCGCTGCACTAATCGATTCTCTTTATGAGCCGCTAAGTGAAATGTTCTGCCATAGGATGTTTTACTTTTTAAGTGTTTACTAAACATGTATTAAGGCTCATTAAGTGTGTAGGGAGCAACCACTAATACTTGTTTTTAATTTAATGCCAATTGCACTAAGGGCATAAAGGATATTTTTAATTATTTTATAGTATATATTATATTGTAATGTTTTAATGCAAAGATTTTTATATTGTTAGATCTCACTTAGAACTTGCAGATGTTTTGGTGGATATGAATATTTTTTTAGTCAATTTTATATCGAAATAGATTCTTGACAATCATGTTGCTGGTTTTCCAGTTTATGTGGATCTCCACGGAGTTCCGTAATTGTAAATAACAATAAACTGAAACTGAATTGTGCCTTACCATGGCTAGCATTGTGGTTACTGCTTGACCAGGGCTCACACCCCGGTCAACCACTAACCCAATTTCTAACACTTGCCAATATTATTTGTCATCTTTCATAATTGGGTTTGCTCCTCACTAAGGGTAATGTTGGCACACATGATGCTGCATTTTGGTTAGGACTGTGTTGACACACACAGTACTGCCTGCAGTATGGAGTGCATTAGCACAAATAGTATGGCTTGTAGTAAGGACTGTGTTGTCTCACCCAGTACCGCCTGCAGAGAGCATTGTGTTAGCACAAATACTACTGCCTGTTGTAAGGACCGAATTGACACCAAAGTACAGTATAGGAAGGGCTGTAATGGCAAACAGTGTCTGCTTGTACTAAGGATTGCGTTGTAACATAGTACTGTCTGTAGTAAGGATTTCATTGGCACACACAGTACTGCCAGTAGTGAGGATTGTTTGCACACATTGTACTTTCTGTTGGTAAGGACTGTTCGGTAAAGCATACATGCAGGTCCGGACTGGCCGTAGCGGGCACCGGGCGTTTTCCTGGTGGGCCGCCATGGTGGGGACCGGTTTTCGGCCCCTAGGGGCCGTTTCTGTTACTGGGGGCCGGCAATATCGACCCCTGGTAACAAAATCGGCCGAAATCGGCCCTAACAAACAGCTCGGCCGCACTCCCCCTCAGGGGGCCAGCCAAGCAGTTTGCCAGGGCCCTTTCGGTTCCCAGTCCTGCCCTGCATACATGGTACTAATGGCCTGTCACTACAGATTGTTGTTGCTAAGCCAGAGCCTACTTAACCTGCGTGTAATAATTTACTGTGGCTCAGCTTACTTACTGCCACATAGTGAATATTAACTCAATTATTCTAGATTTCGTTACGCTTTATTCCATTTCATCCTTTGGGCACGTGAAGGCAATCTATGTGATAGTCCACTCAAATGCTCTTTGTGCTAACTCCTTTGTTAATATAAAATGTGATGAAAATTCATCTGTCCAGGCGAATGTTTTTCAACAGCAATGTTTCTATAGACATCCAGTTCGAATTATTCACTTCTTTGCGCAGATAAAGCACACCTGTAGCAATTCACAGCAAACGTCACTGCTGGGAGACTGGGTGCGCACACGGGCGTGTCTTTCTCTGTAAAGGTGTTTGATCTTTAAGTAATATTACAATGTATATTATCACTTCATGCCTTGTATAAAGCATACATTTAAATAGACTAATTACAAGTATCTTACCCGTGTCACCTAAAGCCTTGTTTTCCCGAACACTGCCTCAGACAAAAGGTTTGTAGGCATGAGCAACTTGACAACAAAATGTACTAAAACTCTAAAAACTAAAAAAAAACTCCCACTGATCTTTTTATATCATTTTCATGAAGAGCACGACTGAGCATGCTTATCCTTTCTAATTTACATAATCTAATTAATGTTAGCTAGGGTTTCTTCCCAAACCTCAGAACAAGTTACCAATGCCTTAGGACAGATGTTTCTTGTAATTGGGTTTTTAGATCTCCCTCGGTGTTGCAGAAGATTTAAAATGACTAGAATGTAAACCAACTTTTTGTTGTTCTTGGGAGTATTCACCAGTGGGCTTGCTTTAAGTGAGGATGTAGGACTCGAATAAAACATGTTATGGTTTACTGCGAATGCTAATTCATGGTGAGATCTGACATGTATTTTACATTCTCAGGCTTTTGGTATTGCCGTTCTGTGACGAAGATGCAGATGAAGAGTCAGTGACTGAGCAGAAAGAAAAATGAGGTTCAAGCCCGCTTCACAATTCACATTTCAGCATCAGGATACTCTTGCGGGTGACCCAGCGCTTCACAAATATAATTTACCACAATTAGGACGTTCTGTTTATAACGAGTGAACTCGAGTCCGAGTATTGACACATTTTTTAAAATTATTTTTACAGTTTTTGGTCCCATACTACAAAATAATAATACATTTTACACTAACTGGCTTGTTTCTGCTACAGAAACAACAAGTTTCTATCAGTTAGCCTCAGTGTAATCAGTATGTTTACAATTTAAAAAGACATTGGCAAAGCCAATAGCCTTGACTTCTATTTTCAGTTATAACCCAGGCCTATTGGCTTTGCCATTCCTTGTTATTGTATTATGGGTGATATGCCTAATGCGACACATAGACTATTTGAGGGTTGATAGAGTGTTTCTGGAAGTGTGTGAGTGCTAAAATGGGAGGGGCTGATTGCTGTCTTTAGTGTGTGAATGCTACTTTGTGAGAGGTGTAAGATTGCTCTTTGTAGTGTGTAACTTCTGGTCTGTGACGTGTGTGTGTGAAAGTGATTCTGCTAGCATTTGGCTGCTACTTTGTGTGCTATTGGCAGTCTGAGAGGGGTGTGAGAGGCGTCCGACAGACTTGGATTCCTCTTCCAAAACATACAAGCCCCACCTGGCCATTTACCTGTGTCTCACAGTCATATCCTATCACCTGCCCCCAAGTAGTTTATATCAAGAGCTTCAAAACAGCTACACAAGCTATGTAATCCGCAGCAGACCCACATTCACTTACAACTGTCCCCACGTAGAACTACACACAGTTCTAAGGAACATCACTGCTGAATAAAATTGTTAAATGGATAACAACCCTATGCCAAATCATGCCCTTGGCAAGCACATGAATTAAGATGTCAGGAATGAATGGCTCTATAAGCGGTGCACATATAATTAGTCAAACTGTATTTGTACAAGCTATATGTACATAGATTGCTGCATATAAACAGCACAACAAGGAATACAATTACCAGAAGTGGCAAATTGAATAGGTCTGGCTTATCACTAAAAATGCAACACTTTAACAATGCTTTTTTACGTGTCCCCACTGCACATGATTATGTAAACATCTATGATATGCTGTTGGCGTCTTCCTAAAATGGCAAACAGCTCATTGAGTGAATACTTGAAGAGAATTTGCATAAATCAGCCAATGGATATGAGGAAAATGACCAAAAGCCCCACTGGTTATGTATGTGTGTGTGTTGTGGGGTGACACGAGGCCGGCCAGACAGCTAAAGCTACCTGTAGTCAGATCTCGAAATGGTTACCTCCACTGCCGAACATGCCGCTTACATTGTGTACAATACATGTACATATCAGTTGCAATGTAAAACTTTTAAGAGATTTGCAAAGATGAAAAATGCAGTGGGCAGAAACGTTGCATTGAAATACCCTGAATACATTTTATATTTTAAAAAGGGCCATCAGGAAAATGTGTGTATTATTACTAAACATTGTGACCAGTTTGATCAGTCACAGCGAGCTATCAAAAGTTTGTCAGCATGCATGCATTCAAGAGGGACATTTTGCAGCAGAAAGATGACTAATATTAGTAGCTCATTGACTTGCACTGGACTGAGGTATACTGTAGGAAGAGAGACAGACAGAAAGCAATCGGAATAAAACATAGGGGGTTATTATGATGGCGGAAGGAATAGCCCTCCGACTGCCGTGGTTGCAGAAAAAAAACGCCCACATGTTCCGCGGCAAAACCGGCAGTCACATTATGATGCAATGATTGCAAAATCCGTCTGCCACGGCTGGACAACCAGAAAATCCGACCGCGGCAGACAGAAATGCTGCGGAAAACACCAAAATCGTCAATCCACAAGTGGAATGACCGCAAGGTAAATTATGATAAGATGGCAGAGTTGGCAGAACGACCATTGCATTCAGACCACTGTGGTCGCGCGGAAAGAAGAATGGCGGTCGAATGCAACCACACCAGAAGGCCTCCAAGTGTGGCTGTTTTTTCTGCTGCCCTTAAAAACATTTGACACACCCCGATGACACGCCCCCATGACATTGAAAAACAAACAAATCCCAGGTCAACATAGAGAACATAGCTGAGATGAATACCCTGATTTGTCACACCCACATAGCTGAGTATAAAACCAACCCCTTCCCTGACCAGCATCTTTTGCACAACTCCAGCAGTGAAGGGCCAAACACCACAGCAGAAAGGCAAAACATCACACATCACACAACCACACCATCACAACCACCCACACCAACAACACCAACACACACCTCACACATCTCCACCACCACCTTCCCACCTGCACTTGTCACCTATTTGCACACCACACACCATATCACAGTAGAAAATGCTCAATTCACAGACAATGAGTTGTTAGTGATGTTAGACAAGATAATTAGAGTACAACCACATTTGTTTGAAAGCATGGTCCAACAGACACCACTAGTCAGAAAAAATCAAATGTGAGAAAGAATAGTCAACAAAATCAATGCAGGAGGGACCGACCTGAACATACTGCGTGACATCAAGAAGAGGTGGCATGACCTAAAGACCAGGGTGAAATACCGTGCCAACAGGAACAATGAGGCGGCTCAGAGGACTGGTGGTGGCCCTCCCATTCCACCACTAATTTTAACTGAATGGGAGGAGAAGGTGCTTGCCATACTGCATCCAGAGAGTCTCACAGGAATAGCTGGGGGAGTGGAGGCTGGTAAGTACCGACAAATGTATCCCATCCCACTGCCATGTACTGTCTTGCACAACTATAAAGCTACATTTACTAGACCTAAATGCACTTACGTACTGCACACTCTTCCCAACACATGTCTCACATATCTTCAATTTCCTTCCTCTGATTCACCTCAAAGGTAGCTAGCAATATTTCCATGGGGGTATGTGTACAGGTAGTCAGCACTACAACACCTACCAGGCACCCTTGTCCCACAGCTGAGCAGGATGGAACACTCCCCCAGCCCAGAGCCGTGTGTAACCTATTCGCTTTCTCTGCTCCACTTCACAGGGAGGTAGCCTTCTTAACAGGGAGGGGTGTGTGTACAGGCAGCCAGCACTACAACTGCCACCAGGCACCCTTGTCCCACAGCTTAGCAGGATGGAACAACCCCCCACCCAAGAGCCATGTGTAACCTATTCCCTTCCTCTGCTCAACTTCACAGGGAGGTAGCCTTCTTAACAGGGAGGGAGGTGTGTGTACAGGCAGCCAGCACTACAACTTCCACCAGGCACCCTTGTCCCACAGCTGAGCAGGGTGGAACACTCCCCCCACCCAAGAGCCATGTGTAACGTATTCCCTTCTCCTCTGCTCCACTTCATAGGGATATAGCCTTCTCATGCTCTCTTTCATCACCCCTGACCAGGATGGAACACTCCCCCCACCCAGAACCATGTGGTAGCCATTTCATTGCTCTCCTCCACCTTACAGGTAGGTAGCCATCTCAACAGGTTGGGGGGTTGTGGATAGGTAGCCAGCACTACAACTCCCATCAGGCACTCTTGTCTCACTCCTGAGCAGGATGTAATACTCCCCCCAGCCAGAACCGTGTGGCAGCCATTTCCCTCTACTGTGCTCCCTAACAGGTAGGTAGACAGTGCATTTACCCTGTCATCCTTCTCAAAATGCATGGAGCATATGACAACCACATTCCTCAAATGTTAGCCAACTCTGTATAGATCCAAATGTCACATCCAATGTGCTCACAGCTAAGCGCATGTACCTGTCACAGAAATTACACTTTGACTCACCAAGTCACATGCAAAATAAATTCAGGGCTCAATCATGCAAAGCACAGAATGTAATGTGTAAGTGCCATGGTTTCAAAGCAAGAAAGCTCATATGAACACAACACATGCATGGTCAATCTGGCAAACAAACAAAACCACATGATTTGAAAGAACATATAAATAATTAAATTGTTAGGTTTTGGCATAGCTGAAACAGAATCTCTGAACAGTCAACTAAATCCACACATAAACCAAAGTTGATGTGCCCCCAGTCTTTGTAAACACACTATCTGTACATGTCAAATGGTTGTTATGTACATGTCACACTAATGACAAGTAATGTATGTACCTCAACACCATGTCATGATGCTGATAATCTTTTACCAATACCAAGTGATTGCAATGTAAAATGTTGGATGTATCAAATGTGACATCCAAAAGTGTGACACCAAGGTTGTTGCACTTAACTGACAATCTAACCTCTGTTCAACAGGAGATCCCCAAGCAACAGCTGGTGAAAATACCACCAACCAGCAGAGCCTGTCTCCCCCCCCGGAACATGAACTCTCTGATGCTGATTCTCTATGTTTATCGGATGAGGGGCAACAACCTGGCCCCTCAGGTCTGCCAGGGCGCACCCCGTCTCAGGGCCTCATTGTCACAGTTCATTCTGAAACCTAGCCATTGAACTCAAACCTTCGATATCACGCTAACACAGTAAGGCAATTCAGTCTGTGTTTCATAGCGTTTCTTCACTCTTGAATTTGTTTACTCCTATTATTAGTTTTCCCATCATCCATTTACTGTATACAATGTATGTTTACTATACAAAAGTATTGATTCTCTATAACATTATCAACTTTGATGAGGATTACCTTAATATGTACTAATAATTTGGTTCATCGGTATATAGGCTTCCTTTTCACACCATACACATCGGAAGGAATTTAAGTTCATCTCTTCCCCTTTCTTCACATTTTATTTAATTTTTTTACCCTTTAAAGATGGCTGCCATAGTGTTCCCTGACATTTAGATGGCAAAGTGAGCACTCTTGCGATCATGTGATTTCTCACATGTACTCCATCTGCTCTGTAAAAGTGCATAACCTTCCCTGACTGCCCTTCCCATTCCTAGCTATAGGAGACACCGACGCCACGCTGGTGTGGCTTTATCGAAATTCATGCCGCCGTGAACTGGATGCGCTCTTTGCGCTGCACAGCATCACGCAGGTATGCGCCCTTTAGGGTATCCCTGACACGCAATGCAAGCGCCCACAAGGGTATCCTTGACTCCCTATGTTGATGTTCCACACGGCATTGTCCATCTAGTCTTATTATTGTTCTTTTATCGTCATTGCCCTTACACTCTTCTGCTATTTTATGCCTTGAGATTGCTGTGTGTATATAGCATTGACCAAGAGTATGTGTCTATTTATTTAACCACATGGTACCATACCGATATAGACACCAGATATATATATATATACTAACTGGGTTGGAATACACCCTATACATTCTCCGCATGACATCTATGCTGTAAGGAATGTGCTATGCTTATTATACTTTTCCGCCCCAACAGTTATGTTTGTCACAGTTATATCTGATTAGTAAATGTACCTACCATGTCTGTCCATGTGAGGACTGTTTTTAAAATGATATACAGTGTTAATATTCCAGCTATATCCTGACACGTCAAATCTTCCAAGTGATCCGTGATTGAGATCACCAAGTATGTTCATTTGAGGCGTTGCCTATCATGAGCGTCGCAGTATTATTGACACGGTAATTATTTCCATTACGGTGCTTGCCAATTATTTTGACTTAGTCTTTACCATTGATAAATTCATTACTCAGTATCCCACTTGTTCGGCTTGTAGGACATAGATTTTAAAATAAGAGAGACCACTGTCTAGTTCCTGGACGACCATTCACTGTGAGCAGTCCAGATTACCATTCACAGTTAATAGCGATTCAATTATCTCCTGGGTAAGCATTTTTCATCCGCCCATTGCTCGATACCTGTAAAACACATCTGGTTCATGGTTCATTTCGGGTCCTCAAAGATTTATCGACAATCACTGGGCTTATGCACACCACCTTATGTATTCGGATCATACACGAGGACGGCATGCTGTTTTAGAAAAAGTACTTTGGATTCTCTTTTCCTTCAACTTTTGGCTACCTAACCCATATTCTTTAGTAGGTAATACACATTTGACAACTGCAAGTGAGTGAGCACCTGTAGTGTCAAATTGTATTCTAAGGGTTTTAGAGTCACACATCTTTTCCATATTCTTCACACCCCCTTTTTTTGGTGATGGTTTCTATCTGGTTTTGTTTAACATTATAAAAGGTTTTTAAATGTGGAGTTTTTTGTCATGAGTATTTTTAAATTGTAGGTCTTAGGCTAAAAGCCGATAACTGAGAGTAGCGACACCTTGTACATTTGAAATATTTATATTTACAGAGAACCTACACTTTCCTGAAGAAGGCATGTTTTTGCCAAAACGCACATAGAGATGATGCCATGAAACCACCCGAGAACCATAATCGCTACATGACACAGATATCATATTCTATATTTTGTTAATTTGCTCTTTGAAACCTTATTAGAACATTCAGTTTTTCTGTACAATACTGAGACAATAATCAATTTTGTCAAAATGTTATGTATGCTATTATGTCCAATAATATTCTGTTCCAAAAATGTGTTATTGTGAACATATCAAATATCTGAATGAAAAGTTTGCATGAGTAGATGGATGAATGTAGCATGTATGTGGTTTATTTATTTACTTTTTTGTTATGAACTGTATCCATTGCATCAATATAAAGAAATTAAAAGAATATTTTTGTAAATTTCTATTTAAGAGTGCCAGCTTCTCTCTTTACAATTTTGATGTTATTTTGATTTTGAATACAGTTTGAAGTTGCCCTAGGAATTTCACAGTATGTACCTCAACATCATGTCATGATGCTGATAATCTTTTACCAATACCAAGTGATTGCAATGCAACATGTTTGATGTATCAAATGTAACATCCAAAAGTGTGACACCAAGGTTGTGGAGTGCACTTAACTGACAATCTAACCTCTGTTCAACAGGAGATCCCTCAGCAACAGCTGGTGAAAACACCACCAACCAGCAGAGCCAGTCCCCCCTGGAACGTGAAGTCTCTGATGCAGATTCTCTACGTTTATCAGATGAGGGGCAACAACCTGGCCCCTCACGTCTGCCAGGGCGCACCCCGTCTCAGGGCCACAACTATCAACACACCAGCGACAACCACTGCGCTGACCTTTGCTGTAGCCACCTCCATCATCCCTACTGCTGCCTGCAACACTGTCCCTGGCTCAGTGGTTACCAGCACCACCAAACAAGCTGAGGATGCTGGAGATAGTGTGCGTGAGCATCAATTGCCAACGCCACAGGTCCGTGTCAGCAGGGCTGGTGGGAGGGCAACTGAGGGACAATCACATGAGGACAATGAGACAGAAGCCCTGACCAAGAGTCCTTGGTGCATATCAATAGAACCAGGGACAGATGGGCCAGGTTGTAGAAGAAATGCGTGAGCTCCGCCTGCTGCAGAGGTCCATGAACACACGAATGGGACAACTTGTGGATCTCATGGGCCAGCTTGTGGGTGTTCTGAGGAACATACATGCTGCTCAAATGATGGCTCAACCCCCCTCCAGTGGCCAGCCTGCTGAAACACACACCACCTCAGCTGTGGCCACAGAGATGGGTGAATTGCAAGGCAATGACTCCTCAGACACCTCTGAGCTTGCAGCAGAGGCCCCCCTGTCTGAGAAAAACCACAGGAGGATCACTTGGCAAAGCACCAACCAAAGCCAAGCCGCAGAGCCAGCCATGATGGCACATGTGTTGCACTGAACATTGACTTTGTTGATTATCCAATCCCACATTGCCATGTTGATGGCAGGAGTTTGTTGGACTGTGTAATTTCATTAATACGGGGACTACTCTATTTGTCTCTTTTACCATCACTGACAACTAATACACTCACTATGCACAAATTACCTTACATCCACTTTCATTTTAACACAATCTAATAGACATAAACACTATTTACACACCTAAGCCTTTGTGTCCGTTCCATGTTTATCACAGTATGTACAATGTCAACTCTGATTCCACTGTACCACAAGCTCTGAATGTGATGAGGCATTGATGAGGCAAAGGAACCTAGAAAGACACAAGAGGATTACATTGAGTTGTCAGGTGATGACATTACAGCAACAACACACCACTAGTCAACACCGTACAAGATTCATCATACATAACAATGACCAATACCATCACCATAGACATGAGGTAAGTGGAAACCAATACACTGTGCCACACACATCCGCCATTAGCAGTGAGCCAACAATAGCCAGCATCCAAACACCTCATCTATGCTTCACTACTTACAGCAAAGCCAACAGACAATGTCATAGTTGTTCAATGTTAACTTACACTCAAGGGAAGTAGTTGTCGATGAGCTATTGACACAGGTCAACACCTTCCTCTTCTCCACTATCATCGTCACTGGGCATGCGTGGATTTGCAGTGGGGGGCATCTGATGCTCATCATCGTCCAGAATCAGGGGGATCTCTTTGCACAAGGCCAGGTTGTGGAGCATGCAGCATGCAACTATGATCTGACACACCTTTTGGGGAGAGTAGAGTAGCGCACCACCGCTCTTGTCCAGACACCGAAATCTAGCGTTCAGAAGTCCAAACGCACGCTCCACTACATGAGGTGTCCTCCCATGTGCATCATTGAAGGGGACTTCCCGTGGAGTCCTTGGATTCCTCAGTGGGCTCAGCAACCAAGGCCGGTTGGGATACACAGAGTCACCTAGTTGTGAGAAACACAGATCAAGTTTGTAATACAAATAATTGAGGAGAACAGCATGTCACACATACAGCACACTACTTGACACAGCATACTCACCAACAAGCCACGCACGCTCCGGATGCAGATTTTCCATCAATTGTGAGATGATGCTGTTACGCAGTATGTAGGAGTCATGTGCAGAACCCGGATATTTGGCACATACATGGGAGACAATTATATCCGCTTGGCATACCACTTGCACATTAATGGAATGGTAATGCTTCCTGTTACAGTAGATGTGCTTACATGCCTGTGGTGGAACTAGGCCAACGTATGTGCAGTCAATGGCTCCAACAACATTAGGTATATGACCAAGGTCATAAAATTCCCTCTTCACATCTGCCAATTCATATCTCCTTGGAAAGTGGATGTAGCAGTTCTTGTAAGTCACCAATGCGGACAGGACATCACGCAGCACCATGCTGAACATAGGTTGAGACATCCCATCGGAGATGAAATTAGAAAACGAAAAAGAAATCTACCCATATGTTTCAATAAGTACAATGTATCATATATTAAACTAATGACACTCTGACCGGACCAAAGAAAACAAAATATCTAAACCTAAATAGAAAATAATATTCGTCTTTTATTGAATTTTTTTATAAATATAGATAAAGATGGTTTATGTTTTTGTTGGACAAGAAGAACATGTATAAACAATTAATAAATACTAATACATAATCATGGCAAACAAATCACTGCATACGCAGCCAAATACAATGAAACAAGATCCCAGTAACCCATCATTTAATCAAAACACATTCACTCAGACTCAATCCAAATTCATACCGCAACACAGATGCACACATCACACTTACACCAAGTAACAACCTAAATATGCATTAGGACCCCACCGGCCTTAGATTCAAAAGAGCAGTTTAGTAGATGCTCAAATTAATACATAATGGTAGTGTTATAAATTCAAAAACAAAGCATTAGCTTAAATACAATCAAAAAGGAGGGGGGGGCCCTGTTCAGAGCGCCGACACGCGTTTCGGTGAGAAAACCCCCAATTGGGGTACCACCTTCTTCAGGACGCAAAAATACAGTATAAAGAAGGTTTCCAGGGACCTTTATGGATATGAAGGAGCTACTCAGATCAAGAGATCTCAAAGTCCACGATTTAAAAGAAACACGGCCACAATCCTAGTCAAAATTAGAAGTATGGCCACTGTGTACTGAAAGAAACCAGTGGCAAAGAAATTCAGTGCGGACATCACCTTTACTGTTGGTGTCAAAGCTGTTGGATATGTTCTGTGAGGCTTAAATGGGGCTCCAACTGAGCATATAGCTCTTGAAGGGTAAGGCGATTCAGACGGAATTTCCTTATGATGTCCTCATCCTTCATGTTCCCCAGCACTGGGAAAGGCCGATGCACAGTTGGTTGTCTCCTACGTATTCAGAAAGAGGGCACATGTAAATATGAGTCACAGATGAGATGTGGCAAACATCTAACATAATGATTAACACAGCCCCAACATTGACAGGACCGTGAAATCAGCTTAATGCACAAGTCACATGCACAGACACCTTGATCTACTGTATTCATTCATGTAGGCAGGATGTACATACTAACTACTGTCAAATCAGAATCAGACTATGTGAATAGTATATGGTACACTCCTACATCTTGTTTCACCAGCCCTGTGTGTAGCTGACACAGCACATGTGGCAAACAGCAACAATGCTGAGTTGTACGCAGCTGCTGTCACTGCACAACCTTCTTGCTTAAGTCTTAAGACTAAGCACAAAATCATTACAAAATGAGCACAGGGAGTGTAAGCTGGACAACTATCAATATAAATACAGCACTGTTATACAGTGATATAGACACATTATGTGGTCAGTCCATCAAGCCAATGATCATCCATTAATATTTTGCCAACAGCATGGTCAATACATGACCCAGAACTTATTGCACTTGAGTATGTGGGGAGGATGGCAACATAGACACTGGTGAAGCTCAAATGGAGCCAAAAATCAAACATGTTGTTCTGAGAAATGGGTTATGTAAATATGTGAAACACTGCCTAGCATGATGCCTTTGCGTCAATGGTGTGTATAGTAACCCTGGGTGTAGGACTACGCTACGCTCGCATAGTTTGCATAGTTTGCGCAACTACGCGCTACGCGAATTGCACGTAGCACAGTGCAAAAACACGTAGCGTAGCAGGCATTTTTTGCTTGCTCGCGGTCCTCAACGTCAAGTTGGCGACTGCGAGCGAGCAAAATACCATCCCGTGAGACTTTTTCCTTGTTCGCGATCTGCAACATCAAGTTGCCAATCGCGAGCGTGGAAAATAAACCTCCCGGCGAGATTCTCAATGCGGGGAGGTCAGGTTTCTCATTGCGAGTGGTCGCGTATGCTCGTGACCGCTCGCAATGGGAAATTACCAGTCCGCGTTGAGAAAGCTGCCGCTCGAGTACAAATCTACTCGAGCAACAGAAAACGACCGCTTGCACTGTGCAAGATGCGGTTTGCAATGAATGCACAGTGTGGACATGCATCCGGCACTGTGCAATCAGTGCGCATAGCATTTTGCACAGTGCACTACGCAGTTCGCGTAGTGCGAAGTGCACTTTGCGTAGCTACGCGTAGCGCTACTACACAATCTACACCCACGGTTAGTGTATAGCCTTATTTTCAGAGATCCCAGACTGCATGCAATGATGTAAAGGACATACTGTGGTTTAGCAGTTATACAGTTACACTGCTGATTTGAGACACTCGAACTTTGAACACACATTCCCTGTGCCATTTAATGTCATAGTTCATTAAGTATTCATATGCTCATTTGTGACATGTACAATGTAGATTGGCCAGAGGGTAGTGAATAATGTGTGTACTGCTCTCAAATTCACCATATGGAAATATGGATATCCTGCACAGGAGTACAAGGCCTCCATCTATCACTATTTGTGCTAAATCACCTTGGACACATCTTCCAAATGTATGATGGACATGCCATCCTTCTTTTGATTCCATAATGTGTACAGTCTTGCATGTCTATGCACTGTTCCACCATTATGATTGTACATGCATGTGATTTATGTGATGGTCCATGTGTTTCCGCAGTGATAAGCCCTCAGGCATGCCCAGTGAATGCACAATGTTTCAAGGCCCATCACTAAAATGACTTTGATAAACATATGTGTTGTCCACCATCATATTTTTGAAGTAGGTATCTTAGGCCTGAGGAGTACACAAGACAGGCCTACACCTTGTGACAAGTGTGTGTGAATGTAAGATCAGTTACCTAATTGTGACTTCCATGACACGTGTAGATATGCAATGGTCAAGGACATTAAGGGGTTGTGTAGTATAAGACACAGTGAGAATGACCACTACCCATCATTCACAGTGTATCGTATGAAAAAACACATGCACCCACATTACATTGCTCAGATTCATCACCATCCAAGGGCACTCCGATCCCCACATCTGATCCCAAAGACACACAAACACTTGCCCTGTCTGCAGTGAACCTGGTGCCTACCACAACTAAGCCCAATCACATTCAGAAGGCAGTTACACCCAAAAATTCGACTCCCACCCACACTCCTGTGAGGCATGGACAAGAGAGCAAAGTGGGGAGTGTACTTCAACAACAGGGGATGCAGGGGAAAAGGCAACCCCGCCCCCAGCGTACCACCAGGTCCAGCAAATCCCTACGGGAAGATCCACCACTACCTGCTCCACTTTTGGGGAAGAGGGAGGCTGTTGGGGCCACCTCACTTCTCACTTGTTGCAAGACACTTGTGGGATATCGGATCCCAAAACAATTGAGACCCAGTCCTACACATTCACCATCAGCCACTGAGCCTCGAAACAGCATGTCTCCACCTCCCTGTGCCACCACTCCACCTGGTAAAAGCAGCCCTCAGGCACCCACATCCACGGATCCCTCTACCTCAGCTAGTTCTCTCCTTCCCAGGCACAGTCCTCCGACTAGGCCAGACAATCAGCCCCCTCCCAGTTCAATTTTCACCCAAATTTGAAGCCAAGTCCCCCTTCCCACCCCATTTCTCCCTGAGTGACGCATGGACTCCTATCCTGTGGTGATTCCCATGGCAGTGGGCTGTGTTACATGTTTGTTGTGCGAGTTTTCATGCACACATGTGTGGACTTGAAATTTGGACAGGCCATGGCCTTGATGTTTTGCACTTTTGATGCCAACACAGAGTTTATGTAATGAACACTGTTACTTATGTTCTGAGCTTTGTTGCTGCCCTTGCTAATGATGCAGTGCAATGTATGTGTTACAAGCTCTGTATGCCACATTCACATTGGCATCGGCTTGATTTTCTTTTGCAGAGGTTGCCAGAGGTTCCAGCCACTGTTGTGCTTCTTGACTCAGAGGCTTGAGGGTGCAATGATACTCGTCTATGATGGACTACTCTTGCCCTAATCATTCTATTGTCGGGTCTGTAGTTTTGTACACATGTCATATTTGGATGCTGTACCACAACAGCAGAGAATTCTATTCACATTATAACTTGTGGGGTGTACAGGGTCCGTCATAGCTGTGGAATCTATCTTTGTGTGTACACAGCAGTGTAGATGTGTAGTCATCTTGTGTAGGTCTGGCTTCATAGTCACATGGATAAAATATAATGTGTGCACTTGAGTAGTCATACAGTGTGATTGTCCTGTCATCAGCTGAAGTGTTGATGTGTATGTGCCCTTGAACATGACACTTACACACATGTATGATCCAGTGATGAGTGCCTGTTTGTTTACATGATCAGACACATGCTGTAGATTGTGGGCACATTATTATATTATTATTATTTAGAATTCCTAACGCGCACAGATACTGCAAGAGTGTCCCGGCGCGAACCTTGAGAGAGTGAAGAAACGCCAAGAGCCAAGATGAGGGGAATAGATGCGTTTTCAGCTTCTTCTTAAAAAGAATTGGGTCCTGAATGCCCCGAAGCGTAAAGGGCAGATCGTTCCAGGCCAAAGCAGCCTTCACAGCTTGAGAGATGCCGCCTAACTTTTGTAGGCGGAAACGTGGGATTTGGGCCAGGAGTTGAGTTGAAGAATGCAGTTCTCTTGCAGGGGTGTAAAAGGAGAACTATTTCTGAAGATATCTAGGCCCAGTGGCATAAAGAGCACGGTGAGCAATAACAAGGATCTTGAATCTGATCCTCTCTGCCGTGAGCAACCAGTGTAAGGCGCGTAGGTGTTGCCTCACGCTACATCTGGCGGAAACGTTCATGAGCATCCTCGCCACCGTGTTCTGCACCACTTGCAATTTATTTAATAGGTAGCTTGGGATGCCAGCATATAGAGCGTTGCCATCGTCTAGCCGAAAAAGAATAAGGACTCGAATCACTGACTCCTTCGCCGCCTGGGGAAGAAGGGAACAAAACTTCCTGAGGGACTTTAGGAGACCGAAACAAGTCCCTGCCAGCTTCTTGACCTGGGTTGAGAATCGCAGATTTTCCTCGAACCAAACCCCTAAGTTCTTAACTGGGTTCCCTGAGGAGGAAGGCAATGCAGAGTCGGAGGGCCAAAGTGATTCCTAAACTGGGCAGGAAAGTTGCTGAATAAGAGAATTTCCAATTTCTCCTCATAGCATTTCAATTCAGCCCCTGCCAGCCAGCGGAAGACTGTGGTCAGGCAGTGTTTGGCGGCCGAAGTAGAGACTTTGTTTTTCCGCCACGTGAACAGGAGCTGTGTGTCGTCGGCATAAGCGATTATCTTTGCTCCCAAGTCCTCCGCCAACTGGACCAGAGGGATGAAGTAAATATTAAAAAGAAGAGGACTCAGAGAAGAGCCTTGTGGAACCCCTGTGATCACTTTCTTCGGTGATGAGGAAATGGTGGGAGCCATACCTCGTGTGTCCGATCCTCCAAAAAGGATTGGAGCCAGCCCCAGGCGATGCCTGATACACCTATCTCCGCCAGTCGACCGAGCAGCAGAGCATGGGGAACCGTGTCGAATTCCACCAAGAGGTCTAGCAGCACCAAAGCAGCCCTCCCGTCGGCATCCAGTCAATCTCTGATGGCTTCAGAGATTTCCACCAGGGCCGGTCCCATACTAAATGAGGCCCTAAAGCCCGATTGAGCCGGGTGGAGAAGGCCTGAACTTTCAACGTAGTCAGTCAGCTGTCTAGTGACCACTTTCTAACAGACCTTGGCCAAGCTGGGCAAAAGGGAGATTGGTCTGTAATTTGCTGGGCATAGCGGATCAAGTGAGGGTTGTTTCAAAAGAGGGAGGGTCTTGGCCTGTTTCCATGCGGCCGGGATAAGAGCTTCTGTAAAGGACATGGTAATAAGTCTGTTGACTTCGGAATTAACTGTATCCGCCATGTCGGCCAGAAGTCTAGCTGTGCACGGGTCAGAAGGGGATCCTGATTTCAGGCCCTTTAAAACTTTAAGGGAACTAGGAAGGTCTATGGGGGAAACGCGGCAGGCGAATCAGAAGGAGGTGCCAATGGGGTGCCTCCGGCCAGGAGGGAATCCTGGGCTTTATACTGGTGGAAAAGGACGCCTGTATAGTGCGGATTTTCTCCATAAAGAAAATGGAGAGATCTTCACACCATATGTCCGAGGATGGAATCGTGCTAGCTTGTGCTTTTGGGGCCAGCAAACTTTGAACTATAGAAAAGATTTCCTTAGAGTTATTCTTGGGTGCGTCAATTCTATTCCCTTAGTAATGGCTTTTAGCCTGTGTAATGGCCGTATAATAGGCTTTCTGTTTAGTTCTCAGCATGAGTTTATCCTCGAACTGATAACCCTTGCGCCATTGCCTCTCAAGTTTCTTGCATTCCTGCTTCAGTAACCTCAACTTAGGAGTGAACCAGGGGTTAGACGGGGAATCCTTGGAATGCCTATGCCGGGTAACTGGAGCTGTGAGATCAACAGTGTTCGAGATCCAGCTTGTGAACCCAGCTAACGCCACTGCAAGATCTCTGGCAGGAGGCGGTCTGCTGGAACACAGGGCTTGCCTGAATAATGATGGGTCAATCTTAGCAAACACCGGCTCACGCTCAGACCGGGATCGGAGGTTACCAACAGGTGAAGCCCAAGAGAAATATGTTAAAAAGTGATCCGACCAAGACACAGGAATGGGAGACTCAACTGCAATAGAGAAATTCGAACAGATGGGATCTAAAGTGTGGCCACCTAAATGCGTTGGAAGGCCAACCCATTGGGTGAGTTGAGCAAGGGACAAGATGTCAGATATATCTAGAGTGTCCTTTGAGCCTGCCTGGTTAAAATGGATATTTAAATCACCAAGAACGATGTAATGGGTGAAAAGCAGAGCTCGGGGAACAATAGCGTCTCCCAGAGCTTTGATAAACGCACCCACTGATCCTGGAGTTTGATAAATCAGAGATCCCCCTAGGGTGAAATGAGGCGAAACATTGATACTGAAATCCAGAGCTTCGCAGTCTCCTCTCAGTGTTGAGACAGCCTTGTTGGGGGGACCACGTATCTCTATATATTATTGCTACCCCCACCTTCTCTCCCTTTTGCTCTGTCCAGTCGAGAGATTTTGTAGCCAGATGGAATGGCCAATGCAATGGTTGGATTAGATAATTCATCCAGCCATGCAATGAACAGGAAATCAAGTTTCTTATCCTCCAAAAGATCAAAGGTGTCCTGATAGTGCTTCTTAAGTGAGCATACGTTAATGAGAGCAGCGTGCAAGACTGGTTTGTACCTACTCCTTTTATCAGCTGCCCTGACAGGATGGGGACAAACAAGTCTAAAGCCACAAGAGGGGAAAACTGTATTTTTACATTCCAGAACCTCACAACTACTGACGTGGGAACATAAGGGCGGGTGAAGTGCAAACAGTTCTTTCTTATTATACAACCCCTTACCTGCAAGGTGGGACCAGATGCGGGCAGCGTGGCTGGTGCTGGACGCTTTCGGGATGCTGATGGGCGCAGACGGGCTTGCCTGACAACTAGAGCACGCACTGACCCAAAAGGGCGTCTCCAGTATGTCACGTTGGGACCCAGGAAGTAGCTACCAGTCCAAGCTCTGCCCCGAACAACGAGAGAGAACAGTCCCCAAGAGCCCCAAACAATTCAAAATGCAAGTAAGAAGTGCAAGATTAATTTTTTTTTAATGGATGAAAACTAAAAACGAGTGGTGCACAATTTTAAAAAACACACAAATTCATTTCACAACGATAGCAGCTAATAATTATTTTCTTAAATGCGGGAGCAATAGCGAGCAGCGTCAGCGCTCAGTAACCTCTCAAGGTACTGGCCTTGGCACAGCGCGCAATTTTAGATGGGCTACCCCTCTGACAACTAGAGCACGCACTGACCCAAAATGGCGTCTCTATTATGTCACGGTGGGACCCAGGAAGTAGCTGCCAGTCCAAACTCTGCCCCGGACAACGAGAGAGAACAGTCCCCAAGAGCCCCAAGCAATTCAAAATGCAGGTAAGAAGTGCAAGATTGATTTTTTTAAAACGGGTGAAATCTAAAAACAAGTGGTGCACAATTTAAAAAAACACACAAATTCATTTCTACTATTTCAGCTAATAAATATTTTTTAACATGCGGGAGCAATGGCTAGCAGCGTCAGCGTTAAGTAACCTCTCAAGGTGTAGGAATTGTTTGTTGAGCAATGTGCAGTGTGTTGGTATGACCTTGCAGTCCTGGGGTACACCTACTTGTTGTCAACGTCATTTGTGAGTATGCAGTGTGTCACTGCAATGTCTGTGTTGTGGTTTTATGATCAGCCATGGCTCTTGCTTATGTTTGTGCTCACTGTGCTGACTTGCTCGGGCAAACAAACATTATAAGTGACTTTTCACATACATTGATGTCATTTTACACTTTATTTTGACCACTATGTGGTATTCAGAGTCATACCAACCCCAAGAGGAGGTTTTGATGCCTACACATTGTGAGTTACTCCTTTATGTGTTTTTGCTCTCTACAATTCTCACCTATCCAATACTAATGTACACACCACTTCAGTCTAATATCTTCCACTCCATGCCTTACCAGTGTTTGACCCTCCCCACCACTTCTAAGTGTGACACTATACTGTGGGAGGATGATCTGTGTCCAGAACCTATGTGCCCCTCAGGACTTTCTCACAATTTGTTATGTGCTATTTTCTTCTACTTGATTGCAGTCATGGTTGCTCATTTACAGTGCAGGTGATTTTCCAGCACAGTCCTCTAGTCATGTTCCATGCATCTGAATTTTCCTAAGTCGTGCAGCAGTAGGTGATAACTAAAGTGTGTTTCTGTTTGATGGAGCACTGCTACTCATCCTGAGTGCGATGTGATATGGGTGCTGTGATGATTTGTGATGTTGAAGTTCATGGTGGAGCACTCAGATATGTGTGATACTGGTTTTGGTGCTGTCCACACACTGCTTACTGTACATGCACTGCTGTCAGTGGATGTTGAATTGTCCTTGCTAGGTTTGAGTCTCCCTGATGTCCAGCTGAGTTTGTTATTTTATGTTTCTGTATGTGCATATGTTATGTATTTGTTGTTGAGGGATGTAGTCTTTATCCAGTGTTGGCTCTTTCTACTGACAGGTCCGTGTGTGTACTGTTTTTTTAGCATGACATTCTGTGTGAGGCGTTTGTGTATTTGAATGCATTTAGATGTGCGTTGAATTTGTAGTGTGCATTTCTTGTGTGAATGTCAATGTGGAGTCTTGGTCATTAGCTTGTTTTGAGTGCACAATTGTGCTATGGCCTCCTGTATTTGAAGTCACTTGTCAGGATTATGCATGTGAATGCTTGTGCTACACATTGACACCAAGCTCACTTTGTAACTGGTGGAGTGTCTATGTCTGTGTTTGCAAATTTGTCTAGTTGCACACAGTTTGTGTTTATGATTGACATTTGTTCATGACGTTTTTGATTGGTTTGGATAATGGTGTCTGTGCAGTTGGCCAGAGTAGAAATGTTATCTATTCCGGTTCTGTCTAGAATCACATTGCCTATCCACTATTTGGCTGCACATGGCTAAGCTTGTTGGACTTCTTTTGATGTGGTTTGTGATACATGTGTTTGTCAATTGGTTTGGGATTAGCATTGGTTCAGACATCCCTGAGTGGGATTCTGACATTTGTAGATACACACCAGTGTGTGGCATTGGTTATCAGGGAACTCACAGGACTTTATTTTCACCTTTATATGTGCTTCTCACATAGTAGAGGTAGTGAAGGTGGAAGCTGGGTAGATAAGGGGTATGTGTGAAGATCATACTTCGGTTTGACAGTCAGGGAGTGTCACCGTGAGCCATGAGTGTTCTGCTGGTGGCATACACATGTCAAGATAGTTGACACAGATGAGGGGCTGGTCACTGCATGGCTTATGACAGTTCATATCATTCTGGGCCAATGCATTGCTTGCATTGCTGTATCACTGGGATATTGCACGGATGTTACTTTCGTTCAATTTCAATCACTGTGCCACCCACGTATGATTTGATGGCCTAAGTGTAGTGTGATATGTGATACCTCTTGCATGTCATGTACAAATGGTAATAGTCATTTCTACATGCTTTTCCTGCACTGTGCACTCCACTTTAGGCTAGTTTACTTATTATGATACAGTGCTGCTGACTTATGGTATGTGTATGAGGCTAAGTTTAAGCATGTGAGCTGTCTTAAGGAATTAACATGCAGTGTGAACAGTTCCAAGGTTGTTAATCTGAACAATGACCCTTCATTTCTTCAACTACTCACTTTAATTTACATTAGTGGAAGGCAGGTGTGAGGAGGAGGAGGGTTGTCATGAGTCTCAGGTCAGATTTTCCTGCTGTCAAGATGGACTCTCCCTGACACTTTGTCATTCATTCACTACTTTGTAGTTGGTGCTACCTTTGTTGAGGTGGAGTAATGGTGTGTAGGTGTTCTGTGAGTTGGCAATGTAGTCGTTGTTGATGTAATGGACATACTCACATGGTGTCATTTATTGCAGCAGTGTGAGTCAAATGCACAGTGGTGATTACTTTGAGTTTGCTGTTTGAGTCAGGAATTTCTTACTGTGTTGCATGGTATGGGCTGTCATTGTGTGATGTGGTCTGCCATTGTATGTGATGAGACTATCAACGTCTGCTTGGGTGCTGTGGTGATCTGTGATTATTAACCCTGGGTGCTACGCGGAGTGCCATGGAGTTGACATAGCTCCGCTACGCCGCCCGTTCCATCCCCCTATTTAAGCTATACGTTAGCAGTCATTTAAAACAATTAAAAACCACTTACCTCTTTATCGTGGCGTCCCCGGGCTGCCCTGCTCCTCTTCCTTGCCATTCGGAAACTGCTTATGAAAACTGCGCATGCGTGCACGCCCGCGCATATGCTTTTTTCACAAGTAAAGAGGTAAGTGTTTTTTAATTGTTTTAAATTACTGCTAACGTATATCTTGATAGGGGTGGAGGCAGGCGGCGGGCCAACTCTGCTCTGCTGCGGAGTGTGCGGGGTTTTGCCTACTCCGCGTACTCCGCAGAACGCGGAGTAGGCAAAACTCTGCACACTCGGCGGGTGGATCGGAGGTCTCCGCCCACGGTTAGTGAATATGTGGCAGTGGTGTCTTATATGTTGTGTCATCTACCTTAGCTCACTGACTCATTCCAACACTTGTTGGACTACTGTGAAATACACATACACACCCTGCTTGCTCTGCCCTCCTCTGTTCCACATTGTATTTGGACTGACCCTTATTTTGGTGCTATGATGACTATTGTCATTTTGGAGGGACTCTTGCCTCACCCCACTCTCATGTTACTATACAATTGCTGATGATCCTAATGAGATGTCGCTATAGACAGTGTCCCTGCACATGACTTCTTGCTGCAGATATATTGTGCTGAGTGGTGCTTCTTTTATGATATATGTGGTGTGGATGTTGTGATGTTGGTCTTGCTTGCCTGTGACAATGTCCTGGACTACTACTACATTGTGGGCAGGTTTTACCGCGGCTTCACCACTGTGGTGACATGGCCGGCATGACTGGGCTAGTTGCATTCATTTCTATGGGGGTTGGTGACCCCGATGCAAAAGTGACGATTTGTTACGTGCAAGACATGTGTAATTGGACTATGGGATATATTCCTATCTCCACCAGGGTGTATGTTGTAGACAAGACAAGTATTTCATTGCAACAGTTGTGTTGTGATGTCGTAGAGGGGTTGCATGCGGGGATATGTTTTTTACATACCTGTGGTGTTGACCGCAACGTGTCTTATCTGCTGGTAGTGGATCAGGCACAGCAGCGGAAGGGCTTGTAGAGCAGGAACCATGGTGGCCAGGAACGTGTGGAGGTGTCTCAGACTCGAGTTTCTATCTCCGCAGTTGTGCTTCCGCCATCTCCAAATAACTGGTTTCTCCGCTGCGTTCTGATGGGCTGGTTGACGCATCGAGATTTTTCTGGCAGCCGGAACGTCATTCTGCACGGCGGGCTTTCTCTATTGGCTCCCTCCGGCACCATTGTGGAACAAAAAATCTGGCGGATCCGGAAACTCTGCAATGGACGGAAAAGTGGCTATCTTTGGCCATTTTAATATGGCGGATGTGAGGACCGCCACTGGAGTAACTAAATGGACCTTTTCCGCCAGTCTTTAAAGGCTAGGTGTAGCACAGGACCGCAGAGCCTTCCAGAAAATGATAGCTGGAGAGGGACAAGCAAAGGCCCCTGATGTTGTAATAAAACAGGATGAGTATCTAGCTAATTTTAGAAGCCTTTACTTGGGCCGTATGCAAGAAAAGTATGCGTTATGTGATACAGTAAACTACAAAGATTATTATAGATTACAAAGAACCCTGAATAAAGAAACCTTGTATTTTCTCTTGGTATTGGCTTAAGGTCTGTAACTGTACACATATGTGAAGTTAAGAAGACTCTGAAAGCAAGGCCATCAAATCAAATCCCAGGTCCGTATGGGGTATGGGCTGACCTTTGTTGGGCTTGACTCTATCTGCAGGGTCACCCCCAAACCTTTTGAATTTACCATGCACTTTTTTCTGAAATGTGTTTTTGTTGGCTCTAAGGCTCTGCCATAAAGTGCTTGTGCCCTCTCCCTTAAACATGGTAAAATTGGCATACTCTGGACAGGCATATTTTATTTACTTCTAAGTCCCCTGTTGAGTGGTATGCCATATACCCATTACTGGAACCCAGGAGTACTGCAGTATCTCCAAAAACTGCTCGGAGAACTGAGAGGAGACTGGGAGCAACCTGCTTGGTTATCCACCCAAGGTGCATCGCCAGTCTGCCTGATTTTGTGGCAGATTCTGCTGCGTTCTTCCCCTGTAGAGTGGTATGCCATATACCCATTACTTGAACCCAGGAGTACTGAAGTAACTCCAAGGACTAGCTGGCTGTCCTCCTGATCAGGGCCTTAGGGACAGAAAAGGCTCCAACCATCTTGAACCTGCCCCTGGACCCAGGCTGATTGAGTCCTGACCCCCTAAGTGGCGCCTCTCCAGTCCTGGACCCTTGGTGCTAGTGCTTCAGATGCCCCGATGGCCAAAATGCTAAACTTGTGAGTTGAAACATTTTTGGCTAAAAACTGCTCGGAGAACTGAGAGGAGACTGGGAGCAACCTGCTAGGTTATCCACCCAAGGTGCATCGCCAGTCTGCCTGATTTTGTGGCAGATTCTGCTGCGTTCATCTCCGCAGCAGCAAATCCTGTTCAACGGTCCTTCGCCAAAGGGATATCTGACCTCATGGAACTCTTGTTAGCTACAGCATATAACCTCATCCCACCCGAGATTTTCGACTTACTAAAAACAGACTAAGTCTGAGTGTAGAAATCTTCAATGTAACTTCATCCAGTGGCTCACAGACAATGATCCTCCCTCCTTGGACTTCGCCTGCAGCCTTGCCCCGCTGAACTTTACCTTTCTCAGACCAATTGTTCCTGAAATTTTTTCTAAGTCCGAAGGTAAGCACTTATCGAGGTGAATTCACTTTTTGTATTTGACTCTTGCTCCATTGCAGTCAGCCACATTTTTCAACTTTGACCCAGCCTTGCGCGACTAGATGTCTGCAGTCGCTGCTTTTAATTTTCAGCTGGTATTGTTTACCTTAAACTTTAAAAATTCAACAGTCCATCCTACTGATTGGATTTTTGCCATTTTGGTGTCAAATATTTTATTAAAATGTACTGTATTTTTCTAAATTGATGTGGGGTTTTTCTTGTGTGGTGTTTTCACTTTATTGCTGCTTAAGTGCTGTCTACATACTTTGGGCAATGCCTCTAAGTTAAGCCTGACTGCTTTTGTGCTAAGCTACCAAAGGGTTAAGCACAGGGCAATTTAGTGACCTTTTGTGGCTCACTCTGATAGGGGTTGTGGCTGTTGCTTGAACAGGGCTAGCACCTCCTGCAACCAACAACCCAATTTCTCACAATCTTTATAAAAATAACCTGTCACTTTGGCCCCATTGTTGATGAATGCTGAATTCCCTTTCCAGAGCTGACTCCATCCATGTGGCTTGGAATCTTAGTAGCATAATTCTGATTTTCAAATAAAGAGATTGGTCAAACTCATTCTTCTACAACCACTCTCCCTTATTGACTCAGTGGTCTCAGGGAAGACCTTGCTTCATACATTGCAAGAATGGGTGGCTAAAGTGGGAATCCTGTTAATGGTGCAGCTTGGATTTTGAACTGGGATCAGCACCTGGAAACAATACCTTAATTGTAATCTACTAATGGCAAAAAAGGAAAGCATTCATTTGGAATTTAAGAACTTGTCGATGGCATTCAGTTACGCTGACAGATCAAAGTTGTGATCAATCATGCAAAATTTGTGGATTGAGCCAGATCTGATATTATTAATAAAGAACTTGCACTCTATCTAATCTGTGCTCTTTAGTATTCAATGGAATGAAGGGTGAAAGTATCAGGCCCCTTCAAACATTAAGGGGGAGCACCTTGTTGTTCTCATTTTATATAAAAGATTTAAAAAATGACCCTTTGGATTGGAAAACCTAGTTGACAAATATAGTTTTTTCTTGGAGGACCTGGAACTTAAGGCTAGCACATCTAAATCAAAGATAATGTTAACATGCCCAAAGGGTATAAACATTCGGCTTGTTTGGATTCATGGAAAATGGGCAGTCTTTTCTTTATTTGGAGGTCTTACTTGATGTCAGGCTAAATTGAGGCCCACTATTATCCCATGACACAAATAGTATTGCTGAATTAAATGGTGGAATATTAAGTTTTGCGAGCACAAGGAAGTATGCGCATCCTATCCAATCCATTCTAAAGGTGTATTGTGCCAAACGCCTGGCAACTGCCCTTTATGGTGCAGGGTTGTGGGGTAACTCAAAGTAGAATTGCCTCCAAATGTAAGTGAATGAAACACTCAGCAGGAATTTAGGATTACCACAACAACCTCCACTATCAGACGTTAGATGCTGTGTACCTGGAGTGTCGGGTTAAGTGTGCCCCTTTTTATTTTGCATCTCTGTGTGATTCAGTAAAAATTACACTTTAACAAGAGAATCTTGCAATGTTGCTAAAATCTTGGGTGGCCTGCGGTTGGTGCCTAGAAGGGCTCTTTGTCAACATATATGATTGCTCCTTACTGCATTTCTGTTTTTTGCACTATCTCCACTCTGTTGGTAGTCTTGTATTTCTGGTATTTTTAAAAGGTTTTTATATGAATTGTGTTTTAACCTTTTATATCACTTAATGTCTTTTATGTATCTATATTTGTTTATGCTTTGTTTTGCACATACATTTATGGCTTTTGATAGCCAAAATAAAGTTATTTTGAACTTGAACTTTGAATGGATTCCCCAAAAGATAAACTGTGGCTTTAGTATAATAATCTTACACTAGAAGTAAGTGGGTACCATGAGATCTTTAATCATCTCAATAAGATTTCAATTTCACTTTAAAAGAAAGTACTATCAAAATGTAAGTCTTTCTTGAAAAGAAAATCGGGAATCAACTGAACTAATGAAGCTACTATTAAGGGCGTTTGCTCCTCTAAGTTCCTGAATTGGCCTTGAGTAATATCAGGATTGTGTATATGACGCTAGGGAGAGAAACCTCTTGAACAGGTCCAGATATGGTTTACTCACAAAGATGCTTTCTTTTCTGCTGGGTAGCAATGAAGAATATTCGACTTTTTCCTGTCCATGTGACGGGGTAGCAGTGCGAACTTGTACGCACATTATACTATTGCATTTATCAAAATCTGAGTAGAAATTTGTAACTCCCATGTAAAAGGGGAGTTACACATTTCTGTTCAGGTCAGTGCCAATGCAGGTTTGCTTTCTTTACTTTACCATTGTCCAGTACACCATTGATAAAATACTCAGTTTCTAAATGCCAATACCACATAGGATGAGACAGCCAGGACCTTTCTGTATTTTACAGGTGTCATCAATTCATATTAACACTGGCTCAGAGTTGTCTTATTTTTTGTTGATATTTCCATTTTATAAGCGGCTAATGCTGAGTTAGTGTTCTTTGCTGAAGGCCCCTAGCTTTAGCTATTATAGGATTGAAGGCTAGAAATGTTTGCGGGAAGCCACTCATGGCTTGGGCATTTTAATGAAAAACAAGCTGATGGATGGAATGCTTGAACTAATCTCAGCCACTGGCCATCTCCTGGGCCGCATCCCAATTCATCATTGCCACTTCAGTTTGGACGTAGCCATATGCAAATCAGTCAAACTGCAAGGTCAGGTCCTCCCTAAACCCAAACGCCAGCTGAAATTAACTCAAGCATTCCATCCATCCCTTTTTAGTATGCTTCAATTTGGTGTCCTAAGTGGGATGGTAATGCCCAGATGCAGGACCCATGCACACTGTGCCACTAAAACCAAGATTCACGTGGCTGTGAAGTCCTAATAATGGGCAAAACGGGTCCTGTATTGATTGTGTACATGTTCAGGGAGGACCTGGCATGACAGTTAAGGATGGATTGTTCCCATTGGAGCAGGATCAAGACTGATTTCCATATGGCTGGGCCCACACATAGGTGACACAGTGTGCAAAATAACAAAGGACTAGGATGTGGCCCAAGAGATTACTAGTGGCTGAGATTAATTCAAGCATTCCATCCATCACTTTTTTGTATGCTTCAGTGTGATGCCTTAGTGGGACAGGTATGCCCAGACATGTCCTGTCCTGTGCACACAGAATTAAGTTATATCTGGCTGAGGAGCCCTATTTTTGGCCGAGTTGCTAGAGTTCTGTTTCAGGGAGGGCCTTCCCTAGTAGTTACTCTTCTAAAATTAGGCTAGTTAGCAGATATGTGAGGATTTTCCAAGTGGGGTCCAATCAAACGTTTTTTGGAGGGTGAGCACATTTAAATTAATCAATCTAAAAGACTTCTTTGGAGGAGGAGGAAGATTATTTGGGGTGGGTGATCCCATTAAACTCTAGGGGAGCATTTAGCTCATTTAGAGGATGGGGATGATCATAAGGAAGGTGAGTCCTTCTGAATGAGGGTTAGCTACGCAACAAAACTCATCCTCCAAATGGCTAATGTATTAATTTAGAAAATCTTTGAAAATCCTTTCATACACTTCTTTGGTGCTGTGGGCATTGCTCACCCACCTCTTTAAAACTAAGGCAGCACTCGGCTAATAGTGCTTTGTGGCTGGTCTACTATTAAATTCCCTTATTAACTTGCTACTAAATTTTAGATGGTGTCTCATTTTTCTGAGCATGTACTGGCCTTTAACGTCAGGATGCTTTAGTGCCCATTTAATGTTAGTAAAACACTGTTGCGGCCAGAGTTACTACTGTAATTAAGCTGTGGTCCTTTTGCTCTAAGCATCTGTTGCCCTCTCGATAGTCCCTCCTAGAGTGTAACACTTAACTCACAACCCCCTTTCTCCAGTATCATGGCTCTCTCCTTATTCACTTCTCTATAACACTTTGCAAGGTGGATACAAATTCATTTAAAGTTCTATATCCATCTACTCTCTCTAAAGCTAGATTAAAAAACATTAAGCACAAGGTTTTGAGACAGTACCCTGAAGCACTCACAAGGGGAACCCCAAAATTGATCTTATCTCCTATACTCTTTAAGCTGATATTTTTATTGTCTCTGGCATTTGTGCAATTTTCTATGACTTAAAAATTGCTATTTGCTTCAATGGTTGACTTTCTGTTTCTATCAACAGGGAGGTGATGATTCAATTGAGAAATGATAATTTGTCCTTCTTTGATCTTTGGTGCACAAGATTTCTCAGTGCTATAATATCCAGGTCTCTCAATCTACTTCACCTTCATCACCTAACCCCATCTCCCTTAATAGTCATTTCCACCGTCCCTTCTCCTCTCAGACTTTAATGGTCAGCTTCCACTTCCGACTCTGAATGTAACCGACAATGCCTACTCACACTCCCTTTTTGTCATTGTGAGAAAGTCATCCTTTTTGACCCGATCAGCCCCATTTTTGCTGGATACTGGTGGTAACTGACTCTGATTGTGCCTGGGCTCTGCTTACCAGACAATGGTCCAGTGCTCTGATGATAAGGTGTATGGTAATTAGGTTTAATTACAACTGGTCCTTGCAGCCTAGCTGTAAGTCCCTGGTATATAATAGAGCATGTAGGTTTAGCGGCCCAGTAGACTTACTACACTTAAGTGTGCACTACTGTGTTGCCTGCTATAATTTTGAAGGCAAAACTAAAGGGGATGATGGACGGAGTGTTGAACATTGCAAGCACTCACCCCCAGTCAACTGATCTGGGTTTAATCCATCATCATTCTTTAGCTCACTCCGCCACCCCAGTTCAGCCAAGGCGATATGCAAATCAGTCTTACCCTGTGCCTCATGGGAACAGTCCAGCCCGAACTGCCAAGCCATGTCTTCCCTGGACCAGAACCAAGCATCCTGGGACCGGTTTCTGGCTAATCAGCCGTCATCAGCCAGGCTAGCTGGAATCCAGTGGCAGTTTGGGCTGGACTGTTCCCATGAGGCACAGGGTCAAGACTGATTTGCATATGGCCAGGTCTAAACTGGGGTGGCTTGGTGAGCAAAAGAATGATGGATTTAACCCAGATCTCTTGACTGGGGGTGAATGTTTTGATTTGTTCTGCATTCCGTCCATCAAATATGTGTCTTTTGCTTTCTCGACCTAAGTGGAATGCCCAGACGTGGGACCTGGGCTCACTGTGCAACTGGAATCATGCTATCCTGGCTGAAGAGGGGTGAAACCAAGAAACCGGTTTCCGGTCCAGGGAGGACATGGCTTGGCAGTTTGGGCTGGACTGTTCCCCTGAGGCACAGATCAAGACTGATTTGCATATGGCCAGGTCTAAACTGGGGTGGCATAGTGAGCAAAAGAATGATGGATTTAATCCAGATCTCTTGACTGGGGGTGAATGTTTTGATTTGTTATGCATTCCGTCCATCAATTATGTGTCTTTTGCTTTTCTTGCCCTAAATGCGCCAGGTATGCCCAGACGTGGGACCTGGGCTCACTGTGCCACTGGGATCAAGCTCTCCTGGCTGAAGAGGGGTGAAACCCCAAAACCAGTCCTAGGATGCTTGTTTCCGGTCCAGGGAGGACCTGGCTTGGCAGTTCGGACTGGACTGTTCCCATGAGGCACAGGGTCAAGACTGATTTGCATATGGCCAATTCTAAACTGGGGTGGCATGGTGAGCAAAAGAATGATGGATTTAACCCAGATCTCTTGACTGGGGATGAATGTTTTGATTTGTGCTGCATTCCGTCCATCAATTATGTGTCTTTTGCTTTCTTGCCCTAAGTGCGGCAGGTATGCCCAGACGTGTGACCTGGGCTCACTGTGCCACTGGAATCAAGCTATCCTGGCTGAAGAGGGGTGAAACCCCGAAACCGGTCCTAGGATGCTTGTTTCCGGTCCAGGGAGGACCTGGTTTGGCAGTTCGGGCTGGACTGTTCCCATGAGGCACAGGGTCAAGACTGATTTACATATGGCCAGGTCTAAACTGGTGTGGCATGGTGAGCAAAAGAATGATGGATTTAACTCAGATCTCTTGACTTGGGGTGAATATTTTGATTTGTTCTGCATTCCGTCCATCAATTATGTGTCTTATAATTTTAAAGGCAGCACTGCTTTTCAGTCTGCCTTCAAATTAACTTTATATGCAAGTTCGACTTAGGATTTAAAGGTACTTATGAAGATTCAAACTACCTTTTGTTATATTTAAGTGACCCCTAAGGTCTCCCCTAGATGCCCCTGGGGTAGGGTTCCTTGTAACTATAAGCAGGGACATTATAAAAGATGTTGTATAAGCCCTGTTGAGGGAAAAGCTACCAATTTAATTTTTCCCTATCGTAGAAAACTAGCTCCATAGGCTAACGTGGAAATATTTGATTTAACTCTAAATATTGACAGGAGCCAGGTAGAAATGTCTTTCAAAGACTTTAAATGATAGTTATGATAAATCCAACAGCTTGCCACTGTTAGATTTCTGATAACTATTGCTGAAAAAAGCTATAGAACTTTCTTTTCTGTAAGCCAAAATCCAGCATTCCAGCAGCCCTCTCCTGGCTAGCCTCCGCCAGGCTGAGCTAATCTGTCTTAATGATGTGTGAAGTGGCCTGCTAGAGAGACAAAGGATTTCTTATGGGAGGAGAACTGAAACTGCAGAAGCAGAAGGCAGCATGGGAGTGGAGTGGCCAAACTGGTCTTCAAAGGGAGAATGACACTTTAGGACAGCACAGGCTCACCCACACACCCTGAACCCCCAGCCACACAGGAGTCCCTGTAATTGGATTAGTGAAGGTGTAGGAAGTAAAGTGTTAACGAATCTTAGCAATGCCAGTGGGCCAACTGAGACACATCCAACTCTTCCGGACAGATCTTTTCAATTTTGAAGTTTGGAAGACTAGTGCTTTCTGGGACAAGAATATGCCACATGTTGGAGGGAGTGGTCATACACCTGGGTGGCACCCTGTATCCCATTGGTCAAATGGACCCCTGTGCTTGACGCCAAAGAAACTCTGAAAAAATATGGAAGAGTTGCTGAGCAACTCAGATCTGCTGCCTGAAACAACAAGGAGAAGGACTGCCCTGCTGGAACCCTGATCTGCACCCAAAGGACTGCACTCTGGAGGAGTGCACCTGCTTTCACAATCTGGTACTACAGCCCTAAGGACTATGCCTGGCTTCACAAGGATTAAGGAGCGGACTCCCTGAAAGCTTCAGGTTAAGAGAACCCTCCTGCATCACCTCCACTAAGAAGTCCCCAGCCTGGAGTGCTTTCAGTGGACTTTTAAGGATTCGGCCAGGTGCACTGTGGGAATCATAGTCCCAACATCAGAAGGATCATCTCAGCTTCTAGATCCTTGGGTTGGTGTTTTGGGCACTTGAAAAAGTTCCAGAAGTTTGGAGAAGTTTAGAGCAGCATTTGTAAAAAGCTCCATAAGTTGACCAAGTGCATTGTGGGAGTTTAGCCCCAGACACCAAAAGGCAAACCAGAGCATCTGAACCCTAGGCTGGTGCTGTGGACCACTTTCCTGCATCAAGAAACACTTCTGGAAGTAAGTGTGAAGAACTCTTAACTTTGTACCGGTCCAGCCTGACCTTTTTTTAACCCTTTGAGTGCTATTTGCTTCTAAGCTCTAGTTTTACTTTTAATCTTTAAAAATCCATATTTCTGGTTCCCTACATTGAATTTTTGTCATATTGGTGTCCATTTGTTCATAAAAATGAAATGCATATTTTCATAAATTGGTGTTGAATCGGAATTTGCCTAGTGTTATGACGGTAAGTTCCAATTCTATTAAGGACACGGAGGCGAGGATTATGCTATCTCTCTTCGCTTTATCACTTATCAGAAACAGACAGCAGCCAGAGAGATTCGTAAATATCAGAGTAAAAAACCATACAAAAAACTACAACTCCCTACAACTAGGGAGATAACATAGTAAATTAGTCCATCAACTATTTCTGTGACACCATCCAAAGTCCTCTGTCAGCTCTCTCTCCTCCTCTTTCTTCGCTGCTGCGCTGCCAGTTAATTGCTCTTGGTCATTATTCTACTTTGAACGAATGATTGTTTGTTTATTTGGGTGCTAGTTACATGTTCGGATTCACGCCATTTTCTTATTTGTCACTCCCTGAAAGAAACCAAGCAGGGAGGTGAGAACTGTACGAACCATACGGAGCGTATTATGCAATGGTCACAGTACCAGATAACAGCAAGCAAAGCAAGCGTGTTCGCCAACCAGTGTCAAAGAAAAAACTTACTTACTCCCATACGGGGGGGGGGGGGGGGTGTTCGCACCAAGGGTGCCCCGGGCGGGATAATCCTCGCCTCCGTGTCCTTAATAGAATTGGAACTTACCGTCATAACACTAGGCAAATTCCGATTCTATGTCAGGACCGGAGGCTTCGGATTCTGCTAGTTCAAAGCTTACTTACCACTAATTGTGCCACATTAAGAACCGGTTTAAAATAAAACCTCTTAAAGGTGGAGTCGGACGACCAGTCCGCTGCACGCATTAAATCCTCCAAACGCGCACCGAGCGCGAAAGCCTTCGAGGCCATAGCGCCCCTGGCAGAATGGGCACCAAACTGTTTAGTATCTATGCCAGCCTCTTGCATAACCCATCGCACCCACCTAGCAATGGTGGGAGAAGAGACTGCCTTGTGTGTGGCTTCTTGAGAGCTATCAAGAGTTGCCGTTCGCCTGGCGGGCGGAGTTCCTGCGTCAAATCCTCATATGCCTTCAAACAGTCTACCACACAAAGTTTGGGAGAGTCCCGGAAAGCCGGGTACGTTATTGTTCGTGAGTTGGACTTAGTTCTGCGTCCAATCGTAAAAACGACCCCTTCTGGGGAAAAAACACGCGCCGAGACATCAAGCGCGCGAACATCAGAAACTCTCCTGCAGGAGATCAAGTAGAGAAGCATAGCAAGCTTGGAAGACAATTCTTTCAGAGAAAGGTACCGATTAGGCTGCCAGGAAAGAAACAGATTCAGTACCCTGTTGACATCCCAAAGGACGGAATAGCGAGGTTCCGGGGGTAACGATAACCGCACGCCCCGTAGAAGTCTGCAGACCATTGGGTGTTCCCCAATAGGTGCTCCGTTCAGAGGCTCGTGGCCGGCGGAAACCGCCGATCTGATAGCATTAATGGAGCGATAAGCCAAGCCCTCCGACGCCAAATCGGCAAAAAAATTTAAGAGGGGAACGATTCCTGCGACCACGGAATCCAGACCCCGTCGAAGACACCAACGAACCCAACGTGACCACGAGGATCTATAACGTTTCGTGGTACTGTCTGCCCATGCCTTTGACAGGAGGGCCTCAGCCTGTCCCGAAAGTCCCAGCAACGACCATCGTCGCCTGAAAGATGCCACGCCATGAGCCGGAGTGTCCCCTGTGTGATCAGGTGATGAAGATCCCCTTCCGGGTTCTGAAGAAGCTGAGGATACAGGGGGAGTAGGACTGGAGAATCCCAGGAAAGTTCCAGAAGAACTGGAAACCAGACTTGAGATCTCCAAAGGGGGGTTATCAGGATCACCTGCGCGCATTGACGCCGGATCTAGGCCGTCGTCCTCATGATCATTGAGAACGGTGGAAACGCATATCCGTTCTCCTCCCTCCAGTCCTGGAGGAAGGCATCCGTGGCCAGAGCCATTGGATCCGGCCTCCAACTGAAGAATCTGGGCACTTGATTGTCCAGACGGGAGGCAAAAAGATCCGCTGAAAACGGTCCCCAGAGGTTGTGCAACCATTGGAAGATCGGAACATCCAGCTTCCAGAGGCTGGAGTCGTAGAGATGACGGGAGTGCCAATCCGCTACCTGATTGTGCTGGCCCGGGAGATATTCCGCCGTCACCGATATATGATGCTCCAGGCAATAGCCCCAAAAATCTTTTGCCAGGTTGGCCAGCGGCCGAGAACGGGGCCCTCCCAACCGATTGACATAACGGACCGCGGAGATGTTGTCCATCTTCAGAAGGACACAAGACTGCACCCTGTCCTTGGTCCAACAGCGCACTGCGAAAGAGCCAGCGAGCAGTTCCAAGCAATTGATGTGAAAATCCCGCTCGTCTGCTGACCAAACACCTCAGGTGGAAAAATCCCCGCATCGAGCACCCCATCCCAGTTTGCTGGCATCGGACTCGATGACCAAGTCTGGAACGGATCCGAAAATCGCCCGACCGTTCCATGCCTCCATATGAGTAAGCCACCAGAGAATTTCCTCTTTGGCTTCCGCCGAAAGGGGGACCACGTAATCGTATGAGTGACCCCGTCTGAGGTGGTAGGCTTTTTGACGCTGCAGTGCCCGATAGAGCAAGGGGCCCGGAAAAATCGCCTGGATCGAGGACGACAGGAGGCCTACGATTATGGCAAGCTGACGCAAGGAAATGGTGGGCTTGGACACCGTGCCGTGTAGTTCGTGCCGAATTTTCGCCATCTTGCGAGACGGAAGACTCAGGGTCGCTTGAACGGAGTCTACCACAAACCCCATGAAGGTGACTGACTGAGAGGGTTGAAGTATCGATTTTTTTGTGTTGATAACAAACCCTAGGCTCTGGAGCAGAGAAACGGTTTGCTGGAGTTGCATCACCAAGAGTTGGGGAGACTGAGCCATCAGAAGAAGGTCGTTCAAATAGACGATCATGCGTATACCCCGCGCTCGGAGAAACTCTACCGCGGGACGAAGCACTTTGGTGAAACACCAAGGTGCCGAGGAAAGCCCGAACGGAAGGGCCGTGAATTCGTATACCAAGCCCCCCCAACGAAACTGAAGGAATGGTCGATGGGGCGGATGCACGGGAACCACGAGGTAGGCGTCTTTTAAATCCAGACGCGCCATCCAATCGGAAGGGTGCAGGAGATCTCGCAAGAGGTGAATTCCCTCCATTTTGAAATGGCGGTACACCAACCACGCGTTGAACTCCTTGAGGTTGATTACCGGACGACAACCTCCGTCTGCTTTGTCCACAAGGAATATATTGCTGAGGAAACCGTGAGGATGCAAAGTTGTGCGACAAATGGCGCCTTTGCGAAGCAATTCGGCGACCTCTTCGTCGATCAACCGTGCGTCCTGAAGGCTGAACTGTAGTGGACACGGCCGTGTGACCTGCATCGGACGTTAGCTCCGCCCAAGCCTGTCTGAAGCATGCCAATCGCCCCCCTATCCTCAACTGACATGCGGGGAGGACACTTACCGTTTGAAGTTCCGCCTTCAGAATTGGACTTGTATCCTCCACGGCCCTTGAAACGCTGTCCTCGCGTTGGATAAAAGTTGGTGTAGTTTGCGGTGGAATTATACTGACCACGGCCAGAGCCTTGTCCCCTTTGAGGGTTTTGCTGGAATCCGTGGCCGGACGAGCGACCCCTGCCTCGATCGGCCCCGCGGAAAACCCGCTGGGTAAACACTCTCTTAATACCCGACTGGGCCTTGTCCAAGGAGGTAAAGGTAGAGACAAACTTCCCCAGTTCTTTAACAAACGGTTCTCCAAAAAGGCCCCCCTGAGCAACAGCTCCGGCCTCAGAAGAAGCTAAATCCCCAAGTTTGGGGTCCAATTTTATCAACAAGGAGCGGCGACGCTCCGTTGAAAGAGCACAATTTGCATTGCCCATAAAAATGATGGCCCGTTGGGCCCAATTAGATAAGACTTCAGGTGAAATAGTTGAGCCCGTTACCTTAGCCTCCTCCGCCATGTCCAGGATTTTTGCCATTGGGTCGACGGCGTCAAGGAGCTTGTCCTGACAGGACCACCAAGATCTATCAATACCCTTACGGGGATCCTTTAAAAATTTTGCTAGGAACGTAGCCATTTTGGAGTCTAATTCCGGCGTAAGCGCGATTTTGTCTGGCAAGGAGGAACGCGGGCATTCCGTCCTCAAACAACTCCGCGCCTCTTTCTCCAGAGCTTTACGCAAACGGTTGGCAAGGAACCTGACAACTTTATCCCCTGGGACCCAAGCTGAAGACCGGGGATGCATTATCTCATCTGGGTTCAGCATATCAGCATCCTCCTCAGGCGCTGCCGAAGTGGTCGCCGGAGCCGGCCGCCAAGGACGGGAAGAACCCGCCTCATCATCAGTATCCCCTTGGGTATCATTATCTGTCGCCGGGGATGGGGGGTCTGGAGTATCCTGCAGTGGGTCACTAGCTGGGAGAAGGGGAGCACTTGGGGCCGTCTTCGCCAAAAACGCCGTCTTATGGCACGCAAAGGCGTCCGCATCCACTCCATCAGGACGCTGCTTTTTAGGGGGGGGAGGGGCCCCGTTGGGAAGCTGCCCAGGGGCCGGCACCGCACTGCCACGTGCCGCCGCCAATCTGTTGCATTCTTGCACTATCCTATCTGAGAGACGCCGCTTCATCGGACCCACTACTTCATTAACCACCCGTTAGATTGAATCATCAACTGCGTCAAAGAAATCATCGCTATAAGGTAAGTATTCCTGCACTTCCTCCTCATAGTATTCAGACTGACTGGCCATCTTCGACAAGGTAAGTACCTACAGACACCCAGGACTGTCACACAACCAGCAGGGCAATAGGATTATGAGCAGACCAAAGGCCGCAAAGATAGGGTAGCCCAGAGGGTTACAATAGGGCTGCACCAGACCCTCAACGCGGAAAAACCCTCAGGAATAACCTGACCGGGTGGCTGCCTCCCTACCGCGTTGGAAACAGTGTTTTTACCCCAAATTCAATTTGGAATGAAATGCCCAGAATGTAATGGGACACCATCCGCGAGATGCGTGGTGTTCGGCTGGTGCCTACAGCGCTGAATACCGAAGCGCGTTCAACGCGGTTTATACCGCAATACAGACCCCCACCGAGGCGTAGGAATAAATAATGCCGTGAGAAATATATAGTCCGTGATGCGGACGTCAGAGGTGAGGCAGAAGGGGATGGCTGTGACCGTTGGTCTACCGGGCGCTCCTCATCTGAGGAGACGCGACGCGAGAGCGACAAGGCGGTCAAGCGCCCCTAGCGGCGTATAAAGAAGCCGCAGCAGCAGGGTAGCCGGCCGCGTAAGGAGCGAGAACGCTCCCGCGGCCGGTAGGGGCTCTGAAATTAAATCCAAACCAACAATGGAAAAAATGACATTGAGTGCCCACGAACGTGAATACGAACATGTAACTAGCACCCAAATAAACAAACAATCATTCGTTCAAAGTAGAATAATGACCAAGAGCACTTAACTGGCAGCGCAGCAGCAAAGAAAGAGGAGGAGAGAGAGCTGACAGAGGACTTTGGATGGTGTCACAGAAATAGTTGATGGACTAATTTACTATGTTATCTCCCTGGTTGTAGGGAGTTGTAGTTTTTTGTATGGTTTTTTACTCTGATATTTACGAATCTCTCTGGCTGCTGTCTGTTTCTGATAAGTAATAAAGCGAAGAGAGACAGCATAATCCGAAGCCTCCGGTCCTGACATAGAATTTGTTTTGTGTGTTGTATCTCACTTATTTATTGTATTGGTGTTTTTAAATGCTATTCATATCTCCTAATATATGCCTGCCTGCTTGTTGCTGGCTACCAAGGGTGGAGCAAAGGAATCATTTATTGAGACCTTGAATGGCCCTTTTATTGTGTTTGTGGCCTTATTACCAGTGGTAGTTCTTACTTATTCCTATTAATAAACGACTATCCAACATTCATCTACTTGTCATCTTCTTCCCTCATCACAGCTTAAAAATTGCTGGCTTTTCTCTTCCACTCTCCTCGCCTACTTCATCAAATCAATGCACCCCGATACTCACATAATTCTCTCTCCCTTCTCCGATTGATGGTGCAACTAACTTCTGCTTTCTCCCACCCATTCCACCGGGCTGTTGTTACCACTAGACCTGGGCAGAATTTAGATGAGCAGAGTAATTTTGGCAATTCTGCATTACTCTGTGACGCAGAATTACCAATAATTATGTGATTATTCCTGTTTGTGAAATTAAGAGTAATTTGGTGGAAAAAAATCCTTCTGCAAGAGCACAGTTATCCAGCGCTAGTGGCAGCTTGAGCTCGTCATCTATGTTCTGCTGCATTTAGTGCTGTTTCTTAGTGCAAAATGCATTTTGTGTCCCTTTTGGATGCAAGGGTGTATTTTGCACTAACAAAATAGCGCTAACTGCTGGTAGAAAGTTGAGGGAAAATCCTACCCAAGCTCACATTTAGAGAGTATGAGTGGCTGTTCACACTCACTATTCATGTTTTAGTCCACTTCGCCTCTGTTTTGGACACAAGGGTGCATTTTTGTGCTAAGAAATAGCTCTAAACACAGAATTTACCTTTATGCGTAAGTAAAGCATATCGTGCAGAATTCGTAGATAATTTGTGTGTGATTACACTATATCAAATTTCACGAATTATGTCCACTGCTAGTTACCACGATAGTGCCTTCCAAATGGATCTCTCTCACCCCGAACCCTTCACTCAAAACTACTCTTCCTGTACCCTAGAAAATTAGATCTTAGTGCGTTCCCAAGTCTCCACTGTCCTTTTTCTATTATCCCTCTCTCTAGACTCTGCACTTAATTTGAGTACAAGATCTTTAACTGACATAATAACTCACTTATCTAAGTCTGATGACAAAGTACCCTCCCCCGGGCAATGTAAAGAAACATCCATCTGCCTTTACAGTGGGGTCCCTCTCAGTTTTAACCACCTCAACTCCTCCTTCGAACCTAAAGCCTGCCCTTTTGGGCATGAATCTCAACTGGACACAGAACTCACCAAACCTGACGTCACTGGACCTCCATCACAGAAGTGTGCTCTTAACAAATATGATGACGTAACTTTCTTTTCCCATGGCAAATTTCAGTTCAGCAGTATACTTCCCTGGTTAGACAACTTCCCCAAATTTAGCCTTCATCATGTAAAAGAAAGTGACTCGCTAATTGGCGTGGAATGTAGTCCACCACAAGTAATAAAGCCACTAACCCAGGTGTCTCCAACCAGTCGATCACAAGCTACCAGTAGCTTGTTGAAAGCTTCAGAGTAGCTCCCAGCCTTAAGTTCACTCTAAAATAAAACAACAGTCACAATTTTCTTTTAAAGGGAAGTCTGTGTTTATTTTACCAAATAAATAATATTTCTGAATGCTTTTGGATGGTGGAAAATTAAGATGAAAAGCTACCTTAATGATTAAGTTAACTCTTCATTTTAATTTTCTCCCATTTCAAAGTTTTGCATTTAAAAAACAACAGGCCTCTTGTTCCCAGTACACACTTTGCCATTTTTATAACTGACAAATACAGTCCTCTTTTTTAAATGGAAGAAATTTAAAGTAAAGAAAAATATTTGTATGAAACATTAAGTCTTAATGTTTCCCCCCACTTTCAATTAAGCCAAGCACTTCTTGGGGGTTTATGAAGCATGTTTATGCACTTTAAATTCCTTCCATTTAAAAAATGGCTGTGTTTTTATGTTATCTATATGGCACCTTGACTACAGGCCACTGGGAGCCAGATGCCTGGGGCCATATTACGGATGCGGCGCATTTTCCTGGATTGCGCTGGGTGCACCTTTTGAAAGGTGAGCCCAATGCAATCCAGGAAAATGCACCACATTATGGTAAATGCACTGCCCCCAGGGCAGCTGCGAACTCATGCTGTCCTGGGGCAGCTCATTCATGTGAAAAATTGAGTGGTTGCTTAAAAGCCCCTCCATGTTTTCACAGTGCAGGCAGCAAGCTGCCTGCATTTTTAAAGAGGATTAGAGATCCCCTTGCAGGCTGGTGCAGTGAGTGGCTGCAACCACCTGCAAGGATATGTCTGGGGGGTCCATGGGCCTCCTTTACCCCTGCCAAAGGTCTACATTTAGGGGGCACACTGACAGTGTGCCACCTTTTAGATGGTACAATGTTGGTGCGCCTCCTGAGCACTTCTGTGTCCTCTGCGCTCGCATCTGTAATACAATACTGGCGCAGAGGCAAAAGGATTCCATCATTTGCATGAGGCCACATCCCCATGCAAATGAGGAAACGACCTCTGAAGATAGTGCTGGCACTTTATGTGTGCCAGCACTATCTGTATTACATCAGAGGAAGCACTGGTGTTTGTCACCTTTACACACAGCAGGCATTTTGCTCCTAGTTGCTGTTAGACATGGTACCATATTTATAACTGAAAAATACAGCCATTATGTAAAGTGGGAGAAATTTAAAGTGCAGAACATTTTTCCATATCATGAACATTTTTGTAGAACGTTTTCTAGACTTTAACTTTCTCCCATTTCAAAAAATCGTTATATGTTTGTTTGCTTACATGTTTGTATTATACATGTAACAGTGCCATATATGACTAAAGGTATTCCAGTGCCGCAAGTACATACAACATATGCTCTAAGACAAAGTATTTTGTCCAGACCATTGTATATGGTACTATGGACATTAGACTTAAAATCTATGAAGTTGGGCATGAGGGTGTCTGGTAACAATGCAAAGTTGCTTAGAATTCCGTAGCTCATGATGATTTTCACTGATCATAAGTAGCACTCACTACAGAAAAGGTTGGAGACCACTGAGATACACACAGATCTTCTGCCCTTGAAGGAAGCTTGTGTGCCAGTCCGAGTCGTGTTTAGGGACATGAAGAGTGCCCTCCTCCAAAGCGACTAAAAGTGGTTCTAGGACCAGCTCCCTCTCTCACTGGGCTGGTGCCCAGCTTGCTAACCTGGGCCTAAATAATGAAGGCTTCCCCCTCCTTAGGTTTCCCCTTACACTAAACTAAGAATGGGCAGTCTTCACCTATGACTCTTTCAAGTTAATGAAGTTCCTGAAACCTCCACAACTGTTGTTTATGAGCTAATAGGGATCACCTGCCCCATACCCAGCCCATCCTGTAATCTTGTCACCAGGCCTAAGCCACTGTTCTACTCCCAAAGGAATTTTCCCATCTCATTAAGGTCAAGCACCTGCTCTCAGGCTAATGCAAATCAGCTGCCAGGAGCCTATGACAGGATAAAGGGAACTTATGAAAAGTTACGCTTCATAAATATTAATTAAAATTTAACTTTACCATTGAAGTGGGTATTTCATATTTATAAAAAATAGCAGTTAAACAATTTCTCTCCTTTGTTCTAAACTTGAGATAGCAGAATTAATATTTGAATCTCTATTCTAGTTTTACCATAGGACAGCTTTAGGGGGTTTGTCACTTCAGGGATTTTGCAACATTACAATTCTACATGTCCTACTATATGTCTAACTTTAAAATACCATTGCCTAAGCATGTGGGCTACAAGGCCTACATAAAGGTGGCTTAATATGTAGGTTTTCCCTTGTCAAAAGTGTTATTTTGCCAGGACAGTACTGGTTTAAACTGTAGCAAAAATGCTACATTGATAGCCATGTTTCTTTGTCACATCAGGGGATGGCACAATAAGTGCTGCAGTCCACAGTTAACATTTAACTTTCCATGTCATGGCTATAGTTTTTACACCATATAGTAGGGCCCTACATGATAGTTGAGTATGCCAATCAGGGATGAGACAATGTGTACATGTTTTAGGGGTTGCCTGTACTGCAGTGCCCCAGTGTGCAAAGTCTTCAAACCAGCAATAAAATTCAACAAAAAATGAGGAAGGTGGTTTCTCAACCCATGCCATGAGCACAATGATGAGAGATATCCAAGAATATTGTCCTTACCAATTGAGCCCTACCACTTTAATGTTGATATTCTTAATATTCTTGAAGTTTACAAATATTACTCCTTGTCCTCCTTCTCAGTCATCCCCAACATTGACTTTACTGACGAGTCCCCCAAGCAGCATCAATGCATCAACAACAGCAACCCCACTGGTCTCTGCGAAGAGGCCTCAGAGGAAAAGTTAATAATAGTAATCTCACTAAGATTCATTTATACCTCCTGCATAGACTGATCAGGAAAATCATTAAATGTTCTCTCAGTTGCCTACTACATAACTGCAGATCTACTTTGAAACATATTCCCAAAATTGTTGACAATATCATGAGCAAAAAACTAGATGTCCTTGGCTCAAGAACACACCTCACGATATAATGGGCCTCTTGCTTCCCCTTGACTACTGTATTGTTCGCTCTGAACTGGAAAGTAGTATAGATGGAGGAGTATCTGTAATTTTCAGGAAGTTCAATTTAGGACAGTTTTTACTGGCTCCTTTCATGCCTGGTTATTGAGTTCAAACAGTTGCAAATCCCACCGATCTAGCTTCAATGACAATTTGAATTTTACTGCTTTATCCAAGATGCAGCAAGCCCACCCATACTAAAGTTCAAAGTTGGACCTCTTAATTTTGAAGGTGGACCTGATCAACCATGACGTCCTGATCCTTGTGGCATCTCCTGAACTATTCCTTGCTACTGTTAGCTCACGACAATACCAATTGTCAAATCCAAAATTACTAAACGTTTTTTTAGGATAATACAAACCTTAATCTTATCAACAAAGTGACACTAGCTTACAATAGCCTACTGTCCACCAGTCCGCATGATGACAAATACTTATCCTTCTCCAGACTCAAGGAACGCCTTTCTGAAGTTTTGGATGAACTACACTTGCTTCACTTCATAAGATGTGGTGAAGACAGGGTTTTGCCTGCACACATTGCTATGTTAGCATAAGCATTTTAGATGTTAAACGCAATCTTGGCATTTTGCAGCTTTTGCACACGACACTACAGGTAGCTGTTATTATAAGTAAAACTGGTTGCTTGCTTTTTCTTCACATGAGAACGGTCTGTTTTTCACATCCCTAGACTTACAACGCGACCTTAGTCTGAACACTGTGTGCAGAAGCCGTCAAGGTCAAATAACAATGTATGCTGTTGAATTCAGGTTGATCAGCCCACGCTCTAGACCCAACATGCACACAGCTGCAAATATCTGAAACTCGGGTACCTTTAATATTGCATTGCATGCATGATGCTCGCACTTGGAGAAAATCTTTCCAGACACAGAGAGCGTTGCTGATCCTGTGATGTGATTCACCTAAGCTGATCTTGGAGGTATGGGGTTCCCCATTCAAACCTAGAGACCTTCTATTATTATTATTATTATAAAACTAGCTTACAGCCAAGGGAGGGTGGTACACAAGGTGCTATAGGACCTGTTTCCACTATCATTATAATAGGATTTCTCCTTTTGTGTTTTATGGAATTGTAACAATGCTGATGGTATTATTTCTGATCATTTGTCTGCTTATGTTAGACAAAATACTGCATCTTAGAGCACGTAGTTACAAAAACATTTTAAACTTTTCCGTGCCTCTGATTAGTCACGTTGTGGACTGATATGAGAATAAAAACTAAAGAGTTTCTTGATTTCCACCATTCCCGAGAGTAACCTAAGTCGCTTGTTCTGGGTTGTCTAATCATTGGTAACTTCGCTGTAGTATGGAGAACGAATGAGACACTGATGATAGTCGGATAGGGGTTCTGGGTACTGAGGTGAGTTTTTTGGTACACTACAATTCACTGAGGTCCTGGTTTCCTGAGCATAGTTCTGTGCATGAGCAGAATCCCTGCAACAAAGGAAAAGACTCAGACCACTGCTCCTTGGTTAAATAAAGAAAACACCCCTGCGATGAAATGGAATCCCTCAGAGTACTGGAGAGCCAGCCAGACTTAATCTCCTATGGCCAGCTAAATGATTTTACAAGAAAAATATTTTTAATACCAAATCCTCCCACATTAAATCTGTTATCAACTCTGCTGATAATCACCCCAAAACAACTATTTGAAGAAACATAAGTACACATCTTAAAGCTTTATAGCAACGTCCTAATTGAAAACCATAGAATACATGTATGCTTATTTCCTATAAGACACTGGTCACATTCTTGGTAATACCCCAGGATTTCTTGGTGACAGCTTTTGATTTTTCATAATGCATTGTTTTATAATACAATAACTTGTATTTTGTTTTAAGGTCTCAACTGCCATTTTATGAGCCAAATCTTTTTGCTTTTTCTGCACTTCAGTTTTGATGTCCACTGAAGACTGTGGACTGAACATGCACACCTAGCTCAGTTCTCATCTGCTTCTGATAAATCTGCCAATAGTTCCTTCATGTATTTGTCAAAATGGTAAAAGTAGCAAGGCCCAACACAGGACTGGCTGCTGCTGTGTGTATGAGAACAATACTTTTCCTAAAAAGAATGTGTAGGGAACAGACCTATCATACTATGGGAAATAAAGAATATAGGGCCTGATTTTGAGTTTGGCAGATGGGTTATTCCATCACGAATGTGGCAGATATCCCAGCCTCATTATTACAAGCACAATAAGATATAATGCACTTGTAAAATGATGGCCAGGATACCCGCAATATTTGTGATGGAGTAACCTGCTGCCAAATTCTAAATCAGACCCAAAGTCTTCTTGTCTGCTATGATCAAGCACCATCTAGTCTCAAATCAAAGCCCAAACATATAGAACTAAAGAGGCATGCAGGTTTCTGTGAGGAAATCCTTGATCCACCTGTGAGGGTTGAGCAAGAAATCTAAGCAGTCATCCGAAAACATGACATGAGGTGTATGTGAAACAATTGACCAAATAACACTCAATAAAAGAAACAAAGATCTAAAATGTACACCTTACAAGATAGGTAAAAACAAAAACAAAGCAAAAAAAACTATTCGATCAAAGTGATTAAAATGAAAAGGAAAATAGTATTGGAGTGGGATTACATATAGCTTTGTCCCTTAACATGTTTAACTTCAAATCGTTTAATAGAAATCTTTAAATGTCGAATAACCATGATAAAAGAGTCTGTTTGTCACACAGTATAGGGCAGTTAGCACCAAGAAAACGGTATAATATAAAATGTCTGCAACAGCGCAGGAGTGTACCAATAATCACTCTTATGGGATTTTACCTCAAAAGTGTTCCGAGACAGGTTAGGTCAGGGAAAGTCAGTTACCTTAAGCCAAACAGTACCTCTGTGGTGAAATTCCAGGGCCAGGGATTTCATTGGCTTTCTAGCAGATTTCTGCAGGACTGGTTCCCTAAAGAATCTTTGACTTGCTAAGAGTCGTTAAGGTATTTTCTGTCCCTGGAACTAATTCAGAAGGATGCTACCAACACAACGAGCTCTGGCTGATGCACCTGTACCCAGTGAGTGGTAACAGACCTGAGAAAACTTTGGGCAGCATTTCCAGATCACCCCACAAGAATGTGCTGCTCTATACTGAAGAAGGACAACTATCCTTAAGCACATGTCTATAGAAACACTGCACTAGCTGCACCAAAAAGGGTGAAAAACTAAAGACTGTCACCAAAGTAACTGTTATAATGCACTGCATTAGCCATGCTGCTGGGATGTGAGGCAGTGTGCTCCCACACTCTTTTTGTACACAACTGTTCTTGAGTATGGGACCTCCGTAGAGCAAACGTTCTCAGCAAATCCAACAGCATAACCCCTCTGTCGACTGGGTGTTGGCCATCCCTGGGTCGGACATGCAAGGTTTTGTATTTTCTCAATCTCCCCAGTACATTTGGCTTCAGCAGGAGACAGCCTCTCAGCGAGCAGACAGTTAGACTAAAATGTCTGTTAGGAAAGTGCTCTGCACATTTCTTGAATCTACTGCTAATAAAACTGAGATTAAAGCCAGAAGCATTGATACATGTTATGTTATGTTATGTTATCTTTAATTTATACAGCGCACAGCTACTCGAAAGTGTCCCGGCGCTGGCTACGGAAAAGAGAAAGAAGAAAGGCACACCAATCAGACTAAAAAAGCAAAGTTTTGAATTTTCTTTTAAACAAAAGAGGGTCCTGGGTAGCCCGAAGCGCTACAGGCAACTGATTCCAGGCTAAGCCCGCTTTACGAACAAAGGAGTTCCCACCCAGTCTTTGGCGATTAAACCTGGGGGTCTGGACCAAAAGCTGAGCAGACGAACGCAGCTGTCTCCCTGGTGTGTAAAAGGCAAACCTCTTACGCAGATAAATGGGACCCAGACCATAAAGGGCCCGATGGGCATTGGATAGCATTTTGAATTTCAAACGAGATTCGACTGGGAGCCAGTGCAGGGAGCGCAGATGAGTACGAACACTAAGCCTAGGACATAAGTCCAGGAGAAGCCTGGCTGCCGAATTTTGAGCAACTTGCAGTTTCTTAACTAAAAATCCCGGGCTGCCAACCAAAAGGGCGTTGGCATAGTCCAAATGGGAAATAACAAGGGCACGAACCACAGTTTCTTTAGCCTTACCAGGTAGAAAAGGAAGAAACTTCCACAAGGTTTTGAGAATACCAAAACAAGCACCGGCCAGCTTCTTCACTTGAGTCGCAAAATTCAAGTTCTCCCCGAACCAGAAGCCAAGATTTTTTACCGCGCCTTTACCAGTGGTAGGACGAGGGAAACCCAGAGGCCAAAACCTATCTCTAAACCCAGAAGAAAAGGAGCCATAGAAGAGAACTTCAGATTTGCCTTCATTGCATTTCAATTGGGCATTTGCCAGCCAATGAAAGACTGACGACAGGCAATGTTGTGCAGCTATAACCGAGTCATCATCCCTACTCCAACAAAATATGAGCTGAGTATCGTCAGCATAGGCCATCACTCTCGCCCCCAATGACTCCGCGAGATAAACCAGCGGAGTCATATAGATGTTAAATAACAAGGGGCTAAGGGATGAGCCCTGCGGCACACCCGTAGTCATTTGCAGTAGCACGGAGGCGCATGGGGGAATCCAGACCTGCTGTGACCTACCCACCAAAAAAGACCTGAGCCACTGCAAGGCAGAACCAGCGATGCCAATTTCAGAGAGATGATCCAGGAGCAAAGAATGGGGCACGGTGTCGAAAGCAGCTGAGAGATCTAACATCACCAAGGCCGCTTTCCCACCGGCATCCAAACAGTCACGGATCGCCTCTGTCACCTCAAGCAGGGCTAACTCCGTGCTATGAGAAGCACAGAAACCGGATTGGGCCGGGTGATGCAAACCCGAGCTCTCAATAAAGTTAGTAAGTTGGGCCGTAACCACTCTTTCGCACACTTTCGCCAGGCTAGGCAAGAGTGAGATAGGGCGATAATTCTCAGGAAGAAGAGGGTCAAGAGATGTCTTCTTAAGGAGGGGAAGAATCAGCGCCAGCTTCTTTGCAAGAGGAAAAAGCGCCTCAAGCAGCGATTTATTAATCATATGATTAACTTCTAAGTTGATGGTGTCTGCCACATCAGACAGCAGTCTGACAGCGCATGGATCTTTAGGCGATCCCGACTTTAAAGCCCTAAGAATCTTAAAAGAGCCAGGGAGATCAATCGGACTAAATGCAGAAAAGGAGGGAGCCAGATTTTCCCTTGACCTCACCACCATGGCACCATCAATCTTCTCCGAGTCCTAAAGAAGGAATGACCCATCTGCATCACAGGTCCCTGCCTTAGACAGCAGATGAGATTGTGAAATGGCCTGTGCTCTTTCTAAATCTTATGAGATTAAAACTCATTGTGTGACAGCCGGCTACTCTCATCTCGCCAGATAAAATGTGAGAAATGTCCACTTAATCACGTTTTGCTTTTTAGTCACACCATGATTCAAATGGTCAGGCTAAACATGTTTACGTTAAATCTAGTTACAGATTTGGTCTGATAGCACAGGACAATTTGACTGTAGGCACCAGGTTGAGTTTACTTTTCTGTTGCCAACTCCAGGTTAGGATATTTGACTTTAAAAAATATTTTTTGTAAATGAGACTTGAGGACGCATATATGTTCATCACTTTTTTATAAAGTGCATGGCATATTTTTGACAATATAGCGTAATTTTCTTGCTCCACAGATCCATGACTAGCCTAGTGACAAGAGGGTACATCAATCAATCAATCAATCAATCAATCAAACGCATTTGTAAAGCGCAACACTGTCACCCCTAGGGGTATCGGGGTACCGTGTCTGTGTCAAAGAGCCAGGCCTTGAGCCTATTTCTGAAGTCTGCCATCAAGGGGTGGTGTACAGAGCTGGGGGGAGGTTGTTCCAGGTCTTGGCAGCGGTGTAGGAGAAGGAGCGGCCACTGCTGTGACTGCAACGAATGCTGGGTGTTTTTGGGAGGGCAAGTGAGGAGGTGCGCAGGTGTCTAGAGGATTGGTGGATGTTCACTCACTGGTTGAGGTAGGCAGGTCCTATGTCATGGAGGGCTTTGTAGGCATGCGTGAGGATCTTGAACTGGCATCCCTTCAGGATGGGGAGCCAGTGGAAGTCTCTCCAGTGAGGGGGCGATGTGGGTTAGTTTGGGGCGGTCCAGGATGAGTCTGGCTGCAGTCTTCTGTATGGTTTGTAGTCTTCTGATGAGCTGGGTGGAGATGCTGGCATAGATGGCGTTGGTGTAGTCGAGGCAGCTGGTGACAAGGGCCTGAGCGATGGTCTTTGGAGTACATGACTATATATTGTTATTAATATTATTACAATTATTATTACTATTACTATTATTATTTCATATTCTGGACTTACCATACTTATCTGTGAATTTCTCCACATCTGTGGTATGCCTTGACTCATATTCAAGGAATGTCTGCTGTAGCAACTTTCTTTGTAGCAGAAAGCAAATAGCTGAAAGTTATCAAAAAAACCTGAGAGTAGTTATGCAGGTGTCTTTTAGAAGTGAAGTTATGATATTGAGACTGACATTTTCAATTACAAAACTTTTATTTCAGGGTGCATCAAAAGTATACATCATCTTCAACAATAGGTCCTGTTTATTGAGATGTCTGTGCAGATAAATATACTTTCTATAAGGCTATTTGGATCAACAGGCAAAAATCAACAACATTCAATGAAGCTATTGGAAACCAATAGGGCATGATCATTATCAGCTAATTAGGTCATAAAAGAAATTATTGATGGAACTAAAATTGTGTAGGAATTTGTCAATATTTTTTAAAACAACTCCAAAAGAGTGGGTTTAATAATGTTGGTATACATAGGTTTAAGTACATTATGGTTATGATATAAAAGAACATTTGCTTTCTACATGTAAGTAATATAGTAAATGTGAGGAATTGTGTTGTTGGTGGGGGTGTGAGCCTTTCTCAGACAACAGCCACAATCCTTGCCAGGGTGACCCGCAAACAGTCATTAAATTAACCCTGTAGTAGCTTGCCTCAAAAGTAGTCAGTCTCAATTTAGAGGCAATGTGTATTTTTACAGCGCACAAACAGTAATATATTGAGAACACAACACAAGAAAAATCCCACACCAATTTAGAAACATAGAATATAATTTAATAAATTAACTGGCACCTTAACCACAAACATCCAGCCAGTGGAACTGGTTTATGCAATTTCCCAAAGTTTTAAGGTAAGTATAGCACCTAAAATCACAAAGCGCTTATGTTATCTGAGGTTATTTGATCGCACCAGACCAGGACAAAAGCCACAAGTTCAGTCTGACTGAATACATGGATCAGATTAGTCCCACTGCAAATTGCACCTTATGTCCTTGATGTGGAGCTTTGCGTTGCAGTGCGTAGGTTCCGATGAGGAGCTGCGAGGGCTGCGATGGGAAGTCCTGTGTCAATTTGCACCAGGCTGCATCAGATCCAGTGAGTAGGTGCAAAAGCTGCGATGTGAGGTTCTGCCTTGGGTTGCGTTAAACTGTGTTTGTTCCGATGAGGCTGCCGATCAGGGCCTGCGAGGTGCTGTGATGTGAGGTCCTGCGACTAGCTGCATCGAGTTGCATTGCGCTGTGCTGCATCAGTTCTGACTGAACCCACAGTTGGGCCTGGAAGAAGTACACTCTGATGGCAGCCAAGGCAGCCAATAAGAGTGGACTTCCTCTTTTGCAGATGGGTGCATGTCCCTCCTAACACCCCGGTCCTACCCTTTATTAGCCCCCACTTACTCTTTGATAAAACAGTGAAAACCCCACAAAAAAGATACCACAACAAGTTAGAAAAATAGATCGGAGTTTAATAAACATAAGAAGATCAAAATGACAAAAATCCAATTAGTAGAACCAGAGATATTGATTTTTAAAGTTATATAGGCCCAACAAGACAAACAGTTACATTCGTTTTTAACTACTTTGAGGCCTACTCCTCTCTTAGATTAACATTGAGAATTCCTTAATACACTGTTAAGCTGTAATTCCTGATTTGAAAGGAGTAGCTGTATCATGTATTGTATATTTGGAGCAATAATGATAAACCCTCTTTACTGGTAAAGTTGATTTTAACATTACTATTTTAGAAATGCCAGTTTTACTAAGTGGGCGTTTATTTGCCTTTACTGCTCTGTGTGCCTGTAGCCTGTCTCCAATACATGTCTGGGGTGGGTGACAGATTAACGTTGTGTATTCCCTCTACACAGCCACAAACACAGGAAGGTTAGGTGTGTATGAGCACTCATCTGCAATCTGATGGCCCTTCCTGGCCAGGAAGGGAGGGAGCAGCCGATACTTGCAACTGAATAGGTAGTGTCCTGTCCTTACACAAAGAGCTGATTACCCCCAACTGGTAGTCTAAAGCATTTCCTGGGAAGAAAAGGCTTCTATCCACTTCTAAGACTCTTCTTTGAAGTCACTTCCACTTCAAAGGCACACCTGGGCATAAGTACTGGGTTTCTGACCTTACCAAGTCAGTACACTAATGGACCTGTGAAGACCTCTGACAGGAAGAAGGACTTCTGTGCTGCTAAAATGACTGCCAGTCTGCTGGACTGCTGCCCTGGAGGAACATCTTTTTCTGTTCGGCTGTGCTGCCTGTTGCCTGTTACTTGCTGTCATCTGACCTGCTAAGGAAAGGGCTGTACCCATGTCACCTGAACCCAGAGTGACTCCAAGCCCAGCAGGATGCTCTTCAGGAAAGATATAAAAACATGGCTCTTAACGCAACTTTAAATTTGTCAGCTGGTCTCCAGTTTGCCAACACTGCAGCGCCAAGACGCCTCTGCAATAGCGCGCTTTATAAATATTCAGTCACTCAGTCAGTCAGTCAGTCAGGGTTTGCTGGCTTGCCCCCTATTCTGAAGTCTCAGGGTCATCAAAGATTCCCTTCAACCCTGAAACAGCACCTGGACTGTGCCATTTGTGAGTCTTGCCTTGCCAAGTGGTGCCAACCCAGTCCTGGGCCCTCTGAAGTGATTTTTCTGTGCTGATCCAGCAGAATCCACTCATCAACGACTTTGCACTGATTGGAACCAACACATCTCCATTTGAACTGACTTAGCTGTTGTTGTTTGATGACATCGCTTGAATGCACTGCGTGGCTCGACGGCTTCAGTCTGTGTGGCCCAATGACAATGCAATGCATTAATTGCAAAGGGGCTCGTCGATGGATTCTCACTGACTGCACTGATCGGATCTGACGCATCGCCTCCATCCACAGGATCAATGATGACTCCTCAGATGAGGTCTTCAACATAGATGCTTCCTCCATCTAAAGTACTTTTTTTGCAGGACATGTGTGAGTCCTATAGGCGGCCTGTGCTCATTCACTGTTGGCCTGAACTTTGGATTTATTCCAGTCTAGCGCAACCAGATGGCCCCAGTTGGCCCCAGTTAACGCTTTATGACTCTAACCCCTATATTTGATTTAATATCTAAAAATTCCTAACTCCAGTTCTACTTATTGGATTTTTGTAGCTTTTGTCTTGTTTTACGCATAAACATATTATATATGTTTCTAACCACGTGAGGAGTATTTTAAGGGTGTTTTCATCGTGTTAGTGTGTGTGTGCATGTGGGTGTTGCACAAATATTTTACACATTGACTCTTTAGATAAGTCTGAGTGCTCTGTGCCAAGCTACTGGGGGGGGGGGGGTGAGCGCAGGTTATCTTTCAGTGTATATCTAGCTTACCCTGACTAGAATTGTGGTCTGTACATGGACTAAGGTGCATACTTCTCGCACAACTAGAGACTGCATTTCTAACAGTCAGACACTACCTCCCTGGGCAACCCCAAAGGGAGCAAATCCCCATCAGAGTTATGGCCACCACAGGTGCAGTCACTGACTTCAGAGGGATGGTCGTGGGTAACCTGTTGCCTAAAGTTGCATTGGGGTCCAAGGGTCCAATGATGTTGATGCCTACCCTTTTAAAGACTGTGCCAGTGAGTGGCAAGCCTGGCAAAGATTGTGTATTGCCCCAGATGTCCTGCCAGGGGTCTTCCATGAGCCAATTCCAGTAGGAAGGTCCTGTAACCCCGGGGGACCACCAGTACACGAACTGCCCCAGAACCAGGAACCTTAGGCTCACTATATAGGAGGTAATTCTCCCAGTAGATCAGGTGATCTCCAAAGGTGTCACCTGTTGCCTGGGCTTCGACTTGCCAGCTCAAGCCCTCTAAAGTGGGGCACTCTTTCTGTGTCTTGCAGAACTCCTCCCTGATGGGCCCACCTTCAACTTGCCAGCCAGCAAGTTCAGGCAGGCCCCCCAGGATGGCAATGTCCTCCCCGATTGGCTTGGGCCTCCTCGTCTGGTGCCCCGTCAACCTCGACTGTGGGAACTTCAGGTCCCTGTTTCCCATGCCTCTTTCCCCTCTCTTTTTTGGCAGCTGTCTGGGCTTTTGTTCCAGGCTCCCTTGGCTCCCTTCCCTGGTAGCCATGGACTGTGTGGCTATACAGACCCATTCAGGCAATCCCAACATCTCCAAGTGTGCCCTGAGCTCTGCCCCCCTCCAGGTAGTGTGCTCCAGGTCATTATTTAACAGACAAACTACAGGCATGACAGGGCTCACAGCTACTTTCAGAGAACCTGAGACCCCCACACTCAAAGGGAACTAGAGCCACCGGTAGATTGCTCTCGTGGTTGTTGGCGACTATGACTTGGTGGAATGTGTTAGGGAGGACCTGCTCTGAGGACACAAGCTGACTCTTCACAGTAGTCATGCTGGCTCCTGTGTCTCTCAGATCCTCCACCCATTGCCTATTGATGTTGACCCACTTCCTGTACTTGGAAGTATTGTCAGACATAAAGGCTTTTGGCACCATCTCCTTGTTCCCAGGGAAACTAGGATCACTTATTTCTGCTTCACAAAGCTAACTGGTAGTATTTCCTCCCCAAGCACTACATTTGCCAACCCATGTGTTTTCCCACTGGTGGGGGGCTGTGCCCTTTTGGAACATATGGAGTCACCCCTGGAGTGCCCATACTTGTAGCACGCTGTGCACTGGAGGACAAGCCTCCCTGTCTGCTTATTAAAGAACCCTTCTACTTAGGGTCAGACTGGGGCGGGTTACCACTACTCCCTTGAGAACTTATTTTTTACATTCCACCCCCCTCCTTCTTCTATTTGGAACCCTGGCCACCTTGTTGGGAGTCCCCCCCAGATATCATCTTGAACACTCTGGTACTGGCCCAGAGGTCCGCCTCCTCAGCAAGCTTCCTGGGCTCAGTCAGCTTACTGTCAACTAGGTGCTGGCACAACTCTGCAAAACATATACTGAGCATGTGCTCTCTCATAATCAGATTGTACAACCCAATGTAATTCACTTTGCTGCCCTGCACTCAACCATGCAGTGCATTGCAGGAGTAATCTGCAAAATCCACCCAGGACTGGTTAGGGAACTTCTGGCTGCCCCTGAACCTTTGGCGTTACTTTTCAGGGTACAAACTCACACTCACAAACACACACAGTTAGGATACAGATGATTATTAGGATAAACAGGCATGTATTTTTCCTTAATTTTGAAGGAAAAATATAAAACGAGAAATACCAGCAGAATGACCCCTAGCTGATGAGTCTCGATTATGGACAGTTATAAAAAAGGATTAAAATCCTTTTTGAAGTACATCTGGCACGTATGCATATGAGGTGTGGGCTACTTACTTAAAAAATACATCACATGTTCGGGGCATCTGTCTTCTGTATTTATTGCAGCCAGTACAGGAATGGGAAGCAGAGAAGGTCACCTGAGCGTTACTGAAAACATGTCAGGAAGGGAGAGGATCAAAAGAGATTAAAGAAAGAGGACAGGGGAAAAAGAAAAAAGTTATGAAGGTTGAGGTGGCACCACCAAAAACTAGGAATAGGAGAGTTAAACCCAGCATATGCCAAACCAGAATTGATAATATCCAGATGAAAAGGGACTGCATGGGAAAAAACAATGGTTAGAGTAACTCTATAGTTAGGAAAAAGTTTCAGTGGCAAGGTATATTTTTAAACACAGAAAAGCACTGAAATGAACCGGTTATAATTATGCCTTGTAACTTGCTGCCTAATTATAACGTTACTTTAACCTTTGGTTTTTCAGTGAATTTCTAAGGATTTTTTTATTGTAAAGTACGATGTAATTACATTTCCTAACTATAGCATCATATTAACCTTTGTTTGTGTAAGTGAATTTTCGCGATTTGTGTTGACATAAACTAATATATTATCACCCCTCATGCAAAGCCAACCTCACGCCGCTTGCAGGTTTCGGCCGTGTGCAGCATGGGTTTGGCCACAGGGCCTATGGCCAGGCCCTGTGCCCAGCCCCGCTGGCAGCTAACTCCCCACTGTACATGGCTGGGTTTGGCCACAGGGCCTGTGTCCAATCCCTCACAAGCAGCCAACCCTGTGCCAAGCATTGGTCTTCTGGCATGTGCAGCGTGCGATTAGTCTTGCAGGTCATGACACACATGAAGCACAAAAATATATAACTACTATTTTTAATTAAATGTATATTTCAGTAGTTTACACAATGCAATTTTTATTAAAAGTGATTATTAAAATGTTTAACAAAGTTTTAATCAGAAAAACAATATGTCTGTGAGTCTTTCTTTTAATATTGTTTTCATTTTTGCATTTTGTGGGCTGAAAAATGTTAAAAGAAGGACTCAGAGATATGTATTTTCACTGTCTTTATTTTAACATTTTCAGTCCACGACATGCAATCATAAAAATAACCACAAGCAGGCCTTGCACTGCAGATAAAGAGCATAGAGCTCTAGCTCACTTGTGCCATCCACACAGGCTCCCCACATGTACACATCCAGAGCAATCCAGAGCAATCTAAGAGGCATATCAGCAAGGGCCGGCGATAATTATCGCTAAGCCCTCTTAGCGCTAGGATAATTATCGCCGGCTATCGTGGAATTTTATCGCTGAGATAGCGTGCTATCAGCAACGCTTATCTCAAACGCGATAAAATTCCTCGCGCTAACAGCCAAAAGTGAGATTATCGCTGGAAATCCAGCGATAATCTCACACATTTTGACATTAGCTGGCTGATAAGGCAGGGCATACTTAGCTATTATATCCACCTTACATTGGAGATAATGGCTAAGTCAGGGTGAAAGCGGGCATAAGGAAAGTAGCGTTAACTGTGGTTAGCTCTACTTTTCTTATCGCTATGCCTGTTAGCGATTCCCTTGATAATTAGAGAAATGTCGGTTAGCGACATTTCTCCAGTTATTTTGGGACGGAACGCCCACTTTGCATCTCATTAGTGATGCAAAGGTGGGCGTTATGGGAAAGGGAGCTAAAGCAAGGAATCACGCGTGACCTTGCTGATTAAGGGATAAAATTATCGCCGCTTTTTGTCCGAAAACGAACGCTAAAGCGGCGATAATTTTTTATTGCCAGCTTGCTGATATGCCCCTAAGTTTTCCCGCCTCCAAATGTCTGCTCCCACCCGACTGGAGCATTTTTGCAGCTCCCACAGGTTGGGATCAAACAAGTAGTCATGGAAACAGTGTACCCGGGGTTGGACTCTTCAATTAAGTAGGATATAACAGACTCCTTGTGACACAATGAGTGAGCAAAACATGAGTGTGGGATTTCCCCTTTGAAAATAGTGCCCTGGGGATGGGGTCCCAAGGGATTTTAGAGACTTATTGTCCTAAATTGGCTGCTGCAACATTTTGGTTCATTTTGCGGCCAGCTAATCAGAGTGCCCTCTTCAGCAGGAGCCTCACTCCTGAGGAACCGAGATGGCCCACAGGAAAGAAAATGCCCCCTCAGCCAATCAGAATGCCCTATTTTTTTAATTTGAGGTTGTACTTATAGCTAGTCACTTCTTCCAATACTTTACCATTTAGCCAGATACTTAATGGAGGACTTGGACGATTGCAGATCTGCATTGTCTTCGTTTTTGATGTATTAATTTTGAGATTATTGGGCGTAACATACTTATACATTCCGTTTAAGGACCTCTGAAGTCCAACTTTTTATTGGCTCATCAATACAACATCATCTGTGTTCATTATTTTTAATTATTATTATTATTATTTTTTTTAATTTAAAGTTTCAGCAAAATAATACAGAGGTATGACATTCAAGACACCCCCCGCCCCCACATCGATAAGCTATCGATTCAAGGACACAAAAGATGAAAAGAAGATCAGGAATTGATTGCACTATGGAGAGGAAAAAAGAAAAGGGAGAAAAAAACCAAAATCTCAGGCCTGGTTACCCTGGCTGCTCCAGCCAGGTAGTGAATGCTTCCCAGATGCCCTTCTTTCGCCCTTTAGAACCTTTCTTGGCGTAGATGGCATTTTCTAAATGGTAAGTTGCAGCTAGCCTAGCCAGCCATTGAGAAAAAGGTGGGGGACCAGTGTCTAGCCAAACTGACGCTACACAGATCCTCCAGACTGCCATGGCGACAAAAATTAATGATCCCCCTTTGCCTCTATTAGTTTCGGTTTGGGTTCCAAGCAAGATGACTGTAGGGGTTAGTACCATGGCCTGGGAGGTGACTGTCCCCAGAAATTCTTGTACCTTAAAGAGGACTGAGGAGATGTTAGGACAGGTTGCAAACATGTGAACTGAGTCGGCTCCAAACTCCGAGAACCGAGGACATGACGTCCCTTTGCCGACTCTCCATTTGGCAATTTTGCTGGGCGTAATATACAGAAAAAAGATAGTTTTGAAGTGTTGTGCCTGTAATTTGGCTGACAGCAAGATGTTTTGAGAAAGTACTAAAGAGTTAAAACAATATGCTGTGTGGAGCCGCAAGCTTAGTATGCTACTTGTCCGCGATTCTCGGTAGATCGTCTGAAGTTTGTCTGTTTAGTGCATTATATATATGACCTATCCGAGAAGTCGCAGTATCCCGCAGGGTATTGACGAGTTCTATTTCAGCAAACCCTGTGGTGCCCCCAACTTTTCTGGAGAGAAATTCCTGTATGAAAAAGTATTTAAAGGCCTCTTGACTGCTCAGACCGTGTTTGTTTTGCAGGTCAGTAAAGGATTTAACTCCTTCACTGGTGATTAGGTCTCCCAATTTCGTGATACCTGCCTTATGCCATTCTAAAAGATAGAACCTATCAAAGATGGCAGGAAGATTGCTGTTTGCAGTAATAGGAGAGTAATAATTAAATCTCCCCAGCCCGAATATTCTGCGGATATTACGGAAGACCTTGAAGGAGTTCATTAAGGTCTTGAATCTCACACGTTTGTAGCATCCAAAGGTTATCTGTCGGAAGAGGCAGCCGCGATGCTCTTCACCCAATAAAAGCTGGAATGGTGAGGGAAGCCCAGATGGAGGGGGGAGAGAGTGTTCCCTTAATAATTCAGTACTATACTGCAGGACCGAAGCCCAGTAACATAGCACAACGTTAGGGAAGGCCCAGCCGCCCCGCTCTCTAGGGAGAGACAGTTGTTTTAGAGCCCGCCTAGGTTGTGAGTAGGCCCAGATAAACTGCGTAAATATTTGCTGAAATTTCTGTAGATTAGCTTTGCTAAATTCAAGTGGTATGGTGCGAAAGATGTAGAGCAGTTCCGGGAAATAGGTCATTTTAATTGCATTACATCTGCCAACGATTGTCAGGTGTAAGTTGTCAATTAGCTTAAGGGCTTTCTTGGTTTCTATTGCAAGAGGGGATAGGTTCTCTGCTACAATTTCATCAATATTAGAGGAAATGAAGACCCCCAGGTATTTTGCCTTTGGAACTACCCGGGCGTCGGTCCAGGTGATTTCCTTATTTATTATTATTTGGGTTTTCGTTTTGTTCAGTGCATATCCCGAGATTTCCCCAAATTTTTGTGCCTCCGTTTCCAGTGTCAGAATGGCATTCTCAGGATCAGGGGAAGTTATGGCCAGATCATCGGCATAGGCCATAACTTTGGTGTTGATACCTTGCATGCTTATTGCCGAGATAGCAGGGTTCCTTTCAATTTTTTTAATGAATGGGTCTATATAAATGGCAAATAGCAGGGGGGAGCAGGGACAAACCAGCCTAGTACCCCAGGAGATGTTGAATTGCTCAGTAAACCGCCCATTGATGGAAACACATGCTGTCGGCTGTTGGTATAGAGCCCGTACAGCCTGTGTGAGTTTAGGCCCAAAACCCATCTTGTCCATGACAGCCCACAGGAATTGCCAGGAGACCCGATCAAATGCTTTTTCGGCATCTAGTAGTATTAATGACATCGGGTCTCCTGCTGCCTGAGCTGCATCAAACAGGGAAATAGCCCGCCTGACATGCTCCGTGGTGCCTTTTTTTGGAATGAAACCATGTTGCCATTCTGAGACTAGGGATTCAGCCACGGAAGATATTCTGATTGCCATTATTTTGGAGAAAACCTTAGAGTCGCAGTTAATAAGTGTAATCGGTCTGTATGAGCCCATATCTAATGGCGATTTGTCTTTTTTAAGGAATATGGATATTTTGGCATGAGACCAGGAAGCAGGAGGGGAAGCCCCGTAAAAGATTGAGGTCACTACGTCAGTATAAATGGATTTTATTTGAGGGGCAAAGACTTTATAGAACTCCACAGGAATGCCATCCATTCCTGCGGCTTTCCCATCTGGTAGACTGGTGAGGGCTTCCAGGATATCATCCCAGGTAGGGGTGAGATCCAGCTGCTCCCTACTATCAGGGGTAAGTTGTTCTAAGTCAGCCTCGTTCAGGTAACTAGTTATCTCGCTTCCTATTGAGGTAGCTCCCTGGCCATTCTCTTCTGTGTATAATTTAGTGTAGAATTCTTGAAATCCTTTTTGTGTTGCACTGGGGTCGTTAGTCTCAATCCCTGTTGCGAGTTTAATTGCATGTATTTCGCTACTTGTGAACTGTTGCCTAGTTTTAACGGATATGTGATGCCCAATACAGTCACTACACTCGTAATTCTTTTCTCGCGTAGTCGCCCATTTTGCTGCGGTTTTTTCTGTGAAAACAGCCCCGATTGCTGCCTTCGCAAGAACTACTTCTTTTTGGACATTCTCAATATCCTGACCAGAGTTGACCAATAGGACCAGTTTCGTTTCTGCTTGCCTTAGTTTTTCCTGGAGGTCACAAATTAGCAGCTTCTCCCTCCTGTTTTTCCTAGTTGAAAACCTCAGAGTTTCACCCCGAACACCCGCTTTAAGAGTATCCCAGACAATCATAGTTGAAGCGGTTCCAATATTTATTTCCAGGAACTCCTGTATCCAACCTTGCATATGTAACCGATAGCCTGCATCTAGTAAAAGGGCTTTCTCAAAACTCCATCTAGGGGCCTCCTTCCAGTTCCCTAATCCCTAATATTTAAGATGAGAGGATTGTGGTCTGACATAAAGCGAGGTGCGATGTCTATGGTGCATTTATTAAGTAAAAAGGAAGAGATAAAAAAATAATCTAATCTGACAAATGTATGATGAGGAGCAGAAAAGTAGGTGTAGCCAGGTTGTGCGGGATTTAGGCTAGCCCAAATGTCACTTAGCCTGTGGGTCTGAACTAAGTTGGTTACTGCTTGATATACTACGGGCTTTCTGCCTTTATACCTCCATTTGTTGTCTGTTTTCCTGTCGCTGGGCAAATGTATGTTAAGGTCGCCACAGAGGATGATTGGGGTAGGCCAGTGTGCTAGCTCCCCTGAAACCAAGTTGATGATCCCTGGGTCATCTGTATTGCTCCCGTACAATGAGCAAAGGGTGAAAGGGAGATTAGGAGATAGGTGGCATTCGGTGATTACCCATCTGCCCAATGGGTCAGCTTTAACTCAGGGATTTTTAAGTGAGAGTCTCCTGTCTACCAAAATTCCTACCCCTTTTATTTTGGAGCCCTGTGTAGTGGCCCCCGCAACCTTAAACCCCAGAGAGGCTAGTAAGTGTCTCTGTGAACCCCCTATGTGCGTCTCCTGGAGGCAAAAGATGTTGCCCCCCAGAAAGCGCAGGCCTTGTGCTACATTTTGTCTTTTTAAAGGGTCGTTTAGCCCACAGATGTTGGCAGAGATAAACCTGAGCAAATCTATTTTAGCCATCTAGGTATTACTAAAAAGTTTAAAGCAGAAATTACTCGAGCCTTCGAATATGCTTCGCCTAGTGGAATCTTTAATCTCGCCCAATGTCTCCATAAGTGAATGTATAAGTGCATGTTAACACAAAACAAAAGGTGTTCTTGGTTCTTTTGAGTTTGGTTTGGATGCCCAGCCACCCCCCTCCCCCCACCCCACCTCCCCCCCTCTTCTGAGCAATCAGGGATAACCTGAATGATGGTAGTCAGTCATGAGTCCCGGCTGCTGACCACGCCTGAAAAACCCGATAAATCCTACATTATGGTGACCGTTTTATCTGAGGCTTTTCTTAGTTTTCATTTTGTCGTCTAAATATTCACTGGCCTTAGCCTCAGACAGAAAGATTTTTGCACCCCCGTTGAATATTACTTTGAGTCTGGCTGGGTTCATAAGGCAGACCTCCGCACCAAGCTGCTGAAATGGGGTAATTAGTTGCCTTAGGCGCCACCTCCGCTCTACTGTCTGGTGGCAAAAGTCAGGTTTTTCGAAAAATGTTATGCCATTGGTCCCTTTTTTGGAATTTGGGCGAGCCTGGTCGTATACTAGCTGCCTCAGGAGGAAATTGCCAAAATAAACCATAAACACCCTTGGCTGTCCACCGGCTGTGCTGCTGCCATCGCGCTGCCGTCTTAGATTAAAGGGAAAGCAGTGAGCTCTCTGCACTTCTCGGTCCCAGTCCCAGCCTGGTTGATTAGGGAAGGATTCCTGTAAAAGTTTTACAATAAATCGCCTGGGGTCATCCCCTTCCTTCCCCTTCGGGATTCCAAGCAGGCGAAGATTGTTTCTGCGTTGGCGATTCTCTTGCTCCTCCATCTTAGGCATCAAATCCGTCAAAGAAGCAGTGTTGGACTCACTCTGCAGTTTGGCCGCCGTGGATTCGGTTTCAAGATGTTCGGTGAGTGCCTCGACCATAGAGACACGATCACTTATGTCTGTACAGGTTTTGTTCAGTCGCCGTATACCTCCCTGCAGCTTCTTGGCAACGCCTTTGGCTGCGAGGCTGTCTGCCCGGACCTCCTCCTGGAACTCTTTGATAGAAGCTAAGATAGAAGATAAGGAGGGCTCAGCAGTGTCCATTGGCAGACTTTTTGCTTTTCCCCGCTGTGTTGTGTTAGGTTCGTCCTCGTCCAGGGGGTAAGACATTTGTGAATCCGAGTAGTCCCACTTCAGTTGACTGCGCCGCTTGCTTTGGTTTTTGGTTTTCTTTAACCGTTGAACAGTACCAGTGTCTCTGGTTGAGACGTCACTATCATCCTTACTAGAGTCAAACCCCTCCTCCGAAGAGGTGACTGCACCGTCAGAGACAGAGAAAAAATGCTCAGGCCCGATTTCTGGTGTCCAAGGAGCTTGTGCACCAGCGGCTGCTTCCAGGCTCTAAATGAAGTTTGCCAAGCCAGCAATGCTGTCCTCAGGGGCTGTGAAGGGGGTACCAGGATTGACCGCATAAGAGCCAGCATCAATGTTTTGCTATTCCGTCGGTCCAGCTGGGGTATTGACATCAGTGTGCGGCCCTTGTTCAAGAGCTGCCGCTGCCGTTACCAGGTCTGTCTCTTGGAGGTAGTTGGGTGCTGGGCCAGCAGCCAGCTGCAGACCGGGTGCATGTGTTTGCGTGGACAGGAGGGCCAGGGGGGCGTTCTCAGGGGGAGGCGGGTACACAAGGGTTTTAGAATTGGCACCCGAGGGCTGGGTTTTAGAGCCCAAATTTTTTTTGCTAAGGGCGGCTGTATTGCTGCTAGATCTTTTGAGTCTTTGGGATCTTTAGACTGTCCGCCTCCCCAGCTTTCCCCAATGTTTTTTTGCCACTAACCTCCATCCGTGGTTTTGAAGTTCCCTCAGTGGATGCAACGTCCCTGAGCTCTCTGGACTCTCTGGACTCAGGGATGGCCGCTGTCTTTGTTTTGCCCCCTCTCCTGGCCCCACGGCTGTGCATGCTGGAGGTGCTTCCCAGATGTAACCGCGTCCGCCGATTAGATCCGTCGAATCTACGTGATGATAAGGCAGCTGGTGCATGCAAATGAAAATCCGGGCTCGTAAAGGCGGTGAGAAACAAAATCCAGGTCAGGAGGGGGATCCAGCACCAGGCAGGCAACGTTCGGAGGTCCGCCGGAGAGGCAAAGAAGAAAGCCGCTGTCTCTGTGGCACTTTGTGGGCCGGATTGTCGAAAGCCTCTCGCTGGCGGCCTCTGCCTTCGTGCGAGCTTCGTTGTTAGCATCGCATCGCAGGGCGCCTAATCGATCCGCTACGCATCTGGCGTGAGCAGCCGAGCAGCGAACACTCACGCTGACTCCATCTTGCCTCATCATCTATGTTCAAAAGAGGTGAGAGAGTTATATTTCCCAGGTGCGGTGGATGGGAGTTAGTCTGGTTAAGCCAAGGTGTCAGGTCGGACATGAACAAATTAAAAAGGTGTGGTGCCAGGACGCACCCCTGTTTGAGGCCTTTGTTTGTGACCAGTTCTCGTAAAAGTCTTGAGCCATCACCCAGCTTGACTCTTATTCAGGTGTTTGAATAAATTACCAATATTCCTTTCAAAATTCTATCTAGGCTGTTCCAGGCTCTTAATTTTCTCCAAAGGCTACTTCGATCCACGCTATCAAATGCCCCTTTCAAATCGATAAAGCAGAGATGCAATTTTGCTTGTTGCGTTTGCTCTTTTCTGCTATTAGGGAAAGCATAAATATGTTTGTGATGGATCTGATCCCTTTTCTGAATCCTGTTTGGTTGGCCAGAATTGTGTTGTTGGATTCGGACCAGTCAACCAAATCTTTAAGGCTCAGAGAAGCATAGTACTTTGCTTCAACGTCCTGTAGCACTATGAACCAATAGTTGGCTGGATTTGGTCTGTCGCTACCCTTATAAACTGGGGAGATGATTGAGCCTTGCCAGTTTGTCAGTATTTGATTTAATAGCACTATTTCTTTGTACAGAAAGAGTAGATGGTTACTCCAGAAAGCCGGGTCAAGTGTAAAAATCACCTGTGGGATACCGTTAGGTCCTGGCATCCCTTCCTTTCTGCCCTTCTTTATTATGTTTGTTATGTCTTCACCAGAAATGTTTTGCCAGTTTGTACAGTATGGCGAGGGGGGGCCAGCTGCATCTTGTCTTCTGATTAACTCGTCAGTTATATCTACACCCATCCCTGGCTTATGATAGTTCATGCTGTTTGAGTGGGAAGTGTGTAATGGTTCATCAGAAAACCTGTTGGTCAGGAAGTTAGGCCAATGTAGTTCCTGGATGTTAGAGGACAAGGTGTTATTTGGTTGAATCAGCATGTTTATTGTGTCCCAAAAGGAGCTTGAGTTGGGCTTATTTTGCACTGTACAATAGTTTAGCCCAAAATGTTTCCTCTGTGTTTTTGTTTTTGCCCCATAGCTTTTTAAATCTTCTTTCCATAGTAGCCTGACTTTTTCCCATGCTGAATCATCTGGAGTTGGTGATTTTAACTTCCTGACAGCTTCCTTTAGATCTTGTTTAAAGGACCAGAGAGGGCGAGAAATTGTTTTACATATTTGTCTTGTGGTCGACTTTGAACAGGTGGCATCAGTGGTATTAGTTTTAAAATTAATTTTATCCAGGCATCTATTGTATTTCGTTGTTCCAAATTATTTGCAATCATCTGTTGCTTTTCTGTATGTTCCAGGTCTTGTATAGAATCTTAAGTCCATTTAAGTCGCCTTAAATTCATTGTGTTTATTCTACCTGCCAATGTGCTTGTTTTTTCATGCTTCGACAGAGTTAGGTTCTCAGTAGGCCTGGGCAAAAATTTCGTTCCGTTCGCGGAAATTGCGATAATTTGACATTTTTGCGTTCCGCGGAGAGCGCGAAAATGTCAAAAATTCCGGTTTCCGCAGCTTGGCGATAATTTGTTTCTTGCTCGCGCTGTAAAATGATACATTCTCGCGCGCGCGCGATCGCCTTACCTGAATCCCTGCGTTCGCCGACAAGTTTTCTTGATCCGGTCGCGTTCTCCATGAGATGTTGTATTGTTTTTAGCCATTTGCGCTGTCTCGCGACAGTTCGCGCCCGCAGTGACGTCATGCGTCGCGCGATCACGTCTTTCTTCTCGCGATCATGCACCGCGAGAACAACTCAAAACAAGATGGCCGCGCCCGCAAGCAGCCACATGGGTAAGTTGGCGACCCGCAACCATGCAGAAAATCGCGCGAACATGCCGGAAAAAAACTTCCGCATCTTCGCGATATTTCTGCTTGTTTGCGATAATTTTAAACATTCTCGCGATAATTTGCGAAGGTTAATTCCGCAAATTCCGCCCACCCCTAGTTCTCAGTCACTTTTATTTGCTTACAAAATGCCTTTGTCATAGGGTATTTCGGAACATTTTAACAAAAATTATGAAATGCCTGCTTATACATCTTTACCCAAAATCTCAACTCAAAAAAGTGTATACAGAATTATATGTAAATAATAGATTTATAGGCATTCTATTTGCCCCCTACACTTACTCCTGCAGACTGTCACAAACTGCCCATACCATGAACCATATGCTACCGCATGTATGAAAAGGCATGGAGACGTAACTTTGTTTGTCAATAAGGAAAATATATTTTCGTGATTAGAAATCCCATCCACTAAACCCCTTTGGGATATGTGACTGTTATGTGTTTTTCACACCTGATTTGTATAACTAACCAACAATTATTTAATAGCACTGTACAGAAGGAGAATGAGTGAGTGCCTGATGCAGTACAATATTTCTCTTATAAAAGGTGAACTACATGAACTGCTCCCAGAGCTCAGTATCCTATCTTGCACAGTTTTTTATGTGCACCAGTTTTAGGTCATGTCTAGAGACAATTTGCACTGTCTTCACAGTTTCTTTTAATAAAATAAGTCAAAAAGTAAAAATTACACGCATAAACATACATATAATGGCTTTGGGTTATCCCACTTAATTGATTGGTCTGTTTAATTACTATTCACATTTTGCTTCTGCCCACCGCATCATAGAGCATAATGTAAGAGGTCACTCCTCTTCAGCTACTGGCTTTCTTGCAATATGATAGAATTTTTCTTGATTGTATATGCACATCCTAATAAAAAGAAGTGCACTTCAGTGCCAGAGCTGATGGGTCAATAATTGCAAATCTAATGCATTTTCTTTCCATTCTTTTTCCTATTCTGTCATCATTGTGTATGTTCATACTATGTCTGCACATTTTAGTAATTAAAAGCCAATAGCACTTTTTTTTGCAACCATAAAAATCATATTTCCTTTGATAGGCACTAAAACCTGAAAGGGTTTATGCTTGGTTTAAGTATACCTGACTGATAGGAAACGCTAATTTGTACTGCTGTGTTAAAACTTTATAGGTTTTTTTTATTACATTTTTTTACTACAAGTGTAAGTGCATGTTTAAATGGCAGTATTTTTTCTTTCATTTTTTATTCTTGTGGTATATGCTTACAATTATTATTTTTAAATAGCCATTGTCTTTGCTTGTTGCTCATTGTGAAGACGTTGGGGCCCCTTCAGCTTTTTCTTACATGGCAACTAGCAGCTCTAGCTTGCTCTAGACAGTGCTGAGTGAGTAGTTCGGGTTATGTTTCGCAAAAGGACCATATTTATGCATGGTTGCTTGCGTTAAATCATGTGTCAAGGGAGAGTCTGCACAAGACTTTTAAAGAGGCATGAAAGTTTAAAAATTAAAAAATAGATTATTTCGTTTACTTTTTTTCTGCTCCTTTTCTCACAAACAGTCAGATCTGATTAATCTCTGGGTTTCCTTGTTGTCTGTCAGTCAGATTTCACGCATTACTGTTATATCTGCTGCTCAGCCAGTGTGACTGTGGTGGTGGAATGTTGGTATGTGAGGTGGCTGTGGAATGTTGGTGAGTGAGAGAGTCAATTGCAGGATGGGCTGAACAGCAGGCAGGCAGCTCCTGGTGGGGCTCTACATGATAACATCTATCTTGAATAAATCAACCTACATAATGAACAAGGACCAGGTGTTAATCATTAACAACATTTTGGCGAAGAATTTGAAGAAGAACAACGTGTGCAAGTGGACTGAGGGAGGAAAAAATCATAACTGAACAGAGCTGAACCTACATTAAAGAAAGCTGAGAAAACTACTGAAACAAGACATTTTTAAGGAACCTTGAAAACTACAAGTGCACATAAAGACAGTTTGCCCTCTAGCCCCACCAGTGTTCTATTCTACCAGACAGCCTAACAGCCAGGGCAAGCTGGAACCTTTTACAACCTCCGAGGCGCCTTGTAGCAGTGTTATTCCCAGTATTTATCTACGTGCCTCCCTGCCAGCTGTGTTTGAGGATATGGCCTGCTGGTTCGTTTTGTGTGTGCTCGGAATGCCGCTTGCGAACTAGTAGCAGCTTGAAGTGCTGTTGTGAGGAACCTACGGTACTGATGATGGTGTCAATTACAGGCATGGTTTTGTTGTGAAGGAGAGAGTAAAGAATAGCTTGTTGAGACCAGAGAATATGAGGTAACTGTTGCGGATACGTTATGCGGCATTTTAAAGGTCAACTGAGGTAATTTGGAGAAGTTACTGGCCGTTACTGCACGCAGCATTTAAAAGAGCTGCAAGACAGTGTTATATTGACTCTCGCATGCCTCAGCTTTGTGTGAAGGCTCTGTGGAGTTCTTCTCGGTCTCCATGGCGTTTCCTCGAATATGTCTGCTGCGCAGCCACGTTTAGAGCCCCAAGGTGACTGAAGCCACCCGGCTCTCCATGAGTCTGCGTGCCACCATCTTCTTCTGCTTTCCTTATATATGGCACTCTATGCCGAGGAGGCCCTGACTGTTGCTCGTGAGCATTTCCTCATCGTTGGAGACATCATTAAATTTTTGTGTCATACGCTGTGAGAATTTCCTCAATTGGTTATAAGATGAACTAAAAATAAGCAGGCAGATGTTTGGCGGCGGAATTTCGCCCGAGTGATGTCCTTCTCAAGCTGAGCCGTGTTAGATGTCTTCCTCAACCTCATAGTGGTGTCAGTCAGGTTTGCCGTTTCTTCGTGTGTCTTCAAGTTGCTCTGTACAGTTTGGACTTGTCTTGTGGGTTTGTGGGCAAACTTTCATTCTTGTTTTTATTTTGGACAAATCAAAACTTCTTCCCGAGGAGAACTTACCACGTGAGTGCTGGCATGATGTTCGAGCACCCTCTGAAACTGGAGATGTAACAGTCTTGCTTTAATATATTTGAAGTGGCCCTTCATTACATCTGGGATGATGCAGTGCATTAACAAATCTGAAGGGCCACTTAGGATACATGGAAGATTACCCTTTCTCTTTTAAAGTATTGTGTTAATGGGTTTATTAGTTTTCCTACTCCATCAAGAGTAGTAATTTCATCCTAGATTTTCTACTTTAGCAGATTTTGGTGATTATAGACAGTGTGTTCTAATTGATCTCCCTATTGTGTGGTACTGTCTATATTTTGTTGTTCCAGAGATTGTATTGTATCTGTGCAGAACATTGTCTTCGCTGGTACGCCAGTATTTGCATTGGGAGATTGCCATGTCGGTCATTTCAGAGGGGGAACCTCCTCCTTAATATATATATATATTATCTACTGGCGGTCGCCAGTAGATAGTTATAGTTAGGACCATGTTTCCATAGGAAATCCGCAACATTCTATTTTGAATAACTTTGGCGCCGATTGACGAATCCTCGCGAAATTTTCAAAATAGGTGGGGCGCTCCGCTCCTACCCTGAAAGTCTCGGGGGGATTCGTCAAGCGGGGGCTGAGAAAAAGGGGGGTCCCAAAACGTGTTTTCCCCATGCATTTGTCCATAGGACCTTTAGTCCAAGCTATAGCCCGAACAGCTGAACAGAGTTACTTGAAATTTGGCAGAGAGGTAGTCCTCAGGTCAGGTATGTGCCTTTTGCAGGTCTGGTGTAAATCTGGTCAGTATTACCAGAGAAAATAGCATTTAAATCAATATATATATCTATAGGCGCGCTCCGAGCGCGTACAGTAAGCTTACCGTACGCGCACGCTGCCGTGCGCGAGCTTAATTCTGATTGGTGGTTACATGACTGTAAACATTCGAATCGGTAGAAATCAGGAAGTGTCGGCCGCCATTTTGTGTGTCTCACACTGATAAACAAAGGTGGAGAACGTGAAAAGGGGGCAAACGAAGAGAGTTGCAGACTCCCTAGCGTTTGTCAGGGGGTCCAAGAAGGTCCCAAAAGTATGAAAAATACATTTCAAGTTTTCTAAAACAAAATTGCGGGGTGCGCGTACGGTAAGCTTACCGTACGCGCACGGCAGAAAAAAAACAATAAAAAAAATAGAAGTAAAAATCAAATTTAAGTGTTTAGATATTAGGGGGCTCTAAAAAGAGCCGTTGTGTTTATGAAGTGTTTTTTTTGTGGTACCTACAAGTAAGTACCGATGCAGAGTCTAAAGTTCAAGAGGAAGACTCTGTTGCCTTCATCAGTGAAATGTACACCGTCTCCTCTATAAATGCCTTGCATGTTGTAACGCAAGTTGGTGTGGTATATAGAACCCATACCATAGTCTCTGAGGAAAGCAGAAATAGATTTGTTGACATGCTTTCTTGCTTTGTCAATCTGTGGACAAAATTGGTTGGACCAGTTCCACTTTTGCCTTTGGCATATATTAGAATATACAAAGGCAGATTGAGGAAAAAGCGACATTAATTGCACAAAGGTGTCCTTAACAAGCATTTCCAGACCTACCCCAGTTAAAGTGCCTAGGTCATTTCCACCACAGTGCACAATAATAAGGTTAGGCTGTTGGAGGTGTAGAAAAGATTTCACCAAAGGGATTAATTGGTGCACTTTAACCCTCTCTGACCAATCCATTTAATGTCTACATTTGGCAAAGCAAGGTCTCTCTCCATACCTCTTTTTTCTGCATACTTTTCACTCCAGAAGACATAGCTGTGACCTACAATCCACACTGTGAACATCTTTCAAGGAGATCTGGATGCACTCAGGAGGTGTCTTTCAGTAGAATGGCAATATGAAATGAAAGACAGTTGTAAAATGGAGGCATACATATTTTTTTTAATAAAAAGAGCTCATTGGCTGATTCAAACCATTTTACAGTTAAAACTAGGCTGTAAGTGTACATTTTTAGAAGCATGTTTTGTATTGGTTCAGAAAATTGTGTTCCCACAGAAGATTAATTTGGATTTGCTGTTAGGTTTGACAGGTGAAGCACTCTTGCTCTTTGGAATAGAAACATTGTGTGCTGAACTTCTGACCTCTCTGCTCACACCAGTGTTCCATGAGCTGTTGCTATGGTAGCAGGCAGAAGTCAAGTTGGGGGAAGGGTTCATTTGGAAAAGGGTTGAAGTTTTCAACCAATAGAAATGTGTGATTTCATTTGAAAAATGTGGGAAGCACTGAGATTTGTAATTAACATGTATATGTGTGAAAAAAGAGAGGGAAACATTGCCATTTACTGTATTTATCACACATTTAGTTTCATGCTCCCTTTTTTCACTTCTCCTCTCTCTGCTTTTCTCATTTCCGTTGTAGTCCCTCAAGGACCTTGTAGGGTGATTTTTTTTTTCTAAAATGCGCGTACGGTAAAAAAAAAAAATTAAAAACATTAATTAAAAAAAAGTTGTGAGGTAAGGTTGGCTCTTAAAAGAGCCGTTGTGTTAATACAGGGACAGAGGAAAGAAAGAATGGGAATATTAACAAGGACCACAGATGTGCTGGTCTATCTTATTGTTTATTAGGGAAATACTGGTCTCCTCATGAACAATTAGACCATAACATCTGGTGCACCTCATTTGTACCCTCTGAAATCGAGGGTTCGTTTCCAGAGGAGCAAAAGAGGGTGATGCTCCCACCGCAGAGGAAGTGCTCGGCTGAGCTGCCGAAGATGTACTCCGCTGAGCTTCTGCAGGTGTGCTCGGGTGACTTACTGAAGGGTTTGCTTCAGTATGTCGAGCAAAAGTCCTGGGATGTACATCCCTAATGTGTCTCACCATAGTGTGATTGCCAAAGGAATACTTCTTCCTTGGATTACCTCTAGATAAGACACGCTCACAAAGTGAGCAGGTGACTAATGGAGCATTTACCTTTTTCTGCCCCTCTGGAAAAGTGAAATACTCCCAAACAAAAGAATTCTTTTGTTTCCTCCTTCTCTGTCTGATGATGCTGCTGCCCTGCTCACTCTCAGAAGAGGACTGCTGAATCTGCCAAGACAATTCAGCTCCTTCTCCTAGGGAATCACAAGCAGTAATGAGGGGAATGGGTGTGGTGTAGGAAGATTCTGGAACTGAAAGTAGTTTAAACCAATCAAAAGTGTTGTTTCTTGATCACATGACCAACCGTACGTGCACGTTAAGCTTACCGAGCGCGTACGGTAAAAGTACGCATGCGCGTACAAAAGACACGCGCACGCGCGCATGCGCATTACAGGCACGCTCGTACACATCCGCGTAACGTGCGCGCGCGCGTGCGCGTATGAAGCATGCGCTTACGCGTCGCGTAGGAAGTACGGACGCGTCCGCAAATTGCGTAAGCATGCGCACACGGAGTATAAATATTACGTACGCTCACCATACATAAAGCGAAGCGTGCGCTTACCATACGCGCACAGTAAAAATTTTTTTTTAAAAAAATAAGAAAAAAAAGATAAAGGTTTGTTGAAGATATTAACTATGTTATACAACTATATCTAACCATTTATTTAAAAAAGGTGAATCTTTCTATATTGAAGAATGCATTAAAACCATGAATATATACATAGGTAGCACAGTGTTTAAAAGAAAAAAGAAAAAGAAAAAAAATGATGTAAAAAACCAAGCAAATTCAATGAAAAAAACATAGGTTTCACACACATTATAGTTAGGAATTAGAATTAAAAAAAACATGCAAAAACACAGAAAAAACCATAGGTTTCACACACGTTATATTTAGGAATTAGCTTTTAAAAAACCTTGCAAATTCACTGAAAAAACCATAGGTTTCACACACGTTATAGTTAGGAATTAGCATTTAAAAAACCTTGCAAATTCAATGAAAAAACCATAGGTTTCACACACGTTATAGTTAGCTGGACATTTCTCTCGTAAAAAACCATTGAAATTCCCCCGTTATAGTTAGTTCAGCTAACTATAACTCGCGCACCCGCAATCCACTGCTGATGACGTCACATATTACATCACTCATGACATGGTCAGTGACATCACTCATGACATCACTGATGACATCTCAAATGACATCACTGATGACATCACTGATGTCATCATCCATTGAGTATGTGTTTCTGAACAATTTTAATATGTTTAATATATATAGGGAAAGGCCTGTTGAAGAATGAGTGGGTGTACAAGTGTGTAAATGTATGATTTTCTTTGGTGCGTAACTGACTCTATAAGTGAGCCATTAAATGTATCTTACTGCAGACAAGTGACTAAACTGTGTGAATGTCTGTATGTTTCTGTCTGTTGGTGTATAAGTGGCTGCATGGTTTTGTGAATAGCTATATGAGTGTCTATATGGGTTATCGATTGGTTGTCTGAGTATCTGTATGGGTGCCTGAGTGTTAGTGTGGGTAGGCTGTGTGTGACTCTGTGCATAGATGTGTGAGTGGGTGATTCTATGGGTGCATGGTTTTCAGAGTGCATCTGTGATAGACTGTATGGTTGAGCGAGTGTATGTATGGGTGTGTTAGGGATTGAATGTATATCTCAGTGGTACATTTGTGACTAACTACATATGTGAAAGGCAGTATATATGTGTGTAAGAGTATATAAGTGGCTAGATGTGAGAATGTGTGATTGTGACAGTGACTGTATGGATGAGTGTCTGCTTTTGTCAATGATTCTAATAGAGCATAAAAATGTGATACTATTTTTGTGAGCAAGGGAACGTGAGTGTGTATAACTGCATAGGTGAGTAAATGGCAGTGTGATTATTTGTATGAATGACTAGGTGTGAGAGTACCTCTATGGATGATTGGTAGTGTGTGAGTGTCTATATAGGTGTGTGTGTATACATTCACATGATACTTTTTTATGGAGTGACTGTAACTATGAGTGACTTTACAGGTGAGTGTGTGGAGGTGTATGAAGACCTAAAAGTTAATATGTGGGTATGCAGTTATTCGTATTGCATTATTTATGGATATGAGAATGGAACTCTGTAATTTTGAGTTGGTATATCAAAGGTTTTATAAGGGTGTGAGAAGATGTGGTAATTTATCACATTGATGACGTCATCAGTAATGTCATCAGTGATGTCATTTGAGATGTCATCAGTGATATCATGAGTGATGTCACTGACCATGTCATGAGTGATGTAATATGTGACATCATCAGCAGTGGATTGCGAGTGCGCGAGTTATAGTTAGCTGAACTAACTATAACGGGGGAATTTCAATGGTTTTTTACGAGAGAAATGTCCAGCTAACTATAACGTGTGTGAAACCTATGGTTTTTTCATTGAATTTGCAAGGTTTTTTAAATGCTAATTCCTAACTATAACGTGTGTGAAACCTATGGTTTTTTCAGTGAATATATATATATATATATATTATCTACTGACGGTCGCCAGTAGATAGTTATAGTTAGGACCGTGTTTCCATAGGAAATCCGCAACTTTTTATTTTGAATAACTTTGGCGCCGATTGACGAATCCTTGCGAAATTTTCAAAATAGGTGGGGCGCTCCACTCCGCTCCTACCCTGAAAGTCTCGGGGGGATTTGTCAAGCGGGGGCTGAGAAAAAGGGGGTCCCAAAACATGTTTTCCCCATGCATTTTTCCATAGGACCTGTAGTCCAAGCTTCAGCCCGAACGGCTGAACAGAATTACTTGAAATTTGGCAGAGAGGTAGTCCTCATGTCAGGGATGTGCCTTTTGCAGGTCTGGTGTAAATCTGGTCAGTATTTCCAGAGAAAATAGCATTTAAATCAATATATATATTTATAAGCGCGCTCCGAGCGCGTACGGTAAGCTTACCATACGAGCACGCTGCCGTGCGCGAGCTTAATTCTGATTGGTGGTTACATGACTGTAAACATTCGAATCGGTCGAAATTCGGAAGTGTCGGCTGCCATTTTGTGTGTCTCACACTGATAAACCAAGGTGGAGAACGTGAAAAGGGGGCAACGAAGAGAGTTGCAGACCCCCTAGCATTTGTCAGGGGGACCAAGAAGGTCCCAAAAGTATGAAAAAAACATTTTACTTTTTTTTTTTAAATCGCGGGGTGCGCGTACGGTAAGCTTACCGTACGCGTACGGCAGAAAAAAAACAATTCAAAAAATAGAAGTAAAAATCAAATTTAAGTGTTTAGATATTAGGGGGCTCTAAAAAGAGCCGTTGTGTTTATGAAGTGTTTTTTTTGTGGTACCTACAAGTAAGTACCGATGCAGAGTCTAAAGTTCAAGAGGAAGACTCTGTTGCCTTCATCAGTGAAATGTACACCGTCTCCTCTATAAATGCCTTGCATGTTGTAACGCAAGTTGTTGTGGTATATAGAACCCATACCATAGTCTCTGAGGAAAGCAGAAATAGATTTGTTGACGTGCTTTCTTGCTTTGTCAATCTGTGGACAAAATTGGTTGGACCAGTTCCACTTTTGCCTTTGGCATATATTAGAATAAACAAAGGCAGATTGAGGAAAAAGCGACATTAATTGCACAAAGGTGTCCTTAACAAGCATTTCCAGACCTACCCCAGTTAAAGTGCCTGGGTCATTTCCACCACAGTGCACAATAATAAGGTTAGGCTGTGGGAGATGTACAAAGGTTTTCACCAAAGGCATTAATTGGTGCCACTTTAACCCTCTCGGACCAATCCATTTAATGTCTACATTTGGCAAAGCAAGGTCTCTCACCATACCTCTTTTTTCTGCATACTTTTCACTCCAGAAGACATAGCTGTGATCTACAATCCACACTGTGAACATCTTTCAAGGAGATCTGGATGCACTCAGGAGGTGTCTTTCAGTAGAATGGCAATATGAAATGAAAGACAGTTGTAAAATGGAGGCATACATATTTTTTTTAATTAAAAGAACTCATTGGCTGATTCAAACCATTTTACAGTTAAAACTAGGCTGTATGTGCACATTTTTAGAAGCATGTTTTGTATTGGTTCAGAAAATTGTGTTCCCACAGAAGATTAATTTGGATTTGCAGTTAGGTTTGACAGAAGCACTCTTGCTCTTTGGAATAGAAACATTGTGTGCTGAACTTCTGACCTCTCTGCTCACACCAGTGTTCCATGAGCTGTTGCTATGGTAGCAGGCGGAAGTAAAGTTGGGGGAAGGGTTCATTTGGAAAAGGGTTGAAGTTTTCAACCAATAGAAATGTGTGATTTCATTTGAAAAATGTGGGAAGCACTGAGATTTGTAATTAACGTGTATATGTGTGAAAAAAGAGAGGAAACATTGCCATTTACTGGTTCTGGTGAGAGGAGAGAGGTGTAGGGCTCTGAGATTCTGACTCTGATAATCTGCTGTTTGAGTGCCACATTTCTTTCTCAACTAACTAATTTTAAAGGTGAGATATGAGTTTGAGAGGGGATGTATGTGGTGATTTTTGATATAAATATTAGAATTGTGCTTCTTCTTTTGTATTCTAAAATGTATTATTAAATATTAATACTTTTTTCTTTTTTTTCAGATTGAGAAAGAAAATTTAGGAAAAAATAAACCTTTTTTCTAGCAATTTAAATAAACCATTTATTAATAAATAAGTTATTTTGTTGGTCAGGTAAGTGTGAAATTTCTGTATTTATCACACATTTAGTTTCATGCTCCCTTTTTTTCACTTCTCCTCTCTCTGCTTTTCTCATTTCCGTTGTACTCCCTCAAGGACATTGTAGGGTGAATTAAAAAAAATATGATTTAAAAAAAAAAAAAAATGCGCGTACGGTAAAAAAAAAATTCAAAAAAATGTAATACTTCCTTGCGGCCCACTCGCAGGGTTCCCTCCCGCCGGACCAGCGTCTGGCCACGATCGTGGTGATACACAAGGAGGGGAGACCCCGTGAGCGGGTCACATCCTACAGGCCAATTTCGCTCTTGAACGCGGAACCCAAAATCCTCGCCAAGGTGTTGGCCAACCGGTTGGTCGGTGTGGTGGGCGACTTGGTCCACCAAGACCAATCTGGATTTATACCCCATCGCAACACGGCTCTTAATCTGCGACGCTTGCACGGGGTGCTCGCGCGTGTCCCGTTTGTGCGGGAGCCGGCCATCTTGGCATCCTTAGACGCCACCATGGCGTTTGACACGCTTGAATGGCCATACATCTGGGCGATGCTGGCGAAATTCGGATTTGGCCCGGGGTTCATTAGCTGGGTCAAATTGTTGTATTCGGGCCCATTGGCGCAGGTGGTGGTGAATGGGCGAGTCTCGGCCCCATTCGAGCTGGGGCGGGGCACGCGTCAGGGTTGCCCCTTGTCGCCGCTCCTGTTTGCACTGGCCTTGGAGCCCTTGGCGGAGTGGCTACGGTGGCACCCTTCTATCCGTGGTCTCCGCTGGACCTCTGAGTATGAGGACCGCGTGTCCCTCTACGCCGATGATATCCTTTTGTACCTCGCCTCCCCGCGCAAATCGCTAATTGTCCTGGTTGATGTTTTGCGCTCCTTCGGGCGTAACTCAGGCCTTGTCATCAACTGGGCGAAATCCTGCGTATATGTGCTTTCCGGGGAGGCTCCGGCCCTACCGCGTGACTGCCCGATCCAGATTGCCTCCCAGGGGTTCCGGTACCTGGGTATATATATCACTCTAGACCCGAAGGCCCGCTATGAGCGGAACTTGTTGCCCCCCCTCCAGCGCTTGCGAGAGGATGTCGCGCGTTGGCGGCGTCTTCCGCTCTCGCCACTTGGCCGAGCGGCCTTGTTTAAGATGATGTCCTTGCCGCGCTTCCTGTACGCCCTCCAGAACACTATGGACTTGGTACCAGCGCGCTACTTCCGCGAGGTGGAGGGCCTGCAGCGGCGCCTGTTCTGGGACGGGAGGCCGCGTATTGCTCTGGCCAAATTGACGCTCCCGTGGTACGATGGGGGGGTCGCCCTCCCGGACATTAAACGGTATTACTGGGCCTCCCAGCTAGCTGCAATCAATCATGGCCTTTACGGGCCCGCCTTGAACCCGGCATTTGAAATGGACAAGATGCTCCTGCCCGGTGGCGATTATAATCGAGCGCTCTACTCTGGCACGCCCGACTCCCGTCTGACGGGACCGACGCGTGTCATGGTGCGTGTATGGCACGCGGCTAATGCAGCTATGGGGTGGAAGGACCGTTTGACCCGGGCGTCACCGCTATATGCGTCTGAGAGGTTGGGCTCCCTGTGGACATCGAAGGGCTTCGAGAAGTGGGACACGATCGGAATCAGCACGGTGGGAGATCTCTGGACGAGGGGGGGTTTCAAGACTTTTGAGACGCTGCAGACGGAGTTTCAGCTGCAAGGCAGTGAGTACTTTCGATACTTACAAGTCCGCCACGCGCTGGCCTCCGTCTTCCCGGATGTTGCGTCCATTCCGGAGTCTTCCCCCCTAGAGGACAGGGTGCTGGATGGCCATGTACCAGACAGCGCGATCTCCCTTATATATAAAAAACTGATCAATGACAGATCGTGCCTGCTGACTGGCCTCCGCGAGGCCTGGGTTGCCGATGGGCTGGAGCTGGATGACGAGGACTGGATCTCCGCGGTGGCCTCTCCGAAGGAGGTGGCCATCCCGGCTCGCCTTCGCTTCGTCCAGCTTAAGATCCTTCACCGGGTTTACGTCACGGGGCCGAGGCTTCTACGTATGGGCTTTGCTGGTGACGGATTGTGTAAGCGCGGCTGTGGTGCTTTGGCAACTTTCATGCATATACTGTGGGAGTGCCCGAAAGTGGAGCGATTCTGGCGTGGTGTGCATGAGGTTTTGCGTGTGGTTACGCGTGTCGCACTGCTGCCTGAAGCGAGGAGATGCTTGCTGAATGTGTGATTATTCGGTCCCGCAGACGCGGTGGGTGACTCTGGGATACATGATAGCGAAGCGTGACATTGCCCAATTGTGGGGATCCCAGAGGCCCCCGGCGGTGTTGGCCTGGAAAGAACATATGGATTGGTGCATGTTTCGTGAAAAAGTAGTGTATGTGGCGAGGGGTAAGCCTGGGGCGTGGGTGAAAATCTGGAGCCCCTGGAACGCCTACCGTGGGGGTATTTGTGAGCCGCCACTGCTACCGGCAGCCTCGCCAGCCCCATCTCCTTAGCCGACCCCCTCCCTCAGCCGTGGGCACGTGGCTCCCCAGTCCCTGCTATACTCCCATTCCCCTCTTCAGAGTTTTGCTGCTGGTTAGGATCCCCCATTTACGGAGCACGTACTGTCATTTGGATCGCGGGTTGCCTTGCGGGTGTGGTTTTTTTGTGTTGTTCTGTTTGACAAAAGGAAACCGTATTGTGGGCTAGGAGTTATGCGGCCTACGCTATTGATATCACCTGATTTGCCAATCTGCTCCGCCGAGAGACTTTCACTGTATGTATGTTATATGCCTTTTGCTACTCTAGCGGCCGGCCGGATGGTTGTAGGCCCATGCCTGTAACTTTTTCATCGTGCAATAAACGGTTTCAAAAAAAAAAAAAAAAAAATGTAATACAAACATTTTTAAAAAGTTGTGAGGTAAGGTTGGCTCTTAAAAGAGCCATTGTGTTAATACAGGGACAGAGGAAATAAAGAATGGGAATATTAACAAGGACCACAGAAGTGCTGGTCTATCTTATTGTTTATTAGGGAAATACTGATCTCCTCATGAACAATTAGACCATAACATCTGGAGCACCTCATTTGTACCCTCTGAAATCGAGGGTTCATTTCCAGAGGAGCAGAAGAGGGTGATGCTCCCACCGCAGAGGAAGTGCTCGGCTGAGCTGCCGAAGATGTACTCGGCTGAGCTTCTGCGGGTGTGCTCGGGTGACTTACTGAAGGGTTTGCCACAGTATGTCGAGCAAAAGTCCTGGGATGCACATCCCTAATGTGTCTCACCATAGTGTGATTACCAAAGGAATACTTCTTCCATGGGTTACCTCTAGATAAGACACGCTCACAAAGTGAGCAGGTGACTAATGGAGCATTTACCTTTTTCTGCCCCTCTGGAAAAGTGAAATACTCCCAAACAAAATAATTCTTTTGTTTCCTCCTTCTCTGTCTGATGATGCTGCTGCCCTGCTCACTCTCAGAAGAGGTCTGCTGCTCTGCCATTGTATCCCAAAGACAATTCAGCTCCTTCTCCTAGGGAATCACAAGCAGTAATGAGGGGAATGGGTGTGGTGTAGGAAGATTCTAGAACTGAAAGTAGTTTAAACTAATCAAAAGTGTTGTTTCTTGATCACATGACCAACTGTACACGCACGTTAAGCTTACCGAGCGCGTACGGTAAAAGTACGCATGCGCGTATGAAAGACACGCACACGCGCGCATGCGCATTACAGGCACGCTCGTACACTTCCGCATAACGTGCGCGTGCGCGTATGAAGCAGGCGCTTACGCGTCGCGTAGGAAGTACGGACGCGTACGCAAATTACGTAACCATGCGCACACGGAGTATAAATATTACGTACGCTCACCGTACATAAAGCAAAGCGTGCCCTTACGGTAAGCTTACCGTACGCGCACGGTAAAAAAAATTTACAAAAAATAAAAATAAAAAAAAGATAAAGGTTTGTTGAAGATATTAACTATGTTATACAACTGTATCTAACCATTTATTTAAAAAAGGTGAATCTTTATAAATTGAAGAATGCATTAAAACCATGAATATATACATAGGTGTTTAAAGGAAAAAGAAAAAGAAAAAAAATGATGTAAAAAAACAAACAAATTCAATGAAAAAAACATAGGTTTCACACACATTATAGTTAGGAATTAGAATTCAAAAAACCATGCAAAAACACAGAAAAAAACATAGGTTTCACACACGTTATATTTAGAAATTAGCTTTTAAAAAACCTTGCAAATTCACTGAAAAAACCGTAGGTTTCACACACGTTATAGTTAGGAATTAGCATTTAAAAATCTTGCAAATTCACTGAAAAAACCATAGGTTTCACACACTTTATAGTTAGCTGGACATTTCTCTCGTAAAAAACCATTGAAATTCCCCCGTTATAGTTAGTTCAGCTAACTATAACTTGCGCACCCGCAATCCACTGCTGATGACGTCACATATTACATCACTCATGACATGGTCAGTGACATCACTCATGACATCACTGATGACATCTCAAATGACATCACTGATGACATCACTGATGTCATCATCCATTGAGTATGTGTTTCTGAACAATTTTAATATGTTTAATATATATAGGGAAAGGCCTGTTGAAGAATGAGTGGGTGTACAAGTGTGTAAATGTATTATTTTCTTTGGTGCGTAACTGACTCTATAAGGGAGTCATTAAATGTATCTTACTGCAGACTAGTGACTAATCTGCGTGAATGTCTGTATGTTTCTGTCTGTTGGTGTATAAGTGGCTGCATGGTTTTGTGAATAGCTATATGAGTGTCTATATGGGTTATCGATTGGTTGTCTGAGTATCTGTATGGGTGCCTGAGTGTTAGTGTGGGTAGGCTGTGTGTGACTCTGTGCATAGATGTGTGAGTGGGTGATTCTATGGGTGCATGGTTTTAAGAGTGCATCTGTGGTGGACTGTATGGTTGGGCGAGTGTATGTATGGGTGTATTAGTGATTGAATGTATATCTCAATGGTACATTTGTGACTAACTACATATGTGAAAGGCAGTATATATGTGTGTAAGAGTATATAAGTGGCTAGATGTGAGAATGTGTGATTGTGACAGTGACTGTATGGATGAGTGTGTGCTTTTGTCAATGATTCTAATAGAGCATAAAAATGTGATACTATTTTTGTGAGCAAGGGAACTTGAGTGTGTATAACTGCATAGGTGAGTAAATGGCAGTGTGATTATTTGTATGAATGACTAGGTGTGAGAGTACCTCTATGGATGATTGGTAGTGTTTGTGTGTCTATATAGGTGTGTTTATAAATTCATATGATACTTTTTTATGGAGTGACTGTAACTATGAGTGACTTTACAGGTGAGTGTGTGGAGGTGTATGAAGACCTAAAAGTTAATATGTGGGTATGCAGTTATTGGTATTGCATTATTTATGGATATGAGAATGGAAGTCTGTAATTTTGAGTTGGTATATCAATGGTTTTATAAGGGTGTGAGAAGATGTGGTAATTTATCACATTGATGACGTCATTAGTGATGTCATCAGTGATGTCATTTCAGATGTCATCAGTGATGTCATGAGTGATGTCACTGACCATGTCATGAGTGATGTAATATGTGACGTCATCAGCAGTGGATTGCGGGTGCGCGAGTTATAGTTAGCTGAACTAACTATAACGGGGGAATTTCAATGGTTTTTTACGAGAGAAATGTTCAGCTAACTATAACGTGTGTGAAACCTATGGTTTTTTCAGTGAATATATATATATATATATATATATATATATATATATATATATATATATATATATATACATATATATGTATATGTATATATATTACCACCAAAGCAAAATATGAACAAGCAAATAAAGACTACAAAGAACTTTTGGGAGAATGGAAGGAATCAGGATTGCTTGAGCAGGAAGAATATGACTTCCTCAATTGTAGGCACCCTAAACTTCCAGCTTTCTACCTACTCCCAAAACTGCATAAAAATGAGATCAATCCCCCTGGAAGACCTATTGTATCTTCTAGGGGTAGTTGCTTAGAAAATACCTCACTTTATGTGGACTTGTATTTGCAACCGTCTTTTATAAAAGACTCAAGTGATTTTTTAAGACTGATTGATCAGATCAAATGGGAAGACAATTTTCTTTTAATGACTCTCGATGTTACAAGCCTGTATACCTGTATCCCCCATGAGGCAGGAATCAGAGCTTGTCGTCACTTCCTTGGGCATAGGTCAATCTCATATCTATTCCATACAGAAATGATTATTGACATGATCTACAGGTGCCTCACACAAAACTTTTTCATTTTCGACAAGATCATATACCGTCAGATACTCGGGACTGTGACGGGGACCTGCTTTGCTCCCAGCTTCGTGGGATTATATCTCGGCTGGTTGGAGGAGCAGGTCGCCACTGCTCTACCCCTATACAAAGAATTTGTGGTTACATGGGCAAGATATATAGATGATATCTTTGTGGTTTGGAATGGCAGCATTGAGCAAGCTAATCAGTTCGTCAATACAATCAACGAAAATACTCTTAATCTTCAATTCAGCAGTAGAATTGAAAAATAAATGATTGAATTTCTAGATCTTAAAGTAGTGGTTGTGGGACAGTGACTAGAAAGTTACTTATTCCATAAGGAAACTGCTGGGAATAGCCTGCTTCATGCAGAAAGCTGCCATCCAACTAACCTTATACGTAGTATCCCTGTGGGAGAACTACTACAGGCTAAGAGAAACTGCAGCAGTGCCCAGGGATTTGAGGCTGAAAAGGAGATAATAATTAAACGTTTTCTTGATAGGGGTTACTCTCAAAAAGACATTTTCAAAGCCTGTGAAGAAGTAAATAAGAGAGCCAGAAATGAACTTCTTCAAGTTAAATCATCTGAGTTAAATAAAAATATGTCTGAAAGCAAGATCAGGTTTATTACCACCTATTCTAATCAGGCACATGAGGTTAGAGAATGCCTTCTAAAATTTTGGAAAGTCCTTAAAACAGACAATGATATTGCGTCAGCAATTGAACACTACCCCCAGATGACATACCGTAAGGGTAAATCCTTAAAAGACACGCTATGTCAAAGTGTGGTGATGCCTATGCCCAAGTCTTTTAACCCGGTACATGGGTTCTATATATGTCAAAGATGTAAAGCCTGTAAATATAGCAAAAATTGCAAACAGGTCATTCTGTCAGCTAAAGCAAAACCCTTTTCGATAACTAAACATGTCTCATGCAACACCGATCATGCTATATATGCCCTTAAATGCCCATGCAACAAATACTACATAGGCAGTACAATCCATCCTGCTAAAAAGAGGGTCCTTGAACATCTGAGGGCTATCACCAGAGAAGATAAACAATATCCAATAGCCAGACACTTTAAAGCAGAACATCAACAGAACACAAGTCTACTCTCATTCTGTGTCCTTGACACTATCCCTTTGAGAGAGAGAGGTGGTAACAGAGTCCTTGAACTGAGACGGTTAGAGTCAAGGATGATAATAGAATATCAGACAGTACAGCCTCTGGGGCATAACATTGACTAAGAACTCTCTGTTCACTTGGGCTAACTATAATGTAGGTGATCCTCTGATCTCTTTCGATGCACGGTTGATTATTAATGTGATGATATCTTTGGTGGTTGTTTTTCCTCATCACCTTGTCTGTATCTTTGTGATTTTTAACATCATAGTATATTAGTCAGTTTGTGACATTGTTTTTATTATGTGTATTTTTTCAGATCTATCACCTTGTGAGCATTGACTAATGAGTTGGAACAACCTTGACAAGAACAATGACCATCAGCGGCTCTTTTTATAATTAGATGCGGACACTATTCTAGTTTGCCATCAGTTATTTGTGTTAAAATGACTTTTTTCTCGATTATAAAGATCCGTGTAAAAGGAACACCTGTTACTATTTGCCCACTGTGGCTAGATTTAGAATGTGATATTGGTATTTTCCTCGTATCCTAATGGGCCCCTCCACACTAGTGCAAAACACTATTTACCCAGTCAAATATTTTTCTGGACTAATACGCGTAAACATCCCTGGCGCTGCTGAGACGTTTAGTCACTGTCAGTATGGTGCAACAAACATACGATCGAGGTATGGAGCCCTGAATGATCAGCGAGGTAACCCAAAATACTTACACACACTTGTGTTTAAGATTGTCACTGACATAAGAGATTGAGAACAATAAAGTTCTCTCAATGTAACATCGAGGACATAATACAAAAAATACGTTGACCCGCTATTTTTGGTCCGAATGTATTGAATGTGTTTAAATGGAGGGGAGGAGCCAAGATGGCGACCGGAGCAGACGCTTGAGCGCCCGGCTCCGTCGGCCCTTGGCCTCGGACTATCATCCTGATTCCTATCCTCCCCGATTTTCGAGGTGCACCGTGTGCGACGACGCGCTGACCGCGCCGCCGCTTTCCCGGAGTCTTAGCCCGCCCGGATGCCGGAGTTCTTGGTGCCTTTGTTCTCCGCACTGGACCCCTGCTCTATTGTGGCCTTGGCCGGCCCCCTGGAAGCTCCGCAGTCACCGGACCCGCTGGCGCAAACCAGAGCCCCGCGGTCCCGATCCCGCCTCACGCCACGGACTGTCGCCAGATGAGCCGGGGGAGAGACGCCCGGACACCTCCTGCACCCTGCACCTGACGGGCTGGAGCTATAGGGTAAGCCCCGGTGTGGCGGGTCTCCTGCCCCGCTCTGTGGACCGCGCTGTGGAGGGCTGCAGACCCCCTTCTTCTATCGCCTAGTCGGCGGCAAAGAGAGCCCGAGGGAGGGGAAGCGACTGTTGGCTTTCACCGGTTGCGGCACAGACCTGATGGGAATTGCCTCCTTGTTCCGACCCCCCCCTGGCCACTGTACCGTTCAGCGGTAAAACATGGCGTTGATTGCTTGCTCGCTGCTGGGGGGTGATGCTCCGGTCTCGCCCGCTGCCCGCCTCGCCCTCCCTCTTCCAGACTCTAGCTCCACAGTGCCGTCCCGGATTGCTGCCGATGTGGGGGCGCAGCTTCCGCTGACATGCGGCTCCGTTCTGGCTGCCCTGCGGGACTTTCGTCTGCAACTGTGTGTTGGCTTGCAAACGCTGAGTGAGCGGTTCGACTCCATACTGTCGGCTGCGGGTCGTGAGCGCCCCGTTTGTTATCAACAAGACATGGGTCTGCCGGTGCTTCTGTCCTCTTGCCGGGACGCAACGACTGTGTATAACCGTGCTACACTGGTGTCTGCAACTGGCTTTCCCGGCACCCAGGATCAATCGCTCTCCTGCTCAATTGCGGATACTTTGTTTCCCCGTTCATTGCTGCCTGCTTTGTTGTTGCCTGCCCCACCGCGCCCGCAAGAGTATCCACCTGAGCGACACCTGACGTCCTCGAGGAACCGTTCACGGTGGCCTAAGGCTTCTTTTATGTGGAACTCCTGTACTTTACAGGCCAGGTCTGGATTTTATATGGTGCACAAGGGGACCTCAATAGATGATCGGCGGCCATTTTGTGACTCTACTTCTCCATCTTCTCCCCAGCGGCCATATTGTCTTTGTCTGCACGGGATGCGGGGCCTTCATGTGGGGGCTGGTCTAATCTTAAGCCCGCGATCGGGCCAGGGCTAGATTGAGTTATATCACCATGGTATCACGGATGGACTGGACTCGGACTGGAACTGTTCGCATATGTTGTGCGCACTCGTCGCGATTTGTCTGCTTTCATTTAAATTGTTGTGACACGTTAACTTCACACGACCGCTCTTGGGTGTAGTGGGTTTTCAGTGTGTGGAGGCGTGGCTGGCCGGTGGTTCCGGGCGCTCCGCGGTTATGTGGGCTCCTCCCCGCTTTCTTTCTTCTTTCTTTTCTTATTTTCTTTATTCTATTCCTACTTTCTCTCTTGTCTATATTTCGGGTTCATTGGGCGACAGGCACTATGCTGGGGGGGGGGCAGGCCGTAGCCTCCGCATTGGTGTAGGGTGGGGGGGTGATTAACTGTTTCTTTTTAGTTCTATGGGCCTTTTTCTTCTATGTCTCTGCGCTATACTTGTTTCGATTCGGGGTCCGGGTGTGGGGTGGATTGAGTGGGGGCGGCTTTGGAGGGGTGCGTATTTACTCATGTGACTATCCTGTTATCTAACTGCACCGCCTCACTGTCTGCGATTTTCTATGGCCATTTTAATGATGCTGCTGCTCTCCTGTGTGGTGAAGCCATCTTGCGGACTCGAATCTCCTTGGTTCTATCCTCTACTGACTTTTTCTCGAAAAAATTATTTTAAAAACCTTAAAATTAACCTTCACTTCTCCTTCCCCTGGTGTCAAGGATCTCTCCAGTGTCTACCTCCTGAATCGTTGCTAAGTTTGACCATTGATGCACAAGGGATGTAATGTTTGACTCAGTGCTTAACCGTATTGTGGCCGGCCGGATGGTTGTAGGCCCGTATTTGTTCTTTTACTATGCACAAATAAAGGTTTTTAAAAAAAAAAAAAAAAAAAAAAGAATGTGTTTAAATGTCTCCAACAATGTAATTTGTTTATACGATTGACACGCAATATGAGGCAATATTATGTTGTCAAAATGTATTTTTTTCACAATTGGTGAAGTCTGTTTTCACGTTCTTTGCACTGAAGTCACAGGTCACGTGACATGTATTTAACTGTTTGTTTCACAATACCTCGGCACTCGTGAACAAGGAAACTGGTTTTCCGAAACGCGTAGAGTCCTCTGCCCAGTCCTTGTGTCGGGGCACAACTCTCCCCTTCCACGTTCTGGCTATATTGCGTTTTGCTATGGTACAGCCCAAAGAAACCAACATTTGTTCGGTGCGATTGAGGTCAGTGGCATCCCAAATATTTTAAATACAGAGTCGTGGGGAGGGTTCTATAGATTTCTGACATACTCGGGACATAGTGGACAAAGATTCACTCCAATACTGTTGAAGAACTGGACAGTCCCAGTACCCAAGGAGCCACAGTCTCGGGGACAGAGCGGGGAGATCTTAAGACCCATTTTAACAAGTGCTGTGGTAATAGGCCCTGTGGAGTATTTTAAGTTGTATAAGCTTAAAGTGAGAACAGATTGCAACCTCCCTGACAGATGTCAGGGACTCCCTCCAATATTCGTCAGGTAAATCCCCCATGTCGTCAGACCATTTCGTGCAGAGTTTATCGAGAGGTTCAGGTAAGTTATTGAGTATTTTGCTGTAGGTCAAAGATAAGGCCTTATCCAGAAGGTAGTCGTCTAGAAGCCTATCTTCTAGAGGTGAAGAGACTGGCAGATCGAAACCCATGGGGATGGCTTTACTTAACGCACTACGTGCCTGAAGATATCGGAATGTTTCCCCCTCATGCAGTTGGTATTTTACTTGCAACTCACCGAATGGAACCACCGCACCTTTGGCCCAAATGTTCCCTACTGCAGAAAGACTTATCAGGTCCCATTTATCAAATCAAGGTTGACCCGAAAGCATACCCAAGTGGCAGGATTCCAGCAGCGGAGTTACCAGCGTGATTTTACCCTTCAAAGCCCAGCCCAGCGCAGCAGTTGCTGTGTGCCAGATCGAGGCTGTGGTGGAGGTCGGGGTAAAGATGGGTAAATGCTTAGATCCCCCATATAACACCTGCAAGTAATTGCCCGCCTCCATATTGAACCTATCCATTCTGTTCTCTGGGTCTGTAATGGGACGGTGTGCCCAGTGATTAAGGACCACTAATTGTGAGGCCCAGTAATATATTTTAATTGCAGGGAGAGCAATATCCCTGTCGTACCAGCTGCGGGTGAGTTTGGTCAGGGCAATTCGGGGCGTGCCGCTGTCCCTTAGTAGTGAGCGGACTTCGGAATCAATTGTTTGGAAATACTGAGTCAGGACGGGGTAGCGCGTATTCTGTAGGGCATAGAGGAAACAGGAAAGTGCCATCATTTTGAAGAGGGCAGCTCTACCCAGTAGAGTAAGGGGCAGTGTCTTCCAGTGCTGCATGTCAGCCCGAAGGCGATGCAGAGGAGGGAGAAGGTTCTTTTGGTGGAATACATCTGCATCTCTTGTGACATAGATGCCCAGGTAGCGAAAACCGTCTGGGACTATGCCAGTGTTGCAGCCTGGGGGAAGCCGTGGGGGCTCCCCACTGAGACATAAATCAATGACTTGTCCCAATTGATGGTGTAGCCCGAGTATTTGCGGAAGAGAGTGAGAATATGCAGCACCACGTGAAGTGAAGATCGGGGTTTGGCCAAATATAAGACAATGTCATTGGCGTAGAGGGAGATCCTGTCCGACCAATCCGGGGCCCAATTCAGTCCACGGATAGAGGGGTCACCTCTGATCCACAATGCCAGGGGTTCTAGGGCCAGAGCGAATAACAACGGTGACAGGGGACAACTCTGCCTCGTACCCTTCCCCAACTCAAAAGTTGCCAATCTGCCACCATTTACCGAGACGCGAGCCAGGGGTTTAGCATATAAGAGACGCACCCAGGACATAAAACGTGGGCCAAAGCCATACCGTTCCAGAGAAGCAAACAGAAAACTCCACTCCATCATGTCGAATGCCATTTTAGCATCTAAGGACACCGCGTCTTCTTGTATGGTGGGGGCTCTGTCCAGCACTCCGAAGAGGCAGCGGAGATTGAGCGCCGTATTTTTAGTCGGCATAAAGCCCGATTTGTCCGGGTGTATTAATTTATGAAGATGGGATGAGAGGCGTAGGGCCAGAAGTTTGGCCAGGATCTTGACCTCTGGGTCGAGGAAGGAAATTGATACGAACCACATTGGTCCGGGGGTTTTCCGTTTTTGTGTATGACCGCAATGTTAGCTAATCTCTGTGTTTCGGGCAAAATTCCAGGCTCTAGACTCTCATCATACATTCGCACGAGATACGGAGCCAGCACCAAAGAGACTGCTTCATAGAGCTTGATTGGAAGGCCACTAGGACCCATGGCCTTCCTGGATCGCAATGCACCAATCGCCTTAGACACCTCCTCAGAAGTCAAGGCGGTGTCAAGGTCTGTGACATCTTGAGGGTCTAACCTCGGCAGGTTGAGGGTGGAGAGCAGTTCGGCTGCTTCCTCCTGCGTGGAGGTGGACATAGGGACATAGAGTTGCTCAAAATGGTTAGCAAAACTATCAGCGATCCCATCCCGGTCGCATCATCTCACACGATTAGGAGCCACATTTTCAGCCACCCACCTGTTGGCAAACTCTCGCTTATCTAGCCATGCCAACAGTTTACTTGCCTTATCTCCAATTTCATATACATGACATTGAGTGGTTCGGTAATGCGCTTGGGCCGCATCTCTAGCTATATCACTATATTCCTTTTGTTTCACTGCAAGTTTGTGGAAAGTGTCAGGTGAGACGGATGCGATTAGTTCGCATTCAAGATTGGCCACCTCTAATTTTTTATCCTCCAGTTGCTTACGTTTCTCCTTCCGGTGACCCGCCACTGCCACCACCCCACACCCTCGAATAACTGTCTTATATGCCTCCCATAGCATCACATCCGATTCGACGGAGCCCTCATTTTCTGCGAAATAATCTGTTGTGGCCTGTACCAGTTTATCCCGTATCTCCGGGACCCGAAGATACCATGGGCCATCCCACGACGAGAGCAAGAAGGCACACCACCGTAGTGAGCCAATATAGGAAAGTGGTCAGATATACCCCTGGGCAAAAAGGTGATGTTACTTAACATAGAAAGCTGTGCAGCTTGGCAGAAGAGATAATCTATACGAGACATACTACCATGAACTCCCGAAAGGAAGGTGTATTGCTTGTCTGAGGGGTGGTGTGTGTGCCACGCATATACCAGTGCCGTAGCTGTCAGAAAGTAAGACACAAGTTTCCCTTGTGGTTCTCTTTGTCGGGGTGGTAAGCGATCCAAATCCCCATCCAGGGCGGCATTACAGTCTCCTCCCTGTAAAATGTCTCCTTCGGGTAGATTCAACATGTGAGGTCCCAAATCAGTCAGGGTGGAGGAGTGTAGCTTGGGGGGTATGTATAGTTAGGTCAGGTTGAGGGAGCGACCCTCCCACCATCCGGACACTGTGACAAAACGGCCAGAGGGGTCACGTGCAATTTCTTTTATCTGAAAAGGAAGGGAGGCACGTGCAAGAATGCCCACCCCTCTCGACCCCCGTGTGTAACCCGCATGGGCAAGCAGTTTATAATGCCGTCAATTTAGTGCACAGTATGTGGTGCCAGGAATATGCGTTTCTTAAAGCAAAAAAAGGATGGGTGTGGCGTTTCAGATATTGTAAGACTATCCCCCATTTTATCTGGTTACCCAATCCGTTCACATTCCAAGAGATTATTTTGAGTCGACCCAGGGATGCAGAGGCGATAGGAGTGCCACTCATTTGCGTCAAAGAACAAGAGCCCCACTTCCCACAGGGCCAAGGAAGCAACAGTGCGCAATGGGACACATCACTACACCGGAAAAGGAGAATAGACGGGTCACGCAGGACCCCCGGTGAAATTCAGCAGAACCCCCCAGGGTAGATCGTAGTATGTGCTGGTAACCCCCTAAAGTTGTATGTGACCTTGACCGACAGTCTGCTCATAAAACATAACAAAAATTGAAAAAACTCTTAGTAGAATGCCCTGGAACCCCCCACACCCTGCCTCCCTGCAATGTGGACTCAGAACTGCCCACCACCACAATTTGCATAGCGCTTGTATACCCATAACTAGAACCATATAAAGGGGAACGCTACACAACCAAACTACCCCAAGCTTCGACCCTCCTCCCCCCATAAGAACAATTACATTTGCCCAAAATGAAACCTAAAGGGTCTTGTATATGTCCCACCCCCCCCCAAAATCAGGGAGCAATTAAACACTAACAATAATCCTAAAGCGCTCATTAAGGGAAACAACACATATGTTACACAATAGTCGGATGCAGAGTGCACCCCCCCTCCAAAACCAAGGATCGTTGCATGGGCCATCTTAGTCAGCGCCATAGCTGAGCACTAAATACGGGGTGGGACCCCAGTTCGTGCAAAGTCTGCCAATACCTGTGTCTTAGGAACTCAGTCAATCTTTCCCCGAGGTTGGTCGGATCCATGAGGTTGATCTTGGGATGAGCCATCACAGTCTGCGGATGAATGCCACCTCTCCAGCCAGTCCCAGGCTTCCTCCGGGGACTGGAAGAACAGTGACCTACCATCTGATTGCACATGCAGTTTTGCTGGAAAGAGCATGGCTTATTTTCAATTGTGGCCCCTGAGAGCTCGCTTTAATTCCAGGAAGGAGCGGCATTTCTGCTGAACTTTGTAGGTGAAGTCTGGGAAAAAGGTAATGCTCGAGTTCTCGAATTTGAGAGGAGGACCAACTCTCGCAGCTTGAAGGATGATGTCCCTGTCGTGAAAATTGAAGATCCGCGCCAGGATGGGATGCGGTGGCGGAGCACCCGGCTTCGGAGGGCCTCCAGACACCCTGTGGGCACGTTCGACGGAGAAATATTTGGAGAGGGATCGGGGTTGTAGATGATTTTGGATCAAGTCTTCAACAAACAGGTCAGCGGCCTGCCCCTCCGTACGCTTGGGAACCCACAGGATACGCACGTTGTTTCTCCTTGCATGCCCTTTGTAATCTTCCAGTCGAGCCTCTAGGTCAGACGTCTGGGCCTGCAGTTGCTTGACAGTCGTTTCCAGCCGCGTTGTGGTGTGCATGAGTGGGGCAATATAGCCTTCATTCGCCTTGACCCGCTCCCCCATAGTCCTCAAATCAGCGCGGATAAGGTTGACATCAATAGAGACAGTGTCAATCTCGACTTCCTATGCCATACGGACTTCCTGGACTGCCTCCATGATGTCTAGCATTGTCGGGCCCCCATCTTCAGGGCGCTGCCTCGCCTCCGCACCATCCCTTCTGTTTCCTCGGGCTTGGAATGGGCAAATTTCGATAGTCTTTGTATAGCGGATTGCTTGGGGCCTCTCGCTGTGGCCACTGTGTCCCGTTCCACACCTTGGACTGGGAACCGTCGGATCAGGGGAGTGTTGAGTACCAGGTATGCCGGGAAATAGACTAGTGAGGACAGTTCAGTTGCGCCAGTGATCCTTCGTTAGGGAGCCGTTCGTAGCACAAAATGGTGGCGGTTGTTTCCCAGGCGGGTGCAGGACAGACACTGGAGGTCCCAGACCTCCCAAGAGGGTAATGGGCCTAAAGCATTGGCGCGCGAGGAGAGCCACCAGGAATTAGGAAGGCGACCGCCTCCGTTGCCGCACAGAACACCCGGCCCCCGACAGATCCAAACAGCAAAAAGGAGGGGGGGAATTGAGGAAAACGTCTCTGATAGTCCCTTATCACCAATGGGCCCCAATTCCGTTTAAAGGCACAGCGGGTGTACACAGCGACGGGGGCCTCCGTCTGTAATTCACGAGGGAGCCGCTGGAGAAGTGCCGCTGACCTCCGTGTGGCATATCAGCCCCATACATGATGTCCTGAGCGCCATGGGTCTTCCTCACTCACTGGTGTTTTGTTGATCCCCGCGTAAGTCCCCGAGCCTAAGAGAAGCAAAGCAAAGCGGCAGCCACCGGCAGTGGGGTTGTCTCTCGCCGGGCGTTCCCCAGGTTCGCTCGTCTCCATCGAGCCAGCTGGCAGCAGAGGAAGCCGTGAGATGTCTTGGTCTGGTCTTCGCTCTCCTCCCAGCAGGCGACGCTAACAGCTAATTGTATCGGCAAATGGGGTCCGATTTACATCAGCGACGGATCGGATGGATCCCTGCCTCAGGGCACGTCAGTGGCGTCCAGAATTGTGGGCAGATGGATAATTGTAACGGATGCAGGGGGAGATTTAGTCAGTGGCCGACCGGAGCTTTATTCCTGTGCGGCTACCTTGGGTGTTGGCTAGCCACGCCCCCTACCTTTATATTTTGTGATGTTGTGCAGTGTGTTGTCTGTTGTTTCCCGAGATATTTTTTTGTGTGTGTGCTGTGGCTTGAATTGCAGTCATGGGATGGTGCAGTCCACACGTTTCTTGCTTATTTGGGTTTGTTGCTGTTGTTAAGGGCAGAGTTGACATTTGTTGTTCCATCCTACCTACGGGGTAAGGGTGACTGGCACGGTAGATGCCTAATTGGTAAGTGTGTGTGGCAGAGTGAAACCACAGTACATGGGATTGTAGTGTTTTTCCACCCCGCCTATGGGGTTAGGGTGAAGGGCAGAGAGTAAGCCAGTTTTTTTTTTAAGTGTGAGTGTTTTTACTTGTGATTGTAGTTTCCACCCTTACTACGGGTTTGGGTGAAGGTCAGAGAGGAAGCCTTATTTTTAGAGCTGTTAAGTTGTTACACGATTGGTGTGAAGTGGTGTGCCGCACTTACCGCCCTTACTACGGGTTTGGGTGAAAGGCAGTGTAGATGATGTATGTTTGATGTGGAGCGGTTTTCCACACTTACTAAGTCCTGGATGGTTCCCTACTGCGCCCTGTGGTCGGTGCCCTACGTACCACTTTTATGTTAGCCTGGCCAGCTGGCATATTTGTAGTATCAGGGTTTGGATTGTGATGTTGTGGTGTGGTAGAGTGTGTGTTTTGTTTTGTTTGTTTGAAAGGGACATGATGAGGGTGAGTATATTCTGGAGGGTGGGTGTATTCTTCTTATTCTTCTTATTTTGTAAGTATTATTTAATGACATGTTCTGTTAATTGCAGTAAAAGTTTTCCATCTCTTTGTATCCACTTTTGCAATTAGTGTGTTACCCAATTAGTGTGAGCGACCCTTGACCTTCCTGGTAGGTCGCTCCCCCGCTGCAGCGCCACTTGCACCCCCGCTGAGGACTACTGACCGCCGCTGAAGTTGAGGCTCTCCACCACCCGCAGGCTTCCACCTGCGCCTCATCCCTGGTGGCCAGTGGTGGCCTTAGGTTCGTATCCGCTCTGCTGTGCCATATCTCTGTCTGCCCGCTCCTCTTCTTTGCCCCCCTGCCCCCGCTCACCGTTTTGCTCTGTGCCCCCTTTTCTTGATTCTGTGCCCCGTTTTTCTGACTGCTGTTGCCCCCTTTTTTGATTCTGTGCCCTGTTCTTCTGACTGCTGTTGCCCCCTTTTTTGATTCTGTGCCCCGTTTTTCTGACTGCTGTTGCCCCCTTTTTTGATTCTGTGCCCCGTTTTTCTGACTGCTGTTGCCCCCTTTTTTGATTCTGTGCCCCGTTTTTCTGACTGCTGGGCCCCCCTCTTGATTCTGTGCCCCTTTTGCTGACTTTTGTGCCCTCTTGATCCTTGCCCCTTGCCTGTCTCCTTCCCGCGGCCGCTCCGCTCCACTTCCCTGCCCCCGTCCCCGCCGCTGCTTCCCCTGTGGACCCGCCCCCTCCGCGCCCATTCGCTGCCCCACCTCCCCAAATATGGCGGCCGTGCGCGTAAGGTAAGCCCATCTGCGCGCGTCCGCGCCTGGACCGCGCTCAGCGCCAGAACCCCTGCCCCCCGCACCAGACACGAAGACCGCCTCCGCTACGACGCCAACACCCTCGTCGCTCTCAACCCAGGAAGGAGCCACACCTGCTGCAAGGCTGCCCCGAAGCGCACCCACGGTCCCTTCACCTGCCTAAACTGCAGCTTCTCCTGCCTCGAAGGCGCCGAGACACCCGCCACGACGGAACCCAACCAGCTTAGATGCATCCTGATCAACACCCGCTCCGCACGCAAACACGCCGTCGAGCTCTCGGACCTACTCAACACCGCATCCCCGGACGTCGCCTTCCTGACCGAGACCTGGATGAACGAAGCCTCCTCGCCAGACATCGCCATAGCGATCCCCGACGGGTACAAGATCACCCACAGAGACCGCACCAACGGGGCCAGAGGAGGAATCGCCATCGTTCACAAAAACATCATCAGGGTCTTAACCTCTTCGACGCCGATGACGGAACGGTTCCGTCATGCACGTCGGTTGGGCTGTGCTTATGACGGAACCGTTCCGTCATGGCCCCGCCCACGCTCAGAACTTTCAGCACCGCGCGGGAATCTGCGCAGCGCTGAAGAGGTTAACAAACACCAACGACACCCTCAGCACCGCCGAACACATGCACTTCCAGATCCACACGGACCCCAAGACCACCCTCAATTCTGCACGCGCTGACCTCCACCGACTACATCCTACTCGGAGACCTGAACTATCATCTGGAGAACAACAACAACAACTCCTCCACCCTGATCGCCAACCTCGCCAACCTCGGACTAAAACAGCTCGTCACGACACCGACCCCCATCGCCGGTCACACACTTGATGCCATCTTCTCCTCAAGCCCCCACGTCACCTTCAGCCATGCCTCCGAACTGACCTGGACAGACCACCACTGCATCCACTTCTCCTTCCGAAAACCCCTCACGCACCACTGCACCCTTTAGATCCGCCGCCGCTGCAGGGGAAAAGTCACTAAAGAACAACTACAGACAAACCTCGCACTCAACCCTCTGACCAACCCCACCAACCCTGATGATGGTGCACTCACCCTCGAACGCTGGAGGAACGACTGCGCCAACACTGTAGCCCGCTGAAAAAACCCACCAACAGAGACACCTGCAAAAGAGCCAGCTGGTTCACCCCAGAACTCCTCGCCTCAAAGCGCACCTGCCGGAAATTGGAGAAAATATGGCACAGCGACAAGACGCCGGACAGCCTCGCTGCCCATAAAGACGTCATCCGCAACCACCACCACCTCATCAGGACTGCCAAAAGGACCTCCTTCACAGACCGCCTTGACAACAATGCACACAACAGCAAGGATCTCTTCAACATTGTGATGGAACTCTCCAACCCCAGCTCCAGCGCCAATGACATCCCGCCATCGCAAGCCCTGTGCGACTCCCTCGCCACCTTCTTTCACTGAAAAATCACCGACATCCATGACAGTTTCAAACCCCGGACAAACCCTGCGGGCCTCGATGCACTGGACCCACCGCACCCGACTCCCTGACAACCTGGGCCAACATGAGCATCGAGGACACAATCAAGACCATGGGCACAATACACTCTGGATCCCCGTCCGACCCTCTCCCACACCATATCTTCAACAAAGTCGGCAATTCCATCGCACCCCACCTGCTCAACATCATCAACCTCTCCTTCGAGACTGCTACCTTTCCTGAGAACTAGAAGCACACAGAGATCAACGCCCTACTGAAGAAACCCAAGGCGGATCCGAGAGACCTCAAGAACTTCCGGCCCATCTCCCTGCTTCCGTTCCCAGCAAAGGTCATCGAGAAGATAGTTAACATCCAGCTCACCCGTCACCTCGAAGACAACAACATCCTGGACCCCTCCCAATCAGGATTCCGCGGCAACCATAGCACCGAGAGCGCCCTCATTGCCGCCACAGACGACATCAGGAGCCTTCTAGACAACGGCGAGACGGCGGCCCTCATCCTCCTGGATCTCTCCATCGCCTTCGACACCGTCTGCCACCGCACACTACGCACGTGCCTCCAAAACGCAGGGATCCGGGAGAAGGCCTTGTACTGGACCACCTCCTTCCTCTCCGGCAGAACTCAGAGAGTCCGCCTCCCCCCGTTCCAGTCTGAGGCCTCCAAGATCATCTGCGGCGTCCCACAGGGATCCTCCCTCAGCCCTACGCTGTTCAACATCTACATGGCACCACTAGCACGCATCGCCCGACAGCACAACCTCAACATAATCTCCTATGCCGACGACACGCAGCTGATACTCTCCCTCACCAAGGACCCTCTCACCGCCAAATCCAACCTCCACCAGGGAATGAAGGCCGTCGCCGACTGGATGAAGGAAAGCCGACTTAAGCTGAACTCAGACAAGACGGAGATCCTCATCCTCGGGTCCAACCCCTCAGCATGGGACGACTCCTGGTGGCCTGCATCACTGGGGGCCCCTACCGACCACGCACGCAACCTGGGAGTCATCCTCGACTCAAAACTCACCATGACCAAATAAGTCAACGCAGTCTCCTCCACCTGCTTCAACACCCTCTGCATGCTCTGCAAGATCTACAGATGGATCCAGACAAACACAAGGAAAACAGTCACCCAGGCCCTAGTCAGCAGGAGACTCGACTACGGAACGCCCTCTACGCCGGAGCCTCGTCCAAGCTCATCAAAAGACTACTAAGAATCCAGAACACCTCGGCACGCCTGATCCTCGATGTCCCACGCCGCGACCACATCACCCCCCACCTAAGGAACCTGCACTGGCTCCCCGTCGACAGAAGAATCTCGTTCAAGCTCCTGATCCACGCACACAAGGCACTCCACAAAACCGGCCCAGCCTATCTCAACAGTCGACTCTCCTTCTACGTACTCAACAGGAAACTCCGCTCCGCTGACCACGCCCTGGCCACGGTCCCGCGCATCCGTAGAACCACTTCCGGAGGCAGGTCCTTCTCCCACCGCGCCGCCAAGACCCCCCTCTACCTACGACAAACCGAAGACCTGCTGACCTTCAGGAGACAACTCAAGACCTGGCTTTTCGATCAGTAGCAGCAGCACCCCACCCAGCGCCTTGAAACCCTTAAGGGTAAGTAGTGTGCTTTACAAATTAACTGATTGATTGATTGATTGATTGATTACTACATGTGTTTCGTAAAATATCTTCCATCTTGTAATTTTATGCATTCTTATTAATTCTCACCGTTGTCTTGTGAACATGCATTCAAGAGTTCCTTTGTTATTTTGTATAAACAAAGAAGATGTGTTATATCTGTTGCTCAGCCAGTGTGACTGTGATGGTGGAATGTTGGTGTGTGAGGTGGCTGTGGAATGTTGGTGAGTGAGAGAGTCAGTTGGAGGATGGGCAGAGCAGCAGGAAGGCTGCTCCTGGTGGGGCTCTACATGATAACATCTATCTTGAATAAATCAACCTACATAATCTACATGGACCAGGTGTCATTCATTTACAACAATTGCCTCTTCGCCCCTCTTTCATGTCACAGGGCTTACGAAAGAGGCTCATCTTCCCATAGCCAGGCACTTGGAACGAAAATAAGTATACAAATATTTTACAAATTCAAATTTAATTTTGATAAAAGCTGACTTAAGCCCAAGTCACCTGCATTATTACTTCCTGTAACATCTAGTCTCTGGCACCTACATCCACTGGGTGGGTGGGAGTATTGGAAGACTGTGGAAGAGCTGGACTTGGAGTAAACATAAATTACAATCCTTTCATCTCTCATGAAGAGAGAGAACAAAGAAAATCACCAAAGAAGTGGCAAAAGGGACAGCAACATAGAATCCGTCGCAGCATTGACCAAAAGAAGCAAAAGCAACCTGGAGCCGGAAATGAATAACAAAGGTGTTGGGAGATGCCCATGTGTCTGTCATGCAGATTTCCAGAGGGATACTCCCTTGCTTTGGGATCACTAGGCCGCAGTCTGTCTGTCACTCCAGTAGTGGCTGAAGGACCACCACTGTCTGCTGGGATGTTGCCCTGCCTGCCCTCTATGCCAATCCTAACAATAGACACTAGCATCTCGGGGTGGGGCCTGGCTCTCAGTTCCTTGTTCGCTAAAGGCCTTTAGTCCGGTCTAGAGGTGGGGGAATCCAGTTTGTTGCTCCTTAAATCAGGAGTCGGACACTTCCGGCCGAGCGGTAATATCAAGTGAGGGAACGAAGTCTCATCTCCTGGTCCGTTATCTGCTGTCATGGGCAGGGCTTATCTGCTCTCCACAAGAGAATCTTACATACCGCGTCTTTCTATACTGTATTAAATTGTTTTAGTGTGCACTGCACTCTGTTTTTGTCTCTATTTGATTGCAGGACCTCTGTTCGCTGTTCGCTTCCTTCTTCTTCGCGAGAGAGATTTGTGGCTCGGGAGCTCTTTTATAGTGTCCTTGAGCACTAGCAGAGTATTGTCATTGCATGCACTTACTGAAGAAGTCAGCACCCTATGCAATGTTGGATGTCATTATCTGATATTACTAAAATACTCCAGCTGCATGCACCCAGAAGGCAGCGCCTTATGCAACGGTGGATGCCATTATTCGACATTAATAAAATACTCCAGATGCATGAACCCAGGAGGCAGCGCCTTATGCAACGGCAGATGCCATTATTCGACATTAATAAAATACTCCAGATGCATGAACCCAGGAGGCAGCGCCTTATGCAACGGCAGATGCCATTATTCGACATTAATAAAATACTCCAGATGCATGAACCCAGAAGGCAGCGCCTCTTGCAATGTTGGATGTCATTATCTGATATTACTAAAATACTCCAGATGCATGAACCCAGGAGGCAGCGCCTTATGCAACGGCAGATGCCATTATTCGACATTAATAAAATACTCCAGATGCATGAACCCAGAAGGCAGCGCCTCTTGCAATGGTGGATGCCATTATCCAACATTGCTAAAATACTACAGCAGTATGCCCTCCGAAAACAGCGCCTTATGCAACAGTGGATGCCATTATTCGACATTATTAAAATACTCCAGATGCATGAACCCAGAAGGCAGCAAGCATCCTATGCACCGGTGGATGCCACTATCTGACATTACTAAAATACTCCAGCTGCATGCCCCCGTGTGCAGAGGCCGCAGCTCCAGTGTCGCATCACCCCACCTTCCTTTGGGCCCAGCGCCATGATCAGGTAAGTCCTAGAGAATGCAGGCACCTGACTCACAACGCTACTGAGACAATGAACAGCTTCAACCAACGGCCCTTTCCGAGAAGACTCGAATGAGGATAACTGCAAGTTTGGCCCGTTTGACCCCCGCATTGACTGGGGCGTGCAGGAGACTTCTGCCTGAAATATAAAATCTCAGCTCATTGCTTTCGGTCCGATCGGTGCGGCACTCGGAGGGTGAAAGGCCGTCGCGGGGGCACATGGTGGTTTTGTTTCAGTTCTGCCCAGCGCCTGAATCCCAAATTTGGACTTATTCAGACAGTGACAATGCCCTTTATTCATTTAATGAAGAACGCGGTGGGTATCAGTGCAGGCACATGTACCAACGCAAACAACAAACAATAAAAACCACAATTAAAAAATATCAACACACAGAATGAAGCCGTACACAGAATCGTGCCCGCTGAATGGATACGTAGCCAACGTTATAATAAAGGCCACACAGAAAAGAAGAAAAACATGACAAGCTAACCTAGAAATATTATAGGAAACAAATATGAAGTAAGCAGCTTAGCATTTCCCTGCACAGGGTATGGTATGAAAAAAGACTTCTAAACCAAGGCATAAACAAGAGAAATCGCCGTCATCTCATATAATAGAGCCCGTGTTATTATTTCAGAGGGTCGGGGACATTGCAAAGCCGTTCCGTGTGCAGCCTCCTGAATTTTAATGACCCCACATGCCCAGAGTGGGAATGCTTTGCGCTATTAGTTGGTTTCCTGTCTGCTCTTTATCTGTGATGGCTTGCAGTGAAAAGGGAGATAATTGAGATGGACTAGCTCAGCTATCTATTTATTTTTCAGATCTGCCTGCATAGTTTATGCGTACCTCTGTCACAAAGGAATATGTTTTGGGGCTGTAGGCATTTTAATCTTTTTGTTTTTGTAGCTGTTTGTGGAATCTCATTTGCTCGAATCTACACGATGCACTTAAACCCACTTGTCTTCGCGAGGAGTTGCTGTGTGCTCCTATCTGTAATAATGAATCTGCTTTTGTGGTAGCTCATAAAACCAGCAGGTGCTACAGTAAATTTGCTTCTGCACAGCAGAAGCCCAGCCTTTTATCTGTGTTCCTTTATTTCTGGATCTTGACCCAATTTGTCCATACTCTATTCTTTTAGACTGACCTTTCCATGTGTATTGAGTTTTTTTAAACACATTTGGCCGCCTCTCCATGTTTATATGCAAATGTTTTATTGTTCGTTAACTTCATCGGCAAAGGGCACACCGTTCAAGCTGTAAGAGGGCCCTAGACCTGCTAAAAGCTTGCCTTACAAGACCTCAGTGTACCATGTTTACTGCCTCACAAACATTGATTTTCAATGCTTCATATAACATTTTTTTTCTCCAGAGTTTTATATAGCGCTAACTTGACCCGAAGGTATCGGGTATCAGAGCACTTTACATGAGCACCCGTGGCGTTACACAAGGACACATTCATTTTCGTTAGGCACGGGGAGATTAAGGGCCCGATGTAGGTGGCCAAATACCGGTCGGTAACGGTGAAAATCGGTAAATTTCACCGTTACCGACCGGTATATAGGCATGCGCGATGTAGGGAAGGAATCGGTAATAAGGAATCGGTAAATACCGACTCCTTATTACCCAGTCCGAATTTACCGAATCGGAATTACCGATTCCTAATTTACCGAATCGGTAAATAAGAAACGGTAAAAACGATAAAAGAGATGTAGGAAAATTCGGTAATACCGATATTTAGGAGTCGGTAATTAACACTGAATGAAAGCAGGTGGTAATCAGGTGAACTGTATATAAGCAATCCCAAAATGCAACAGTATGCTCACTATGGCGGCCTTCTATGTAATTGCAAGGCGGCTACGGCTACAGGCAGCATGAGTGAGGATCTGGAGACGGGAGGAGCGCGTTTACAGACAGCGCATCACACTCTACCAACTGACTGAGGCTGAGATCCATGAAAGGTACAGGCTACACCCCCAAACCATCATGGACCTGGTAAGGGACTTGCACCCACTCCTGGACCATCCAACAACAAGGGCGCACGCCATACCACCACATGTGCAGGTGCTCTGTAGCCTACACCTACTTGCATCTGGCAGTTACCAGGGGGTGATAGCTGCGGTAGGTGGGGTGTCACAGAGTTGCCTGTCTTGTTTCTTCCAGAAGTTCCTGGATGCCATGATGCAGAGAATACATCACTACATAAGCTTCCCAAACACACAGGCGGAACTTCTGAAAACCAAGACAGACTTTTACCAAATGGCACAGTTCCCGCATGTCATAGGGTGCATTGATGGGACACACATTCCAATCTGCCCACCTGCAGCCACTGAGTATATCTACAGAAACCGAAAATCCACCCACTCCATAAATGTGCAGGTAATCTGCGATGCAGCCAACATAATCACCGACATTGTTGCCAAATTTCCAGGGAGCACCCACGACTCCTACATGTTCCAGAACAGTGGGATCTACACACGCCTGGCTGCAGGAGAATTTGGAGAAGGATACCTGCTAGGTAAATCATTGTACACACCCTGATGGATACAGCAGATTAATGTGTCGGTGTTTGTTATTAATGGCACTCTCTTTCTCACCTAGGTGATAGCGCTTATGCTGTGCGGTCTTTTATCCTCACTCCCCACCTAAACCCATCAACCCCGAGTGAGAGACGATACAATGTGGCACACAAGACACTATGCAACGTAGTGGAGCGCACGTTAGGACTATTGAAAAGCAGGTTCCGCTGCCTCCACAAAAGCGGAGGCGCCCGTCAGTACACACCCATCATCTGCTGCAAAATCATTGCAACTTGTGCTATGCTGCACAACCTTGCCACTAAGAAAGGCACAGAAGTTGAATTAACGGACTCAGAGGACGATGATGAAATTGCTGAGCCAGAGCCCAACGCCGCAGGAGTGGCGCCAGCACCAGATGGGAGACAAAGACGGGCAGAGATCACACGCAACTACTTCTGAGTAAGTAAGGAGACACAGCCAGTTGTTGCATTTGAATGACTTAGTTTTATTTCTGGGCACTACGCCACTACACAAAGGGCTCAACTTGCCAGTCCGATTTGTGACAACGCTAAGAGCTTGTCATGGGTTAAGTCACCCGATAGAGTACACAAAGTGTGGGCTGCATCAACGCCTGCGGCCACGCACAACACTGCTGGGTTCACTCAGCAGACTGTCTTCACTGGCAATGCTCCCAGTGCCAACCCCATGTCGCCTGCGGCTCCTCCTGGTCTCAGTTGCAGGGGGCGTTATGCTGCTGCGACTGGTAGTCTCCTCGGTGTCCCCCACATCATAAGCACCAGTATTGGCAGCCTGAGTTGTTAGTAGCACTTCTAGTGGAGTTGGGACCTTAACAAGCCCCCTAGAGACATCATGGCTGCACTGTTGCATCCCTTCTTGCATGGCCACGGAGCGCCTGCAGAGTAGAGATGTGGCAGTTGCGAGGCGGTTCACCGCCTTTGTATGGTTTTCCTTCTTCTGCCTCTCCCTGTGCCGTGCCACCCTGTCCCCCTCAAGTCTGCTGCACAGCAGCATCACAGCCTGGGACATGTCCCTCATGCCCTCAGCCATCCCTTTCATGCCCTCTGCCATCTCCTTCATGACCCCAGACAGCGTGGAGTTCTTAGTGCTTATGCCCTTCTCGATGTCATGCATGCTACAATTAAGATGTCTCATTTGCCTCTGTACAGACTGTATTGCCTTTCCTTGCAGGCGCTGAACCTTGACCATGTTTTCCTCCAGACCTGCAAATACACCATTGTCCTCACCCTGCAAAGGTGGACTTTGTTCCCTGGGCCTGCGGTGTCTGGCACCTGTGTGCGATCTCCCTGAGGTGGACTGCGACCCTGCATTACTGCCATCCACTGGCACAGTCGAGATTCTGCCACCCCTGGTGTCTTCCAAGGACGAGTCCATCTCTTGTAGAGTGGCAACAGCATGCCTCCTGGGTCTTGCCACTGGCAATAGTGTTGCTGCTGGTGATGCTAGCAGTGTCGGTGATGCTAGCAGTGTTGGTGATGCTGGCGGTGGTGGTGAGGCTGGCGGTGGTGGTGATGCTGGCGGTGGTGGTGTGATGTGCCCTGTACTTGCACTGGCCTCCTCTGCTCTCTCCTTCCAGGGTGCCCTTCCTCCCTTGTCTCGTGCAGCCCTGCACGATGTCTCGCCTGTGGACAGAAATCGTACATTAGCTCACTAGTCTGGCAGCCCTACGTAGCAATAATAAATTGTCATTCCTGAAACACTATCTTTCTGTCCTCTGCTTGCTTATCACTGATGTGTGTCACATGCCTTGGTGTTCAGTGGGATGACTGTCATGATACGTGTTCCACTGCCTACATCTCCCAGAATGCATTGCTGGTGATTAGTAAGACCTGTACTGGAGTGGGATTCACACAGCCTCATTGGGGAATGGGGATGGGAATGGGGAGGCGCAGATTGGTGTGCATGCTTCTTACCTTGTTTGTTGGCAGCACTGGCTGAGCTGTCTGCATCCCCGATTCCGTATACGCTGTCCGGCTCTATGGTGGACTCCACCAGCTGTTCAAGAGCAGTCAGTGCAGGCGCCATACTCCTTCCTCCTTCTGTCTGGCTGGCTTGTTTTTTTATCTCTGCCATCTTCTTTTCGGTGATGCCTCTGATGTCATATCACCTCTTTTTCAGCACATCTATTTCCCGGGTGGTCACTCCTATGGCATTCACTTGTGCCTGTATCCCCAGCCAGATCTTCAGTTTTGCTGATTCAGCCACTTGCAGGGACTGTTTGCCAAACAGCTTCGAATGTTGTTTGGCCACCTCCTCAATTAGGACCTGGAGCTCCCTTTTTTGAACTTTAACTTTCGCTTCCTCTCAGCACCTTCTTTGTCTGTCTCCTTGTCAGACATTGTGCAGGTTTCACTGATAAAGTTCTCCTAGTGGCTCCTCTGTCCTCCTCTGCACTCCCAGCCTCTCCAGAAGGTTCAGATTCAGTGCACCTGCATGGGTGTGGCCACTTCCTGATTGGGAGGTGGGGTGGATGCACATGATTTGCTGATTCCTCAATTGCTGGTGTTTTGAATTACCAAATCGGTATTTACCGATTCGGTAATATAGATTCGGTAATACCGATCAGTATTAAGGATTTGGTATTGTTTTTCCGATTTTTACCGAATCAGTAAAAAATACAGTTTTTCACCTACATTGGAAATACCGAATTCTAAATACCGAATCGGTAAAATTCGGTATTAAGAATTCGGTATTTCGGTATGGCCCTAAGTGACTTGCCCAGAATCACAGGATGTTGAGCATCTTTGTCGAGACTCGAACCCAGTTCCCTAGATTTGATGTTGACCGCCTAGCCGTTAGGCTACATCCTAGAGGTACTTTCTTCATCTGTACCACGTCATTGCTTAGGAAGTAAAATATCACATGAATTTTATTTATCAGCAAAGTCCTTCAGATGGTAATCAGCAGACGTCATTTTGCGCATATCTCAATTTTTAATTGACCTAATACGGCAAATTCGTGTTTGATAGTAATTAGAGATAGAGCTGCACCTCAGTTTCACTTAACTCTCATTTCTGTTATCTTTCTATAGTGTAATGAACACTTCACTTAAGACGTACCCATTAGCAGGGCACAAGTCCTAAAAAAAGAAGTGGGGGGACTGACCAAGTTAGGCAGTATGTAAGTGATATCATGAAGCGTGCCATCAAAGTGCATGACGTCATGACGCGTGACAATCCATGTGGCATCACAGGAAGTGACCTCACTGGAAGTGACATCACAATGAGTGACATCAAATACTGAGATCTCACACATATGTTTATCAGGTGCATCATGAGTACATTTAAGTGAGATTTGGAGTCGAGGTTGTGCCAAAAAAGTGGCGCAATCCTGACGCAAAATTCGGGCCTCAACTAATAATTTTTTTTAAAACCCTGCCATAAAGAAATTGACAACAAGGAAAAGCATGGTAGTAGAAGTTCTGCTTAATTGGTTGCAAAGTCTGCATTTTAAAATATGTTATGGGGTTAAGGCATTTACTGCAGAGGTGCCCAGTAAATCTCAGGGAATAATAATAATGATGAGATAACTTTGGAGTTTAACACATTTCTTGGAGAGATCTGTGTTTTGTGTAGTCCCAAATTTGAATCAAAGTTGGATAGAAGATTAAGTTGTCTCCTGCAAAACATAATCACCCACTGTCCTGGGGGCGAGGGGCGTTTTGGGGATTGTTGAACCTCTATTTTGTTGCTACCTCCTTTGGGCTTGTTACTCATGATATCGCAACACACATGGTGTGCATCTTATTCAATGTTGTGAGCATAAATGTACCACTTAATTATGCAACAGTGCTCTGATATGTGTGTGTTATAACATGTGGCAACTGAAAATGCAATAAAATATGTTTATAAAGAAGTTGTCTCCTGCAAAGCATATCATGTAACATGCATATCACAGATTTTTATTTTATGTAGATAGGTAAGTGGATTACTGCTTTGAACACAGAGATCCTTTTGTTACTTACCGTTAATAAATTGTAATTCTTCCAGTAGACCACAGTGAGATATAAAGGGTGTTTGACTCCTACACCTTGTAACCCTGACTGTCTCATGTAACAAATATTGTACATTGGTTTACGCACTTAACATGATTTATTTGTAATGGATAATGTGTATGTTATATAAAGCACTATAACACTCTGCATTGAAATGAGTAGTGCTATAAAATAAATAACATTGTGCTATTTAAATTGTCATTGGTCTAAATTCTGGGACAGACCAATGCATCTGACATTCTTACAGTGCATGCACTTATGTACAACAAAGTAAAAAGCATGCATCTCTTAAGTACCTGTGAAAAGATATCAAGCTGTGTGCTTTTGTTTCCTCTCTGGTTCATTTGCGAGATTCCTGGATGCCTCTAAGTCCAATACTCGATCAAAAGGAGGCCTGATGGCCCCTTAACTTCTGTCTTTATCAGTGCCTAGCTGGAGGTGAAAAAAAGCCCCCTCGCTGCCTGCACGTTGATGCTGGGAATCAAAAGCAGACAAAGTGCTGAAGCTGCTGAACATGTCCTGGTGTCTCAAAATTACACTGGGACAAGTTCAGAATGTTTCTGTGGGGCCCACCTTCTTAGCAGGGTGGACGGCGTCCACCCTGTGAAAATAGTGGGTGGACGCCGTGTACCCGTGTGTACCCCCGACTCGTGCCCTGCCCATTAATCTCGCCCAAACTCAACTTTCCTTGCCTCTCCTCCCCCCTCATCTCGATCACCTGCCTTCCTCTACCCTCTGTTGTTACTGTGTTCCCTCACTTTCCCCGCACTTCTGTCCCTGACAGAAGAATTCCCCACAACCAGGCACCTCCAGGCTACATCAACCGGAGGAAGCCCTAGTAATTTGTGCAAAAATAAAGAAAAGGTAAACATATTCAGGTGGCACAATCTGAACTCTGCCATGCTTGTTAAGGTACATGTGACTTTAGGGTCAGAAGCTGCCCCTTTGAACCTTTTCCTCCTGTATGCACAGCAACAGTGCTGTCAGCGTCCACTGTAGCCGTATTTCTCACATACCGGATTCTGCACTTCATTACTTTCAGCTCATGATTCATATGGTTGAAATAGAGTTTTGGCAGTTAACAGTGATGACTTCAACTCATTTATGTGTTGAGATTGTAACGATCGCAACATTGACACATTAATTCTTCATAAGAGGCTAATGCTGATATAATTAATTTAATCAGTTTTTCGGTCTTGCCAATAAACACATTGTAGCTGATTTTTGTTGAAGACCACAAGTAAACAAAGGCAAAGAAGTGATGAAAATTAGAGCAAACCTGCTCAGATACTGGGAATTTACCTTCAATGCAGGGTCATAATACGACATCTCCAGACCTGTGTAGGACACACAAACAAGATTGATAGGTGCAGTCTCTCACCTTCCCCCCGGGTGTCATGCTTCATCATTGGCCACACCTCAGTCACCAAAATATCTTCCAATGGTGAATGGGCTCCTCACAATGATGAGGAGTACTTTTGAGAGAGTGTGTAAATGTGGGAGCAGGATCTAGAGACTATAGAAATCCCTGTATCTAATCCCAAGTATTGTCCATTAATATGGGTAGATCTAGGGGATGATTAAAAGCTATTTTGATGCACAGGATTAGCTATTATCCCTGCACCTGTGGGGGCCAACATGGGTTACCATTTAAGCAGGCCCTTTAGCCAGTCTCAGGCTTTATTTAGGACACTGTATCTCAATTTTCCTGACATACGTTAACAATCATGCATCATCAGGCACACAATACCTATTAGTATGGTCCTGCGAGCCAGCGTACGATGACAACGCAAATTTTTTGGGTCTTGCCAAATTGCAAAATCTATGACAGAAAATCATTGTTAAAACCACATAATCGGAGATATAGGAAGATCAGACATATAAATAATAACACAAAAAGACATGAAGATTTTCGTGTCTGTTATAATCTATTCCTACCCGAATGTTCACACGTGTTTGGTGCTCTATGCAAACTACTGCAAACATATGTAGTAATTGAAAGCCATGTATGACTGCAACCGTGCAGCTCATCATTCTCTTACCATAACACCTAGTATAGCAGGCCCCATGGAGCGGTTCATAGGGAAATACTTACAGTCACGCACTGGAAAATAGAGACATACTTAAAGAAACTGATTTCGCACAGAACGAAATGTGTCCACCTCCAGCGGTTGCCCAGCACTTCATCAAAGGTAGTGACTCTCTGTTGCACTTGCAAAAGTATTGCAAACCCTCTGAATGTTAACTCATCATGTTGTGAACTGACGATTAAGAGTGTTTTGACTCAGCGGAGAAGTTCCTACTATGTGGGACGGAACTCCACCCCCATGTGCCAGGGTGTGGTAGATGCTTGGACATCATGTGGGGCATAGCATGCTACCTGGAATGATGGGAATTGTAATGCTGACATTTTTCTCCCATACCCAGGAGGGAACACACTTCAAAACAAAGATGTAGACAACGGAATTGTGTTTATCAACTGTGGCTAACACAGATTGCTAAAAATATAGATATAGAATTATCCCTTATCATGGGAAGGGTATATATATATATATAAATACACTGAAAAAAACATAGGTTTCAGGCATTTTATAGTTAGAAATTAGCATTTAAAAAACCTGAGAAATTCACTTAAAAGACCATAGGTTTTAGGGAAAGTTATAGTTAGTTGGACATTTCACTCATACAAAACCAGAGAAATTCCACCGTTATAGTTAGTGCAGCTAACTATAATTCACGCCCCCACAATGCACTGCTGATGATGTCACATATTACATCACTCATGACATGGTCAGTGACATCACTGATGACATCAATGATTGGGAAATAACATGGAGAAAACACGTTTTGGGACCCCCTTTTTTCTCGGCCCCCACTTGGCGAATCACCCAAAAACTTTCAGGATAGGAGCTGAACAGAACGGGCCATAAGTTTTGAAAATTTCGCGAAGATTCGTCAACTGGCGCTAAAGTTATAGGGAAAACAAAAAATGAGTTTCTTATGGAAACTAGGTCCTAACTATAACTATATATATATATGTTCAAAAGGTCTCTTGGAGCTAATTGGAGGATGGAAGTCATCCCGAGGTGTGATCTAATTGGCTTGGGTGAACAGCCAAGTTTTCAGTTTCTTCCTGAAACCAGTGTAATCGGGCGTTAGTCTGATATCAATCGGTAGAGACTTCAAAAATTTGGGGCCTAGCATAGAGGAACGTGAGCCCCCCATTCTCTTGTGCTTGATTCTAGGAATTGTCAGCAGATTCATTGAAACTGATCTTAGGTTCCATTTGGGAAGGTACGGTGAAATCTTTGTGGAGATAAATTTAAGGCCCCTATCATGAAGTGCATTGAAGAGCATGCAGCCTGTCTTAAACATAGACCGCTGAACCACGGGAAGACAGTGAAGCTGCTTAATCAATGGCTTAATGTGGCAGTGTCTTGGTTGCTAGAAGATTAATCTGGCAGCTTGGTTCTGTATCAGCTGTAATCTGTGGGTTTGATTGATTGGAGACCTAAATAGATAGCATTGGCATAATCCAGCCTGGATATAATCATGGCCAGCAAGATCTCCACACTTGCCTCCCTAGAAAACAATCTCCTGATTTACTTGAAATTCATTAATTGATAGATGCACGATGATGTGACCAGGCTAATCTGTGCGTGCATAGATAGGATGGCATCAATTTAGATGCCCATGCTCTTTAGAGTTCTTAGGGATGGGCGGAGTGCCTAATGTATCCGGCCAGTTGCCTGGCGTCCAATGGTGTAGTCTGTTGTTTGAAATGACTACCTCTGTTTTGTTGAGGTTCAATTTGAGATGTTTATGATTCATCCAGTCTTTAATAAATTGCATGGTATTTAAAAAAAAAAAATATATCTATATATATCTATATATATATATATATATCTCTATATATATATATATATATATATATCAAGTCAAAAAGAGTTGCCTCCAATGGAAAAAGCCGCAACAGGTAGGTGATATCCTTTTTGTTTATTCACGCAGGCTACACACAAGAGTGGCACAGAATGTCCTCACAAAAACACTTCCTTGCCAGACGCGTTTCAAATCGTTTGATTCTTCTTCAGTGGCACAAGTAAACGCCCAGGACCGGAAAGTGCAACTTTTATAATTCAAAATGACTACCCCAGTGGGCGTGGTCTATTCAGAAGCATCATGGTCTTCGTAGTTGCAGCTAATACAACTCCAGTGAGTCCGGCCTGAGTTGCATGTAGATAACAGTTCATAAAATCCCGAGTGGGATGAGGCACAGTCTCTGCTCGACCTTGCTGCAAAATGATGCCTACGTGAAAGGACTACCTCCCATGATGATGACGCCCAATGGCATATCTCGGGAAACACTGTGTTAGCAGCGGGGCTTCCTCCGCGGCAGAGGCAGGCCGCTTACATCAAGTCAAAAAGAGTTGCCTCCAATGGAAAAAGCCGCAACAGGTAGGTGATATCCTTTTTGTTTATTCACGCAGGTTACACACAAGAGTGGCACAGAATGTCCTCACAAAAACACTTCCTTGCCAGATGCGTTTCAAATCGTTTGATTCTTCTTCAGTGGCACAAGTAAACGCCCAGGACCGGAAAGTGCAACTTTTATAATTCAAAATGACTACCCCAGTGGGTGTGGTCTATTCAGAAGCATCATGGTCTTCGTAGTTGCAGCTAATACAACTCCAGTGAGTCCGGCCTGAGTTGCATGTAGATAACAGTTCATAAAATCCCGAGTGGGATGAGGCACAGTCTCTGCTCGACCTTGCTGCAAAATGATGCCTACGTGAAAGGACTACCTCCAATGATGATGACGCCCAATGGCATATCTCGGGAAACAATGTGTTAGCAGCGGGGCTTCCGAGGCAGGCCGAGGCAGGCCGCTTACATCAAGTCAAAAATAGTTGCCTCCAATGGAAAAAGCCGCAACAGGTAGGTGATTTCCTTTTTAGGTCTCGCGAGCCAAAGGCTCGAAGAGACATTTTATATCTGGGCATTTCAAAGTGCTGCCGTGGCCTAAAGCTACAGTGCACGTGAACGTGCACGCGCGCAGCGCCATGTGTCTTAACTCCGTAGCGATCGTAATCACGATCACTTTCACTTTCGCGGGCTCCTCTGTTGCTGGCATTCCCCCCTCCCTTCTTGTTTGTTTTATACATCGCTATCTCCATCCCCACCGTGACACACTCCTAGCTTTTTATGGACATTATGATATACTTTGAAGTGCTTGAGTCACTTTACGACAGTTTAAAAAAAACTTTTTGATAAGCATGTAGAGCGCTTGTTTACAATAGCGATTGCGAAAGCGGTCGCTTTCAGTGCCGCTTGTTCATTTAAGCTGTTCCTTATTTCATATGTAGTTACCTGAAGGTGAAAGACAGAATTTTTTTTAGAATATTGTTTTTAAACACACCTTTTACATCGTTCCATGCTCATTTACCCCGCTCGCATTGCGCACAGCATCACAGTTCCCATGCGTTTTTTGAATGCACTTCGACCACTACTTAAAGTAAACACAAAAAGGTGCTACGACACGGGTGCGGCGCTTTGTTTTTAATTACTTTGAGCCATACTGTACAACGGCCCGTGCTGATGTGCAAGTGCAACATTTTATAGAACGGCAACGCCGATAGATCCCGCATAGATGAAACTTATTGGCTTTGCAAATGCTTGTTTAGCACTTATAGCCTGCAAACGAAACAACGCCCAACCACATGCATGAAAATACTGGACAAAAACGGCCACTGCAAGATCCTACACCATCACCTCCCCTGCCTCCCGGATGCTGCTTTCGGTTTCATTCTCTGCCAGATTCCATGTCAGCGAACAAAATACCCTTCAACGCGACAGCAACGGGCGCCTTGACCCACTGGGTGATGTCAATAGTGCCAAGCGACCCCAACTCTCCTGCTGTGTCTAGCGACCTCAACTCTCCTGCTGTGTAACTAAGCAAGAATCTAATCTGAGGCTCGCTTGGATCCGCGACAGAACAGACACTTACTTAAGGGCTCACCTCGTTTATTTTCCTTTAGAAGCACTTTTCATGAGCACTGTTTTATCTCGCACTCTTACTGCTCATGAGGCCTCCCATGGACCTATGTGAGAGAAAGCGAAAGTAAGTGGCACTGCATCAGTTGAACAAAGTGCTGCACCCCATGGTAATAATTAGGTGGGGCGTTCCGTCTCTGTCTACTGTGACGCTCCATTTCTCTCTCCGCTTTTAATCTCTAGAGCCTGATATTCTTGAATCAAGCCACATAAACATTGAATGCCGACTGAGACATGGAATTGCACAAACCCCAGAACAACACAACATTTGGGAATATAACGCATCCGTGGGTGTTCCTTCTTCCTCCCTGACCCACATCTTGTGACAGTTGCCCCCTCACCCCCCCCCCCCTCCTTCTCTCTGTCTCATTCTCTCAGAGAAGCACAGCAGTGAAAGGTCTCTGTCACAGCTCTGGTTGCCCGAATCCCTGTTCATGCTCCTGAATTAACAGAGCTCGGCTCTGTTACAATTAAGCTTTTGATCTTGGGACACATTCTGTGGTGTGATTCAGCCTTTTCTAGCAGGTGCGCAACACCCATTGGACTCAAAGGGCTTCAGCCCCCTCCCCCCCCCGTCGTGTGTGGCAGCCGGGATGAGACAGCTTCCCGGCTCACACACAGCCGCACCCGAGCACTTCACAGGTCTTTAAAAGACCATTTGTATGTTAATGAGGCCTTGCTGTTGTTTCACCCCTTCTAAGAGCCCCTGCAGCTCCACTCTGCCTAAGGCTTAAAAGATTCAGCCCCCCCCCGAAATTTTTTCTTAGCCCCCCCCGTAATTTGGCTCTAGTTGCGCCTCTGTTGTCTGGTGCTGCCTGTAGCTATGTTATTGCTCGTGTGGTCTTGATTGCAGTGGGACTACAATGGCAGTTTACTCCTTTGTTTTGCAGTTGCATTTCTACAGCGCCACTTCCTCTAGACAATTCTGATGTACTAAAACGCTTTGGAAAGAAGAAGAGTTTCTACCACCGGACAAAGCTATTCTGTAAAAGTGTTTGGGTGGCAAATGAGTTGGGTATCGGAACAAGTGTGCATCTGAGTTTCAAACACATCAGCACCGACAGCCAAGAAGCAGGACTGAAGTCCTTGCAGCTTGCGCTTGAGAGACATCTGTTCAAAACAAGCATTTACAATGCAACGGTCTCGTATTCTTGAAAGTTTGAGATATTGGCGCTGCATTATTATTTGCAACGTCAATAGCTCAAACTTTCAATAATGCCAGCCTTACTGCATTGCAAATGCTTCTTTAATTTGTAGTCCTGCATTGCCCACACTGAATACATTCCAGTGAAACGTAACTTCGGAATAACGGCTTGCTTTTTAAATAGCGCTTCATACTGAGCCTGCCGTTTTTAAGGCCTGTAAAAATGAGGAGGCAATTTTACCAATTTAAATGTATCCGTTTCTGTCATTCCGAACAACTAGAGGCAGAGTTGATCTTGCTGGGATTCGAGCTAGTGACATATGGATAAATGCCAATAGCAGCGGTGAGAGTTTAACTAAATGATCCATTGTCATATGTCATAAGCTCGGCCTGGCTAACGCCGTGACCTCTGCTCCCGCCAGCAGGGCTGGGTGTACACAGAGAGAGAGGAGAAGAGAATATTCCGTTCTGTCACAATGCAGATGCGTGACCTATTGCTGCATCCAATGTAAAGAAATAGAAAATGTCCTTACTTTTGATGCAATCGCGGCACCATGTTTTTCTATTTCTACTTCTTTACTTTTGCTGAAATCACGGCACCCGCATGGGTGCCGAGATTGTAACAAAAGTAAAGTAATAGAAAAGAAATGGCAGGACGGCCGCACTTAGCATGCAACTTGCCCCTCTGCTTAAAAAAAAAAGCATTTGCAATGCAATAGGTCTCGCAGTTGTTAGAGTTTGAGCTATTGGCATTGTAAATGGCAATGCCTTTTATTTATGTTTTAAAAACCAACACGTAAATAAAAGGCATTGCCATTTACAATGCCAATAGCTCAAACTCTAACAACTGCGAGACCTATTGCATTGCAAATGCTTGTTGTTTATTCACACAGGCTACACACAAGAGTGGCAAAGAATGTCCTCACAAAAACACTACCTTGCCAGACGCGTTTCAAATCGTTTGATTCTTCTTCAGTGGCACAAGTAAACGCCCAGGACCGGAAAGGGCAACTTTTATAATTCAAAATGACTACCCCAGTGGGCGTGGTCTATTCAGAAGCATCATGGTCTTCGTAGTTGCAGCTAATACAACTCCAGAGAGTCCGGCCTGAGTTGCATGTAGATAACAGTTCATAAAATCCAGAGTGGGATGAGGCACAGTCTCTGCTCGACCTTGCTGCAAAATGATGCCTACGTGAAAGGACTACCTCCCATGATGATGACGCCCAATGGCATATCGCAGGAAACACTGTGTTAGCAGCGGGGCTTCCTCCGCGGCCGAGGCAGGCCGCTTACATCAAGTCAAAAAGAGTTGCCTCCAATGGAAAAAGCCGCACCAGGTAGGTGATATCCTTTTTGTTTATTCACGCAGGCTACACACAAGAGTGGCACAGAATGTCCTCACAAAAACACTTCCTTGCCAGACGCGTTTCAAATCGTTTGATTCTTCTTCAGTGGCACAAGTAAACGCCCAGGAACGGAAAGTGCAACTTTTATAATTCAAAATGACTACCCCAGTGGGCGTGGTCTATTCAGAAGCATCATGGTCTTCGTAGTTGCAGCTAATACAACTCCAGTGAGTCCGGCCTGAGTTGCATGTAGATAACAGTTCATAAAATCCCGAGTGGGATGAGGCACAGTCTCTGCTCAACCTTGCTGCAAAATGATGCCTACGTGAAAGGACTACCTCCCATGATGATGACGCCCAATGGCATATCTCGGGAAACACTGTGTTAGCAGCGGGGCTTCCTCCGCGGCCGAGGCAGGCCGCTTACATCAAGTCAAAAAGAGTTGCCTCCAATGGACAAAGCCGCAACAGGTAGGTGATATCCTTTTTGTTTATTCACGCAGGCTACACACAAGAGTGGCACAGAATGTCCTCACAAAAACACTTCCTTGCCAGACGCGTTTCAAATCGTTTGATTCTTCTTCAGTGGCACAAGTAAATGCCCAGGACCGGAAAGTGCAACTTTTATCATTCAAAATGACTACCCCAGTGGGCGCGGTCTATTCAGAAGCATCATGGTCTTCGTAGTTGCAGCTAATACAACTCCAGTGAGTCCGGCCTGAGTTGCATTTAGATAACAGACTCACTGGAGTTGTATTAGCTGCAACTACGAAGACCATGATGCTTCTGAATAGACCACGCCCACTGGGGTAGTCATTTTGAATTATAAAAGTTGCACTTTCCGGTCCTGGGCGTTTTCTTGTGCCACTGAAGAAGAATCAAACGATTTGAAACGCGGGTTTCACACACGTTATAGTTACGAATTAGCATTTAAAAAAACCTTGCAAATTCACTTAAAAAACCATAGGTTTCACACATGTTATAGTTAGCTGGACATTTCACTCGTAAAAAACCAATGAAATTCCCCTGTTATAGTTAGTGCAGGCAACTATAACTCACGCGACCGCAATCCTCTGCTGATGACGTCAGATATTACATCACTGATGACATATGTGTCTTTATGAAAAATAAATATTTGTAATATATGTATAGCTAAAGATTAATGGAAGAAGACATGGGTAAATAAGTGTCTAAATACAGTGATGTAATATCTGACGTCATCAGCAGAGGATTGCGGTCGCGTGAGTTATAGTTGCCTGCACTAACTATAACGGGGGAATTTCATTGGTTTTTTACGAGTGTAATGTCCAGCTAACTATAACATGTGTGAAACCTATGGTTTTTTAAGTGAATATATATATATATATATATATACATATATATATTTTTTTTAAACATCATGCACCACGCAGCTACAGCCCGAACTGCTGAACGGAATTACACCAAATTTGGCAAAGAGGTAGTCCTCAGTTCAGACTCGTGCCTTTTGCTTAAATGGTGTAAATCCGTTCAGTAGTTCCTGAGAAAATTAGAGTTAAAAGTACATATATATCTATGGCCTCGAAGGATCCACGCACCCTATGCGCACCCAGCGCGCACCCTGCCGTGCATGAGCTGTATTCTAATTGGCTGTCAACACTCCAGATCAGGAAGTGTTGGCAGCCATCTTGTGCCTCGGTAGAACGGAGGCACAAGAAACCTAAAAAACAAACGCGAAAAACGCAAAAAGGGGGCAGGGTAGAAACACCCTGACCCCCTAGGCCTGCTCAGGGGGTCCCACAAGGACCCCAGGGCCAAAAAAAGAATGCATTTAAAAAAAAAAATCGGCAAGATTCGCGCACTGAGCGCGAATTTCGGCCAAAAATTTAAAAAAAATTTAGCGTGGGCTTCCGCGCTGAAAATGCTAATTTGCCCCCGTGGGCCAAATCCCAGGGGCATAATTAAAAAAAAAGTGTGGGGTGGTCCCAATCCCCCCACACTGCCCCGGGGACCGCCACCCCCCAGGGCTTGAAGATAGTATATGCGGGGGGGCTCATGGCCCCCCCGCAGCCCCTAGGACTGCCACCCCCCAGGGCTTCTTCAACATGGGTGGGGGGGCTCTCAGCCCCCCCGGCCCCATGGACCGCCACCCCCGGGGCTTGAAATAATTTGGGGTGGGGGGGCTCTCAGGCCCCCCAGCCACCGGAGACGGCCATCCCTGGGGCAACTTGTCAATGTGGGAAGGGGGGCACGCGGCCCCCCTCCTGGAGCCTTGTATAGGCCCTGGGGACAGTCACCCCCCAGGGCCGGCTCCTGCAGTGTCCCGGGGTGCCCACCCCCGGGACACTGTAGTTTGCAATGACAGGGCGGGAGCCTCGTGGCTCCCGCCCTGTCATTGCAAACTGCTTTGCTTCATTGAAGCGAGAGCTTCAATGAAACAAAGCTGATTGCTTTTCCACATGGGGAGCAGCATGTTAGCTGCTCCCCATGTGGAAAAGCAATGCCGGCTCCCGCAGGACGAGGGGAGCCGGCTGGGACCGTGGGGGGATTGGGGACACCCCCACAGCCCCCAACGGAGGTCAGGCCCCGGGGGATGGGGTCCCGGGGCCATAAGTGGCCTGGAAGGGGGGCCACGCGGCCCCCCTCCACCATTAAAAAATAATATATATATTTTTTTTTTAAAACAATGGCCGGCCCTGGGGGATGGGCTCCCCGGGACCTTAAAGTGGCCAGAGGAGGGGGGCTACGCAGCCCCCTCCATAAACAATTTTTTTAAAAAGGCCCATGCCCCGGGGATGGGGTCCCCGGGGCAAATTATGGCCTCGGTAGGGGGGCCACGCGGCCCCCTTCCCGATTTTTTTTTTTAATAAATAAAAATTGGGGGCAGGCCCTGGGGGATGGGGTCCCCAGGGCCAAAAAAACTAGAAAAAGAAGGGGGACTACACAGCCCCCCTTCAAAAAAAAGAAGAAAAAAAAAAAATGGGATCGGGCCGGAGGCCACGCCCCCTCCTTACACCACTCTGCAAACGCGCCTCCTGGCGCATTTGCAGAGGGGGAACTAATTCCCCTTGAATACTGGGGGTGCCTGGGGGCCAACTAGACTACCAGGAACCTCCAGTATGCGCCAGGGGGCTGCGTTGCCGAGAGGTTTAATGAGGCCACGCCCCTTTTTACACCTCTCTGCAATGTACATGGTGGCCTAGTTGGCCGCCCGGGGACCTTAGGATTCAAGGGGACTTAATCCCCCAACTTAAAACACGCCATGGGGTGCATTTGCACAGTGGTGAAGGTAGGGGGCGGGGCCTGAGGTGATACTGTGCAAAAACGCCCTGTGGCGTGTTTTAAGTTGGGGAATTCATCCTTCTTCAATCCAGAGGTCCCCTAGGGGCCAACTAGCCCACCAGGTACCTCCAGTAAGCGCCACGGAGCTGCTTTGCAGAGTGTTGTAAAAAGGGGCGTGGCCTCTGAACACCTCTCTGCAACGCAGCTCCCTGGCGCATACTGGAGGTACCTGGTGGGCTAGTTGGCCCCCAGGGGACCGCAGGATTGAAGAGGAATTAATTCCCCAACTTAAAATGCGCCACGGGGTGTGTTTGCACACGTCACCTCAGGCCCCGCCCCCTTCCTTCACCATTGTACAAATTTTCCTCTAAAATCAGCCAAACTACGAATTCCGATTTACTCACCTGTTATCAGGAGAGAACCCAGGGCTGCATCTTTTAGCCCAGCACTGACCCTAAAAAGTAATTCTAAGTGTACTTACCAGTAACTTGTATTTCCTTCCATAGGAATCCATTGTGTGGTTTTCACCAGAAAAGTTTCTAAGTGTCCAATTTTGAAACGTACAAATGTTCCTCTAAAATCAGCCGAACTACGAATTCCAATTTACTCACCTGTTATCAGGAGAGAACCCAGGGCTGCATCTTTTAGCCCAGCACTGACCGTGAAAAGTAATTCTAAGCGTACTTACCAGTAACTTGTATTTCCTTCCATAGGAATCCAGTGTGTGGTTTTCACCAGAAAAGTTTCTAAGTGTCCATTTTTGAAACGTACAAATATTCCTCTAAAATCAGCCGAACTACGAATTCCGATTTACTCACCTGTTATCAGGAGAGAACCCAGGGCTGCATCTTTTAGCCCAGCACTGACCCTGAAAAGTAATTCTAAGCGTACTTACCAGTAAGTCACAGAGTTATAACACATTCATTTTGATTTAAAAAAAAAAACATTCAATCTAGATTTAATTTACGTGGGAGTGCACAGTAAGGAGGCTCCTGCACCTCAAAACTACATAAATATTACCACCGTCCAGGTGTCATGCACTAACTGGGACTAAACAGACAAGAGAGGTGGAAGTTCACATCACCCCCTCAAATCTGCCAATATCAAAAGGATGATAGAGCTGCCACATGGTCATCCAAAAGCAAAGGGGAAATGGGAGAGTGAGGTAGGTTGCTAACTCCCTGTTATACATCAGTCTTCCTTGAGGTATTGTGTAATGGCAAAGTACTTCTAATGGTTGGATTGTCGTACAGATTCTTCACCTTAGAAGTACTTCTTCCAGACTTCAGACTGTGTTAGGAAACCTGTCCCCAACAATGACTTTTCAGCACCGTTAGGTGGCACTACTTTGCTCCAGCGATGACTGTGCCTCCATGTGTGATGTCACCGCTGCCATCAGTTCTCGTTTTTCCATGCCTCATTGACACAATCTGGAGCTCTCGGTGTCACAAGAATTTGGGATCATGGTATGATTCCACAGCCTGTGACTCTTGCACCCAAAGACCATCAGGGAGCAGGAGGCCAAGTTACATTTTGGCTAAGACCCACAGACAGACTTCCTTTCCCAAAGGAAAAACACCTCCTGGGGAATGCTCTTCTACGAGATCTTCCAACAAAAATCATAAAAAGCACCCTAAAAAGGAAAAATCTTCTTTTTCCTTAAGGAAGCAGTCCCATTCTAGAGATTGCTGGGAGCCTCCAAGCTGTTTTCGGACTCTGGACTCTTCCTCAAAGTCAGGCAATCCCCTGCGCTTCAAATGATAAGCGAACAGTTACTCTGTCCTTTAGATTATGCTATACAGGTTAAGGCCTTCTGACTAATAATGCTGAATATTTCAGAATGGTTCCACAACCTCCTGGGCTGTTTCCCAAGAAAGGGCCCTACCGCAAGCTTGGTGACACCAGCTGTTCTGACCCTGGCATCTCCTGACATACCTGTACAGCCTTAAAGCATGAGCCATAGTTCTGCTTTTCTTGCAACATTCAAATAAGAAGTTGGTTTTCTCTTCAAACGGCTACTCTCTGGAATCTTAGGCAAAGTTGAAAATGGCAAGGGTACTATCTTCCACTGCTCAGGCTCCTCTTAGTGCCACGTTCGAAGTTGATAATGATGACATTCATGGAACCAATACTGACCAAGTAGTCGATAAGGGAGAGTATCATCCTTGTGGCAAAGGTGAATGTCAAGGCAAAGTTTAACAATGAACTGTATTGTTAACTTTTCCTAAGGGTCCAAAGGTTCACCCTCTTGAAGGAGATTTTCTGTTCGGACTCAGATACCTTGGCTATGGAGGATAAGGCCTATAGCCACAAAGAAGATGATGACTCAGAAGCTGATCACCTCCATTTGTAAGAAACTGGGTTTCTGGTTGGCAGAGTTATGCACCCTGCCCAAGCAGGAACCACAATCCTAGCCAGGGTAAATCAGATACACTCAAAAAGATTACCTGTGCTCACCCTCTGGTAGCTTGGCACAGAGCAATCAGGCTACTTTAAAGAGGCAAAACTCAGTAACACAATGAAAACACCAATAAAATACTCCACACCGGTTTAGAAAAACAGACAATAATGTTATAAGTAAATCAAGACCAATACCACAAAAATCCAATAAGTAGAAGTTGAGATATGATTTTTAAAGAATTAAACTGTCAATAGCACTTAGAAGCAATAGGCGCCTATGGGGGTTTTCTGGTCACGCTGAACTGGGGCGAAGTCAACAGTTTAGGTCAACCACGATGGAGAGCAGGCCAGGTGCAGGAGCCAAGCAGTACCTTGATCCTGGTCACAACAGTGAGATGCGGGACACAGTTGAGTGGTGCTTTGATGTCGATCTTGCAGTGGCGGCGATGCATCAGTTATGGAGAGAAAGCACCGAATCCAAGAGGCGTTGATTTAGATGCGATGCACTTGGTTTCTCTGTGCAGTTGGGGGGATGTGTTGATCTCTCCACACTGCAGCGATACGCGGTTCCGATGTGTCAGGTTCTGAAGGCAATGCATTGGTTCCGACTGCGATGTGCCGATTCTACTCCTGCAACAGGGTTTATGCTCCGGTTCTGCTCCAAGCAGAATGGAGATGTGTTGATTTCTCTGGGGCAAGTATCTGGGCCATTTTCCAGTGAATCAAGCAAAAAAGCAGGTGTAGAAACTTTGATAGCCCTGATCCTCAAGCAACAGGAGGGAAGCCAACAAGCCCTTAGAGATCACTTTGGTTGCATGCAATCTAGCTCTGAATTTTTTCAGTGTGCATTACACTCTGCTCTTGTCTGTATTGGATTGCAGGGCCCATTTTAATTAATTCGTCTTGCTTAAGGGCTGCCACGGGTAAAGCAGCGAGAAGAAAATTAATTGATTGTTTACCAGTAACCTTCTTTACTCATATTGCCCAAAAGGAATACAAAAGGAGCAAGTAGGTGATGTACTTCGCAGCCAAGCAAAAGTAAGGCCTAGCACAGGAAGATCTCAAGAAATAGCTTGTCTAGTAAAGCAGGAAGTACCTATGCAACTGAAACAGCATTGACGCTTCTGAATACTGTGGAAACACAGCTGCAAGAAGAGAGTTGTGACTGGGAAGCTCTTTGCTAGTGTGCTTGGACTAGAAGCTTGAGCTTAAGCAGGTTATTGTCATTGCATGCACTTACTGAAGAAAGCAGCGTCCTATGCAAAGTGGGATGCCATCAGTCAATATTAAATTAGATAAGTTTGGCGAAACTAAGCTGTTTCCTAATTGCTGCGGCTACGCCACAGCCTATTCTACCTGCAGGTCCATTGGTTTGAAGTAAGTAGTAGCCTTTTGGAAGGGCAGTCAAGATATCTGGAGAGGATTCATCAGTAAGCCACATTTCAGTCAAGAGCAAATATCAGGTGATTCAGGGTCTAGTATATGGAATATTTGAGTTTTGTATTTAAGCAAGGATCGAGTATTGAGGTAGGTCACTATAAGCTGGTTGGTGTTAGGTTTATGGGCGGTAGGATTAGAGTCCTTGGTACTCCGGCAGCATGCTGCGTGCGTCCACTGCACATCTGAGCAGGTGCTTCTATTAAATGTCCAGGGAGTTCTAACTGACTCCGCCCACCTCAGTGCTGATTGGTTTCCCCCCTCCTTCCCAATCCAAATGCAAGGTAGTGCGAATGAAAGTAAAGTTAGGAAAGAATGGAAGCTTGATTATGGCAGTAAATTGCTTCTTTTCTTAAAAATAAGGTGTGATGCCCTGGTGGAATGCCTTTTTTTGAGATTTATACAATACTCCAGCTGCATGGTCCCAGAAGGCAGCATCCTATGCAATGGTAGATGCCATTTTTCATCATTACAGAAATACTCCAGCTGCATGGACCCAAAAGGCGGCATCCTATACAACGTTGGATGCCATTATTGGACATTACTAAAAAACTCCAGCTGTATGCCCCCAGGTGGCAGCATCCTATGCAATGGTGGATGCCATTATTCAACATTACTAAAATTTTCCAGCTCCATACCCCCAGAAATCAGCATCCTATGCAACAGTGGATGCCATTATTCAACAGTACTAAAACACTCCAGCTTTAACCATCTTATAAATAAATCAAGACCAAAATGACATAAATCCAATAAGTAGTAGCCGAGATATGAATTTTGAAAGAATAACACTGCCAGTAGCGCTTAAAAGAAATATTCGCCTATGGGGGTGATTTGGTCACGCTGGACTGGGACAAAATCAACAGTTCAGATTGACCGCGATGAAGTGCAGGTCTGGAGCAGTTGCCACGCAGGCCTGGTGAACAGGGTACCTTGATCCTGGTCGCAAGTGCGAGATGCAGTCGAGGGATGCATCAATATCAATCTCTGGTGGAGGCTATGCTTAGGTTCCAGAGATGAAGCGCTGAATCTGAGAGGCGTTGCTTCTGATGTGATGCGCTGGGTTTCTCTACACGGTCGGGGGGGAGTTGGTCTCTCCACACTACTGTGGCAGCGAAGCACCGGGTTCTGGAGGCTGTGCATTGGTTCCTAGTATGATGCGTTGATTATACTCCCACAACAAGGTCTACGGAGGGGTGTGGTGCAGCGGCCAGGGCAGCTGACTTCGGAGCACAGCAGCAGCTCAGCTCAGCACCACGTGAATCTAGGCAATAGCTCAATTAATTTCCACGACGGCCCCCAGCGCCTTGAGACTCATAAAGGTGAGTAGTTTACACTTTACAAATACAGATTTATGCACCGGTTCTGCCTGAAGCAGACTAGAGATGCCTTGATTTCTCTGGTGCAAGTATCTAGGTCCCCTTCCAATGAACCAGACACAGGAGTTGGGCTAGAGACTTTGTTAGCCCGGAGTCTCAAGCAACAGGAGTCAAGACAACCAGCCCTTGGAGGTCATTTGGTTGCAGGGCAAAGTCTAGTTCTCCCTCAGCTGGGCAGAGAACAGCAGGCAGCAGGGAAGCACAGCAGAAAAGTTGGTCTTCCAGATCAGCAGTCTAGTAGAGTGCCAGTCATTTTAGCAGCTCAGCAGTTCTTCTGAGAGTGGTTCTTTACAGGTTCAAAAGTATATGATGTGGTGGGGTCAGAGACCGAATACTAATACCCAGTTGTGACTTTGAAGTGGGGGTGACTACAAAGGAGGGTTTTTGAAGTGCAAATAAAGCCTTTCTTGCCTGCCCTGGTTCCAGACTAATTGTAGGGGGTAATCAACTCTTTGTGTGGGGACAGGACACTGCCTATTCAGGTGTAAGTGTCAGCTCCTCCCTCCCATCCTGCCCAGGTGGTGCCATCAAAATGTAGATAGGCACTGAGACACAGCTAACCTTCCTGCGTGTGTGGGTGTGTAGAGGGAATGAACAAAGTGAAGCTGTCACCCATCCCAGACATGTATTGGAGACAGGCTGCAGGCTATAAGATCAAAGACATGTACACTTGCTAAAAGTAGCATTTCAAAAACAGTAATGTTAAATCCAATGTTACCAGCAAAGTGGATTTATCATTATAATTTCAAACATATAAAACATGACCCAGCTACTTCTTTTTATTAGGTTTTATAGCTTAAAAGTGTATGGGATTCCGAATGGTAGCCTATGAGACAAGGAGTCCTCATAAGAGTAAAAATGAGTATGGGTGTTTTTCACTAACAGGACATGCAAAACTTAAAAGTACACGTCCTACCTTATACTTACACATCACTCTGCCCTATGGGCTTCCTAGGGCCTACCTTAGAGATGACTTATGTGCAATAAAAGGTGAGTTTAGGGCTTCACAAATAGTTTTAAATGGCAAGTCGCAGTGGAAGTAAAAGTGCACACATAGTCTCTGCAGTAGCAGGCCTGAGGCATGTTTAAAGGGCTACTTGTGTGGGTGGCACACTCAGTGTTGCAGTCCCACCGGTAAAAGACACACAATTGATGGATGAAATGCAGAACAAATCAAAACATTCACCCCCAGTCAAGAGATCTGGGTTAAATCCATCATTCTTTTGCTCACCAAGCCACCCCAGTTTAGACCTGGCCATATGCAAATCAGTCATGACCCTGTGCCTCATGGCAACAGTCCAGCCTTGAACTGCCAAGCCAGGTCCTCCCTGGATCGGAAACAAGTATCCTAGGTCCTGTTTTGGGGTTTCACCCCCTATCAGCCAGGATAGCTTGAATCCAGTGGCACAGTGAGCCTGGGACCCACATCTGGGCATACCCTGAGCACGTAGGGCGAGAAAGCAAAAGACACACAATTGATGGACGGAATGCAGAACAAATCAAAACATTCAACCCAGTCAAGAGGTCTGGATTAAATCCATAATTCCTTTGCTCACCATGCCACCCCAGTTTAGACCTGGCCATATGCAAATCAGTCTTGACCCTGTGCCTCATGGGAACAGTCCAGCCCGAACTGCCAAGCCAGGTCCTCCCTGGACCAGAAACAAGCATCATAGGACCGGTTTTGGGGTTTCACCCCTCATCAGCCAGGATATCTTGAATCCATTGGCACAGTGAACCCGGGACCCACGTTTCTCCATCAATTGTTTTTGAATTTGTCACCCCGAGTGGGACGGCTATGTCCAGACATGGGTCCCGTGCTCTCCATGCCACTGGAGTCAAGCTAACATGGCTGATGAGGGCTGAAAGCCCGAAACCGGTCCTAGGATGCTTGTTTCCAGTCCAGTGAAGACCTGGTCTGGCAGTTCGGACTGGACTGTTTCCATTGGGCACAGGGTCAAGACTGATTTGCATATGGTTGCGTTCAAACTGGAATGGCATGTTGAACAAAAAAACGTTGGATTTCGACCCAGATCTCTGTACTGGGGTGAATGTATGACGTTGGTCTGCATTCTGTCCATCAATTGTTGTTTTTGCAGCAGTCCCACTAGTAGCACTTAATTTACAGGCCCTGGTCATATGGTATACCACCTTACAAAGGGCTTACAAGTAAATTAAATATGCCAATTGTGTATGCTCCTATGATCCCATGTTTAGGAGAGAAGCGTATGCACTTTAGTACTGGTCAGCAGTGGTAAAAGTGCTCAGAATCTTAAGTCCAATACAAAGAATCAGCATAAGGAGGAGGTAGGTGTTGTAAGTAAAGGAAGTCAAGATGTAGCCAGGTAGTAAGTTACAACAAGGTGGTTTATTAGATCCAGTTACAGAAGTTGTAGATGGTAAGTAAGGTGTAAGGTAACCCCACCAAGATCAGCCTCCCTGCTGCTCAGCCTGCACATACCAAATGACACTCAGGACATCACCAGGCACCCAAGCATTCCATGACATCACCACACATTCCAACACTCATCCTGGCTGAGCAGTAGGAAAGATGTGACTAAGAGAAAGGAGAAGCGACTATCAAGTCACAATATATGACAGGAATAAAGCATGAATGAAGATAAAGCTTATAACCAAGATAAAAACAAAAGCAAAGAACATTACATGTAGAAATGCAAAGATGTAAAAGTCAACAAATTGAGAATACAGCAAAGTTAAAAGAAAGCAAGAATTACTAAGATAATAGCACCATAAAATAATAGACATAACATTCAAATATGTCCTAAATGCAATAAAACATTAAATGAGTTGATAGAACAATCCTGAAGTCATAAAAACATTAAATTACAAAAAAAACTTTAAATCATGAAAGAAATCATAAATGCAACAAAACATGAAAAGAATTGGCAGAACCTTCCTGAAGTCATAAGACCATTAAATTATGAAACAGCACAAAATCACAAAAGGAGTTACCTTGAACACACTCTCACCCATCCCCTTTTCTCACATAGGAAAGGATGCAAGCACACCGCACACTATACTGTACGTATGCCATGACCTACCGTCACAGACAACACACATACGCACTCCTATAAACCTGAAAGGGATAGAGTTTCAGGTAAAATGCACTACCCAGTAAACTGTAAGGTGGGCAAACCTATAACTAATACACTATACTGTAAATCTAACTCAGGCAAACACGCACACTAGGCACCTGATATGACTTCCCGTCACCAGCAATGCACACACTACACAGTATGCATTAAAGCAACCAACCCTATAGCGCAACAAAAAACGCGCTGTACACCTGACAGGACAAAAAAAAGTCTCAGGCAAAACACACCTTAAGCAGTAAACTCTAGGGCAACTGACCCTATGACGCAAAAACTGCCCTGTACACCTGACAGGACAAAATGTCTCAGGCAAACTACGCAGTAAACTCTAGGGCAAACAACACATTAACACATACGCTACACTGTAAACCTGAAAGGACCCAAAAAATCTCAGGTAAGGCTCACTCAACTGTACATTACGCAGTAAACTCAATAAAGCATACACTACACAGTACACCTGACACGACTAATGGTCTCCGGCAAAACACCTCAGAGTACACAACCCTACATGCAGCATAAGGATACATAATCCTATAACTCAGTACCAAGAACACATTACCATGCTGTAACAGGGAGCAAGACCCCAAGGATTCCATGACCTCACCACACATTCCAACACTCATCCTGGCTGAGCAGTAGGGAATATGTGACTAGACTAAGAGAAAGGTGAGGCGACAATCAAGTCTCAACAGTAGGCAGGCAAAACATTTGGGGAATACCACTATAAGGATGACAGTTCTAACAATAAGACTTTACAATACTGATACACGCACTTACTCTGACTTGCAAAACGCTAGTGGCCTAGATATGTAAACAGAAGGGGCCATTTCCTACAGAAGTGGCCTTGCTTCAGTAGAGGTTTCATTTTTTAGTCGATTGGTAGGCGGTGGATGCCTTGGAACTAAGCTTGCCCTCTGAAAGTGAAAAGTCTAACAGACTATAAAAGGAGCCCTTACTTCCATTTAATGAAGTTCCCCTTAGAACCTATAATGGCTGTATGGGGAAAAAAATTCTGGTTCTGCACCCCAGCAGGCAGATCTCTAGATGTTGTAAGCCTGCTCTGGGTGGTCCACAATTCTTGTCCTCCTGCTGATTATCAGTGCTATGGCTTGAAAATAGACCCCAAATTCCTTACGTATGGCTCAACTAGATAGTGAATCCAAAAGGATTTATGCCTTGAGTCACAAAGTTGGTGCCATGAAAGCCTGGCTCTACCTAAAGCTAATGCGGCTTGCCTTTTAGGCTGATAAGTCTATGCATATTGGAATTAGCAAAACTTATATTGTCACCGTGCCCCACCAACGAGAAGGAGGCATTTCCTTACCTAGTAAGTGATGGCCTGGATGCATCAGAATAAGTCCTGAAATCTGCTTGAATTTCACAGAAACCATTGCTTGGTTTATGGGTACAGCAGTCATGGCGCGTTAACTTTCTTGGATACACTCCACTGGATTTTCAGTAGCTGTCTAGGCTACACACATAGACTTATCCTTTGACGGAGAGCAGCCATTTTCAGAGAAAACAGACTTCTCATTCAAATGTTTCAAGAACAGCAAGGCTATGGCTCATGCTTTATGCTGGCTATGTAGGAATTTTGCCAATAGTATCAGGAGTTCAGTGACCCCTAGGCCTGCGCAGTTCTAACAATTGCCACCGTCTTAGCCCATTCAAACGCAATAGCAAATATATTTGTCTTTTCATGACATGAATGGGTATAGAAGACATCAGCAGCAGCAGCAGCAGATCCAATCACGACTGCCCCCTGCAGCCTCTGCCAGCTCCATTATGATGGTGTAGCTTGCATTGGTTATAATCAGCAAGGCATCAAACTCCCCCTGACATCAGGAGGAAGAGGGGAACTTCACTCAAGACTGCTGAGAGGAATATAACAATAAAAATAGCAACAACTACATCTTGCCAAAGAAAAGAGAAATTTCACCAGGAATGATCTGAAAATCTGGAATGAAAATGTATAGCAGGGATACATTGAGTGTGAGAAAAAGTTAGGGAGTAAAATGCATGGTGATGCCTCCACTCTTTCCAAGTGCTGCCTTTTATATGCCAAAACAGCAACTAACCTCAGAGAAAGAGGCCCTGTGACATCTTGGATAGGAACTTTGATGTGATTCCCAATGGAGAGAGCACCATTTTGGACTGGAAACTCATGGCATCTGACATCTCATGAATAAGAAGTCCAAATTTCATATTCTGCATACCATGCAGTGATCTGAACCTCCATACATTTGGTGCTGTCCACTACCTGGAACCCCAGAGGATCTGGGATCCAAGATCCTCATGGGAAAAGGTGCCAGAGCAACTCTGTCAAACAGAAAGCCGTACTTTGAACATGGCACAATGAACAGTGATGCACGGAATGGGAATGGATCCAAGACCATAGCTTAATTTGAGCCGGTGGCGGCCAGTGGCACTTGTGCTTGGAGACTGACACTTAATTTTCCACTTCAGATATTTACTGGGTGCTAGAGAGTGAAAACACACAGATAGGAAACCTTGAGAAAGAGAAATATAGCAAAACTGTCACATAGTTAGAAAGTAGGAACAAGCACAAATAAGATAGATGAAAAGGTCCAGTAGTAGATTAAAGAGGCATGAGTTGGATTCAAGGCTATGAAGACTTGGTGTTTTGCACGCTAACGTTTGATTGCATCAGCCGCAGGCTTCTGAGCACAGCTTCAGGCACCTGCATTCTTTCTTTTACAAATTTAGCACTGTCCAAGACTTATTTTCCTCTGAAAGCTGCACAAACTTGATTAAGTTCTGCTTATTTCTCTAACCCAGGGCATAAACACGACAGCTGGCAACAACCTTTTATGGCTGTTTAGTGACCTTATCTTTTTTCATGTGTTTGACTGATAAACATTGCATGTTTAGATCATCACTAGTGGCACATATTCCAAACTATTTAGTTTACTTGTTCTCTCCCACTCCTTGTATTGTTCCTCAGTGGGATCTGAACCTTATTTTGACTTTCTTGATACCTTGTCCAATTTAGCTGATGTACAGTTGCCCGATGTTGGAAAATGTCTCTTTTGTCATGATCACCCCCATGTTGTTTGCACTGATGCTGCTGTTTTGTTTTACTGTGTGCTTGGGGACTCTGCTAACCAGGCCATGGTGCAAATGCTCTGACCCTTAAAACATGTTGAAATTGGCTATTATTCTAATTAGCATATTTAAGTTACCTATATTTCTCTACTGTAGGGTGCCCCTGGCCTCTGAGTTAAATGTCACTAATGGACTGCAGCACCCATTGTTCCACCCGCTACAGTGACAGTGCAAACATGTCTGCAGGCCTGCAATTGTAGCCTGGTAGAGCAGTTTTAAAATTATAAATCAGGCCTGCCAAAATAACCCCTGTTAAAAGGTCTAATCCTTCCTTTTACATATTAATACGTTACCCTTACATAGGACTCATAGCCCATAAGGTAGTGTGCATGGTATTTAAAAGTAGGATATGTAAAAGTTTCATATTAAACATTTCTGTACAGTGAAAAGGCCCCAAGGCTAGGTTGATAGTTCTATAAGAAAGCTTTGTGAGACATTGTTAACTGTAATAATGTCATCTCTTGCTAGGAAGCAGCTACAAATTTCAATCTTGGACTTTTTTTGACATATTTTTTGCAAGCCTAATTTATTGGGGAAGTCGGATTTGTAATAAATATTTTGGCCTACTGCCTCTAGATGCCCATTTGCATGAGCTGAAATTGTCACAGAGCAGTTGAATAACATCTTGTTGAGGTGTAAAATTTGCTCCCAGAGCAGGAAAAAGGCCTTGGTTTGCGGAGGTGCTCTGTTCCTCTTGCAGGGATACTTCTGGACTGCACACAGGAACTTGATTTACTTCAAAGACGCCTACCCTGTCACAGGTAAATGTTAACAGATACATGGGACCAGCCCTTCTCTGTTTCCCAGTAAGGCAGGCACCAATACTAGTGTGGGAAAAAAGCTGCCTTCAAAACTTGTTTGAAATGACCAGAGAATAGCGGTTCCTCATTTCCCTGGTCATAACTCTGGGCTGGGCACACAGCCTCTACACAAGGGCAGAAGGGTTTCACCTTCTTGAGAGGGGCACTGTGGGATTGTTTTCAGGAGTGTACACGGTACACAGGACTTACTGCAAAAGTGGTAGGGTCACATCTGGAAACATTTTCCCTATTGGTTAGTGAGGGAAAAAAGAGCCATCTCCACCCACAGGCTAGCACCAAGCATAAACGTGACACCCCTAGATGCCTTCTTCAAGACACTAATGGATCTATGGAAGACTGATGAAGGACTGCACCTGCTGTTGAGACCTGTGACGTGGACACTTCACAGGTCTCAACAGCAGGTACAGTGCTTCACATTTACCATGTTTCACCTGGGGGACACTTGGTAAATAGCCATGATCTGCAGTGTTCATGAGTGGGCCAGCACTGATGCTATGCTTTATCACCTTATACAACTGTTGATATCCACCATGGATGCTTCTCTTTTCTTTTTCTGTGGGTGCGGTGAACTAATGGGTGATTCCTTGGTCCTCTTGCCCTGAAGAAATTGCCACAAAACCTTTTGGCAGTGAAACATTTCAGCCATTTGTTACCTACATTCAGAACATGTAAATTTGGTTTTAATCATGCGCCTAGGGTCTGGATAAATAAAATGACAACAGCCCCTTGGACACATTTTTAGTTTGATGGTCATTCGACCTAATGAGTGGAGAGCAACACACTAATACTGGGAATCTAATACAATCAGCTGTAGCGATAGATACATAAACATACACTAAGTTTCCGAGTTGACATGTGACACAGAAAAAATTATCCCTGCATGTATTGGACTATGCCAGTGATGAGAAGCCCTGCCTGTTGTAACTGCTAGCCAACAGGCAAATGGTGGTTGCTCACATGAGGTGGATCCAAATTTTAAACAGCACTTACTGGTATATCTCCTTAGAAGTATGACAACCCCCTTTTGAACTGAATGTGAATTGGTCACTGTTCTACCCTAGCTTAAATAATTGAATGGTTGATCAGATAGTGGATTGTGCAGGGTGTAGAAACCAGGGGTTCATTATTGATGTCACACCATCATGATGCCAGAGAGTTTGCATTCTTCTCTTTTCCTAACCACTGCCACTCAAGGATTCATCACATCCTTATTGACTGTCTCATGAATGTCTGCAGGAAATTACCTGTGCTGTGCCTTTGACTGTTGCGGGACCGGTGGGTGCCCAGGGTTTGCTTGCCTTGCTCTGCTGACGCAGGTGCGGACTGATCCTGCAGCGAGCGCCGAGTGGAGCACACGGACTACCACCCCCACAATCCCTGGCTGTGGACCCCGCCCCCAACCAATCAGACTTCCAAGCCGGAGGAGATAAAAAACTACGAGCTCCTCGGTGGAGCGGGAGCCCTGTCTCATGAACGTCTGCAGGAAATTACCTGTGCTGTGCCTTTGACTGTTGCGGGACCGGTGGGTGCCCAGGGTTTGCCTTGCCTTGCTCTGCTGACGCTGACGCGGACTGATCCTGCAGCGAGCGCCGAGTGGAGCACACGGACTACCACCCCCACAATCCCTGGCTGTGGACCCCGCCCCAAACCAATCAGACTTCCGAGCCGGAGGAGATAAAAAACTACGAGCTCCCTCGGTGGAGCGGGAGCCCTGTCTCATGAACGTCTGCAGGAAATTACCTGTGCTGTGCCTTTGACTGTTGCGGGACCGGTGGGTGCCCAGGGTTTGCCTTGCCTTGCTCTGCTGACGCTGACGCGGACTGATCCTGCAGCGACCGCCGAGTGGAGCACACGGACTACCACCCCCACAATCCCTGGCTGTGGACCCCGCCCCCAACCAATCAGACTTCCGAGCCGGAGGAGATAAAAAACTACGAGCTCCCTCGGTGGAGCGGGAGCCCTATCTCATGAACGTCTGCAGGAAATTACCTGTGCTGTGCCTTTGACTGTTGCGGGACCGGTGGGTGCCCAGGGGTTGCCTTGCCTTGCTCTGCTGACGCTGCCGCGGACTGATCTTGCAGCGAGCGCCGAGTAGAGCACACGGACTACCACCCCCACAATCCTTGGCTGTGGACCCCACCCCCAACCAATCAGACTTCCGAGCCGGAGGAGATAAAAAACTACGAGCTCACTCGGTGGAGCGGGAGCCCTGTCTCATGAACGTCTGCAGGAAATTACCTGTGCTGTGCCTTTGACTGTTGCGGGACCGGTGGGTGCCCAGGGTTTGCCTTGCCTTGCTCTGCTGACGCTGCCGCGGACTGATCCTGCAGCGAGCGCCGAGTGGAGCACATGGACTACCACCCCCACAATCCCTGGCTGTGGACCCCGCCCCCAACCAATCAGACTTCCGAGCCGGAGGAGATAAAAAACTACGAGCTCCCTCCGCATCGCGGGACGTGCCGGGCGAAGCCCGGGCAAAGGGTGGGCCGTCTACGGCCGTCCGAGGCCGACAGAGGCTGTGCTGGGCCACCCCCCTTGACCATTGGCTGCCGAGTACTCAGTAAGACTTCCGCGTTGCATAAGTTGTGTGTGGAGACATTACCTGTATTGTATTGTTTTGAAGTCTGATAGCGTTCTGTCCATCACTGCTACACCATGACTTCGTGTTCCAGCAAACTTAGGAAATCCTTAGTGGGGGGTTCAGTCAGGGGGACACTAGATCATTTCATTACCAGGGCTGCCACCGCCCTTGAGCAGGAAATCGCTATAACAGAACGTCGCTTGTCTTTGGACCCACTGTACCAAAAACGCTCGTCCTTAGGCCATATTGAGAACGCTCTTTCACCAACGACTTCTAATACCGTTATGATCCCTGCACCTGACGTGGATACCATTCTGCACCCCCATGATGTAATAGATATACCGCTTGCACCTAAGGTCAATACTATGCACACTTCAAATACTCAACTTATAACGGATTCCTCAATTGAGGACTCGATTCCAATAAAAATCACTAGAAAGAGTAAAAAAAAGGCTATTAGAAGTAAACCTACTGCCCTCAAACCCCTAGCTAAGCCTACATTGCAAAAAACAAAACGGAAGAAAAATTCTCATTCTGAGTCCCTTAAACCTGCTTCCCAAACTCAGCCGACTCCAACATCTGTAGAATCCCCGCAAGATCATACTCAGATACCCATGTCTCATTCCCCTAACTTACTACATGACATAGAGCATTTACTAAAATCATTACTTTCCCCCCTGGTGGAGAGGATTAAAAATATTGCAGTACAACTAACATCCTTGGAAACATCTATTTCCTCTCTTACTCCATCCAATAGAGACTTAAACACTTGTTTATCAAAAAACTCTATTCTTTCTCCCAATAATGGGCATTCTTTACCCGATCAAAGATCTAGTCACCCAATATCATCGCCCAGAAAGGCGAATACACCTGCTCTTATACCCATACTGGAGAACAGTGTCCCCGGTGAAAAACATACCAGACTCATGCAAACGCACAAACCTGTAGAACTTCATAGTGACAACGCCAACACGCAGCCACCTCAGATTTGCAGGGAGGGAATGACTTACCATATCGATCTGCCCCCAGAAGCAGCCCCATATGTGGTGATACTTACCGGTGTCCCGGAACTGGCTATGGGCAAGTTAGAGAGATACCAAGAACTTAAAAATAAGGTAGTTTATTGGTTGAGTAAAAATCGGCCACTTCCTAATGATATCAATGGCGAAATACTTCATGTGAGAAGATTGGGATGGGTGGGCTATAGACCGAAGGATATTCAGGGAGACGTGATTATCATAAATTTTAGAGACCGTAGGGTATTGCGCCATATTGCAGACTGGTATACCCCGACCAATGGTGTAGGCATTACCACTCATGCCCTAAGTTACTTTTACCCTCGTTCTCTTCTGCTAAATCCCCCAAAACTATATTCATTATCCGCGGCTAACATAGAACCCTCTCACCTTACCTTTCCAACTTCAAACAGATATGCTATTCTTTCTGGCTTGGATGACTTAGACTGACGCTCAAATGCTGAAAATGAGATTGGTAACACTGTCACCCTGAGTTCTTTTCAAACCATCTTAGATCTAGATATTCTTAAACATAAGACCAATCTTACGAACCTCGATAAGCTCGAGAAGAAGTCAATAAAACCTATCGATTCTCGCTCCCTAAATTCCGAGCATTGTCAGAAAGTCCTTCTGGGAAGGCTCCTGGTCCCGACTGCGTACCTATCGATGTTTTTAAATCACAGCTGGACCTGTGGGCTCCTTTGCTTACTAATGTTTCAAACTCCTTGAATATTATAGGTTTCATTGATACATGGCCTGAGGCGGTTGTCGTACCGATCTTTAAGAAAGGCGATAGGAACAACCCCTCTAACTATCGCCCTATTTCACTGCTCGACTCCCTAATGAAAGTCGCTGGGCGAATCATTCTAAATCGGATCCATGACTGGCTGGGTGAACAAGATATAATTTCTAACTTACAATATGGTTTTAGACAGGGCAGAGGTACCACCGAGCAAGGACTGAATTTGACCCTTATAATTGCCAAGTACATCCAGGCAAAAAAGGGGAACCTCTTCGTGACCTTTGTGGATCTTAGCTCAGCATTCGACTGCGTCGATCATGAGCTCCTTTGGGAATCCCTTGCTGAGATTGGCATAGAGCCCCCTATCCTTGCATTCATTAAAGAGCTCTACAGGGGAGCATCAGCACGTGTCAGGTATGGTAGACAGGGAGAGTGTTCCGACAGGTTTTATATTAGAAGAGGTGTAAGGCAGGGATGCATTTTAGCCCCCCCCCTCTTCACCCTCTATATAAACTCTGTCGGCCATTATCTTAATAGAAACTTTTATGATTATCCTACCATAAATGGAAAACCAATACCCATACTTCTTTATGCGGACGACGCTGCAATTATGTCACAGACACGCATGGGGCTTCAAAGGGCTGTAAATGATTTTACTGAGTTTATGTCACAGAGAGGTTTAAAAATCAATGCATCTAAAACTTTTACAATGTCTTGTGGCCTAGGAATCGGAAAGAAACAATGCTCCGTTTTTATAAACGGTAACAAGCTGGAAAGCGTTGATAGGTTCCCTTACCTGGGCATCACTTTCGACAAGAAGGGTACTTGGCGGGCCGCTGCCCAAGCTAGAGGAGCTGCTTTTTCCAAAGCTTTGGGCGCATTGACCAACTTTTCGAAAAAATTGGGGGGACGCCCGATTACCCCCTTATTACAGATCTATGGCGCCAAGTGTGTTTCGACTGGCATATATGGATCTGGGATTTGGGGAGTCGAGCAGGCTGATTACATCCAGCGCTCTGAAAATTTATTTTTGCTCTATCTCCTGGCCACCCCACGCGGCACCTCTACATATGTAATGCATAATGAACTTGGCCTGACATATATCATGGACATTATAAAATCTTCTCCCATCATTTTATGGCACAAAGTCTGGACTACCCCCGAAACACACTTTAATAGGGAAATTATCACTGATTGTCTGAATGAGGTTGACAACATCAAATGGTTGAACTATGTAAGAAACTTGTCACGTGATATAGGGCATCCAGAATTTTTTATTGATCCCTCTACTTTAAAAAATATACCTAGAGTTACATTAAAACGATTAGTCGTTACCCATCTGGCTAACCGCCACTGTTCCCTTGAAAAATCTAAGTGTACGGTTGTGGAGTATCAACATTCCACCATTGTTGAAGGGATGCAGCAATATCTATCCTTAATTCCATCCCCCTTCATCCGCATGCTTGTGACTCGTTTCCGTACTGACACCTTTTTCAGACTACTAACATTCCCCAATCAGAACTGTTGGTCCAGAGATTTGGAGAAATGTCCATGCGATGGCCTCTCAGTACAATCCAATATCCATTGCATTTTATTTTGTAAGTTTTACCAATTGCCAAGGGTCACTTATCTGAAACCATTGCTTAAATCATGGGGACTACGTTCCTGTAGGATAGCGTATCACAAATTGAAAACATTGGATAACCCATTAGCCATTGCTGTGGTTTCTTTTTATCTGAAAGTGATTGTAAGAATAAGGGCATCTATGCAGTCTTAGATGATAAAAGCTTTTCTGTATGTTATGCATTTAGTATGAAATTATGCTCATTACTATCCTTTCTTTTAGATTTTTATGTCATCTTATGATATTTTAATCATGATTTTTATTGGACTTTTTATGATAATGTTTTTACATTTCGAATAAAGAAATTTGAACTGACTATACACATTTGTTACTCACAGAACTGAGCAGTCAATATTGATCAGATCATGCTTCTATTTATATGTCATTTCAGTTAGAAAATATAGATACTACATTTAAGTCATGGAAATTAATTATGTAAATCCTTTAAAGATTCCTTAGAAATAATGTAGGAAGCCATTGCCCTAATATTACCTGGAAAATGTAGTTGCTCTCCACAAATTCTATGGGATGTGTTAGAATAATATATTAGGTATCATGGTCAGAAATTACTGGAAACACAATTGTCCCTGCCCGACCTTTAAAACTAAATGAAGGCATGAGAACAACACAATCCAATCAAACAAGAAAGTGGACTGGATGAAACTGAGAGAAGACATACAAATATGCAAAGAGATATAAATAGGAGAGTAGGGATCGGGTAGTAACCAAAAATCAATTAAATATGCCCTATAGGGAAATGAGCTTACAAACTACTTAAAACTTGTTAAACATAACTATAATCATAGACTAAAAATGTAATACACACATTAAAACAAAAGGAATTGCTCAACCCTTTCATGACTACTATTCAAAACGAAGGGCCTCATTGATGAGGCACTTTGTGATGCCGGATTGTCACTTTTTGTGACGTTCCGTGGCAAAGGAGCCTGCTCCATATTTACGAGGCAGCACTAAGTCACTTTTTTGGCTTAATGCTGCCTCGTAAATATGGTTCCCTTTAACACTGCTTTCTGTGTTAAAGGGGTGTGCAATGGGTGTTGCTGGGGGCATTCCCAGCAAGACCCATGGCTTTTTGACACTGCCCCAGATTCAGGAGAAATCATAAATCTGAGGCAGTGCCAACAACTTATGCCTCCCCCAAGGGAGTAGTAAGGGAGGCACAACGAGGAGAAATCTCTTTATTTCTCCTCCTTTTCCCTTTTTCTATGTGTGCTGCATTCTGTAGCACAGATCGAAAGAGGAAAAAGCCTCTTGTGGTTGTTTTTGTGCAGGAAGAATTTCCTTTCTGCACAAAAATAATAATTCCCGCAGCTCAGGAACCCTTGCATCATGGTGCAAAGGTGCCTGCGTTGGTGCATGGCAGCGCATTGAGTGCTGGCGCAGGGGAAAAGGACAGGAATGCTCTGTATCTGATAGATACGGTGCATTCCTGCCCTTTTCTTTTGCCGTAGGCTAGCGCAGCAGAAAGGCCTGCAGGATTGCCCTACGGTAAAACTTCATAAATGAGGACCATTATGTCCACAACACAAACATTAACTCAAGCATAAGTAAGGAATACCCAGACATGATCATCCCACTTCACGATTCTGGTATGTCCTTTTACACAATCAGGCAAACTTCAAGGTACTCCTAAGGAGGCAAATGTGGTAGTAATCCCTAAAGAAAATAAAAACACTGTGCACACAAAATAAGTATAGACCAATTGTTTTTCAAAATGTATAAAACAATCCGGGCAGTAAAATTTGAATCAGTGCTCCTCAATCTAATACACCCATCACAACAAGCCAGCTTCATAAGAGAAAGATTCTCATGCAAAAATATTCCACTCTTTTGTCATGTCATTTAGAATGCAAAGTTGTTTGGGTCTTTTGGACATGAAGAATGCCTTTTTTTAAATCTTGAGGCCTTTCCTTTGCATGGCGCTCCATAGATTTGGCTGTGGCACTTGGTGACAGCCCATCTGTAACAGTAAGACTTAATGCACATTTTCTGAGCCTTTTCAGCTTGTCAGAGGGTTTAAGCTGGCAATTTGCTTTCCTGAAATACAAAATTGTAAGATAAACATTTCTTTCAGAAAAAGAGCTTGCCTCCAGAAGACTGGCCCCTAAGTAGACATCTTGGTGGGTGGCATATAAACAGTTACAATTAAAGTATCCACTATTGCAAGCTGAGTATTTGGCATGTTTATTATAAGGATATTGGAAGATTTATTTACCAGTCAATTATCAAGTCTTCATTAATTCTTTATAGAATTCTAAAAATCAAGAATCCCAATCAAGAATATACAGCAAATAATACACCAAAAGAAGATACAGCAAATAATACACCAAAAGACTATCTGTATTTAAAACTTTTGAACTATCAGATATCTTTCATAATTCACACAGGTAGGCTTTTTTTTCTCCAAGAAAACTCAAATAACTTAGTCTTTGTAAGGGTAGAGTAGTTTAGATTAAAAACAAATGCGATACAGGGAACATGTATCTTAGCACTTAAGCCTGCTGCATTTGAAAAGCTGGACCCTTAACTGATCATTACAATGAACAAGTTGACTATGATGTCTAATGTGAAAAAAAGGATCAAGATTCAGGGGTCTAAGTTATCATATGAAAACTGGGTTAAAGAAGGTGCATCATTAAGACAGAACCTCGGAAAACCTGAAGCACAGCTCCCACATTCAGGTATGCAAGCTGAAAATGGATTTGATAATTTTGAATTTTATAACTTCTTGAATAAAAAGAAGCAATTTCTAAATTAGACAGACGTTGGATACCAAACCTGCTTAAATCTCTAGAAAAAAAAATATCTAGGGCCCAATTTTTAAAAAGTATATATAAATGTCATTCCAGGAACATCTAAACTGAACATGAACACCCAAACAATGTAAGTGTAATCGGCTCACCTGAAAGCTTCAATTAATTGACTAGAAATCTGATCATCTTCATTTAATTTAAAAATTGGTCCATCTTTAGCACAATCATGTATCTTCAGTATCCATAGAACTTATTGGACACCAATTTCACTTAACAAAATAGGCATTCTGTGGAATTCAGGAACTCAGGGTGGATTACTTATACATGAAGTTTTTTTGTCAACGCTCAACATCTGTACAGTTTGAAATCCCCAAATATAATAAAGAAATTCTCAACACAAATATCTTTATAGAACCCAATGTCATCTGCCGACGCATACATGCTATACCTAACATGCTTACTTTTGAAAACATAGACTAATTACCACCTGATTTATTTTGCTACTGGGTATTAAAATCATTCTCTTAGAATATAACTTTGAAAGCAAGATTTCTGTCCAAACCTTTTGAGCTTGACTTTGTTTCCTTCAAAGTATACACAACGTAGCTCTGAAACGTATCAATAGTGACCGAACAACATGGAACAAGTTGGATGCTTTCCGACTAAGAGACAACATACCGTGACTAGCTCTTCTAACTGACAGAATAATTTCTTCTCCTGACCTTTATTAATAGATCACCTTCCAAAAAGCATTGGAATCCTATCCAATCAATAAGTCCCTACACTTTTCACTGAATTCTTGCTTGTATGAAGGGTTTTATACATAGCTCTTGTCACCGTAGTGTCTGTTGTATGGTGACTTGCAGTCCAAGTCATATTGCTTCATATGTTCTTTGAAGTTGTTTACCGTGTAGCTAAAACAGATTTTACTGCTTAGCAAAACTAAATGGAAGTTCCCTATGCTTTAATGATCATTATGTTTAATAATGCTTCCGATGTAGTTATTAGAACCCTCCACTGGGAAATGTTTTAAGATGGACAGAATATACTAAAAAGACTTCTTTTCTTTTCATTATGGCTCGCCTTTTTTGCCTCCTTGTTCTTTATGCTTATCTTATGGTAACCTCTATAAAACATAATTAAAACATTTTGGAATACACAAGGACACACACACAAAACCACAGGGTGGTGAGACCAGGTAATGGACTCACCTATCTAAGGGTACGCAAAGATAGTCCGAGGGAGCTCTTCAATTGTTGTTTGAGGGTCCCTTTGGAATAAGACTCCTTCAAACTCAGGGATGAAGCAGACAACGCAAGATCATCAGTAGGACTAGGGACATAAATGTTGTGGATGAGACATCTACACACTTAGAAGAGATCTTAAATCCATACAGTATTGTTTTTAAAGTAGAGTGAAGAAAGGAGAGAGAGAAAATTATTGTATTTGAATGAGCTTAACAAAAATAAAAAAATCATATGATTGACATTGTATTGTGTTTAATAACTTCTGGCTGGCTAAAGTTCATATAGCTAGAACAGTGAATGAAAGAATCCCTTAATAAATGATTGGATTACTGTATTAAATTCTACTCGATGCTACGTGACAGAGGCAGACATTTCACCCATTTGCTTGTCACCTACATAGAGTTGATGGGTGCAAGCTGAAGAGCAGGCCCACCCAAGATAAATGGCCCAAGCTATGTGTCATAAAATTTGCGGATGTCACAGTCATTTTAGACTATGCATCCTAGGTCTGCAACATTCGCTAAACAACCTCTATAACTACTGTAAATTAAATAAACTTGAAATAAACATTTACTGCTACTGTAAATTAAAAAAATGTGAAATAAACTATGAAAAAATCCAAAGTACTTACTTAAATCAAAAAACAAAACAGTGGCAATTGAAAATGAAAGCTAGGCCTCTGCTTGATTTCCCCAAAAATGAACATGCAGGTGCTGGATAGCAAAGCAGCAGGATTAAGATTTGTGCTTGCCAGAAAAGCATAACACCTCACGGGTCCATCTCTCATACCACTATTTAAATAGTTTACCCCTTCAGAGCTTCAGATGACGTGTAGCTGCTGTCTACCATGGTGGGTGTGCGCGGAATACGGGTTGATCTCTAATACCACTGTTTAAATTATTAACCCCTTTGGTGCTTCAGATGGCGAGGAACCATTGTCTACCATGGTGGATGTGTATTGAGGACGGCTCCACGTGTGGAGTCGTCCTCCGCACACACCCATGTTGAAAGCACTGGCGTTCCCCACTACCGAAATCGTCAAAAGACACCAGGACCCTCTGGAAGCCATTTGCTTCCAGGGCGTTGGAGGAGCGGGTACGTTTCTCCCCCAGAGAGGGTTTGGGGAAGGCAGAGAGGCACAGGGGTAAGAGAGAGTATTTTTCCTTTCCCCTGGTGTCTCTTTGCAATTCATTCTTGCTGCACGATCATGGGTGGTGCAGGAATTTACCACTAGGACACCAGAGATTTTATTTTAGGCAAGGGTCACTCCCCTTTCATTGGGACACTCCTTCTAGCCATTTCTGTCCCCGCTGGAGGCAGATCAGCCATATTTTTAGGTAGATCTGCCCACAAGGGAGGCAGAAAGCCACTAAACACGAGGGATATTGATAATATATGTATATGCACGTCGGGAAGCGGCCCCTTGGGAAAGGGCCACTCCCCATTTCAGGGGGCATAATTTTTGCCATTATATGCACCCTGGGCAGATTGTCCATATGTTTAGGCCGATCTGCCCTCAAGGGGGGCAGAAATCCACTAGACACCATGAATTTAATTGATGTAAATATCGGGCAGTGGCCCCTTGGGCAAGGGTCGCTCACCTTTTATTGGGGCACATATTTTGGCCATTTTATGTCCACCGGGAGTAGATAAGCAATATTGTTAGGTCCATCTGCCTCCAAGGGGAGGCAGACACCAAGTATTACATTATTTGCACATCTGGGATTGGCCCCTTGCACAAGGGTCACTCCCCATTATTGCAGCACTTGTTTTGGATGTTTTTTGTTTTGCGGGCAGTTCAGCCATTTTTTGGGAAAGCCACTAGACACCAGGGATATTAGTATGATGTGTATGTGCATGTCAGGGAGCGGCCCCTTGGGAAAGGGTCACTCCCCATTTGTGGGGGCACTTATTTTGACTCTTTTCAGCCCCCGGGGGACAATCAACCATAAGTTGAAGCCGATCTGCCCCCGAAGGGGGCAGAAAGTCACTAGACACAACTGATTTAATTGATGTACTTGTCAGGGAGAGACCCCTTGGGAAGGTTTGGCCTCCTTTTATGGGGGCACATATTTTGACTTTTTCTGACCCCCTAGGTAAGTTCAGCCATATTTTAGACTTATCTGCCCCCAAGGGGGGCAGAAAGCTACTAGACACCAGGGATATTAGTCTTATGTGTTTGTGCATGTCGGGGAACGGCCCTTTGGGCAAGGGCCACTACCTGTTATTGAGGGCACTTATCAGGGCAGATCAGACATATTTTTAGGGCCATCTGCTGCTAAGGGGGAGAGCAAAAAACAACTAGACACCAAGGAATCCGTTTTTGTATATGTGAACAGGAGTTTGGCTGAGGGTCTGCATGTACTGGGATTTGGCTGGCTGTGGGTGTACTGGCATTTGGCTGGCGGTGTCTGTGTGCTGGCGTTTGACTGATGGTATGTGAAGTGGTGCTTGGCTGGGGCAAGGTTCACTTCTTCATAGCAAGTAAATTTCGTGCCTTTGCTTTGAGCCCTCCTTGGTGGAAGATCAGAAGTTTGAGATATTTATTTGCCCCCAAAGGCATACTTTATAGTTTTTTTTATAATGTTAACTGTTTTATTTCTTGTCATCATTTTCATTTGTGATCTTAATGTTTTATTTCTCCTTTTTATTCTAATGCAAAGCTTTTGATTTTCTCTGTGGCGACTACTGCTTGTGTTTTTGGCACTGGTAGATCTGCAGTTTGTGTAGTTGCATTTCTTTGGTACGACAATGTTTTTGTACTATTTACTCCAAATGAGTATCATTGACCTGCATGAATGTGCTTTCTGTAAATGGTGCATTAATAGCAGCATATTTAGCTTTTGTTTTATTGTGTTCAATTCTCCTTGAATTTGTGCAATGCAGTTGATCCTCAGTCTAGCTGACTCTGGCAAGTGAGTGGTATCGTTTTTAAGTATGTAGGTCTTTGTGTGCTTTGTATTGATTTACTTTTCCTTCCAGATTACTATATGCAAGTAGTTTTACCTTCTTTTGATAAAGCCACAGTTTGTATATTACATATTTTACACAGTGTTTGGGTATTGTTGACTTTTTTGTTGTGTTACTTTCATAAGTAAGGATTATGGCTATTACCAGGATTACCGGTAAGCAAGTTTTCTTCCTTTTAGAATCTTCCGCTGACCATGGTTCTGAGACTGACTCTGCATCAGAGGTAGAGGAGGAAGTCCACTATTCTGGCAGTAAAGTGTCTGTCCAAGATGAATCATCTGATGATGAATCATCTATCAGTGTGGAGCAAGAGGTATCTGGATTGCAGACTGGGACAGAAAAGCTTCCCATTGAGAGTGCTGAACTCTGGGTTGCCCCAAACATGGTGCAGCCAGTGTTGCCTGCCTTTAATGTTTTTGCCTATAAATTTCTTTCAGTTGTTTATGGACAATGTATTTTTGGATGAGGATGTTGACCAGACTAATTTGTATGCCGAACAGTATTTGAGGGACAACAGAGCTACACTCTAGAGCTACCCTGTGAACTCAAATGCACAAAGAAGGGGGGACGGGGAGCTAGCGGAAAAAGGAGTTCCAGTACCCGTGCTCCCAAGATCAGACGTATCAATCACTGGAGGGTCAGTGTTCCTAATAAGGTTGCTAGCCCATTCGGCAGCTTAAAGTATAGGTAGAAAGATAACTATCTTCATTAATGGTCAAAGGTTGGATACAGAAAAGGGGAATGCCCTCACTCATGCTTCATCATTGGGTATTTTGCTCCTTGTGGGAGTGGTGCTGCAGTCTGTGAGAGGGCTCTTTGACTGAGATCTTTTCAGAGGAACGCTGCAGTGGTGAGTGTGGGTGTGTGGAGATTGGTGCAGGCGGGTTATAAATATTGTGCTGGTACCCTCAGAGGTATTTATTCTTGGGTCTGTGCGATATAGTTAAAAACAGGCAAAGAAAGGAACTTTTGACCTAATTGTTAATGTGGTGGATTTGTCCCTTTTGCAAATCTTGGTGAAATACAACTGATAGATGGTTAAGTTATGTCTAGTCAGGTCGACATGTTTCACGCCTTGGTGGCCCCTAGTGGATCCAATGGCATTTCGTTAGGACTGTGGAGGTTTTTAGAAGTAGGAAAGTGGTGGTACAGGGGTTCAAGAACACAACACCCAATACACCTTGTAATGTTATCCTGATTCAGGTATGTGGTCAGGGCGGCTCTGCACCCAATAGATATCGACCACTTTAATATGTAAATCCAACCCCCAATTTGTTTCCCAGGGAAGCCTCAGCACGGACGAAGCGGCTGGTGAGGTTACATTGACCTTCACGGATACAACATAGATACCTGCCCTTAGCCGCTTGGTCGCCGGCGACTGAGCGGCTGAGGGCAGGAATCAGTGCTGTATCCGAGGAGGTCAATGTAACCTCACAAGCCACTTCGACCGCTGCTGAGGCTTCCCTGGGAAACAAATTGGGGTTGGATTTACATACTAAGACCGTTCTTGGAGAAGAGATAGTACCGGAATCCCGAGGTAATTGAGTCGCTTTTTGGAATATTTGTTGTGAACACAGCCACTAGACTGGGGCTCAATACTATATTCAGTACCAGTGGATGCATTTTGAGTAGCATGGTCAATTTCTATGCAGCCAGGAGCTGAGTTCTGCGTTTTACAGTCAAAGGCCCCTGAAGAAGGAATTATATATCCCAAAATGCATTGGGCATTACTCATATAAGAACGTTGAAGAATGTCAAGCTTTGAACAAGATGACAATCAAGATTTTTTGAACATCATCTTTTGAAAACAAATTAAATGTTGTTCAATATGCAATCATTATTGTTTATATTAAATGAGTTTCATGATCGAAATGAGAAATTCACGAATTCAATGGAAAAGTTCTTAAGTTGTAATATTCTTTCAAATGTGTATTAAGTGGAATTAGTAGTCTAGCAATCTTTCACTGTAAAGCCAGGTTTCAGGTGAAGTTTCACTTGTGTTTTTGTTCAATACATAATAGTAGAACATTTGTTATTACCAATTGAAAATCTCTATGTTTGTGCCTTTAAAATGCAAGCAAGTGTGTAGCACAGAAGACATTTGACAAAATGCCCTCTGAAATGCATGCCTGTATGGGTACTAGTAAATTCAGAGATGTGAAAAAACTACGGCTCCTAAAAGAGTTTTCCTTAATACCCATTTTCCGTTCTTTATAATTTACCATATGAATTGCTGTATGGTCGATATACAAAGAAAACCTATGGGAAAGTGCAGCTCGGTTGTTAGCTCTGGGTACATCTGGTTCTTGGAGAACCTACAAGCTCTATATATCCCCGCAACCAGAAGGGACCAGCGGACTTAATGGTATATTGCTTTCAAACATTTGTTATAGTAAGAAGAAGTTACATATGAAAACGTAGACAGAAATGACTGTTTTTTTCAACTCAATTTCAATATTTGTTTTACTTCTACTAGATCTACACAAATGGCACACTGCTGAATTTAGATTTTTTGTCTAGTTTTTAGAAATGTATAACCTTCCGGGATTCACCATGGGTTTCACACCCATTTCCACCCCAAGCTGGAAAGAGATTGAAAGCACAAAAAATAGGCTATCTCCCAGTAAAATGCCAAAACTGTATTAAATAAAATGTGGTTTTCTGATCCAAGTCTGCCTGTTTATGAAAGTTGGGAAGATGGTGATTTTAGCACTGCAAACCCTTTGTTGATAACATTTGCCAAATAAAAAAACTGATTCTTCAGCAGCACTTTTTTCCCAAAATAAAAACAAAATGTAGGTGTGTTTTCGCAAATTTCTCAGTTCCCTCAAGGGGAATCCACAAACCGAGGTACCTTTGGGATCCCCAGGATGTTAGGAAAAAAGGACGCATGTTTTGCGTGGATAGCTTATGAGGACAAAAAAATTGTTATGGACGACTAAGCGGGAACTAACCTGATAGCCAATAAAAAGGCTTAGCACTGGGGGGCAGGAAAGGCCTAGCAGAGAAGAGGTTAAACGTACAGTTCCTCCCAATTATAAGCTGTGGATTGGAAGCAAATTCAACTGCTGGGTGACCCAGGCACAGACTAAACTTTATAAATTAATTTTTGGTTGCCGAACACTGTGAGCCAAGTCCAAATTAGATTCGAATTCGTTTTAGCAGTGTAAACACTAGTACCGAATGATGTATTGTTAACTGTGCTACATCCCCAGTGCATATTTCGGCCATTGGATGAGAGTGGGGAGGCATATAAAGGCCCATCTGGTGCAGAGCACCAGAGGGATTCCTTTATTATTTTTTAAACTCTGGCTGCTCGGGAAGAGCTTATGAGCAGCCTGAATATTTTTTTTCCTTTAGTATAATGACAAGCAGCATGTCATTAGACTAAATCGGTCAAACCAGTTAATGGGATCCCTTGCAAGGGGATTCCCATTGTCGTCATTTTGATCCATTCCTGTCGAGGGCACTAGTCCCAAGCACACAAGTGCTGCAGTGTTTTTATCAGCACAAGTTTGGTAATTCTGGGTGGTAGAAGTTTTGTGGATTCCTGCAGATTCCGCAAGACTCCATCACAGAAATGTGAGGAAAATATGTGATTGCAGGCATAGATTGAGGTTTACAGGACATTGTGGGTAAGAAAACCTCATGGTATGCATGCAAGGCACACAACCGTGGAATCCCCTGGTTGTCTAGTTTTCAAAACTTTCTATGGCTAGTAGGTTTGCATGGGTGGCACCACAGCACAGTCCCAAATACCGCAGCTACCCCGATTGCTTATGTCTCAGCGCTATTGGGCCTTTTTGTGTTGTGGACCACCTACACCAGTGGGGTACTGTTCTTCTCAGGGGACAAGTGGGAACTCATAGTGGTAGGAAATACGTGGATACCCACAGATTCCTGCATTTTTTCGGCAAAGAAATGTAAGAAAAATGTGTGTTTTTAACCAAAGTTTGACATTTGCAAGGGCTTCTAGGTAAAATAACCTAGTGAGAGACACACAAGTTACAATACCCTTAATTCCCCTAGGTGTCTAGTTTAAAAAAATGTGCCAGTGTACTAGGTTTCCGTGGGTGCCAGCTAAATTAGGGCCCGAAATGCACAGCTACTCACCTTTCAAAGAAACGGTCAGTTTTTAGTGGAAAAATGTGATGCATCCATATTGTGTTTTGGGTCTTTTCCTGTCGCGAATGCTAAGCCTACCCACTGAAGTGAGGTACCATTTTTATTGCAAACATGTGGGAGCATAGAATAGTAGAAAATGTGTTGTTACCAATTGGATTTTGCTGCATTTGTGTCTTCCAAATGTAAGACAATGTGTAAGAACGAAGACGTTTTCTAAAATGTCCTCTAAATCATATGCTAGTATGGGTACCCACAAATTCAGGGATGTACAAATAACCACTGCTCCTTGATATCCATTTTTTCTCTACATATTTTACCATATGAATTGATTTATACTCGATATACAATGAAAAATCATTGTACGGTGCAGCTCAGTTTTTGGTTATGGGTACCTTGAGTTCTTGGAGAACCAACAAATCCTATATATCCCGGCAACTTGAAGGGTCTAGCCGATGTAATCAATATTGGTTTTGAAAACTGACCATTGTGACAAAAATTTACAGCTGAAAACATTTCACAAATGCCCATTTGTTACTATTCATTTTCAGTATATCTTTATTTCACCAATTACTGTCTGTCATTGAGGGATCTACACATATGACTCCTTGTTGAATTCAAAATATTGTCTACTTTATAGTTTTTCAGAATCAACCATGGGTTTCACACTGGTTTCTACCACAAACTAGAAGCAGGTTGAGAGCACAACAAATAGAAAAAATGGGCTACCTCATTGAAAAATGCCGTAACTGTGATAAAAATTTGTTTTTTTATTTAGCTCTGCATGTTCCTAAAAGCTGGGTAGATGACTTTAGCACAGCAAACCGTTCGTTGATGCCATTTTAGGTAAAAAAAATATAGATACTTTTATAAAGAGCTCTTTTTTCCTATTTTTGCCCCCCAAAAAATAAACGTAGTTATATATTGCCTATTTTCTCCTTCCGGGGGAATCCACAAACCCTGGGTACTTTTAGAATCCCTAGGATATTGGAGAAAAGGACACAAATCTGGTATGAATACCTTATGTGGAAAAAAGTTATGAAGCCTAAGCGTGAACTACCCCAAAAACCAAAAAAGGGCTCAGCACTGGGTGGTGGGGGGGAGCCCCAGCACTTAAGGGGTTATGGTACTGGTTCAAACTAGGGGTGGGCAAAATATTCCATTCCACCAGCAGAATTGGCAGAATTTTGGTGACTCCGCATTACTTTTGTTCCGGCCATAATCCACTATTCGCCATGGGTTGGAATTTTTTCTCGTGCGTGTGCCAAAACGGGATATTGGTAAACAAGATTTGGCATCAACAAGCATGATTTTCAGTCAATAGGAGGACATCCGGTCAGATTTTTCAAACACAGGAAATCACTGACGGTCGGGACAGTTATCAGTCAGAAGGCTGCTGTTTGAAATTAAAATTGTGTTAGCTGCTGCAAAATCAACTGGAGTAGCTGTGACCTCTGGTGCGCTGCGTGGTGCAGTTTGCGCTGATTTGCAGTGCGGATAGCGCTTCCTGCCCTAAATCACAACGCGAGCAGAGCGACTTGCTTTATTTCTGGCCATTGGTGTAACTCTCCCAAATCTCATTTTTTGTAATTCCATGGAATTCTGCGGAGTCAAATTCTGTGAGTTCCAGCCACCCCAGTTCAAACTAAAACAAACAGAAAAGGGCTTCTTCAAAGACCCCCTCTACCAAGAATACCCCCACATGTACGTGCCTTACCCCCCCTGTCCGCACTGTACACCAGCCCCGCACCTGTACGCGCCATACCCCCCCATGTATGTGCCGTACCTCCGTATGTACGCGCCGTACCTCCGCATTTACGCACCGTACCCCCCATGTATGCGCCTTACCCCCCTGCCTGCACTGTACCCCAGCCCCGCAACTGTACGCGCCGTACCCCCCATGTATGTGCCGTACCTCCGCATGTACGCGCTGTACCCCCGCATGTACGCGCCGTACCCCAGGCCCGCACCTGTACGCGCCGTACCCCCCTATGTACGTGCCTTACCCCCCCGCATGTACGCGCCGTACCTCCGCATGTACGCACCGTACCCCAGGCCCGCACGTGTACGCACCGTACCCCCACCATACCCCCACCGCATGTACGCGCCGCACTCCAACACCGTACCCCAGCACCCTCACCCAGCATCGCGTATGTACGGACGGTACCTACGCGAAAAAAGACTCTTACAGAACCAGGACACTGTAAAACAGCACAAGGAGGGTCAATTCGACTCGCACAACACCACAAAACATGTCTACATGACAAAATACATCTCAATGACTGACCTGGCACATCCAAATAGGCAAACAGAGGACCAAATCACAACCACCTCTTATAACACACCCACCAAAATTCAAACACAGCAACACCCAAAAATGGACCAATAAAAAGGGCCCACACACACAACCCATGAGCAATTTCAACAGACCCACTGCTGCCAGACCCCACAGAGAAACAACTCAACATTACTGATACCTTCACTACACCTTCACTCACACACCTTCACACAACCTCCTTCACAAACATCTCCCTCTTCACATTCACACACACACCGTCACATTCACACCCAGACACCCACAACCATCCACACCCACACCCACACCCCACACCATGAACACAGACAAGAATCCAAAGTTCACAACGGCGGAGCTAGACCTCCTTGTCAACGAAGTCATCAAAGTCGAGCCACAGCTGTTTGGAAAATTGGTCAGACAGACCAGCATAGCTGAATAATCTGCCATGTGGCAGAGGATTGTCGATAAGGTGAATGCTGTTGCGCCCATCCGAAGGACCAGGCATGAATGCCAAGCCAGGTGGTACGATCTGCGCAGGACGGTCAAGAGGAAAATGAACAAAGAATATGCCCAGAGTAACATCACTGGAGGTGGGCCGCCCCGCAGAACCGTACACTAACATCCCTGGGAGGAGAAGGTGATGGCCCTGCTACCGCCGGTGGGAGTACACGGAGTCGAAGGAGTCGCAGAGCCTGGTGAGTACACAAACAACTTACATAACATGGGGGCAATGGGGTCCACACCACATATACACCAAATGCACGCAACTTCCCCGAAGCACTCACCGCACACAACCACACTCAAAAACCACGCTCATGCCACTAACGTCTCCATGCACCCTTCACAAATCAGGGCAAGGCCATGTCCAAGGCTACAACAACCACAAACACAAGACTGGATGTCTGGGAGGCTGGGAGGGTGGGCCCCACACAACACATTGTGAAAATGAGACGCAGACACCAATGCCCTCAGCCCATATGGCATAGGTACATACCCATGCACAATGCACAGGGACTGGCAAAGTACTGACAAGATAGCTGACACTTGGCCCTGCTGTATGCAGCACAAGGCCCTCCTGGGACCACTGTACACTCAAACACCAACTCCACAAGCACAGGAATCTAGCACAGGAACTCACACTCACTGTCATGCCAGCATGCACCATGAGGGGACAGACACATCACCTGGGAGACCCAATGACAACTCACACTACACACAACAGCACGCCCGGTCACCCCCCCCCCCCTAACACAAGCACACACCCCCGGGGCAGGCAACGGATTTACACACTCCCACAATGGACATGTGACACAACAAGACCAATCCATAGCCAAATAAGCATCATAGCCAACAATCTACAGGTCAAACACTCAGGAGAACATCCCAATCTGTCCCCCGCAACATACCCATCCCCAAGTGGACATTGAGAGGAATGCTAGGCACATCCAACTACCCAGAGGAACTGTGTCAACTTGAATATGTATGAAACATAGATGTCGCATGAAACACCATTAACATTGTCTCTCTCTCACACACAGGGCAACGTCGTCGATCTCCCCCCAACACTGGGGGGGGAAGAATCACAGTCCCAGGCTCCGCGTGAAGATGATCCCACCGGCAGCGACGACTCTCACCACTCCGTGGATGACCCCGATCAACCTGGACCCTCTGGTGCCCAAGCCCCTGCAGCACCTGCGTCAGGTACATCTGTGCCAACCACCCCCCCCATTCCTTCCACATCCCAGGACACACCCAGGAGCCCTGCTCGCACTGAACAACAGAGCCAGTCTGACCCGGAGGGACATGGTTCTCCGGGCACCCAGGAGGAGGCAGGCAACCCTGTAAATGCCATCCCTCAGGGGTCCTGTAGACCCGATGTGCCCACAAGGGCAGGCCAGGCTCAAGTGGGCAGGGGTGGTGGGAGTGGAGGCAGGCGGAGGCGCGAACCTGACCAGCCAGCTCAGGACACCGGTATGTCACACATACCGGCGTGACACCAGAGGCATCAACCAGGTCGTGTCGAGACTCTCAGAGATGCAGGGGACCCTCGATATGATAAAGAACCTGCAGGTCGAGCATCATGCCAGTCATCAACAACACCAAGGACGGATGGAGGCAAGACTGGCTGAGCTCCTGGCGGTGCACAGGGACATGAGCCAATCACTCCGTCAGATCACCCAAAGCATGGGCAACCCTCCCTGTGCCACCAGGCGTAGACCAGCACCAGACACAGGGAGGGAGGAGGAGGAGGAGGATTCGTCTGACGGAGCGTCCCAAACATCGTCAAGGCCTGCATCTGAGGGTCCACGGAGGAAGGTGGGTCGTCCACGGAAAAGACCGTGAGAGTCAGCGGACCATCCACATCTCCCAGGTCACCTGGCCTGGCACCTGGCCCTCTGGCACAACAGCAGCACCTCATCCAATGACATTCTCTGCCACAAGGACTTGCTGGTCACAGTCTGACCAATGATGACCAACACTGTGCCCTGGACTATGATGACTTCCAATGCCAAGGATACCATCTCCCCCTGTGAACTTTGGATTCTATTCCCCCGGTAGAGCGCCTAATTTCATCTACCAAAACACGTACCCCACCGCAAATAAATATATTACTTTGGTCATGAGACGTTCCTGTCATTTTGCATTATTCAACAACATATGTGTGTGGAAATGTCAAACTATGCCAGAGTGTTGAACTAACTCCAGCCATCCATACCCTGGGAACAGAGTCTGGTACAGGACACACATGGGTCACAAGGTATCATTCAATGTAGGCATGGAGCACAACACTCACCTGTGATGGCCTCTGGCTGCTGAGGGGGGGCTTGCTAAACTGTGTGGACAGACCTATTTGGGAGATTATCATCAAGGCGTAGAGGTCATGGCTCATGTGGAGGTTCCCGGGGAGGGAGTCCCAGGTATGTGTGGCCAGGTGGGAGAACAATGTCCTGTATGTTGGAGTACGGTGGATGTGAAGAACGGTGGCCAGGGCAAGGTTGGATGCACGGAGATGGCCCAACGGGATCTAGGATGCCAGACGTACAAGGTTGGTTTGGGGTCGGGGTTGTGGACTGCCTCCTGAGTGTGGAGGTCATCCTGCAGCAGACAGTGATTCATTGCAGCTATCTATGGTGGACGGTGAGGTGGCTGGGGCGCAGGGTGTTGAAGCTGAGGTGTGCAGATGCACCCTGGATGTGGACAAGTTTCCTGGGAGTTTGGATGTACTTGCTCTGTAGAGGGCAGGGCAGTATTTGACACGGATGTCGTCATGGACCTGGGGGATGGTCTGTCTTTTCTTGGAGTGGATCTATCTGTGGATCATGTGCATAATGCAGAGGGCATTGCAGCATGACGTACAGATGCTGTGGACTAGCATGGCAAATGTGAGCGAGCCAAACATGAGGCACACCATCTTGTGTGTGTGGCCACTGGGTGCTTGTGCAGGGCTCTTTCGGGTGGGACACAAGCACTTGACCCAGCTAGAAGGGGATAATCCTCAGATGATCACCTCAGTCCTGTACAAGTCCAGCCTCAGGTGGCTCGTGTTCAGCCATTCATCAATGGATCTCATGCATACTTGAATGATGGAACTGGCAATGTCTGTGTCTTTGTTGAGGGTGAGGAGCACCTGGCTGTCAATGGCATACGAGCTGATGATGAGGTGCTGTGCGCATGTGATGGTGGAGAGGGGGGTCCTGGACACTCTGTAGATTGACATGCTGAGAGATGATACCTGTGCCATGTCCTAGACGATGACACCATACTACATGCTGAAGCCCTGAGTCGCACTCCCATGCCCTTGCTGGGCTACAGAGCCGGTGAGGAGTATTATGGACGTGACCTGGTTAGTGTGACAGGGCCTGGAAGGCAGGGCAGCGCAGTGTAGGCAGTTGGAGTTGCACACTCAGCATGCAAAGGTGTCGTGTGTGTGCCCAGGGTATGTCTGACAGCAGGCGTTAGATGTGCGGATGGACATAGCTCGGAGTGTGGCTAATACATCAGACTGTAGTGTGATGTGGGTTATGCAAGGACAGGATGGTGGTGCAATGTGCACCTTGCATGTGCTGATGGTCCAGCCTTTGGCTCCGCGGGGCGGCAACAGTGGCATAGACAAGCTGAGGACAGCCAAATGAATGGGTGGAGGGAGGAAGTGAGGAGCATCTTGGAGGCGTGTGTGTTGCCAAATCTGGATACTCTGTGGGCCCTTACTGCAGGGGCCGCAGCAGCAGGCGGCATCTCCTTGCCAAATGCCAGAATTTGCACACAAAGACTAGGATGTCAGAAGGACAACTGCAACAGGCGCGTGTGTAAAGTAAGGAGTGTCCAGTGTCACGTGGCACACCCAGAGACAATGCATGCACAATCACCAAAGAAGCATGACACCGGATCAGGAAAATGAAGGCCGACCTGCGCACAGGACACACACCCTCAGCAGGTGTTGATGGCCCATTGTGTGGACCAACATGCCAAAAAACATACACGACCATGTACTTCATGCCCAATAGGGAGCCTAATCCATGAGCAACTGCACGCATGTTGCTAAACTACACATGGACTCCTATGCATAATCTTCCACAACTATGCCAGATATGCCGCATGCAAAGTGGCAAGAGACCTGCATTGACAGAGATGAGGCACCTTGGAGTGTGACGAACACCTTTATTACTCAGCCTCACACTAAGGGAAATGCATCAATTGGAACAGACTCACAGGTCATTTGGCTGACCATGTGTGACATACACTGGACACCCCCTTCAACACACAGATGTGGTAAATCCTACTGAGCTGGCACACAAGGGAAGGGGTTGAGCCTAACACCCCTTGCTGCACACGGAGAGTCTGCAATTCCCCATTGAGCCTCATATGGGGATGTCCCACACTATGTCCACCATTAGCATCCTGTATGTTCCTGAGGGACGTTATACACACATTGATGCCTTCATCAGAATCCACAAACCATTACAGATGACTGTCAGAAAAGGTGACTATCAATTCATGGGAGCCATGCAACACGTCATGTCCCCATGGTGAGTCGACATGTATGCATGGTAACACAACATGCACAGGAGCAGTCCCCACATATCACAAACACGTACCACCCACAAAATGCCTTGCTGCACTCCTTACCCAAAATGACTTTTCACCATGTCTGTGCATGTAACTCTGATCCAGCACACGTTGCAATACTCATGAGGAATAGCAGGAGGCCAATGATGACATGAGCAGACGACAGCCGCAAGAACCTGGGGAGGACAGACACACAACAAGTCAGCGAAGAGCTAGTAATCCGCAGACATGTACATGTACTTTACAGGAATGATGTTGTCACCATGCTCTTAAAAAATTTAGTGTCCCAGCTAAAATGTGTGGAATGACATCATCACTTGAATGACACATCAGAACACACCTCCAAGTCACTTAGCACACAGTCAGCTGGACACACACATTGCAACACATGCCACACAAGGCTCAAAGCGTGCACACTCAGACACAGGGACTCACCATTATGAGAAGAAGTTGCGGATAAGCTGACTCCGGATGTCCTCATCCTCATCCTCACTTGCCCCGTGCCCAAGCCCTTCATCCTCCACGGGTGGATGATCCTGCTCATCCGGATCAAGGATGAGTGGCATGGCCTTCTCCACTGCCATGTTGTGCAGCATGCAGCCCACAATGAAGATTTTGCAGACCTTTACCGGGGCATATGGGAGGGCGCCGCTGGTCTTGTGGAGGCACCGGAATCTGCTCTTCAGGAGTCCAAACGCCCTCTCAATCACGTGCCTCGTCTGCCCATGGGTGTCGTTGTACCGGTGTTCTGCGGCTGTTCTGGGGTTGCGGAGAGGCGTCATCAGCCATGGCATGTTGGGATAGCCAGAGTCCCCTACATGGAAACATCATGTGAAGAAGTGGGTCAGGAGATGCCGTAAGATACAAAGATAGCGCGAAACACAGGACTAACAGAGTATACCCACCAGCAAGACATGCTCGTTCCCCGTGCAGCTGCAGCATCATTTCTGGCACCCTGCTACGCCTCATGATGTAGGCATCGTGTGCGGACCCTGGAAAATGGGCACAGACATGGGAAATCAGCATGTTAGCAAGACACACCACAAGGGCATTTATAGAGTGGTAATGCTTGCGGTTCTGAAAGGCTACCTCCTGTGCCTGTGGTGGTACCAAAGCCACATGTGTCCCATCAATGGCCCCAATTACGTGAGGCATCCCTCCCAGGGCATAGAACTCACCCTTGATACCTGTCAACTGCTCACGAGTGGGAAAATGGATGAATTCATCCAGGTGCACCAACATGGCTTTTAAAACATCATGCAGGACACGGCTGAACATCGTCTGGGACATGCCACCGACATCAGCTATGGTCAATTGAAACGTACCGGTGGCAAAAAAATGTAGGGCTGCCATCACCTTCATCTTGGGGGTCAGAGCTGTAGGATACCTGTGTTGTGGTTGGAGGTGTGGTTCAAGCCAGCGGGTCAAGTCCTCTATCAACTCTTGTGAGAAGCGGTATCTGCGTATGCATTCATGTTCACGCATGGCATCCAGGTCTGGCATTCGTCTGGGGAGAGGCGGTGCCCTGCAGAGATTTGGAAGGAATATCGAAGAGTGAGTACATTACCACGCCAATGTCACTGAGGTGAGCACATGTTCAACAGCTAATACACATCTGCTTCTGTGCAATACATCCAGGACACGTAGGCCAGCCAGGTGATACTCCTACGAAGAGCCAGCCACAATAGTTGCATGGCAATGTTGACGTGACATGCCATTAAAATAGCTGTGGGCCAGTGCAAGTGACCAGCCAGACACATTACATGAGTGACAAACATCCACATATCAGCATTTGAAGGATGTTATCCCATACAGACAGATGGCGGGAGTCTAGACGCACAGGTCACATGTCATCGGAAAAAGGACAGATAACACACATTTCCATGAAGGGGTACATGTCAAAAAATGATGACACAGACATTGAGACAACGCAGATATTGCCTCATGTCAGGAAGTCATCTTCGAACCATCATGACACATGTAACGTGTGAGTCCACATGTGGCATGGTGTGCGTATATGTGTGTCATGCACATATGCACACAGACACATGTTGGATGCTGCAACACCAGATGGAGTTGACGGAACACCAACGGCAAGCTCATGGGAACACATGACACACACATGACATAGTCACATCATGGCACGCTGGTAGTCACATGTCAGGTGTAATTATCCATGTACCTGGCATCAGGGGACAGTTGTGGGTGTTGGTGACTGTGCCATACCAGTGATGCAGTGCTTGACACGTGCGTCCTACATGCACACATGTGCAAAGTGTGAAGGGGAAGTGTGCCACGTAGTGCCCCATCACACATGACATGTGTAAACAGCTCATCACACATCTATTGTGCCACAACATGATGAGACATGTGCCACATCACTGCCTGACATACCTAGGCCCTGCACATGAAGGACTGCACTGACAATGACTTGATGTCCAGCCTTGTGCGAGTCTCACACCTCCATTCCTTTCGTGTGCGCCTCCTATCACCAGTGTAAGCTGTGATACGCAGTACACATACTCTGAGGGCGTGTGTACGGGCCGTACTCACGCGTGAGTACGTGCCGTAAACGCGTGAGTATGTGCCTATCACTATAGTTGTGTTACCGTAGGCCCTAGTGATACGGCCTGTACTCACGCCTGTACGGCCCGTACACGCGTGAGTACGTGCCTATCACTATAGTTGGGGGACCGTAGGTCCGAGTGATATGGCACGTACTCATGCGTGTACGGCCCGTACACGCATGAGTACGTGCCTATCACTATAGTTGGGGTACTGTAGGCCATAGTGATACGGCCCGTACTCATTCGTGTACGGCCCGTACACGCGTGAGTACGTGCCTATCACTATAGTTGGGGTACCGTAGGCCCTAGTGATACGGCCCGTACTCACGCGTGTACGGCCCATACATGCGTGAATACGTGCCTATCACTATAGTTGGGGTACCGTAGGTCCGAGTGATACGGCACGTACTCACGCGTGTATGGGCCGCACACGCGTGAGTACGTGCCGTATCACTAGGGCCTACGGTAACACAACTATAGTGATAGGCACGTACTCACACGTGTACGGGCCGTACACGCGTGAGTACATGCCTATCACTATAGTTGTGTTACCGTAGGCCCTAGTGATACAGCACGTACTCACGCATGTACGGCCCGTACACGCGTGAGTACGGCCCGTATCACTGTAGTGATGGTGCCCTAGGGGTACGTGTGAAACGCGCCGTACCTGTGTGGGGATTTAAGAATTACAATGGGGACACATGAGGGACAAGTATTAGGGCCTAACTGCATGCTGGTTGTCATGGATACCGAGTTTCAAGTTCAAAATTTTACATCATGTGGTCTGGAAAAAGCAGTTGGCCACATTATACATTGTTGCAAAGTGGTTGTTGACTTGACATGATGCTGCAAAATCAAAAGATGCTAAGGCTGTCACTGGTGTATGTTTAAAGGGATTGGAGGAAACGTAGGATGCAAATGAGTCTGACCAATCACTCTGTACTCCTGTAAATGAAATAGGCCAGCAAGGCAGATATAAGGCAGGCAGAACCCATGGGAGGGCACTTGCCTGCACAACATGTCTGTCAATACCACTGCTGCTGTATTGTCTCCCTCTAGCACCATGTCAAGGACTGTGGAGAGGGCCCAGCCTTTCACCCAGGAGGAGAACGAGGCCCTGCTGGATGTGATCCTCCCACGGTACCCCATGCTGTATGGTCGATCAGGGGAGCAGGTGAGTGCTGACTCCACTACCTTTGCCTGTGCACCTTTTTTTGTGTCTGTCACTTCTGGCATTGTGTCCAGGTGTGACAGACATGCAATGTTGGTTGGAGTGGGTCCCAGGGGGGGGGTGGATGGCTTATGTCTCTCTCATGCAGGGCTTGATGTAGTTCATGTGTGCACTCCTCACTTGCATTGTGCTTACTGTGACATTCACTGCATAGTACATGGCACATTCAGCCAGCATAATCCTCTTGGGCATTCTTGTTCTATTGTCCTGCGGTGATTCAGTGGTCACCCCGGTGTGACAGGTGACTGCACCCACAGATGTGTGTGTGAGTTGAGTGGAGCTGTGGTGAGAGTGGTGAGACTGTCCAAATGATGTGTACGCCTCCTGGACATTGATGTGTGTGAATGTTTCTTGTCATGTGGGTGAGTGTCTATGTGGAGTGTTGCACCACAGCTGCATGGAGGAGGCAACTGCTCAATCCATCTGATGTGAGAAGTAAGCCATGCTGTGTGTCTGACTTGCTGAGCTAGCCCCACACCTGTGACCCCCCACTGGCAAGTGGCACATGTGCAGAGTGAGGTTTGCAATCGCTGTTGCCAATGGCAGGTGATTGATGTGTGCCTGTGTTTGTCTGTGTACTCTGCTGAGGTTTCGTCAGTGGCCTGGGGCATGTGACTGCTTTGCGGTGCTGTCTATCAGCCTTGTGTTGCTTGGGATGCACAGTGTGTGCCATGATCAGGGATTGCCACCTGTGTACTTACTATGCCATGTAGTGCATTGGTGCGTCCCCAGTGGAAAAAGTCCCTATGACTAAGGTGCTATTACTTGCCAGCATACTATGCCCTGTTCAACAAATCAAAGATGTTCAAATGTCTGTCTCTGTAACATGGTGCAGGTGTAGTGATGTTGTCCCACTTTGTCATCCACACTGTTAACCGCCTACCACAAGGGGAAGATCTGGAAGGATGCCGTCAAGGCCGTGCAATCAGTGGAGGGTCGCAGTCGGCGCCTGCCACAAGTGAGGAAGAGATGGCGGGACATCCGGTGCTGGACCCGGAGGATCGCCTGGGTCATGCTGAAGGAGGAGGCTCCTCGCAAGTATGGCGGGCGCCGGCGCCTGACCCACCAGATGAAGCGTGTCCTGGCGGTGGTCTTCCCTGACCTGGATAGGTGGATACAGGAGTTACAGTAGCAGGAAGGGGGTAGGTACATGTGTGTTTGTTGTGTGTCGCCAGCTTTTGTAACTGCTCAGTCGCCTGGATACACTGCCAGGCTATATATGTGCAGTGCATATCCTGTTCCCCCAAGTCAACCTGTGCTGTTCTTCCTCCCTTCCCCTCCTTGACATGTGTTACCTGGTCTGTGTGTTATCACTATTGCACATGGTCATCTAGGCTGCCAGTTAATCAAGGTGCACACTGCTTTCAGCATCATGTGTGGGGTGGTCTGCCTGTGCCCTGTCCTGTTCAGTCATTTGGGGGTGCATAATTGTTGGCACTGATGCTGAGTCTGTCGTAAATAAAATATTACGCTCTATGTATTTCAGAATATCAATAGGATCATGCATAAAGCAAGAGGCTGAGTCTGTGGTATCAGGTTCAAAAAGGGCTTTATTCCAATAACTCGAGTCAAAGGGAGAATATTACCATCACCACAAGGGATCTGGAAGGGACTCAAAAGTATTCTCAAAACATTATTCACAGAGTACAGTATATATACATCGGAAACGAAAAGAGCAAAAGAGAGTGAGATAAGAGCATGTGGGCGTGTAAGTAGGTGTGAAGGTGGGCGTCTATGTGGGCGTCCACTTGATGATAATGGGTAATTTGTCATAGGTGGGTGGATACCTGGAGGGGGTTGCATGATCTGCTGGAATTGTACTGGAACTTTGCCTTACTTGTGCTCACCTCGAGCATGACGTGTAACTGACGTGGGGAAGGGTTGCTATGCGACCGGAAAGTCTGGAAGTGAGGCCTTCAGTGAGTGAGGCCTTCAGTGTCAGGACGACCAGCACATCTTGTTTTATCCGATATCTGATGTCTGGAGCAGGGACTGATTTGTGACATAGGTTGCTCATCACCAAGAGCCGATGTGGCATCTATTTCTTCAATTACTTCATTTACTGCAGAGGCCTTACATGGGGGCTATGGGCTTTTCACTGACGTGAGCTTTGCAATCTCACAACCAGAGACAGAAAGGCTGTGCTTTCTCCTGTGCTGATGGGCTATGTTGATCCCTCCTTCTCCAGGCAGGAATGCGGCTCTGTAGGAGTAAGCAGATAACCGTGCTCAATACTGTCTCGGCACCTTGTGACAGGGCCCCTTTGGCTGAGGCCCAAGTGTGTAAGGCCAAGGATACGCAGCTGTAGCTTTCTGAACGTCTGAGGCCTGAAACCTCTGTTCGGGTCTAGCTGAGCCACAAACATGGGTTTTTATGTGGTGCAGGAAAACATGATGCAAAACGTGTAGGCCTCAATACAGATTTGTCGTTTCTCTCATGGGGGACTGAATGATGGCAGGCCACGTTATAGCATAAGTCTCATGATAGGAAAGGCCATGGAGGGGAAATGCATAGGTTACATGCATGTGCACATAAGCGTTGGGGGGGGGCACATGGGGACATATAGGCCTCATAGATTTTTATTTTCCTCATTCCCTCCTTGTACCCTAGTGAACCCCCTATGCAACGTCTATTCTCATGAGACAGTCGATCTGTTCTTGCAGCATTATTTTTCCATTTTCAATGCTCTGTAAATGGGGATGTGAAACACATGCAGTAGCACACAGGCCACAAATGGCCGGGCCACACTGCAGACATAGGCAACAACTGAATATCATTAATAGTATCAACCCACAGACGGTCAACACTTTCCATCCCCAAGCCGATATTAATCCCCAGAGCCAACCGGACCATGTCCACGTGCCTGGGTCTTGATGTATGCTATGGGCAATCTTGTGGAGCCTTGTTATTGCTTTGTATACAGACGGTGCGTTATTAGGTATGAAAACGCAACAGCTAGAACCGATGACCCTATAAGCCCCGCCCCTATCCGCTAGGATGACGTCAAGAACAAGACGATTCTGAAGAACAACCAGTCTCATAGCATACTGTTCCTGGGTCAGATTCCCCAGGGCCGATGCAGTCACATTAGCAACTGTTTCTAGAATCCTTGTTAGCCTTCGGATAAGTTTACTATTCTGGACGGGACCTATGAAGAAAAAAAATCCTTTATTGAAATCTGTATATTGCTCCCAAGCTGTCTCAGTCTGGTCAATGCCAGAGGCATCGAGCCCTCGTCTGTGTCTGACAAGTGTGAGCCGAAGATCTTGATGATAGCTCGATGGGGCCAAGAAAACGGGTGGTAGGAGAAATGATATGTAGCACGTCCCACCCCAGTCCAAGGGCAGCTGTACATAGGCTGTCTGGCCACAAATAAAGTAGGTGTGTCGTGATGCTCTGAAATAGGACTTTCCTTTGTCTTTGAATACTATTATAGTATCACACTCACTGTGCCCCAAATGTACTGAGCCTTCTTTTCTGACACACAATTTCCCTTTCACTGGCAGAACAGTAATTGAAGGCGGACCTGACATGTGTTGGGGCTTTACGTTCAATACTATGAAATCGAGGGTCGCATTTCCTTGCAGATACTCTTCATTTTCTAGATCTGTACCTTTCATTTGGGGAAGACCCTCTTCATCTGGGAAACATGCTTTGTTCATGACTTTATTCAAGTTATCCCATACCCACTCGCCCCTACAATCCTCCTCTTGACATTCTTTGGCATCACCGTTGATGGATGTCATTAAGGCAAACCATGCTCCGCAAGAACCATTATGGGAGAACGGAAAAGGGAAAAGAGGCAACACTCCCTTCACCTTCTGATACGGGGGAAGTTGGCCACAGACCCAGCAGTCTGTAGCATTGCTAGTCTGATGTGAATGGTGCAGCATCTGAATAAAGGTATTGTTGCGCAGAGCAAGTCGATACGATAACTCATGGGATGGCAGATCACTAAATGTGTGTTTTGTTGTATCATTAGTGGAGGAGTGTAAAGGTGAAGCAATAGGAGGAAAAATAGCATGTAGTATTAAGCTGATACATATTATCGTGATACATAGGAGAGATAGAAAAATCAAAGTAACTATACATCTACCACGTAATAGTTTACAGTATTTGCTTTTCATCCTGCTCTTTCTCTCGTTCGCTTTGTTCGAGATCTCATGCAAGCCAGAATACATGTTCAACCGCTTCACCACCTAGTGGACTTAATCGATCAAACGGGTTCTGACTTATGAGATCTAAGTTTCGCTTTATATTTCTGCTGCGGAGTCTCCTCTAGCAAAGGGGGCTCAAAGTCCGAGCAGTCAGTGTTCTTTTTAACAGTACAGTCACTCCCGAAGTAGCGTTTACAGTGGTGAAGGTGTATCCAACCTTTCCGTCCCTCGACTTTCACGGCGGTCCTTGTTGTTAGCAACACCAGTTTCGGCGTTTTCCACCTCGGCTCAAGAGGACTTGATCTATCAAAGTTCCGGATTAGGACATAGTCGCCAGGAGCGATTGAGTATTCTTTGACCTGGGTGTTGTCAGGGAAAGCGGCGGCAACCTGCGAACGACAAGAGAGTAGTGCAGACATCAAGGAAGCCAGGTAATCTGTCAGCATGTTACTATCAACATCAGTGATCTTTTTAGGCATTGGAGTGCCCCACATATTCGGTGGTCTACCGAAGACCACTTCATAGGGAGATAAGCCTGTTCTAGAATGGGCTACCATTCGCATGTAGAAGAGGGCAACCGGTAGAGCTACCATCCAATCCACGCCTTTGTCTGCGCAAATCTTTGCTAGTTTAATTTTTAAGGTCTGATTATGTCTTTCTACAAGGCCTGCTGCCTCAGGATGTCGTACACAATGGAACTTCCAGGTATACCCTAACAGAAGGGACACTTGTTTCATGAGTTCAGAGGAGAAAGGCTGACCGTTGTCGGAATATACGACACGCGGTAATCCATAACGTGGGAAAAACTCTCGCACCAATTGTCTGGCGGTAGTTACAGCAGTATAATCAGGGACTGGATAGGCTTCGGTCCACCTGGATAATGAACATACTACTACCAGGACATATTTGTAACCTCTACATCTATCCATTTGGATATAATCCATTTGGAGGACCTCAAAAGGATGGTCAGGTGGATGGAATCCACCTTGTTCCATCGGAATGCCTTTACCTGGATTGAATTGGCAACAGATCATACATGTTCTAACCTTTTGTTTCGCTGCTGCACGCAGGTGCTTGTTGAACCATATATTCTGTAAGCTGTCTAGCATTGCTTTCTCTCCTAAGTGTGCAGGACTATGTGCGGTATTTATGATTACTTGTACCATCAAATCAGGAAGAAACCATGTGGATTTGCCCTTAGTCATCCAACCCTGATCAGTCAGTACCCCTCCTTGTTCCGACCATTTCTTTAATTCGTCTATAGTAGCATGTGTCTGTATGTCTTGTACATCCTTGGAAGGATCCCTAACTGTCATGGCTTTGGACACTGATGGTACCTGTGACTTTGTCATGTCTAGTGGGGTCTGAGCTGTCTGTTTAGCAGTTCGGTCTGCCAGATCATTGCCTTGGGAAATGGTATCTGTGGCTCTGGTATGTGCTTTGCATTTTAGGATAGCTATGGCTGTTGGTAAATGTATTGCTTCGAGTAGGGCGTGAATAAGGGGGCCATGCTGTATCTTGGCCCCATGAGAGGTCAAGAAACCTCTTTCTCGCCAGAGCACCCCGAAATCATGAACTACCCCATATGCATATTGGGAGTCGGTGTAAATGTTTACTTTCAGGTGCTCAGCTCTTATGCATGCTTGTGTTAGGGCGATGAGCTCTGCTGCTTGTGCTGACAATATGTCTATTCTTTTAGTCTCTATTATTTCAGTATCAGTAGTCACTGCATATGCTGCCACTTATTCTCCCGCCCCTGTCCTCATGCATGAGCCGTCAACATATAGTGTTAGGTCGGGGTCTGGAAGTGCAACATCTGTCAAGTCTTGTCTTGGTTTAGTCACGGTATGTATTACTTCAACACAGTCGTGTAGTGAAAGACTTTCTGTATTGGAGGGCAATAGGGTAGCGGGATTTAGTATGTTGCATCGTCTGATCTCTATGTGTGGTTGAAATAACGTCAGCTCATAGCCTGTCAGTCTAGCTACAGTCAGGTGTTGAGTTTGTGTCTGGTTCAAGAGAACCTCTACTGCATGCGGTACTTGTACTGTCAGAGGGTGGCCCAGCACTATCGAGTCACTTTGTCTTATGGCTAAGGCCGTTGCTGCAACAGATTTTAGGCACGCAGGCAAAGCCTGTGCTACTGGGTCCAATGTACTAGAAAAATAAGCACAGGGCTTGTGTTTTCCTGCATGATCTTGTGTGAGGACAGATAGTGCTGTTCCATCCCGCTCTGTCACAAAAAGCATAAACGATTTGTTGTAATCAGGGATTGCTAAAACTGGTGCTTGACATAGAGCTCTCTTTAATTCTTCAAATGCCACAGTGTGTTCTTGTGTCCAAGGGAGGAGTTTTGGAAGAGGATGGTTCCTGTGTCGTCAACTGTATTAGGGGCTTGGCTATGTAAGCATACTGGGGAATCCACTGCCTGCAATATGAAGTGAGGCCAATGAATGCACGTACCTCCTTTTGTGTCGTGGGCTGTGAAAGACCTGAAATTAATTGTATACGCTCAGGTGTCAGTCTCCTACCCTCCTTGGATAGCAAGTGCCCAAGGTACGCCACTTGCTGTTCACAGAATTGCAACTTCGAAGGGGACACTTTGTGCCCCTTGTCAGCCAGGAAATGTAAAACCATCAGGGAAGCATCTTCACAATCATGGTCCGATCGTGCAGTGATGAGAATGTCATCGACATACTGTATCAGTGCTGTAGAGCTAGGCATATGAATACTATCAAGTTGTCGTTTCAGAGCCTGACTATAAATGCTAGGACTTTCCGTGAAGCCCTGTGGTGCTCTTGTGAATCTGAAGCTGCGACCTTTTAAACTGAAACCGAAAAGATATTGGCTGTCCGGATGTATTGGAATACTGAAAAATGCGTTCTTTAGATCTATTACTGTAAAGAACGTAGCATTCGCATCAATGGCAGTCAATATCGAAGAGATGTCCGGGACCACAGGGTACTGTGGTACCACACATTTGTTTAATTCTCGCAGGTCCACAACTAATCTATATACAGATGGTATATTGGGGTCAGTTCTTTTAAGAATAGGAAGGACCGGTGAATTACATATGTTTGAATCAGTCTCAATCACCACCCCTTGTGCAATCAGGTCGTCTATTATTTTTAGTAAACCTACTTCAGCCTCAGGTGGTATTTTGTATTGTCTGATCCATGGTAGCACTACACCTTCCTTGAGGGTGACCTGGTGTGGCGTAATGTTCATGTAACCTACGTCAGTTGGGCCTTGTGCCCATAGGTGCTGTGGTACATCTCGGAGCCTGATGTCAATTTCTTTCATTACAAAATGTCCTTTGAAATCACGTAAATACAGTCGCACTCCTTCAGGTGAGCAACAGATTACTGCTCCTAGTTCTTTCAATGTCTTTATACCGAGCAAGTTTTCCGGACATGATTTAGTAAGTAGTAAGTCCGTAGTATGTATCAGTGGACCAACTCCTAAGGAGACTGGTTCTGAAACCTCATTAACGATAGGTCTACCCGAAAATCCCAGGGATACACTCTTTGAGCCCGAGAGGGGTGCCCCGGGCACCTCGGAATGACTAATGGTAGTTCTACTAGCCCCAGTGTCAATCAAAAACCTTTTATTTTGTCCCAGTAACCGTGCATGCACATAGGGACCCGCTTGGTCCACAGGAACTGGAATGAGGGCCAGGTCGAATTCCCTCTCTGGGCAGCTTCATGAATATGCCTGGTATTCTGGATAGTTATTTTGAGCGTGTTCATACATTTGTGTTGTAGCTCGGGCTGGTGCAGGTGCATGGACAGGCGGTGGCGGCGGTGGAAACGTATCTGATGTCTGATGTGTGTTACTGTCCTTGGGAGGATATTGACGAGGCTTTGTTTTACCTAGCGCTACATTGTTTTTCAGCACTGCACACTCATTTACGAAGTGGCCTGGCTTCTTGCAATAATTACAAGTCCCACCATTTTGTTTTGTGCTACTCTTGTTCGTGTTGGTATTTGTGTTTGCCGGTGTCGATTGGGCAACCAGCATCTTCATCTTTGTGTCTTTCATGCGTCTCTTTTCTTGGTCATGTTCCTCTCTAATTCTGTTCTGGTGGTACTGTAACATCTGTAACATTTGGGAAGGGCTGTTTGCTTGCCAAGTACTCTCAACCTTCAGTACTCTATACTTTACTTCTGGTATGGAATTTTCCACTAATTTGCTCACAAATAGATGGGGATATGAATCACTACCGGGCTTAAGGCCACTGTTGATAGTAAAACATTTCTCAAACCTAGAATAAAAATCACTAGTGTCCTCGTCTGGCTTCTGTTTACAAGCTGAAATAGCATCCCAGTCTTCTTTCTTGGTGATTAATAATCTTGGCAAAACTTGTACAAGGAGTTCAGGTAATTCTTTAGCTCGGGGACCCAGACCAACCCCCGGGCCTCTTGCATTTTCTTCTCTTTGTAACACATCCCAGCTAATCTTGCTCTCTCCCACCTCCCAGTCTTTTTCTTTAAGTTTCTCGTAAATACCAGCAGGCAATAGTACTTTTAATAACTTTAGAACGTCCGCATATGTATATTCCCCTAAGCGGAGAATGTCTTTTAATTCCCTGTGAAAACCCCCCGGGTCTTTGTCATGGGAGGGCAACATTTTTTTCATTTCCAGTATCTCTAATTTGGACAGAGGGGTGTAGACATACACCCGTTGTAGTTCATTGTTTGCATCCTTTACAGGATGTACCTCACGTAGGGGGTTCAGTTTGTCGTATGTCTGTCCTTTAACCTGCGGTGGAACGGGAAGCAGGGATCTAGTTACATATACTATATATTTGTTTCGCTGATCCAAGATGACATTAATCAGTTCAGTACCCAAGTTCATCCATCTGTCTAGTATTATGTCGTCCAGCAACCTATACAATATACCAGGACCAGAGTACTGACTTTCATACAACGTTATTAAATGTTGGACCATGTAAACACCAGCTAAGCGCTGTTCATTCGGTGGAAGGCTCAAAAACGTCTGTGCTACGACATCGTTATTATATAAATCGTATTGGGATACCCACAGGGTGGCTGATCGTGCTAATTCGAGTTCGGTCGGGGTTAAGGGCTGTTCATTACCTAACCATTCGTTCACCGCTTTGTCGGTGATTTGGAACAAATTTTCAAGGGAAAATCTCTTTTTTATAGCCGTACCCTGTTTACGGTAATTCAGGCCTTTGGGTTTCTCGAATCGTCGGGCATGGCCCACGTATTGTATTTTATCTTGGTCCCCTGCTTCATCATCAGACGATAAAGCAGCTTTATCATGCGGTCCTGCTTCGTGTGATGCTATTATTGCTTTTCGGATTTTGGTCAACATGTGGTCTGTCTGTCCTGATTTATCATGCTGACCGGCATCTATGCGATCACTCCAACCAGTATAACGATGGTCTACATCCCCGTTTCCTTCGTCTTTTTCTCTGATCAGACAATTAATTAGGAAGCGAAGGATGTAATTCTTAACAACCACTTTTCTATTTTGTATAGCATCTGTTATGCTCTCAGGACCTTCCCCTGTTCTTATGAATGTGTACATTTTCTTTAGGTGTTTATCCATATCTGGTAGTTTTTCCAGATCTGTGACTGCTCTTCTAAGCCGTAGTGAAAACACAAGCATCCTGCCCTTTCCTGGGTCTGGATCATATATACATTCGGGGATGTCTGCTTTTACTGTCGACACCCCTCCTGACGCTGTCCCGGATCCCCCCTCCTCGCCGTCATCGAGCTCCTGGTGCTGTTCTGGCGTTGGTGGTGCAGGGAAAGATCCGTCCACGTAGGCTGGTGGGGATTCCTCTAGATAGGTGTCAATAAACCTGTCGGATGCTGCCGGGCGGAAACACCAGGATGCTATTTTTAATTTTCGGGGTGCTGGCGGAGGCACTCTAATGGGTCTTTCTACTGGAGTCACTTTTGCTAGTTCCTCTGAAAGGACGGGGTAAATACCAGCAACGACAGTATTCATTCTTCTTTCAGTCTGCTCTCTTTTTACTCGTTCCCCTTCCTCTCGTAAGTTCTGTTCTTTGGCTTTTTCTGATTCTTGCTTACTTCTCTCTATTTTGTGGAACTCTTTTTCTGTTCTTCTATGTGACTCCTTGCGCCACAACTCAATGGCATCTTTCTGAGCAGGTCTAGATTTTCTCTTCCATATTTCTTCCTCTACTTTCATAATGCTTTCCGCATCCCACGTTCCCGTGATAGGCCATCTAAATTGCGCCTCTAAATCCTTCGTGTAATCTACCCATAGTTCCAAGAACAACACGGCATCTAAACCATGCTTACAGTACATGAAATGTCCAGGTGTGTCCCTAGGAGGAATGTTAACTGGTTCCTCTAGTACACCTTTTCTGGTACATATTTTACGTAGTTTCGAAAATAACGGCATGTTGGAATGTAGCCAAAATCAAAAATCACAATAGCGCTGTAAAAACAAAACTGTAATAAAACAAACTTACATAAAACCTGACACATTCAAACCTAACTGAACCTGACTAGGACAATAACATTCATACAGGTATATCGGTGCACCTTGAATACTTTGAGATCTCTATTTCCTATAACTCTGACTGCATGCACTTGATTGCAACCCCCATGAGAAAACTCACCGGGAAGCGGAACTTGAACTTGAACTTGAACTTGAACTTGAAGTCGAAGGCCTCCGAAACTTGACGCTGCGCGGGGAATGGCGTAACCTAGGTGGATCTCCAGAAACCTCGGACACAGCTCTCTCGCAGGTGGGCTCTGGGTAGGACAATCTGCGTTCCTCACCGCCTCGTATGGATGCCTGGTCGCAGTCCGTCTCCTTTGTTGGCCTGAGGGAGTTGGCGGGAAAACCCGCGACGTGCGCACTTGAAGTCCGTCACGGCTGTGGAAGGGGGCAAAACTGGACCCTCATCTCCGGCGTGTGGGGAAAGAGAATTGTCCCTGTTCGGGCGCCATTATGTCGTAAATAAAATATTACGCTCTATGTATTTCAGAATATCAATAGGATCATGCATAAAGCAAGAGGCTGAGTCTGTGGTATCAGGTTCAAAAAGGGCTTTATTCCAATAACTCGAGTCAAAGGGAGAATATTACCATCACCACAAGGGATCTGGAAGGGACTCAAAAGTATTCTCAAAACATTATTCACAGAGTACAGTATATATACATCGGAAACGAAAAGAGCAAAAGAGAGTGAGATTAGAGCATGTGGGCGTGTAAGTAGGTGTGAAGGTGGGCGTCCATGTGGGCGTCCACTTGATGATAATGGGTAATTTGTCATAGGTGGGTGGATACCTGGAGGGGGTTGCGTGATCTGCTGGAATTGTACTGGAACTTTGCCTTACTTGTGCTCACCTCGAGCATGACGTGTAACTGACGTGGGGAAGGGTTGCTATGCGACCGGAAAGTCTGGAAGTGAGGCCTTCAGTGAGTGAGGCCTTCAGTGTCAGGACGACCAGCACATCTTGTTTTATCCGATATCTGATGTCTGGAGCAGGGACTGATTTGTGACATAGGTTGCTCATCACCAAGAGCCGATGTGGCATCTATTTCTTCATTTACTTCATTTACTGCAGAGGCCTTACATGGGGGCTATGGGCTTTTCACTGACGTGAGCTTTGCAATCTCACAAACAGAGACAGAAAGGCTGTGCTTTCTCCTGTGCTGATGGGCTATGTTGATCCCTCCTTCTCCAGGCAGGAATGCGGCTCTGTAGGAGTAAGCAGATAACCGTGCTCAATACTGTCTCGGCACCTTGTGACAGGGCCCCTTTGGCTGAGGCCCAAGTGTGTAAGGCCAAGGATACGCAGCTGTAGCTTTCTGAACGTCTGAGGCCTGAAACCTCTGTTCGGGTCTAGCTGAGCCACAAACACGGGTTTTTATGTGGTGCAGGAAAACATGATGCAAAACGTGTAGGCCTCAATACAGATTTGTCGTTTCTCTCATGGGGGACTGAATGATGGCAGGCCACGTTATAGCATAAGTCTCATGATAGGAAAGGCCATGGAGGGGAAATGCATAGGTTACATGCATGTGCACATAAGCGTTGGGGGGGGGCACATGGGGACATATAGGCCTCATAGATTTTTATTTTCCTCATGTCTCAACATAGGAGTGTGAGGTTTCAAATGAACAGACTTGCAGCATGCATTACCAATGTTGTGGCCTCAGACATGATGTGCATGAGTGGGATATATGCATAGTGCCGGGACGGTTGCTCCTGTTACAGTCAGCTCATTCCAGGACCATGGAGCAGTGTGCCCACTACAGTCCCCTGACACAGCCTGCCCTCCTACTCATGTGTGTCATCCAACACTGTGCACATTCACTGTGGGTTCAGCATGGCTCTGCCTCTGTGGCATTGTTCCCTGGCCTAGGTAGTATTTTTCACATGTGTGATACATTTGTCCACTGGACAGGGATACACCAGTTTGCTTGTGCATACTCACACTGGGCAGTGCCTGTGTGGCAATTCACAACAATCTGTTGATGTTTGTTTGTGACCAATATGTTTTGGCAGCCCTACAAGGTGATGTCGTGTTAATGAAGCTAGTTTTCAAGCACAGTTATTGTAACCCTGAATAAGAGGTGTCACTTCTTGAGCGGTATCAGTCACATTGACTCAGGTATGGGTGTGTGTGTGCGGGAGGGGCGTAAATGTTCAACCCTGATGTTTCATTGCCAGTTCTGACTTGTGTGTGATGATTCGCAGTACAGAAAGTCATCGTGCAGTGCCCCCGTGATGTTGGCCAGTGCTTAATGTTCGTGCTTCATAGCCTGTGTCAGTTTTTTACAATCATGTATCCTGCTTGTACATTTTTGGCACCTGTGTGTGGTTCAGATGCTACACAGTTGTGACTTTGTGTAGTGACATCTGTGGGTACATTCCGGCTTGCCATGAGGTGGAACCCACAGTACAGCTAGGCTTTTTTGCTAAACAGTTGCAGGCCCATTAGCTTATGCATTGTCCTGGGTGTGGACATGTGTGCCACTCCAGATGACAGTCAGTAGGTCATATGTGTAGCTAACTGTGTGATCTGGTGACGGATAACCATGTGACAAATGACATTATTCAAGTTGTTACTCAGAGAAAATGTCCATTGGCACTCACTACACCTGTCAACATGTCTCAATGTTTCATATGCTTGACCTTGTTGTTTTGTTGTGAAGGACAATGATGTGCCTGCATGACAGATGTCTCCCAAGGAAGTGCACAAGACACCACCTTTACACTTTCCAGGGATACGCTGGCACATTTTAAAGTAAGGCACAGTTTGAACAAAACTTGTTTGGAGTTCATAGATATACACGTTCCCACAGTGTGGTAGCATTTGGGTTAGTCCTTGGTTGTTGCTGATACCAACTTATGAGTGTCAAGTCATCAAGACCACCGTGGTGCCATGTATATGTACTTACTGATACGCCATTTCTGCCTAACAGTGGCTGATTTGAATGAGTCTGGCAGCTCAGACAATGACTGTGTACATGTAGTTTGGTGTGCACCTCCTTGTGTGACTTCTGCTATACAGACACATGTGTGTTGTGTTCACAGATTGCCACATTCACACATTCTAGACATGTCCATTGTGTAAAGGGTTGTGATTCTCCAGGAGTCACAATGTATTTCTTTGGGGTGTCAAAAGTACTCACAGGTCTCTGAGTGTGGGGACACCTTCTGCATTGGCATGTGGTATTTGGCCTTGGGTGCGACAATACTGTTTGTTTCCCAGTGAACAAGAGGTGGCATGCCTTCATAGTCTTGCTGTGCTCAACTGATCCCAGACACTAGCTTCTCATGATCTTGTGATTTCAAGTTATTAGCTGTTGTGTCCTAATTTTTATTGTTTCCAAGTGGCATGGTGGGTCAACCAACTGGGGAGTGCAGGGCTTACATATGTGGGGAGTATTCTAGATGTTACTCATGATGCCTTTCCTGATATGCACTGTTGCCTATTTTGTTTGGACTCATGTGTCAGATGTATACAGGTGACTGATTTTTTCCTGTCTCTTCACCTTGCCCACAGCATCATCGGAGGACACCGAGGGAGACACCGGCACGGACGTGGAGGAGGGATCGAGCACTGGTGCCACCACTGCTGAGGAGTCGGCGGAGTCAAGTGGCACCGAGGGCGAGGGGAGTGAGGCGGAGGACCTGCCCAGTACCAACACTGACTACGAGGCTGACGGGTCCGAGGCTGAACTCCCTGAGGGGGCAGAGGCTGCTCCAACAGCTGGCAGCAGCACTCCATCCGTACCCGCCCCCTCCATTCCCATCACCGCCCTCCCACTTGCTCAGGTCCCTTCTGTCCGTGCTAGGCCACACCGTGTCTCCTTCGTGCCAGTCACCGCACCCCCTGCCCCTGTCCCCCCTGCTGCCCTCACTGCCGAGTCTGTGGACATTCAGCGGCAGTTGCAAGTTGGGCAGACATCGATCCTGACTGTCCTCCATGGCCACACCAGACTGCTGACCTAGATGGTGTCGTACATGGAGGGCATGTGACCAACGGATGTTGCTGAGGTCCCTGGACTCGTCACTGACGGCAGTAGTGAGTCACCTGCAGTGCTGCCTCCCCCCCCACCCCTGCCCCCCTCCTTGGGGCCTGTTGTTTCTCCGGGTGCAGGGGAGACGCTTGAAGAACTGGCAGAAGTGTGCAACGCCGAGCTCACCTCCACCTTTGGCGCTGCCCCACCCCCTGTGGTGGAGTCATCCGTCCCTGCACCCACCACACCTACCCTTCCCCCTCCTGTCCCTGCGGTGCCTGGTCCTTCCCCACATGATGCCCCCCCCAGTCGACGACACAGAGTCTTCTGATGTGCAGGCAAGCTAGGGGAGACGCATGGCCATGTGACCCCCCCCCAAGGACTGATGATATGGACTGGCCATTGGCCTTTGTGAATAGTCTCGTTTACACATTATTATTTTCATGCTGAATAAAGCATTTTCTATTTTTGTTAGAAAAGTCTTGCATTTCAGGTATTGATGTTGATGCTGATGCTACAGGAGTTGGGGTTGTGGGCATGTGTTATGTTTCAGGGAAATGTTGTAGTCTGCTGCTCATGGGGTGGAACCTGGTATCTGCGTGCCATCACAAGGTCTCTGCAAAGATTCTTTGTCATGTAGGCTCTTTGTGTTTGGAGACATTGTCCCAAGGAGTGTTCCTTCCTCTGTGGCACCTGACATCTTCCCTGCAGAGAGTTGCACAATTGTTGTGTTGACCTGTGTCTACATTTCCTTTGTTGGTGATGGATCCCTTCAACTCTGGCCATGCCTGCTCAGCAATGTCTCCGGCTGCATCGTCTGTGCCATCCTTGGTACTCACTGTACTTGTGTATAGAGTATTTTGCCATGCCTTCATGGAGAAATTGTCCCTTTCCCGCACAATGCATGTGTGTAATCCCAGCCTAGCACACATATGGTACTTGTTCTGCTGGGTATTTGAACACCTGACTCACAATTGTGGGCATTGTATCTGTGGGAACTCCACCCTATTCCTTCCATGACAGACAACATCTTGGTGGCTGGCCCAGCACCTGAACATTCCTATCAGTCCTGGGATGTGCGTGACAGTGTGTGTTCTCTTTGGCTCTCTTAGTTTAGTAGGCAGTGACATGACTATACAGTCTTGTGGCATGATCTCAGTGTGTGTATTTTGCTGCATCTGCCAGGGGTGGGTATGCATGTGTTATTTGTCCTCACACCCACATGTGGTGTGTCATGCAGTGGGGGAAAGACATCCATCCTCCTGGGAGTGGGACACTGCTGTCAGTGATGTGTTGTTATGGCACTATCATCATTGTCCAAAGTTAGGGATGCATACATACACCCATGGAGTTGTGGTCATCTGATAATGATGTACACCCCCCCATGTCTCTGTCCACTGCTGGGAGTCCTCTGCACCCACCCCCATGTCTGTGTCCACTGCTGGTATTCCTCTGCTCCCACCCCATGTCTCTGTCCACTGCTGGGAGTGATGGGCACACACCCCTCACATGTCCCTGTCCACTGCTGGTATTCCTCTGCACCCACCCCCATGTCTCTGGCCACTGCTAGTGTTGATATGCACCCACCCCCATGTCTCTGTCCACTGTTGGGAGTCCTCTGCACCCACCCCATGTCTGTGTCCACTGCTGGGAGTGATGGGCACCCACCCCTCACATGTCCCTGTCCACTGCTGGTATTCCTCTGCACCCACCCCCATGTCTCTGTCCACTGCTGGTGTTGATATGCACCCACCCCCATGTCTCTGTCCACTGCTGGGAGTCCTCTGCACCCACCCCCATGTCTGTGTCCACTGCTGGTATTCCTCTGCACCCACCCCCATGTCTCTGTCCACTGCTGGGAGTCCTCTGCACCCACTCATATATGTCTGTCCACTGCTGGGAGTCCTCTGCACCCACCCCCATGTCTCTGTCCACTGCTGGGAGTCCTCTGCACCCACCCCCATGTCTCTGTCCACTGCTGGAGTTGATATGCACCCACCCCCATGTCTCTGTCCACTGCTGAGAGTCCTCTGCACCCACCCCCATGTCTGTGTCCACTGCTGGGAATGATGGGCACCCACCCCTCACATGTCCCTGTCCACTGCTGGTATTCCTCTGCACCCACCCCATGTCTGTTTTCACTGCTGGTATTCCTCTGCACCCACCCCCATGTCTCTGTCCACTGCTGGTGTTGATATGCACCCACCCTCTTGTCTCTGTCCACTGCTGGTATTCCTCTGCACCCACCCACCCACCCACTTGCGCCCTTGCTGTGGTACACTGCTGTCCTGGGCATACACCACCCCCAATTTACAGCTGATGTGCTGCACCAAGCCGTACACCTACATCCGTGGCGTGTGTACGCCTTGTATCCATCATGTAATGGGGCTGTAGGGGTACGGGTGGTACGGCCCGTACCCACGCTCTGGGGGGCGAGGGTACAGGCCGTACCACCATTGTGGCAGTGACGTAGGGGTACGCATGGTACGGCCCGTACCCACGCTCTGGGGGCGTGGGTACGGGCCGTATCACTTTTGTGGCGTGATGTAGGGTTACGCGTGGTACGGCCCGTACCCACACTCTGGGGGGCATGGGTACGGGCCGTACCACCATTGTGGCTGTGACGTAGGGGTACGAGTGGTACGGCCCGTACCCACGCCTCCCAGAGCGTGGGTACGGGCCGTACCACCATTGTGGCGGTGACATAGGGGTACGCGTGGTACGGCCCGTACCCACGCTCTGGGGGGCGAGGGTACAGGCTGTACCACCATTGTGGCAGTGACGTAGGGGTACGCATGGTACGGCCCGTACCCACGCTCTGGGGGCGTGGGTACGGGCCGTATCACTTTTGTGGCGTGATGTAGGGGTACGCGTGGTACGGCCCGTACCCACACTCTGGGGGGCGTGGGTACGGGCCGTACCACCATTGTGGCAGTGACGTAGGGGTACGAGTGGTACGGCCCGTACCCACGCCTCCCAGAGCGTGGGTACGGGCTGTACCACCATTGTGGCGGTGACATAGGGGTACGCGTGGTACGGCCCGTACCCATGCTCTGGGGGCGTGGGTACGGGCCGTACCACCATTGTAGTGGTGACGGGTACAAGTCGACGTCCACTTCCGTTGTGGAGGTAGGTAGGGATTGGTGGACACGCCCCCCCCAGTGACCAGAGCCTGGAGGTCATTTCTGTGCAGGACATATGTATATTTGTACTTGGGTGGGGGTAATGTTTCCTGCCCCAGCCCCCCCACCCCCCTTTGCCCCTGGATGTTGTTCTGACCTTCTGCGGCGTCTGCGTCGGTTTCTGAACACGAGGTCGTAGGCTATGAGGGCCGGGATGACGCGTAGGTTGGGGTCCATCGCTGTCCGTCGCTTACCGGTGCTCCTTCTTTGTGTCGTCCTCAATTTCCCGGCAGTTTTTGGCTCCCGTAAAAAATGCTACGTGCAGAGTGACGTAGGCACGAATCGTACTTGCTGGTTCGTAAAACGCTGCCTGACTCCATCCGGACGTCGCGTACACGCTGTCCAGATTCAGATTTGTATGTATTTTTTTGCCGGTTGGTGTTTTTTACGATTCGTACGGAAATGGTATTTCTGTACGAATCGTACTTGCGGGTTTGTAAGGTGGTTTTCCTGGGCACGAGTCGGACGGAGAAAACGCTCCATACGACGGTTCGTACCCGGGTTTTACAGGATCGGAATCGGCACCTTAATGTATGTATACCACAGACTTTTTAAGCACATACTCAAGATGACAGAAAGCACCAAATCCAGAGATATTACCTTGAAAGCTTTTGGAATTAAGCAACACAGGTCTTTAATTGTCTGCACCTAAGAACAATCAGCACCACAAATATACCATAACCTTGTGCTCTCAAGAGAGAGAAAAGAACTGGTTTTAAGGCTGCTCTTTGGACTCTTTGGCATGGGGGAGGTAGCACAAACATGAAAACTTAAGAAAGTAAATATACAGCCTGCTGTTTTGCCTCGTACCATAAAGAATCATTTGCACATATTGTTTGTGTTGTTCCAGCATTCCCAAGCAAAAGAAAAAGGTTTTTAGTCCCGAAATATTCAGAGACAAATATGAGGAATTGCTCGTTAGGCATTTCCATGTGGTTTAGCAGCACTGAGAATATTTTAATGAGTAGATTTGTAAAATTTATGAATACGTTTTTAAAATGCACGGACCAATTATATTTCGGACAACGAATTTGACTTTACAATGAAAGATTTATACTGTATGTGTATTAGCAGCACCAATGGTATTTTTAAATCAGTAGATTTGCAAAATGTATAAGTACGATTTTAAAAGGCTCAGACAAATCCCAAAACGTACAACGAACTGGATTTTATTAAGTATGTTGTCCACTCTATGCCGTTGATTATTCAAGATGTAACAATTACATGGTTTTGATTTTCGCCATCATTAAATATTGCTACTAATACTGATTTTTGCGCAATATTATTGATCAACAACTGACTGATTAAGGCCAAGCAAACAAACTCTTAGTGGCGACTTATGTTTTGAACACGTAGATGCCCCCTACCAGCCAATAATGTAGGCAAAAAATCTTACCAATTTATAGCTTAGACTGTTTAAATGGAACTGTTAGCTACTGGGATGCTTATAGGCACCTGGAACTGAAAAGGAAAAGAGCCAGGGTACCAGGCAGACTTTGGCTGGCTACCAGAAGTGAAGTATAAATGAAGCAAGAGAAACAGGCTTCGGAAACCACCCCAGTCTCTGATCCTGATGGTTGTGAACGGTAAGTCTGACGTAATTGTGAAAAGAGGACTTGCAACCATGGAAAGTCAACGGCAATCAGAATTAAGAACCTTTGGCCAGGTAGTCCCATATTGGATAAACACTGACCTGTTGACTTAATCAGAGGGTAATGAAATGAAATGAAAATAAAATCTGTAAAGCGCAACTAATACCCTGGGGCGTCTAAGCACTAGTCTTAGAGAGATGAGCTGTATAAAGATGAAGATGGTGGTATTACTGATGAAACAGCCATGTTTTCAGTGCTTTCCTCAAAGCTAACATACCAGGTTTGCTTTTTGTTCCCTGGGATGAGAATTCCATAGCCTGGTTGTGCCCACAACAAAGCCTCAGCCGCCCCAAGTGGCTTTCCTGTATTTAGGCACTATGGGGCAGATTTATGTTCCCTGGCGCATCCCTGCAAATCAGCATGGATGCGCCAGGGAAGATGCGTCACACAAGTTTACCCTTGCGCCACAATAGATGCGCCGCATTTACAATGCAGCGCATCGTGGCGCAAGGATAAACAGATGCGTGACGCATCTGATGGCGGAAGGGAGGCGCATTGCTGGAGTTGCGTCACAAGCGCGACGCAGCTCCATCAAGGCTCGGGGGTGCCCTATCGGTACAATGTTGCGTCAATCCTTACGCCTGCTTCAAGCAGGCGCAGGGATTTGACGCAGCATGGCCGGAAAAGTGACTGAGTGAAATCTTGTAGATTTCACTCAGCCACTTTTCGGAGGCATTCCTGCGCCGGAACGCCCCCCCCCGTGAAGGTACGCCCACATGTGGCGCAAGCTTTACAACGTGACGCATCTCCCTAGATGCGTCACGTTGTAAATCTGCCGCAGCATGGCGCTGGCTTTGCGCCGCCGCTGCGTCACAAAAGTGACGCAACGGCGGCGCAAAAGTGACGCACAGGGCTTATAAATCTGCCCCTATGAGATTATGTTCTGATGCAGACTAAAGTGGTCTTGGAGGGGTGTACCATTTGAAGTTGTTCTTAAGATATGCAGGGCCAGTGCCATGGAAAGAGTTCAAAGCAAAGCACAAAGATTTAAAATCAATACGTGTCTTGACTTGAAGCCAGTGTAGGTGGCTAAGTGCACAAGATGTGGATTTACCTTTTGGAATGCCTAATAACAGACGTCTGCTGTGTTCTGCACAATCTGGATCTTGGTTATGCATTTCATGCTAATTAAGCAGGTATTACAATAGTCAACCTTTGAAAGTACCAGGGCTGAAGTCACGGTTTTTTGAAGATCATGAGGGATGAAAAGAAAGATCTTCCTAACACGTTTTAGTGTGAAGAGAGATGAAGTGGTGACGGTATTGACATGTCCCTCGAAAGATAGTTTGCTGTCAAAAACTACCCGAAGATTCTTTACTTTATCAATGAATTTGTCAGATGATTGACTAGTAATACCTTTGTCACAGTTTGATGAATCTCCACGAAGCTTTGCAGACATATTCCTTTTTCTACATTGGCTGACAATGCATAGTTTTGTGGTGATTAGTTAAGGGGATGCAAAGAAAAAAGGGGATTCCAAAACATGTTTTTTCACCAATACATTTTCCATAGACTTTTTAAACAAACGTAGTGGCAAAATTTGGCAGGATTATTGATTATGGGGTGGTAGGGTCCTTTTTAGGTCTTGCTGAGCTCAGCGCATGCGCTGGCTCGGAGATACATTTTGTATGTGGCTTTTTTAAGTGCTGCTGGCTGGCCTAGCGCTTGCATGTACGTGAGCATGCACGCGCGCTGCCGCCAAGCGCTAAGCCAGCCAGCAGCACTCAGGAACGCCATTAGCGTGTCATCGCGATCACTTTCGCTTTCACAGCGATCGTGATCGCAATCACTTTCGTAGCATTGGCCGCGCGCACACACAACTCCCGCTTCTCCCCCTCCCCCACCACATATGGCGTCTCGCGGACCCGCGCGCGGCCAATGCTTGTTTTATTTACATTGTCTCCTTCCTTCCGCCCCTCGCAGTTTGTTTTCCTTGCACCGCCCCTTCTTACAGTCCCTTTAATCATTTTGGTACGGCAGTGATGGTGTTGCTCAGCCCCAACTAGCATGTTATTGTCAAGCCTCCAAATGTGCAGCACAAACACGGCGTACAAAGAGATTAACGTGCTGCCTGGAGCACATTTCGGGAAGAACATTAAATGAAAGCCCAAACCCGCTTTATGGTACCGCAACTTGCTTTCACTTGTTTTCTTTGTTTCCAGTGCTATTTTAGAGCTTTGTGCAAACTACACTCGCGGTTTTCCATCACAGTACTACCAGTATTTTACTGGTAATAACTTTGAGGGAATAGCGTATTTTTGTTTTTTAAACAGCATGCACAAAAACAGTATAATTTCAATTTGCACCAGTTATTTCCCATGTTTGTGTCAATGTAAAAATCGCCGCTGCACACCCAGCACCGGGGCAGTGTGCCTCAATGATGCAGTACCCGCACCAGTAACTGAAATATGACGAAAGACTGAAGGTAGTAGCTACAAGCTGTGCTCTTGTTCTGCTCTCCAAAAAATCAGCAAAGAAACAAGCAACTAAAAACATTTCATTGAAGAAACCAGTGACAGGAAACAGAAGGAAATCCTACAGAAGGTTATGGAGCAGAAATAGAAGCTTGAGGTATGTAACCACTTTTATTGTGCAAAGGCCATCAATTTCAGGATGCTCAGATGCTCTCATTGGAGTGAAGCGATGGCTTACATTGAATGAAGAAGCAGCTCTGGGCACTTCAAGAACAGCTGTAGTTTACCACAAGGCACAGAGGCTCAGGCAAGCTTGTGCAATGTGGCGGTAGTCCACCTTTTGTCATCTAGTGCCCCTCCCTTCTGACCACATTATAACACGTTTGTGCCGAGTTGACTCTATGGTTTATGCAGGAATTAAAAGAAGCACGTAAAATGCATCAGAGATGAGAAAATAAAAAAGGCGAATCTTTCCTACTAAAAAGATGTATGTGAAATAGTTACGAATCTGTTAAAATATGAGCGACAATCCTCAAGTCATCCACAACCTACACTGGTGCTGCTCACTGAAGGGTACACACTCTGCACATTCAATTGTTGGCCTCTTGCTGAGACGGTGAATAAAAAGCTATTTAGTGTTCATTTGTATTAGAGCATGAATTACAAGACCAGCGAGTAGTAGTGAGACCACCCAACAATTCTCCATCGGTTGGCAAGTAAAGGGCCATTCTAGAATGGTAACACTCCAACCCCGGACTGCCTAACTATCGACCAACCCATAGTTTAGTCTGGTAAAGATGGTGCTCGCGTGTGCCTGTGCAGCAACAAAAAATATCAAAAAGGTATGTTCTCGCGGCGCTGAACTATGAACCGATAATTATTTTTCATATGCATTTTTAAAACATAAATGGTCCTCTAAGGCTCCTGGCAGATGCTATCTGTAGCCTTGAAAGTCCATAGGCCCTGAGAAGTGAAAGGTGATTGGTGAGAGCAAGTTGTGCTAAGACATACTTTACGGAGACATCTGTCGTACGCTTGTGTGTATATTTTTGGGGAGCATGGACCGATCTGGCGGCCTAGTGGACTAACACAACAAAAAGAGTCAGCGGGTCTAAGCAAAACACTCAAAAGGAAAGAAGCGACAGGTCAGCACATTCAAAAATGAAAAGAGTCCTCATAAAGAGGGCCAAGTCCCATCACCCACCGAAGTGGCATGCTTCATCATCTGGGACCTCCCATAACTACACCTGGTGTAGTTATAGAGCTGCTACTCCTTTGATTACTGTAATAAGGAGGAGCTCAGGGATGTTTTGATTCCTGTAGTTGGGAGGGTAGATTAACTCAGACTGAGAAAGCTGTCATAAGTGTGGTGAATCTAGATGCAGTGTGTAGAAAGAAGTGGTTTAAAATTGATCATCATTGGAAAATAAATTTTATTCTGTATCCAATGACACCAAACTAAAAACAGCAGAAATTGTAAGGGGAGCGCGTCCACAAACGTTATAGGGCCGCGCCCTCGTGGGTCAACATGTTTCAGCCAACCTGTGTCTACCCAATGACTGTGGCTTTCGTCAGGACCAAAAGGTAACACTACTGCAAAATTGTGAGTGAGTGAAGAGTGAAATAAAAGGAACGATACAACCTACCAAAGTACCTACTTATCCGTAGATATGTGGCACCGTAGTGATGTGACTTAATCACCTAAAGGTAAAACAGAAATAATAATACATGAATGTGCTGAACAAATCTACTCTTTTTCCTTTAAACTAATACAAATGTCTCGTACATAAACATTTGTCAAGCGTGCAGACTGCGTAGTCTTCTTACCCGCAAAAAGTCGGGGATGCACCTACACTCCTGGTTACAACTCAGGGCGTGAGGCAACGCTCTAGAAGACAGAAGAAAGGGGAGAAAAAACTAGCTAATGCCATATACAACAGAAGACGGTATATTCAACTGTGTAAGCACCAAGCTGTATAACTCTAAAGACATAAAAACCCATATACAGACGAAGATGTATTGACTGACTACAAAATAGAACAAACCATGCTACTACTGCAATGGAAGACAGATTGAACAATATCGTTTAACAGGCATGTCCATGACAAAAATACTAATAAAGTTACCCACATAAAGCAAATATCGAGGCATGCATCTGAGTGCAATCACGAGTGACTTTGAGCCCAATCTTTATGATGGAATCTAGTAAAGAGACCAAGCAATTGTGTACCCAAGTGTAAAGAGCAGGCTTACCTGTCCGTCGTTACCCCGGACTTTCTTCCTGGTTGTAACGAGCGTGACAGGAGCCTCGTAAGCCTGCCTTTCAACTGTATGACGCTCCGGACAGCGAGCCAATCGTCGTGCAGAGGCGCGATGACGTGGAACGTGCCCTGCACGTACGTGTACATTGCAAAGGTTCTTGGGAAATGTAGTTTGAGCAATATTATAGCGCGCTCATAGCCTGAGTGTTGTAATGCCTCGGACAAAAGTATCGCTAGAAGATAAAATCACGGCCCCATATGTCCCCGTTCTGGGTAAAATACCCTGATCCTCAGTTTTGTGTTACCTGAAAATGATTAACCAGGGGAACAAACATGTTAGGTTTGAACAAGGGTGCAAAGCGTACAAGATGTAGTTTGAGCGATGTTATAGCGCGCTCATAGCCTGAGTGATGTAATGCCTCGGACAGAAGTATCGCTAGAAGATAAAATCACGGCCCCATATGTCCCTGTTCTGGGTAAAATAACCCTGCTCTTCAATTTAGTGTTACTTGAAAATAATTAACCAGGGGAACAAACATATTAGGTTTGAACAATGGTGCAAAGCGTACAAGATAGACGCGTCTTGAATTTATGACAATAACAATCACCAGCAGAGGGAGATTCTAATAGCCCTATGAGTTTAATTACAGTGGACGTATAAACTCATATTTGCGTCAAGACGTAGAGTCATATTGTGGTTATGTAACTGAAGAGTGAAACTCTGGTCGTCACGCAAGTGAATACCTCTCTCGCTGTGAAATGGCACAATGAGTGGGGTAGAAATGGGTTATAGCAATATCCCAGACTACTCTGACTAAAGCGCCAATCGATTCAACTGAAGATGTTATGTTTATCACACTAGTGTGTTGTATCTAGACACTCGACCCAGGACAGGACCCAAAGATAATGGGCCCCAATATCAGCAAAGTGGGCTTGGACCCTAGAGTGTTATAACGAAGTCCAAGGAATTGACTCGTTTAGCCCTGTCGTGTCGCTTCTGAGTGTAAAAACCCAGCGTTGCTCCTTTCTGAACAGGAAAGTGGACACATCGGTTATGTGGGACGGAATAAAAGGTTGTTCTAAAATCGTCCACCTAATGTCATCAGGACTATGTTTACATTCCACAAAGTGTCTGGTCATGCGGGTTGCCTGCCTTTGACATCTGATGGTACTTTTGTGTTCCATTATCCTGAGTTTAACCTTCCTGGTGGTCATACCCACGTACCTCAAATCGCAGGGGCAAGTGATCAAATAGATAACCCTCTCACTGTTACAGTTAGTATGTTTGATCTGCCTCCAGGGTTTGTTTGTCCCTATGTCTACTTCTGTAGTGTGTCTAGTATTAGGGCATACTGCACAGTTGCCACATGCATGATGTCCTTGAACAGGAGGCAAATTCCACAGGGTGTTGGTCTTGGTGGTCGCTCTGTTTTTTGGGCGCGTATGTACTAGTGTGTCTCGCAAGTTCGTACTCCTCTTGAACGAAAAAAGCGGAGGGCTAAGGTGTATCTGTCCCACATTCAAAATGCGCCAGTTTTTTCGTATGATTTTTTGTAGTTGATTAGAATGGGTGCTGAACGTCTGCACACATGTCAATCTGTCCAGCGAGGCCTTGGGTACAGATGGTTCTAATAGGGCATCACGATTGTTATTGCTGGCCCGCTTGTATGATTGTTTGATCAATTTCGCAGGGTACTGCCTAGCCCTTAAATTCTTCGCGAGAACGTCAGCATGCTCTCTGAACTTGTCTGTGTCAGTACAGTTACGTCGCAATCGAAGAAATTGCCCAAATGGTAAACCGGACCTGAGTGATTTGGGGTGGAAACTGTCGTAAGACAAGAGAGAGTTCCTTGCCATAGGTTTGGTGTACAACTCACTCCCTAGTCCGTTGGCTGTTGGAAAAATGAGAAGGTCAAGGAATGGTAAACTCAGTTTACTTGCTTCCATGGTGAAATTAAGGAAGGAATTCTGTTCATTGAGCCACAGATGAAAGGTCTCTAGAATTTCAAAGTCACCTCGCCATATGACGAAAATATCATCAATATAGCGTTTCCATATGACTATATAGTCACGGAAAGGGTTGTCAGTACACAAGACACATTGTTGTTCGAACAAGTGTACATATAAATTCGCCAGGCTGGGAGCAAAAACACTGCCCATAGATGTACCTGATGTTTGAAGGTACAACTGGTGTTCGAACTGGAAAAAATTTTCAGTCATGGCCAGCCTGGCACACTCCATAATGAATCCCACTGGCGAACTCAACCCAGTACTGTTTGCTTCAAGGAGCCCTCTGATAGCTTCGAGAGTCTCCATCTGAGGGATGCAGGTATACAGAGATTCTACGTCGAAACTGACGAGAAAATCCGTGTCAGTGTTGAAGTCTAGATCTGGAAGTAGTTGTAAGACTTCTTTGGTATCCTGCAGGTATGTCGGCATGGTTTTAACCAAGGGTCTAAGAAAAACATCCACAAACGTTGAGAGGGGTTCAAGTAACGAGCCCAACCCGGAGATGATCGGTCTACCGGGGGGTGGGCGTTGGGTCTTGTGGATTTTAGGCAGAACGTAAAAATAAGGGGTGACCGGATGTTCAGTCACCAAAAATTCTGCTTCTCGTGCTGAAATCCATCCTTCTAGTTTTGCCTCATGAACAAGTTCCGAGATTTCTTTTTTAATCCGCAGTGTGGGATCTTGATTGAGGATTTTATAAAATCTCTCATTGCTGAGCTGTCCTAAACACTCTGTCCTGTAGTCAAGAGGCATTACAACACTCAGGCTATGAGCGCGCTATAATATTGCTCAAACTACATTTCCTAAGAACCTTTGCAATGTACACGTACGTGCAGGGCACGTTCCACGTCATCGCGCCTCTGCACGACGATTGGCTCGCTGTCCGGAGCGTCATACAGTTGAAAGGCAGGCTTACGAGGCTCCTGTCACGCTCGTTACAACCAGGAAGAAAGTCCGGGGTAACGACGGACAGGTAAGCCTGCTCTTTACACTTGGGTACACAATTGCTTGGTCTCTTTACTAGATTCCATCATAAAGATTGGGCTCAAAGTCACTCGTGATTGCACTCAGATGCATGCCTCGATATTTGCTTTATGTGGGTAACTTTATTAGTATTTTTGTCATGGACATGCCTGTTAAACGATATTGTTCAATCTGTCTTCCATTGCAGTAGTAGCATGGTTTGTTCTATTTTGTAGTCAGTCAATACATCTTCGTCTGTATATGGGTTTTTATGTCTTTAGAGTTATACAGCTTGGTGCTTACACAGTTGAATATACCGTCTTCTGTTGTATATGGCATTAGCTAGTTTTTTCTCCCCTTTCTTCTGTCTTCTAGAGCGTTGCCTCACGCCCTGAGTTGTAACCAGGAGTGTAGGTGCATCCCCGACTTTTTGCGGGTAAGAAGACTACGCAGTCTGCACGCTTGACAAATGTTTATGTACGAGACATTTGTATTAGTTTAAAGGAAAAAGAGTAGATTTGTTCAGCACATTCATGTATTATTATTTCTGTTTTACCTTTAGGTGATTAAGTCACATCACTACGGTGCCACATATCTACGGATAAGTAGGTACTTTGGTAGGTTGTATCGTTCCTTTTATTTCACTCTTCACTCACTCACAATTTTGCAGTAGTGTTACCTTTTGGTCCTGACGAAAGCCACAGTCATTGGGTAGACACAGGTTGGCTGAAACATGTTGACCCACGAGGGCGCGGCCCTATAACGTTTGTGGACGCGCTCCCCTTACAATTTCTGCTGTTTTTAGTTTGGTGTCATTGGATACAGAATAAAATTTATTTTCCAATGATGATCAATTTTAAACCACTTCTTTCTACACACTGCATCTAGATTCACCACACTTATGACAGCTTTCTCAGTCTGAGTTAATCTACCCTCCCAACTACAGGAATCAAAACATCCCTGAGCTCCTCCTTATTACAGTAATCAAAGGAGTAGCAGCTCTATAACTACACCAGGTGTAGTTATGGGAGGTCCCAGATGATGAAGCATGCCACTTCGGTGGGTGATGGGACTTGGCCCTCTTTATGAGGACTCTTTTCATTTTTGAATGTGCTGACCTGTCGCTTCTTTCCTTTTGAGTGTTTTGCTTAGACCCGCTGACTCTTTTTGTTGTGTTGATTCAAGTGATTTGGGGATTTGTCTGCGCAGGTCTTTAAAATTCCCTCAGACCCTATGACCAGTTGTTTTGTATTGTTATTGTGTGCAGCTACGGCTGCGGGTCTTTTTGTACGTCATACACCCAGCAGTGCTGTCGTGTTTCTTTCTATTTTTCTGCCCTTATAGGTTGTGTCACAGCCTCTTTACAGACTAGGTGTGTTTGTTTGACTCCCCTTTAGCAACATGACAGAACTCACAGGCCTGGCCTTTGATGATGAGATGGCCCGCCTCATTTTGACTACCACTCCAAGTATCCTAGAAATTACAGACAGTCCGGCAGGAGCAACGGGTGACGACTGGGCGAAACTTCTCATTCTGAAGAAATCGCACACTCGCACCAGCATTCATGGTGCGATTATGACAGAGTATTTGCGGGGGAATTGCGCACCCACTGGCCTAATCGTTACCAACACACCCCGCCTCTTCTTACAGGATAAAGTCTTTCTTAAGGATTGGGCCCTGATAGCGTGGCGATGCACTCGCGATTGGCTAATTTTGATCATTAGCACTGCCAAACGCATCGCCGACGCTATCATGATTGAGATCCAAATACTAGAAGGACAGATTAAGACAACTTTGTCCCATTCCATCTACAAGAAGAATCTCGATGATAACAACAAGTCTAATAAAGATTTTCGAGATGGCATACTTTCATCCAAGATAGAAAAATTCAAGAAAGACTTAGCCAAATTTTCCTTTGAACGCGTCTATCCCTACACACAAGAGAACTATGTACCACCTGAGTTCAATAGGAAAGGTAGACGATTTGGCTCTAACTACTCTTCCTCTGGATCAGAAGAATGGTCAAGTGACTCTGATTCCACCACTCAAGAGTCAGCACGAAACAGAGATAGAGGTAGTAACTCTAGGCGCAACTGGCGAGGGAATCAACAACCACAATGGTGGCAACCTCCACCGTGGCAATACCCTAATCCCCCTTTTCCGCCGAATATGATGCCTTTCAATCCCCCTCCACAGTTTTTCTACAACCAGCCTTTTTTAGGCCAGGGCCGGGGACGTTCGAGGGGACGAAGAAGAGGCCAGCAAACTCCAAACCAAACGAGGGTTCATTGGAGCCCACCCCCACCAACATCACCACGACACCTCCGCAGCTCGGCGAAGGGCCCAGCAGGGGCGGGACCCAGCAGCAGCTAGTGGTCAATCTCAGTTCTTACACCTTAACTGCCATGGAAGAGAAGGTCCTCAACAAAGGTTTGGGCTTTGTCCCGACCAATACGGGTGATCCGTTTACTCTCCAATGCGAGCTAGCTAAGATTTTCGAAAAATCAGACTTCATTTTTTCTTTCATGACAAGAGTCACGAAGATACAACTTTGGAAGATGGTGTGACGGATAGTGGCCTCAGAAATAAATCCACATTCAATCCACCTACACATGCCTTGCCACCTCATGTTCTTGCTTTCGAGACAGCCGTCACCAAAGAAACCTCTGCTATGATGAATAAACCAACTCATCAGTATCACAATCTACCTAACCTAGAGAAGCAGGCTCTGTCCTCTCTGTCCAGAAACTCCACGATTATCATCAAACCTGCCGATAAGGGAGGGGCGATTGTGATTTTAGATGCTCTTGACTACAGGACAGAGTGTTTAAGACAGCTCAGCAATGAGAGATTTTATAAAATCCTCAATCAAGATCCCACACTGCGGATTAAAAAAGAAATCTCGGAACTTGTTCATGAGGCAAAACTAGAAGGATGGATTTCAGCACGAGAAGCAGAATTTTTGGTGACTGAACATCCGGTCACCCCTTATTTTTACGTTCTGCCTAAAATCCACAAGACCCAACGCCCACCCCCCGGTAGACCGATCATCTCCGGGTTGGGCTCGTTACTTGAACCCCTCTCAACGTTTGTGGATGTTTTTCTTAGACCCTTGGTTAAAACCATGCCGACATACCTGCAGGATACCAAAGAAGTCTTACAACTACTTCCAGATCTAGACTTCAACACTGACACGGATTTTCTCGTCAGTTTCGACGTAGAATCTCTGTATACCTGCATCCCTCAGATGGAGACTCTCGAAGCTATCAGAGGGCTCCTTGAAGCAAACAGTACTGGGTTGAGTTCGCCAGTGGGATTCATTATGGAGTGTGCCAGGCTGGCCATGACTGAAAATTTTTTCCAGTTCGAACACCAGTTGTACCTTCAAACATCAGGTACATCTATGGGCAGTGTTTTTGCTCCCAGCCTGGCGAATTTATATGTACACTTGTTCGAACAACAATGTGTCTTGTGTACTGACAACCCTTTCCGTGACTATATAGTCATATGGAAACGCTATATTGATGATATTTTCGTCATATGGCGAGGTGACTTTGAAATTCTAGAGACCTTTCATCTGTGGCTCAATGAACAGAATTCCTTCCTTAATTTCACCATGGAAGCAAGTAAACTGAGTTTACCATTCCTTGACCTTCTCATTTTTCCAACAGCCAACGGACTAGGGAGTGAGTTGTACACCAAACCTATGGCAAGGAACTCTCTCTTGTCTTACGACAGTTTCCACCCCAAATCACTCAGGTCCGGTTTACCATTTGGGCAATTTCTTCGATTGCGACGTAACTGTACTGACACAGACAAGTTCAGAGAGCATGCTGACGTTCTCGCGAAGAATTTAAGGGCTAGGCAGTACCCTGCGAAATTGATCAAACAATCATACAAGCGGGCCAGCAATAACAATCGTGATGCCCTATTAGAACCATCTGTACCCAAGGCCTCGCTGGACAGATTGACATGTGTGCAGACGTTCAGCACCCATTCTAATCAACTACAAAAAATCATACGAAAAAACTGGCGCATTTTGAATGTGGGACAGATACACCTTAGCCCTCCGCTTTTTTCGTTCAAGAGGAGTACGAACTTGCGAGACACACTAGTACATACGCGCCCAAAAAACAGAGCGACCACCAAGACCAACACCCTGTGGAATTTGCCTCCTGTTCAAGGACATCATGCATGTGGCAACTGTGCAGTATGCCCTAATACTAGACACACTACAGAAGTAGACATAGGGACAAACAAACCCTGGAGGCAGATCAAACATACTAACTGTAACAGTGAGAGGGTTATCTATTTGATCACTTGCCCCTGCGATTTGAGGTACGTGGGTATGACCACCAGGAAGGTTAAACTCAGGATCATGGAACACAAAAGTACCATCAGATGTCAAAGGCAGGCAACCCGCATGACCAGACACTTTGTGGAATGTAAACATAGTCCTGATGACATTAGGTGGACGATTTTAGAACAACCTTTTATTCCGTCCCACATAACCGATGTGTCCACTTTCCTGTTCAGAAAGGAGCAACGCTGGGTTTTTACACTCAGAAGCGACACGACAGGGCTAAACGAGTCAATTCCTTGGACTTCGTTATAACACTCTAGGGTCCAAGCCCACTTTGCTGATATTGGGGCCCATTATCTTTGGGTCCTGTCCTGGGTCGAGTGTCTAGATACAACACACTAGTGTGATAAACATAACATCTTCAGTTGAATCGATTGGCGCTTTAGTCAGAGTAGTCTGGGATATTGCTATAACCCATTTCTACCCCACTCATTGTGCCATTTCACAGCGAGAGAGGTATTCACTTGCGTGACGACCAGAGTTTCACTCTTCAGTTACATAACCACAATATGACTCTACGTCTTGACGCAAATATGAGTTTATACGTCCACTGTAATTAAACTCATAGGGCTATTAGAATCTCCCTCTGCTGGTGATTGTTATTGTCATAAATTCAAGACGCGTCTATCTTGTACGCTTTGCACCATTGTTCAAACCTAATATGTTTGTTCCCCTGGTTAATTATTTTCAAGTAACACTAAATTGAAGAGCAGGGTTATTTTACCCAGAACAGGGACATATGGGGCCGTGATTTTATCTTCTAGCGATACTTCTGTCCGAGGCATTACATTACTCAGGCTATGAGCGCGCTATAACATCGCTCAAACTACATCTTGTACGCTTTGCACCCTTGTTCAAACCTAACATGTTTGTTCCCCTGGTTAATCATTTTCAGGTAACACAAAACTGAGGATCAGGGTATTTTACCCAGAACGGGGACATATGGGGCCGTGATTTTATCTTCTAGCGATACTTTTGTCCGAGGCATTACAACACTCAGGCTATGAGCGCGCTATAATATTGCTCAAACTACATTTCCCAAGAACCTTTGCAATGTACACGTACGTGCAGGGCACGTTCCACGTCATCGCGCCTCTGCACGACGATTGGCTCGCTGTCCGGAGCGTCATACAGTTGAAAGGCAGGCTTACGAGGCTCCTGTCACGCTCGTTACAACCAGGAAGAAAGTCCGGGGTAACGACGGACAGGTAAGCCTGCTCTTTACACTTGGGTACACAATTGCTTGGTCTCTTTACTAGATTCCATCATAAAGATTGGGCTCAAAGTCACTCGTGATTGCACTCAGATGCATGCCTCGATATTTGCTTTATGTGGGTAACTTTATTAGTATTTTTGTCATGGACATGCCTGTTAAACGATATTGTTCAATCTGTCTTCCATTGCAGTAGTAGCATGGTTTGTTCTATTTTGTAGTCAGTCAATACATCTTCGTCTGTATATGGGTTTTTATGTCTTTAGAGTTATACAGCTTGGTGCTTACACAGTTGAATATACCGTCTTCTGTTGTATATGGCATTAGCTAGTTTTTTCTCCCCTTTCTTCTGTCTTCTAGAGCGTTGCCTCACGCCCTGAGTTGTAACCAGGAGTGTAGGTGCATCCCCGACTTTTTGCGGGTAAGAAGACTACGCAGTCTGCACGCTTGACAAATGTTTATGTACGAGACATTTGTATTAGTTTAAAGGAAAAAGAGTAGATTTGTTCAGCACATTCATGTATTATTATTTCTGTTTTACCTTTAGGTGATTAAGTCACATCACTTACGGTGCCACATATCTACGGATAAGTAGGTACTTTGGTAGGTTGTATCGTTCCTTTTATTTCACTCTTCACTCACTCACAATTTTGCAGTAGTGTTACCTTTTGGTCCTGACGAAAGCCACAGTCATTGGGTAGACACAGGTTGGCTGAAACATGTTGACCCACGAGGGCGCGGCCCTATAACGTTTGTGGACGCGCTCCCCTTACAATTTCTGCTGTTTTTAGTTTGGTGTCATTGGATACAGAATAAAATTTATTTTCCAATGATGATCAATTTTAAACCACTTCTTTCTACACACTGCATCTAGATTCACCACACTTATGACAGCTTTCTCAGTCTGAGTTAATCTACCCTCCCAACTACAGGAATCAAAACATCCCTGAGCTCCTCCTTATTACAGTAATCAAAGGAGTAGCAGCTCTATAACTACACCAGGTGTAGTTATGGGAGGTCCCAGATGATGAAGCATGCCACTTCGGTGGGTGATGGGACTTGGCCCTCTTTATGAGGACTCTTTTCATTTTTGAATGTGCTGACCTGTCGCTTCTTTCCTTTTGAGTGTTTTGCTTAGACCCGCTGACTCTTTTTGTTGTGTTGATTCAAGTGATTTTGGGATTTGTCTGCGCAGGTCTTTAAAATTCCCTCAGACCCTATGACCAGTTGTTTTGTATTGTTGGCCTAGTGGACTACCCTAAGGTCACTGGATCGAGGCCTTGAGGTTCCACTCAGTCTTCATTCACTCGAGGTCAATAAAACAAGCCGTGGTGACATTCATTAACTTTCAAAAGTGCCTAGAGGCTCCCTTGGAGATGAATTGTACGATAAATATCTCTGTTCTGGGTGTGCACTGAAGTTTGATAGGTACAGTTTGCACAATTCAAGTGCTTCTTGGAGTAGAAGAGAATTGCTTAACAGGCACTCGGTGCACATAGTTCTGTTGGGCTCACATCCAGAATATAATGGATGCGTTAAAAAACACTTTGTAATTTAAATACAGGGAAAGTGGTATTACCTCATCAAGGAATGTGGTAATACCACTCTCTGCACAAGTCTTGCGTGGCTTTCGGCACACGCCAAAAACCAGTGCTAACTCTACACCTTTAAATGCTAAAAACATGCAAGTTCTTTCTCTTATAAATAAGCTTCCGGTAATAGTTACATTACAGAATCGTGTTACCACTACCAGCCTGACCTACTGAGGGCCTTGCACAGATGTTGAGCGTGTGCTCAGCTGTCATATTGGTGATGTTTAGCAAATGTGGTCTGTGGCTTGTCCCTCCTGGTACAAAGCGTGGTGCGTGCTAGTGCATTGTACGTGACCCTTCCTGGCCATATATGATAAATGTAGTTGGTCTACCACCGGTGCAATGTCAAACTGTATATATCCACCTCTGTACACTCAATTTGGGTTCCGACGTGCACTGATGTCGCCCCGTTAAACAGTTGGCACCAGTAGTGTCGCATGGATGCCATTGGCCATGGTGCAAGCAAGCACAAGCATTTGCAATGCAATAGGTTTCGCAATTGTGAGACTTTGCGCTATTGGCATTGTAACTGACAATGCTTTTTATTTATTATCTGTTTGAAAAACCTGCAATAATAGAAGGCATTGTCAGTTACAATACTAGTAGGTCAAAGTTCTAAAAATGCGAGACCTGTTGCATTGCAAATGCTTGCTGTTATTTGATCTGATTTTGATCAGTTGTTTTTAAGTAATAATGTACAAAAACATAGTAATATATCAGGTCACAGTATACCATTGTACCTTTGAGTATACTGAGGTTCATGACGAAACACAATATTATTGGTTAATCAAAGCCCTTGCAAAATGAAAAGGCAGCCATATTGTTTAGACTGCACTTTCTATTTGTTCTGTGTTTTTATGTGAAATATAGCTTACTTCTTTTTTGTAATGCATAGCAAGAAATTAGGCAGAATAGTACAATTTGTACCGTTAGGTAAAAATAAAAGTATTTTTATTGTGGTAACTATAGAAATCTTTAAAAAAAATTATGTATGACAAAAGAGACTGTACTACACTCCACTCTACGTCATGCCAAGCCAAGCCACTCCACTCTACAACTCTACTCCATTCTATGCCACTCCACTGTATAACACTCCACTCTATGACAATCTACTCCACTCTATGTGATTACACTCTACAACCCTATCCTCTACTCTATGCCACTCTGTTCCACTCAATGCCACTCTATGACACTTCACTTCACTCCGCCATACTCTACATAAGTCCCTCTGCGCCACTCCATGCCACTTAACTCCCCTGTAATCTTCTTCACTACTCCACTATGCCACTGCACTCTACACCACTCCGCTCTAAAACATTCTATGTCACGCCACTCCTCTCTACTCCATGGCATACCACTCCACTCTATGCCACTCCACTCTGCAACATACTACTTCACTCTATGCCCCTCCACTCTACGCCACTCTACACCATTGTATGACACGCCACTCTATGACACACTAGTCCACTCTACTCTATGACACGCAACTCCACTCTCTGTCACTCAACTATACAACACTCTACTCCACTCTATGTCTCACTAATCCACTTTAAGGCACGCCACTCCAATCCACTCTACAACACACCACTCCACTCTACAGCACTCCACTCCACTCCACTACACTCCCCCTTATGACATGGCCCTCCACTATATGCCACTCTACGAAACTCTACTCCACACTGAGCCACTCTACAACACTCTACGACCTCCGATGCAACTCCCTCTATGCCACTCCATGCCAATTTACTACACTCTACTATACTCATTACTTAACTCTACACCACTCCACTCTAAAGGCCACTTGTATCAACCAATTTGCATTCACCAAAGGGCCGTTTGCAAATACAAAAAAGGCTTTTTACATGTATCAAACCATATTTTTCAATTCGCAAAATCGGTTACTATTCACTATTTAGAAGGGGCATGTTTAGGGTGTCCCTTCCTAATAGGGAATCACAGTATTATGTATGATTGTTTTCTGACCGTGAATGCAGTTGCAAAACATTCGCAATTTACCCATTCACAAATGGGAAGGGGTCTCCAAGGGACCCCTTCCCCTTTGGGGATGGTGGTGAAAACGTTTTTTAAGAGCAGGCAGTGGTCCCATGGACCAATGCCTGCTCTTAAAAAATGAAAATAAACTTTTCATTTTTCCATTTTTCTTTTTTAAATGCAACACGATTTCCTTTAAGGAAAACAGGCTGCATTTGAAAAAAAGACTGCTGTATTGGAAAGCAATCACGGACATGGTGGTCTGCTGACCCCAGAAGGCCCCATGCCAATGAATTTAGTGATTCCTAGGGAGTTGCAAATTGTGACCCACCTCATTAATAATAATAATGAGGTACTTCAATTTGCTAGCCCCTACGAATCGCTAAATGAAACTCTTGTAGTTTCATACATTTGGAATAGTGATTACCTAATTGAGATTCACTGAAAATCGCAACTAGGTAATCGCTGTTCCAAATGTTGATACATGTGGCCTTAAGACACTCTACGACATTCCACTCTACGAAATGCCACTCCACACTATGCCATTCCACTCTTCGCCCTCCTTCTCTAAGACACTGTAAGACATGCCACTCTATGGCTCACCTCTCCACTCTACACTACTCCACTGTACTCTTTACATGCAACTCCACTGTACGCCACTCCACTCTACAACATTCTACTCTTCTCTATGCCCTGCCACTCTGCTCCACTCTACAACACTCTACAGCACGCCACTCCACTCTACTCCACTTTACGACATACCACTCCACTCTCAGACACTTTACTTTACTCTACTCTACTCGACTCTATGACTCTTTATCCACTCTATGACACTCCACTCTATGCCACTCCATTTTACTCCACTCTTCTCTTCTCTATGCCACTCTGAGACTCTCTTCTCCACTCTATTCAACTCAGCACTCTATGCAACTCCCTTTATGCCACTCCATGCCAGTTAATTTAATTCTACTCTATGACACAATACCCCACTGTACCACACTCTACTCCACTACTCCACTCTACAAGATGCCACTCCATCCGAGCACTTTGGCAGATGCAAAGAGCCTCATTGAAAAGGGAGAGAAAACAATTTCGGAATTTCACAGGATAGAACAAAACAGGATTTCTACTCAAACAGGGCATACACAGCCCCTAAAGCACTGCACCCTTGGGGTAGATGTAACAAACAACATACTATTGTGTGTTTTTCAGACACATCTGGAGAGTCATCAGGAACTCTGACTCAGGTGAAGGACCTAATACCTCCAAAAACAAAAACACCACCAACAGCAATTTTTTAGTCAAAGAACAGGGGCGCCCATCTAATATCTGAATAAAATAAATTTAATATTGATACAAACTCTTCTTTTTGAGATATTTGGTTAATTCTGAAAAGAATTGTTTTTCTTCTCTTTGTTTTGTGTAAAGTTTTTATTTTGTTCAAAGGTCAACATTGACCAATCAACAAAAAAAGTCTTAACAGGAAACAGGAGGACAGCAAAGGAAAAAAATAATGAAGGTTGTTGGGGCAGACACTGGTGAGCCAGGACAAGGTCCTGATAGATGTTCATATCCCACTCTACTGCAACGATGACAGTATGGCAGAAGAGACAGAATGTAGCTATACTGCCATACTGGTCTACAATTTGGTGGTTCTGCCTCAAAAGATGGTTTGCTAACAAACAACAGAGGCTACCCAATAACCCTCCTGCAACCTGGGCCTAATACATTCGGTGATAATAATGATTCCTTGAGGAATATTTTAATCAACATAAAAAACACACGGACAGCGACCAGTAAAGACTATGTGCTCAATCTATGGTTTTATATAACAGTATAGGTAAACCAATAATATTCAATGACATATATTGGATCAACAACACCAACTGAGAATCATATAGAATATTTAGTTAAAACAGTCAACAAATCATACATATTTCACATAGAATCAATGCTTGGTGCTCAGAAAAGTGCTCACAGAGTGTAAAAAAAGAAGGGAGCCTAAACAGGTGTGAGAGGGTTAAAATGCCACATTTAGGATTAGGAATATAGATATTTTAAAGTGACATTGTGTTCAAAATGTTACAACAATTTCCAAACAGATTTAATCAACTTTGGTTCCACAATTCCTGTTTATCGACAGTGATTTGGCCTTTAGGAAATCACTGGTCCATTGTCAGGACTGGGAGGAGCAAGGATCATGAACGGAGCATGAACGGTGCATGAACGTTAAAAGTCAAAAAGAATTTTTGATTAGCCTTTTTGCCGTTTAGCGTTCATGCTCCTTGATCCTGCCAGTCCTGACAGAATTTCTAACAAAAAAGAGATGATGTGGAGGAATAGATACCGCACAAAATTCAGTAGGAAAAACACAAATTAGTTACTACTTGCAGGAACTTAGGGGCATATCAGCAAGGGCCGGCGATAATTATCGCTAAGCGCGCTTAGCGCGAGGATAATTATCACCGGCTATCGCTGGATTTTGTCACTGAGATAGCGCACTATCAGCGACACTTATCTCCAAAGCGATAAAATTCCAAGCGCAAGCTGCCAAATGTGCGATTATCGTTGGAAATCCAGCGATAATTGCACAACATTTGGTGATAGCTTGATGATAAGGCAGGGCAGACTTAGCCATTATATCCACCTTCCATTGGATATAATGGCTAAGTCAGCCTGAAAGCAGGTGTAAGAAAAGTAGCGATAACCGCGGTTAGCGCTACTTTTCTTATTGCTACGCAGGTTAGCGATTACCTTGATAATTGGAGTAATGTCGGTTAGCGACATTCTCCACGTAAGTTTGGAAGGGTACGCCCACTTTGCATCTCATTGGCGATGCAAAGATGGGCGTTAGGGAAACCGGCGCTGAGGCATGGGAACACGCGTTAGCGTGTCCATTCTGATAGGGGGATTAAATTACCGCCGCTTTTTGTCCGAAAAAGGACGCTAAAGCGGCAATAATTTTATCGTCGGCCCTTGATGATATGCCCCCGTGTCCCTTAGTATTATTTATGCTTCTTTCTATAATCACATACCAACTCCAAATATAGTTAAAGGCAATTATTTATATCTCTTTAATTGTTAATTATTTTTATCAACACAAAAACAAAAGGGAATCTCAACCATTTCCCCAAAAACTATAATAAATAAATCTGTACTGTTCAATCACAGTTTTTCCTACCCATTCTTTTTTTTTTTAAATTGGTTGCTACATGTTGTCAAACAATCCAACAAAGAGGTAGTACGCACACACTAGAGAGGATAGGTCAACCCTCCACTCAGTTCAAATAGGTGTGTATCCAATTTCTTTTTGTGATTGTAGTATTCTGTCGGACTCCTCTGGTCTGTAGGGTCGACGCTTTTTGGCCCAAAGATTTGGGCCTCATTAGGACATGGCCAAAAGGAAAAATACAACACCACAAGGTGGGGCCAATTCCCAAAGATCAGGTATCAAGTCACCAGTACACTTGAAAGTGTATATAATCACAAATGGAAATCTGCCAGGTATCCCGATGAATATCGGGCCCCCACGCTGACAAAGACTTCCAACGGGGAAAAAAGGGGCACCGGGGAACTGAATTAGGACGGCCTACGCGTTTTGGCTACCATTAGCCTTCTACTGGACCATAGAGTCCCCAGCGTCTAGACAGTTTTTAAAGTGCTTGTGCTCATACCCTTGTTTGTTTTTACCATCATTTAAAAGCTAGACTGTTAACCTCAACACAACAACATGGTACAGTTTAATCACCATTTTTCTCATCATTGTAAAGTACATTTGACTATCAAATAAAGTGCTAGTGCAATACAACAACATGGTGCAGTTAAATCGCCATTATTTCATCATTGTCAAGTACATTCGACTATCGAATAAAGTGCTAGTGCAAAAATAACAATTTTTTAAATGGTGAAGATTAGTACATATGCAGTCTCTTCAAGATATTTCATTGTTTTTATATCCCAGCATATGCCCATCATTCGCTAATTGTCCTCCTTTGTCCACACATTATAGTGTGTGCTCCATGTTAAACTCTATCTCAACAGTCCTTTAAGTTTATCAGTTTTTTAATTTTTTTATTTTTAAATTTTTTAATTTTTTAATTTTTTAATTTTTTAATTTTTTAATTTTTTAATTTTTAAATTTTTTCACAGATGGAGTTCTGTCGGGCACAATTTTTGTGAAGTACATTCAATTGTTGAATAAAGTGCACTTTGACACCTCCATCTCTTTCATAGAGTGATTATGTGATAGAGTACATTCTATTTCTTGCTAGTCACGATATTCTCAGCTAAATTTTGGTTACAACAACCTCTAGTGGTTATTTACCTTCTGATGACTCAAAGTTCATTTCCTAACATACACCCTGGATATACTCGCCTTCCTGCAACTCGTTGTTTCCCTAGTTGTTAGTACAGGAATTTACAACCTTCATATAGATTTAATTAAGTTTCTTGATTATACTGGGTTATCCTGATGAAAAGGTTCAGCAAGATCAATGTAAAGTACATATACAAAACCCATCTCAGAAGAAACACAAAACTAAAAATTATTTACACGTTGATAAATCCACAAATTCTTTTGCAATTGCTGGGAACACATATTTGAAGATTATTTACATATAGATGAAGCTTGTTAATTTTTCTTTTATTTCCCAAGCTTTACCTCACTCCTAGAGATGTCCCTATCTCATTTTGACTTATGTCCTTATTTACTTGTTTTTAAAAAATTGTGCAGTGTGTATGTACAGTGTCCAGGTAATAAGAGAAAGATGATTTTTATAGACATATACATGGAGTCAATTCAGTGGACGGAAATTATGCCTTAGACATCAAGTTCTTACTCAGTTTTAAATCAGTTCAGATACAGTTACTATTGGTTTTCTACTATTTACAAATGTACAAATAATTCTGCATCTTGATTGTGTCCATGCGGATATTCCGTACCAATTGCTAGTATTAATCGAGATTCCATTTTCCGCAACTTTAGAGTTCGGCCACCACCTCTTTCTGCAGCTTTCACGATTTTAATCCCTGAGTATTTCAATTGACTCCAATCACTTTGATGATATTCGTGAAAGTGTTTTGCTATGGGATAGCTAGGATCTTTATTTTTTATAGCACGCAGATAGTGCAGGATCCGTAGCTTAAGTTTGTTGATTGTGCTACCTACATAGTGTTTTTTACATGGACACATTAATCTGTAGACCACGTACTTGGATTCACATGTAATGTGGTCAAGAATGTTCCCTGATTTCCCATTCTGTAGTTCATAGTTTATTATATTGGAGCATGTTCACATGCTTGGCATTTTGCACATTTCCAGAATCCTGGTGTGTTTAGCCATGAGTTTGTCTTTGGTTCTTTTTTCTGTAGATGACTTTGTGTCAAGATGTCTCTAAAGGAAACTGTTTTCCAATAGGTTATACAGGGATGGGGTGTTAGATTTTCTCTTAACGTCTTAATCAAGTTGTAGAATTTCCCAGTTCCTACTTATTACTCGTTTTAACTCTCCACTATCTATATATAAGTCGGGTCGCACTCACGGGTAAATTTAGCAAATTCTTTATTTATGTTACCAACAATTCATGTTAGCAAGCACCATATAGTATCCCTATGTGTTTCGTTCTTGCCGAGACCGTGCTCCGTCCCTAGTATATGGTACACCATGTACCCAGGGCATAGGTACCCCAGAGGCCTCCCAGGGGCTTCAGCATGTATTATGCCACCCCTGATAGACCATTCAAACTGACACCACAGGTCTGCTACTGCAGCCTGTGTAAGGTGGTGCATGCACCCCTACTTAGATACAGGCTCACTATATCTATTCTAAATCACTGCACATATAAACCTATTAGTCACCCCTATGGCAGGACTTATCAATCCTGAGGGCAGTGTGCTGGGTTTTATGTGAGAGGGTACCCCTGCATGAGCAGAGCCCTTCTGCAGCCTTCAGAACCTATTTTTCGGGTTTGTTTGTGATGCAGCCAACCATATATATTTAAGTGCATTATAATCTTGCGGTAAATGCTAACTTTGAAACGGCTGCTTAGAAACATGTTGTGTTTCGTGTCAAACACCTTGGAATCATACCTCCCCGCCAGTAACTGGTGGAGGAGGTATGATTCCACCTTTCTAGAGGGACTTATGTGAAACACCGGTACACCCGGTACCAGCTTTCTCGACCTGGGCATCACAAAATGGATGCTGCCAGCCACAGACACGAGTCTGCCCTCCTGATGCTGAGCTGAGCTCCAGCAGGGGAAGGCTTGACAATAGGTTTCCTGTCACAGGGAGGTGTGACCACCTCCCAGACAGGATTTAGTGTATTGGGGCTGGGTGGGTGCACTCTGAGAGTGTTTGAAAGTCTGCACTGGGGGCACATTTGGTGTCCCTGTGCATAGTCCAGTTCAAACCTGTTGCAGGAGCCATTTGCTCCTGCTCTGGCGCGAAATTGGACAAAGGACATGGGTGTAGCCACCCCTTTGTCTTGACCCTCCGATAGGTGGGTCCCCAGAGTTTGTCCCACCACTTCCTTGGGTATAAAGTAGGAAGCCTGACTACAGGACTTTACACTTTACCTGGACTAAACTCTGCAAGCAGGAACCAAATACTTCAACGATCTACACTTCGCTGGATGACTGAAGAATCTCCATTGGAGTAAAGAAGTTACTCCCCTGCAGCAGCAGGCACCTTAATGCATCTGACCGGTTTGCATCTCCCGAGCTCCTGAGGACCCCAAAGATTTCTGCAACACAGGAGGTGGGTTCCCGAGCATCCCTGAGGTTGATCTGACCTCTCAGCAGTTCTGAGACCAGTATCCCTCGTTGGGACCATGCAACTCGAACCCCTGTGCACCGTGTACTTTTGCAGAAGCATATGCTTTTTGGGGATCCCTGAGTCTGTGCTTTGGGCTACGTCTAGTCCTGACCTGAGTAGTATTTCCACTGAAGATTTCCGGCCTACACTCCACGAGTGTTCCGTGGTCTGGTAGTTTGTGATTCAGCTCGAGGTCCCTTCGCGATTCCTGGTCCGTTGGCCTCTGGGTCCCTGTGAAAGGAACTTTAACTTTCCTTGGGCTTTACTGGTTGCTCCATACGTGCCCTGACTCTCCATTGCTTGGAGAGTCCCCAGGACCTTGCTGGTCCTCACCGTAACGTGGTTCCTCTGCCAAGTTGCAGTTGCCAAGGCTTGTTGGTGTTCAATTCGGACACTGACCCCCCAGCACTCAACATCCTTCGTGGGCAGCTCACCTCCGGACTTTGGTCATCGTCGACATCTCCTGGTCCCCGTGGCTGCAGAGTCAAGCATCCCATCTTCTCACCTGAAGCACCTGACATTGGTGGGCATTCATCTATCGTGCCCCTGGTCACTTTGAAGTGACCCAGACTCTGTCCCCTCTGCTTTCAGGTTCTACTCACCTTGGATCCAGGCTTGGATTCCACCGCACACTTTTCATCTTCCCGGCAGCAGCACTTCTTCGCATCACGCCATTGATAACAACGAAGGTTTCCGACACCACTTGACCTCTATGCACCCGTCTCCTCTGGGATAGGTAACACGGGTACCTCGGTACTCACAAGGGTGCTTGACTAAGAACCTTCTATGTTCCAAAGGGTTTGCTTGAAGTCCTCTCCGAAGTGTCCTTAAACTGTAATTTTCCAACTGCGACTTTCCCATAGAGTTGTACGGAGCTTGCGTCTGTGTTGTTACACTGCACCTGTCCTCCGTGGGTCCCCTGTGTCTGTACTTTGGGTGGTTCCTTGGGGTCCCAACGATTCTACTTGCTCTAGGCACTGTGTCTAGTGAAGTCGTGGTTGTTATACCACTTTCTTATTATATGGTTCGGTCTCCCCCTGGAGCCCGCTGTGTATTGTGCTATTTACTATCATTCTATTGATTTAATATTTGTGCTCTAATCTCATAAAGAGGTTAGTAGAGAGTGTTTAGTAATAAATACATATATTTTATATATCTCATGTGTGGTTCTCCTTTCATTTGGTCATTCAGGAGTTTTGATCTGGTATAACAAGCTGCTTTATATTCCTTCGAGACTTAGCCTGAAGGCTGCTCTGCACAGCTACCACTAGGATAGCTTTCTATAAAGGTTGTCTTTAACCTAATCATCAATAAGGGTTGTTTGGACTGGTGCAAGGAGCCCACTTTAATTAGTGGACAGCATATACCAGGCCAACCTCTCATGCGACTTGTTTTTCAAGGTTGGTGGCTAATATTTATACGGCGTGGCTCTGCTGTTGTAACGGGAAGGCATCGCCCAAGTAGTGCCATTATATCCAAGCGAAAGTGAGCCGTTTGTGATGGAAATATTTGTATATATATATATATATATTCACTTAAAACAACAATAGGCTAAGGGAATGTTATAGTTCGGAAATAACATTAAAAAAATGTAGAAATTCACTAAAACACCAAAGGTTACAATGACATTATAGCTAGAAAATAACATTGAAAAAAGCTTAGAAATTCACTGAAAGAAACAAAGGTTAAAGGGACACTATCTAGGAAATGGAATTAAAAATACCTTAAAAATTCACTGAAAAAAATAAATGGGTTACAGAGGCGTTATACTTAGGCTCAGGTACCACTCTTACAAAACCAGTCATTCATCCATACAGCCACTCAATTAGCCACACACTCACCCATAAAACTACTTACACACACACACTATACACACAGCCACTAACACAACCACTCATACCCTTACAGCCACTCCAACAGCCACTCACTTACCCATACACCCACTTACACACCAAGTCACTCACCCATACAGGCACTCACACAGCCACTCACCCACTCATAAAGCCACTCACCCACTCATACAGCCACTTACTCACCAATACAGCCACTCACAGTCACTCACGCACCCGTACAGCTACTCACACACCCACTTATTCACTCATACAGCCACACACACGCCAACTCACAAAGATACAGTCACACAGCCACTCACATAATGTTACAAACCGTATCACTCATTAATAGCACACAAAGTATACTAATTTAACACTCATAAACTAATAGAAAATACTCATAATCAAAGGATGATGTCATCAGTGATGTAATGAGTGATGTCACTGACTATGTCATGAGTGAGGTAATATGGGATGCCATAAGTGGTGCATTTTGGGGGATGTAAGTTTTAATTAGCACAGGTAACTATAACTGCTGAATTCCAATGGTTTTGTGTGAGTGAAATCTGAGCCTAACTATAATGTCCCTCTAACCTTTTATATATGCGCAAATATGCTCTTCTGCAGCGGGGCACCTCCTGACCCAAGCCGGGCCGCTAACATATCCAAATGAAACTGCCCTGAAATTGATACGCCACACACAAGCGTTTGTTCACCTTTTAATTCGCAGGTAGCCGGGACATCAGATTTAACGCAACAGTAGAGTTGACAGTCCAAACGCATTTCGGGCTCCATTAGCCCTTGTTCACTGGTACTAGCAGGAGGCAGAGCTACACAGTCTTGCGCCACACTCGCAGTGCTTGCATTTAATTCAGCTATAGTGGGCGTGGCTATACTGCATTATGGTCTCGGTAGTCTTGATTTTAAAAGTCCTTAGTAGAATGCCGGAATGCCTGCCACAAGAGTTTTAAAATCCTTTAGTAGGTTGCTGAAGTGGTTGAACACCGGGTCCCAGCTTATATTGCACTGCCAAAATTGGTAACGCTGTTCTACTTGACGCCGTCACCCTTCGCGGCGTACAGGAGCTGCCCTTCTGCAGCGGGCACCTCACGGACCGAGCCGGGCCGGGCCGCTAACATATCCAAATGAAACTGCCCTGAAATTGAGGTGTCACACACAAGCATTTGTTCACCTTTTAATTCGCAGGTAGCCGGGACATCAGATTCAATCCAACAGCAGAGTTGACAGACCAAACGTGTTTAGGGCTCCATTAGCCCTTGTTCACTGGTACTAACAGGAGGCACAGCTACACAGTCCCGCGCCGCACTCGCAGGGCTTGCATTTAATTCCGCCATAGTGGGCGTGGCTATACTGCATTATGGTCTTGGTAGTCTTAATTTGAGATGTCATCAGTGATGTCATCAGTGATATTACTGACCATGTCATGAATGATGTAATATGTGATGTCATCAGCAGTGCATTGCGGGGGCGCGAGTTATAGTTAGCAGAACTAACTATAACGGGGGAATTTCTCTGGTTTTGTACGAGTGAAATGTCCAACTAACTATAACGTCCCTGAAACCTACGTTTTTTTCTGTGAATTTCAAAGATTTTTTTAAATGCTAATTTCTAACTCTAACATCCCTGAAATCTATGGCTTTTTCAGTGAATTTCAAAGTTTTTTTAAATGCTAATTTAAAACTATAACATACCAGTCGCTTTTCCAGAGTGATGGAGAAAGGTGAGCGTGGCCTCCGAAACAACTCTTAGCAATCCCACTGTGTGGGATTTACTGGAGGTAACAAGAGGAGTAGTTAGCCCCCAACGTCAACCTTGGGGGCCAATTACCCCTTTATTACCATCAGTAAGTCCCACACAGCAGAATTGCTAACTTGTTAAATCAGGGCGCGCCCCCTCCCTAAACCATTGTGCAAATGCACCCCCTAGCATGTTGTAAATTGGGGGATTAAGTCCCCTTGAATCCTAAAGGGTCCCTGGGGCCAATTAGCCCACCAAGTACCTCCAGTAAGCGCCACAGAGCTGCTTTGCACAGAGCTGGTCTGAGCCCACGCCCACATCAGGCCCTGCCCCCTCCCTTCACCACTGTGCAAATGCGCCCGTGGCACTTTTTAAGTTGGTGGATTAAGTCCCCTTGAATCCTGAGGGTCCCTGGGGGCCAACTAGCCCACCATGTGCAGGGTGGGAGCAGAGCCTCCGGCACGATGCCGACTTTTTATTTTATTTTGTTTTTTTAGAATGGTGGCTGTGTGGCCCTCCTTCTTTTACTATTTTTGGGGCCCTGGGGACCACATCCCCCAGGGCCTTACCCCCTTTTTATTTAAAAAAAAACAGGAGGGGGGCCGCGTGGCCACCCTCCAGAGGCCAATTATGGCCCCTGGGCCTGGCCACACTCTTTATTTTTTTATTTTTTTATTTTTTTCTGTTGTTAGGGGGCTGCGTGACCCCCCTCCTAAGGTCCCATGCCCTGGGGCCAGCCTGTCCGTTTGTTCGGTTTGAAAGGTGAGTGTTGCTGCGTTGCCCCCCCTCCCGACCACTTCTGGCCATGGAGACCCCATCCCCTGGGGCCTGGCAAGCCATTTTTTCTTTTAGGAGGGGGGCCGAAACGAAGACGAAGAGTGGCTCCCACATTTTGTTTTTTTTTACATTTTCAGCTGGATTAGCGGATCCAATGCTACATATATATATCAATGAAAAAACTAAAGGTTAAACCTTTGTCATAGTTAGGAAAACTTTATTTATTCTTCCTATACAAACCAAACTTAAAATGCACAAACATTAGAAATTCTTTAGTTGGAGCTTCACATTACATTTATAATTTTTGCACCACATTTAAATTAATATAATTTTACATATTCTTTAGCTACAAACAAAAGGTAAACTTAACAACAATTAAATTTTCTAAACTTGTTTATATACCATTAATTTATAAGTTATGCAACGCCTTAAAATTACTATAACTTGTTATCATAACTGTAATAGCGTAGAGTGAAGTGACGTAGAGTAGAGTGGCATAGAGTGTAATGGTGTACAGTGGAGTGTGGTAATTGAAACAGATGTAGCGTGTAGGTGTGTTAACGGATGTAAATGTAATGTGGCAGGGCAGTATATTATTTGGTGAAAATTGTAATTTTTGGTAGCATTTATAAATTGTGTAAGTAGTGATAAAGTACTTATTTTTAAAATACTTAGGTTCATATTTACAAGCGGAGTTGCGTCACTCTTGCACCACACAAGGGGGTGCAAAAGTGACACAAGATCTAAATGAGAATTATGAAGACACGCAAGGTCACTTTGCATCGCTCCATTAATCTGGAGTAAAGCAACACAGCGCAAATCACTGTCTTGCATTACTCTGCGCTAGGGAGGCATTCCATGGGTGTTGCATGAGTGTTCCTATGCAACTCCCATGGTTTTTGATACATTCCCAGAATGGGTAAATCTGAATACGCCTTCCCACAGAGGCGTAATGAGGAGAAATATCACAGGGCTCCATTTCTTAATATAAGCTCATGTGGAAAGGCGAAGAGCCCAATCGCTCAACTATCATAATTTATGTCACCCCTAATGTCTCAAAAACTACTGAACAGATTTACACCAAGTCATAAAAAGCTCAATCTGTGGACCAAGATCTAACTTCCTACTGAATTTGGTGTAATTGCAGTCAGCAGTTTTTGCTGTAGCCCATCTTAAAGAAGTCGACGGAGATTTTGCATTTTGAGACACCCTGTTTTTCTTGTCGCCTGCTTAACTGATCACCCCAAAACTATCATTGAAGGATCTGAGAAAATAACATTCTCTTGGAACTTTTTGTGAAGATTCGTCAAACAGGGTCAAAGTTTGCAAACCAAAAAACGCTCTTCCTATGCAAAAGCAGACCTAACTATAACTACCTAGTGGCGACCACCACTAGGTAACAAATATATATGTATATATATATATATATGCACTGACATGGCTCCGTGATGTTGGACCCCTGGTGCTTCTGTAAATCCGGTACAACGCCTCAGTAGAGCCACACTGATAGCGGAACGCGTTGGTTTGTCCCTCAACTTTGAAACGAAAATAAGCTGAATAAAAGAAATTGGGGATCAAGAATACAGAGCTTTGTGAGTGCGCGCCAATTATTTCTGGGAAGAAATGTGATGGTGAATATATATATATATTATCTACTGGCGGTCGCCAGTAGATAGTTATAGTTAGGACCCTGTTTCCATAGGAAATCCGCAACATTCTATTTGGAATAACTTTGGCGCCGGTCGACGAATCCCCTCAAAATAGGTGGGGCGCTAAGCTCCGCTCCTACCCTGAAAGTCTCGGGGGGATTCGTCAAGCGGGGGCTGAGAAAAAAGGGGGGTCCCAAAACGCGTTTTTCCCATGCATTTTTCCATAGGACCTTTAGACACAGCTACAGCCCGAACGGCTGAACAGAGTTACTTGAAATTTGGCAGAAAGGTAGTCCTCAGGTCAAGGAAGTGCCTTTTGTAGGTTTGGTGTAAATCTGTTCAGTAGATCCTGAGAAAATAGCATTTAAATCAATATATATATCTGAGCCAGCTTACGGTGCGCTTACCGTGCGCTTACGGTAAGCTTACCGTACGCATACGGTGCCGTGCGCGAGCGCGATTCTGATTGGCTGTTAGATCTAAGTAAACATTAGAATCGGTCGAAACCAGGAAGCGGCGGCCGCCATTTTCTCTCTCGCACTCTGAGTGAGGCAGCAAAAACAAAGGCAAAAAACATCTAAAGGGGCAATGTATTCAGTTCCTAACCACCTAGCATTGATGATGATGGTGTCCCCAAAGAACCCCCAAGGGCAAAAATTCAATTTTTTGTTTTAAATCGCCGATTACGCTTACCGTACGCGTACGGTAAAAATTAATAAAAAAAAAAAAAACTATCCACACTATCCCCACCCCGTGTGCATAAGGTGCTTGAAGGGCACCTTTTGTGCATGGCATATAAATAGCAAATGAAAATATAAATGATTACCTTTCACAACGAAGCGCATAATATGTCCTCCATGTGCGCACGGTGCGCGAAGCGCATTGTGCGTACATGGCCCATCCCGCGTGACCACCGTGCGTGCACGGCACTAACTGCGTAAAGTGGGCGCGCGGTGCGCGAAGCGCACCGTGCGCGCACGGAATGAACTGTGTTAACTGGGCGCGCACGCCACGAATGGCGTAAAGTAACTTAGCATTTAAAAAACCGTACAAATTCACTGAAAAAACCATAGGTTTCACACACGTTATAGTTAGGAATTAGCATTTAAAAAATCTTGCAAATTCACTGAAAAAACCATAGGTTTCACACATGTTATAGTTAGCGGAAATTTTAATCATAAAAAACCATTGAAATTCCCCCGTTATAGTTAGTGCAGGCAACTATAACTCACGCAACCGCAATCCTCTGCTGATGCTAATACTGTATTTAGACACTTATTTGCCCATGTCTTCTTCCATTAAATTTTAGCTATACATCTATTACAAATATTTTTTTTTCATAAAGACACATATGTCATCAGCAGAGGCAGTGAATCTGTGTTTTTCTGAAAATTAAATATGTTTTATATATGTATATCTCAAGGTCGATGGAAGAATAAATGGGTATATAAGTGTCTAAATGGATGATTTGTTTTTGAAAAATTGATTGTGTAACTGACTGATTAAGTGTATCTCTCACTTTGTGTATAAGTGGCTGCATGGGTTGGTGAGTAGCTACATGGGTGTCTATATAGGTTATTAGTTGTTTTTTTGAGTATCAGTCTGAGTGTCTGTATGGTTCGGTGGGGGGTATTACGTAGTGCATAGGTGCATGAATGAGTGACTCACTGTTTGTATGTGTTGAAGACAGCATGTGTGCAGGACTGTATGGGTGGATGAGTGTGTGTATGGGTGTGTTAGTGAGTGAAAGACTGTCTCAATAGTGTCTTCAGGAGTAACTACATATGTTTTAAACTAGTATATGTGACTATTGGTGTATATATGTGAGTATATGTGAGAGGGAGAGATTGAAAGAGTTCCTGTATGAATAAGTATGTGTTTCTATAAGTGATTGTTTAAAAGACTAAGTATGTGTAAGTTTCCGTAGAAGTAAGTGTGGTGGTGTGTGTATAACTGTATATGCAGGTGAATGTATGTTTGATTCTTTATTAGCATGAGTGACTATGTGTGTGAGTAACTCTATGGATGAGTGGCATTATGTAACAGGATGTATAGGTGTATGAGTACATATGATGAGTGAGTACATGTATGAGTGACTGTATAGGACTGTTGGTGAATGAGTGGATGTGTATGTGGATCTTAGAATTACTGAAGAGGTTGTTGTAACTGGTATTGGTATGTCCATTGTTTTGAAATTTTTAGTCTCTATTTTTGAATGTGTGTATCAAAGCTTATATTAAGGTGAGAGGAGGTCTGCCACTCTATCACAAGGATGATGTCATCAGTGATGTCATCAGTGATGTCATTTGAGATGTCATCAGTGATGTCATGAGTGATGTCACTGACCATGTCATGAGTGATGTAATATGTGACGTCATCAGCAGTGCATTGCGGGCGCGCGAGTTATAGTTAGCTGAACTAACTATAACGGGGCAATTTCATTGGTTTTTTACGAGTAAAATGTCCAGCTAACTATAACATGTGTGAAACCTATGGTTTTTTCACTGAATTTCTAAGGTTTTTTAAATGCTAATTCCTAACTATAACGTGTGTGAAACCTATGGTTTTTTCAGTGAATTTCTAAGGTTTTTTAAATGCTAATTCCTAACTATAACGTGTGTGAAACCCATGGTTTTTTCAGTGAATTTGCAAGGTTTTTTAAATGCTAATTCCTAACTATAACGTGTGTGAAACCCATGGTTTTTTCAGTGAATTTGCAAGGTTTTTTAAATGCTATTTTTTTTTTTTATTCTTCATTTTTTTCAAACATATTTTTAATTTAATTTTCTTACCTTTTATAAAGACTATGCTTAAATTTTTAAAATCCTTAAATATTTTTTTTATATATATTTTTTAAAATAAACATGTAAAATTTTTTTCCAGATTTTTTTTTTTTTTTTATAGTACGCGTACCGTAAGCTCACGGTAAGCGTACGGTTTACGCAACGTCCGTAATCTATCTACGCTGCTTGCGTATAGTTACGTACTTTGCGTAGCCGCGCGTACTGCGCGTGGGACGCGTGCGCGCTTACGCCACACGCGCACGTTACGCGGAAGTGCCGGGGAGTGACTGTTATGCGCATGCGCGGAAGCGCGTGTCTTTTTTACGCGCATGCGCACTTTTGCCGTAAGCGTACCGTAAGCGTACCGTAAGCGTACGGTAGGTCATGTGATCATGAAACACAACTTTTGATTGGTTGAAACTACTTTCAGTTCTAGAACTCTCCTACACCACACCCATTCCCCTCATTTCTGCTTGTGATCCCTTGGGAGAAGGAGCTGGTTTGTCTTTGGGATACGATGGCAGAACAGCAGAGCTCTTCTGAGAGTGAGGCTAGCACCAGCAGCACTGTCTTGAGGCAGAGATCGAGGAAACAAAAGCCTTCTTATGTTTGGGATTATTTTACTTTTCCAGAAGGCCAGCAAAAGGTGAATGCACCCTTAGTTACTTGCAAGCTGTGTCAGCGTGTACTTTCTAGAGGTAATCCTAACAGGAAGTATTCCTTTGGGAATCACACCATGAAGAGACACCTCCAGGATGTACACAGAAGGACACATGGTCATCTTTTTGGAGGTAACTCTTCAGAAAGACGAGCCAGTACATCCACAGCACTCAGCCTGGACCATCATCTGCAGAGCTTACTCCTTCTTCTGCAGGTCAGGTGAGCCCTTCATCTGTGGGGGGAGAATCTCCTTTTGCTGGCCCTCTGGAAATGAACCTTCAATTTCGGAAGGTTGATATTCATTGCACATTTTGTAAAGGTCTAATTTGTCATAGGGAGACCAGTGTTTCCCTAGTGAACAACAAAATAGATCAGCACATTTGTAGCTTTGAATGATTTTCCCATGCTTCCTTTCCTCTGTCCCTGCATGAACACAACGGTTCTTTTAAGAGCCAACCTTATCTTTCATCTTTTTTTTACATGTTTTTAAAAACTTTTTTTTATTTTTTTTTTACCGTACGCGTACGGTAAGCGTACCTTTTTTTATTTTTTAAAAAAAACACTAAAAATCATTTATCACATTACAAGGTCCTTGAGAGACTACAATTACCCCACTGGCTTGTAAATACTGTGCATGACTATACACGGCAAGGACATGGGTGTGTGCTAAGCCTCTGCTTCTTCCCCCAAAAATTCGCTCCCCCTTTCCATCTAATGCAACTGTGAAATCACCAGAGCAAGACGCAATAAATCTCTGCCTATAATTCTTCTATGCACACAGAGTCATGTTTTCACATTAGTGCCAAAACGAAATTTCTTTGCCAATTTGAAAGCACACTTACTGCTCTTTTTTTTTTCGGGCCAAGTGAAAATCTCTTTTTACAATTTGAAATCACTTTTACAGACTGACACATTATGAAACCACTATTTTTGATTTATTTAATTGCACGTGTCCAAGCTGTTTTTTTTTCAGACCACCACCATGTGCATTCTCTGTGACTGCCTACACTCCACCAAGGGCAACCAACCTTAGTGATGCTGAATGTATTTGCATTACAGACTTAAACCTGAAAACCCCACTGGCTTGTAAATACTGTGCATGACTATACACGGCAAGGACATGGGTGTGTGCTAAGCCTCTGCTTCTTCCCCCAATAATTCGCTCCCCCTTTCCATCTAATGCAACTGTGAAATCACCAGAGCAAGACGCAATAAATCTCTGCCTATAATTCTTCTATGCACACAGAGTCATGTTTTCACATTAGTCCCAAAACGAAATTTCTTTGCCAATTTGAAAGCACACTTACTGCTCTTTTTTTTTCGGGCCAAGTGAAAATCTCTTTTTACAATTTGAAATCACTTTTACAGACTGACACATTATGAAACCACTATTTTTGATTTATTTAATTGCACGTGTCCAAGCTGTTTTTTTTTCTGACCACCACCATGTGCATTCTCTGTGACTGCCTACACTCCACCAAGGGCAACCAGCCTTAGTGATGCTGAATGTATTTGCATTACAGACTTAAACCTGAAAACCCCACTGGCTTGTAAATACTGTGCATGACTATACACGGCAAGGACATGGGTGTGTGCTAAGCCTCTGCTTCTTCCCCCAATAATTCGCTCCCCCTTTCCATCTAATGCAACTGTGAAATCACCAGAGCAAGACGCAATAAATCTCTGCCTATAATTCTTCTATGCACACAGAGTCATGTTTTCACATTAGTGCCAAAACGAAATTTCTTTGCCAATTTCAAAGCACACTTACTGCTCTTTTTTTTTCGGGCAAAGTGAAAATCTCTTTTTACAATTTGAAATCACTTTTACAGACTGACACATTATGAAACCACTATTTTTGCTTTATTTAATTGCACGTGTCCAAGCTGTTTTTTTTTCCGACCACCACCATGTGCATTCTCTGTGACTGCCTACACTCCACCAAGGGCAACCAGCCTTAGTGATGCTGAATGTATTTGCATTACAGACTTAAACCTGAAAACCCCACTGGCTTGTACATACTGTGCATGACTATACACGGCAAGGACATGGGTGTGTGCTAAGCCTCTGCTTCTTCCCCCAAAAATTCGCTCCCCCTTTCCATCTAATGCAACTGTGAAATCACCAGAGCAAGACGCAATAAATCTCTGTCTATAATTCTTCTATGCACACAGAGTCATGTTTTCACATTAGTGCCAAAACGAAATTTCTTTGCCAATTTCAAAGCACACTTACTGCTCTTTTATTTTTTCAGGGGCAAGTGAAAATCTCTTTTTACAATTTGAAATCACTTTTACAGACTGACACATTATGAAACCACTATTTTTGCTTTATTTAATTGCACGTGTCCAAGCTGTTTTTTTTTCAGACCACCACCATGTGCATTCTCTGTGACTGCCTACACTCCACCAAGGGCAACCAGCCTTAGTGATGCTGAATGTATTTGCATTACAGACTTAAACCTGAAAACCCCACTGGCTTGTACATACTGTGCATGACTATACACGGCAAGGACATGGGTGTGTGCTAAGCCTCTGCTTCTTCCCCCAAAAATTCGCTCCCCCTTTCCATCTAATGCAACTGTGAAATCACCAGAGCAAGACGCAATAAATCTCTGTCTATAATTCTTCTATGCACACAGAGTCATGTTTTCACATTAGTGCCAAAACGAAATTTCTTTGCCAATTTCAAAGCACACTTACTGCTCTTTTATTTTTTCAGGGGCAAGTGAAAATCTCTTTTTACAATTTGAAATCACTTTTACAGACTGACACATTATGAAACCACTATTTTTGCTTTATTTAATTGCACGTGTCCAAGCTGTTTTTTTTTCAGACCACCACCATGTGCATTCTCTGTGACTGCCTACACTCCACCAAGGGCAACCAGCCTTAGTGATGCTGAATGTATTTGCATTACAGACTTAAACCTGAAAACCCCACTGGCTTGTACATACTGTGCATGACTATACACAGCAAGGACATGGGTGTGTGCTAAGCCTCTGCTTCTTCCCCCAAAAATTAGCTCCCCCTTTCCATCTAATGCAACTGTGAAATCACCAGAGCAAGACGCAATAAATCTCTGTCTATAATTCTTCTATGCACACAGAGTCATGTTTTCACATTAGTGCCAAAACGAAATTTCTTTGCCAATTTCAAAGCACACTTACTGCTCTTTTATTTTTTCAGGGGCAAGTGAAAATCTCTTTTTACAATTTGAAATCACTTTTACAGACTGACACATTATGAAACCACTATTTTTGCTTTATTTAATTGCACGTGTCCAAGCTGTTTTTTTTTCCGACCACCACCATGTGCATTCTCTGTGACTGCCTACACTCCACCAAGGGCAACCAGCCTTAGTGATGCTGAATGTATTTGCATTACAGACTTAAACCTGAAAACCCCACTGGCTTGTACATACTGTGCATGACTATACACGGCAAGGACATGGGTGTGTGCTAAGCCTCTGCTTCTTCCCCCAAAAATTCGCTCCCCCTTTCCATCTAATGCAACTGTGAAATCACCAGAGCAAGACGCAATAAATCTCTGTCTATAATTCTTCTATGCACACAGAGTCATGTTTTCACATTAGTGCCAAAACGAAATTTCTTTGCCAATTTCAAAGCACACTTACTGCTCTTTTATTTTTTCAGGGGCAAGTGAAAATCTCTTTTTACAATTTGAAATCACTTTTACAGACTGACACATTATGAAACCACTATTTTTGCTTTATTTAATTGCACGTGTCCAAGCTGTTTTTTTTTCAGACCACCACCATGTGCATTCTCTGTGACTGCCTACACTCCACCAAGGGCAACCAGCCTTAGTGATGCTGAATGTATTTGCATTACAGACTTAAACCTGAAAACCCCACTGGCTTGTACATACTGTGCATGACTATACACGGCAAGGACATGGGTGTGTGCTAAGCCTCTGCTTCTTCCCCCAATAATTCGCTCCCCCTTTCCATCTAATGCAACTGTGAAATCACCAGAGCAAGACGCAATAAATCTCTGCCTATAATTCTTCTATGCACACAGAGTCATGTTTTCACATTAGTGCCAAAACGAAATTTCTTTGCCAATTTCAAAGCACACTTACTGCTCTTTTTTTTTCGGGCAAGTGAAAATCTCTTTTTACAATTTGAAATCACTTTTACAGACTGACACATTATGAAACCACTATTTTTGCTTTATTTAATTGCACGTGTCCAAGCTGTTTTTTTTTCCGACCACCACCATGTGCATTCTCTGTGACTGCCTACACTCCACCAAGGGCAACCAGCCTTAGTGATGCTGAATGTATTTGCATTACAGACTTAAACCTGAAAACCCCACTGGCTTGTACATACTGTGCATGACTATACACGGCAAGGACATGGGTGTGTGCTAAGCCTCTGCTTCTTCCCCCAAAAATTCGCTCCCCCTTTCCATCTAATGCAACTGTGAAATCACCAGAGCAAGACGCAATAAATCTCTGTCTATAATTCTTCTATGCACACAGAGTCATGTTTTCACATTAGTGCCAAAACGAAATTTCTTTGCCAATTTCAAAGCACACTTACTGCTCTTTTATTTTTTCAGGGGCAAGTGAAAATCTCTTTTTACAATTTGAAATCACTTTTACAGACTGACACATTATGAAACCACTATTTTTGCTTTATTTAATTGCACGTGTCCAAGCTGTTTTTTTTTCAGACCACCACCATGTGCATTCTCTGTGACTGCCTACACTCCACCAAGGGCAACCAGCCTTAGTGATGCTGAATGTATTTGCATTACAGACTTAAACCTGAAAACCCCACTGGCTTGTACATACTGTGCATGACTATACACGGCAAGGACATGGGTGTGTGCTAAGCCTCTGCTTCTTCCCCCAAAAATTCGCTCCCCCTTTCCATCTAATGCAACTGTGAAATCACCAGAGCAAGACGCAATAAATCTCTGTCTATAATTCTTCTATGCACACAGAGTCATGTTTTCACATTAGTGCCAAAACGAAATTTCTTTGCCAATTTCAAAGCACACTTACTGCTCTTTTATTTTTTCAGGGGCAAGTGAAAATCTCTTTTTACAATTTGAAATCACTTTTACAGACTGACACATTATGAATCCACTATTTTTGCTTTATTTAATTGCACGTGTCCAAGCTGTTTTTTTTTCAGACCACCACCATGTGCATTCTCTGTGACTGCCTACACTCCACCAAGGGCAACCAGCTTTAGTGATGCTGAATGTATTTGCATTACAGACTTAAACCTGAAAACCCCACTGGCTTGTACATACTGTGCATGACTATACACGGCAAGGACATGGGTGTGTGCTAAGCCTCTGCTTCTTCCCCCAAAAATTCGCTCCCCCTTTCCATCTAATGCAACTGTGAAATCACCAGAGCAAGACGCAATAAATCTCTGTCTATAATTCTTCTATGCACACAGAGTCATGTTTTCACATTAGTGCCAAAACGAAATTTCTTTGCCAATTTCAAAGCACACTTACTGCTCTTTTATTTTTTCAGGGGCAAGTGAAAATCTCTTTTTACAATTTGAAATCACTTTTACAGACTGACACATTATGAAACCACTATTTTTGCTTTATTTAATTGCACGTGTCCAAGCTGTTTTTTTTTCAGACCACCACCATGTGCATTCTCTGTGACTGCCTACACTCCACCAAGGGCAACCAGCCTTAGTGATGCTGAATGTATTTGCATTACAGACTTAAACCTGAAAACCCCACTGGCTTGTACATACTGTGCATGACTATACACGGCAAGGACATTGGTGTGTGCTAAGCCTCTGCTTCTTCCCCCAAAAATTCGCTCCCCCTTTCCATCTAATGCAACTGTGAAATCACCAGAGCAAGACGCAATAAATCTCTGTCTATAATTCTTCTATGCACACAGAGTCATGTTTTCACATTAGTGCCAAAACGAAATTTCTTTGCCAATTTCAAAGCACACTTACTGCTCTTTTATTTTTTCAGGGGCAAGTGAAAATCTCTTTTTACAATTTGAAATCACTTTTACAGACTGACACATTATGAAACCACTATTTTTGCTTTATTTAATTGCACGTGTCCAAGCTGTTTTTTTTTCAGACCACCACCATGTGCATTCTCTGTGACTGCCTACACTCCACCAAGGGCAACCAGCCTTAGTGATGCTGAATGTATTTGCATTGCAGACTTAAACCTGAAAACCCCACTGGCTTGTACATACTGTGCATGACTATACACGGCAAGGACATTGGTGTGTGCTAAGCCTCTGCTTCTTCCCCCAAAAATTCGCTCCCCCTTTCCATCTAATGCAACTGTGAAATCACCAGAGCAAGACGCAATAAATCTCTGTCTATAATTCTTCTATGCACACAGAGTCATGTTTTCACATTAGTGCCAAAACGAAATTTCTTTGCCAATTTCAAAGCACACTTACTGCTCTTTTATTTTTTCAGGGGCAAGTGAAAATCTCTTTTTACAATTTGAAATCACTTTTACAGACTGACACATTATAAAACCACTATTTTTGCTTTTTTTAATTGCACGTGTCCAAGCTGTTTTTTTTTCAGACCACCACCATGTGCATTCTCTGTGACTGCCTACACTCCACCAAGGGCAACCAGCTTTAGTGATGCTGAATGTATTTGCATTACAGACTTAAACCTGAAAACCCCACTGGCTTCTAAATACTGTGCATGACTATACACGGCAAGCACATGGGTGTGTGCTAAGCCTCTGCTTCTTCCCCCAAAAATTCGCTCCCCCTTTCCATCTAATGCAACTGTGAAATCACCAGAGCAAGACGCAATAAATCTCTGTCTATAATTCTTCTATGCACACAGAGTCATGTTTTCACATTAGTGCCAAAACGAAATTTCTTTGCCAATTTCAAAGCACACTTACTGCTCTTTTATTTTTTCAGGGGCAAGTGAAAATCTCTTTTTACAATTTGAAATCACTTTTACAGACTGACACATTATGAAACCACTATTTTTGCTTTTTTTAATTGCACGTGTCCAAGCTGTTTTTTTTTCAGACCACCACCATGTGCATTCTCTGTGACTGCCTACACTCCACCAAGGGCAACCAGCCTTAGTGATGCTGAATGTATTTGCATTACAGACTTAAACCTGAAAACCCCACTGGCTTGTACATACTGTGCATGACTATACACGGCAAGGACATGGGTGTGTGCTAAGCCTCTGCTTCTTCCCCCAAAAATTCGCTCCCCCTTTCCATCTAATGCAACTGTGAAATCACCAGAGCAAGACGCAATAAATCTCTGTCTATAATTCTTTTATGCACACAGAGTCATGTTTTCACATTAGTGCCAAAACGAAATTTCTTTGCCAATTTCAAAGCACACTTACTGCTCTTTTATTTTTTCAGGGGCAAGTGAAAATCTCTTTTTACAATTTGAAATCACTTTTACAGACTGACACATTATGAAACCACTATTTTTGCTTTATTTAATTACACGTGTCCAAGCTGTTTTTTTTTCAGACCACCACCATGTGCATTCTCTGTGACTGCCTACACTCCACCAAGGGCAACCAGCCTTAGTGATGCTGAATGTATTTGCATTACAGACTTAAACCTGAAAACCCCACTGGCTTGTACATACTGTGCATGACTATACACGGCAAGGACATGGGTGTGTGCTAAGCCTCTGCTTCTTCCCCCAAAAATTCGCTCCCCCTTTCCATCTAATGCAACTGTGAAATCACCAGAGCAAGACGCAATAAATCTCTGTCTATAATTCTTCTATGCACACAGAGTCATGTTTTCACATTAGTGCCAAAACGAAATTTCTTTGCCAATTTCAAAGCACACTTACTGCTCTTTTTTTTTCGGGCAAAGTGAAAATCTCTTTTTACAATTTGAAATCACTTTTACAGACTGACACATTATGAAACCACTATTTTTGCTTTATTTAATTGCACGTGTCCAAGCTGTTTTTTTTTCCGACCACCACCATGTGCATTCTCTGTGACTGCCTACACTCCACCAAGGGCAACCAGCCTTAGTGATGCTGAATGTATTTGCATTACAGACTTAAACCTGAAAACCCCACTGGCTTGTACATACTGTGCATGACTATACACGGCAAGGACATGGGTGTGTGCTAAGCCTCTGCTTCTTCCCCCAAAAATTCGCTCCCCCTTTCCATCTAATGCAACTGTGAAATCACCAGAGCAAGACGCAATAAATCTCTGTCTATAATTCTTCTATGCACACAGAGTCATGTTTTCACATTAGTGCCAAAACGAAATTTCTTTGCCAATTTCAAAGCACACTTACTGCTCTTTTATTTTTTCAGGGGCAAGTGAAAATCTCTTTTTACAATTTGAAATCACTTTTACAGACTGACACATTATGAAACCACTATTTTTGCTTTATTTAATTGCACGTGTCCAAGCTGTTTTTTTTTCAGACCACCACCATGTGCATTCTCTGTGACTGCCTACACTCCACCAAGGGCAACCAGCCTTAGTGATGCTGAATGTATTTGCATTACAGACTTAAACCTGAAAACCCCACTGGCTTGTACATACTGTGCATGACTATACACGGCAAGGACATGGGTGTGTGCTAAGCCTCTGCTTCTTCCCCCAAAAATTCGCTCCCCCTTTCCATCTAATGCAACTGTGAAATCACCAGAGCAAGACGCAATAAATCTCTGTCTATAATTCTTCTATGCACACAGAGTCATGTTTTCACATTAGTGCCAAAACGAAATTTCTTTGCCAATTTCAAAGCACACTTACTGCTCTTTTATTTTTTCAGGGGCAAGTGAAAATCTCTTTTTACAATTTGAAATCACTTTTACAGACTGACACATTATGAAACCACTATTTTTGCTTTATTTAATTGCACGTGTCCAAGCTGTTTTTTTTTCAGACCACCACCATGTGCATTCTCTGTGACTGCCTACACTCCACCAAGGGCAACCAGCCTTAGTGATGCTGAATGTATTTGCATTACAGACTTAAACCTGAAAACCCCACTGGCTTGTACATACTGTGCATGACTATACACGGCAAGGACATGGGTGTGTGCTAAGCCTCTGCTTCTTCCCCCAAAAATTAGCTCCCCCTTTCCATCTAATGCAACTGTGAAATCACCAGAGCAAGACGCAATAAATCTCTGTCTATAATTCTTCTATGCACACAGAGTCATGTTTTCACATTAGTGCCAAAACGAAATTTCTTTGCCAATTTCAAAGCACACTTACTGCTCTTTTATTTTTTCAGGGGCAAGTGAAAATCTCTTTTTACAATTTGAAATCACTTTTACAGACTGACACATTATGAAACCACTATTTTTGCTTTATTTAATTGCACGTGTCCAAGCTGTTTTTTTTTCCGACCACCACCATGTGCATTCTCTGTGACTGCCTACACTCCACCAAGGGCAACCAGCCTTAGTGATGCTGAATGTATTTGCATTACAGACTTAAACCTGAAAACCCCACTGGCTTGTACATACTGTGCATGACTATACACGGCAAGGACATGGGTGTGTGCTAAGCCTCTGCTTCTTCCCCCAAAAATTCGCTCCCCCTTTCCATCTAATGCAACTGTGAAATCACCAGAGCAAGACGCAATAAATCTCTGTCTATAATTCTTCTATGCACACAGAGTCATGTTTTCACATTAGTGCCAAAACGAAATTTCTTTGCCAATTTCAAAGCACACTTACTGCTCTTTTATTTTTTCAGGGGCAAGTGAAAATCTCTTTTTACAATTTGAAATCACTTTTACAGACTGACACATTATGAAACCACTATTTTTGCTTTATTTAATTGCACGTGTCCAAGCTGTTTTTTTTTCAGACCACCACCATGTGCATTCTCTGTGACTGCCTACACTCCACCAAGGGCAACCAGCCTTAGTGATGCTGAATGTATTTGCATTACAGACTTAAACCTGAAAACCCCACTGGCTTGTACATACTGTGCATGACTATACACGGCAAGGACATGGGTGTGTGCTAAGCCTCTGCTTCTTCCCCCAATAATTCGCTCCCCCTTTCCATCTAATGCAACTGTGAAATCACCAGAGCAAGACGCAATAAATCTCTGCCTATAATTCTTCTATGCACACAGAGTCATGTTTTCACATTAGTGCCAAAACGAAATTTCTTTGCCAATTTCAAAGCACACTTACTGCTCTTTTTTTTTCGGGCAAGTGAAAATCTCTTTTTACAATTTGAAATCACTTTTACAGACTGACACATTATGAAACCACTATTTTTGCTTTATTTAATTGCACGTGTCCAAGCTGTTTTTTTTTCCGACCACCACCATGTGCATTCTCTGTGACTGCCTACACTCCACCAAGGGCAACCAGCCTTAGTGATGCTGAATGTATTTGCATTACAGACTTAAACCTGAAAACCCCACTGGCTTGTACATACTGTGCATGACTATACACGGCAAGGACATGGGTGTGTGCTAAGCCTCTGCTTCTTCCCCCAAAAATTCGCTCCCCCTTTCCATCTAATGCAACTGTGAAATCACCAGAGCAAGACGCAATAAATCTCTGTCTATAATTCTTCTATGCACACAGAGTCATGTTTTCACATTAGTGCCAAAACGAAATTTCTTTGCCAATTTCAAAGCACACTTACTGCTCTTTTATTTTTTCAGGGGCAAGTGAAAATCTCTTTTTACAATTTGAAATCACTTTTACAGACTGACACATTATGAAACCACTATTTTTGCTTTATTTAATTGCACGTGTCCAAGCTGTTTTTTTTTCAGACCACCACCATGTGCATTCTCTGTGACTGCCTACACTCCACCAAGGGCAACCAGCCTTAGTGATGCTGAATGTATTTGCATTACAGACTTAAACCTGAAAACCCCACTGGCTTGTACATACTGTGCATGACTATACACGGCAAGGACATGGGTGTGTGCTAAGCCTCTGCTTCTTCCCCCAAAAATTCGCTCCCCCTTTCCATCTAATGCAACTGTGAAATCACCAGAGCAAGACGCAATAAATCTCTGTCTATAATTCTTCTATGCACACAGAGTCATGTTTTCACATTAGTGCCAAAACGAAATTTCTTTGCCAATTTCAAAGCACACTTACTGCTCTTTTATTTTTTCAGGGGCAAGTGAAAATCTCTTTTTACAATTTGAAATCACTTTTACAGACTGACACATTATGAATCCACTATTTTTGCTTTATTTAATTGCACGTGTCCAAGCTGTTTTTTTTTCAGACCACCACCATGTGCATTCTCTGTGACTGCCTACACTCCACCAAGGGCAACCAGCTTTAGTGATGCTGAATGTATTTGCATTACAGACTTAAACCTGAAAACCCCACTGGCTTGTACATACTGTGCATGACTATACACGGCAAGGACATGGGTGTGTGCTAAGCCTCTGCTTCTTCCCCCAAAAATTCGCTCCCCCTTTCCATCTAATGCAACTGTGAAATCACCAGAGCAAGACGCAATAAATCTCTGTCTATAATTCTTCTATGCACACAGAGTCATGTTTTCACATTAGTGCCAAAACGAAATTTCTTTGCCAATTTCAAAGCACACTTACTGCTCTTTTATTTTTTCAGGGGCAAGTGAAAATCTCTTTTTACAATTTGAAATCACTTTTACAGACTGACACATTATGAAACCACTATTTTTGCTTTATTTAATTGCACGTGTCCAAGCTGTTTTTTTTTCAGACCACCACCATGTGCATTCTCTGTGACTGCCTACACTCCACCAAGGGCAACCAGCCTTAGTGATGCTGAATGTATTTGCATTACAGACTTAAACCTGAAAACCCCACTGGCTTGTACATACTGTGCATGACTATACACGGCAAGGACATTGGTGTGTGCTAAGCCTCTGCTTCTTCCCCCAAAAATTCGCTCCCCCTTTCCATCTAATGCAACTGTGAAATCACCAGAGCAAGACGCAATAAATCTCTGTCTATAATTCTTCTATGCACACAGAGTCATGTTTTCACATTAGTGCCAAAACGAAATTTCTTTGCCAATTTCAAAGCACACTTACTGCTCTTTTATTTTTTCAGGGGCAAGTGAAAATCTCTTTTTACAATTTGAAATCACTTTTACAGACTGACACATTATGAAACCACTATTTTTGCTTTATTTAATTGCACGTGTCCAAGCTGTTTTTTTTTCAGACCACCACCATGTGCATTCTCTGTGACTGCCTACACTCCACCAAGGGCAACCAGCCTTAGTGATGCTGAATGTATTTGCATTGCAGACTTAAACCTGAAAACCCCACTGGCTTGTACATACTGTGCATGACTATACACGGCAAGGACATTGGTGTGTGCTAAGCCTCTGCTTCTTCCCCCAAAAATTCGCTCCCCCTTTCCATCTAATGCAACTGTGAAATCACCAGAGCAAGACGCAATAAATCTCTGTCTATAATTCTTCTATGCACACAGAGTCATGTTTTCACATTAGTGCCAAAACGAAATTTCTTTGCCAATTTCAAAGCACACTTACTGCTCTTTTATTTTTTCAGGGGCAAGTGAAAATCTCTTTTTACAATTTGAAATCACTTTTACAGACTGACACATTATAAAACCACTATTTTTGCTTTTTTTAATTGCACGTGTCCAAGCTGTTTTTTTTTCAGACCACCACCATGTGCATTCTCTGTGACTGCCTACACTCCACCAAGGGCAACCAGCTTTAGTGATGCTGAATGTATTTGCATTACAGACTTAAACCTGAAAACCCCACTGGCTTCTAAATACTGTGCATGACTATACACGGCAAGCACATGGGTGTGTGCTAAGCCTCTGCTTCTTCCCCCAAAAATTCGCTCCCCCTTTCCATCTAATGCAACTGTGAAATCACCAGAGCAAGACGCAATAAATCTCTGTCTATAATTCTTCTATGCACACAGAGTCATGTTTTCACATTAGTGCCAAAACGAAATTTCTTTGCCAATTTCAAAGCACACTTACTGCTCTTTTATTTTTTCAGGGGCAAGTGAAAATCTCTTTTTACAATTTGAAATCACTTTTACAGACTGACACATTATGAAACCACTATTTTTGCTTTTTTTAATTGCACGTGTCCAAGCTGTTTTTTTTTCAGACCACCACCATGTGCATTCTCTGTGACTGCCTACACTCCACCAAGGGCAACCAGCCTTAGTGATGCTGAATGTATTTGCATTACAGACTTAAACCTGAAAACCCCACTGGCTTGTACATACTGTGCATGACTATACACGGCAAGGACATGGGTGTGTGCTAAGCCTCTGCTTCTTCCCCCAAAAATTCGCTCCCCCTTTCCATCTAATGCAACTGTGAAATCACCAGAGCAAGACGCAATAAATCTCTGTCTATAATTCTTTTATGCACACAGAGTCATGTTTTCACATTAGTGCCAAAACAAAATTTCTTTGCCAATTTCAAAGCACACTTACTGCTCTTTTATTTTTTCAGGGGCAAGTGAAAATCTCTTTTTACAATTTGAAATCACTTTTACAGACTGACACATTATGAAACCACTATTTTTGCTTTATTTAATTACACGTGTCCAAGCTGTTTTTTTTTCAGACCACCACCATGTGCATTCTCTGTGACTGCCTACACTCCACCAAGGGCAACCAGCCTTAGTGATGCTGAATGTATTTGCATTACAGACTTAAACCTGAAAACCCCACTGGCTTGTACATACTGTGCATGACTATACACGGCAAGGACATGGGTGTGTGCTAAGCCTCTGCTTCTTCCCCCAAAAATTCGCTCCCCCTTTCCATCTAATGCAACTGTGAAATCACCAGAGCAAGACGCAATAAATCTCTGTCTATAATTCTTCTATGCACACAGAGTCATGTTTTCACATTAGTGCCAAAACGAAATTTCTTTGCCAATTTCAAAGCACACTTACTGCTCTTTTATTTTTTCAGGGGCAAGTGAAAATCTCTTTTTACAATTTGAAATCACTTTTACAGACTGACACATTATGAAACCACTATTTTTGCTTTATTTAATTGCACGTGTCCAAGCTGTTTTTTTTTCAGACCACCACCATGTGCATTCACTGTGACTGCCTACACTCCACCAAGGGCAACCAGCCTTAGTGATGCTGAATGTATTTGCATTACAGACTTAAACCTGAAAACCCCACTGGCTTGTACATACTGTGCATGACTATACACGGCAAGGACATGGGTGTGTGCTAAGCCTCTGCTTCTTCCCCCAAAAATTCGCTCCCCCTTTCCATCTAATGCAACTGTGAAATCACCAGAGCAAGACGCAATAAATCTCTGTCTATAATTCTTCTATGCACACAGAGTCATGTTTTCACATTAGTGCCAAAACGAAATTTCTTTGCCAATTTCAAAGCACACTTACTGCTCTTTTATTTTTTCAGGGGCAAGTGAAAATCTCTTTTTACAATTTGAAATCACTTTTACAGACTGACACATTATGAAACCACTATTTTTGCTTTATTTAATTGCACGTGACCAAGCTGTTTTTTTTCAGACCACCACCATGTGCATTCTCTGTGACTGCCTACACTCCACCAAGGGCAACCAGCCTTAGTGATGCTGAATGTATTTGCATTACAGACTTAAACCTGAAAACCCCACTGGCTTGTACATACTGTGCATGACTATACACGGCAAGGACATGGGTGTGTGCTAAGCCTCTGCTTCTTCCCCCAAAAATTCGCTCCCCCTTTCCATCTAATGCAACTGTGAAATCACCAGAGCAAGACGCAATAAATCTCTGTCTATAATTCTTCTATGCACACAGAGTCATGTTTTCACATTAGTGCCAAAACGAAATTTCTTTGCCAATTTCAAAGCACACTTACTGCTCTTTTATTTTTTCAGGGGCAAATGTAAATCACTTTTACACACTGACACATTATGAAACCACCATGTGTAACTACAACAAAAACAATTCCCATTTCTATTATTCATTTCTTAAGTTACCACATACATACCCTCTCAAACTGTAAACTCACCTTTAAAATTAGTTAGTTCTGAAAGAAATGTGACACTCAAACAGCAGATTATCAGAGCCAGGATCTCTGTTGTGTTCACCTGTCTCCTCTCAGCAGAACCAGATAATGGCAAACTTTCCCTCTATTTCTCCACACATATACATGTAAGTTTCAAATCTCAGTGCTTCCCCCTTTTTTTTAAATGTAATCACACATTTCTATTGGTTGAAAACCAACCCTTTTCCAAAAGTACCCTGCCCCCAACTTGACTTCTGCCTAGTACCCTTCCCCCAACTTGACTTCTGCCTGCTACCATAGCAACAGCTCATGGAACACTGCTGTGTGCAGTTAGGTCAGAAGTTCGACACACAATGTTTCAATTCCACAGAGCAAGAGTGCTTGACTTTTCAAACCTAACAGCAAATCCATAGTACTGTTCTTTGGTTACACATTTTTTTGAACCAATACAAAACATGCTTCTATTAATTTTCACATACAGCCTAGTTTTTATTCTGGAATGGTATGAAACAGCCAATCAGTTCTTTTTGTTTTAAAAAAATATGTATGCCTCCATTTCCAAACTGTCTTTCTTTTCATATTGCCATTCTACTGAAAGACACCTCCTGAGTGCATCCAGTTCTCCTTTGAAGATGTTCACAGTGTGGATTGTAGGGCACAGCTATGTCTTCTGGAGTGAAAAGTTTGCAGAGAAAACAGATATGGTGAGAGACCTTGCTTTGCCAAATGTAGACATTAAATGGATTGGTCAGAGAGGGTTAAAGTGGCACCAATTGATGCCATTGGTGAAATCCTTCATTCAAATCCAACACCCTGACCTCATAATAGTGCACTGTGGTGGCAATGACCTAGGCACTTTGACTGGGGTAGGTCTGGAAATGCTTATGAAGGACACCTTTGCACAACTGTTTACACTTTTCCCTAAAACTGCCTTTGTGTTTTCCAACATATGCCAAAGGCAAAAATGGAACTGGTCCAATCATTTCTGTCCACAGATTGACAAAGCAAGAAAGCACGTCAACAAATCTGTTTCTGCTTTCCTCCGTGACTATGGTATGGGTGCCATTTACCACAACAACTTGCGTTATGACATGCAAGACATTTAGAGATGGTGTGCACTTCAATGATGAAGGGAACAGAGTCTTCCTCTTGAACCTTAGACTCTGCATCGGTACTTACTTGTAGGTACCACTAAAAAAATGACTTCATAAACACAACAGCTCTTTTTAGAGCTCCCTAATTTCTAAACTCTTAAATCTGCTTTTCATTTATTTATTTTTATTTTTTTTACCGTACGCTTACCGTAAGCTTACCGTACGCGTACCCCGTGATTTTTTTTAAAATTAATAAATGTTTTTTTTGTACTTTTCTGTCCTTCTTTGACCCCCTTACAATTGTTAGGGGGTCTGTAACTCTCCTCATTGCCCCCTTTCCTTGTTTTCACTCTTTTTTTTCAGAGTGAAATACACAAAATGGCGGCCGCCGCTTCCTGGTTTCGGCCGATTCGAATGTTTACTAAGATCTAAGAGCCAATCAGAATCGCGCTCGCGCACGCCACCGTACGCTTACCGTAAGCGTACGGTAAGCGTACCGTAAGCGGGCTCAGATATATATATTGATTTAAAGGCTATTTTCTCAGAATCTACTGAACAGATTTACACCAAACCTACAAAAGGCACTTCCTTGACCTAGGGACTACCTCTCTGCCAAATTTTGAGTAATTCTGTTCAGCCGTTCGGGCTGTAGCTCGTTCTAAAGGTCCTATGGAAAAATGCATGGGAAAAACGCGTTTTGGGACCCCCCTTTTATCTCAGCCCCCGCTTGACGGATCCCCCCGAGACTTTCAGGGTAGGAGCGGAGCGTAGCGCCCCACCTATTTTGAGAAATTCGCGAGGATTCGTCGACCGGCGCCAAAGTTATTCAAAATAGAATGTTGAGGTTTTCCTATGGAAACGTGGTCCTAACTATAACTACCTACTGGCGACCGCCAGTAGGTAATATATATATATATATATATTCACTGAATAAAACCATAGGTTTCAGGCACGTTATAGCTAGGAATTAGCATTTAAAAAACCTTAGAAATTCACTGAAAAAACCATAGGTTTCAGGGGCGATATAGTTAGCTGGACTTTTCACTCGTACAAAACCATAGAAATTCCCCAGTTATAGATAGTTCAGCTAACTATAACTCGCGCGCCCGCAATGCACTGCTGATGATGTCACATATTACATGACATGGTCAGTGACATCACTCATGACATCACTGATGACATCTCAAATGACATCACTGATGACATCATCCAGTGAATGTGTGTCTTTCTGAAAATTATATATGTTTTATATATGTATATCTCAAGGTCGATGGAAGAATAAATGGGTATATAAATGTCTAAATGGATGATTTGTTTTTGAAAAATTGATTGTATTACTGACTGATTAAGTGTATCTTAGTGAGTAATGTTTAAATATGTAAATATCTGTATCAGTCTCTCACTTTGTGTATAAGTGGCTGCATGGGTTGGTGAGTAGCTACATGAGTGTCTATATAGGTTATTAGTTGATTTTTTGAGTATCAGTATGAGTGTCTGATGTCTGTATGGTTCGGTGGGGGTATTACGTAGTGCATAGGTGCATGAATGAGTGACTCACTGTTTGTATGTGTTGAAGACAGCATGTGTGCAGGACTGTATGGGTGGATGAGTGTGTGCATGGGTGTGTTAGTGAGTGAATGACTGTCTCAATAGTGTCTCTATGAGTAACTACATATGTTTTAAACTAGTATATGTGACTATTGGTGTATATAAGTGAGTATATGTGAGAGTGAGAGATTGAAAGAGTTCCTGTATGAATAAGTATGTGTTTCTATAAGTGATTGTTTAAAAGACTAAGTATGTGTAAGTGTCTGTAGAAGTAAGTGTGGTGGTGTGTGTATAACTGAATATGCAGGTAAACGGATGTTTGAGTGACTACGTGTGTGAGTATTTTTATGGATGAGTGGCATTGTGTAACAGAATGTATAGGTGTATCAATACATATGATGAGTGAGTGCATGTATGAGTGACTGTATAGGACTGTTGGTGAATGAGTGGATGTGTATGTGGATCTTACAATTACTGAATAGGTTGTTGTAACTGGTATTGGTATGTCCATTGTTTTGAAAATGTTTATTTCTATTTTTGAATGTGTGTATGAAAGGTTATATTAGGGGGAGAGGAGGTCTGCCACTCTATCACAAGGATGATGTCATCAGTGATGTCATGAGTGATGTCACTGACCATGTCATGAGTGATGTAATATGTGACGTCATCAGCAGTGCATTGCGGGCGCGCGAGTTACAGTTAGCTGAACTAACTATAACGGGGGAACTTCTATGGTTTTGTACGAGTGAAAAGTCCAGCTAACTATATCGCCCCTGAAACCTATGGTTTTTTCAGTGAATTTCTAAGGTTTTTTAAATGCTAATTCCTAGCTATAACGTGCCTGAAACCTATGGTTTTTTCAGTGAATTTCAAAGGTTTTTTAACTGCTAATTTCTAACTATGCCTACAGAGATAGGACATGTGAAGAAAGAAGGAAAAACGCACAGAAAGAAAAAAAAGAAATGCAGAAAGAAGTAACAGAAGTCCTCAAAGACGAAGAAAAGTGCAGGAAGAAATATAACGTGCAGAAAGAACAAACAGAAGAGCAGAAAGAAGCCTTGTTGCAAAATCATCCTGTACCCTCAACTTTTTCAGACGGATACTGGTGGTAACTGAGTCTGCCTAAGCAGTCCCAGAGCCAGTGCTATGTTAAAAGACACTCAGAATACAGTGAAAACACCTACATACACTAGGGCACACTATGCGTTGGGGCCCCCCTGTGATTAGCATGACCTCCTCTGTAAGCCCCTAGTATATAACAGGGCAGGGGATTAAAACTACCTCTTAAAACGCACCACAGGGCGTGTTTGAACACGTCACCTCATGCCCCGTCCCCTCCCTTCCCCACTGTGTAAACACGCCCTGTAGCCGTTTTAAGTTGGGAGATTAAGTCCCCTTGAATCCTGAGGGTCCCTAGGGTCCAACTAGACCACTAGGTACCTCCAGTAAGCGCCACAGAGCTGCGTTGCAGAGAGGTGTAAAGAGTGGCACGGCCTGCATCACCTCTCTGCAACGCAGAGCAGTGGTGCTTACTGGAAGCACCTGGTGGGCTAGTTGGACCCCAGGGTCCCTCAGGATTGAAAGGGAATTATTTCCCCAACTTAAAAACGCGCCACAGGGCCTGTGGGCGTTCTGAGTTGAGAGATTAAGTCCCCTTGAATCCTAAGGGTCCCTAGGGTCAAACTAGCCCACTAGGTACCTCCAGTAAGCGCCACAGAGCTGCGTTGCATGGAGGTGTAAAAAGGGGCGTGGCCTCAGAACACCTGTCTGCAACGCAGCTCCCTGGCGCATACTGGAGATACCTGTTGGGCCAGTTGGCCCTCAGGGACCCTCAGTATTGAAGGGGAATTAATTCCTCAACTTACAACTGGCCAGGGGGCGCGTTTGCAGAGTGTTGCAAGAAGGGGGCATGGCCTCCGGCGCGATGCCGGTCTTTCATTTATTTATTTTTAAGAAGGAGGGCTGTGTGGCCCCCTTTCTTTTTCTAATTTATTAGCCCTGGGGACCCCATCCCCCAGGGCCTGCACACTAATTTGTTTTGTTGAAAAAAATTAATTTGGCCCTCCCAAGGCCTTAATCGGCCCCGGGGACCCCAACCCCCGGGTCATGGCCTTTTTTTTTTTTTTTTTTAGGAGGGGGCTTTGTTGCTGTACAAACCGTATGTACCTATCACCATGACGATTTGCGTGATATTCATTAAAAGGCGACTATGCATACAATGAATCCACGTAGAATGTATTCACACCGCTAGTGAAGCTCTGACATGTCTGACACCCTACCGTGCCTAATCCCGGCGCCCCCGCTGGTGGGTACTCTCCAAGTAGACACCCTTGTCGTTTATTTATACAAACATGGGTAGCTATTGACGGGCACATTTAATACACATGCACACCAAGCCATTCAAAGGGGATTCAACAAAAATTCGACCAAACTATGCAAGAAACCCCCTCACGGTTAATAAAACACACATCCACCGCCGGATGTGTAATACTTTTTATTTTACTCTCTGGAAAGGAGACAAACCTCACTTGAGAGTCACAGCGTGCTCCTGGCTGAGCCCAATGCTGTGTTACACCCACCATTGCCTGCCGAGTGCCACACACCTCTGTGTTGTATTCCACCATCTAGTGCTTATGCTATGACACTCTCTAGCCCATGTGCACTGTAACACCACCCCGTGAATATGTCATGCCACACTTGCCTTCGCACGGGTTATATTGCCCCATCTAACGTGCCTTCCTCGATGCCTATGTTATAAAGCACAGCGTTATGCCATACTTATTACAATCTGGGATCCATATCTTTGTCACAGTGCATATGCAATATTACACTACCCAGCACATATTTTATATTACAACTTTAGAGACTACTTAGGTTACACAACACTGCCCTGTGCATATTACACTCCAAGGCGCATATCACATAGCAAGCGCTAGTGCCTATGCTATCTCGCGCTCTCCAATGAATCTGTCATTGCGCACAATGTATTGCATATTATATTTCACGCCCCGGTTCATCTTATATCACACTTTTTGGTGCATAGTTTATACCATTTACTATATCTAGTTTTCATTTTCAATTGTGCTCTCAGGACTATGTTCTATATAACACTGCGTCCACCTACCCTTTTCACGGGCATTACATTTTGCGATGGGGGGTGGAAGGTCAGGGGATGTTTCTGCCAAGTGAGCCCGGAGTCACAGTCCCAAACGTCCTCTTCTTCCTGAATAAAAGTGAGATTATGCTGCATACTTGTTCATATTTTAAGTAGTTCGCACAGACACACATTTTAAAAACAATAAAGTTCCTAATACCCACCTTCTATGAACAGTTAGCTTGCTGTCCCATCCACCTCCTCCCTATCCTCTGTTGTCTGAATCCATGGACTAGCCTCCTCCCTCCTGCCATGCATGGTCTGATGTGCTGCCACTGCCCTCCATTTAGCATGATGTACCAGTCCACTCCTCCTGCCCTCCATTGCCCAATTCTATGGGCAATCATTGACCTCCTGCTTAGCCTCTGTGCTTAGCTTGCTGCCCCTATTCTCCTTCCCCCTGCCCTCCGATGTCTTTGTGCATGCCCCTGCTCCATCCTTTTTGACCACCATGTTCCATGGACCTGCCACTCCTATCTACTCTGAGTGTTCTGTTGAGCTGCCACTCCACTCCCACCTGCCTAGCATTGTCAGATGACTGTAACCTGTCCCTGCCACGTCCACCCTGCCTGTCCACATGCCATGCCCCTATCCCCTTCCTCCTGTCCTTCATGGTCCATTTTACTGCCACACCCTTCTGCCCTCCCTGGTCTGTTGTGCTGCAACTGCTCCTCCTGCCTGCCCCGCGCGGTCTGTTGTGAGGCCCCTTCCCCTGAACTCTCTTGTCTGTGCCCAGGTCCTGACCCTCCCTTCTATCCTCCATGGTCCTTTGTGCATGCCCCTGCACCCTCCTTCTTGCCCATCATAGCCATTGTGCTGCCACTAACCCTCCCGCATGCCATGCATGGTCTTCTATGCTGCCATGGCCCCTCCCACCTTCCCTGTGTGGTCAGCTAGCTGCTCCTGACCCCCTCCCACCTTCCCTCCATGGTCTGTGTGTATGCCATCAGTCTCACTGTTGCTCTCCATGGTGTGTCTTGTTTCTAGTGCCCATCCTGCCTGACCTCCATGGTCATCTTGCTGCTCCTGCCCTGCCCCCTTGCCCCCAGCCCTCTGTTTCCATGTGCAGACCCCTATTCCCTCCCTCCTGGCTTGTCTGTTTCATTGTAATGCCGCTGATCCATCCCTCCTGCCCTTTATGGTCTGTTATGCTGTATATCTTGGTTGGAATAAAGTGGTAACTCTTAAAACATTTAATTTAAAAAGGAACAAAATGAGGGGGTTCATTTTGCCATAGAAAGTATGATTAATGCTGCAGAAAGAAAAAATAGGGCACATTTTGAGTGACTTCTCAAATCCTCTTCTATTTCATTAAAAAATTCTGACATGCAGACTGAAACATGCACTTTCAATACCAGCAGCAGACTTCCCTGGTGAGCAGTAGCTTTACTACAGTGACCTAATAAGCAACTAGAGTGCTAACATTCTGAATTTATGGCAAATGTGTGTCACATCTGAATGCCTTCTTGATGGAATCAAAGTAAAAAACTGAAAGTATTTCCTACTGAGGAGACTGTAAGTAAATGAGGAAATTAGGAAACATCATAACAAATAAGTCTCCCAAAATGGCCACCAGAGACAAAAGAGCCCAAATATAGCCCAAATATCACCCAGATGAAGCCCAAGTATAGCCCAATGACAGAATGTCCCAGAGTGTTCTAACGAACAACTAGAGCACTAACAGCCTTACTTATGACAAAAGTATGGCACACCTGAAGCCATCTTGATTGGAATAAAGTGGAAACACTTAAAACATTTAATTTACAAAGGAACAAAATGAGGGGGTTCATTTTGCCATATAAATTATGATTAGTGCTGCAGAAAGAAAAATTAGGGCACATTTTGACTTCTCAAATCCTCTTCTATTTCATAAAAAAATTCTGACATGCAGACTGAAACATGCACTTTGAATACCAGCAGCAGACTTTCCTGGTGAGCAGTAGCTTTACTACAGTGATCTAATGAGCAACTAGAGTGCTAACATTCAGAATTTATGGCAAATGTGTGACACATCTGAATGCCTTCTTGATGGAACCAAAATAAAAAACTGAAAGTATTCCCAGGAGACTGCAGTAAATGAGGAAATTAGGAAACTTCATAATAAATAAATCTCCCAAGATGGCCACCAGAGACAAAAGAGCCCAAATGCAGCCCAAATATCACCCATATGTAGCCCACATGTAGCCCAATGACAGAAGTGTGCAAAACACTTATTTTTTGTGTATTTGCCGTTTTATATAGTGCAGACTTGTCAGGTATTGGAGTGCTTTACATGAGCATTGGTTACATCACACAAGATCAAATTCATTTTGGTTGTAGACATGGGGAGATTAAGTGATTTGACCAGAATCACAGAATGTTGAGCTGAAGCAGAAACTCCAACCTGGTTCCCCAGTTGCAAAGTCTGCAGCTCTGGAAGTAACACCACATCCTCTCCCCTAGGTGCAACATTTAATCAAGTGGTCAACTGGATAAAAAAACATAAATATTACAAATAATTAAAAAGTTCTTGGTCGCTATTTGAAAACTCCGAAAATATGTCCTCATTTTAGTTTTTTAGAGCACTAACCATAATTTTGATGCAAATAAGACCCTCTCATATATGTAATTTCTAAAGGAAATACTCTAGGTATTACAGTTTTGATTACATAAAGATGACGTCAGGCGTTCCACACTTTTGTAATAAATATAGAATGTTAGCAATCTAATTGTTCATTGGGATACTGTTGAGAGGCAGAGGCCAGGGGCACGGACTCTGAAAATTGAAGGCAGGTAGGAGAGTGCAGATGCAACAATTTGACCACACTGGGCAGGCAGGAAGGGCAGTGGCAGCACAACATACTATGGAGGGCAGTGGAAAGGGGGGCAGGAGCAACAAACCAACAATACAGGACTGGCAAGAGAGGCTGTGGCAATATAACAGACCATTGTGGGCAGAAGGAAGAGGCAGTGGTAGTACAACCATACACGCCAACAGACCCGTTACAGCCAGGAAACGTCCAATGTTTTTAAGCTCAAATGGGCTTTATTTGATCTGTCTCCTGTCTACAATCTCCTCTTTTTCAATGTAACTCAAAGGGGAATATCAATACCCCAGTTTTTTTTCAAAATCTCCCTCTTACCAAGTTCAAAATGTTCGCAAGTATGGTACATTGGATCATGGTAGGCAGGAGGAATTGGGGTAGGGACATGGACTCAGATAACAGAGGACAGGAGGGACATGGAGAGGTGCACCAAACTGACCCTACAGGGCAGGCATCAGGATTTGCAGCAGCACAATACACCACACAGCGCATGCGGGACGGGAGTACAGCACAACAATCCATAGAAAGCAATAGGGAGGGGACAGGACCATGCACATGGACAACAGAGAACAGAGGGGAAATAGGCAATGGTAGCTAGCTGACCATAATGGACAGACAGGAGAGAAAGCTGCAGCATAACAGACCATAAAGGGCAGGAGGGATGGATCAGCGGCATTACAATGAAACAGACAAGCCAGGAGGGAGGGAATAGGGGTCTGCACATGGAAACAGAGAGCTGGGGGCAAGGGGGCATGACAGGAGCAGCAAGATGACCATGGAGGTCAGGCAGGATGGGCACTAGAAACAAGACACCATGGAGAGCAACAATGAGACTATGATGGCATACACACAGACCATGGAGGGAAGGTGGGAGGGGGTCAGAGGCAGCTAGCTGACCACACAGGGAAGGTGGGAGGGGCCATGGCAGCACAGAAGACCCTGCATGGCAAGCGGGAGGGTTAGAGGCAGCACAATGGCTATGATGGGCAAGAAGGAGGGTGCAGGGGCATTCACAAAGGACCATGGAGGATAGAAGGGAGGGTCAGGACCTGGGCACAGACAAGAGAGTTCAGGGGAAGGGGCCTCACAACAGACCGCGCGGGGCAGGCAGGAGGAGCAGTTGCAGCACAACAGACCAGGGAGGGCAGAAGGGTGTGGCAGTCAAATGGACCATGGAGGACAAGAGGAAGGGGATAGGGGCATGGCATGTGGACAGGTAGGGTGGAGGTGACAGGGAGAGGTTACAGTCATCTGGCAATGCTAGGCAGGTGGGAGGGGAGTGGCAGCTCAACAGAACACTCAGAGTTGATAGGAGTGGCAGGTCCATGGAACATGGTGGGCAAAAAGGATGGAGCAGGGGCATGCACAAAGACATCGGAGGGCAGGGTGAAGGAGAATAGGGGTAGCAAGCTAAGCACAGAGGCTAAGCAGGAGGTCAATGATGGGCCATATAATTGGGCAATGGAGGGCAAGAGGAGTGGACTGGTACATCATGCTAAATGGAGGGCAGTGGCAGCACATCAGACCATGCATGGCAGGAGGGAGGAGGCTAGTCCATGGATTCAGACAACAGAGGATAGGGAGGAGGTGGATGGGGCAGCAAGCTAACTGTTCAGAGAAGGTGGGTATTAGGAACTTTATTGTTTTTTAAAATGTGTGTCTGTGCAAACTACTTAAAATATGAACAAGTATGCAGCATAATCTCACTTTTATTCAGGAAGAAGAGGACGTTTGTGACTGTGACTCCGGGCTCACTTGGCAGAAACACCCCCTGACCCTCTACCCCCCATCGCAAAATGTAATGCCCGTGAAAAGGGTAGGTGGACGCAGTGTTATATAGAACATAGTCCTGAGAGTACGATTGAAAATGAAAACTAGATATAGTATATGGTATAAACTATAGACCAAAAAGTGTGATATAAGATGAACCGGGGCGTGAAATATAATATGGAATACATTGTGCGCAATGACAGATTCATTGGGAAGCGCGAGATAGCACAGGCACTAGCGCGTGCTATGCGCTATGCACCTTGGAGTGTAATATGCACAGGGCAGTGTTGTGTAACCTAACTAGTCTCTAAGTATGTAATATAAAATATGTGCTGGGGAGTGTACCGTTGCATATGCACTGTGACAAAGATATAGATCCCAGATTGTAATATGTATGGCATAGCGCTGTGCGTTATAACATAGGCATCGAGGAAGGCACGTTAGATGGGGCAATATAACCCGTGCGAAGGCAAGTGTGGCATGACATATTCACGGGGGGGGGTGTTACAGTGCACATGGGCTAGAGAGTGTCATAGCATACGCACTAGCTGGTGGAATACAACACAGAGGTGTGAGGCACTCGGCGGGCACAGGTGGGTGTAACACAGCATTGGGCTCAGCCAGGAGCACGCCGTGACTCTCAAGTGAGGTTTGTCTCCTTTCCAGAGAGTAAAATAAAAAGTATTACACATCCGGCGGTGGATGTGTATTTTATTAACCGTGAGGGGGGTTTCTTGCATAGTTTGGTCGAATTTTTGTCGAATTCCCTTTGAATGGCTTGGTGTGCGTGTATATTAAATGTGCACGTCAATAGCTACCCATATTTGTATAAATAAACGACAAGGGTGTCTACTTGGAGACTTGGAGGGGCGCCGGGATTAGGCACGGTAGGGCGCCAGACACGTCAGAGCTTCACTAGCGGTGTAAATACATTCCATGTGGATTCATTCTATGCATAACGCCTTTCAATGAATATCACACAAATCATCATGGTGATAGGTACGTACGGTTTGTCCAGCATGTCCTAGGTGTTTCTATAAATATATATTTTTTAAAAATAATAAAAACAAAGGCCGGCCCCGGGGGATGGGGTCCCCAGGGCCATAAGTGGCCTGAGGAGGGGGGGCAACACAGCCCTCTCCTAAAGAATAAAAAAAAAAAAGGCCATGACCCGGGGGTTGGGGTCCCCGGGGCCGATTAAGGCCTTGGGAGGGCCAAATTTATTTTTTTCAACAAAAAAAATTAGGGTGCCGGCCCTGGGGGATGGGGTCCCCAGGGCCAGTAAATTAGAAAAAGAAGGGGGGGCCACACAGCCCTCCTTCTTAAAAAAATTAAATAAATAAAAGACCGGCATCGTGCCGGAGGCCACGCCCCCTCCTTGCAGCACTCTGCAAACGCGCCCCCTGGCCAGTTGTAAGTTGGGGAATTAATTACCCTTCAGTACTGAGGGTCCCTGAGGGCCAACTAGCCCAACAGGTATCTCCAGTATGCGCCAGGGAGCTGCGTTGCAGACAGGTGTTCTGAGACCACGCCCCTTTTTACACCTCTATGCAATGCAGCTCTGTGGCGCTTACTGATGGTACCTAGTGGGCTAGTTTGACCCTTGGGACCCTTAGGATTCAAGGGGACTTAATCTATCAATTTAGAACAGTCACAGGGCGCGTTAACACAGTAGTGAAGGGAGGAGATGGGGTCTGAGGTAACATGTGCAAACACGCCCTGTGGCGCATTTTAAGTTGGGGAAATAATTCCCTTTCAATCCTGAGGGACCCTGGGGGCCAACTAGCCCACCAGGTGCTTCCAGTAAGCGCCACTGCGCTGCGTTGCAGAGAGGTGGTCTAGGCCGTGCCACTTTTTACACCTCTCTGCAACGCAGCTCTGTGGCGCTTACTGGAGGTACCTAGTGGACTAGTTGGACCCTAGGGACCCTCAGGATTCAAATGAACTTAATCTCCCAACTAAAAACGGCCACAGGGCGTGTTTACACAGTGGTGAAGGGAGGGGACGGGCCTGAGTTAACATGTGCAAACAAGCCCTGTGGCGCATTCTAAGTTGGGGAAATAATTCCCCTTCAATCCTGAGGGACCCTGGGGCCCAACTAGCCCACCAGGTGCTTCCAGTAAGCGCCACTGCGCTGCGTTGCAGAGAGGTGGTCTAGGCTGTGCCCCTTTTTACATCTCTCTGCAACGTAGCTCTGTGGCGCTTACTGGAGGTACCTAGTGGTCTAGTTGGACCCTAGGGACCCTCAGGATTCAAGGGGACTTAATCTCCACACTTAAAATGGCCACAGGGCGTGTTTACACAGTGGGGAAGTGAGGGAACGGGGCATGAGGTGACGTGTGCAAACACGCCCTGTGGCGCGTTTTAAGAGGTAGTTTTAATCCCCTGCCCTATTATATACTAGGGGCTTACAGAGGAGGTCATGCTGATCACAGGGGGACCCCAACGCATAGTGTTCCCTAGTGTATGTAGGTGTTTTCACTGTATTCTGAGTGTCTTTTAACATAGCACTGGCTCTAGGACTGGTTAGTCAGACTCAGTTACCACCAGTATCCGTTTGAAAAAATTGAGGGTACAGGATGATTTTGCAACAAGGCTTCTTTCTGCTCTTCTGTTTGTTCTTTCTGCACGTTATCCTTCTTCCTGCACTTTTCTTCGTCTTTGAGGACTTCTGTTGCTTCTTTCTGCATTTCTTTTTTTTCTTTCTGTGCGTTTTTTCTTCTTTCTTCACATGTCCTATCTCTGTAGGCATAGTTAGAAATTAGCATTTAAAAAACCTTTGAAATTCACTGAAAAAACCATAGGTTTCAGACACGTTATAGTTAGGAATTAGCATTTAAAAAACCTTAGAAATTCACTGAAAAAACCATAGGTTTCAGGGGTGTTATAGTTAGCTGGACTTTTCACTCGTACAAAACCATTGAAATTCCCCCGTTATAGTTAGTTCAGCTAACTATAACTCGCGCGCCCGCAATGCACTGCTGATGACGTCACATATTACATCACTCATGACATGGTCAGTGACATCACTCATGACATCACTATGAAGGCATTTATTCATAGCACAACAGCGCGTATGCTGTTGTGCTATGAATAAATGCCTTTTCTCCAGCAGCGGGCCTCTATCTGTTGTTTCATGTGATGGTTGGTGGGCGACTCCGTGCCCACTGTCAAAGAGGTCACCCTGAAGGGTTGGAGGCTCCGGTACTCGGAGGATGTCTTTCAAATATTAAATGAGGAGCATGACCCACTTACCCTCTCAGACCTTACGAAAGGACATGCGAGCAGCGAATCCTGAGTGAGTTTGGAAGGGATTCGGGAAGGGAATGTCCTTTCCTGATCGTGCTGGAGAGGAGCATTTTTTCTGAGCACGGTTCAACTGACATTTGCAAGACCAGCAATGAATATACTTATTGACACCAATACTGTGCGGGTAAACAGAAAAGGATTTTCCTAATTGTACTCTGCAATACCTTACCTGCATTATGGGAAATGAAGTTCCAACGATCTGGTCATGTGATCTAATGACTTTTAAAATACGTACTTTGCACTTTGCATGATTAACAGCTTCCACCTATGAACAAGGCGGAAGAGTTCGCTGAAACGCGTAAGGAAACGGAAGCGCGTATGCTGTTGTGCTATGAATAAATGCCCGTTTCTCCAGCAGCGGGCCTCTATCTGTTGTTTCATGTGATGGTTGGTGGGCGAGTCCGTGCCCACTGTCAAAGAGGTCACCCTGAAGGGTTGGAGGCTCCGGTACTCGGAGGATGTCTTTCAAATATATATATATATATATATATATATATATATATATATATATATACATATATATATATATAAATATATATATATATATATATATATATATATATCCACGCTACACTCGCACCAGTGTCTCGCACTCTCGAACGGGTGCTGTGGGGCGGGGGGTGCACCCGCCAAATATCCACGCTTCAAGTCTTCCTTCTTTTAAGAAAAGACACAGCACTCGCGGGGTCGAGTCAAGATTTATTGTGACTCACAACGCTAAAAAACCAGACGCGTTTCGGGGATGCCTTTCTCAATGGTTTACAGGCATCACGGAAGCCGCCATATTTATAATACATTACATTGCCACCACTTCCGTACAACAACAGCAACAAAGGACTAACATGTCCTTGTAATCATTAGCGCCATATTGTAACGGTTTATATAAAACGAAATGAAGTGAGCGTTCGTTGTACTCAACTACTGGTGATCACATTAGCATGTTTCCATAGGTAAATCGATTTTTGACTTGCTATATCTTTAGCGCCGTTTGACGAATCTTCATGAATTGTTCCCCCAAAAAATGCCCCTGTGATTCTAGTTGTGCATGGATATTTTTGGGGCAATTTTTCAAGCAGGGGCTGAATACAAAAGGGGGGTCAAAAAAGTTAAATTCCCATGTTAATTCCCATGGAGTCTTTAGACAGATCTACAGCCCGAACCGCTGGACAGAATTACACCAAAGTTGGAAGAAAGGTAGATTGTGTTCCACAGATCATACTTTCTGTTATTTGGTATAGATCTGCTCAGGAGCTTTTGAGATATTAAATGAAATCCACATTTATACATATGGGCAGAGCCTAAGCACATATCTCATAGTGAGATCTGTTTGGCTGTCAGCCATCGACCAGACCTCACACATTATATCACTCATGACATGGTTAGTGACATCACTGATGACATCGCTCATGACATCTCAAATGACATCACTGATGGCATCATCCACAGAATCTCTGAAGCACCCACTCACACCCGATAAAACCTTATATACACCCACTCCAACTTTCACACTACCATTCTCGAAACCATTAACACATTCATACCAGTATTTACATACCCACTCATTGATTCATAGGTCTACACACACATCCACTCACTCACCCATACAGCCACTCATACACCCACTCAATCACTAATACATCCACTGATATATCCACTGATACAGCCATACAGCCACTCACACAGTCAGTCATCCATAGAGCTACTCACACACCTACTAAGTCACCTATAGTCAATCACACAGCCATTTACGCACCTATACATGTATCCTCACACACACTCATGTATTCATACAGATACTAACACATACTCACTTACCTATACAGCCACTGTCACAATCACTCAGTCACACATACAGTCACTTATATGTCAACACTCACCTATAGTGCCTTTCACTGCTGAATTGAACTGACCTCCGCTGCATACTCCTCAACACCCGCTCCGCACGCAAACACGCCATTGAGCTCTGGGATCTGCTTGACACCTCCGCCCCAGACGTAGCCTTCCTGACCGAGGCCTGGTGGAACGACTCCTCAGCACCCGACATCGCCATAGCCATCCCGGAAGGCTACAAGATCACACGCAGGGATCGCGCCAATGGAATTGGAGGAGGAATAGCCATCATCCACAAGTCCACCCTCAAGGTCGCCACCCACACAGATGACACCCTCAACACCGCCGAACACCTGCACTTCTAGATCCACACCGACCCCAACACCACCCTCAGAGGAACACTCATCTACAGGCCCCCCGGACCCCGGGCTCAGTTCTGCGACTCCATCGCAGACCTCGCCAGCACCCACGCACTCGCATCCACGGACTACATCCTCCTCGGGGACCTGAACCTCTACCTCGAGAACATCAACGATGCCAACTCCGCCACCATGATCAACAACCTCGCTAACCTCGGCCTCAGACAACTCGTCACTGCACCCACCCACGCCGTCAGCCACACGCTGGACCCTGTCTTCTCTGCTGGCACCCACGCCGCCTTTGACCACACCACCAAACTCCACTGGACCGACCACCGCTGCATCCATTTCACCTTCAAGAAACCAACCACGCACCACCGCACCCAACAGCTGCCTCGCCACAGCTGGAGCAAAGTCACCGAAGTCCAGCTGATCACCACCCTTGCCCAGAACCCATCCACCGACCCCACCAGCCCAGACACTGCAGCCCGCAACCTCAGACAGTGGATCGACGACTGTGCCAACACCCTCGCCACGCTCAAGAAACCCTCCAACAGCCACACCAGCAAGAGAGCCACCTGGTTCACCAACGAACTCCAGACCTCCAAACGCGCATGCCGGAAACTGGAGAAGATATGGCTCCACGAGCGCACACCGGACAACCACGCAGCCCGCAAGGACGCCATCCGCAGACATCACCACCTCATCAGCCTAGCCAAGAGATCCTCCTTCAAAGACCGCCTGGACAACAACACACACGACAGGAAAGAGCTCTTCAGCATCGTAAAGGAACTCTCCAACCCTAGCGCCAACGACATCCTGCCTTCACAAGAACTGTGCAACTCACTAGCCATCTACTTCCACCGCAAGATCACTGACATCCACAACAGCTTCAACACCATGACCGCCCTGGCTACGCCGGACTCCACCCCCCTGCAAACATCACCAGCACCAACCACCTGACCTCCTGGACCAACGTCAATGACGACATGACTCGCAAGGTCATGAACTCCATCCACTCAGGATCCCCGTCCGACCCATGCCCACACCACGTATTCAACAAAGCAGATGCAGCCATCGCACCCCAACTACGGAAGGTCATCAACATCTCATTCGATACAGCGACATTCCCAGAGGACTGGAAGCACGCCGAAATCAATGCCCTCCTCAAGAAGCCCAAGGCGGACCCCATGGACCTCAAGAACTTCCAGCTCATCTACTTGCTCCCATTCCCAGCAAAGGTCATCGAGAAAATTGTCAACATGCAACTGGCCCGCCACCTCGAAGACAACAACATCTTGGACCCGTCCCAGTCCGGATTCAGACAAAACCACAGCACCGAGACAGCCCTCATCGCCACCACAGACGACATCAGGCGCAAACTAGACAAAGGCGAAACATCAGCCCTCATCCTCCTGGACCTGTCAGCCACCTTCGACACGGTCTGCCACCGCACACTAAAGACACGCCTCCAAGAAGCCGGAATCCAAGAGAAGGCCCTTGACTGGACCACGTCCTTCCTCTCTGGCAGAACCCAGATCGCCCGCCTCCCACCCTTCCGATCCGAAGCCACCGACATCATCTGCGGCGTCCCCCAGGGCTCATCCCTCAGCCCGACGCTGTTCAATGTCTACATGGCCCCCCTCGCACGAGTGGCCTGCCACAACGACCTCAACATCATCTCCTACGCCGACGATACCCAGCTCATCCTCTCCCTCACCAAGGACCCACACAACGCCAAAACCAACCTCCACGTGGGGATGAAGGCCGTCGCCGACTAGATGAGGGGCAGCCGTCTGAAGCTGAACTCGGACAAGACGGAGGTCCTCATCCTCGGACCCACCCCCTCAGCCTGGGCCGACTCCTGGTGGCCGACCAAACTGGGAACAGCACCGACACCCACCGACCACGCACGCAACCTAGGATTCATCCTTGACTCATCCCTCTCCATGTCCAAACAGGGCAACGCCATCTCCTCCTCCTGCTACAACACCCTCCGCATGCTCCGCAGGATCTACAAGTGGATCCCGACCGAAACAAGAAGAACGGTGACACAGGCCCTCGTCAGCAGCAGACTGGACTACGGCAACGCACTCTATGCAGGAATCCCAGCTAAACTCCTACGACGACTACAACGCATCCAAAACGCCTCCGCCCATCTGATCGTGAACGTCCCCCGCCGCAGACACATCACTCCCCACCTTGGAAACCTGCACTGGCTCTCAGTCGACAAGAGGATCACCTTCAAGCTCCTCAGCCATGCACACAAAGCACTCCACAACACCGGACCAGACTACCTGAACAGCAGACTCAGCTTCTACACCCCCACCTGCCAGCTCCGCACTGCCAACCTCGCCCTCGCCGCGGTCCCCCACATCTAACGAACAACCTCCGGCGGCAGATCCTTTTACTACCTCGCCGCCAAGACCTGGAACACCCTCCCTACCCACCTATGGTAGACCCAAGACCTACTCGCCTTCAGAAGACTCCTCAAGACCTGGCTATTCGAGCAGTAGTGGCATCCCCCCAGAGCCTTGGGACCCTCACGGGTAAGTAGCACGCTTTACAAATTCTCTGATTGATTGATTGATTGATTGATTTCACATATGCAGTCACTCACCCATATACCAATGACACATCCATGCATTCACCAACACAGCCATACATACACTCACTCACCCATAGAGCCCCACACACACACTCACTAGCCCCTACTGCCACTGACTCACCCACTTACTCATCACCCACCCACACAGTCACTCAGACACCCATAGAGGTACTCAGACAACCAATCACTCACCCATACAGAAACTCACATACCCACTCACACACCCATGCAGCCACTTACACACCAACTGGCAGATGCAGACATTCACACAACAAGTTATTCACCCATACATTCACTGAGATGCTGATTTATTGACTTATACAGTTACTCACATACCCATTGAATAATCCAATCAGGTACTCCTACACCAACTGATTCACCAATACACCTTGATATGTATGTTTAACACTCATAAACATTTTAGAAACACTCATAGCCACCGGATGATGTCACCAGTGATGTCATCATTGATGTCATTTGATATGTCATCAGTGATGTCACTGACCATATCATGAGTGATGTATTATGTGAGGTCATAAGCAGTGCTTGCGGGGCGCGAGTTATAGTTAACTCAGATAACTATAAAGGCTGAATTTCTCTGGTTTTGTATGAGGGAAATGTCAGCCTAACTATAACGTTCCCGAAACCTTTGTTTTTTTAAGTGAATATATATATATTCACCACCAATCATTTTTCAGAGAGTGCAGCAGCTCCATAAGAACATAATAAAAATCACAGCACTTCTCCTAGGTCATTGAATTCTTGACCCCAGGAGAGCTTGCCATATTTTTTAAAGCCATTGGTGACTATTTGGCAATGTCAATAGTCCTGCTTTATTTATGTTGATATACTGACCCCTTGATAAAGCCAATAGGCCTGTTGCATTTTAAATATTGGTGTTCTGACTCTTTGGCAAAGCCTGTTAGCATGCTTGCTTAGAATTACACCCTTCATATTTATCCATGACATAGTCAGCCATGCGCGGTGGTGGGGGGTTGGGTGCAGTGCTTGACTTCGGCCATGAGTAGTGGGCACCCAACCCCATGCTGCACACTGTGGGAGATTGGGCCTAAAGGGTTTTTGGTACCTTTAGGGGGTTAAACAAAGGGCGTAGTGGTAGGTCAGGCCCTGCACCCAACCCCAACCCCAACGCCATGCACCACAATGGACATCTTACTTGAGAGTAAAATAAATAATTTAAATTCACTGAAAAAAAGTTAAATTGATGTTATAGTTAGGTATTGTAATAATAGCTTACTTTATAATAAAAAAATCCTTAGAAATTTACAGATAAAAACTTTAGTTACTTTAGGGCACAAGATAATTATAACTGGTGAATTATATTCTTTTTTTGTTTAAAATGGTATGTTTTATCTGACATTTTCACCTAACTATAACATCCCTTTAACACGCCCCTGGTGGTTCTTCTTCAAAGATGCTCTAAATCAAGCTTCTCCAAGGAGTAGCTTGTGAGCTACTGGTAGCTCTCCAGCTACCTGTGAGTAACTCACCTGTGTGCAGCCCGGCCTACTAAATTAGAAGCTTTTTGTTTGGTTGAATTTATATATGTATACCAAAACTGAAAAGTGTGTATCAGGTATGAACATTTGTGTATTTTCAGATCTCATAGTTTCCAAAAACTTTTTAGGGTGGATATTTGAATGATAAATTGTGCAGCCTTGGGCGATGTACTAATAATATTATTACTTTGGTGCCAGGGGACATTGCAGCTGTGGCTGTTATGTATTACACTTGTAGAAGCATTCTAAATTGACTAAGACTTTTTTAATTTACTGCTGGCAGTTTGTAAAGTGCTCATATACGCGAGGGCGTCTTGGCGCTACCTTGATGGGAAGGATAGTTATAGATCTACGTTTACAGCTGATGAAGAAAAACAGTACAGAACAAAACAGGTTATTGATTGTAGAGCCATGTTTTACGGGATTTTCTAAAATGCAGACTATTAGTCATTTCCTTCAGTTAAAGGGGAAGATAATTCCACAGCTTAGCTGTACCTACCAAGAAACTTTTACTACCCCAAACAGTTTTCTGCAATTTATTGACTATAATATTTTTTATAGATATAGAGCATAGTGGTCTGGCGGGAATACACCAGGCAAATTTGTGAGTTAAATAACCAGGTCCTATGTTGTGTAGTGCTTTAAAAGCAATGCACAGCACCTGATCTTATAGTAGTCCATACAGAAGCTGAGCTGTAGAATTTTGTTTGCAGTTTTGTTAAAGGGTTTTGTTGCATCTTGATATATAGAGTGTTGCAGTAGTCCAGTTTAGATAGGACTAGTGCTGTAACAACTGTTTTTGAAGGTTAGTGGGAATAAAGGGATGAATTTTTCTGATTATTTGTAGGATGTATAAAACTGAAGATACAGTTTGAATAACCTGGCTTTTAAACATTGGACAATTGTCAAAAATAATTCCAAATTCTTTACTTTTCACTATTGTAATCTTGTCTGCAACAAGGTTGGTGCTCATTAATTCCCTTGTCTGGCACATATGTGTCTCTTATTAGAGTTGTCTGGCTCCATAGGTAGCACCATCTTGATAGAAGGGTTCATCCCTATTTAGGATGTTTTAATCAGTTTATGCTTTATTACTCCCTTTCACTTTATTCTTAAAAATTTCTTTGCCAGTAGTCTTCCTGGACAGGGGAGCCTGTGCTTGAGGACAGAGGTTGCTGGATCTCAGTTTGGAATTTACGTTTTCCCTACCTGTTTTTTTAACTCCACCGCACTGCTCGTGGCATTTGCCCCTCCCCTGGTCATGCCTCTCTCATGACTGGCTTGAAATGGCAGCTAGCAGCGCGTCCGCACCACTGGCGCACCAAAGGCATACCTCTCGGCGCCCGTCCATGCACAGACCATGTCAAGCGCTCACCCCCTTAGCTGTTTCCACTCAGACCAGGCTTGAAGAAAAACATATACTAGAGAGGCTGGTTCTAGGTTCTTCTGGTAAGTGCCCTCAGTACATTAGACAGTGCCCTTTTGCTTTTCTTGAATTTGCAACAACTCTGTCAAAATGCAAATTCAGCTGATGCACACTGTATCTCCCTAAAAACATGAAGCCCACAAAGTTAGCACCTTCTAGTACAAACAGCAAAGGCCCCATGGAGCTCTCAAAATGTAACTGTTCATTGCCGAACATGAGATCTTTAGTTAAGCACCTCTCTGAATTTTATGAATTCCTACTGACGTACCATACAGACATCATTTTTATGACAGAAACATAGGCAGACCAATGTTCCGGCCCTGAGATAGTAACAGTGGTTCCCCCGGGCTATGACATCTTTCAGTTAGATAGAGAAGGAAAAAAAGGTTGAGGGCTAGCAGTGGTCTACCATGACCACCTTCAAGCAACTTTCACTGCAGCTTCTGGGACCGGCTTTGAAGCCTTACAATTTAATATTGAGCTCACAGAAACACAATCATTTAACAGTGTGCTGGTGTACTGTCCCCAAGGAACCAGGTCTAGCTTCTCAGACCAGCTCAGTACTCTTCTTGAGACAACTATTCTAAATTCCAATTTTAGAATATTGGGCGATTTCAACCTCCATCTGGACCTGGATTCAGGAATACTGATAGACACTCTGATGAGTTTTGGACTTTCACAATAGTTCCACAACTCGTGTCGGACACATGCTTGATGGCATATTTTCTAATAATTCCTGTTTTAATTATCCAATAGCCCTGCCTTTAACCTGGACGGATCACTTTGCTGTTAATTGGCAGATCCAAATTCAGGGTAAACTAATTTGTATCAGTTTACAACAATTCGTTCTACAGAGACTGGCTGAAAATTCAACCTTCAGAATACAATTTAGCACTTACGGAGACACTGCCTAAAGCTACATATAGTGTAGAGCAGATGGTAGAGAACCGGATTGTATGTGCCCTAGATAGCATGGCCCCTTTAAAAAAAGAGTATATATCTATGAAAAGAATCTCACAACCATGGTAAAATGATACCCTTAGAGCCTCTAGACCAATATTCTGTATGCAAGAAAAAAGTGGCTTCACAGCTATAAACCTCGGAGAAGAATATTTACAAACAAGGCTGGCTGAACACAAAAAATTGATGACAGCTATGTAAGCAGAATTTTGTTCAGCACAAATCAGATTAGCGAATGACTCAAATAAAACCCTCTTTCATACCATCAAAAAAAACTTCTGTACCATCAACTAGTAATTCAGCTGTAAACAACCAACAGTTTTGTGACTCCATGGCTTGTTTTTTTCAAGATAAGGTTGCAACTATCTTTAATAAATTTGCCGCTAGCAACCAGATGAATCATATAACTCAGTACCCTAACCTAGCACCAGATTTTCCAGCCCTTAAGACCTTTGAAGCCCCAAAAGGGGAACATCTGAGGACACTCTTTCCCAAAATTACATCTGTATCCCCTCATAATCCATGTCCACCAAGGATTATGCACATTGCATGTTAACTAATAGCACTTCAGATGGTAGCTATGTTTAAGGCCAGGGTATTTTCTTCCTACTGGAAATCAGCCTCAGTCCTACTGCTTTTAAAAAAAGCCAATCTAAATGCACTGGACTTAAACAACTACCGACCAATCTCTAGACTTCTAGACTCCCCTTTCCTGCTGAACTAGTAGAGAGGGTGATGAATGAGCAGTTTGCTTCCTTTATTGAAAATTATCACCTCCTGGATGATACCGAATTTGGGTTCAGAAAGATTCATAGTACCGAACCTGCTTTGGTAGTGACAACAGAGGAGATCAGAGCAACCTTGGATGGGGGATAACTCTGCCCTTGTCCTACTAGATCTATTGAATGCCTTCAATACAGTCAATTATGCCATTTTCATTGACCACATACTGGGGATCGAGGGCTCTGTCCTCACTCTACTACAATCTTTTCTTGTCAATAGACAACAAAAGATGGCAATGACAAAGTTTAAGTCAAGACTATACTACCTGCCATGTGAAGTCCCACAGGGCTCATTATTGAGACCCACAATGTTTAATCTTTACATGACCCCACTAGCCATGCTTATAAAATCCTTTGACCTATCCCTAGTATCGTATGCAGATAACACCCAAATTGTGGTGTCACTTGCTAAGAACTAGGTCAACTCCAGTGAAGCCTTTAGAAACTGCATGAGTGAAGTTAGCAAATGGATGGAAGGAAATTGTTAATCTTTTTACTCCCTAAAACTGGTTAAAAATATGGAAAAATATCTAACTTTTGGACTTCTTAAGATGGTGGTCATCTTGCTAGTACTGGTGAGACTTGACAACTATAAAAGTCTCTATTCTATTCTTTTGTCCAGCTCACTGAAGAAACTTCAGGTGCTTCAAAATGCTGCAGCGCATTTTTTGTTAAAAATCCCCTGCACCGGCTACCGGTTCAGACAACGTATTGCCTTTAAGTCCTGCTGTATGGCCTATAAGACTCTTCCTTGTCATGCTCCTATCTATTTTAAGAAAAAGCTGAGATATTACACCCCCAACCGGACATTTCCCTCTGGCTTCTCTGAAATCCTGCAGGTACCTGCTTTTCAGAAGACCACATGTGGTGGTAAAAGCTTTTTCAGGTCCACAGCTCTTTTGTGGAACAGCATGCCAATAGATCTCAAAACAGCCACATCCCGTGCTACGTTCAGGAAGTCACTGAAAACCTGCTTTTTTAACCAGAAACAGTAGTTGAAAACCCTCCTGCCTGTGACCTTTCTATCTGAAATAGAAGATTAATATCCACCTTCCTTTTAGGCAAGTAGTGCCAAGATGCCTCTGGGCATTTGTCTGGCGCTCAATAAAATCTTCTCATTCATTCATTCATTGTGATGTGTACATCACTAATAATGTTAGTAGCTCAAAATGATTTTCTTATTAGTGAAAAGGTTGGAGACCCCTGCTCTAATTCCTCATTTCCTCTCGACTTCCAGTAAATCAGTGTCTCTTGTCAGAAAATGGTCTTCACATCAGAAGCTTCAAAAGGAGGAAGCTTTCCCTCATCTCTTTGGTGAGATTATTCCTTCCACAGTCTCTTCTAACCATCTGTTGTTCCAGCTTGTTGGAATTGGGGGTCTCTGGTTGGCAGAGGTAGGTACCTTTGACCAAATAGGGACCCTTGCTTCTAGTCAGGGTAAGGGGGTACACTCCTAAAATAACCCCTGCTCACCCCCTTGGTAGCTTGGCATGAGTAGACAGGCTTATCTCAGAGGCAGTGTGTAAAGCATTTGTGAACACATACAGTAATCAAGTGACACACTACAGATGGACACCACACCAGTTGTATATTAAAAATAAGTATCTTTTATATAGACTTAACACAAGACCAAAAACGACAAAAATCCACAATACTGTACTTAATTGGTAGAAATAGCTTAGTTCTCTTAAGATGGTAAATGCGACACTTTAAGTTCAATGTACCTTTGGATGCGTAACGCTATACAACAAAAGTGTTGCAGGGAAGGCGATGCATCGGTTCCTTACACGCAAGAACGATGATGCGTCAGGTCCCTACTGATGCGTAGGGGATGCGTTGGTTCTTCTCAGCATGGGGAGGTGATGCGTCGGCTTCTTACTGTGCTTCCGTGGCGATGCGGCCCGCAACGCCGTGATGCGATGAAGATCCGGTGCAATGAAACAAAGATGGCGTCTTCTTCTTGATGCAACACAATGCGTGCACGCCCGACGGCTGTGCGGCGACTCAACGATTCTTCTGAGCCATGACAGGCCCTGCGACACGCTTCCCGGTGATGCGGCGTCGTCTGATGCGACATCGATCCTCTTCTCCGGCGATGCGAGGTGCTTCAGCAACGTTGCAACAACTGCAGCAGCAACACGCTTTCCCAGCAATGTGACAACAGCGGCTGCGGCTGCGACACGTTTCTCCGATGATGCGGCGGCATCTGGTGTTTCGTCGATCCTCTTCTCCAGCGATGCGAGGTGCTTTCGCGTTGTGAAGCGACAGCGGTAGTTCGGCGGCACTCTTCTTCTTCGTGTGTCGCGCTTCCAGCTCCTTGCGACATGCAGTCCCTCAGAAAGCCCAACACAACTGCAGGCACTTCCAAAGAACTCTTGTGGAGCTGGTGGGTGAAGTCTGTTGTCCCTGAGAATTCAGCAGGAGGCAAGCTCTATCTCAAGCCCAAGGAGATCCTTCAGAAGTTGAATAAAGTACACACAAAGTTCCTTTCTCCTCTCTTTGGTAGTCAGGCAACCACTGCAGGGCAATCCCTCATGCTTAGGGATAGTCTCTCCTCAGTCTCTCTGGTTCCTCTCCTCAGCAAAGGTTTCTTCTTGTTTCCCAAAAGTGATCTAAAGTTCTGGGGTATGGGTCCCCCTTTTTATACACAGTTTCTTTTTGTTCTCTGAAGGCAGAGATGCCTTTGCCTAGTCCAAACCAGTTTTGGTCAGTCCTGGAGCACCTTGTTGACAAGACTCCTTCTTTCCTTTCACAGTGCAGGCTAGGGACATCAGACACACCACAGGAGGTGGAGCCAGCATTGTGGAGGGAAGGCTCAGCCCTATTCAGGTCCTAGGTGCAACTTCTCTCACCCATCCACATGCAGATCTCTCTATTCAGTCCTGTACGACTCACCCTGTCTCCTGGAATCCCCCAGCCCCTGTCACTCAAACTCCAGACAAGGAATACACAACCTAGCAGAGGCAGGCTTGGATAGTTAGACAAGAAAATGCCTACTTTCTAAAAGTGGTATTTTCATACACAGAATGTTAAAACCAACTTCACTAAAAGATGCATTTTATCATTCTGAGTTCAGGCATACTAAACTTGAATTTCTACCTAGTTCCCTGAGTCAGTTAGGATTATAAGATGTAATAATCAAACTGCCCATTCTGGCCTATGGGGAACAGGTAGCCTTGCAATAGTAAAAAACGAAAATGGCTGTAATTCACTATTAGGACATGCCACACACACACCAGGGCATGTCCTACCTTATACTTACAATGCATCCTTCCCTTGGGCCTACCATATGGGTGTCTGATATGAAGAAAAGGGAAGGTTTAGGGACTGGTAAGTGGGTGCACTTGTCCAGTCAACATGGCAGTACCAGACTGCGCACAGGGTCTGCAATGGCAGACCTGAGACACACTTTTACAGGCTGCTTTTGTGGGTGTTACAACCAGTGCTGCAAGCCCACCAGCAGCATTTGGTTTACAAGCCCTGGGCACACTCAGTGCAATGTACTGGGGCCTGACAAGTAAACCAAACCAGCCAGTCATGGAATCACTAATCCATACATTAATTTACCATAGGGAGCCCTTGCACTGTGGCACTGGACAGCAGTGGCACAGTGCCCAAAGCATCTATAACCAGCAAAAACACATGAGGCAACAGCAAAAAAATGGAAGGGAGACCCACGCCAAGGTGCCAGGTCTAATACAGCTGCATTTTGATTTTAAGTTGGAAGCAGCCTACATTTAGAGGTTACCCAGCAGTGATAATAGATGAGCTGTAAACCGACCTCTGCACAATTTATGAACAATCCCCTCCTATCCTTTCCAGCACTTCCTATGCTTTTTTGCAGACATTATTCCACAAAGGTACATTACTGGGTTTTCCAACATGGTTGAAGTTACACATTACTGCAGGTGTTCTGTCTTGGAAAACTGAATCTCATTCCATTGCATGGCAGAATTTAACATTTCTATAAATCATTTATGTAACATTTGTGCTAAAAATCTAAATTCATCAATAACTTACATTTTCACTGCTCAGTAAAATGTCACAATTACAAATTGTAATTTTGAAGCATAGAGCTAGCTTTGCAATAGATACCGAAACACTATGGGGTCGATTCTGATCCTTGTCGGACAGCTCTTCGAGAGCTGTCCGTAGCCTTACCGTGCGACCGACACGTACCCGGTCCGTCCTGTTGATGAAGTACGATGCACATAACTGCCAAAAACCTGACCGACACGTAGGCTGTGATTCAAGCTTCATTCTCCGTCCGAGCCGTAACTCTGAACGCCGAACCGATTTGCCCGGAAGCAGTATCCATAGCAGTTTCCGCCCTGACAAGTACGATGCGTACTTCCTACGTGCCGGATGGGTCGCCACGTACAGCACGTCACAGCATCCGGAAAAGAAGCATATCAGCTACGATTCGCGCCATAAATCAATCCACGACTACGAGACGGACCAGCTTGCAACGGGTACGAGACGGAGCAACAAGCAGCATGTACGAGATGAACACATCATGAATCCCATTGCGCAGGTCATACCAGTACTGTACATTTATGACCGGATCAGGAACTGACGCGGATGGCGCAGACGGTAAGTCAGACACCTACCACACAAACAAAAGACAAGTACCCGCAAAATGGAACACACACACAGGGGATCTACATCCTGGTCACTAACAACAGGCCACCATAGGGGTTGTATGGCCAGCACCACTACCCCCCACCCATAGGGAACCTGTTGCCCATCACTACTGCCACCTCCACCTATAGGGCTTATGTCGCCCATCACCCCTGCCACCCCCACTCATAGGGGACCTGTTGCCCATCACTACTGCCCCCCACCCATAGGGCTTATGTTGCCCATCACCCCTGCCACCCCCACTCATAGGGCTTATGTTGCCCATCACTACTGCAACCCCCACCCATAGGGCTTATGTTGCCCATCACCCCTGCCACCCCCACTCATAGGGGACCTGTTGCCCATCACTACTGCCACCCCCACCCATAGGGCTTATGTTGCCCATCACCCCTGCCACCCCCACTCATAGGGCTTATGTTGCCCATCACTACTGCCACCCCCACACATAGGGCTTATGTTGCCGAACACTCCTGCCACCCCCACTCATAGGAGACCTATTGCCCATCACTACTGCCACCCCCACCCATAGGGCTCATGTTTGCCCATCACCCCTGCCACCCCCACTCATAGGGGACCTGTTGCCCATCACCCCTGCCACCCCCACACATAGGGGACCTGTTGCCCATCACCCCTGCCACCCCCACTCATAGGGCTTATGTTGCCCATCACCCCTGCCACCCCCACTCATATGGGACCTGTTGCCCATCACCCCTGCCACCCCCACTCATAAGGCTTATGTTGCCCATCACCCCTGCCACCCCCACTCATAGGGGACCTGTTGCCCATCACTACTGCCACCCCACCCATAGGGCTTATGTTGCCCATCACCCCTGCCACCCCCACTCATAGGGCTTATGTTGCCCATCACTGCTGCCACCCCCACACATAAGGCTTATGTTGCCCATCACCCCTGCCACTCCCACTCATAGGGGACCTGTTGCCCATCACTACTGCCACCCCCACACATAGGGCTCATGTTGCCCATCACCCCTGCCACCCCCGCTCATAGGGGACCTGTTGCCCATCACCCCTGCCACCCCCACTCATAGGGCTCATGTTGCCCATCACCCCTACCACCCCACCCATAGGATGGGTGATGCGCCATGCATCCATAACACTCCAACATTAGGTATGTCAGCAAAATACATCCCCCATAACATCATGACAACAATGTGTAGTCTGTGACAAATTCGCACAACAGTGATTATGACTTTGAACATGCAATGTAACTAACAGCACATGTGTGACCAACAAATGAGTGTGGCCTACACAAGGCAAGCATCACTATAGCACTGTGTCAATGTAAAGATAACACCCCCTCACTGTGTAGAACAAAAGTTAAGTGTGGGGTTTCAAACTGCAGCAAATGTCGAGCATTGTGGTGATGGGGTCTAAATCCCCCCTCATCACAGTGACCAAAAGGTAAGTGTCATCATGGTCAAAGCTGCAAATGCCAAACAGTATGTATGATTCCTGCTCCCAACACACGAAACACTTTTGTTTGTGGCCCATACCCACAGAGATGTGGTGAGGCTAACAGTGCAGTGTAAACAAAACATACTCTCTGCCATTTGCAGACAAGCACCACACATGGGGGCTGACAATGCATACAGTGTACAATGACACAAGAGCAGAAGTGACCATCACAAAGCATACACACATCTCAAAAATAGACACACAAATCAAAACAACCTGTGTAGACTGTAGGTGTCAGGTCACAAACTCACATTCCATGCCAGCAATGGCACCTAACAACCAGGATGAATGTGCAGAATGATGTGATATGACTCACAGGGACAGCAGGGAAAAACACAGAAACAGCATCCAGACAATGGCCCACAACAGCAATACCAATGCACTGATGCAGATGCACAAACAGGCAACCTCACACTGCACATCTGATACAACGTGTGTGTGTGTGTCTCAGTATCCCCAGGCAACTACACAACACATGAGGGGGGCTGAACCACAGTGACACAGATGTGAACACAGTGCCATACAAAAGTAAACCATTATTGGGACACCCTTAGTGGGCAATAAGGCATTGTGGGATGAGAGGGAGCACAACAGACAAATGTGACACAAGCTGGAATGAACACAAACTAACACAGCAAGAGATTGACACACAACAGCACTACTCCCAGGGACCAGACATTGGAGTGACACAAGCATGCATGACACCTCCACTGTGATGACAAAGGTAGATGTCTTACAAACTGTGAAAACCAGACATGTGTCCTGTGCCACAAACGTACATCACATTTACACAAACACAAATCACTCAGCATGGCCAGTCATCCATGGACAAATGGGAGTTAGGGGCCCATCCATGCAAACATTTACATCAGTCCACCCTCAACACCACACACCCTAAACTGCATTAATGTGCATCTGTGAAGCCCACATGGACAGGTGACATTGCACATGCACCCATGACAAACACAGGAATGTTGGGAGGAACTAAGGTGCACAGACTCATCACACAAGGACAGTTCACAACCCTGGTGAATGACAGGCATACTGCACAGTATGCGGTACCTGGCCATGATGTCAAAGCCCACGTAACCTTCAGAATACCTCCCACAGTCCCCGGACAATGCAGAAGCCAAGGAGAACCACAAGGCACACATGCTGACACCTGCAAACATTGCAGCCCTGAACCCGACAAATGGGAGCAGTCACACACACATACACATGTCTCAATCACTGAAAGGTATCACCTAGGGACAACTACATGATATTGCGAACTAACAAATGCCTTGGGGACACCTGACTGCATCCCATCTGCATCTGACAACATCACCACAACTCAGAACTGAAAAATCCCAATGATGAAACACCAATTAACAGTAGTCATGCACCCACACATCTGGTAGCCCTTTGCAAAGTTGTGGGATGAACACAGTACCACTCAGCAAGCATAAACAACAGGAACATATCAAGGGAACACTGCCTGTGTATAAAAAGAGATGTGGACACACACACACATGCTCACACAACACACACCATGGGCCCAGGCTATGTCACGGAACAACACATCCGTGACATAGCCTGAGAGGACCCAACTCCTGTGGAAGCCCAGCTGTGCCAAACATAGTCACAGCACATCTCACTCATGTCTGCAGAACACTTGGTCAGTCAGCCATCAGTTACCACACAATGAAGGCTCTGGTCACAACAGATGGGTACGTGAGTCTCCCCTAAGTCATCTGCACATACTCAACACATATGTACAGCAAGTTGCACAGAGGACCCAGTTGCTCCTATACCAATGATGCCCACACCTGTAGGTCAAGTGGAGATGCGCCCAAAGTCAGGAAAATAGACAAATTGGACAATGGGAAGCACATCATATGTGCATGGGTGCAGTTGTGACCATGCAAATAAAATGTTCACAGAGATGTCCACAAATTGTTGATCATGACACACCCAGTTAGCTGCAAAGGATGCCATGGATACCGACCAGAATAGGAAACATATCTCATGGACCACATGGAGTACCTCACATCAACACCTTAGTATTCAAGATTGGAAACCAAGCATTACAGGTGCAAGGGCATGCTAAACATTATCAACCTAATGTACAGCTAAATCAAGTTCACAAGGATAAAGAAAAAAGCTTTATTCAGCAGATGAAAATTTAAATGTCCATTAAAACTAAAGGCCAATGGCCAGTCCATTATCAAATTACAAGGAGTGAACTTAAGTGACAACTGTCACACGTTGCTTGCCTGCACTGGTAAGGACAGGGGACATCACCTCGGAGGGGCATACATGGGGGCAGACCAGGCACCGCAGGGACAGGATAAGGGCGCAGCAGAAGGAGGCAGTGAAGGGGTTGTGGATGCAGGAGAGTCACTTGCAACTGCAGTGGAGCTGACTGAAGTGGTAGGTGCAGTCACAACTGTGGGGCACAAGTCAGATGGGGTGGGTGCCGGCACAACTTCAGTGGGCAGGACAGATGGAGTGGATTGGGTCCCCACTGCAGTGCCCAAGTCAGACGGGGTGGTCGTGGACTCCACTGCAGTGCCTAAATCAATGTGAGTGGAATGGGGTGCAGGTGAGGTCGGCAGGACAGAGGGGGGACATGGTCCCCACATCAGTGGCACTAACCGTCGGACCGGGTGTGGAGGAGCAAGTGGTAGGGGGGAGGGCCTCAGCATTTTGGGGATGGTGTATCTGTGGGTGGGGGAACCTGGGGCAGGTTGTGGCGGGGGAACCTCTGGAGTGGTGGCCTGGGGATGGAGGATGGAGACTTTGCCTTGGAGCTGCGTGGCAGCGGTGGGGTCTTGCTCTTCCGGCTCCGGGGGGACTTGCGGGTGGGGGCCTTATTCTGACTGCGCCTAGGGGAGGGTCCCGGGTGTGAGGAGCACTCTGTGTGTGGGGACTTCCTCTTCCCCTTGTAATCTGGATCTGCTTGGTCGGTGGGGAAGAGGCCATGGTCACAGAGGAAGAGCTTCTGTGGAGATGGGGTTGCAGGTGAGGCAAAGGGTGGGGGCTGGGAGGGAGAGGTTTCGGAGGACTGCGGAGTGGTTGTGGATGACTGTGTGTGTGTCTGCAAACCAGCCCCTGTGAGTGTGATATCAGTCCCCTGCTTGTGTGCACGTCTAGCCCTTGGTTTGGGTGTTTGTGTGCTGCCCGTGTCTGTGGCTTTGCGAGAATGTGCAGGTGTGTGTGTGTGCTTGGGACAGGTAGGCTGCTAGGAATCATGGGTGGTGCAGGGGTAGGAGGGGGTGCGGGACTGTTGGAGGTGGGACACTGCTGCCGTCAGGGAGGAGGCCCCGGACTGATTGGTCCTCTGTAGGGCAGACATGCCCGATGAAATGTCCTACATGAACGACACCAGTTGCGTCAACAGAGTGGTGTGTGCATGGAGGACACTCAGCATCGATGTCTGCCCGACATGGATCTGTCTAAGTAAGTCCACAGACTCCTCACTCAGGGCAGCAGGGGACACAGGGGCAGGGTGTGCGGTGCCTGGCACACAGGAGACATGCTCCCTTACACGGGAGCCTCCATGGACCTCTGGGATGGGAGCCGATGGGAGGCTGGTGATGGTGGTGGTAGGGGCGGTGGCGGGGACAGCCTCACTAGCTGGGGTTTGGTAGCTGCTGACACCTGCCTCCACAAGGGAGAGCTGCTGTGGCCCTCAGCTGGGGGGGATGGTGCTGACGACTCCTCGGTGTGGCTCCACTCGCCCTCCGTGCCACTGGGTCGCCCCGACTCCTCTCCTTCTGTCCCTGTCAGGCTCTGTGGCTCCTCCTGGTCCGTGGAGCTGTCCCCTCCTGTGGCCGTGTATGTATCTGGATAGGAATAGGAAGAAAGAGAACAACATCAGTCACCTGCACTGACTGCACACACCACAGTGAGTACATCACATCACAGGGCAAGCCTTGGCATCATCAGCTGAAAACTGCTCAAAGTGCCAACACTGTTTAGAATAATCCAATTGTCATTCTCAACATCAACCATGGCACACATATCCCTCCTTGACTTGCATCCATATGTCTGTTGCATGTTGGATGCTAATACCCCAATGTCCCAACATGCACCACCCACACATCAGTTGGACATGCAAGTGAACATGTAGGAGTATGTCACTATACACACAGCACATCTCTTGCCACTGACTCAGTACAGGTGTCCGGATGAAGGGATGGGCAGAGACTCATTTCACATGCTTGTGATGCATGCCAGCAACACACACTATGATGTTTTTATGTCCTGATAGTCAATGCCACAATGGGGTGCATGGTGCACACTTGAACACAATGCAGGATCACTCATAGCAAGTTAAATGCCATGGCACTGGCATGCCTGGAAAGTCAGTCAACACTGTCTCCTGTCACAGGGGCAGGGCATCCAGACAACAACAGTATGCACTGTTTCACAGTCATAGCTCAGGGGTAAAGCTAACTCTGCAGATGACAAGTGCACTTGCCCATCCCCTGCAAACAACATATCCAGGACCCAGAAGACCCCACATCATGCAAATCAGACATATGAGTCTCTGCGAACACAACTCCCTGTACATTAGCACATCACAGTCTGCCGTGCATGTAACCCAGCTGCCTGAAGTACACAGTTGCATACACCATTGTGCGCTGTCAGATGATCACACACCTATATGTCACACAGGTCTTGTCTCTCACAGTCACATCTCAGATGTCCTGCTGACCCTCAAAATCAGGGACACCCCAGTTGTACGTAACAGGAAGCCACACCATAATGACACAGAGGCAGACACCTGAAGGCACATGTCACTAAGCACAAACTGTAAGTTGATACACAGGAGTGGGATTACAGAGTGTTTTTAAATGCCCTTGAGGAGGCATGACTGCCCAGGTCTACGTGAAACAGTGTTTGGCCCTGGACAGTAGTCAGGTGGCTAAGCAAGTGTGACACACTTGATATACATACTCCTGAGGCCCACAAATTGGAGTCCCCTGCTGCAGGGTTTTGTTTGAAATACCCCAGCCACAGACCAGCAATTGGAACACATATCAAGGGCATACACAGATCACATGTCAGATCCCAGGCATTGGGTAAACAATTTAACCACCCATGAAGCACACAACAGAGTCACGGGAACAGATGCTGTCCGGTAGCTGAAGCATAGCTGACTGCAGGGACACAGTGCCCTAGTGACACAAGTAACAGACTGTAGGGGCCACACCTGTGGAACAGATGAGGAGGGTGCATCACACAATTGAGGGACCTGAGTATTGGACTACAAGACCTACGTAATGTGGAAGTGTGACCAGGCCAAAAGACTGCAATTAGCATGTCAGACATATTACACAGATTAGGCATGGATTTACCCCCTTCTTGCTGCCTATCCAGGTCCGGGAAGACCACCACGAGGATCCGGAGCCGGTGGGGGGTCAGGGTCCGGTGTCCGCCCCTCCTGCGTGGAGGTGACAGCTTCAGATGGACTCTAACGATACTCCGGGTCCAGCCCCGAAAGTTCTGCCACCTCTTCTGGCAGTTGCGGATCCGGCGCTTGTAGACCCCCACCGAACGAACTGCCCAGGCGATGGACAGCCATATCTCCTGCTTCTGGTGGGCATCAACCTGTGAGGATGGCAAAGTTAAAAGTCCATTAACACACATGCCCCATATTTGTGATGCACACATTTGGATATACATGTTATCATCACAAAGGAAAATGAGTTACACAGGTAGTGCAACCATGGAAAAGGACAAATAACCTGCATGTCTGACATGTTAACAATGCCTGGGAAGTTTAAGCTTGCACTAATGCACTTTAGCAGCAGAACACCTGTTCATTACATGTACCTACACACTTTGTGGGATGAAAGTAGTCAGTGAGAATGCTTGCCACTGGTGTACACACTGCTAGTACTGCTAGTAAGACAACATGCACAATTAGGAAGGCAGTGGGCTGCACACTCACCTGCTCCCCTGGTTTCCCATACAGCTTGCTGTACTGTGGAAGGAGTCCATCCAGCAGGGCCTGGTTCTCCTCCTCAGTGAAGGCTGGGGCCCTTTCCAGAGTACGTGCCATAGCAGGAGCCAGAGGATGCTGAGAAAGCAGCAGTGGTAGCAGGGATGTGGTCCAGGAGCATGTAGTGCAGGCAAATGAGCTCCCTGGGGGCCAGCCAGCCTTATATCTGTGCTGCAGAGGCAGAATCTGTGCCATGTGTTCCAAGTGATAGGTCCAACACGGTTGCATTCTATTAATCTGGCCAATCCATGGAAATGTAAGACTCATACGCGCCTTCCGGATCGTTCAAATCTTCACCTTCATGAAACACTAGGAATTGCAGCATTGTTGTAGGCATCCAACTGAATTTCCAGCGCACAACTCGTACAAGTTTTGAATCTTCATCCATCTCCATGACAGTCCAGAGCCAATGGGTGCGCCCGGCTTGGTCAACTGACTGTACAACGCGTATTTTTGAAAATACACATGCACCCGTCTCCATACGATTCAATGGCCAAGGTGTGCGCCTGTCTCGGACCATGCCTGCCCGACGCGCATGCATGATAGTCACCCGCGTCGGGCCTCATTGCAGTCAATGGAAAAGCGTACGCACGGCTCGGTCATGAACCGTGCAATGCGTATGCATTGTCACCCGCGTCGGACCTCATTGCAGTCAATGGCAAAGCGTACGCATGGCTCGGTCATGAACCGTGCAATGCGTATGCATTGTCACCCGCGTCGGACCTCATTGCAGTCAATGGCAAAGCGTACGCACGGCTCGGTCATGAAACGTGCAATGCGTACGCATTGTCACCCGCGTCAGACCTCATTGGTGTGACGATTCGACGGATTCAACACACAATTACTTGCCAGCAACACCTGTGCACACCTACCGCACTACAGCAATGGCCACACAGTGTCCCAGACGTGGGACCCGTGCTCACTACGCCACTGGAGTCAAGCTATCCTGGCTGATGACGGCTGATAGCCAGAAACCGGTCCTAGGATGCTTGATTCCGGTCCAGGGAAGACATGGCTTGGCAGTTCGGGCTGGACTGTTCCCATGAGGCACAGGGTCAAGACTGATTTGCATATGGCCATGTCTAAACTGGGGTGGTGTAGTGGGCAAAAGAACGATGGATTTAACCCAGATCTCTTGACTGGGGGAGAATGTCTGCATTGTCAGCATTCCGTCCATCAATTGTTTGTTGTAACGCTTTTCGCCCTAAGTGGGATGGGTATTGCCAGACGTGGGACCCGTGCTCACTACGCCACTGGAGTCAAGCTATCCTGGCTGATGACGGCTGATAGCCAGAAACCGGTCCTAGGATGCTTGATTCCGGTCCAGGGAAGACATGGCTTGGCAGTTCGGGCTGGACTGTTCCCATGAGGCACAGGGTCAAGACTGATTTGCATATGGCCATGTCTAAACTGGGGTGGTGTAGTGGGCAAAAGAACGATGGATTTAACCCAGATCTCTTGACTGGGGGAGAATGTCTGCATTGTCAGCATTCCGTCCATCAATTGTTTGTTGTAACGCTTTTCGCCCTAAGTGGGATGGGTATTCCCAGACGTGGGACCCGTGCTCACTACGCCACTGGAGTCAAGCTATCCTGGCTGATGACGGCTGATAGCCAGAAACCGGTCCTAGGATGCTTGATTCCGGTCCAGGGAAGACATGGCTTGGCAGTTCGGGCTGGACTGTTCCCATGAGGCACAGGGTCAAGACTGATTTGCATATGGCCATGTCTAAACTGGGGTGGTGTAGTGGGCAAAAGAACGATGGATTTAACCCAGATCTCTTGACTGGGGGAGAATGTCTGCATTGTCAGCATTCCGTCCATCAATTGTTTGTTGTAACGCTTTTCGCCCTAAGTGGGATGGGTATTCCCAGACGTGGGACCCGTGCTCACTACGCCACTGGAGTCAAGCTATCCTGGCTGATGACGGCTGATAGCCAGAAACCGGTCCTAGGATGCTTGATTCCGGTCCAGGGAAGACATGGCTTGGCAGTTCGGGCTGGACTGTTCCCATGAGGCACAGGGTCAAGACTGATTTGCATATGGCCATGTCTAAACTGGGGTGGTGTAGTGGGCAAAAGAACGATGGATTTAACCCAGATCTCTTGACTGGGGGAGAATGTCTGCATTGTCAGCATTCCGTCCATCAATTGTTTGTTGTAACGCTTTTCGCCCTAAGTGGGATGGGTATTCCCAGACGTGGGACCCGTGCTCACTACGCCACTGGAGTCAAGCTATCCTGGCTGATGACAGCTGATAGCCAGAAACCGGTCCTAGGATGCTTGATTCCGGTCCAGGGAAGACATGGCTTGGCAGTTCAGGCTGGACTGTTCCCATGAGGCACAGGGTCAAGACTGATTTGCATATGGCCATGTCTAAACTGGGGTGGTGTAGTGGGCAAAAGAACGATGGATTTAACCCAGATCTCTTGACTGGGGGAGAATGTCTGCATTGTCAGCATTCCGTCCATCAATTGTTTGTTGTAACGCTTTTCGCCCTAAGTGGGATGGGTATTCCCAGACGTGGGACCCGTGCTCACTACGCCACTGGAGTCAAGATATCCTGGCTGATGACGGCTGATAGCCAGAAACCGGTCCTAGGATGCTTGATTCCGGTCCAGGGAAGACATGGCTTGGCAGTTCGGGCTGGACTGTTCCCATGAGGCACAGGGTCAAGACTGATTTGCATATGGCCATGTCTAAACTGGGGTGGTGTAGTGGGCAAAAGAACGATGGATTTAACCCAGATCTCTTGACTGGGGGAGAATGTCTGCATTGTCAGCATTCCGTCCATCAATTGTTTGTTGTAACGCTTTTCGCCCTAAGTGGGATGGGTATTCCCAGACGTGGGACCCGTGCTCACAACGCCACTGGAGTCAAGCTATCCTGGCTGATGACGGCTGATAGCCAGAAACCGGTCCTAGGATGCTTGATTCCGGTCCAGGGAAGACATGGCTTGGCAGTTCGGGCTGGACTGTTCCCATGAGGCACAGGGTCAAGACTGATTTGCATATGGCCATGTCTAAACTGGGGTGGTGTAGTGGGCAAAAGAACGATGGATTTAACCCAGATCTCTTGACTGGGGGAGAATGTCTGCATTGTCAGCATTCCGTCCATCAATTGTTTGTTGTAACGCTTTTCGCCCTAAGTGGGATGGGTATTCCCAGACGTGGGACCCGTGCTCACTACGCCACTGGAGTCAAGCTATCCTGGCTGATGACGGCTGATAGCCAGAAACCGGTCCTAGGATGCTTGATTCCGGTCCAGGGAAGACATGGCTTGGCAGTTCGGGCTGGACTGTTCCCATGAGGCACAGGGTCAAGACTGATTTGCATATGGCCATGTCTAAACTGGGGTGGTGTAGTGGGCAAAAGAACAATGGATTTAACCCAGATCTCTTGACTGGGGGAGAATGTCTGCATTGTCAGCATTCCGTCCATCAATTGTTTGTTGTAACACAGTGTCCCATGGCATGTAAGGCTGCATTCCCTGTGTGTTGGGGGGCAACATTTGGTTTGTTGGGTGGCACTTTTGTTCAGCCACTCCCAGGCTGTGCACGTGTACATGGGGGCAGAATCCTTTGTGTGTTGTGCACATTACCACTGTGATGTGCAAATGTACAGTAATGGGCATGAGTCACGGACACAGTTGCAGGTTGGATATGTTTAGGACATGTCACATACACCCTGAGTCCTGGGGGTGATGGCATGTACTTCACAGTGAGACCTGTAGCCACAATTCAGATGTGCACCCACAGTCTGTGTGCTAATGTGTCTCAGATGTGTCTGATCAAATGTGCCCAATGGGAGACAGTCTCCACATCCATGTGGTATATGCATCAACCTTGATGGTGTGTGTGTCTAAGAGACATACATGTAGGGACTGCAGGGACAACAGTGGCCACTACCTGTGGGACTCACGCTTGCCTTGTGGTGTGTACGTGATACGCCATGTCCATGCCAGTGTCGATGTGGCAATACAGGGACCCTGGGTATCTGCATGGCAAAGAACTGTGATGCCTGGGAGACATCAGGCCTCACTTGTCACTGTGGTGTGTGTTTGTAACGTCACAGCAGTACATAGGTCGGGTGACACAGCCAGATGATTGGCCATTGCAGTACATGGGACTTATGTGGACATGTGGAATTGAGATGTGAGGTGATTGTCATGGAGGTGACATATGTGTCCATGCCCAACAGCACACACCTCAGTACATTGTGTAATGTCATGATGTATCATGTGATATTGAGCCTGGTCATGGCCACATGGGTGGATGAACCGACAATCTTCCTTTGTTCATCTCTGTTCTGCAGGGCACCAGCTGTCCATCGACCATTCCCAGACCTTCAAACCATGCAGGAACGCGACTGCATCTGACGGTACCACTTCAACAGGCCACTGATTGAGGAGTTGGCGGAGCAGTTGGCACCACATCTGCTACCTGGATGGACATACCCTACACAACTGACTCCAGAGGTGAAGGTGATGGCAGCCCTGCACTTCTTTGCTACTGGTACCTTCCTGTACACTGTGGCTACAGCAGGTGTGATGTCGCAAACTATGTTTAGTCGTGTGCTACGTGAAGTCTTGGTGGGGATGTTGCATTTCCTTGACCTGTACATCAAGTTCCCTAACCCAGCTGAACTCCCTGAAATAAAGGATGCCTTTTATACACTGGGGAGGATGCCGAACGTCATCGGATCTATTGATGGGACACATGTGGCCCTGATACCACCACAGGCACATGAGCAGGCATACCGTAACAGGAAACATTTCCACTCGATCAATGCTCTGGTGGTATGTCTTGCAGACATATGTATCACACATGTGTGTGCACGGTTCCCTGGTTCTGCGTACGATGCCTACATAATGAAGAGTAGTCGCATTGCAACGCTGATGTCACAGATGCCAGCTCAGCGTGCCTGGCTTGTCGGTGTGTACTGACTGTTTATCATTGTGTGTGTTTGTCAATGTTGTATTCCGGACTCCTACAAAACTCAGCTAATGTTAATTTTTGTCTGTGTAGGTGACTCCGGATACCCCAACATGCCGTGGTTGCAGACACCCCTCAGGAACCCTGTGACACCAGCCGAGATGCGCTACAATGAGGCACATGGTCGGAGCAGGAGGGTGATTGAGCAGGCATTCAGCCTCCTGAAAAGCCGCTTTCGCTGCCTGGACAAGACCGGAGGGGCCCTCCCATATGAGCCTGCAAAGGTGTGCAAAATAATCCTTGTATGCTGCATGCTACACAACATGGCAGTGCGGAAGAAGGTGCCTGTCATCCAGGATGACGATGACCAACCTCCGGCACCCGTGGAGAATCCCGGCCTGGGCCACGATGCCAGTGATGATGAGGATGAGGGTGACGTCCGCTCACAGCTCATTAACAACTTCTTCACCTGAATGTGAGTTTCCAGGGTTGTTATGTCAATGTATGGAGTTAGCCTGGAATGTGTTGTGGCTGCTCTGTTGCTGTATGAGTGTGTCTGTGTGCCACTTGACTGGATGCATGCAGTGATGTGTCCATTCAGGTGGTGTGTACTCCACAATAGGGTAGTACTGCTAACTTGTTTTTGTGTAGGTTTATTGTGACATGTTTTGTGCATGTGTATTGCATTTCTCTCCTGTTCTGCTGTGCTTTTGACTGTGTCTTGTGTCTGTCCTTCACAGGGTAATTTGCCTGTTGTTTCGTCAACACTGACCCCCAACACCCAGAATCCAACACCAGTGTGGGAATAGTCAATTGACATCAAGTGATGTGCCACACACCCCTGGACTACAATTCTCAGACACTCTGTGACCGTGTGTCCACCGTAACGTACAATTGCCTTGCAACTCTTTTTGAATAAACATGTTGCTGATGTGTAATGAACCAGTGCTATGCTTTGTTAGGTGTGTTGTCTGTCTTCCCATATCTGAGTGACATTTGCTTACCTCACCTGTGGACTTGTTACCAATGACTGTGGATAGGTGTTGTGTTTGGGCATACCTATGTGTTTCAGGTGAACATCATTGTGTGGAATGAGTAACATGGCCATGGTGAGTATGTGTTGTGTTGCCATAGTGGTGTGTCTCCCTCACACGTGTCACATCACCATGACTCACCTAACGTTGGTCAGATTGTTGCAGTATTTGGCATGCACTGTGTTGTGTAGCAGATCAACATCTCCATGACACATGACAAGTTGGAATCACAACAGAGGCAAGTATGGTGTACTGGTGAGTTTATTTTCGAACATGTGTGAGGAAAGTGCACAGGATGGTGGGTGCTGTACATTGGTTTTTAAATCCAAAGTTCACATTAGAGTTGGAAGTGCTGGTAGATGAAATGTCCAGAGTAAATTCCACAGTCGTCTGCTAAATTGGCCCAACATGAACCCTCCATGTCATGTGAGCGAGTTGTGTGAGATTGAACAAGGTGAACGGGTTGCGCACAAAGAACATTGTCCAGAACAGGTTTAGAGGCCCTGGGGGATGTGCTGGGACATCTGCCTCTCACATGTCCTTCTTCGGACGACCCCTCTTCTTCTTGGGGGGGGATCCTCAGGTGCAGGCCTCTGCGGTGCAGGGGACTCTCCGCCAGAGTCCTCCTCCCTCCCTGTGGCGCTGGCAGATGGTGTTGCAACAGATGTTGTGGCCACACAGGGAGGTGTGGACAGGTTTGTGTTGATCTGGCGGAGTCATTGGAGTATGTCCCGATGCACTGCAGTAAGGGCATCCCACTTTGCCTCCATGCGGGCATGGTGGGCAGCCTGCTCCTGTTGCATGTCCTTGAGGATCCCCACTACCCGGCCAAATCCTCCGGTGCTATCCTGGTATGCATCTATGATGCGTGCCAGTTGGGGGTCATCATGCAGTCCAGACCCCTCTGCAAGGCGCGCCCTCTGCCTCCCACTCCTCCCAGCACCCCTATCCACACAGGAAGGGCCAGGAGTGGGACGCACAGGTGACACTGGGACCCCTGGGGTGGTGTTGCTGGTGGTGTTTGCTGTAGCTTCTGGGGGGCCTGTGTCCCTGAGCTGTGGGTGTTCAGTGGCCTTGGTCTGTCTGTGTTGGCGGGGGTGCCCTGTCAGTTTCCAGATCCTGGAGGCGTGGGTACAGGGGGTGCAGATGTTGATGCTGCTGGTTGTGCATGATGACTCACACCGGAGGGGCCAGGTTGGTCGTCATCATCCGAAGAGGACAGAGACAGAGTCAAACCAGAGAGCTCAGTGTCCACCAGAGTCTGGGAATCCTCTTCATTTGGTGCTGGGTCCCCAGCACCACCTGTGTTTGGAGGAGACACACAATGTAAGTTATGATTCTACAGGCATCAATGGTTCACAAACATGACATTGTCTACTGTACGAACAGATGCCTGCCTGTACACTGCTTTTTTCCAGCTTGTCATGGACAGAGTTTGATATTGTTGTTGCCCATTTCCCAGCAGGGCCTTGTGCTCCCCACAACAGAGCCCAATGTCAGACATCTTGTCAGTCCCTTCCCACTCCCTGTGAGGCGAGCATGGTTCAGTGTATGCTTGCTGGGCCATGTGGGTGGCTGGGGATTGTCTGTGACTGCAACTCCCATCATGCTCTTGTCTACACCCCCCTTCCCAGCATGCCCATACTTCCTCCCTCTTGACTCTGCTTCCCTGTGAGGGGGTGTGACAGAAATGGCAAGATGGCTGACTGTGAAGTCCTGGTGTTTGTTGTTGCCCATTTCCCACCAGGGCCTTGTGCTCCCCACAACAGAGCCCAGTGTCAGACATCTTGACAGTCCCTTCCAACTCCCTGTGAGGCGAGCATGGTTCAGTGTGAGCTTGCTGGGCCATGTGGGTGGCTGGGGATTGTCTGTGACTGTAACTCCCATCATGCTCTTGGCTACAACCCCTTCCCAGCTTGCCTATACTTCCTCCCTCTTGATTCTGCTTCCCTGTGAGGGGGTGTGACAGCAATGGCAAGATGGCTGACTGTGAAATCCTGGTGTTTGTTTGGCTACAAGTCCAAAGAGAGCCCCTGTGCTTCACACAGCAGCACAAAGTATGGGGTATCTTTTGCTGATATTTCACTGAGGTGTGGGTCAATGCATCCTACCCGGTGAGATGTGTGGAGTTTGTGTTGAGGGGGGGTGTCTCCACATGCTGGTAAGTATGGTCATGGCTGTCAGTCCTCCTTCCCACCCGGCCAGATATCCCACCATGAAATGTGCTTTCATTGTAGGGCATGCAAGTTGTCTTTCAGGATGTCAGTCAGTGGTGTCCTGCTTCTGATTTGCACACAAGCCCTACCAGGGCCTTGTGCTCCCCACAGCAGGACCCAGTGTCAGAAATCTTGTCAGTCATTTTCCACTCCCTGTGATGTGGGCATGTTTCAGAGAGGTCTTGATGGGCCAATCAGCAGGGGGAACATTATCTGTGACTACGAACCACATCATGCTTTTGGATACACCCACTTCACCTGCATCCCCACTATTCCTTCCTGTCAGTCAGCTGCACTGTGAGGTAGTGTGTTTGTGGTGGCAAACTGTCTGGCAGTGTTTATTTAGCTTTGTGCCACTGCCTTGCTCTATTTGTTTGTAGGTTGGTGCATGTCATGACATAGTTCCAAGTCACTATGAGATGGCAGGTATTGTGTTTGTCTGACTGGCATACACATCTTGGGATGATTATCTATTCGTTACTGAAGCTTTGCTTGTGGTGCATGGTTTCACTGTCCCCTTGCCACATAATCTTGGGTATGTTGTTTGTGTACTCACCAGGCTCTGGTATGTTTGTTAGACCATGGACGCTCTCTGGTGGTAGGATGTCCCGCACCTTCTCCTCCCAGGTCCTGAAGTAGACTGGTTTGGCAGGAGGGCCACCGCCGGTGCACTGACTCAGGGCGTGATCTTTTTCGATGAGTTTCTTGATACTCCTGCGCACATCATACCACCTGTTCTGGATATCGTCCTTTGTGCGCCTTGCTGGTGCTTGAGCGTTCACCTTGTCCACAATCCTCACCCACATCTTGGTTTTCTGTGACATGGGGGTCCTTTGGACCAATGTACCAAACAAATGTGGCTCTACTCTGATGATCTCGTCTACCAGCACTTCTAACTCACTATTTGTGAACTTTGGATTCTTCTTTGGAGGCATGGTGATGGGTGGTGGTGGTGAGTGATGTGTGTGTGAGGGTGCAAGTGAGAGTGGGTTAGTGTTGGTTTTGCTGGCTGTATGTGTGTGTGCTTTTGGATGAGGTGCTGATGGTGTGTGAGTTGTGTGATGGGTGAGTTGTGAGTGTGTCTGTGATTGCTGTGTAATGGTGTTTGCTGCTGGCTGTGTCTCCTGTTTGCAAGGGATCATGGTAGTGATTATAGTCCTTTATATAGTTGGAGTTGTGGGAGTGTCTTTGTCCCAGGTTTTTTTTATTTGATATTTATTGGCTTTGTCATTGCTTGTTTGGTCCTTTTTTTGTCTTTTTTCCTTTGGGTTTTGTAGGCATGAAGGAGACGTTCTTCTGACGGAAACGGACGCTAATGTTGGCTCGTGCAGGCTTCTCCGCCTCGTTCACGCTGCCTATCTTCTTTGTTTCATACGCATCGGTCACAGAGATCTCTATTACTTATGGGCCCGAGTTTTTGTGCGTGTCGGTCGTGCGTCTTGGTCTCCGTGCGAGTCGGTCTGGGTTTACACGCATTGCATCGTACTGCGTGGATCGGACATCGCGGGTACGGGTCGGTCGGGTTCATTCCGGGTTCGTGTCGGTCGGTGAAACTCGCATCGGTTTTCCGGCCGGATCACTATTTTCCCTACGGCTCGGTCATACGGCTTGTATTCCGTACGTGTCGGTTGTAATTCACATGCGTTGCATCGTACTGCACGGGTCGTACGGTGCTGGTCCATGGCGGTTGGTATCCCGTCCGGGTCCGTGTCGGTTGTTACGATTTGCGGCCGGAATCAGAATCGACCTCTAAGTAGTATCAGCATGTTTGTGCCCAATTACTAACATGTAAGTTAGCTTTCCTTGCAACTTTTGTTTGTGCATTATGCTGAAAGGCATTGACAACTACGAGACACATATTATTGTTGGGCTATTATTGTCAAATTGAGGCCTAAACATGTCAAAACTGATTGTTATCACTGCTGTTTTGCCTACAGTATCACAGGATTAGTGTTGGCCCTTTTCCCATATTTCTAATAGAACTGGTGGCAGTCTTAAGGCCAATCTGTGCCCCACATGTAATATTTAACTTTTATGTCACACGCAGTATTTGCACAATTTTTCTTGGATTTGAGTCTTCCACTGTCTAATGTCCACAATGTTAGCAATTCTGGTCCAGAAGAAACAAAATACTCTAGGGGAAATGTGTAATAAAGTAGAGTTTCCTACAGTGATGCAATATTACTTTAACTCAATGTGCTTGACACTCATTTTATCCACCAAGACGGATGTAACGCAACATCAGTCTTGCTGTAATAGAACATGTGACCCAGACACTAACCCAATCACACAATTAGGTGTGCATGCATTTATTTATATATTTGCAGTTTTCTAAAGCGTCAACAAAACTAGGAGGGTGTCAGACTGCTCTACATATCAAATGCTGCACAAATTAAACATAGATTTGTAAAGATTCAAATATACAAAAGATAACATTTTTAAATGAAAACATAAATACTTGAAAGTGCACATTATGTAGAGATGATTTAGAAGTGTAATTTTTATGACCTATTGCAAGACCATTTGCACCGGCTACTATCTTGGCTGGACTCTTATTCTGTCTCCCTGGGTCTGTCAAAGCAGTACTTCCATTGTCTTCCATTAATACAAAATGCGGTCACCTGACGCAGTGGCATAACGAAGCTTGAGGGGGGGACCCTGCAAAGTGCATGGAAGCCCTACTCCTTCCACCACCGCTCCAGACCCAGTCAGGGTGTCTCCGGCCAAGGCCTCGCAGCCCCTTGCACAGTGCCGCAGGGGGAGCCCTGGAGCTTTCCTCCCCACCCCGTGAGGGCTATCGTAACGCCACTGCCTGACTTTCGGGCATCCAGACATTTGATCCTTCTTGGCCTCTTCTCAGACACTTACAGTGGCTTCCTGTCGATAGGAGGTATCTATTTAAATCTGTATGTTCATGCGCTAAAGAAGCCCACTCCCACGGTGCCATACATTTGCAATCTATCTTTCAGAAATATCTACCTGCTTGTTCCCTCTGGTCATCTACTGCTACCAGTTTTCTTTGTGTCCAGGTATCAGGAGGCCCATATATATTATGGGATCACTAATCATGTGCCTGAAAGCATGGAATGCACCCTTCTCTTTTTTTATATTTATTTAACAGAGTTTTATATAGCATGAAGTTGACCAGAATCGGGTATCAGAGTGCTTTACATAGCACCAGTTGCATTACATGAGGACACATTAATTTTTTAGGTCTCGCCTACGCAGCGCGCAAGTGCTGAAATAGGAGGAGACCTTTAGGAATCGATTCCCCTTTTCTGCCAAAAACGTGCACACATTGCATTGCTTTCAATGGCAACTCGTGTACGTCTGGTGATTCCCTTGCGGGAGGTCGCTTTGAAACCATCTGTTTGTAATTAACAGATGGTTCCTGCTCGCTCCCGCAAGGGAAACAGCCGCAGGCCCCCTCCTCTCTCGCCTCCCCCTGCTGCCTCCTCCTCTCCTAGTCAAACTTGTTTTTTATTTTACTTTCAGCATGAAGCGCTCGCGCTTGTTCTCCTCTCGGGATTGTCACAGGCTGCTGAATACAGCCTTTTGGGCAGACATCTAATTCATTGGCTACACAGCGTGTTCGCTGTGACTTGTCTCGGTGCAGCACGTATTCAACATTCAGCTGACTGAAAGGGACCTTGCTCCTTTGAGCGCTTTAAGGATTCTTTTAGCAAAATAAAGATTGACACGTGAGAATCAATTAACTTAAAGAAGTATCTGTGGCACCATCATACAGACCATATTGTGAATTGTCATGATAGGGAAGGTAACCTCGCATTCGGAGACAATATTGAAATAGTCTAAGATTTTATTGGCTCTGCATTACAGTCATATTAATTACGATGTAAAATAGATCTTCAAATCAATCCGGCTACAAAAATGTTCTACTTCCGGGTATGGACTTAGCTACAGGTCACAGAAATTCAGCTCTTTAACACATTATTGTCACAGGGTCAAATTCCAAATATTCTATTTAACCTATATCATTTATGCAATTATTTAAAAAAAAAAAAACTGCTGTGGAGACCACCTGCATGTTAAAAACGAACATATTTTAACAAACCTGTGTTAAAGGCATTTCTTTTAGCTCAGTAGTTTATCAACATTAGTCTCCAATTTCAGAACAAAACTTTAGATCAGAAAAATCACAGTGCAGGTACAGAAGAACATTTCCTTGTATAAACGAACACACGCAATTTGCTTTGGTAATGCAGAGCCCCAAATTGGTCGACTGCACTATTATTTTGAGTTCTTGGTGGACACACATTAGGCTACAGAGAGTGCGCATTCCTTTTGCGGCAAAATTAAAAAATCCAAAACTTAAGTACAACTTTCTGCTATCACACAGCGGTGCAGAAAAATCAACAAGAAACCAACTTATTTTGTAAGATACTGAGAACAGTTTTGCATGCTTTACTTACCCGGATCTTGTAGATGAAAATATGCAATATATATCTGCAACAAATTATTACGTGACTAATAAAGCATAATTTAACTGTTACATACACAAGAGCGCGCGAGGTATCTAGGCATCCTTGTGCGGTCGCATGTATGTTGTTTACTTATGAGGTGGGGATGTGGTGACACGCGTGCTCCTGGGCACGCGGTGTGTCTTTGAAATACATTGTTGGAAGCTCGTGGGTTATGAGTAATCAAATGTGGGATGCGGGTCTTTATTTGGGTTCGCTATGCAGTTAGGGCATTGAAACTGTAACTTGGATATGTGTAAGTTCTGCTGTACTCTAGCCCTTTGAATAAAAGAGGGAAATCGTATGTTACCGCTTCTTGTGTTTCCGGGATTTCTGCATTGCAATTTCTTCCACTTCTCAACATTGACCACGCTCCGAATAAACAAATGAGCAAGGTTCAAAAGTCTATTAATTTATGTACGAATTGAATCCAAGCTTAGTGAATGTATATATAGAGTAGGGACATGAAGCTGATGGAAACGGTACTCATGGCTGCACGATTAATGTTGAGATTGAACTATAGACCTGAACACCCTTCATAAAGATCATTTCTAAAGTAAAAGAAGTATTAGCAATTAGAATAGGCCTAAATATAATAGTATTACCTAGACAAATGCAACACTGCTGAATTAAAAAAAGCAGCTACCAAATGTTTTGTGAACTTTCTGGTAGGTTGCTTTCAAATTAGTATGGGTAAAACAATGCTACTAGGGCAACAAAGTAAGTCAGGTCTACTGATCTATTCTTTGACATTTCACCTTCCTGGTTGCTGATGTTTTTAAAATGTATTTATTGATTTTACGTCTGCAACAGAAGACCACAAATAAACAAAGAAGTTTGTCTTGACCCATAAACACAGCACAGCCACCTCTGCTAGGGAGGATGGGTGAACCTGGTGGGTCATCTCACAGGTTGGTTGGTCTATTCATCCTTACTTAACCTCCCACTGCCCCCAGATAATATATCTTTGAATGTAATACCTATTACATCGGACAATCATATTATAGCCTTAATCATTTGCATAAAAATCCCCAGGCTGACCACAGTTTGCTGCCCAATCTGCTGAAGGCCACTAATAACAATATAAATTGTTATATATATAACTCACAACTCACTGTTGTGAGTTATCAATTGTTATCAAATTGAAAGTTTCTGTGGAATCCCACCGGATTACATTAACATATCTAGCAACAACGCAGTCCATATTTTTGCCGATTCCACAGTGCCATAAGAAGCATCAGTTAGTAATGCACTTGCTGTTGTGATAGACCCTTTTCCAGGTTTCATGATTTAACTTTTTCCACTTTTTTATAGTCTCTTTTCACCTTATGGCACAGAACAATTCCTCACAGACTGGCCTCTGGTTTATCCAAACTACCTATATCTGTCACTTCTTTTAGTATATTGCACCCTAGCTCCAACTTGGGATCATAGCTGCCAATGCAATGTCAGGCCACAGGGGCGAATCCAACTATGAGACCACAGAAGAAAAAAAACAAGCATTGGCATAGCCAATAGGTCTGCCTTTGGGAACTTATAAGTGTTTAGTTATCCAGCACAATATCCTTGGTGCAACAACATCAAGTGTTGCATGGCTAAACACTTATAAGGTCCCAAAGGCGAGACCTATTGGCTATGCCAATGCTTGTTTTGTAAGGCACGGGGAGATTAGGTGATTTGCCCAGACTCATAGGATGTTGAGCGTCCCTGCCGAGACTCAAACCCTGTTCCCCAGATTCGAGGTCGACCGCCCTAGACGTTAGGCCAACTCCTCTCCCTTTTACTTCTTACCGTGTTTGCTCATTACTCTGATACTTTTCTGTAAAATTTAGGATTAAAAATTGGTGTTAATAAATCTAGAACATATTTCGATTTTGACTTTCATCCCCCATCCGAGACAACACTGTAATTGTACATCATGTTTGGACTCTGCTCGCTCACACTTCTTTGAAGCTTCTCTTTTATTTTGCTAGAAAGTCCTCATGCCTCGAGAGACCTGCTGCCCGACCTGACAAATGTGAAATAAGAATGTATTTTAATTTTTGGAAGTTGACACATTGATGCAGAAGTGAGATGTACGTGTTCTCATTCGCAACACGAGACGCGCAGCGCCGCTGCTCCGCCGTCTGTCCTCCTGGGGCGAGACAGCCTGCGGACTCTATCTGCGTCCTCATCTCCAGGCACAAATAGTTGAAAATATATCACCTTCTGAAAGGTCTGGGCTTGTGGATGCTGTCTAATCTCTGGACAGCAGCTTTCCTGCGAGGGCCGTTTCTCATTAATAATCTGCCGCTGCTGACAGAATCTCTCTGTTGTCTTCGCGCCATTCTGCGCCCTATTATCCGACCCATGGCTGAAAAAAGACTGCCTTTCCCTTTGTATGGAAGGCACCTTTATGCCAGCAGCTTCTTGTCATAGGCGCTGAGGTTGGCTATATCATCCGAGGTGTGATTTGACAGCTCCATATGTTGAGCCGAAGTGTCCCTGCTCGTTGCTCCTTGAAGAATTAGCGCGTGCCTGTTAGTGCGTCATCTCTGTGAGTAGAAAACACTTGCTGACTTCAGCTGTATTTCACAGAAACATGAATGTGCCCAGTGTTTTATTATATCATGCTCCGTCATTCAGTGCTGTTGTTCTCAGAGCCTCCTTCCATTCATTAACCGAGGTTCCGCTATTTGTGGATTTTCTGGTTATAGTTTTTAACTGTTTTTCTGGCGAGCAAGCATGCGGTGCGCCATCCCCTGAAGGCTGCTAAATTTAGTGCAATAAAGATCATGGGGCATATCGTCAAGGCCATGCGATAATTATCGCTCAGCGCTCTTAGCGCGAGGATAATTATCGCCGGCCAACTCTGAATTTTATCGCGGAGATAGCGTGCTATCAGCAATGCTTATCTCCAAAGCGATAAAATTCAGAGCACAAGCTGCCAATTCTGCGATTATCGCTGGAAATACAGCGATAATCGCACAAGGTTTGGCGAAAGCTTGCTGATAGGACAAGGCATACTTAGCCATGATATCCACCTTACATAGGATATCATGGCTAAGTCAGTTTTGAAGCAGGCATAAGGAAAGTAGCGATAACAGATTGTCGCTCTGCAGGATAGCGTGCCCATTGATAATTGGAGAAATGTCGCTTAGCGACATTTCTCCAGTTATGTCAGGGCAGGAACACCCACTTTGCATTTCATTAGAGATGCAAAGATAGGCGTTGGGGGAACGGGTGATAATGCAAGGATTCACGCGATAGCGTGACCTTGCTGATTAGGCGATAAAATTATTGCAGCTTTCCGTCCGAAAACGGACGCTAAAGCGGCAATAATTGTATCGCCTGGCCTTGATGATATGCCCCCAAGGGCTTTATTTATGGCATTTTGGTGTAGAGCTGCTGCGCTGCCTACGCCAAATGTAAAGGGAGGAATACACTGTATTTAAGCAATACTGTGCATTCCTGTCTCTTCTGCCTGAGCTGGCGCCGTTTCGGCAGCCTGCACCATGGTGCAAGGGTGCCTCCTTTGCAGGCACAGGGTCGGATTGGGATCACAATTTGGCCCGAGCACTGCCAAAAAAAGTGGCCCACATACGTGGGGCGTGCCCTTTCATGAAACACCGTTTGGTTACTCGCAGAGGTCTCATTTGTAGAGAAACGTTTAGTAAATTAAGCATTTTAAAGCTTATAGAGCTGTACCATTAATAAAGACTAGGAGCACTGCAGTTCTGATAACCAAATGCTTACTTGCAATCTTAATGCCATGCACAATGTAATACTCTTTCCCAACCAGCTGCGTTCTTGACTCTGATCATCACATAAATCAGAAATCTAGTACAAAGTCAAGGAGAAAGGGTTAGACTGGAATCTCGGGAATAGAACATGTAGTAACAAAACTTACAGGAAGAGCAGCTCTGAACCTCAGCCGTGGAGAATAGAACTTCTAATGACAAAAAGTGAAGAAATACATTTTCCAAAACACTCAAAAGAAATAAAATGTAGCTCCCTCACAAATTTCGCACTTTTCCCTGAATGTAAGTACCTTTTGTTGCCTTGTCTTACCTCCCCTCTTTCTTTGTGTCCACTACTGTGGTTAGACAGTGATCTCCAGTTCTGCTGGGTTGTGCCAACTGGAGGGCTGGGGGAAAAAGAGATGAACAGAGAGGTAAAGAGACAGTATAATGAGAGAGGTGAAGTAGAACTAGAAATCCGGTAGTGATAGGTGTGATGGGGAGAGTCCAAAGGTAAAGACGGAAAGATTGGGTAGCCAGGAGAAAAGGAACATAGCTATAGATAGAGGAAGAAGTAGGTAGGTAATGTGTGTAAGAGGACAGCTCCTCCCCGGCTCCTTCTGTCTCTGCTTGCCCTATTCCAGAGGAATAGCGAGCTGTGAGCCAGGAGGATCCTGCCCTCTGTGTGTCAACAGTTGGATGGATTAGCCGTGAACTACTCTGTCACGATCATCCCTTTTCCCATTATCAAGGGTCTCTGCCCCCAGCCGGTCACCTGGTGTGTCGGTGCAGGTGTGGCCTGGATGACCACTCTGCCAGGACTCGACACCCATTTCCCTTTCTGACCCTGATGCCAGCCCTTAGCATGCAGCAAGTCGGGCAAGCACTACAAGGGGCCGAGGTTAGGTGCTGCATTGTTTTAACGTGTTCCCGACCCTGCCCTTCTTTGAGGCTCAGCAGCTGCCCACGTAAAGTCCATGGGGGTAAAGCTATAGTCAGGCGAGCCACATCAATGAAGGTAGTAAGTGACTGTAGGGAGGCAGTGAGTACGCAGCTTTGCACGGTGCACATGTGGTGTGGCAGGTTTCACAGCATTGTGTCATGTGTTGCAGCCGGGTATTATGTCACCTGTTTGTGGACTGGACAGGCAGCGGCTTCCACTCAAGTCAGTCAACAGTGTTACAGAAGAACCGTGTCTTTCACAACTGCTGCACGCACATTTGAAACACACACTACTTAGGAAAATCACAAACTAGCCATTCATACACAAACCATACACATATTTGTCCATGCATCTCTTTGCCTACTGTCCCTCATTCAGACCTGACTAGTAGTCTTTCCTGAACCCTACCATGTCCCGATCCTCCCTCTATTTCCTGAAGTATTTCTCACCCCTCCCACAGACTAAATCTGATTAGCACCAAACCTCTCTCCGGACTGCTCTTCTGGTCTTCTATCCTATGGGCCTTCCATCACCCAGACACCGGCTATACCTCTCTCTCCACCTTACCCCTTCCTGAAGACTACTTCATACCCCAGCCTAAGGATACACAGAGCAAAGGATCATGAAGCCCATCCTTGGGTAAATCCTACTCTACATAATTCCAGTACACTCAAAAACACATAATTACTAGCCACATAATTCCACTGCACACCTTGCCACATAATTCTACACCACACTATTCCACAATTAACAATTCCAATCCAACAAACATAATTTCACTCCACACCACATACCTCCACTCCATTCCATAACATATGGGTAAAACACATTGTCATTTACAGCACCAATAGCTCTAACTCTTGCAAACGCGAGACCTATTTGCATTGCCAATGATTGGTTTTTTATTGTTGTTGTTCTTTTTTGACAGTTTTATATATTGAGAACTCACCCCAAGGCAAAGGCTATTTGAGCTCTATTCATGAACACCAATTACAGTACACAAGATCAGATTTTTTTATTGAAGGGCCTGGGAGATGAAGTGATTTGCCCAGAATCACAGAATGTTGAGAACAGATGCCCGGACTCAAACCTGATCCCCCATCTCTGCAACTCTGACCTTTAGGCCACATATGCCAATGCACACGCAAGACATGAAAGTGGAGGATATTGTTTTTTGGAAGGACACTAGGCGCAAGGTGACAATGGCCTACATCCTGAGCTACAGGACAACAGCGAGGCCCCTTCGCTTACTTAATTACTAAACCCCTCCCCAGCCCTCCGTTGCCTGAGCAACAGAACTGCGAGGCCCATTCTATTACTGAATTACTCAAGCCCTCCCCCGTCCTCCACTGCCTCGGGGCCATGGCCTGACATGGGAGGGGATTTGACATAAAACACCACTGCTATACCATCCATAGGGGAAGGGGCTGAGGTGAAAATGGCCCAAGTCCACAATATCACCTGTCTCCCACAGCTAGGCCCCAACACAAACCCACCCTCCTCCGCCCACCAGTGCCCTGAATGAGAAGGCCCATGTGCGAGGTGTTAAATAAAAACACCTTTTCTGGGCTGCGTGGCTCAAGGGGGGCCGGGGTGAGAATGGCTCACTTGCCTGAGGAACACCTGTCACCCAGGGAGGCTGATTCTCGCACACAATCACCGGCTTCCGAGCCCACCATCAGGGCAATAGCTTGGCAAGGCAGGGGGTCAAAGAGAGACCACAACTAATCATCGCCCAAAAGCCATATCACACGCTCCCCAGCGTGGCAGCTTTTCATAATACCTGCCCAGTGCCCTCTGTGGGCTGGGAAAGAAGAGAAAATAAACGTCCCACAGAGGGAACTGAAACACCGGCCCTTCGGCCAATGCCCGACTGCCCGCTATGCCAATCCGCCCCTGTGCAGGCAGGATTGTTTTTGTGTATTTTTTTTGTGCAGGAAGGTGTACCTTCCTGCACAAAAACAATCCTAAGATGTGTTTTCCTCTTTCTGTGTGTACTGCAGATTGCAGCGAACATGGAAAGAGGAAAACACGAACAGAAATTCAGTTATTTCTCCTCATTATGCCTCATCGCAGGAGGCGTATGGATTTGGTGCTTCCTCAGGTTTTCATGTTTTTGTAAATCTGGGGAAGTGCCAAATTTTGCGGGTGTTGCTTGGGAAAACTTATTGCAATGCTTAAGGAACGCCTCCCGGGCGCAGAGTAAGGTGACTCAGCATCGCCTTACTCATGATATACGAGGCCACACAGGTTGGCTTTGCGTGGCTTCATACATCATTATGAGAGCCCTGCATCACACGTACCACTTTCTGTGGGCCAAAAGTGACGCAGGGCTCTCGTGAATAAGCCCCCTAGGTTTTCTCTTTGGTCACAGGGCCAGGCATGCTGGTGGTAAAACAACAGGCTAGTGCTAGGCAGTAGTCTGAGAGGCCGCCAGTTTGAGGGAAACAGAGTGACTGGTAAAAAAAGTCTCTACAGGCATGAAAAGAGGTGGCAAATCGTCCAAATTCATTGCTCCTGTTCACCGTTACTGCCAATTACTATCTTCTTTTACAGTCACCGTAGCTCAGGATTAGCTCCTTTCAGTCTGATTCGCACAACTTTCCATATGCACTACTAGGAATGTTTGTTGTAAATGTTGAATTGTGAATATGACTGTAAATGTATGACATTGAATCAGGCTATTTGACAAGGACAAAGTGTTTAATTTTTTCATTTACATATGAAATACCACTGTTAAATGCAGTTCAGGAATGAAGGGCGTAACCCAGCCAGATCTTGGATCCAGCAGCTATTATTAAACTGGATCAGAGATCCAGCTAGACCCAGAGAAATATGGTGAAATTGTGCCAGTGTAATTTATGAGCCCCAGGACACAATTCAGCAGCGCCTGCAAGTTGTGTGCTTTCTGTTCGGAGTAGCGACATGTAGAAGGTGAGGGGGCTCTCTTATTGTAGACTACAGCTGGGCCCAAAACAAAGGCTGAATTTAAAAGACCATCAGCCCTTCTTTTGTTTGTGTATGTTCCTGGTTGGGAGCTATCTGGAGCCTAACACCTAGACGCAGGGTCACTTTCGCATTGGTGGCACCCGGTGCAACACTCTTTGTTGGCACCCCCCAAATGGACTCATTATCATGCCACCTGACTGGAAATGTTTTACGATTACATTTTGAGGAAGGTCATTTGGTTCCCTCTCTCTTGTCCAGCTTTTCCTCTTTCCTAGCACCTGCTTTTGGCATTGCTTATTCCTTCTAAAATCTTTGGGCAATGTTATTATTCCACAAGGCACTGTTCAAGCAGCTAACACAGAATATTTTTCCATATGTGCACTAGATCGCTTTTTACCGTTGGTAATATGAAGTAAATGTGAGAAATTGGGTTGTTGATTGAAGGAGGATGGGACCCCTGCTCAAGCAACAGCCACAGTCCCTGCCAGTCACTAAATTAACCTGTGCTTAACCCTCTGGGAGCTTGGCACCTAAGCAGTCAGGCTTAACTTAGAAGCAATGTCCAAAGTATTTATACAGCACTCAAACAGTAATAAAATGAAAACACAATACAGGAAACTATAAGCGAGAGCTGTAATATTTAGTCTGGGTTCGGTTTGCAAATCTGGCACGGCTACTTGCAAAGAGGGTTATTGCCTTACACTGTAGGGCTTCCCAGCCACCACCACTGATTTAATGGCAGAGCGCCCTTCTCTGATAAGTAGACACGGAAAGCACAAACCTGCATTATGTGGAGGCCTGCCACCTCAGTAAACAACCCATTGCAGATGCTTATACAGTTCCGTGAAGAGATGCGGGAAGCAGATAATTCTCCTATCCCACCCATAGCCAGGACACAGAACATCCCCTCCCCCTTTGTACCTCTGCCCCCCTCTGTTTGGTCCCCTCACATGCTTGACACATCACACATATTTACTGCTCCACACACATGCCAAATAAGTCTTTTTTGGTATCCTCCATGCATTGCTCCTGGAAAAATGTACAAACCTTCTTAGACTTAGGCCATACCCCTGTTGATGGTGACCTCAGCTAGGCCTACCAGTGCAAGGGGTTCACCCTTCTCTGCACAGAGTCCTCAGACCAATAGGAAGAAGTTGGCACAGAAACTGGAATAGAAAATACAAAGTTTAATAAACCTCATGAGGTGGAACTACATTCACACAGCACCCTTTGGTGTTGAATGAAGTAGCACACTGAACAGAAGAAGCATGGTCCTTTTATACCCACACAGGGGCTGAAAAAGGCAGTACAAGTACACATGAGTAAAGTTATGCACATAGATGGTCATACAGAAACTGCACAGTCAACAAGTAGGAGGAGTAATAAGTTGCTGACATCAGTTAGAACAGCCTGACAGTTCTATACTAGGAACAGGTGCACTCTACTAGCTAAGCACATCTGCGCATGTGCAAGACTCTGGGAGAGGGAAACAGCAAATGTCCAGCACATAGCTAACTAAAATGACTGCCAAGTACAAAATGGCTTTCAGCTCATGCTAAGAGATTAATGCAATCTTCAACAGATGGTCCTTTTAGCATGAGCTAAAGACATTCCCATAATCCAGTAGGAAATATGCATATTAATTTTTTTTCCATAAATTTATCAATATCCTAATTCATTGCTTGGTGGGCATTTCTCATTCTAAATATTGTTAAGCTGGTATGTATAAGGTATAAGCAGGAGTACAAAGGGAACAGAGTATTGGGTCATACAGATAGCAGGAGAGAGTAATTACTGTTATCAGAAATAGAACTATTAGCTTTCTAGTCCTAAGCAAATCCTAGAACCATCCAGTAAAAACATTTTCAAGACTTCTATGCATTTCAGTGACCATCAATTTCAACTTCAAAATAGCCAACAGCACATATCTAATAAAAACATTTTCACTAGACTTTTCCAGTGTTTCCTTTATGAGGGCTAGAATATCAATCAAGAAAAGGGCAAAATAACATTTGTCAATTGCTCAGATGAACTTTTCTCTCGCAGAATAAACATTATTCCTAATACAATTATGAAAGCAGTCAGACATCTTATTACAAAAATGATCCTGGATCCAGAGGACCAGGAGGACCACACAGGACCATGAGAATTAGGGCGAAGAGCTGCAAAGGGTTGCTCCTCCTCAAAAATGGGACGACCAATGGGGTACATTTTCAACAAAAAAGAAAAGGAAGTCCTTGGGAAATTAAAGCCGCTGTACAACCAACCAGAGGGGAGTCTTCTCCCTGTGTCCGTTTGAGCCTCACATGCAGGCTCTTGTTGTTCTCACGGTGGAGCTGCACAACTCGCAACTCAGGAATCACGGCCCAGTTTCAAGGGAAAAGTTTCTTCTTTCAGGATAGGGCAATCACCCACCAGGGCAAATGCTCTCAGCGATCCTGTCCAGTGTCTCAGGCAGTGCACCAGTTTTCTTCATTTCAATCTAACAGGCACCAGAGACACAGCACCTGTACCCTGAACTCAAGTCCTTCCCTAACTCCTGTATTGCTCTGCTGGCACACTGCTCTTTCGTTGGGGCCATAGATTGCATTCAGTGTGCCCAGGTATCTCTTGACCAACAAAGGTGAAAACTTTACAGCCACTTTGGGACCAGGATTCAGAGGCCTGATGCTAGGATCTCTGAAGCAACCCTTGTTTCAAAGGGGGTTACCTCAAGCAAAAACGTTCTCGCCTTCCTGGTCGGTCTGTGACTCTCTGCTGGGCATCAAAAACTTGATCCACAATTTCTCCTTTCTGATTTGTGACCCCGTCTTTCGCCCAAGACAGTGGCAGGGGTACACACTTCACATCCCAGTGCTTCCGGCCTTCTACCTTCACTGAGGTCCTGGTTGCCAGCAATGCCTGTGCTGGTTACCTTCCCTTTGACTTCAATCTGGACTGGTGCTGACTCTCCAAGCTGGATCTGATGTCCGCGCCCCTCTGGCAATGGTTGTGAGGCAGCAAATATCTATTGGTGGACAGAACAAAAGGTCTTTAGACAAGGCACAGAAATAATCTATCAACAGAGAGGATAGTCTCAGAATACTTCCTAGTCTAAGGATGCCCCATATATTAGCAAGGCACCCAAGAACCACTTTCATCTATGTGAGACTAAAAGAAACAACAGCCTGGACCTATTGGCAAGTATAAAAGGAACTCTTAGGTGAACTGACAAGAGTAATACGTCACCCAATCCCAAGCAGCCAAGGAAGTCTGTGTTCATTTACTAAATTCTGAGGAAAAGAGAAAAACAATACAGACATACTCCAAATCCTTACATCTGTATATTCCTATCTTAATCATCTAAAGACCCTCAAAAAAAAAGGAAATGTTCTACACTTTTACTCATAGACTTTGCATTACTTGTACAGGACTGTAGACACTTCTAAAATGATTTCTCTTAATAAAAGCACCTACATTGTATGTGTAGGGCCATGCTCTCATGTTATAGGAGCAACAGGAAAATCTAAAACTGCTAACTTAACAGGGATTCCTATTACATAAAGAACTAAAAAACTTCAACATAATGGGTACATTTTCTCCAGTAGAACATCTTGTGACAAACAGACTCCTATAAAACAATATTTTCCTAAAAAATGTTTGCTAAGGATCACATGGGCATCTTCTCTGCATTCTATTTTTCACAATCCAAACTATGCAACATCAGCTCTAGTAAGGACTGTCAGTTTATTTACACAGACTAGCTAATAAAAACTAGCAATGCCCTTGCAAAACTGTATGTAGCATGAGAATAACAAACAATAGTGGTGTTATCACCTGAGAGTTTTAGAACAAAAACTACCCACAGCTAGTTCCCCTTAAAGATCAAATAAGGAAACTACAATCTAGACTACTCATCCTTTCATAATTTCATCAGACAGGATGGGCAGTAACATAGCAAATGTATTTATTCATTTTATTAATGCTAATAATGTTTAAAACAATATTACTGAATAGTCAATTAAATGTCTCATGGCTATTTCACAGACAGTTTAGACAGGCTCAAAAGAAATTGAGAAAAGGAGAGAGAACACATAAATTTGCCTACCCTTAATTTCTAGAGGAGCTAGCCTCCTCCCGCCATTTTTGACAGTAGGAAACCTGTAACAGGTTTCATTCTGTCAACACTATCAACCCCAATTTGTAGCAACTAGGCATAAACAGACTCTGAGGAGCTAAATAGCACATTGAGCTAGCTAAAGAACATATTCCTTTAGCAAATGTACAAGTGTGACACAAGGGCACATGAATTCAAACTAAATCCCATTGCTTCCTTAATTCAGCCCTAAAAACATTAGTGCTACATATATGGCAGATGTATACAAAAAGAAAAACTGTGAGTCAAAAAAGTTTTGTGACCATAACGTAACCACTCAGTAAATACTGATCTAAATCTAACTGCTGTCAACAAAGTGCCTAATGTGCCAATGGGTATGTGTATGCATGAGAAAGGTTCCCATCACCCACGACAAGTGGCTCGCTTCATCATTTGGGAACCTGGGAACTTCACCAGAGAACCATCCTCTACCAGATGGACGTAGATACTGGTTCAATGTGTGTCCCAAATGTATCTGTTGGTATATTGTCTGAATCGAGGGAGACCACGGTAATGATGATAAGGGGTGATGTATGCAGTGCACGTGATAAGAAAGTGATGGTTAAGATTGGTTACCAAGGCACAAATGTGTTTTTATTGAAGTGCTACCTTAATACCAAGATAAAATAAAACAGTGCTATGACAGTTTAAACAAATAACTGTGTTGGAAAAGACTGGTCTACATGTTTCAGGTCTCGGATAAATTATATCCCAGCTTTCGTCAGGACCAGAAAGCTACTGCAAAATTATGGTGTATTTAATACAAAAATCTCATAAGACATACAACCTGGACCTTGTTCTTGGTACAGGGAAAATACCTGTAAAAATAGTTCTGGGTATGTGCCTCACCCCACCTGGCAACTGCTCAGAATTCAATAAAAAAGGCAAAAGGTACGGTTCTAATTACTCTTCGTCAGGATCTGATATTCACTCCACTGACTCAGACAGTTCTAATACATCAGCACCACCTAACAGGACTTACAATCCACGTTCTCGCCAAAATCGTAGACGAGGCACACAAAATTACTATGAACAACAGAGTTCTTGGTGGCCCCCATCTCCATGGGGCTATCAGCCTTCACCTTTCGCACAACCAATGCCTCCCTTCCCGTACCAACCATCCCCATCCTTCGGCCAGCAACCTTTTTTAGGACAGGGCCGGGGACGCAACAGAGGCAGAAGAAGAGGTGTGACAACACCACAGGTACAGTGGCAATCAGATCAAACCCCACAGAACACTCGCAACAAGAGGGGGGTACCACCGGTAGGGCAGAACACGGACACGACGACTTAGTAGTCAATTTGAGTCAGAGACAATATACCAACAGATACATTTGGGACACACATTGAACCAGTATCTACGTACATCTGGTAGAGGATGGTTCTCTGGTGAAGTTCCCAGGTTCCCAAATGATGAAGCGAGCCACTTGTCGTGGGTGATGGGAACCTTTCTCATGCATACACATACCCATTGGCACATTAGGCACTTTGTTGACAGCAGTTAGATTTAGATCAGTATTTACTGAGTGGTTACGTTATGGTCACAAAACTTTTTTGACTCACATTTTTTCTTTTTGTATACACTAGTTGAATTGGGGATTATAAACTGTTTGAGTCCTTAAATCATATCCCTTAGACCCCCACTCTTTTTGAGATATTCTATTAACATATATGGCAGAGCCATTGTCTTAATAAGAGCTGACATATACCATTATTATTCAATCTGTTCATATGAGTGAACAAAAACTTGCTTTTGCAAAAAAAAGCAAGCAAAACCTCTTTCTATCCCTGCCCTGCAATTTCGTCTTTCAAATGTCGAAATGTCAAAGCAAATGTTGCGCTGAGCCCTGCTTCTAAATGTAGAACTTCGACCTTTAACCTATTTGCAGCTGTTCCATCTTGAGTGCAAGGTTTTCATGCAGTTTTACAAATTCAAAGTGACCCTGGAGACTGAGAGCTCAACAGCAAAACCCACTCCATTCCTGTCTACCAGCAATTCAGAGGTAAGCTTAATAACTTCTGCCAGATTTTTTGTACATATTTATATTTGTAAGCAGTGTGCCGAGTGCTTGTCTAGCAGTATAGATGTCAGCTAATCATTCTATGGTTACATATGTGCATTTACTGTAGCCTGAGGCAGTTTAAAAGCTGCTCTGATTGGAATAACCTCATTTAAATAGTCAATTTTACTCAATTTCGACTTTGATGTTTGGGGCACTTAAAAATGAATATCCTACAATGTTTTTGCATAATAGTCATCCCCAGAATGTCCCCTACAAAACCCAGAGATGTGGCATCAGAAATGTATAATGTATACCCTTATAATAATGAGTTTTGTACGCCTGGGTAAAGTGACATTTCACAAGTAAGTGACCCCCTATTGCTGTATAGCATGGCTTAAATTCAATTTGGATGCTAGGAGGTCACAGCATCATTATTAGGCATTATAAATATTAAAAAACGAATTTAATGCACCTATTTTAAATAACATTTTTTATATAATCAAAATAATTATTTTTTTTAATAAATCCAATCATTTTGATGAGCCCACATATGAAAAGCAAGCTGCATCCCTTGCCTATGATATTTAAATGCATTCATTCATAGCCCTAAGAACAGAAACCTAATTTGAAAGTCTGCGCCACTTTTAAAGGACAGTCATTATTATTTAACATCAAAAAACACTCTTATCCTTATTTAAAAAGGCATTAAGAAAAGAAATCCCTACTGTCAATCTGTCCTCTGTTTATCAAAAATAATGAAACTATATTTCTAACTTTTAAAACAGCAGTCTGAAATGCAGGATTTTACACCGTGCTTGCACTGACTTAAGGGGTAGTGACGTCAGCTGTTTTCTGTGGCCGAAGTCAGAAATACCCACATGCTGACACAGCTGCTTGACACGTAAAGGCGTCGAATTCACACGCCTTTCAAGTCAGCCTTTCCACAAATCTGTCGTTCTGTAATGTATTCAGGTCTGCAACAAACAACTCACTCAGATAATGTGAATGCCTGTTAATACCTACTACAGAAGGATAAATGATGTGAAATTTTGTATCCTAATTTTATCTATTGCAAAACACACAATTTCGTTTTTTGAAGCTTTTTTTATTCCTATTAAATGTGGATTCTAATTTTATCTTTAGCATTGTGGCAATTTGCACACATGTATAGTGTCTTACTCTGTCAATTTAATGATAGCGTCAGCTATTTAGCATAGATTATATAATTCATTGCTGGATTCTTTTAAAATGTATTTTATTTTAATGATATTTGGCATGACAGAATGATGACAAAAAAAAACCATTGAGCTCATTCCAGACATTTTCAAAACGGTGTCATACACATAATACAGGGCACTTAAGGCTAGCCATTCTTGCACCAAGAGCGCAATCGCTACTTACAAGTACCACTAATGACAAACCACAGACATTTAAACACACATTTAACTCACAGATCAACACTTAGGACAGAAACAAAAGACAGCCCACAGACTGTATTTAACCAAACCATTTGTAAATACTAGTTGTAAGTCATATTCACTAGATGTGGCTGGCAGAACACCAAGAAAAAAACGCTCTGCATATCACCACTTATGAATGTTACTAAGTGCACAGACCAGGATCCTTTCTATGTACATATTTAGTTCCTCGGGTTACTAGTCACCAAAGAAGAAATACTTTTTTATACCTAAACCTAGTTAAGTATCCCCTCTAGGGGAGCCGGCTAATTATATACAAGTTTAAAATGGTACATCCAAGAAAGCAACACATTCATAAATTCACCTGGGGGAAAACAAAAAGACCATCACGCATTTGCTTACAATTAACTGCTTTGTTCTTCAGCTCTAATGCTTTCACATAAATGTTCTTTCGCTGTTCTTTTTCAATCAAGGCTTGCTCATGCTTCATTCGTTCACGCACTTCTTTCTCCCACATTCGTACACAATCAAACATCTCTTGCCTAGTCTTTCGCTTAAACATACATTGTTCCACATACTCAATCTTTCGTAAATCAAATGACCCATACATAGGCCAACGCAACTCAGGATCCTTACCAGTGTATCAATTCCATAATGCGCTGTACATTATAGAAGAAAAACCATACTTAATATACATATCCCTATTAGGCGTCCCCTCTGGGGGGCCGGTTGTGCTTCATCTAGTCTCAAATTGGTACCACTACAAAAGCAACACATCCTATGAAGTGTGCTAAAAACAGGCATGCCAAAAATAGTGCAGAATATGCAGTATTATACTCAAAGTAGCACTTAAGGTACCTTTAGTACGATGTGCCGTTCAAATCAATTCAGATAGAGAAAATTCTCCTCATTACCTGCCTATATAAATTGCAATCCATATATAAATCTCATAACAAACCAAGTTGGCCAACACCAATTCCAAAATCCAAAAGCCACAGTAAGTGTTACTAAACTACCTTACCAATCCCAGGCATCAAAACCAACAGCAAGCGCCACAGAAGGACACTTACCAATCACTTGGTGTCCAGGTTCCAACTGCCAAGTTCTAAAATCGACCAAATGGTCACTGCATGGCGAATCAACAGAAAAGATCTCAGTCGAGGACCGGCACCACCTGGATGGTCAGATCAGAAAGAAAGGAAAAACGCCGTGGTTGCCAAGACTCGGGTCTCATCGGGCAGCGATCGCATCTAGAGCGAGATTCCAATCCTTCGTCGCGACCAATCCTTTGGGCATCCGAGTCACCGATGAGCCCCAGTAGTTGGGTGCCAATTTGTTGATGGTGACCTTAGCTAGGCCTACCAGTGCAAGGGGTTCACCCTTCTCTGCATAGAGTCCTCAGACCAATAGGAAGAAGTTGGCACAGAAGCCCCTGCGTAATTTGCACATGTAAAGTGTTTATGTGAGATTGCAAGCTTACCGTTCTATTGCCCGCCCCGGTCCATCCCGGCTGTGTGCCGTTTGTTGTGGAGGGCGTGGCAGAACGTGATAGGACACATTACTTCCGGGCTGGGCGGCAGAGGCGGGGCTTCTGCCGGACTGCCTTCAAGTTACCAATGTGTTCGCGACCGCGCAGCGGACGCGCCGCTGGCGCGCCGAAGGCGCGCCTAAAGCAAGCCCATCTGCGCCCGTCCGCGCCCGACCGGGACCTAGGGCCATAAACCCTGAAACAACGACACCTATAACAAGGGTACAATACTCCAAAAACGCACTACTGGCTCTACGAACAATGGCTAACACTGTCTGTAGGCATACAACTAATGTGGAAAATATGGAGTCCGTATGCGTACACTGTAATAAGAGACTGCTACATAGAGTGCCTTCACATATAGAAGCTACAACTCAACTGACTCTCTTAAACTGCAGGTCGCTAACCAAACACAGATATGAGATAGGTGATCTCATTACAGATAAACGCATTGATGTCCTATTCCTAACTGAGACATGGCTCAATGAACATGCAATGCCAGACATTAAAGATGCTGTCCCCAAGCAATATCGGATAGTTAGACAGGATAGAGAGGGCCAAAGAGGAGGAGGGATCGCCATCATTTATAGAGAGAACATATCTTGTGAAATCAAACCAGCAGGTTTAGAAAAATGTGAGGCTCTCTTTTTCACCCTGTCCACTGAAATAGGGAATACCTTGACGGGGTTCCTTATATATCGCCCCCCGGGCCAGTCAAATCAGTTCGTGGCCAGTCTGGAGGAAAAGATAGTACACCCAGCGCTGAGGCATAACAAGTTGCTGGTCCTGGGAGACCTAAATTTACATTTTGACGATATGGACAATAAAGAAATAAAAGATATCTGCAAAGATATGCTGACTCTGAACCTAATTCAGAAAGTAGAATCTCATACTCACCAAGGAGGCCACATACTAGATCCTATCTTTACCAACTCGAAGGAGATTGAAATAGGATCACCCTGGCCGGTGCCATGGTCAGATCATTTCGTGGTCCTGTTTACAGTGCCAGCACACAGAATGAGAGCGCTACCCGCTAAGGAGGCAATTACTACTAGAAAGTGGAAATACTTTGACTCCTCATCCTTTGAACACGCATTGAAGGAGACGATGCCTACACTAGACAATACGATGGATCTAGCGAATGAGCAGTTTGAGACCTGGATTTCAGGGGCTTTAGAAAAGCTGCTCCTTGGAGCACTAGAACCCCTCAGAGAATAAAAGCAACGGCACCTTGGTTCAACGAGGAACTACGCACGGCTAAAAAAGGATGTAAAAAAGCAGAACGAACTTGGAGGAAAACCTATTGTACTGTGTCCAAAGATAAATACAATAAGGATTTAAAAGCTTACCACGCACTAATAAAGAAAACTAGACGTGATTTCTACACGGACAAAATTGATAATGCAGAAAACTCCCATAAGGAATTATTCTCTATATTAAAATCCCTCAAAAACAAGAAGGAGGAAGAAGTTATAACCTCCTCCAAAGAGATCTGCAATAAAATAGCAGGTTTCTTCGCTGATAAAGTCACTAAGATATATGAGTCCTTCCCGACTGAGGCCCAAATGGGATGTAATCAGCACCTTTGCAGCCAGGATGAGTTTATGGGGACGACACTAAATGAATTTACAATACAGGATAGGGAGGAACTGATAGTCACGATTAAGGGAATAAAATTGGGATCCCCCCGTGACCCAGCAAGGCCTGATAAAATAATGATGGGAATCAATATGATCCTACCATATATATCTGAACTTATCCACTGTTCTTTTAAGACTGGGATAGTTCCTTTAAGTTGGAAACGGGCCATTGTCAAACCTCTGAGGAAGAAACCCTCTCTGGACTTCTCCGTATTGGAGAACTTGCGTCCCATTTCACTATTACCGCTGACTGCAAAGATAGCAGAAAAAATCGTAAATAAACAATTAGTGGATCACATTGATGCTAACGCAATCCTTCATCCCTCGCAGTCAGGTTTTAGAAAGGCACACTCCACAGAGTCTGCCTTGCTGATGGCTACCGAGGCCCTAAGAAAATTTGCAGATGAGGGGTATACAGCTGCGCTCATCCTGCTGGACCTGAGCGCAGCTTTTGACACTGTCTCACATCCCCTATTACTACAAAGATTAGAGGCTTGTGGCATACGGAGATGCGCCCTTCAGTGGCTGACCTCCTTCTTAGCCCAACGGAGCTTTCAAGTAGCACAACTCGCACACATATCCGACAGACATCCTTTAAGACAGGGAGTCCCTCAGGGCTCTACTCTAAGCCCAACCCTGTTTAACATATATGTGGGACCGCTGGCTGAATGTGTACAAAAGCATGAGGTATCGATTGTATCCTACGCTGACGATACACAACTAATTGTGCTACTATCTCAAAATAGAGATCAGGCTGCTATTCGTTTTTCTGAATGCCTGGAAGAAGTGGCAGTCTGGATGACTGACCATTGCCTCAAATTGAATGGAAACAAAACAGAGGTACTGGTAGTCGGTAAAACACCTAACATCTGGTCCTCGGCTTGGTGGCCAGATACATTAGGACAGGTCCCTCTCCCTAAAGAAGAAGTGAAGAATCTAGGTATCTGGGTCGACTCCAAATTATTGTTCGACACCCAGATACGGAAAGTTGCTGGAAAATGTTATGGAGCAATGAAAACCCAGAGGAAAGTCATTGACCTGCTCCCTGTAAAAGCCAGGAGAACCGTAGCCCATGCTATAATTACATCACAATTAGACTATGGAAATGTATTGTATCTGGGGGCCTCCAAGAGAGGACTCATGAAACTACAGAGAATACAAAATGCGGCCGCACGCCTAGTCCTCAGCCTCCCTAGGAGAACAAATACTAAAAAAGCTTTGGATACCCTACACTGGCTACCCATAGGAAAGAGAATTCTGTTCAAGGCTATGTGTTATGTACATCGCATTCTGACAGGTAAAAGCCCCCTTTACCTCCAGTCACTGGTGTTAAGATACACCCCAGGTCGGGATCTACGATCTAGGGATATGGCCTTACTGACTATTCCGAGAATTTTCAGAGCCAGAATGGGAGCTCGCTCCTTTAGGTACCTGGCGGCAAAATTATGGAATACGCTACCTATGACCATGAGAATTGAACCCAGCGAACACATTTTTCGCAGTCAACTGAAGACATGGCTATTTCTGAATAAAAACCTCTGAGCGATTGTTCCGTCTTTATTTGATCTACTCTCCTGGATGTCTCAGCGCGAGGACACACCGATAGGTATAACCATGCGATCTATAAATGAATAAATAAATAAACTGGAATAGAAAATACAAAGTTTAATAAACCTCATGAGGTGGAACTACATTCACACAGCACCCTTCGGTGTTGAGTGAAGTAGCACACTGAACAGAAGAAGCATGGTCCTTTTATACCCACACAGGGGCTGAAAAAGGCTGTACAAGTACACATGAGAAGAGTTATGCACATAGATGGTCATACAGAAACTGCACAGTCAACAAGTAGGAGGAGTAATAAGTTGCTGACATCAGTTAGAACAGCCTGACAGTTCTATACTAGGAACAGGTGCACTCTACTAGCTAAGCACATCTGCGCATGTGCAAGACTCTGGGAGAGGGAAACAGCAAATGTCCAGCACATAGCTAACTAAAATGGCTGCCAAGTACAAAATGGCTTTCAGCTCATGCTAAGAGATTAATGCAATCTTCAACACCCCTGCCACAACTTCTGCCTGGGTGTCCTCCCATCTGTCTTGCCTACTTCCCTGACGCACTGCTTCACTCACTCTTGCTCTATCACGTTATTTCCCACTACCTCAAGTTCATTGTTTTGAAGGTATCTGTACATAAACTCACCATGATGGAACAGGACCCTCCTTCAAATGCTTGGCTCAGACCACAGGGCAGCTTGCGCTCTCCCTCTTCTAGCAGTGATCTGTATACGGTTTACCCCCATCTCAACCCCCACCTCGCACCCATTTTGTGTTCCATAATGTACTCGCCCTCAGATTGATGTGTTTATATTGTCTTATAACAATCCTGATAAATGTGTTATGTCAACATTATACTGTCATATCATATTGTATTGTTGAAATACCTCACTAAAAATAATTTGGAAACAAAACACAACAGAGGGCAAATCTCAAACCACTTTAACAAATAGAGTACACTTAAATATATTATTTGACACCAAAGTGACAAAATTCCAAACAGCAGAACCGAAGTTAGGAATTCTTGAATTTTAAGGTAAAATATAACACCTAAAAGATCAAAGTGGCAATTGCAGATATCTAGCTGTGGGAGACCAGGAAAAGTAAAACAATATGGCTAACTGTGATACAAGGCAGTTCGGATGCAAGAGGTGGATTGGGCCCGATTGGGGATTATCTCTGGACTTAGAAGAAATCTTTGAGGAAAGATTACTGAGAAGGTAAATTACAGTGTGACAAAGATGCAGGTGGTGTCCGAGGAGGAGGAGTTGACGTTGGGGAGCCGCTGGATGAAGTTGGGGTGAAGATATCTATGTTCAGACATAGGGGCTTATTTACAAGCTTCTTTTGCCGCCAGTACATCACTTTTTCCCATATTAAAAGTGATGCATTGGCAGCACAAGGAGCTTGTAGATAAGCCCCTTAGTCTCTTTTTTGGAAGTCAAAAATCTTCAGCAGGATGAAGCTCGAAGCTGTAGCTGATGAGAGTTCCAGAAGGCTGGATACTCCTTCGCCGAGGGACCGCTGAACAGGATTTGCTGCTGCATAGAAGAACGTATGCAAAAACAACAATTGATGGACAGAATGCAGAACAATGTCATACATTCACCCCAGTACAGAGATCTGGGCCTAAATCCATCGTTTTTTTGCTCACCATGCCATTCCAGTTTGAACCCAGCCATATGCAAATCAGTCTTGACCCTGTGCCCCATGGGAACAGTCCAGCCCGAACTGCCAAGCCAGGTCCTCCCTGGACTGGAAACAAGCATCCTAGGACCGGTTTCGGGCTTTCAGCCCTCGTCAGCCAGGATAGCTTGATTCCAGTGGCATGGAGAGCAAGGGACTCACGTCTGGCTTGGCAGTTCGGGCTGGGCTGTTCCCATGAGGCACAGGGTAAAGACTGATTTGCATATGGCCATGTCTAAACTGGGGTGGCGTAGTGGGCAAAAGAACGATGGATTTAACCCAGATCTCTTGACTGGGGGAGAATGTCTGCATTGTCAGCATTCCGTCCATCAATTGTTTGTTGTAACGCATAGAAGAACGTAGCAGGACCTACCACAAAGTCAGGATGACCAGCAAGACTGATTTGCATATGGTTGGGTCCCAACTGGGGTGGCTTGGTTAGCAAAAAAAAAACAGATGGATTAAACCCAGATCTTTGTGACTGGGGGTGAATGTTTGCATTGTTCAACATTCCATCCATTATTTGTTCATTTTGCTTTTGTCACCCTAAGTGGTAAGGGAATGCCCAGATGTGGACTTCTTGCTCACTGCTCCACTGGATTCAAAGCTAGCCTAGTTGATGAGGGGTGATACTACAAAAATGGTCCCAGGATGCTTGTTTCTGGTCCAGGGAGGACCAGGCTTGGTAGTTTGGGCTGGATTGTTCCCATGAGGAGCAGGGTCAAGACTAACTTGCATATGGCCGCGTTCAAACTGGAGTGGTGTGGTGAGCAAACAAACAATGGATTAAACTTAGGTCTTTGTGACTGGGGATCAATGGTTGCATTGTTTAGTATTCTGTCCATGATTTGTTCTTTTTTATTTCATCGCCCTAAGTGGTAAGGGTATGACGAGACGTGGGTCCTGTGCTCACTGCGCCACTGGATTCAAGCTAGCCTGGCTGATGAGGGGTGATATCCCAAAACCGATCCTAGGTTGCTTGTTTCTGGTACAGGGAGGACCTGGCTGGCAGTATGGGCAGGTCTGTTCCAATGAGGAGCAGAGTCAAGACTGATTTGCATACGGCTGGGTCCTAACTAGGGTGGCGTGGTGAGAAAAAACAATAGATAAAAACCCAGATCTTTGTGACTGGGGGGTGAATGTTTGACTTTTTTTTTTCTTCTTTTTTTTCTTTTTATTTGAATGTTTTAAATAACAGAAACATAGAATCTTCATAACAATAACTTCCGTCACGTAGGGTACAATCATCAAGGACAGTGTATAATCAATTCCAATGTGTCCAATAAAGGCAGCAAATATTGTAAAAATTATCCTCGTTAAAAAGCAGTGACATCATAGTATGTTCTAATCTAATGATTACCTCAGTGAAGGGTGGTATCAGCATATTTAGTTGTTGATGACATGTGTTGTTGTGTATAGTCCAACAGGCCCAGCCCATAGTAGCGCCTCCAGGGACCCTATGCCTTACAAAACTTTTGGGGTCATCCCCTGCTATTGTATGTAGTACATTCAGAGGCCATAGAGAGGTCCATGCCCCTCCTCCACCCCTGCATCACCGAGAACTCTTCAGCTCCCAACTATCTAGCCACATCTGGTTTGGCCACCACCAGACTTAGGGAGGTAAAGAGTAGCTGAGCCCTGTTGACAATGACATCATCATTGCCTTAGGCGTGCCAAAGGCGCGCCTAGGCAAGCCTGTCTGCGCCCGTCCGCGCCTGGACCACGCCCAGTGCCACAACCCCTGGCCCCCGCTCCCATCACTACGACCGCCGCTGCTTCGATGCCAGCACACTCCACGCTCTCAACCCTGGACAGACCCTCACCTGCTCCAAGGCCGCCCCGAAACGCACACACGGTCCCTTCACCTGCCGGAACTGCAGCTACACCAGCCTCGGAGCCGACGAACCACCCGCCAAGAAAGTCCGCACCCACCTGCGATGCATACTACTGAACACCTGCTCCGCACGCAAACAGGCCGTCAAGCTCTGGGACTTGCTCGACACAACATCCCCGGACGTAGCCTTCCTGATAGAGACCTGGCTGAACGACTCCTCCGCACCCGACATCGCCATAGCCACCCCAAACGGCTACAAGATCACCCGCAGAGACCACACCAATGGAGCCGGAATTGCCATTGTCCACAAGGACAGCATCAGGGTCGCGACTAGCACCGACGACGCGCTCAGCCGCCGAACACATGCACTTCCAGATCCACACAGACCCCAAATCCACCCTCAGAGGCACCTTCGTCTACCGGCCCCCTGGACCCTGCCCCCAGATCAGCGACTCCATCGCCGACTTCATCAGCATGCATGCCCTGACCTCCACCGACTACATCCTCCTCGGAGACCTGAACTTCTACCTTGAGAACAACAATGACAACAACTCCACAACCCTAACCAATAACCTCGCCAACCTCGGACTGAAGCAACTCGTAACAACGCCCACCCACTCCGACGGCCACACGCTCGACCCCGTCTTCTCCTCAAGCCCGCATGTCTCCGTCAGCCACACCACCGACCTCCTCTGGACCAACCACCACTGCATCCATTTCACCTTCCAGAAACCCACCACACACCACCGCACCCAACAGATCCCCCGCCACTGCTGGAGCAAAATCACCGAAGACCAACTACATGCAAACCTCGCTCTCAGCCCACCCACCGAACCCTCCAACACCGACGACGCTGCCCACAGCCTCAAACGCTGGATCGAGGACTGTGCCAACACCCTCGCCCCGCTGAAGAAACCCCCCCACAGAGACACCAGCAAGAGGGCCAGCTGGTTCACCCCAGAACTCATAGCCTCCAAGCAAGCCTGCCGGAAACTAGAGAAGAAATGGCACAGCAAACAAACTCCGAACAACCGCGCAGCACACAAGGATGTCATCCGCAACCACCACCACCTCATCAGGGCTGCCAAGAGAACCTTGTTCAAAGACCGCCTCGCCAACAACACCCACAATAGCAAGGAGCTCTTCAACATCGTGAAGGAACTCTCCAACCCCAGCTCCAACAACAAAGACATCCCGCCGTCGCAAGCCCTGTGCGACTTCCTCGCCACCTTCTTCTACCGCAAGATAGCAGACATCCATGACAGCTTCAACACCCAGACAGCCCCAAAAGACAGCAGCACAACAGACCCTCCGCACACCATCGACCACGACCCCCTGCTAGCCTGTGCCAGCGTGTCCATCGATGACACCATCAAGACCATGAGCACAATCCTCTCTGGCTCCCCGTCAGACCCCTTCCCCCACCACATCTTCAACAAAGCAAGCAGCTCCATCGCACCCCACCTGTGCAACATCATCAATCTCTCCCTCGAGACCGCGACCTTCCCAGAGAGCTGGAAACATGACGAGATCAAAGCCCTACTGAAAAAACCCAAGGCAGACCCAAGAGACCTCAAGAACTTCCGGCCCATCTCTCTGCTCCCCTTCCCGGCCAAGGTCATCGAGAAAATCGTCAACAGACAGCTAACCCGATACCTCGAAGAAAACCGAATCCTGGACCCTTCCCAGTCAGGGTTCTGCAGCAACCTCAGCACCGAGACTGCCCTCATCGCCGCCACCGACGACATCAGGACCCTGCTTGACAACGGCGAGACCGCAGCACTCATCCTCCTAGACCTCTCCGCCGCCTTCGACTCCGTCAGCCACAGCACACTACGCACACGCCTCCACGCCGCAAGGATCCGAGACAAGGCTCTGGAATGGACCACCTCTTTCCTCTCTGGCAGAACCCAGAGCGTCCGCCTCCCCCAATCCAGTCTAAAGCCCCAGAGATTATCTGCGGCGTACCTCAAGGATCCTCCCTCAGCCTGACACTGTTCAACATTTACATGGCCCCGCTCGCACACGTCGCCCGACAGCACGACCTCAACATAATCTCCTAAGCCGACGACACTCAACTGATCCTCTCCCTCACCAAGGACCCCATCACCGCCAAAGCCAACCTCCACAAAGGAATGAAGGCCGTCGCTGACTGGATGAAGACCAGCTGTCTGAAGCACCTCGGCATCAACCCTTCAGCCTGTGACGACTCCTGGTGGCAGACGGCACTGGGACAGCCCCGACACCCACCGACCACGCAGGCAACCTGGGAATCATCCTCGACTCAACGCTCTCAATGACCAAGCAGGTCAACGTCATCTCATCCTCCTGCTTCAACACCCTCCTAATGCTCCGCAAGATCTACAGATGGATCCCGACAGACACAAGAAAGACAGTCACCCAGGCCCTCGTCAGCAGCAGACTCGACTACGGAAACACTCTCTACGCAGGAGCCCCGACCAAGCTCATCAAATGACTACAACGCATCCAAAACACCACGGCACGACTAATCCTCGATGTACCACGCCACGGCCACATCACCCCCCACCTGAGGGACCTGCACTGGCTCCCCGTCAGCAAGAGGATATCCTTCAAGCTCCTCATCCACGCACACAAGGCACTCCACAAGACCGGCCCAGCCTACCTCAACAGACGGCTCTCCTTCTACATCCCCAACCACCAGCTACGCTCTGCCGACCTCTCACTAGCCACCGTCCCGCGCATCCGAAGAACAACCACCGGCGGGAGATCCTTCTCCCATCTCGCCGCCAAGACATGGAACACCCTCCCACTGAGCCTACAACAGACCCAAGACCTGCTGACCTTCAGGAGGATGCTCAAGACCTGGCTGTTCGATCAGTAGCGCCCCCCCCGCGCCTTGAGACCCTCCTGGGTATGTAGTGCGCTTTACAAATGACTGATTGATTGATTGATTGATTCGGGATTCCCAGGCGGATGAACTAAGGGTCGATCGGCAGCGGTACCCCCCATGATTACACCTAGCTCTCCAATAATTGCCCTCCAAAAGGCCTGTATAGTGGGGCAGGACCATATCGTATGGAAGAAGTCACCCTTGACATCCCTACATCTAAGGAAGCATGGTGTCTCTACCCTGCCCATCTTTTGTGGTTTCTCTCAATTGTAGTATATCCTATGTAAAATTTTGTAGGTTATCAGATATGATATTATTTATTGTTTTATATGTAAGGGAAATCACTTTTTCTGTGAGGTCCTTCTGTAACAACCTCACCCTAGTGGTGCATATTCAGGTAAGTCAGCACATTTTATTTCCTCTGCCAGCCACACGTGGTGTAGCTGTGCATATTTGATGTTTTGGGATCTATGAAGCATGTATACTTCACTGAGAGTGGATCAAGATTTCAGTTTGCCTCTGCCCACAGATGCTCACCAGGTCCCTGGCTTCAAAGCTTTTTAATTTACGCAAGTCTTTGAATCACCCCCCTCCAAAGTGGCATTGCCCTGCTGATACGGTGTGTCCATCCCATCACTCTTGTCGCTCTTTCCCACACCTCCAGTGTAACCCACATAGCAGGCAGTAACTGTGAGGCTCCCTTGCCACCAGAGAGGTAGTAGAACTGTGTGCGAGGTTCCATTGAATCCCTCTCTAGCCTATACGTGGGATGATCTTGTGCCCTGTGTGCCCAGTTGTTAATAGGGATCACATGTGTGGCCCAGTAATAAGCCTCTACATCGGGCAGTGTGATCTTTCCATTGAAGCAATTTTAGTGCTATTCTGGGATGGCCTCCCTGCCATAATAGGGATCAGATATCTCCCTCCAATGTGGTAAACACTGTCCGAGGGAGTTGGTGGTAGGTATTTTGAAGAACGTATAGTAGTTGTGGCAAAGTATTACAAAACCGGATGAGTTAGAGGGTCCAAGGGAAATTTTTTAAGATCAACGCGGACAAGTCCCCTTACTACAACTACAATAACATAGAGACCGCGGGTCTGATAATGAAAATGTGTGAACACAGACTGATAATACTCAACAGGACATTCAACTATACAAGAAGTCCTCTTAAAGAGGACAGAATCCCATCACCCACCGAAGTGGCATGCTTCATCATATGGGATCTCCTCTTAATTGCAACCTAGTGCAGTTAAGGAGCTACTTCTCCTTGCAATATGTCAACAAAGGAGCTCACGGATGTTTTTAAAATGTAAATAGAGGACTTGATCTCCTAAAGATCGATGGAGCTGCTAAAGATGTGGTGAAATATGGTGCAGTGTCAACAACGTGTGTATTAAAATTGGCTACCAAGAGAAAAATATGTTTATTGAATATCTCTAGGTGTCAAAGTTAAAAAGCAGTAAGGGCGCGGTCTGACCTAATAGACGAATGCGCTAGTGAGGAATAGGGTCAACATGTTTCAGCCAAACATGATCAAGACTTGATCGTGGCTTTCTTTAGGACCAAGATCTATTACTACTGCACGATTACCAATTGAGTGATAACCTACTACAAATGAGAATATTGAGGAACGATACAACTAACTGTATACCTGTGTACTTTTTTTGCAAAGAACACTACAGGAATACTAGAGGAACACATGTTGAGACAAAAAGAAGAGAAGAAGGCATATAGTCACATGGTGCACAATGTCATCTCAATCAGTCAGGTAAACAAATTAATAAGTGAGTATTGTCAAGAAAAGTCTACAAATGACCCTCTTACCCGTAACAAATCGGGGATAACGCCCACCGCTCCTGGTAACAACTCGGGGCGTGAGGCAATGCTCTGTGAAAAAAGGAAATAAACAAATTCTAGTACTATACCAGCATTTTATTATATGTTATGAGTGCCTATGGACGGCTCCTCTATTACTAAACAAAACTTTTCAAGATAAATAGGAAGTCACTAGAAAAGGGGGGCTAAACTGTGTGGATGGTGGTAAGTAACAGCCTTCAATGCCCAACTGCGCATTAATTTGTGGGCAATATGGCCAAACAACGGGAAGTTCCCAATATAATCTTCAAAGTTGTGATACTCCCAAATAATATGGATAGAGTATATGGACAGTCACGATGTATTTATTTCTTACATCGATGACGTATATAGAGGCTCAAACAGGAATCTAGTACTCTATAAAAGCCAATTGATAAAGACAAGAGACAAAACCCAAAGAAGAGTACTGTGCCCAAATATAAATAACACACAAGTAAACCATAGTGGCAACAATAATAGAAATAAATACAAAGACCACTGAACTAATATACAGAGTCCTAAGTACGAGAGAAAATGTGTATATGCCTGAGCATGTCAAGTCAGCAAATCGCTGCCACTGACTTGTCCGTCGTTACCCCGGGCTTCCTTCCTGGATGCTCCAAGCGGTAACCGGACTGACGGAAACGCAACATATATACTAATGCTCAAGTGGCCGCACCTGTGAGGAATTGTATGCGACAAACGCATCAGATGCGTGAGCGTGTCGTCAAACATTAAAACCAGGCATACGTTTCCCTGCTTGTCATCAACAGTGCGTCAACAGGGACCAAGGGATATGTAGTCCCTCTACGACGTTAAGACGGTGTATAGAAAAAGGAGGCATCCATATTACTACTAGGGCTACCAAGTGAGTGTCGCATAAAACAAAAACACACATCCAAGTTGAGTACGGACCCAATGTGTTTGTACCTATTAGAATTTATATTGATGATCCTGTTAACAATAAACATGAAACGGGGTAACAAAGTATGATCGCGCCCTAAGTTAAACCAAAAGCACATAACAATGGATGTACTGAATGGACTGGTCAATGTGTGTAAAAAATGGATCAATATTGATCATTGCTTAGTACTGACGCGTCATGTTGACATACAGAAGACGACAAAAACCGGTCCATTGTGTAGTCAGTGGTGCCATTGGAGATGAATCACAATTCTTCACCCTACATGTGTATGCGAACCACACTCGTACTTTGTAAAATATGCGCTGAGGATATCGCAAACAAAAGAGGGGGGTACAAAGAACCAACACAAACATCAAGGTAGAGTACGGACCCCTTGTGTTTGTACCCAATAAAATGTACCATAACAATGCTGTTAACACTGAACATGAACCAGGGTAACAACTACGGTCACACCCTAAGTTGGGCAAAAAACCAAAGGATGTACTAATCGGACTTGTCAATGTGCATTTACATAATAACTATGAGTGTTTGGCATGGATAGTATCACAGTTACAAAAAGACATACGTTACTGATAACTCATAGTTGTATTAAGTGTATTTATACATTATTACTGTACAAGAGTCCATGGAATGGCATCATTAAGTCCATCTACATCACTGCGTAATTTAAACACCCAACGCTGTTCTTTTTTTAAAAGGAAGTTGGACACATCAGTTACATGCGGTGGAATATATGGTTGTTCAAGAATGGTCCACTGGACCTCCTCAGGTTTATGATTGGACTCCAGAAAATAATTGGTCAAGCGAGTAGATTGTTTCCTACATCTAATGGTACTTTAATGTTCCATGATTCTCAGCTTGAATTTTTGTGTCGTCATACTGACGTATTGTTTGTGACATGGGCATGTAATTAAGTAAATTAGAAGACGTGCCCAGTTTAGATACTTCATGGGTAACCGACAGAATACAAGACGCTGCCCCTTCGGGAGATGAGAACGTTGACAGCGGTTTGAGAATAAAATCCACGTTCAATCCACCTGCTCACTCAGTACAAGCTCACATTCTTACTTTCGAATCAGCGGTTACCCATGAAGTATCTAAACTGGGCACGTCTTCTAAGAATCAATATCAAAATCTACCAAACCTTGAAAAACAGGCCCTTAACTCTCTGTCTAGAAACTCTGCTATCACTATCAAGCCCGCCGACAAGGGTGGAGCTATTGTCATTTTAAACACCACAGACTATCGGGATGAGTGTTTAAGGCAACTGACTGATGAGCGATCTTACAGATTGCTTACTATCGATCCCACAGCTAGACTCAAGAAAGAAATCTTTGAGCTAGTGGAAGAAGCTAGACTCGAGGGATGGATCTCTACCCATGAGGCAGAATATCTAGTTACTATCCATCCTGTGACACTGTACTTTTATGTGTTACTTAAGGTGCACAAAGAACAACGCCCTCCTCCTGGAAGACTGATTATTTCAGGCCTGGGTTTGTTGCTTGAACCACTTTCCACATTTGTGGACTTCTTTTTCAGAGCTTTAGTCAAGACCATGCCTACTTACCTCCAAGACACCAAAGATGTCTTACAAATTCTCCCTGGAATCAATTTTAACATCGAGGCGGATTTCCTAGTCAGTTTCGACGTGGAATCCCTCTACACTTGTATTCCCCAGGTAGAGACACTTGAAGCTGTCAGAGCTTTGCTGGATTGCAGCCCTGAAATTTTGAGCACACCAGTTTCCTTCATTATGGAATGTGCCAGGCTGGTCATGACAGAAAACTTTTTTAAGTTTGAGGACCGGATTTATCTTCAAATCTCCGGTACTTCAATGGGCAGTGTTTTTGCCCCCAGCCTGGCCAATCTGTATGTACATTTGTTTGAACAAAATTCTGTGCTCAATATGGATAATCCATTCCGTGGTCACATTATTGAGTGGAAACGCTATATTGACGATATTTTTGTCATATGGAGAGGTGACATCGCACCACTCAATGCTTTCCATGTTTGGCTTAATGCCCCAAACTATTTTACAATGGAATTCAGCAAAATTAGTTTGCCATTCTTGGATCTCCGGATCTTTTCATCAGATAGTGGCCTTGAAAGCGAACTCTATACGAAACCTATGTCTAGAAACTCTCTCCTTAAGTATGATAGATTCTACCCCAAGGCACTCCTTTGGTCAATTTCCCTGGTTGAGAAGGAATTGCTCAACTAAGGAGAACTTCAAGAAACATGCTGATGTACTGTCCCGCAATCTCCGGGCTAGGCATTATCCCCAGAGATTAATACGACAATCTTACAAAAGGGCTGCGAATAACAACCGCGAAGCACTGCTTGAACCTACTGCTCTCAGTTTAGGTCATCCTGGGGGACTCCTAGGAACTGCACGACATGGCAACACCAACGTTGGGTTAGTTCCTATATTAACAGTAAAAATCAGAGTAGTTCAGTCGTGCTTTTTCAGAAACCCCTACTCACACTTTTCAGAGACATCTGAAGTGGGAAGGGAAATCCGCATCATCTGAGCAGATATACTCTGTGTATTGACTGAAGGTTTAGCAAGCTTGTAAGGATAAACTGTTCCTCCCATTGTGCAAAACCCTACCTCTTAACTTACTCTTCTCTTTTAAAAAAAATGACTGACCCCATGAGTAGCTCGGGGTAAGACAAATTTGCAAACGCTCTTAAATTCACTGAGAATGGCGTACCTGCGACAGGTGACTGTGTTACCTTTCGTGATTGAGGCACACGAGGTGTTCTGATCAGAGGTATTCTATTCTTGGGTTCAGTTCCCACCTGCAGATCCGGTGACTAACTTGTTCCCCACATACATTGTAGTTGAACCACCAGATGAATGCATTCTATACGAAGACAATGAAAGTCCTGTTAACCTACCAGCAACAGAAACCGGTTTAAAGGTGCCCTCCCACACAGAACATCTGTCGTTATACTCGGTCCACTTAGCATAAAAGGAACAACCTGGCCGGCCTCAGCGACATACACACACAGCGACATCCTGAGATAGATACACTACCAGTGGATGAAGTCCGTGCAATATACAAAGACATAGTCAGGCTATACAGACACATTGTTCAGTTCAACATGCGAACATTAACTGTCCCACCTGCAAGAAATGCTCCAGCTGGACCGCACCAGACACACCTACAATTAACCAACAGACACTGAAATCAGTAATAGGGACAAATCCTTCCAAATGGGAGCAAATTCCGTTCTGGATAGCACAAAAAATTGCACAGCTGGAAGCAGTATTTTCCCATACGGGTGTGCAGGAAAAACATGGAATGCTAACAATTTGCTTGCCAATGGGAATGCTTCCCTCGATTGAGGTTTGTACCATGTGGGGAACAATTTTTGCTGCTGTTTACATCAGAGTACACGGTACCCCTTTCTTAGCATTTGTTCCTGATGTATTGAAACAGATACTGAACGAGTACGGGACAGGACCTGCCCTGGACTTGGGAATGAAACTAATGGGTAATTTTGCCCAATTCTCTGCAATCATGCTGAGCAACATAAAGGGGGAGGCAGCAGCAGTGGCAATACACAGCCACCTAAGGGAAATACCACCTAGAAATAAGGAGCGAGAATTACCAAAAATTACTGAAGAAACCTATGCTGCATTAGATAGAGATAATTTGGGAACTAAAGCAGGGAAACCACAAATGGCGGGTAGTCCCGACAAGGACAACTCAAAGCAAGTACCTGCTTCTTCTAAAATGAAATGGGAAAAACATAAAAAAAATAACAATTCAGAAAAGAATTCACAATCAAGGGGTGGGTCCCCCCAACGGGAGTCCTCTGAAAAGTGGTATAGCCTTAGAAATCGTGATAATATTAGGAAACCTGACTAGTATCAGGATACTGATAAATGTTCCTTTAATTCCTTCCAGAGTTCATCCAAAAACTTGGAGAGGAACAGTCAATCAGAACAAAAGCAAGAAGAGTGACCAAAGACAAAAAGGGAAACACATCGCACTTCAGTTACATTATCAAACAGCACGAGCAACCTAAAGCAGAACCTCAATTCAAAAAGAAGAAAGTAGCTAGTTTAAAAAATAGACATGCCCAGGTTACTGAGGACTCAGCTTCTGAACGGGGAATGGGCTCTGATGATGCTAGACAGCGCAGCAGAATTAACAATAGCCCAACAGAACCTGAAGGATTTTCTGGTGATAGCAGTATTGAACAAACACATCACGGTGGAAACACCTGATACCAGAGTTAGTGTCCCACATAGGCTTTACATAATTAGACTCCAAATAGAGGGGACAGCTCAAGAAAGGTTAAAGGTCTCTTTTGGGAGAACATAACATATGGGGTATGACATACTGCTAGCAGAAAATGGTTGGCCACCTGAGTTTGTGAGGGATTTCCCAAAAGGGGAAAACGTCATTTTGCCTGCTTTCTCCAACCTCATTCCAGAATCTTTAAAACATTCATACGCACAGGATGTGGGCACTAGCACTAGCTCAGGCATTATACCACAACCATGTAGGGTTGGACATGGAGTCTAGCCCCCACGAAATTCCATTAAAATCTACTCTAAATCCACAGAGCCAGTACCCTATAAAAACGATGCAAAAAGACAGGTCAAACAAATAATAGACCAACTCGAATACCAAGGTGTAATTGAGACTTGCACCTCACTGATGAATAATCCTTTGTTTCCAGTAATGAAACCTGACAACACATATCGTCTAGTTTTGGATTACTGACATTTAAGTACATGCACACGAACATTTGCAGTTCAAAATGCACATAGTGCCGCATTAATGAATAGCATTGTGTGGAATAAATACAAAACAACATTAGATATCTCGAATGAACTCTTCTGCCAAAATATAGCTCCAGAAAGCAGATATTTGACAGCATTTTCTGCTCTCGGCACTCAGCTTCACTTTTGTCATTTGCCTCAAGGGTGTAAGAACAGCCCAGGGCTGTTCTCTGCAAGAGTGTCAGAAATATTACAAACATGCGATGAGGAGGCAGTGTCCTATGTAGACGAAATCTATCTGACGGATGATGAATTACTTGAACACTTGTGCAGGGTGAACAACATAACTGTGGGATTTGCCAATTTGGACTACAAATTTAATTTTAAAAAATCAAAAATTGCCCATCTCAATGTCCTGTTTTTGGGATATGAACTCTCAAGTGAAGGCAAGAGCCTGGCAGCCAACTTTTCCGAAAAGTGCGCGCTGCTCCAACATCCAAAGACTCTCTAAGGTTTGCAATCCATATTAGGAGTTCTAAATGTTGGCAGAACATACATTCTAGATTACGCAGAAAGAGTAAAAACTTACTACGACTACAGATTCTCCGTACAGTTCAGGCTGACATGATAGCATATAAACATTTGCACACTTCCACTAACTTGGTGAACCGGGTGGTCCCATGTTTTTCAGGAGGTACTTACCTCACTTTCAATGAAGGTGAGACAGTCCCAATTGCATGCAAATCAGAGTTATACACAAATGCTGAAACTCGACTTGCGCCAACTTATAAAATATTGACCAGAGTACAGACTGCTGTAGTGAAAGAAAGAGCACCAGCACAGGGGAAATACATCTTTGTTGTAACCCCGGTATCAACTTTGGAAGCTGTTACCAACGCAAGCATTCCAAATGTAAAAGCACTGCATCCACGATGGATACAATGGGCTAATTCTCTCACTGCAACAGATGTAGATAACAGATACAATTCTACATTAAAAATGCAGCGTTCCTGTAATACGAACAAGAATACCCTCTCGCATATTAAATGTTGCCTCTAGAGAAATATGAATACATCAATTACACTGATGCTTCTGCTCAGCCTGCAATAGGAAGTATACAACAATATAGCGCAGCATGTGCGATAGGGTTGGGACATATGTGGGATGATAAGTTCCATTCCAGTAATACGACTACGCAATCTCTAGGAGATTGTACAGTGCAGTTGACAGAGCTGAAAGCCCTGATACTTGCACTACAGTATATGGATCGGGAATTCCCTACACTGATAGTGTGCAATTCATTTTACTATGTGCAGTCCTAGAATGAATATCTTCATTACTGGGGCCAGAATGGGTTTAGAGATTTGAAGGGTTGTACAATTAAACATAAATTGTTATGGGAACAAGTGGCAAAGCTGAAAACATGCCTGCCACAGGCTCAAGTTATTCGCACCTTGAGTCATCAGTGTGTTGGTGTACCCATTGAAGGGAATTCACTAGCTGATGAAGCCGCCATTGCTGCAATCACTTGTTCTAGCACGAGGATAGAAAGAAAACATACTGATAGCTGGCAATGCCTCAAAGAATGGCGCCGCCGTCCCGAAAGGCTTTCCACTCAAATATTTCTCTAAATTACATTTGCAAAACACACCATATGCTCAAATTGCAGGAGTGGGGAATAGAGGTATACCAAACATGGGTCGCAGTTTAGGTTTAATACTAGCTGCACACGAGGGGTCTGGGCTCTGCACACGCAGGAGTCACTGCGACAGTTTTGTTACTGAAGCAGCGGTTCTGGTGGCCAAGTTTTTCTAAACAAATAAAGGCTTATGTCTTAAAGTGCCACATCTGCCAGCAGATGAAAGGTTCTCCAGTAGCAAGGCCACCACAAACGCCATTACTCATTTCCAACAGACCTCTCGCATGTGTCTATTTGGATTACTGCGGACCCTTAAATTCAGACAGGGCTTACAAGTACATCTTAGTGGTAGTAGATTCATGCTCTAGATTTCTATGGGTTTGGCCTCAGCGCTCAGCTGGTGCTCAAACTGTTATAAAGGATTTGCGAGTCTTCATCGGGACATACGTAATTGGCATGCTACATTCTGACCATGGCCCTGCGTTTAGCTCTCCGGCTTACAAGTAAGCCTTGAAAAGTATGGATGTGGTCTTACGGTACTCCTTCCCCTACCATCCAGAGGGAAATTCGGCAGTGGAGAGGAAAAACCAGGACCTAAAGCAATCCTTAACAGCAAGGGTATTATGTGTGGGCAGTAGTTGGGTCAATCACATATAAGGGGTCCAGGGGGCACTGAATATTATGCCAAGAAAGTCCTTGGGAGGACGTATCCCCATGAGATCCTGTTTGGGCCAAGAATGTGGGTGTCAGGACTCCAAAAGATGGCTTAACAGTAGCGGGCACAGTGTTGGGCGGAGGTCATGGATCAGGAGAAAGAGTACGGGCCAGAGGCAATGGCTGGACCAGGTTGAATCGGAAAAGGAGTCTAAAGATGGCCGCCGCCTCCTAATCATCGCGGCGGTCTAGTTTATTTCTTTCCCACAGGTGCTCAGAGGCAGTTTGAGGCGCGCGCGCTGGAACAAACGCGCACTTCACCAGAGAATTCACGAAGTACGCAGGGTTAATCTATCTCTCCACAGAATTAGAGTAGAGAATATTTCGTCGGGCTTTCGTCCGGTTTTCGTTCGCTACCTCCGTCGGAAGTAGTTAGGAAAGAAAACAGTTAGAGTTCATTCCGAGTATATTGCCAACAAGGAGAAGTTGCTGAGGTGACAGTTGGTGACGCCTTTTTCCAAGTGATAAACCAAGGCTGGTGTAAGAAACTCGTCGAAGAATATCCTGGGCTGAAGAGAACTTATAAGCTAAGTGTTCTATAGAATTGATAGAAGATGTCAAGACATATGTGAATATTGTAAATAACATAGACTTGGATAGAACGTACAGAAGGATAAGAAATACGTCAAAATTCCTGCAAGCAAAGGGAAGAACGTTAAGGCATTTCTGAGAGAGAAATATGGTGCAGCTAGAAAGGTCTTAGACAACTACTAGCAAGGAAGTCAGTAACAGTAACATTAATGAAGAATATCTACAGAAAATAAGTACACACACACACTCAAGTAAGTAGATATACTAATTAAGAGAATAGGTGAGCGTAAGGGTAAATAAAGAAATACTTACATTCGGTGGTATCTCGTTGACAGGGGAATTCCAGAGTGTATGTTCCAAGAGAAGGAAAAGAAATATAGAGGAGAGGCACAGTGCCAGAAACGAAGGGTAGGTCAACATCATAGGAGCAGAATAAATTGGGACACAGTACATGTAGGATATATGTATAACTTGATGCTTAATTTCTAGATTCTCTCAGTCGACACGCAGTCTGCGGATAGAACTAAGAAGCAGACGTACGAGAGAAGACCGTTTCAGGACCAGTCTCTTCTTGTTTATTATTTTATCCACTCCCCTTTCCCCCCCGGGGGTAGATTTGAGGGTCTAGATATTTAACTGGCCCGCAGAAATATCCTTGAAGGGGAGTTGGGAATCAGCATCTCTGTTCCTGTGCAAGACATCAGAAAGAAGAATCTTGTGGCCTTGACAGAGTGAAGTGCCCACGTTTTTTAACTTGCACCTGAGCAGAGATGGCTGAAGGAATAAATTTACAAACCTTAGGAGTAGTGTTAGAAACAATACAGAAGGAGTTGGTGGCAGTAAGAGAGGAAAATCAGAATCTTAGACAGGAGGTGGTCAATTCAAGAAAGGAAACAGCGGAACTAGCTCAAAAATTGAGACAACCACTTAGTACAGGACGAGAAACTTTAGACCCTCCTATTGAAGGCCCAAGTAGGATAGCAACACAAGTAATTCATTCTCTGTCCCCGGTTATACCATTAGCCCACCCAGAGCGGTTTAGTGGAGACCCACAAAAGGCGCAGATATTCATCACACAGTGTTCACTACACTTCATGTGTCGCCCTTCAATTTTCCCAGATGCGCAGTCAAGAGTGGCCTTCGTGCTATTGTACTTAAGTGGAGATGCAGCGTCCTGGTCTATGCCCTTGGTTTCCCGGGATGATCCCCTGCTGCATAATTACGAAACATTCAAACAAGAATTTCTTCGGATCTTTGACAGACGAAGAATCTCTCAAGTGGTTGATAACGAATTACTAGACTTAAGGCAAGGAAACCGAGATCTAGTGGCATATTTAGCACAGTTTAATAAGCTGGTTGTGGAGACTGACTGGCCGGAGAGTAAAAGAGCTGCAGTCTTTTACAGAGGTTTGAAGGACGAAATCAAAGATGTGTTGGCGCAAATTCCGAATCGACCCACCGAAATTTCAGAGCTGGTAGACCTGGTTTTAGAAATAGACTTCCGTCAAGGAGAGAGAAAGGGAGAAAAGAGAAGAGACTTTAAAACAATGACCCCACGGTTTGACAGGGCTCGGTCAGAAGGAATCAAGATTGCGGACGGACAAATGGTTTCGGAACCAATGCAAATAGGAACAATAAGGGGTCCGTTGACCAAGGAAGAAAAGGAACGAGAAGAACAGGCAATTTATGTATGTATTGCGGCTCCAGTGGACACTTCGTTAGGGGGTGTCCTAAGAAACCAAAGACTCCCTTCAAGCCGAAGGAAAACTTGCAGCACCACCTGTAGCGGGAGTTGGACCGGTGGATGCTAATGAAAAATCAACTCCGACAGAACATCAAGTAGCGAATACCCTGCAATCATCTGCCCCACACTTGATCTTATCTATGGTGATTAAGTTCCGGCAAGTAACGTTGACTGAGGTGTCGGTAATGATAGATTCCGGAGCCACCGGAAACTTCTGTGACTTAAAATTCGCAGCCAAGGTAGGGTTACGAGCAATATTAAAATCTAGGAGCGAACCCGTCCGGGCTGTGGACGGAACAAATCTTTCCTCCGGACCCATAGTGAGCCATACAGAGCAAGTGCAGCTAATTTCCAGCGACGGACACCAAGAAGTGATTCAGTTCAATTTAATTGACGCACCCCAGTTTCCACTTATCTTAGGCCTACCCTGGCTTACAGAGCACAACCCAACAATCAATTGGAGCTCCAGGACAATAGTAATGGACTCGGAATACTGCAAGAAGAATTGTTTTGAGACAAAGGAAAAAACCAATGGGAGTAATCCAGCTCATTCCTTATGTATGACTGCAGCGTCTGTTTGCGTGATTAATTCCCAAGAAATTCCACCTGAGTATCGAGATTTTGAGGATGTGTTCAACGAAACAGAAGCAGAGCAATTGCCACCTCATCGGGTGTATGATTGTAAGATAGATCTGGAACCAGGCTCTAATCTACCTTGCAGTCGAGTTTATGCTTTAACAGAAAAAGAACATTGTCATTTAAAAGAATACTTAGATAAATATCTGGCAAATGGTTTCATCAGGCCATCGCAATCTCCTGTGTCTTCGCCTTTATTTTTCGTGCCAAAGAAGGAAGGAGATTTGAGAACTTGTATTGATTATCGCGCGATAAACAGGATCACCAAGAAAAACCGGTACCCGCTTCCACTCATTTCCGTCCTATTGGATCAGGTAAAAGGAGCACAGATATATACCAAACTCGACCTTAGAGGAGCTTACCATCTGGTCTGTATGCGTGAGGGAGATGAGTGGAAGACGGCATTTAGAACGAGATTTGGATTATTTGAATACCAAGTCATGCCGTATGGCCTCTGCAACGCTCCGGCTGCTTTTCAACATTTTATAAATGACATCCTCCATGAATACATTGATCAGTGTGCAATTGTGTACATTGATGATATTCTGATTTACTCATCCGACAAGAGCAAGCATCGAGGGGAAGTGAGAGGAGTTCTACAGAAGCTCCGAGAAAACAAGCTGTTTGTGAAACTAGAAAAATGTGTGTTCAACGTTTCCCAGGTGGAGTTTTTGGGCTTTGTCCTCTCACCAACCGGAATAAATATGGACGAACAGATAATCAAGGCAGTGGTCGATTGGAAATCTCCTGAAAGTGTTAAGGAAGTTCAGAGCTTCATAGGGTTCGCAAATTTCTACAGAAGGTTTATAAGTGAATTCTCGCGGAAGATACTTCCTCTTACAAAACTACTCCGGAAGGGAGTCCACTTTGAATGGACAGAAGAGACTGAAGAGGCCTTTAAATCCCTGAAGAAAGACTTCACCACAGCACCAATACTTTTACATGCTGATCCTTCAGAACCATTCTATGTTGAAACAGATGCTTCCGATTTAGCAGTCGGGGGAGTGCTATCCCAACGACACAAGGAAACTGGCCAGTTGCATCCGGTTGCTGACAGATCAAGAAAATTGACGTCAGCAGAAGTGAATTACACTATAACGGAGAAGGAGTTATTGGCCATTAAAGACGCCTTTAAGGAGTGGCGACACTACCTCATGGGAGCCAGGCATCTAGTGACAGATTTTACGGATCACTGAAATTTAAAATTTCTGAAATCAGCTAAGACACTAACTCCAAGACAACTTCGATGGTCATTGTACTTTGCCGATTATGACTTTGTAATCACCTACCGACCTGGGGCTCAGAACGGAAAGGCTGATGCCTTATCCAGACTAGGAACCAATAACCAAAAGAGTAACACGGAAAATCAAACTATAATTCCAAGTACCAGAATCATTGGCGCCATCACTTCAATAGACCTGAAGGAACAAATAACCGAAATCATGAGTCCAGAAGAAATGCAAGGATGGGTTGAAGAGGGCGCTGGAAGAGAGATCCAACATCAATTGCCATATTTTAAAGGAGCCTTGTATTTGCCTACCAAAGAGTTACAAAACCTGGCGCTGTACGAGTGTCACGATGCTCCTTTAGCGGGGCATAAGGGAGAAGCGAAGACTGAAGAATTAGTTAAAAGACTTTATTGGTGGCCTCAGATGAACAGGGATGTGGAAAAGTACGTAAAGACCTGTGAAATCTGCGCTCAGGGAAAATCTGAACGGCAAGCCCCTAAGGGGTTTTTACAACCCTTGCCTACACCATCTTTTCCATGGCACACAGTTACATTAGACCTCATTGTAGATCTGCCTCTTAGTCAAGGTTTCAACACCATCCTAGTGGTGGTGGACACATTTACTAAGATGACACATTTCACGGCTCTAAAAGGGGTTCCCACAGCTAAACAACTTGCTAGACATTTCAGTACACAGATTGTGAAAATTCATGGCATCCCCAGGGTAGTTATTTCAGATAGGGGTGCACAATTCGTATCTCATTTTTGGAAGGCTTTTCTGAAAGGGTTGGGAATCGTAGCTAGGTATTCAACCAGTTATCACCCAGAGACAGATGGGCAAACAGAAAGGGTGAACCAAGAACTAGAGAAGTACCTAAGATTGTTCCTGTTGAAACAAGAAGTAGAGTGGGCAGATTATTTGTGGGCTGCTGAGTTTGCACACAACAATGCCAGGAATGTCTCTACAGGCTATTCCCCATTTTACCTGAATTATGGCCGACATCCAAATTTCACTATAGGGCAGACTGATATTCAAGTTCCAGCTGTAGAAGACCTAGTATCACACTTAAAACAAGTCCACCAGACGGTCATACAAAATTTAGAACAGGCTAAGAAAAAATATAAGACCTACGCAGATAAAAAGAGACGTGAGGGCCCTCCCCTAGAGGCAGGTGATTGTGTTTGGTTAAGTACAAAGAACCTTCGGCTAAAAGGTAACAGAAAATTTCAACCTAGGTTTTTAGGGCCTTATCGGATAGAAGAAAAGATGTCTCACGTTACCTATCGGTTAAAATTGCCCACCAAATTGAAGGTTCATCCAGTTTTTCATGTGTCCTTGTTGAAAAAGGCTCCACTGGAACTGCGAAAAAATTTGCCTCCAAAACCCATTCCATTAGAATCTGGAGTAGAATTTGAAGTCAAGGAGATTTTAGATTCAAAAAAGGTAAAAGACAAACTGTACTATTTAGTTGACTGGAAGGGCTATGGGCCAGAGGAGCGATCTTGGGAATTGGAGTCAGATATCCATGCTCCACGATTAGTTAAATCCTTTCATCAAAGATTTCCTACAAAGCCACGATTGAGAGGACCTCCTTTGTTGGGGGGTACTGTCAGGACTCCAAAAGATGGCTTAACAGTAGCGGGCACAGTGTTGGGCGGAGGTCATGGATCAGGAGAAAGAGTACGGGCCAGAGGCAATGGCTGGACCAGGTTGAATCGGAAAAGGAGTCTAAAGATGGCCGCCGCCTCCTAATCATTGCGGCGGTCTAGTTTATTTCTTTCCCACAGGTGCTCAGAGGCAGTTTGAGGCGCGCGCGCTGGAACAAACGCGCACTTCACCAGAGAATTCACGAAGTACGCAGGGTTAATCTATCTCTCCACAGAATTAGAGTAGAGAATATTTCGTCGGGCTTTCGTCCAGTTTTCGTTCGCTACCTCCGTCGGAAGTAGTTAGGAAAGAAAACAGTTAGAGTTCATTCCGAGTATATTGCCAACAAGGAGAAGTTGCTGAGGTGACAGTTGGTGACGCCTTTTTCCAAATGATAAACCAAGGCTGGTGTAAGAAACTCGTCGAAGAATATCCTGGGCTGAAGAGAACTTATAAGCTAAGTGTTCTATAGAATTGATAGAAGATGTCAAGACATATGTGAATATTGTAAATAATATAGACTTGGATAGAACGTACAGAAGGATAAGAAATACGTCAAAATTCCTGCAAGCAAAGGGAAGAACGTTAAGGCATTTCTGAGAGAGAAATATGGTGCAGCTAGAAAGGTCTTATAGAGGAGAGGCACAGTGCCAGAAACGAAGGGTAGGTCAACATCATAGGAGCAGAATAAATTGGGACACAGTACATGTAGGATATATGTATAACTTGATGCTTAATTTCTAGATTCTCTCAGTCGACACGCAGTCTGCGGATAGAACTAAGAAGCAGACGTACGAGAGAAGACCGTTTCAGGACCAGTCTCTACTTGTTTATTATTTTATCCACTTCCCTTTCCCCCCCCGGGGGTAGATTTGAGGGTCTAGATATTTAACTGTCCCGCAGAAATATCCTTGAAGGGGAGTTGGGAATCAGCATCTCTGTTCCTGTGCAAGACATCAGAAAGAAGAATCTTGTGGCCTTGACAGAGGGTACCTGACCTCGATTGTACCAGTACAATGGCGGATGTATAACCATTTGAGTTGAATGATCATTTCGCTGTTTTACAGGAAATCAATGAATTCCGGGCATTACAAAGCAACGTCCAAGTCAAATGCACCACCACTGGGGAAGTGAAAAAGGTTCTGGCAAGACCTGTCTGGATCCCGAAGATTGGGGACCTGGTCAGAGAAAAGATCGTGGACAAAAAGGAGTTTGGGCCATCTTACAGAAGAACACCTGTACCTGTCTTGACAGTTCAAGGAACAAGAACAGTACTTCTTCAGCCTCTTGCCGGAAAAAAAAAAAAATCTCCCTTGATCTGATCAAACCACTCTATGTGGCCGATTCTCAACAGCAGGCCTGAGTAGCCACAGATCTCCTAATTTGCTATACAGGAAGTTCAGATTGAAAGACTAATAACGTTACACGACTCCTCTGCGCAGTGTAGCCGATAACGGAGTATGAATCACACCAGTGAAATTGAACAATCCAAATGAAACAGAACCGCGAATTGCAATTCGGCCCAATAATGAAGTTTACATCAACGTGCCTTCACAAGAAGCAACTGCCAGTTCTACAAAAACTGCTGAGCTACCAAAGATAGATCAAACTGCATCTGGCTACTTCATCAACTTCGATGACTTTTCTTCAGATCAGAGTGAACCTGAGCAAACGCCACCCATCTCTGAAAAAGAACAATTTCGGGGCGTGGCCAAGATGGCAGCGTGAGCAGGCGTGCCTTCTCTGTGCTCCAATCCCGCCGGGCGCATTGCATCTCCATAGCACCCAAACCCCCCTAATTCAGGCTCCGGAGGACTCCCCCTGGGAGGGGGATATCGGTGTTTTGGTAGGGGAGCGCTAGCCGGGAGTCTGGTCCCCTTTGCTGTTGGGAATTGAAACCCAGGCCTGCAGACGGAGGAGAGGGCAGCAATTACACTGCCCCGTGGCATCTAAGATGACTGGCCGCATGTGACGGTCTGGTGACAGTGGCTGCGCCGCCACCTAAACACCCATAGCGAGCCAAGCCCCGCAAGAGACGTCACATTTTCACCACAGCAATACCACAACCTGGAGGCGGGACCCTGCAGAAGCAAGAACATCCGGGCTGCGAGCCTGGGACCAGCCCCACTGTGAATCACATGGCCGAGTGGGTGCAGGACCTAGGCCCAGGACACTGGGGCATGCGTTGAAGCCCCTCCCTCATTGCTCGGCTCTGCAGGCGGAGAGGGGACTACGATCAAGTTGAGGCCTATATCGGCCCATGTGACCGCACCCGCTAGGCCTGGGGAAGATTTCGGGCCACGGTACTCCTCTGGACTTTAACTCCCGCCCACCTATTGAGGAGCCATCAGCACAGGCCTGGGATACGGCTATATGAGGTGAGGAGCTGATGGGGGCAGAATCGGTGCTCTAGATGTGGCGAGACTGCCGCTACATCTTCAAGTAGGCCCCCGATGTATTCTAGCGAGGTCTGGGACCGGGCTTAAAAGTCTTGGCAGCGTGAGGCATAGCATTGTGCAAAGGTCCTGCACTAACCATCTGGAGCAAGCGGGGTGTCCCATTGGATCTCAATACATCACCTCTGGCTCTCTTGACGAGAAAATAAGCTTTCATAGGCTAGGACCTGGGACTACTTGTGTGCTGCCACCCAGGAATGAATTGAGGCAGTTGAACAAGGCAGAATCCACGGTCTTGAATACAGTTTACCCACTGGGCCCGATTGATGACTGCCACTCAGATACAAGCCCTGTTTAGCGATATCCTGGGCACCACAGCGGAGAGCGTAGTTAAAGTGGACCGGTGCCACCGAGTGGGTCCTCCCCATCAGCCCAAGATATTTTGGTGTGTATGCATGACTTTAAAGTAAAAGAAGCCATACCCAAAGCGGCCCGATCTGTGCAGCCAATGCACTTTAGGGATCACGCTTCTCAGCTCTTCCAGGACCTCACAGCAAACACCTTGCAGAAGAGAAAGGACTTTTGACCTGTAACTAACGATCTGCGTGAATCTGGAATTGCCTAAACTTGGGGCCACCCCTTTCGTCTCATATTCTGACACGAAGGCAAAAATCATCAGCTCCAATCCTTGGAAGCAGCATGCAAGATAGTCATCTTGGACTTCAGCGATCATGGAAGGCAGAGTTCTTTTACAGAGGACAGGGTATCAACCAGACGCAGGCGAGGCTGAAAGCTGGATCCAGACTTGTGCATCTTCGCCCGACCCGGATACAATGGTTAAAGAAAGGGCAGAGGTGCTTAGTTCCCTCTCCAACACAGGAGAAGAAGACACGGGCCCCCCGGCTGAGGTATTTCCAAGAAGGTGGGGCTATTTGGGAGGTAGGCCACGGTGGGGTTGAGGGGCGGCAGACTGCTGTGCTGATGAATGTTTCTTGCCGTCCTAGTTGCCCCCCCTATAAACTGGCCTCCCTTTTGTGATGGACTTTGCCTATTTTCTACTTGTTAACAATGTTTGCTGTTTTGTAGTAATGTTTGGGTTTATGTTGGGTTGTTTGGGGACCCCCTCCGGTGAGCCAACCTGTCTACGCCCCCCATTTACGCATATCTCTAGCAGAAGGTATATCCTATCACACAATTCTCGCAGCACATGCCGGATCAGAATGACACAAGCCCGGTCCATTAAGACACTCTACTGCCCATATGATTATGGAGACTAAGATAATCAGCCTCAATGTCCGAGGCCTCATTAATCCTACTAAAAGGGGGCCGGTGCTCTCTCTGCTGGAGCATTCATTGGGTGATATAGGCATGCTTCAAGAGACACACTTACTCTCAAAGGACACACATAGAATTCACACTAAGAGGTTTCCACAACAATACTTGTCGCCAGGAAACAACAAAAGAGGGGGCATGGCTAATCTATTTTCCAAGTGGTTCTCTGGTACTGTCCCAGGCGCCATAGCGGAAATTAAGGGTTGATTATTGGCCCTTTGGGTACAGTTGGGCATGTTCCACTTCATGGTGGCCTCCATTTATGCCCCTAATGAGCAGCCAGAGCCTTTCTTAATGCAAGCTTTAGCCGGTGTACTTCATACCCCCGACGTGACAGTGGTGGTGGGCGGGGACCTAAACGTGGTGATGGATGCGGAGCGGGACTGTTCAGGACTATGAGTGGGCAGCACAGGGGCTTTGTCAGTGGGGGACCGTGAATGGTTGGATGAATGCGGACTGGCGCGTCATACACCCGGATGAGCAGGATTACACCTTTTACTCTGTGGCCCATAAAACATATGCACGGCTGGATCACTTCCTAGCGGCTCTGTCTGCTTTGGAGCGGGTTCTGGCCTCTACTATCAAGGCCCGCTCACTTTTGGATCATGCGCATATCACATTGGCTTTATACACCTCAAAGCAGGCCCCATGGTGCCTCCGGGAGACAATGTTGCTTTCCACAGTGTGAGAAAGTGCCCTCTTTCTGCATGGTTGCACCCATGTTATGCTCAATTGCTGATGTGCTTTGACTGAGTGTGGCCTGGGCTCCTGCTAATCAGGTACCCAAAGCATATGTTCTTTCTATGAAACTGCTTTGAAGCCTTAACCCAATTGGCATCTCTGGCATTGTAAGTGCAGTGGTGCCATTAAGAGTATATGGTGCTGGGAGTTTGTCAGTACAACCTCCACAGCACCATAATAGCTACACTGAAAACTGAGAAGTTTGATATCAAACTTCTCAGCACATTAAACCCACAATGATGCCAGTTTGGGATTTAATGAAATATGCACACAGAGGGCATATTAGAGATGCCCTCTGAAAACTAACATACCACTAGTGTCCAAGCTGAGTGGATGGTTTCAGCTGCCATCACCAGACATGTGTCTGGAACCCTGGGACGAGAGGCTGCTGCTCTCTGGGGCCTGAAACAATGCACATCCTGGGACGAGGTGCCAAGCTTCCTCCCCCAGGATGGGGAGGGTTCACAAAGGGGAAGCTTCAAAAGGCTTGCCGCCTTTGTGAGCTTCCCCAGGCCACTTGCTGCTATCAGAAACTGGTCCCCACTGGTTCTGACCCCCATTTTGGGCGGGAGAACCAGTGGGAAAAACAAGTGAGGAAGAGAGGCGTGCCCACCCCTGCCAACTCCACCCCTCAGGTGGGGGAGACAAGGTGAAGCACAACTCTTATTCCCTGCCATCTTGCAGATGGGGGACTCAACCATCCAGGGACAGGCTCATGCCCCCCCTCCCACTGGAGGGTGGCATAATAGGGGGTGTACCCACCCCAGGGGAGGGACCCATTGGTCTCTTCCTTTTACCTACCTGTAACACCCCTAAATCTAGTATTTAGGGGCACCCGTGAACCTTGCTTCCTCAGACAAGAAGAAACTACTAGAAGAAGAAGGACCAAACAGCCCTGCAGAAGCTAACAAGATGAAGACGCCCACTGACTTGGCCCCAGCCCTACTGACCAGTCTCCACCTCGAACCTGCTCCTGCAATATCCCGGTGTGTCCTGCAGCCAGCAACCTCAAAAACCCTGGAGGACCTGCCTGCCTTCAACCACAAAGACTTTGTCTCCCATGAACACCCTATTTGTTTATCTGCAACCTCTGGCCACGGCTGGAACCACAAATATGCACCACTCTGCACCCGCAGTCCACTGCCCGAGTACGAGTGGGTAAACACCACGAGGCGGTCTCCCAGCGATCCTAACTCAAGATCCGGCAACCCCTGACCTGCCTCGAACCTCCAGCCGACGGCTTCAGCCTAAATCTGCAAGGTCCCCCCAACCACGACCAAGAGCTGGTAAGAAGACCCGACCCCAAAAGGCACCCCTGCAACCGACACCCCAAGGCCTTGGATGGCCAAACCTACAGTGCCTAACCAACTTCCAACTTCCCAATTACCACTCAAAGTAGTGGTCGCACCCAGAAGACCTTCGTCCCCAAGCCTGCAGTGCCTTTGCAAACCGAAGGTTCCCCATTGCAAACAACAGGGCGCCCGACGTTGACAGCACCCTGCACCCGGCTGCCCTAGTGCCATTGAGGTTGCACCTTTGGTGCTACTTTGTTTCCCCATTTGCCCTGAGCTAAAGTCTAGGAGCTTTGCTTCCACAACCAAGTGACCTGCTAGTCAGCAGCCACCAACCGGAGGCCCCCTATCCTCCTTTGGATAACATTGGGCCTCAGCACTCTGCACCCGGCCGCCCTAGTGCCTCTGAGGGTGTAACAAGGGTGCATCCTTGACCCTGAACCTCAACTCCCACTGCCAAATACTTACCTTAAAACCGATAACACTATTTTCCTCCATAGGATAAGATTGACTTTTTTTCTTGGAAAAGTTTCTAAGTGTGGAGTTTGAAAATCTAAAGAAATTCTTTAAAATTGTTCTGTTTAACAAAAACGATGTTACTTACCTGTTTACAGTAAATGTTCCAGAGTAGTATCTAGGTATACTGCTCTGTGTAAGAAAAGTAATCGTAAAAGTAACTTACCTGGTATTTTACTGAAAAGCCCATTCAAGTCTAAGTGCTGTATTTACAAAGTATTACATTTCTCTGCAACCATACTGTTCTGTAAGTAAACACTAAGTGCATATGCAATTACAATTCTAACTGTTTACAAACTGCATTACTACTGTAAAGTATGTATTGCTTACCTGTGCCAGGCTTGCTTGGTTCTAGAAAATAAAATAACTAAAAGAATATTTTTATACAAAAACAATTGATCTGAAGTACAGTCTTTGAGTGTGTGAATTCATTTGCTGACATTGTGTACATCAAATGCTGAACACTGTCCTCTGATACTGCCTTACTGATCGACCACACTACCACTAATAGAGAGTGAGATGCTATCTAACTTTAACTCTGCCTTCCTTTGGAGTTCCACTGGACTCTGTGCTCACTATACCTCACTTTGGTATAGTATATACAGAGCCAGCTGCCTACATCCAGTGACCATGCTGCGCTTAAAACCCCTATACAGTATTACCTAAAAATGCATGACACTGGGTCCATGGCATTGTCCTCGATCTGGGAGGCTCTGAAGCTAGAGGCCCATGGGGCGCTTATAGCTGAAGCAGCTCATGAAAATAAGACGAGGCAGGCCTAGAGAGGGGAATTAGAGACAAGGGTGAGAGAATTAGAATCGATCCATGAATACACTGGGGCTCTCCCAGTGCTGCGGTCAGAGTGAATGGGGTGAGATCTAGCGGTTCTCCCATTGGATGGGGCACGAGGCAGGACTGTCCTCTTTCACCACTCCTCTTTGCCCTTTATATGGAGCCCTTTGCGCAAAAATATGCAACAACTCCAAAGCTAAGGGCATCCCATTTGGGGCAGAACAACATTTGGTCAGCCTATATGCGGATGATGTCATCTTTTCAATCACCCACCCTGCGACCTCCCTCCGAACAATTGTAGCGGAACTCCAAGAGTCTGGAGCAATTTTGGGCTTCCGGATAAATATGCAAAAGTCCAAAATTTTAAACCTCACCTCTTCTTCGCTCACAGAAGGCATCTTGTGCTCTCAGTTCGATTTCACCTGGGTTAAGGAAGACCTCCCATATGGAGGGCTGGCTCTCAGTAGACGACCTCAGAAGCCAATTATTCCAAGCTCCTCACTCTCACTCGTAAGGATTTGACTCATTGGCAACTGCTCCCTCTGCCATGGTTTGGCAGACTTGCCACAGTAAAAATAAACATCCTTCCCAAAGTCTTGTACATTTTCCAGATGCTACCGCTGCTCACAACCCCAGACTTGCTTAATAATCTCCAAGGGGAGGTGGAGCATTTAATTTGGGGGAACGTGAAACGTAGGCTGCTGAAACAGCAAGAAGGCGGCCTCTCGGTACCCAACGTGTTATGCTACTACCAGGCCATGCAACTGCGGTATATGGTCGAATGGAACCACCCTCACATGGAGAAACATTGGGTCTTAATGGACCAAACGGTAGCGGGGACCCACATTTGGAGGAAGAAGTGGCTTCCTCGGTCCTCTAGAGCATCGGGACTCTACTGCTCCCCGGTAACTCGCCCGACATTCCAAGTTTGGGATAAGGTGACAATCTCCTATGACCCCCCATGACCCCCATATACTCAAACCCGGACTTTTCCCTGGGCATGGCGGTGGCATCGATAAACGTTGGGTGAAGGGTGGGTGTAAGCGCCTGGGATGCCTCTTTGATCACAATGGCCCTATACCATTCAACCAAATTAAGGACGACTATGACCTGATGGATTCAGATCGATTTACCCATGTGCAAATGTTACATTGGGTGCTTATTGCAGGCATGCGACCTAAGGCAGGTAGACAAATGTTCACATTTGAAAAATGGCTTTTCCTTAAGACAGACAATAAAAAAATAATTTCAGAGATCTACTCACACTTGACCAAGTCGCTACCCAAGGGCAGATCCCAGGGACAGCAACAGTGGGACAAGGAGCTGGGGCGAACACTGTCAGATGAAGAATGGAGCCACATCTTTTATAGGATGCACCATTAAGCGCATACCTCAGGACATACGGAGACTGCTTATAAAATCATTTCTTATTGGTATTACACCCCCTCCCAGATACAGAAATGGAATTCTTAATGTGACAGTATGTGCTGGCGGCGCTGTGTCAACCATGGCACATTACTTCACCTCCTGTGGCATTGCCTGAAACTCCCCAGGTACTGGGAGCACGTCCTCAATGATATTGATCTGGCCTTTGACACTTCCATCCCCAGATTCCCGGTATATACACTTTTAGGATTACCAAACGCTTTGACGTTTATGCTACACTTCATTAAAGGCAGACAGATGGCTCTAGCACTCAATGCTGCACATCGAGTTTTACTGTCCAGCTGGAACACTGATAGAATCCCGGATCACCAACAATGGCTTCAACAGCTTTGGACATTGCTTGGGATGGAGCGCCTGTTGATGGCAACTCTGGCAGGCAAGTCAGACTACACTAAGATCTGGGACCCTTTTATCTCCATCCTTTCCTGTGAGTTTCAGGAATTGACCTGCTCGAAATACTTACGCATCTTGAGGCTGATCCCAGAAGACCAAGGGGTTGGAGGAAGCTTCAAGCGGTACCTAAATACCACTTGTTCTCTGTGCCCTTCCTTGATTGCAATAATTACAGGTTCTTTGCTTCCGTCGGATGGGGCTGGAGGGGGAGGATTTGTGGTTCCCTTTTATTTTTTTTATTTAAGGGGTTTTCCAATCTTTTGTTTTGGGGATATTTGGGAAGTGAAACTGGTAACTTGGCTGTCTTAGAAGCTTCACACCTGAGTGGGCACCTACATGCTGTGCATCCGTGTTATTACTTAGATTGGTTGTTACTCGACATGTGTTGTATATCAAACCAGCCTTTCGCACCTCTAAAGAGACACGGCTGGCACAAGCTGGGTTGTAGGTGACATGCTGTGTGCCCCTTATCCTTTATTAGGCACTAATTGAATGTTCTGTACACTGGTCTTAATGTAATTGTCAACGCGGCTGGCCCATTAGGGCTGTAGGTGGCATGCAGTGTACTGATTTTGCTTGGGCTTCGCCAATAAAAAAGAGATGTAATCCTAAAAACTAACAATTTTGACAATTCTCTCTCTGGCTGAAAAAGACTTACTTTGTATCTCACTGGCTGCATATTTGGTTTGCATTGGGGATCATGTTCCAGTTAATTTGGATTGGTATAGTAATTGTCTTTTCCCTGCTACTTAATTGGACATTACCTCACACAACGCTCTGCACTACAACCTATGAACTTTGTCCTGAAACCACATAATTCATCACACCGTGAACAAAGAGACTTGTCCTTAGTGAACACTTCAGCAATTCCAGTACGGGATGGTATAGTTTGGGATAGGGTTTCATATGATGCATTTGGTCCTAATGAACATTTAAAAGTTCCACACATGTTTAAAATTTCAATGAATGATTTCATAACCCCGAGTACACTCGCTGATGATTGGGACATTGAGACTGTAAATATTATGCTCTCAGATTTAGAACAATCTGCTGCAATTTCTTACAGGGAATTGTACAAAGATACACCTGACTTTGACAGTATGTATTGTTACCAGCACTATGGTCATCACTTTTTGCATAGAGCTAGTGTTCCACGCACCGTTAACACTAACCATCAATGGGAACATTGCCCAACACCACCCAAAGGTAATTCTGCCACATTCGCACAGAAATTTGCATACTTGTCAGGAATGTTTACATCAGATCCAATGTCATACCATTATAAGTTAGTACAGACAAAGGCAACTGCGAAGACAATGATGCTGACGAACACCAAGCTCATATACTCAGTGCCTTTCATCTCCCAACTGTCTATACAAGGTTTTGACTATTGGAGGGACATGATAGACACAAAATCCATCTGGGGGACAAAAGATTGGCAGGTTCAGGGAACAGAGGCTTTATTTAGAGCTTGCCTCATACCATTACAGATAATATTCTTGAACAGAAAAGTGCAATAAACTACCTGCTACGGTTTTGCAAAAATTAAAGACCTGAAAACACAACGCATCCTCTTACCCATACCTATTCAAGATATTTTGAATGACACACTAATTTGTGAGGGGGTACTGGATGCAATGATACAGAATGGTGCATACAATTCCTTAGCTCCTAATTGGAAGGGAGGGTTGGTTTGGCCTATCGACACAAATAGATGTCAATCTAGATTCAAGGGTACCACCAGAGGGTTTAGTATCCACAGGTCTGACACCACGCTATGTACACACCAACGACCCAGGGGTAGTGACATCTTATAGTGTTGTGAAGTTGTGCCTAGAAAGGCAAAGCACCTCAACACTACAACAGGTGAAACAACACTTGTCTCTTCTAGCTGACAACATGGATCTTAGGGATTTCTTGCTAGGTCCCAAGAAACCATGTACAAACGCTTCTTATGTGCCATCTAAAATGAACTATGGCAAGTATCCCAATTGGATGCTGCTGAGAGATTACGTGAGATTGATAGGATTAACCTAGAAAAGGCCTTGGCTGTGGTAGACAATGGTATGACTACAGTTTCTTCGCGTATGTATTCACTGGGCAACATTGTGTCCTTGCCAATCGACATAATTGAACAAGATTTGTATATTCTTCAACATTCGCAATCTCAATTGCGCTCCATTTTGCTTTTAAGCTGGACGCTGCAATAATTGCGTTCAGGCCACGTGCCATGGCAATACATTAACAGTACAAGTTTGTTCTCGGCTTGCAATCTGAGATTCAAAGTACACCATGCTACTCATTGAAAAATTAGAGACGTTACCTTTCACAGTAGCAGAGTCACCGTCTACTGAATGGTTAATTCATGGCTATATCACACTGCCAATCACGATATTTCAGTTTTAATACTGCCTTAAATACATCCAAGCAGGCAGGTATGAAGAGTTAGGTGAAGGGTACATACCGGAAACCTGGGAGTTACAATATAGATATAGGTGGTACTGACTTTTCAAAGGCTTTAGGTGGGTCTTTAGTGTGCAAAGAAGTGTCGCTTCATGGAACGTGTAATGTGTCAAAAGCAAGCTTAACTTGCTACTTGAAAGGCTCCCCAACTGCCGTGATTCATCCAGTTTTTAAATTGCTTTCGAGTGGAAGTTATTTAGTACTGAATGATCAAGACTGATGTGGAATGGGGCCAGGCATCGCATATCTAGTCACAGTAAACTTCAGGGTTGTTTGCTGTAAGCACGTATTGTTTCCCCCGTCTTGCACAGTTAGGGAGGCACCACTGTGGCCTTCATTGAATGTTTGCAGTATATGGTTTGATTCGCTGAGCAGACTGAAAGCCATGTTGTTTCAACAAAATGTGGCCTTAACTTCAGCCCGAGAGAGTTTTGATCTCCAGGTGACAAGGTCTTCTGCAGAGATACAGACCCTGGTCCTTACGAACTTCCCGATCCATTTCGGATAAAGGGTTCATCGTATCTTTAACATGTCTGATATGAGTGGGATTGTACACTTATTTAAGCAACTTGGATCAGGTCTCTTAACCACCTTTCAGACCATCTTCAGAGTAATTCCAGCTTTCATACACTCCGTGCTTGGAAGCGTTTTTTGAGGGCTTCCTTTGGTCCTGCTTTCAATAGCGGGCATCCTGATTTTAATCCTATTGCTTTGCAATGGACTTTGGAATCCCTCAAGAAATGGAGAGAACACTGCTGGAACGTGAGCATATGGTGTTCTACCTGACTACGCCTTCGCTGCGAGAGCTGAGTGAGCATTGGTTCCTGTCTTTCAGACTAGTCTGGCTAGACTGTGTACTGCCTGTGTTCCATTGCCTCTTCTGCAGATTTGGCTGCGTATTGGACCTGTTTCTACACTTCCATTGGTTGCGTCGCCAGACATAGACGTGCTCCTGGATCCTTTGCAGGCCTATCTGCACAGCATATTCCCATGTTGATGACAGCATTCTTGGACCCTGCACAGGATGCTTCCCCTCCTGTTGGAAGGGAAATCGGCTCTGCTCCAGAGGTACAGGCATCGGTATCAGGCGTGCAGGCATCTAATTTTTCCCCGGCGGCTGCTGTGAGAACCAGAGGTGAACATCTTTGCTCACTCAACATCATACCGGAAGTGCTGGAGGGACTGTCACCTGCAGATGCGATGTTCAGCGATGTTGAGTCTTCAGCGCAGTATTCATAAACAATTTGGCCTCTCCTGTGCTGGGAACCGTTTGGCAACTTTTTAAATATTTACCAAATTGAAGGTCTAGTGTTTTATTTTTCTTCTTGGCTCCAATTGAGCTTCATGGCTTTCAAGGTGCGCAGTGCAATAATCACAGCATATACAAGTTTAGAGTACCCTTTAAACCCTTTTTTAGGGGAAAATAACTTTTCTTTTACGGAATTTTTTTCAGGCTTTTAAAAGTGCTTTTTAGTATTTTTATTGTAAACAACTTTTATGCTTTTTAATGGCCTTAAGCTTTATCATTATCTAGCTGACCTTTTTGACCTTTTAATGAGGAGTGGGTGTCATGTCCTTTAGGCTAGTCCTGTCATGTATACCCCTATTACATACATATGTCCTATCAACACGACAATACATTTTCTAAACAGGTGACCTTTTGCCTAATAGCTTGATCCTGTCTCTTCAACACCAGGCTCTTAGTATTCTATCATGATCCCTGTACCTGACAAACATAAACATGTCCCCAGGCATGGCAGAATTATTATGTATAAGGGTCACTATTGTTTTCATCCTTGGCCAACAGCCAGCTGTGCATGATCGCATTTGTTTAGAAAAGCATTGGTAATTGTTTCAAAACATTTATGATTGTTTTCAAAACATCCATAATTGTTTTAAAAACATATTGATTCTAGAAAAAACCCTGGAGTGACCACTTTTTAGAATAAAAGACCCTCACTCCCCTCCTACAAATTTGAGGAGAATTCCTTCCAAGTTGACACAGGGTCCTGCATGCGGAATCTTCAACATGCAGCAGTCTGACATCCCTTGCGGGCTGTCATCCTCGATGCAGAGACAGGGTCCTTTTTTCTAAACCACCAGGTGAGGGGGCTGGTTGCATCCCCAGGGGTTTCTTGGCTACATACACGCATATACATGATTCACATACAGATCTAGGCTAGGTACATTTAGGCAAATTACTTAGGGCATGCATTTTAGGAATATGCAAGTGCTACTGTTTTTATCTGAACTGCTTCTGTTCATCTTATTAGCACTATGGTAGAAATGTATCTACTATTTACTATATTGGAACTAGCAATCTCTTTGTATGCTTCTGTCTCCTGATTGTCGCAGCACATATGTTTTACACAAGGATGTCACTGGACCAATAAATACTTATTGAAACGTCCTAATTACCATCCTGTGTATTTTCTGAGAGTTAGCAAGCATGAGTGTCTGAGTGAAAAGTAGTGTACTGTTTTCCACTATCCCTGAGGAATCAGGGTTGTCATGTTCAGTGGTTGCCAGAGACTACCTACACCACTGTAGAATACAGGGGATGGCAGTGGCACTGTAGACATAGCTGGTCTAACGGCTGACATATCCTGTAAGGGTGTCCAGAAGCAGTTGGGACACCTAGCCCTCATTTTAGGTCATCTAAAATGCGCAGGTACTGGGGGACTCCTAGGAACTACATGACAATACATCTCTATGTGAGGTAATGAAAATACCAAGGTATTGGAAGCACTCGGGAACCACCTTCAAATCTCTGGGTAGATGTGGCCATGGCAGAGTCTCTCTGGGACAGAATAACGTGGATTTATTCCAGTTAGTCCTGTACCCAGAGTGCTTTCCATATTCTTCTACGGTACTAAACAGGACTGGGATAGTGGTTCCGGGATCTGTGACATAAAGGAGAATGTCATCAGCATAGAGGGAGATCTTTTCTTCCTCTTCATCGGCGGGAGTGATTTTGAAGCCTCAATGTTCGGGTGGCTCCAGATAGCACAAGCCAGGGATTTCAGTGTGAGTGCAAAAAGGAGTGGGGAAAGAGGACACCCCTGTTTCATTCCCCAGCTGATGGGGAAGGGCGTTGACAGCTCGCCATTTACCCTAACCGCTGCAACAGGTATATTGTATAGTAGTGCCACCCAGCGACCCAATCTAAGTCCAATTCCAAATGTAGCTAGCGTGCAGTCACAGAAGGGACAGTGTACTGCATCAATTGCTTTTTCTGCGTCTAAATACAGAAATATGTGGGGTGTGTCATTGTCCTTGACCCTCATCAGCCAATTATGGGTCTTGCGAAGGTTTAGCCTAGTGGCGCATCCCGGAATGAATCTGGACAGGTCATCATGAATGAGGGATGTCATATGCTTCAGGAGGCGAGCCGCCAGAATTGTAGCAAGTATCTTTATCTCTGTATTCAGTAAGGAAATGGGGCAATCTGAGTCGCATCTATTGTGAGGTTTATCTTCTTTATGTATAACTACTATCCTCAGATTAGGGGGTATATTGCCATCTTTGTGTGCATCTTGATAAAGACTCAGTAGGTGAGGGCCCAGGAGGTCTATGCACCTGTTGTACAGTTCTGCTGGTATAACTTAGCCACTGCCCCCTGTATTTGTTTCAGAGTCAGGTCTGCCTCAAATTCTTTCACTTCCTCTTCTCCCAATACTGGAGTTGAGATGGCCGCCAGGTTGTCCCCTATCACTGCATTATTGATATGTGGGCGTGCGTCATAGAATTCCCTATGGTTATCTGCAAATGCCCTAGCAAGTTGTGTGTCAGTGGTGGGTGGTGTTGCGCCAAGATTATCCTGTCTTCTTTTTTACTGAGCCAGGCCAGTAACTTCCCTGCCTTATTTCCAACCTCATAGAGTCAGCGTAGCAACGTCAATCCCTGTTTCGTGCATTATCCATAGCCAGATCCTTACATTCCTGTCTTAGCGTGGCTAGTTGTTGGGCTATATTGGGATCCTTGTCATCCATCACCCACCTTTCAAATTGTAATATCTTCTTTTCCAGCCGTTCCAGTATTTCAACGCTTTTCTTCTTTTCCCAATGCAATTCGGTACTGAGCTATATCGCGCAGCAATTTCTTATAGGTCTCCCATACTGTTACCCCAGAAGAGATAGAATTCTCATTTTTGAGGACGTAGATTACTGTGTCTGCCCGTAGTCCCCATAGCACCTTACCATTCTGCAGGGCCCATGCATTGAGGCGCCATCCTGAGCAATGGTTGCAGCACCAATTTCCAGTCTCACCAGAAGAAGGGAATGGTCGGAGAGACTCCTTGCCGGGTATTCTGCCTGCCTGTCCCACTTTATTTATTTCACCCATGGTGCGAATATATAGTCCAGCCTGGAGTACACGTTATGTGCATCAGAGTAAAAGGAGTAATGCCCATCTGGAGGCGGAGAGTGACAATGTCACCACAGGTCAGTAAGCCCAAGAGTACTAGCAAATCATGATAGTGGGGGGGTGCCCAGTGAGCCCCCGCCACTATAGGAGCGGTAAAGTGACTGTTTCATTACATCGTTGAAATCACCCCATCACATGGAGAGACAAGGGTGTCCCGAGCAGGATGTCTATAATCATATTCAGCGTAGAAGCTTGTAGTTGCGGTGGTGCATATGTGCATATCAAGGTCTCCTCTCATCTACCCCACTATCCCATTAGCACCACGTATCGCCCCATGGAGTCTAACCATAGGCGGGTGACCTGAAAGTAGTGACAACACCTCGTGATCTAGTGGAATGTGGCAATACTGTGTTTAAGCACCCCAGCCAAGAAATGTGCAATGTGCGCCCTGTAAATGGGTCTCCTGGAGCATCACTATATCTGGGTTTAGCCTTTTGATATATTGTGTCACCAAACCCTTTTTAAATGTATCACCCAAACCACTGACATTCCATGTCATCACCGTAAAGTCTGAAGTCACTGCAGTGGTAGACATGGACATTACTCAGTGCTCAACACTATAGCACTTAGAACATATAAGCTGACCCAAAAAAGTCTTTCAACAGAGTTTCTGTGCCCTAGGCTAGGGATGTCTGAAGTTTCAGGTGTGCAATTAGAGCTCCATTAGCCAGTATTTAGATGCGAGTTCCTGTTTCTGTGGGGTTTGGATCTAATGGGTTATCTTATGGTGGTTTTATTCCAGTCTCTGTGTTCTGCTTCCAGGAGCAAATCTCACTGGCTAACAAGTGCAAACGTTTGAATCCCGAGGACATTCTGGTTTACTCTTAGTCTAGTGAGTGTCCTGTGATTTGGTCCTTGTGGTGGCCCTGCTCTTAGCAGGGGCAACATTACCATCTGTGTCCGCCTAGCGTCTCTTGCCCTCAGTCGTCTTCCTCAATGTCTATGGTGTCCCGCCACCCATATGTTTCAGTCTACGATCAGTCCTCTGCTTTCTCTGCACTGAGACTTGGGGTCTGGCTTCCATGAGCTGTGTCAGTTGAGCTTCCTGGTTCAATCCTCTCTCTGGGCGCAGGACCGGCCTCACCTCTATCCAAGCCCATGCGTCTTCCAGGGTTTGAAAAAATGTGTCTTTCCTAAGTATATAATTTTCAGAAAGAGCAGCATATATTGGATTTGGAGGGCTCTGAGCTTCATTTTTACAGAGTCAACGGTCCGTCTCTGGCATTGGACCTCATGGCTGTAATCCACGAGTACCGGGTTTTTAGAGTTTGCATGTCTAATTTCCCCATTGTGATGCACTTCTCACAGGATCATGTCTTTGTAAAGGAAATTAAGAAACTTTTCTATAATCGGTGGCTTTGCACTGAGTGACCAGTGTGCTCACTTTATGACTAAACAGGTAGAGAAGTGTTGGTAAAATAATATCTTTTAGCCAAGGCGCCAGGAACACAGGTACATTAGCTCCCTCCACTCCCTCTGCAAAGCCAACAAAGCGGAGATTGTTCCTTCTCGCCTGTTTTCTGCATTGTCCAGGCACCATAGTATATTCTTATTTGTGCCGCAGAGTTCTGTCACCCCGTTTTGGAAGTCTCTTACCACGTCTTCCACTTCAGAGTCTCCGCTTCTGTCACTCTCAGTGATACCTTGCGCAGGTCCTGACGTAAGAGAGCGACTTCAGAGCATGCCTCCCCTATCTTGCCCTTCAGCGCCTCTCTCAAGGATTGTATTGCCTACAAAAGTATGGTCATTTCCGGTAGGGGCTATGCGGCCTCCACAGCCTCCATCTAGGGGGCCATCACTTTTGTAAGTCAACCCATCATCCCCTGCCTAGGGTGCTTTGGATCTTTGTCTTTTGCCATCATTGTAGTCGGGCAGCAATTTCAATGATGGCAGAGTGTGACCTCCTGCTGGGCTTCTGGGGTTCACAAGGATCAAGTGGGAAGGAGCCAGCCACATGAGCTGGGTACAAACTGGGGTGGCATGGTGAGCAAGAAAGCAATGGATTAAACCAAGATCTTTGTGACTGGGGAGGAGTGTCTGCATTGTTCAGCATTCTGTCCATCATTTGTTCTTTCAACTTTCTAAAAGTGTCATTTTCAAAATCACAATTTAAAATCTAACTTCACCACTAAATAGAATTTTTAATTACAATTGTAGATACCAAACATGAAATGCTACCTGTTCCCACTCAAAAGTTAGCATTTATTAAATGTAATAAGGCAAACTATTGTTATCCTATTGCATAGGTATCCTCATAGTAGAGAAAAACAAATATTGTCATTTTTCACTACCAGGAAATGACAAACTTAAACGTACATGTCCAACCTTTTAATTGCAATATCCCCTGCCCTATAGACTACCTAGGGCCTACCTTATGGTTAACGTATATGCAATAAAAAAGGGAGTTTAAGGCTTGGCAAGGGGGTTATATTGCCAAATCGAATTGGCAGTTTAAAAATGCATTCAGCCCACTGTTAGTATATAGTTTACATGCGCTGGGTTTAGGATATACCAACATACCAACATACAAGGGACTTATAAGCCAATTAAATATACCAATCAGGTGTATGCCAACTGTACCATGTTTAGGGGAGTGAGCACAAGCACTTTAGCACTGGTTAGCAGTGGTGAACTGCACAGAGTCTGAAGGACAACAAAAACAGATTTCAGCAAATGTGGAGGGCAAAAGGTAAGCATTTGGGGGAAGATCAGACTGAGGCTTCCAAATCTAAAGCTATCAGAGAGTTAAGCACAGGTTAATTTAGTGAATTTTGTTGTTCACCCTGACAGGAATCACCCCACTTCAACCTACAACCTGATTTCTCACATCGTTTTTGCTATCATGGCAGTGAAGAATGATTTCCACCTCCACCTCTTTGCCAGCGCTAAGTTTGCAAAGTCATTTTTTGAGCTTTTTAAACTTTGTGAAAACCAGGAGGTTTGTGAAGGTATCAGCAGGCCCATTGGAACTATACAGCAATAAGAATTCAATTATGCAATAGGACTGACTATATCATAGAGGAAGAATAATAAATGTACGCACAAACATGCCCACCTTCTGTGGTAGACTTAGTTCATCCTTTTGTCATTTTATGATAACAGATTTTATTGAGTTTCGTGGTACATTATGGCCGAAGCCGATTGACATACAAACAGGATGGAATACGTTGCAGAATACTACCAGTATATCCGAACAACAGCAAAGGCCTGTGAATATTCAGACCAACAAAACAATCTTGACACAGGCAAATATTGCTCCCCCATTGCGAGAAGTGTCCTCTAAATTTACATTTACACGCATGGCCGGGACTGTGCATTCTGAGAGTATACATCAATCCATGAAAGCATGAAAAATATGGCCTGGTTATGGAGGGTCCGAAGGTGGTAAGGGGGTAAATCTATGCCCCTATACAATGCCCAACGAGACCATATCTATATCTTCCTATGTTTTTGCAGACAACCCCATGCCTGAAAAACTGTAATTTTGACCCCCATACATCTGTCAATTGCCTTCTTTCACCCACCCACTGATGGCGGAAAGGTCCCTTTCCAGAATCGGGCGATGTCCCACTTGGCAAGTGTGAGGCCCAGGAACAAAAAAATGTTGCTTATAGTGATTTCCCCCAATCCCCTCTATGCTATGTAGTAAAAATAGTTTGGGATCCAATGTTTGGCGCCAGGACAAGACCTGCTCCAGACAGGAGGATACCTTACGCCAGAACGACTGGAGTGCCCCACAGCTCCAGACAGTGTGTAGGAAGGTCCCTTCCGCTTTGTGACATCTAAGACAAGTGGGGGAGGAAATGACACCCATGCGCCAGAGGTAGGAGCGGGTATAATACGCTCTGTGCACAGATATGAATTGAATTAAATGATATCTAGTGGCTGTGGTGGCACCACAGGGGCTGCCTTGTTCTTCAGTCCAATCGTCATCCGTGAGGTCTGGTACATCTGCCTCCCATCCTGCATGTTTTGTGTTTAGGTTAGTTTGGGTATGGGTGATCAATGTTTGGTAGATTTGCCAAATTTTGTGAGCACCGAGGTTGTCCAACAATAGGCACCCCTCGAGAGGGTGGAATTACGTCAATCTTTCTATTGAGCGGAGCAGTGGGATCAGGACGTGCCTTAACTGTAGGTATCTATAGAATTGTGTACGGTGGAGGTGGTATTCTATTTGTAGCTGATGGAAGGACCTTAGTGTGGTCCCTTGCATTATGTCACCTAGTGTTGAAATCCCAATCAGATCCCACACTCGGAAGCCAGAGAATGCAGCGACTGGTCGTAAGTAGGTCCAATGCCATAACGGAGTCATCTGTGTCAGGCACCCAGTCCATCCCATCCTCCTAACTGTATGGCGCCAAAGCTGTATAACAACTCTGCATGCTGGGGGTAAATGCTCAAGGTTTGTTTGGCTGTAAAGGAAGTCGATGAGAAGGGTATTGCCCATAGCAAGTCTCTCTGCCGTAAAAGCTGGGTCCGCCTGCGAGCCGTACCACCACTTATTGATATTTAATGAATGGTAGGCTGCATAATAAGAATATATGTCAGCTGCAGCGATCTCACCACAATATGTCGATTGGGTGCAAGTCCGCAGCACGACCCGAATAGCACCACCCCCCACAGAAAATCATTGAGGAGTTTGTTCACTCGTTGAAACTATGTTTGCAGAATAGTGTATAAGAAATGTTGAAGCCGATATAGAATGCGAGGTAGAGAAACCATTTTAAAGATTGCAGACCACCCGAAAAGAGACAAGGGCAGAGGAGACCAGCCTTATATCTCATCCCTGAGACGGGATAGTAGTGGGTGGAGGTTTTGCACCTAGGATACCGTTGGGCACGGTGAGATGTATTGAAAGCCCGGGACAGCTGAGACATCCGTGTACCTCGCACCTGCTCCCCACAGACTGGGAATAGCACAGATTTCGCCTGATTAGTTCTGAGGCCTGAAGTTTCTCTGAATATGAGTAGTAGTATCTGCAATATTCATGGGCTGGAGAACGCGGGGTCAGTTAGAAAGAACAGCACATCGTCGACATATAACACGATCCTGTCTGAGGCCACAGCCGACCATTCATATCCCAGTACCAAGGAGTCCTGCCTCATCCATGTTGCTAGTGGTTTTATTGCCAACATAAATAATAGCGGGGAAAGGGGCAACTCTGTCTTGTACCCCAGTGAATTGGAAATTGCGCCAACCGCACACCTGCCACTCGTACGGAGGCCACAAGATCTGTATATAATAACTGAATAGAGGAGTCGAACGCTTTGTCGATGTCGGCCAACATAAGGGCCGTGGGGTGGCCTAGTTCTGGGGCCTTCACGATGGCATTATAGACTTGTCTAATAATGTGTCGGGTGGAGCGGTGTGGCATGAAGCCAGCTTGGTCGGGGTGGACGATCTTCTGGATGTATGTCCTGAGGCAGACAGCTAGGACCTTGCCTAAGAGTTTAGATTCAAAGTTCAAGAAGGAAACTGAACGATAGGATGAGGGTTCTTCAGGAGGATGTCCTGGTTTAGGAACACAACGATTTTGGCATGGCGCCAGTCAGGAGGAAGAATACGCTGCTCTAACACTTCGTGGAGTGCATCCAGGAGGTGTGGTCCTAGCTGAGACATATGCAAGCGTAGGAAATCACTTGGGAATCCATTGAGCCCTGGTGAGCGACCAGGGTAAATGTCCGATAAGGCTGCACCAATTTCCTCCACTGTGACAGGCACGTCAAGTTGATCACGAATGTGATCAGGCAACCTCTTTGGTGGTATGTCTTTTAAGAATTCTCCTATTTGCTCACATGATAGAATTTCTTTTTTGATAGAGACAAACGAGGCCCTGTGGATGTAGGCGAGGGGAAGAAATAGGTAGTCCAACCTGGATAAAGATCCGTGAACAGCCGAAAGGAAAGTGAAACCCAATTCTGCTGGGTGATATTTACACCAAGCATCCGACCACTCCAGGGTAGAGGCTAACTGATGTCATTTGGATTCTCCCATATGAGGGTTATGGCCTGCCCCACACTATTGGTCCATGGGCCCCATAGTGTTGTTCCAGTCTCCTATCATTTTGTCATTTTAATGCATGGTAATCCTGTTTTGGCAGTGATTTAGTATTGTTAGTTTAACATACGAATACAGCAATTATCTTCATCAAGACCTGTTGAAGTTTGTAAAGGATCTACCACTGTGTAGCAGCACATGTTCCACAGCTTTATTAACTTTTCATCTGCTTGAAGTAGAGCTAGTGCGAAAGCACTATGATTATCCGGGAAACCCGGCGGCTCTAGAATCGCAGGATTCCTGTGGCCTTTGGGGCTGGTAAAAAAAGCAGGTGTCAAAATTGTCTGACTGTATTGGTGGTTAAAAATAGACTTTCTGGGAAAATCTTCTGTCAAAAACTTTTTTATGCAGGAAAGCTTCATTTCGGGGGAAGTTGCGTGTAGGACAAACATATTGAAACTTGGTGTAATAGAAAAGGGGAAACATCCTTAACAATGAAGTTTTTATAACGACTTACCTGAACAACAAATTCTGAACAACGACCAATCCTTAACAATGACAATTATAAAAGAACTACTTTCCTTAACCACAACTTTCCTAAACCACGAGTCTCTCTCTCCTCTTGACCTGACACGATCTTCGCCCCCTGGCATGACTCACTCTGCAAAGCTGAGCGCGGGGAAGAAGCCCCTCAGGCGTCCTGAACTGCCTTTCATAATTCCGCTAAAGTATAGCGCAGTAATTCTCTACATATTCGTCGTCTTTAAAGACAATTACGATCATTGTTGTCGCCTGAGGATGTGTTTGTGGTAGTGATTGTGCCGTAAACAGGTGCTACATGTTGCAGTCAGCGCTCTAGCGTCTGACGCTAGAGCGCGTAGGTTACTGATGGTGTGCGTACGCCACGACGGTGGCGTACGCGGCAAGTATAAATAAAAGGGGCGTGCCCCGGTTGGGCACTTGCGCCGAGACGCAACACCGGTGTGGTCTCCATTTCTTTGCCGCGCTACCGCAGCTAGGCCAGCGGCATGCACCAACACAACACTGGCGATGAGGCGGCCGGACCCGCCGCGTGGACCACACACAGCGCCACCTCCTGCTGATCGCGTCGCGGCAGTCCCGCGAACGCGCGCCTGCCTCGCACAGATCTCCCTCGGGCCTGCCATGTGGCCGAAGCATCTATTCACCCTGTCGGCGTTCTAGCCCTGCTACGGCCCGCACCGCGAGGTGAGCTACTGTGCACAGAACACTGCCTGCAGCAATCAGCGGATGAAGATTCCCGCACATGCTCACACGGCCCTGCCTTGAGCCTGCATCCATGCGCTACCTCCTCTGCGCAGGCCCACGTGCCGGCCTCTGAAGTTGCCTGATGCCCCTGCTGTGCTGACCGCTGTCCAGCCTCCGCGCGCCCGCTTCACCACCCAGAGCCACCCTCCGCAGAAGCGCAATGGGGGATGACAACCCCCCGCCGCCAAGCCACCCGTTCCACCCGCCGACTGGCGTCCTGCCACCCTTTAGCGAGACCGCTGACCCCGCAACAGCCGCACCACGCTGGCAGACATGGATTGGGCGGCTCAACAACTATTTCATCGGCTCCAGGGAGACGGATGGCGCAGTGAAGCGTTCGCTCCTTCTCCACTACGCGGGGGAGGAGGTATACCTGCTGTTCAAACACCTCCCTAACACAGGTGAAGCGGATGACTACGACGCGGCCGTGACAGCCCTCAACACGCACTTTGACCCCCAGATGAATCCAGACTTCGAAAACTTCAAAATGCGTCAAGCGAAGCAGAAAGAAGGGGAGTCAGTGGATGCATTTCATGCACGGCTGAGGGTGCTTGCGGACACACATCTAGTCGGCGACCGGGCGAAGGAGGAGATCAGGGCGCAGCTCATCTACGGCATCCGAAGCAAGAAGTTGCGGAGCCTCATCCTCCGTCAACCGAACATTCCAATGGCAGACATCCTGGTGCTAGCACGATCCCACGATCTATCCGATGCACGGGCGGAGGAGATGGAACAAGCTCTCACGCGAGGCACGGGGCCAGGTGTGACCGTCAAAACGGAGCGTGCAGATGCAGTGCGGACGCACGAGAAGAAGCGCCATCCAACAGCAAGGCAGTCGCCCCCAACACAGTGCGACTACTGCGGATACGAAGAACATCAGGGCAAAACCTGCCCAGCAAAAGGGAAGACGTGCACCAACTGTGGCACCCTGAACCATTTCTCCTCCGTCTGCAGGAAGCGCGCCAAACGGAAGGATGCCCGGGCGAAGAGACCCACAAGAGGCATGGTGAGGCAACTGTCCCAAATCTCACTCTCCTCGCGAACTGACACCGGGCCCAGACACACGCAAGCCCTGCAGGGGGACGACTCGGAGTCTGACGACGGAGAGGAGACATACGTGGTCTCATTCACCAGGGCCCTAAAGAGCACAAGACGTCCTCAACCTCGGTGCGACATCATGGTCGCAGGATCAAAGGTGAACGCCGTGATCGACACGGGGGCATCCGTCACTGTCATGGGAGTGCAGCAGTATAACCGCCTCCGACCAAAGCCAGAACTCAAAGCCTCGAAGGCCCGGATCTATGCCTACGGCAGTGATGTTCCTCTGCCCCTCCTAAGGAAAATGACGGTACCGGTGGGGACGGAGGACGCCGAGATCACCATCGAGGTGCACATCATCAATCAAGAGGTAGACACCCTCCTGAGTGGACATGCCTCTGAAGACCTAGGCCTCCTAGTGTTCCTCCGGAAAGTTCAAGACACTCAAACGGCCAACCTGCTAGACCAGTTCCCGGAACTATTCACCGGTCTAGGGAACATCAAACGCCCGCCGGTCAAGCTCCACATCGACCGCTCCGTCACACCCACGGCCCTGAAACACAGGCGAATTCTGTTCTGTCTACGACCTCTGGTGGAGGAAGAACTCAAGAAACTGGAAGAACAAGGGGTCATAGAGACAGTCACTGGCCCCACCCCATGGGTGTCCCCGATGGTAATCGCGGAGAAACCCCGTCAACCAGGCAAAATCAGGGTGTGTATTGATATGAGGCTCCCCAACAAGGCTATCAAGAGGGAGAGGCACATCACGCCCACCATGGACGACATCATCGCAGACCTCAATGGAGCGCGGTGGTTCTCCAAACTGGACCTAAACGCAGGCTACCACCAGCTCACTTTGGCCAGGGAGAGTAGGTACATCACCACCTTCAGTAGACACCTAGGACTGAGACGATACCGACGACTTAACTTCGGGATATCGTCAGCGGCGGAGATCTTCCAGAACACAATCAGAGACATTTTACAAGGCCTGCCCGGAGTCATGAATGTGAGTGACGACATCCTGATCCACTCCACGACTGTAGACGAACACTATCAGCGAGTCAGAGCCACGCTGACACGCCTTAAGGAGTACGGAGTCACACTCCACAAAGACAAGTGCCAGCTGTTTCAGCAGCGGATAGAATTCTTCGGATACACGTTTACCAACGACGGCATTCAAGTGGATCCCCGAAAATCCCAGGCCATCAAAGACGCCCCCGCACCTGCCTCCGCCGCGGAGGTGCGCAGCTTCCTGGGAATGGCCACGTACTGTGGAAGGTTCATTCCGAACCTAGCAACGATCGCTGAGCCACTCCGACAACTCACGAAAAAGGACGCACCGTGGCAATGGGGGCCCCAATAAGACACCGCGTTCCAAGCCGTCAAAACAGCACTCCTCGACCAGGCTACTTTAGTCTATTTTGACCCGGCGCGGAAGACGGAGCTGATAGTCGATGCCAGCCCAGTGGGACTTGGGGCAGTCCTCACCCAAGAGCAAGAACCGGGGCGGTGGGCCACTTTGGCCTACGCAAGCAAGGCGCTCACAGCGACCGAACGAAGATACTCCCAGATTGAGCGAGAGGCACTAGCCATAAAATGGGGCTGTCGACACTTCCACCTGTACGTCTGTGGACACCCGTTCACGGTCGTGACGGACCATCAGCCGCTCGTACCCCTGTTCAAAGGGACAGCACCACACCCCTCGCCGCGAATAGAACGGTGGGCCATCGGACTGCAACAGTACAATATGGATATAACGTACCGGCCTGGCGCAAAGAACCCGGCCGACTTTCTGTCCAGACACCCGGGCGACCGCGAGCAGGTCCCGGCTGGGACAAGTGAAGAAGATGACGCTGAAGCACACCTCGACTTCATCGCCGCCCTGACATGCCCGCAGGTACTGACACTACAAGAGATCCTGCAAGCCGCGGAGCAAGACCCCGTGATGACCAAGACCAGGGAGGCCCTACAGCGAGGGTCGTGGACCAACATCCTACAGTCTGCCAACACGTGGACCCAGGAGGAAAGGGCAGACCTACAGCAGATCTGGCGCGTACGGAATGAGCTCAGCACCACCAGAGACAGGATAGTCCTGAGGGGAGCCAGGATCGTCGTGCCAACAGCGCTGCGCCGCCAGGCCACCCTTCTCGCCCACAAGGGACATCAGGGGACAGAGAGAATGAAAGCAAGGATGCGGGAAAAGGTGTGGTTCCCGGGACTAGACACCTTAGTGGGAGACATCGTAAAGGGCTGCCCAGCGTGTCAGATGACTAGCGGACCTGAACACCCGGCCCCCATCGCAACTGAAGAGCCAGGGGAGCACCCCTGGGACAAAATCAGTGTAGATTTCGGGACCCTCCCCAATGGGAGAGTAACGCTGGTAGTAGTGGACAACTTCTCCAAGTACCCCTGGTGGAGGCGCTGCCATCCACCGCCTTCACGTTTGTAGGGCCAGCGCTGGAAAAGATATTCCACATGTTCGGGCGCCCGTCGGAACTGAAAAGTGACAATGGGCCGCCGTTTCAAGGTCATGAGTTTCGGGAGTTCCTGGCCCTCCAAGGGATACGACACCGGCGGATCACCCCGCAGTGGCCTCAGGCAAACGGCGAGGTCGAACGCTTCATGAGGACACTAAACAAAATCCTCCGCATCGCCAGTGCCGAGCGGTTAGACCCAGAGCGAGAAATTCAACGCTTCCTAGGGGAGTACCAGAGCACACCCCACTGCTCCACCAAGCAAGCCCCCTGGGCTCTCATGCTGAAAGGGACCCGCCGGGATGGTCTACCCACAGTCCCAGGGTGGGCCCCTCCACCATTCGAGGCGGAACAAGCGCTGCGACGACGAGCACGCCGGAACCAGCAAGTGAGCCGGGCCAGAGGGTGTCGGGAGCGCGCCCTTGGGCCGGGGGACAATGTCCTCATCAGGAGCCGACGGCCTGGGGACAAGTTCAAGCCACGATACGAGCCAGGAAGCTGGACGGTGGAACGCCGCCAAGGGACAATGGTCACAGCTCGCCGGGGGAACGAATCAGCCACCCGCAACATCTCGTGGTTCAAACGTATCCCCGCGGCCACAGGGCACACCCCAGAGTCCGGAGGGGAGGACGAGGAGGACGCTGGGATCCCCGAGAGAGAACCGTCACCACCTCTGAACCGGCCGGAGAGGCCGGCAGTCCGGGACGGGCCCAGTTCCGAAGCCGCTGAGGCGGAACGCGATGGCCCACCTACCACCAACACCCGAGCGACGGCCAGGTATGAGCTGCGACGGAATCCTCCGCCCAGCAGCCGCCTCAAAGACTTTGCCTGCCAAGTAAGTGACTGAAAAGGGGGGGACTTCTAGTCCGAGTTTCATCATCCAAGTTGGAGAGGGATGTTGCAGTCAGCGCTCTAGCGTCTGACGCTAGAGCGCGTAGGTTACTGATGGTGTGCGTACGCCACGACGGTGGCGTACGCGGCAAGTATAAATAAAAGGGGCGTGCCCCGGTTGGGCACTTGCTCCGAGACGCAACACCGGTGTGGTCTACATTTCTTTGCCGCGCTACCGCAGCTAGGCCAGCGCCATGCACCAACACAACACTACACAGCTCCCATTTTTTTCTTTTCATGTTTGCTCAAACAAAATATTCTCATTTAATTTTTTTCCAGCCTGCATTTTTTTTTTAAACATGTCCTTTGTGTGATCTGACACTTGTTTGTGCTTCATTTACCCCAGACGAAATTTCCTAATATGCTTTGTGCATCATCATCGCCTGTTTGCTAGCCGAAGTGGGATATGTTTCTGCTGAGGTGACCCATGACTGCAGTGCCCATCCTTTTACAGAGGGCAGATTGTACCGGGTGGTGCTAATAATGTGTGAAGGGGCTGCATGTGAACTCCAGAAACGTGTAGCTTTTCTCAATGTGATGTGAATGTCTGTATATTTATGTGCTGTCTTTAATGCAAAGCACCCGTATTCAAAGCATAGAGTGGAAACACTTCAGAGAACAACACAACCAATGACGTACCCAAGATTATTTATAAAACGGGTAGGAAGAAATGTTTCAGAAAGACATATTAGCAGATTTAAATTTGCTGAATATAGTACTGACACTTATGTATGGAGGGAAATATCAATTTACATTAAATCAATGAAAGAACTTTGAAAACTACTGAGAAAATTTGCATTTTTGGGAAAACCCCAAAATGTGTATCTCTGTCTGAACCCATAGACTACAAAAGCCAACAGTTGCAGTTCGGAGACCCAGCGTCCTATTCTCTGCTGGCACCAGCCAGATCCCGGTTCTAGCAGCTACTCCCGAGAGAGAAGCAGGCTCTGGCCAGCTCATCATTCCACAGGTATCCCTGTGCAGGATGTGCCAGGCACTGGCACTCGCGGCGGGACCAGCGCGCATTCTTCCTGCTTCGCCATGCATGCAGCGGGTTGAGAGTTCTTGTTTTCCTTTTTAGTTGAGAGGGCAACCAATACAAATTAATCTATTATTACATTTCTTTTTTTTTTATGTCAAAAACATGCAGATTAAAAAGAACAAAGTGGTATAAATGGGTAATGAGCAATGTAATTATTTTTCGTGATTTAGGAACTCGTAAAAAATGTAGTGGTTTGGCATTGCTCGTTGTTTAGCCTTCGTGGTTAAGGAATTTGTGGTTTAGGCAGTAGTTGTTTAATCATATATCCATAGAAAAGTGTTGCCCTTCCCTAAAGTATGATCACAGTTTTACTTACCTGTACAATAGACCAGTGGGGGGAAACTAGATGAATGTAAAATTCAAACACTGCTGAGAATGGGTTAAAATGATTCACACATACTGATGTCAATTCTCAAAAGCTTTGAATTTCGCGGCTCTCACTTGTGCCCAATATTTAAACCCCACGGGTTACAATAATAATTTGAGCCACTGTAAAGGAGGAGGGAGGGGCAGTGAACACTGATGCTTAACTCTTATGTTTACCCCATAACCCATGACCCAGGGAAGCAGTTGTGACGTGTGAACCTACACTGTTTTTACCTCTCATGAATATGTTGTCGATTGCGTTCTTGTTTTCCTTTTGATTGTGATCAACTGTAAAGCACTATGATACCCTCACGGGTAAAGTTTGTGCTATATTAAACTTTATAAATAAATAAATGAATAATTGTACCAGAGATGGAGTGGTGCACTACCAAGGTGATATTCACAATAAAATGTCTTGACTTTGTTTAGTTGAATCAAATAAATCCTTTATTTTCAATGTCATCCGACACTACAAGGTTCCAGCCAACACATTTCATTCATTAGACAATGAACTTCTTCAGGGCATTAGTAGGTCTGCCAGACAGACGCCTCCTGCTATAACTACCATGAGCATTCCTGAGCAAGCTCGCATCGTGCGTATCACAACATACGGGGACCTGAAGTACCTTTCTCCCCACCGTTCACAACATACTAATGCCCTGAAGAAGTTCATTGTCTAATGAACAAAACGCGTTGGTTGGAACCTTGTAGTGTCGGACGACATTGAAAATAAAGGATTTATTTGATTCAACTAAACAAAGTCAAGACATTTTATTGTGAATATCACCTTGGTAGTGCACCACTCCATCTCTGGTATAGTATCCTATCTGCCTGGCAGAATCCGAGCTTGGCACTCCCTGTCTCTTAAATTTACATGGATATCATTTGCATGGGAACCAACAAATTTGAACACCTGACGCTGAACCAGAGTTTGAAGAAGAGTTGCTCTACTGTTGGAATGGAACAGAAGAATCCTAATATGTTACATATTGGCTCTTATGATGTCCCAGCCTTCCTTTATCGCAGAGTGCTTTCCAGAGGTCTACCTGTACACTCTAAGCCATGAAGAGGAATGAAAAAGCATAAGAGATTTACATTCGAGGTGGCTATTTATCCAGAAATATTAGTGAAAAGCTGTTTTGGATTTTGGGTAAACAACTGATATCAGATTGAGCCATTTGAAGTGTGCTGCTATAGTGTAAGGGTATGAACAGTAAATATTGGCAAACTACTATCAATATAATTTGTGACTGAGAGCACCAGGAACAACTTCAGCTTGTGCATGATCAAAGTATACTCCTGGACAAAATCCAACTGCCTCAAGCTGAACATGGCCAAAACAGAAGTGGTGATTTTCGGAAAAGGTGCCTCACCGTTGGACTCCTGTTAGCCTTTAGACCTTAGACCCACCCCCACCTCTGTCCTCATAAAACAAGCAAGGAGACTCAGAATTATTATCAACAGCAAGTTGGACATGTCCAACCTTGGCAACAGAGTCACCACATCCTGAGGATGCTGCAAAACATACTAAAGTGGCTGCCCAAAAGCACTAGGAATAACGTCATCCATGCCCTCGTTACAGGCAGACTGGACTACAGAAATACCCTCTATGCAAGAATAATTAACCTACCAACAAAAAAACTCCAGACCATTCAGAACGCAGCAGCCAGACTCATCCTCCACCTCCCATGCTGAACTCACATCACACCACACCAGAAGGGACTTCATTGACTCCCGATACATAAGCACACAATGTTCAAGCTTCTTACCCACACATACAAAGCACAACACAGGCACTGCTCACCTGAACAAGCCCGTGCAGTTCCACCAAACATCCAGGCACCTCTGCTAAGCTGGACTCTCACTAGCAGAAGTCCCAAGCATACACAAATCAGATCAGGAAGTCGCGCCTTCTCGTACATTGCTCCTGAAGCATGCAACATCCTCTCACACCACATTAGAGCCTCCTCATCCCTTCTTGAATTCTGCAAGAAGCTGAAGACCTGGCTCTTCAACTAAGTCCCATCGAGGCTAGCCTCCCTCACCTACTAAGCGCCAGGATACCCTCAAGGGTGATAGTGGGCTATAAAAATAAACATAACATAACAAAACAAGAGAGCTGTAGAGCCTGAATACATTGCTCTCAAAGTATCGTTGCATAATAATCCTAGGATTAATATTATAAACTTTGTGTATAAGTGAAATTTCAAGAGAAAGTTCCCTAAAAATCAGCTTGCAAAACTCGGGTTAAGACAGAGCAAAACAGATCAAGGATATACACAGGTGTGGGAATAATCAGGCATTCAGCACTACTCACACACTGGGCCCCATTCTTGAAATAAGTTATGAAATCCTTAGCCACAGATATATGACCTTGTGTAGCTGTTTTCTCCGATTTTTTTGAATTTTCAATTATTTTCTAGAGTACACCTAGAAACTTTTGACAGTTGCAAAACTCCAAGCTTATTCCTATAAAACTATTGTGAATTGTAACCTTGCACATCAATATTTGTACAGCTCTACACTGGCGCTTGTGGAAATGCCTGTCCATACGTACAATCACACTTCTTTCTCCCTAGGGAAAAGATTTTCCACTTAGAGAAACCCCTTCCCCTCCATGCCTACCTATTTGACATCCGCCTCGTCACCGGGAGAAACTTTACTCGTATGACAATCTTTGGGGTCTATTGCCTAAGATTTAACACCATGTTTGCATTGATAAAAAGGTGATGCAAAATGATGCAAAATCTTTTTTTTTAATAATTAATTTTCCAGCGCTAAAATTATTTAGCGATGTAAAACACTTGAAAGTAGCACAAAGCAGCGCACTGCACTGCTTTGCATTATGTAGCACCAAGGGGGTGTACCATGGGTGGTGCATGGGGTTCCCATGCAACCACTCAACGTTTCTGATGCTAAAGCCTTTGACTTAAAAAAGTAGACAGTGTTTAGCATCAGAAAATAGCCACAATTTCGAACAGGCGCTATGAAGGAGAAATGCTTTCTTGTCTCCTTTCTTTTTAGGTCTCGCGAGCCAAAGGCTCGAAGAGACATTTTATATGTGGGCTTCTCAAAGTGCTGCCGTGGCCTAAAGCTACAGTGCACGTGAACGTGCATGCGCGCAGCGCCATGTGTCTTTCCTCCGTAGCGATCGTAATCACGATCACTTTCACTTTCGCGGGCTCCTCTGTTGCTGGCATTCCCCCCTCCCTTCTCGCCCAGCCCTTCTTGTTCTTCGTGCCTCTACTCTCTCTGCCCCCTTCTCTATCTCTCTTTGTTCTCTCGTCCTTCCGTCTCTCCACCCGCCAATCCGTCTTCTTTCCTGAACTGTGGCGTTTGTCTGAGACTCACCCGACCCCTCCCTCTCTCAGACCCTGTCTTGTTTAGGAAGACATTGAACAGTAAAATAGCAATGCACGAAAAGAAGACTGGCTGCATTTCTCGTGTCTGTCTCAACATATTTTGGAACTATTTCTAGAAATGCACTCTACACTTGCGGTGATTAACTCTGTTCCTGCCACTGCCTAGCCTGGAAAGGCTCTCTTCTGAGGCCTGCTTAGATCGTGCAGCGGCTGCACAGACTGCAGTTCTTCTGAAACACAATGCAGATAGTGTTGCAGTGGTGTATTGTCCCCCAAAATATAGGCCTACTGCACTGTTTATAGCGGCCATGGATCCATCAGCCAGCTTTCGTTTTTATTCAGTTAGCCCTTTGCATTCTGGGACCTGTAGTCACGCATTTACTAATTAATACTCGATACTAGCTAAAAGTGCCAAGCACGACCCAGGGCTCATTGACGGCTAAAATTAGGTTTTCAATAAAGTGGAACAATCCAACCCCTTACAAGCCCTGGGGTCTCTCACAAAGAAAAGCCGATGACCACGGGCTAAATTGCTTCATCCTTATTGGCGCTGCTGCTCAAATCAATGGCATCCATTTAAGGAGTTCTGAAGGATGAAACACGAGTGGCCCCAACTCGAGTTCGCATTAGGGCCCACATGCTACACGCAAACAGCCGCCGGCCGGTTGTACAGAGGTCAGTTGCAAGAGCTATTCTCGCTTTTCTTTTTAAGCAGTGCTTAATTTGAGTCGGTGGTTTCCGGTGCTCAGCACCAGCACTTAACCATCTACACCGTGCTTTTCCGGAGCACCACTTGCAGACACATTCATTTATGGCAGGCACCTGAATTTGAAGTGATTTGCCCAGAATCACAGTATGTTGAACGGACGCAGAGGCTCAAACTTGGGGGCATATTAACAAGCCAGGCGATAACATTATCGCCGCTTTAGCGGCAGAAAACTGCCGCTAAAGCGGCGATAATAGGCTTGATAATATGCTCTATGGAATTCTAATTGAAGCCCATGTTAGATGTCATTCACATTTAACATGGGCTTCAATTGGAATTCCATAGAGCATATTATCAAGCCCATTATCGCCGTTTTAGCGGCAGTTTTCTGCCGCTAAAGCGGCGATAATTTTATCGCCTGGCTTGTTAATATGCTCCTTAGTTTCTCCGTTCCGAAGTCGGCAACTCTCGCATTTATTATTGAGCAGTGGGAGGAGACGCGGGAGAAGCTGCGAGGCGGGAACAGCTCACTTGTTCATTACTAAACGCTTCCAGGCACTACTCCAGACGGGGCACGGTCGGCGGACTTCCTGACCTTTGAGACGGCCTCTGCTGTGGGCTTGGCACGGACTGACGCAATGCCAGCAAGGCAAATAATGCAGAGCGCACTCGGGGCACTGCCAGACCAGTGGACAGCAGCAGGGACCCCGGGCACAGAGCAGCAAATAGAACTTGTTTTCACCATGCGGTGTAACCCTCGAGTGCCCGCGAGCTGCTCTGACGGAAGCTTTTGTGACCAAACTTAGTGCAAAGATCTCGAGTTGTAATACTGGCTTAGCTGTCCCGCAGCCCCACGTCATGCCCGACTCCTTTCATCAGCCATGCCTTATTAGTCAACGGGATGTTGCATTCTGGGGCTGGTAGTTTCCCATTTAACATTGTATGAATCGGTCCAGTATATCAGTACACAAATGTTGCCTACAGAGCCATGACTGGGCTGGTCTGGCCAAGGGGCCACTTGGGATTATGTACCAGGCCAGGTGTGAATACCTCGTCCAGTACGACCTTTCCATTCCGACACATATGGTACCAGGAAAAACTACAAGTACCAGAATGCAAGAAATGTAGCCATTTACGTACACGTGGACGGGTTAAAGTAATGTGTCTGCTCAGCAACTCTGATTAAACTGACTCGTACAGTTCTACAACAGGTGCACTAGCCAACCGAGCTTTCGTTAAAAGGCAGATGTGCGCGAGACGCTGTTAATGAATCCCTGTTATGTAACTTTAGTGTGTATTTTAAAACTAATCCATGTGCAATTACATGTATATAGATATACACATACACACTATATATTGATTCACATAAAAAAGAAAGGTTAAAGTGATGTCATAATTAGATGTCAAAATAAAACTAACATTTAAAAACAAAAAACACTGAAATTCAGCAGTTATAGTTCACTGAGCAACCAAAACTTGCAGCCCTGCCATGCATTGCTCATCACCTCACCTTACATCAATCATTTCGTGTTAAATGACATCTTTGATGGCATCTCCGATGACTTCTCTTATAACCTCTTAGTCATATACAGCATATAGTTACTGTGTGAACATGGGTGGGCGCGTAGCATGGAAATATAGCAAAGCTTGGAGACCAGTGTGGTTGCACGTGGTGAAAGTTACATCACAGAAGTGTGGGATGCAAGTATCACTCCTTGTAATACAAGATAAGGAGAGTGCACCTAATGTAGTTGCAGCGGTATAATTGTAAGCAGGGTTTGGCTTAATGCCAAAGCCAGTTCCCAAATGTGTGTGAGAAAGGCCAGAGTTTATGCTGACATTCGATGATCCCCCAGTGGAAGTATGGAAATGGGGCCCCTTTAAATAGTTGTCACAGAGTGCGATAGACAAATTATGTAGTGAGGGCGTTCTTCTGGGAAGGGAGGAGGTGTGGCGCCGCGGCCAGGGCGACTGACTCCGGAATCTGGGGATCACGGTTCGATCCCCGGCGGCAGATTAGCCCAGCACCATGTGACTCTGGGCAATAGCTTGCTTCATCTTCCCGACGGCCCCCAGCACCTAGAAACCCTTACGGGTGATTGTTCACGCTTTACAAATGTGGATTATTATGGTGTGGATGTTCAACTTCAGAACTTTGCTGAAGATTTTGTCAATTTGAAGATTGCAGATGACCACCAAGCAACTGGCCATTCTAGCTCCTTGAGACCCTCACAGGTGATTTGTTGCACTTTATAAATCTTTAATTGAGTGAAAAAAGTAGAACGTGTTGGTGTCCCACTTCGAGTTGGTGTATCTCATTGAACGTTGCTACAAACTTTTGCAAAGGTTGGAAAAAAAGCACATTTGTGCAGACCTAAAAAAAACCACCAAAATCCCAGCTGTAATAAAGATTGCCAACATTGAGGCGATCTACAAACGCGTTGTGACACTGTTTAAATGTTTCTCACGTTGGCACCAACACCGCAGGCCTGCAGACAGTAATACCAATGTGCACTCATAACATTATAGTAGGAAAAATAAATATCTACATTCCTCAGCAGACAGAAACACGTTTAAAAGCCCAAAGAGAAATTATATTAAAATCAGTATTTGGGTGATCTCCATTGAGGATGACGTATCTGATGATGTCATTGACAAGGGTGCGTGGGCCGACGATTGTGGATAACTCCAGCAAACAAAGACAAGCATTTGCAATGCAATAGGTCTCGCATTTGCAAAAGTTTAAGCTATTGGCATTGTTCATGACAATGTTAAATATATGAACGAGAGCGACCCCTTGTATCTTCCAAGGGAATGGGGTACTAATACCACTACACAAGATGCAATCCCTCTGCTGGGACACAATGGTACAATACTAGTATCACGTAACACCACAATCAATCCTATTCCACTCAAATAGTCATGATATGTTAATCACATTTATTATGCAAAAAAATTTTTTGTAAAAAATTACATACATGTATATCATAAAAACAAATCATACATTTACATGAATATTTAAAAACACAGGATTTCACACCATATACTATTCGACAAATATTGGTTCAAATACATATAACAACCTGTTATGAGCCCGCATAACAGAAAACAACGAGAGACAGTATGCTTTGTCATTTGTTACACATCCTATTGGGTAATGAGTCAATATCCGTAGTTTGTGATATATTGCACAATTATATCTACTCCTGAAACCACGGTTCTCCCAAGATTGTGTAGTTGAGAAGCGTCGACGCGTTTCGATGGTAAGTCTTATTAGTCCATCTTTATCAAGACAAGTTTATAGGCTTTAAGTCCTCATTATTTGATCTGGGACTTCTCTATATTTAAAGACGATTTTCCTGATTTATATTATCATCAATGATCCTGATTTGTATTATACGTCGAGGTAACGGAGATCCGAGCTATCTCTCCTCCTGTGCACCTCACTTGTCTGTTTCACGGACGGATATCCTAGTATATATTAAAAACGACGTGATGGGGATCCGTGATAACTCCCCCTCAATATGCGTCACCTGTTCCAAAAAACGTGCGCAAATATTAGCGCCACGTAGCAACTCTCCGAGGCGAGATCAAACAGGAATATTTCCGCACTCGAAGCTGTTAACATCGAGCATAGAGGTGACGCATATTGAGGGAGAGTTATCACGGATCCCCGTCACGTCGTTTTGAGTTGCTACGTAGCGCTAATATTTGCGCACGTTTTTTGGAACAGGTGACGCATATTGAGGGGGAGTTATCACGGATCCCCATCACGTCGTTTTTAATATATACTAGGATATCCGTCCGTGAAACAGACAAGTGAGGTGCACAGGAGGAGAGATAGATCGGATCTCCGTTACCTCGACGTATAATACAAATCAGGATCATTGATGATAATATAAATCAGGAAAATCGTCTTTAAATATAGAGAAGTCCCAGATCAAATAATGAGGACTTAAAGCCTATAAACTTGTCTTGATAAAGATGGACTAATAAGACTTACCATCGAAACGCGTCGACGCTTCTCAACTACACAATCTTGGGAGAACCGTGGTTTCAGGAGTAGATATAATTGTGCAATATATCACAAACTACGGATATTGACTCATTACCCAATAGGATGTGTAACAAATGACAAAGCATACTGTCTCTCGTTGTTTTCTGTTATGCGGGCTCATAACAGGTTGTTATATGTATTTGAACCAATATTTGTCGAATAGTATATGGTGTGAAATCCTGTGTTTTTAAATATTCATGTAAATGTATGATTTGTTTTTATGATATACATGTATGTAATTTTTTACAAAAAATTTTTTTTGCATAATAAATGTGATTAACATATCATGACTATTTGAGTGGAATAGGATTGATTGTGGTGTTACGTGATACTAGTATTGTACCATTGTGTCCCAGCAGAGGGATTGCATCTTGTGTAATTGTTCATGACAATGCCTTTTTTATCTATTTTATAAAACAAACACATAAATAAATGCCATTATCATTTACAATGCCAATAGCTAGTGATGCATTATTATTAGCAATGCCAACTGCTCACACTTTTATAATGCGAGACCTATTGCATTGCAAATGCTTGTTTGACTTTGCATGTGTGCTGCTGCACTGTACAGAACACGAACAAAGAGGAAAAAGGTTTCAAATTAGTCTTAGTATAGTGGGCCTCATTTACAAACCTATTGTGTCTCTGGTGCGTCACTTGTTTGAGGGACCTGCGGAGCAATGGGCTTGACCATGCGTGACTTTTTATGGCCTAGTAAATATGGGCGCCTTTCATGTAATACACTGTGTGAAAGGGGCATTCCATGGGTGTTGCTGTGGGTGTTCCCACGTAACATCCATGGAACCTGAAACATTCCCAAATTTACAACGTTTTGTAAAGCTGGGAACATATCAGAATCTGGAGGCGCAGGAGTGGCACAAGGAAGAGAAATACTTTTCTTTCTCCTTGTTTTTTTTATCTTCCTATGCATTCTGCAACATGCATAGAAAGAGGAAAATGCCCACAATTTTTTTTTTTTGCAGGAAGATGTCCCTTCCTGCACAAAAACAATCATCCCGCATGCAGGCACCCTTGCAATATCACGCATCGGGTGCCTGCACTGGCGGCTGGCAGCCAATTGTGCACCAGCGTAGGGGAAAGCACATGGATGAGTCATATTGTTGTTCATATGACACATCCCCATGCTTAGAGACGTAGCTCGGTGCAGCAGAATGGCTTGTGGAGCTGCGTCATTTTGTAGTAAACAAGGCCCAGTATGTTGTACTTGAAGTGCACCCTTCCAGTACAAAAGTGATGCTAAACTCACAGAGACTCCCTTCCACTATGGTGCAAAGGTGTGTCCGTGGTACATGTAGCATAGGGAGAAAGGAGGAGAGTGCCATATTTCTGCAAATTTGGCACTCTCCTTCTCACGCAGCCCAGAGCAGCATTTGCAGCTGCTGCAATGCGCTGCATGAGGCACTAGTAAATCTGCTCCTTTGTGTCTGCGTTTGTAAGTGTGTCTGCGGGTGTGTGTGCGCGCACGCATGTGTGCGTTTGTGCGCATGCACGTGTGTATATGTATATCTTTTTACAAGTGTGAAATTACTTTTTGTGACTTGCCAAGCTGGTTTTACACGGAGTTTATTTCCATGTGTAGTGGTCTAAACTTAACCCTGCAAATAGCTTCGTAAATGTGGTCCCCCCCACTCTCTCTTTCTATATCCGACATCCCTTTTCTCTTTGGTTTCTCTTATGTGCTTTTCTATTTCCAAGTAGCCCAGGTGTGGCCTGTTTATTTATAGGTATGAAAAGTGGCAAATTTTGTTTGAACAACAGTTCGCATTTTTAAAATTCAGACCCAGGGCGTATTAGCACAGCTCAGACTGTTAGCATTCCGTCTCTCCTGTTCAGTATTTCTCACGCGTTTGTGTTGTCTGTGATTAGTTAAAAATATGAATATTTCATGTGCTTCCAGATCTTGCTGGAGCTTACAACCTCTAATCACAGAGGATTACATTAAAAAGTAGATTGGGGGTGGGCACGGAGCTGCAAATAGCAGGAATAAACTACAGAACCATATTTTGAAACCAAGCAACTGTGTAAAAGACGTTTTGTTGCTACGGAAAAGATTTACATTTTACTAGATGTACTTATATTCAGTCATTATAGATGGGCTTGTGTGATTTATGCATTATTTTATATAACTTTTTTTCATGATTATAATACTAAACGACTTGTAATAAATGTTAAATTAAATTCATATGCTCGGCTACCTATGCCTAACGCTTCCTTCCAATGCATCTCATCTCTGTTCACTAGACTATAACTTCAGCAACACTTCACTGGTCGAGTCTCTGCCTTTGGCTCCTGCAGCGTTCTACATTTCTGCACTGCCTTAAGTCAAGCCGTCCTATAACAACATGAATCCAATTGATGTAAATAGCAAAGCAGTCGTCTGTTAAATGGAAATGTGTAATCAGTCATGTGTTTAGTGTTGAAAAATATTTAACAAATCCACTTCCAGTCACAAACACAGAATATCCTTCTTAGGGTTCATGGCCGGACTGGAGACAAAAATCAGTCCAATCCAGAGCCATATTATAGAAGACCAATGGCCTCTGTCTTCCTCGCCCCAATCCCTACCTTTAAGTTAGTGTCATCACTCTAGGACAGACTTATAACTGTGCACATAAAGCATTTTTTCTTACTATCCATAATTATTAGCCCCGCCTCCGGGCTTCAACCCTGCCTCCCATCACTCCTGCTCCAGACCATTGAAGAGCAGGTGCCAATGAGCACAAGGACGCCTAGAGTTGATGAGATGGGAAAATCTGTGTGGTCGTAGTAGCCCTAAACACTTAACCAGTTTAGCACTTGCAGCGTCTTGTTAAATTAAACACAGTACCATGCCCAGAGCTCGAGTTTTTAAAGTATTGCTGTCCAGGAGAGGTTCCAGTATCTCTATATTTATTTGAGTTGCTTATGACCAGACTGCATGAGGCAACATGTTGCAGACGACCTGCTTGTGTTTATAAGGACTTATATACCAATGAAGAAAATATAGCTAAGGACCAATGTATAGCACAACCAGTAAGTCTCACTAAATAAGCCTACTTGTTGCCCACATCTGTAGGTTAGCTATCAAACAACCCAATTTTAGAACATTTGATATTACATCAGAGAAATAACACACAGAGGTGCCAATTACGATCCGGTAAAAAATTTCCCCGTACGACTCGTATCCGGTCTTTTTAAGGTACGAATCGTACAAGTGCCGTACAAACTGCCAATTACGATTCGCATGGGAAAAAGACCATACGAATCGCATTGGGAATAATTCCCCACACGTCCTCGTGTCGGAAAATGTGTCCGACACGTCCTCGGACGAATCACCGTACAAATGTGAAAAGTGAAGTCCGACCGCGGAATCACGATCCATCCCGTGCGTCAGAAGTTACAACTGTATGGAAAAAACACCGCCCGCACCGAACACCCTTAGCAACCATGGAGACATGTGCCCGTATACGCGCCCAACACCCCCCCAGCCCCCGTACGTTCGAGTCGTACCCCCTGTGTATGTACACCCCCGTGTATGTACACCCCCCCTGTATATACACCCCTGTACGTGTCGTACCCCCACCCGTGTATGTACACCCGTGTACGTGACGTACCCCCCGTGTATGTACACCCATGTACGTTCGAGTCGTACCCCCACCCGTGTATGTACACCCGTGTACGTGTCGTACCCCCCCTGTATGTACACCCCTGTACGTGTCGTACCCCCCGTGTATGTACACCCGTGTACGTGTCCTACCCCCCTGTATGTACACCCCTGTACGTGTCGTACCCCCCGTGTATGTACACCTGTGTACGTGTCGTACCCCCGTGTATGTACACCCCTGTACGTGTCATACCCCCCGTGTATGTACACCAGTGTACGTGTCGTACCCCCGTGTATGTACACCCCTGTACGTGTCGTACCCCCCGTGTATGTACACCCGTGTACGTGTCGTGCCCCCGTGTATGTACACCCGTGTACGTGTCGTACCCCCCCTGTATGTACACCCGTGTACGTATCCTACCCCCCGTGTATGTACACCCATGTACGTGTCGTACCCCCGTGTATGTACACCCCTGTACGTGTCGTACCCCCGTGTATGTACACCCGTGTACGTGTCGTACCCCCCGTGTATGTACACCCCTGTACGTGTCGTACCCCCGTGTATGTACACCCATATACGTGTCGTACCCCCGTGTATGTACACCCCTGTACGTGTCGTACCACCCGTGTATGTACACCCATGTACGTGTCGTACCCCCCGTGTATGTACACCCGTGTACGTGTCGTACCCCCCCTGTATGTACACCCATGTACGTGTCGTACCCCCGTGTATGTACACCCGTGTACGTGTCGTAACCCCGTGTATGTACACCCGTGTACATGTCGTACCCCCGTGTATGTACACCCCTGTACGTGTCGTACCCCCCGTGTATGTACACCCGTGTACGTGTCATACCCCCCCTGTATGTACACCCGTGTACGTGTCGTACCCCCCCTGTATGTACACCCGTGTACCTGTCCTACCCCCCCTGTATGTACACCCCTGTACGTGTCGTACCCCCGTGTATGTACACCCGTGTACGTGTCGTACCCCCGTGTATGTACACCCCTGTACGTGTCGTACCCCCGTGTATGTACACCCGTGTACGTGTCGTACCCCCTGTGTATGTACACCCCTGTACGTGTCGTACCCCCCCGTGTACGTACACCCGTGTACGTGTCATACCCCCCGTGTATGTACACCCGTGTACGTGTCGTACCCCCCTGTATGTACACCCGTGTACATGTCGTACCCCCCGTGTATGTACACCCGTGTACGTGTCGTACCCCCCTGTATGTACACCCCTGTACGTTTCGTACCCCCCGTGTATGTACACCCGTGTACGTGTCCTACCCCCCCTGTATGTACACCCCTGTACGTGTCATACCCCCCTGTGTATTGTACACCCGTGTACGTGTCATACCCCCCGTGTATGTACACCCCTGTACGTGTCATACCCCCCGTGTATGTACACCCCTGTACGTCATGCCCCCGTGTATGTACACCTGTGTACGTGTCGTACCCCCCGTGTATGTACACCCGTGTACGTGTCGTACCCCCCCCTGTATGTACACCCGTGTACGTGTCCTACCCCCCCTGTATGTACACCCCTGTATGTGTCCTACCCCCCATGTATGTACACCCGTGTACGTGTCGTACCCCCGTGTATGTACACCCGTGTACGTGTCGTACCCCCGTGTATGTACACCCCTGTACGTGTCGTACCCCCCGTGTATGTACACCCGTGTACGTGTCGTACCCCCCGTGTATGTACACCCGTGTACGTGTCGTACCCCCCCCTGTATGTACACCCGTGTACGCGTCGTACCCCCGTGTATGTACACCCGTGTACGTGTCGTACCCCCCCTGTATGTACACCCCTGTACGTGTCGTACCCCCCGTGTATGTACACCCGTGTACGTGTCCTACCCCCCCTGTATGTACACCCCTGTACGTGTCGTACCCCCCGTGTATGTACACCCGTGTACGTGTCGTACCCCCGTGTATGTACACCCCTGTACGTGTCGTACCCCCATGTATGTACACCCGTGTACATGTCATACCCCCCATGTATGTACACCCGTGAACGTGTCGTACCCCCCCTGTATGTACACCCCTGTACGTGTCCTACCCCCCATGTATGTACACCCGTGTACGTGTCGTACCCCCATGTATGTACACACCTGTACGTGTCATACCCCTGTGTACCTACACCCGTGTACGTTAGAGTCGTACCCCCACCCGCGTATGCATGGAGCGTACCCCCACCACAACATTCTAAGTACGGAGCGCACCCCAGGCCCCAACATCACAACCGCAAGCCAGGTGGTACGATCTGCGGAGGAGGGACCGAGCCAAGATGACGGATGAACACAACCAGGCCAACGTCACTGGAGGAGGGCCGCCCCGCAGACGCGTACAATACCATCCCTGGGAGGAGAGGGTGATGGCCATACTGCCGGTGGAGGCAGTCGAAGGATTAGGAGGACTCCGAGACCCGGGTGAGTACAGAAACAACGCACCTCACATGGGGGGAACGTCATCCACAACCAAACTCACAAACAGGCACGCAACCACCCCAAGCTATCGCATGACTCAACCACACTCCATGAACACGCACATGCCACTGGCACCAACATGCCCCATGCACCCAGCTGGACAATGTCAAGTCACAGGCCACAAAAGACACCAACACATGACACGGTAAGCCGGATGGCGGGAGGGTGGGCCCCAAAAATCACATAGTGCAACTCAGAAGCAGACAACAATGCCCTCTGCCCATATGGCCTAGGTCACAGTCAGACAAACAGTGTGTCCCCACACAGGAAAGACTTGCCAGCAAATGGCAGACGCCTTGCATTAACACATGGGGTGAAGGCACGTTTTTGCACATGACAGCAGCTAATGAACAGCCAACACTGTGAAAGAGTGGCAGCACACACCACCACAGCAGCAGCGCAGACACAGACACTACACCCAATGGGTGCCTGGAGATCAGAAACAAACTCACATCAACAAGCCAAGGCCCATTCAAAGATCTGCTAACAGTGTGTGCCCAGGAAGCTGGGCTGAGGTGACAGAGGGTGACACACAGAGGGAGGGAGAGGGGGACAGAGAGGGAGGGAGACACAGGGAGACGGACAGAGGGAGGAGGCCGACACACAGAGGGAGGGAGAGGGGGACAGAGAGGGAGGGAGACACAGGGAGACGGACAGAGGGAGGAGGCCGACACACAGAGGGAGGGAGAGGGGGACAGAGAGGGAGGGAGACACAGGGAGACGGACAGAGGGAGGAGGCTGACACACAGAGGGAGGGAGAGGGGGACAGAGAGGGAGCGAGAAAGGGACACACAGGGAGAGCAAATCAGCCTTGTGGTGTGTGGAAATGTCTGCTCGTCAGCAGGTGGACTGCGTGCATGTAGACAAGGGTGGCCAGTGCCAGCACCCCCCCTCTCCTCCATGGCAAAACACAGGGCCATGTCACAACCTGTGCACGAGCACAACGACAGCTACCTGCATCATTGAAGTGTGTGAAACAACTTCATGTGCCCACGTACAGTGCAACACGCAAGGCACCAATGCACGGCTCGCCACACCTGCCCACTCCACTGCTGACTGCAGTCACACTTGACGCAGCAAGTAAGACTGTGCCACACATAGTTAAAGTCGCCAAAGCTGTGCCCAAGGGACACACCCATGCACAAGTGCACTGTGAGTGGAATGCAAGACAGATCCAAATTCCCAGAGGAAATGTTCCAACTTTGAAACTAATGAAACACGGATGTTGCATGGAACAAAATGAACATTGTCTCTCTCACACACAGGTCAACGTCGTGGTTCACCCTCCAACACTGGGGGGGAAGACTCACAGGACCCGGCTCTGCGGGAGGCCGATCCCACCGGCAGCGACGACTCTCACCACTCTGTGGACGACCCCAACCAACCTGGCCCCTCTGGTGTCCAACGACCTGCAGCACCTGCGTCAGGTACAACGGGGCCAACCACCACCCCCACTCCTGCCACATCCCAGGAGACACCCAGGATCCCTGCCCCACCACCACAAAGCAGCCAGTCTGTCCAGGAGGGACAAGGTTCTCCGGGCACCCAGGAGGAGGCAGGCAACACCGCAAATGCCATCCCTCAGGGGTCCCGGAGACCCGATGTGCCCACAACGGCAGGCCAGGCGCAAGTGGGCAGGGGTGGTGGGAGTAGAGGACGGCGGAGGCGCCAGCCTGACCAGTTGGCTGGGGAACCGGTATATTCCCATGTCCGAAACATCCTGGACACATACCGGCAGGACACCACGGGCATGGCCCAGGTTGTGTCCGTCCTCGAGGGGATCAAGACCCAGCAGGCCCAGCAACATGCAGAGCTACATGCCTGTCTACTGCAACACCAACGGAGGATGGAGGACAGACAGGCTGAGCTCGTGACGGTGTTCACGGGAATTCACAGTACACTCCGTCGGATGGCCGACAACATGGGCAACCCTCCCTGTGCCAGAAGGCGTAGAACATCACCACCCACAGGGAGGGATCAGGAGGAGGAGGAGGAAACATCCGATGGAGCATCCCAAACATCGTCACGGCCTGCTTCTGAGGGTCCCCGCAGGAGGGCGGGTCGTCCACGGAAAAGACCGTGAGGGTCGGCGCTACAGCACCATCTCCCAGGACACCTGGCCTGGCACCTGGCCCACTGGAGCAACAGCAGCACAGCATCAAAAGACATTCTCTGCCACATGGCCTTGCTGGTCACTGTCTGACCAATGTTGACAAAGACTGTGGCATGGACTCTGAGGATTTCCAATGGCAAGGACACCAACTCCCCTAGTGAACTTTGGATTCCAAACACCCGGAAAGTCCCTCATGTCATACCCCCCCCCCACTAAAATAAAAAGTCACACCATGAAGAGAAGATGCCTGCTGGTTGCATTATTACCTTACATGTGTCTTGTAAAGTCTAACCATGCCTGAGTTCTCTTTTGACTTCAACCATCCACACCCTGGGGCCTGAGTCTGGCACAGGACACACGGGTCACAGTGTATTAGGCAAGACAGACATGGAGCACCATACACACCCGTGATGGGCCCAACCAGCTGAGGGGGTGGCCGCACAACCGTGCCGACAGACATATTGAGTACAGCAACAGTCATGCGCAGAGGTCAGGGATCATGTCGAGTGTCCTGGGGGGCACCCAGGTATGTGTAGACAGGTGGCAGAACCATGTCCTGCAAGCTTGAGTCCGGTGGATGCAGAGAATGGGGGCCTGGCCAACGTTGGATGCATGGGGATGGCACATGACACAATACCCACACAGTCATGGACATCATGCACAATACACAGTCTAATCCCACACACACAGGTTGCATCTTGCTACTCGACACATAGACACATAGCCACTATCACGGAAAACCATGCCAGACATGCCGGATGCACCGTGGCAACACACCAGCATTGACTGAGAAGAGGCACCTTGGAGGCATAGGGACACCTTTATTAGTCATGTTTTCGGGATTGCAGAGGCAACTCGAAGTACACATGAACAGTTCAAGTGGAGTAACATGTGGGTCCAACACTGGAACCCCCCTTCTGCAGCACAAATGCGTGATAGCCATGGAACTGGCACACAAGTGTCGGCTAACAGCTAAACACCCCCAGCTGCTCACGGAGAGCCTGCCATACACCATTGATCCGCTGATGTGGAAGTCCCACAGCATGTCAAGCCAATGCAAACCGTATGTGTCCGAGGGCAGTGTTACACACATTGATGCCATCATCACAATCCACTATCCCATCACAGATGACTGTCAACAAGTCTGACCATCTATTCAGGTGTACCCAGCTGCATGTAATGTGTACCATGGTGATGCAACATGTCTGCAGAGGAACCAAACATCGACAGGGGCAGTGTGCATACATCGTGAACAACTGCCACACCCAATACACCCCTGATGCATCCCTTACCCTAAGGAGACTTCCAAACGTGTCCGTGCCTGTAACGCTGAGTCAGAACACGATGACGTGTCCATGAGGAATAGCAGTGCCACAACAATGCAACCAGCAGACGGCATGCGCAAGTACCTGGGGAAGAGAGACACACAAGAAGTCAGCCACAAAAAGCACAGCCACTTGCATGTGCATGTACTCGACACATGTATGGATGACAACATGCTAGGTCACAATTATGACTGGGGAAATACAACCATCACTGGCACCATCACTCCAGTGACACACCCACACACACCTCTGACTCACGTGCCATACATGCAGGTGGAGACACACATCGCAACACATGCCACACGGGGACCAATGCGTGCACACTCAGACACTGGTACTCACCACTAAGCAAAGAAGTCGCGTATGAGCCGAGTCCGGATGTCCTCTTGCGGCTCCACATCCTCCACATCACTAGCCCCATTGCCAAGCCCTTCGTCCTCCACGGGTGGATGGTCCTGGTCATCTTGATCCAGGATGAGTGGCACAGCTTTCTCAACTGCCATGTTGTGCAGCATGCAGCAGACCATGAAGATTTTGCAGACCTTCGCCGGGGCATATGGGAGGGCGCCGCCGGTCTTGTGGAGGCATCTGAATCGGCTCTTCAGGAGGCCAAACGTCCTCTCTATCACTCGCCTTGTCCGGCCATGGGCGGTGTTGTAGCGGAGCTGGGCCGGCGTGATGGGGTTGCGGAGAGGTGTGATCAGCCATGGCATGTTGGGATAGCCAGCGTCCCCTACATGGAAAGCACATGAACATAAGCAGGACAGGAGAAGCGGTCGTGCTGGAAGTCTACGCAACATACAGGACAGACAGACTGTACCCACCAACAACACATGCTCGTTCGTTGCGCAGCTGCGTCATCATTTCAGGCACCCTGCTACGCCTCATGATGTAGGCATCGTGTGCTGATCCTGGAAAACGAGCACAGACATGTGGAATCACCATGTTGGATAGACACACCACAAGGGCATTGATGGAGTGGTAGTGCTTGCGATTCCGGTACGCTACCTCCTGTGCCTGTGGTGGTACCAAAGCCACATGTGTCCCATCTATGGACCCAATGACATGGGGCATCCCTCCCAGGGCATAGAATCCACGCTTGACCCCAGTCAACATTTCAGGGGTAGGAAAATGGATGAAGTCATCCAGGTGAATCAACATGGCCTCTAAGAAATCATGCAGCACACGGCAGAACATGCTCTGGGACATGCCACCAACATGAGCTATGGTATTTTGAAAAGTACCCGTGGCTAGAAAATGTAGGGCTGCCATTACCTTCAGCTTGGGTGTGCCGTAGGATACCTGTGCAGCGGTTGCAGGTGTGGTGCCAGTCTCGCCGTCAAATCCAGAATCAACCGTTGGGGGAAGCGGTAGCACCGGATACAGTCATTCTCCCGCATGGCAGCCAAGTCCGGAATTGGTCGGGGAAGAGGCGGCGCTTTGCAGTAATTTGGAAGTGACAAGGAAGAGTGAGTGCACCAAAATAAGAATTAATTTGTACTGAGCACATGTTAATCTGTCTATACACAGATGCTACATACGGAGTCAGGTATGTGCCACATGCCCTGGACACGTATGGCTGCCAGGTAAAACTCCTACCAAGACCCAGCTACACACGGAGATTGTGAACCTCCACATGCCATGGCATGGGATTAGCTGTGTCCCAGTGCAAGTGAACAGCCAGACGCAAGACAGGAGTGACATACATCCACACATCAGCAGAAGTAGGATGTCGATTGCAGAGACTGGTAGCGGAACACTAGAGCCACAGGTCACATGACATTACACTAGGACAGCCCACACACCTTGCCACGAAGGTGTACATGTCATGACTCACCACACATTCATAGAGAGGATGCAGACATGTCCTTGTTACGCTACTCCGTGTCCCATGCATACATACGCACCTCACATCCGATACCACATGTGGCATGGTGTGCGGAACAGTGTGCAATGTCAATCTACACACAGACACATGTTGGTTGCTGCAACAGCTGCAGCTTTTTAGGGTGCTCCAACATCAACCTAATGGGAACCCCCCACACATACATGACATAGTCACATCGTGCACCGTGGGTAGTGACATGTCAGGTGTGGTAACCCCTGTACTGGGCATCAGGGGACACTTCCGTGTGTTGGTGTCCGTGCCATGCCAGTGACGCTCATCACAAGTGTGCAGTACGACATGCACACATGTCAAAGGAGTCAAGGGCATGCCTGGCACACATTGCACCATCACACATTACATGTGTACACATCTCATCATACATCTGGTGCCTTCTCGACTCAGGAGTCATGTGCCACATCACAGCCTGTCACACCTGTGCTCCACACATGTAGTACCGCCCAGACAATGCCTTGATGTCCATCCATGGACAAGTATGTCAGCCCTATTCCTTCCCGTGTGCTGCCTGTCACCACTGTGATGTGTGAAAACCCCCGTACTGCTGCTAAGAGGGCCTGTGTACGTTCCCATATCACTATGGGAGTGCTGCCGTATGTGTACCCATAGTGATGGTGAGCGTACAGGCATATGTACGGTCAGTAAGTACGCATACGCAAGAACACCCATAGTGGTACAGCCCGTACATGCGTGCGTACGTTCACTATCACTATGGGTGTCCTCGCGTATGCGTACTCGTAGTGGTACAGCCCGTACACACGCCTGTACGTTCACTATCACCATGGGTGTCCTCGCGTATGTGTACTCGTAGTGGTACGGCCCGTACACACGCCTGTACGCTCACTATCACCATGGGTGTCCTCGCGTATGCGTACTCGTAGTGGTACGGCTCGTACACACGCCTGTACGTTCACTATCACCATGGGTGTCCTCGCGTATGCGTACTCGTAGTGGTACGGCCCGTACACACGCCTGTACGTTCACTATCACTATGGGTGTCCTCGCGTATGCGTACTCGCAGTGGTACGGCCCGTACACACGCCTGTATGCTCACTATCACTACGAGTACGCATACGCGAGGACACCCATAGTGATAGTGAACGTACAGGCGTGTGTACGGGCCGTACCACTACGAGTACGCATACGCGAGGACACCCATGGTGATAGTGAACGTACAGGCGTGTGTACGGGCCGTACCACTACGAGTACGCATACGCGAGGACACCCATGGTGATAGTGAACGTACGCACGCGTGTACGGGCCGTACCACTATGGGTGTTCTTGCGTATGCGTACTCATAGTGGTACGGCCCGTACACACGCCTGTACGGGCCGTTGCTATGCATTTGGGGTGCCCTAGGGGCCCGGAACGCACCGTACCTGTGTGTGAAGCTCAATTTTACATAGGGAACACATGAGGGACAAGTATTAAGGCCTACATGCATGCTGGTTGTCATGGAGACCAAGTTTTAAGTTTGAATTTGTTCTGGAAGGTGCACAGCAGAAGTCAGTTGGAATGAATCTACTTTGTTGCATGTGTTTGTGGGGTTGACATCATGCTGAAGAAAAAAACACAATAAGAACCCACTGACTGTGCTAGGTTTGAAGGGATTGGAGGAAACATAGGATGCAAATGTGAGTGACCAATCACTCTGTACTCCTGTGCATGAAACAGGCCAGCAAGGCAGATATAAGGCAGCCAGGTCCCATGAGGGATCACTTGCCTGCACATATTTCGATTCTACCACACTGCTGCTGCTTCTGATTCCCTGGAACCATGTCAAGGTCTGTGGAGAGGTCACAGCCATTCACCCTGGAGGAGAACCTGGCATTGCTGGATGTGATCCTCCCACAGTACACCCTGCTGTATGGGTGACCAGGGTATCAGGTGAGTGCAGAGGCTACTAGCACAGACTGTGTCCCTTTTTTGTGACTGTGACTTCTGCCATTGTGTCCAGGTGTGACACAATGCATTAGTGCCAACTGACATGGAACCCACAAGACCAGAACTGGACAGGGCACAGGCAAGGTCCCAAAACCTGTTACACACCACCCCCACACATGATGCTGCAGGCATTGTACACATGGAGAAGGTGCCACGCTACATAACATTGTGACGGAGTGACTTCACACAGACCAGGGAACACATTGCAAGGAGGGGAAGGGAGGCAGGAGAGCACTGCAATACTGTGGGTAACAGGATCTGCACAGCACCATTAAACCCTGGCAGTGTATCCATGGAACAGTGCACTTACAAATGCTGGTGAAACACAACAAACACACATATACCTACCCCCTTCCTGCTGCTGCATCTCCTGTAAGCGCCTGTCCAAGTCTGGAAATACCACCGCCAGCACACGCTTGTGGATGTGGGAGAGACGGCGGCGCCCGCGGTTCTTATGGCTCTCAGGTGAGTCCCCCAGCAGGACCCGTGCGATCCTCCGCGTCCAGCACCGGATATCCTGCCAGCGTTTCCTCACCTGGGACAGGCGCCGCTTGCGACCATCCGCACTTCTCACGGCACTGACGGCGGTCAGCCAGATCTGCTCCTTGGCAGAGGCGCCTACCTGTGAGGATGAACAAGTGACACTACATCAATACACCTGCAACATGTCACAGAGAAACATATGAGAACAAATTAGCTGGTTACAACAAGGCATGTCATGCAGCCAACGCATTGCACCTTTGCCATAGGGACATACTCCTCTGGGGAAGGGCAAAAGCAGTACGTGCCAGTGAAAGTACACAGGTGGAATGAGGGCAAAGAGACAATCAATTATCAAGGCTCACACTGTGCATCACACCCACCCCTCCTGTCTCTGGGCACTGCTGGGAGGACTCTGCACACACCCCTCCTGTCTCTGGGCACTGCTGGGAGGACTCTGCACCCACCCCTCCTGCGTCTGGGCACTGCTGGGAGGACTCTGCACCCACCCCTCCTGACTCTGGGCACTGCTGGGAGGACTCTGCACACACCCCTCCTGCGTCTGGGCACTGCTGGGAGGACTCTGCACCCACCCCTCCTGCCTCTGGGCACTGCTGGGAGGACTCTGCACACACCCCTCCTGACTCTGGGCACTGCTGGGAGGACTCTGCACACACCCCTCCTGTGTCTGGGCACTGCTGGGAGGACTCTGCACACACCCCTCCTGTGTCTGGGCACTGCTGGGAGGACTCTGCACCCACCCCTCCTGCGTCTGGGCACTGCTGGGAGGACTCTGCACACACCCCTCCTGCGTCTGGGCACTGCTGGGAGGACTCTGCACCCAGCCCTCCTGTGTCTGGCCACTGCTGGGAGGACTCTTCACCCACCCCTCCTGACTCTGGGCACTGCTGGGAGTGATAGGCACCCACCCCTCATATGTCTGGGCACTGCTGGGAGGACTCTGCACCCACCCCTCCTGTGTCTGGGCACTGCTGGGAGGACTCTGCACCCACCCCTCCTGCGTCTGGGCACTGCTGGGAGGACTCTGCACCCACCCCTCCTGCGTCTGGGCACTGCTGGGAGGACTCTGCACCCCCCCCTCCTGACTCTGGGCACTGCTGGGAGGACTCTGCACACACCCCTCCTGCGTCTGGGCACTGCTGGGAGGACTCTGCACCCACCCCTCCTGACTCTGGGCACTGCTGGGAGGACTCTGCACCCACCCCTCCTGACTCTGGGCACTGCTGGGAGGACTCTGCACACACCTCTCCTGCGTCTGGGCACTGCTGGGAGTGATAGGCACACACCCCTCCTATTTAACAATATGTACGCTTAGAACATACACGTGTGTGGGTTCGCTCCATGGGGGTACGGTTCGTACTTACACTGTTGGGGTGGGAGTAGGCTCCATACGTACGCGGGTGGGGTACGGGTCGTACTTACACTGTTGGGGTGGGGGGTACGCTCCATACGTACGCGGGTGAGGGTACGGGTCGTACTTACACTGTTGGGGTGGGGGGTACGCTCCATACGTACGCGTGTGAGGGTACGGGTCGTACTTACACTGTTGGGGTGGGGGGTATGCTCCATACGTACGTGTGTGAGGGTACGGGTCGTACTTACACTGTTGGGGTGGGGGGTACGCTCCATACGTACGCGGGTGAGGGTACGGGTCGTACTTACACTGTTGGGGTGGGACGTATACGTACGCGGGTGAGGGTACGGGTCGTACTTACACTGTTGGGGTGGGGGGTACGCTCCATACATACGCGGGTGAGGGTATGGGTCGTACTTACACTGTTGGGGTGGGGGGTACGCTCCATACGTACGCGTGTGAGGGTACGGGTCGTACTTACACTGTTGGGGTGGGGGGTACGCTCCATACGTACGCGGGTGAGGGTACGGGTCGTACTTACACTGTTGGGGTGGGTCGTATACGTATGCGGGTGAGGGTACGGGTTGTACTTACACTGTTGGGGTTGGGGGTACGCTCCATGCATACGGGGGTGGGGGTACGGTCCGTACATATCCGTCCCCACGCTATGTGATGCTTGTGCGGGCCGTACCCAGGCCTTTGCCACGTGGGTACAGCCGTCCCGCCATTGTTGGGGTGACGTAGGTGTGGGCGTGGTACGACTCGTACCCACGCTCTTAAGGCATGGGTACAGGACGTACCTGTATAGTTGTGTTGCCGGTTCGCGTCGTCAGGCACTTCCTTTGTGGCGGACGCTGGCTTTGCTGGACACGCCCCCACCCCCTCGTAGTGACCAGGGAATGGGAGTCAGGTATGTCCAGGGCATGTGTGCTGTGTGACATTGGTGGTGGTTTTGTGGCCTGCCCCTGGTCCTGCCCCCCCCCTTTCCCCCCCTCCCTTAGTTGTTCTGACCTTCTGCGGCGTCTGCGTCGGAACCTGTAGAGGAGGTCGATTGCTATGAGGGCCGGGATGACACGTAGGTTCGGGTCCTTGTCTGTCCGTCGCGTACAGGTACTCCTTGTTCACGTCGTCCTGATTTCCCGGCAGTTTTTGGCAGCCGGAAAATATTCACCGTGCGGGATGACGTCGGTGCGAATCGTAATTCCTGGTTCGTGAATGGCAGGCTGCGTGCATCCCGACGTCACGTCGGCGCTTTCCCGGATCGCATTTGTATGTTTATTTTCGTCGGTCGGGGTTTTGTACGATTCATACGGACATTGAGTTTCCGTGCAAATCGTAATTCCATGTTTGTACATTTTGACGACCGGGTACGCGTCGGACGGAGAATATGCTCCGTCCGACGGTTCGTACCTGGTTTTTGCAGGATCGTGATCGGCACCAGAGTATTGAAAACAGTCAATTACATTTAAAAAGTTGTTCCAAGAAATTTCTGTTTTTCATCTTCATACACAAACAAGAGCGCAGCAAATGTGTTTCACCCAAAATTGAGCTTAATCAGGGCATACATCTTATTATAGAACCATTTCACGACGGGTCCTTCAGAGCCAGAAAGATCAAATGTAAGTGGAGCAGCACCATCCATGTCTAACACTTATGAAGCATGAGGACCGTGTTTGGTCTAGTACACAATGGTCGCAGCATCCCATACAAGTAGAACAAACAATGCAATCTTTCGGCAATATTTCCAAAAATAGTATTCCAAAGTCATGACGTTCTTACTGGACACGGTGTTGAACTACTATTTTTTAAAATATTATCGAAAGAACGCATTCCATGTACTACTTGCACAGGGTGCTGCAACCAACGCGTACTTGACCAAACACGCTCCTCGTGCTTTATGAGTGTTAGACATGGATGGTTGCTGCTCCGCTTACATTTGATCTTTTTAGCTCTGAAGGACTCATCATGAAATGGTTCTGTTACAAATGGGTTCTCTAGTTGGCAGAGGTATGCACTCTGTCAAAGGAGGGACCACCACTCTAGTCAAAGTAAGTCAGATACACACCCTAAATTAACGTATGCCCAGCCTTCGGTAGCTTGGCACAGAGCAGGTTGGCTTAACTTAAGAGGCAATGTGTAAAGTATTTGTGCAACACTTATGACAGTAAAACAGTGACAACACAACACAAAAATAATCCACGCTAGGTTAGAAAAATAGAGCCTAATTTAATGAACAAAACAAGATCAAAAGAACAAAATCCAATAAGCAGGACCTGAGTTCAGAATTTTTAAAGAATATTTTGAATTATAAAGCTTAAAGTCTAAAAGCGCCAACGCAGGCTATCTGGTCGCGATGGACTGGGTCAAAACTGAGAAGTCAAGACAACCATGATGGAGGGTGGCTTGGATACAGAAGTTATGCAGGCCCTGCTGGAAACAGTACCTTTCCAGAGGATACGTCGACGGCGAGAGCACTAAGTAAGTTCCGAGTTATGCAGTTGGGTCCTGTGTCATCGTTGAGCCATGCTTTGGAGTCCTCAAAGTGGAGATGCATTGGTGTCAAAGGCAAATATATGTGTTCCGACCAGGACAAATCAGGCAATGTGTGGAGTTTTGCAGAAACAGATAGAAAACCCACCTCCAAGGGCCCAGGACTGAATTAGCTCCACTTGACGAGGCAGGACTCACAGTTGGCAGAGTCCTGGGGCTGTAGTGGGGTTGACTTAAGTCTTTGATATCCCTGAGATTTCAGAACAGGAGGAAAGCCAGCAAGCTCTTGGAGTCACTTGGTTATGAGAATATAGAGATCCAGGTCCAGTTCTTTTCATCATAAGGCAAGGGGCAACAGGCAGCAAGGCAGGCACAGCAGAGCAGGAGTCCAGATAATTCAGCAGAGTCCAGCAGAGTGTCCTTTCAGCAGCACAGCAGTCCTTTTTCCAGGCAAAGTGTCTTCAGGTCCACCGTGTACTGAGTTGGTGGTGTCAGGGGTCCAGTACTTATACCCAGTTGTGCCTAAGAAGTGATGCAAATTCAAAGAGAGCCCTTTGAAGTCCACAAGCTCCCTGCCCTTCCCGCTTTGGCTTCAGACTCACTACAGGGTGGAATGCAGCTCTTTGTGAAGGGACAGGCACAGCCCGGTGATGGGCCATCAGGATATGAATGATACAGCTCAGCTCCTATTGTGTGTAGCTGCCTAGAGGGAATGCACTAAGCCCAGCTGTCACCTACACCTGACGTGCATTCAGAGACAGGCAGAGGCACAAAATAGTTAAAGTAAGAAAATGCCAACTTTCTAAAAGTGGCTTTTTCAGAATTATAATTTAAAATCCGACTTCAATATAAGGTGTGTTTTTAAATTGTGAGTCCTTGGATACCAAACTCAAAATTTCTATCTTGTCTCAACTGGAAAGACAGACTAAGATAAAATCAATGTTACGCATTGGCAAGAAAAGACGTTCAGTAGTGAAAAACAGATTTCAGAGTTTTTCACTACCTGGACATGTAAAACGTAACGTACATGTCCAACTTATAAAATACACTGCACTCTACCCTTGGGGTTGTCCAGGGCCTACCATAGGGGTGACATATGTATTAAGAAGGAAGGTTTAGGCCTGGCAAGTGGGATATCTTGCCAGCTTGACATGGCAGTTAAAAACTGAACCTACAGGCTTTGCAATTGCAGGCCAGAGACATGTTTAAAGGGCTACTGAAGTGGGTGGCACAATCAGTGTGCCAGGCACACAAGTAGCCTTTAATTGACAGCCATGGGCACATGTAGTGCACTGTAGTGGGGACTGATAAGTAAATAAAGTATGCCAATTGTGGATAAGTCAATGCTGCCATCTTTTAGGGACAGAACACCAACAATTTAGCACTGGTCAGCAGTGGCAAAGTACCCAGAGAGTCAGCAGAAATGAAGTCAGCAAAACAGGAGGTCAGAAAGCAAAAAAGTCAGGGGAAACCATGCCAAGGGTGCGAGGTCTAACAGGTTATGTAATCAGATTAATGCCCTGACAGGGATCGATTTTGTGCAAAACATGTTGGCTGTGCTCTTGTTCTTGTATGAAGAGGAATAAAGAACATAAACAAAAGAAATTTCTTGAAACAACTTTTTGAATTTAACTGACTGTTTTCAATACTGTGTGTGTTGCTTCTCTGCTGTAATATTAAATATTTATATCGACTTCCCCAAAGCCTCGAACATATTTCCTCACTCACTCATGCATCCAACGACACATACCATCCTCAGGTATCTCCTGCAATTACAATAAATATAGAGATACTGGACTTCTCCTGTGAAGTTTATAGAGCTACTACAACCATATGGATTTTCCACAACACCATTTCCTAATACTAGTTCCTAGTGAATCTGTAGAGCTTTGAGAAAGCCTTAAGGCTGTGCATCATGATAAGGAAGAAACATATGTTTACTGCAAAATCCATATTTTGAAGCAAGAAATTGAAATCTCTGTTTCTAATGCGTGTTTCAAAACTAGAATATTGCTTGAAAATATTTCTGGTCTTTCATCAGTGCATATTAAAGTATGTACAACACAGCATGACAATAGATGTCTAACATTATTTTATGAACAAGCATCCCCTCCAACTGTAGAGTGTCCTGTGCCTGTGTTGATGGCGTTAGTGTACTGTGGGATGCATGTTGTCATCGGAAAGCATGTCATTTGAGATTTCAGCAGTGACTGCTAACATCTCAGATGACGATGGGGTGAACTGGTGAAAATACAGCTCCTGGGAGGATTCTAAGCTGTACATTTTACTTTAGATTATATTGCACAGCAGCTTAACTGCTCTGCAATATGTAAAAAAATATATTGACAATCAATAAAATTCTCATAGGCGAAATCTATTGGCTTTTCCAATGCTTGTTCATACTGCTACTACTACATTAGCAACGCCATTATATCTGGCTTTGACCAAATGAGGCATAATTTTTAAAACTGGTTAAAAATGTCAGTACAAAGACAAAAATCCTCTAATTTGCATTTGGTTTTCTAGGTACAGATTTTGGAAATTATTATAGCAGCTGCTTAAAAACATAAAATTAAGTCAAGTGTTCCTTGCTGACATCTGGTGTGATGCTTATGGTCATGAATTCAAACCCTGGTTGCGTCATCTCAACCTTTCACCCTTCCAAGGCTGATGCCTGGAGTGCCATCACATTGGGCAATGATAGCACAAATTGTTTTAATACTTAGAAATTTCAAGAACACCCTATAAAGTGCTCTGCACAAAATGGTTATTATTTGTGATACAAAAAGGACCCATAGGAACTAATCATGCTACTCAACCCATCATTTCATCAGCCTATATTTCACACGTAAAGCTTCCCAAACCTCTACATTTCTTCACAGTGCGACCTCTCAGAAGTCCACCTTGTGTAAGGTCACATAAAAGCATGTGTGCAAATTCTAAATAAAGACTTAGGGGTCGATTCCGATTTCAGCTGGAAAATGTTTTTCCCGACACGGACCCGTCATATTTTCCGACCGAACCGTACACACGCCTTCCAAATGGCTAAGTACGATGCGATGCTTGAAATTTACAACCAACTCTGCTGGAATTCTTTTTTTTATGGCCGAGTCGGCAGGAAAGGAGCCTGACGCGATAGACTCGTATGTGCAAGATTCGAGATAGCCAAGCGTCAACCCGATGCAACAGACACGTACACGAACACCTCCATGTAGCCAAGCATTAACACGACACGACAGACTCGGACGCGAATGATGCCACATACTCCAGCATTAACACAACCCAATAGACACGTACGCGAACGATTCTACACAGCCAAGCACATACACGACGTGACAGACTAGTCCCCGTTGATCATGTTCTGGCGCGAATCGGAGCTCAAATACGCCTTGTCCGAATGCTGTGTCGTGCTGGAAGCGGCGCCCTGTAGGAAGCGTAGAAAAAACGCATCGTACTTGCGTGTCGGGAAACTGTTTGGGAAAAGCCTCCGTACGACTCGATTTCCGTGTTTCCTGAGCCTGTTCGGTCGTGAAATAGAGCATGAATTGGAGCGGACGATTCAGTTGGAAATTTGCCTGTAATACGCATCGTACTTGCTCGTTTGTAGAAAAAAGCTCCGGATACGAGTCGGTCGTAAGGTAAGCCTACCAATAGCATTGGGAAGGCATTTTAGCGACATCGGAATCGGGCCCTAAATGTTGGTGTGAGCTCTGAATTCTAAGACCGCAGCAAATTTCGAGGATATCTTAACAGTTCGACATTTCCCAGCACACCCGTCTGTCTGGGTAAACAGTGTGAGTCACAGGTTTCAGGCTGGCAGGACTGAACTCTCTGCTCCTGTCATTTTGCCTTCCTGTGACACACAGTTTGGTGCCCAGCCTCATCATGATGGAAAAAGAAAACTCAGTCCCTATGTGCCACTAGGTTCACCAGCCTACCTGGTGCACGGCCTTCTACAGAGATTCACGAAGACTGGAGGGAAATGTGCCCACCAGTGCTGGTACTGACCCGGTAGAGGGTCAGAGAGCAACGATTATCCAAGTACTTGGCAGGAAAATGGCTTTAGCACAGCAGGGAGACCACCTCTGTGTGCAACAAATCACAGAAAGGCAGACAAGCATAGGCAGTGCCAACTGTTATCGTCCTTTTTACAGAATATGTGTTTTATAACCTTCACTAACTCACAACACCAAAGTGAGGAGCATTGGTGAATTAGCAATGTATATATATGGACCAGCACATACAGCCAGAGTAAAACTAGTATCACAGGAGTAGAGAGGATTTTGTGCAGCAGCCAGAGCTGCTGAATCAAGAGGTGAGGATACCAGTTTGAGTCTTGGTGATGCAACATCCTGATTCTGAGGAAATCACTTAATCTCTACGTGTGATAAATTGCGCTATATAAATATGCCGCAAGACGGAAAGCAGAAAGAGGCAAAAAATAGGTCCACCAAAGCGGATGTTAACAGTATTTTGGTTACCGGAAACTGATAAAAGAAGCAGAGGAGGACCAAGCATTGGTAAATGAGGGAAAATATGAATATGATAGGTTAGTTAGCCAATAAAAATGGAGGAAAAGTAAGTGGCAAGCACAGGATCCAATGAAAAGCCAGGAAAGTAAGGGGCTGGAATGTCAGTCCATTTTAAGATTTACTTTAAAAAAATATATTTCACAAGCACTGTGCAAGCACTGTGCAGGCAATACCTAATACGTTCTTATAACAGTGGTTACCATCCACAAATTAATATTCCACAAGCCTTTATTTTATGATACAATGTAGTGGAGTTGTAAGGAATTCAACCTTCCCTATGTGGACAACATGGATTTATTGCATTTTTATGGCTCCTATTGTTGCTGATATTTTTAATTTGTTTCCTATGACACTGCTTTTCAGTGCCACAATGTGTGGCACTGAACTATGCTAGAGATAGACAAAGCAAAACTATGCTAGTGTGTTTTGTGTATTTATATTGTTGTGCATCATCAACAACATTTAAAATGTATCCTCACACTTGAATATACATGTAGACACTCATAGTACTGTTGTCATTGAAACAAATTCTCTAAGATGCGCAGAAGCGCATTTTTCTGACCCTTGTTACCTAGGTCTCAATTTGGGGTAAGAAAACCATCTTGCTGAAAATTGATGTCACCATTGTCAATCGATCAATCAATTAATCAATCAATCAATCACTGCTCGTATGGTGCAGCTTATCACCTTTAAGTGTATCCAGGTGCTGGGCTGTGGGTCTCAGTTGAAGAGCCAGGTGTTGAGTCCCTTCCTGAAGTCTGTGAACAAGAGTGATATTCGAAGGTGGAGGGCAAGGGCGTTCCAGGATTTGGTTGAAAGGTGGGAGTAGGAACGCCCCTGGTGCGGCAGTGGCAGATGCGCTGTGTCTGTGCGAAGGGGAGGTGAGAGGAGAGGAGGTTTCTGGATGGTTTGTGTAAGTTCAGGTGGTGATTCATGTATGCCAGTCCTTGGTCGTAGAAGGCTTTTTAGGCATGGGTCAGAAGCTTGAAATGGCATCTTGTCACTCTTGGCACTCTTGTCTTCCCCACTGCACCTCTCATTGCCTGTCGTTTCTGTAGCATGTAGTCAAGTAATTTATTTAGTTTATTTCCATTGCCATTATTCATATGCTGTCTTTGTTGAAGTCTCCTCGAGTCAGCCACAAACATTTCTTCAAGGTTCAGATCACTGTGCACTATTCATGCAAGTAACGTGTTGTTCCTGTATCTAGTTTGTGCTAGCATTACTCGATGACATTAGAACACAGAGGGAAGAATAATTATTGATATATTGAGAAAGTGCTTAGGTGCTGAGGCAATATGATGTTTTATAAGTTTGCTCTCTGATTTGCAGGTTAAATGATACATTTACTCACACCACAGTGATTCTGAAGTTCTATTTGTTTCATATTTCAATGCAATTTTTTTTAATCAGATACGTTTAAATCCAAGATCTCAAAATGCATTATTTAACTTGTTTGCTTGTACAAAGGGAGAGTGTTTTGTACTGTTCCTCAGCATGAAGATAGGGTTTTCTGAATTAACAAGTTTTCCTTTCCAGGAGTTTGTGTGTCTAATCCAGGTTGGTGTCCTTTGCTTCGTGCTGCACTAAAGGTAATACTTTATCCAAAGGTGAATTGCAGCTGGGTGGGAGTCTGCTTGGTGTGAATTGGATTTAACAAATGCCACAAAGGTGCTAGTCTTGTTTGTATTGTTTACAGTATTTGTCTTGTTCTAACCAGCTGATTTCTCTCTTATTTAGGTTAAACAGACACGATTTACTTTGATTTATCTAGTGTATGTTGTGAGGATATGCCTTTTTGCAGGTTTGCTCTAACTTTTTAACCCACTTTTGGACTATTTGGTACTGGTGAAATGACTGTGAAGTACCGGTCCCTCCTGATCATGCCTCAGTGCATGTCCTTTGACCCTTAAATGTGTATATAAAAAAATGAAAAATAGGTAGTAGTGTTCCCTGAAGGGAAAAACCGCACATCAAATAGTAACCTTCCATATATAGCTCATAGTCTAAAGCGTATAGTGTTGTATTTCAAGAATTAGGATGGGGTGCTAAGACAGCTTGTAACACCTACTACCTAGAGATGTTGTCAGCACATTAAACAATAACATGCATTTACATGAAACTCATATAAGCTTTAGCAGCACACCCTTACATGTATTAATCAGTCCAACTCTATTATGGGATGAATTCGAGACCCAAACAAGATGTAATAATTCGTACAATTCAGTGAAGAGCAATATATGTTATTAATGTCCAACAGCCAGTCCAAAAACAAACTAAACAATTTCCAGATCTTTGTCTTTATTCATTCTTTTTTTGAATTCCTTTTTAAAAAGATTCCCAGCACACGATCTAGCCGACACGTGTTTTGTCTTAGACTTTTTCCAGCCTTAAATGTGAATGTTTAATTGGCTATCACTCAATTGGCATTGGTTAACTTACTATAAGTCCCTAGTATATGGTGCCACGGGTACCCACTGCCTGTAAGTTAATGTGTCCCTCGTGGACTGCAGCACTTATTGTCACCACATGTGTAAAAGAGAAAAACATGCCTCCCAGCCTGCCACTGCAGACTGGAAGAGCAGTTTTAAACTGTTAACATGACTTTGCCATCTAAAGTAATGGCAAGACCTATTCTTCTTTTTTAACATATGCAAGTCATCCCTAAGGAAGACCTAATTGGTTTAAAGGCAGGGTGCTGTACATTAAAAAATAGAACGTGTGTTTTTACATGTCCTGACAGTTACATTGGTTGATAGTCATTGCATCCCCTGAAAGCAAGTCCTGGGCATAAAAGCATAAACGTGGCATCTCTGGCACCCAGACCTCAGATCGCATCAGCATTGGGAAGAGGACTGAAGAAGGACTGAACTGCTATTCCCTGGACCGAGCTGCACCTATTTGGCCTTGAGGAGAGCGCAGAGAGGACTGTGCCTATGGTGCCCTGCTCGACGTAAAGTCATCCCAAGCCCCAGGGAGTAGAAGGGACTCCAAGAGCTAGTTGGATAACTTTCTGTTACAACTCCAGGGCCACAAAAGCTGAAGAAGTGTGAATTGGTGAGTTGGTAGCCACAATAGCTTGATAGCCATTGACTGCTGAAGTGCAGGCTGAGAGATTGAGTCTTAATGCTCAAAAGTTGAATCAGAGTTTGCTGAACCCAGAAGAGGATTCAGAGTGCTGTTTGGTTACCCCAAGCCAGCTACTAGCTTCTTTTAAAGGGAACCATTTGTTTACCTGTAATCCGAGACCAGTAGACCAGTGGCAACTGGTTCTTGGCTGGACTTCAAACCGACTTCGAGGGACATCAGAACTCTGGAACCTGCTCGACGCCACATGCCCAGACATCGCCTTCCTCACGGAAACCTGGATGAACGCCTCCTCAGCACCCGACATCGCCATCGCCATCCCGGACGGATACAAGATTACCCGGAGGGACCGCGCCAACCAGAATGGAGGAGCCATCGCCATCGTCCACAAGAACACCATTTGCATCACGACCAACTCCAAAGACACCCTCACAGCCGCCGAACACCTGCACTTCCAGATCCACACCAACCCCAAGACCACCCTGAGAGGCACCCTCATCTACAGACCCCCGGGACCTCGCACACAATTCAGCGAAGACATCGCCGACTTCATCAGCCCGCACGCCCTCCCCTCCGCTGACTACATCCTCCTCGGGGACCTCAACTTCCACCTGGAGAACAACAACGACCGCAACACCACCACCCTGCTGGACATACTCGCCAACCTCAGACTCAAGCAACTGGTGACCACCCCCACCCACTACGCCGGCCACATGCTCGACCCCGTCTTCTCCTCCAGCAAGGACATCACCTTCAGCCACGCCACTGGACTCCACTGGACAGACCACAGCTGCGTCCACTTCAGCTTCAGAAGGACCACGACTCACCACCACCCGCAACTGGTCCCCCGCAGAAGCTGGAACAAGATCACTGCCGACCAGCTCACCACATCCCTGAGCCAGAACCCCCCCACCAGATCAGCGAACCCCAACCAAGCCACCAACAACCTCACAAAATGGATCAGCAACTGCGCAGACGACCTCGCTCCACTGAAGAACCCCCCCACCAGACCCGGCACCAAGAAAGCATCTTGGTTTACCGACGAACTCAAGAGCTCCAAGAAGAACTGCCGGGCCCTCGAGAAAGCCTGGCACAGAGACCCAACTACAGACAACATGACCACCCTCAAGCTCGCCACTCGAAGACATCACCAGCTGATCCACGCCACCAAGAAACAGCAAGGAACTCTTTAACATCGTCAAAGAGCTCTCGAACCCCAGCGCCGGAAACAACGACATCATGCCCTCGCAAGACCTCTGCAACTCGCTCGCCTCGTTCTTCCACAGCAAGATCGCAGACATACACAACAGTTTCAGCACACAGCCAACGCACACTATGACCGGAACAACGCCCCCCACCACCACCCTCCGTGCCTGGACCCCAGTCAACACCGAAGACACCATCCGCACGATGAACTCCATCCACTCAGGATCTCCAACCGACCCCTGCCCTCACCACGTCTTCAACAAGGCCGACTCCGTCATCGCACCCCACCTGCGGGACATCATCTACGCCTCCTTCGACACCGCCACCTTCCCAGAGAGCTGGAAGCACGCCGAACTCAGCGCCCTACTGAAGAAACCATCAGCGGACCCCACCGACCTCAATAACTACTGCCCCATCTCGCTCCCTCCTTTTCCGGCCAAAGTCATCGAGAAAACCGTCAACAGACAACTGGCCGCCTTCCTCGAGACGAACGGATCCCTCGACCACTCGCAGTCCGGCTTCCGGGCCAACCACAGCACCGAGACCGCCCTCATCGCAGCCACCAACGACATCCGAGCTTTGCTCGACAACGGGGAAACAACGGCCCTCATCCTCCTGGACCTCTCCGCGGCGTTCGACACGGTCTGCCACCGCACCCTAGTGCAGCGCCTCAACAACATCAGTATCCAGGAGAAGGCACTGGAATGGATCATCTCCTTCCTTGCCGGAAGAACAAAGAGAGTCCGCCTACCCCCGTTCAGATCCGAGGCCACCGAAGTCATCTGCGGCGTACCTCAAGGATCATCACTCAGCCCCACCCTCTTCAATGTCTACATGAGCCCCCTCGCAGCCATCGCACGCCAACACAACCTCAACGTCATCTCCTACGCTGACGACACCCAGCTGATCCTCTCCCTCACCAACGACCCCGCCACCGCCAGAACCAACCTACACGAAGGGATGAAAGACGTAGCCGAGTGGATGATGAACAGCCGCCTGAAACTGAACTCAGATAAGACGGAAGTCCTCATCCTGGGATCATCACCCTCCGCCTGGGACAACTCCTGGTGGCCCCCTGCCCTTGGCAGCGCACCCAAATCAACAGACCACGCACGCAACCTGGGCTTCGTCCTGGACTCCTCCCTCTCCATGACCAGACAAGTCAACGCCGTCTCCGCATCATGCTTCAACATCCTACGCATGCTACGTAAGATCTTCCGGTGGATCCCCACCGAAACCAGGAAGACGGTCATCCAGGCCCTCGTCACCAGCCGACTGGACTACGGCAACTCCCTCTACGCCGGAACTACAGCCAAACTCCAGAAACGACTCCAGCGCATCCAGAACGCCTCAGCACGCCTCATCCTGGACATTCCCCGACACAGCCACATCTCCGTACACCTGAGAAACTTGCACTGGCTCCCCGTCAGCAAGAGAATCACGTTCCGACTCCTCACCCACGCACACAAAGCTCTCCACAACCAAGGCCCAAGATACCTCAACGACCGCTTGACCTTCTACACTCCCACCCGCCAGCTTCGATCAACCAGCCACGCCCTCACCGCCGCCCCCCGCATCCGAAGAGCCACAACAGGAGGAAGATCCTTCTCCTACCTGGCTGCCAAGACGTGGAACTCCCTCCCCATCCACCTCCGCCTGACCCAAGACCACCTCTCCTTCAGGAAGCAACTCAAGACCTGGCTGTTCGAGCAGTAGCGGACCCCCCTCCCCCAAGCGCCTTGAGACCCTCCGGGTGAGTAGCGCGCTATACAAATGCTTGATTGATTGACATCACCCTCTGTGGCTAAAGGCTTCCCGCTGTGTTCATGGACCGAGTAGGGGCCCCAGGAAGACCTCTGTCACTGGATCAGCACCCACAGCATCCTTCAGCATCATGCATCCCTTGCATTAGGACCACTCCATAGATGTCTATGGTGGTTCGCCCATAGAGCATGGCGGGTTTGAATGCAAGGTAACTGTTCTTCCAAGCCTCATTGGCCCCTGTGACTTCCTCCCTGCCGGAGCTGGTTGCACAAGCAGGCTGGAATAACTGAAAACAACTTTACAATTTTTTCAAACATTTTCAAAGAAACCGCTAACCATGGTATTTGCCAATGCTTGAATGAAAAGCAGTGATTTATTAATTGCTTAATAACTTATATCTCCAGAACCCACTGTTCAATTTTATTTATTTTAGTGTCTAAAAATGTATAAAAATAACAGCTATTTTCATAAATTGCTGTTGAATTTTCTTTATGTCATGTTTCTTTCTTATTCAACTGTTTTGGTACTTCTAAATGGATTGCATTTTTTCCTTTGACACAGCCTGACTGCCCAAAGCTACTGCTGCCTAAGGTCGAGTTAAGGTTTTGCAAATGAGCCTGACTGGAGCCAAGACGGGTTTGTGAGTTTTTTTACGCAACCACACCATATAATAAATCGCTTTCCTCACATGAGCATATTGAGAAAGGCTCTGCAACAGTTTTTCTCTTTCATGAAGAAATCCCACTGTGATAGGTTAGTCAGCCAAGGAGCCGTGCTGGGATTGGTGAGACGCCACCACTGTCATTAGTTGGTTACTGTCGAAGCCGCACTGGTATTGGTTGACCTTTGGCATTGCCACACTGGGATCGGTTGTTGTTTGTTAGCTTGTTTTGTGTGGTTTTCAGATTATTTTGAGTGAAAGTAATGCTGTGCTGAAAAGCATAAAGCTCCTTGTGTAGTTTTGTACATATACATTGATTTCTGAATTTCTTAAATATTTATCTTCTGACAAGGACTTACAGTCTCCTCTAGAGGGTACCCTTAACATTAGGAAGCTAGCTTTCCTCAGACAAACTATGAATGATAGAAAGCTATTCCTTCCAAATATGAAGCATTGAACAAATGGGATCAGATGGTTATGGAGAAGGAGAGATAGAAAATTAAGAGGCAGGAGAAAGGTTCATTCAAAGAAAAGTTAGAAGGCAAGTGGGATCAACAAGAGAAATGTTGGAGGGATGATAAGATGGAGGGAGGGAGAGTTTTTCCTGCAGAAGTCAATGAAACAACAGGCAAAAATAAAATATATTCAGGGAGACAGAGAGAAACAAAACTAAGAAGAAGATTTAGACTAGGAGGATAACTTTTTAACTGATCTTTTGAATATGAGACCTTCTCCATATATTGATGGAATCCAGAGACTGGGGCAGGGTCCTGTAGTACCTGATATGGGTTAGTGCATCACTGAGTGCCCCACCACAATAGGTTTACAAGAGTACCAGTAGAGGTATTATAGCTGTTTCTCCAGTTTCAAATGACATGCGTGTTACTACTGTTGTTATTGAAGAATCTCATAAAGAAAGGAATATTAATGTTGGACTTTAAGAATTGAATTTGGGGGAATGTTACTAGGAACAAATGACATGAACAGATTATTGCAATACAATGTGGATGAAATGAGATACATGATCAATAAGCAAGCAGCAAGCAGCAAGCAGCAAGATGTGCAAATGAGTCATGTGATGAGCTTTAGGAATTGGCTGATGAATGTGAGGTTGATATTAGTAAAATGAAAACTATGAGGAGACATTATAAAATGGATTTGACTAATGATGAAATGAAAGAATTAGATTTAATACCTGTAAGAGCTGATATTAAGGATTTAGTTGGGGACTGAAGAGATTTGAAGATATACAGAGAATGGTGGAAGAAAGGGTTTACAAATAAAAAAAGAAATTCAGAGACTGGAAAGAAAGTGAAGGGGTCAACTGGTGATTCAGAGTTAGAATTTCCCTTGCGAAAAATACATGGTGTGAACCATGTGCATGTTCCTTGGATGAGAGGTGATCTTTATGTTTTCACAACAAATTTCCTAAAATTATGAGAGGAACCAGAGAAGTTGTATAAAGAGGTTCATAGTTTGACACCAATTTTGAAAATGCTTTGGACTGATTTGAATGTACTGTTTGATATTGTAGTTGCCAGTGATTTGTACTCTGTCTGAAAGACTGCTGTTGTTTGGACAGCAGAGGAACCAGTTAGGGTTGCACCTGAAGTGGTTGCTGACAAATACAAAGAAGTGATAAATATCTGAAAGAGAAGGTGCCAGAGAAAGCAATTATTTGGTTAAAGATTCTGAGATCTACACAAGAGCTGGAAGAGTCAGTACATTATATTATGGGATGCTTGTGCAGCTTTTGAGAAACCCAGTGGAGTTGAAGATTCCTAGAAAGATGATGTAAGGGGTTTCATGTGTGCTTTTGTTATGGGTTTGCATCCTAACCTTGGTCAAGAGTTACTATGTTTTTGAGTCTGAACTGCATCCGTTTTGTAGTGCAGCCTGGCAGAAAATCATGTTGGCATCTACTAAGGCATTCAAACCCACTTTCATAGTTTAGTAAATATAAAGTATGCCTTGTGGTACTTTGCGTCTGTAGGCACTACCAGGATGAAGCATAGCACTTCCATGCATCCACCAGTCTATTTTGATGGAAACCCAGATTTATAAAGACCTGTATTGCTGGATTTGTACCAAAATGGTGTGTCTACCTGACAGAGGTGTAACAAGGAGAAATGTCATTATTTCTCCTTGTTTCTTCCCTTTTTTATGTGTACTGCATTCTGCAGCAGATCTAGAGAGAGGAATCTGCCTCTAAGGATTGTTTTTGTACAGGAAGGTGCCCCTTCCTGCCTAAAAACAATACTGCCCATAACAAAGACACCCTTTCACTATGGCGCAAGGGTGCCTGTGTTGGTGCTAGGCAGCACTTAGTGCACCAGTGGAAGGAGAGCTCCATATCTCTATGGATTTGGAGCATTTCTGCTCTCTTCTTTTCATACATCATAGTGTAGCACAGCAAGTTCTGTTGCTGCACCTCATTGTGAGCAAGAAATAGTAAATGTGACCCAAAGTTTAGAGAACAGAGTGTGATGTGCTGGTACGCAAAGGGTATAGATGAAATCATAAAGCATTTTAGCGATTAGCTTGATGCAAAGCAAAAAAAGATCAAGAAGAAGCTGATGGTTGCCCAGAAAAAAACAGATTCAGAGAAATGGCAGGAATCAGTTGATGGGATCTGATTTTTTTTAGTCCTCATTGTGCAATAAACAGGTTGAGTTGAGACAAGTTTGTTTTGCGGTAGGGGACCATCTTCACCTTACTGTGCCTCCCTGGCCCTGCCCCATGACACACGCCATTCGAATTGGGGGTCTAAGCGTATGGGGGTATCCTATCGGCCGCTAGGCTCCCCCTGCACTCCTTGTCCCACTCTTCCCTTGTTGGGAGTCATTCCTGTACCAGCAGCTCTCCCTTCTTCTTATTGCTGTTGTGCTTAATCATTGGACTATCAAATTTCCTAGGTACTCCGTTCCAACAATTCAACACTCCCAATGTTGTTCCATAAATACAAGAGTTCTTGCCACTTACTTTGTGTTCCCACGCGGTCTAGTCTATTAATCCTGTGAACTGAACCCAGCCATTCTGCTTGAGTATGCGGATTATGTTTAACCAATTTAATGCAGATCTCCCGTCTGGCCAGTAATATCAAAAGGAAGAGCAGATTGTTCTGCTTTTTGTTTAATCTGGTGCCTCCCCTATTATCAGTTCCACCTTCCACCCCAAACATGGCTAACTGAAGGCTTACCTCTATTTCTTGATGTAGTACTTCCAAGAGGATCTTAACCTCATCTTCCCAAAAGACTCATAGTTGGGGGCACCGCCGGAACATATGGATATTGTCCGCTCTCGCCTTGTCACATTTGGGACACTTTCACCCCTCCTCTTTTCAATTTGGACAATTTCTTTGGTGTCCAATAGGCACTATGCAGGGTGAATAAATGATTCCTTTTGAGAGGTGCAAACTTGATTATGTACCAATATGTAGCCATTGATACTTGCCATAGGTGAAATAGATCCATTGTTGGCAGGTCTTTCCCCCAGGTCTCTGTGGGTAGGCTAAATTCCTCCTCCCCTTCAGAAATAAGCGACCAGTACCAATAAGCAACTTCTTTCTTCAAAGCTTCCCGTTGAATGTTTGTCTCTAAGTCCCTGTTTCCTGTGCCATCTTTCCCTAGGGAATTTGCCCAGCTAAAATTTAAACTTAGATAGTGCCCCATTGGTCAATGACACTAGATGGTCCCAATCGACTATTACGTTCTCTATTAATAGTTGTCCCCACTTTGTCATCCGTCCTTCTCTCAGAGGAGTTGATAATGTGTCTTCCAGACATTCCGGCGTTCCTGGTGAATTCCAGATTGGGGCATAGTCACTGTAATAAGAGATTATCCACAGGTGTCTCATTTGAACCCATGGGCTAGCAGTAGACCCTAGTATCTTTAATTTCTAAAGGTATGGAGTTAGAAATATCCATGAATTTAGGAAGTATCATCATCTTTACTATATTGGAGCGACCCAGGAAAGACAAAGGGAGACTCTTCCATGAATTAAAGATTTTTTGGGATTCCGCTAGAACTTTGTTAAAATTTACTTGGGCGATTTTCTTGATTTCTCCCATAATCTGAATACCCACATACCTAATCTGTTGCTTTACCATAGGATTGTTGGACTGGGTGTTCCACTCCATGATCTCCGTCTGCTGTTGGTTTATCTGATAGCCAGAGATTTTCCCGAACTGCTCAAGTGACTCTATTATTCTTGGAAGTGAACCTGTCAGATCATCCGTAAATAGCATTAAATCATCCGCATAAAGTGTGACCTTCTTCTCCCAATCCTTATACTTGAAGGAGGTTATCTGGTGGTTTGACCTTAATGCATTTGCTAGAGGCTCTGCATAGAAGTTAAACAGCAATGGGGATAGAGAGCACCCTTGTCTAGTGTACCTTCCATTGTTTATCCTCTCTTTAAGGGACCCATTTACTAATACTCGCACTGAGGGGGTTCTATATAGAGATCTTACTGCCCCTGCGAAGGAACTTCCCAGGTTGTATGCTTCTATTGCATTATGTAAAAAGGACCAGCTGACCCTGTCTAACGCCTTTGTGGCGTCAAAAGTGATTACCGACAGGGGAATCTTTTCCTGGGTAGCCACATTTATTGCTCTCATTAGTTCATGTGTTAGCTCTAGGATTTGCCTGCCCTTTATGAAATCTTTCTGGTCCTCATGGATTAGACCCCGCCACCTTGCCCAGTCTTTTTGCCAGCAGTTGAGAGTATATCTTATAATCGCTGGTTAGCATTGATATTGGTCTGTATGATTCACACCGCTTAGGGTCCTTCCCTGGTTTTAGTAAAATGCATATTGGTGCTTCTTCCCAGGACTTCGGTAGCTCCTGACCCTTCAAGGATACCTCAGTAAACATTTTGGTCAAACGGGGCACCAGCTCTTCCTTCAAGGATCTATATATCTCATTTGGCAGTGTGTCTGGACCTGCCGCTTTTTCCTTTTTTCGCTCTTTTACCACCCCATTACCTCTTCCTTTTTTTGGCATTTATCTCCTCTCTGTACTTTCCTGATAGGGTCTGCTTTATCCAGTTTTTAAGAAAATCCTCTATTTGCTCTTCACTAGCCCGTGTGTCATTGGTATATAAATCCCTGAAGAAGCAGTCAAATGCGCTCCCAATTGTCGTTTCTTCTATGCTGGGTTCCGCCTTATCCTCCTCCTGGTTGCATACGATCTTTTTGCGGCTTTGCTCTGTCTTGGTCTGCCATGCTAGCAATTTGCCAAAGCCCTCTCCATATTGGTAATGAGCAAGTTTGCCCGCCTCCCATTTCTCTTCAATTCTAGCTTCTAGTGTATTAGAAAGATCATGTTTCATATCATTCATTTCTCCCTCTAGTTTATCCTTTTTATGTGCCAAATTCTCCTCCTTACTTCTCCTCTCTAGGGTTTGTATTCTGCCCTCCAAGCTGCTGATTTTCTTCTTGATTAACTTATTCCGATGGGCAGCTAGACTGATTAGTTTACCCCTTATTACCTCCTTATATGTATCCCACCTAACCTGCCGTGAGGTCTCATCTGCATTTATTAGGAATAAAGAGTTGGTTTCAACTCTCAAATTCTCTATTACCTCAGGATCGAGAAGCAAGGTTCTATCTAGAGTCCATCTAGGCAGATTCTGTGGACTCTGGAAATCCACCTCCATCATTACTGCTGAGTGATCAGAGAGGTGTGCTGGGAGATGCTCCACCTTTTTCATGTTACTTCCTAATGTTTTATAAACTAAAACATAACCTATCCTTAAAGAATGACCCAGTATTTTATTCTTAAAGGTAAACTTTTGAGATTTTATGCCATTTTCTCGCCATATATCAACCCATTCCTAGCGTCTATTATCAAATTAAAGTCACCCCCTGAGATAACTTGAGCTGAGACATCTAAAAGTAATGTGCAAAGAGCCTGCATTGCCTTGGTGTCATCTACATTAGGACCATAATACCCTGTTATTGCGTACGTTCTCCTATTCATACGTACATTTGCTACAGCCCATCTCCCTTTCGGGTCACTACTAGATGACTCTATTGTCGCTTTTGCTAACCTCTTGAAAAGACTGATCAGCCCCTTAATACAGCAGGCCTGATCTGTACATATGTAAGAATCCACCCACACCTGGTTCTTCAATATTTCTCCCCATTCTGTTTTTAAGAAGTGCGTTTCTTGAAGGATTACACTTTATGCATTTTAGATATTCTAATATTTTTGATTTTTGATTTTTTGATTTTTCTTTCCCCATATGCTCCCACACCCTTAGTGCACTTTATCTTTCATGACCCATTTCCACCCCCCCCTCTATCCCACGCCCACCCATGGAGAACCCTCCATTATTTTCCTTGGCGAGTCAGTATCGACATTTTGAGGCCCTATTCTATAGGCATTCCTAACACTTGTTGCACCTTAATCTTACTTATTGGGGATTCTACTTCTTTGGTCTCCCTCAAATTATGCATCTGGTTCCCCCACATCATTCTCAGAGATGCAGGGAAGCGCATCTGTACTGATGCCCCCAGAGATCTCAGCTTCTTCATGTACTGGCCAAGCTCCCAATGACGGTTCTGGGTTGCCCTTGAAATGTCAGATCTTATTCAGAAGGTCCATTCGTTTTTTTGTGTGAGAGATGGCTCTTATTGCCTCACCCAAAATTCTCTCCTTTAGTGTATGGGTTCTAAAGTTAACTAGGATCTTCCTCAGATTCTTCCTATGTTTACCTTTTCCAAACGGGTCCCTGTGTACCCTTTGGATATCCTCTGACAATATCTTCATTTCAACCATGGGGAGAACTCCTTCAGGAGATTGATCACAAAGCTTTTGATATCTTTCCCCTCTTGTCCCTCCGGGACATTTAGGAGTCTCACAATATTTCGTCCTGCTTTGTTTTCCAATGACTCTATTTTCCGTCTTAGATCTTTCTTGTTCGCTTGCAAGACCGGTATCTCCTCCTTATTAGTCTCCACGTTTTTCCCCAGCTCACCCACCGAGGCTTCCACTACATTAATCTGTTCCATTATCATGTTAATCTTTATTTCCAGTACCTCACCTGCCCCCTGAATTCTGAGCTGGTTTTTCTCTGAGGTATATCTGTCACTGAACTGGCTTCCGTCATTTTAGATTTCCGTTTACTTTCGGCCTGTTCCTCAATGTGCGTTATAATTTCTTTCGAGAGGGACTGCTTAACCTTAAAGTATGAGCGACGCGAGGTGGTGATTTTGACTTTTGGACCCACTACCCTTGCACGAGTTGATGCCTGGGTAATCTCCAGTAATTAGTTAGTCCATGCAGCTCTCCTGTGATGGCCATCAGAAAATAGAGTGGTAAATGGGCAACTGTGCAGAACTTGTTAAAACATAATAAAATAGTGATCTATGTTGTCCACTTGTGGCAAATCCAGCAGTAGTTTTGTTCCATATTCTCACAGATGTACAATGATATACATTAACAAATCGCTGCTGCTGCCTAAGTGGGACTCTCTATCCCAGGACTCACCTGACCCAAAGGAGGAAGGGCTGCCGACATCGAGGCCGCGCTCAGAAGCGCCTGTCATTCCCCACTGCATGGGATGCTTTGGGGAACTGCTGCTGCTGCCTATGTTGGACTCTGTGTTCCAAGACTCACCTGGCCCAAAGGAGGAGGGGCTGCCGACATCGAAGCCACGCTCATAAGTGCCTGTCATTTCCCACTGCGCAAGATGCTTTGCTGAAACCGCCTCTGCTGCCTAAGTGGGACTCTGTGTTCCAGGACTCACCTGGCCCGAAAGAGGAGGGGCTGCTGCTCATAAGCGCCCGGGCAAAGCCCAGGCCTAGAGCTGACACGCCCGCATCCGTCAGAGCCCAGAAAAGGCTGGGCTGGGCCACTGCTCTCACGTTTGTTTCCCGGACTATGAGATAGTGTTGATTTGGATATATGCTTCACCTATTTGGAGCTACAAATAACAGTTAAGGTGCAGTAGTGTTTAGCCTTTGAATTACTGGTGTTTTGGCTGTTTGGCAAGGCCTTCTTCATCTGTGGCAGCCCTTTTCTCGAGTTGATGGCAAAAGGCGAAGGAGGGTGGGGGCAAACCAGGTATGGGGAAAGCCAAGAAAGCCAAGAAACTAGTCAAACATTCAGGGAGTAACTGTGATTTGGATTGCATAGATAGCCTTCTGGTCGAATGTAAAGGTATTTTAGATAAAGACGCAGAAGAGGCCGAGCTGGTTTTAGAAATTCCAACAACCTCCCTACTTGCGCAAGATCAGGTACAACACATACTATCCCAAAGATGTCCTCAAAGCCTAAAGCCATGACCTCGCACCAATGACAAAACAATTAGGCTCTTATTTAGAAGCTGTAGTCACAACACACTCTGACACACATTCCAATAGTACAGTAGACCCGATAATTGTATGCAGCAATCGGTTTGTCCCACTAAAGAGCCTCATTAAAATTGGTGATAAATGTGCAAGGGATTTTCCTTCTACCCAAATGAATAGCATCCAAGTGTGTACCCCTAGCGTCCGTGATTCTGTTAGTGACCTCAAAAAAGAGGTCAATGTTTTGAAATTGATAAACGTGACCTTATGGGGATGATGAGGCAATTGTTGGCTTCAAATAAATGGGTATCCTTGCACACAAGGCCCAGAATAACTACACTTGCTGTGAGGAAAAAGCTTGACCCAGTTTTGGGTGATAGGCAGGAGGTTTCGGATACCACAACAAGCTTAGAGGCAGCGAAGGAGGCAAAGGGTTTACTAAATAAAGCCAGGAATGAGGCTCGGCCATTTAATTCTAGAAACCCAGGTGAACTAGGTGGGGATGTGGGGCATTACACCAGGCTGAGGAAGACCCGGTTTGTTGATCTGCGTACTAGTGATAGTGTAGAGCACAGATTCTCCCCAAATTGGAGTCCAATACCCCAAAACTCCTCTAAAGTGTTTATGTCTAATGTACCAAAACTAGCCCCGCAAAAAGGTTTTGAGGGTAGGATTCCCTGAAGAATAAGGTGTCTCAATGGTTACGGCTTGTGAGAGGGTGTACGTCCCTGATCAGAGAAGATATTGTTAGGGTTAGAAGGCATGTGGTTCCACACTCCCCCACAGATTGTATAGAGCTGACTTTGGTTAATGAAATGATGGCTGTGAATCTAGCCTTAGAGTTTAGAACTTGTTCCCTATCACCTTCAGCTATGCAATTTAGGTGCAGCCCACCTCTTGAGGATCAGTCTCAAGTGGGTAATAGTCACATGAAGCAATTGGCACTTGAGTCACCCTTGAGGGAAACTGATTGACTTGCCGGGCATATTGGTCGGTTTGCCGGCCATCTACTCAACATTAGCCTAGAAGCATTGTTAGAATCGCACACGCAATCTCAGGCCGCCTCAAAATCCTTAGGTCTATTAGGAGTGGATAGTTTCTCCCTGGGTAAAAGGAACCAGGAGACCTTTTTAGGCCCGGTCAGTTCCATCTTAGATATTTTAACAATGAATAATTCAGTTAGAGTTTGCAGCACCGAAGGTAATACGACGGAGATCCATATGCATTGCAAGAGGAGGCATCATCACAAATCTCAATGATCTCATGGAACGCGGCAGGCATTAGGAGTAAGCTATTCCTCCCACACTGGAATGAGCTCGTTGAGAAGTACGATATATGTTTATTCCAAGAGACTTGGAGTATTGCTCTAGTATATAGGGCAGGTTATGTTAATTTCTTCGTGCTAGCAATTCAAAATGAATGAGGGCGCCCAGCAGGTGTCTTGTTATTTCGGTCAAGCTTGGTCTTTTCTGTAGCATATCACAATTACCCTCTAACAACTCGGATATTATGGGAATTTTCCTCAAGGGATACATGGCCAAGACTATTGACATTTCTAATGTCTATTCGAGAGGTACCAGAGGAGGTAGATCTTCAGCAATTATTATAAAATTTAAGGAACTTCTGGGTAAGTGGAACCCTCCCTCCCTAATAATAGCAGAGGATTTTAACGCAACATTTGAACCTCTTGATGGGGAGGATATGGATGAAGCGCAAGAGGAAAAGAGGCAGTGGATGGTCCATCATTGGACCTGAAACTGGTTAAAAGGTGGACCCAAATAGTACTCCAAGTCAAAGCTATGACTATGGCGTTTGGTCTTAGGGCAGCTAATGGCAGGACTAAATTGGATAAGATGGGTGCAAACACCTTTAATAGAATGGGAGGACAAAGCTGCATTAATTACATACTGCTGGACCTGAAGCTTTGGCATAAGGTAAAATATATGGTGGTAGGAGAAACAACTGACAGTGATCATAACCCCCTCTGTCTAACAATTCTATCACCATGGGGTGCAGCACCTGCACTGTCTAATATCCAGTGGCTGGAAACTAAAGAGGTCTGGCCGACCAATGACATGCACCATCTTAAGTGGCACAACTTTGCCACTGATCAGGGTAAACTTAAGAGCATAGGAAGGAAGTTGTTGGTCTCCACAGTTGAAATTGTAGCATTAGAGACAACCAAGGAAGGGAGGCTGGAAGTAACAAGCGCTCATTGTTGCTTCTTTGATCAACTAGGTTCCTACTTCATAGCTGCTAAGCATAAAACGATACCAAGGCCCATCAAAAAGAGCTTACATTCATGGTATAAAAAGGCTTGTAGGCACTCTAGATCCTCATTAATAAAGTCTGTCAAATCAGGGGACTTAGAGGGGACAAGAAACACCAGGAAATTTATATAAATTAGAATTGTGGAAGGCCAAGAGGGACTGGGTTAAAGCTAGGTGGAAGTCCTTTAAGGATGCATGCCAAGCTAGGGATAGTAAAACATTCTGGTCACTGGTGGTGTCGGGTATTGAGGCAGGTCTTGTAGAATTAGAAAACTATATCCCTTCTTCTGTTTGGCATACCCACTTTTCCACCTTGTATACTGATCAAGAAGTCTTAAAGCATTTCCATGCACAGCCAGGCATTTCCAAACCAATGGGGTCCTTTTTACTATGAAGATCATTTCAACTGCAATTAGCACAATAGTCCCGACCTAAGCACCGGGCCCTGATGGGATACCTGACGACTTCTTTCTTTGGAATATCCCAGGTTGGAGGCAATTTGTGTATGTGCTATTTAATGCTATAGTCGAATTTGCCTCTAACCCAGACTCTTGGAAAGGAGCAGAAGTTGTGTGATTGTTCAAAAAAGGTTATACGTCCTCCTTTTGTAATTATAGGGCAATTAATCTAATTGACTCAATTCAAAAAGTCTTTAGTAGGCTACTTTTGCACAAAATACGGGCATGGGCCAACAATAATGAAATCCTTTCACCTTATCAAGGGGGCTTTCAGAGGAAAACGGGGACTGTTGATCAGGTGTTCTGCTTTCTCCTCCTCTGCTGGAAAACAGTGACAATTGGGAAGGGTAGTTTGTATGTCGCATTCATAGACCTTAAGACAGCATTCGATCTTGTCCCTAGGCAGAATCTGTGGCAAACCCGTAGGGACTTAGATATGCCAGAGGAAATTGTAATTTTGTTGATTCGCCTGCATGAAGGACAAGTCACCAGGGTTCGCGGGGATCTTTAAGGTCAGGTTACTGACCCAATCTGTGTCAATAGGGTTCTGTTCTGGCTGCAAAGCTTTTTTCCTCATTTATCAATAGTGTTGTGCATTTTCTCACAGTATCACCGTCAGATGCACCAACGCTTGAGGGGGGAGTAGGGGGAGTAGTAACTTGCATTTCTGCTGATGACACACTGCTGGTGTCTAAAACTCTAGGAGGGTTACAATGGCTTCTCAACCGCTTCCAAGAATTCTGTGATGCCAAAGGTTTAATATTAAATACAACTCAAACCACAGTTATTGCCCTTAATCCTCATAAATCATATTGTGGTTGTCCTAGCTTGGAGGAATGCAGCTCGAGAGAGTTAGCGACTTTGAATATCTAGGGGTAAAGTTAAAAGACAATTTGTCATGGAAACCATATCTCTAATTTGTTTCTGAAGCATAAACAGTTGACTGGGATTTGGGGAAGAGAACATCGCTTATCCCACACTAAGCTGATTGGGCCGGCTTTGCAAGTGTACGATGCAAAAGTGGTGAGTTCTGTGATGTATAGGGCAGATTTATGTGGCATGGAACATGTAAAGAGATTACCACCTTAGATTTTAAATTTCTTCGGACCCTAGGAATGTTACCCCAGGAGTACTCTCCTTTTTCTTCTTATGTTAGATATGGGCAGACATTCTTTCACCTCCAAAGGAAGACTGTGCACGTTGTTGTTCTGGCTAAGGATCAAGTCGACTCTTGAATCATTGCTGTATGCACGTGCTTTGGAGGATGTAAAATGCAGAGACACAGCTAATAAAATCAGTTGGCTAATAGTGGTCAAGAACATGCTTACAGCCATTGGGCTGGGGGATATCTGGGAACTTAATGATCCCACTTTGCCTCCCCGGAAATATGAAGTGAAGGACGCATACTAGCAGTAGGTAATTAGGAGGAATTCAGCAGTAGGGATAGAGGGAAGCTTACCCTAGATTTTATGTGCCACAAACTACATCGCTCTCTAGAAGGTTATCTAAACTTTATAGAACATCCCAGGGACAGGAAATTATATATCCAGTTAAGGTTCGGCACTCTGCCCCTTCATGATTTTACTAGAAAATGGAGTAATAGTTTTGAGGCCACATGCAGTTGCCCTGGTTGCAAAAATCAATAAGAGACTTTAGCCCACGTAATGTTTGCATGTCCATTGTATGTGTTGCCGAGGAAAAACTGGCTCACTCTGATCTGCAAGCAGTTGGGAACAGACAATTGTAGAATTGCACTGAGGAATCTGAAGTCCGATGCTAGGCCATTGTTTTCATGTGTGGTGGCAAAGTTCCTGGGCCAAATGTGGGGAATTAGAGGTAGGGCCCAGAAAGTGAACGATAATTGACTCCACAAAATATTTTCCTTGGTTTCAAGATCCACAAAATAATTTCCTTGGTTTCAAGATCCCCATTATTAAAGGGAGGTGGTCTACATATGATGTATCTTGTATTTTGATGTATTCTGCTGGGGCTTTAGCTTCGTTTTACTGTATACAGCATTTTATTTGATTACCATAATGTAATACTACTGGGCGGCATCGGAGAGCGGAAGTTAACAAAGGCTAAACTTTACATATTTATTGTAAATATCTTATTGTATGAATTATTTTTATGTATTACTACTAATTTAAATAATGTTGTTGCATATTTTATGTACTTTTATTAATTCATTTAATATTGAAGTGACATATCGTAACGGTTCTATCTTAAACAACATTGTTGCACAGTTTTACTGATTTTATTATGCCCATGATTATTATATGCAATTTATTGTATTATTCAAACGCTGTAACCTGCACATTGTAAGCAAACTTTTATGGCGAAATTATGAAATAAAGTATTTAGAGGACAGTATACAGTCATTGAATTATGCCAAGCATTCTTCTCCATTCCCGTGCATGAAGACAACCAGTGTCATATTTGTCCGTAGTTGTATACAGTAACCCCAAGACTTTCGGGTTGTTTGAAAGCAACTGCAGCTGTTTGCATTCCTATTGATCAAAGCTAGGCAATTGAGATGGGACATACATTCATTGTGTTTGTTTTTACTTTCTGTACAGATTGCCCCTATGCCCACAACTGGGAGGCCATTTAAAGTTCATGCAAAAAAACTGCACCTGTGGTGTGGAAGTTAAATGTCAGATGTAGGTTGCAGCATGCATTTAATCACAAACATACATGACAAAGGTATATGGTTTCAAGAAGCACCATTGTGCTGTGGCTGGGCTGCAATTTAAGGACACTAAAGTGACACGTGGCAGGGAAAAGTGGCTTTTTCAATGCCAGCCCTTATGTGTTTTTTGTAACTCCAAAGCGCAGTATGCTAAATATACAAAAAATTACCGTAACTAAGCATTCGAATAGTATGACCTCAGAGTCAATGATTACCCGAAAGATGTTTTCACTCTATGGGTAAAGCTGCATAGATATCAATAAATCACCTTATCCTTTCCAAGTGTGGGAAAATGCTAAACCTATGATGAAAAATCATTTGTCACTTAGTTTAAAAAGATAATTCAATTGTGAATATAGATTTTGATAACTTAAATGGAAAGGTAACATTATGAAAGTGTACTTTGCACTGGCTTTGAGTAAACTGGTCTAGAATTGGTTTGCCTCCCACAGGCCAAATATATATCCTTGGGTGGTTTGCTAACGGTCTCTTGCAGCAAGATAATAGGTAACCCTGGGCGTAGTTCGCGAAGTAGCACTTCGCGAAGCTACGCAAAGTGCAGTTCGCACTACGCGAGCTACGCGTAGCACTTCGCGAACTGCGTAGTACCTTGCTCGCACTGTGCCAGATGTCGTTTTCAATGATTGCACAGTGCGGACAAGCAACCGGCACTGTGCAATCATTGAAAATGGCATCTTGCACAGTGCGAGCTGTAGTTTTCTGCTGCTCGAGTAGATTTTTCTCGAGCGGCAGCTTTCTCAACGCGAACTGGTAGTTTCTCATCGTGAGCGGTCGCGAGCATACGCGACCACTCGCAATGAGAAACCTGACCTCCTCGCGTTGGGAATCTCGCCGGGAGGTTTATTTTCCATGCTCGCGATCGCCAACTTGATATTGCTGATCGCCAACAAGGAAAAAGTCTCGCCTGGATGTCATTTTGCTTGCTCGCGGTCGCCAACTTGACGTTGAGGACCGCGAGCAAGCAAAAAATGACCGCAGCACTACGCAACACTACGCTACGCGTGTTCGCACTGTGCTACGTGCAGTTCGCGTAGTGCGAAGTAGCGCGAACTTTGCAAACTACGCGAGCGTAGCGTAGTGCTCTGCCCAGGCTTAATAATAGGTTTATTGTCCACTAGTAGTCACTTAATAGGGTAACCAACTGGTAGGGTACAGGACCAGATATCAGAACGAAGTACATGTTTCAATATTGAAAGGGAAATGGCAAGTGGGAATGTCAGGAATGTGACCTTTTATTCCCAGATCCCGCTATATTTCCTGGTAGCATCCCCAGCATGAGGAAAAACTAGTTCCAATGCTTATGTAGGAAGTATAGCTCAGCTACATAGTGGAGTGATTAGGGGAGTTCATCCAGTTGGAGGATGGCGTGGCAATTTTGGTTTAGAGACTCTGGAAAGGTGTTTGCATTAAAATGAGAGAAAGTGCTGAAAAGTGGGTGTGGATTCTGGGAGAAAAAAGACAGGGTTGGGTATGGAGAGTGCTCCAATCACTGCATAGTGCACGGGATAAGAATGGTACTTCCCCACTACCACCTCAGAACAGTCTGTGTTCTGGGAAACAAATATCTAGTAAGAACAAGACTCCCTGAAAGCTGGAAGAAAGATGAATATTTTTACTGTGGGCCCTATGTATTAACTATGTTCACCTCTGGAACGATGTTAACTGCTAGAAAGTGTCACCTGTGTTACGCTTCCCCAAAAATTACAAAAAAAGATTTTATAGGTATATTGTCATAGAAACCTTAGATAACTCACCTGGATTAAACAAATAAAGTGTCTGTGTTAAAAAAGAAAAATCTGTTTTTTTAATAAAAGCCAAAAGTAAAGCTTTTGTAAGTCCTTTATGTTTTAAATTGAAATGTACTGCATACTTATAATTAAATGTAACACTGAAATAGAAGTCAGGTTTAAATTGGTGAATACAAACAAGATTATGAGTGGGTGGTATACTCTGCTCTGCCAGCAGAATTATCAGAGTTTTTTGCACTCTGCTTGAAACTAGGAGTTCTGCAAAAAACTCCGCTCCCCCCTGTAGCGGAGTTTGCCGCCCGCAAGTAAAAGAAAAAATACCCATCTCATGGCCCACTCACTATTGTATTCTTGTCCAACAGCACACCTTCCTCCTCTCCTCCAATCTTCCCAGTTGGTATGGAAACTAAGGTAACCCACATAAGTGCCATGTCAGCAATGATTGGCTAGTCTAAATCTACGGGCCAATGGTTGCGAGACAGGCAACACAAATAATGGAACATGTACCTCTTCGAACTTGCGCAGGACCTCTGGTTTGTGGCAGGGAATGAGAGGAGAGGGGAGGTGTTTCTGAGAGCACTGATATATTTATATTGGCTGAGCCCTCTTGACATAGGAAAGGTTCTTGCCAAGCGATTTAAAAATCAGTTGTTTAAGGAAAACTAACTACTGACAGGGGACGGGCGCTCATCTTGTGCTAATTCACCTGATTCGAAAAGGCTTCACACTCACCTGAAATTTTTTCCAAGCAAACTGGGATCTATGAGTGTAAAGGTGGTGAAGCCCAAAGACGAGAAAGATGCTTCCAAGGGTAAGCAACACTACTTTGCTTGATTACACCTGATTGTGGTATACACGCCTCTGTGCAATCAGCCATGCTATTGTGCCCATGTGTTGTTTTCATTGTTCTTTGATGGTGCATATCTGGTGTGTTACGTCGTACTCCCTGCACCCGCTTTCTGGCAATCTGGGATGCTTTGTGTGGACTGTGGAGCATTAGATAGGGATCCAGGGAGGCGCAGGGTGTTGTTCATACACCATAATGCTAGAGCATGTGTACAGAATGCTGTCAAATAGTGCATGTGTGTGTGTATGTCCCCAGGTTTCTGGGGCATACCTAAAAGTCAATTTCATTCATGATTTGTATCAGTGTATGTTTGGGAACACATGAGCCTGACAGCCATGCTCAGAACTGAGAATCCTAACAAAGAAGACCTGTGGCTTCTACGGTGCTGTAGTCAAGGCATAGTCGAGGCCCTCTCCTTGTTACATGCTGGTGGTGAAACTCAGCAGCCCTCCGGCTCGATCGATCGATACTGCAAAGGGTTATATGTACAACTTATAAGCCTACATTGAGACCCATGTGCAGCTCCCACCCTCATGTCCTTATTCACACCGCCATCTGCTGCCCTAAAATGTCAGGTGCTGCAGAACAGAATCTTTGCTGAACTACCTGGACCACTGTGCTGTGAGATGCTGCATCTGTGAAGGCCTCCAATCACATTAGAAAGTCTCCTAGCAGCCACCGAGCTAGAGAAAACAGCCTCTTCACTCCACCCAGCCACAGCTTGAGAGGCTACGGCATAGCACATCAGCCAGCACGCCACATGGGCCCCAGAGGAGATAGGCCAATAAAAATAAAGTGTAGGCGGTACTTCGCAGAAGTCCACTGAGCTACCGTAGTTTTAATGTAACTCCCCAGAATTTTGCAAAGTGAATCTCTGTGATATCCCCCACCCCTGAACAAGATGTCGTTTGCAATATTTTAGCTGACATTCATAACTTCAGTTATAGCTATGTATGTCATTTTTGCAGTGCTCACTTTTGTAAAGTTGTGATATTTCCCACTACTGACTTTAGCCAGGCTTGGCCACTTTTCACTGGCAGAAGCTCCTGTGACTCAATGATTATGTTTGCCTTTCAGATACCATTATTAGACCTGTAAGCCTTAGTGTGATCTTCTCCCACACATTTTGCTCCACTCCTCCTATTTTTGCTGAATTTCTTTTTGTTAGTCTTACGACTTTGTACAATTTACCACTGCTAACCAATATGTGTTCTCTCTCCTTTAAACATAGTAAAATTGGCTAACACCTGATTAGCAAAGTTAATTTATGTATAAGTCCATTGTAGAGTGGTATACCATACATCCAAGGCCTGTAAATTAAATGTTACTAGTAGACCTGCAGCACTTATTGTACCCCCCGTTTAGGTAGCTCCTTAAAACTGGTCCCAGGTCTGCCATTGCAGCCTGAATGCAGTTTCAAACTGCTAATTCAACTTGGCAATTGTATACCCTTGACAAGCAATAAAAGCCACTTTTATTACATATAAATCACCCCTAATATAGGCCCTAGATAGCCCATAGGGCAGGGTGTATTGTAATTAAAAGGTGGGACATGTACTTTAAAGTTTTACATGTCCTTTTAGTGAAAAACTCGTTTTTCACTACTGTGAGGCGTACCTCTCCCATAGGATAACATTGGGTTGTCTTATTATATTTAATTAGTGCTTACCTTTGATTGCGAACAGGTTAAAATTTCATGTTTGGTGTCTGAAAAATTGTAAATAAAATCTTCTTTAATGGCAAAGTCAGATTTTTTGTTACAATTTTGAAATTACCTTTTTGGGAAAGTCACATTTTCCTACCCTAACTATTTAGGACCTGCGGCCTGTCCTAGGTCACATGACTGGGTGAAGTTAGCAGTTGGACTTTGTTTATTCCTCTCACCCAACCATACAATAGAGATATTTGGTGCGCCTGGATGGGCCATCAACTGCCAGGATGGAGGAGGAAGCAGAGCTGGGCACAGACATACTTGCAATTGAATAGTCTGTGTCCTGCCTTCACACAAAGGACTTGTCACCTTTGCATTGTTCATTTAGCCAGCTTGGAGCCACGGCAGACGAGGCAGTAAACTTCAAAGACTTAAAAGTGAATTCTCTAGAAACTTCTCCTACTTCAACGTAGGTTCCAGTTATAAATATTGGACCATCAGACCCAACTCTTCAGTGCACTTCTGCATCTGTGGATGCTACAGAAGGAGGACTGCTGTGCTGCTTTGCTGCCAGAAGGACTGCCACTCTGCTGCCCTGCTACTCTGCTGTTCTTTATTTTGCTGCCCTGCTTGCTGACCAGGAGGACTGTATCTGCACACTTCATCCCAGGCAGAAGCGACTCCAACGGTCAGTAGACTGACATCCTGTTTTGAGCTACAGGGACATGACAAGCTCCACAGACTCCCTGCAATTGCCCAGCTGATCTGCTGGCTTGATCTGCATTGGGACCTGCAACTAGAACCTACCTAAGCCTTGCTTGCCTCTGTTGGAGTGAGTGGCTGACCTCTAAGAAGTGCCCGTCAGGTTCTTGACCCTTGATGTGTCCTCAGTTGTGTTCCTCTCTAAAGAAAAGGAAAAATCCTTAAGTTTTGGTCTCTTCTGGAAAGCAAACTGGTTCATTTATGCCTGGATCTTGCCATCCATACTGCCTGCCTACATGAAGTTCCAGCGAATCTGACTCTTCGCTCCACAGCAACCACCAACGGGGCCCAGCAACGCGAGATCTGCACTTTGCACTACCACAACGATAGCTCACAGTGACCAACAATGCAAATCTCCAGCAACAACCCTCCTTGACAGGAACTTCCCACTACACTAATGACCGTCCACTACATCTGGCTTGCTCTTTGAGCTACCTCCACAACCATCCACAGTGCCCTCCCTGCGGCCCCTTCTACTGTGAATGGAACTCTTTGCCCTGGACTTTGACTTGGAATTATGATCCATGCCCTGCCTTTCCCATCTGCTACTGGCTATGGCAGCAAGCAATGTGATGTCAGAACTCAACTGAAATTAATTATTACAGTTCAGCAGGTACTTAATTTCTGTATTATAGGGGGATGTCACACGTAATCTGTTATAGTAAGTTTAAAATCTAATACACCTACCTATGGAATGGTGGATAATGGGGCAGCATTAATCCAAGCCCCGAAATGATGCTGCTTTTCACTGAGGCTCATTCTCTCCAACATCAAACTTCAGATACTTCTGGATTGCCCTGACACAGAAAAGTGCCTGGGCAGTTGAGAACTCACAAGCCAGCCCTCCAGATTACTGATAATGTGCTCATGCGCTAAAGTCAGAGGTGGCTAGTGAAATGTGAAAGTGGTGGAGCATAAAAGTTAGGGATGACTAAAGTAGCAAGCAAACAGCATTTTCTTATACTTTCGCCTTCTTATTTTACAGACCGAGTACCCCCATCATGAGGGTCCCATCACACCAATTTGCACAGAATCACAATTACAACACAATTACGCGACCACTGCCGATGCTCTTTGCAGAGAGGCCAAGGATTGGATCCCTGCTGCAGTTCTCGCTTAAATACTTGGCTATCTTTTAATGAAAGTTCAGATCAAATATGTACCTCTTTTTTCTGTGTCTGGGGCACTATTGAGGTGGTTGACGGAGTCCTGCCTCTGAGTAAGTGATTGAACACATGCGGTAACTGTACCAGTGCATGGGTGTCTGGTCCTCTATGTGCCTATCTGTATGTGTGCCTTTTCATTTATGTGTGCATGCTGCCTGTGTGCTGCGCGTGTGCACGAGTTTGTGTGCGTGAATGTGGCTGTCTTTCTGAGCATGCTTCTTTGAGAGTGCAATCCTGCCAGCACATGCGTGTCTCTATGTATCTGCCTCTATGTGTCTGAGAGAGACTATTCAAGTGTGTGTGTGAGAATGAGAGCACACGCATGGGCGCTTGTCTGTTGAGTGTATGTATATCTGTGTGTGTCATGTGTAAAAAAATTACTTCTGTGTGTGCGCAGTAGACATCTAGACATGCAAGTTCTTCCCGTTCTATGTTTAGAATGTATTCTGCATCCTTTTGGACTGGGGTATACAATACAGTACAAGTAAATGGAGCAGGCTATCCAATGGACAACAGGAAATATTGTAAATATCGACACATATAATAGTTGTAAATCCATGTTTCTAATCCCAGGACATTGGCAAAGGATGATTTAAACAATACATATCAAAATACGGAATAATTAGGTGCAAATAATGCAATTTCAAATAATCTAATGTGAACCAGGTCACTCATAACACGTGTGCGCACTCAAGCCATGTTTCACATCGCTGGTCATTTGCACAGCTTTGCGGAGCCACATGAAACGTGCGCTGTTTAATAAATCCCTGTGGAGGGACATGATGCCCACTTGCTCCACAGCTGCGGAGTTCTTTTAATGAAGTAGTCCACATGATAAAGGGAGCAGTTCTAAAGGAAATAAGCACATTTACAAGAAGTTTGGGATTGTGTGCAAAAAATGAAGTGCGAGCAGCACTTGACTAATGGCACCAGAGAGTATAAGAGCGGCTCTCAAGTTAAAGCATTTTATTAAGGATGTTTCTGAAGGAGGGTAAAGTGTGTCTACATAATAGAAAAATTAACATAAAGACAGAAAACAATGGGGTGAGGAGGAGAAGACGAGTGTTATGTTTAGACGAGTGGGTTGCTCCCACTAAGTTTTTCCCCAGAGGGGTGTCTGGGAGATCATCCCTTCCTGTTGGGTCCTGTTAGTGACTTATGGACCCAATATATCAAATAAACGGACCTTGGGGTTGTTGCCCAGTATACTACGTAGTGAAGGCTATCATTATTGGTGAGTGCCACTGTGCATGAAATAAATAATTTACAGGTGACATAGAACACTGGCGATGACAGCGGTCTGAACCCGCCGCTCACCTTGTCTCCTGTTCTGGTCGGTGACTGCATTCAGGCCCGGCAGCGCCTGCCCTCCTGGTCTCACTTTTCTCCTCCTAGGAGGTGTGCTGATGGCTGGGCGACACCAGGCTAAGGGCATGAGGATTCTGTCTGTTGTCCTGGTCTTGTGGGTGCTTCATGTGTGCACCTGCCGGTGCACTGCCCCACCCCTCCTGATGTGCTCCTGATGGCATCTGCCCGGTTGGGACTTTCCTGCTGGAGCACGACATTCTGAAGATTTGTGCCCGTCCCGATATGCTGAAGGGGCATGGCTGTGTTCCTGCTTGCTTTTTCCTCTTCCCTCCATAACATGAGGTCCTCGCCTCACTGCACCAGCGGCCATCTCTGCTTTGCTCTCCTGCCCTTTCTCTACTGGCAAATGTGGCATTCATACAGCCCCAGGTTGGTATTATACATTCCACTCTGGTTCCCCACATGGGCCCTTCTGTGCTCTGGCTCGGGATGTGAGGCTTATTGACTGTACCCTCTGTATGCCTCCCTACTCTCAACCTGTTGAAGGTGGCTGTACTTCAACTGCTCCTACAAACCATATCAAAAGGAAAGGAGTGAGTGGACCATATACTCGTCATACTTTAAGGAGTGTCTCCCTGCATCAGGCCAGGCAGTTACCTTATGAGTCTGTCGATGCCTTATATGCCCGCATGAGAGAACTAGCTAGCACCTGTACACTACCATATGAAAACTATGAAATCAGAGCTCAGTTCATTCAGGGTTGTTCATCAGTGAAGCACAGAGAGAGCATTCTCTAACTTCCAGGAATGCCTCTGGCCGACATGTTGCCCATGGGTAGGTAAAAAGAACTGTCCAAGGTGCAAGCTGCACACATGGAAGCAACACTACAGCATCAAGTCAAGGTGGAAACTGTCAATGCCATTGTGGATAGAGCCCCGGACAAGAGAAAGGCATGAAATAAACCAACATCTGCATTGAAGACATGCTATGGGTGCGAAGGTTCTTACCCCCACCAAGGACCCTGACCAGCACAAGGGAAGTGATGCTCTGCATGCAACAAGCTGAGTCACTTTGCAAAGGTCTGTCGCTCTTCAATACCCTTGAAAGGTCAGAGGCCCATGCGCCTACCTAATCTGGCTATCAAGCTAGAGTGGCATCTGACACCAACGGCTGATGACCGTGTCAGAAGTGAGTGGCTCCAAATGGTTTTCAAAATTGAATTTACCAGCTGATCATCACCCACTGCCATTAGACTCTGAATCTCGATCTATCACCACTTTCTCTACCCACGTGGAGGAGATATAAGTGCCTTAGCTGTGGGATGTCGAGTGTAGTTGAAGTTTTTCAGGACACAATCAGGAGTGTACTTGCTGGCATAGAGGGAGTCCTCATTGTCAGTGACGACATTCTCGCACATGCCCCTATGCTGTAAGAACATTTTGATCCCCTAAAGGCTGTTTTCCAACACCTACAGGACAGTGGATTAACACTTCACAGAGAAAAGGGTGATTGTCTCCAAAATTAGATTGTCTTTTTCAGATATCGTTTTTCCCAGGAAGGAGTGTCACCTGATCCCCTCAGAGTTCATCACATTCAAGCTGCCCTAGCACCCACCACTGTGACCAGAGTGAGAAGCTTCTTTATTATGGTTACATATTGTGGCCAGTTCATTCGCAATCTCACTGACCTGCTGAGAGAACTACTCAAATCCATTACCATCTGGCACTTGGGGCCTGTTCAGGAGAGAGCCTTCCAGGCCACAAAACTGGCACTGTCAGCCGACACAACTTTGGTCTATTTTGATCCAGACAAGTAATCTGAACTTACCGTGGATGCCAGCCTCACTGGCCTTAGAGCAGTGTTATCTCAAAACAACAGGAAGTGGGCTCCAGTGGCCTATGACAGCCGAGCACTGACAGAGATAGAGCAGCGCTACTCCCACATTGAAAAGGAAGACATTGCTCTGCATTGGGTATGTCGTCATTTTTATTTAAATCTTTATGGCCAACCTTTCATTGTCCACACTGACTATAAACCCCTTATTCCACTGATTATGGGATCATTCTCCAAACCTCCTTTCCTAATCGAAAAGTGGATTCTGCAATTGCAAGAACATCATTTTTCAATTGTTTTTCGCTGGGGACTCAGAATCCTGTAGACTACTTGTCCAGGCATGCCAGTTCTGCCACAAAAAGCACAGAGCTCAATGTGGAAGAGGTGAAGGAATATGTTCATTTTGTTGTCAACTGCTCCCTACCACTCCCTATCTCCCTTGAAGAGATCATCTAAGCCACCACCACCGACGAGTGCATCCAACTGGGCGTATTCGCTGTGCGATCTGGAAAGTGGGGTACCTTGCTTAACAAAACATCATATCGCATGGCCGATGCTATGATGACGTTAGCCACCCTCCACAATGTTCATGCTTAATGTGTGGTATCCCCTGAGGGCTATCTGATGAGAGGGTATCGTCTGGTGGTTCCTGGGACTTTGCAACAGCATGTGGTTGATCTTCTCCATCTGTCTCATCAAGGAGTTGTCAAGACGAAATCTCGACTGAGGTGTAAGGTCTGGTTTCCGAATCTCGATGACTTAGTGAAACAGATTGTTTGCCAATGCTCCCTCTGCCAAGCTGCAGGCCCCGTGGATCCACTAGCATGCATCATCAATGAAACCATCCTGCCATTCCCCTAGCAGAGGACCAGCACAGATTTTGGCAGTCTCTACAATGGTCGACAGATGCTTGTGGTCATTGATGATTTTTGAAAATATCCAGAGGTTGCATCATGGAATCCACTGCAGCCAGTCAGACCATACCTTGTCTCGAGCAAATTATGGCTACTCGTGGAATACTCAAGGAGATGCACACAGACAATGCCCCCCTCTTTCTTTAGCCAAGAGTTCACTGAATACTTACAATCCTGGGGTGTTCGCCACAGCAGGATTATACCCCGATAGCCACAAGTGAACGACAAAGTGGAGCGGTTTATGCGCACTCTAAATGAGGTACTGAGGATCGCTTTGGCCAATGGACAAAACATGGACTGAGCCTTTCTGAGGGAGTATCGTTCGACTCCCCATTCTACAACTCATGTCAGTCCCAGCTCGATATAAATAAATCGCACTGTCAGCGAAGTCATTCCCAACCTGGAAAGTCCTTTAGGAATGCAAGAACAGGTCACTGACACTCTACTGAAGCGATGGAGACAGAATGAACTTATGTCCCAAATTAGCAGGAGCAAACAAATTTCCATCAAAGTGGGTGATTTGGTGATGGTGAGAAATAGAAATTCTGGGGAAAATTCACACTACGTTTTGAGTTGGAACCTTGGATGGTGCTGACCCTGAAAGGAACCATGATCACGGCACAACGAGCTGGAGAGACGATAACCAGAAATGTTTCATTTTTCAAACCCCGTTTGAAACAATCCCTGACTGATGCCGATACACAGAGTGGAGCGGAAATGCCGAATGATGAAGACCTGTTACCAGCTGGTCACTCTGCTCACTTTTAGGCTCCAGGTTTCAGGCAGAAAGGTTTTGCATCCTAGAACCGTGTTCACCCGGGCCCTCTGGTCTCAGCACCCCATAGTTGTCTGATGTGCCAGAAGAGATGAAAGGAGATGCCTGTCGCAAAGGAACTGAGAGATACCATCGCCGACCTCATATGGCAAGATCTTCTTGATTGAAGGATTTTGTATTGCCTTGAATGTTTAATGTGGATGTTTCCTTTTCTCTCTCTCTCTAATTTTTTTAATTCTTTTTATTTTATTTTTTGCGATGTTGTGTTTATACGAGTGGGTTGCTCCCACTATGTTTTTCCTCAGAGGGGTGCCTGGTAGATCAGCCTTCCCTGATGGGTCTTGATAGTCACGACTGTGACAAAGGGACCCAGGATATAAAATAAACAGACCTGGGGGGCGCTGCCCAGAGTCGAAGTATACTACGTACTGAAGGCTGTCATTATTGGCGAGCGCCACTGTGTAATTAAATAAATAACGTAGAGACGACATACAACAACGAGTAGAAACCACTGTATGTGTCTGACTTCTAAAAAAGGCAATATTTCATAGGGCGCACACGCACGTTTGAGTCTGTGTTTTCCGTGCATGTTTTACTCTGTGCATGTGTTTTTTTTGTTTTTTGATTGTTGCATATTTATATAGCGTGAACTCGACCCGAAGGTATTGGAGCGCTTTACATTGCACCGTATTTACATTACACATTCAGGCACGGGGAGATTAAGTGATTTGCCCAGAATCACAGGATGTGGATGCGACCTCGAGGCTCGAACCCTGGCTTCCTTCACCAGAGGCGGCAGCGCAGCCGACGGACTCAATCCATAATTAAATTATCATTGTGAGGGCAGTCTTGCGACTAGTGCAGGCCTGGCAGTCAGTTTTGGTACCGCAGGTTACACGCTGCCTGGTTAGAGCAGTGCGAGCTGGCCTGTATTCTGAAGTCTGCCAACCTGTGACAGAGAGTGCGCATCTAATGTGCACAGTTCAATCACTTTGAGGCACTTCTACTGTTTGTTCTTCTCTTCTGCTGTTATACTTCACCACCGTTCCCGTTTTCTGAAAGCATTTAAGAGCAGCAGCCTCATGCAGTCAGTATAGGTGGTTAACTTTGCTTACAAAAAGCATTACCTCCTCGTCCGTCTTCCTCGCCACAGTATTCAGCAATGAGCCTTCGTCTCCCACTGAAACTCCAAATGCAATTTAACATTCTAGTCTCCCTCTCCCTCCAATATTGCCCCCAGCTACGATAGCCAATCCCATAAAGGGATACAGAAAGCCCCAAAACGACCTGTTTTTTTGTTTCTGCACTACTCCGAGTACTGTGTTCCTGCTTGTCAGGTGAGTGTGGGGCGGCGGTCCTGCTATAGCGGACTCTTGGGCCCCGTGTTCGTTTGGATGGGGGGACGTTGGTATGTGTTGCTTCTTTGATTATGTTCTTACCTGCTTTGTGTCCCCTTGTGCAGCGTGCCTCTCCGGTTTCTGCTTTAGCGGAACCGGCGTGGTGGCAGTCGGGTTCGTTTGGGGTCCCGCCTCTTTCCTGAGTCAGCACCTCGGTGTCCTGCTTTAGCGGACTCATGGGGTGCGTGTTTAGTGATAGCCGTCCACGCGTCCTGCTTAGCGGACTTATGCGGTCGGCGCTTTGTTGTGGTTTACCGCACTTCAGACACGGAGTGCTGTGTGTTCGTGACTTTTCAGCGTCCCTGTCCTGTTCTGTCTTCTCCTCCTTGGGATCTGCCGCTGGTTCTGCGTGCGCTGCAGTTGGTTCCTTTTGAGCCTTTGGAGTCGGTTGACCTGAAGTTCTTGACTCTTAAGGTCGTCTTTCTTGAGGCTATTACTTCTGCCAGGAGGATTGGGGAGTTGGGGGCTTTTCTGCGGTCGGCTCCTTTTTTGTGTATTCTGGATGATCGTGTTGTGCTGCGCCCTCACCCCACTTTTGTTCCGAAGGTAAATTCCTTTTTTCATCGTTCTGCTGAGGTGATTCTTCCGGTTCTTTGTCCTGATCCTTCCTCTGGGGATGAGTCGTTGCTGCATCTTCTGGATGTTCGGTGCGCCTTGTTGATTTACCTGGATCGGACTTCTTCGTTTTGCAAGGTGGACAATTTGTTTGTGAATTTTGGTTTGTCCCGTATGGGTTTGCGTCCTTCCCTCTCCACTCTCAGTCGTTGGATTAAGGACGTTATTCTGTTGGCTTACGGTTCTTCTTCCTTGGTTCCTTCTCTTCCTGTTCAAGGGCGTTCCACTCGTTCGGTTGCTGTCTCCTGAGCCGCTTTCAAGCGGGTGTCCATGGAGGATATTTGCCGTGCTGCCACTTGGTCTTCCCCTCATACCTTCATGTCGCACTACCGTCTTCAGATTGGTGGTGGTGCTTCGGTTGCCTTTGCCTCTTCTGTGCTGGGTTCTGGGGTCCCATAGGTTGGAGGTTCTCTGTGTCTCTTTCCTGTTGTTGTATTAAAGTTTTGCTTACCTGCTGACTTTACTGGTGGACTCTGTTCTTACATGAAGCTGATATGCTTTGGTATCGGCTCATTGGTAAATACTGTGGCGAGGAAGACGGACGAGGAGTTAATGCCCCGGTTACTTACCGGTAATCTTCATTACTCCAAGTCCTTGTCTTCCTCGCCACAGTATAGTTTCCCTTTCCCACCCGGCCCTCTTCTTGTCTTCATGTCTGCGGCTTGGTTTCTCAGGTCGTTTTGGGGCTTTCTGTATCCCTTTATGGGATTGGCTGTCATAGCTGGGGGCCATATTGGAGGGAGAGGGAGACTAGAATGTTAAATTGTATTTGGAGTTTCTGTGGGAGCCGAAGGCTCATTGGTGAATACTGTTGCGAGGAAGACAAGGACTCGGAGTAATGAAGATTACCGGTAAGTAACCGGGGAAATCCTGGAACTGGTCTCATGCTGTTTATAATAGTAATCAGCATGAGAGCAGCTCCAGGATTGGTTGGGGCAGGCTAACCAAGTGCTCCTTTTGAGACTAAGAGCCCACTGTTTAAAACAGCTCGGATTGATGTTGTCTGAAGTGCGTATGTTGGGATGGGTTTCGCAAGACAGCCAGCCAATCCGTCATGCGCACTTAAGCATGTCGCCATCCATGCTGCCAATCAGCAGGAATGGCCACGCCCCCGCACTTGGTCTTGCCCAGCGGCGCTTGCCTTTAAGGTAATAAATAAAGTAATAATGATGACCATTTTATTTATGTTTTGATGCTGTACTCGCAGCAGGCGGGGCAACGCTTCTCCGCCCTAAAGGAGGAACCTCCACTGGCTAAAACCAAGATTCAATCTGAACAAGATTTCAAAAGGTGGAATGTTATTTTATCTGTTTTGTTTATCTGCCTTCCTAAGGAAACTCCTGGATAATACAACAAGCTATTGTCAAAGTAGGGAGAGGATGTGGTCTGTCGGCTTAAACTGCCGACTTTGGTGCAGGAAACCAGCGTTCGAGTCCCGGGGTCACGTCCACATCCTGTGATTCGGGGCAAATCACTTAATCTCCCCGTGCCTGAATATGTAATGTAAATACGGTGCTCATGTACAGCACTCCAATACCTTCGGGTCGAGTTTGCGCTACATGCAAAAAAAACACAAACAAAAAAAAAGTGTACGCGTTTGTTTTCAGTATTTCCATTCATCCCATGCAGAGAGTCTATGTTAACCCACCTCTGTAATCGCTCTCAACAGATGCCCGAATCCCATCACCATTCAGAATGCTATTTTAATGATGCATAATGTTAAGTACTGACACCACTATCCAGTAATACTATTCTCTGAGAGTTTGCACAGTGTGGTAATAATCTTACTCAGAAGCGCTAGTCCCACATTTTGTCACCAGACCCCCATTCCAGGTTACTGCCAGAGAAAAGCTGGTAGCAATAATGCATACATGAATGTCGAGCAACGTGCAGTAACTGTACTCATATAAGCTGTTTTTTATGAGACCAGAACCATACATTAGGGGATGATAGTGCTGTCTAATTGCATTGGGAGCCAGAGAAGGAGGCTGAGCACTTGGACAAGGAGGAGTAGGAATCAGTAATGAGAATTATCCGTAAGTAGGAATGTTAGAATCCGGGTTCTCTGGTTGGCACAGGTAGGTACTTGTGACAAGCAGGGAACCTCTCCTCTAATCAGGGTAAGGGGTTACACTCCTAAAATAACCCCTGCTCACCCTCTAGGTAGCTTGGCGTGAGCAGACAAGGCTTATCCCCGAGTGTTATAGGTTAAGCATTTGTGAACACATACAGTAACCAAGTGACAACACTACAAATGGACACCACACAGGTTTTTATATTAAAAATAAGGATTCTTTATATAGAGTTACCACAAGACCATTAAACGACAAAAATACACAATTCTGTTACTTTAGATGGTAGAAGTTTGATTAGTTCTCTTAAGTTCTTAAATGCGACACTTTAAGTCAATGTACCTTAGATGCGACACGCAGGGCAACGAAAGTGTTGCAACGATGCTGATGCGATGAAGTTTTTGGTGCAAAGAAATAAAGACGTGAAGATCTTCCAGATGCGTTACGCTTCTCCGATGTTGCGAGAAGACTCGACTCGATGCGTCAGCTACAGCAGCGTCACCCCTTTACGCAATGCGACGTCAGCGGCCTTGGCAGCGGCACTCTTCTCTGACGTTTGCGAGACGCTTCCGCTCGATGCGATGCTGCAGCGGCGTCACCCCTTTACGCGATGCGACGACAGCAGTTCCGACGGCGGCACGCTTCTCCGTGGATGCGAGGCGCTTTTCTTGATGCTGTGCAATGCGACAACTACGATGGCTGCGATGGCGACACGCTTCTTCCTCGATGCGAGACTCTTCTCTTGATGCGGTGCAATGCGTCAGCTACGATGGCTGCGATGGCGACACGCTTCTTCGGCGTTGCGAGACACTTCCGGAATGATGCGAGACACTTCCGCTCGATGCGATGCTGCAGCGGCGACACCCTTTGCGAGATGCGACGACAACAGCTCCGACGGTGGCACGCTTCTCCTTCTCGAGTCGCGCTTCCAGCTCCTTGCGACACGCAGTCCTTCAGAAGGCCCAACAACAGCAGCAGGCACTTCCAAAAACTCTGGGGAGCTGGGGGGTGAAGTCCACTGGTCCTGGGACTTCGTTCAGGGGGCAAGCTCAGCACAAGCCCTTGGAGATCTTTTAAGCACAAGTTGAATTAAAGTCTTTGTAGTCTTTTCTCCTCTCCTTTCAGCAGCAAGGCAACCACTGCAGGCCAATCCCCCAGGTCAGGGACAGTACTCCTCCTTACAGCTTTCCCAGTTCCTTCTCCTCAGGCAGAGGTTATTCTTGTCAAGCTGGATCTAATTTATTGGGAGCAGGGTCCCAATACTTATACCCCTAATTCCTTTGTTCCTCTGGGGTCGAGGGGCCTTTTCCCAGTCCAAACCAGTTCTTGAGCACTTTGTTGACATGACTCTGCCTTTCTATTCAGGGTGCAGGGCAGAGACATCAGCCGCTCCACAGGAGGTGGAGCCAGCATTGTGGTGGCAGAGCACAGCCCTATTCAGAGTCCAGGTGCACTCGTCCCACCCATCTGGATGTCAATCTCTCCATTCACCACCAGGCTACCTAGCCCTGCCCCTCTGGGTTTCCCCAGCCCTGTCACTCACACAAACCAGACAGGCAGATACACATCATAGCAGAGGCGGGCTGAAATGGTTAGGCAAGCAAATACCAACTTTCTAAAAGTGGTATTTGCAAACACATTTTATTAAAATAAACGTTACTAAACGATGTATTTTATTATTCTGAGTTCAGGCATACTAAACTCGATTTTCTACCATGTTCCCTGGGTCTGTTAGGATCATAGGATGTAACAATTCCAACAGCCCATTCTGGCCTATGGAGAACAGGTAGCCTTACAATAGTGAAAAACGAAAATGGCTGTAATTCACTATTAGGACATGCCACACACATCAGGGCTTGTCCTACCTTATGGTTACAATGCACTTTGCCCTTGGGCCTACAATAGGGGTGACTAATATGAAGTTAAGGGAAGGTTTAGGGACTGGGAAGTGGGTGCACTTACTCAGTCAGCATGACAGTACCAGACTGCCTGCAGGTTCTGCAATGGCAGACCTTAGACACCTTTTACTAGGCCGCTTCTGTGGGTGGCACAACCAGTGCTGCAAGCCCACCAGCAGCATTTGTATTTACAAGCCCTGGGCACTCCTGGTGCACTTTACTGGGGTCTGACAGTAAACCAAATAAGCCAATCATGGAATCCAACCAACATATTCATTTTAAATAGGGAGCACAGTGCTCTGAGCGGCCAACACCATAAAAACACATGAGGCACAGCGACAAAAAGTGGAAGGGAGACTCACGCCAAGGTGCCAGGTCTAATACGTGTCCCCTCCAGCTGAAAAGTGGGGAGAACTACCCTACCCCAGGGAGTTCCTCATCACTAAGGCGGAAAAATCTGGACAGACCGCCAGCATTGGCGTGATCTGTACCAGGGCGATGTTCCACCGTAAAATCCATACTCTGTAGGGAAATGGACAACCTCAACAGCTTTGGATTCTCACCCCTCATATGCATCAACCATCTGAGGGGCCTGCGGTCTGTCTGAACCCGGAAGTGAGACCCAAACAGGTAGGGTCTTAGCTTCTTCAGCGCCCAGACCACAGCAAATGCCTCACGCTCAATAGCACTCCATCTCTGTTCCCGTGGTAGTAACCTCCTGCTAAAAAAGGCTACAGGTTGATCTAGGCCCTCTTCATTGATCTGTGAAAGAACAGCCCCCACACCATGCTCTGAAGCGTCTGTCTGAACGATAAACTCTTTGGAGAAGTTGGGAGCCAAAAGCACGGGCGCCGTGCACATAGCAGCTTTCAGGGCCTCAAAAGATTTCTGACTGGTGTCAGTCCAAATCACCTTCCTGGGCTGCTTCCTTGAAGTCAGCGCTGTCAAGGGGGCAACAATGTTGCCATACCCCTTGACAAACCTCCTGTAGTACCCGGTGAGACCTAGGAAGGCTCTCACCTCTGTCTGGGTTCTGGGCGACTCCCAATTCAGGATGGTTTCTATCTTGGGTTGAAGGGGTGCCACCTGGCCACTCCCAACTTGGTGCCCCAAGTACACCACTGAACCCTGCCCGATCTGGCACTTACTCGCCTTGATCGTGAGGCCTGCCCTCCGCAGCGCCATCAACACTTCCCAGAGGTGGCGCAGGTGTTCCTCCCACGTGGAGCTGAACACTGCGATGTCATCCAGGTAGGCTGCACTGAACGAATCCAGCCCAACCAACACCTGGTTGACCAACCTCTGGAAGGTGGCAGGGGCATTTTTCATCCCAAAGGGCATAACCCGGAACTGGTAATGCCCATCAGGGGTGGAAAATGCTGACCTCTCTTTGGCCCTATCGGTCAAGGTGATCTGCCAATACCCAGACGTTAAATCAAACGTGCTGAGGTAGTTGGCAGCCCCTAGCCGATCTATGAGCTCATCAGCTCTGGGGATGGGGTGTGCGTCAGTCCTGGTGACCGAATTGAGTCCTCTGTAGTCCACACAGAACTGGAGTTCTGGTGTGGCTCCCGGCGCTGCAGCCTTTGGGACCAAGACCACTGGGCTGGCCCAAGGACTGCTTGAGGACTCAATTACCCCAAGGGCAAACATCTTGGAGACCTCCTCCTTGATGCAGGCCTTTACCCTGTCAGTTACCCTGTAGGCCTTGTGCCGCACAGGTGTACTTTCCCCAGTGTCCACATCATGGACACACCAATCAGTGACACCGGGAATCAGGGAAAACAGGTCAGAGAATTGTCCCAGTAACTGGCGACAATCGTTCTGTTGCTCAGGGGTCAGGGTGGAAGAGAGGATGACACCATCCACTGACCCATTTTGCTCCTTGGCTGACAGGAGGTCAGGAAGAGGCTCGGTCTCCTCCTCCATCCCAGCATCTGTCGCTAAGAGCATGCCCACTTGGGACCTCTCCAAGTGGGGCTTGAGGCGGTTGACATGAAGGACCCTCAAGGGGTTCCTTGGAGACCGCAAGTTCACCAAATAGGTGACAGGGCTCTTGCGCTCCACAACCTCAAAGGGACCGGTCCACTTATCCTGGAGCGCACAGGGCTCCACTGGGGCCAAGACCCATACCTTCTGTCCAGGCTGAAGCTCTACCAGAGTGGCTTTCTGGTCGTACCACCGCTTCATCTCCTCCTGGCTGGCTTCCAGGTTTGCCTCAGCAAGTTCCCTGAAACGCCTAGTCTGGTTTCTGAAGGCCAGCATGTAGCTATATACATTCTGGGGAGGTTTCCTGGGAGATTGCTCCCAGCCTTCTTTGACCAGACTTAGAGGTCGTCTCACTGGGTGTCCGTACAGCAGCTCAAAGGGACTGAACCCTTGAGACTTCTGTGGCACCTCTCTGTAAGCAAAGAGAAGGCATGGTAAGAGGACGTCCCACTTACGCCTCATGGGTTCCTCAAGACCCATTATCATGCCTTTTAGGGTTCGGTTGAATCTCTCAACCAACCCGTTTCCTTGGGGGTGGTAAGGTGTGGTGAACTTATAGGTTACACCAAACTCTTGCCAAAGGGATTTCATATATTTAGATATGAAATTGGTACCTCGGTCAGACACCACCTCTAGAGGGAATCCTACTCGGAAGAAAATTCCCATCAGTGCACGTCCCACCACAGGGGCCGTCACTGTCCTCAGAGGGATGGCTTCCAGGTACCGGGTGGCATGGTCCACCAGGACCAGGATGAACCTATTGCCCATCGCTGTCCTGGGGTCCAGTGGTCCTACAATGTCAATCCCCACTCGCTGGAATGGGGTACCAACCACAGGGAATGGCTGGAGTGGAGCCTTCTGCTTCCTTCCACTCTTCCCACTTGCCTGGCAAGTCTGGCAGGTCCTGCAGTGAGTGTCTGAACTACTGTGCATTTGGGGCCAAAAGAAGTGGGTGACAAGCCTTTCAAAGGTCTTGTCCTGCCCCAAATGTCCTGCTAATGGCACATCGTGAGCCAGCCCCAGTAGGAAGGCTCTGAAGTGCTGGGGTACCACCAGCACACGGGCTGACCCAGGCTCAGCAACCTTAGGCTCAGAATACAGGAGGTCGTTCTCCCAGTAAATGAAATGTGTTCCAGACTGATCACCGTTGGCCTGGTCTGCAGCCTGCTGCTGCATACCCACGAGAGAAGGGCACTCTTTCTGCTCCCTGCAGAATTCCTCCCTGGAGGGTCCTCCTTCTTGCTGCAAATGGGTCAGCTCAGGCAGGTCCCCCAGTTCAGCTATCTGTTCCCCTGTAGGTTCCAGGGCATCCCCCTCAAGGTCTGCTTCCTCCTGGACCGTGGGAACTTTGGGGGCCGGTTTCCCACACCCCCTGCCTCTTCTCCCTAAGGCCGGTTCCTGGGCCTCCCTCTCAGGCTCCAGGTCCTCTTGAGCACCTCTACTCGCTGTCATGGACCGTGTGGTGACACACACCCAATCTGGCATACCCAACATCTCCAGGTGAGCACTCCGCTCCACCTTAGCCCAAGGTGAGCTCTTCCAGGTCGTTCCCTAACAGACAGTCTACAGGCATGGCGGGCCTCACAGCTACCTGAAGAGTACCAGAGTCCCCCCCCCACTCAAAGGGAACCTGAGCCACCGGGCAGTGACTCTCGGTGTTGTCGGCGGCAACACCCGGATAGAATGCTCCTGGGACAACCTGCTCCTGAGACACCAGGTAGCGCTTGACAGCCGTCACACTGGCTCCTGTGTCTCTGAGAGCTTCAACCCTATGGCCATTTATGGTCACCCACTGCTGGTATTTTTTAGTGTTCTCAGGCAGCTGGGTTTTGGGGACCACTTCACAGTCTCCTAATGAGACCTGGGACATTTCTACTGAACCCCACCCACCTTGGACACCCATCTCTCCACCCAGGGCTACACAAGCCGTCTGCCAGGGGGTTGCACCAGGGGGTACTGGTTTACCAAACTGGCGACACTTGGGATCATTGGCAAAATGACCCAGCTCACCACATCTGTAACAGGTTGGGGGCCCTCTTTGAACAGGGGTACCTGTCGGGCCCCAGTCGGTTTCTGGGGTGGGGGAGGCTGAGAACCTTTCCCTTGGTTCCCTTGGGGATTACTTTGGGGCCTCCTCTGGAACTCCCTCTGTTTACCCTTGTCCCCCCCGCTCTTCTGCTGGTGATCCTGCCCACCTTTGGCGGAGTCTCCCACGGGACCCTTGTGGACCCTGGTACTGACCCAGCGGTCCGCCTCCTCAGCAAGCTTCCTAGGGTTAGTCAGCCTACTATCAATCAGGTGCTGGCGTAGATCAGGAAAACAATTACTGGACAAGTGCTCCCATGCCATTAAATCAAGAAGCCCTTGAAAATTATCAACTTTGCTACCCTTCACCCAACCATCCAGTGCTCTGCAAAAAAAAGTCACATACTCCACATAGGTACTATTGGGAATCTTAGTGCAACCCCTGAACCTCTGTCTATATATTTCAGGGGTTAACCCTTACCTAGCCATTAAAGCTTCCTTCATATGGGGGTAAGAGTTATACACTTCTGAGGGCAAATCTAGAAGTGTGTCCCGCCCTTCACTCAAGAACCGCCCCCACAACCCCTCTCCCCAATCCTTCTCAGGGACCCGGTGGGAGGACATGGCTACTTCGTAGGCTTTGAACCACTGCCCTATGTCATCTTTTAAAAAAAATTCTTTCACTACATCTTTGGGTATGTACACTCCGGACTCTACCTGCACTGGGGGTGTGCTGCCACCAGAGGGAGTGCTTCCCAAGCCCTGGGCTTTCAACTCCAGCTCCCTCATTTTCATGTCGTGCACCATTTGGATTTTTTTCTCTTCCATTTCCAGCCTTTTTTGTTCCATGGCCAGTTGTCCATTTAGTTTGGCCATCTCTATTTCATGAGCTCTGCTTTCCTTCCTGTTTGCCAACTGCTCTGGAGATAAACTTTTACTAGAAACACTGCTACCGGCAGGGGAAGGGGTTCTCCTTCCTCTTGAACCTACTGGCCCATCCAGCTGCTCATCTGCATTATCATCATCAGTGGCATTCCTTGCTTCTACCCAGGCCCTCAGTGCCTTGTAGAACTCTGGCTTGTTTTTACATCCAGTTGTAGAAACATTAAATTTCTTGCAGAAGTATTTCAGCTGCTTGGCAGTGTAGCTATCCAATTTCTCTTCTTCCCATTCAAATTCAGTATTAACAGAGACTATGGCTGCTGCTTTCTCCACCATGGTTAAGCTTGGCAGTGCTCAAAAATAGACAGTCCCAAAAGAAATCTACCAACAAGTATTGGTTGCGTTTAAGGTCTGCACTCACTAAGTAGTGTTCACCAATTACTGTACATGAGTCACAAATGCAAGTCCAGAATCCTCACCGCTGACCACCAATGTTAGAATCCGGGTTCTCTGGTTGGCACAGGTAGGTACTTGTGACAAGCAGGGAACCTTTCCTCTAGTCAGGGTAAGGGGTTACACTCCTAAAATAACCCCTGCTCGCCCTCTAGGTAGCTTGACGCGAGCAGACAAGGCTTATCTCAGAGCGTTATAAGTTAAGCATTTGTGAACAAATACAGTAACCAAGTGACAACACTACAAATGGACACCACACAGGTTTGTATATTAAAAATAAGGATTCTTTATATAGAGTTACCACAAGACCATTAAACGACAAAAATACACAATACTGTTACTTTAGATGGTAGAAGTTTGCTTAGTTCTCTTAAGTTCTTAAATGCGACACTTTAAGTCAATGTACCTTAGATGCGACACGCAGGGCAACGAAAGTGTTGCAACGATGCTGATGCGATGAAGTTTTTGGTGCAAAGACATAAAGACGTGAAGATCTTCCAGATGCATTACGCTTCTCCGATGTTGCGAGAAGACTCGACTCGATGGGTCAGTTACAGCGGCGTCACCCCTTTACGCACTACGACGAAAGCGGCCTTGGCAGCGGCACTCTTCTCCGACGTTTGCGAGACGCTTCCGCTCGATGCGATGCTGCAGCGGCGTCACCCCTTTATGCGATGCGACGACAGCAGTTCCGACGGCGCCACGCTTCTCCGTGGATGCGAGGCGCTTTTCTTGATGCTGTGCAATGCGACAACTACGATGGCTGCGATGGCGACACGCTTCTTCCTCGATGCGAGACTCTTGTCTTGATGCAGTGCAATGCGTCAGCTACGATGTCTGCGATGGCGACACGCTTCTTCGGCGTTGCGAGACACTACCGGAATGATGCGAGACGCTTCCGCTCGATGCGATGCTGCAGCGGCGACACCCTTTGCGAGATGCGACGACAACAGCTCCGACGGCGGCACGCTTCTCCTTCTCGAGTCGCGCTTCCAGCTCCTTGCGACACGCAGTCCCTCAGAAGGCCCAACAACAGCAGCAGGCACTTCCAAAAACTCTGGGGAGCTGGGGTTGAAGTCCACTGGTCCTGGGACTTCGTTCAGGGGGCAAGCTCAGCACAAGCCCTTGGAGATCTTTTAAGCACAAGTTGAATTAAAGTCTTTGTAGTCTTTTCTCCTCTCCTTTCAGCAGCAAGGCAACCACTGCAGGCCAGTCCCCCAGGTCAGGGACAGTACTCCTCCTTACAGCTTTCCCAGTTCCTTCTCCTCAGGCAGAGGTTATTCTTGTCAAGCAAGATCTAATTTCTTGGGAGCAGGGTCCCAATACTTATACCCCTAATTCCTTTGTTCCTCTGGGGTAGAGGGGCCTTTTCCCAGTCCAAACCAGTTCTTGAGCACTTTGTTGACATGACTCTGCCTTTCTATTCAGGGTGCAGGGCAGAGACATCAGTCGCTCCACAGGAGGTGGAGCCAGCATTGTGGTGGCAGAGCACAGCCCTATTCAGAGTCCAGCTGCTCTCCTCCCACCCATCTGGATGTCAATCTCTCCATTCACCACCAGGCTACCTAGCCCTGCCCCTCTGGGTTTCCCCAGCCCTGTCACTCACACAAACCAGACAGGCAGATACACATCATAGCAGAGGCGGGCTGAAATGGTAAGGCAAGCAAATACCAACTTTCTAAAAGTGGTATTTGCAAACACAGAATATTAAAATAAACTTTACTAAAAGATGTATTTTATTATTCTGAGTTCAGGCATACTAAACTCGATTTTCTACCATGTTCCCTGGGTATGTTAGGATCATAGGATGTAACAATTCCAACAGCCCATTCTGGCCTATGGAGAACAGGTAGCCTTACAATAGTGAAAAACGAAAATGTCTGTAATTCACTATTAGGACATGCCACACACATCAGGGCTTGTCCTACCTTATGGTTACAATGCACCCTGCCCTTGGGCCTACAATAGGGGTGACTAATATGAAGTTAAGGGAAGGTTTAGGGACTGGGAAGTGGGTGCACTTACTCAGTCAGCATGACAGTACCAGACTGCCTGCAGGTTCTGCAATGGTTGTGCCGCTTCTGTGGGTGGCACAACCAGTGCTGCAAGCCCACCAGCAGCATTTGTATTTACAAGCCCTGGGCACTCCTGGTGCACTTTACTGGGGTCTGACAGTAAACCAAATAAGCCAATCATGGAATCCAACCAACATATACATTTTAAATAGGGAGCACAGTGCTCTGAGCGGCCAACACCATAAAAACACATGAGGCACAGCGACAAAAAGTGGAAGGGAGACTCACGCCAAGGTGCCAGGTCTAACAAGGAATATCATTACTACATCTATATCATACAAGCTAATGCAAACTGCTATGTATTCGACAGGGTGATCATTTTCTGTCTAGAGATATAGATTGATTTTTAAGAACCCTATTTGAGAACATTATCTGAAGGCTAACTCACCATTACTGTCCTTTCTTGGTGAAACAAGGCTGAAGTAAATCCATATTACTCCTACATTAGTCCTCAGATTGAATATGTTGGAAAGCACCATACCTCATTAAACAGGTGAGCCATTGCCATCACTGGACCATAAAAAGCCATCACGCCGTCGGGTCATTAATCGCAGCGATGAACTTGTGACCTTTATTGTGATTATTGGCGGTGAATTATGTTGCTCTGTCATTTTTTTGCTCTTATTTACTCCTATTGGCTATTCATAGTTCCATATATTAAACTCAGCAGTGTTGTTTCTCAAAACAGAGCCCGGCGCCTGCCAATACTCCGATGATGGATGCTCTGGTTCCCCGCCTGAGCTGAGAGGGAGGCAGGCGGCCTGTGATTGCACCGGGTCCTGTTGTACTGCACGCTGTGGACGTACAGCTGAAATGAAATGTGACGAGGAGGCCGCATATATTTCTAATAAGTAACCAGGTAGCTGATTGAATACATTAATCTCCCTATGCGCTGAAATGGGGCCCACCTGATTTAGCAATGCATTTATCAAGAGAGTGAAATTAAAGAGCGAGATAATTGCTCAGGGCATAATTGTTAATCTAAAGACAACTTCCAGCAGCTGTATTCTGTTTTAATTGTACAGTAGCAAATATATATAGTCAAATGTAACCTTTGATATTTCACTAATTAGTTTGGGACAGGAAGCAGGCAATGATGCTTGCAGCATATTATTACCTATGCTAATTTCCATTTCAGCTCTGAATTAACATGCATTTATTCCAGAACCGTGTTGCACCAGCAGGGGTGCGAGCGAATGTTTTCCTTGAGAGCGATGACGCCCGCTCGCCTCCACCTCCTGTGTAAGGCCTGGCAGAGCTCCATGGAGCCCCCAGCAGCGCCCTGGGGGTATATTTGTGGCCCGAATGGCTACTTGGCTGTTCTTTCCTTCTTTTTGTGTCAGTGTCCTGCTGCTTTTCAGTTCTCCTTTCATTTTTTTGTTTTGCCTGCATTACCTTCCAAGAATTTCACTCACTTTCTTTAAGAGTCTTCTCATCCCCAGCCCTGTTTGACTTAATGAATTCAGTGTTTCTCAAAGTGGGTTAATTTGACTTTTCCCCAAGATATGTACAGCTGCTAACGGAGCTAAACTTCTCACAAGCAGCTTTTCAGATATACATAAAAGTAACATCAACACTTCACTTGGTTAATAAAATAACTGGTTAATAAAATAAATGGCTTCAGACAATACCAGAGGTCTCCAAACTTGTTTGCACTGAGATCCCCTGAACAGAGCGCTTTGAAATCCGCCCACACTCCAAAAGGAGAAGGATTGGAGGAGTGAAAAGGGGCTGGGCTAAATGAAGGGGACATGTCTTGTTAGGGCATTTCAGTGGGACTTTTTCTGTAGTTCATAATCCACATTAAATGCATCAAGCAAATACAGAAATTGGTCAAAATAAACACTGTGGGCATTATCTTTTAGATAATGTGCTTGATCGAAGCACCCATTGCGGGGTCAGGGATGGTGTTACCCTCAAGAATCAATAAGGCAATGTGTCTCTAAAAATAAAATTCAAAAATAAAATACAGTCAATAATTAATACTGACTCATAAAGGAGTTTGAGATCAGTTATTTAGAAAACCATGAAGGTTTATTAAAATGTAAAAGTGCAATACAGAAAGATGTACATAATGTGCAGCAAATCGATAGAGAATTGAGCAACATTCCTAGTAGATACCCAAAAGGTCTGGCTCACCCCCAAATTGCAATTTTTGCAATAGAAAGCATGGGAAATCGCACAGTCACATGATGTGAGCAAATGCCGCAATGCAATGGCAAATCAAATTCAGCATTATAACACGTCATGTAATGCCTCCATCCTAGCACTATCTCCGTAAATAAATAATAATGATGACCCTTCTGACCTAAGGTTATTGGAGATGTCAGAATAAATCTGGTTACATAAACAATGAAAAGACTTATTGATGAATGCGCTACAGTGTGCAAGCGGGAAGAGCCTTGAAAAGTATATAAAGGCTTCTTCCGGACATACCTATATTATTTTTGCAACTGCAAATAGTTCATGTTAATAAGCAAATATGATTTAAATCAGAAAGTAGCTTGATCAATTACTGCTCCCTATATTTTGTTTTAATCATTTTCATTAGCATTTCAAAATGAGCATGCCCACTCTGCACCAAGAGAAACACAAGGGTAATACTCATCAGGACACAGTACATTGGATAAAGAGATTAGCATAGTACAATTCCCCCCCCCCCCCCCCAAAAAAACCTTTATTTACTGCAAACACATGGACATGGTACACTTCTACATGAAATCAGAGCATTGTACATGTTAGTTGCTGCTTATACACGGTAACGGTACACTGAGTGCAGGAGTTCGTAACATCGCACCTCATGTGGCAAGTCCCAAGGCACATTTAACATGCATGCATCCCCACTCTGTAGGAACAGGTAACCTGAACAGCAAAGCAGAGAGGAGGGGTGTAAGGGAAAGGCACAGGAGATAGTGAGAGCCCTATGAGAAGGGGGGCCGGCCCGGCCAGAGGGGGGGAGGACTGAGAGAGAGCAGTTACTAACCAGCACCGTCAGCCGCCGCGGGCAGAATGCCGGAAGGGAGCGCGGGGGAGGCAGCACGGCTAGGCCGGGGTCGGGAGTGAAGGTATGTGACGAGGGGGCCCCATATGTCTGGTGGACGTGACCTAGCAGGCATTAGCTCCCAGAACTCGGAGAGGAGGGTCTGACATCTCGAGGCGTCCTCTAGCCAGTGAGAGAACTTAGGCGCTGGTCTGCGACCCCCAACACATAGCCACCCTGCGCCGCGCGAGGACCAGCAACATAGCAGTTAATCGGCGGGTGGCATCCAGGCAAAATATGACAAATCCCAGCAGGCACAGCGGAGGAGCAGGGGTGACCTGGGTATTGGTAATCTCAAAGATGGCGGCACAGACCTCCAGCCAGAAGGCCGACACAGCAGGGCATAGCCATGCGAGGTGTGTGAAATCTGCTGCGGGGGCTGAACATCGTATGCAGTTATCATTAGGTATGAGTCCCACTTTATGTAGCTGAACGGGGGAGCGGTAAAGCCTGAGTAAGTATCTGAAATGTATAAGGCGTAGACGATAGTTAGGGGACAGTTTCTTAGTCTGGTTACAGCAGTAAAGCCAGTCAGCTTGGGGAATGTCCACACCGAGTTCTGCACCCCATGCCTCCCGTGCACGCTCGGTGGAGATGGAGGAGGTCGACAGAGTTAAGGCATATTGTTTAGTCACCAGCTTGCGGGGGGCAGGGGACGTGTATATAAAGTCCAGGGCGAGCAGCGTGGGCAGGGGTCGGGGGAATGTTGGGTGGATCTCCTTGCAAATGACACTGAGCTGGTGAAAAAGCAGAGTGTCTAGTGGACCAGAGGAGGCCGGGAGAGAATAAAAAGTGTCCCCGGGGTAGAGATCCGCCAGTGTCTTCCAACCCAGAGGAGAGTCATGTTTCCCTCCTTTGCAACCGTTGGTTGCAAAGGAGGGAAAGCAGGATGACACAGAATTGGCATGTGCTTAGCTGAAAGCGTGGGAACATGAGAAAGACGGCACAACCCCTGCCAGGCCCATCGCAGTCTCTCGACTATGTCCACCTCCCCGTGGGAGCGGCAGGCTGGCACAAACAAGGCGGTGGACAGGGGCCAAGGGGCCGCGAGGTCGGACTCGACAGCGACGTGTGGCTGGTAAGGAGCAGGGTGGGCCCAAAAATGTAAGAAACTAGCCTGGGCGCTTAAAGCGTACAGTTTGAAATCAGGAGCGCCCATGCCACCCATGGACATAGGGAGGGTGAGGACATTATAGGTAGGCTTTCCTGTTTTCAGTTTCTATTTGTGGTAAATTCTGGTGGTGTTTTTTCAGTGTTTTCCAGTGATTTCAAAATCTTAAGAAAACAGTGCTTTTCAGTGGGTACTCATTTTCACGCCATAAAAAACAGCAGAAACAGTGTTTTACCGGTGTTTATGGAACGCTTTACTTTTATCATTGCTTGCTTTCTTAACTGATGCATGGTATGTCGACAGGTTACGTACAGTGTAAATGAGGTCCAAATACATTTTTACAAGTCAAACTTATTGTAGTATCCCATACAATATTTCTTCAGTGAATCTTTGGAAAACAGACTATTCACAATAATGAAAGAGAAGAGCAACCTGAATTGAAAAATGTGGTCATTCAATTTCTCCGAAGAGAAGGAGTCCAGAAGCTGCTTCTTTTCCCATCAACAATAGCGATGAGGTGCCTGTTACCAAACAAATGCAAGTCAAACAAAATCAGCACAGTAGTCATACGTGCATAAGCAGCCTGCTGCATTTGAAAACGCATGGGGATTGGGGGTTGACACAAGAGCAAAAATGTTTAGAGTTAAAATATTTTATCAAATATAATTTGGAATGTCAAACATAATTTGGAATGTCTAAAACTTTGGCACTTCATTAAGGCAACTTCATTGTAGAGCCAATGCATAATCAGAGTAAGGTTTAACAGTTGCTTTTTGCTGCATATTTATTCATTTATTTATTTTTTGGGCGAGTGCAACCGTTGATTTTTTGAGGGAGGAGAACTGACTATGTTATCGCAGACCCTGACCTAACTGCCGGTCTCCTCGTAAGAGTGCCCCCAACGAATGGTGCAGCAAATAGGCCAAATCAGCCTATCCTGCGGCCCAACATTATTTCCACCCTCCCCCCCAACCTCCTGGTGTAGCACTGGCAGGTCCCAGGCACCACCCAGACAATCTTCCTTGCTCCCTGTACGTCAACAGCCTTCTGTAATCTTTTTGCTGCAGCCATGCCAGACACTCAAATTATTGCACTCTCCGCCGCCTGTGTGTGCCCACCAGCACGCTACCCACTGTTCCTTCCATCTCCAGCGGTCAGCAGAACAGCAACTTGTGCCTCGTCTGTCTAAATGCTGTGTAGCAGGTGGGGAAGGGTCAAATGTGAACATTAATCCTACCCAGACAATTTAATTAATCGAATCACTGGCTTAGATATTTCTCATTAGCCAGCCATTACCATTGGTGTACTCAAAAGTGTATTCTATGTGTTTCTAAATTGTCCCTACTGAATAAATATAAGCAAGTGATAATAACTGCCACAGAAGCCATTCTTAGAGCTTTGGGGGGCGGGAATAGTATAAATTGTAACACCTGCAAAAGTGTGAGGGATCGTAGTTGTCTTGGTACTGTCAACAATTGATAGTTTAAGTTGCAATATCCCTGGCACCTAAGCACTGCATGTGAACCTTAAGGATACAGGGGCCAGATGAGACCAAGCAGTACAGGAAGGCATATGCCTGAAATCACACACTGCGCTGTACCCACATTTTGGAGAAAAGGGCCACCTTGCACATTATAACTTCTTCATGATACTAAATAGTATCTGTAAACAAGCTTGTATTGCTTTATTCGTAGAATGACTTCCTGCTGTTCGTGTCCTCTAATTACTAATCAAGGATAATTGACGCAGATGTAGAAGCCCCGTAAAATGCTTTCCATTTGTATTTGCTGTTTGATATATGTGCCGATAATGCGGTTTTACTTCTCTAAGCATTTAACTCTTTGTCAGGGGTGTCGTCACATGGGCTCCCACCAAGTAAGCTATCAGCCACAAAAAAACGCCTCCTATGTGTTTCCTTTTAACTTCCTTATTTCCTCAGCAAAACCCTCCCTCACAATTAAAAACATTTAAAACCTGGTGAAGATTATTCCTTCACCAAACTACGAGCGCAGCCATGATTTTCTTATGGTGTGGCCGAGCTTCCATCCGTTTTAGTCCGAGAACAGAAAACAATCCATTTGCCCAGGATCACACAGTGGCTCTAACTCGGGTCTGCTGGTTCTTGCGAATAACTTAGCCAGCAAGCCATATTTCTAGAAATTATTTTTGTGACTGACTGTTTCTTTCATTCTTAAGTGTTTAGAAAGGCTGCTTCTCTGCTGGAGGACGGGGGAGGTCTTGCGCTCTCTCTCACGCAGGTCGGGTTTTTATCTCAGATGCCTATTAATTTGTGCATAAGTAAAGCAGGAACTCGTTTTCACTGCTAATCTTCACAGTAATGGCGCCCCAGGAATGGCTGGCCTTTGGTGAGGTGATGCCTAGGCTTCGAGTAATGTTAGTGACGATGACTGGCTGCCAGAGACATGGTTGTGTAACCTACGGGCGGCAGGGCCAACTAAACCTTCATCCTCTGAGGTTCATACAGTCACCTCCCCTTTACATGATAACAAGCACGAGCTCTCCCTTTAGTAAGCACTCTACACATTTAGAGCCCGTTTCCGCCCTTGCATTTGTAGTGCTGATTCTGCAGGCGGCAATAAGTAGCCGAGCAGCTCTAGACAGAACATCGCTCTACCCCCGAAGAAGCCGTGGCTGTATCCTGCAGTCAGCTGTATAGCCACGCGCCCACTTCTCGAACCCTCCCCACCTCACCTCTGTTCCTCTTTCGGCCGCTTCTGTGCGAGGTCCCCAGCTGCGGCAGCCGGAGGGACCTCTGAATATCAATGGAAAAAAGTTATTCAACAGTCGCCGCCGCCGTAGCCCCCTGGAGGCACCGTCCCATCAGGCCAACAGAGAGCCAGTTCTTGGTGAGGCAAGAAGCCCCGATTTCCAAAAAGACTAAAAGAGGAACTCCAAGAAGAATTCTGGTGCCCACAAGGGACAAGGGCCACGTGAGCAGTAATCTGAGGTAATCGGGTAGTGACCAAAAAGTCCGAAGTCTCTCTCATAGTGGGGGCAGCGTGCACCTGGAATCCCCCGGGGCAGGCAGGCAGCAAGTGCCTTGACGTCCCTACCCCCCATTATCACACATCGTTACCTCCTCTCCAACACATTGCTCCACTCCTGCTGCCATATGGACTTCGAGCGGGGGGCCATTATGCTCCTTTGGCTCCACCAAGTGGCCAAGAGGTGCAACAAATATGAAAATCAGTGACACTCGGTTTAAACCGGGTCAGCTGATTTTCAGTCGGTAGGGTACTGTCGGGGACAATCGGTTTTAACCGAATTCCGGACAGCCTAAACGAGAGATATGATCAGGGAGCAAAGCTGACGGAAGAAGTGGGCAGTGAGAGGAATGGGTACATTCAGAAAGAGATAAAGACATTTCGGGAGCACCACCATTTTCGCTATGGCGATGCGTCCCGCAAGGGACAGCGGGAGACAATACCAATGAGGGGTTTTGTATTCGAGCCAGTCTACCGCATGCCCAAAGTTAGCCCTCCAGAGGTCGTCCAAGTCCCTGCTAAATCAGATTCCCAAGTAGCGGGTGGGGCCGGATGCCCACTTGAAAGGGAACTCAGGTGTGAACTGCTGAGTGGCGTCGGTACGAGGGAACAATATCGACTTGCTCCAGTTGATCTGTATGCCTGACAGTCCACCAAACTGTATGATTTCTCGCACGAGGTGACTGAGGTTATCCTGAGGATGGTGGACGTACAACGTTACATCATCCACATACATATATAAACTAAGAGAGAGCGAGTTGAGAAACCGATACCCCTCTGAGTGTGATGTTGCCGAAGCCGGGCAGCGATGGGCTCCATTGCGACAGCGAAGAGCATGGGAGAAAGGGGACAGTCCTGCCGGGTGCCACGCTTGATCGCCATGGGGTCCGATACCTGACCATTGATCCGCAGGCGGGCTGAGGGATGAGTATAAAGTAACAACATTTTACGAAGGAACATGGTGCGGAAGCCCAGGCGCGGCAAGAGAAAAAAGAGAAAGGGCCACTCCACTGTGTCGAATGCCTCTGTGGCATCGAGGAGAGCCGCCACAGCGGGGAGACCAGGATTGATTTGGTGGAGAACCAAGAAAATCGTCCTAAGATTATGGGAAGTGGCCCGGCCCGGAACAAAACCTGATTGGTCAGGGAGAGCGATGAGAGGCATGAGGGGGAGCAGGCGAGAGGCCAGCAGTCTGGCAAACACCTTCTTGTCGCTATTAATTATATTAATTAAAGAGAGAGGTCGTTAAGAATTCCGGAGGTCCGCAGGTTGGTCCAGCTTGAGTAGCAGCGTGAGCATGGCCTCCCTGAGGGAGGGGGGGAAAGAGCCCTGATCGAAGGATTCGTTATACATGACGGCCAGATGGGGAACAAGCAACGAAGCAAACGTCTTATAGAAAGAGGCGGGAAGGCTGTCCAGACCTGGAGCCTTGTCACTAGGCAAGCTGTTTATGGCAGCCAGGATATCCTCCTTGGAGAAGGGCTCATCCAAAAATTTGTGGTGGTGATCCTCAAGCCAGACTAATGAGATGGTATCAAAGTATTGTTCGAACGCCTCATGCGCGGGGGAGCAGTGGTGTAGAGCTGCGAGTAGTAGTCCATGAAGCGAGCCTAAATTTCAGCTGGGGAGGTGGTCCTGGAAGAACCGCCATCCCGAAGGGCCGTGACATATGAAGCGGCACAAGGGGGACGTAGGAGGTTAGCCAGGGTTTTACCCGGCCGGTCGCCCTCACCAAAGCGGCATGCCCGAGCCTCCCGACTGAGAAAAGAGAGCTCCCTATTCGCCTCCTCGGCAAACTCGGTGTGTTTGGTGCGCAAATTTGCAAGAGTCTAAGGGTGGAGGGACGCTGCGTGCTGCGCATCAAGAGTCCTAATTTCTATTTCCAATTTATCCAACGAGGAGCGGATGGAGCAAAGGACACAGCTTGTTTCGAGATACACTCACCCCAGATCACTGACTTAAAGCCCTCCCAGACAGTAGACGCGGAGTCCACGGAACCGACGTTGAGATCGAAGTAGTTTGTGATCACAGTTTGGATCTCATCACAGAAGACGGGATCCTGGAGAGTGTTCGGGGAAAGCCGCCAGGTGAAAGTGCTCCACGGGGAATCGGGGGGCGAACCAGTGACGCAGGTACCCTCTCGGGCCTAAGGCCAGAGGTGACGCCAAACATCGTGCAATGAGTTATCTGTGACTATGGACCGCAACAGGGCAGCAGAGCGGGGATGGGAGGCATGGGGACCAGAGCGGTCGGAGGCAGCAGAGAGCGCGACCTTGAAGTCGCCCCCCCCAGAATGGCAGCAGGACCGAGAGAGGAGATGAGATGCCAGACCTGAGAAAAGAAGTGGGCGTCATCGTAGTTGGGACCGTACTCAGCCGCAACCGTCATGGGTTGGGAGAAAAAGGTGCCGTGTAATATCACGTAGCGCCCGTCCGGGTCAGCAAGCACCTGGGCAGTGTGCCACAGGTGCCCCCCTCTGATCAAGATGGAAACCCACCTGGAGTAGGCAGAATAGAAAGCGGAATGTATTTCGCCCCAGTGACGTGACTGTAGTCTGGTGGAGGTTGCAGGGGGCAGATCTATTTCTTGTAGGAGGCAGATGTCCACTTTGTGCCAGGTGAGGTGTGAATTTATGAGCCTGGCTTTGCGGTGATCATTGAGACCACGGATGTTCCAGGTCCAGCAGATGGTATCAGTCATGAGAGTGTGGATGATTAGGTAACGTGGAATGCAGGGCAGAGGACCTGCGAGCGGAACGAGCCGACCTGCCTGCCCGGACGGGGCAAGGCAAATGGGAGACAGAGCTGTGCAAGCAGGTAAAAAGCAAGCAGGGACCACCAGAGAGCTGCAGCTGTGAACGTGCGCTAGGGGACGGATAGCACCATGTGTGGGACAAACGCACTTGAGAGCAGGAAGAAGGCTGTGTATCAGCAGGCTGCCCCAGCGGGGCCAATTAGTGTAATGAGGACTGAAAGCAGCAACAGGACAAAACCAAAGAGACATCATGCAGAGCACAGAAAGGCGATGAAACACCCTGAAAAACCCCCATACCCTCCCAGAACATAACCCCCAACAATGCGCCAGAGTGCAAGTGCAGTCAATGACGTGCCGAAGGGACCTCCCCACTCCCTGCCAACCCATCCTTCCAACCTGAGCAACAATCCCAGAAACAGTACCAACCCCCCACCCACACCAACCCCCCAATCAGGCTAAGTACCCACCCCTGCCCTCCCCTGGAGCCCACAACTTGGAAAGAAAAGGACAACATCGGATATGGGAATTATCCCGTGGGTGCATGGCGGAGCTCGGCATTCACCCCTGCAGTGAAGCAGGGTGGCTAAGCAATGAGGACATCAGACCACATACTGATCAGTCAAGCTTAAGAGTCACTACTCCTGTCAGTCATTGTCACTGAGGCGATCCGAGGCGACAGGCTGAGATCCTGACGGTGAGGAGCGGGCTGATTTATCCAACTTCCTGGCGAGTGCTAAAGCGTCTTTGGGATCGGGAAACACCGGCGTCTTTGCGCCCTGTCGGACTCTTAACTTAGCCGGATAGGCCAGCGAATAGGAGATCTCGTGCTTTTGTAGCATCCGTTTCGCATGAAGTAATTCACGACGGGCTAGTTGGATGGTGGGGGTGCAGTCCAGGTAGAAGGACAGAGAGTTCCCCTGGTGGACAATTTTACCCAGGTCACGAGCTGCCCGGAGGTTGGCGTCCCAGTCCCTAAAGTTCAGAATCTTCGCTATGATGGGCCGGGGTGGTAGGCCGGGCGCGGGCCAAGAGAGCGGTGTGCACGTTCGACAATGAAGATGGAGGAGAGAACAGCACCGAAGAGTTCCTTGATAAGTTGCTCCACAAAGTCCTCCATGTTAGAGATATTGGTGAACTCCGGCACGCCCGTAAAACGGAGGTTGCTCCGACGGGAGCATGCCTCCAAGTCCTCATTCTTGTTGCGGATAATCTCAAGGAGTTTGTCAATCTGCAGAAGCTTCTGATGGTCCTGGGTGGCAGAGTCCTCCACATCAGAAACACCGGATTCAACTTGAAGGAAGCGGGCATCGTGGGAGTCCACTCGAGATTTAACCGAGTCCAGCAGGATCGAGAGTTGGTCTAATTGGGCCACAATCCTGGTGACTGTCGACTTGACGTCGAGAATGATGGCCTTCAGGTCATCGTCATGGGCCAGGGGTGCATCCATGGAGGCCCCCATCCACACCAGCGCAATCCTGGATAGCCGCCCTGTCCTGGTCAAAGGCGGTTTTTGGTTGCCTGGGGTCCGTTCTCCCCTTGGCGGACAGCCCAGTCAATAGAGGCAGGGGGTGTGGGAGCGGCTAGCGAGAACAACTGCAGGGGGTCAAAGCCATCCAGCCCCCACACCGCAGCAGGCATGGTACGAAGAGAAGGAGCCACTGGAAGGGCAACACCACGGAGGCCGCCGCAACCAGCCCCACACGGGCCTCAGCCGAGGAGAGCAGCCCACGAGGAGGATGACATGGAGGCAGAGAGACACAGCAGCAGCCCACAGCAGGGACCACCAGTGAAGTGAGGGGGAGGCCAGCGAGGACCAAGAGCTAATCAGATGTCGAGCTCAATCTGCCAGACCAGCAGTGGCGAGGCAGGTCCGGAGGCCCTGGGGGGAGAACAGCGCAGGGAGAGATGCAGCACGGCCCATGCCCAGGCAGGGCCCCTAGGAGATTGTAAAAGGGCTAGCTGCTCCGGCATGAGGCCCCCAATTAGGACGCAGCGGGCGAAGCGCAATCCTCCAATGTACACTGATATCACACCCGCCCCTCGGCTGGAGTGAAGAGGGCAGGTGGAGAGGTGCAGGCTCCCGGTGGCAGGATAAAGATGCGTGGAGGTAGGGGACCTGGTCGGCGCCGGAGCGGCAGCTGCACGGGGGGCCCACAGTGGCAGTAGCGTAGCGGAGGTCAGGAAGCACAGGCAGGAAGGCACACCGCTAAGCCCAGGCCAGGATCAGCACACAGCAAAAGAAGAGGAGCCAGGTGAAGTCGGCCTCCCAGCAGCGGTAAGGCCTTGATCTCAGGAGGCTGCGCCAGGCAGGCCCAACGGCCGCGCAGAGCGGAGGCACCGATCAGGCCCAGTCCCAAATGGAGGCACCGCTCATCAGGTGGAGGGCCAGGAGAGGCTGCCAACTCGCACGCCGACGAGGAGGAGCTCTCAGGGCCGGTCACAATGGGGCGGACTTGCGGCGCGAGCCCAGCACGGCAGTCGGGCCGCAGATCTCGGCACCAGGACGCCGCCAGGAGACAGGAGCAGGCTCAGTCTGCGCCTCGGGAGGTACACAGCAGGAAAATGCAGGTAAGGAGCCGGGGAGTTGTGGCGGTCTGCAGGATGTTGGCGCATTTTGTGCTTGGCCGGCAGAGCCCACTTAGAGTGCGGCCATCTTGCAGCCGGCCAGGCCACGTCCCCCCTTGGCATAGTACTATTTGCACATGTCCAGGAGATGAATGCAGGAGGGGTGGGAAGTAAGAACAAGAATGGAAGCCTTCCAACACTATTTTCAATCTTTCCTTACCACGGCTAGGTGGACCATACTCCGTGCTCAATCTTGTACCAGCTGAGAACATTTCATCCCTAGACTATAGAACTCCCTCTGTCGTAAATTGGCTGCGATTAAATTAGCGTTAGCAGAATCCATCTGGTATTTACAGGCTATCCTGTACATTTTGTGGAATCCATTTTGTATTTCTGGCAGCCATTTTGTCTTCCCTTGTGCTCTGTTTAAAGGACTGGCTATACTTAGACTCTGCTACCCTGCACATGCGCAGGAATATCTAACTGTCCATGCATCTGTTTTTAGTCTGTAACTATCAGGTTGTTTCTACCAGAGTCAGCAACTGCTAGCTCCTCCTATACTATTTACGGTGCATTTCTGTATGACCATCTATGTATGTAACTCTTCTCATGTATGCTTGCATCGTCCTTTTCCTGAGCCCCTGTGTGGGTATAAAAGACCCATGGTTCTTCTACTCTGGGTGCTACCTTCATTCAGCACCACAGGGTGCTGGGTGAATGTGGTTCCACCTCCTGAGGTTTAATAAACTATGTATTTTCTATTTCAGATTCTGTGCCAACTTCTTTCTAATAGTCTGAGGACTCTGTGCAGAGAAGGGCGAACCCCTTGCACTGGTAGGCCTAGCTGAGGCCTATTTTCTACAATTGGCGCCTCAACTTGGGGCTCATCGGTGACTCGGATGCCCAAAGGATTGGTCGCGACGAAGGATTGGAATCTCGCTCTGGACGTGATCACTGCCCGATAAGACCAGAGTCTTGGCATCCACGGCGACTTTTCCTTTCTTTCTGATCTGACCATCCAGGTGGCACCGGTCCTCGACTGAGATCTCTTCTGTTGATTCACCGTGCAGTGACCATTTGGTCGATTTTAGAACTTGGCAGGATGAATCTGAACACCAAGTGATTGGTAAGTGTCTGCGGCGCTTGCTGTTGGTTTTGATGCCTGTGATTGGTAAGGTAGTTTAGTAACGCTTACTGTGGCTTTGAGTATGGTATATTTTGTGTTGGCCAACTTGGTTTGTTTTGACATATGTGACTTGCAATTCACATAGGCAGGTAATGAGGAGAATTTTCTCTAACTGAATTGATTTGAACGGCACATCGTACTAAAGGTACCTTAAGTGCTACTTTGATTATAATATTGCATATTCTGCACTATTTTTGGCATATCTGTCTTTAGCACACTTCAAAAGATGTGTTGCCTTTGGAATGGTACCTTGAATCTTGATGAAGCACAACTGCCCCCCCCCCCCCGGAGGGGACGCCTAATAGGGATATGTATATTAAGTATGGTCTTTCTTCTATAATGTACAGCGCATTATGGAATAAAAATACTTGTAAGTGGTGACTAGTACCCCGAGGAACTAAATATGTACATAAAAGGATCCTGGTCTGTGCACTTAGTAACATTTATAAGTGATGAGATGCAGAGCGTTTTTTTTTGGTGTTCTGCCAGCCAAATCTGGTGAATATGACTTGCAACTAGTATTTACAAATGGTTTGGTTTAAGTACAGTCTGTGGGCTGTCTTTTGTTTCTGTCTTAAGTGTTGATCTGTGGGTTAAATGTGTGTTTACATGTTATGGTGTGGTAAATTGTGTTTTGGATGTTGCTAGCACTGGAAAAAGCGTGTGATTGAATGACTGTGAATATGTGAAAGAATTCTGAGAAGTGAAATTGTTAAGGAGTAAATTTAATTTGGTCTCATCACCATCAATAAGTCGCAAAAGGAAATTGAGAGGGGTGTAGCAAGAGAAAGAGCAACCCCTGTGATTTGATGACACCCTTAATGTACAAAAGTATTAATGAAGAGTAATTAGGGACCCGTTAAAAGTTTAGCTTGGAAAAATTGTGGGTATTTCGAATTTGCAAATTGTTCCTATGCAGCTTTGTGTTCTTGGTGGTTCAGTGAGCCAATGTGCTGGGTCCACAGGGTTGTAGGTTCTAATTTAAGCTGAACCTGCTAATCTGAGAATTGAACCTAAATTTATGACCCTTGAAAAGAAATTGTATATTAAAATAAATGTTTCCATAGGGCAAATTATTGCAGTTTAGATAACATTAGGAAGGCTTTTTGTCTTTGACAGCTTCAGGGCTGTGCAAGGCAGATTTTGACCTTGCAGCTTGTAAGGTGGGGGCTAAAAATAGAGGAGTGAACCAGGAGGTGAAATCACTGCTTAGAAAGCTTCACTGACATGAAAATGTGTAATGCTTGCAGCAGGACAGCCTTGGAGAAAGGTGGGGGCTAGGAGCACTCGCTGTGGCCCGGTTCTGCGCTGAGGTTTAGCTTCTCTGATGAGACAGGGCAGCTGAGGAACGAAACCCAAGGAGCCTTCCTCTGCCCTATTTTGTGCAAAGACCAGTTAGACTTTCCATAGAAAACTGTTTTTTTTTTTTTTTTTTTAAACTGTTGCATTAATCCTACACAAAAAGTAAAATGATGCTCTTGCTTGAAATTTTAAGGGCTATATGCCTATATAAAAACGATTTTCCAATTGAGAATTAATTTTCTCAGTGGAAATTGTGGCGCAAAATTAACATGGATTATCGGATAAGAGTTTTACCTTTAGAAAGTTAAAATTAAGATGACCTGTGTAAAGGGAAAAACGAAATTGTGTGTTTTACAATAGACTAAATTCAGATACAAAATGTCACAGCATTTATCTTTTGTATAGGGTATTCAAAGGCATTCACATTATACAGCACGACAGATTTGTGTTGGCTTGAAGGGTTGACTTGCAAGGCGTGTGAATTTCGACACCTTTACGTGTTAAACAGCTGTGTCAACAAGACCATTTCTATTTCGGACTCCGGCTACAGAGAATAGTTGAAGTCAAAAACACGGAGTAAAATTCTGCATTTCAGACTGCTGTTTCCAAAGTTAGAAATGTAGTTTCATTATTTTTGCAGATTGACAGTAGGGATTTCTTTTCTTAATGCCTTTTTTTTAAAATAAGGATAAGAGTGGTTTTTGATGTTCAATAATAATGGCTGTCCTTCATTTAAAAGTGGCGCAGACTTAAGATGTTTCAAGATAAGCTTCTGTGCTTAGGGCTAAGAATTAATGTGTTTCAATATAATAGGCAAGGGATGCAGCTCGCTTTTCATATGTAGACTCATCAAAATGATTAGATTTATTAACAAAAAATATATTTTGATTATATAAAAAAAAAATGTTATTTCAAATAGGTGCAAAAACAAATTCGTTTTTTACTATTTATAATGCCTAATAATGATACTGTGACCTCCTAGCATCCAAATTGCATTTAAGCCGTGCTATACAGCAATAGGGGGTCAATTACATGTGAAAATGTCACTTTACCCAGGCGTACAAAACTCATTTTTATAAGGGTATACATTATACATTTTTGATGCCACATCTCTGGGATATGTAGAGGACATTCTGGGGATGACTATTATGCAAAAACATTGTAGGATGTTAATTTTTAAGTGCCCTGAAAATCAAAGTCGAAATTGGGTAAAAATTCACTATTTAAATGAGTTTTCTCCAGTCAGATCAGTTTTTAAACTGCCTTACGCCCCAGTAAATGCACATATGTAAGCATAGACCATCTATACTGCTAGACAAACGCTTGGCACACTGCTTATACATATCAATGTACAAAAATTGGCAGAAGTTATTAAGCTTACCTCTGAAATTGCTGGTAGACACACAGAGTGGGTTTTGCTGCTCTGTCTTCGGTCTTTAGGGTCACTTTGACTTGGAAGCACCGCATGAAAACCTTGCATGCATGCTGGGACAACTGCATAGGTCACAGGTCAAAGTCCTACATTTAGAAGCCTGTAGGGCTCAGCACAACGTTGCTTTGACATTTCGACATTTGAAAGACGAAATGGCAGGGGAAGAAAGAGGTTTTTGCTTACCCTTTTTTTTTTTTTTGGTAAAAGCAAGTTTTTGTGTGCACTCCATGAACATAGTATATGTGACCTCTCTTTAAAAGACAATGGCTCTGCCATATATATATAGTATAAATGTTTTTAGGGTTGAATTCAGGAAGCAATGGGATTCAGTTTGACTTCATGCGGCCTCATGTTGCACTAGTACATTTGCTAAAGGAATATGTTCTTTGGCTAGCTGAAATGTGCTATTTCGCTCCTCAGAGTTTGTTTATGCCCAGTTGCTACAAATTGGGGTTGATAGTGTTGACAGAATGAAACCTGGTAGAGGTTTCTTACTGTCAAAACTGGGGAGTGGAGGCTAGCTCCTCTACAAATTAAGGGTAGGCAAATTTATGTGTTCTCTCTCTTTTTCTTACTTTTTTTTTGAGCCTGTCTAAACTGTCTGTGAAATAACCATGAGACATTAAATTGGCTATTCAGTAATACTGTTTTAAACATTATTAGCATTAATAAAACGAATAAATATATTTTGCTATGTTACTACCCATCCTCTCTGATGGAATTATGAGACGATGAGTAGTCTAGGTTGCTGTTTCCTTATTTGATCTTTAAGGGGAACTAGCTGTGGGTAGTTTTTGTTTGACAATTCTCAGGTGACAACACCACTATTGTTTGTTATTCTCATGCTACATACAGTTTTGCAAGGGCATTGCTAGTTTTATTAGCTAGTCTGTGTAAATAAACTGACAGTCCTTACTAGAACTAATGTTGCATAGTTTGGATTGTGAAAATGTAGAATGCAGGGAAGAGGTCTATGTGATCCTTAGCAAACATTTTTGAGGAAAATATTGTTTTACAGGAGTCTGTTAGTCACAAGATGTTCCGCTGGAGAACATGTACCCATTATGTTGAAGTTTTTAGTTCTGTATGTAATAGGAGTCCCTGTTAAATTAGCAGTGTTAGATTTTCCTGTTGCTCCTATAACATGAGAGCATGGTCCTGAGTATACAATATAGGTGCTTTAATTAAGAAAAATCATTTTAGAAGTGTCTGCAGTCCTGTACAAATAATGCAATGTTTAGGAGTAAAACGTGTATAACATTTCCTTTTTCTTGAGGGTCTTTAGAAATGAACACAGACTTCCTTGACTGCTTGGCATTGGGTGACGTATTACTCTTGTCAGTTCACTAAAGAGTTTTTATACTTGCCAATAGGTCCAGACTGTTGTTTTATTTACTCTCACATATATGAAAGTGGTTCCAGGGTGCCTTGTTAATATATGGGGCGTCCCTGGACTAGGAAGTATTCTGAGACTATCCTCTCTGTTGATAGATTATTGTTGTGCCTTGTCTAAAGACCTTTTGTTCTGTCCACCAATAGATATTTGCTGCTTTACAACCATTGCCAGAGGGGCGCGTACATCAGATCCAGCTTGAGGAGTCAGCACCAGTCCAGCTTGAAGTCAAAGTGAAGGTAACCTGCACAGGCACTGCTGGCAACCAGGACCTCAGTGAAGGTAGAAGGCCGGAAGCATTGTGATGAGCGTACCCCTGCTACTATCTTGGGCGAAAGACGGGGTCACAAATCAGAAAGGAGAAATCGTGGATCAAGCTTTTGATGCCCAGCTGAGAGTCACAGACCGACCAGGAAGGGAAGAAGGTTTTTGCTTGAGGTAACCCCCTTTGAAACAAGGGTTGTTTCAGAGATCCTAGCATCAGGCCTCTGAATCCTGGTCCCAAAGTGGCTGTAAAGGAGATACCTGGGCACACTGAATGCAATCCATGGCCCCAACGAAAGAGCAGTGTGCCAGCAGAGCAATACAGGAGTTAGGGAAGGACTTGAGTTCAGGGTACAGGTGCTGTGTCTCTGGTGCCTGTTAGATTGAAATGAAGAAAACTGGTGCACTGCCTGAGACACTGGACAGGATCGCTGAGCGCATTTGCCCTGGTGGGTGATTGCCCTATCCTGAAAGAAGAAACTTTTCCCTTGAAACTAGGCCATGATTCCTGAGTTGCGAGTTGTGCAGCTCCACCGTGGGAACAACAAGAGCCTGCCTGTGAGGCTCAAACGGACACAGGGAGGAGACTCCCCTCTGGTTGGTTGTACAGCGGCTTTAATTTCCCAAGGACTTCTTTTTCTTTTTGTTGAAAATGTACCCCATTGATCGTCCCATTTTTGAGGAGGAGCAACCCTTTGCAGCTCTTCGTCCTAATTCTCATGGTCCTCCTGGTCCCCTGGATCCAGGATCATTTTTGTAAATATTATGTCTGACTGCTTTAATGTTTGTATTGGGTATAATGATAGATACTCTAGCCCTCATAAAGGAAACACTGGAAAAGTCTAGCGAAAATGTTTTTATTAGATATGTACTGTTGGATACTTTGATATTGAAATTGATGGTAACTGAAATGCATGGGAACCTTGAAAATGTTTTTACTGGATGGTTCTAGGATTTGCTAAGGACTAGAAAGCTAATAATTCTGTTTCTGATAATAGTAATTACTCTCTCCTGCTATCTGTATGACCCAATTCTCTGTTCCCTTTGTACTTCTGTTTATACCTCATACATACCCGCTTAACAATATTTAGAATGAGAAATGCCCACCTAGCAATGAATTAGGAAATTTATGAAAAGAAAAAAAAAATTTTTATTAAAAATTAATATGCATATTTTTCATTTTTCCTACTGGATTATGGGAGATGTCTTCAGCTAACGCTAAAAGGGTCGTCTGTCGTAAATTGGCTGCGATTAAATTAGCGTTAGCAGAATCCATCTGGTATTTACAGGCTATCCTGTACATTTTGTGGAATCCATTTTGTATTTCTGGCAGCCATTTTGTCTTCCCTTGTGCTCTGTTTAAAGGACTGGCTATACTTAGACTCTGCTACCCTGCACATGCACAGGAATATCTAACTGTCCATGCATCTGTTTTTAGTCTGTAACTATCAGGTTGTTTCTACCAGAGTCAGCAACTGCTAGCTCCTCCTATACTATTTACGGTGCATTTCTGTATGACCATCTATGTATGTAACTCTTCTCATGTATGCTTGCATCGTCCTTTTCCTGAGCCCCTGTGTGGGTATAAAAGACCCATGGTTCTTCTACTCTGGGTGCTACCTTCATTCAGCACCACAGGGTGCTGGGTGAATGTGGTTCCACCTCCTGAGGTTTAATAAACTATGTATTTTCTATTTCAGATTCTGTGCCAACTTCTTTCTAATAGTCTGAGGACTCTGTGCAGAGAAGGGCGAACCCCTTGCACTGGTAGGCCTAGCTGAGGCCTATTTTCTACACCTCCACTGACCCTACATTTTCTCAAATTTCTTTGATCAACCCCTAGTGGCATAGATCAGCATTTTGCACCCCATGCCAGCATCCATTCTGGTAATCCATTGTACCTTAGTAGGGACCTCCTGCATCCTCAAGAACCACACCAACTGATCTGTATACTTGGGGTGTTGTGAGTCCCTCACACTCCTGGGCCCCAATGCAACTGCACCATCTTCACTAATAATAGCTAAGGCCTGGCAATCAGGCTGTCTCCTTTAATTCCTTCACTCCTTCTCCACAACACCTGGCCGGCACTCCAATCTTGAAACAAGCTCTCTGTCCCTTTCAGAAGTTTTTTTTGCCGTCTACTTTTCAGCAAGGGTGACCTAGGCCCTAATGCTAGCAAGGAGTACCCATGTCCCCTTTGTCAAGTGATAGAGTTAAATTGTGATGCAGTAGGCCCCTTAAACTGCTGGTCCCAGTGCCACTGCACCTGCTTTTATAATGATTGTCAATGCTGGGCAACAAGGGCTGTCCACTCTGCCCTTTGTTATAAGCATGAACCCCTATCTTGTCTCTTCCCAAAATCTCTCTGAAGCCAGAACAATGGTCTCTCCTCAGCTTCAATATTCCCTTTTCTTGTGCCCTTGCTCCAAGGTCCAAAACAGCACTGACACAGCAAGGGTGCAGCAGTAAGTTTGCAAGCAAGGAAGGAGAGTAAAAGAGCCATTGCAAGGGTTAGTTGGTCCCTCACATCCATGGGCCCTAGGGCCACTGCACCTGCAGCATCGGTAATATCTACAGGCTGTTTCCTCTGCCGTTCCACTTGGCCATCACTCCTAGGCCTGAGGTCTACAGCAGGCTGTCTACCCCTTTATGTAAAACAAAAGCCCCACATCTTGCCCTTTCCCTTTTGCTTTGGTGCTGCTTCCTGTGCAGCAAGGGTGACCTAATTCCTTAAGCTAGCAACAAAATGGTCCCTCACTCTACGTTTTAGTAGTATGATGGCCATATATGGGGGGAAGTGGCACTTCACACCTCTGGTTCTAGTGCCAGTGCACTTGCCCCACTAATAGTTGTGATGGCCCTTTAAAAAGATTAGCCCCCATATCTCACCTCCTTATCCGGGGCATTTCTCTGAGGAAGCTGTCTCTGTCTATTTGTAACCAAATAAAAAGAGCACCAGGATAGCAGATACTGGCTGCTTGGGAGCGACAAAGTGACAAAGATTTATACTTTTAGAGAGGTAATATAGGTGTGTTACCAGCCAAGCTCAGAACTGCATGCTTTAATTGATACTCATAGAAAATGTTTGCACTAGGTACAGTCTGATTGGGTTTTATACAAATATATATATTTTGAAAGCACTTGTTTTATCTTATACACTTTATTATTTGGCAAATCTGCACTAGCTTTATCTAAAGCATTACCAGAATTAGAATTGCTTTTACTGTGAGAGACTATTTTCTGCAGGAAGGGCATGGCAGAGGAGAGGCACTTCAAAAGGAATCAGACCACCAACATAAACTTCAAAGACCCAGATTCTAAATTACATTTGGTGTCTGGAAATGGACTGTAAGAAGGGGAGCTCGAGACCCTAAAAATTGTCAACTGTCAAGCAGCCAGTCAGGCTGTGCAAGGAGTAGAAGCTCTGCAAGACTTCTGTCTGTAAACATTACTGGCATCAATCCAGGCAGTTTTCCTAGCTGGGTGGGAGGACATCACTCAGGGACTTCAAGCCCTTCTGCCCCTGGAGCTGGGAGCACCAGCGCCTATAAGTGTGCCCTGTGAGAGAGATGGGAGCGTTGGAGAGAATGGGGTCCAGTGGGAGATCCTGGCGATTGAATCCCTGTAGTAAGGTGTGCGGAGACCGCTGTTACACCCGTCAGGTTGTTGCCCTGTACAGGGGAAAGTTGCTCACCCCCGTATGCCAGAGGAGGACTGCCATGAAGAAAGCCATGAAGGTTGCTGCACCGAATGGGTCATCACCCATGTCAAGATTGTAAATTGGTAACCCCGTATATTGGGTGGGGCCCCCGTGAAGCGTGCTACCATGCTGATCGGACCATAGCCTGTGTGTGGAGCTAAGTCTGCAACCCTGTATGCCAGATCGGGCACCTGTCAAAATTGCTGCTGTGCTGATCAGGCTGTGGACCCTGTACAAAAAAAATGTGGTATCCCCATAATGTCTCCAAGATAGCACTTCGACGCTGGAACATGTTTGGCTTTAATAAAGGGTCTAAGTGGGTCTACTGAGACTCAGATTACTACTGGGGCTTAACCTGAATGTCGCCTATTGTGAATGAAGAATAACCAATACGGCTAGAGAGAGGGGGAGCGGAATTCAAGGACCACCTGCTCTTTTTTTCTTCAACATTGAGGACATATGAACAAATGAAGTAACACTAAGCCGAATGATATTCCCACAGAAGTTGACATTGAGATCCTAAAGATCTCTTTATAGAGGGCATGAACCAGAGTAGCTAAAGAGAAGGCGGCGGGCACCAAAAGACAAATCCACCTGTGCTCCTGTCAATGTTCTGTTTGCACACTCCACTCCCAACATTTGAACTCCAGCTGTCAGAGAGGCTGTCTTCTTGAAGCTTTGATGTTCTAAGAGACTGAAGGTTTCAGTCAAGTTGAGGGAGTGCCAGTTCTCACAGGGTTGCTTTCAAGACTGGATAGGCAAGCTCTTCAGCTCTGAGAGCGTCTTCCCCAAAATCAAGTCTACTAGGAACTCCTCAAGCACGCCTGTGGTGAAGTCCATCACTGGGGACAGTCTTTCCATCTTTCTATAGCCATTAAGGCCTACATTTCAGGTGCTCATACACCCATTTATTTATTTAAAGATTTGTAATATGCACAGCTACACCCAGGGGTTTACCGGTGCAGAAGCAGTAAGGTAGAGAATTTAAGAAGTCACAGATTAAAAAGCCAGGTGTTCAAACCCTTACAAAAAACAAGCAGTGATGTACAAGTCCTCAGATGTAAATTTTGGGCCTAAGTGAGAGAAGGCACACCATTTCATGTGGGCCAGGTGGAATATGAGCACCTTAAACAAAGCCTGATTCAGAGATCTCAAAATGTGAGTGTTTTACTGTTTACTGTGTTCAATGTATACAATTGATGAATCGCCTCCTTGGCTGTACGGGTGCCCAGTTGTAATAGTGGCAGATAGGACACCACTAGGTCCTGAACATAATAATGTCCCAGTCCAGCTTTGTCCTTGAAAATATAACATAAGGCGTTACATTTAATGCGTTTAAAGATTGTGAGCCAGTTCAGCTCGTGGAGAAGACGAGAGACCGATGCAAATTTTGAAAGCCAGTACATAAGTCTAGCAGATGCATTTTGTACTACCGCCAACTGATGAACTGTTGTCTTGTCGGAGCCCAAGTATTACACATTCCCATAGTCCTTTGAGCTGGAAAGGGGATCATCCAAATTATCTTTCTTAGCCACTCAAGCACAGCAAAGAAAGTGGTAGTCACCTTGGTCACCTAAGGTTTCATAGAAAGCGTGTCATTCAGCAGGAATTCCAGGTTTTTGACCTATGAAGATGGAGTTGACATAGGCCCAAGAGAACCCAGCCAATGTTATGGGTCCCAGAAAGAGGAGTGCTTGCCCAGAATTATGACCTCCGTTTTATCCCCATTGAGCTTAAGTGAGTTTTTGTTCATGCATGAGGAGATGCAACTCAAGCCCAGGTTAAGATCAGAGAGTTCATCATTCTGTGCACCTTACAATGTAAAGATGATCCGCGTGTCATCTGCATAAGAAAATGTTTCAAGCCATGACTCTCCACTACATATGCCAAATGACGGATGTAGATATTAAACAGCAGGGGACTCAAAACTGAGCCTTGTGGACCTCCAGAGGTTAAGGCTTGCGATTAAGGCCTGACAGTAGATGGAATGTACGATCTTTTAAGTACGATACAAGCCACACCTGTGCTGAGCCTTCCAGACCCAGGGACAACAATCTGTCCAACAGGATGGAGTGCGACTTGGTGTCAAAAGCAGTGCTAAGATCTAATAGAATAAGCGCAGCTGTTGCACTCTCATCAAGACATTGTCTCAAGTTTCAGTTATGCCCAGTAGGGTGTGCTCCATGCTGTGTTCTGCTCTAAAGCCCGATTGTGAGGGGTGAAAACATGTTTGACTTTCCACAAATGATATAAGCTGAGCATTTACATGTTTCTCCAAAAGTTTAAGAAGATAGGTAACCGGGAAATAGTGCAAAAATTAGACCGTTTGGTCATATCCCAGTTCGATTTTTTTCAAAAGGTGGAGAACCATCATGTGTTATTCCACCCTAAAGGGAAATACCCCTCACATTAGGAGAAATTGAGAAAATCCATTATTGTTATTAACGAACTGGCGTCCAGGACCCCACGCTGTCTGGGTGGTAAAGGATCCAGTGGGAATCCTGATTTGATATACTGTAGTATGGTCTTAAATATTGCCATATCTATAAGAGATCATGTCCCTGTTGTAGAGGTGGATGCAGGATCAGCCAGAATATCGATTTTATCAGCTACTACAGGGTTACAAATGTCATCATCTACAGCGTCTGCCATATGTTCTCCAATTGTGCAATCCCTCACCAGTTTGTCATGGATATTTTTTACTTTGAGGGTGAAGAAGTGAGCTGAATCCTCACATTGGGTCTGAGAGAGGAGAAGTTTAGACGGTAAGTTACTAGAATTGGATAGTTCCTGCACCACCTTAAAAAGTGTCTTAGGATAGTTTTGGGTACTTAAGATCTGAGAGTAAAATGCTGCACGAGCCTATTTGCGGAGCCTGTGCTATTTTTTTTTAGAGCAACTTTGTAATTAGTTTTAGTCTCCTCCAAATCAGCCTGTCTCCACAGTATTTCTAAGACTATGCACTGTTTTTTTCCCCTGTATGAGCAGGTCACTGAACCAGGGAGCTGGCGGGTGACGCTAGCCAAAGCGTTTATCTGTGACTGGTAGAGTTTTCTCCATGGCTTCCATAATCCAGTTGTGAATCAGGTCCTGCTCCATGTCAGCCGCTTGCTAAAATAGGGCGAGTGCTATCAAGACTGTCATTCAGGGCAGAAACATTACATTTCAACCAATCCCTGGATTTAGAAGGTAGTATGGGTCGTGTTGTTAAAGGGTCGTTTGGGACGCTAACCTTAAATGGTACCACAAAATGGCCAGACCACAGTAACTGAAGGGGCAGATCTGTACGCAGCACCCTGACATTGGAAAAGACCGGATCCAAAAGATGGCCGGCTGTATGAGTGGGTGAAGAGTTACACAGTCCAAGACTGAGGGCACCCATTTCCACTGTAAAGGAAGTACTCTGGCTGCACTTGGAGTCTTCCAAGTGTAGGTTAATATCACCACGTAGTGTAAAGTTGGTGGCTTTTAATATGAGGGGAGCGATTAAGTCCGGAAAAGAGGTGCACCATTTTCCAGCAGACCCAGGGGACTGGTAGATCAAGACCCCTGATAGCTATATGTATGTGTAAACGTAACAGAAAGTTTAACATGCAGGACCCAGAAATCTTCAACTTTGCATTGAAAATCGTTTTTATAAATAATGGTAACCCCTCCGCCTGTCCTATTCTGTCTAACTCTCCTGACTCTGGAGTAGTTATGCACCAATGGACCAAGAATGACCAATACCGCAGGCTCCGAATCCCTAGTGTACAGGAATATGTGTCTTCACAGGTTGGGCCCTGAGAAATAGGGAATAACCATGGGAGTATCATCCATTTTCGATGACACTTACTTTTTTGGGATTGTTTGTCACTTTCACATACATTGTTACTGAATATGACTTTATTCCCACCTCAAAATGAGGGCCTAACTCAACCGCGAAACATTCAAGGTTTTGCAATGATCCTAGTAAATTCAATTACTTTTCTGTATGTGGTAAATACCTATAGGTCATTAGGTTAGTGTTCTATACATTTCAAATTCAATGTTACGGGAGTGTTTAAATGTGGTAAAGGAAAACATTGACTACAATCGTATTTAAGTCTAAGTCGCATGTACGCCTCTTATTCCTCCAACTATTTTTCAACCCGTTGTGAATTAAGGAATGTCAGACAAACGTATTTCAGTTGCAAAATCAAGAACATTTTGCAACCCTTGAAGGTCTTTGGGAAATGACAACCTATTTTAATTCTCTCAGCATGTATGAATTTAGGAGCATTTTACAGCATGAAATACGCCTTCGTGGTGTACTGCCATTTAAATAATTAGCATGGCGAAACGAACGCTGCATGATTTGCATCAGAAGGGCGCCCACACACTTGCAAATGATTTAAATAACAAAGGGAGCTTTTGAAACTACATTGTGAGAATTCTTCCTCTGTGTTTTATAGCTGAATGAGCTGTGTAAAGGTTAACCGAATAAAATATATTTTATAAGATGATCTATTTCTTTGTGCAATATTATTCCTCAAGCGCCTTAGACTAATTGAATTGTTTATGTTACGTGGACCATTGTGCGGATGTCAACGATGGTATATATATTTTTTTAAATTGGTAGAGAGCTCTAGGTACAATTCACACATAATTTTCTGGGAGATGAATAAAGAAACCGGTATACCTCCTAAAAGATGCATGAAGAAAGTGATGTGCTCCTAGAAGGTGTATAATGAAAGTGACGTACTAGAAGATGCAAAAAGAAAGCGATGTACCTCCTAGAAGATGCATAAAGAAACCGATCTACCTCCTAGAAGATGCATGAAGAAAGTGATGTGCCTCCTAGAAGATGCATAAAGAAAGTGACTTACTAGAATATGCATAAGGAAAGCGATGTTCTCCTACAAGATGCACAAAGAAACCGATCTACCTCCTAGAAGATGCATGAAGAACGTGATGTGCCTCCTAGAAGATGCATGAAGAAAATGATGTGTCTCCTAGAAGGTGCATAAAGAAAGTGACGTACTAGACTATGCATAAGGAAAGCGATGTACCTTCTAGAAGATGCATAAAGAAAGCGATGTACCTCCTAGAAGATACAAAAAGAAAGTGCTGTCTCCTTTAGGCATAAAGTACTAAGGAACTGATGCAGCTCCTGGTGAGCATATTAGAGACAGCATACTATGGTTGAGGTCAATCAAGTGGGTTCACAGCTCAAAGACCAGCATCTTTATCTTACCCAATAACATTCACACTAATACCACACGCACATAGTCGGCCACACGCACAATCCCCAATCTAGCACATCATGACAGCATCATAGGTAGGTGTTAAAGAAAATATATGGATTCGCCTCTCTGGTGCGGTTAGCTTCAAGTTGCCACTATGGGTAATGGCACATTTCTGGCAATCATTAAGGAGGTGGAGAAAGCCTTTGCATTCACTTCCGGCACTCTTTTCTCAGTACCTATCCTTTTTATGTCCAAAGACAGATTGACATCCACTTAATAATGTCCCCACAATGACCCCATCCATAGAGAAGCATTGACATGGAACACTATCATATCAAACAGACACAGTTTGGTGTCTGTAGGAAAAAGAAATATGTGTGTGTCAATCTTTACCCCTCTTGGTAAGCATATGTCTTGCCCTCTTTCAAGAGCGTGGGTATCAATAGGGCATCAGGTGTGTGATACCAGGATCCATGGGTTTGAGAGGGGTGTAGGAAATTGGGTTACTGGTTGGGGAGGTGAAACCCTACTCAAGTAGCAAACAAAATCTCTTTCAGGGTAAAACACAAGCAAACTCCAACTTTACCTGTTCTTTCCCCTATGATCGCTTGGCACAAAAGCAGTCAGGCTTAACTAATGCAAAATGTCTATGGTATTTATGTAGCACTTCAAACAGTAATGAAGTAAAAACACAACACAAGAAAAAATTCCACACCAATTTAGAAAGATAGAGTAAAAATTAATAAATTAGTCGAGACCAAAATGCCAAAAATTAAATTAGTAGAACCAGATATGCAATTTCAGAGTTTTATGCAAAAATAGTCCCTAGAAGCACAAAGCGCCAACTGTGGTTATCTGGTCACGCCGAACTGGGACAAAGTCATAAGTTCAGCCCGACCACGATGCAGCGGGACCAGATACAGGGACTAAGTGAAGCTTCCTGAATGTATTATCTTAAACGCTGGTTTGCAGAACGTTGCGTGATCCCACGTTGAGGATGCATCGCACAGCGGTGATTCCAAGGAAGCTAAGAGGCTGTGATATGGAGTCCTGCATCATCTTCTAGGGTGCCATCTAGGAAGGGCTTGTGATGTGAAGTCCAGAGTTGAGGATGCGTTATGCAGTGGCGGATCTGTTCTGAAGAAACTGCAGAGCTGCGATGTGAAGTCCTGAGTCGTCGTCGGGGATGCCGTCGACAAGAGGCTTTCGATGCCTAGGCCTCTGTTGAAGATGTGCTGAGCAACGGTTCCAAGGAGATTGAGGGCTGAAATGTGAGGTCCAGTGTCGGGGATGCATCGCGCTGTGGCAGTTCCAAAGAAGAGCTGTGAGAAGATTTATTGCGCTACATCAGTTCTGCACACAGCACCACAGCAGGGATGGCAGCGGACCTTCAAGTGCTCCTCCAAGGGTTCAGGACTAGTGCGTTATCACTTGGGGGGGTGTAGGGCTCATAGCAGACAGAGTCCAGATGCTGGGTTCAAGGTGGTAGCAGCCTTTTCTATTCTTGAGGCCATGATCAGGCGGTCACCCAATTAGCTCTTGGAGTCACTCTGGTGGTCCTGAGATTCAATAGAGTAACAGTCCTTCTTGCAGAGCAGCACAGCTGTCCTTTTGGGTATTCTACAGGTCCAGAGGTGTCCTGAAGAGTTGGGTCTGAGGGTCCAATATTTATACCTGATGCCTACTTTGAAGTAGAAGAAGGTTCTGGAGGTTTCCAACCTAGATTGGTCTGGAATTTTGTGTCTCCCTGCCACGGCCCAAGCTTTTCTGGGGACACAAAAGATGAGTGTCAAACCGTTTGTGAGTGTGCATCGTCAGAGGCTTTGTTAAGTGCAACCATGGTAGGTGACAGTTCCAAACCCCTCATCAAGTCAGAGATGGCCCTTCCTGCCAACACCTATTCCCCGTTGTCTGACTGTCTGGGAGCAATACTGTTAGAAATGTGGGTCTCTAGTTGGCAAGCGTTTGCTCCTTTGTCCAAGTCAGGGTAAGGAGGATACACTTCTAAAATAACCCCTGCTCACCCCCTTTGTAGCTTGGCAGAAGCAGACAGGCTTATCTCAGAGGCAGCGTGCAAAGCATTTGTGACCACATACATTAATACAGTGAAAGCACTACAAATGAGCACCACACCAGTTTAGAAAAAAAAGGTATCTTTATCTAAACCAAAACAAGATGAAAACGACACAAGTCCACAATACAGTAATACAAATATGACTTTTAAATGGTAGCAATAGTTCTATTCAAAGCAAATTGCAGATGCAACACTTTTTACACAAAGTACCCTGGATGCATCACACACTCAAACAGGGAAGGGGATGCCATTTCCTTACAAGCAGGGCAGGTGATGCATCGGTTCCTGGCTTCAGGGGAGGTGATGTGTCGGTTCCTTTCTGTAGCACAGGGGAGGTGATGCATTGGTTTCTTACTGGGTGGTGAGGCGATGCGTCGGTTTCTTACTGTGTCCCCCAATAATGCGACAGACCTGGTGCTTTGGTGCGATGCGTGACTTTCCGGAATGATGCATGGGTTCTTGCAGCCGCACAGCAGGGCTTGCATCAGAATTGGTGCGGTTATCTAGCACTTCGGAGATCAGTGCACCCGATGCGGTGTGCGGCAATTTCTTGAGCCGCAGGCAGGCACTGCATCGGTTTCTTTGCCGATGCATCGGAAACTGGTACAGATGCATCGTGCTTCTTGGTGTTGCGTTGCTTTTCCAGCTCCCACAGCCAGAACAACCTCCTGAGGTTCAGAACAGCTACAAGCACGTTTTTGCAGGTCATAACTCCCAGCAAGGAAGTTTAGGGGAGCTGGGGGTGAAGTCGTTGTGTCCCTAAGACTTCAGAACAGGAGACAAGCTCTTCTTCAAGCCCATGGAGATCTTCCTCAAGTAGGAAACACAACACACAGCAAAGTCCTTTTCCCTTTCCTTGGCAGAAAGTAGCCACTGCAGGCCAATCCCAGACAGCAAACAGCACAGGGGCAGTATTCCTCCTTAGTTTCTCCAGCTCTTCTCCTTGGCAAAAGTTCCTCTTGATTTCCCAGAAGTGGTCTATTAGTTCTCTTCTATCACTGAGACTTCCAACAGGAGGCAAGCTCTGCTTCAAGCCCTTGGAGAACACTCTAACAGCAGGATGATGAAAGCACAGTCCTGTCTTTCCCTGCCAAAGACAGAAGCAGCCACTGCAGGCCAGCCCCAACAACACACAGCACAGGGGCAGTACTCCTCCTTCAGCTTTCCCAGTTCTTCATACTTGCAGGTTCCTTAGTGCAAAAGTAGTCTAAAGTTCAGGGGTCTGGGCCCCACTTTTTATAGCATAAATTCCTTTGTTCTCTAGTGGCAGAGGAGCTCTTTGCCCACTAAAACCAGTTATGTCCTCACTTGTGCAGCTTCCTGGCAGGAGGTGGAGACAGCATTGTATAAGGCAGACTGGGCCTATTCAGGTGCTAGTGAGAATTCCTCCCCCTACTCTGAATTCAGCCCCGGTCTATTCAGCCCAGCCCTGACTCATTCAGGAAAGGCAGGACGCACATCAAGACTCCCCGGTGGCTGTCCGAGAGAATGCTCCTCCCTCGCCCCTGTCACTCCAAAGCCAGACAGTCAATATACAAACCAGCAGAGGCACACAGGATGGCTTAGCAAGAAAATACACACTTTCTAAAAGTTGGTATTTTCAAACACACAATATAAAAATCATCTTTGCTAAAAGATGCTTTTCATATTCTGAAATCAGGCTTACTAAACTCAATCTTTCTTTCTTGTCCCAATGCAAAGTTATATTTATAAGATGTTATAAATAAACTCCCATTCTAGCCTATTAGACAGATATCCTTTCAATAATGTAAACGGAATTTGCAGTATTTCACTAACAGGACATACCACACCCATCAGGGCATGTCCTAACTTTCACATACACTGCACCCTGCCCATGGGGGTATCTTGGGCCTACCTTAGAGGAGTCTTACATGTAAGAAAAGGGAAGGTTAGGGCCTGGCAAGTGGGTGCACTTGCCAGGTCGACATCAGGGTCCACATGGCAGTACCAAACTGCGCACAGACCCTGCAGTGGCAGGTCTGAGTTACACTTATAGGCTCTCATGTGGGTGGCACAATCAGTACTGCAGGCCCACTAGCAGCATTTGATTTACGGCCCCTGGCCTGTAAATCAACTGTACTGTACCAGCACCAGTAAATCAAATATGCCAATCATGGAATGATCAATCCATAAGCACAATTTACAGGGTGAGCCTATGCACTTTAGCACTGATCAGCAGTGGTAAAAAGGGCCCAGAGTCATAAAGGCAGCCAAACACAGGGTCCAAAACAGGAGGCCACAAATCAAATAGTCTGGGGATAAACCTGCTGGACAAATCCAGGTCTAACACAACACCGTTCCAGCCTAAAGCTAGGGTAGACTAATCAATCCCTTGATAGACTTCCATGCTTGAGGCGATAGAACCTAGACCTGGCCCACAACAGCGTGGGCATATTCTGGTTCTGCACCTTTCTGAACCCAGTTGGATCCCTCTGTGCATACTCTCAGGACCCCCTAAGCTAGCCCATGGGGAACCCTTCTCCTCACCTGTGGACACCATCTGTGCAGCACTTAACCTTAGCTTGCTCACATGTGTGTGCAAACAGGCAGACAGTACCCAGATGGGCCAGTCCAACTCTGGGATGTGACTCCTGTACCCTCCCCAGGGGCCACTGTCCACCAGGACAGCAAGCCACAGTGGCCACTTAAGTGGTCAGTGATGATACCCAGGCTTTATGCCTCTCAGGGCGCTCGAACCTCTGTGGCATCAAAAAGTGGGGGGGGGGAAGCAGTAGCCCCAGGTGCCTGGCACCATTTGTTCACTCTCCCTCCTGTCGGGTCAGGGATGAAATCCTGATATGGACCCTCCATTCCAGTGTCTGTACCCTGAGACTGGATAGGGGACTGGGGTGGGCTCTTCCACACCGAGTCCTCCCGCTTAGGGCTCTTCACCCTCCTACCTGGAGCAGTACCCCCTTCCAGAATTGTCACGGCACCTGTGGCAGTTGTCCTGCACACTCCGCCCACCAGTTCAGGGGTTCTATCCTGCAACTGGGATCCCAGCCTAGTGTCCGTACCCTTAGACTGGGCAGAGGTCTGGGTGAGGCTGCCCTCTCCCTGCCACCCCCTACTCAGACCCTGCACCCTCCCACCTGGAGCAGATCCCCCAGAAGACAAACCAGTAGGGGCACTGTCAGTGGTCGCCCCTTCCTCCAGGTCACGGGGGACTCTCTAAACCTGGTCCTCCAACCCAGGGTCTGTACCCTTAGCCTGGACCTGTGCTTGGCAACCCAGGACTTATGGGGGAGTACACCCACCCCCCCTATAGGAAACACACTCCTCTGGAGTTGTGTAAGAGTCGGCCTGGCACAGGTCTCCTGCCTCCTGTCCACCTGACAGAGCATGAAACCCCCCAAGCCAAAAGTGGCCTCACCAGGGTCAGTCCATGGGTGCTCTAACCTCAGAGCTGGCAACCCATGACCCACTGGTCTTCCACCCGGGGCTGCATTCCCCTCTCACTGCTTCCTCTGGACTCATGCCTTCTCCCAACTGGATAGGTGCTGCCAGACAGTAGAGCTGGTGGAATGCTAGTTAAAGCAGTCACACCCAGCTCAACTGACACCTTGGGATCGCCCTCAGGGGATGGCCTCCTGGTACAGACCAGCCCCCCTCCTCCAGGTGTTCCCTCATGGTAGCAACCAGGCCTTGAGACTGGGTTTCGGGCACCTTGGGACACAGCCCCCTCACAACTTCTCCTCTGAGACAGGACATGGGACCCTACACCCCTCCCATTACTCAGGGACCTATCTGGGCCACCACAACCTTCCCCTACCTCACTTGGTTGGAAATAACCTAAGCCACCTCCTTTAGGATCACCCCCAGATGCTTCTTCAGACCCTCTGGAATCCACCAAAAGGTCTGCCTCCAGTGTGAGATCCCTGGGGTCAGAGAACTCACACTCCACCAGGTGTTGGCATAGCTCAGGAAAACAGGGACTTAAAATATGCTCTCCACCAATTGAATCACAGAGCCCCACACAGGTGTTAACCGAGCTACCCTTTGCCTCACCATCCGGTGCCTCGCACAAGTACTCAACATCCCTCTCCTGAGACTGGCAGGACAGTGTCTGACTGTCTCTGTCACTCATCCAACACTCTTCTGGGCGGTCTCCACACTCACATACCAGGACTTCTACCATGGGGGACCCCTCGCCCTGCACCTCTCATCTAGAGTCAGTAGAGTGTCCCTCCCACCACTAGTAATATGATCCCCTGTGCCAGTTCCTCAATCCACTTCAGGGATACTGCGCACCACTGGAGCCACCTCATAAACCTGAACCATCTGGTGTATGTTAACCCCCTCCTTAAAATCAGGTGCCACCTCTCTGGGTGTGTGCACTTCTTCCTCAGCACTAGATAACACCTTTTTGCTACCACCATCTGAGCTGGACTCCATCTTCAGCCCAGCTAAGCTCACTTCCTGAGCTACACACGTTTCTTTTTCAGCTAAGGCTCGCTCTTTCTCTTTGCGCTCCTGGTCTAGCTGCCTCAGCCTCCGGTCACGAGCACGAACCCGATTCCTCGCTTCATGAGCCAATCTTTCCCAAAATGTTTCCCTTGGTGTTCAGGCTGGGGATCCTCCCCCTCAGATTCCTCCTCAGAGTCCTCTGCTAGTGTTGCTTCCCAGCCTGGCACCTCATAGCTATCCAGGGCTGCCTCAAGATCCTGCCTTGTAGCTCTCCTCTTCACAGGTAGTCCCCTCTCCTTGCAAAATACTTTTAATTCCTTCATTTTGTAGATGTGCAGGTTCCAAAAGTTGATTTCCATTTTCACATGGCACCACAGGTGCAACAACTAACCAGAGTTCCAACAGCCAAATTCCGAAGGAAAATACTAGCCACATTTGATTTACAGGCCCTGGGCACACAGAGTGCACTGTAATAGGGAATTTACCAGTAAATCAAATATGCCAATCATGGAATCACCAATCCATAAACACAATTTACAGGGACAGCATATGCATTTTTACACTGATCAGCAGTGGTAAAAGTGCCCAGAGTCATAAAACAAATAAAAACAAGGTCCAAAACAGGAGGCCAGAAAGCAAAAAGTTTGGGGATAAACATGCTGGACAAACTAGGTCTAACAAATACTCAAAGGCCAACTGCAAGCAACACCTAGTCATGTGACCCAGGATACAGACACCAAATGGTCGGGGCAAGAAAATGCCAACTTTCTCTAAGTAATAAACAAGAGGGCAACCCAGTATTCCCTTGTGGGATTGAGTATCTATGATAAAGTAAGTAAAGATGCCTAAAAGGGAGTTATTTGGCAAGAACAATTGAATACTTAAATAAGTCAGCGATGACCAAGAGTGACATAGTAACTTAATTTATTGTAGTCAGTTAGAGAAAACATCAAATTGTTGAATAAATCATAGAAACGGGTATATGCTTTAACATGATATATTGAAATTAAACATATAGGAAACTAAGGGGTTCAAAATCAATATTATTGCATAGTACATTGAAAATGTGTTTATAAGAGATTAGAAACCTGGAGAGTTTTAGACATTTGTCAGTATACTGGTAACGCACTCTCTCAATTCAACACAAGAATGTCCATCATAGTATTGAAACAAAAAACTCATTGGAGTGATGTGGGTAGTCCATGGGACAGATGGGTTGTATGTTGATGTCTTGATTTCATACTGTAATTATCCACAAGACCATCTTCAGGACTGAGTTGTCTATGCGGAAATATAGAGAGGACCTCACTCTAAACAATTAGAAAATCATAAACTACAATATATCAGACTTAATTGCCTGTATATGGCAAAATATTCCTGTAGTGAATTAAGTAGCGAGAAAGAGAACACTGCTCTAATGTTGGTGGAAGTGAAAACTAAACCATCACCTCAATTAAAAAGATTGGAAAAATAACAGCATGCACTTACTAAAAAATCCCTTAGAGAAGAGAATATAGTGCCAAGATGGATGGCGTCAAGAGAGAGGGCACCCCCTTCCCTTGTGTGTGATTTAAAACATTAATGCCCATGGTGGCCCTGTGATTGAGGCAGAAATGACTGTGAGATCATAGCAGCCCATCGGTGCAGGGTTAGTAGAAAGTGAGGGCACCACATTGAAATGTAGTGCTCCGACATCAAGTAGAGACTTATTCAGGTCAGTAATATGGAATGGATCCTCAAGGGTAGGAGTGTCTAAGCAGAAAGCATCTAGGAGCTTCTATGAGATTAAGCTGTATTGGGAGGAGGGAGGAATGAGTCACAAAGGAGCTCATAGTAAAAAATGGTTCATAGGTAAAACAAGTGAATGAGGTGAACTCACTCATTGTGGGCCACAGCACTTTTTGGTGGCCCTGCAGATAGCATAGAGATTGTCCAGTACTTCCTCTGGTTAATTGAAGGTGGTGGTTTGACGTGTAGTGCAAAACTGTGAGTCGCATTGATGGAGCAAGGATTCAAAGAAAGGAAACTTGCTCGAATCAACCTTATGTTAACAAGTACTAGCAAGTAGGAATAGAGACTTGAAAGAAAATTAACATACACACGACATTCATACATGGGGAAAAAGGCTTTCTGCTTGCTTAAATAACAAAGACTAATGTGCTACATAACTGAAATCCCGCTTAAAACCGAAAATCCCGTTGTGCATATGCGAAACTGTTGTGCGTAAATAACCATGTGGTTAACCCATGTGAAGAATAAAAGTCTCACGCATGCGCGAGGAATTGCTAACTGTAGGTCTTGAAGTACCGCATGCCCGGCATATGCTCGCCTGGATTTTAAAGGAAGTTTTTCGCTACTAACGCTTTGCTTAACAAAGAAGAAAATAACCTGGGATAGAGTAGAAGGGGGAGGTAAACAGTGATAATAACATATTTGAGAAATTAATATCTATTTATGATCTTTCGTCAAAAAGGAACGTTTTGGGCCTGATGTGCTAAGCAGAAAGAAAGATGGGGGGTGAAACGTAACGCAAGTTGAGTCTGCGCACTAAGATCTGGGAAATGACCTGCTGACAGGAACATTGACTGGCTGCCAAGAACCAAGGACGTGTGCTTGGGAAAAGCTCCTCAACTGAAGAAATTATATAAAAATTGTATCTATCTATTTTGTGAAATGCATGTGAAAGGAAGTGTCCTGAAAATGTAATATATTAAGTGGGAAGGGTTTACTAAACAAGAATTTTGGGATGACCGCATGAGGTGATGACAACTCCCCTGCCCCGGCCAAATCACAGTTCAGGATTCACAGACATTTGCAACCTTTGAGGGTGGGACATGCAAAATTAAAGGGTATAATTTGAGTGATTTAGGATTAAGATAGAGAGAGCTGCTACGAAGAGACGTTAATGCTGAGTGAGGAGTGGGCGAGAACTACTACTGGGAAGAACAGACTGAGAAGATTCGTTACTTAAGACAGCTTAATTAGATTGAAGATTTGCGGAAGAATATGGAGGAGGGAGAGAGTGAAAGAGAGGGATGCGCTCCGAGGCGTCGGGTCCTAGATAAGTGTAGTAAGTATAATCCTATCCTCCACCTGTCCTATAGTCTTTGTCTCCTGACTCTTAAATCAGGCGACCTCCACCAATCCTTTTGGCCAGGGGTTGGGTTTCCCGTTTTCACTTAGGTAATTATCCTTTATCTTAAATTTTGCAGATTCTTTGAAAGTATGAGTTATTGTGTCTTTTGTCTCTTTATCTATCCCTCCTAATTCGTTGGGATTGTTGAATGTATTTGTGCAGTTGAATGCTATTTGTCAAATGAATTTTCTCTCCCATGAAAGTTTGTGGCATTTGCACTGTGAATCTGTACAAATGAGCATTCATTTTGATTGAATTATTAGTTAATATCTATTGAATCTTACTTGGAGTCTGTGATCAGTTTATTGAAAGTTATAAGATAAATTAATGAATTTGCTAATATCACCATCAACTACTCGACTAATGGTCCATTGACCAAAGGAAGAGTGATGATCTGTGAAGATTAGTTAGGCATTGACTAATTCATATCAAAGAAAACAAAACTTGACCCCCAGCGAAACAGTCAGGAAATCTGAATGAGGTTATGGGCCCATTGTGAATGATACGTTGATGTGTGAAAAGTTATCCTGGCCTTTTGCTGGATCAGCATCCGTGAGCCAAATGCAAAACTGGAATTCTGAAATTTAAAAGGTGACAAGTTATACATGTGTGAGGTGGAGACACACTAATGAAATTGATTTCTGGCAGTCCCAGAGGAAATAGGTTATTTTAAAATCTATGGCCACAAAGAAAAGGGCAAATCAATATTGTGACCATAGTGATTTAACCCTAATGGGGAATGTACTGCATGGTGAGGTTTTTTTTGGGTAACCAAAATCAGTGTGGGCCACAGCGCTATTTGGTGGCCATGCAGATAGTGTGGAGTGTCAAACGCTTCCCAGAGTTCAATGAGAAGTTGTACGCGAAGGTTACATGTGGAATGCAGAATAAAGTTAATCGTATGCATGAACCACATGCGAGTGAAGTTACACTTATGTGAGGCAGACATTACACTCAATGAAAACTAATTTGGCTAGGCACTTGATAATAAAAGTGACGGGCAGTCCCAGGGGGCATGTGTGGCTACATAGAAAAAGATAATTCAATATTATGACAGAAGAGGAATACATCCTCGTGGGAACTCTACCACAAGGTGAGGATTTTATAATTTTTTTTTTTTTTTTTATAGAAATTTTATTGTTTTCAAAACAAATACAACCAAAGGACATGGAATCAGACCGTGTGTACAATTCATTGGACAAATCACCACCCAGATTCCTAATTTCTTCAAGTAGTCCCAAGTCGAATGCTTTGAGACAAACAGTGCCGTCCCCCCTCCCTTCCACCCACCCGGTCCTCCTAGCCATCCGAGTCAGAGGAGTCCTCATCTGAAAGATGCGGTGGATCACATATGTTACCCCTATACTTGTTCCATGCTCCCCATACTCTGACCCACTTTCGAGGACATCCCCGCCGGATAAACACGGAGCGTTCAGCAAACATGGCCCTATCCATCTCTCTCTTCCATATTGATAGCAACGGCGTCTCCACCGCTCCCCATTTTTGGGCTATGTTCCTTTTGGCCGTCATGTTCCCCAGCGTCACCCAGCCCTGCGCCTGACGATTGAGATCAGTGGGCTCCCACACATTCAACAAACAGCGTCTGGGCTCAGGCACCAATGACACCCCGCACACCTGTGACATCGTTCGCATCACTTGCTTCCAGAATACCTGGAGAACAGGACAGTCCCAGATAGTGTGATAGAAGGTTCCCTCCTCCCCGCAACCCCGCAGGCAGAAGGGATGAGGCGCTCTGCCCAGTTTATGTAACAAGCATCTGGTGAAGTACGAACGATGTAGAATACGAAGTTGCACCAGCCGCAGCCTCGAGGGTATACCCGCCTCGTGTGGCGAGGCCAATGCCTCACGCCAGTCCGGGTCATCAAAATCACCGACCTCTCCGGCCCATCTCTCCCGCAAGAGCCCCATAGGGTCCGGCGAATTGTTGATCAGTTTGCGGTACGTGAAGGACGTCGCCTTCTTTGGCATGTATTCGGTCAACAATCTGTCCTCCAGCGGGGATGCCTCCGGAACCTGCACGCCTGGGGATAACTGTGCCGTCAGGGCATGCTTCATCTGTAGGTATCGGAACCATTCTGAGGGAGCCAGCTCATATTGCTGTTGTAAGCGCGCGAATTGGACGACCTCCCCCTTGTGCCACACGTCGCCTATCACCGAGATTCCGATGGTGTCCCAAGCGTCGAAGCCCTTGCTGTCCCTCAGACGTCCCAACCGTTTGGTATCCCAGAGAGGTGTAAGCTGAGTCAGGACTCCCCGCCAACCCAACCTGGCCTGCGCCGCATGCCAGATAGATACAGTCTGTCTCAGAGGGCCGATCAGCTGCGGGGCCAGCCGGGCATCATATAGAGGGGTTAGCATACCTCTTTCACCCAGTACATCCCTATCCGCCTTAAACGCTGGGTCCGACTGAGGCGCATGGAGCCACTGGTTGATCACCTTGAGCTGCGCCGCCCAATAATAGAGCTGGATATCCGGGAGCGCAATTCCCCCATCGTACCACCCACGGACTAATTTTGCTTGTGCTATGCGCGCCGGTTTGTTGCCCCAGAGTAGGTTGGAGACCTGCGCTGCTACCGCTCGGAAGTAGGTCGGCGGCACCGGATATGGAGTATTCTCCAGCACATAAAGAAACCGCGGCAGGGCCATCATTTTGAAGAGCGCCACCCTCCCCACCAGGGTCAAGGGCAACGCTCCCCAGTGCTGCACATCACGCTTAAGGCGGTCCAATTGAGGGCTCAAGTTGTGCCTGAAAAAGTCCAACTGATCCAATGTAACGTGCACCCCCAGGTATTTGAACGACCCCTCCACCACTTGTATCTGGCATCCCGCCGACAGTCGAGGAGGGGGGCCCCGTAGCACCAGGAGGACTGACTTCGACCAGTTTATCGTATAGCCAGATGCCCGGCCGAATACCTCGCAGATGTTAAGCAATGTCAGGATGGAACGCCTAGGGGAAGACAAGTAAAGCAGTATGTCATCCGCGTAGAGGGAGACGCGGTCTTCCCAGTCCGCAGACCAGCGAAGGCCCCGCATCATGGGCTCCCACCGTATCCAAGTCGCAAGCGGCTCGAGCACTAGGGCGAAAAGCAGCGGCGAGAGAGGGCAGCCCTGACGCGTACCCCGCCCCAGGGGGAAATCCTCCGACATATGCCCGTTGGCCGCGACATGGGCCAGCGGCTTGGTGTAGAGGAGTCGGATCCAGGCACAGAACTTCGGCCCAAACCCCAGATGTGACAACACCGCGAAGAGAAAGGGCCATTCCACCATATCGAATGCCATGCGGGCATCAAGGGAGAGAATGACAGCCGGTTCCTGCAGTCGTTCCACCCGGGCCAGCACACCATGTAAGCGCCTCAAATTGTGGGAGGTACTTCTCCCAGGCATAAAGCCCGACTGGTCCGGGTGCACTATGTCAGCCAAATGAGGCGTGAGTCGGAGGGCCAACAGTTTCGCAAGGATCTTGGCCTCTGCGTTGATCAGCGAAATGGGACGATAGGAGGCACATTGATCCGCCGGCTTACCCGGCTTCGGTATTACCACGATAGTGGCCGTTCGCTGGTCCGCGGGGAGCTCCCCCGCCTCCAGGCCATGCGTGTACATATTCAGCAAGAGTGGGGCCAGCATCTCAGGCAGCCGTTGATACAGCTCAATCGGGATGCCGTTGGGACCAAGCGCCTTACCGGGCTGCAACGCGTTAATAGCCACCTGAAGCTCCTCTACCGTGAGCTCGGCCTCCAGGGTCTCTCTAGCCTCAGGGGAGAGCTTGGGCATCTGCAGGTCTCTGATATATGTCAATGCCATCTCCACCGACATGGAGGAATTGGAGGAGTACACTTCTCGAAAGTGCATCGCCAGGGTGTGCACTATTTCTCGTGGGTCTGACGTTTTCGACCCCTCGGCAGTGTCAAGCTGCGCAATCCACCGGGCTCCGCTGTCGCGTCTGTCCAGCCACGCCAGCAGCCTTCCGGTTTTATCGCCTACGTCGTAGATTGTGTGCCTCGAGACCTCTAGTCGCTGTCTGACACGCTCTGCTAGGTGCTCCTTGTGTTTCACCTGAGTCACTCGCAGGTCATGCGAGGTTTCACGGGAGGGGGTTTCGGCCTGGCGAGCCTCCGCATTCCGGAGCGCAAGCTCCAGCGACTGCAACTCAGATGTCTGCGTGCGCTTATAACCTGTGATGGCGGCCATTGCCTGGCCCCGCATCACCGTTTTGTACGCCTCCCAAAGAATCGTGGGGGAGTCGACCGAAGCGGCGTTTTCGTGGAAGTAAAGTTTTGTCGCCTGTGTGATGGATTTACTAATCTTCGGCAGTCGCAGGTCTGGGGCGTATCGGATATACGCGGCGGCGCTTCAGGTGATAGCTATTGTATTGCAAGAGGATCGGGGAATGATCAGAGATGCCCCTGGGTCTGATGTCAATACTTTCAATATTGTGAAGGCAACCGGGGGAGCCCAGAAAGTGATCGATACGGGTTAGACTATCGTGTACCCCGGAGTGGTACGTGTAGGATCGCTTCCCCGGGTGATCCAATTGCCAGAGATCTGTGAACCCGAGCGCCGCCGTGAAGCCCGCAAGGCGGGTCGTTCCCGCGCCCCTCGCTTGAGGCAGAGACTGGTCAGTGTGGTCATTCATCACTGCATTAAAGTCACCCCCAATTAACACCTCTCCCTCTGGTAGCGTGAGTAGAAATTCACTAAGCGCCGGGAGCGCCTCAGCTTGTAACCCGGGTGGGATATAGACCGACACTACGTTGTAGGGCCGCCCTTCCCATTGAAGGTGAGCGGCGGCGAAACGCCCAGCTCCGTCCGTGTTTACACTAAGCACGATTAAGTGGGACTGTTTGCGCATCAATATGCCAACCCCCCGGGACCCAGAGGTGAAATCAGAATGCACCACCATCTTATATCCCCATCTGTCCAGCGCTCTAGTAGTAGTGCCAGTGAGGTGGGTCTCTTGAAGTAAGACCAGTGCCGGGGCACACCGTTTGATACTGTGCAGGACCAGGCCCCGTTTGATTTTATCTCCCAATCCCCGAACATTCCATGTGAGTAGAGAGAGGGGCCGCACCAGGGTCAAATTGGTGTCAGGGGATACATCACTCAGCAAGCCTGACTTCACGGCGGTTGGGAGAAGTGACAAAGCATGATGCGGATAGCGCGCACTGCGACCCGGGTCGTGTATTGAGTATGTGCGTGGTGTAAGTCTGAGGTCCGTGTCCTACATAACCAAAATAGAAAAACAAAACCATAAAACGTTCCCCAACCCCCCACCCCCCTCCCTGCCTCCCTGCCATACGGACTCAGAACTGCCCGCCACCCCAACTCAGCAGAGTGCTCAATCCCTTTAACCACAACCAGTACTTGTGCTTTAAGGAGCGTGGAGTCCGAGGGAGACCAGGACATCCCCTATCCCCAGGTCCCATCGTTCATGTCCCAAAACAGCTGATATGAGGCCAACACATCATCCGCAGTCCCCGGAGGTCAGTCTCGAACTACATTTCGGGGATAATACAAGCCACGATGTCATCCGGTAGGTTCCTCCTCAACCTCTTCCATTCGCCGGTCGTGTCCAGTAGGATCTTCCACACTCCCGGGGTGCCTTGTCCCCCGGTCGAAGCGCCCTGCGTTCCTAGCTTGGCGCCACCCCTCCAACCAGTCATGAGCCTCCTCTGGTGTGTTAAAGAAGAGAGTCTTGCCCTCCGCCACAACACGGAGCCGCGCCGGGAAGAGCATTGCATATGGAAGTTCTCGGGCCCTTAGCTTCTTCTTGACCTCCACGAAGCTCCGTCGCTGCGCCGCCACCGCCGCCGTATAGTCTGGGAAGAAGGACACCGTGGAGTTCTGGAGACGGATGGGCGGTGCCACCCGCGCCGCTTGCAGAATGGCGTCCTTGTCTCGGAAATTGAACAGGCGGGCCAGGACAGGCCTCGGAGGCGCCCCCACCTTCGGTCGCCCACCTGGTACTCTATGGGCTCGCTCCACTGAGAAAAATGCCGAGAGGCCCCGGGGTTGTAACTTGGATTTGATCAATTCTTCAACATAGAGGTCCATGGCTGGGTGTCCCTCACTTTCGGGAATCCCGGTAATGCGCACGTTATTGCGGCGGGAGCGTCCTTCCTGGTCGTCCAGCCGGGCCGCTATACGTTTGTTCTCCGACTCTAACTGAGACACCCTCTGCAAGAGGTAGCTCGAGTCTTTCGCTAGGGTCTCCGTTACCTGCTCCACCTCCGCAACCCTGGCGGACATATTCTGGAAGTCCGCGCGAAGCAGGGACACGTCCGTAGAAATCGACCCCACCGTGGATTGTACCTGCGTTAAGGCCGCCATAATGTCTTCCAGTGTTACTTTCGGTGTGTCGTTGGTCGCCGCCATCTTCTCGGCGCGGCCGCTGCGGTCTGGCACTGCGGAGTCTTTGGTGTAGGCGAATTTATCCAGCTTGCCTTGCTGGTGCCCCTTGGTTCCTTTCCCGCTCATGGCGCTGATGGGTGATGCCTCCAAACTTCACTCCCGCAGAGTAACGTAGAGTCGGTGCAGCAGGGTGCCCCGGTCAGGCCACGAACCCCTCAGGCAGCCCGGGGAACGTTCTCCATCCCAGGTCGTTCCCCTGGGGGTGGCACGGATCAGCAGGGGCGGCTTTTCACCGCGGTGGAGTCCGGTGCAGGACAGGGCCACAGTTCTAGGTTCACCCCTCCGGTCCCTGCTAGTAGTGGGTGTTCGGGGGAGCCTCACCGGCACCAGGCAGCAGCCCGCAGAAGCGTGTCCCAGGCCTCCGGGATGAGCAGTGGAGTTCGCGCCTCAGCCCCGACGCCGCAATCAGGTCTCTCGGTGTGGGCCGATCGGGGTCTTCAGGCACGGTTGCGCAGCCCTCTCCGGATCACTCGCCACAATGCTGCCCCGGCTCCATCCGGTCGCGCTGTCGTTGGTTCCGCCAGTAGTCACCAAACCTCCGCCGTCGCCTCAGGGCCGGTCCGGCCCGGTCGCGCTCCGCCCGGGGTCCCCTTGCCACTCGAGGCCCCGGTCGAAAGTGCCGAGGTAGGCCGCAGATCTCCGGGCCTCGCCGATTTCGTCCCAGGCGTCCGAGGGATCCGGGAGTCGGATCAGGCGGCGTCGCTGTATGTCCGCTGTCCGTTCCGGGACTTTTAGGGTCGGATCACTGCACGGATGGATTGCGGATGTTAGGGGAGTCGATCTCGTCCCCGGAGCCCAACTAGGTTGCGGCCATCTTGCTTGGCTGCAAGCCACGCCCCCTTTATAAAATTTTTAAGTGTGATTGCAAAATGGGAAGAGAAAACCAGTTCATGTTTGCTGTCTGTGGAATCGCAATGTAAAATCCTAACTTATGGTGGAGTCAGATTTAATATTGCAATTCTGAAAATGCCACATTTAGAACATTGAAATTTTCTTGCCTTAGCCATCTGAGTGACTGCGGCCTGTCTCTGGGTCACATGACTGGGTGTAGCTGACATAGATTCGTCCTAGACAACCACACCCAATGGGGAGCTTAGGTGCAACTGGATAAGCCATCAATGGCAGGCTGTGTCTTGTCTCCACACAAAGAGCTGCACACCCCCTGTATTTAGACTGGAGCCAGGGCCAAGGCCAGGAAGGCAGTGTATCTACGCACTTCAAGTGCATGCCTCTAGAAGCTTCTCCATACTTCGTAGGCACAACTGTATATAAATACTGGACCTCAGACTCCAACTCTTCAGTACACTTCTGGACCTGTGGATACCCTGCCAGAAAGAAGGACTGTTGCTCTGCTACAAGGACTGCCCCTCTGCTGGACTGCTGATCTAAAGAAACAGCTGCCCTGCTGCTCTCTTGCCAGAGGAAGAATTGGACCTGCAACTCAATCTTGAACCCAGGACCCCAGAGTGACTCCTAGGGCTAGTCTTCTGGCCTCTTGATCTGAGGCTCAGGGACTTAAAAGATTCACCAACCACCACCTGGGACCAGCTGCAGTGATTTACCGAACCCCAATTGTAGACTCTCAGGTCCTGTACCCTTGTCGTGGCCTTTGGGTTCTTTATGTCTGTGAACGGGCACATTCTCACTGAGAACTAAATATCAGCATGAGCCGCTGCCAGTCCAGCTCTTCACACAGCAGCATCGACAGCCTGCAGAGGACCACCAAAGCGATTCTCCAGACCCCCATCCACGACGCCCAGCCTACTCTTTGCTCAATGCCTACAACTGCCCGCAATGCTCTCCTTGTTCCTCGTGGCCCTCTCCAATGCAAACAGGAATCTTGGTACAAAACTTGAGCAGGTAAACCCTCAGCCTGTCTAAGATGGGACTGTATCCAAGTAAATCACCTATTACTTTTGGGTTCCTGAATGATCTTTTTTACTTCACTATATAATTATTGTTTCATTGAGAGTCAATATTAAACTGTAATATGCATCCAAAAAAGATGTAAAAACGCACTGTATGCACCATAAATTAAATTATATGAAAGAGTGCGGTGTACAAATATGGAATCTAAATGTTACTACTAAATTAGCGCACCTACCAGAACTTTTTCAGATGAGCAGCCTCCAATGCAAGGAAAAACATGACTCTACAACTCATCTAACAGCTATGCCTTGGAACAAAATACTGAGCGGGCAGTAGGGGATAGTCACATTTTTTAACTTGTGTCCAAACCTGGATGAGGTATGAGGCATATGAGAATTTGTCATCTGCCTATCACTCTCTACAACGCCAGTGTCAGCAAGGGCCACAGAGAGTAGTCATCCCACATCTTCTTTGTGCAATGTTTAGAGAACTGTGAAAGAAAGGGGAAGGATAACTAACATAGCCTGCGAGTCACTAGAAATGAGTCCCATTCCCTAGTAAAACACAGCCACAAGTGAAGAGTAGTGGCCCACTGTTAGACCTGTCAGCCTTAGGGTGGTCTTCCCACACACTGTTTGCCTTCTTCCTCCATTAATTGCTGACATTTTGTGTTAGGCTTGGAACTTTATGCACTTTATCACTGCTAGCCAGTGCTAAAGACTGTGTTTTCTTACTTCCTAAAAACATAGTAACATTGGCTTTCCGCCAATTGCCACATTGTGTTTACTTGTAAGTCTCTAGTAGAGTGGTACTCCATGTCTACAAGGCCTGTAAATTAAATACTATTAGTGGGCATGTAGCATGTATTGTGCCATACACTTGAATAACCCTTTAATCATATCTCAGGCCTACCATTGCAGACTGTGGGGCTAATTTCGATGTCGGGCAGACGCACCGTCGCAGAAACGGGACCGACTGACCTCCAGTTGGCGGTCCACACCACCTAATAATGATAAGACCGCACATGGTGCGGTCGCATACTCCCATTCCTCTATGGGAGCCCATGTTAAGGCCGTAAACTGGCCTCAACACAAGTTCCCATAGAGGAATGGGCGTCGGTGTTTATCCCTGCATCACAAGGTGCAGGGATCAATAAGGGGGTACCTATGGCACCTCCTCGGCCCCCAACTGGAGGCTGAAAACAGAAGGGGCCCTGCTAGGGGCTCCCAAACATGCTTTCCAACAGAGTTTCCATGTCGGAAAGGCTGGCATGGAAACCCTGCCGGAAACCATACATCCTAATCCAGAAGGCGGAAACACCTTCCATTTGGATTATGGCCAGACTCCGACTGGCAGCCGGGCTCCTGTAACATAATCAGCTGGTTGGAATTGAAACCGACGATAAGTGCCAGAAATCCTCCAACCTTAGGTGGGAGGCTTTCCTACACTCATCATATTGGGGCCCCTGTGTGTGTAGTTTTAAACTGACATTTCAACCCGGCATGATAAACCTTTAGCCCAGGCTAAACCTTCCTTTTAAATACATATAAGTCACCCTTAGTGTAGGCACTAAATAGCATAGGGAAGGGTGCAGTGTGTTTAAAAAAATAATCTTTTACATGTCCTGGTAGTGAAAAACTCTGAACAAAGGGATTATTTTGCCAGGTCTAAATGGCAGCTCAAACTGCACACACAGGCTCTTCAATGGCAGGCCTGGGACATTTTTAAAGTGCTACTTAAGTGGCTGGCACAACCAGTGCTGCATGTCCACTATTAGCATTTAATTTACAGGCCATGGGCACATGTAGTGTCACTTTACTAGGAGTTCATACCAATAGAGTATTAGCCAATATTACTATGTTTTAGGGAAAGAGCACAATCCCTCTAGCACTGGCAAGCAGTGGTAAAGTATGCAGTAGTAGAGTCCCTAGGCCAGTAAAACCAAAGTCAGCGAAAACAGGAGGTCTGAAGGCATAAAGTTAGGGTAAAACCACACCAAGCATGTCAGGTTTAACAGACACTATGGCTGAAGTATATCCCTGATAGAGCAGAAGTATCTACAGGCTTAGATGCCAGAAGCGCCTGCATTTTAAAGTATGAGTCAACAGGTTTTAGGGATAATTATAGTACAATTAATGATTGCCAGGTTATGCGGCTAAGAAGGTGATTGAGGACTGTGGCTTTTTGAACTGTAGTTTTGTGGACTCTGCATTTGATCTAGTGGACTGAACCAAACAATGGGATAAGTTAGTAAGCTCGAACATCCCAAGTGAGTTATTAGCTGTTCTTCAAAGATTGTATTCGCACTCCTTTGAATCAACACGGGCGGCTGCTAAAGACAGAAGCTGCTGTTCGAGTTTCGCTTCGCGCTCCTTTGAATCAACACGGGCGGCTGCAGTCTCGGCTGCTCTGTGGTTTTGCGGCTCTCTTTAAAAATTAATCGGAGTGATGCCCCTATTTCCATGTGGAGCGTAGTTGCTGGGTGTTAGAAACTTACCCCACGGAGGCCACGGAGGCCCCGGTTTCAGTTTACCGTCCAGCTGAGTGCAGAGCACGGAGGCTCCGGTCGGATTTTTCCTTTTCCTTCTGCTTGGCAGCTGCGTTATAGGAGGAGAGCGGGAGAAAAACAGCAGGAGGGTGGCGCTAATGATCAAACTGAAAGAGATATTTGAAACGCCCACAGAGATCAGCTTGGTCCTGGAACTGGTCACAGGAGGAGAGCTTTTTGACAGGATCGTGGAGAAAGGATATTACAGTAAGCGCGACGCTGCTGACGCTGTTAAACAGATCCTGGAGGCGGTAGCTGTAAATCAGGATGTGATGTGAGAAAGAGTGGATCCTTTCCTTGTTGACTCGGGGACGTGCTTCCTGTGCCTGTGCTACCACTCACCTTGTGCCCTCTGCCTCGCTGCTGTTCATCGTTCTCCGCCGCCGCCGTTCCCACCAGCGGCCGCCGAGAGGGGACGAACTGCAAGTCCCATCAGCCTCTGGGACAGGAGACCTGCTGACACCGTTTCCCGTGCCAGGAGGCGCTTAAAAGTCCGGCACTTCCCCCGCGTTGCGGGACGCGCGCGGGCGGCGCCGGGCTAAGCTCGGGCCAAGGGCGGGCCCGTTTAAGCCTGTTAAAGACCGGGTAAGACTGGACTGGGCCATCCCACTGATATGTACATTCTGATGTGGTATTGCAGCTATTACTAGTTACATATAATACACAGCCCCACTTGTAAATTGCCAAGTACTAGAACATAACAGCTTGTAGGCTCTATAGATTGATAAATACATGTCTGACAGGATGACGAGGGGTTCTAGGAGTAAAAATGCACAAGGGACAGCCTTTACATCTGGTCCAATTGACCAATACATTACTAGGGCCAATGAAGCTATCAACCAAGGTATATCACTCTTGGAGCGTAGAGTCTCGCAGGATTTAGCTCTAGCAAGACGTTCTTCGTTAGGCCCTATGGCTTTAGCAACGACACCTACACTACCAAATGTCATTAGGCCTCTTATTGAAGTTCAGGCTGAAACCCATGGTGTACCTAACACGGTCGATCTGTCCGCCTCATTGGCTTTCTATGATATGCATTCAAGTACAGATCTTGAGAAGACACCTGACCTGTTTTTAAGTCCAAGGCAGGAGGGCCCCACCGTCAATTCCTTAAGGGGGAGAAGGGAGGGTGCAATTTCCAAACGGGAGAAACCCAGGGCACAGAAAAAATGTAACGCTAAAACTACTAAAAAAATCCAGACTGCCGAGGTGCCAAGCAAAAACAATAACAATTCTACCCAGAGCGCCCTACTCACTACAGCCACTGATACAACAGCCCATTTGACTAATCCCCCAGCTCCTAGCGACTTAAGTAGTTTGGCCACGGGCTGCAAAGTTTGTGAGGCCAAAAACCAACTTTTATGCACATTGGGAGAACTTTTTAGAGATTATGTGCAACCTATAGTACTTTCTCTTTCTAATATTGAAAAGCACATGGTCTCTATGAACTTATCTCTCAATGCACTGAAGAGCGAGGGATTGGTTAATCATAAGGAGTTGCAAGCTACTCTCTCCACTCTAAGGACGAAGCAAGTGGGGGCGTGTGCTCCCCATGATAACTTGAATCCATCGCCAAGGTCTGTGCCAGTTCCATTGAGGAAAACTGGAGAGCCCTCCAAACCCTCTGCCTCCACCAAAACTGTGAATGATACATTACCCAATTTATCGGGGCCAGTACATCAAAATACATTACCCAAATCTTTGGGGCCAGCATACCACAATGATAAAATCAGGGGGGAGAAGGGTCACTCTATACATTTACCAGTGGAAGCTGATCCATATGTTGTGATTCTGACCGGTGTTCCCGAGTTAAGGTCTCATAAAGAGGAACCAACGTGGTCCCTAAAAAACAAGACACAACATTGGCTCACTACTAACATACCGCTCCCCCCCTCTTGTAGCAGTAAGATCCTTATGGTGCGTAGGGTCTCTTGGATAGGTAGTGAAGAGAAAAAGATTCAGGGAGACTGTATTATAGTCAATTTTGATAATCCACGAACGGCTGATTACATTTGCCGTTGTGATACGTGGCCCAAGTTTGATGGAATAAAGGTGAGAAGACTCTCCTCCTTTTATCCTCCTATAAATTGTTGTGCTAAAACTCCCGATAGGAGCTTGTCCCAAATAAGTTTTTGGAACACAAGAAGGGAGAGGGAGGCGCGATTGGGCCATGAGGGCAGAGATATAGCTTTCTCTGAAAGTTGGAGTGGCTTACCACTTGCTAACAGATTTAGCTGTTTGGAAGAAGTGGACTGACCATTATTGGGTCCAGGATTTTCCCTTGAGGATATAGAACATACTAGCACCAAGCCTCCCCAACTCGTAGTTAGCTCCCTGCCTGTAAATGGCTCTCCCGCTACTTATACTTTAACCCCCCCAAAGCCCATTTCTCAAGAAGCCTTGCAGGCTCCTGCTCTCTGTCTATGCTCCACTCTTGAATTAGGGTCGGGGAATGTTCCACTTACACCCTGTATTGAGCTTGCGTCCCACGATGCTTTCTTGCCCTCTATTGAATGCCCAAGTGTCCAAAAAAAAGTTGTTCGCTTTAATGATGGTGACACCTTAAAGATCCTCAGCTGGAATCTAGCCGACATCCACAGGAAACTCTGCTTACCTGAGTGGAATACCTTAGTGGAGGCACACATGATTTGACTATTCCAAGAGACTTGGAGTTTAGAACCCTTACATCGGGTAGGCTATATTACTTATTTTGTTCCTGCAGCACTTCCCAGTAACGGGCCAGGCCGTCCCTCGGGAGGCCTATTGATTTGGGTAAGTATTGCCCTAAATCTCCGGATTGAGCTAAAGCAAATTAACTCCCCAGACATCTTAGGCATTTCCTTGAGAGGCCCCCAAAGAGGTTTTATCCTCGACTTATTTAATGTATACGCTAGGGGTACCAAACATGGCTCTACATCTCTGACAGTGTCTAGTTTGGAAACGGCACTGAGAGAAAACCTAGTTGGAACCCAAGTCTTGATTGCAGGTGATTTCAATTGTACTTATGAGCCCCTTATACAGGATGACTTCTTCAACCCGAGTGAGGATGATGAAAGATGGGGCATCCCGATCTTAACCATTCCCCCGATTAAAAAATGGTCTAAAACTGCCATTCAGTTGAACGCCTTAACGTGGGAATTTGGGTTAAGAGCAACCAACGGCCGCACAAGTTCAGACCCTTTGGGTGCGGCCACGTTCAACAGAGCCAACCACACCTCTAGGATCGACTACATTATGTTAGATTTTTTCCTTTGGAGCTTTGTGCAGGATATGGTAGTCCAGCCTACAGTCGAAAGCGATCATAACTCGCTTTCTCTGTCCCTTAGGAACCCATGGCCTTATGAAAAGACCTCAATATCCCTTAACCCAGTCCACAAAATCTCTGTTTCCTCTTGTGGGAAACGATTAAAATGGAACAGGGTCGCTAAGGATGAAACCAAACTAAACATAATCAACACAGTACTCACGGCCTCACAGTTGGAGTTGGAATTGGACAGCTCAGACCGGGGCATGCCAAACCCCGATCGGGTTACTCCAATCTTCGAGGAAACTATCAGGTCAATTGGGAATGTATTTCTAAAAACGAATTACGTGGGCAAAAATGTGGCAACTAGGTTCCCAAGGGGGAAGCACGATTGGTATACATCTGCCTGCAGACATGCCAAATCACTTTTGATCAAAGCTGTCAAAAGCAAAACTCAAGGAGCTATACAGGGAGCTAGGCTTAATTACAAGAAAACCCTGGCAAGCGCTAGGAAGGAGTGGGAATATGAACATTGGCGTTCCCTAAAAGAGGCAAGTCAGGGGAAAGACTCAAGGCGATTTTGAGACATAATTAGAACCAAAAACAGACCTGATACCGACCTCATCACGTGCAATATTACCAGCCAAGCTTGGGTCAATCACTTCTCCAAACTGTATGCCAGTCAGACTGGCGCTATCTCTACAGCCATCCCTACGGCCATCTCTAATGACAAACAGATAAAGGTGGTGGCTTCAGTAATTCCCGATTCTCCATTAAGGAGCACAGATCAAGCAACCGGAACGCTATGTATAGCTTTGCCATTAAATGACTGGGCGACAGACTCCATTTTCTCGATCAAAGAAGTGGAGTATGCTATCAGTACCATCAGGCCCCAAAAAGCAGCTGGCCCAGACGGTTTACCCGGGGATTTGCTAAGAGCAGACATCCCGAAATGGGGTAAATTAATTAAATGTCTGCTTAATGCTATCAGTAGGGGAGCGCCGATTCCGGCATCCTGGAAAGGGGCGGAGGTTGTCCCCATCTTTAAAAAGGGGGCTAGGGACGACCCATCAAATTACAGACCCATAAGCCTGATAGACATAACCCAAAAGGTAGTTGGGAAGGTGTTGTTGGTCAGATTACTACAATGGATCGACGAAAACAACATCCTCTCCAACTACCAGGCTGGCTTCAGAGCAGGTACCGGCACAATCGAACAAGTATTCAGATTGTTGCTTGTGTATTGGAAGGTGGTGGTCCTGGGCAAAGGCAGTCTTTATCTCGCTTTTATAGACTTAAAGACTGCCTTTGACCTAGTTCCCAGGGAGACCCTTTGGAAAGTCCTTGCTGGCATGGGGGTGCCCCAATATCTTCTCTTGCTAATGGTAAGGTTGCATGAAAATACCTTCGCTCAGGTTAGGTGGGGGAGGGATGGGGAGAAAACCAGCAGAATTCCGGTAGAGAGAGGGGTCCGCCAGGGATGTGTCCTAGCTCCCACTCTTTTCTCCCTATATATCAATAGTGTGGTTGAGCATCTACTTAAAGATCCGTCAGATGAACCATCCCTGGCGGGGGAACGCATCCCCACTCTCCTCTTCGCGGATGATACACTCCTACTCTCCAAAACCCCTATGGGCCTCCAAAAACTTTTAAACAATTTCCAGCTTTTCTGTACAGAACGAGGCCTGGTAATCAACACTGACAAAACAAAATACCTTGTGATGAACCCCCCTAAAAAATCTGTGCGCCCCCCGATATTGAATGATGAATCTTTGGGGAGGGTGGACGTGTTTGATTACCTAGGGATCCGCTTATCCCATAACATGCAGTGGGGTCCCCATTTATGCAAGATGTTGTTAACGCACAAAAGGGTAACAGGGGCTCTTGTGAAGGAGCAGCGCTCCTGTGCCATTAGACCCATAGCCCCTGTTATCGAAATATATGCAGCAAGAGGAGTTAGCTCTGCTCTTTACGGGGCAGAGCTTTGGGGTTCTTGTGATACCAGTGAATTATCAAGAGCCGAGAGGAAGTTTTTTAGGACTATCATGTCACTCCCCCAGGGTTCCCCTATGATCCCACTGATGCTTGATTTAGGTTGCCGCCCTATAGGTGATTTGGCGAAATTTCGCCCCTTATTGCTATGGGCTCGTTTGTGGCGAGTCCCGGAACTAGCTAAATACGCCAAAGGTCTCTCTGAAATCATGTCACTTCCCGGATGGCACAGGATAAAATGGCTGAGCGACATGAAAGCCCTCCTGTATAATCTGGGGCTAACTGCAGCATGGGAAAATAGATCTTCCCCTCCGAAAGCCACACTAAAGTCCTTATATTGGAATTGGATTGTGACCCAACGGAATACGAACACGTCATTGGGCAGACTTACAGAGGACTTTCTGAAATTTAAAGACCTGCCGATCCGGGAACTATATCTTGAGATTATTGAGAGTCCTTTTGACAGAGCCTTGTATTTTAAATTTAGAACCGGGACTCTCCTACTTTATGCCTTCACATCACGATGGAAATCTTCTGCTCAGTCCTCAGAACTCTGTCCCTTTTGCATATCCAGACGAGAGTCCGTGGCTCATTTTTTATTTGAATGTCAGGAATATGCCCTGCCTAGGAGAAGATGGCTTAAGCAACTGTGTCGTTCCTTAGGAACTAGACATCATACTGTGGCGCTACGCATCTTAATGTCAGACTCACGTCCGCTGCACGTATGTGCCCTCTCAAAATTTCTATGCTGGGAATGGCGCATTAGAAGTAAAAGGCTTAAAGAAATTGTTTAATTTGTTCTTAATATCTATTTATGACTTGCCTTGCTTTTTGCTTTTTACTGTAATAATTGGCTTTTAAAGCTTAATGTAATTAACTTGTTTTTATTGTAAAGCTTTTATGATATGTTTTTATCGAAATAAAGCCTTTGATGATGATGATGTATTCAAGCAATTGAGTAGAAGTTGAATGAATCAAGATAGAAGACTGATCAATCGCTTAAGTGTAAGTAATGGCATGCATCAAGGTTGTGTACTGCCACCTGTATATTTAGCTTATATCTAACTGATTCTTCAAATGTTTTTGCTAAAGTGCCATATGCTGACGACCTGATTATGATGAATAATTACCGAATTGGGCTCTTCACAATATTACAATTTAAACAAGCTAGTGATCAATAAAGATAAAACAAAAGTGCACATTTTGGCTAAAAAAAGCACAAGCATCCCACACAGATGTGGAGCCTGGTGGCTGGAAGAGAGTACACAGGAACAGATTGAAGTGGATAAATACATGTGACTACTTTGTTCATATAATCTGTCAAGGCAACTCTATTTTTCAACAATGATATACAAAATTATAAGCGCAGACAATGATCTTAGAAGCTGTGATATAAAATATGTGGCCGAGTCATCTCTTTCATTGTTGAAAACAATGGAGGGGATGGTTATGCACAGGCACTTTATGGGGCTAAACTTTTAGTCTAGAGAGCAGATGTAACTGGAGGGATCTTGAAAACTATAGTGTAAAAACGCTATTCTATTTTGCGGTCGAATGCTATGATACAAGCACTAAGATATTTATCCCTGCTTAAAGAAAGGAATGAATCTAGAAATTATCTTTCATCTGCTGACAGGGTTTATTTAGTGGGAATTACTTCAGGGGCGTGTTCAAAGTCTGTTTAGGTTTATGGAAGTGTCAGCTGGGGCGGCTTCTCCGTTGGAGCAGAGGAGCATCGCCTCACTTAAGTTACACCCCAAAGATGAAAAATAAAATGGTACCACATTACCATTTTATTTTCTATCCTCCCACCTTGACGCTCGTGTCAGGGCAGGGCCGCTGTTAAATGACAGCAGCAGGGAGGAGGGTGGCCTGCGTTGGCACTTTTCAAAGTGTGCATGTCTTTTTGGCGGGCTGTCTTGCAACAGCCAGCCCCATGTGCGCACTTTGAAATCTTTAACTCAGCAGCTGGGTCAGGTGTAAGTGGAGGGCAGTGTCTTTGGAAGCAGCGAGTGAGGCCTCTCCCTCCAATCAGGGCGTTGCTCTCACAGCCTGAGAGCAACGCCAGGATTGGTTCCTGCACAGTTGAGAAGAGGTCCGGAGCTGAGAAAGTTGGAAGACGTTGGTTAAGGTACGTTTTTTTTTTTTTTTTAATATTTGCACGCCCCAGCCTGCCCCCCCCCCACCATAGATGCCAGCCACCACTGAGTGTCATTAACGAGTTACCGCTGAAGATCATCATTCTAAAACAGGTTATTAAATCCATAACCAAAGACAAGGCACAGACACTGATTATCTACCAAAAAATATTCAAAACAAATGGAAAGAAATGTTACCATTGAGAAGAGGTGTAAATCCAGCCTAGAGAATACAAGGCCAAATCAGCAGCCGCGGTGCGTCCATTGGGGCGTAGGGGCGTAGCCCCACCAGCCACTTGGACCCGCGGCTGCTCACGTTTGCTAGCAGTGCAGCGCTGTCAGTTTTCCTTTCCTTCACAGTTCACACAATAGCGTGGGTGGGACCGGCCGATGAAGGGGGTGGGGCCGGGGACGAGCACTCCGTTTGAGTGACAGTGCACAGTGCACACTGAAGGCCAGCGGCGCGTATGCGCATACTCGAGTTTGGGTTGTGACCAACCCAAACATGCGCACTGTCAGCCAGTCAGCCACTACTGGCTAGGAGAGCGAGGGAGGGCCGAGGGGGACCCGAGAGGCCGAGGGTTGCTTCATGCAGCAGCCCCCGGTCTCTCCTATGGGCGAGCCCTATCTGTGCCCACACGGTGCTGTAGCCAATTCAGGCGCTGCTAATGTTGCAGCGTCTTCTTGATTGGCTGAGAGACACCGCGCAGCCTGCAAACCAGGCATTGGGTGCCACGCAAGGTATGGCCAATGTTGTAAATTAGTTCTTCATGTAACATGGCTGACAGTGGTCATTAGCCCTTCCTTTGTGTTCTTACCTCCTTAGTCTCACAGAATACCTGTGTGTGTTCTAACTTATACCGGAGTGTTCTACCCTTGTCAGTTGATGGTCTGGTCAGCTGGCGAGGTGTGCGCTCAGCTGTGTCTACAATAAACCTACATGTACCTAACTAGAAGTGTCCAGAGATTCATTTACAACAATTTGGCGATGATTTAGCTGACCAGACCAGATCAGAGAGGAAATCATCAAACACAGCCTGTGCAGCACCTCGCAAAAAGAACCCACGGCTGTCAACCATCTGCTACCAGCAACGTGTCAAAAGGAGCAAGAAACCAATTAAACTCGTCAAAACTCAAAAGAAACGAAACCAAGAAAAGAAAAGAAGAAGGGAGTACTAGTCTTAACCTAGAGTCTATTGCTGATCTGTGACAGCTCCTCACACCAAGAAACTACGGGGGATCACCCATCTGCTGCCAGTAACATGAGCAAAAGAAACTGCTAACCTGAGCAAAAAAAATATACGAGAAGAACACTGGAAAAAGAAAACAATTGCAGGTACCACTCGCAAATACACTGCTGCCAGTAAAAAGAAACAAACGAGAAACTCAGCAGCTGCCATCCCTTGCTTCCCATTTTGATTTTGGCAGAAACGAAATAAAAAGAAGAAATTGGTCTCAAGCACTTTTGACGCCACTCGTCTGAACCGTGAGTCAGTTACTTGTCAACGTTTATTTATCTCTGCATGCGCCATATAAAGTGTTCACCACTAGATGGTGCATTCACACTTTGGAAGTGCCAAGCGAAGGCTAATATCAGACCCCGATGCTAAGTAATCTGGTTTGGCAGTGTTGATTGATACCATTTAAAGAGTTGATCGGGGGCGCAAATCGGTCCCCGGGGTAGTGTGTCAGTGTTTCTGCTTGTAGGACTGATGGCAGAGATCGGAGGTTACTTTTTACATCCGTGACTTTCGCACTTTTTTTTTTGCTGGTCAAGGACAGATTGGAGAAAGTGGACTGTCTTTTCCTGTTTTTGTCAGTCTAAGGGGAGTAGGTGATGGTGATACCTATTAGTTGATTTGGGTGATGTGCCTCACCTCACACTTCACTCTTAACACTCTTTGCCTATAAATTCTCGTTTGCTTTCACGAACTAAAAATAGTTCAAGAAGTCTTAGACCTCCTATCTGTCTTAATGATTATTGTTGTAGTCTCCCATACATTAAGCTTCATTTTTGTGATTTGTTTAATTATTTAATTTTTCTGTAAAGGAGGAAGATGTGTTGTAAATTAGTTCTTCATGTAACATGGCTGACAGTGGTCATTAGCCCTTCCTTTGTGTTCTTACCTCCTTAGTCTCACAGAATACCTGTGTGTGTTCTAACTTATACCGGAGTGTTCTACCCTTGTCAGTTGATGGTCTGGTCAGCTGGCGAGGTGTGCGCTCAGCTGTGTCTACAATAAACCTACATGTACCTAACTAGAAGTGTCCAGAGATTCATTTACAACAGCCAATCACTGTGGCTTATGCGAACAGTGATTGGCCATCATCGTTAGCAGGTGCGCACTGGCAGTCCGTCGTCACCGCGCCACACACACCTCGTGGCGGTGTACACTGTGTGGTACTGGCTGGCTGCTGCTCCTGCCCGTGTTGCGAGGTGAGTTTGAATTGGAACTGTTCCCAGACGGGCTGAAGACAGTGCCCGGCGGCAGGGCTTCGAGCAGTTGGTTTTATTCATTCTATTCCTTCTGCTTTTTCCAAAATTTGATAAAGTTCTCAAGATCTCAACTGTCGGGTCATTTTGTAACCGTAAATATGTGAAAGATTTAAAGCACTGTGTATGTGCTGTACAAATGAGGTGTTACTAGTACCCAGTTCACTAGTCTTGAGTTCATGGACCCCGGATCCCTATTAATGAAAGCCGCGGTATCTGCAAGTATCCGTATACGCTCATCTTCTTTCATATAAAATAAATAATCATTATTAATATTGATATTATTGTTATTAATGTTATTGTATTTAGCAATGACTGAGCACCATATTGTAGCTGAATTTCTGTAGTTTGTGTCATATACAACCCTCGAATGACTCGCCTGCCCTCCCTCTTGCTAAATACAGTCGCAGGCCGCTGGTGACAGCAGCGGGGCACGTAGTGTGCGGCTATTTTCGCGGATGGGGCTGTGATTTTAAGGTTAAAAATAGCAGCACTGCGGCAGTGAGAGGCGTCCCCCGAGGGGTCCGGCCTGGTGTGTGAGACAGAGAGTGTCGACGCGTGTGTCCTGCAGGAATGTCCCCCCCCAGACACACACACACACACACACTGTGACCATTGTCCGAACTGAGGGGCAGCTGAGTTCCGCGAGAGGAGGCTGGGCTCTGAGGGAAGAGACACACGTTTGTTTTTGTAACAGGCTCACTTGTAATTTTTCTCCTTATGTATCATTACTTTGCCTATTGTGAAGCGCTCTGACACCTTCGGGTAAAGTACGCGCTATATAAAACCGCATTAAATAAATAAATAAAACACAGAGGTCTGTGAGGGGAGGCTTGGCTCTGAGGGGAGAGACAGATGAGGTATGTGAGGGAAGGCTGGGTTCTGAGGGCGAGATAGGTGAGGTATGTGAGAGGAGGCTGGGCTCTGAGGGAGAGACAGGTGAGGTCTGTGAAGGGAGATTGGTCTCTGTGGGAGACAGGTAAGGTATGTGAGGGGAGGCGGGCTCTTAAGGGGAGACAGAGGAGGTCTGTGAGGGGAGTCCGGGCTCAGAGGGGAGAGACAGGTGAAGTATGTGAAGGGAGGCTGGGCTCTGAAGGGAGGGACAGGTGAGGTATGTGAAGGGAGGCTGGGCTCTGAGGGGATAGACAGGTGAGGACGGTGTGTGAGGGGAGACTGGGCTCTGAGGGGAGAGAGAGACAGATGAAGTTTGTGAGGTAAGGCTGGGCTCTGAGGGAGGAGATACAGATGAGGTTTGTGAGGGGCTGCTGGGCTCTGAGATGGGAGATACAGCTGCGGTCTGTGAGAGGAGGCTGGGCTCTGAGGGGAGAGACAGAGGAGGTCTGTGAGGGGAGACTGGGCTCTGAGGTGAGAGACAGAGGAAGTCTGTGAGGAGGAGGCTGGGGACCGAGGTGTGAGAGACAGATGATATCTGTGATGGGAGGCTGGGCTCTGAGGGGAGAGACAGATGAGATCTGTGATGGGAGGCTGGGCTCTGAGGGGAGAGACAGGTGAGGTATGTGAGGTGAGACTGGGCTCTGAGAGGGGAGAGACAGGTGAGGTTTGTGAGGGGAGGCTGACTTGGCACTAGATTTGTTCGCACCCTGCTGCAGGTCACAGGTTCGAATGGGCCCGGAAGTGGTTTACCAAACCTTTCAGAAGTATAAGTGAACCAGTTGTCTGAAAGAAAGTCAGTGATTGAAGCGTCTGGGGTTTGTGCTGTGTGTTGAATATGTATGTATTGGACACTTCCTTGTAGATTTGTTATCTGGCTTTCTAACGTCATGATTTTACATTCAGGTACTTGGATTCCTACATTTTTTAAAGAAACTTCAAACTGCAAGTATCAGAAAGCAAAAACCAGTACATGTGGGACATCTCAAACCTCAAGTTTTGTTTATGTGCACAAAAGGCATTTAGGGAGCAGCGTATTTTTACAGGGGAAGGGAATAGAGTGCTGGCATGCCTGCACCAGCTCTCCCAAATGTATTCTGGTTACTGTAGTTCATAACAGTTTAAGTACGCCCAGGTAGAAAGTGTTAACCGTTAGCGTTAACGCAGCCAGTGCCTGCATTTCTGGATACAGGTTTATTAGTCACTTTGTAATTTGTCTGTAGTGAAATCCTATAATTCGAACGAGAAATACAAAGCCAACCTTTCTGACAATCTATCTTTCAATTTTAATGCTTACCATCACTTTACGGATGCCACTGAATTCATTTATGAGGTGGCTTGTATTTGATTTCTAGTTATTGTTTTATTTTTATTTTATTTATTTTTTACAAAAAGCAATCCTGCTTTGTATGCTTGAGTTTTAATGATGTCCGAGCAGAACCCCTAAAATTACTGAGGCGTGTATTTATGTAATTGTTTTATATTTGAAAATATCTTTCCTATTCCTGATTATCCCGTAACACCGCTCTCAGTTAATCCTTCCCAGGGACTTTGTGGGCTCCTTTTCAGCAGATTATGTCTAAAGAGTGGATCAGCGCATCTATTAATAAATGGGTGAACATCTTTTTGCAGCCTTGAGCCACAGATCACGTAATGACATTCTATGACCAATGCATTGCAAAGCACTGCAATGCATAGATCATGGCTTCCTTCTCCTGTGCAGATTCCCTCCTCCTTTACGTTTCTCCATTTACATGCCCGGCTTTGCTTATGTTTTTCCTGGTATTAGGTTCTATGAAAAATTCAAAACCGAGTTTCTTCAGCTGTAGCTCAGCCTATCCGGGCTTGCCTGTGCACAATTTCCATGATTTGCCTTTAGAAGGGCATCAATATTTTAAACTTAAAGAATCTTTACATTTTTACCAGTACAAACTTGGACTTAGCTGGATAAGTATCACAAAGTTGCTTTGGGAAGGCTTCTCTAGATATCCAGTACGTAATGAGAACTTTACCAGACTTTTGCCTCTAAGCCAGCAATTTGCAGCACAATATGGTATCTGTCCAGCTCAGAATAAATGTGTCATGGCACTCAGCCGCATGTATTGCTTGAAATGGAAATATAGAAGTATAAGTACTTATTATCCCTAGTACTTGTTTGCTCCAGCAAGTTCTGGTACTTTCTTGGTAAAATTACTAACTGTTTTACAAACCAAAAGCAGTGGCAGACAAAAATACGTCACAATAATATTGTTATCTTTTCATTTTCAGCACCTGACAACCTGAAACATTACCGCATTTTGGGGCAATTTTCCAGCAAACAACAAGAGGACCCCAACCTCCTTTGCTGCTCTCTCACCCGACCCCGGCTACAACCCAGCAAACACCAGTGTTAAAGGTAAGGAAACTGATGCTATATATTTTTTTACATGGGAGTTAGGGATATGTTTGTATGTGGTCACTCTCAAGGCCCTCAAGCAGTGTCTTTCAGTGCCTCCAGCAACCACTATGGCACAGAGAGGCAGGAGGCAGTACGGCTCTATTTTTAGCAGTCATTTGAGATGTATTAGGATAATGTACAAGATATATGTATAATGTATTTATACTGTAATTTGATATTATTGCACTGCACCTTATACGTTGTACTTTGATTATTGACAGGTTTCTTTAATATATATATATATATTCGTAAGGCCAGCAACACACCATCATAAATACAGTACAAGAGCTGATTACAAAGTCATTCCAGTCACGGCCGCTTGAACAAAAACTACAGATAAAACAATTGGGACCTCATCAGCCTGAAATAAACCTACAGCAAACTAACCAGGACAGAGGAAAAATGTCAAAACGTACATTCTCAAATGCCTGGTACACAAAAGCTGATTGGCTGACAGGGTGCCCTATAAGAAATTCTCTGTTCTGCTTCCCCTGCTTGCTGTTTGGCGGTGACTTTTCTTGGACACGGCAAGGAATGGTCGACCTGAAGCACATCGCTGAAAAAATAAAGAAGCATGCGCTCATAAGAAATCATCTGGAAAATCTGACAAGACTGGGAATGTTGGGGGAAGACGCACCAATTGAGCAGCAGATAAATGATGCGTATCGCAAATCCATTCAAAAACACAATGAAGCTGTTGATAAGAACAGACAAAATCTATCCAAGATCATTGATTGCATTCGTTTCTGTGGTGCTTTCGAACTGGCATTGCGAGGCCATGACGAATCAGAAACTTCCTCAAAACCTGGGATCTTCCGAGGCCTAGTGGATTTAATGTCAACCATAGACCAGGATTTGGAAAGACATTTAGCACATGCTACAGTCTTTAAGGGCACCTCTAATACAATACAAAATGAACTCCTTGACTGTATGCTCGAAATTATAAGAAGCCATATTGTGCAAGATTTGCGAAACACAGACTTTGTGGCTATTCAGGCTGATGACACCACTGATGTGTCCACTCAAACACAGTCCGTGTTAGTGTTTCGGTACCTTGACAGTGACAGAAACGTTGTGGAAAGATTTTATGGCTTCACGCATTTAAGTGACTCTAGTGCAGCAACCATCACTGAAGCAATACTGTGTCAACTGGACTTAATTTTCCCGGACCTGCCTCAAAAACAAAAACTTATCGCACAAAGCTATGATGGTGCGTCCGTAATGAGTGGAAGCCTTAGTGGAGTTCGAGATGTGTACCCTAATGCTCATTTTGTGCACTGTTACGCCCACCAACTCAATCTTATTATGCAACAGGCGGTATCAAAGATCAGAGAGACACGAGTTTTCTTTCAGGATATCGGAGGCATAGCAGCATTCTTCACACGTTCCCCCAAAAGAACAGAAGCCCTTCATGAGATTGTGGACAAAAGCGTACCAAGGGGATCCTCAACTCGTTAGAACTTTCACATTCGTACAGTCAACTTAATCTTTGAACAGAGGGAGGGCCTTGAGAAATGTTTTGTCGCCATAGCATCCAGAGCAGACTTTGATCCCACAAGTCAGAGTGAAGCCCATGGCTTTATTAGAACACTACAAGACAAAGAGTTTCAATTCTTACTGTTTTTATTTCATGACATAATGATTCCTGTTGATGTGTTATACGATCAGTTGCAAAGAAAAGACCTAGATACTGTCTCTGTGAAAGCCAATACATCTGCATTTGTACAACAGATTATGAAAGTGAGAGATGGGGTTGAAGATTTAGAGAGCAAACTGCCGGAGCATTCTATTTTTGCAAACCGCAGACAAAACATCACCTCTCTGGTTTGAATTGGAAAGGAGATATGTGACATTGTAATTGTGCAAGCGAAAGAACGTCTTTCATTCACAAAACATTTGGTGAGTGCGACTTTATTGCAAAGTAAAGAGTTTGCACAATATGATGAATCCTTCCCTGAGCGTGCTCTGAATCAGGCTGTGGAAGCATATCCTATGCTCAAAAAAGAGCAGCTGAGAACTGAGTTAACTGTACTCTACGGAATGCCTGTGTACCGGAAGGCCACAAGCGCCTTGACTTTGCTGAGTTTAATTCATAAACTGCATATGGAAAACTCACTTACAGAGACAGTGACTTTACTAAAAATTGTGATTACGACTCCAATGACAACAGTAGAGGCTGAACGATGTTTTTCAGCCTTAAAGCGCATAAAGACATTCCTCAGGAACACCATGCTAGGGGAAAGACTAAATGCTTTGGCGATGCTATCTGTAGAGAGCAAGCTAGTCCAAAAGATACCGGACTTCAACATGAAAGTAATTGACAAGTTTGCTACACTGAAAGACAGACGTGCGGATTTCATTTACAAAAAGTGAATGCTGCTACTTGTTTGTTGAATACAAGTACTTGCGTGGACCTATGTGAAGTGTGTGTACAAAGCTCAGCTCAACCAGAATCACGGTAACAGCGCATTGCGCTGCCTCTTTTATATTCAGTATATTGTAAGACTGTTTTTCTTCCCCCGCCTTTCCTTGTTTTGTTTCCCTGTTTTCCCCTTGCTTGCCATTCGTTACTCTAGAGTCTAATATTCAGTATGTTGTAAGACTGTTTTTCTTCCCCCGCCTTTCCTTGTTTTGTTTCCCTGTTTTCCCCTTGCGTGCCATTCGTTACTCTAGAGTCTAATAGAGTCGGAAGGCCGTAGGGGAAGACTGTGGACTTTTCTTCAAGTTCCTGACGCTCCTGCGGAACGAGCCTGGCAACCATTAAACTGCTGTGCAACTTCTTCTACTCTTAGAGCTGAGATTTCCATGAGTCTTATAGTCTGAATTCAGCACCTGAGCATAATAGGACAGAATGTATGAAGCTCTGTGGTAATACTGAATAAGCAGCTACCTATGTTATGCCATCTATTAATGTAATAACTGCACTTTCACAATTGCTTTATTAACCTTGCTGCTTTCTCAAATTTGCTTGAAAATGCACGATTTTTCTTCTTTTTTTTCAAAATTTTCTTGGGGGGGGGTAACCCCCCCAAACCTCCCTTTTGGGGTTCGGGCTCGATCACTGCGCTCGCTCACTACGGTGCTGTATGCTAATTCGTTTGCGCCCCACCACTTTAAAATCTCACCCACCGCCCCTGCAAATCAGATTAATTTCCGAGGAACTCGGGTTCTTCCTTGTTGGGTTGAAGATAAAATGTAATTTGCTGCACCTTTTCCTTGAATGTTTTGTGTGTAAAGAGCAGCGAAAAAAATGTATAAAGACCTATTTTGAGAAAATGCCGCAGTGTGTTTCATTCAATATCTATTTTATTAATTTCTGTGATGGCTTATAGAGATGTGATTATTGGTGTAGCCGGAATTTTAATTTTTAAATTATGTATTGTTGAAGCACGTATCATTCAGTTTTTTTAACTACTAGTTGTACTGCTTTATAGGACTTTCTCCTGATAAGCAGAAATTAATAAATAAATTAAATAAAAAACAAAGTAATTTATGGTGGACCAATTGTATTCACAATTGCATTGGACAGTGTTTGTTCTTTGGTAATCACATATTCAATCCCATCAGAAAAGTTCTGCACAGTTGCGTGGCTAACACAGGTTTCTAGATTTTAGAGCAAATGTCCTCTTCACCTATTGCCACAGGATGAATCTGTTGTGTTTCCACTTTCCCTACAGAACATTTTGTTTAAACTATGAAGGGTACTGCTTTAGTTTCTTTACCAAGTTCTGCAAATGTTTCTGACATGCTTGCAAGTCTTGAGCAGAAGTATTTTAGGTATGGAGATATCACAACTAAACACAAATTTGTCAACAATGAATTGCATAGGTTCTATGTGTGCACATTTGTTACATCCAAACACACACCCCTGGAGGATATCCTAGGCAGGGAACTAGAGGCTATGGGGCCTCAAGGGTGAGCTTGCCCCCAAACACAATGTCGGGTGGAAGGAGTGGACACAACCAGGTTTGCAGTGGCAAACGAGCGTGTAGTTGCCACACCTGGATCACGAGTTTCTGTCCTGAAGAATGCCACGGACCTGCATGAGCCATCAGGCAGAAATATGTTGACGGTGCATGTAGTGATGATGGGGTATTAATTCCCTTTTACTCCATGCTGGTTTTTAACACCAAGTAATATTTGTAGTAAATATAAAAGTCTATTTAGGATGTCACATTGGTTTTTAATCTGTATAGATCACAGGTCTCTTCTTAGGTAGAAGTGCCTCCCTGGTTTAAGTTGCAGGCCTGCTCTGCATCAAACCGGGTTTTTAGAGAGTGTGGGGTGTCCTATGATGAAGTATGACACTTTGTGGTCTGTGCGGACTTCCATCACATTTTTTTGTATGTCCAGTAGTAGATTGTTTCAGATAGAATATATATGTATGTATGTGTGTATATATATATATATATATATATATATATATATATATATTTTTTTTTTTTCACCAATTTCCTCAAGGAAGGAACCACTGCACACCAAGGAAGTTATATGATTCGGATTTTATTCTTTTCGTGCAAATTATCACCAACTCCACCACCAACGCGTTTCAACCACAATCGGTCTTGCTCACGGTATGTGAGTCTTTTTTCAATGTTCTTTATTTATAGTGATACCCATATTGGCCATTAAGAGGAATTATGGGAATTGTAGTTTCTGTTCACATATATCATTTAACATGTTTGCGATATGTTGGTATTATTTCAATGTCTCACTTTGGGGATTTGATTACATCTGCGTAATCTGATTATTTACATTGTGTCAATGTAAATAGTGTGTCCGATTATATTGCATGACATTGACATGTTGTATATTTTATTCTTTGTTCCAACCTTGGATACTAGAATAATTGCTTAGTGCATTTTTGCCCACCTGCATGAGCCATCAGGCAGAAATATGTTGACGGTGCATGTAGTGATGATGGGGTATTAATTCCCTTTTACTCCATGCTGGTTTTTAACACCAAGTAATATTTGTAGTAAATATAAAAGTCTATTTAGGATGTCACATTGGTTTTTAATCTGTATAGATCACAGGTCTCTTCTTAGGTAGCAGTGCCTCCCTGGTTTAAGTTGCAGGCCTGCTCTGCATCAAACCGGGTTTTTAGAGAGTGTGGGGTGTCCTATGATGAAGTATGACACTTTGTGGTCTGTGCGGACTTCCATCACATTTTTTTGTATGTCCAGTAGTAGATTGTTTCAGATAGAATATATATGTATGTATGTATGTATGTGTATATATATATATATATATATATACATATATATGTGTATAAATATATATATGTATATATATATATATATTACCTACTGGCGGTTGCCTGTAGGTAGTTATAGTTACAACCTAGGTTCCATAGGAAAAGCATTTTTTGATTTACTTATAACTTTCACATCGTTTAACGAATCTTTATGAAATTTTCCAAAAAGTTGCACGTTTTAGGTCAGCTCCTATCTTGAAAGTTTGGGGGTGATTCATCAAGTCGGGGTCCCAAAACGCGTTTTCCCCATGTTAATTTCCATAGGAAATTTTGCGATGAGCTACAGCGCGAACTGCTGAACTGAATTACCCCAAATTTGGCAGAAAGGTAGAGCTTGGTTCAGAAAGCGACCTTTTCTTAAAATGGTGTAAATCCGTTCAGTAGTTTTTGAGAAATTCAAAAAATAAGAGTCTAAAAATCAATTTCCTATAGGAAACTTTGTGCAAGGCTACAGCCGAAACTACCGAACGGAATTACCCCACATTTGGCACAAAGGTAGTGCGTGGGTCAGAAAGCGACCTTTTTTTAAATGCGACCTTTTTTTAAATGGTGTAAATCCGTTCAGTAGTTGCTGAGAAATTAGAAAAATAAAAGTTTTGATATCTGGGCGGAGCCTAAGTCCCGTGCACGAGCTTCACTGTGATGTGCTGCCAACACTCCAAACAAGGAAGTGTTGGCAGCCATCTTGTGGCTCGGAAGAAGCGAGTCGCTAGAAAACAGAAAAACAAAGGTAGAAAACAAGAGAAGGGGCAGAGTAGAAACACCCTTACCCCCTAGGCCTGGTCAAGGGGTCCCAGAAGGACCCCCAGGGCCCCCAAATAAAAAAAAAAAAAGAAATTGGCGTAATTCGCACTGGGGTGATCTATTTTAATGAGACCCCGGGGTGGGTAGGTTCCGGGGGCATTTCTTATAAAATAATAGCTGGGGCTCGCCCGGGCTGCGGGTGCCCGCTGGGGTCCCCGTAGTCTCGAGGCTTCACTCATGTTGGGCGGGGGGTTGCGCAGCCCCCCTCCTGGAGCTTTCCATCTGCTTATAACTTTGGCGTCATTTGACGATTCTTCACAACATTTTCCAAAAAGTTTCTCTTTTTTGATCAGCACCTATCTTGAAAGTTTAGGGGTGATTGGACAAGGGGGGCGATGAGAAAAAAGGGGGGTGTGAAAACGTGTTTTCTCAATGGATTTTCCATAGGAAACTTTAGACAAGGCTACAGGTCAAACTGCCAAACGGAATTACACCAAATTTGGCAGGGAGAAAGGTCTTGGTCCAGAAAGCCCAGTTGTGTTGAAAGTGTGTAAATCCATTCAGTAGTTTTTGAGATATTAAAGGGAAAAAAAATATATATATCTGGTCGGTGCCTTACTCCTGAGCACAAGCTTGCCTCTGATTGACTGCTAATTTTTCAAAGCAGGAAGTGTCCTCTGATTGGCTGCTAGCACTTGAAACCAGGAAGTGTTAGCAGACTTCTTGTGCCTCGCATCGAGTGAAAATATAAAAGAAAGGTTCCGGGGCAAGTTAACATAGCGGAGCTCTGTGTAATGATGATTTGGACGCAGTGAAGGTCTAAGATTTATTAACAATAATGGAGAAACAGGTGAGCGCCAGGCAGCACGACTTCCACTCCAGGACACTAGCAGGAAGATAACCCTTTCACGCTCCCTGTGCCCAACATCACCACTTCAGAGGTATGCCTTTAGAAGACAGTCCGTCGGCTCACAGCTGTCTACCTTTGCGAGCTAGTACGCTGCTGTGCCTGAACCTCTGCGAGCTACTACGCTGCTGTTCCTTTGGGAGCGGACGGCTCGTAGTTCTGCCTCTGTGAGTCGAGTGGACGGGCCGCAGTTGTCTCTCTGCGAGCCTGGGCACGAACTGTTCATAAGTCTTACTATATGAGCATTTATTAAAAGCCATTTTGTGATTCAGTCCGTCAGCTGGCATCTGTCCGAGGCATCTCTGAAAACATACCGGAGCTCTGTTTGTGAGAGATACCCCTTTCACGCTGCCTCTCCCCACTTCAGCAGGTAACGCACCCTCTTCCCACATCACTAGCATACCGTCAACAACCTTCTTGGGCCCGCAAGTCTCCCTCTGCGAACCACTGGTGGGCTCGCAGCTCTTCCGGTGTGACTTTTTGGGCCCGCACTTTTACGAGCCAGTCCGCCGGTTTGCAGGTCTCTGAAAAGAGATGCAATGGAGGCAACGATGATGCAGGTCGGACACCTAACACTACTCCGACATCCCCCAGCAGCGACTGCTTGTCCGCCATCCCCACTCACCCCCCACAAACAAATGTGACAGGAACGTTTTTAAATGTGGAGCCTAACAAATCGGCGTTGCAAACAAATTGGTGTTGCAGTTTTAATAAAAAAGATGCTTGTGAGGTTGGACAAATAAGAATCTTAGTCACGTATGGATTTACATATAAAACATTTTATTAAAACAAAACAACAACAAATAAAACTATGTGTGTAAAATATTTTATTAAAAGTAAACAACAACAAATAAAACTATGTACAGCCATGGCGTGTCATCCCTCGACAATTTGTGAATCACAGCCTGCAAGACAAAAAGAAAAATAAGATGGTGCGTTATGCGTCCAGCAAAGGAGAGAGAAAGAGTAAGATACAAGGAAGATAGAAAGAGAGAAACAGTGTGAGAGAGAGGAAGAGAGAGAGAGTGAGAGAGAGAGGAAGAGAGAGAGCGAAAGAGAAAGAGAGGAAGACAGAAAGAAAGAGTAAGACAGAGTGGAAGACAGAGAAAGAGAGAAAGAGAGAGAAAGAGAGATACAAGGAAGAGAGAAAGAGAGAAACAGTGTGAGAGAGAAGAGAGAAAGAGAGAGGAAGACAGAGAGAGGAATAGAGAGAGAGAGAATGAGTGAGAGAGAGGAAGAGAGAAAGAGTGAAACAGTATGAGAGAGAGGAAGAGAGAGGGAGAAAGATTGAGAGAGAGGAAGAGAGAGAGACAAAGAGTGAGAGACAGGAAGAGAGAAATATTAAGAAAGAAAGAAAGAAAGAGTGATACACAAGGAAGAGAGAAAGAAACAGTGTGAGAGAGAGGAAAAGAGAGACAAAGTGTGAGAGAGAGGATGAGAGAGAGGAAGTGAGAGAAAGAAAGAATGAGAGAGAGAGGAAGAGACAGAGAAAGTGAGAAAGTGTGAGAGAGAGAGAGAAAGGAAGAGATGGAGAGGGAGTGTTGACACTGGAGAAAATCTTTGCAGCTCACCTTTGTGTCACCGATGTGTCTCCAACCACGTTGCGGGACATACTGCACCCTCAAGTTTAGTTATCTGAAAGATAGTATAGAAGTAGTAATTGCAGAATATATACAACTGCACACGCGTAATTCTCTGTTTTGGCTCTGCACACCCAGGCTGTTGCATCCCATCCACTTCCACTGCCCAGAGGTGTCCAACAGCCGCTGCTCACCCAGGGCCATATTATCAAGAACGGCGATAACATTATTGCCGCTTTAGCGGCAGGAAACTGCAGCAAAAGCGGCGTTAGGGGCTTGATAATATGCCCTTGTGAATTCCCGTAGAAGCCCAGATTTGATGTCCTTCACACCAGAACCTGGGCTTCTATGGGAATTCTCAAGGGCATATTATCAAGTCACTTATCGCTGCTTTAGTGGCGGTTTCCTGCCGCTAAAGCAGTGATAATGTTATCGCCGTTCTTGATATTTTGGTCCCCAGTCTGCTATAGCCCATACACTTGCACTGCCCAGAGGTGTATAACAGTCGCTGCGCACCCAGGCTGCTGCACCCCATGCACTCCCACTATCCGGAGCTGACTGCCTGCTGCTGCGCATCCAGGCTGCTGCACCCCATCCACTCTCACTGTCTGGAGGTGAGTGCCCGCTGCTGCGCAAACAAACCTCTCTGCTCACCTTCTGCCACCGGCGTGTGTCGAAGAGAGTCGACCACGTGCCGAAGGAACCTTCTCAGCCTCAGTACACGCGGTCAACGGAGCTCACAATTCAAACTGGGTGTTGATTCCCAGGATGGCCATGCATCATCGCAGGTTCTACATGTGTTCAGCTCTGGTGGTGTTGGGGGGGACGTCAATTTGTGAATCAGAGCCTGTTAGATAAAATGCAAGATAAGATTGTACGTCATGCATCCATCAAAAAAGAGAGGAAGAGAGAGAGAGAAATAGTGAGAGAGTGACACTGGAGAAAATCTTCGCAGCTCACCTTTGTGTCACCAATGTGTCTCCAACCACGTGCCGGGACATAGTGCACCCTCAAGCTCCCACATCTGAAAGATAGTACAGAATTAGTAATTGTAGGAAAGATCAGTAAGCAGGAATGAAAAAGACAGAGACAGTAATTCTCTTGATGTGGTTTAATCCTCAGAACATGTTTTGTAAGCGGCAAGTATAAAGCAAGAATGACTGAACCCCCATTAACTTCTACCTCCCAACCTTCTGACATTCAAAACATAACATTCCCAAAGTGATGCGAGGCAGCCACGAGCTGTGAGAGGAATGTCACGCTCGTGTCTGCATGCTTCGATGCTCCCAACACACCTTACCTCTTTAAAAAAAAAACAGAGAAAGGAAAGTTCATCAAAATTTGATGGTAATTTTAAGGATACAAAGTATGAAAAAATAAATACTCAACTACTTTGCTACAGATGTGGGAGCGACGGACATTTGGCCAACTGTAAAAACTGTCCTGCTATTGGAAAACTTGTTCAAAATGCAATAAGAAAGGGTAATGGCAGGGTATATACGACTGCATACGTCTAAATCGTTGCTGCACACCATCCACTCCTGCCACCCACAGGTATCTGCGCACCCAGGCCTCATTGCTCACCTTTTCATGGTCACGGCACCCTCCACATCATGCAGCTCCATTCTGCAAGGTAATAGGTCACACATTGGGTCCTGATTCTTGATATGGTCATGGCAGAGGACATACTAGTTCACCTATCATCATCGCAGGTTGTACACCCACTCAGTGCTTGCGGTGCTACTAACTCAGTGAGAAGTGAGGCCACATACTCTAAACTCTAAAATGACGTAGTGCATGCGCGCCCGGTCTTTTACATTAGCAGGGTCACGTGTCCTGTGACGCCTGTGCTGGATGGATGTGGTTTGGGTGTGTACCAGCCGTGAGGGAGTGGCTGTGGCATCAGAGTTGCCAGATTGGGCTAGATCACACACAATTGGGCTATATTTTTCCGGTTGTGTGGTAAAATTTTGGTTTGTGCTAGTTGCCAGATTATAAATATATATACAATGCTCCAGCAAAGTAGCATGTTAAAGCGCTTTATTAAACAAATATTTACTTGGCATACTGCTGCAACATCAATTCCAATGCATTCACCGCCTGTTTGATGCTGTCCTTGCCCCTCCTTCCCTAAAGTAGCAATATTGCGCTAGTTTGGGCTACTTTTTTTTGACAACACTGGATGCAGGTGTCCGTGTTGGAGTGCTACAGTCACCCGGGTTGCAAAAGCCAAAGTGTCACTCTGTGAGCCAAGTCCCACAATATGGCCAACATGGAAGGTACGGGGAATTACTGACCCTATATTCATCCATAGTTCCACAGAAGAAAGATGGTGGACATGAGATATCTGTGTATATATGAATGTTTATTGCACATTCAGTGGAGTGTTGCAGCTGTAGCAATACAGGGACATGGAAAGTTGAAGTTTCAGTTTTTGGCACATGGAGGAAAGCCAATTAGAGACAAGGTTGTTGTCGGAGTTAGGCTGCACCAACATATGTATTTATACAATCACTCCGACAATCCTCACGCACTTATAAATTCAGTATACACTCCTTGCAGTACTCTAATGATGCAGTCTCTACATACGTATTTGTACAATGACCGACACAAAGTTACATAGCTAAAGTTTTCCCCTACTGTCAAAGGTAAGATGGTTGCATACGCTGTCCAGAGCACTATGTGATGTGGTAGGGTCTAGGGGCAGCATGTTGCAGACATGAACACACGGACACAGATAGATAGTGGAACTGGGTACGGGCACGTGCGCTCGACTCCTTTTTATTAACAAGGTCACATGTCCAGTGATATCTGTGGTGGATGCGTGTCAGGTGATTGTAAGCCAACCCTCCGTGAATGGTTGGTGGTGGCAACAAGTACAACAGTAATCATTGGATCAGACACAGAGATTCAATCATAAAGGGTCAATGATTTATGCTGCACTAAGGTACGGGTACCAGATATGAAATCATACAGAAAAGATTCTATCGTAAAGGATTCATGACTTGCGATACACTAAGGTAGGACAGCAGATGTGAAATTATACACAAAATATTGGATCAAAAAAGGTGTATTAGTTGTGCTGCACTGAGGTAGGGGCATCAGAAGCATTCAGCATGTGTGCAGTCAGCGATGATGCGTGGTCTGGGGGGCCGCACTGGGAGCAATGTCTCTTGCCTATTGGACTGCGTCATCTGCTATTGCTACTCAATGTGAATTGTGAGCCCTGCTGTTCGCAGTGTAGGTGGATGGAACAAAAGATGAAACATTTATGAAATACAGTGTAGAAATATGTAGGTTTCAGGGACGTTATAGTTCAAATTGTGAGCTCTGCTGTAGACTGCCATTCAGTGTTTGTTTGGACTTGCAAGATGAATTTGGTCATTATAGTAAAGCTATAACTGACATAAAACAAGTTCTTGAAATAAGGATACTAAAAGGTTATTGTGTAGATTTGAGGGACGTTATACTTAGGTGCCGATTCCGATCCGTTAAAAATATTCCCCGTACGAATCGTATCCGGAGTTTTTTACGTACGAATCGTACAAGTCCCGTACAAACTGGCAAGTACGATTCGTATGTTAAAAAATCCATACGAATCGCATTGGGAAAATTCCCTGACACGTCCTCGGGCCGGAAAAAGTGTCCGACACGTCCCCAGACAGTTTTACGTACGAATCGGGAAACTGAAGTCCGAGCGCGCAAGTACGATCCGTCCCGTCTGTCCGAATGCACAACCGTATGGAAAAAACACCGTACATCGTGAACTCCCATAGCAACCATGGAGACCTCCAAACATGTGCCCGCATACGCGGCGAACACCCCCCCAGCCTCCCCCATGTACGGTGCGTACCCCCACGCCACCCCGTAGGTACGGAGCGTACCCCCACCCCACCCGTATGTACGGTGCGTACACCCACCCCGTATGTACGGTGCGTACACCCACCGCGTATGTACGGTGCGTACCCCCACCCCGTATGTACGGTGCGTACCCCCACCCCTGTATGTACGGTGCGTACCCCCAGCACTGGGGGTACGCACCGTACATACGGGGTGGGGGTATGCACCGTACATACGGGGGGTGGGGGTACGCACCGTACATACGGGGGTGGGGTTACACACTGTACATACGGGGGTGGGGGTACGCACCGTACATACGGGTTGGGGTGGGAGTACGCACCGTACATACGGGGGTGGGGTGGGGGAACGCTCCGTACATATGGGGGTGGGGGTACGCACCATACATACGGGGGTGGGGGTACGCACCGTACATACGGGGGTGGGGTGGGGGTATGCACCATACATATGGGGGTGGGGGTATGCACCGTACATATGGGGGTACGCACCGTACATATGGGGTGGGGGTATGCACCGTACATATGGGGGTGGGGGTACACACCGTACATATGGGGGTGGGGTGAGGGTATGCACCGTACATACGGGGGTGGGGGGTACACTCTGTACATATGGGGGTGTGGGTATGCACCATACATACAGGGGTGGGGGTACGCACCGTACATATGGGGGTGGGGTGGGGGTACGCTCCATACATACGGGGGTGGGGGTACGGCGCGGACATGGGGGGGTGCTGGGGTAGGGTGCGGACATGGGGGGACTGGGGGTACGGTGCGGACATGTAGGGATGGGGGTACGGTGCATACCGGGCCCCCTTTTTGCCGTGCATCGTGGCGTACTTAGCTTTTCCGGCACTTTTTGGGTCCCGTAAAAATATTGCCGTGCGAAGTGCTGTGGGTACGAATTGTACTTGCTGGTCCGTAAAACGCTGCCTGACTCCGTCCGAATGTCGCGTACGCGGTGTCCCGGATCGGAATTGTGGGTATATTTTAGCCGGTCGGTGTTTTTTACGATTCGTACGGAAATGGTTTTTCCGTACGAATCGTACTTGCATGTTTGTAAGGTATTTTTCCCAGGTACGAGTCGGACGGAGAAAACGCTCCGTCCGACGATTCGTACCTGGTTTTTCCAGGATCGGAATTGGCCCCCAAGTTGGGATTTTCACCAGAAACTACTATAAACTTTGTTATTTCTTTTTGAAACTTCCCATCACTATTATCTTCCATCTCTTCTTCAACACGTACACTTATAAAACTGTTATTTTCTGTACACTTCTCTTGAATACCAAAGAAACATAACTCTATATTATCACAAACTTGTTTTATATCATTTATATTAAAACTTGATTTCGTGCCGCAGCAAGACCTAGACTTCTCCAAATGATTCCTCTTAACTTTAAATATAAACTTGCAGATGTCTATTGAGCCGAACATTCATAGGCTCTAATTTCTCGATGTGAAAGCATCTTCAAGCTGAAGCTGTACAATTCTTTGCTAAGTGTCTTCTCCTGTGAAATTTCTTCCCACATTTCTTTCGAATCTGTCTTCTCAGACTTGGTAATATATGACGTGACATAGTGAGAAACAGCAATTCAGTTATCTGCAACATATTGTATGTCCATATTTGCATTCCACATCTTCAAAATCACCGAATTGTAATCATTAATGTACTTCGATTGTTCTGTTCTTTTTATATTATAAGTATTTTTGGGTGATTTTCGAGTGATAGTATGCCTCACTGCTGACATAAAACTGGTCACTCTTCCATGCGATGACTTATGGTGCACTGAGTTAGTAGTACCTTTGGCGCTCAGGGTGTACGTACCCTGCGATGATGCGTGGTCCAGGGGAGGTCGCACTCGGACCAATGTCTTTTGTCTATTGAATTCTGCCTTAATATTGCCACATGGTGATGAGTTATGGTGCACTGAGTTAGTAGTACCTTTGGCACTGAGCGGGTACGTATCCTGTGATGATGCGTGGTCCGGAGGGGCCGCAGTCGGAGCGATGTTTTGTCTATGTAATTCTGCTTCAATACGGCCATGTGGCGATGACTTATGGTGCAGTGAGTTAGTAGTACCTTTGGCACTCAGCGTGTACTTACCCTGCGATGATGCGTGGTCCGGGGGGCCGCAGTCGGACCAATGTCTTTTGTCTATTGAATTCTGCCTCAATTCGATTTTCGAATGACAGTATGCCTCACTGCTGACATAAAACTGTTCACTCTTCCTTGCGATGACTTATCGTGCCCTGAGTTAGTAGTACCTTTGGTACTGAGCGTGTACGTAACCTGCGATGATGCGTGGTCTGGGGGGGCCGCATTCGGAGCAATGTCTTTTGTCTATTGAAATGTGCCTTAATAGGGCCACATGGTCATGAGTTATGGTGCACTGAGTTAGTAGTACCTTTGGCGCTCAGCGTGTACATATCCTGTGATGATGCATGGTCAGGGGGGTCGCACTTGGACCAATGTCTTTTGAATTCTGCCTTAATAAGGCCACGTGGTGATGACTTGTGGTGCACTGAGTTAGTGGCTCCCTGAAGTACTCAGCATGTGCACACCCTGTGATGATGCATGGTCTGAGAGGGCCGCACTGGGAGCAATGTATCTTGCATACTGCACTGCGTCATCTGCAATCGCTACTCCATCTGAATTGTGAGGCCTGCTGTCCGCAGTGTAGATCAAAGGCAGTAGTCTGTACAGACATAAGTCTTTGCCACTGGGTTCGCAGGGGGCCTGTGTCGAGGAGGCCCGCGGTCATGGCGGCAGCCACATGGCAGTGTGAGGCCCGCCACTCTGGCAGATGCGTTGGCCTTCACAGTTCACAAGTGAACCACGCCCAGAGCCCCGGCTTATTTATTTATACTCCTACGCTGGAGTTGCGTACATTGGACGAGCCAACTGTGCTTCCGCTTCCAGGGGAGGACAACATAGCTACATGTCCGAGATCTTCCCCACTGCCTGAGGTAACATGGTTACGTCTATTGTGCACAACACCACAAGCACCAGCAGTATATATACAGATGGAGAGGTTTATGATCTGTATAGTGAGGTCTGTCCAGCGCATCACAGCTACACTTGGTATTGTGTGCATTATTATTATTGATGGGTGAGTTGCGTCCTTCACACATACTTGGTTGCCATATCTTGCAACATTCAAGTATTGTGTGGCTGAGGGACCATGCCGTTTTTGGAAGGTCCGCTGTCCTGTTCTGCGCTGCCTCAGTGGTAGTAGGGAGGGGGGTGGTCCGGGGGACGTCCTGAGGCTGGTGGCAGTGCGTGTTCTGGCCTTCATGGGTGTTTGAGCTGTGTGATCAGTAACTCTATGACATATGTTGTGCTTCAGATGAGATTCTGGGCTATGATCCCTTTCACATTGTAGGTAGTCGTCCTGGTTTACACCAGTAAAATGCAGATGTTAGATTCATACTGCAAACGTGGCATATTCCCTGTTTTTGGATCGCACCCCAGATTTGGCTGCTCGTTGAAAATATCGGGAACTGGTGCTTTTGTGTTGATCTTTGTATGGGGACGTCTACTCTGCATATTATTACCGTTAGTTGTTGTTCTCATTTGTGACAAATTCTTTTTTGTGGAAGCTATTGCTGGAAAACTGGAGCTATTGGCTGTTTTCACTAGGTTAACAATAAAGTGATAATTTAAAATCAATTTAAAAACTATAGGTTTAAAGAAGAAAATAATTAGAAATTAGCAGTTAAAAAACCTTTGAAATTCACTGAAAAAACCATAAGTTTCAGGGACGTTATAGTTATAAATTAGCATTTAAAAAACCTTTGAAATTCACTGAAAAAACCATAGGTTTCAGGGACATTATAGTTAGCTGGACATTTCACTCATACAAAACTATAGAAATTCCACCGTTAGAGTTAGTTGAGCTAACTATAACTCGCGCCCCCGCAATGCACTGCTGATGACGTCACATATTACATCATTCATGACATGTTCAGTGACATCACTGATGACATCACTGATGACATCTCAAATGACATCACTGATAACATCACTGATGACAACATCGACGTGACAATCTGATGCACCTCCTCACACCGTAATATAACCTTTGATACACCCACTGTAAAATATACAGTTCCATTTTCAAAACCATTGAGACACCAAAACCAGTTACTGCAAACACACTCACTAATTCCTAGGTCTACAGACACATGCACTCATTCACCCATACAACCATTCATACATGTAGTCACTGATCAATACAACACTATCATATGCACTCATGCAGCTATACAGACACTGACACACCATCATTCATCCTACTCACTCATGCACTCATCGTAGTCAGTCATGTAAAGAATGATTCATAGTTCCATTTACTCACCTACACAGTTATACACACACCACCTCATTTATTCATACAGATACTAACGCATACTTACTCACTTATATAATCACTAATACAAGTTTACACTGATCCATACAGCCACTCTCACAATCACTGACTCTCACATATAGTCATTTATATACTCCAACTCTCACATACACTGCCTTTTACATATGTAGGTACTTGGACATGTACCACTGAGACATCCAACCTTTCACCAACACATCCATACACATACTCACCCGACCATACAGCTGTTTCCACATGCACTCTTAAACTCATACAGCCAGTGAATCAACCTCTCACATATATATGCACAGAGTCACACACCTCCCACCCACCCACACACACACTAAGTGTTCCATACAAATACTCAGGCAACCAATCAATAACCCATATAGACACTCATGTAACTCCTGACCAATACATGCAGCAGCTTACACAAAAACAGACATACTGATACAGACATTCAGACAGTTTAGTCACTAACCCATGAATTCAGTAAGACACATTTAATCACGCACTTATACAGTCAGTCACGCACTTACTAAATCCTTCATCCAGACACTTATACATCCAGTTATTCTTCAATACACTTTGGCATATATATAAAACATATTTAAACTTTACAGAAACACACATTCACTGGATGATGTCATCAGTGATGTCATCAGTGATGTCATTTGAGATGCCATCAGTGATGTTATCAGTGATGTCACTGGCCATGTCACGAATGGTGTAATATGTGACGTCATTAGCAGTGCATTGTGGGAGCGCGAGTTATAGTTAGCTCAGCTAACTATAACTGTGGAATTTCTATGGTTTTGTATGAGTGAAATGTCCAGCTAACTATAACGTCCCTGAAACCTATGGTTTTTTCAGTGAATATATATATATATATATATATATATATATATATATATATATATATATATATTAAAACGCACAATGTCCTATGCGAGAGGAGCGCCTTGACAGTTGGTGCCTGCGACGAGACCAGGACAGTGTCTCGCTATCTATTATCCCACAAAGATGATCACGCAGCACTCCTTTTGGCTTCAGATGCAAATCTCCTACGCATAACGTTTCGGCTCCTCCGAGCCTTGATCACATGACAACATGAACCAATAAGACCATGGATTTTAAAGTGACTGTGCATAACAAAAAACGATCATGTGACTGTTTTGAAATGGATGATAGACTTCGTTTTTAATCCATAGCAGCATTTGTAGTTTTAGTATAAGTAGTTAACATATACGAATTTAAAACCTACAATTTGAAAATAATTTCATGTAAAAACGCGGTATATACACCAACTCAAAATATGTGCAACAGTTGGCAACAAATGTGCAAATCACCCTGGTGTGCAAAAATGATGCTGTAAACAATGTTTCATTTCAACATTAATGAGGATATATGGATAAATCCAATATAATTAAAATACCTCTTCTGAATAATGTCGCGATAAATACGACATATTCTTCACATACGGTAAAAACTTAATGGAAAAAACCAATATGCAGTCCATCAAATTGTAAATACATTTCAACGACTATAAATTGCATCTCATACTGCGGACATTGTATACACATTAGTGTTAACATATTGCTATATATGCCTAGTATCTGCAATGATATTTAGGTAGTGTATTGACCGTGTATCAAGGTGTACTTCCTAAGCGACTATGGCAAATCATGGGATGAATCCCTTATTATATTAGTCTCTGTCATCAAACCTTCTTCTGCAAAGAGTATAGCCATACTCTTAGTAAATCGGTTGAATTGTGCAAATGTGTATAAGATAAAAAGTGCTACACCATATACATAAACAATAAATAAATCCAAAGTGAATTAGTATCTTAGCATACTGATAGGACCCTAGTGTATTGGGAACCTAAAAAAACTGTAAACAATGAACAAAATGCAAAGATGAGGAAAACCTAACTGTTATCTTCAGCCCATTATCTGCTTCAGCATTGTGATGCTAAAAAATTATTATTGTAATGGCATCTGGGTTACAAAAAGTGGAGGGGAAGAAAGAGGACCATAAACAGACTACCATATACCCTCTAGAGAGAGAAATAGCTATATCACTCTCACCCTCTAAATATTGAAAAGATCTAAAACAATAAATAATTATCAAAAAGGTAAAAGACCGCTCATGGGTCTAGCCTGCTAAGATAAAAACTTATAATCATCTGTGGATATATATCAACCTTAATCTTTTAGGGTAGACAGGTATGTAAGTCCTCGGTAATATTCAGCCCCCCCAGATGTTTAGTATCGAGCTGCAAAATATATCTTGTTTCAAGATGGCGAAGCTTATATTCTCTGTCGCCTGCTTGCAATTACAGCATCAATGACTTAAAATGTCAGGCCCTTATTGTCGCTGTGGTGGAATTCTTTAAAATGCCTGGCTACAGGATAAGTATTATCTTGGTTTGCTATTGCCCGAAGATGTTGTAGAATACGTTTATGAACAGCATGTTTTGTGCTTCCAACATATCTTAGTTGGCATGGGCATTGGAGTACATAAATAGCAAACTCAGTTTTGCAAGTAAGTACCTTGTTAATGTGATGTTCCTTGTCGCTGAAACCATCTTTAAATGATTTCATATTAATGCCATGGATACAAGACTTGCATGTCTTACATTTAAAGAATCCACTGTTGGTCTGTAACCATGTCGTTTTTTCAATAATTTCTGGGCTAGTGTTAACCAGTCGGTCCCTCATAGATGGGGCCCTGCTGTATGTAATGGAGGCTCTTTGAGGAAGAGTAGGACCAATAACAGGATCACTTAGAATTGTAGGCCAATAATGATTAATGATTTTGTACAATTCTGTATGTTGTCTATTGTATCCTGTAATAATTCTGAATGGACTGGCTGACATAGGCAACTGATCTTGTGTTGTTATTTTTGTAATTGCTTCAAGGTGGTCTGTGGATTTATAGGTGTCGAGGAGTTCTTGTCTGCTGACTTTCATAGATTTCACTACAGCACTATCAATGACCCGTGTATTGTAACCCCTTTCTAAGAACCGAATCCTACTTGCTTGTTGAGCTAATTTAAGATCTTGTTCACTGCTGCACACTCTCCTTAAACGGAGCATCTCTCCGTAAGGGATACTAGTTATCAAATGTCTAGGGTGTGCACTGTCCGCATGAAGGATGGTATTGCCTGTGGTGCACTTTCTTAACAATCTTGTTTGGATCTTATTGTTGCTAATGAACACCTCAGTATCCAAAAAAGTGAAATTGGACTGGCTCATGGTTACTGTAAACTTGAGGTTGAATTCATTTTCATTGATCTAGGAGATAAAATCCTCCGCCTGTTCTTTGCCACCCCTCCAAACTACAAACAAGTTGTCAATGTAACGATACCAGACAATCACATTGGTTCTGAAGATAGTTTCATATTTGACTTTGAGGACCAGTTCCTCCCAAGCACCCATGTGTAAACAGGCGTAGTTTGGAGAGAAACTGGCCCCCATTGCCACACCTTGCAACTGGCGGTAGAGAAGATTATTATACATAAAGATGTTGTTGCATAAACAGAATTCAAGCATTTGCAGTAACATTACATTATGATCCTGATATTGCTTTGATCTTTGAGTTAAATAGTACTTGACTACAGATATACCATCAGTGTGCACAATGCTCTTATATAGTGCTGTCACATCAAGCGCGAGCAACCAATCATTCTCCATCCATGAGACCTGCTGTATTTTTAGTAAAAAGTCACCTGTGTCCTGTATATAAGACTCAAGGGCTTTCACATGACTCTGCAAAAAATAATCAATGTAAACTGATGTTTTTTCCAAAAGTCCTCGCCTTGCAGAGATGATAGGTCTGCCGGGTGGTTTTTCCATGTTTTTATGGACGTTAGGTATAAAATAGATCAAAGGAGTTACTGGGTTGTCGTTTTTAAGAAATTTGAATTCATCCTCAGATAACATTTTCTTATTTCTCCACCTAGCCAGGTTGTGGTAGTATTCTTGTTGTATAGTTTTTAGTGTTGTAATATTGGTACGTTCGTAACATTGTCTATCATTAAGCTGGAGGTAGGCCTCCTTGTCGTAATTGGCTCGTGTCAACAGAACAATGTTACCTCCCTTGTCACTTCCTCGAACAATGATGTCTTTTTCTTTACTTAGTCTCGTCACTAACGCCTCATATTGTTGTGTTTGCTTATCATATTGCCGCTTTTCTTTGGCTATCCGTCTCTGAAGACCTTTTAGCTGCAAAGTGACATTCTCATGAAAGATGTCAATGGCATCTCGGGGCATGAGGGGACTGAAAGTAGATGGTGGCTTAAAAGGTGTTTTCGGCGCTATTTGTTTTGTAGGAAAGGTCGCTGATTCCTCCTGTCTTGGACTAACTTCATATCCAGCCCCCTCAGTTTCCCACAATTCCATGATGTCACTAGAAATTCCTGAACATGAGGCCAAGTCTTCACCAGAAGGTTCCGGATTGTGAGATAGAATATTTTTGTTAGCTTTAAGGAGGTGGAATTTGCATAGCTTTAGTTTTCTGACCGCTTGATATAAATCCAGTCTCGTTGATGCATAATCCAGATTGGTTTGTGGTGCATATGATAGGCACAATTTAAGAATGCTTTCTTCATCGCCTGTGAGCTTCATAGGGGTCAGGTTCACGATAGTACAATTGGTATTATTATGTACTACTGTTTCTTGGCTGGCCAATGACCCAAGCTCTTCTTTCTGTTTTGATATGATGCCCCTCTTCCTCGCATTGCGCCGCTGCCTGCATTTGTAATTTGCGTATTTTCGTTGTAATTTCTTTGTGTTCGGGGTCTGAGAGATTGCATTCTTTCGTGGCATAAAAAAAATGTCTTCCCCTGGAGAGGGTTTGGTCAACTGGCTTTGCATTTCCGCGCCTCGAAGCTCAGAGTCCGATTCATTATCCCCCACTGAGCTGATATCCGACATGGTTGAGTCGGTCTGGTCCTTATTTCTTGGCGCCTTAAGCTTTACATTTGTTTTTGCCGCTGGCCCACGTAGGGCATCATACTTCTTCGAGAAAGTGAATATTTGACCAAGCTCATATTCATTGCGGTCTCGCTGGAATTTAAAGGCTTTTCTTTCCCTTATTTTTGTTTCCTCCTTTTTAAGTCTAGCATTCATTTCACTTGTTAATTTGGCTTTTTCTTCGGTTTCACCAAATGTCTCCAGTTCCTCATAGATTGCAGTTATTTCTGTAAGTAATTGTGTACTGTCGATGTCAGCGTACTTGATCAAAATCAGTATTAGGCGTCTGGACGATTCTAGATTACTTTCGGCCCATTCTCGCATAAGCTCAGGGTTAGGGTTCTCTTAGGTTGGGGCCGTTAGAATTCTCAAACCCCTTGGGATGCGGTTGACATCTATATATCCTTGTAAAGACTTGGATTCCCACCATTTGCTTTGTTCATTTTTAAGTTTCTTCTCTAAAATTTTAAACTTGTCTTTAAGAGTACTGTTGCTAGAATTGCCATCTGTGTTAAGTCTCCCCCGAATATCAACAGGAATCGGGAGGTTGTCCGAAAACATTACCATTGCTGCAGCCTCTCGGTCTTTCACGCTGTCGGCCGACATACTGAGTAGCACTACTATTGTCTCTCAGGCGACTTCTACAGTATTCTTGTTGAATTTTAAGAACTGAGCGCCAATGCACTATTGCTCTCCACCCCTGAATACCTGATTTTTCTGATGCCTGGAAGTCAAGATTCTCCTCTTGGTGTAACGCGTCCTCCGACCCGGCACCCACAGAGCCTCCTCTTTTTCATACGGCGCCTTCACATACAGGTTCAGGGGGGTCAAACGCCGTTCTCCTTCCGGAAATGTTAGAATTCAGGAAAACCCGGATAGAGTTTTGTGGTCGGCGTTGTCCAAAAATGTAGAGGGTCCCGAGTGATGGCCGTACGAAACAATCCAACAAAATATATGAAGTACTCCGTAGATGAGCCGCAGTTGTATCGTCACCACTGTAAAGGCATACACGGACACGGACCAAATAAATAGGTGCTAATTATTTTATTTCGTGCAGTTTTGCCGCCATAACGTTTCGGCTCCTCCGAGCCTTAATCACATGACAACATGAACCAATAAGACCATGGTGTTTAAAGTGACTGTGTTTAACAAAAACCGATCATGTGACTGTTTTGTTAGGAGAAATGGATGACAGACTTTGTTTTTAATCCATAGCAGCATTTGTAGTTTTAGTATAAGTAGTTAACATATACGAATTTAAAACCTACAATTTAAAAAGAATTTCATGTAAAAACGCAGTATATACACGAACTCAAAATATGTGCAACAGTTGGCAACAAATGTGCAAATCACACTGGTGTGCAAAAATGATGCTGTAAACAATGTTTAATTTCAACATTAATGAGGGTATATGGATAAATCCAATATAATTAAAATACCTCTTCTGAGTAATGTCGCTATAAATACGACATATTCTTCACATACGGTAAAAACCTTAATGGAGAAAACCAATATGCAGTCCATCAAATTTCAACTACTATAAATTGCAAGGTGTACTTCCTAAGTGACTATGGCAAATCAAAACATATATATATATATATATATATTCACTGAAAAAACCATAGGTTTCAGGGGTGTTATAGTTAGCTGGACTTTTCACTTGTACAAAACCATTGAAATTCCCCCGTTATAGTTAGTTCAGCTAACTATAACTCGCGCGCCCGCAATGCACTGCTGATGACGTCACATATTACATCACTCATGACATGGTCAGTGACATCACTCATGACATCACTGATGACATCTCAAATGACATCACTGATGACATCACTGATGACATCATCCAGTGAATGTGTGTTTTTCTGAAAATTAAATATGTTTTATATATGTATATCTCAAGGTCGATGGAAGAATAAATGGGTATATAAGTGTCTAAATGGATGATTTGTTTTTGAAAAATTGATTGTGTAACTGACTGATTAAGTGTATCATAGTGAATACATGGCTTAGTGAGTAATGTTTAAATATGTAAATATCTATATAAGTCTCTCACTTTGTGTATAAGTGGCTGCATGGGTTGGTGAGTAGCTACATGGGTGTCTATATAGGTTATTAGTTGTTTTTTTGAGTATCAGTCTGAGTGTCTGCATGGTTCGGTGGGGGGTATTACGTAGTGCATAGGTGCATGAATGAGTGACTCACTGTTTGTATGTGTTGAACACAGCATGTGTGCAGGACTGTATGGGTGGATGAGTGTGTGTATGGGTGTGTTAGTGAGTGAATGACTGTCTCAATAGTGTCTTTATGAGTAACTACATATGTTTTAAACTAGTATATGTGACTATTGGTGTATATATGTGGAGAAGTGTGGCTCACTGGTTAGAGTAGACAGACCTGGAAGCAGAGGTCAGCCCGGGACCAGGGTTCAATTCCCGGCTCGGCTGGGTCTTGAGTCCATAAATTGTCCATGGACTCGATAATTCTCGCTCCAGTGCATACTCGATTCATGGGTTCACACTCTGCGACTCTGGGCAATAGCTTGCTTAATCTCCACAATGGCCCCTCGCGGCGGGATGCCTGGCTTTCACCTTGTGGATGTCCTGCTGGGTTATCTCACAGGGTAATACCAGGATGGGTTCCCTAAGCAAGCGCTTAGAGACCGGTTGGTGATTTGCGCTATATAAATATCTGCACATTTACATTTACATATATGTGAGTATATGTGAGAGTGAGAGATTGAAAGAGTTCCTGTATGAATAAGTATGTGTTTCTATAAGTGATTGTTTAAAAGACTAAGTATGTGTAAGTTTCCGTAAAAGTAAGTGTGGTGGTGTGTGTATAACTGTATATGCAAGTAAATTTATGTTTGATTCTTTATTAGCATGAGTGACTATGTGTGTGAGTAACTCTATGGATGAGTGGCATTGTGTAACAGGATGTATAGGTGTATGAGTACATATGATGAGTGAGTACATGTATGAGTGACTGTATAGGACTGTTGGTGAATGAGTGGATGTGTATGTGGATCTTAGAATTACTGAAGAGGTTGTTGTAACTGGTATTGGTATGTCCATTGTTTTGAAAATTTTAGTCTCTATTTTTGAATGTGTGTATCAAAGGTTATATTAGGGTGAGAGGAGGTCTGCCACTCTATCACAAGGATGATGTCATCAGTGATGTCATCAGTGATGTCATTTGAGATGTCATCAGTGATGTCATGAGTGATGTCACTGACCATGTCATGAGTGATGTAATATGTGACGTCATCAGCAGTGCATTGCGGGCGCGCAAGTTATAGTTAGCTGAACTAACTATAACGGGGGAATTTCAATGGTTTTGTACAAGTGAAAAGTCCAGCTAACTATAACACCCCTGAAACCTATGGTTTTTTCAGTGAATTTCTGAGGTTTTTTAAATGCTAATTCCTAACTATAACGTGCCTGAAACCTATGATTTTTTCTGTGAATTTCAAAGGTTTTTTAAATGCTAATTTCTAACTATGCCTACAGAGATAGGACATGTGAAGAAAGAAGAAAAAATGCACAGAAAGAAACAAAAGAAGTGCAGAAAGAAGCAACAGAAGTCCTCAAATACGAAGATAAGTGCAGGAAGAAGGATAACGTGCAGAAAGAACAAAAAGAAGAGCAGAAAGAAGCCTTGTTGCAAAATCATCCTGTACCCTCAACTTTTTCAGACGGATACTGGTGGTAACTGAGTCTGACTAACCAGTCCTAGAGCCAGTGCTATGTTAAAAGACACTTAGAATACAGTGAAAACACCTACATACACTAGGGAACATTATGCGTTGGGGTCCCCCTGTGATTAGCATGACCTCCTCTGTAAGCCCCTAGTATATAATAGGGCATGGGGATTAAAACTACCTCTTAAAACTGGCCACAGGGCGTTTTTGCACACGTTAACTCAGGCCCCGTCCCCTCCCTTCACCACTGTGTAAACACGCTCTGTGTCGGTTTTTAGTTGGGAGATTAAGTTCATTTGAATCCTGAGGGTCCCTAGGGTCCAACTAGCCCACTAGGTACCTCCAGTAAGTGCCACAGAGCTGCGTTGCAGAGAGGTGTAAAAAGTGGCACGGCCTGGACCACTTCTCTGCAATGCAGCTCAGTGGCGCTTACTGGAAGCACTTGGTGGGCTAGTTAGCCCCCAGGGGCCCTCAGTATTGAAGGGAAATTATATCCCCAATTTAAAACGTGCCATAGTGCGTGTTTGCACACGTCACCTCAGGCCCCGTCCCCTCCCTTCATCACTGTGTAAACGCGCCCTGTGGCTGTTCTAAGTTGAGAGATTAAGTCCCCTTGAATCCTAAGGGTCCCTAGGGTCAAACTAGACCACTAGGTACCTCCAGTAAGCGCCACAGAGCTGCGTTGCAGAGAGGTGTAAAAAGGGGCTTGGCCTCAGAACACCTGTCTGCAGCGCAGCTCCCTGGCGCATACTGGAGATGCCTGTTGGGGGCGCGTTTGCAGAGTGCTGCACGGAGGGGGCATGGCCTCCGGCACGATGCCAGTCTTTTATTTATTTAAATTTTTTAAGAAGGGGGGCTGTGTGGTTCCCCTTCTTATTCTAATTTATTGGCCCTGATGACCCCATCCCCCAGGGCCTGTCTCCTAGTTATATTTTTTTGACCCCAATCCCCAGGGCCGGCCACTGTTTTTTATCATTTTTAAAAAATATATATTTATAGACACACCTAGGACATGCTGGACAAACCGTACGTACCTATCACCATGACGATTTGCGTGATATTCATTAAAAGGCGACTATGCATGCAATGAATCCACGTGGAATGTATTTACACCACTAGTGAAGCTCTGACATGTCTGATGCCCTACCGTGCCTAATCCCGGTAGACACCCTTGTCGTTTATTTATACAAACATGGGTAGCTATTGACGGGCACATTTAATACACATGCACACCAAGCCATTCAAAGGGGATTCAACAAAAATTTGACCAAAACTATGCAAGAAACCCCCCTCACAGTTAATAAAACACACATCCACTGCCGGATGTGTAAAACTTTTTATTTTACTCTCTGGAAAGGGGACGAACATCACTTGAGAGTCACAGCGCGCTCCTGACAGAGCCCAATGCTGTGTTACACCCACCATTGCCTGCCGAGTGCCACACGCTCTCCAAAGAATCTGTCATTGCGCACATTGTATTGCATATTATATTTCACGCCCGGTTCATCTTATATCACACTTTTTGGTGCATAGTTTATACCATACACTATATCTAGTTTTCATTTTCAATCGTGCTCTCAGGACTATGTTCTATATAACACTGTGTTCACCTACCCTTTTCACGGGCATTACATTTTGCGATAAGGGGTGGAGGGTCAGGGGGTGTTTCTGCCAAGTGAGCCCGGAGTCACAGTCACAAACGTCCTCTTCTTCCTGAATAAAAGTGAGATTATGCTGCATACTTGTTCATATTTTAAGTAGTTCGCACAGACACAATGTTTTAAAAACAATAAAGTTCCTGAACAGTTAGCTTGCTGCCCCATCCCCCTCCTCCCTATCCTCTGTTGTGTGAATCCATCCATGGACTAGCCTCCTCCCTCCTGCCATGCATGGTCTGATGTGCTGCCACTGCCCTCAATTTAGTATGATGTACCAGTCCACTCCTCCTGCCCTCCATTGCCCAATTGTATGCCCCATCATTGACCTCCTGCTTAAACTCTATGCTTAGCTTGCTGCCCCTATTCTCCTTCCCCCTGCCCTCCGATGTCTTTGTGCATGCCCCTGCTCCATCCTTTTTGCCCACCATGTCCCATGGACCTGCCACTCCTATCTACTCTGAGTGTTCTGTTGAGCTGCCACTCCCCTCCCACCTGCCTAGCATTGTCAGATGACTGTAACCTGTCCCTGCCACCTCCACCCTGCCTGTCCACATGCCATGCCCCTATCCTCTTCCTCCTGTCCTACATGGTCCATTGTACTGCCACACCCTTCTGCCCTCCCTGGTCTGTTGTGCTGCAACTGCTCCTCCTGCCTGCCCCGTGTGGTCTGTTGTGAGGCCCCTTCCCCTGAACTTTCTTGTCTGTGCACAGGTCCTGACCCTCCCTTCTATCCTCCATCGTCCTTTGTGCATGCCCCTGCACCCTCCTTCTTGCCCATCATAGCCATTGTGCTGCCACTAACCCTCCCACTTGCCATGCATGGTCTTCTGTGCTGCCATGGCCACTCCCACCTTCCCTGTGTGGTCAGTTAGCTGCCCCTGACCCCCTCCCACCTTCCCTCCATGGTCTGTGTGTATGCCATCACAGTCTCACTGTTGCTCTTCATGGTGTGTCTTGCTTCTAGTGCCCATCCTGCCTGACCTCCATGGCTATCTTGCTGCTCCTGCCCTGCCCCCTTGCCCCCAGCCCTCTGTTTACATGTGCAGACCCCTACTCCCTCCCTCCTGGCTTGTCTGTTCCATTGTAATGCCCCTGATCCGTCCCTCCTGCCCTTTATGGTCTGTTATGCTGCAGCTTTCTCTCCTGTCTGTCCATTATGGTCAGCTAGCTACCATTGCCTCTTGCCCCTCTGTTCTCTGTTGTCCATGTGCATGGTCCTGTCCCCTCCCTCTTGCTTTCTATGGATTGTTGTGCTGCACTCCCGTCCTGCATGCCCTGTGTGGTGTATTGTGCTGCTGCAAACCCTGATGCCTGCCCTGCAGGGTCAGTTTGGTGCACCTCTCCATGTCCCTCCTGTCCTCTGTTATCCAAGTCCGTGTCCCTATCCCATTTCCTTCCATGATCCAATGTACCATACTTGCGAACATTTTGAACTTGGTAAGAGGGAGATTTTGAAAAAAACTGGGGTATTGATTTTCCCCTTTGAGTTACATTGAAAAAGAGGAGATTGTAGACAGGAGACAGATCAAATAAAGCCCATTTGAGCTTAAAAACATTGGACGTTTCCTGGCTGAATCGGGTCTGTTGGCATGTATGGTTGTACTACCATTGCCTCTTCCTTCTGCCCACAATGGTCTATTACATTGCCACTGCCTCTCTTGCAAGTCCTGTATTGTTGGTTTGTTGCCCCTACCCCCCTTTCCACTGCCCTCCATAGTCTGTTGTGCTTCCACGGCCCTTCCTGCCTGCTCAGTGTGGTTAAATTGTTGCCTTTGCACCCTCCTACCTGCATTCAATTTTCAGAGTCCGTGCCCCTGGCCTCTGCCTCTCAACAGTATCCTAATGAACAACTAGATTGCTAACATTCTATATTTATTACAAAAGTGTGGAACGCCTGACATCATCTTGATGTAATCAAAACTGTAATACCTAGAGCATTTCCTTTAGAAATTACATATATGAGAGGGTCTTATTGGCATCAAAATTATGGTTAGTGCTCTAAAAGACTAAAATAAGGACATATTTTCTGAGTTTTCAAATAGCGACAAAGCACTTTTAAATTATTTGTTATCTTTATGTTTTTTTATCCAGTTGACCACTTGATTAAATGTTGCACTTAGGGGAGAGGGTGTGGTGTTACTTCCAGAACTGCAGACTTTGCAACTGGGGAACCAGGTTGAAGTTTCTGCTTCAGCTCGACATTCTGTGATTCTGGTCAAATCACTTAGTCTCCCCATGTCTAAAACCAAAATGAATTTGTTCTTGTGTGATGTAACCAGCACTCCAATACCTGACAAGTCTGCACTTTATAACACTGCAAAAACACAAAATAATAAGTGTTTTGCACACTTCTATCATTGGGCTATATTTGGGCTACATCTGGGTGATTTTGGGCTACATTTGGGCTCTTTTGTCTCCGGTGGCCATCTTGGGAGACTTATTTGTTATGAAGTTTCCTAATTTCCTCATTTACTGCAGTCTCCTCAGTAGGAAATACTTTCAGTTTTTTACTTTGATTCCATCAAGAAGGCATTCAGATGTGTCACACATTTGCCATAAATTCAGAATGTTAGCACTCTAGTTGCTCATTAGATCACTGTAGTAAAGCTACTGCTCACCAGGGAAAACTGCTGCTGGTATTGAAAGTGCATGTTTCAGTCTGCATGTCAGAATTTTTTAATGAAATAGAAGAGAATTTGAGAAGTCACTCAAAATGTGCCCTAATTTTTCTTTCTGCAGCACTAATCATACTTTTTATGGAAAAATGAACCTCCTCATTTTGTTCCTTTTTAAATTAAATGTTTTAAGAGTTACCACTTTAATCCAAGCAAGAAGGCTTCAGGTGTGCCATACGTTTATCATAAGTAGGACTGTTAGCGCTCTAGTAGTTCTTTGGAACACTTTGGGAAGCTGCAGTAGAACACAAAGGAACCAACTGACAGTCTCTGCCCTTGTTGGATGTACATGTTTTACTGAGAATGTCAGACTTCATTCTCACATGACTGAGAAAGATAATGTGAATTTACAGAAAATAACTCTCAGTTTAGCTTATAGATCACCTTCCAAACCTCTGTGGTAAAAGCATGAGAAAATATTTTTCTCTCAATCATGATATCCCAGCAGAAGGCTTTTTCACATGGTAAAATCACCTTAGAACATACCACAATTCCTAAAATGAGTACGGTACCATCAACAAATGATTTATAATGTAACTAAAGTCTTAAAACCTTCTATTAACTGCAATGCTTTTTAATGAGGTGCTATCATGTATATTGGTCCCAAGATGGCTGCCAACACTTCTTGGATGAAGTGCTGACAGCCAATCAGATCTCAGGATGAGATGTGTGGTTAGGCTCCGCCCACATATCTATGTGCTTTTAAATGCTATTTTCTCAGGAAATACTGAACAGATTTACACCACTTCCTTGACCTTATGGCTACCTCTCTGCCAAATTTCAAGTAATTCTGTTCAGCCGTTCGGGCTGTAGCTGTGTCTAAAGGTCCTATGGAAAAATGCATGGGGAAAACGCGTTTTGGGACCCCCCTTTTTTCTCGGCCCCTGCTTGACAAATCACCCCGAGACTTTCAGGGTAGGAGCTGAACGGAGCGCCCCATTAGTTTTGAAAATTTCGCGATGATTCGTCAACCGGCGCCAAAGTTATTCAAAATAGAATTTTGAGATTTCCTATGGAAACTAGGTTGTAACTATAACTATCTACTGGCGACCGCGAGTAGATAAAGTATATATATATGTATATATATATATTCACTGAAAAAAACCATAGGTTTCAGGGGCGTTATAGTTAGCTGGACTTTTCACTCGTACAAAACCATAGAAATTCCCCCGTTATAGTTAGTTCAGCTAACTATAACTCGCGCGCCCGCAATGCACTGCTGATGACGTCACATATTACATCACTCATGACATGGTCAGTGACATCACTCATGATATCACTGATGACATCTCAAATGACATCACTGATGACATCACTGATGACATCATCCAGTGAATGTGTGTTTTTCTGAAAATTACATATGTTTTATATATGTATATCTCAAGGTCGATGGAAGAATAAATGGCTATATAAGTGTCTAAATGGATGATTTGTTTTTGAAAAATTGATTGTATAACTGACTGATTAAGTGTATCTTAGTGAATGCATGGCTTAGTGAGTAATGTTTAAATATGTAAATATCTGTATCAGTCTCTCACTTTGTGTATAAGTGGCTGCATGGGTTGGTGAGTAGCTACATGAGTGTCTATATAGGTTATTAGTTGGTTTTTTGAGTATCAGTATAAGTGTCTGATGTCTGTATGGTTCGGTGGGGGGTATTACGTAGTGCATAGGTGCATGAATGAGTGACTCACTGTTTGTATGTGTTGAAGACAGCATGTGTGCAGGACTGTATGGGTGGATGAGTGTGTGCATGGGTGTGTTAGTGAGTGAATGACTGTCTCAATAGTGTCTCTGTGAGTAACTACATATGTTTTAAACTAGTATATGTGACTATTGGTGTATATAAGTGAGTATATGTGAGAGTGAGAGATAGAAAGAGTTCCTGTATGAATAAGTATGTGTTTCTATAAGTGATTGTTAGAAAGACTACGTATGTGTAAGTTTCTGTAGAAGTAAGGGTGGTGGTGTGTGTATAACTGTATATGCAGGTAAACGGATGTTTGATTCTTTATTAGCATGAGTGACTATGTGTGTGAGTAACTTTATGGATGAAGGGCGTTGTGTAACAGGATGTATAGGTGTATGAGTACATATGATGAGTGAGTACATGTATGAGTGACTGTATAGGACTGTTGGTGAATGAGTGGATGTGGATGTGGATCTTACAATTACTGAATAGGTTGTTGTAACTGGTATTGGTATGTCCATTGTTTTGAAAATTTTAATTTCTATTTTTGAATGTGTGTATCAAAGGTTATATTAGGGGGAGAGGAGGTCTGCCACTCTATGACAAGGATGATGTCATCAGTGATGTCATCAGTGATGTCATCAGTGATGTCACTGACCATGTCATGAGTGATGTAATATGTGACGTCATCAGCAGTGCATTGCGGGCGCGCGAGTTATAGTTAGCAGAACTAACTATAACGGGGGAATTTCTATGGTTTTGTACGAGTGAAAAGTCCAGCTAACTATAACGCCCCTGAAACCTAAGGTTTTTTCAGTGAATTTCTAAGGTTTTTTAAATGTTAATTCCTAGCTATAACGTGCCTGAAACCTATGTTTTTTTCAGTGAATTTGAAAGGTTTTTTAAATGCTAATTTCAAGCTATGCCTACAGAGATAGGACATGTGAAGAAAGAAGAAAAAACGCACAGAAAGGAAAAAAAGAAATGCAGAAAGAAGCAACAGAAGTCCTCAAAGACGAAGAAAAGTGCGGGAAGAAGTATAACGTGCAGAAAGAACAAACAGAAGAGCAGAAACAAGCCTTATTGGAAAATCATCCTGTACCCTCAACTTTTTCAGATGGATACTGGTGGTAACTGAGTCTGACTAACCAGTCCTAGAGCCAGTGCTATGTTAAAAGACACTCAGAATACTGTGAAAACACCTACATACACTAGGGCACACTATGTGTTGGGGTCCCCCTGTGATTAGCATGACCTCCTCTGTAAGCCCCTTCTATATAATAGGGCAGGGGATTAAAACTACCTCTTAAAACGCACTACAGGGCGTGTTTGAACTCGTCACCTCATGCCCCGTCCCCTCCCTTCCCCACTGTGTAAAAACGCCCTGTAGCCATTTTAAGTTGGGAGATTAAGTCCCCTTGAATCCTGAGGGTCCCTAGGGTCCAACTAGACCACTAGGTACCTCCAGTAAGCGCCACAGAGTTGCGTTGCAGAGAGGTGTAAAAAGAGGCACGGCCTGCACCACCTCTCTGCAACGCAGAGCAGTGGTGCTTACTGGAAGCAACTGGTGGGCTAGTTGGACCCCAGGGTCCCTCAGGATTGAAAGGGAATTATTTACCCAACTTAAAAACGCGCCACAGGGCCTGTGGGCGTTCTGAGTTGAGAGATTAAGTCCCCTTGAATCCTAAGGGTCCCTAGGGTCAAACTAGCCCACTAGGTACCTCCAGTAAGCGCCACAGAGCTGCGTTGCATGGAGGTGTAAAAAGGGGCGTGGCCTCAGAACACCTGTCTGCAACGCAGCTCCCTGGCGCATACTGGAGATACCTGTTGGGCTAGTTGGCCCTCAGGGACCCTCAGTATTGAAGGGGAATTAATTCCTCCACTTACAACTGGCCAGGGGGCGTGTTTGCAGAGTGCTGCAAGGAAGGGGCGTCGCCTCCAGCGCGATGCTGGTCTTTCATTTATTTATTTATTTTGAAGAAGGAGGGCTGTGTGGCCCCCTTTCTTTTTCTAATTTATTAGCCCTGGGGACCCCATCCCCCAGGGCCTGCACCCTAATTTTTTTTGTTGAAAAAAATTAATTTGGCCCTCCCAAGGCCTTAATCGGCCCCGGGGACCCCAACCCCCAGGTCATGGCCTTTTTTTAATTTTTTTATTCTTTAGGAGGGGGGCTGTGTTGCCCCCCTCCTCAGGCCACTAATGGCCCCGGGGACCCCATCCCCCGGGGCCGGCCTTTTTTTTTTTTTTTTTTTTAAATATATATTTATAGAAACACCTAGGACATGCTGGACAAACCGTATGTACCTATCTTCATGACAATTTGCGTGATATTCATTAAAAGGTGACTATGCATACAATGAATCCACGTAGAATGTATTCACACCGCTAGTGAAGCTCTGACATGTCTGACACCCTACCTTGCCTAATCCCGGCACCCCCGCTGGTGGGCACTCTCCAAGTAGACACCCTTGTCGTTTATTTATACAAACATGGGTAGCTATAGACGGGCACATTTAATACACATGCACACCAAGCCATTCAAAGGGGATTCGTCAAAAATTCGACCAAACTATGCAAGAAACCCCCTCACGGTTAATAAAACACACATCCACCACCGGATGTGTAATACTTTTTATTTTACTCTCTGGAAAGGAGACAAACCTCACTTGAGAGTCACAGCGTGCTCCTGGCTGAGCCCAATGCTGTGTTACACCCACCAGTGCCCGCCGAGTGCCACACACCTCTGTGTTGTATTCCACCAGCTAGTGCGTATGCTATGACACTCTCTAGCCCATGTGCACTGTAACACCACCCCGTGAATATGTCATGCCACACTTGCCTTCGCACGGGTTATATTGCCCCATCTAACGTGCCTTCCTCGATGCCTATGTTATAAAGCACAGCGCTATGCCATACATATTACAATCTGGGATCAATATCTTTGTCACAGTGCATATGCAATGTTACACTACCCAGCACATATTTTATATTACAACTTTAGAGACTACTTAGGTTACACAACACTGCCCTGTGCATATTACACTCCAAGGCACATATCACATAGCAAGCGCTAGTGCCTGTGCTATCTCGCGCTCTCCAATGAATCTGTCATTGCACACAATGTATTGCATGTTATATTTCACGCCCGGTTCATCTTATATCACACTTTTTGGTGCATAGTTTATACCATATACTATATCTAGTTTTCATTTTCAATCGTGCTCTCAGGACTATGTTCTATATAACACTGCGTCCACCTACCCTTTTCACGGGCATTACATTTTGCGATGGGGGTGGAGGGTCAGGGGATGTTTCTGCCAAGTGAGCCCGGAGTCACAGTCCCAAACGTCCTCTTCTTCCTGAATAAAAGTGAGATTATGCTGCATACTTGTTCATATTTTAAGTAGTTCGCACAGACACACATTTTAAAAACAATAAAGTTCCTAATACCCACCTTCTATGAACAGTTAGCTTGCTGCCACATCCACCTCCTCCCTATCCTCTGTTGTCTGAATCCATGGACTAGCCTCCTCCCTCCTGCCATGCATGGTCTGATGTGCTGCCACTGCCCTGCATTTAGCATGATGTACCAGTCCAGTCATCCTGCCCTCCATTGCCCAATTCTATGGCCCATCATTGAACTCCTGCTTAACCTCTGTTCTTTGCTTGCTGCCCCTATTCTCCTTCCCCCTGCCCTCCGATGTCTTTGTGCATGCCCCTGCTCCATCCTTTTTGACCACCATGTTCCATGGACCTGCCACTCCTATCTACTCTGAGTGTTCTGTTGAGCTGCCACTCCCCTACCACCTGCCTAGCATTGTCAGATGCCTGTAACCTGTCCCTGCCACCTCCACCCTGTCTGTCCACATGCCATGCCCCTATCCCCTTCCTCCTGTCCCCCATGGTCCATTTTACTGCCACACCCTTCTGCCCTCCCTGGTCCATTGTGCTGCAACTGCTCCTCCTGCCTGCCCCGCGCGGTCTGTTGTGAGGCCCCTTCCGCTGAACTCTCTTGTCTGTGCCCAGGTCCTGACCCTCCCTTCTATCCTCCATGGTCCTTTGTGCATGCCCCTGCACCCTCCTTCTTGCCCATCATAGCCATTGTGCTGCCACTAACCCTCCCGCTTGCCATGCATGGTCTTCTGTGCTGCCATAGCCCCTCCCACCTTCCCTGTGTGGTCAGCTAGCTGCTCCTGACCCCCTCCCACCTTCCCTCCATGGTCTGTGTGTATGCCATCATAGTCTCACTGTTGCTCTGCATGGTGTGTCTTGTTTCTAGTGCCCATCCTGCCTGTCCTCCATGGTCATCTTGCTGCTCCTGCCCTGCCCCCTTGCCCCCAGCCCTCTGTTTCCATGTGCAGACCCCTATTCCCTCCCTCCTGGCTTGTCGGTTCCATTGTAATGCCCCTGATCCGTCCCTCCTGCCCTTTATGGTCTGTTATGCTGCAGCTTTCTCTCCTGTCTGTCCATTATGGTCAGCTAGCTACCATCGCCTCTTTCCCCTCTGTTGTCTGTTGTCCATGTGCATGGTCCTGTCCCCTCCCTATTGCTTTCTATGGATTGTTGTGCTGCACTCCCGTCCCGCATGCCCTGTGTGGTGTATTGTGCTGCTGCAAACCCTGATGCCTGCCCTGTAGGGTCAGTTTGGTGCACCTCTCAATGTCCCTCCTGTCCTCTGTTATCCGAGTCCATGTCCCTACCCCAATTCCTCCTGCCTACCATGATCCAATGTACCATACTTGCGAACATTTTGAACTTGGTAAGAGGGAGATTTTGAAATAAAACTTGGGTATTGATTTTCCCCTTTGAGTTACATTGAAAAAGAGAAGATTGTAGACAGGAAACAGATCAAGTAAAGCCCATTTGAGCTTAAAAACATTGGACGTTTCCAGGCTGAAACGGGTGTGTTGGCATGTATGGTCGTATGACCACTGCCTCTTCCTTCTGCCCACAATGGTCTATTATATTGCCACAGCCTCTCTTGCCAGTCCTGTATTGTTGGTTTGTTGCCCCTGCCCCCCTTTCCACTGCCCTCCATAGTCTGTTGTGCTGCCACTGCCCTTCCTGCCTGCCTAGTGTGGTCAAATTGTTGCCTCTGCACTCTCCTACCTGCCTTCAATTTTCAGAGTCCGTGCCCCTGGCCTCTGCCTCTCAACAGTATCCCAATGAACAACTAGATTGCTAACATTCTATATTTATTACAAAAGTGTGGAATGCCTGACGTCATCTTCATGTAATCAAAACTGTAATGCCTAGGGCATTTCCTTTGGAAATTACATATATGAGAGGGTCTTATTTGCATCAAAATTATGGTTAGTGCTCAAAAAACTAAAATGAGGACATATTTTCTGAGTTTTCAAATAGCGACAAAGAACTTTTAAATTATTTGTAATCTTAGTTTTTTTATCCAGTTGACCACTTGATTAAATGTTGCATCCAAGGGGAGAGGGTGTGGTGTTACTTCCAGAGCTGCAGACTTTGCAACTGGGGAACCAGGTTGGAGTTTCTGCTTCAGCTCAACATTCTGTGATTCTGGTCAAATCACTCCCATGTCTACAACCAAAATGAATTTGATCTTGTGTGATGTAACCAATGTTCATGTAAAGCACTCCAATACCTGACAAGTCTGCACTATATAAAACTGCAAATACACAAAAAAAAGTGTTTTGCACACTTCTGTCATTGGGCTACATTTGGGCTACATCTGGGTGATATTTGGGCTACATTTGGGCTCTTTTGTCTCTGGTGGCCATTTTAGGAGATTTATTTGTTATGAAGTTTCCTAATTTCCTCATTTACTGCAGTCTCCTCAGTAGGAAATGCTTTCAGTTTTTTACTTTGATTCCATCAAGAAGGTATTCAGATATGTCACACATTTGCCATAAATTCTGAATGTTAGCACTCTAGTTGCTCATTAGATCACTGTAGTAAAGCTACTGCTCACCACGGAAGTCTGCTGCTAGTATTAGAAGTGCATGTTTCAGTCTGCATATCAGATTTTTTTAATGAAATAGAAGAGGATTTGAGAAGTCACTCAAAATGTGCCCTAATTTTTCTTTCTTCAGCACTAATCATAATTTCTATGGCAAAATGAACCCCCTCATTGTGTTCCTTTTTAAATTAAATGTTTTAAGTGTTACCAGTTTATTCCAACCAAGATGGCTTCAGGTGTGCCATACTTTTGTCATAAGTAAGACAGTAAGCGCTCTAGTTGTTCTTAAGAACACTCTGGGACATTCTGTCATTGGGCTATACTTGGGCTACATCTGGGTGATATTTGGGCTACATTTGGGCTCTTTTGTCTCTGGTGGCCATCTTGGGAGATTTATTTGTTATGAAGTTTCCTAATTTCCTCATTTACTGCAGTCTCCTCAGTAGGAAATACTTTCAGTTTTTTACTTTGATTCCATCAAGAAGGCATTCAGATGTGTCACACATTTTCCATAAATTCTGAATGTTAGCACTCTAGTTGCTCATTAGATCACTGTAGTAAAGCTACTGCTCACCAGGCAAGTCTGCTGCTGGTATTCAAAGTGCATGTTTCAGTCTGCATGTCAGAATGTTTTTATGAAATAAAAGAGGATTTCAGAAGTCAAAATGTGCCCTAGTTTTTCTTTCTGCAGCACTAATCATAATTTATATGGCAAAATGAACCCCCTCATTTTGTTCCTATGTAAATTAAATGTTTTAAGTGTTACCACTTTATTCCAATCAAGATGGCTTCAGGCGTGCCATACTTTTGTCATAAGTAAGACTGTTAGCGCTCTAGTTGTTCTTTAGAGCACTCTGGGAAGCTGCAGTAGAACACAAAGGAATCAACTGACAGTCTCTGCCCTTGTTGGATGTACATGTTTTACTGAGAATGTCAGACTTCATTCTTACATGACTGAGAAAGATAATGTGAATTTACAGAAAATATGCTCTCAGTTTAGCTTATAGATCACCTTCCAAACCTCTGTGGGAAAAGTATGAGAAAATAGTTTTCTCTCAAACATGGTTCGTGATATCACAGCAGAAGGCTTTTTCACATGGTAAAATCACCTTAGAACACACCACAATTCCTAAAATGAGTATGGTACCATCAACAAATGATTTATAATGCAACTAAAGTCTTAAAACCTTCTATTAACTGCAATGCTTTTTAATGAGGGGCTATCATGTATATTGGTCCCAAGATGGCTGCCAACACTTCTTGGATGAAGTACTGACAGCCAATCAGATCTCACGATGAGATGTGTGGTTAGGCTCCGCCCAGATATGTATGTGATTTTACTTTTGATTTTCTCAGGAACTACTGAACAGATTGACACCATATATGCAAAAGGCACATGCCTGACCTGAGGACTACCTCTTTGCCAAATTTCAAGTAATTCTGTTCAGCCGTTCGGGCTGTACCTTGGACTAAAGGTCCCTATGGAAAATTGCATGGGGAAAATGTGTTTTGGGACCCCCCTTTTTTCTCAGCACCCGCTTGACGAATCCCCCCAAGACTTTTAGGGTAGGAGCGGAGCGGAGCGCCCCACCTATTTTGAAAATGTTGGGAGGATTCGTCAACCGGCACCAAAGTTATTCCAAATAGAATGTTGCGGATTTCCTATGGAAACACAGTCCTAACTATAACTATCTACTGGCGACCGCCAGTAGATAATATATATATATATATATAGCATTGATATAATCTAATCTGACTATAGAACTTTACCTTACTCTACTCTCTGTTACATTATGTTACTAATAATGTATTATGCAAGGTATATATGTACATCTGTGCGTACAATGTGTATACAAAATGCCATATATGTATATATCTTTTGACACTACAAGATGGCCGCAACTTTTCTTTATGCAAGTACAGTGTAAAAAGTTTTCCTCTTTCTATGCCCAGTACTGAGACTATGTATTGACTGCTTTGGCACTCGGTTCTTTGTGTGATCAAGGAAGTTTCTCTTCCAAAACGCGTAACCTAGAACCTTGAATAAAATATCCTGACACAGACTTCTGAGAGCGCATACTTACTTGTGTTGGATTGTGTGTGTGTGTATATATATATATATATATTTATATCTCCATTCTTGCTCTGCTCTTACGGACGCACTCAGAGCAGCCCAATTCAACTGAATTCTTTATTCTGTGGGAACCGGAAACATGCATCACTGATTGCTTGCACCTGACGCGTTTCGGGGCCCCAGCCCCTTATTCATAGGTTTAAACAGCACCTGCACAGAAATGCTACCAACTCCCATTTGATCATATGCTTAAAATTATATATATTATATATATAGGAAGCAAAATACAATCTCGGGTGGCTTTGCTGGGTTAAATGCACATATGTTACATCATCTCTTATTTAGTAGTTCTGGTATACTTGAACGTTTTCACTGTCCTTACATTTTGAGTATCCTTTAGTTAGTATTGGAGCAGCAAAAGGGAACCACCCATGCTTCCGTGGATTAGAACTCTGATCATCACCAGCAGCAGCACTAGCAGATGAGTAACCAGTTATCCCTGGCATTCCAGATCCCTTTTTCAGCAGACCTTTCCCTACTTATCCACCACCCTCTGTCACTTCGGCCCCTGGAACGTGGGCTTTTGGTGTGTAGCTTTCAGTGTTTGGGGAGGTGCACTGGTAAGAGGAGCCCGGTCCTGTCTTTACCAGGTGCTGTTACACTGCCATACAGAGGGTGTGTTGTGCTTGCTTACATGCCATCTTTCCTTGGATTTCTCTCTGTTCTCAGGTGTTGGGGCAGAATCATAGCGAGTCAGAGCCACACGTTATATGATGGTAGACATGTCTAAAGGGAACTACCCAAGTAGCACTCCTTAAGGAGTCCAAAGAATCTGATACAGTGACAATCACAGTTGATTTTCTTGTTCTACTTTAATGTAGAAATTCTTAAAAACACAAACGAGACAGCCAACATATTTTGTTCTGGGGAGAGCTTCTTCAGGGTATATATGTATATATACAGACATAAATGTTAAAATCACACACATATTACAACTGACTAACATTAAAAGATGAAGTGAAAAAAAGCAAAAATGGAACACACTATAAGACTATATATGTTTTTACTCCCTTAGTTGTAATCACGTCCGATTTACGCATGTAACTTGTAGGCACATTTCCACTATAAAATGCAGTATTTTTTAACATACTATGGTTGCCTTGCTTTAATGGGATCTCGCATGCCTCCTTGCCCCCAGGTTTTTGGTTTACAATGAGGCATGGATACATGATGTATATTGTTGGATGGGGGATTCACATAGTCTTGGTCACAATGATGATGTTAACGGAGATTAGAACAAGAAAGGCAGAGGCCATGCAGGAGGACACATGCAGCCTTCACCCTTCCCTCCTCTTGTAGCTCAGTGGTACTAGGGCTACAGGTGGAGGGAGGGGTGAATGCTGCTCAGCTTCTGAGTCTCCCTGGCTTGACTGAACTGCAAAAAGCAATTCAGCTAAGCCGGGGAGATCCAGGGGATGACTTCAGCCCCTTTTCAGAGCTCTTGCTGTGAATGTTTCAAATCTAACAGCCAGGGCCCTGCTCATGGCTGTTAGCTGCAGAGCATTCACAGCAATAGCTGTGAACAAAATCTTAGGCGCCAAGGGGATTTCAATCCCCTCAGGCTCTGTAAGGTCTTTGATTTACTAATTAGAAACTTTTGCCCTGATGGGGAAATGTCCGAATAGCTTTAAAGCCCACTGTAGCTGGGCTATGCTGGCTATTGAAAGGCCCGCTCCCTTGTTAAAGGCCCTCACCTGAAGCAGGCCTTTAATGGCTGGTATAGCCCGCTATAAAGCTATATTCTCTTCAGAATGAAACGTGTTGGCTATATTGTGTGAGTTTTTCGGAAAACTTATATGACGTAAGAACAAGATAATCAACTGTTATTGCCACTGTATGAGATTCGTCAGACTGCTAATGGATTGCTACCTGGTCAATTTTCTCTACTTCTGCTTCTAGCAGCAGCACTTTTGCAGCTGTCGGTGTTCAGATTATGCACCCATCATCACTGGGGTATGGATTGGAAGTGCTGTCCTTCATTTTGCCGTACTGCTTTGAGAATTGTATTTTGTACTGATGGTAGAAATGTAGTAAAGTCCAAGAACGTCCCTTCTTGAGAGGCATACATGCTTTTCTCAGCTGGTGACACAGCAGCACTTGTTCTGTGCTGCTTCCACTAGGCCAAGCAGGTAGGCAGGGAGTGCAGCAGTTATGGTGTACTGAGGCTGTGTGTGTTGTCGTGCTTTCTATGTGCACAAAGTCCAGGAGTATGAAGCTAGTCCTCAAATCCTAGTGTGAGAGTGGACAGCTCATGGAGTTGGCAGTCTACGCTCTTCTTATGTTGTTAACACAGTTTAGGATATCCTCTGTAAGCTCTGTGGAAATGGAGAGGTATACAATGTTTATAGTGCAATTTCACACAGTGAAAAATTAGGTAAATCGTAAGGTATTTGCAGATACAGAGTTCCAATGTTCATACAAAATTTGTAATTTAAGATCTCCCCGGGATGTACACTAGTTTGGTGTACAGAAGAATGAGATTGCACTCAGGGCCAGATGTTTCAAGCGCTTTCCCGTTTGCAAACGGACCGATTCGCAGAATTGGGCCCGTTTGTGAACGGATAAAAGCCTTTTGGAATGTATCATCCCAAAAGGCAATTGCAAAATAGAGAATCGCAATTCTATTTTACCTAATTTGCGATCCTCTAAATGCAATCCAGGAAGCACTTTTTAAATTGCGACCCTGCTTTAAGAAATCACAATTTACCACCAACTTGAAGTTGGTGGTAAATTACAAATCCTTAGAAAAATTCACAATTTTGCATTTTTCTAAGTGCCATGTGGCACACATACATGCCCTTGGGGCATGTATGTACACCACATGTTCACACATGCATATTTCAGGGGTGCAACAGGGTGTCCTTTTGGCACCCTTACACCCTTGAAATTGCATGCGCATTTTGCGAGTACCTATTTGGTACTCGCAAATTGTGAATGCAATCCTATTCATTCCTATGGGCCTCTAGGCTGATAGGAATGAATGGGAAGGTATTCCTTAATAGCAAATCTCAATTTGTGATTCGCTATTAAGGAATATGTAGGATTCACAACTTTTTTTGCAAATCCTACATACATTGCATTTTGTGATTCTTAAATAGTGAATCACTAAAATCCGCTATTTAAGAATCGCAAAAGCAATTCTTGATACATCCTCTAAATGATTGTTTACTACTGGACACAATGTTTAAGAACTTTTTTCTTTTTTTACATTTGTAATCAAAATTGTATTTTTATTTATGTATGATATTAGTTCTTATGTGTTCAGCATTATAAACAGCTAAAATGTGCTTCTTGTGAATAAGATTGTGCATAATCCCATTCTTCTATAAAGCGTTCATTCAAGAGGGATATTATATTACAAATTCTGTAGCTAAATAACAGGCTAATTATCATACCAGTTATTTTCTCCATGTGGAAAATTCCAAAGTAAACACTTTGCACACTGGCCGCCAGGCAACAGGTAGATGGACTCTGGTGGCTGGGGCTGGGTAATTGCCAAGCATTGTTTTTATTTCCATGTCATACAAACAAAGCAGTGCCTTGCCATTCAATAGCTGTAAGCTATTAGGATTTAGAGTTAATTCTGTGACAAAAACAGTATGAAAGGCAACAGCCATCTGATCATATTTGTACACAGAGAGGGTTCCCAAAAGATTTAACCCTTTGTACGGTCAAACAAAATCCATTTAAACTGCTGTTTTATGGCCTGGTTCAAAGCGCAGCTGTCACCAGACAACTACGTTAGAATCACCAGGAGAGGGGCTTTGGCTCCACCCACATGTTGGGAGCCAGGAGTCATGTTTTGATTGGGAAGAAATTGTGTATTTTCACGAAAAAGTGCAACTCTCTCCGCATGAACTTTCAGGGGCACACACACTGCTTTGTAAAGCTATTAAAGTATTTTAGATAACCAGATAATTTATGGCATTTTTCTCTAGCAGGAGGATAGATGCGATGAGGGCAGTTATAGACATACATGGAATTTTTGGTCTGGCTTGACAGTGTATTAATAAACCAGGCCTATTATCTTTGCAAATACTTGCCTACTTTGTTTAACTCGGCTCTCATAGTGTGCAGATCTCTTTCTGTCAATTATAAATTCTTATTGCATGTTCCCAATTTCTGAAATAAGTTGTGGTCTTTCTACAATAGGTGCAGTGGTTTAGCATTTAGCTATGGACCCTAGTACAATTAAGGTCAATGGGATCTTGGACTACTCTATGGGAATTAATATACTGCAATACTCAAGGTTCAATAGAGCCTTGGGCACAGTGCAACTTCCCCTGCTTCACCATTGATAGTTTTACCCCTCAATAGGTAGATTCAACAGTGTTGTGCTCTGAGGGGAAAAGACGAGCAGGGTGCTAATATTATATATTTTTCAATATAATAATTAATACAGTCTTAAGCACTGGCACTAATATATCAGAGGAACATTCTGGGCATTGTCCAAGTTGGGGAAACCAAGGCCAGAAGGGAGCAGGACAAGGAACCAGAGTCAGCCCTGGTAAATGTTCAGCCCAGACTCACCTTGAAAGAGATCATATTTAGAATGGGTTCATGTGGGTATGGTTGAGTCATGGTAGCCTATCCTGCTTGAAAGGAGTCCTAAAGCTGCAGCCTGCTTGAGAAATGCAAGAGTGATACAATAGCCATCCGGAAAATTACTTTATCAAGAGACCATATAGCTACCAGAAGAGATCATCTTCCACCGATACTCTGAACAAAAAGCTTACACTTCCTTCTTCTTGAATTTGTTACACAGAATCAGTGCCCTGTTCCATATTACTATAGTTGTTAACATGAGAAGGCCCTGCTCTTCAAAAAATGTAGTTCTAGTCTAGCATCCCAGCTGCTTCCATACACCTGGATGGAATCTCACCACATAACACTCCTATCCGCCAATGTCGCGCTGGCAGAAATCCCGCGCATCCACAGAGCCAGAGCAGGCTGAAGATCTTTCTCCCACATTGTATCCAAAACATGTAACGAGCTACCAGCAGTCATCAGGTGCACCTCCTCCCTGAACACCTTCAGAAGAACCCTCAAGACTTGGCTCTTCGGCTAAGCAGATCTGCAATGCCTCCCCACCCCCCAGCGCTATCAGACCCTCACGGGTGAGTAGCGCGCTTACAATCCCATGATTGATTAATTGATTGATTGATTGATTGATGCATGGGTAAGACTTTGTACAGGGCTATGAGGCCAGCAAGATCTTATTGACTAAATGTCCTGTGAAGGGTATAAGAGTGGCTATTTTACGACCCCCATGGTACCGATACTGCAAGACCTGGAGGGCAGTCAGTTCGAGCATATGCGTGCGAGATCAGCGGCCATGTCTACCAATAAGGTAAGATCTCACTTTGGGATCGTGAGGGACATCGCAGGTTGATTGAGGTCAGAGGCCACCGATGGCGTGTGAGCGACGGGCACTGAGCATAGTTTTGTCGGTGGAAAGGCCTTGCAGTGCAACAGTGAGCTATGAACAGAGTTAAAGAATGGTGTTTGCATATCCTGGGTACTTGCTACCCGGCTCAGGTATGAAATGAATTTGTAGGTGATAGCGGTAGTGTGTGGATAAATGACAATATATTGGATACAGCGCCTTGGGTGGTCCGGTGTCAGTCTTAACTGTATGCAGCACATTTTGGGTGGGTTGAGTTGTGCAGTGTGTACCTGGTGGTTAAAGCTTGTATAATAGAGGTACTGATGGGCTGAGCTGTACATCCCAGGTGCTGTGTGGCTGAGCAGCGTGTTCTAGACACTGAGTATCAGATGTTTATACCAGGCACTGCTTGGCTTAGACTATATCCATGCTAGGCAGTGGATGGCTGGGGTAAATATAACAAATGTACTGGGTGACAGGTTGTATAGACCAAGAACCAGGTGACCTGAATGCCTTATCCAGGTATTGGTAAGTTATGTCTGTGTACCTTGCCCTGCATGGCCCAGGTATGTATATAGGGAGCGAATGGGTTTGTCAGTTTGAAAAAAACCACTTAGTGGGTAAAGATGCCTATAGCAGACACTGTGCATCCATTAATGTATGTTCAATTTATTTCAAACAGCCCATGGAAGAGAATGACTGAACACATGCGAATATTACATTTAAAAAAAAGACTTCTAGGACATTTAAGTTGGCCTGTTCCCTGCCTAAGCATAACGCACACACCACAAACTCTAGATTTACCCTTCCCTCCGGGCTTTGAAGTCGAGTAGTTCTCCAGTGCTTTCTCAGCTTCTGTTGGGGTCACATTCTGTCCTTGATGTGCACTCCTGCCTCTTGCCCTTCAGGTGTCTTTTGCTTCTGATGCCTCCGGCCCTCCCTCTCTGCTGGTGTGTATGTGTGCGTGTGTGTATATACTGGGAGCTGTGGGACTGCAGCAGCTGGTAGAAACTGCTCCAGGCAGATAGCATCATGTGGACGGCACCTATGTAAAAAACCCACGTATGATTGCCACATTTTTCCTCCTGTGAGTGCGACTTGAAATAAAGTTTCAGAGAAATGTCCATTTGTCAGCTTTCAGCACGTGTTTTACATTAGGAGGGGACATAATGGAAGGATACTGGACCTGTGGAGCCACTGTGGTTGTTTTTACGAGGGGTGATATGTGTGTGTGTGTGTGCGTGTGTGTGTGTATTTATATTTGGGTATTTAAACCATTATTAAACTTCTCTTTGAAAAAAAAATATCAAATAGAGAATGAGTGAGAATATATATTAAGCACTGAATGTGCAAAAAACAAATCTATAAATGCTAATACTGGAAAGTAACAACAATGGAACAGAAAAGAAACGTTTGTTTTCTTTGTTTACAGCCAGTGTTTTTGTTTCATTAGTTTAAATGCACTTGTCACTTTAAATTCAAAAGAAACAAGCATTTGCAATGCAATAGGTCTCGCAATTATAAGAGTTTGAGCTATTGGCATTGTAAAATTACAATTCCTTTTATTTATGTTTTGGTCTTAAAACAAACAAAAGGCATTGTCATTTACAATGTCAGTAGCATAAACTCGCATAAAAGCAGTGTGGGGAGTGCAGCAGTGTGCGGCGTGCAGCATTGTGCGGCGTGCAGCAGATGTGGGCAGTGTGCGGCGTGCAGCAGTGTGCGGCGGGCAGCAGTGTGCGGCGGGCAGCAGTGTGCGGCGGGCAGCAGTGTGCGGCGGGAAGCAGTGTGTGGCGTGCAGCGTCATGCAGCAGTGTGTGGCTTGCAGCAGTGTGTGGCGTGCTGCAGTGTGTGGCGTGCTGCAGTGTGTGGCGTGCAGCAGTGTGCGGCGTGCAGTAGTGTGCGGCGTGCAGCAGTGTGCGGCGTGCAGCAGTGTGCGGCGTGCAGCAGTGTGAGACGTGCAGCAGTGTGAGACGTGCAGCGGCATGCAGCAGTGTGTGGCGTGCAGCAGTGTGTGGCGTGCTGCAGTGTGTGGCCTGCAGCAGTGTTTCGTGTAGCAGTGTGCGGTGTGCAGCATTGTGCGGCATGCAGCAGTGTGCGGCGTGCAGCAGTGTGTGGCGTGCAGCAGTGTGTGGCGTGCAGCGGCATGCAGCAGTGTGTGGCGTGCAGAAGTGTGTGGCGTGCATCAGTGTGTGGCGTGCAGCAGTGTGTGGCGTGCAGCAGTGTGTGGCGTGCAGCAGTGTGTGGCGTGCAGCAGTGTGTGGCGTGCAGCGGCATGCAGCAGTGTGTGGCGTGCAGCAGTGTGTGGCATGCAGCAGTGTGTGGCGTGCATCAGTGTGTGGCATGTAGCAGTGTCACGGTTGCAGCAGTGTGCGGCGTGCAGCAGTATGTGGCATGCAGCAGTGTGTGGCGTGCAGCAGTGTGTGGCGTGCAGCAGTGTGTGGCGTGCAGCAGTGTGTGGTGGCATGCAGCAGTGTGTGGTGGCATGCAGCAGTGTGTGGCGGCATGCAGCAGTGTGTGGCGGCATGCAGCAGTGTGTGGCATGCAGCAGTGTGTGGCGGCATGCAGCAGTGTGTGGCATGCAGCAGTGTGTGGCGTGCAGCAGTGTGTGGCGTGCAGCAGTGAAGTGGCGTGCAGCAGTGTGTGGCGTGCAGCAGTGTGTGGCGTGCAGCAGTGTGTAGCGTGTAGCAGTGTTACGCGTGCATCAGTGTGTGGCGTGCAGCAGTGTGTGGTGTGCAGCGGCATGCAGCAGTGTGTGGCGTGCATCAGTGTGTGGCATGTAGCAGTTTTGGCCTTTAAACAACATGTCCTCCCCATTTGTAGGGTTTCTGTGCTCTGTGTTAGGCAGGCTAACCATTCAAACCTGCTCTGTAAAGCTTCAACATGATAAAAGCCCCGGCACCTCTTTGGTTACAAATTAAGCACTAGGAAAGTGGCTGTAGCCAAGACACTATTGAATTTTAGTTTATATGCTCTGTGTTACGCAAACTAAATAAAGACATATACAGTGTAAAGCTGCTGCCTCATCAAAACACCGGCACTTCCTTTGTTACAAATTAAGCACTAGGAGGGTGGCTGTAGCTACGTGTTTGCAGCTACACACAAATAAAAATAATAACGTAGCTCCACTTTAGGTCATATTTATGTTTGTGTCTATAGAAATATCAACTAATTTGTCCACAATCACAGGCTATTAAGCATATTCAGACATTAAAACCTGGTTTCAAAACTCGTAGGTTAGCAGTAGTGGACTTTAAAGAACATCCCCTCCCCATTTTTCCGGTTTGTGTGCTCTGTGTAAGGCAAGCTAAACAAAACAACATGCTGTGTAAAGTTGCCACCTAATCAGAGCCCCGGCACCTCCTCTGTTACAAATTAAGCACTGGGAAAGTGGCTGTAGCCAAGCCACTATTAAATTACAGTTTATGTCCTCTGTGTTACGCACAATAAAAAAAAAGTATGGCGTGCAGCAGTGTGTGGCGTGCATCAGTGTGTGGCATGTAGCAGTGTCACGGTTGCAGCAGTGTGCGGTGTGCAGCAGTGTGTGGCGTGCAGCAGTGTGTGGCGTGCAGCAGTGTGTGGAGGCATGCAGCAGTGTGTGGCGTGCAGCAGTGTGTGGCGTGCAGCAGTGTGTGGCGTGCAGCAGTGTGTGGCATGCAGTAGTGTGTGGCGTGCAGCAGTGTGTGGCGTGCAGCAGTGTGTGGCGTGCAGCAGTGTGTGGCGTGCAGCAGTGTGTGGCATGTAGCAGTGTCACGGTTGCAGCAGTGTGCGGTGTGCAGCAGTGTGTGGCGTGCAGCAGTGTGTGGCGTGCAGCAGTGTGTGGCGGCATGCAGCAGTGTGTGGCGTGCAGCAGTGTGTGGCGTGCAGCAGTGTGTGGCGTGCAGCAGTGTGTGGCGTGCAGCAGTGTGTGGCATGCAGTAGTGTGTGGCGTGCAGCAGTGTGTGTCGTGCAGCAGTGTGTGGCGTGTAGCAGTGTTACGCGTGCAGCAGTGTGTGGCGTGCAGCAGTGTGTGGTGTGCAGCGGCATGCAACAGTGTGTGGCGTGCAGCAGTGTGTGGCGTGCATCAGTGTGTGGCATGTAGCAGTTTTGGCCTTTAAACAACATGTCCTCCCCATTTGTAGGGTTTCTGTGCTCTGTGTTAGGCAGGCTAACCATTCAAACATGCTCTGTAAAGCTTCAACATGATAAAAGCCCCGGCACCTCTTTGGTTACAAATTAAGCACTAGGAAAGTGGCTGTAGCCAAGACACTATTGAATTTTAGTTTATATGCTCTGTGTTACGCAAACTAAATAAAGACATATACAGTGTAAAGCTGCTGCCTCATCAAAACACCGGCACTTCCTTTGTTACAAATTAAGCACTAGGAGGGTGGCTGTAGCTACGTGTTTGCAGCTACACACAAATAAAATAATAACGTAGCTCCACTTTAGGTCATATTTATGTTTGTGTCTATAGAAATATCAACTAATTTGTCCACAATCACAGGCTATTAAGCATATTCAGACATTAAAACCTGGTTTCAAAACTCGTAAGTTAGCAGTAGTGGCCTTTAAAGAACATCCCCTCCCCATTTTTCCGGTTTGTGTGCTCTGTGTAAGGCAGGCTAAACAAAACAACATGCTGTGTAAAGTTGCCACCTAATCAGAGCCCCGGCACCTCTTCTGTTACAAATTAAGCACTGGGAAAGTGGCTGTAGCCAAACCACTATTAAATTTCAGTTGATGTCCTCTGTGTTACGCAAAATAAAAAAAAAGTATAAAGTGTAAAGCTTCTGCCTCATTAAAACACCAGCACTTATTTGTTACAAATTAAGCACTAGGTGGGCGGCTGTAGCTACGTGTTTACAGCTACACACAACAAGTAACATGATACCTACAACAAGTTAGGACTATTGGCTTTGTCAATCGTTGTTAGTTGCATAAGATAAATTAGCAGTAACTGTGGCTTGTATATAATATTGAAAAAGCATCCACTTGAAGCCCTAGTGACACCACGACAATGTTACTGCTCCTGAGTTACAAAAAGAGGCACAAGAATCCAGAGCAGACATGGCGAGTAAGTTGGCTGAAGAGGTGGGGGTGGCAAATGGTGTTCACGGGCGCTTTGATGTCCTCAGTGGCCGCGCGGCTCACTGAAAACATCAAAGCGCCCTCGAAATGTAAGTGATCGGCTGTGTGACAGGCGAAAGTGAAAGACGAGTGCTTTCAGGCTGCCAAATGGTGCGCGCGCCCGGCACACATGCACAGTAGTTGGCGGCCTGAAAGCACTCGTTTGCACTTCCAAAAGTGCTTACTATAAGTCTCGCCAGAGCAGCGCTAAAGCGCTGTCTCAGGCGAGACCTAAAAAACGAGATAAAAATCACGTGCTGACTGATGAGCACGTCATGTGATCAAGGCCCTCTGGGGCTGAAACGCGTCATGGTTGCCATTTCTGTGGATTAAATAAACTAAAAAGCGCTTACTTGGTCATCCGTGCTCCATTTCTTTGCATCAACGGCGTTGCCAGTGGCAGGTGGAGTGCTTTGGATATTTAAAGCCGGTTCTTTCTTCCCCGGTTTTATACAAACCCCTCCTCGCAACGGGCAAGGTATCTGACAAGGAAGGCGAAGTCCGGTAACGGACGTGAAGATTCCATTCCGGGAGGATTTATAGCAATACGTGCCCCCCAGTAAAAGCTACAATGGGCTAACTGATCTTGGAATGTGGCTGCCTCGGGTCGGAGAACGCGGGACACGCCAACATGCAGAGTGAAGGTAGGACCTAAGTGAACAGCGCTGGGTGAGGAGCTGCGTGGGGACGGGGAAAAGGGACAAACACACACGAGGGAGTAAAAAGATTCCCTACAAGTGTCCATTATTAAAATTAAAGAAATTCCACAGAGATGTCAGCCGACGTGCTCAGAGACAGAGAATCTGCAGCACTAAAAATGTTTGATGACGTGCGCTGTCCCAACATTAACTCAGTTTCCCAGAATGCACCAGCAGGAGGCAATACCATCAGCCTCAGAGAGAAAATGTGGCGATTGGAAAAATTTTATGAAAAGCGAGCAGAGCAAGTTGTGGGAGGGTAAATACCTCCAAAGGGATTTGGACGTGGGAAGAATCCCACGGGGTTTATCAATTTTAATAGCGGCAAGCTACGAAGCGTCTGACCCAATGATGATGAAGGAGTGGGTGGAAACGAATTTAGAGACTTCAAGGGAGCTTGTGGCGATACTGGTAAAATACGCAGAGTGATCGCCAGAAATTACAAGAACAAATAGATCAGCTCAATGAGGACATCAGTAAGATGAATCAAAATGATGGGGAAATCAAATTGCGTGATGAAATGAGTAAAAGACTGCGAAAGGAAGAAGAAAGAATCCGGGAACGCAAAACATTTAAGTTCCAGAGGGACAAGGCAGATTATGACTGTGGACACTTTTTCACCTTCGCAAAAAAATACGACTCTTTGAAAATATCTAAATACAGTGGGACAAATGCAGCCAAAACCAAAACCAAGGGGGCCCATGTAGACTCTACCTCCGATCTAAGCTCTGCCTTAGAGAGTGAGACTGAGCCCGAAGTAAGAAATTTCAGGGGAGTACAAGTCCCGGCAAAACTGTCGTTAGAACATGAATTGGATTTTTTATGCGAAGAACGCAGACAGACCTTAAGACCGCAAATCCAGCAAAACAAACAAGGAAAAACGACACAATCAGAAGAAGGGAAAGGAGACAAGCCAAACGATGGAGAGCAAAGGAGACCAAACACACGGAAATGGAAATGCAGGTAATGAATTCTGCAACCACCAACAAAACAGTGGTCAATTTAGCCAATGTGGAATTGAGTGAAAAAGAAAAACAAATATTGACCCTTGGCCTGTCATACTGTCCCCCAAAAACATTTGACTATGCAACAACTAGAACAGACATTTTTAAGGGGGTACGCAAATTGAAACTCATAAAATTCCATGCACTAAAGGAAAAAACTAACTATGAGGCACAGGATAAAGTGTCAACTGAACAATCACAAATGTCGCCTCTTTTCAATCCTACTGCTTCTGATATGCCAATATTGAGAGACAGAGGAATTGCACAAGGAAATCCTGAAGTAGCCATGACAAACTCTATCCCAACAATATCGGAAGAACAAAATACTACTAGAAACGAAAACCAGCTCACAGCCATAGCAAGATTTAAACCAAAATCAACATTTACCCCAATAATGGTTAGAGATTCAATTGACATATTTCATGAGCAAGTCATTACAGGTATAAAACAACCTAACCACAAAATAAGAGGACAAAAACAAGTTAAATACAACACACAGGACATCATATACCACCAACTCATGGATAAACTAAAGAAAAACCCACAGCAGATAATAAGAAATGCAGACAAAGGGGGTAATTTAGTTATCTGGGGGAAAAATGAATATGTAGAAGAAGCTACGAGGTAATTATCAGATCGCAATTGCTACCGTAAAACTGACACACTATCGTTAAGAGCAACCCATAATTTGTATTACAACAAACTTTTAGCATCGAAAAGTGCAGGTTTGCTCACAATGGATGAATATACATTTTTAAAGAATGATATGCCAACTACACCAGTAAATTATTTCATCCCTAAACTACATAATAAGAATTTCATCAAGCCCCTAGGACGGACAATCATCTCATCATGCAATAGACTGACTGAGAAAACTACACAATACGTAGACTATTTCCTGCAGGAGCACGTGCAGCAACTTCCCTCCTAAATAAAAGATACTGGTGACTTTATCTAAAATTCAAGATTTTAATTAGCGAGAGGATTTTCTTTTAATAATCATGAATATTACAGCACTCTACACAAGCATCAACCATGAAGATGGCATAAGAGCAGTTCAACATTATCTAAGAAAAAAGCCGGCAATGTATGAACAGCACAGTAAAATGCTAATGAACATGATTGAATTCTGCTTGGATAATAACATTTTTATTTCCAGAGTGCACTGTACCAGCAACTACGTGGGGTAGCAATGGCGTCCAGCTTCTCCCCCAGCTATGCCTGCCTCCACATGGGCTGGTGGGAGGATCTGGTTCTACAGAAAAACTATGGGACAGTCTTGCAAAGTAATGTTAAAGCATGGTTAAGATTCATTGATGACTTGTTCTTAATCTAGTACGGGACCGTGTCAGATGCAGAAAAGTTGGTTAACAGTCTAAATGACAATGATATGAATTTGGAATTTACAGCACATATCAGTCCTAAAACTGTAGCATTCCTTGATGTTGAGGTATATATTAGAAATGGCAAACTGGAGACTAGGGCACATAGAAAACCCACAGCCGGCAACTCGGTGTTGCACGCAACCAGTGCCCATTCACAACACCTCATTCACAGTATCCCCTCTGGGGGAATGATTAGACTGAGACGAATCTGTAGCAACTCAGAAGACCTAAAACGAGCAAAACAGGCAAGTAGATCTAGGTTTCTTGAGAGGGGTTACACAAGCAAATGCATTGATGCAGCCATCACAAGGAGCCAGAAATAATCAAGGGCAGATTTACCAGTCCCAGATGCCTTCTCCTACACTGACGGTAGCTACAAACAACACCTCAAGGGAGACTTTTAGATTAATAATGAGGTTCAGTGCACAAGAAAAGGAGATTTACCGTATCATTCGGAGAAACTGGCAGATCATATTAAATGATCCAATGATGGGCCATATGTTGCCCACTAAACCTGCCATTACCTACAGTGCAGCCCCTTCAATGAAACATGATTTGGTCAAAACAATCCGGTGGATAAAGCGCCGGTAACGTGGTTGACCCAGGGAAAAGATTTTTGGAAATGCAAGTCATGTAAAGCCTGCCAACTCGGCATTACCAAATCATCTTATCAAACGCCATTCAGCAAACAGGAGAAAACCATCAATAAAGCTCTAACCTGCAAATCCGAGTATGTGGTGTATGTACTCAAGTGCCCCTGTGGTTTAAGGTATGTGGGAAGTACCAAATTGCAGGGGCATAAGAGGATATTACAACACATTCGAGCCATAAAAAACTAAGATCAGATGTACCCAGTGGCTCATCACTTCGGTGAAAAACATGATTCCAACCCCAATGATCTCAGGTACTTTCTACTCGACACAATATCAATCAACAAGAGGGGCAAAACAGAAAAAAAGCCCTGTGCAGATTAGAAACTAAGGGGCTCATTTATGAGCCCCTGCGTCACTTTTGCGCCGCCGGTGCGTCACTTTTTGTGACGCACCAGTGGCGTAAAACATGTGCCATGTTGCGCCATATTTACAAAGTGACGCATCTAGGTAGATGCGTCACTTTGTAAACCCCTGCGCCACATTATACCTGCGCCAGGTATAATGTATGCAGGGTGGGCGTTCCCACGTAAGTATGCATCGTAGAAGTGACGCAGTGAAATCTACGAGATTTCACTGCGCCACTTCTAGGGTGCAAATGCGTCAATATCTTGCGCCTGCCTCACAGCAGGCGTAAGACTGACGCAGGCCCTTTCACATGGGGCTTTCCCCATGTGAAAGGACACATTGCTGGAGTTGCGTCACTTTTGTGACACACTCCAGCAATGCGTCACTTTTGCGCCTACAGATACGTCAGAAATACTGACGTATATGTGACTCCTTGCGACATGATGCGTCATACTGTAAATATGACGCATCATTGGAGTCGCAGGGAGGGCGCAGTGAAAAGTGACGCATCACTGTTTTCACGCAGTGATGCGTCACTTTTCATAAATGAGGCCCTAAATATTTTCTGGAATTAGACTCCAAATACTCTGGGCGCCTCAACGTGACTGAGGATCTTTACACTTGTTTATAAATGTTCAGTAGACAACACAAGTAAGATATAGTATTATTAGCTCAGGTATTTATACCGATATGGAAGTTACCAGCAATATTAATTGGTAAAACGCTGCTAGAGCCTCTCGATTAAACAGTAAAAACATTTAAGTAATTATTTCTGTAATGATCGTTTTTAACATTTTATATATAATCTTTTAATACTATGGTGATGTATAAGCACTTGCACTTTAAAGGAGGATATAGATAGGTTTGCACTACAGTGGCTATTGTTTACATGAAAATTATAGTGGAGACAACTCCCAAGGAAAGCACTTTACTCAGGGTTCAGAGTGGGCTCACTCTGGATGCCTGAAAAATTCTGTACAGTATTTAGCTAAATTTGCACATTATGTATTTTATTATGATATTCCCCATTTTACAGATTTTTAATATTTAATGTTTATGATATCTAATTTTATATATAATCTCTTGTTATCAATGGGTATTTAAACCATTATTAACCTTCTCTTTGAGAATCAAATACCAAATAGAGAATGAGAGAGAATACATATTAAGCATTGAGGTGCCGATTCCGATCCTGTAAAACCCGGGTACGAATGGTCGTACGGAGCGTATTCTCCATACGACTCGTACCCGGGAAATCCTCCTTACAAAGCAGCAAGTACGATTCGTACAGAAATACCATTTCCGTACGAATCGTAAAAAACTACATGCGGCGAAAAAATACCCACAATTCCGATCCAGGACATTGCGTACGTGACGTCCGGACGGAGTCAGGCAGCGTTTTACGGACCAGCAAGTACGATTCGTGCCTACGTCACTCCGCACGGCTAATTTCTTACGGCAGCCCAAAACTCCCGGGAAATTGAGGACGACGCGAAGAAGGAGCACCGGTACGCGACGGACAGCCATGGACCCCATCCTACGTGTCATCCCGGCCCTCCTAGCCTATGACCTGGTGCACCGAAACCGCCGCGCACGTTGCAGAAGGTCAGAACAACACCCAGGGGCAAAGGGGGGGGCGAGGGGCAGGAAACAATACCCCTACCCAATTTACAAAGAATATATCCTGTACATACATTACCTCCAGGGTCTGGTCACTTCGGGGGTGTGTCCACCAATCCCTGCGTACCGCCACAACGGAAGTGGACGTCTACGCGTACCCGTCACCACTACAATGGTGGGACGGACCGTACCCACGCTCTGAGGGCGTGGGTACGGTCCGTACCACCATTGTAGTGGTGATGTAGGGGTACGCGTGGTACGGACCGTACCCACGCCCTGAGAGCGTGGGTACGGTCCATACCACGCGTACCCCTACATCACCACTACAATGGTGGTACGGACCGTACCCACGCCCTCAGAGCGTGGGTACGGTCCGTACCACGCGTACCCCTGCATCACCACTACAATGGTGGTACGGACCGTACACACGCCCTCAGAGCGTGGGTACGGTCCGTACCACCATTGTAGTGGTGATGTAGGGGTACGTGTGGTACGGACCGTACCCACGCTCTCAGAGCATGGGTACATTCCATACCACCATTGTAGTGGTGATGTAGGGGTATGCGTGGTACGGACCGTACCCATGCTCGGAGGGCGTTTGTATGGTCTGTACCACCATTGTAGTGGTGATGTAGGGGTACGCATGATACAGACCGTACCCACGCTCTGAGGGCGTGGGTATGGTCCGTACCACGCGTACCCCTACATCACCACTACAATGGTGGTACGGACCATACCCACGCTCTGAGGGCGTGGGTACGGTCCGTACCACCATTGTAGTGGTGATGTAGGGGTACGCGTGGTACGGACCGTACCCAACCTATGAATGCGGGGGTACGGACCGCATCACCCGTACCCCTAGGGCACCAGTACATTTGTGATACAAGGCGTACACACTCCACAAATGTTGGCTTAGGGCCTGGTGCAGCATATAACCATTACATTGGTGGGGGGTGTATGCCCAGGACAGCAGTGTACTGCACCAAGGGTGCGGGTGGGTGGGTGGGTGGCTGCCTAGGATTCCCAGCAGTGGACAAAGACATGTGAGGTGTGGGTGCAGAGGAATACCAGCAGTGGACAGAGACATGTGAGTGGGTGCCTATCACTCCCAGCAGTGGACAGAGACATGTGAGGGGTGGGTGCCTATCACTCCCAGCAGTGGACAGAGACATGGGGGTGGGTGCCTATCACTACCAGCAGTGGACAGAGACATGGGGGTGGGTGCCTATCACTCCCAGCAGTGGACAGAGACATGTGAGGGATGGGTGCAGAGGAATACCAACAGTGGACAGAGACATGTGAGGGGTGGGTGCAGAGTACTCCCAGCAGTGGACAGAGACATGGGGGTGGGTGCAGAGGACTCCCAGCAGTGGACAGAGACATCGGGGTGGGTGCAGAGGACTCCCAGCAGTGGACAGAGACATGGGGGTGGGTGCCTATCACTCCCAGCAGTGGACAGAGACATGGGGGTGGGTGCCTATCACTCCCGGCAGTGGACAGAGACATGTGAGGGGTGGGTGCAGAGGAATACCAGCAGTGGACAGAGACATGGGGGTGGGTGAAGAGGACTCCCAGCAGTGGACAGAGACATGGGGGTGGGTGCAGAGGACTCCCAGCAGTGGACAGACACATGTGAGGGCTGGGAGCTTATCACTCCCATCAGTGGACAGAGACATGTGAGGGGTGGGTGCCTATCACTCCCAGCAGTGGACAGAGACATGGGGGTGTGTACATCATTATCAGATGACCACAACTCTATGGGTGTATGTACGCATCCCTAATTTTCGACAACGTTGATAGTGCCATAACAACACATCACTGACAGTAGTGTCCCACTCCCATGTGGATGGATGTCTTTCCCCCACTGCATGACACACCACATGTGGGTGTGAGGACAAATGACACATGCATACCCACCCCTGGCGGATGCAGCACACACAGAGATTATGCCACAAGACTGTATAGTCATGTCAATGCCTACTAAACTAAGAGAGCCAAAGGGAACACACACTGTCATGCACATCCCAGGACTGATAGGAATGTACAGGTGCTGGGACAGCCACCAAGATGTTGTCTCTCATGGAAGGAATAGGGTGGAGTTCCCACAGATACAATACCCACAGTTGTCAGTCAGGTGCCCAAATACCCTGCAGAACAAGTACCATATGTGTGCTAGGCTGGGATTACACACATGCATAGTGCGGAAAATGGAGAATTACTCCCTGAAGGCATGGCAACATACTCAATACACAAGTACAGGGACTAGCAAGGATGGCACAGACGATGCAGCCGGGGACATTGCTGAGCAGGCATGGCTATAGTTGAAGGGATCCGTCACCAACAAAGGGAATGTATACACAGGTCAGCCCAACAATTGTGCAACTCTCTGCAGGGAAGATGTCAGGTGCCACGGAGGAAGGGACACTCCTTGGTACAATGTCTCAAAAAACAAACAACACACACGACCGAAGACCCTTTGCAGAGACCTTGTGATGGCACGCAGATCTCATGGGCCACCTTCTGACCATCAGACTCGAACCTTTTCCCGAAACATAACACATTACCACAACCCCAACTCCTGGAGCATCAGCACCAACATCAATACCTGAAATGCAATAGTGTTCAAAGTAAAAAAAAATGCTTTAATCAGCATAAGATAATATTCTTTTTCAACAACACTATATACAAAGGCCAATGGCCAGTCCAGATTAGAAGTCCTTGGGGGGACACATGGGCACGTGTCTCCCCTAGCTTGCCTGCACATTAGAACCCTCAGGTTCGTCGACTGGGGGGGGCATCATGTGAGGAAGGACCAGGCACTGCAGGGACAGGAGGTGTAAGCGTAGGTGTGGTTGGTGCAGGGCTGGTGGGGCAGCGCCAAAGGTGGAGGTGAGCTCGGCGCTGCACACTTCTGCCAGGGTGTCCAGAGTATCTCCTGCACCGGAAGAAAACACAGGAACAAAGGAGGGGGTGGGGCTGGGGTTGGAGGGATGGGGTGCAGCGCTACTGGGGGAGGGGCAGGACAGGGGGGGATCAACTCCCCTACCCGGGGAGTGCCTTGCCCGTTTGCGGGCTGGTGTCCCAGTGGGGCTGAGGCCCAGCACAGCCAAGTAGCTCTCCTTGTCTGACTGTCTGGCAGGGGAGCCAAGGGGAGTGCCTTTGGAGGGACTGGGTAGTGAGGCATGCGGACTCAGACTGTGGCTGCGTGTATGCCTGTGTGCCCCAGACCCAGTGGGTGTGCCTTTATCCCCCTGAGTGTGCGTGCCAGGAGGTGTGTGCTTGCCCTTATGTGTTTGTGTGCTGCCTGTGTCTGGTGGGGTGCGTGCTTGGGAATGTCTGGGTGTGCATGGGACAGGCATGGGAGTGGGAAGTGTGGATGGGGCAGGGGTAGGGGGGGACAAAGCGCTGCAGGAGACTCACTGCTGCCGTCAGTGAAGAGTCCATGGACCTCAGCAACATCCGTTGGTCAGACATCGCTGCTGACATGCCCTCCATGAACGACACCATCTGTGTCAGCAGTGTGGTGTGGCCATGGAGGACATTCAGCATCGATGTCTGGCCAACCTGCAACTGCCGCTAAATGTCCACAGACTCTGCAGTGAGGGCAGCAGGGGTGACAGGGGCAGGGGGAGGCGGTGACAGATGTTGTGCTGCTGCCAGGTGTTGTAGCAGCCTCCGCCCCCTCGAGGAGTTCAGCCTCTGACCCGTCAGCATCGTAGTCGGTGTCGCCACCGGACAGGTCCTCCGCCTGACTCCCCTCGCCCTCCGTGCCACTTGCTCCCGCAGACTCGCCAGCAGTGGTGGCACCGGTGCTGGATCCCTCCTCCAGGTCCGTGCAGGTGTCTCCCTCGGTGTCCTCCAATGATGCTGTGGGCAAGGTGAAGATACAGAAAATAATCAGTCACCTGTATACATCTGACACATGAGTCAAAACAAAATAGGTCACAGTGCATATCAGGAAATGCATCATGAGTAACATCTAGATTACTCCACACATATGTAAGCCCCGCACTCCACAGTTGGTTGACCCACCATGCCACTTGGAAACAAGGAAAATTAGGACACAACAGCAAATAACTTGATATCGAATTACACTGAGAAGTTAGTGTCTGGGAACAGTTGAGCACAGCAATACTATGAAGGCATGCCACCTCTTGTTTACTGTGAACGAAACAGTATTGGTGCACCCAAGGGTAAATAACAGACCGCAATGCTGAAGGTGTCCCCGCAATCAGAGACCAGTGAGTACTTTGGAAACCCAAACGAAATACATTGTGATCCCTTGGGAATCACAACACTTTACACAATCTACATGTTTAGAATGTGTGAATGTGCCACTTTGTGAACAGAACACACATGGGCCTGTATAAAAGAAGTCACACAAGGAGGTGCACACAAAACTACATTTACACAGTCATTGTATGAGCTGCCAGCCTTATTCAAAGAAGCCACTGTTAGAAAGAAATGGGGTTTCAGTAAGTACATATACATGGCCGCACGGCGGTCTGGATGACTTGACACTCGTAAGTTGGTATCAGCAACAACCAAGGACTTACCCAAATGCCACCACACTGTGGGAACATGTATATGTATAATCTTAAAAAAAGTGTTATTCGAACTGTGCCTTTCTTTAATATGTGCCAGCGTGTCCCCTGAAAGTGTAAAGGTGGTTTCTTGTGCACTTCCGTGGGAGACATCTGTCATGCAGGCACATTATTGTCCTTCACAACAAAACATCAAAGTCAAGCATTGAAAACATGAAGACATGTTGACAAGTGTAGTGAGTGCCAAGGTACAAGACTTCTTGACTAACAACTTGAATCATGCCACCTGTCACATGGCCATCCGTACCATGATGACACAGTTGGCAACACATCTGACCCACTGCCTGTCATGTGGAGTGGCACACATGTCCAAACACAGGACAATGCATAAGATAATGGGCCTGCAATTGTGTCGGAATAAGGAGCACTGGCACTGAGGAGACACACTCATGGCAACCAAGAATGTCCACACAGATGTAAGCACACAAAGACCAAACTACGTAGCATCTGGACCACACACTGGTGCCAAAAATGGATGAGCAGGAATCATGTATTTAAACTTTTGACACATGCTGCAAAGAACAAACATTAAACCCTGCACAACATGACTGGGTCACTGCATGTTGAGTGTCTGTCCAGACAATTATCACACACAGGTCAGACCTGGCACGGAGGCATAAGGTTTGGACATGTAGGCCTTGCCCGCACAAACCCCCTATACCTGAGACAACGTGATTGAGACAGATCAAGAAGTTACACCTCTTAATCTGGGTTTACTAAAATGTGCATCAAGAATTCCTAAATGTACTCCACATCACCTTGTGAGGCTGCCAACACATATTTGTGACAAACAACCATCAACAGATAGTTGTAAATAGACACACAGGCACTGCCCAGTGTGAGGATGCACAAGCTAAATGGGGTCACCCTGTCCAGTGGACACATGTAGCACACTTTACATAAATACAAATGAGGCCAGGGAACAATGCCACAGAGGCCAACCTATGCTGAAGACACAGAGAATGGGCACAGTGTTGGATGACACACATGATTCCGAGGCAAGGGTGTCTCAGGGGACTGTAGTGGGCACACTGCTCCATCGTCCTGGAATGATCTGACTGTAACATGAGCAACCGTTCCGGCACTATGCATATCTCCCACTCATGCACATCATATCTGAGGCCACAACATCGGTCATGCATGCTGCAAGTCTGTTCATTTGAAACCTCACACTCCTATGTTGAGACTCAGCATCAGTGCCAACAAATATGGACCCCAAAATGACTGGACAGGGCACAGGCAAGGTACCAACACATGTCACAGACCACCCCCACACATGATGCAGAAAGCAATGTGCACTTGGATTAACTGGCAGCCTAGATGACCATGTGCAATAGTGTTTACACACAGACCAGGGAACACATGTCAAGGAGGGGAAGAGAGGAAGAACAGCACCGGTTGACTTTGGGGAAAAGGATATGCACTGCACATATAAACCCTGGCAGTGTATCCAGCCGACTGAGCACTTCCAAAAGCTGGTGACACACAACAAACACACATGTACCTACCCCCTTCCTGCTCCTGCATCTCCTGTAACCGCCTATCCATGTCAGGGAAGACCACCGCCAGGACACGCTTCATCTGGTGGGTCAGGCGTCGGCGCCCGCCATGGGGGTGTGGAGTTGAGTCCTTCAGCAGGACCCGGGCGATCCTCCGGGTCCAGCACCGGATGTCCTGCCACCGTTGTCTTACTTGGGCTAGGCGCGACTGCGACCCTCCACCGATCTCACAGCCCTGACGGTCTGCTTCTGGATCTCCCCCTTCGCGTAGGCAGTTATCTGTGAGGATGACAAAGTGAGACAACATCACTACACCTGCTCCATGTCAGAGAAACACACATTTGAACATCTTTGATATGTTGAACAGGGCATAGGATGCTGCCAAGGAATGGCCTCTTAGTCATATGGACATTTGGCCGCTGTGGAAGCCACAATGCACTACATGGCATATAAAGTACACAGGTGGCATGAGGGGTGCGACACACTCCATGAACATGGCACACACTGTGCATCACAAGCAACACCAGGCTGATGGACAGCACCTCCAAGTAGTTACATGCCCCAGGCCACTGATGCAACCTCAGCAGAGTACACAGACACACAGGCACAGATCAATCACATGCCATTGGCAACAGTGGATACAAACCTCACTCTGCACATGTGCCACTTGCCTGTGGGGTGTCACAGGTGTGGGGCTAGCTCAGCAAGTCAGACACACAGCACGGCTTACTTCTCACATCAGATGGGTAGAGCTGTTGCCTCCTCCATGCAGCTGTGGTGCAACACTTCACATAGACACTCACCCACATGACAAGGAACATTCACACACATCAATGTCCAGGGGGCGTACACATCACTTGGACACTCTCACCAGAGCTCCACTCAACTCACACACATCTGTGGGTACAGTCACCTGTCACACCGGGGGGACCACTGAATCACCTCAGGGCTATAGACAAAAAATGCCACAAAGGATTAGCCAGGCTGAAAGTAAGCACAATGCAAATGAGGAGTGCACACATGAACTACATCATGCTCTGCATGGGAGACAAGCCATTCCCCCCCTGGGACCCACTCTAAACACCATTGTATGTCTGTCACACCTGGACACAATGCCAGAAGTGACAGTCACAAAAAAGGTGCTCAGTCAAAGCTAGTGGAGTCAGCACTCACCTGCTCCCCTGGTCTCCCATACAGGCTGGGGTACTGTGGGAGGATGACATCCAGCAATGCCTCATTTTCCTCCTGGGTGAATGGCTGGGCCCTCTCCACAGACCTTGACATGTTGCCAGAGGAAGCACAGACAGCAGCAGTGTTGTCGACAGGAAAGTTGTGCAGGCAAGTGCCCTCTCATGGGTTCTGGCTGACTTATATCTGTCTTGCTGAGGGGCATTCATTTGGAGGAGTACATAGTGATTGGTCAGATTCATTCGCATCTTACGTTTACTCCAATCCCTTTCCACATACACCAGTGAAAGCATTTGCATGGTTCAAAAATTGAGCATCATGTCAAGTCAACAACCACTTTGAAACATTGTATTTTGTGGCCAACTGACTTTTCCAGGCCACCTGATGGAAAAATTGAAATGAAAACTCTGTATCCATGACAACCAGCATGCATTTAGTGCCTAATACTTGTCCCTTATGTGTCCCCTATGTAATTATCAAATCCACACACAGGTACGGTGCGTTCACACGTACCCCTACAGCACCAGTTGCACAGTGCCTTTGACACGTACGTGTAGGCACCGGTAGTACACGTCGGGGTACGTGTACTACCAGTGCCTACACGTACGTGTACTACCAGTGCCTACACGTGCGTGTCCGCAATGGTAGTACACGTACGTTTGTACGGTCCATACCACGAGTGCTCCTGCGGCCACACAATTCTAGTGATACGGACCGTACACATGCCCTCAGAGCGTGTGTACGGTGTGTTTCACATGCTTACACTGTTGAGAGGATGCGCACACGAAAGGAATGGAGGTCTCAGACTGGCACAAGGATGTACATCAAGTCATTGTCATTGCTGTCCTACATGTGCAGGGCCTAGGTGTGTCAGGCAGTGATATTGCACGTCTCCTCATGTATTTGCACAGTTGATGTGTGATGACCTGTGTACACATGTCATGTGTGATGGGGCACTATGTGGCACACTTCCCCTTCACACTTTGCACATGTGTGCATGTAGTACAAACGTGTCAAGCACAGCATCACTGGTATGGCACAGTCACCACCACCCGCAACTGTCCCCTGATGCCAGGGACAGGGACACTAACAACTGACATTTAACGACCAGCGTGCAACGATGTGACTATGTCATGTGTGTGTCATTTGTTCCCATGAACTTGCTGTTGGTGTCCCGTCAACTGCATCTGCTGTTGCTGCATCCAACATGTGTCTGTGTGTAGATGGGCATGGCACACATCTACGCACACCATGGCACATGTGGATTTCCATGTAACGTGTGTCTGTATGCATCGAACTTGATATTTTGACATGAGGACATATCTGCGTTGTCTCAATGTCTGTGTTTTCTGTTTTCACGTGTACCCCTTCATCGCAATGTGTGTGATCTGTACATATGACATTCCATGTGCGTCTAGCTTGCCGTCAGCTGTCTGCATGAGATGACATCCTTAAAATGCTGAGATTTGGATGTATGTCACTCTTGTGATGTCTATTCACTGACACTGGCCCACAGCTCGTTTCAGGGCATGTCATGTCGACTTGACAATCAACGGGTGTAGCTGGCTTTTCGTAGGAGTATCACCTGGCTGGCATACGTGTCCTGGATGTATTGCACAGACCAGACTCTGTATTTAGCAGATGTGTATTAGCAGTTGAGCATGTGCTCAGTTCATTGACATTGATGTTGTTATGTTCTCACTCTTCATTATTCATTTCCAATTTCTGCAGGGCACCGCCTGTCCCCAGACCAATGCCAGACTTGGGTGCCGTGAGGGAACGTGACTGCACACGCCGTTACAGATTCACCCAACAGTTGATTGAGGACCTGACAAACAGGCTGGCACCACACCTCCAACCGCGACACAGTTATCCTACTGCGCTGACCCCAAGATGAAGGTGATGGCAGCCCTACATTTTTTGCCACAGGTACGTTTCAATTTACCATAGCTGATGTTGGTGGCATGTCCCAGACGATGTTCAGCCGTGTCCTGCATGATGTTTTGGCAGCCATGTTGGAGCTCCTGGATGAATTCATCCATTTTCCGACTCCTGAGGAGTTGACAGGTGTCAAGGGTGATTTCTATGCCCTGGAAGGGATGCCCCATGTCATTGGGTCCATTGATGGGACACATGTGGCTTTTGTACCACCACAGGCACAGGAGGTCGCCTATCGCAACCGTAAACATTACCACTCTATAAATGCCCTTGTGGTGTGTCTTGCTATCATGCTGATTTCCCATATCTGTGCACATTTTCCAGGGTCAGCACACGATGTCTACATCATGAGGCGTAGCATGGTGCCACAAATGATGCTGCGGCTGCACAACGAACGAGCATGTCTTGTTGGTGGGTATACTCGGTTTGTCCTGTGTTTTGCGGTATCTTTGTATCTTACGGCATCTCCTGACCCACTTTTTTACATGATGTTTCCATGTAGGGGACTCTGGCTATCCCAACATGCCATGGCTAATGACGCCTCTCCGCAACCCAAGATCAGTTGCAGATCACCGTTACAATGATGCACACGGGCAGACCAGGCGAGTGATTGAGAGGATGTTTGGCCTCCTGAAGAGCCGATTCCGGTGCCTTCACAAGACAGGCGGGTCCCTCCCATATGCACCGGTGAAGGTCTGCAAAATCTTCCTTGTGTGCTGCATGCTGCACAACATGGCAGTGGAGAAGGCAGTGCCACTCATCCTGGAGCAGCATGAGCAGGAACATCCACCCGTGGAGGATGAAGGCCTTGGTCACGAGGCAAGTGAGGAGGATGGGGAGGAGGATATCCGGAGTCAACTCATACGCAACTTCTTCTCATAATGGTGAGTCACTGGGTCTGAGTGTGCACGCTTGAAGCCTTGTGTGGCATGTGTTGCAATGTGTGTGTCCAGCTGATTGTATGCTAAGTGACTTAGGTGTGTGTTCTGATGTGTCACTCGAGTGATGATGTCATTCCACTCATTTTATCTGTGACCCTAATTTTTCTAATCGCATGGTGACAACATTATTCCTGTAGAGTAATGTATGCGGATAACAATCTTTTAGCTGACCACAGGTTCTTGCGCATGTTGTGTGGTCGTGTCATCGTCGGCCTCCTGCTATTCCTCATCAGTATTGCAATGTGTGCTGAATCAGCGTTCCATGCCCGGACATGTGAAAAAGTCATTTTGGGTGAGGATTGCAGCAAGGCATTTTGGGGTTGTTAGGTGTTTGTAATGTGTGGGGACTGCTCCTGTGCATGTTGGGTTACCACGCATACATGTCGACTCACCATGGGGCACATGACATGTAGCATGACTCCCATGAATTGATAGTCAACCTTCATGACAGTCATCTCTAATGGTTTGTGGATTCTGATGAAGGTATCAATGTGTGTATAACTTCCCTCAGAAACATACGGGATGCTATGGGTGGACATGGTGTGGGACATCCCCATAACAGGCTCAATGGGGAATTGCAGCCTCTCCGTGTGCAGAAGGGGGTGTTTGGCTCATCCCCTTACCTTGTGTGCCAGGCCATTTGGATTTACTACATCTGTGTCGTGAAGGGGGTGTCCAGTGTAGGTCCCACATGTTCAGCCAAATGACCTGTGTGTCTGTTCATATGGATGCTTTTCCCTTAGTGTGAGCCTGAGTAATAAAGGGGTTCCTCACCCTCCAAGGTGCCTCATCTCTGTCAATGCAGGTCTCTTGCCACTTTGCATGCGTCATCTCTGGCATAGTTGTCAAAGATTGTGCATATGAGTCTAAGTGTAGTTTGGCTACATGCATGCAGTTCTTCATGGGTTAGAATCTTGATTGTGCCTGAATTCCATGGTTGTGTATGTATTTGGGCAAGTTGGTCCCCACGACGGGCCGTCAACGCCTGCTGAGGGTGTGTCTCCTGTGCGCGACTCGGCCTTCTGTTTCCTGATCCTGTGTCAGTCATCTTTGGTGATTGTGCATCCATTTTCTCTGGGTGTGCCATGGGTAGCCGGACACTCCTTCCTTTACATACGCCTGTTGCAGTTGTCCTTTCTGACATCCTTGTCTTTGTGTGCTACTTTTGGCATAGTTTCCAGGACATGCTGCCTGCTACTGCGGCCCCTGCAGCAAGGGCCCACAAAGCGGCGGGATTCGGCAACACACACGCCTCAAAGATGCTCCTCCCTGCCTCCCTCCACCCATTCATTTGGCTGTCATCATCTTGTCTGTGCCACTGTTGGGTCCACGCGGTGCCAAAGGCAGGACCGTCAGCACTTGCATGACCCACATCACACTACAGTCTGATGTTGTAGCCACCCTCCAAGCAATGTCTATCCGAAACTCAACCGCCTGCTCTCAGCCATACCCTAAGCGCACATATGACACATTTGCATGCTGAGTGTGCAACTCCAACTGCCTACACAGCGCTGCCTCACCTTCCAGGCCCTGTCACACCAACCAGATCATGTCCCTCCTGCTCCACATCGGCTCCGTCCACCAGCAAGGCCATGGGAGTGGGACTCACGCCTTCAGCATGTAGTACAGTGGCGTCATCTGGCACATGACCGAGGGCTCATCTCTCAGCGTGTCAATCTTCAATGTGTCCAGGACCCCCCTCTCCACCATCACATGCGCACACAACCTCATCATCATGTCGTATGCCATTGACACCCAGGTGCTCCTCACCCTCACCAAAGATGCAGCCATTGCCAGTTCCAACATTCAAGAAGGCATGAGGTCCGTGGATGAATGGCTGAACATCAGCCACCTGAGGCTGGACTTGTACAGGACTGAGGTAAGCATCTGAGGATTGTCCCCTTACAGCTGGCTCAACACAAGATGGTATGCATCATGGATTTGTCACTCACATTTGCCATGCAAATCACCAGCATCTGTACCTCATGCTGCAACACCCTCTGCATGATGCACATGATCCTCAGATAGAGCCACTCCAAGGAATGACAGACCATCCCCCAGGTCCACCACACCAGCCGTGTCAACTACTGCCCCACCCTCTACAGAGCAAGTACATCCTAACTCACGGGAAACTTGTCCACATCCAGGGTGCATCTGCACAACACAGCTTCAACATCCCGCACCCCATCAACATCACCGTCCACCTGAGATAGCTGCATGGGATCACTGTGTGCTGCAGGATGTGTTTCACACTCCTCACACACACTCATGAGGCAGTCAACAACCCCAGACCCCAAAACCAACCTTGCACATCTGTCATCCAAGACCCCGTTGGCCCGACTCAATGCATCCGAACTTGGTCTGGCCACCATTCTTCACATCCACAACACTCCAGCATGAAGGAGATGGTTCTCCCACCTGGCAAAACATACCTGGGACTCACTCCCCGGGAACCTCCACATGAGCCATGACCTCTAGGCCTTCATGATCCTCTTCCTGATTGGTGTGTCCGCACAGTATTTCAAGCCCCCCTCAGCAGCTTGAGGCCATCACGGGTGAGTATTGGGCTCCCAGGCTGTATTGGATGATACATTGTGACCCATGTGTGTCCTGTACCGGACTCAGATCCCAGGGTATGGATGGCTGGAGTTAGTTCAACACTCAGGCATAGTTTGACATTAACACACACGTATGTTGTGGACTAATGCAAAATGACTGCAACATCTCATGAAAAAAAATAGTTTTATTCTTGGTGGGGTGCGCTTTTGTAGATAAAATAAGGTGCTCTACCGGGTGCATAGAATCCAAAGTTCACAGGGGGAGATGGTATCCTTGGCATTTGAAGTCATCAGAGTCCAGACCACAGTGTTGGTCATCATTGGTCAGACTGTGACCAGCAAGTCCATGTGGCAGAGAATGTCAGTGAATGATGTGCTGCTGTTGCGCATGAAGGCCAGGTGCCAGGCCAGGTGACCTGGGAGATGTGGATGGTCCACTGCCTCTCACGGTCTTTTCTGTGGACGACCCACCTTCCTCCGGGGACCCTCAGATGCAGGCCTTGACGATGTTTGGGACGCTCAGTTGGACGAATCCTCCTCATCCTCCTCCCTCCCTGTGGCTGGTGCTGGTCTACGCCTGGTGTCACAGGTAGGGTTGCCCATGTTGTCGGCGATCCGACGGAGTGAATGGTTTATGTCCCTTTGCACAGCCACGAGCTCAGCCAGTCTTGCCTCCATCCGTCCTTGGTGTTGTTGTTGACTGGCGTGTTGCTCGGCCTGCTGATTCTTAATGTCTGAGAGGGTCGCCACTACCTGACTGATGGCCCTGGTGTCACGCCTGTATGCCTCCATGATGTTGCAGACGTGTGACATACCGGTCCCTTCAGCTGTCTGGTCAGGTTCTCGCCTCTGCCTGCCTCCACTGCACCACCCCTGCCCACACGAGCCTGGTGTTGTGGGCACATCGGGTCTACGGGACCCCTGAGGGATGGCAGTGTCGGTGTTGGCTGCCTCCTCCTGGGTGCCCGGCGAACCTTGTCCCTCCAGGTCAGACTGGCTCAGTTGTTCAGTGTGGGCAGGGCTCCTGGGTGTCTCCTGGGATGTGGCAGGAATGGGGGGGGTGGTTGGCACAGATGTACCTGAAGTAGGTGTTGCAGGGGCTTGGACACCAGAGGGGCCAGGTGGGTTGGGGTCATCCGCGGAGTGTTGTGAGGTGTCGCTGCTTGTGGGATCAGGTTCATCCTGAGCCTGGGACTGGGGTTCTTCTCCCCGATTGTTGGAGGGAGATCCATGACGTTGCCCTGTGTGTGAGAGAGAGACAATGTTAATGCTGTTTAATGGGACATCCATTTTTTCACACATATTCTATTTGCCAAAGTTCCTCCAGGTAGTTGTATGTGCCTAGCATTCACATCAATGTTCACTTGTGGATGGGTATGTTGCAGGGGACTGATTGAAATGTTCTCCAGGGTGTTTGACATGTCGAATTTGGGATGGATGCTTCTTTGGCTGTGGCTTGATCTTGTTGTGTCACATGTCCATTGTGAGAGTGGGTAACTCCATTGGCTGCCAATGGGGGTGTGTGCTTGTGAAGGGGTGAGTGATCATCCCTCAGCCCGACGCTGTTCAACATCCACATGGCTCCCCTCACACAAGTGGCCCGCCACCACTACCTCAAAAACATCTCCTATGCCAACGACACCCAGTTCATCCTCTCCCTCACCAAGGACCCTCACACCGCCAAAACAAACCACCACAAGGGTTGAGGTCCATCGCCGACTGGATGCGGAGCGGCCATCTGAAACAGAACTCGGACAAGACGGAGGTCCTCATCCTGGGACCCACACCCTCAGCCTGACACGACTCCTGGTGGCCGATCGCTCTGGGGACAGCACCGCCACCCATCCACCAAGCATGCAACCTAGGATTGATCCTCGCATCCTCCCTCTCCATGTCCAAGCAGGTCAACGCTGTCTCCTCCTCCTGCTACAACACCCTACGCACGTTCCGCCGGATCTACTGGTGGATCCCGACCAAAACAAGTAGAACAGTGACACAGGCCCTCGTCAGCAGCTGACTGGACTACGGCAATGCACTCTACGCAGGACTCCCATCCATACACCAACGGCGGATGCAACGCTTCCGAAAAGCCTCTGCACGACTGATCGGCAACGCCCCCCGCCACAGCCACATCACCCCCCTCCTGAGTGACCTGCACTGGCTCCACATCGACAAGAGGATCACCTTCAAGCTCCTCACCCATGCACACAAGGCACTCCACAACGCTGGACAAGCCTACCTGAACATCAGACTTAGCTTCTACACCCCCACCCGCCAGCTCCGCTCCGGCAGACTCGCCCTCGCAGCTATCCCCCGCATCCAACGTACGACCGCCTGCAGGAGATCTTTTTCCTACCTCGCCGCCAAGACCTGGAACACCCTCCCAACCCACCTACGACTGACCCAAGACCTACTTGCCTTCAGATGACTCCTCAAGACCTGGCTCTTCGAGCCGTAGTGGAACCCCCCCCCTCAGCTCCTTGAGACCCTCACAGGTAAGTAGCGCGCCTTACAAGTACCCTGATCGATTGTTGATTGATTGACGGTGCCTGCTGGTGGGTGTAGTGTGATTTTGCAGTGGGTCTCCCAGGTGATGTATTTGTCCCCCCCATGGAGCATGCTGCCATGTCAGTGAGTGTGAGTTCCTGTCCTAGATATCTGAGCTGGTTGTGTTTGTGTTAGATTTTGCAGTTGTCAGAGGAGGGCCTTGTGCTGCTTGCAGCAGGGCCAAGTGTCAGCTACCTTGTCAGAACTTTGCCAGTCCCTGTGCATTGCGCATGGTGCATGGGTATGTACCTGGGCCATATGGGCTGAGGGCAATGGTGTCTGTTTCTGAGTTGTACAATATGTTTAGTGATCCCCACCCTCCCAGCATCCTGGACATCCAGTCTTGGGTTTGTGGTTTGTGTAGCCTGGGACATGGCATGGCCTTGCTTTGTGAATGGGGCATACACATGTTGGTGGCATGAGCGTTGTTTTTGAGTGTGGTTGTGTCCGGTGAGGTCTTGGGGGTAGGTGAGTGCATTTGTTGTAGTTGGGGTGTGGATGCCATTACCCCCATGTTACGTAAGTTGTTTGTGTACTACCAGGCTCTGCAACTCCTTCGACTCCGTGTACTCCCACCGGCGGAAGCAGGGCCATCACCTTCTCCTCCCAGGGATGGTAATGTACCGGTCTGCGGGGCAGCCCACCTCCTGTGATGTTACTCTGGGCGTAGTCCTCATTAATTTTGCGCTTGACTGCCCTCCGCAGATCGTACCACCTGGCTTGGCATTCATTCCTGGTCCTTCTGATGGGCGCAACAGCATTCACCCGATCGACGATCCTCTGCCACAGGCGTGATTTCTCGGCTATGCTGGTCTGTCTGACCAATGTTCCAAAGAGCTGTGGCTCGACTCTGATGACTTCGTTGACAAGGAAGTCCAGCTCCTCCCTTGTGAACTTTGGATTCTTGTCTGTGGGCATGGTGTGGGGTGTGGGTGTGGATGGTTGTGGGTGTGTGGGTGTGAATGTGTAGGTGTGTGTGTGAATGTATAGAGGGGGTATGTGTGAAGGAGGTTGTGTGATGGTGTGTAAGTTAAGGTGTATGGGTGCAGTTGTTTGTGTGTGGCGTTTGTCAGCAGTGGGTCTGTTGCAAATGCTCATGGTTTGTGAGTGTGGGCCCTTTTTATTGGTCCATTTGTGGGTGTGGCTGGGTTTGAAATTTTGGTGGGTGTGTTATAAGAGGTGGTTGTGAGTTTGGGCCTCTGTTTGCCTATTTGGATGTGCCAGGTCAGTATTTTAGATGTTTTTTGTACTGTAGACGTGTTTTGTGGTGTTGTGCGATTCAAATTGACCATCCTTGTGCTGTTTTGCAGTGTCCTGGTTCTGTACGAGTCATTTTAGCATATGTAAGGTGCGTACATACGCGATGTTGTTGTACAGTGTTCACATATGCAATGTTGTACGGTTCGTACATACGCGATGCTGGGGTATGGTGGTGGGGTACGGTGCGTCCAAGTACGGGGCTGGGGTATGGTGGTGGGGTACGGTGCATACAAGTAAGGGGCTGGAGGACAGTTTTGGGGTACGGTGCTGGGGTAGGGCGCTGGGGTAGGGTGTGTCCAAGTAGAGGCATGGGGTACAGCGCTGGGGTATGGTGCGTCCAAGTACGGGGCTGGGGTACGGTGGTGGGTTACGGTGCATACAAGTAAGGGGCTGTGGTACGGTGGTGGGGTACGGTGCATCCAAGTAGGGGCATGGGGTATGGCGCTGGGGTACAGTGCATCCAAGTATGGGGCTGGGGTACGGCACTGGGGTACGGTGCGTACAAGGGGCTGTGGTATGGTGGTGGGGTATGGTGCGTCCAAGTAGTGGCATGGGGTATGGTGCTGGGGTATGGTGCGTCCAGGTACGGGGCTGGGGTACGGTGGTGGGTTACAGTGCGTACAAGTAAGGGTCTGGGGGACAGTGGTGGGGTACGGTGCGTAAAAGTAAGGGGCTGGGGGACAGTGGTGGGGTACGGTGCGTACAAGTAAGGGTCTGGGGTAGGGTGGTGGGGTACGGTGCGTACATGTATGGGGCTGGGGTACGGTGGTGGGGCACAGTGGTGGGGTACGGTGCATCCAAGTATGGGGCTGGGGTACGGTGGTGGGGTACGGTGCATACACGTACGGGGCTGGGGTACAGTGCGGACATGGGGGGGGGTATGATGCAGACTTATGGGGGGGAGTGGGGAGGCTGTACGACTCGTATCCCGGGCACAAGTTTACCCGGATACGAGTGGTACGGCGTTCGATCCGTACGGAGCATTTTCCATGCGCTTGTGTTTTCGGACGGCCGGGACGGATCGTACTTGCGCGCTTGGACTTCAGTTTTACAATTTGTATGCAAAACTGTCCGGGGACGTCTCGTAGACTTTTCCCGTAGTCATTCGTATGGATTTTTCACATACAAATCATACTTCGCGAGTCGGACGGTAATTTTTTTTAACGGATTGGAATCAGCACCTGAATGTGCAAAAACCAAATCTATAAATGCATATACTGGAAAGTAACAACAATGGAACAGAAAATAAAAGTTTGTTTTCTATGTTTACAGCCACTGTTTTCGTTTCATTAGTTTAAATGCACGTGTCACTTTAAATTCAAAAGAAAAAACGAGATTAAAATCACGTGCTGACTGATGAGCACGTCATGTGATCAAGGCCCTCCTGGGCTGAAACGCGTCATGGTTGCTTACTTGGTCGTCCGTGCTCCATTTCTTCGCATCAACGGTGTTGCCAGTAGCAGGTGGAGTGCTTTGGATATATATATAGATTTTGCTGCTACCTATTAGAACGATATGGATTGGACTATTTTTGTATTCATCATTACTGATCGATTTGCACGATAGGTTTTACATATATATGATGCCTTTTTGGTTTTGTTTGATTTACATCTGTTCATATTAACTATTTTGGTATTGGAGAGAAATATAGTTTGAAATTGTAGATTTAGGGCACTTGCTGAAGATTGTCTGTATAGAATAGCATTAACCTCCATTTTTAGGTCATGCATTATCATTTTTCATTCAGGTATACACTATGTATTTATATTTATATTTCTCTCAATTTGGATTGCACTGAATCTTTGAATCCTCCCAATGTTTACAGCGTGGCATTTTGGTTAGTAGTCGACCACACATTGAATTCAGTCTGTCTTTCACATCAATTAACAACAGTTTGTTTTTATAGTTGATTGTGCACACTCTTTACCTTTTTAAAAAACGTCACAGTATGGAGACGCATCATGTGATCAAGCTCCCTCTGAGGAGCGAAACGCATCATGGCAGACACTGCTCCTGTGATACTTTTTCCTCAATAAAAGGTTACTGCTTCATCCACGTATTGTGTGTGGAAGTCCGTGATTTGTTCTGGAGTTTGGAGGTCCATGCCTGGAGTTCCGCTTTCTATGATTTAACGTGGACAGGACGTCTTTGTTTATATATTTATATTTATATTCACTGAAAAAACCATAGGTTTCAGGCACGTTATAGTTAGGAATTAGCATTTAAAAAACCTTAGAAATTCACTGAAAAAACCATAGGTTTCGGGGGCGTTATAGTAAGCTGGACATTTCACACGTACACAACCCTAGAAATTCCCCTGTTATAGTTAGTTCAGCTAACTATAACTCGCGCGCCAGCAATGCACTGCTGATGACATCGAATATTACATCACTCATGACATGGTCATTGACATCACTCATGACATCACTGATGACATCTCAAATGACATCACTGATGACATGATCCAGTGAATGTGTGTTTTTCTGAAAATTAAATATGTTTTATATATGTATATCTCAAGGTCGATGGAAGAATAAATGGGTATATAAGTGTCTAAATGGATGATTTTTTTTGTTGTAAAATTGATTGTATAAGTGTATCTTAGTGAATACATGGGTTAGTGAGTAATGTTTAAATATGTAAATATCTGTATCAGTCTCTCACTTTGTGTATAAGTGACTGCATGGGTTGGTGAGAAGCTACATGAGTGTCTATATGGGTTATTACTTGGTTTTTTGAGTAGCATTATGAGTGTCTATATGGTTGAGTGGGGGGTATTACTTACTGCATAGATGCATGAATGAGTGAGTCACTGTTTGTATTTGTTGAAGACAGTATGTGTGCAAGGTTGTATAGGTGGATGAGTGTGTGTATGGGTTTGTTAGTGAGTGAATGACTGTCTCAATAGTGTCTTTATAAGTAACTACATATATCTTAAACTAGTATATGTGAGTATTGCTTTATATAAGTGAGTATATGTGGGAGTGAGAGATTGGAAGACTTCCTGTATGAATAAGTATGTGTTTCTATAAGTGATTGTTTACAAGAGTAAGTATGTGTAAGTTTCTGTTTCTGTAGAAGTAAGTGTGGTGGTGTGTGTATAACTGTTTATGCAAGTAAATGGATGTTTGATTATTTGTTAGCATGAGTGACTATGTGTGTGAGTAACTCTATGGATGAGTGGCGGTGTATAACAGGATGTATCGGTGTATCAATACATATGATGAGTGAGTACATGTATGAGTGACTTTATAGGACTGTTGGTGAATGAGTATATGTGTATGTAGATCTTGGAATTACTGAATAGGTTGTTGTAACTGGTATTGGTATGTCCATTGTTTTTAAAATTTTAGTTTCTATTTTTGAATGTGTGTATCAAAGGTTATATTAGGGTGAGAGGAGGTCTGCCACTCTATCACAAGGATGATGTCATCAGTGATGTCATTAGAGATGTCATCAGTGATGTCATGAGTGATGTCACTGACCATGTCATGAGTGATGTAATATTCAATGTCATCAGCAGTGCATTGCTGGCGCGCGAGTTATAGTTAGCTGAACTAACTATAACGGGGGAATTTCTAGGGTTGTGTACGAGTGAAATGTCCAGCTAACTATAACGCCCCTGAAACCTATGGTTTTTTCAGTGAATTTCTAAGGTTTTTTAAATGCTAATTTCTAACTATAATGTGCCTGAAACCTATGGTTGTTTCAGTGAATTGCAAAGGTTTTTTAAATGCTAATTTCTAACTTTAATGTGACTGAAACCAATGGATTTTTAATTGAATTTCTAAGGTTTTTTAAATGCTAGTTTCTAACTATGCCTACAGAGATAGGACATGTGAAGAAAGAAGACAAAACGCACAGAAAGAAAAAAAAGAAATGCAGAAAGAAGCAACAGAAGTCCTCAAAGACGAAGAAAAGTACAGAAAGAAGGAAGACGTGCAGAAAGAACAAACAGAGGAGAAGAAAGAAGCCTTGTTGCAAAATCATCCTGTACCCTCAACTTTTTCAGACGGGTACTGGTGGTAACTGAGTCTGACTAACCAATCCTAGAGCCAGTGCTATGTTAAAAGACACTTAGAATACAGTGAAAAACACCTACATACACCAGGGAACACTATGCATTGCGGTACCCCTGTGATTACCATGGCCTCCTCTGTAAGACCCTAGTGCATAATAGGGCAGGGGGATTAAAACTACCTCTTAAAACGCACCACAGGGCACGTTTGCACACTGGTGAAGGGAGGAGGGGCCTGAGGTGACATGTGCAAACACGCCCTGTGGCCATTTTAATGTGGTGGATAAAGTCCCCTTGAATCCTGAGAGTCCCTAGGGTCAAACTAGCCGACTAGGTACCTCCAGTAAGCGCTGTTGCAGAGAGGTGTCAAAATGGGCACGGCCTGGACCACCTCTCTGCAACACAGCACAATGGCGCTTCCTGGAAGCACCTGGTGGGCTAGTTGGCCCCCAGGGGCCCTCAGGATTGAAGAGGAATTATTTCCCCACCTTAAAATGCGCCACAGGGCGTGTTTGCACACGTCACCTCAGGCCCCGTCCCCTCCCTTCCCCACTGTGTAAACACGCCCTGTGGCCATTTTAAGTTGGGAGATTAAGTCCCCTTGAATCCTGTGAGTCCCTGGGGTCAAACTAGCCCACTAGGTACCTCCAGTAAGCGCCGTTGCAGAGAGGTGTAGAAAGTGGCATGGCCTGGACCACCTCTCTGCAACGCAGCGCAGTGGCGCTTACTGGAAGCACCTGGTGGGCTAGTTGGCCCCCAGGGGCCCTCAGGATTGAAGGGAAAATATTTCCCCAACTTAAAATGCACCACAGGGCGTGTTTGCACACGTTCCCTCAGACCTCGTCCCCTCGCTTCCCCACTGTGTAAACACGCCCTGTGGCCGTTTTAAGTTGGGAGATTAAGTCTCCTTGAATCCTGAGAGTTCCTAGGGTCAAACTAGCCCACTAGGCACCTCCAGTAAGCGCTGTTGTAGAGAGGTGTAAAAAGTGGCACGGGCTGGACCACCTATCTGCAACGCAGCGCAGTGGCGCTTACTGGAAGCACCTGGTGGGCTAGTTGGCCCCCAGGGGCCCTCAGGATTGAAGGGGAATTATTTCCCCAACTTAAAACACACCACAGGGCGTGTTTGCACATGTCACCTCAGGCCCTGTCCCCTCCGTTCCCCACTTTGTAAACGCACCCTGTGGCAGTTTTAAGTTGGGAAATTAAGTCCCCTTGAATCCTGAGGGTCCCTAGGGTCAAACTAGCCCACTAGGTACCTCCTGTAAGCGCCATAGAGCTGCGTTGCAGAGAGGTGTAAAAAGGGACGTGGCCTCTGAACACCTCTCTGCAACGCAGCTCCCTGGTGCATACTGGAGGTACCTGGTGGGCTTTTTGGCCCTCAGGGACCCTCAGTATTGAAGGGGAATTAATTCCCCAACTTACAACTCGCCAGGGGGTGCGTTTGCACAAAGGTGAAGGAAGGAAGTGGTGCCTGAGATGACATGTCGGCAAACACGCCCTGTGGCACGTTGTAAGTTGGGGAATTAATTCCTCTTCCATCCTGATGGTCCCTGGGGGCCAACTAGCCCACCAGGTACCTCCAGTATGTGCCAGAGAGCTGCGTTGCAGAGAGATGTTCATCAGTGATGTCATTTGAGATGTCATCAGTGATGTCACTGACCATGTCAAGAATGATGTAATATGTGACGTCATCAGCAGTGCATTGCGGGGGCGCGAGTTATAGTTAGCTCAACTAACTATAACAGGGTAATTTCTATGGAGTTAAATGTCCAACTAACTATAACATCCCTGAAACCTATGGTTTTTTCAGTGAATTTCAAAGGTTTTTTAAATGTTAATTTCTAACTATAACGTGCCTGAAACCTATGTTTTTTTCAGTGAATTTCCTAGGTTTTTTAAATGCTAATTTCTAACTATAACATGCCTGAAACCTATGGTTTTTTCTGTGAATTTCTAAGGTTTTTAGATGGTAATTTCTATCTATAATGTGCCTGAAACCTATGTTTTTTTTCTGTGAATTTCTAAGATTTTTTAAATGCTAATTTCTAACTATAACGTGCCTGAATCTTATGGTTTTTTCAGTGAATTTCAAAGTTTTTTTAAATGCTAATTTCTAATTATAATGTTCATTAAACCTATCTTTTTTTCTGTGTTTTTTAATTATCAACCCATTCTCAACTTGGTGAAAACTGCAAATCTCACCACTCTTCCATCGATACCATATGCCAACAAAATTGCTACAAACGAGAGGCACAACTAACGCTAATAAAATGCAAAGTAGGCGTTCCCGTGCAAAAAAAACCACGAAAACACCGCTTCCCCATATTTTCAATGACCAGCCAAATCCGCAGTGCGATCCAAAAAGCAGGCGATAAGCCAAGTTAGCAGTAACAAATTAACATCAACCTTTAACTGGTGTATGGCAGTCGACTATCTACTCCGTGAATTGGACCCAACTCACAACCACATCTAAAGACCAACACGTGATAGAGCTACTGATCATGCAGGTCCGACACGCAACAAGACCACAACACCCAGCGCCACCACCACCAGAACCTCCCCCCGAATCCCCCCCTACTACCACCAAGGCAGCGCAAAACAGGACAACAGACCTTCCCAAAACACCACGCCCCTCAGCCACACAATAGCTGAATGTTGGGAGATGTGGCAACCAACTATATATGAAGGAGGCAAGTCACCCATCAACAATAAAGCACACAATGTCAAGTAACGCTGATGTGCTGCACAGACCTCACTATGCAAAGCACAAACCTCTCCATGTGGAGATATACTTGTAGTGTAGTGCACAGTCGGCGCAACCATGTTACCTCAGGCAGTGTGGAAGATCTCGGTCATGTAGCTGTGTTGTCCCCCCTGGAAGCGGAAGCGGAGTGCGCTGCTCCAACATATGCCACTACAGCGTAGCAGTATGAATAAATAGGCCAGGCCCTAGGCGTGGTTCACTTGAGGGAAGACCAACGAGTCTGTCACAGTGGCAGCCCTCACCCTGGCGCGTGGCTGCCGCCATAACCGCGGGCCTCCTCGACACAGGCCCCCTGTGAACGCAGTGACAAAGCACTGCAGACTTATGTCTGTACCGACTACTGCCTTTGATCTACACTGCGGACAGAAGCACTCACAATTCAGATGCAGTGGCGATTGCAGATGTCGCAGTCTAGTTTGCAAGACACTTTGCTTCCAGTGTGGCCCACCGAGACCATGCATCATCACACGATGTGTGCTTCAGGTGCTACTAACTCACTGCACCGTAAATCATCGCCATGTAGCTGTGCGCCCATCCTGACCACTGCCTCCGCCCTACACTGGGGTTACACGGTTCACAATTCAAGATTAGTAGCGACGCAAAATGTGTAAGACACTATAATGGGTTAAGAAGACCACATGCTCCCAATCTGTGCAGCTCAAGTCTATGTCACCTGCCTGTGGGCCTTTGCTGACTGCTGCCTTCGGCCTATACTGTGGAAGACCGACGACACGTGGTGCCAACTAACCCTGTTCAGCACAATCCGATCCCACATGTGTAAGTGTGTCCTGAGTCCTGAATTGCAGCGACCACAGCACCAGACTCCCTTTAATCAGTGAGGGGGATTTCCATATGGAAGGCCGGCGACATGTGGTGCCACTGAACCTGCACTACGCAGGCCAGTGTGGCCACCAACGTATGCACGTGGCTGTGGGCCCTTGCTCACCGCTACCTCTGGCCTACACTGTGGAAGACTGGCGACAAATAGTGCCACTAACCGTCTTCAACACAAGCCGATCTCACATGTGGAACTGTGTCCTAAGTCCTGAATAGTAATGACCCTAACTCCGTGAGACAACCACAGCACCAGACTCCCTATGATCAGTGAGGCATATTTCCATATGCAACAGTGGCGACACGTGGTGCCAATAACTCTGTTCAACACAAGCCGAACAATCCCACATGTGGAACTGTGTCCTGTGTGCTGAATGGCAGTGACCCCAAGTCCATGGCAGCGACCACAGCAGCATACTCCCTCTGATTAGTTAGGCATATTTCCATATGCAATGGCAGCGACACATGGTGCCAATAACTTTGTTCACCACAAGCCGATCCCACATGTGTAACTGTGTCCTGAGTCCTGAATGGCAGTCACCCCAAGTCCGTGGCAGCGACCACATGACCACACTCCCTTCGATCAGTGAGGCATATTTCGATATGCAAGGCCGGCCACACGTAGTCCCACTTACCCTCTTTAACACCACACTCCCTTTGATCAGTGAGTGGTATTTCCATATGCAACTACAGACTCGAGAAGGCAACTAACTATCACAGTCCTACACCCTACATATTATCCTTTTCGTATCCTTGCTTCAAGATTTATTTTTTATATCAGTTATAGCTTTACTACAATGACCAAATTAATCTTCAAATGCCAACTAATAAGGAATAGCAGTCTACACTACAGGCAGTACAGCTCGCAATTCCAATTTTAAATGCTAATTTCTAACAAGATTGTACTCAGAAAATACAACACTTCGTCAATGTATTCTATACTTATTTCATCTTTTCGTCATATGCCTACACTGCACTCAGTATGGCTCACAATGAAAATTATTTCTTCATTCATTAACTACATTGTCCACTAGGCAAGTAACTATTACAGGCCTCAAATCTACATAATATCCTATTAGTATCCTTTCTTCTTGAACATTTTTTATATCAGTTATAGCTTTAGTACAATGACCAAATTCATTTTCAGGTACAAATGAACACTCAGCAGTCTACACTGCAGACAGCAGACCTCACAATTTGAATTTTGGACGCATGGTGCCAACTAACACTGTCCAACACAAGCCGATCCCACATGTGTAACTGTGTCCTGAGTCCTGAATGGCAGTGACCCCAAGTCTATGGCAGCGACCACAGCACCAGACTCCCTTTCGATCAGTGAGGCATATTTCGAGATGCAAGGCCTTTGACACGTAGTCCCACTAACCCTCTTTAATACAAGCTGATCCCACATGTGTAACTGTGTCCTGAGTCCTGAATGGCAGTCCCCCCAAGTCCGTGGCAGTGACCACAGCACCAGACTCCCTCTCATCAGTGAGGCATATTTCCATATGCAAGGACAACAGCACGTGGGGCCACTAACCCTGTTCTTTTTTTTCTTGTCCTCATACCACCATTATATGCAAAATAATAGCCTGTCAGCCAATCTGTACCTCCCTGGGCTTTTGCGATTTTTCAATAGCTCCTGCGCTCGTGCCCTTCCAGTGTCCTGGCTGCACAGACCACGCAGATGTAATCATTGGACAGAAGGGGTTACACACTTATATCTCCATCCCAATTCTGGAATGCCACCCATATCTTAGGATGTGTATGTGTATTGGACTCCAGATCAATATCTATTTTCGCCGTTCTTCTTACTGCTCGTAGCCAGTCCATCCCTTGCGGTGGGGAGGGTTCAATCCATTTCTAGCGAGAAGAATTAGATAGAATAGCAAGGCCTGTTTATCCCCAGTGATGTCATTACAGGGCTGATCTACTACCCCCAGCATTACTAATAAGAGGTTAACTTTGATGTTTGCATCGAGAATTTCATTAATTATCCTTTCGACCTCAGACCAATACTCCTCTAACTGAGGGCATTCCATAAACATATGCTTATCATTAGCACTGATCAATCCGCACCTGCGACATTTGGGGGGGACATCAGTTGCAAAATGTTCTAATTTTTGTGGAGTCCAAAATTGTCTATGTGCCGTAAAGAAATGATTCCTCTTCAAGTTTGATGGTTTGACTGTTTTGTAAAGTAACTTGAAGGAGAGCTGCCATACTTTGTCTGCATCACCTCGTCCCATATTTCGTAGGGGGCTTTGATTTTTTTCTCCTCGGAAGTCAGTAGTGCGTGGTACCATCCGCTTATTTCCTTCTTTGCTATATTTTCGTTCTTTAATTTTTTTTCAAACTCCCAAAGACTCTTAGTCTCACGTCTATTCGCTTCCCCCCAAGACTTTAGCTGGAGAAATTTAAACCGAGACAGAGATCCCCCTGTCTTACTCCATAATACTTCCCATGGGACCACTTTATCCATCACTATCAAGTCCCCCCAAACCTGTATTCCTGCCCTACTAAGTGGGACACTCAGTCGATCCTGCAAGCATTCGGGCGTACCAGGTGAGTCCCATATTGGAGCCTCTCCTGAATAGTATCCGATTCCTAAAATGTTCCTGATCTTTACCCACAAAATCAAAGCTGCCGCCAAACTTTTTAATTTTACTTTTTTGAAAAATTTCTGGGCGCCAAGCTTAAACAGAAATCCTTTCCCTCCCCACTCTTTAATCATCTCCTCACACAAACCTCCCCACACCCTGTGCCCTGTTGTGCATAATAAGACCCTACAGTTTTTGAACTGGAATGCCATGCAGTATAATATTACATCTGGTAGTGCAAGCCCTCCTTCTGCCAATCTACGTCTACGATTTTTCCAGGACATACGTGCTCCCCTATCTGCCCAAACAAATCTGCCCAGTTTACCCTGTATTCTATCTATTAGCCTACTCGGGAACGTTAAAGGTATGCAATTAAAAAGAAATGTAAGCTTCGGCAGAATGACCATTTTAATCAAATTGAACCTTCCGTATACCGTCAAAGGAAGATTCTTCCACCTAGCTAAAAAAAATTCAATTTCCTTTGTAATTCTTTCCAGGTTATGCTGTGGGACATCCTGCACTGCATTGAGAATATTAATACCTAAGTATCTAATCTCTCTATGTACACTCCCCCTCCAATCCGGGATTTTCCAGCACATGATCCTGGTTTTTCTCTGTTTACCAAGTATCCAGACAGGGCCCCATAATCATCTGCCAATTGCTCTACCCTTGGAATCCTTATACCCGGGTCTGTTGTATAGATGATTAGATCATCCGCGTAAAATGAGATTTTTTTTCCGAACATTCCTATACGGAAGTCCTTCACCTGATTGTCTTGATGGAGCGCCTGAGCAAATGGCTCGATATATAAGTTAAATAACAGGGGAGAAATTGGACAGCCCTGTCGTGTCCCTCTCGTGATCTTAAAACTCTTGGTAAGGGCTCCATTTAAGAGAATCCTGGCTGTAGAGCTGTTATATAATGTTTTTAATGTGATTATAAAGTGAGGCCCGAACACTATATGCTCTAGTACTACCCATAAATACTCCCAACAAACTTGATCAAACGCCTTAGTGGCGTCCAGTGTGACCACCGCCAAGGGGACAGATCTTTCTGTTGCTATATCACTATTAGTTGTTGGGTTAGCTCACACATTTGCCTTCCAGGGATAAACCCCTTCTGATCTTCATGTATTAGTTGAGGAATTACTCTAAATAGTCTCCCTACCAAAATGCTGATGAAGATCTTATAGTCAGCATTTAGCAGGGAGATTGGCCTATATGATTCTGCTTTAGAGGGGTCCTTAGCAGGTTTCAAAATTAAAACTACAGAGGCTTCACGCCATGATTCTGGAGCCTGCACTTCCCCTCTATATATCAAATTAAACAGCATCTCCCAGGCGGGTAATATTTCATCAGCTATATTTTTGTATACTTCTGCCAGGAGAGCATCGAGCCCTGCCGCCTTCCCATTTTCAGACTTTTTTATTGCTCCTTTTATCTTTTCTTTTGTGATTGGGGCTTCTAGAATATCTTTTCCTTCTTCACTCAGTGACGGAAGATCGAGTGTACTAAGCCAACATCTGGTCTTTGTGAGGTCAGCAATGATATTTTCCGTATATAGCTGTGAAAATATTGTAACTATGTGCTCCTGCATAGAATCCCAACTATCCAGCTTTTCTCCTGTTTCACTTTTTAGCTCTTTTATATCATTCCTTGACCTTTCCACTCTCGCTTTCCAGGCAAGCAGGACTCCTGCTTTTTCACCATATTCAAATTATTTTATATTCGCCGCTTGCCATCTAGCTTTACACTTTTGCTCTATTTTCATTTTAAATTCCAATTGTGCCGCATGCAACCTCTCTTCCATCCTCGCTTTTTCTTCCTCTGAACTCACGGAATGTAAAGCCTCCTCTACGATCCCAATCTCCTTTTCACTGTTCTCTAGTTCTATACGTGCTTTCCGATTTTCTAATGAGTTTAGGCTTTTTAGAATCCCTCGGATATATGCCTTAAAGGCATTCCAAACAATACCCAAGGTGGCAGTGTCTTGGTTATTAACAAAGTATTCAGTCGCTGCTTCCTTCAAAGCTATCTCCACCCCCTCTATAAAAGCAGTGCACGTCTTAAAGTCCATCTCCTAGGTGATTGCGGCCTCAGAGCTTGTATGGTTACCATTACTGGTGAGTGATCTGATATATGAGGAGGAAGATGCTTGATCTTCTTAATATTTTCTGAAAAGGCTCTAATCAACTCTTGAAAAGTGGTGATGTTTTTTGCTATGGTACGTGTAACTCCTTGTCTTATCCTTCAAATGCCTCCATACATCAACTAAGTTGAAATCGCATATCATGCTTTTCAGAGCGTTCCTCATTCTAGGGACATATATACTCTCCCTTCTTGTAGACCGATCTAACACAGGGTCTAACAGAACATTTAAATCGCCACCTACGATTACAGGAACTGAAATTGCTGCCATTCTCAATTCTAGGTCAACAATGTATTGAGGATCATCCTCATTAGGATCATAATATCCGATACATAAGAAATCCATGTCAGCCCACCTTACCCGGGCTTACGCCCACCTACCCGAACTGTCTGTGCTTGACTCTTTCATTTCTATTCCACAACCGGTCTTAATCAGAATAGCCACTCCCTTGCAGCAAAATAGTTGATCTGAGGCAATAAAATTTTGGACCCTGTCACACCTCCCAAACAACTCCTTACTCTCATTTGCATGAGGTGCGTTTCTTGTAACAATATTACCTGTGCCTGGTTATTTTTTAGATACTCGAGTATTCTCCTCTGCCTAGGTTTAGACCTCATGCCATTCACATTCTAAGTAAGAATTTTGATACTCTGAATGTTAATCGAAGTCATCTTTCTTAATAGATTCTCTTCCTAGTTTCAGTCCTGTACTGAAAAGACATTCCTGCATAAAAGTTGTTGAGAACTTTTTTATGTTTTTTTTACCCCATTGCTCCCCACCCATGCTCCCCCACCCTCCTTCGCCTCCACTACTGTGCCCCCCCAAGGAACCCTCCCTACGTTGCTAGGCATAGTAATGCCTATAGGCGTACAATCCCGGGGAAATAACGCACTACTTATTTATACATTGCTAGAGTGCTGGAGAGCAAGAGAGCTATTTTCTACTTAGACGTATTCTCATTGCTCATTCTACTTATTAATGCCTCAACATCCTCCACTGAGCGGTAGTTATACATTTTATTATTCAACATTATATGGAGCATAGCGGGGAATTTTTAAGTGCACTTTCGCTCCCAGCCTTCTAAGCTCTTCCATCTTTCCGCCTAGCTCCCACTGCTTTTGTTCTGTGACCTTACATACATCAGACCTAGCCAGAAAGGAATAGACATTAACCACATATGGGCCATTTTTTAAAGCAGTACTAAGTATTTCCTCCTTGATGTTATAGGAAAGGAAATTTACCAAAATCTTTCTAGGTTTGGTTCTCTGTGGGTTACGTCGAAACAGCTCTCTGTGCGCCCTCTGTATTTCACTCTCAAGATTTATCTCCTCCTTCTCCTTCAAAATCGTTTTCCGAAGAAGGGCGATTATAAAAGTCTTCATGTCTGCCCCTTCTTCGTTTTCAGGAATATTTACGAATCTTATATTATTCCTACGAGAATGATTCTCAATTCTCTCTATATCATCTCTTAGCATTTGGTTTTGTTTCCCCAGATTAGAGATCTCAGTTGTGTTTTTCACAACAACCTGTTTAACAGCAGTACCTTCTTCCTCCAGAATTTTTGTACGAGTCGTAACCTCGTCCAGCTTCTGAGCTAGTACAGAGCAAGATGCTTGTATACCTAATTGCTTAGACTCTGATATCCTCAAAACGCTCTTTGATATCCTTCTACAGCTCCAATAAGATACTAGCCAATGAAATCTCTGTCTCTAATGCTCTTCCTTCTGGACTAATTGTACAGTTCTGGTTATCCCCATTCAATTCTGGTGCTCGTGATTGTAATGGTAAAGGTGCTTCCGGCTCCTCAGCTGCTGTTAAAACTGAATATCTGTTGCTGATTGGGATAGTTATTATATCCCGCTGCGGGCCCTACTCTCTCCGAGTTACAAAGAACGCTCAAAGGGCCCATTCCCGCAGTGACTTCAATATCATTGATTTTCCCCAAGTTACTATCACGCACCATTGTATCTTCACAAATGCACTCTTCAGGGCTAGAACTTGCACTTACTGCATTATCTTTCTGCATACTTGGCAGTACACAAAACAAGGATTTAAGTGAAGGAATCACTTTTACTCTCGCAGTTTGGAGCCAGGATTTCTTTATATGTCTCCCTCACTTGTTTTCTTCACGGTCCCCCCAGTCCCTCTGCTTTGTGAGGACACCCTCTGTCGCCCTCTTTTCAGTCTTCACCGCTTGTGGTAAATCAGGCAGAGCGTCTGGTGAAATGGGAAGAAAACTTGCCTTACCTCCGATATTCTTGGTCCTTAGCGTGTACCTGGATGGGACCTCACCTTCCATGAGGGTCTCTGTCTCCATATGCAGGGGACTTCCTTCCCTCTCTCTTGAACCACGCGTCTGCTCCTCAGCTCTGATCGAGCCTCTCCTCTCAGCCCCCACCTCCTCCACCTGATGCAGGAAAACCCTGCTTGTTCTGCCTCTGCCCCCAATTCCAGCCCGCCAGATCCGCTGGAGGTTCCCTGCTGCCTCTCCCCAGTGTGCCAGCTACTCCGCGCTGTGCTCCCCAGCGTCTTCCTGGCACACACCCGAGCTCTGTGAGCATTGCCCAGCACCCAGCAGCCTCAATTACTGCCGGTAGGTGCCTTCTACTACAAACGCAGAGCTTAAGCCCAGCCATTTTCCGAACACCCCCGCTCCTTCCCGCTTTACTCGCTCTCCAGCAATAGAGAATCTTCCGGACTGCCGCCTGTGGCCACTAGCATCTAGCTAGTGGCCTCCATGTTCCTCCTCCATGCCACTAACCCTGTTCAACACAAACCGATCCCACATGTGTAACTGTGTTCTGAGTCCTGCATGTCAGTGACCCGAACTTCATAACAGCGACCACAGCACCACACTCCCTTCGATTAGTGAGGGGAATTTGCATATGGAAGGCCGGCGACACATGGTGCCACTGAACCTCCACTACGCAGGCTGGTGGGGCCACCAACGTATGCATGTGGCTGTGGGCCCTTGCTCACCGCTATCTCTGGCCTACACTATGGTCAGCACGCCTCACAATTCAGATAGAGTCCTCATTCCACATGACGCAGTCCAGTAGCCAAGACACATTGCTCCCAGTGCGGCCCGTCCACACCAAGCATCATCACAGGCTCATACAGTCTCAATACTTCTGGTGCCACTAACCCTCTTTAACACAAGCCGATCCCACATGTGTAACTGTGTCCTGAGTCCTGAATGGCAGTGACCCCAAGTCTGTGGCACCGACCACAGCACCACACTCCCTTCGATCAGTGACGCATATTTCGATATGCAAAGCCGGCAACACATAGTCCCACTTACCCTCTTTAACACAAGCCGATCCCACATGTGTAACTGTGTCCTGAGTCCTGAATGGCAGTGACCCTAACTTCGTGGCAGCGTCCACAGCACCAGACTCCCTTCAGTCTTATTTGTTGTTCTTTTCTTTAAATATATTTTTTATATGTAAATCTATACATGACTAAGATTCTTCTTTGTCCAACCACACAGGGACACTTCCAGGCCCAAGAAGGTTGTTGGGGGTGTGATGGTAATGTGGGAAGAGGGTGTGTTACCTGCTGATGTGGGGAGAGGCAGCGTCAAATGGGTATCTATCACAGAAAGAACTCCGATATGTTTTCACAAATGCCTCGGACAAATGCCAGCTGACGGACTGAATCACAAAATGTTTTTTGAATGCTTATGTAGTGTGAGTTACAAACAGTTCGCGCCCAGGCTCGCAGAGGGACAGCTGCAGCCCGTTCGCTCGACTCACAGACGCAGTACTACGAGCCGTCCGCGTTGTTGTAGCTATCCCTGCCCTGTTCCGTCGTACGCTGCGCCACTGCGATTACGTTCCGATGTTCGCCCCACATAGCTACCTGTCGCAGGCGTACTCGCTGTTGGTGTGCAGGTCAGTTGTCTAGTTCTCAACATCTCACAGCCACTCCCTCAGGGCGGGTTTGCACACACACCACACCCATCCGGCACATGCATCACAGGCCATGTGACCACGCAAATATAATAGATCGACAACGTCACATCCTTTATTGTCGGTGCTGACTAGATGGTGGACGCTCCACGTGTCTCAACAATAAAGAGTCCTTGAAAAGTTGCGCAGAAGGTTAGTCATACCCTGATCTGTATAGCCATCAGGGGCCTACCACCCCCTTGGTGCAGACTTCAGATGCAGAGGGTTAGTACCACCCAAACCTCATATGGCCATCAGGTGCCGATCACCGCGTGCACACACTTGAGTTCCACAGGCTCAGCGGCCCCAAAAGCTGATGTGGTCTCCGCCATCGATGACTCTGGACTCAGCGATATGTGTGAGATCTGCCGGGCCTCAGAGAAGCTGATGTGGTCTCTGCCATTGATGACTCAGGACTCAGTGACATGTGTGAGATCTGCTGGGACGTGGAGAAGAAGATGTGGTCTCCGCCATTCATGACTCAGGACTCAGCGACATCTGTGAGATCCGCAGAGAAGCTGATGTTGTCTCTGCCATTCATGACTCAGGACTCAGCGACATATCTGGGATGCGTGGAGTTTTGACGGGCACGTGGAGTGCCCACTACTGCACACTCCGGTGGCACCAGGTAATTATTTGCTCATGGATGCGCAGAGGCGGCAGTGTCTGTCTCTCTCTCTCTCTCTCTCGCTCTCTCTTCCTTCTTTTCCTTCTATCTCTCTAACTCTCTCTCTTCCTTCTCCCTTTCTCACTCCCTTTCTTTTTTTCCCTCTCTTTTTCTCTCTGGCTTTTTTTTCCTTCTCTGTTTCTCTGTGCCTCTCTACTTTGATATGCCCATTACACACGTCCTTATTTTGTGCTTTATTTTCCAGGCTCTGTCGCTGACATCCATGGTCCCCACAGGAGTGTTCCGCCTTCTTGTTTTCTATTATTTTTGGTAGATTTTGTTTATTAATTTATCATTTATATATATGTTAATAAAAAATACATTTTGCAAATAGTTTTTCATTTATTGTTTACGTATATATTTATAAAAAAATAATGTTTAAAAAAATAATTCATAACTTTTTGGTTGTTCTCTTCACTACTGTGTGACTCTTTCTTGTTCTTATTAATGTTATTTGATGGAGTCCACCATGGTGTTAAATTTTGGGGCACTTATTGTGGGAATACTGGTGATGTCTGCAGTTTACACCAACTTCTGAATAGTGTGTTAGATTTATCTCAACTTTACTTTCATTAAAGTGATGATAATGAAATGCAGACTAGCCGTTCCCGTAAAAAAAAGACATGAGGTGCACTTTTGCGATTTATTCTAAATACTAAAAATCCTGTATTGAATTGCACTGAGGTAGTGACTGCAATTACAGTGTACACACAAAATCAATTAAGAACTCTCATTGTATTTACATTGATTGGGAATAGTGCGTCAAGTGCTGAATCTTGACGAGATACACTGCTCAGTTTGTATATTGTTCTGCACACGAAAAAAATCACATCACAACTTTCACACCAACTACAATGCGAAACAAATTCCGGCGATAAGCCACATTAGCACCAGGTATTTTACACCTACTTTCTGCTGGTGTTAAGCAGGACGACTAGCTGCACCATGAAACGGAACACAGCCAAGAGCCACACCAGAACACCAACAGGTGCCATAGAATCAATGAGCATGATGCAGGGATACCCATGAGGGCCACAAGACTCATCGCAACAACTCCAGGGCCACCAACGCCCCCCAAACCCGCATCTGAGCAAGTGTGTCCCTGTGGTCATTGTCTTAGCATGATAGGCACGAGCCCTGCAACATCACAGTGTGCTGTCACCTCACGCATCCTCCTGCATGCACAACTGGCATGTGCTGGTCTGGAGTACACAGGTCAGCACAGGGGTGTGCCTATCCGGCAAGGGGATGAGTGTGTCTCGGACATGTCTGTGTACAGGAAGTGCGGTAAGTGTGTCTCTGTGTTCTGGTGTGGCCTGCCACAAAGGCCGCAGCACTCGATGTTGTAAAGTGCCATGCACCACGTCCAAAGGGCACTGTGATGGTGTAGTTTGAATGTAGCAGGACGTGCACGAATAAGCATTAAAATGGTCTGCTGTACGAGTGCACGAGATACAACAGCGCACCATAAAAAAGTGTAGGGGCTCGTGGGAGGGAGAAGCAGCTGTTTGGCAATGTAACATACAGTGAACTTGCCCATGTTCCACGTGCTGGGCATCTCATCCATGATAACCACGGTCGCAGGCATCCCACAACACCAACGACCGGCCTTTTCACACATCCTGTATGAATGCAGCATGGTTTTCACTTCTATGCTTGTTCAGTGGTGTGATGTTGGCGGGTTGTGTGACTTGTGCTCCTTGTTTGTGTGTTTCATTTTGGCCATTGTTTGTCTATACTTGTGCTGTACTTAATTGTGCATGAGTGCCATTCTACCCTTCTCCCCCATCCCCCCACTCCATGCTTCTTCCTCTTCCTGGTGCTGTTGTGTCTATAATTTTGTTGCTCCACACATAAACACATGTAAAGAACAAATTAGAATTGTTCCTTGATTCTTTTAGGTTTCAAAACTTCCCTCTATTGGTCTCTCTTTAATTTTCCATATAACCGTTTTTTAAATATTCAACAACACTTAGAAGTCAGAAGTGCAACGTATTCTATCAACACACTTTCTAGAACACTCTACAACACGTGCCGGTAAAAAGTTCATCAATTTTTTTAAACTTAACGATATTTTTTTGCAACATTTTCTCAAACATTTAACGGCACGTACAGGTTAAAAGTTCACGATTGTTTTAAGTTTGAACAGTGCCTTCCAAATGCAAGTAGCAGCTGTGGTTCAGTTGAGCAGATTTTATCCTATGATATGTACTCCACGTTGAAACTGCTTTTTCTTAACCAATCACAAAGATGTTTTTCCACAAAACGAATGTGCACCCTACTTTTAAAAAAGAATGCTTTTCAACTCCCAATCACGTATCATATTGTATGGCAAAAAAAAGTACTTCCCCATCTTTAAACATATCTCTTATTCTACTAAGGAACTGCATGAGCTACAGACATCTTTCCATACCTTCCAACCATACCTTCAAAATGCTAGTGTGGATCGTGAGGAACTTCGATTTTTGATCACGATCGAATCGACCCGCCATTTTGTGGCCCGCCACCATTTTGTGTTGCCAACACTCAGGCCGCACGGCGAACAAATTCTATTCTGCTTTTTCTGTAGCCTGGTGTCGAAATACGCCTTCTGCCTCTATTTGCAAAGCTGGTGTTAGACCTAGCCGATTACACTAATCCCTGTCTGGCTTTTCTAATCCCCGTCTCAACTATCTGTTGGTTCACACTATTCTTTCCTAACCTTATCTTATCGACTGGCCTTCACTGTCTTCTGCTAGCATTCTCTCGTTTCACAACTGTCCTCCAACACACACAAACGTATCTCGCCACCTGCAAGTTAGTTATGAGTCTGTTAATAAATTAGATTGAGGGTGGGGTGACAAACATAGTTGGAGGAGAGGTCTCTTCGAGTCATCCAACACTTTTGTTTTCAAACCTTTCCTATTGGTTCTATCTTGTTTTCCAACTTTCCTTATTGGCTCTTTCCTGTATGTTCTGGGAGGGCTTTGGGTCAATATGTCTGAACCTTGTATGGTATTTAACGCTGTGCGCCACAGAGTGAAGTGGCAGTCTCCTGAGAACCTACTTTGTGTACTTCTAGGATAACTGTACTAGCTGCAGCTAAATAAATCTGATCTTCTAACGCCGACAGAGTGTCCCGTGTCTCTGTGTAGCTAAGCAGGTGAACTCCGGAGACTTTGGGCGTAGCCTGCGCCGCCAGGCCCAAAAGGTTCTGGTTCTTCAATCGTAGGACATAGCTATATTTTCAGGTGCAAGAGGTATGCAGAACACAGACGTATTGACTTAGACCTAGAAATGTGGACATTAAATGGTTTACACAGAGAAGATTGAAGTTGCACCAAATTGCTACCTTTGGTTAAAACCTCTTTGCATCTTTCACACCTTGACCTCATGATTGTGCATTGTGGTGGAAATGTAATGTAAATGTAAATTGATACTTGTATAGCGCACTACTCACCCGCAAGGGTCTCAAGGCGCTTGTACGAATACCGCTGTGGAACCCATCCTGGCTTTCCCTGTGAGGCGTCCACTCCTGGGCACCCCCAAGGTGGAGGCCAGGCATCCTTAGCGTTGTGGGGGCCGTTGTGGAGATTAAGCAAGCTATTGCCCAGAGTTGCAGAGTGGGACTCCATGATTGGAATGGCACCGAGGCAAGAATGATCAGGTCTGTGGAATTTTTGAGCCCAAGACCCACCGAGGCGGGGAATTGAACCCTGGTCCCGGGCTAGACCTCTGCATCAGGGTCTGCCGCTCTAATCATTGAGCCACACTTCTCCACATGTGGAGAAATGACCTGGGCACAATGACCGGGGTAGGTTTGGAAATGCTTATGAAGGACACCTTTGGACACCTCAGCTCAGCACCACGTGACTCTGGGCCATAGCTCACTTAATAGCTCACATAATTTCCACGCCGGCCTCGAGGGCCTTCAGACCCATAAGGGTGAGTAGTTTGCGCTTTACAAATACCGCATTGATTTGATACTTGCAAATTTACCTTCGCACTCCCTGTATAACAACCCCTAAGCACCATACACAAGTTACAATGTTCAAAACAAAAGTTCCACTGAGTAGGTATAACTACATGCTGACACTACTAGACAGATGTGGCACAGCGGCCAGAGCACATGACTTTACAGCACATGACACACAGTTTGGACTCACGCTTTCATTCCCGACTCTGGAAGCACCTTAGCTTAGCACTATGATACTCTAGACAATACCTCACATATTTTCCGTACCCCAGGACTTTCAAACCAGTAGGAGTCAGTAGTTTGTCCAAGTAGGTATAAACACATGCTGACACTACTTCCACAGGTGTGCTGCAGCGGCCAGGGCACATGACTTCACACCATAAGACACACAGTTTAGGCTCACGCTTTTCATCCCCGACTCCCGCAGCAGCTTACCTTAGCAGCATCAGACTAAGCAATACCTCACTTAATTTCTGTACCCAGCACTTTCAGACTGGTAGGTATGAGTAGTTTGCTTCGCACCCCCTCTATAGCACACCCTAAACACCCCACAGAGGTTACAGTGCTCCTACCCTCCTCTTTCCCACAATTTTTGCCCTTTTTCCCTCTTACTCGCTTCAACAGAATTACAAAATGGCGGCCTACATGTCCTAGTTGCAAACGCTCGCAGCCAATCAGCAGCAAGCTTGTGCTCGTAACGCCTCAGCCAATCAGATGGCAGAATTCCCAAATATCGATATCTGTAAATTTCGATATATCTTAAAATCTACTGAACGGATTTACACCAAATAAACAAAAGCATGCTTTCTAGACCAAGACCCTTCTCCCTGCCAAATGTGGGTTAATTCCGTTCACCCGTTCGACCTGTAGCCTTGTCTAAAGTTTCCTATGTAAATTAACATTGAAAAAACACGTTTTGGGACCCCCTTTTTTCTCGGCCCCCATGACGAATCACCCCCAAACTTTCAACATAGGAGCTGATCTCAACAAGGAATTCGTTTTTTATAAATTTCACGAAGATTATTCAATCGGCGCCAAAGTTATTGCGAATAGAATGTTGCCATTTTCCTATAGTAACAAGGTCCTAACTATAACTACCTACTGGCAACTGCCAGTAGGATATATATATATATATATATATATATATATATATTATCTACTGGCGGTCGCCAGTAGATAGTTATAGTTAGGACCGTGTTTCCATAGGAAATCCGCAACATTCTATTTGGAATAACTTTGGCGCCGATTGACGAATCCTCGCGAAATTCTCAAAATAGGTGGGGCGCTCCGTTCCGCTCCTTCCCTGATAGTCTCGGGGGGATTCGTCAAGCGGGGGCTGAGAAAAAGGGGGGGTCCCAAAACGCGTTTTCCCCATGCATTTTTCCATAGGACCTTTAGTCCGAGCTACAGCTCGAACGGCTGAACAGAATTACTTGAAGTTTGGCAGAGAGGTAGCCCTCAGGTCAGGGATGTGCCTTTTGAAGGTCTCATGTAAATCTGTTCAGTATTTCCTGAGAAAATAGCATTTAAATCAATATATATATCTATAGGCGCGCTCCGAGCGCGTACCGTAAGCTTACCGTACGCGCACGCCGCCGTGCACGAGCGCGATTCTGATTGGTTGTTAGATCTCAGTAAACATTCGAATCGGTCGAAACCAGGAAGTGTCGGCCGCCATTTTGTCTCTCGCAGTCTGAGGGGGTGAAAAACAAAGGTGGAGAACGTGAAAAGGGGGCAGGGTGGACAGTTCCTGACTCCCCAGGCCTTTGTCAGGGGGTCCCAGAAGGACCTCCAAGGGCAAAAATTAATTTTAATTTTTTTTCGAAAAATCGCCGAATGCGCGTAGCGTACGCGCACGGCGTAAACGGAAAAATTCCGCGAGAAAAATTCTGCGAACTTCGCGTAACTATTACGCGTACCGTACGCGCACGGCAAAAAAAAATTTTCAAAAAGGAAAGCTTAAAAAAAAATAAAAAAAATTGGGAGGTAAGGTTGGCTCTTAAAAGAGCCGTTGGGTTAATACAGGGATAGAGGAAAGAAAGAATGGAAATATTATGAGCGTCTACAAACGTGCTGGTCTATCTTATTGTTAATAAGGGAAACACTGGTCTCCCCAAAAACAATAAGACCACAACATGTTGTACACCTCATTGAAACCCTCCGAAATCGAGGGTTAATGTCCAGAGGAGCAGAAGAAGGTGATGCTCCCACCTCAGAGGAAGGGCTCAGCTGAGCTGCCGATGATGTACTTGGCTGAGCTTCTGAGGTTGGGCTCCGGTGACTTACTGAAGAGTTTTCTTCAGTATGTCGAGCAAAGGTCCTGGGATGTTTATCCCTAAGGTGTCTCATCATAGAGTGATTTCCAAAGGAATACTTCTTCCTTGGATCTCCTCTAGATAAAACACGGTCACAAAGTGTGCAAGTGACCAATGGAGCATTGACCTTTTTCTGCCCCTCTGGAAAAGTAAAATACTCCCACACAAAATAATCCTTTTGTTTCCTCCTTCTCTGTCTGATGATGGTGCTGCTAGGCTCACTCTCAGAAGAGGTCTGCTGCTCTGCCATTGTATCTCAATGTCAATTCAGCTCCTTCTCCTAGGGGATCTCAAGCAGTAATGAGGGGAATAGGTGTGGTGTGGGAAGTTTCTGGAACTGAAAGTAGTTTCAACCAATGAAAAGTGTTCTTTGTGGATCACATGACCTACCGTGCGCGCTCCGTAAGCTTACGGTACGCGCTCGTAAACAAGTACGCATGCGCAAACGTGACGCTTACGGAGCGCTTACGGAGCGCGTACGTAAGACGCACTCGTGCATGCGCATTACACGCCCCTGCGTAACCGCGACGTTGCTTCCGCGCAACGCGCATGCGTTTACGCGTACGTCACATACGTATCACGTACGGAGCGCATAGCATCAGCTTACCGTACGCGCATCGTATCACTTAAGCGCACCGTACTTATGACGTACGGAGCGCGTAGCGTCAGCTTACCGTACGCGCACGGCAAAAAATGCATAAAAAAAAAAATACAAGTTTCAAGAGTTGTAGAAGATAATAACTGTGATGTACAACTGTTTGTAAACATTAATTTTTTAAAAATTAACCATTCCATAATGCAGGATATAGTACATATATTATTTTATACATAGGTTGGATATTATTTTTTACCAAAAATCTCAAAAAGAATTTGCATTTAAAAAACCGTACAAATTCACTGAAAAAACCATAGGTTTCACACACGTTATAGTTAGGAATTAGCATTTAAAAAACCTTGCAAATTCACTGAAAAAACCATAGGTTTCACACATGTTATAGTTAGCAGGACATTTCACTCGTGAAAAACCAATGAAATTCCCCCGTTATAGTTAGTGCAGGCAACTATAACTCACGCGACCGCAATCCTCTGCTGATGATGTCAAATATTACATCACTGATGACATATGTGTCTTTCTGAAAAAAAAATATTTGTAATATATGTATAGCTGAAAATTAATGGAAGAAGACATGGGTAAATAAGTGTCTAAATACAGTGATGTAATATCTGACGTCATCAGCAGAGGATTGTGGTCGCGTGAGTTATAGTTGCCTGCACTAACTTTAACGGGGGAATTTCATTGGTTTTTCACGAGTGAAATGTCCTGCTAACTATAACATGTGTGAAACCTATGGTTTTTTCAGTGAATTTGCAAGGTTTTTTAAATGCTAATTCCTAACTATAACGTGTGTGAAACCTATGGTTTTTTCAGTGAATATATATATATTTATATATATATATATATATATATATAAGAAACAAGGTTTGCCTTTTGCGGGAAGCACTCGCCGGAGACTTAGTTCCAATAAGGAGCTGCAGACACCTCAAACATGCGACAGTCACTTGCGACGCGTTTCGGGCCAACACCGCCCTTCTTCCATGGCAAACTGTCGGTTGGTGGGTCAAAACATAGGCCTCCAGTACATCCCCAAATTTAAAGTAAGTCACGCCCATGTGGGCCGGCAGAAAAAAAAAAAAAACCGCCGTGACAAAGAGGATTATGGGACTGGAAGTTTTATTTCAAAGTTGAATAATCCAAGTGGATCTGTTAAGGCCTTTCCAACAATTAAAAACATGAGTTCTTGTTCAAAGTTCGAGTGCAACACAACTCCCCATTATCAGGCCATCACCAGCTCACGGATACAGCTGTCCCAGTAAACAGCACCGGACCCGCAAGGGTATTGCGGTGGTGCTCTCCCTCGACCTGGCGGGCCGGAATACATAAGAAACAAGGTTTGCCTTTTGCGGGAAGCACTCGCCGGAGACTTAGTTCCAATAAGGAGCTGCAGACACCTCAAACATGCGACAGTCACTTGCGACGCGTTTCGGGCCAACACCGCCCTTCTTCCATGGCAAACTGTCGGTTGGTGGGTCAAAACATAGGCCTCCAGTACATCCCCAAATTTAAAGTAAGTCACGCCCATGTGGGCCGGCAGAAAAAAAAAAAAAAACCGCCGTGACAAAGAGGATTATGGGACTGGAAGTTTTATTTCAAAGTTGAATAATCCAAGTGGATCTGTTAAGGCCTTTCCAACAATTAAAAACATGAGTTCTTGTTCAAAGTTCGAGTGCAACACAACTCCCCATTATCAGGCCATCACCAGCTCACGGATACAGCTGTCCCAGTAAACAGCACCGGACCCGCAAGGGTATTGCGGTGGTGCTCTCCCTCGACCTGGCGGGCCGGAATACATAAGAAACAAGGTTTGCCTTTTGCGGGAAGCACTCGCCGGAGACTTAGTTCCAATAAGGAGCTGCAGACACCTCAAACATGCGACAGTCACTTGCGACGCGTTTCGGGCCAACACCGCCCTTCTTCCATGGCAAACTGTCGGTTGGTGGGTCAAAACATAGGCCTCCAGTACATCCCCAAATTTAAAGTAAGTCACGCCCATGTGGGCCGGCAGAAAAAAAAACAAAAACGCCGTGACAAAGAGGATTATGGGACTGGAAGTTTTATTTCAAAGTTGAATAATCCAAGTGGATCTGTTAAGGCCTTTCCAACAATTAAAAACATGAGTTCTTGTTCAAAGTTCGAGTGCAACACAACTCCCCATTATCAGGCCATCACCAGCTCACGGATACAGCTGTCCCAGTAAACAGCACCGGACCCGCAAGGGTATTGCGGTGGTGCTCTCCCTCGACCTGGCGGGCCGGAATACATAAGAAACAAGGTTTGCCTTTTGCGGGAAGCACTCGCCGGAGACTTAGTTCCAATAAGGAGCTGCAGACACCTCAAACATGCGACAGTCACTTGCGACGCGTTTCGGGCCAACACCGCCCTTCTTCCATGGCAAACTGTCGGTTGGTGGGTCAAAACATAGGCCTCCAGTACATCCCCAAATTTAAAGTAAGTCACGCCCATGTGGGCCGGCAGAAAAAAAAAAAAAACCGCCGTGACAAAGAGGATTATGGGACTGGAAGTTTTATTTCAAAGTTGAATAATCCAAGTGGATCTGTTAAGGCCTTTCCAACAATTAAAAACATGAGTTCTTGTTCAAAGTTCGAGTGCAACACAACTCCCCATTATCAGGCCATCACCAGCTCACGGATACAGCTGTCCCAGTAAACAGCACCGGACCCGCAAGGGTATTGCGGTGGTGCTCTCCCTCGACCTGGCGGGCCGGAATACATAAGAAACAAGGTTTGCCTTTTGCGGGAAGCACTCGCCGGAGACTTAGTTCCAATAAGGAGCTGCAGACACCTCAAACATGCGACAGTCACTTGCGACGCGTTTCGGGCCAACACCGCCCTTCTTCCATGGCAAACTGTCGGTTGGTGGGTCAAAACATAGGCCTCCAGTACATCCCCAAATTTAAAGTAAGTCACGCCCATGTGGGCCGGCAGAAAAAAAAAAAAAAACCGCCGTGTTTTTAATTGTTGGAAAGGCCTTAACAGATCCACTTGGATTATTCAACTTTGAAATAAAACTTCCAGTCCCATAATCCTCTTTGTCACGGCGGTTTTTTTTTTCTGCCGGCCCACATGGGCGTGACTTACTTTAAATTTGGGGATGTACTGGAGGCCTATGTTTTGACCCACCAACCGACAGTTTGCCATGGAAGAAGGGCGGTGTTGGCCCGAAACGCGTCGCAAGTGACTGTCGCATGTTTGAGGTGTCTGCAGCTCCTTATTGGAACTAAGTCTCCGGCGAGTGCTTCCCGCAAAAGGCAAACCTTGTTTCTTATGTATTCCGGCCCGCCAGGTCGAGGGAGAGCACCACCGCAATACCCCTGCGGGTCCGGTGCTGTTTACTGGGACAGCTGTATCCGTGAGCTGGTGATGGCCTGATAATGGGGAGTTGTGTTGCACTCGAACTTTGAACAAGAACTCATGTTTTTAATTGTTGGAAAGGCCTTAACAGATCCACTTGGATTATTCAACTTTGAAATAAAACTTCCAGTCCCATAATCCTCTTTGTCACGGCGGTTTTTTTTTTCTGCCGGCCCACATGGGCGTGACTTACTTTAAATTTGGGGATGTACTGGAGGCCTATGTTTTGACCCACCAACCGACAGTTTGCCATGGAAGAAGGGCGGTGTTGGCCCGAAACGCGTCGCAAGTGACTGTCGCATGTTTGAGGTGTCTGCAGCTCCTTATTGGAACTAAGTCTCCGGCGAGTGCTTCCCGCAAAAGGCAAACCTTGTTTCTTATGTATTCCGGCCCGCCAGGTCGAGGGAGAGCACCACCGCAATACCCCTGCGGGTCCGGTGCTGTTTACTGGGACAGCTGTATCCGTGAGCTGGTGATGGCCTGATAATGGGGAGTTGTGTTGCACTCGAACTTTGAACAAGAACTCATGTTTTTAATTGTTGGAAAGGCCTTAACAGATCCACTTGGATTATTCAACTTTGAAATAAAACTTCCAGTCCCATAATCCTCTTTGTCACGGCGGTTTTTTTTTTCTGCCGGCCCACATGGGCGTGACTTACTTTAAATTTGGGGATGTACTGGAGGCCTATGTTTTGACCCACCAACCGACAGTTTGCCATGGAAGAAGGGCGGTGTTGGCCCGAAACGCGTCGCAAGTGACTGTCGCATGTTTGAGGTGTCTGCAGCTCCTTATTGGAACTAAGTCTCCGGCGAGTGCTTCCCGCAAAAGGCAAACCTTGTTTCTTATGTATTCCGGCCCGCCAGGTCGAGGGAGAGCACCACCGCAATACCCCTGCGGGTCCGGTGCTGTTTACTGGGACAGCTGTATCCGTGAGCTGGTGATGGCCTGATAATGGGGAGTTGTGTTGCACTCGAACTTTGAACAAGAACTCATGTTTTTAATTGTTGGAAAGGCCTTAACAGATCCACTTGGATTATTCAACTTTGAAATAAAACTTCCAGTCCCATAATCCTCTTTGTCACGGCGGTTTTTTTTTTTCTGCTGGCCCACATGGGCGTGACTTACTTTAAATTTGGGGATGTACTGGAGGCCTATGTTTTGACCCACCAACCGACAGTTTGCCATGGAAGAAGGGCGGTGTTGGCCCGAAACGCGTCGCAAGTGACTGTCGCATGTTTGAGGTGTCTGCAGCTCCTTATTGGAACTAAGTCTCCGGCGAGTGCTTCCCGCAAAAGGCAAACCTTGTTTCTTATGTATTCCGGCCCGCCAGGTCGAGGGAGAGCACCACCGCAATACCCCTGCGGGTCCGGTGCTGTTTACTTGGGACAGCTGTATCCGTGAGCTGGTGATGGCCTGATAATGGGGAGTTGTGTTGCACTCGAACTTTGAACAAGAACTCATGTTTTTAATTGTTGGAAAGGCCTTAACAGATCCACTTGGATTATTCAACTTTGAAATAAAACTTCCAGTCCCATAATCCTCTTTGTCACGGCGGTTTTTTTTTTTCTGCCGGCCCACATGGGCGTGACTTACTTTAAATTTGGGGATGTACTGGAGGCCTATGTTTTGACCCACCAACCGACAGTTTGCCATGGAAGAAGGGCGGTGTTGGCCCGAAACGCGTCGCAAGTGACTGTCGCATGTTTGAGGTGTCTGCAGCTCCTTATTGGAACTAAGTCTCCGGCGAGTGCTTCCCGCAAAAGGCAAACCTTGTTTCTTATATATATATATATATATATATATATAGTGCCCAGTGCATGGATGAAGTGAAGGGAACCAAGGCTGCATAACGTTTTGCTTTCTGTGCACTTTAGTGTATTTCCCCTGACTTCTCATTCCTGGCTGGCGTTCATCCATGTGTTCATTCTTCCCTAGCCCCTGTACCATGATGAGCAGAAGGTTTACATACAAGTCGGTGAATCATCAGTGTGCCTATGGGCCCTAAACTCATCCCTGTATGTATCACGTCAATGTGCCGATGGGCCTATGCAAATTCTCATTGATGGCACATCAGTGTGCCGATGAGCCCATAATCACCCCAGTTGGGATCAGATCAGTGGAATGACTCCTGGTGGCCGGTGGGAGCGGGGGAATGCCCCTGCCCCGTGCCTAAGGTTAGAAACCTCAGAGTCATCTTCGATGACCAGTTACATTTTTCTGCGCAGATAAACAGCCTCACCTCCTCCTGCTTCTTTCTAATAAAAACCTTGAGAAAGATATTTCCTTTCATTTCACAGGAACTACAAAAGACGGTGGTGGTGGCTCTCTTGTTATCCAAACTTGATTACTGCAATGCCCTGTTGTTGGGCATTGATAAAACCCAAATGAGAAAACTGCAGTCCTTACAGAATGCCACAGCAAAGCTGCTTCTAAATATACCTAGAGGTCAATCAACCTCGGCAGGAATCAAAGCATTGCATTGGCTCCCTGTACAGCAGCGCGTGAAATTCACGGCCTTATACCTGGCTCATAAAGCACTTTATGGGGGAGGGGCCAGGGACATCCCAAAAATGTTTTTATCCTATTCCCCCACTCGTGCTCTCAGGTGCAGTAATCTAGGCCTCCTCCAGATTGATAGGACTAGGTGGGTAAGACGGGGCAGCAGAACTTTTTCAAACTGTGCGGCAAAGTTATGGAACAAAATGCTAATAGCCATGAGATTCCAACCAAATCGACAGTCCTTCAGGAAGGACTTGAAAACGTGGCTGTTCTCTTCGATCTAGCTCCCTGGTAACACAGGCTGTACCATTTTCACATACACCAGCGCCAAGACGCCATGGCATTCGAGCGCTATACAAGCATATATCCTATCCTATTCTATCCTACTGATGGGCCAATACCAATGCCCATCTGTGCCACATCATTGTTCTGATGGGCCCATCCCCTTCTTAATTAGTGTCACATAAATTAACAAGGTCCATACCAATCTGCCCCTGTGATACACCAGTGTGCCTATGAGCCAACACCTACTTTAGCTGTTCATTCCTTTTCTCTAACCCTATACCTTTGTTGGTGCTGTACTTTGCTAGACCTGTGGTGTAACACAGAATAAAGCAGAATGTGAAAAGGGCCCCCTGACTCTCCCATATCTCACAGATATTCATTGCCCTTTGGCTTAATGGAGCCCCCCTGATGGGTTAGGCGGTCCCTCAGGGTTTGGGTGTCACCTTGCGCTGCAAGGCTGTAGGGGCCTGCATTATGTCCCAGTGCTAGACCCTCTTTTACACATAGCTAGAATGTTTTTTCATCCCTCAGTGACAGCCCCTCAAGAGATATAGACAAGCCTAGAGGGAAAGCACGAGAAACAATGACATGGTATTCTCTACCTTGAGCAGGGTCAGTGACCTGGCATGATTGGTCCATACCTATGTCTAGCAGCCTTTCAGAGCACACTAACAACATTCAGACGTGTGTTGTGATACTAAGCCACACGCCTTTCCACCAGGATAGACAGTTGCATGTTATGTGTACATGATCAAATCATAAGACAGCCACCTCCATTTTGTTAGCCACAGCTTCTCTGTGCCCCAACATCGCAGTGAGCAAAAAACCAGAAGGTGGGAAAAACACAGACTGCACAGTTTTTTTTTGAAACTTTAAAAGTACTTTTTCCTCTACCTGTGACTGCTTAAATTGACCACTTGGTTTGTGGGCTTTGTACCTTAAAACTGCTGTTTTGTACCTGCCTTTGACTGCTTAAATTTACCTCTTGGTTTGTGGTTTTTGTACTTTAAAACTGCTGTTTTCCTTGCATGTGACTGCTTAAAGTTACCTCTGGGTTTGTGGGCTTTTCTTTAAAACTGCTATTTTTTTAACCTGCCCATGACTGCTTAAATTGACCTCTTGGCTTGTGGGCTTTGTACTTTAAAACTGCTGTTTTTACCTGCCCGTGACTGCTTACATTTCCCTCCTAGTGTTCTCCAATACTGTGCTAAGGCCTGTTTGAAGGCTATCCACCTCCAGCTCCCTTGTTTCTTAGCAAATGGAAAAGGGCAAAATACACCTCAGAGGCTAAGTGAGGTGTGCTAAAATCTGCTCTAAGGGTTTAAACTGTTTTTTGAAAATGTATGTAGTATTTGTTTTTGGCATGAAGACTGAGTTGTTTTAGTGTGTGAAAAGCAGTTTTATTAGTGGCTTCGATTTGGCCCTTATCTGCAGAGTTTTGAACAGGAAATCCAGACTGTGGATTGAGCCTGTCTGTCTCCAAGGAGATTCTGACTTGAGTAGCAACTCCTAGACCCCTGTCCAACAGCCTGGGCTTAAGGTCACGTGCTCCTTATATATGTTTCCTGCTGGTTGTTACATCTGTGCTCTGTTCGGTTCCTTTATGTAGGGGTTCTATTGGACTTAGTGTTAGTATTCTGATTGGCTGCTATGTCTGGGGTTCTAATTGGTTAATAGAGCTAGGGTAGCTATTGGACTTGGGGCTTTGGGTTAGGGTTCTGATTGGCTGCCAGGGCTAGGGCTCTGATTGGTTGTAAAGGCTCGGTCTCCTATGGGTCCTAGGGTTTAGGGCTAGTGTTCTGATAGGTTAGGGCTAGGGTTCCCATTTGCCAAAGGTGTCACCTGATCACTAGGACTTTTTAGGCTTATGGCGTCTCAGCCCGGCCATCGAGGCTAAGGGTGGAGAGGACTAGGGCAGTTGTCCTTTTGGGCCTGTTCGGGTCTGGTCAGGCCTAGGGCCAGAAACGCTGTCCATTTTTCCATTCACCCGCAACCACCTTAACCTATCCACATCCACAAAAATATACCTAGGTATAAACATATGAAAACACTCACAGCAAATGCACTCTACTCATTTACTACAAACACTTGCCACTTTTATTTGTCTCAACAACTACTACAAACCCCTTAAACCACACCTATATACCCTTCTACCATAACTACCACACAACATCACTCTCACACAAAACACCACTCTGTTCTATATCACTAACAAATCCACACATCACCAATACAACACAAAGCCATTCATCCAGACACACACTCCCTGTTCATACAAAGCTCCAGCTCTATCCTGTACTTACTCCTAACAAACCCTTTTCTGTCAACACCAAACATATACTCAGCCCTCCATCATTTCATCCGCCGACACCCTCCTCCTCTTTTTACCAAAAACACACAACCAAACAATCCTCACACTCCACCACACATATTATCTATTCCAGCTATCAAATCTAACACAAACACTCATAACTCTTACTCATCCCCCCTCAAACACCACATGCAATCTTTCCAAAGCATATTACCTCTCCTTTAACAATCAACTTCCACTCACCAACAATACATTGCATACACATCCTTCTCAGAAAACCACTATATCATCAACTCCTCTCACTACTCTACAGAAACAAAACATAACACACACACACACCTGTGCAACAAAATCTCACACACACTAGTTCATAATACATACCATCACAACCAAAAAACATATACCCATTCCCACCCTCCTGACTACACAAATAACACACATCATAAACCATCTTTACTGCCAAGCTGTCTCTCTTCCCCACACCTAATACAAATACACCAACACACCTCTCATTCAACTGCCTTTCATCTATTGCGTAATTCAGAGCCTTACAGCATGACCTACATGCTGAACCACCACCCCTAACTCATACACCATCCACCCTAAACAGACACAAATAAAAAATAAATCATGCCACTCTTCACAACTTTGCATCACCATGTCTATTACACAGCAAGCTACTCTACAAAAACAACATAACTCACCAACTCATTCTCAACCACCATCTTCACCACCTACACACACAGACCCATCAAAATGCCTTCTAAGCCTATGGGATGAGGAATATGATATAGAAAAGCAACACTATTGCTATCTGCATACAGATAATCCCAGCACTAATTACACACCTGCTACAATTTAAAGAAATACTGATCACTCTTCTACAAAGCAAAGTCACACCATCACTAAAACACATTCTCTAAACTGCCTTCTAATAAATGCATGACCACTCTCTAAAAACCGGCATCATATCTATGACCTACTCACTGACACACAACCTGACTTGTTATTCATAACTGAATCATGTTGTGAGAGGACACAGCTCCAGTGTTGCATGAAGCCGTGCCTCTAGGCTATCATACTATCACACAGAATCGTATGGGCTGGAAGTAGACTAGAAGTTATATTGAAGCAACCAATAAATCTCACTAAAGCTGACGAAGTCTCCATACAAGGTTGCGAGGCCCTCTTCCTTATGTGCAGCCCTACACCATCTTCCTCCCGTAACTTTCCTCTCCTTTACAGACCTCCACCTAGAAATCCAACATTCCCAGACACAATTTCAAACCTGATAACACTACATTTCAACCTATGCATTGTTGGTGACCTAAAAATTTGGTTTGACAAACCCAATATGCTTTATCTAAAAACCATCATCACTGGCCTAGAGACACTGAACATGCATCAGACCCACACACATCCCAACAGTTGGCTCTTCTTTACATAACCAACACAATCAAACGCAAATGTACAGCATATCCCTGTGTATATAAGCATTTCATTTGATTATATGTATGTATCTAGATATAGTTATATTTCTTTGTATAAAGATGTATAATAATTATGTTTATAAATATATAGCTATTCTTGTAGGTCTACATAACTAATGTACGTATTACGTATGGTTATATTATTCTATGCTTAACAGGTGTTTATAGGTCACTGCATATAAATTATTTAATTCGATTTTTATGGTTCTCTGTTTATCTATCACACTATGTAAATTATATCAAAACTAGTTATCTACAATTGCTTCACAATTAAATTATTGAAATGAATAAAAAACACATACAAATAAATTACCTTAAAGTACAGCTACATTTGAAGGTCTGAGTTTATTAAATATAACTTAAATCTGGATATATTACCTTTCTCATACATGTATAAGTTCCATGTACTTATCTATCTATATATTTACTACTTTCCTCCAATTGTTAAAAAACACACATTTGCGTCTCTCGAATGCACTACCCTATGTTTCACACTATACCTCTATCAGTAGATCCTCTTTCTCCACTCTTTAACTCATCCAAAAACTTATTCTACTAGGATTTCCAAAATAACCCATTCTACTACTGTGATCTCCAAATTAACCCTTTCTAAACTCTTCCCTACTCTATTCCTCCTTGCATCACCCCAAGCCTAATTTTTCTACTACGATCTCACAAAAAACCCTTTCTAAATTCTTACCTCCTGTATCCCCCCTTAGTCATCTGAGACCTCATTGTACTACTAAGACTTCCCTAATCCATTTCTAGACACTCTTCCCTCCTCCGTCTCTCCTTTACTCATCCCAAACATTCTACTACTACTATGATCTCCCTATAAACACTTTCTAGACTCTTCCCTCTTCTATCCCTCCATTATCCTTTTCAATCCAACTAACAGACTCACGTGTTCACCACTCAAATTAATTCATATTTCCCAATATTAATGTCCCACTAATCCTTGTTGTGTTCCAGAGTAGCATGCTCCTCGCCAAAAACCGTTTCGATGCCTCGTCAGTGGTAGCAAGCACTATATAAATACAATTACAATTTAATTTGAACCTATAAGGTAGTGAGGAGTACAGGAGTGAGATTATTTTGAGAATATGAGGCAGGTCAAGGATGCAGGAGCAAGATTCGATTAAAGCCCTTAGGGTGGTGAGGGAATGAGGAGTGAGAGTTCATTTAAATCTGTTAGGCCGGTAAGGGGGGCAGGAATGAGATTTTCTTTAATTCCATAAGGCCAGTGGTGAGTCACAGTATAGCGCCTTCAAGCCAAACAGATAAAAACAGTGAATAGGCATTTGCAAAGCATCTCACATTCAAGTCTGCAATTGCAGAATGGTTAAGAGCGTTGGATTGCAGCCATGGAGAAGGAGCAACTTATGCAAAGCAGCACATGACATTTACCGTTGACAAGGACATGGCCAGTAGAGACAGCCGATCTATAGCAGTTGATAGTTTTATAGCTGAGACTCCTTTCAAACTGTTCAACAAAGAAGTTTACTATGTCGACAATAGGTGCCTCCAACGAATCCAGGTTCCTTTCCGGGCATAAACGTACCCAGCTTCTCCATATGTTGTTAAATCTGGAGTGAGGGCCTGGGGTCCAAGACTCTCCGAGGAGAGTTGCAGCTGTCGACGAAAGCCCTGAGATTTCATTGGCAAGAATGGATAAACTCCCAGTCTAAATTTAGGGGGTGGCTTCCTCCATCTACGTCTGTTAGAAAATTCTCTTGGGTAGGAATTAAGAAGGGGGTTGCAAGCTAGTTCTAGAGTGGTGGGGAACCAGGCCTGAGATGGCCAGAAGGGAGTTATTAGGACAAGGTAGCACTAGTCCTGTCTCACTCTCTGTAGAACTCTCTGGATCATGGCAAAGGCATGTAAGGCGTATGCTTTGATTCCTTTCCAAGACTGTAGGATGGCGTTCACTGCCCGAGCATCCAGCAGAAGTATTTCTCTAATTGAAAGGTTAGTCTGCTCGCAAAGCGGTCTATCTCTAGGGGTCCCCATATCTTGTTCAGAGATCTGAACACGGAAACATTGAGTTTACAATTGCTGTGATCTAGCAGGAACCTCGAGTTCTAGTCTGCAGAGATGTTCATTATCCCTGGGAGGTATTCTGCTCTGAGAGCGATCTTGTGTTCCAGACAGAACATCCAAAGTTTTTTGGCTAAATTCGAGAGGTCTGCAGATTTGGTACCTCCTAGACGATTTATATAGGCTACCGTGGACATGTTGTCCATCTTTAAGATGATTGACCTGCCCTGGAGAGAGTGTCTGAAGCTCATCAAGGCGTAAAGACCAACTGTTAGTTCCAAGTAATTTATGTGGTGAGAGGACTCCTCCTGCGACCAGATACCACCGGTCTTCTGATCGAGAAGTCAAGCTCCCCTGCCATGAAGGCTTGCATCTGATTCTAAGACAAATTCTGGTATTGAGCCCAAAATTGCTTTGCCATTCCAGGCATCTAAATTCTCTAGCCACCAAGATAGTTCCAATCTGGCCTCTTGATCTAGAGTAATGGGATCTCCGCCAGATCTTAGGGCTCTCGCTTTTACCCTTTGAAGAGCCCAATAATTTAAGGGACCTGGAAAGATGGCTTGGATGGAGGATGAGAGGAGACCCAGCAGTCTGGCTAGTTCCCTCAGAGACAGGTTTTCTTGTTTCAGGACATGTCTTATTTCCTTCCTGATTTTGGTTATTTTCTTGGCTAGGAGTAAAAGGAGACATCTCGTTGTATCTACGGTGAAACCTAGGAACTCCAGAGTCCTGGAGGGAGTCAAAATCGATTTTTCTTTGTTTACAATGAATACTAAGCTTTCTAATAGATCCATTACGGACTTCAGATCTTGGACTATCTGTGAGTGGTCTTGGGACATTATAAGGATGTCGTCTAGGTATACTATTAGGCGAATACATTTTTCTCTTAGGGATAAGGTGATAGCTCTCATGACCTTGGTGAAGCACCATGGGGCAGAGGAAACCCCGAAAGGGAGTGCTTGAAATTGATATAAGTGGTTTTTCCACATGAACTGGAGAAAGTGTTGATGGATTTTGGCCATTGGAATGGTGAATTATGCATCTTTTAGGTCCAATTTGACTATCCAGTCTCCCTCTAGTAGTGGGTTCCTTAGGAGGTGGATGCCCTCCATCTTGAAGTGTCTGTAAACCTAATATTTTTTAGTTCCCTTAAATTTATCACGGGCCTCCAACCCATGTCCTTTTTCTCTCCCAGAAAGAGCATGCTCATAAATCTCAAGGCTTCCAGTGGGACCTCTATTATAGCTCCTTTCTGAAGCATGGAGGAGATCTCCTCCTCCACTATTTTTTCTTGAGCTAGAGAGAGCGGGATGTCTCTTGGGAAAGCGGTTTGTGTTCGAGTTTCTATAAAATATATCATAAAGCCCTTTACGGTGTTTAGTACCCATGGGTCTTGAGTAATTAATCTCCAATTCTGATAGAAGAATTTGAGTCTGCCTTCCACCTTTTGGGGGAAAGAAGGAGAAGGGGAAGAGGGAAGAGTACTCACTTGGTGGGTTGTTGTTGGTGGATCCACGTGTTCTAAACCCTCTGTTGCGAGGGCCTCTCCCTCTTTGGGGGTAGAATTGGGAAGGTTGTTGGGTTTAGAACCTTTTCCGTAGTCACAGGATCTTAACTAGGGCATTGATTGAAGCGGCCGGAAGAGAGGCCCCTTCTTCCGGCCCGGCCAAAAAGGTTAGGGTTAAACACTCATCTCATATTTTGTTGGGGCTTATCCAAGGCCGTAAAAGTCGAGACGTACTTTCCCAAAGATTTAATAAGGTCCTCCCTGAAGAGTAAGCTTTTTGGGTTTTGCGATGGCTCTCTGTCTGCCATATCACTTAGTTTGGGGTTGATTTTGGTCCGTCTGACTCTTCTCCTCTCGGCATTGAGGCTGGCGTTGGCATTGCCCAGCAGTATTAGAGCTTTCTGGCTCCGTCTCCTGATCAAATCTGTATTCAGGGGTATGCCATTATTGTGGCTTTTTTCAGCGGAGTCTATGATTCTGGCTAAGGGTCCCAGGACGTCAAAGAGGCGGTCCTGGCACCCCTTGAGGGATCTTTCCATCTCTTTTCTCGGATCTCTGCCGAGCTTGAAGAGGAATTTAATTAACTCCGGGTCCAGGTTAGGAGTCTGGCAGGTCTTGTCCTTGATTAAGGGTCTTGAGCACTCGGCTCTGAGTATAATCTGAGTGTCTCTATCTAAGAGGTTTCTTAGCCATTTTTTGATGAACTTGGCCACATGATCCTGCGGCCACCATTCGGAGCTTCTCGGGTGTCTTAAGTTTAGTGGGGAGAACATTTCTTCGCCTAAGCGGTTGAGGATGCTGTCTTTTGACGAGTAAGGGAGTTCCCCCGCAGGGCTGTAAAATTCTTGGTCATCCTTGTCTAGGTCTAGGAAGTATTCATCAGGAATGTCTGAGGACTCATCGTCATTAAAGTCATTATCTCCCGCATTTCAATGAGCACTATGATATTTTGTGCCGCTAGGGACACCCAGATGTTTTGTGCCGCTAAGGACACCAGTATGAGTTGTGCCGCTAGGGACACCCAGGGAGTTTGAGGTGCAAAGACCTCCATTATTAATTGAGGTGCTAAGACCTCCAGGATTAGATGAGGTGCTGGGACCTCCCATCGTGCTCTTGGGGGTTGTTTGATCAAAATTTTTCTTTTTCTTTTGTCTTTTCCCCCTTATTTCAGTGGTTTTGTCGGTGTAGTACGGGCCCAAGATTTCTGTAACCTCATCTTCCTCGGAAGGGAAGGACTTCTTGGAGGTTCGAGGCTCAAGGTTTCGAGCATACAGGACCTCATTTCTTTATGTATGATTTTTGTAAAGTCCTCATTATCCATGTTAGGTGTAGGGGCAATAGCATCTGAATCATTGTCAGACATGGCGTGGTAGTATGCGTGGATTAATATAATGAGGTTTGTCAAGGGCACTGAAAATATAAGGCTGTTAATGTTTAATCCTTTAAAAGACACAGCACGGTTGCGAGAGCTTCACTGCTTAAGGGCTCAGAAGGAGTATGAAGCAGGTTTGACCCCTATAAATAGTAGTTATATTGAGCTTTAAGTAATAATAAAGATAATATTGTTAATTCCCCTTTTTTTTTAGGTAAGGGTCATTAAATTTGGGACTTGCGTTTATCCCGATATGTTGGTAGCAGCTGATTGCAATCACGAGTCGAGCAACTGAAGCTCGCATGCTTGAGCGATCAGCTGCTGCCAGTCGCTATGGGAATGCTGGACCTCGAGCTCGATCGTCTATGCGGGCAAAGAGGAATGCGGGGAAGAAAGGCTCTTGGCAATGGGAGGATGTGGCACCTCTGTTGCCAAGGAGCCTTCCTCTAGTCCGTTACGTGATGCAGGACCGCACTGAAGCCCGCGGACTGAATCGGAGGAGATTCAGAGTCTTCCCACGCCTCAATTTGGGGTAGGATGACCCAAAAACGTTAGCGATGGAGTAAATTGGCATGCATTACCTCAAACAGTACACGCTTACGGGGCATAGCATTAATTGTGAACAAGAGGAAAGGTGATCAATACTTACAATAAAGCAGTTTAAAAGGCATTGTCGCCGAAAGTTCGAAAGACATAGTTAAAAAAACTCATTATTCAGGCTGCCCCTAAGGAAGGGTGGGGGTGCCCATGCAGGGCGTACAATTGGGGAAAAGGCGGGAAGGAGATCTCCGTAAATTGGAGATCAGTATAGAGGCAGGGTAAGGGGGGGTGTGGTTAAGCCACACACGAAAGTTACCTTAAAAAGGTAAAGAGAAAAAAGTTATTAGCAAGTAAAGTTCAACTTATCTGCTCGGAGCCGCATTTAAAAGAGGCAGATTGTTGATGGCTCACACCTATTATTTGTTTCTAATGTTCTGTTCTGGAACCTTCTTACATTGTGATGTATGCGGCTGCTTGGACTGCATTAAAAGAAATATGCATAATGGTAGCCTCCGTTCATGTAATGGAATTGTTTTCAGGATTTCCATGATGTTCAGCTGACAGGACAAGCAGTGCGACACCAGTGTTTCCTTTCCCCCTGCGGGCGCTCACTTAAACAGATGCCGACTGCGGGGCCTCAGTAATAAGTAGAGATTGACAAAGTTTTCTTGTAAATAAGAAGAGTTGTTTATTAAAGAATCCACCTCCTGAAGATGTGCTGCTCTTCAGAACGTGGATCAACAAACATTATTTGAACATATACATGTAGTGCAAAGTAATAGAAGTCATAGAGATAGCATTCTAAGGAGTAAAGCATTCTACATAACGTACTATAACAGCCTCCATTTCCAGCTCTTTAGTGATGCTCAGCATCCAACAGCTGTGCAAGGAGGGGCCTTGGCATACCGCATGATTTTCTAGGGAGATGTGCGGCATAGTGCACCAAGCAGGGGTTGTACCTCCATCCTTCATTTCTGTTGCCGCTCTCATCCTCCTTTCTGGCCTCTCTCCCCTCTCTCACTTCTTCACATTTCCCTCTCCTCTCCTTCTCTCGAGTTTTCCTTCAGCTTTTTATATTTTCTTTTTCTCTCTTTGTGTCTTTGGCTCATACAGAAATCCTATCATTCCTCAGTTTTCGATCCTAATTATAAGGTGTGACAAATAAGATATTTTGACACTTTTGGAACACGATTTGCATAATTGTATTAATAGAATGGCGATACAGTTATTCTCCTGGTATGTGTGCACTCGACAAGTTTTTAAAAACGTAAAAAGAAGAAAAATAGGATGGAGAAATCATGCATAACTTCACAGCTTTGAAAACTGCCCCAGGTGCATTAGTCGTTTGCAGCCACAGAAACTAGAGTAGTCACAGTAAAGAAATGGTATGCCCCTGTTGTGTAATTTCAGAAAATGCCTCATTCTGAAACACCGAGCCGTAGCAAAATGAATGGTCTTGGTGAAGTTGTGCTAGGAGGAGTAATGATCATTAAAAATATTGCGTTGCTGTAAAATAAAACGAAAAGCGGCTGTGGGGCCAGACAAATGCTGCCGTCAGAGTCACTGAGTGCCCAGTAGAAGTAATGCCGCAATTCAATGGAACAGTATGCTTCAGTGCTCTGCCACACAACTGTGCTTCTCGGAATAGGGCCCCGAACCATACACACAATCATTGTCCAGTTAAGCATAGTTTAGGGGAATATGCCACCTCATAATCTAAATGTAAGTCTGCCAGATTGCAGCATAGAAGCAGGGCAAAATTGTCTATATCAAGAGAAAGTAAACACTGACAAAAATGCACTTTTCCTAGGTTTGCACCAATCCATACCATGGGCTGTTGATTGGTGCCTGTGATTGTGAATGATTGTTAATATAGTGCGTGGCTGGTTCATTTGTTTTGTGTATGGCACGTGGATAGTATATATTAGTGCTGTAGCCGCTCAGTAAGAAATCCAAATGTGTTATCAAGGGGCGGTGTTAATTTGGTTTTAGTTGAGCTGCATGGATGCAGGCCTTTTGAGCTATGTCGCTCCAAAGTGCCCTGGCATACTTTCATTTCTGATTGTACCTATTTGCACATGTGCAATTTCAATGACTTACTGTGCCCACTGACACAATGGCTGCAAATGTAGTTGCAATCATATTTATTTAAAGACATGCCTGTGTCTTGCTTGCTTGGCAATGGGTAACTTCGTACAATAAGCAATTAAGGCAAACATCTTTAAACGTACGTTCTTGCTATCTCGAACGCGGCCAATGCTCGCTTTCGTACATTTTTGAGAACTGCATTTGTCAGCATGTTGTTGGTGGGGGTCATATGGCATGGTTTTTGTGTATCACTGATGCCGGAAATCAGTAAGGCATATGCAAATGTACTTCGAAACCTGTATTACCACAGTCAGTCAAGAAGGTAAATTGGGGTTTCTGTACATACTGCTCGTTCAGCACTCTAAATGAATGCCAGTTTGCAACAAGCAGTGGCAAAGCCAGTAAGTCTGGCTGTAATGGGCTAACACATGGAAAAAGAACTGTTAATGTTTGTATTTGCATGTGTTAAAGACAGACATATTAACATTGATGATGGTGGTAGTAATGGCGGGTACGATGGTGGTGGTAATGACTGTTCCAATGGCAGCAGTAAAGGTGGTGGTAATAGGGATGGTGGTAGTGAAGGTACTATTGGTAATAGTCATGCTATATTTTTAAATGCCTGTGAAGCTCGAATTGGAGAGAAAGCCAATGTTGAATGTCCATGTTTCAGGAAAGTCTTTCCCACACTTTTGCAGCATAATTGAAAAGCCCCAGTTCCACAGCAGTCACTATTATAAAGCTACTAAGTTGCAGCCAGAAAAGCGAAAGCATAGGTCATTATTTAAAAAAAAATGCAGTAGTTTCCCAGAGATAATTGCAGGACATCGTATAGTCTGTCTTTAAATATACAGCAAATGCTCCTAGAAGAAAAGGCCTCCGGGGCCTATTTAATGCCTAGTCAAATTCAAGCTTCTTTGGTTATTAGAGTATGCTGCTTCACCTCTCACACCTCTACTTTCAGCACCTCATACCTCCCTCTACTCTTTCTCTCTCTCTCGCTCACCTTCCTGATTCTCTGCCTCTCTTTTTTTCTCTTCCTCACCCATTTTCTTCTTCACCCCACTTTTGACTTTCAACTTCACCCTCCTATGTCTGTGGCTCACCCTTTCTTTCTGTGCCTCAAAGCTTCAAACTCCTCTCTTTCTCTCTGTCCCACACCCTACTCTCTTACTCTGGCTCAAACTCCTTTCTCTGTGCTGTGTGAGTGCAGATGTGCAAACTGGTGACCAGTACCTTTTCTGTGGTAGGATTTATTTCGATTGCTGTGACTTAATCGCTGATTTACAATTTACATTGACGGGCATGTAGTTGCGAGACCTGGCATGGAGTGACCATCGCGTGCGTCCAGTGGCTATCATTGGCCTATGATTCTGATGAATATGAAACTTAAGCGTGGGCCGAAGAGGCTGAATATGGCTTATTATAGTAGTGCATGAACATATGAGACGCACCTGTGAATGTGAAGTGGCATCTGTCCATTGGGAGGCAGTAGAATATGAAAACACTTATTAATAAGCATTTGCAATGCAATCGGTTTTGCCTTTGGGATCTCATATGTATGTAGCTCTGCAGCATATTAGCCTAGGTGCTGAAACATCTACTGTTCTTTAACATGGAGGCAAAGTAAGCACTAAACTACGTGGCATGCCAGGTATGGGAGCACACAGAGAGAAATATTTCCTTTCAGTAGGAAATGGTATAATCCAAAGCTCTACTTTTAATATAAAAACAGGGCCTTTGGTGGTCATATCACCGAAAATAAAAGATTTGAAAAAAATATTATTGTCTAGAGGTGCTTGTGAAAGACAATTTCTATGGACTGGAATCTAGAGAATGCTAAAGTGATTCTGGTATTTTATTGACCTCTGCTGGTCGTTTTCTATCAAGAAAGTTAAATAGAGGCGTTTGCCAGAAAAATGAAAAAAAGAAAGTCCCTCAGCAGAAAGCAATTCTGGTATTTTACTAACCTCTACTGGTCGTTTTCTATCAAGACAGTTAAATAGAGGCAGTTGAACAAGCAGAAAGCAATTCTGGTATTTTACTGACCTTTACTAGTCATTTCCAATCAAGACAGTTAAATAGAGGCAGTTGAACAGAAAAAAGTCCTGAAGTGGAAGCAGACAAGTCCTGGGGCTGATCTCCAGAGCCCACAAAGTACATACACATATAAGTATAAACTAAAGTATATACAAGAGGTCTCGAATACTCGACCTAAAAAGGACAAACTGCTTTTTTAAAGTGTTTAACTATTTAAGGGGAGGAATGTTGCTTTTGAAGGGGAATCGGAGTAGGTCACTTTTTAAAAATTTTCAAAAATACTTTGTTAAGTTGAAATGTAAGGAATTGATATTATTTTGGATTGTTTTCATGATATTATTATTTATATTATTTTGATTTGATTGTTATGTGTTTTTCAGTGTCTTAAAGTAATTTCTTTTAGTTTCAAGAGGTTTAAAATTTGTTTCTAATAGTTAATCGTTTTCTGTAAGCTAAATTTATAAATAAAATTGTAAGAAATATGCTTGAAATCTTTTATGATACATACATATATATGTATATAAAATATTTTACTTGATTTCTTTTTAATTTACCTTGTTTTTTACATTGAAATAAATGTAGAATTTTGAAACATGTTTCTTGGTTCAATATTTTTTTAAAGAAAATATTGTGTAGTTTAAATGTTGATATTATCTTTTAAAGGATTTTTAGTATGGTTCGTTTCTAGTTAATTTTTAGGAGCTAAACAAAAAATAAAAGCTACATAATTAATAAGAATTTGTGTTAATAGTTTTAAAATTGCAAATAACATAGGATAATTTCAATACATGTTATATTTATTATATTGAAGTACTCACATTTTGTTTTTTAAACTAATTTGTGGATTTAGTGAAGGGCCGACCGAGGTTCCTGCATGTCGCACTCACCATTTGCAGGCAGCTGGCTGAGGAGGGACTCAGTCCCCCACCATTCTTCTTCTTCCTGCACGGGACCTCACCTCCCGGAACCTCAAAGGCTGCACTTCGCTCCTGCAGAGCAGGATTCACTGAAGGGCCGTCGGAGGCCCCTGCACGCCACACTCACATTTTGCAGGCAGCTGGCTGGGGTGGGACTCGGTCCCCAGCATTCCTCTTCTTATGGCACAGGAAGTTCGGGAGTCGGAGCCAGCCCTCCTGGTGCACCAGAGGCTGCACTTCTCACACACAGAGCGGGACACGCACAGGTGCACCCAGCAAAGCCCGGCTAAGGGCGGGCCCATCGGTGCCCGTCTACGGTCATTTAAGGCTGGGCTGGGCCTACTCTCTTGGCCATTTGATAGTGGGACACTATGGCTTACCTCTGCAATGAAAGGCACCATAGGAGGTAAAAGCCCATCTTTTCTCCAACGCTGTACTGTCTAGCCAATAATTTTGTTGTGGCTTTTGGCTGGCTCTAACTGTGTACTAACTTGGCCCAATCAAGCCATCAAGCTATGGGTAGATGGAAAACCACGCCAGCCCCAAATCCCACCGGCTCTACACTGGATGGTTTCCTGCAAAAAGTAGTGGGTGCAATCAGCAAGGAAATTATTAGCTGCGACTTCATCTTCGTCTCTATTCTACCTGGTCACTGCAAATGTTTTTACAGACACTATTGTAATTGACACTAAGCCCAGGATCAAAGTACCGCTCTCTCCCATGGTGAGGATTAGCAACATACAAGGAGCCCCTACTAATAATATTACAAACTCGCCAAATCTTAACCTAAATGTGGAAGAGATTAGTCACTCACAAGCAATAGGGGGGGAAAGGAAAAGAGTAGAGGCCGTAGAGTCAGGACCTAAGCTAAAGGATCTGTCCACTGTGATCAAAAGAACTAGGCAAAACCCCTCAACAGGAAGTGTCAATAGGCCAAGGGGAGGCATAGGAAGTGGGGCTGCATCAGAGAGAGCAGATAATTGCCTCTTTAATAAAATTAGCAAATTGGTTTTAGAGGAGTTGGCTCCCATCCTAGAACGATTGAGTCATATAAAAGAACAGCTCTCCCCAGTAGTAAGGGACTCAAAGAAGAAAATACCATACCACACTGAGGGATGTGGCCACACGTACTAATAATCAAGAAGCTGTACCTCATGATAGGTTTGTCCCCCTAGCAACAGCACTCGCCCCAGTACAATTGTGGCCCCTCCTAATGAGTCCACTGAATGAATCCCCAGGAATCAGTACCCCCTAAATAAAGTCTACAGGTGGATCAGTCCATGATCGTAGACAGTCGTTCTGGCCAAGACCTTCTGACCCGGGGCAGTAGACACTACGTATCCCAAAATCCCAGTGGCTTAACATACCCTACGATACGCGAGGTAGGAACAAAAGGCATTTTCAATTTACCACCAGATTGCACTCCTGTTAGACCTAGCATCATTGGCGTGGTTTCCCCTGACTTTTTGCCACTACCTCCTGTATTTTTGACACTGTGCTGGAATTTGTTTTTGCTGGTTTAAATGCTTTAGGCACTTTGCCACTGCTGATCAGTGCCAAAGTGCAAGTGCTCCCTGTGTAAATTGTTATTATGATTGGTAATCCATGATTGGTATATTTGTTTTACCAGTAGGTCCCTAGCAAAGTGCACTGAGTGTGCCAGGGCTGCTAATTCAAATACTACTAGTGGGTTTGCAGCACTGTTTGTGCCACCCACATGAGTAGCCCTAAAATGATGTCTGAGGACTGCCCCTGCAGTGCCTGTGCACAGTTTGTTAACTGCCATGTTGACCTGGCCAGTGTACCCACTTGCCAGGCCTGACCCTTCCCTTTTCTTACACATTGGACACCCCTATGGTAGGCCCGAGGTACCCTCCTAAGCAGGGTGCAGTGTATGTGAAAGGTAGGACATGTACTAGTGTGGGTAACATGTTCTGATAGTGAAATACTGCCAATTTCGTTTTTCACTATTGAAAGTCTATCTTGCCCATAGGACAGAATGGGAATTCTGTGTAACGTGTTTACCTGCATATCTTCCCATAGGAGCAAGATAGAAAATTGGAGTCTGGTATGCCTGAACTCAGAATTTAATAACACATCTTTTAGTAAAGATGGTTTCTAAATACTGTATTGAAAATAGCACTTTTAGAAAGTGGCTATTTTCTGGTTCAACCTTTCTGTGTGCCTCTGCCTGTTTGTGGATTGATTGTCTGGTGACAAGGGCTGGGGTGGCTCCAGGAGTCTGTGTGAGTCAGCACTAGGCTGAATAGACCTATCTGCATTTGAAGTGATGGGAGAAGTAGCACCTGGGCCTGAATAGGGCTGTGCCTGCCTTCCACAATGCTGGCTTCACCTCCTGCGGTGTGTCTGATGGCCTTGTCCCACACTCACAAAGGAAGAAGATGTGCACTGGCCGAGTGCCCCCAGAACTGGTTTGGACTGGGTCCAGGACCCCTCACACATAGAGAACAAAGACATTTGGGGTGTAAATATGAGAGCTGAACCCCCTGAAAGTTAGACTACTTCCTTCAAGAGGAATCCCTGCCAACGAAGATCAGCTGAAGAGACAGAGGAGAAGTGCTGTCCAAGTGTGTCTAGGGCTGGCCTGCAGTTTGCTGTTTCTACTGAGGAGAGGACCAAGGGACTTTGCTGTGTGCTGTGCCCCCCCCCATGCTTGAAGAAGGACTTTGCTGAGTGCTGTGTCCAACTGAAGAGAAGTCTCCAAGGGCCTGACACGAGCTGGCCTCCTGTTTCTGAAGTCCCAGGCACAAAAGGACTTCACCCCCAGCTTCCCTGAACTTCCTTGCTGGGAGTTCAAGTCTACCAGGAGGGCCTGTAACTGTGTGTGAGGCCTTTTTGCTGATGGGAGCTGTAAGCGCAACGAACGAGAGAGAAGCGTGATGCCGCCGCAGCAGCCGCTGTCGCATCATTGAGGAAGCGTGTCGCTGCTGCCGCTGATCGCCATCGCATCACCGGAGAAGCGTGCTGCCGCCACAGAGGGGACCGTCGCATTACCGGAGAAGAGTGTCACAGGGTTGTCGCATTGCTGAGGACGCGCACCGCCGCTGAACGCCGCTGCAACACCAGAGAAGCGTGTCGCCGTCACCGAGGGTGCCGTCGCATCACGGGAGAAGTGTGTCGCAGGGCCTGTTGTGGCTCAGAAAATCGCTGAGTTCGCCGCACGGCCATCGGGTGTGCACGCATCGCCTCCACATTGTCGCATCGCAACCAAGACGCCATTTTGTCGCATTGCTCCGGATCGCCGCAACGCATCGATGCACCATCTTGCCACATCAGAACTGGAGCGCAGGAAGAATCAATGCATTGCCTTCTCTGCTACCCTTTTGTTTGTTTTGTGTTACGCATCCCAGGTACTTTGAGACTAAAGTGTCACATTTATCATCTACAAGCTTATTTTTGCAACAACCTTTTTAAAGATATTCTACTAAGTATCTGTATGTTGAATTTTTGCCGTTTTGGTCTTGTTTAGTTTAGATAAAGAAATGTTGTTGTTCTAAACTGTTGTGGTGTCCCTTTGTGGTGTTTTCACTGTTACTGTGAATGTTGGTAGACATACTTTACACATTGCCTTTGGGATAATCCTGTCTGCTCGTGCCAGGCTACCAAGGGGGTGAGCAGGGGTTATCTAAAGTGTATATCCCTCTTACCCTGACTAGAAGCAAGGCTCCCTATTTGGTCAAAGGTACCTACCTCTGCCAACTAGAGACCCCCCAGTTCTAACATCTCCCTATACCCTGATACTAACAGGGGTTCCCCCACTCCCTTCTGGCCACCTCAAAGACTGTCAAAGTCTCATAAAGAAATCAGCCTACTGATGCAATAGTCAAATATTGTCCCAGACAAAGCTTCTTGATAACATCATCATGGCCCGGCGGGTGAGTTGGTTGGGTCGCATTGTAAAATCTGTGGTTGGGGATTGTGTGGTTCTTAACTTTAGAGACCCTAGATGTGTGTTCTCCCTACTGACATGCCTCAAGGAAGTAGCGGGAGAGAATGACCCCATAAGGGCCCTCCCCCTTGGCTTCTTTTATCCCCCCTTTAGGGGACCTAATATCAAACAGAGGCCCACCCTACTGGTCTAAAAACCACCACTTCACTCACCGCACCCTATCACCCAGTAAAACTGTTTTGAAATACTTTCAGGCCTAACTGACATTGACTGACTGCAAGATCAGCTTAGCCAGGTAGGAGAGGGGGAGACTTGGGACCCTTGAGTAATATCTTAGGGTTAGACTTTAGTGGGGAGAAAAATGAACCTGAAGGGGCCGTTTCTCTAGCCATTGATACACCTGATGTACAGGTTAATATAAATCAGTGGCTAAGCATGCAGGAAAAAAACACCCAGAGTTTCAAAATCACAACATGGAACATTACTGGATTCCATTTAAAATTGGGGAATGAGGATTGGTTGAGCTTTATCAGAGGTTTTGATATCATTTGTTTTAAAAAAATGTGGTCTCTAGATGATAACTTCATGGATGGTTACTGGTCCTTCCTTGTTCCTGCAACTCCTTCTCCAGCAGGTAGGGCAAAGGGAGTGATTGTGGTATTCAACACGATAAAATATGGCTCTTTAAAAGCAAAATGTATACGCTCATCGCACTGGTACCAATTAATAATGATCTCGGACCTAGCTAAGGTCAAAGTATTATTGTTTAACTGGTATTATAACATCTTTGACAAGAGTAATTGTCAAATAATAGAATCACTCCAAATGGAAATTATACAAGCTGCTGCAAAGTGGCAGCCTTTATGTATCTTTTGACCGGGGATTTTTATTGCACAATTTTTAAGTACAGCTCCCAACGTGTGTGTGAGTTGGGAGACACTGAGGGCCAGCCCCTGATCCATTTTATCCACTTTGTGTTTTATAAATAATTATGTCTGCAATTCTACCCTTCAGTGCCCAACCTATGGTGGTAGTGGCAGGGCTAGTTCCTTTGACTTTATGTTAATGTCTAGGAATTGTGTTACTCTTGTCCAGAATTTTACAGTTAAGCCTAATTGTGCAAGTGAGCACTATCCTCTCATAGTCTCCCTCAATTTAAAGATTCAGGCGGGGATTAGTGATGAACTCCCAATCCAGTTTCACCCAAATAAAGGTGTCAGGTTAAAATGCGGACAGGTAAACCCTTCTAACTTTTAGGAAGGTATCATCAAAGGAAATTATTATTTAATAGTTGATTGCTTACTGTTAGACTTCTCCCCAGTTGAACTTGTTCGAGAGTTTGAGTTACTTTGTTCAAAAATAGCCAAGAGGCTGACTAGGAATGCCTCACAAAAGCAAAACCTAGAGGCCGGCTGGTTTAACACTGATTGTTTTAGGGCCCATAAGGAATTTAAAATGGCTCTTCGTGCATGATTATAAAATTGTGATTGAAAAAAGGAAGGTGGTTTTGAGGAAGATGGCATGGGAAGACATGAATAGAGCAGGATCCCTAAAAGATTCCCAAAAATTATGTGAAATTATTAACTGCCCTTTTTTCACCGAAGACGTGAGACTGATGGACTCGCTGATCCTGGGGGAAGCTTGGGAAGCTACTTCTCTGGCATTTTTAATCCTCTTAATAAGAAAATAGAGGAGGAGTAAAGGGAAATGTCCTTTGACTTAACGACAGACACCCAACTCAGAGCGTCCATCACAATTGCTGAAGTGGAGGAGGCCTTTGCACAGGGTAGTTCTCTGAAAGCCCTAGGCCCGGATGGAGTGCCCATTGATCTTTTTAAAAGAAACCCTAATCTATGGGCACCTTTATTAGGGAATGTTTTTAAAGCAGCTATTACAAGACCTCTGCCCGTGACTTGGAAGGAGGCAATAGTGGTCCCAGTTTTCAAAAAGGGCCATTTCTATGATTGACGCCATAGCCAAGGTACTGGGCAGGGTACTTCTTGCCCGATTAGAAGAGTGGGCATCCACCACAGGGTTCTTGTCCAATAAACAATATGGCTTTAGGAGGGGGGTGAGCATGACCGAGCAATGTCTCAATTTGTCCTGAATTGTTAACAAGTACTTGAGGGCCAGGAAGGGTTCTATCCACCTGATCTTCATGGACGTATCTAGCGCCTTCGACACCGTAAACTGGGACAAACTGTGGGCCATAATCCAAGGTATTGGGCGTTGAAGAAGCTTTAGTAACCCTCCTCCGTAGGCTTCATTCCAATACCACAGTAACCATTGGATATGGTAATAAAGGGGGAAAAACTCACCTGATTATCTCAACAGAGGGTGTTCAGCAAGGGTGTATTTTAGCCCCATTCCTCTTTTTTTTTTTTTTTGAAATATTTTTATTAAATTTGCAAACACAAAAGAAAAAGACCACTCATCGATCTTCAGGCATAGCAGGAGGTTACTACAAATGGAATTCAACAGTGCAGTATTATTACAAGTGAGACAGAAAGACATGGAATACTTAGCATATCGCCTTTCCCAGCCCGCACCCGTGCATCCGACCAGCACATTACTCTTGATCACTGAGTTCAGCCTCCGACACGTCTGGTGGGGGCTCACAAATATTCCCTCTGTATACATTCCACCCGCTCCACACCTGTGTCCATTTCCGGGGGCACCCCCTATGTACATATACCGATTTTTCAACCACCATTACTTGGTCCATGTCACGTATCCATTGCGCCAGGGTAGGCGCCTGCCCCGAACCCCATCGTTGGGCTATATTGCGTTTTGCCAGCATAATCCCTAACGTAACCCATAGCTGCATCATTCTCTTATGATCCGTTTGTTCCCATATGTTAAGGAGACATCGCCGAGGCTCAGGGGGAGTCACTATTCTAGTCACCTGGGAGAGCGTATGCATCACCGCCCTCCAGTAGACCTTGATGGCAGGGCATTCCCATATGGTGTGGAAGAAAGATCCCTCGTGACCACAGTCTCTGAGACAGTGCGGGGACTCCGCACGCTGTAGTTTAAATAGGAGTGTGCGGGTGTAGTAGGTGCGGTGCAAAATTTTGAGTTGGACTAGTCTGAGCTTGGACGATATACCCACCTCCCTGGGGGACGAAAGCGCGGACTGCCACTCCGTCTCATCGAAGTCCCCAAGTTCTGCCTCCCATTTACTCTTAAGGGTCAGGAAAGGATCAGGGCGATTATTTATTATTTTCCTATATGTGAGGGACGTCGCTCTTTGAATAAGATGTTCTGTCAGGAGCCGGTCCTCTAGGGGCGATGACTCCGGGAGCCGTGTCCCTGGTGGAATCGCCGCCCGGAGAGCGTGGCGGATTTGTAGGTATCGGAATGATTCAGATTCAGCCAAGTCGTACTCAGTCTGCAGTTGGTGAAAAGCAACCACCTCTCCCCGTTTCCAGAGGTCCCCGACCCTGGAGATACCGATGAGGTCCCATTGATGGAATCCCTTAGTGGAGCGGAGCACCCCGAGCCGTTTCGTGTCCCAGAGGGGCGTAGCCTGGGTAATCCTTCCGGCCCAGCCCATTGCGCGCTGTGCCGTGAACCATATCCGGAGAGTGTGGGACGCGGGCCCCTCCGGAGGGTGACCTTTTTTAGGGTTGTATAGGGCTCCCAGCACCCCCTCCCCCCCCAGCAGCTGCCTATCCATGCGGTAGGCAGGGTCATCTTGAGGCGCATGGAGCCATTGGTTTACGATCATAAGTTGCGACGCCCAATAGTAGGTCTTGATATCGGGGAGGGCTATACCGCCATCGTACCAGCCGCTGGTGAGCTTGTGTAGAGCTATTCGCGGTGCCTTGTCCTCCCATAGGAGGCTGGTAACCTCTGCATTGATAGCCGTGAAATAGGAGGCTGCCACCGGGAAAGGGGTATTTTGTAGCATATATAGGAATCTAGGGAGGGCCAGCATTTTGAAGAGCGAAGCCCTTCCCAGCAAGGTCAGGGGCAATGAACGCCAGTGTTTGACGTCGGCTCGTAGCCTTTGCAGGGGCTTCATGAGATTTTCAGCCATAAATTTGACGCGATCCGCCGTCACATAAATGCCAAGATATTTGAAGCCATCAGGGGCCACTCGGATATTACAACCCCTCGGAAGGCGAGGCGGGGAGCCCTGGAGCATGTAAAGGATGGATTTCTCCCAGTTGATCTCATAGCCTGACCTCCTCCCGTACGATGCACATATGTCGAGGAGACAGGTAATGGAGCGTGCCGGCGAGGCTAGGTACAGGAGGACATCATCGGCGTACAGGGAGATACGGTCCTCCCATCCCATCGTCCATTTGAGGCCCCGTATCACAGGGTCCTGCCGTACCCATGCAGCTAAAGGTTCTAGTGCCAGCGCAAAGAGGAGCGGAGAAAGGGGGCACCCCTGTCTCGTCCCCCGGCCCAATGGGAAGGCATCCGAGACGTGGCCGTTAACTACTACCTGCGCGAGTGGCTGGGTGTAGAGAAGCTGGATCCACGCGCAAATCTTGGGGCCCAGTCCCATGTGACGAAGAGCGGCAAACAGGAAAGGCCATTTTACCCTATCGAACGCCATCCGCGCATCTAGTGACAGGATGGCCGCGTCCTCCTCTATCGAGGAGCGGCACGCAACAATGCCGTGCAGACGTCGTATGTTCAGAGCAGTGTTACGGTGGGGCATGAATCCCGACTGGTCCGGGTGTATTAGGGTAGGGAGGTAAGGCTGTAGTCGCGTCGCCAGCACCTTAGCTAGGATCTTCGCCTCCGCATTCAGTAATGAGATCGGGCGGTAAGAGGAGCAATAGTGCGTTGGTTTGTCAGGTTTCGGGATCGCCACTATCGTGGCCATCCTCTGATCGCGGGGGAGGATCCCGGTCGATAGCCCGTCCCTATACATAGCTAGCAGGCGCGGGACCAATAGGGAGGAGTTTTGTTTATAATATTCAATCGGGATTCCATTAGGCCCCATCGCCTTCCCAGTGCGAAGGGCAAGAATAGCAAGTGTGAGCTCCTCAGCCGTCAGGTCCGCATCCAGGGCCGCTACTCCCGAAGGGGGCAGCCGAGGCATTGCGATGTCCCGAAGGAATAGCTCATTGTCTGCGACGGTAAAGGAGGCCTCCGGGGTGTATATCTTTTTGTAGTGGGCCGCGAAAGCCCCAGCTATTTGCCTGGGCTCCGATGTAAAGTCCCCGGGTCCAAGCTGGATCCGGGCCACCCACCGCGCCGCACGTTCCCCTCTCTCCAGCCATGCCAGGAGTTTGCCGGCTTTGTCGCCCAGTTCGTAGATAGTATGGTGTGTTGCCACCTGTTTAGCTCGTGCCGCCTCCCAGAGATGGGATCTGTATTCCTGCTGCGCCATGCGAACTTTATGCGCAGAGTCCTCATCAGCCTGCGTGGCATGAACCGCTTCTGCCTCACTCACCCCCTGCTCGAGCTCCAGCACAGCGAGTCGCTGGGTTTTCTTATGTGCCGTAATGACGGAGACGGCCTGTCCTCGTAGGACTGTTTTAAAGGCCTCCCAGAGGGTTGCTGGGCTCCCGACAGAGTCAGTGTTTTCAGTGAAATAGTGTTTGGTCGCCGTTTTAAGGGCCTTACTGATTTTAGGGATTTTTAGAAATCCGGGGTGAATCGGGAATACGGTGCGGTTACAGAGGTCGACGGAAGCAAACGAGATGACCACCGGTGAGTGGTCCGAAATGCCCCTCGGGAGGTGTGAAACTTCAGTCATCCCTTTGAACCCAGCGGGTGATGTGAAGATATAGTCTATGCGGGAAAGAGTGTTGTGTGCTCCTGACAAGAAGGTGTACTGCCTCTCCTCTTGCCTATACGCCCTCCATGTGTCTATGAGGCCCAACGCCCCAGTAAATTCTCGGAGAATGGGGGTGTCACCGCCGTGTGCCCTGCATGACGACCTATCAAGCGAAGGGTCCATAGTCGCGTTAAAGTCTCCGCCCATGACAAGCTCACCCTGCGGCAGCGCCAACAGGAATTCACCCAATGCCCTGAAGGAGGTCTGGTGCAGTGTCGGGGGGATGTATACGGTCACTAAGTTGTACACTTTCCCCTCCCATTGGCAGGTCAGTGCAGCAAAGCGACCATGCTCCTCTCGACGAGAGTCAAGAAGAATCAGGGGGGAGCGCTTGTTGATCAGTATACCCACCCCTCTGGATCCGGTTGTAAACTCAGAGTGTATCGCCATCTTGAACCCCCATCTGTCCAGGGCCTTGGTGGTAGTGCCCACTAAATGTGTTTCCTGCAAAAGCGCCACCGCGGGCCCTCTGCGCTTAAGGTATTGCAGCACTAATCCCCGCTTAATCTTGTCCCCCAACCCATTAACGTTCCAGGACAGAATAGTGAAAGTAAGACCGCGCTGTTGTGTATGGACGTCTAGTACTCTAGCATTAGTCTCTGATGCCATGGTGGGTGACGCCATAGTATTGTATGGGTGCGGGAGAGGCGAACGGTCTCATGTCGCCCCTGTGTGCCTGCACATGTCTATCAAGCCTAGCGGACCAATGAGTAATTAACAAACCTGAAAGAAAACATAAACAAACAATCCAGGAAAACCCCGTACCCCCCACCCCCCTCCCTGCCTCCCTGCCCAGCGGATTTAAAACTACCCGCCACCCCAACTCAGCAGAGTGCTTAATTCCCATTAACTTGATACTTGCGTGTGGGGGGAAGCCGCTCACAGTCCTGACGCCGCTCCCCACACCATATGTTCATCCCTTCATATGTCCAAATGTACGATGAGGTGACAAGGTCAAGAGTCTGATGCCCCTGTTCGCCTCCATGCCTCCACGAACTCCATGCGCCCCAGGCCAGGCCCAACCACCATCCCCAATGAAGGCTGTTTGTGGATAAGCTCGACCTCAGGGCACGCCATCCTCTGCCCCGGACCCCCCGACATCCAAGTCCCTAGGGGAGGCGGAGAGGCCGCCATGGGCACGCTCCGTGCGACTCTTCGCTCTCGCTGGACGCCATCCCTCAAGCCACTCCGACACTTCTGCCGGCGATGCAAAGAACCATGTACGACCCTCAGCCTCCACCCGAAGCTTCGCCGGGAAGAGCATGGAATATTTAAGTTCTCGGCTCCGGAGTTGAGCCTTGACCGCTGTGAAGTCTCGTCGCTGCCGCATCACCGTCGCTGTGTAGTCCGGGTAGAGGGTGACTGTGCTGTTGTCCACCCGGAGTGGGGGCGCCCCGCGGGCCGCCTGGAGGATCGCATCGCGGTCGCGAAAGTTGAAAATGCGGGCCAGGATCGGGCGCGGGGGGGCCCCCGGTCGAGGCCTCCCCCCCGGCACCCGGTGCGCCCTTTCCACCGAGAAGAATTTTGAAAGCCCACGAGGCTGCAGCTGTTTGGTGATTAATTTTTCCACAAAGAGGTCCAGAGCCGGGCCACGCTCACTCTCCGGTACACCCACGACCCGGACGTTGTTTCTTCTGGACCTGCCTTCCTGATCATCCAGCTTGGCCAGCAGCTGTTTCTGCACCTGTTCGAGAGTTTGTATGCGTTTCTGATGGTCGGCCGTGTCGTGGGTGAGGGTGGCCGTGGTCGCCTCCACCTCGGAAAGCCTGGAGTTGATTTTGGCGACATCGGCCCTGAAGAGTGTAACCTCTGTGGAGATAGTGCCGATCGAGGCCTGCATCTGAGTCAGCGTGGCCATGACATCCGCAAGCGTAAACTCCGCTGTCTTATCCGGGGGGGGGTCGCACCCTGGTCCTTAAGGAAGGCATACTTCTCAAGCTTCGCTTGTGCCCCTCCGCGGTGGCCCTTTCCCCCCATGTTGTCTGGCGCTCGCCGCGTCCGCTCCAGGCCCGGCCGGGCTCCGGGAGGTCCGGGGTGTGTGAGGCCCGCGTGCGGGGTGCGCCCGGAGAAGGCCCCGTCCGCGTCCGGGGATGTGAGGCGTCGCAAACAGGAGTTATGGCAGCACTCGGGCCGAGCCCCCAGAGGCAGAGTAGACTAGTCTGTTGTGTCTTTCGGGCCGCTCCTTGCAATGGTACTGCTGTATGCCGGGCCAACCGGGCGTCAGGGACTGCGCAGTCTTCAAGGTACAGTATCGACAGCAATAGTACCAATCTGAACGCCTACAACCCATCCACTGCTTCCCCAATGTCTCAGGCACACTAGCAGTAGAAGACCATGTGTCGCTGACCAGGCGCAGCTGTGTTGGTCGAACCTGAGGCGGTCTGAGCCCGGACGCAGCAAAGGCCCCCCCCAAGAGGGCGACGTCCTTCCCTCGTGTCGTCGGAGGGCAGCGTTCCCGGGGGAGACACCACCCCAGCCGGGGCTCAGGAGAGGTCCGAAGTTGCAAGCAGGCGTCTGGCAGGTCGTGACACCATTCCCCCGGGGCCTCAGCTGTGGCTTAGCGCTCCCTGCCCAGCCCACTCTCAGTCCGCGGGCATCAACCAGGGCGCACCGGGCACCAGGCGCACACTGTCTCTAGGGCGGGCGCAAAAATGGCTGTACCGCTCACCCACTGGGTTCCAGGGTAGTCCGGGTGGGAGCGCTCACTCAGCAGTCCCCTCCACGATGCCTCCACCCCGGCGCAGGCCGCCTCGCGGCTCAGGTCCCGATCAGGTCGCCGCGTCCGGGCCAGGAGGGGGGACGGGAGGACACCGAGACTCCAGGCTCCCTGCACGCCGATCAGGCTCCCCCGCTCGCGCAGCGGGGAAGGGCGAAAGCCAGAGCGCACAACGCCCCGTCCCTCCCCCCGCAGGGAGCAAGAAGGGTCCACGAGAGTCAGTTCTCCGCAACGCCGGGGACCGGCGTGCTCCAAAGTTCCGTCCCGCACGCAGGGCGACGCAGCTCCGCCCGAGGTCACTCCAGCTCGGGGAGCCGAGGCCCAGCGCTACGCCCGCAGGCAAGCCCCGTAACTCCGGATTGGGGCGGCCAATGGGGCCCGGAGTCTCAGCGACGGGATGCGGAGGCACTCAGGCACAAGGATCCAGCTCCCATATGTCGTTTAGTAGTGAAGGGTAGTCGGATATTTTCAGGATAGACTGGCGGCGTGAAGGAGCTCGAGGCTCAGGCGGCCATCTTCGTCGCGAGCCAAGCTCCGCCTCCCCATTCCTCTTTTTAATCTACAAATGGACTGGAGGCTTTTTTTAATAAGTAGGGAGATGGATTTTCCCAAAGTCGGTAACAGACCCGTTCCTTTATTATCATACGCGGATGCTGTTGTTTTAATGGCAAGGACAGCTACCTGGCCTGTACCCCCCTCACTAAACCTTCCCTGACAGGCAACCACCTGGCTAGAAACTGGAATCGGGCCAATATTGGCGACTTCTGTACACTACTAAAAGCCACATTACCAACTGAACAAGATTCCCTCTGCAATCAGGCAACAAGCATCAAGCCATGGCTTGAATCAGCCAGTGACAGCATCGCCCCCTTTAAGAGAACCAAACTGAAACGCCCTCATGATGCTCAACGCTGGTTCTCCAATGATCTGAAAATAAAAAAATTGGCTCTCAGGCAAGCCGAGCGCAGCTGGAGACGAGATTATGCCCCAGGAAAAAAGCCAACTATGTAACCCTGCTAAAAGACTATAAAAACTCTATCCTCCAGACTAAGGCAACCTACTTCTCCTCGAAAATTATGAACTCAGCCACTAAGACCAAGGATATCTTCTCTATAGTCGAAGAGCTTGCACAACCTGATAGAGTGATAGCAAAACCTGTCCCCTCACAATCACTATGTGACTCCCTGAACTCGTATTTCATCGAGAAAATTGCTACCATTAAAAGCAGCATCCCTACTCCCACACTCTCAACTGCCTCCCCTATCACATGCAAAAATCCACTTGTGTTGGACCAAATTCTCCTGATCTCCAGGGAAGAGTTTTTTTGTCTTACTAATAAAAGTCGGATCAGGCTCCCTTACCGACTGCTGCCCCCTCACATCCTACAAGAGGCTTTCCTTACCTGCCCAGACCTGCCCCTCTCTTTCCTCAATAACTCTCTTGAACAAGGCATTGTCCCAGACACCTTTAAACATGCTGAAATTGTCCCAATCCTGATGAAAGCGAAGGCTGACCCCTTGGTCCTGAGCAACTTCCGCCCAATTTCTTTACTCCCCTACCTTAGTAAGATCTTAGAGGCCCACGTAGCAAACTGTCTTAGCTCATTCATTGAGCATTCTCAGTTCCTCGACCCCCAGCAGGCAGGGTTTAGACCAGCACACTCCACGGAGTCAGTCATCCTAGCAGTTATGGATGAGCTTAGGAGAGGGGCCGATAAAAACATCACCCAGGCCCTGGTACTTTTGGATCTGTCAGTCGCTTTTGACACGGTTGATTATGACCTCCTGATCGATCGTGTCAGTAATGCTGGCATCCAGGGTCTGGCTCTGAAGTGGATCTCCTCCTTCCTACACAACTGATTCCAGGCAGTCTGTCTCGCCTAGGGTTCCTCCCTCTAGCCCCTCCTGTTTAATCTGCACATGCTACCTTTGATCTGGTCCTTACACAAAATAGGAGTTGTAACTTTCAACTATGCTGAAGACCTCCAGCTGGTGTTTGAAATTGACTCTTCCAACACCTCAGTATCCAACTTTCAATCCACCATGAGCTCTATTAGCGAATGGATGTACGCTAACCAACTAAAACTTAACCATGACAAAACTGAGCTGATTCTGACTGGAGGCACTACCAACCCTTGGAACTCTAATTTCTGGCCCCCTCTCCTAGGCAGTACCCCTCACCCAGTAGAATCTGTAAAAAGCCTAGGGTTCATAATCAGCAACAACCTGTCTATGAAACCTCAGATGAGGGCGGTGGTATCTACCTGCTTCTTCCATCTATGCAGAATCCGGACGATCTGTCAATTTTTGACCACTGAGGCCTTGACCTTAGTCATCCTGGCCTTGGTTATCTCTTGTATTGATTAAGCCAACTCGCTCTATGTCGGCATTCCGGCATACCAACTCCACCGTTTGCAACTGGTACACAACCAAGCAGCCAGGCTAATTTTCCATCAACCCTGATACCAACATCTCCGCCCCTTGTTGAAGAGCCTCCATTGGTTTCCTGTGGCTAAACGCTGTGCATTTAAACTTGGCTGCACCATCTTTAAAGCCCTTGCCGGCCATGGCCCAGCATTCATCTCATCTAGGATCCATCGCTATGCCCCCTCTCACGAACTTCGCTCCTCCCATCTGAACCTGCTCACCACCACCACCTTCAAACGTACAAAACACAGTGGCCTCAGATTCTCTTTCCTGGCCCCTCAATTCTTGAACTCTCTTCCCACTGGACTGAGGTCAGTAACCTCTTACGTCCAATTCAGAACACTTCTGTTTTCTCAGGGATATGAGTAAAGCTTCTGTCATCATACCACTGTCTCCCTCCCGCTCTCAGCACCATGAAACCGCTTGGTGTAAGTGGGCTCTACAAATACTTTTAACATAACATAACAGCTATGAGCTGCAGAAATCTCTCAATGCCTTTACTGATTTTATGTCTTTCCTTGATCCTAAAGTCAATTTTATTAAATCATATTTAATGGTTTGTGACCCTAAGACCACAAAAACTAAAATGTCTGTTGTACAGGGCAAGACAATAGAAAAGGAAAACAATGTTTGGGCAACTTATTTAACAATCAGATTAAATGGGAACCACGTTTAACCACTAGAGCACATCAGACAAGTAGGGTTATGGATGAGCTATTTCGCTTTGCATGTAAACTAGGGCACAAGCCTGTGAGGGAATCAATCACTCTCTATAAGTTATAGAGAATAAATTCATTAAAAGATTACTGATGACATCAAATAGGGCCCCTGCCCTTTTCTGTCACAAGGAACTGGTGTTAGAGTTTATAGATGACTGCATAGGCAGTGCCCCATTGCTTTTATGGGCTAAGATTTGGCTTTCAGAGGATCTAACGTTTTCAAGAGAAGTCATCAAAAAGTGTCTGAATTTAGGCAATGCTTTAAGGATACCCTGGCTTCAATATCTGAGGAAAAATACCACGAGATAGGATTATGGCACTTCTTCAAAAGTCCTGAAAGCATCCCCTCAAACTCCAAGGTTATTATTAAAGAAGTGCACCGTAATAGGGGCAACATACGCGATTACCAGAAGGACGAGATGGGCGTGTCCTACGGGTTCTCCGCCCCATTGCAATAATATTTAACTTTCTCCATCAACTCTCAGACTAGATTTTACCTGACTAGATTTTTTCTTTGCACTGTGCACTTTCTGCTGCCATTTCTGCTCCAAGGAGGGTGGATGGACAAGCTTATCTCTTGCCCATGCGATAACCTTTAGAGCCAAAGCACGATGAACTTTGTATTATTCTGCACCTTACATAAATCGGAGAGAACTAGATTTTTACTTCTGCTATTAAGGGAGATTCGCCCCTGCTCATATACTGATGGTTTTAATTTCTTGCATACACTGGCCTCTATTGTAATTAGAAAACGTTATGAGTTAAAGACGCACACAATTACTGGTGAACCATGATGCTGCTCAAATTGACTATTGTATGTAAAAAATGTTATAATGCTGGACTTTTTAAAATGTTTTTAATGTCGCTCACCAAATTTACAGACCTGTTAAATTGCATGCAGTCATTTCTTTTTCTGAAATAGATGCTTGACGATACAACATTTAGGGCCTTAGTGAGTTCCGAGCATTCAATGCACCTTGATAAAGCACATAGCACTTTAATTAAATTGTTTACAGATGTAATTACAGGGTGCCCAGATCTTTCAGAATATAAAATGTATTAGTATTTTTATGCTTGGTGCTCGCTTTTATTGCTATACTGTATTATTTTGTACTTTTATGGCTGCATGCTCAGCCAATTTAAGTTAATTTGACTTTTTTTTAACTACTAATTTGATATTTATTTTGACGTCTTAAACAAACTGCATATTTATTTTTAGTGTATTTTTAAATAAATTTACACTTTAAAAAAATGTTTTTATTAAAATGGGAATGGGAAGTACACCCTCATTAAACCCAAAAACATTCATCAACGTTGCTTAGATTGTAGTTGAGGTTGGAGTGAGAATTCTAATTGTTACTCCTTCAAAGTCCAATACTTTCTCTTCTTTTGGGAATATTAAAACTGACCTTTTCAACTGTAGAGCTAGAGGCACTCTTTTTTTTTGTCCTCAATTGCCTCTTTAATGGAAAGAAAAAACAGTAACGTTCTTCCACTTACACATTTAGATTGGTGATGGTGACCTGGCCTCATGTGCTTTTAACAGGTAGGGAAGAAAGAGGCGATCACAATGTGTAGGACCCTCGGGTTTGACCTCCTTCTTCCGTATTTTACTTTGATATGTCTCTGCCCTCTCACTTGCCAAACAGGAGACAAAATAAAAAACCTGTTGAGGCTGAGAAGGCTTAATCATCGGACCCCTGATTTCATCTACTAGCACTTAGGTCATCACACCATTTAAGCAACGGGAGCCAGAAAATCGTGGTTTCTAGAGCCCATCATATCTAAAGCGGCTATATGTTTAATGGAACGCACCCAATCATCCAACCTGGAGGGGGGGGGGGGCAACTGCCACCCATTGTTTGCATATCTCTCTCCACGATAAGCCTTGCCTGGTTTTTGTAGTTTTGGTGGCTGACTCCAAATGTCCAAAAATAGCAAGCATAATGCTTACCTCAATGTTAATCTCCAACATTTCAGACAGTGCCTTACTCATGTCTCTCCAGAATACCTGTATTTCTGGGCAATCCAAAAACATATGGATATCGTCCTCTTTCATACTTCCACACTTCGGTCAGGCGACTTCACCTCCTCTCGCAAATTTTGACAATCTCTGGGGCGAGCAGTAATCTCTGTGGATGGAAAAGAGATGATTTCTTCTCTGGTATGCAGGATTTACTATTTTAAATAACATGGTTATAGATACTTGCCATTGGTGTTCCAGCGGTGACTCTGGCAAGTGTCTTCCCCATAGTTCCATTGGCAAAGAGAAACCTCCGTCCTCCAATTCGATCATTAGCCAATAGATAGTCGCCAATTCCTTCTTGTGCACAGTCTCTTGCATCAGTCGGGTTTCCAGTTCGTTTTGTTCCCCAATCTTTGTTTTCGGGTCTTGATACCAGGTCCGCATTTGTAGATATTTAAATCTTGATAAGTGGTAGTCAACTTGTTGGATGCACTCTTCCCATGAGATGAACCTGCCATCTACGATTATGTGCTCCCATCGCAAGAAGCCCGCCTCTGACAGTGGTTTTGCAAGAGCATCTTTCGTCTATTACGGAGAACCCGGTGAATCCCAGATAGGAGCCATATAGCTGTGATATGGAATTTGTACACATTTTCTGACCTTGTACCATGTCTCAGCAAGCCCACTCAATATCTTTAACCTGACTTTTTTAAAGAACTTTGGGTCAGCGTATTTGAACAGAAACCCCTGTTTGCCACCTGACTGCAGACTTAACATTGTAGCCCACATACCCCTATCTTAGTTTGACTTTGTATGTTGAACAAGCACCTTCTATTCTTCAGTGGAAAAGCCCAATAGAAGAGTAAATCTGGTACAGCTAAGCCTCCTTTCTCCACCCTCCTTCTCAATTTTTTCCAAGCTGTGCTTGGACCTTTACTTGACCAAATAAAAGTGCTGATCTCATTTTGCAACTTCTTTAGCCATTCCTTCTCGAAAGGGAAGGGTATAGTGTCAAATATAAAAGTATGCTTTGGGAGTACTATCATTATAGCTAAAGTGATTTGTCCAAGAAGAGATAACTGTAGATGGTACCACATTTTCAGGAGTTCGCTGATCTCCTTCGTAGCTTTCTCGAAATATACTTTAGCTATTTTATTGGTATCCTGTGCTATCATGACTCCCAAATATCTAATTTCTCGTTTGGCGCCTTCAGCCTCAAAGTTCCAGGTCATGATCTCTGTCTTGTCACTGTAGATTTCGTAACCCGAGATCTTTCCAAAATCAGTTGTCAGAATCATAATGCGGGACATGGGTGTTTTGTAAATTTGTAGTATAAATCAAAATCTACAAAAATCAAACTGGAGGGAGAAAGAAGAGTCTCTGATCCACTCAGCTTCTTTTTCTCAAGTATCTCAAAAATCAATAGGGGAGTGGATCACTAGTCCCAAAAGAACCAGGCTGTGCAAAGACAGTACTTAGTACTGTTAGGAAACCCTCAATCACGTGTTACAGAGATCTATTTAACCCCTTCGATGCTCATGACGGAACGGTTCCGTCATGAGCATCGGTTGGGCTGTGCTCATGACGGAACCGTTCCGTCATGAGGACAGCCCCTGGGGGAAGCGCTGGTGCTCCCCCCCTTGTGCATCGATCGTGCCCCCACTTACGGGGGTGGCAGCGGAAGAGCTTCCGCTGCCACCCCCGAGCCCCCCCACGCTTTCTGATGACGTCAGCGCGCACAGCGCGCGCCGGCGTCATCAGGAAGCGTTGGACGCACTGGAATCCATTTCTTCCAGCGCGTCCAAGGCAGCAACAGGTAGATTCCCTTGTCCGGTGGGGGCCGCGGGGGTGATTTCTTTTGTATTGAGGCATCGGGGGAGAGGAAAGAGTATTTCCTCTCCCCCGATGTCTCAATACAGGGCATTCCTGCTCCACGATCGCGCACAGCGTCGCGATCGTGGAGTAGGGATGCCCCACTAGACACCAGGGATTTGTTTCTTTGAATTTGGGAAGCGACCCCTTAGGCAAGGGTCGCTTCCTTGGGGTGCAAAATTTTTCGAAGTCTTTTCTGCCCCCCCTGGGGGCAGATCGGTCCGCTTTCTGCCTGTTTCTGCCCCCAGGGGGGGGGCAGAAAAGCCCACTAGACACCAGGGATGTCGTTTATGTTATGTAGGAAGCGACCCCTTAGGCAAGGGTCGCTTCCTTGGGGTGCCAAATAATTCAAAGACTTTTCTGCCCCCCCTGGGGGCAGATCGGTCTTCTTTCTGCCCGTTTCTGCCCCCAGGGGGGGCAGAAAAGCCCACTAGACACCAGGGATGTCTATTTCGTTATGTAGGAAGCGACCCCTTGGGCAAGGGTCGCTTCCTTGGGGGGCAAAATAATTCGAAGACTTTTATGCCCCCCCTGGGGGCATATCGGTCTTTTTTCTGCCCGTTTATGCCCCCAGGGGGGGCAGAAAAGCCCACTAGACACCAGGGATGTCTTTTATGTTATGTAGGAAGTGACCCCTTGGGCAAGGGTCACTTCCTAGGGTGGCAAAATAATTAGAAGACTTTTCTGCCCCCCTGGGGGCAGATCGGTCGTCTTTCTGCCCGTTTCTGCCCCCAGGGGGGGCAGAAAAGCCCACTAGACATCAGGGATGTCTTTTTCTTTATGTAGGAAGCGACCCCTTGGGCAAGGGTCGCTTCCTTTGTGGCCTAATTATTGAGAAGACTTTTCTGCCCCCCCTGGGGGCAGATTGGTCGTCTTTCTGTCCGTTTCTGCTCCTAGGGGGGGGGGGGGCAGAAAAGCCCACTAGACACCAGGGATATAAATATTATTGTAGGAAGCGACTCCTTGGGCAAGGGTCGCTTCCTTGGGCCCCTAAATTTTTTGAAGACTTTTCTGCCCCCTCTGGGGGCAGATCGGTTTTATTTTTTTGCCGTTTCTGCTCCCATTGGGGGCAGAAAAGCCCACTAGACACCAGGGAATTAGTTCAATTAGAAATAGAAGTGACCCCTCGCTTCCAGGGTGCAATTTGTTATATGTATTTGGCTCACCCGCCCCGGGACTGAGTAGCCTTTTTTTTCCTGCTGTTTTCTGCCCCACCTGGCACACAGCCCGATTGACCATTTGGGTAGTGACATGGCATGTTATAATGTTTATTGTTATATTTTTTGTGATTTCCAATTGTAATGTTTTTTTTTTGTTTACTTTTTTGTTCTAGGTGAAGGCTTTTCTTCTTTTCACGTTGACGTTTTGTTACTGGTGGTTCTGCTGTTTGTGTAGTTTGGTAAGAGACTGTTTTTTTGTACAATGTAAATGTGTTTGATTTCTCTGCCTGTTTTTTTTTTGCAAATGGTGTAATAATAGCAGTATGTTTGGTTTTTGAGTGTCAAAAACTTTTTGCATTGGTGCTCGATGTGTATTTTGTTGTCTTGTGAGTAATTTGTTTTTTTTTCTTCTTTCTAGTTTGATATCGTTGGTCTTTGCTGTGTCACTGCAGAGTTTGTTTCTGGTGAGTGCAGCTGTCTCTTGTAATTGGATTGTATAGTTTTTGAGTACATTGATCTTTGTGATAAAAGGTACACATTTCTTTACTTACTTGGTTTGCACATTGTTGGTTGTTGTTGACTTGTTTGTGCAGTCTTCTATCTTAGTAAGTTTAATGGCTAGCCGCAGGATGACTGCTCAGCAGGTTGTTGGTTTGCTGTTTGAGTCTTCCTCTGATATTGGGTCAGAGACTGACTCTGCTTCTGAGGGAGAGGAGGCAGGGGACGATTCTGGCAGTGAGTTTTCTCTCCGTATGGGGTCATCGGATGATGAAGATACTCTTAGTGCGGATAAAGTGCCTGTGTTAGAGGAGGAGACTGATGTGCCGATAGTGCGGCAAGAGGCATCTGGGCTGCAGCCTGCGGCTGCAAGGCTTCCCGTTGGTGTAGTGCGGCAAGAGACATCTGGGCTGCAGGCTGGGGCTGCAAGGCTTCCCGTTGGTGTAGTGCGGCAAGAGGCATCTGGGCTGCAGGCTGGGGCTGCAAGGCTTCCCGTTGGTGTAGTGCGGCAAGAGGCATCTGGGCTGCAGGCTGGGGCTGCAAGTCTTCCCGTTGAAAGTGATGACCTCTGGGTTGCCCCTGGCATGGTGCAGCCGGAATTTCCAGAGTTTACTGGTGTTCCAGGGTCTAGAGTGAATACTGAGAACTTTTTGCCTGTAAATTTTTTTCAGTTGTTTATGGACGATGTGTTTTTGGCAGAGATTGTTGAGCAGACTAATTTGTATGCCGAACAGTTTTTGAGGGACAACAGTGCCAGTCTTAAGCCACACTCTAGAGCTACCCGGTGGACTCCCACAAATGTTGAAGAGATGAAGAAGTTCTTGGGTTTAACTTTTTTGATGGGCTTGCTAAGGAAGCCATCATTGGCTTCATATTGGTCTAGCAGTCCCTTGATGGCAACGTCTATTTTTCCGGCAGTCATGAGTCGTGACAGGTATTTGCTTCTGCTACGGATGATGCACTTTGTTGATAATGGTTTAGCGTTGCCACGAGATCACCCTGATTGTGGCCGTCTTTTTAAGATTAGGCCTGTCCTTGATCACTTTGTTGATCGATTTTCTGAGATTTATGCCCCTGGTAGAGAAATTGCAGTGGATGAGTCTTTGGTGTTGTTCAAGGGCCGCTTGGTTTTTAGGCAATACATTCCTAGTAAGAGGGCACGCTATGGAATAAAGCTGTATATGCTGTGTGACAGTAGGACTGGATATGTCTCTAATTTCAGGGTGTACACCGGTAAGGAATCTAGGTTTAACCTCCCTGGTTGTCCGTCCACTTTTGGAGTGACTGAGAAAATTGTTTGGGAACTTGGTAGAGGATTTTTTAACAAAGGCCACCATTTATATGTAGATAACTTCTACACTGGTGTGCGGTTGTTCAGGGAATTGGCCAAAGTGGACACTTTTGCTTGTGGCACAATCCGCTGTAACCGTAAAGGTTTTCCAAAAGAACTTGTTTGTCAAAAGCTTGTGCGGGGACAGTGCAGTGCGTTGCGTTGCCAGGAGCTTCTTGCTGTGAAGTTTACAGACAGGAGAGATGTCTACATGCTGACTTCCATCCATGATGAAAGCACTGCACCGGTGACTGTTTGGGGTCAGGTCGCTGAAGTGCGCAAACCTGTGTGCATTTTAGACTATAATAGGCACATGGGTGGTGTTGACAGAGTAGATCAGAGGTTGGAACCTTACGCTGCTCTTCGTAAGGCTTACATTTGGTACAAGAAGTTGGCTATCCATCTTTTCCACTTGGCAATGTTTAATGCTTTTGTTGTGTTCCAGGATTCTTGCCCTGAGTCAAAGATGACTTTTGCTAAGTTTCAGGAGTCTGTAATAGGCAGCCTTGTTGTAGTGGAACAGGCAAGTGTTCCTAGAGTTGGACTGGTGGAGGATGTTGCTAGATTGAAAGAACGCCACTTTCCAGATCACATTCCTCCCACACCCGCAAAAGATTTTCCCAGTAGGAGATGTAGAGTCTGTTGGCGAAGAGGTTTGCGGAAGGAGAGTCGTATGTACTGCCCCGATTGTCCCTCTCATCCTGCACTGTGTCTCCCTGCTTGTTTCAGAGCGTACCACACGCGTAAAAATTTCTGGGAACATTCATGAGTGGTAAAGTGAACTGCCTGGTCTGTATTCTTTGGAAAATATGATTCTGTTTCAAGGTTGGTGTTAGTGCAATGTATTTAGTTGCTGATTTTCTGTTAGAAGATTTGTATCTATTTGCAATTTGTTTGTGTTTTTTTTTTTTCTAAAAAAATCCAAAATGTGATGGCGGTGTGTGTAGGCTTGCGCTTGGCTGTTGGTGTGTGTGGACTGGCACTTGGTTGGTGGTGTGCGTGGAATGGTCCTTGGCTAACGGTGTGCGTGGACTGGCGGTGTGCATGGACTGGCGGTGTGCGTGGACTGGTGCGTGGCTGGTGGTGTGCGTGGAATGGTGCTTGGCTGGCGGTGTGCGTGGAATGGTGCTTGGCTGGCGGTGTGCGTGGAATGGTGCTTGGCTGGCGGTGTGCGTGGACTGGTACTTGGCTGGCGGTGTGTGTGGACTGGTGGTGTGTGCGGACTGGTGTTTGGCTGGTGGTGTCCGTGGACTGGAGCTTGGCTGGTGGTGTCCGTGGACTGGAGCTTGTCTGGTGGTGTGCGTGGACTGGAGCTTGGCTGGCGGTGTGCGTGGAATGGTGCTTGGCTGGCGGTGTGCGTGGACTGGTACTTGGCTGGCGGTGTGCGTGGACTGGTGGTGTGTGCGGACTGGTGCTTGGCTGGTGGTGTCCGTGGACTGGAGCTTGGCTGGCGGTGTAGGTGGATTGGCGATTGGCTGCCGGTGTGCCTGGACTGGCGATTGGATGGCGGTGTGCCTGGACTGGCGCTTGGCTAGCGGTGTGCGTGGACTGGCGTTTGGCTAGCGGTGTGTGTCGACTGGTGCTTGGCTGGCTGTGTGTGAGTAGTGACTTTCTGCTGGTCACTACACACAATGCTAGCTGAGTGCCACTCCACGCAATCCTTCAGCCTGTGTAGTTGCTGTGTCTGGATTGTGGGCGTGTGAAAGTGATGGGCCCTTGAATGGCGCTGTGTGCTGGTGTGAGTTTTGTTATGTGATGGGCCCGCGGCTGGCGGTGTGAATGGTTTTGTATGTCTCACACGTATGAAAGGTGTATGAATGGCCTGTAAAGAGGTTGGTGCCTTGTCGTGGCTTTACAGCTCACGAGCTGTGAGTCAATGGTTCAGTTTCTCGCCCTTTCAATTATTACCAGTGCATTTCATGTTTTGTGAAATCACTTGCTAATACAATTTTATCTACTGAACCATCACTCACCCTCGTGCCAAATCCAACCAGTATGTGTGTGTGCTTGCGGGTTAGATGGCTGTGCAGTAATATTTGTCTTTCTGAAGCAGGGTGTACCTTGTCCCTTTTTGGTGATTTTTGTACTGTGTTGCTTTTGTACCTGGTGGTGCGAATGGTCTTGTTTGTATCACGTATGAAAGGTGTGTGAATGGCCTGTAAAGTGGTTGGTGCCTTGACGTGGCTTTACAGCTCACGAGCTGCGAGTCATTGGTTTGGTTTTTTGTGAATTTAATTATTGACAGTGCATTTCATTTTTGTGAAATCTCTTGTTAATAAAATTTAATACACTGAACCATGACTCGCCCTCGTGCCAAATCCAACCAGTATGTGTGTGTGTTTGAGGAATAGATGGTTGTGCAGGAATCTTTGTCTTTAGTTTCTCTGCCAAGGTACACTTTCCATGTAAGAATAACCCACCAACTGTAGATATTGTCGAAAACCCTTGGGAGTTCATGGTGATGTCTCTCTAGTGAATTGAAAAATATTTTTTATCCCCATTGTCCTGTAAACCTCAAACTGTCTGCCACATTTTCTTTGCAGTATTATTCCTAAATTCTCACGCTGTAGTAACAATAGTTAATCTGGTTTTGCAAGGGGGGTTACTTTGGTTTTTTGCCCAGGGCTCGGCGGCCATCTAGGGAAACCTTCCAAACCCACGCATTTCTGAAAACTAGACACCCGGCGGCTTCCAGGGAGGTATGGCTTGCGTGGATCCCCCAACGTTTCCTTACCCAGAATTCCCTGCAAACCTCAATTTTTGCTCAAAAAATCACTTTTTTCACACATTTTGGGGTGGGAAAGTAGTGGCATCACCGGGCTCACACAAATTTACCACCACCCAGCGTTCCCCCAGGTCTCCCGGTAAAAATGGTGCCTCACTTGTGTGGGAGGCCCAAGTACCCGCGGCAGGCAAGGGCCCAAAACGTAGTGAGGCGACATCAAAATGGCCTATCGCCAAACCACCTGGTTTTGCAAGGGGGGTCACTTTGGTTTTTGGCCCGGTGCGCGGCGGCCATCTAGGGAAACCTACCAAACCCACGCATTTCTGAAAACTAGACACACGGCGGCTTCCAGGGAGGTATGGCTTGCGTGGATCCCCCAACGTTTCCTTACCCAGAATCCCCTGTAAACCTCAATTTTTGCTCAAAAAATCACTTTTTTCACACATTTTGGGGTGGGAAAGTAGTGGCATCACCGGGCTCACACAAATTTACCACCACCCAGCGTTCCCCCAGGTCTCCTGGTAAAAATGGTGCCTCACTTGTGTGGGAGGCCCAAGTACCCGCGGCAGGCAAGGGCCCACACCGTAGTGAGGCGACATCAAAATGGCCTATCGCCAAACCACCTGGTTTTGCAAGGGGGGTCACTTTGGTTTTTGGCCCGGTGCGCGGCGGCCATCTAGGGAAACCTACCAAACCCACGCATTTCTGAAAACTAGACACCCGGTGGCTTCCAGGGAAGTATGGCTTGCGTGGATCCCCCAACGTTTCCTTACCCAGAATCCCCTACAAACCTCAATTTTTTCCCAAAAAATTACTTTTTTCACACATTTTGGGGTGGGAAAGTAGTGGCATCACCGGGCTCACACAAATTTACCACCACCCAGCGTTCCCCCAGGTCTCCCGGTAAAAATGGTGCCTCACTTGTGTGGGAGGCCCAAGTACCCGCGGCAGGCAAGGACAACAAACGTAGTGAGGCGACATCAAAATGGCCTATCGCCAAACCACCTGGTTTTGCAAGGGGGGTTACTTTGGTTTTTGGCCCGGTGCGCGGCGGCCATCTAGGGAAACCTAGCAAACCCACGCATTTCTGAAAACTAGACACCCGGCGGCTTCCAGGGAGGTATGGCTTGCGTGGATCCCCCAACGTTTCCTTACCCAGAATCCCCTGCAAACCTCAATTTTTGCTCATAAAATCACTTTTTTCACACATTTTGGGGTGGGAAAGTAGTGGCATCACCGGGCTCACACAAATTTACCACCACCCAGCGTTCCCCCAGGTCTCCCGGTAAAAATGGTGCCTCACTTGTGTGGGAGGCCCAAGTACCCGCGGCAGGCAAGGGCCCGAAACGTAGTGAGGCGACATCAAAATGGCCTAGCGCCAAACCACCTGGTTTTGCAAGGGGGGTCACTTTGGTTTTTGGCCCGGTGCGCGGCGGCCATCTAGGGAAACCTACCAAACCCACGCATTTCTGAAAACTAGACACCCGGCGGCTTCCAGGGAGGTATGGCTTGCGTGGATCCCCCAACGTTTCCTTACCCAGAATCCCCTGCAAACCTCTATGTTTGCTCAAAAAATCACTTTTTTCACACATTTTGGGGTGGGAAAGTAGTGGCATCACCGGGCTCACACAAATTTACCACCACCCAGCGTTCCCCCAGGTCTCCCGGTAAAAATGGTGCCTCACTTGTGTGGGAGGCCCAAGTACCCGCGGCAGGCAAGGGCCCAAAACGTAGTGAGGCGACATCAAAATGGCCTATCGCCAAACCACCTGGTTTTGCAAGGGGGGTCACTTTGGTTTTTGGCCCGGTGCGCGGCGGCCATCTAGGGAAACCTACCAAACCCACGCATTTCTGAAAACTAGACACCCGGCGGCTTCCAGGGAGGTATGGCTTGCGTGGATCCCCCAACGTTTCCTTACCCAGAATCCCCTGCAAACCTCTATGTTTGCTCAAAAAATCACTTTTTTCACACATTTTGGGGTGGGAAAGTAGTGGCATCACCGGGCTCACACAAATTTACCACCACCCAGCGTTCCCCCAGGTCTCCCGGTAAAAATGGTGCCTCACTTGTGTGGGAGGCCCAAGTACCCGCGGCAGGCAAGGACAACAAACGTAGTGAGGCGACATCAAAATGGCCTATCGCCAAACCACCTGGTTTTGCAAGGGGGGTCACTTTGGTTTTTGGATCGGTGCGCGGCGGACATCTAGGGAAACCTACCAAACCCACGCATTTCTGAAAACTAGACACCCGGCGGCTTCCAGGGAGGTATGGCTTGCGTGGATCCCCCAACGTTTCCTTACCCAGAATCCCCTGCAAACCTCAATTTTTGCCCAAAAAATCACTTTTTTCACACATTTTGGGGTGGGAAAGTAGTGGCATCACCGGGCTCACACAAATTTACCACCACCCAGCGTTCCCCCAGGTCTCCCGGTAAAAATGGTGCCTCACTTGTGTGAGAGGCCCAAGTACCCGCGGCAGGCAAGGACAACAAACGTATTGAGGCGACATCAAAATGGCCTATCGCCAAACCACCTGGTTTTGCAAGGGGGGTCACTTTGGTTTTTGGCCCGGTGCCCGGTGGCCATCTAGGGAAACCTAGAAAACCCATGCATTTCTGAAAACTAGACACCCGGCGGCTTCCAGGGAGGTATGGCTTGCGTGGATCCCCCAACGTTTCCTTACCCAGAATCCCCTGCAAACCTCAATTTTTGCTCAAAAAATCACTTTTTTCACACATTTTGAGGTGGGAAAGTAGTGGCATCACCGGGCTCACACAAATTTACGACCACCCAGCGTTCCCCCAGGTCTCCCGGTAAAAATGGTGCCTCACTTGTGTGGGAGGCCCAAGTACCCGCGGCAGGCAAGGACAACAAACGTAGTGAGGCGACATCAAAATGGCCTATCGCCAAACCACCTGGTTTTGCAAGGGGGGTCACTTTGGTTTTTGGCCCGGTGCGCGGCGGCCATCTAGGGAAACCTAGCAAACCCACGCATTTCTGAAAACTAGACACCCGGCGGCTTCCAGGGAGGTATGGCTTGCGTGGATCCCCCAACGTTTCCTTACCCAGAATCCCCTGCAAACCTCAATTTTTGCTCAAAAAATCACTTTTTTCACACATTTTGGGGTGGGAAAGTAGTGGCATCACCGGGCTCACACAAATTCACCACCACCCAGCGTTCCCCCAGGTCTCCCGGTAAAAATGGTGCCTCACTTGTGTGGGAGGCCCAAGTACCCGCGGCAGGCAAGGACAACAAACGTAGTGAGGCGACATCAAAATGGCCTATCGCCAAACCACCTGGTTTTGCAAGGGGGGTCACTTTGGTTTTTGGCCCGGTGCGCGGCGGCCATCTAGGGAAACCTAGCAAACCCACATATTTCTGAAAACTAGACACCCGGCGGCTTCCAGGGAGGTATGGCTTGCGTGGATCCCCCAACGTTTCCTTACCCAGAATCCCCTGCAAACCTCAATTTTTGCTCAAAAAATCACTTTTTTCACACATTTTGGGGTGGGAAAGTAGTGGCATCACCGGGCTCACACAAATTTACCACCACCCAGCGTTCCCCCAGGTCTCCCGGTAAAAATGGTGCCTCACTTGTGCGGGAGGCCCAAGTACCCGCGGCAGGCAAGGACAACAAACGTAGTGAGGCGACATCAAAATGGCCTATCGCCAAACCACCTGGTTTTGCAAGGGGGGTCACTTTGGTTTTTGGCCCGGTGCGCGGCGGCCATCTAGGGAAACCTAGCAAACCCACGCATTTCTGAAAACTAGACACCCGGCGGCTTCCAGGGAGGTATGGCTTGCGTGGATCCCCCAACGTTTCCTTACCCAGAATCCCCTGCAAACCTCAATTTTTGCTCAAAAAATCACTTTTTTCACACATTTTGGGGTGGGAAAGTAGTGGCATCACAAGTAAGGTACCATTTTTCTCGTAGGACTTTGGGGAACGCGGGGTGGGTGGAAATTTGTGGATCCACGCAGATTCCAGAACTTTCCATCACAGAAATGTGGGGAAAATGTGTTTTTTTTGTCAATTTTTTACGTTTGCAAGGGATTCTGGGTAACAGACGATGGTGGGAGGCAGTCAAGTCACCCCATCCTGGATTCCCCTGGGTGTCTAGTTTTCAAAAATGTATAGGTTTGCTAGGTTTCCCTAGGTGCCGGCAGGGCTAGGGTTCAAAATCTACAGCTAGTCACTTTGCCAAAAAAAGGGTCATTTTTCACTGCAAAACCACGTTGCGTTTTGCGCCGTTTCCTGTCGCGGGCACTAGGCCGACCCGCACAAGTGAGGTACCATTTTTCTCGTAGGACTTTGGGGAACGCGGGGTGGGTGGAAATTTGTGGATCCACGCAGATTCCAGAACTTTCCATCACAGAAATGTGGGGAAAATGTGTTTTTTTTGTCAATTTTTTACGTTTGCAAGGGATTCTGGGTAACAGACCATGGTGGGAGGCAGTCAAGTCACCCCATCCTGGATTCCCCTGGGTGTCTAGTTTTCAAAAATGTATAGGTTTGCTAGGTTTCCCTAGGTGCCGGCAGGGCTAGGGTTCAAAATCTACAGCTAGTCACTTTGCCAAAAAAAGGGTCATTTTTCACTGCAAAACCACGTTGCGTTTTGCGCCGTTTCCTGTCGCGGGCACTAGGCCGACCCGCACAAGTGAGGTACCATTTTTCTCGTAGGACTTTGGAGAACGCAGGGTGGGTGGAAATTTGTGGATCCACGCAGATTCCAGAACTTTCCATCACAGAAATGTGGGGAAAATGTTTTTTTTTTGTCAATGTTTTACGTTTGCAAGGGATTCTGGGTAACAGACCATGGTGGGAGGCAGTCAAGTCACCCCATCCTGGATTCCCCTGGCTGTCTAGTTTTCAAAAATGTATAGGTTTGCTAGGTTTCCCTAGGTGCCGGCAGGGCTAGGGTTCAAAATCTACAGCTAGTCACTTTGCCAAAAAAAGGGTCATTTTTCACTGCAAAACCACGTTGCGTTTTGCGCCGTTTCCTGTCGCGGGCACTATGCCGACCCGCACAAGTGAGGTACCATTTTTCTCGTAGGACTTTGGGGAACGCGGGGTGGGTGGAAATTTGTGGATCCACGCAGATTCCAGAACTTTCCATCACAGAAATGTGGGGAAAATGTGTTTTTTTTGTCAATTTTTTACGTTTGCAAGGGATTCTGGGTAACAGACCATGGTGGGAGGCAGTCAAGTCACCCCATCCTGGATTCCCCTGGGTGTCTAGTTTTCAAAAATGTATAGGTTTGCTAGGTTTCCTTAGGTGCCGGCAGGGCTAGGGTTCAAAATCTACAGCTAGTCACTTTGCCAAAAAAAGGGTCATTTTTCACTGCAAAACCACGTTGCGTTTTGCGCCGTTTCCTGTCGCGGGCACTAGGCCGACCCGCACAAGTGAGGTACCATTTTTCTCGTAGGACTTTGGGGAACGCGGGGCGGGTGGAAATTTGTGGATCCACGCAGATTCCAGAACTTTCCATCACAGAAATGTGGGGAAAATGTGTTTTTTTTGTCAATTTTTTACGTTTGCAAGGGATTCTGGGTAACAGACCATGGTGGGAGGCAGTCAAGTCACCCCATCCTGGATTCCCCTGGGTGTCTAGTTTTCAAAAATGTATAGGTTTGCTAGGTTTCCCTAGGTGCCGGCAGGGCTAGGGTTCAAAATCTACAGCTAGTCACTTTGCCAAAAAAAGGGTCATTTTTCACTGCAAAACCACGTTGCGTTTTGCGCCGTTTCCTGTCGCGGGCACTAGGCCGACCCGCACAAGTGAGGTACCATTTTTCTCGTAGGACTTTGGGGAACGCGGGGTGGGTGGAAATTTGTGGATCCACGCAGATTCCAGAACTTTCCATCACAGAAATGTGGGGAAAATGTGTTTTTTTTGTCAATTTTTTCCGTTTGCAAGGGATTCTGGGTAACAGACCATGGTGGGAGGCAGTCAAGTCACCCCATCCTGGATTCCCCTGGGTGTCTAGTTTTCAAAAATGTATAGGTTTGCTAGGTTTCCCTAGGTGCCGGCAGGGCTAAGGTTCAAAAACTACAGCTAGACTCTTCGCAAATAAAGTGTAAATTTTCAGTGTGAAAATGTGGTGCGTTCACCCTAGGTTTTGAGCCACTTCCTGTCGTGGGCACTATGCCTACCCACACAAGTGAGGTACCATTTTTATCGGGAGACTTAGGGTAGTTCAGATTTGTAAAGCAACTGTTATTACCTATTGATTTTTGATGCATTTCTCCCTTCCAAATGAAAGACATTGTGTAAAAAAAAAATCATTTTGAAAAATGACCAATAATTGTCATGCAAATATGAGTATTCCCAATTTCGAAAATGTACAAATATGCACTGTTTCTAAACTCTGTAATTTGTTCCCATTTCAGAAATACATAGGTGTCTTTCATACCGATTTTTCCATGTATACATTTTCCCACAATAATTGCTATATACCCGGAACAAAAAAAAAAACATTACAAAATGCTGCGCAGTTTTCTACTCTGGGTTCGTTGGGCTCTTGGTGAACCTACAAGTCCTATATGTCCCCACAACCAGGAAGGTCCACCGGATGTAACGGTACATTGCTTTCAAAGAGATGTCATAATTCGAAGAAGTTACAGGTGAAAACGTTGACTCAAAATGCTGCTTTTTTCAACAAATTTTTAATTTTTCCTATATTTACCTGTAAGTTTCTATAAAGAAACCTTGATGGATCTACACAAATGACCCCTTGCTGAATTCAGAATTTTGTATACTTTTGAAAAATGTATAGCTTTCCAGGATCCATTATTGTTTTTGTACCCATTTCTACCGTTAACTGGAAGGAGGTTGAAAGCACAAAAAATAGCAAAAATAGGGTATGTCCCAGAAAAATGCCAAAACTGTGTACAAAAAGTTGGTTTTCTAACAAAATTCTGTCATTCCCTAAAAGCTGGAGAAATGGTGATTTCAGCCCCACAAACCCTTTTTTGATACCATTTGCAGAGAAAAACCCAGAAGCTTTCATTTGCAGTCCGTTTTTCCAATTTTTCACAAAAAAAACAAAATTTTGCTGTATTTTGACTAATTTATGGGAACCCTGTAGGAGAATCCACAAACCCTGGGTACCTTTAGAATCCTCAAGATGTTGGAAGAAAAGGACGCAAATTTGGCATGGATACCTAATGTGGTCAAAAAGTTACAGGGGCCTAAGCGCGCACTACCCCAAATAGCCCAAAAAAGGCTTAGCACAGGAGGGGAAAAGGCCTAGCAGCGAAGGGGTTAAGCGGTATATTTTCGTTCTCCGCTCTGTTGTTATCAACGTGACAGCATCATCATTGGGTTAATGCAATGCTTCCTCCACCTGGAGGTCGTCCCACTGGTTGTTTCAGTAGTGATCGTAGAAAGAAAAAAGGTGATTTTTAGTGAAGTGACATGTGGTGGAAAAATAATACTAAAAAAGGTTAAAAATCCCGTAGAGCCAGTAAAATATCTTTAATTACACTGGATACGAGAAGATTATAATAGTTCTTCGGTGTGCACTCAAAGACTAGTTATGGTCTAGTGCACTATAAAAAAGTGTCCATAAAAAAGGTCGACATGTTTCAGCCCTCTTAAATGCCCCGAAGGGTCAAATGGGCTTTCTGCACCAACAATGCACTTCATCTCTCTATAGCAGCTTTCTGACAAACATTTCATTTTTTATAGCGCTACACATACTTTAGTCACACTCATTTCTGTGATCGGCATTGTACATATTCTTTGTACCAGGCACATTAACGCTCTGCACTGTGTGGGTGACAAGAGTGCCCATGTGAGTGCACGGTGAGAGATGCAACAGTGTGAGAGTAGGGTGAGAGGAGTGACTGCAGGGTGAGTGAGGTGACATGACGAATTTGAGTGTGGATGCAAGTTCACAATGGGACGAATGAATGTATGATTACTGATGGGCTTGTTTGAGTGAGTTGCATATTGAGCAGTGAGGGGGACAGGTGAGTGAAGTGTCACATGAGTGCAGGGTGAGTAGTGTGCTTGTGTGACTGCAGGGTGAGGTATAGGGTGAACAGTGCAAGTGCATTGTGAGTGCAAAGTGATCACTGTGAGTGCAGGGTGAGCAGGTGAATGGTGTGAGTGCATGGTAATCAGTGTGAGTGCATTGTGAATGCTGTGAGCGCAGGGTAAGCGTGAAAGAGAAGGGCGAGATTGATGAGTGAGTTGTCTGAATGCAGGGTTTATTCCCAGGCACTTGAAGTAACTCAGCATGTTATTGGAGGCAGCGTAGGGTTTAGGATCTAAGTTAAACTATTGCTATTATGGCATCAATCTGGGATAGAGGGTGGATGAAATAAATAATGTGCTGATCCTGCAACAAACTTCCAGTCCTATGGTTAGGGTAGCCAGCAGATTATTTTGATGGCCCAGTTGGTACAAAAATAAGCATTCACCTAAAACAGTATTTTAAGCACGTATCTGTACATACTTTGAACAGCAAATATAAATAGAAAGCACTTTTAATTGTGTTCTAGGGCTGCCGCAATGATCCATGACTGATAATTAAAGAGAACAAAGATAGAAAAGTCACATAACGAATGAATACATACTTTTTTATTTATAAGTCTATTTGGTGTCAAGAGAAGGTCTTTGTAGGCTCTTTAAATAACACATGGCTCGCATTTTTCTTTTGGCAACCCTAATTTATATTCCTTTTTATTAAATGCATTCTCACACTACAGCAGTAAATCTAAAATACAAATGTAAGGAATAGGCAGAGTGAGCACCCAGGGGGTACTGGAAGGGGGGGGGAGACACTAAGGCTTTGTAACCGGTTCACAAAGGCATGCAAATATGCAAATGGTCTTTAAAGACCTGTGAAAAACTAGGACGGGCGTGCCGGAGATAAGACTCCAGACACTGCCCAGCTGAGCCTCCAGCAGCTCGAGTTGCACTGCAGCAGCCCGGGCTGAGACACAGGATGGAGGAAGAGGGGGGCTGAATCCCTTGGGCCTCGGCAGAAGTGTGCTTGGGAATGCGCGACCCCCTTTGCATCGCTCCACAACCCCCCTGGGGGTCGCGCCCCACAGTTTGAAGACCCCTGCTCTAGGCTAAGTTGCGCCCCTCGTTTAAATATTATTGCTACCACGTTTGTTACGACCGATTGAGCTGTATATGCCACTTGGGCAATCCATTTCGTTGCCTTAAATAGTTCCATTGCTTCCTTCTCTGTAAGATGTGTCTCCTGTAGTATTATGATTTGGGCTGGGCAATCCTTTAGATACTGTAGTATTTTTGTCCTCCTTCCACGTACCCTAAGGCCATTCAAATTCCATGAAAGAATTTTAATGATGCTCTCTTTCTTTTCACCCATCACTGGTATGGACTAAGTGAGTTAACTGCTTCTAGAAATTAACGAGGCTTTAGAGGAACTATCTTTTTTTTCTTTTTCTCCCACTGCTCCCCACCCTGTGCTCCCCCCATGGAAAACCCTTCCCTACCTCTACATGGCTGAAATCCATATGGGTACCCCCTCAGAGAGTACTATACTTAGAGTATTTAACAGTGAGCTTGGCATATCTAGAACTAAACTAACTGTAGAAAAAACCAAAAATAAATAGAAGTGATAAACTTTTTATTTATATGTTTGTTTGTTTTTTTATCAAGAGGGACTCTAAGAATGATTTGTTTTTTGTTTATTCCTTTATTTAATCTTCCCACTATTAAATTACGTGCCACATGCTCTAAGTGATTTAAGGTTTCGAGCCTCCTGCCTGTAGATCTTTAATAAACTCGTCTACCTTCTCACAAGAGTGGAAAATGTGCATTTTATTATCATGCATCACCTTCAAAAAGGCCGGAAACCTCAGCTGAACCACTGCACCTAAACTTTTGAGTAGATCCATCCTTTGCTCCAACTCCCATTGTCTATTTGACGTAGCATTTGAAATGTCAGACCTGAACTCATACTTAGCCCCGTCAACCTCTATCCTTTTCATGCTCAAGGCTTTTGATAGAATCTTCTCCTTTAAGGAAAAAGTTAAAAAGTTGAGCGATATCTTTCTGGGCTTAGTCCTGTTCGTATTTAGTCTGTACGGATCTCTGTGTATGCGTTGTAGGTCTTTCCCTATTTCTTCTTCTGACTCTTCTATCTGTAACTCTTTTTTGATCGTCCGTCAGATGTTTTAAATTATGTTCCTTCTTTGAAAATGTTCTTACTTTTCCACCCTGTCTTGATACTCCTTCTCCGCTGATTTTAATTTTACGATTTCAGAACAATTTGTGTCTACCTTCTCTCTAAGTTCTTTAACCTCATCTGCTAACATAGTTGTCTTATTGCTGAGATCATCTATCTTTCTTTCTAGAGTTTCACAAGCATGTCTTATCTCTTTCTGATTTCCCTCCGATGTCTCCAATCTACTTTTAATCTCTTCTGTTAGATCCCTTAAAAGAGTACCTACCGCCGGATCCTCCTTCTCCACAAGCTTTGAAAACTGCTCTGGGTTTATTTGCAGTACCAAGTCCTGTCTCACCTCTACTAGAGGCTGGTCGTCACCCCTACTTTCTTCTGTAGAAAGTGTGGCGAGCACTTGATATCTATTTGGTGACACAACTTTGCTCCAATCCGTCCCTTCCACTGTACCCATACTTGCAGAAGCTTCTGCCTGTTTTGTACTACCTTCTTTCTCGGAAGTTGTTAGTCCCTCCATTCTATTGTCAGCCAATATTATCGTTTGGGGCAGGACTTTAAAATATGTTTTAAGGGACGGAGTAACCTTTATCTTTTGATCTGGCATGCGTTTTCTTATCACTTTTTTCTTTGTGTTAGCTTTAATTTTAACCGTTGAGCAGTCCTTTTTGTTACTAAATGCTTGTATGTTACCAATATTTTTGATAGAACCTATCAGATCCCTCTGTTCTTCACCCTTGTCTTTCCTTACATTTTTTAGGGCATAACGTGAGGGTACCTCCCTTTGATCAGCCCCACTCACCTCCTTCTTTCTGCCTTTGGAAGATTTTGCCTGGATAGGAGAATTTTTAACGATACCGTCTGCAATCTTCAATCCTTCCGTTAGTTCTGGTTCCTGGAGAAGGGGCCGGCTTTGTTTACCTGCCGACTCCCTTCTACTTTCTTCCGACTGCTTTTCCAGTCTGCAGTCTCTCGTGGTGTAACCTATGACACTGCTGCCGCAACCTCCTTTCCCCTAGAAGGGGAGCCTTACTGCCGCGCCTCTGCCCCTGCAGAGCTCCAGGGCCACTCTTCTTCATGGCCGCTCCATTGCTGCAGCCGATTCCACTGCTTTTCCTCCGATCTTTGATTTCCGAGTCTAACCACCAAGCCTTATGTGAGTAGAAATGCAATTTATTCTTCCTTACAACTACTGTCCAATATTTGCATAATTTCGTTTGCCTAAGAAAAGAAAAATAGTGTTTTCTCACTCAGTTTCAAGATACATTTCTTCCGCTTTGAGGGTGCTCCTGCTACACGCCGGCCGCCATGTTTTCCCCGAGCTAGAGGCACTCTTATGGTTTGACACCACGTGATAACCTTTGACTACCATTATTTCAATTGCCATTTGACCCTAGCCTGAATGTACAACGTCCTGCATGTGCCTTGTTTCTCTTGAAGATTTAATCTTGCAGTCTTGAACAGCTTGCCTAGAACAGAACGTGTGGGATGTGCATTTGAAAGCATGAGAGGGAGAGAGGTGTGGAATGTACTTTTTAGTCTTGAAGTGCAGTGTTATGAGTAGTGGGGCTCAATTGTGCATTATGTTGTGCTGACTACAGGACAGGGGAAGGTGGTTGCTTCTAGTGGCTTAGATCCGATAGCTGAGGTACCTAACCCCACTCCCCACTTTTCCAAGGCTATAGTTCAGCCATCTAACCAGCTAGCTGCGACTCATTATGGGTCACTGCCCTCTACGACTGGGAGCACCCAGGAAGCGACCATACTGGATGATCTAGAGGGGGGGGAATAAACGCCCACATAATCACTTTGCGGGACAAGAGGGAAAGTCCCAGTATTGACAAGCCTGTAATAAATAACATGCCACAAGTTGACCTGCCTCCCGAAGCCGCGCCCTTGGTGGTTGTCTTGACGGGGGTTCCACCGTTGATGGATAATAAAAGAGAAGGGTATACTGAGCTAAAAAATAAAATCATGTATTGGCTTAGTAGTCATAGACCAATTGAGGAGAACATCAACGGGGAGATATTACACGTTAGACGTCTCCCATGGCTGGGTGGTAAAAGTAAAAACATCGAGGGAGACATCGTGGTAGTAAACTTTAGAGACCCACGAGCAGTTAAGCACATTTTGGATTGGCCCCCCGACAAAGGTAATAACGGCATCATCCCACGTGCGTTAACCTACTTTTACCCCAGATCGTTGGTGTTCCCCCCTTCCCGTATAACTAAGCAGGTCTTATCGTACCCCACTCCAACAGGTACATCTATACCCAGTTATTTGACACGCGCTTCATATACTACCCACGCTGTTGACCCCACAAGGTGGAACTTTATTCCCCATAGATCCACCAGGAACTACAAGAGAGGATGGGACCATTTGAGGCCTTCCACTCCTTTAGAGATAGTGAATCGGTTTGAAGCTCTCTCTAGCTTGGTAGACTGTGATTGAAGTTTAATGTCTCCTCAGGGCCGAGAGGGACGAGTAGGTTCACCCAGTCTTGAGGTTGGCACTCGCGAGATGTGTCTGGAAGACTCTGGAACTGTCCCTGTGATCACAGGATTATCCCCGCCAACTGGAATTGTTATTGGCGCGACTGTATCCCCCCATTCACTCGCATCCTTGGGCTACAGTGCTGCAGACCCCAGGTTGCTAGACCCCCTAGTCCAAGTAGATTCTATAGGTGCCCAAACCTCGTCTGACTCGGATATGAACGTGGGGGTCCTCTCTGAATTGTACCTAACAGATAATAAGATCATACATCTGGTCTCATGGAATGTGGCTGGTCTGGAAAGAAAGTTGGCTCTACCCGAATGGAATTTCTTCATCGAAAAATTTGATGTATGTTTGTTCCAAGAAACTTGGAGCATACTCCCATTACATAAATCAGGATATACCACTTTTTTTATACCAGCTCAGAGTAGTGGAAGGGGTAGACCAGCCGGGGGTCTACATGTATGGATTAAGACTGCCCTGAATTGGGCAGTAACCACCCATGATTCTGGGTGTTGTGACATCCAACATATTTCATTCAAGGGATTAAACAAGGGTAGTAGGATAGAGCTATTCAATATCTATGCAAGAGGGACCACAGGGGATACAAACTCAAGCACCGTATCTATCTTAGATCAGGCATTAGCCAATTGCCCCCCTTCCTCTAAAATTCTTGTTGGAGGGGACTTTAACTGTACCTTTGAACCACTCGAAGGTGACGATCCTTTGGGTATTGAGGAGGCGGACTTTAGATGGTCTATTCCGACCTTGTCCTTGGCCCCAATTAAAAAATGGTCAACAAAGGTTATACAGATTAATTCCCTTATTGTGGAACACAACCTTAGAGCTCTTAATGGTAGGACTCCCTCCGACCCCGACGGTGCGATGACCTTTAACAGGCTAAGTAGCCCGTCAAGAATTGATTACATCTTATTAGATGTGACACTGTGGTGTGATTTAGTAGACATGGAGGTGACCCCTTCTCAGGACAGTGATCACAACCCTTTATGTATGACGATAAGATGGGGGAAGCGGAATAACAACAGGAGGTTAACCTACCCGAGGTCCACCAATGAGGTGACACCATTTCAGGGAAATTGCAGGTTGAAATGGGAGAAAGTTCAATCGCGGGTTTACAACTTGGTTAAGATTAGGGCGCATGTTGAAGACCTTAGTACAGAATTGGCGGTGCTTGACCAAGAACCAGCGACCGCCCAGGGCACGTTTTTTGTACAGGCGTACAAAAACACCATAGAGAAAGTAGGGAAATTCTTTTTAATTGAAAACATTAAGGGCAGGGGAGGCAATAGGGAAAATAACACAACTATAGCAAGTAACCCCTGGTACTCAGCCCATTCTAAGGTTAAAAGAAATGAGATCAGAACTGCCCTGCGAAATAAGAATCAATCTCTGGTTAGTGTAGCCAGGAAAGAATATGCAAGGGCTCTGGAGCAAGCCAAACGAGAGTGGGAAGAACAACGCTGGCAAGATCTCAAGGCAGCTTCTAAAAGAAAGAATTCATCGCTGTTTTGGGATCTGATCAACAAAGCTAGGTTGATTAGCTCTCGCCCTCTAGATAGTCACATAACCAGCCAGCAATGGCAATCTCATTTTTCCACCCTGTATGGTGGGTCAGAAGTGTCCCTTTCTCCCCCTGACTATGCTTTCAGGACCCCTCCCCTGCATCCGGTCAAGGAACCCTTTCTGCCCTCTGAGGTGGTGCAGGCCATCAGACATCTTACCCTGAAGAAAGCAGCTGGCCCAGATGGGATTCCCGGAGACCTCCTCTTGGAGGAACCGGAGCTATGGGCCAAACTTATTGCAAAAATAATGAACCTGATTTCCAATGGATACCCTGTTCCAGACTCGTGGAAGGGAGCGGAGGTAATCACGGTCTTTAAGAAGGGTGTCAGAGACGACCCTGCCAACTACAGACCAATCAGTTTGATTGATGTGTTACAGAAGGTGGTTGGCAGGGTAATAATTAAGAGGGTAGGCATCTGGATGGAAGAGATGCATGTTTTGTCCCATCTGCAAGCGGGGTTCCGCCAAAAGGTGGGCACGATGGACCAGGTCTTTCGCTTCTTTGCGATCTATTGGAAGACGGTTACCATCAATAAAGGTAGTTTATACCTGGCTTTCATAGATCTCAGGATGGCCTTCGACCTGGTCCCTCGTGAGAGGTTGTGGGAAGTTCTGGAGAATATGGGGTTCCCGGGTCCCCTTTTGAGTTTTATTGTGCATCTCCACGAGGGGAACTATGCTAGGATCAGGTGGGGTACTCAAGGGCAATTGACTGAGAAGATACCCGTGAAGAGGGGTGTACGCCAGGGATGTGTTATGGCTCCAACGCTGTTCTCTCTTTTTGTGAATGGAGTGGTGGACCATCTGAGAGGGGAACCAGCTGATGCTCCATCCTTGGCAGGTGAAAAAATCCCCACACTCCTCTTTGCGGATGACACCATCTTGATCTCCAAGTCCCCGTCAGGCCTACAAAAGCTTCTGAATCATTTTAGTACATTCTGTAGCGGCAGAGGTCTTATCATCAACACTCTAAAAACCAAGCTCATGGCCTTGGCTCCTTCCACCAGATTCAGGAATAATTTTTTACTTAATGGGGAGCCCTTGGAGCTGGTAGACTCCTTTGATTATTTGGGTATTAGGGTCAACAATCGCATGAGCTGGAAGGACCACTTGGCCAAAATGTTGTTAAACTATAAAAGAGTTTCTGGGGCGGTTATGAGAGAACACCGGAAATCTAAGAGTAAGCCCTTATCACCGCTCCTTACTATCTATGAGGGCCAAGTTCTCCCATCCGCCTTATATGGATCTGAATTATGGGGGTTCGAAAATACTACAGAGCTAGATAGATCTGAAAACAAGTTCTTGAGAGATGCGGTAGCCCTCCCAGTTTCCACCCCGCTAATCCCTCTACGGGCAGATATGGGTAGGCGTCCTCTTAAGGCTTTAGTGCGCTTGCGCCCGTTACTTTTTTGGGTTCGCTTACGAAGGACAAGGGAGCTTCAGGAGTATGCTGCCGCCCTAGATGAACTAATCCAGCTTAATTCCAACAATAGGATTAAGTGGCTGAGCAACCTGAAGCAGATGGTAGTCCTTCTGGGATAGAGTGACTCCTGGGAAAGCCAATCACCCCCACCCAAGTTAGTGATTAAACAGCTGTACTGGGATTTGGTCCAGAAGGAGACCTTCTCTAGTAGTCTAGGGGGCCCCCTAACAGAGCGATTCTTGTCATTTAAATGGGTTAGGAGTTTTGAACCACTCCTGGACTACATCGAGCTGCCCTTGGACAGAGCTCTTTATCTGAAGGTTAGGTTTGGGATCCTCCCAGTAAATGATTTCACTGCGGGGTGGAAAAAGCAAGATGGCCGATCGAATTCATGCCCTGGCTGCGCAGCCCCTACAGAGTCTGTGGCGCACTTTTCCTTTGCTTGCCCAGCATACAGGGTAGCCAGGAGGATCTGGTTAAAGCCGCTATGTAAGGGGTTGGGTCTTAGATGCCATAGAATGGCCTTGAGGATACTCAGCACTGATACTTCCTCCATTGCTATGGTTTGTGGAGTTGCAAAATTCCCGGGTAGTGCTTGGCGGTCCCGTATGAGGCGTTGTAAAACCTCCTTTCTGTCCATCTTTTAGCTAAAAGTGCACGGTTAGGATTTCCATTTTGTCGGATATGTTTTTACTGTCTATTTTATAATGGGGCAATGAAAACTGTTGTTTATATTCTAAATTTTATGTCTGGTAGCTTACATACTGTACTGTACTGCTTATTTTGCTTCTTTTATGATGAAATTTCATCGAATAAAGAATTGTTGTATTGTATTATGTTGTGCAATGAGAGATGAAGTGTGCGGTGATATAGGCAGTGGTGCAAAAATGTGCATTGTGATGTACATTTGAAAGTATTATGAACTTCTTACTGTTGGCTTTGACATGGCCTCATGTCATCCTGAATTCTGACTCTGCTTTGCTTGAGCTTTTCTGCACGCACAGACAGGCCCCCAGAGTGTTTGAAAGTTGTTTTGGTTAATCACGTTCAAAGTTGTTTTGTTTTTGGGGAGATTGTTTAATGTACCGAAGGCTTTTGTAAGCTTTGTTAAGATATAGGCTGAAACATGTGAGAATGTAGAGGGAACGTGGGAATTCCTTTTGCCCTGCAATGCTTGCATGGAATGTGGCCAATTCCAGTAGGTTTCCTTGGTGCAGAGGGAAAGACTCTTGAACCTTCTAGTGGGTTTTGAATGTTATGAGGGTTGTTGACTTAGAAACTGGGATTTTGGAATCCGAATGGGGACGGACGCGTCTACTTCGGTACAGCAGAACCCTGGTTACTAAAGCTCTTAAACCCAGCTGTAAATCCCCCATTCTGGAAATGGCTAAGATGCAGTGTTTGCGCCAGGTAAAGTGTCTATGTTTTGATTATTGCCATTTTGATGTGTGGCCAGTGGCTATGATCATTTGGGGTGTTTTGTTTGTGATGTGTGAGTGAGTCAGAGTGCACATCCAAAGTAACCATTTGATGTGTTTAGTGTATATATCTCTCTGATTTCTTGCAGGACGTCCAGTATTATTTGCTGCTTGTTTATTCATTTTTATTATTCATGCATTTAACAGTTACATTTGCCAAGTGTGTTATTATTGCTTACATATAAATATATATATATTTTTTTATCTGGGACTTAAATACTGTCTTACTACCTTGATGTATATCTGCCATCCATGTTTTAAACCTTTATATTGTGCTATGTTATCAGGCTTTTATCGAATTTTTAGATGTGTTTTTTATCAAAAGTTTTACTGGGGCCCCGGTTTTACTTAAGATTTTAAACAATCTATTAATGACATGATCGCCGATACAGGCATAAATATTTGGCTTAATACTTATTTAGCATCTGCTTTCATCTGTGCGTATTAATTACTTGTAAACTCTCTATAGGCATACTATACTATCAACTTCAAAACATATCTCTCTAGCACTAGCACTTTATATGAGGTATACAGTTGGATGTGAAGTATATATCACAACCTCACAGGAGGTTGATAGAATATGAGTAACGTTCAGTCTCATTCATTTGATTACTTCATTTCCAGTTTTGCCATTGTATGAGTTTCCTATATAATACATACATGCACAGCATAGGCATTTAGCTTCTCTACATTGATTAATTTTCATATGATTTTAATATGGATATTTTATCAACATGTATTTTAATCATTGTTATCGGTGTTTGAATTTAATCTTTTATAAACTAAATTTTTAGCACTTGCACTTTCACTATGTTTACATATTTATTCTTTTATTGTAAACTGCGATCCTTGCACATTTGTCCGTATACAAATACGTATTTGTAAAATCTCCAATAATATGCTAAATAATATTTTGTACTATGGTTACATTTGAGATTTCAAAAATTGGCGGCAACTAATGTCTGTTTTCACTGTTTGGTCACCGATATAAAAGCTCTGATTGGCCGCAAGCATGTCATGTGATCAAGACAGTTGTTTACTGTCGAAACGCGTAATGCTGCTACTTAGCCAAAATTGCTGACAACTTTGAGCAATAAACTGCACTGAAATCTTCAACACGCTGTGGTCTGTACCTGTTTTTTCTGGAATTTCGAGAACAGACGGGACGGTGATACTTTATATATATATATATATATACATATATATATATATCTCTCTATATATATTCACTGAAACCTATGTTTTTTTCAGTGAATTTCTAAGTATTTTTAAATACTAATTCCTAGCTACAACGTGCCTGAAACCTATGTTTTTTTCAGTGAATTTCAAAGGTTTTTTAAATGCTAATTTCTAGCTATGCCTACAGAGATTGGACATGTGAAGAAAGAAGAAAAAACACACAGAAAGAAAAAAAAGAAATGCAGAAAGAAGAAACAGAAGTCCTAAAAGACGAAGAAAAGTGCAGGAAGAAGTATAACGTGCAAAAAGAACAAACAGAAGAGCAGAAACAAGCCTTGTTGCAAAATCATCCTGTACCCTCAACTTTTTCAGACGGATACTGGTGGTAACTGAGTCTGACTAACCAGTCCTAGAGCCAGTGCTATGTTAAAAGACACTCAGAATACAGTGAAAACACCTACATACACTAGGGCACACTATGTGTTGGGGTCCCCCTGTGATTAGCATGACCTCCTCTGTAAGCCCCTAGTATATAATAGGGCAGGGGATTAAAACTACCTCTTAAAACGCACCACAGGGCGTGTTTGAACACGTCACCCCATGCCCCGTCCCCTCCCTTCCCCACTGTGTAAACACGCCCTGTAGCCGTTTTAAGTTGGGAGATTAAGTCCCCTTGAATCCTGAGGGTCCATAGGGTCCAACTAGACCACTAGGTACCTCCAGTAAGCGCCACAGAGCTGCGTTGCAGAGAGGTGTAAAAAGTGGCACGGCCTGCATCACCTCTCTGCGACGCAGAGCAGTGGTGCTTACTGGAAGCACCTGGTGGGCTAGTTGGACCCCAGGGTCCCTCAGGATTGAAAGGGAATTATTTCCCCAACTTAAAAACGCGCCACAGGGCCTGTGGCCGTTCTGAGTTGAGAGATTAAGTCCCCTTGAATCCTAAGGGTCCCTAGGGTCAAACTAGCCCACTAGGTACCTCCAGTAAGCACCACAGAGCTGCGTTGCATGGAGGTGTAAAAAGGGGCGTGGCCTCAGAACACCTGTCTGCAACGCAGCTCCCTGGCGCATACTGGAAATACCTGTTGGGCTAGCTGGCCCTCAGGGACCCTCAGTATTGAAGGGGAATTAATTCCTCAACTTACAACTGGCCAGGGGGCGAGTGCTGCAAGGAGGGGAGTGGCCTCCGGCACGATGCCAGTCTTTTATTTATTTATTTTTAAGAAGCAGGGCTGTATGGCCCCCTTTCTTTTTCTACTTTATTAGCCCTGTGGACCCCATCCCCCAGGGCCGGCACCCTAATTTTGTTTTGTTGAAAAAAATTAGTTTGGCCCTCCCAAGGCCTTAATCGGCCCCGGGGACCCCAACCCCCAGGTCATGGCCTTTTTTAAAGTTTTTTTATTCTTTAGGAGGGGGGCTGTGTTGCCCCCCTCCTCAGGCCACTTATGGCCCCGGGGACCCCATCCCCCGGGGCCGGCCTTTGTTTTTTATTTTTTTTTAAATATATATATTTATAGAAACACCTAGGACATGCTGGACAAACCGTATGTACCTATCACCATGACGATATGCGTGATATTCATTAAAAGGCGACTATGCATACAATTAATCCACGTAGAATGTATTCACACCGCTAGTGAAGTTCTGACATGTCTGACACCCTACCGTGCCTAAATCTGGTGCCCCCACTGGTGGGTACTCTCCAAGTAGACACCCTTGTCGTTTATTTATACAAACATGGGTAGCTATTGACGGGCACATTTAATACACATGCACACCAAGCCATTCAAAGGGGATTCGACAAAAATTCGACCAAACTATGCAAGAAACCCCTTCACAGTTAATAAAACACACATCCACCGCCTGATGTGTAATACTTTTTATTTTACTCTCTGGAAAGGAGACAAACCTCACTTGAGAGTCACAGCGTGCTCCTGGCTGTGCCCAATGCTGTGTTACACCCACCAGTGCCCACCGAGTGCCACACACCTCTGTGTTGTATTCCACCAGCTAGTGCGTATGCTATGACACTCTCTAGCCCATGTGCACTGTAACACCACCCCGTGAATATGTCATGCCACACTTGCCTTCGCACGGGTTATATTGCCCCATCTAACGTGCCTTCCTCGATGCCTATGTTATAAAGCACAGCGCTATGCCATACATATTACAATCTGGGATCCATATCTTTGTCACAGTGCATATGCAATGTTACACTACCCAGCACATATTTTATATTACAACTTTAGAGACTACTTAGGTTACACAACACTGCCCTGTGCATATTACACTCCAAGGCGCATATCACATAGCAAGCGCTAGTGCCTGTGCTATCTCGCGCTCTCCAATGAATCTGTCATTGCGCACAATGTATTGCATATTATATTTCACGCCCCGGTTCATCTTATATCACACTTTTTGGTGCATAGTTTATACCATATACTATATCTAGTTTTCATTTTCAATCGTGCTCTCAGGACTATGTTCTATATAACACTGCGTCCACCTACCCTTTTCACGGGCATTACATTTTGCGATGGGGGGTGGAGGGTCAGGGGATGTTTCTGCCAAGTGAGCCCGTAGTCACAGTCCCAAACGTCCTCTTCTTCCTGAATAAAAGTGAGATTATGCTGCATACTTGTTCATATTTTAAGTAGTTCGCACAGACACACATTTTAAAAACAATAAAGTTCCTAATACCCACCTTCTATGAACAGTTAGCTTGCTGCCCCATCCACCTCCTCCCTATCCTCTGTTGTCTGAATCCATGGACTAGCCTCCTCCCTCCTGCCATGCATGGTCTGATGTGCTGCCACTGCCCTGCATTTAGCATGATGTACCAGTCCACTCATCCTGCCCTCCATTGCCCAATTCTATGGCCCATCATTGACCTCCTGCTTAGCCTCTGTGCTTTGCTTGCTGCCCCTATTCTCCTTCTCCCTGCCCTCCGATGTCTTTGTGCATGCCCCTGCTCCATCCTTTTTGACCACCATGTTCCATGGACCTGCCACTCCTATCTACTCTGAGTGTTCTGTTGAGCTGCCACTCCCCTACCACCTGCCTAGCATTGTCAGATGACTGTAACCTGTCCCTGCCACCTCCACCCTGCCTGTCCACATGCCATGCCCCTATCCCCTTCCTCCTGTCCTCCATGGTCCATTTTACTGCCACACCCTTCTGCCCTCCCTGGTCTGTTGTGCTGCAACTGCTCCTCCTGCCTGCCCCGCGCGGTCTGTTGTGAGGCCCCTTCCCCTGAACTCTCTTGTCTGTGCCCAGGTCCTGACCCTCCCTTCTATCCTCCATGGTCCTTTGTGCATGCCCCTGCACCCTCCTTCTTGCCCATCATAGCCATTGTGCTGCCACTAACCCTCCCGCTTGCCATGCATGGTCTTCTGTGCTGCCATGGCCCTTCCCACCTTCCCTGTGTGGTCAGCTAGCTGCTCCTGACCCCCTCCCAGCTTCCCTCCTTGGTCTGTGTGTATGCCATCATAGTCTCATTGTTGCTCTCCATGGTGTGTCTTGGTTCTAGTGCCCATCCTGCCTGACCTCCATGGTCATCTTGCTGCTCCTGCCCTGCCCCCTTGCCCCCAGCCCTCTGTTTCCATGTGCAGACCCCTATTCCCTCCCTCCTGGCTTGTCGGTCCCATTGTAATGCCCCTGATCCGTCCCTCCTGCCCTTTATGGTCTGTTATGCTGCAGCTTTCTCTCCTGTCTGTCCATTATGGTCAGCTAGCTACCATTGCCTCTTCCCCCTCTGTTGTCTGTTGTCCATGTGCATGGTCCTGTCCCCTCCCTATTGCTTTCTATGGATTGTTGTGCTGCACTCCCGTCCCGCATGCCCTCTGTGGTGTATTGTGCTACTGCAAACCCTGATGCCTGCCCTGTAGGGTAAATTTGGTGCACCTCTCAATGTCCCTCCTGTTCTCTGTTATCAGAGTCCATGTCCCTCCCCCAATTCCTCCTGCCTACCATGATCCAATGTACCATACTTGCGAACATTTTGAACTTGGTAAGAGGGAGATTTTGAAATAAAACTGCGGTATTGATTTTCCCCTTTGGGTTACATTGAAAAAGAGAAGATTGTAGACAGGAAACAGATCAAGTAAAGCCCATTTGAGCTTAAAAACATTGGACGTTTCCTGGCTGAAACGGGTCTGTTGGCATGTATGGGTGTATGACCACTGCCTCTTCCTTCTGCCCACAATGGTCTATTATGCCACAGCCTCTCTTGCCAGTCCTGTATTGTTGGTTTATTGCCCCTGCCCCCCTTTCCACTGCCCTCCATAGTCTGTTGTGCTGCCACTGCCCTTCCTGCCTGCCTAGTGTGGTCAAATTGTTGCCTCTGCACTCTCCTACCTGCCTTCAATTTTCAGAGTCCGTGCCCCTGGCCTCTGCCTCTCAACAGTATCCCAATGAACAACTAGATTGCTAACATTCTATATTTATTACAAAAGTGTGGAATGCCTGACGTCATCTTGATGTAATCAAAACTGTAATGCCTAGAGCATTTCCTTTAGAAATTACATATATGAGAGGGTCTTATTTGCATCAAAATTATGGTTAGTACTCTAAAAAACTAAAATGAGGACATATTTTCTGAGTTTTCAAATAGCGACAAAGAACTTTAAAATTATTTGTAATCTTAGTTTTTTTATCCAGTTGACCACTTGATTAAATGTTGCATCCAAGGGGAGAGGGTGTGGTGTTACTTCCAGAGCTGCAGACTTTGCAACTGGGGAACCAGGTTGGAGTTTCTGCTTCAGCTCAACATTCTGTGATTCTGGTCAAATCACTTAATCTCCCCATGTCTACAACCAAAATTAATTTGATCTTGTGTGATGTAACCAATGTTCATGTAAAGCACTCCAATACCTGACAAGTCTGTACTATATAAAACTGCAAATACACAAAAATAAGTGTTTTGCACACTTCTGTCATTGGGCTACATTTGGGCTACATCTGGGTGATATTTGGGCTACATTTGGGCTCTTTTGTCTCTGGTGGCCATCTTGGGAGATTTATTTGTTATGAAGTTTCCTAATTTCCTCATTTACTGCAGTCTCCTCAGTAGGAAATACTTTCAGTTTTTTACTTTGATTCCATCAAGAAGGCATTCAGATGTGTCACACATTTTCCATAAATTCTGAATGTTAGCACTCTAGTTGCTCATTAGATCACTGTAGTAAAGCTACTGCTCACCAGGCAAGTCTGCTGCTGGTATTCAAAGTGCATGTTTCAGTCTGCATGTCAGAATGTTTTTATGAAATAAAAGAGGATTTCAGAAGTCAAAATGTGCCCTAGTTTTTCTTTCTGCAGCACTAATCATAATTTATATGGCAAAATGAACCCCCTCATTTTGTTCCTTTGTAAATTAAATGTTTTAAGTTTTAAGTGTTACCACTTTATTCCAATCAAGATGGCTTCAGGTGTGCCATACTTTTGTCATAAGTAAGACTGTTAGCGCTCTAGTTGTTCTTTAGAGCACTCTGGGAAGCTGCAGTAGAACACAAAGGAATCAACTGACAGTCTCTGCCCTTGTTGGATGTACATGTTTTACTGAGAATGTCAGACTTCATTCTCACATGACTGAGAATGATAATGTGAATTTACAGAAAATATGCTCTCAGTTTAGCTTATAGATCACCTTCCAAACCTCTGTGGGAAAAGTATGAGAAAATAGTTTTCTCTCAAACATGGTTCGTGATATCACAGCAGAAGGATTTTTCACATGGTAAAATCACCTTAGAACACACCACAATTCCTAAAATGAGTATGGTACCATCACCAAATGATTTATAATGTAACTAAAGTCTTAAAACCTTCTATTAAATGCAATGCTTTTTAATGAGGTGCTATCATGTATATTGGTCCCAAGATGGCTGCCAACACTTCTTGGATGAAGTACTGACAGCCAATCAGATCTCACGATGAGATGTGTGGTTAGGCTCAGCCCAGATATGTATGTGATTTTACTTTTGATTTTCTCAGGAACTACTGAACAGATTGACACCATATATGCAAAAGGCACATGCCTGACCTGAGGACTACCTCTTTGCCAAATTTCATGTAATTCTGTTCAGCCGTTCGGGCTGTACCTTGGACTAAAGGTCCCTATGGAAAATGCGTTTTGGGACCCCCCTTTTTTCTCAGCCCCCGCTTGACGAATCCCCCCGAGACTTTCAGGGTAGGAGCGGAGTGGAGCTCCCCACCTATTTTGAAAATTTCGCGAGGATTCGTCAACCGGCGCCAAAGTTATTCCAAATAGAATGTTGCGGATTTCCTATGGAAACACGGTCCTAACTATAACTATCTACTGGCGACCGCCAGTAGATAATCTATATATATATATACATTTGAATATTGTTCATTTGACATCTGGGAAAGCCTTTCTGTTAGAGAGAATTGCATAAATAAAACCGCAAGCCTCAAAAAGAGGACCTTTGATGTGTTTAATTTTATAAAGTGAAATCCCTTTTTAGGTGTTGTTGTGTTTTATGTCTCCTTCTTCATAGTGTTTGGGCCATCATGTGGAATTGTTATTTTTGATGGCAAAGCAATACATCAACGTCCAATATTTACCAAATGTAGCTTAGGGCCCGATTACAAGTTTTTAGGTCTTCCTGCAGCACCACCACTATTGTGCTGGCAGGAGGACCGTCAAACTGTGGTGCGCCTGCCCAATTCTGAATTGAATCCAGGGTGTGGTAGGCGGTGCTGCGAAGGCCCCATGGGAGTGACTGTTTTAGGCTCATAGAGGACCCTTAACAGCAGACGGCTACCGTGCACATTCCTGCACGATGTGGCATGCACCGTTTTGTGCATGCCACACCACGCAGGAAGAGGAGTGCAGTTCCGGGGGGGCACAACATGTGCCTCCCTACATGCACCCCCAGGCAGAAGCGGTAGGAGGGCCTGTTAGGGCTCGCTTGGTTGCATCTCCAACCACCCTTTTTATAGTGGGCTCACTGCCATGAATTGGGTGGTGGAAATACAACTGGAAATATGCGAGCGGTGCGCAGTGATACCACCAGCATTTTCCTGCCCCTTTCCGGGATCCCAGCAGAGGCGTGGTCCTGTAGCTGTCAGACCGCCACACTCAAAATACGGTGCAAGAACTCACATATTTGTTTTTTGCAATACTATTGTATTAAACAATATTTATTTTTTGCAAAAACATTTTTATAACACTATATATATATATATAGTGGACCCAATTGTCCACGGACTCGATAATTCTCGCTTCGGTGCCCACTCTAAGCATGAGTTCACACTATGCAGCTCTGGGCAACAAGCCTGCTTAATCTCCACAACGGCCCCCCGCGGCGGGATGCCTGGCTTTCACCCTGGGGATACCCAGTACGGGTTATCTTACAGGGAAAAACCAGGACGGGTTCCCAATGCAAGCGCCAAGATGCCCGTAGGGTGATAGTTGCGCTCTATAAGTACCCCAATCAATCAATCATATGTAGTTATAGTTAGGACCTAGTTACTATAGGAAATTGGCAACATTCTATTCGCAATAACTTTGGCGCCGATTGATGAATCTTCATGAAATTTTCAAAACGAATTCTATGTTGAGATCAGCTCCTATGTTGAAAGTTTGGGGGTGATTCATCAAGGGGGGGCCGAGAAAAAGGGAGGTCCCAAAACGTGTTTTTTCAATGTAAATTTCCATAGGAAACTTTAGACAAGGTTACAGGTCGAACTGGTGAATGGAATTGCCCCAAATTTGGCAGGGAGAAGGGTCTTGGTCTAGAAAGCATGCTTTTGTTTATTTGGTGTAAATCCGTTCAGTAGTTTTTGAGAAAAATCTAAATTTACAGATATCGATATTTGGAAATTCTGGCATCTGATTGGCTGAGGCGTTACGAACACGAGCTTGCTGCTGATTGGTTGCGAGCGCTGCGAGGGTTTGCAACTAGGAAGTGTTGGCCGCCATTTTGTGATTCCGTTGAAGCGAGCAAGGGGGAAAAAGGGCAAAAAATGTGGGAAAGAGGATGGTAGGAGCACTGTAACCTCTGTGGGGTGTTTAGGGTGTGCTATAGAGGGGGTGCGAAGCGAACTACTCTACCTACCGGTCTGAAAGTGCTGGGTACGGAAATTAAGTGAGGTATTGCGTAGTCTGATGCTGCTAAGGTGAGCTGCTGCCGGAGTCGGGGATGAAAGCGTGAGCCTTAACTGTGTTTATGGTATGAAGTCATGTGCCCAGGCCGCTGCAGCACACCTGTGGAAGTAGTGTCAGCATGTGTTTATACCTACTAGGACAAACTACTGACTCCTACTGGTTTGAAGGTCCTGGGGTATGGAAAATATGTGAGGTATTGTCTAGAGTCTCATGGTGCTAAGCTGAGGTGCTGCCGGAATCGGGGATGAAAGCGTGAGTCCAAACTGTGTGTCATATGCTGTGAAGTCATGTGCTCTGGCCGCTGTGCCACATCTGTCATGTAGTGTCAGCATGTAGTTATACCTACTCGGAGGAACTTTTGTTTTGAACATTGTAACTTGTGCTTAGGGGGTGTTAAACGGGGAGTGCGAAGGTAAATTTGCGCATATCAAATCAATAAGGACTTTGTAAAGCGCAATCTACTCACCCCTATGGGTCTGAAGGCCCTCGAGGCCGGCGTGGAAATTATGTGAGCTATTAGGTGAGCTCTTGCCCCGAGTCACATGGTGCTGAGCTGAGGTGTCCAAAGGTGTCCTTCATAAGCATTTCCAAACCTACCCCAGTCAATGTGCCTAGGTCATTTCCACCACAATGCACAATCATGAGGTCAGGGTGTGGAAGATGCAACGAGGTTTTACCCAAAGGTAGCAATTGGTGCAACTTCAATCTTCTCTGTGTAAACCATTTAATGTTCACATTTTGTAAACCTAGGTCTAAGTCAATACGTCTGTGTTCTGCATACCTCTTGCACCTGAAAATATAGCTATGTCCTACGATCCACACTAGCATTTTGAAGGTATGGTTGGAAGGTATGGAAAGATGTCTGTACCTCATGCAGTTCCTTGGTAGAATAAGAGATATGTTTAAAGATGGGGAAGTACTTTTTTTTGCCATACAAAACGATACATGATTGGGAGTTGAAAAGCATTCTTTTTTAAAAGTAGGGTGCACATTCGTATTGTGGAAAAGCATCTTTGTCATTAGTTAAGAAAAAGCAGTTTCAACGTGGAGTACATATCATAGGATAAAATTTGCTCAACTGAACCACAGGTGCTACTTGCATTTGGAAGGTACTGTTCAAACTTTAAAAAAATTGTGAACTTTTAACCTGTATGTGCCGTTAAATGTTCGAAAAAAGGTTGCAAAAAAATTATTGTTAAGTTAAAAAAAATTGATGAACTTTTAACCTGCACGTGTTGTAGAATTTTCTAGAAAGTGTGTTGATAGAATACGTTGCACTTCTGACTTCTATGTGCTGTTGAATATTAAAAAAAGGTGTATAGGGAAAATTAAAAAGAAACCAATAGAGAGAAGTTTTGAAACCTAAAAGAATCAAGGAACTATTCTAATTTGTTCTTTACATGTGTTTATGTGTGGAGCAACAAAATTATAGACAAAATTATGGGGGGACGGGGGAGATGGGCAGAATGGCACACATGCACAATTAAGTACAGCACAGGTATAGACAAACAATGGCCAAAATGAAACACACCAACAAGGAGCACAAGTCACACAACTCGCCAACATCATACCACTGAACGAGCATAGCAGTGAAAACCACGCTGCATTCATACAGGATGTGTACAAAGGCCAGTCATTGGTGTTGTGGGAAGTCTGCGACTGTGGTTATCATGGATGAGATGCCCAGCACGTGGCACATGGGCGAGTTCACTGTGTGTTACATTGCCAAACAGCTGCTTCTCCCTCCCACGAGCCCCCACACTTTTCTACGGTGCGCTGTTGTATCTCATGCACTCGTACAGCACACCATTGTAATGCCTATTCGCGCATGTCCTGCTACATTCAAACTACACCATAACTGTGCTGTTTGGAGGTGGTGCATGGCACTTTACAACATTGAGTGCTGCGGCCTTTGTGGCAGGCGACACCAGAACACAGAGACACACTTACCGCACTTCCTGTACACGGACATGTCCGAGACACCCTGTTCCCCTTGCCGGATAGGCACACCCCTGCGCTGACCTGTGTACTCCGGACCAGCACATGCCGGTTGTGCATGCAGGAGGATGCGTGCGTAGCTACATGTCCAGGCTCACTGCCAATGCTGAGGTGACAACACACTGTGATGTTGCAGGGCTTGTGCCTATCATGCTATGACAATGACCACAGGGACACACTTGCTCAGTTGCGGGTTTGGGGAGCATTGGCGGTCCCGGAGTTGTTGCGATTAGTCTTGTGGCCCTCATGGGTATCCCTGCATCATGCTCATTGATTCTATGGCACCTGTGGGTGTTCTGGTGTGGCTCTTGGCTGTGTTCCGTTTCATGGTGCAGGTAGTCGTCCTGCTTAACAGCAGCATAAAGCAGGTGTAAAATACCTGGTGCTAACGTGGCTTATCGCCGGAATTTGTTTCGCATCTCAGTTGGTGTGAAAGTTGTGATGTGATTTTTTACATGTGCAGAACAATATACGAACTGAGCAGTGTATCTTGTCAAGATCCAGTACTTGACGCACTATTCCCAATCAATATAAATACAATGAGAGTTCTTAATTTATTTTGTGTGTACACTGTAAGTGCAGCCACTACCTCAGTGCAATGCAATACAGGATTTTAGTATTTAGAATAAATCGCAAAGGTGCACCTCTTGTCTTTTGGTACGGGAATGGCTAGTCTGCATTTCATTATCAGCACTTTAATGGAAGTAAAGTTGAGATAAATCTAACACTCTATTCAGAAGTTGTTGTAAACTGCAGACATCACCAGTATTCCCACGATAAGTGCCCCAAAATTTAAGACCACGGTGTACTCCATCAAATAACAGTAATAAGAACAAGAAAGAGTCACACAGCAGTGAAGAGAACAACAAAAAATGTTATTATTTTTTTTTTACTTTATTTATTTTTTAAATATATATGTAAACGATAAACTATTTGCAAAATAATGTTTTTAATAACATATATATAAATGATAAACTAATAAACAAAATGTAACAAAAATAATAGAAAACAAGAAGGCGGAACACTCCTGTGGGGACAATGGATGTCGACGACAGAGCCTGGAAAATAAAGCACAAACTTGGGATGTGTGTAATGGGCATATCAAAGGAGAGAGGCACAGAGAAACAGAGAAGGGAAAAAAAGCAAAAGAGAAAAAGAGAGGGAAAGAAAGAAAGGAAGGGAGTGATACAGGGAGAAGGAAGAGAGAGAGTTAGAGAGAGATGGAAAAGAAGGAAGAGAGAGAGAGAGAGAGACAGACACTGCCGCCTCTGCGCATTCATGAGCAAATAATTACCTGGTGCCACCGGAGTGTGCAGCAGTGGACACTCCACGTGCCCGTCAAAACTCCACGCAACCCAGATATGTCGCTGAGTCCTGAGTCATGAATGGCGGAGACAACATCAGCTTCTGCACGGATCTCACAGATGTCGCTGAGTCCTGAGTCATGAATGGCGGAGACCACATCATCTTCTCCATGTCCCGGCAGATCTCACACATGTCGCCGAGTCCTGAGTCATCGATGGCGGAGACCACATCAGCTTTTGGGGCTGCTAAGCCTGTGGAACTCAAGTGTGTGCACGTGGTGGTAGGTCCCTGATGGCTATATGATGTTTGGGTGGTACTAACCTTGTGCATCTGAAGTCCGCGCCTAGGGGGTGGTAGGCCCCTGATGCCTATACAGATCAGGGTGCGACTAACCTTCTGAGCAACTTTTCAAAGACTCTTTATGGTTGAGACACGTGGAGCGTCCGCCATCTACTCAGCACCGGCAATAAAGGATGTGACGTTGTCGATCTATTATATTTGCGTGGTCACATGGCCTGTGACGCATGTGCCGGATGGGTGTGGTGTGTGTGCAAACCTGCCCTGAGGGAGTGGCCGTGAGATGTTGAGAACTAGACCACTGACCTGCACACCAACAGCGAGAACGCCTGCGACAGGTAGCTATGTGGGGCCAACGTCGGAATGTAATCGCAGTGGCGTTGCGTGGCGTACGACGGAACAGGGCAGGGATAGCTACAATACTGCGGATGGCTCATAGTACTGCATCTGTGAGTCGAGCAGACCGGCCGCAGCTGGCCCTCTGCGAGCCTGGGTGCGAACTGTTTATAACTCACACTACATAAGCATTGAAAAACCATTTTGTGATTCAGTCCATCAGCTGGCATTTGTGAAAACATATCGGAGTTCTTTCTGTGATAGATACCCCTTTGACGCTGCCTCTCCCCACATCAGCAGGCAACGCACCCTCTTCCCACATTACCATCATACCCCCAACAACCTTCTTGGGCCTGGAAGTGTCCCTGTGCGGTTGGACAAAGAAGAATCGTACTCATATAGATTTACACATAAAAAAATTATTTAAAGAAAAGAACAACAAATAAGACAGAAGGGAGTCTGGTGCTGTGGTCGCTGCCACGAAGTTGGGGTCACTGCCATTCAGGACTCAGGACACAGTTACACATGTGGGATCGGCTTGTGTTAAAGAGGGTTAGTGGGACTACGTGTCACCTTCATGCATATCGAAATATGCGTCACTGATCGAAGGGAGTGTGGTGCTGTGGTCGGTGCCACCGACTTGGGGTCACTGCCATTCAGGACTCAGGACACAGTTACACATGTGGGATTGGCTTGTGTTAAAGAGGGTTAGTGGCACCAGAAGTATTGATAATGTATGAGCCTGTGATGATGCTTGGTGTGGACGGGCCACACTGGGAGCAATGTGTCTTGGCTACTGGACTGTGTCATGTGGAATCAGGACTCTATCTGAATTGTGAGGCATGCTGACCGTAGTGTAGGCCAGAGGTAGCAGTGAGCATGGGCCCACAGCCACATACATACATTGGTGGCCCCACCGGCCTGCGTAGTGGAGGTTCAGTGGCACCACTTGTCACCGGCCTTCCATAAGCAAATACCCCTCACTAATCGAAGGGAGTGTGGTGCTGTGGTCGCTGTTACGAAGTTTGGGTCACTGACGTTCAGGACTCAGGACACAGTTACACATGTGGGATCGGTTTGTGTACAACAGGGTTAGTGGCACCACGTGCTGTTGTCCTTGCATATGGAAGTATGCCTCACTGATGAGAGGGAGTCTGGTGCTGTGGTCACTGCCATGAACTTAGGGTGACTGCCATTCAGGACTCAGGACACAGTTACACATGTGGGATCGGGTTGTGTTAAAGAGGGTTAGTGGAACTACGTGTCGCCGGCCTTGCATATGGAAATATGCCTCACTGAGCAGAGGAAGTCTGGTGCCGTGGTTGCTGCCACGGACTTGGGGTGACTGCTATTCAGGACTCAGGACACAATTACACATGTGGGATCAGCTTGTGTTAAAGAGGGTTAGTGGGACTACGCGTCGCTGGCCTTGCATATGGAAATATGTCTAACTGATCAAAGAGTATGCTGCTGTGGTCGCTGCCACGGACTTGGGGTCACTGCCATTCAGGACTCAGGACACAGCTACACATGTGGGATCGGCTTGTGTTAAAGAGTGTTAGTGGTACTACGTGTTGCCGGCCTTGCATATCGAAATATGCCTCACTGATCGAAGGGAGTCTGGTGCTGTGTTCGCTGCCATGGACTTGGGGTCACTGCTGTTCAGGACTCAGGACACAGTTACACATGTGGGATCGGCTTGTGTTGGACAGTGTTAGTTGGCACCACGCGTCCAAAATTCAAATTGTGAGGTCTGCTGCCCGCAGAGTAGACTGCTGAGTGTTCATTTGTACTTGAAAATGAATTTGGTCATTGTACTAAAGCTATAACTGATATAAAAAATGTTCAAGAAGAATGGATACTAAAGGATATTATGTAGATTTGAGGCCTATAATTGTTACTTGCCTAGTGGACTCTGTAGTTAATGAATGAAGAAATAATTTTCATTGTGAGCCCTACTGAGTGCAGTGTAGGCGTATGATGAAAAGATGAAATAAGTATAGAATACATTGACGAAGTGTTGTATTTTCTGAGTAAAATCTTGTTAGAAATTAGCATTTAAAATTGGAATTGCGAGCTGTACTGCCTGTAGTGTAGACTGCTATTCTATGTTAGTTTGCATTTGAAGATTAATTTGGTCATTGTAGTAAAGCTATAACTGATATAAAAAAAAAATCTTGAAGCGAGGATACTAAAAGGATAATATGCAGGGTGTAGGGCTGTGAAAGTTAGTTGCCTACTGGACTCTGTAGTTGCATATGGAAATACCCCTCACTGATCAAAGGGAGTGTGGTGCTGTGGTCGCTGCCACATACTTGGGGTAACTGCTTTTCAGGACTCAGGACACAGTTACATATGTGGGATCGGCTTGTGTTAAAGAGGGTTAGTGGGAGTACATGTTGCCAGCCTTGCATATCAAAATATGCCTCACTGATCGAAGGGAGTGTGGTGCTGTGGTCGCAGCCACGGACTTGGGGTGACTGCCATTCAGGACTCAGGACACAGTTACACATTGGGATCGGCTTGTGTTGAACAGAGTTATTGGCACCACGTGTCGCCGCCGTTGCATATGGAAATATGCCTAACTAATCAGAGGGAGCATGCTGCTGTGGTTGCTGCCATGGACTTGGGGTCACTGCCATTCAGGACTGAGGACACAGTTCTACATGTGGGATTGTTCGGCTTGTGTTGAACAGAGTTATTGGCACCACGTGTCGCCACCGTTGCATATGGAAATATGCCTGACTGATTGAAGGGAGTCTGGTGCTGTGGTTGTCTCACGGAGTTAGGGTCACTACCATTCAGGACTTAGGACACAGTTCCACATGTGGGATCGGCTTGTGTTGAAGACGGTTAGTGGAAACCATTTGTCGCCGGTCTTCCACAGTGTAGGCTAGAGGTAGTGGTGAGCAAGGGCCCACAGCCACGTGCATACGTTGGTGGCCCCACCGGCCTGCATAGTGCAGGTTCAGTGGCACCTCGTGTCGCCGGCCTTCCATATGGAAATACCCCTCACTGATCGAAGGGAGTCTGGTGCTGTGGTCGCCGCAATTCAACACTCAGGACACACTTACACATGTGGGATCGGCTTGTGTTAAACAGGGTTAGTTGGCACCACGTGTCATCGGTCTTCCACAGTGTAGGCTGGAGGCAGCGGTCAGCAATGGCCCACAGGCAGGTGACGTTGACTTGAGCTGCACAGATTGGGAGCATGTGGTCTTCTTAACCCATTATAGCATCATACACAATTTGCGTCGCTACTAATCTTGAATTGTGAACCGTGTTATCCCAGTGTAGGGTGAAGGCAGCAGTCAGGATGGGCGCACAGCTACGTGGCGATGATTTATGGTGCAGTGTGTTAATAGCACCTGAAGCACACAGCGTGTGTGCACCGTGCAATGATGCGTGGTCTGGGCGTTCCACACTGTAAGCAAAGTGTCTTGCGAACTGGACTGCGACATCTGCAATCGCCACTGCATCTGAATTGTGAGCGCTGCTGTCCGCAGTGTAGATCTAAGGCAGTAGTCGGTACAGACATAAGTCTGCGGTGTTGTGCCTCTGGGTTCACAGGGGGCCTGTGTCGAGGAGGCCTGTGATTATGGCGGCAGGGTGAGGGCCGCCGCTGTGACATACTCGTTGGTCTTCCCTCAAGTGAACCACGCCTAGGGCCTGGCCTATTTATTCATACTGCTACGCTGAAGTGGTGTACGTTCGAGCAGCCCACTCCACTTCCGATTCCAGGGGGGGACAACACAGCTACATGACCGAGATCTTCCCCACTGCCTGAGGTAACATGGTTGCATCCACTGTGCACTACACTACAAGTATCAACAGTATATCTCCACATGGAGAGGTTTGTGCTTTGCATAGTGTGGTCTGTGCAGCACATCAGCGTTACTCTTGGCATTGTGTGCTTCATTGTTGAAGGGTGACTTGCCTCCTTCATATATAGTTGGTTGCCACATCTCCCAACGTTCAGCTATTGTGTGGCTGAGGGGCATGGTGTTTTGGGAAGGTCCGTTGTCATGTTTTGCGCTGCCTTGGTGGTAGTAGGGGGGGGTGCGGGGGGAGGTTCTGGTGGTGGTGGCGCTGGGTGTTGTGGTCTTGTTGAGTGTCGGACCTGCATGATCAGTAGCTCTATCATGTGTTGGTCTTTAGATGTGGCTGTGAGTTGGGTCCAATTCATGGAGTAGATAGTCGACCTCCTTACACCAGTTAAAGGTTGATGTTAATTTGTTACTGCTAACTCGGCTTATGGCCTGCTTTTTTGATCGCATTGCAGATTTGGCTGGTCGTTGAAAATATGGGGAAGTGGTGTTTTCGTGTTTTTTTGGCACAGGAACGCCTACTTTGCAATTCATTAGCGTTAGTTGTGGCTCTCGTTTGTGGCGATTTTGTTGGCATAAGGTATCGATGGAAGAGTGGTGAGATTTGCAGTTTTCACCAAGTTGAGAATGGGTTGATAATTAAAAAACTCAGAAAAAAAGATAGGGTTAATGAACTTTATAATTAGAAATTAGCATTTAAAAAACCTTTGAAATTCACTGAAAAAAACCTTAGGATTCAGGCACGTTATAGTTAGAAATTAGCATTTAAAAAACCTTAGAAATTCACAGAAAAAACCATAGGTTTCAGGCACGTTATAGTTAGAAATTAGGATTTTAAAAACTTTTGAAATTCACTGAATAAAACATAGGTTTCAGGGATGTTATAGTTAGTTGGACATTTCACTCATAGAAAACCATATAAATTACCCTGTTATAGTTAGTTGAGCTAACTATAACTCACCCCCCCGCAATGCACTGCTGATGACGTCACATATTACATCATTCATAACATGGTCAGTGACATCACTGATGGCATCACTGATGACATCTCAAATGACATCACTGATGACACCATCCAATCAAATTCTGATGCACCTTATCAGACCCTAATATAACACTTGATACACCCACTCTAAAATACAGACTATAATATTCAAAACCATGAACACACCAATACCAGTTAGTACATATCCAATCACTAATTTCTAGGTCTACACACACATCCATTCATTCACCCATACAGTCACTCATACATACAGTCAGCCATCAATACAGCATTATCCTATCCAGCCACATATCTATACAGTCACTCACACACCGCCTCTCATTCATAGAGTTATTCACACACCTAGTCAGTAATGGAAATAATTAATCACACTTTCATTTACTCACCTGTACAGTTATACACATACCACATCACTTATTTAAACATACAGTAACACATACTTACACTCTAATACACTAACTAATACAAGCACACACTGTTCCATACAGGCACTCTCACAATCACTCACTCTCACATATATTCATTTATACAGTCCAACACTTATATATACTGCCTTTCACATATGGAGTTACTCACACGTGTACCACTGAGGCATCCACTTACTTACAAGACACTCATACACACACTTACCAAGCCATACAGCCCTTCACAGATACAGACTTGAACACACATATACCCAGTGAATTATCCACTCACACCTACCTACACAGATACTCAGGCACCCATACAGGTACTCAGACAAGCAATCAATAGCTCATATAGATCCTAATTTATGTGCTAACCAAACCATGGAACTGCTTACACATCAACTGACAACCTAAACTGTGTGAATGTCTGTATCAGTCGCTAACACATGAATTAAGCAAGACACAATTAATCACTCACTTATACAGTCAGTCACACACCTACTTAATCATCCATCCTGACTTATACACCCATTCATTCTTCAATACACCTCAGCATATATATATAAAACATATTTACATTTTATAGAAACACACATTCACTGGATGATGTCATCAGTGATGTCATTTGAGATGTCATCAGTGATGTCATGAGTGATGTCAGTGACCATGTCATGAGTGATGTTATATGTGACGTCATCAGCAGTGGATTGCGGGTGTGCGAGTTATAGTTAGCTTAACTAACTATAACGGGGGAATTTCATTGATTTTTTACGAGTGAAATGTCCAGCTAACTATAACGTCTGTGAAACCTATGGTTTTTTCACTGAATTTGCAAGGTTTTTTAAATGCTAATTCCTAACTATAACGTGTGTGAAACCCATGGTTTTTTCAGTGAATTTGTATGGTTTTTTAAATGCTAATTCTTATATTTAAAGTGTGTAAAACATTTCTTTTTTTTTATCTTTGCAAGTTTTTTTACATCTTTTTTTAAAAAAAATTTTCCCTTTAAACACTATGGTAAAATTTAATGCATTCTGCAATGTATAAATTTACACCTCCTTTTTTAAAAAAAAACCAGGTAAAATATAGTAGTATAACATAGTGAATCTTTTTTTCATTTTTTATTTGTAAAAATTTTTTACCGTGCGCGTACGGTAAGCTTACCGTAAGCGCACGTTTTGCTTTATGTACGTAATATTTCTACTCTGTTTGCGTATGGTTACGCAATTTGCGTAGACGTCCGTACTGCGTACGCGACGCGTGAGCGCATACTTTACACGCGTACGCGCACGTTACGCGGAAGTGTTCGAGCGTGCCTGTTATGCGCATGCACGCGTGCGCGTGTCTTTTATACGCGCATGCGTACTTTTACCGTAAGCGCACCGTAAGCGCTCCGTAAGCGTAACGTACGCGCACGGTTGGTCATGTGATCTAGAAACAACACTTTTGATTGGTTTAAACTACTTTCAGTTCTAGAACCTTCCTACACCACACCCATTCCCCTCATTACTGCTTGTGACCCCTTAGGAGAAGGAGCTGAGTTGTCTTTGTGATACGATGGCAGAACAGCAGTCCTCTTCTGAGAGTGAGCCTGGTAGCAGCATCATCAGAGAGAGAAGGAGGAAACAAAAGACTTCTTTTGTATGGGAATATTTTACCTATCCAGAGGGGCAGAAAAAGGTAAATGCTCCTTTAGTCACCTGCTCACTTTGTGAGCGTGTCTTATCTAGAGGGAATCCAAGGAAGAAGTATTCCTTTGGAAATCACTCTATGGTTAGACACATTAAGGATAAACATCCCAGGACTTATGCTCGACATACTGGAGAAACATCTCCAGTATGTCACCTGAGCACACCTGCAGAAGCTCAGCCGAGTACATCTTCGGCAGCCCAGCTGAGCCCTTCCTCTGCGGTGGGAGCATCACCCTTTTCTGCTCCTCTGGATATTAACCCTCATTTTGGGAGGGTTGCAATGAGGTGCACAAGATGTCATGGCCTTATTGTTCATGCGGAGACCAGTGTTTCCCTCATAAACAATAGGATAGACCAGCACATCTGTGGTCCTTGTTAGTATTCACATTCTTTCTTTCCTCTTTCCCTTTATGAACACAACGGTTCTTTTAAGAGGCAACCTTACCTCTTAACTTTAAAAAAAAAAAATTAAATTACTTTTTTTTTTTTTTTTTTTTACCTTACACGCAATTTTTTTTTTTTTTTTTAAACAAAAACATTTTATACACCCTACAAGGTCCTTGAGGGACTACTACAGAAATGAGAAAAGCATAGAGAAGAGTAGTGAAAAAAAGTGAGCATTACAGTAAATGTGTGATAATTCCAGAAATTTCACACTTACCTGACAATGAAAATAACTTAATAAAAAATAAGTGATTTATTTAACTTTATATAAAGAAGTTTATTTTTCATATTTTTCCTTTTTCAATCTGTAAAAAAAGAAAAAGGTATTAATATTTAACAATACATTTTAGAATACAGTGCACATATTTTCATATTTCAACAAACATTTTTTTGCCCGTTTTTTGCTGTTTTCAGAATATATTGCATTTTACTGTAAATCGTAAAAGCAATTGCATTCATCACTTAACAGCGGGCAAAAAAAAAAACAATCTGAAAGATTGTTTAAAAAAAGCCCAGAATCTCTTCTCACTAAAACATACCGTAATAGAAATGTTACATTTGCAATAAAAATCTCACCTAAGAACAATAACTAATTCCAGTAAATATCGTCTGAAAATTGTGTTGCATAAGCATAATCACCAAAATAATTTGTGTCAAAGAAGTCCACAATGCAAATTATTACCTTTCCTTTAGGCCAAATGGTAATTTTTAAAATATTTTTTGATGACATTTCCAATGGTAATCCAATTAAATTGTAATAATGTTTTGTACAGATTTTGCAATTTCTGTCTAAAATTTTGGTTTCAGAAAAATTAAATAGGAATTTGCTAAATCAAAAGGCAAACGTTGCTTGAAAACCAATTGAAAATCATTACACAGTGTCCAGCCTTTTTCACATTTAAGAAAAACTGTGTAATGACCAGAAGTTACAATAGGTCCATCATGGAAAATTATTGCAACTGTGACAAAAGTTTTTCCAGAAATTGATAATTGCTGTCCTGTAAATTTCTTTATTAAAGTGTCCAATTTTGTTCCATCAGCTCTACAACGTTGCATCATTAAAATTACATACTGTCCATATTTCTTTAAAAATAACGTTGAAAACATGTCTGATTTACATTTAGAACATTCCATGTTGTGATTGGCATCTTTAACTAATTTACTAAAAGTCACTGATTTAGTCTCTGGCAATGTTAAATAGATAAACCTTTCTGAAACAACATTAGAGCTGCATGTGTAGAAACAGTTTTCACAACTATGTTCCCATTTATAATAGAGACCAAACAAATTTTCAATTTCTATCCCTTCATCTTCAAGTACCAAAAGGATGTCCATCAAGAATTCCTGTGCATCTTGCTGGACATTTTGAGAAAACTGTGTTCATCCTGAACAAACATCTAATAGATTTCTAATTTCAGTCGCACTTTCTATTTTAGCTTTATCAACACTCAGCTTCTCATAAAGAAGACTTAGCACAGAACAGAATCTTTTTTCATGATTTTCTATTATCTGCTCTTGCAAACTTTCAAGATAAAATACAACATTCAGCACTACATTTGCATAGCAGTTGACACCAGAGCTATTTTCAAAATGGCAACCAACAACCTCTTCAACATTGTCCTTTTTCTTTTTGCTTTCAATCACATGACTCTCTTTTTGTTTTCTCTTCTGTACATACTCATTACAGATATTCTCAATTCTCCTTTTCCGACAAACAACACGTTTCTCCAACACAGGATACTGACCTAAATGAGGAGCATAGGTTCTTCTTAATCTATTATACTCCTTAACACAATTTGCATCAGCACTAACTTTAGAGTCATCAAAGACTATCATGAATAAACCAGATAATGTTTTCACTCGTGACAAAGCAACATATGCCATACCTTCTTTGAACACAGTAGATCCAATGTTTACAAATGCACTATCAACAGTTAATCCTTGACACTTGTGAATAGTTACAGCATATGCTAGAGAAAATGGAAACTGCTTCCTACGTACATAAGTCTTTCACAAGCAAAAAACGGACTGAACAACGACTAATGTCTTTTACCTCTTCAATCTGATCAAATTTTATTTTTAAAAACTCAATTCCTTCTTTTTTCTGGTAGTTAACAAAACCGATGGAGTGCGCCACATTGGCCCTAACTGAAAATTATTTTGAGTATAATAAACAGTTGTTCCACCAATCACAGGGCACATCGATGGTGTAACGCCCTGAACGTCTCAGGATCGTTTAACAGACACGACAATGAGGACGCAACCACTAGTGAAGGGTTAGTTGTTTTAATGAAGGCAAATATAATACAAAGAATAAACAAAAGTTATAGTCACTGGAATCCTCCAGGCTAAGTACGTTACCAGCCCACAGCACGGATGGTCCTAACCGTCCTCTGCATATACGCCGGTCCCGGCGTATGCCAACAGAGGGCAGAAATGAAATGGCCGACAATGCCAATCGGTAGGCTGTGAGGGGCACGAAGAGTGTTGGGGAGAATCGAGGAGTCAGGGAAACACCCAGCCGGGGTCTCTACCTGAAGGGAGCAGCCGCTCAACCTCTTCCTCAGACTGCACCGGGACGCGGAGTCACCTCCTGGTGATGCGTCACCGATACCCCAATCACAAGCAAGAAGACTGAACCGAGAGCAGCCGCTCGATCGATCCTCTGGACTTCCGAGTCTGTAACGCGGCAAACACCTCCTGGTGTGCGTTACAGCTGGCAGTCCCTGTGTCTCTGGTCGGGCTGGGAGTTACGACTCCAACCAGCAAAAGCGCCACTGCGCTTGGACTCAGCCGAGTCAAAAAGCGAAGCTCAATGGTTGACCGGTAGAGCTTCCGGGTCCTTCACAGGTGACGATGGGGCAAGACACGGCCCAGGGAGTAACGACTCGACCTACCTCCGTTCTTGCCTTACTGGAGCACCACTCCGGAACACTGCTCTTCACGAAGCAGGTACGTCGGTGTGAACACAATATCCGACAGCGTTGTACCTCCCGGTTCCTCCCTTTATAGGGCGTGTTTTCCTTGAGTTATGTAACAGCTCTCCTGTTTACATAAGGGCGTGTTTCCTTGAGTTATGTAACAGCTCTCCTGTTTACATAAGGGCGTGTTTCCCTTGAGTTATGTAACAGCTCTCCTGTTTACATAAGGGCGTGTTTTCCTTGAGTTATGTAACAGCTCTCCTGTTTACATAAGGGCGTGTTTCCCTTGTATGACAGGAATTCTTGACAGTACATCCTCCCTCTCAGCGGCTCCCCACGGGTCCAGCCCTGGCAGGAAAACGCCGATGGAACAAGGAGACCAAGCGCGGAGCATGAACCCCTTCAGCCGGTTCCCATGAATGCTCCTCCGGGCCATAGCCTTTCCACGCAACCAGGTACCACAGCTTCCCCCTGCGCCATTTGGACGCCCGTATGCCCGACACTTCATACTCCACCTCCGACTCCACGCATACCGGCCGAGGTGTCCCAGACGGCTTGGAGGGTGCTGGTTTGAGCAATGATACATGAAAGACAGGGTGTATCTGCAATGACTGGGGCAAGCACACCTTCACGTTCACGGGACCCATACACTTCGTAATTCGATAGGGGCCCATGTACTTGGGATGGAACACACTGTTCTTTCGAAACCTCATGTTTCTTGTGGATATCCAGACGTAGTCTCCAGTGCGGTACAGTGGCCCGGGCCTTCTCTTCCTATCTGCCGCAGCCTTGTATCTTCTCTTGGCCTCTATTAGGACAGCCCTTGAGCGCATCAATGTGTCTTTTATGTGTGCCACCCTGTCCGCTGTGGCGGGAATCCTGTCCTCTCTGAACGGATGTAGAAATGGCAAGAACCTGGGATGTTGGCCATAGTTGCTATAGAACGGAGATGACTGTGTGGAGCTGTGAGTGGCGTTGTTATAGGCTATCTCTGCAACCCATAGCAAGTCGACCCATTCTTCCCTGCCCTGGTCCACAAAACATCGCAGATACTGTTTGAGCGTTTGGTTCAGGCGCTCGGTTTGGCCATCCGTTTGAGGGTGGTAGCTGGTGGACAGGGCGGTCTTAACATGCAGCGCAGTGCACCAAGTCTTCCAGAATTGCGCAGTAAACTGCGACCCCCGGTCCGACACGATCACCCCAGGTAATCCATGCAGTCGTACCACATTCTTTAGGAGTAGTGACGCCAATTCCCCGGCCGTAGGGACTCTCTTGCAGGGGATGAAGTGCCCCATTTTTTTCACTTAGCCTATGTTCCAGCCGTAATACCAGGTTGATAAGGCCCTCACATGTCTTGGGTTGAGGGTCAATATGAGCCACGGCGTCCTTGAGCTCATCGCACAGCCCTTGATGGAAGAGCGCCGTCTGTTTAGCAACAGGCCACTTGGTTTCCGCAACCAGCCTTCGGAACGCGTTGAGATACTGCACCAGGTCGTTGGATCCCTGTTTCAACTCAAGCATTTCACGGTCCGCCGTGTACGAGTCAGCCCTTCTGTCGAATACCTTCAGGAATTCCTCGCGAAAAGCACCCCAATCACATAAGAGGGGGTCGTCCCTGCTCACCAGAGGCACGGCCCATTGTGCCGCGTTTCCAGCCAAATAGGATATAAGGAAAGCCACACGAGCCTGACTCGTGGGGAACGCCTTTGGTTTGCACGATAAATGTAGCGCCACTTGTGTGAGGAATACCTGCACTGTGTTAGGATCCCCACTGTACCTCTCTGGTGTCGCCAAGGGGATGGCTACCGGCATTTCCACTACTACCGCAGGGGTCTGATTCGTGAGGGAGGTGCTGGGCGTGAGCGGGTCCAATTGGATAGCATCCAGTCTGGCTTTTACATCGGCTGTTTCTTGCCTAGAGGCAGCCACTTCAACTTGCATGGCCGCTAAAGCAGCCAGCACATCATCAAGTGTTGCCATGTCTGTTATCGACCGGGAGACAGTTAGTGTTATCAAGGTCGGATATTTTGTAACGCCCTGAACGTCTCAGGATCGTTTAACAGACACGACAATGAGGACGCAACCACTAGTGAAGGGTTAGTTGTTTTAATGAAGGCAAATATAATACAAAGAATAAACAAAAGTTATAGTCACTGGAATCCTCCAGGCTAAGTACGTTACCAGCCCACAGCACGGATGGTCCTAACCGTCCTCTGCATATACGCCGGTCCCGGCGTATGCCAACAGAGGGCAGAAATGAAATGGCCGACAATGCCAATCGGTAGGCTGTGAGGGGCACGAAGAGTGTTGGGGAGAATCGAGGAGTCAGGGAAACACCCAGCCGGGGTCTCTACCTGAAGGGAGCAGCCGCTCAACCTCTTCCTCAGACTGCACCGGGATGCGGAGTCACCTCCTGGTGATGCGTCACCGATACCCCAATCACAAGCAAGAAGACTGAACCGAGAGCAGCCGCTCGATCGATCCTCTGGACTTCCGAGTCTGTAACGCGGCAAACACCTCCTGGTGTGCGTTACAGCTGGCAGTCCCTGTGTCTCTGGTCGGGCTGGGAGTTACGACTCCAACCAGCAAAAGCGCCACTGCGCTTGGACTCAGCCGAGTCAAAAAGCGAAGCTCAATGGTTGACCGGTAGAGCTTCCGGGTCCTTCACAGGTGACGATGGGGCAAGACACGGCCCAGGGAGTAACGACTCGACCTACCTCCGTTCTTGCCTTACTGGAGCACCACTCCGGAACACTGCTCTTCACGAAGCAGGTACGTCGGTGTGAACACAATATCCGACAGCGTTGTACCTCCCGGTTCCTCCCTTTATAGGGCGTGTTTTCCTTGAGTTATGTAACAGCTCTCCTGTTTACATAAGGGCGTGTTTCCTTGAGTTATGTAACAGCTCTCCTGTTTACATAAGGGCGTGTTTCCCTTGAGTTATGTAACAGCTCTCCTGTTTACATAAGGGCGTGTTTTCCTTGAGTTATGTAACAGCTCTCCTGTTTACATAAGGGCGTGTTTCCCTTGTATGACAGGAATTCTTGACAGATGGGTAGTACCTTTGCCCCTAGTGTGGCCTGTATTTACATGGCCACCTTTGAGGAGGAAGTCATCAGGCACCCCAATAATCCCTACATCAATAATCTAACCTTGTGGAGGCGCTTCATCGATGACATTTTAATCTTCTGGAAGGGGGACCAACAGACATGTCTATCATTCTGCGACTGGATTAATGCCCAGAATCCATTCCTGAAATTCACACACACTATCTCTGACTCCAATGTACCTTTCCTGGACCTCATGGTCACACTAGGGGGCACAGGCCTGGGCACCACGCTTTACAAAAAGCCCACTGACAGGAATAGTTTGCTCCTATACAGTAGCCATCATCCTAAGGCCCTTAAGGATAATTTACCCTTTGGGCAATTCCTCCGTCTCAGGAGGAACTGTACTACCACCAACGACTATCTAACTGAAGCTGACCAGTTGAGCTCTAACCTTAGACAGAGAGGCTACCCAGAGCGCCAGGTAAAAACCTCAATGAAGAGGGCCCGTAATAATCCAAGAGAAATCCTACTACAACCAAATAGTAAGGAAAAGCCAGAGACTTTGACCTGTGTTACATCCTTTACCCCTAATTCCACTGCCATTAAGGGTATAATCAAGAAGCACTGGGGCATCCTCATTGCAGGTGACCTTAATATCCCGCCCCCCCGCTTTGCCTTCAAACGCACCCAAAATCTGAAAGATATCCTCATTAATACGAGACCTAGACAAACCTTCCACCATGATCAAAGCACCCTCTGGGGTCTCCCCCCAGTGAGAGGACATTATCCTTGTGGGTCCTGTGCTGTGTGCCACCAAACTGCGGTAATCAAAGAGGTGGTCCTTTCAGACTCCTTTACCTGGAGGTTACAACGTCACACTAATTGTAACACCACACAGTGCATCTACTTAATAACCTGCCCATGTGAACAGAGGTATGTGGGCATGACCATGCGACCAGCGAAGACGCGCATAACAGAGCACAAAAGTAATGTGAGATGCCAGAGAATTACCACGAAACTCTACACCCACTGCAAGGAGAACAACCACACACCTGACTCCCTTAGATGGTTAATCCTTGAGGCACACCCCAGGATCACACAAAGAGCCCTCTTTAAGATTGAACAGCGATGGGTGCACCGCCTGAGGACAGACCTAGAAGGCCTTAATGACCAGATTCCATGGGCAGCACTCATGGACAGATAATACAGACTCTGGTGTTATTTACAAACCTTATTGTTATTTACTTTTGAGGGTCACCTACTCCAAGATGGCTGCCATTACTTCCAACAACTCCCCAGAAGCGGCACCATACATCAACTACTGATTAGATATTTCCCTGTTTAGCTCACCCACTCCAGGGTTAACCATCATTTCTCACCCTATATTAACTCTTTCCGAGTTGTTACCACACCATTACCACACCGCTGTTTATAGGGTTACGATATCTTCAGTACGGAATAGACAACGTCCCAAGATGGCCGCTGCATTCGACACTGCCTCACGGCTCTGACTACACACACTCACGAAACAGACTTCCGGGTATTCGACCCGCCCCCCTACAGGATTATCCAACAGGTATATCTGACATGGCACCATGCCGAACACTAGTATTCCCGGGTTACGTGGCGCGAGGGTAGGTTGATAGCCCAGTCCGGCAACAACCTCCAAGTAAGTGTACCAGTGTTACAACTACGCGCCCTGCAGCTAGTGATGGGTCAGGTGAGTGGTTTGTATGTGTTTCTGCAACTGATGGGAGGCTGAATGATGGTTCGTATTCCCGCCGCTGAATTAGCAAATTGTGATTTAGACGCGGTGTTGTCAGTGCTTTCCTGTTTACAGGTTCTGGGACCAACAGTTGTCAGTGTGCCTTAAGAGATCCACATCTATCGGCCCGCTAGCGCACTGTGCTCGATACTCGGTGGGAGCTGATGGCTGCCCATGGTTTCCACTGATCACCGTTTTATGGCAAACCATGCGTGCCTTAGACTCAAAACGTGGAGCGAGCGACTCTGAGGTGGGACCCTTGGTGGGTGATCACGCATCCCTGACTGGCCGATACCTTGGACGGATTGGCATTCACGACCTCTGTGGCTTCTTCTTCCTTTTTAGTCTGTTTCGTGGGGCTAGTCTACCATCAGATTATCCCTTTTGGTTTAAGATTCGCATCACAACAACTCATGTGACGGGATCGCACATGGGGGACTTAGTTTGAACTTGCTGACGATACTTGTCGGGCTAGTCATTGTTGTCATATCATGTACTTTTTTGTTTCTTACTAGGACACCAGAGTCTTGGTGTCCCGGTGGCGCCACGACCACGGATAGGAGCAGGGTATTACACCACAATAGGTGAGTGTCCCATTACTCCACTTTTTAAAGATACTGTTAGTCACTTCATACTCCCGTATAGGAAGCACGACACTTCCAGTCTTCTGTTTTTAATTGATCTTAATTTCACTTGCTGTAGGAGATTTCCTACTCACTGTATAGGGTATGTTGACACTTGGTGACAAAGCCTGTTAACTTGTGGCACTTAATCGAGGGGGTATCACTATTATGTGAGATCGACCTGTACAGTACTTCCCTTTTTAAACTGCCTTTTGCCTGGGATGCCTTACTTAAAACTTTTCTTTCTTTTTAGGTTCCCCTAGGCATATGGCGAGACCGCTTTCCATATAACAGGTGGCAGGTAACAACTGTACTTACCACATGTGTAGATCTTAGACAGCTAAATAGGTCCTGAGGAATTGCCACGGATCAATAGGACCACTAGGCAAGAAACATGTCGACCAGCACAGAGGAGCTTAGCCAAGCTGAATCATAACATCAGCTAGCTGCCACTCTGTTTTCATTTTTAGTCAGGTGGAGAGCCACCCTTAATAAAACTCGATTTCTGGACTCTCCAACTTGTTTTAACCCACATACCTGCACTCATATCTACACCACTAGGTTCCTCTCACACACACTGCATCATACGGCCAGGAACTAAAGATCTCCGCCAAAGAGCCCCTTTTAGGGTGCCCGTCGGGCATTGCAGCGCCGGCCCGACGAGGAGCAGGTCCATATGATGAAGCATGACACCTAGCTTGCTGGGTGTGTGAGGACCCTAGTTCCGAATAGAGGTATTCCTCTTTCTTACGGTCTCTTCTCTTCACTTACACTCCCCCTTTCTCTTTGAGGAACTGCATACTCTCTTCTTATTATAACTAACTGGGCACGTATGCTGGACCTTCTCAAATAAAAGCCCATCGGTCCCTCCTTTGTTAACATAAGTTAACAAAACCCACAACTTTACCCATAGCTCCATTTACTAAACCTTTTTCTACATCCAAATTTCTCCTTAAAAATACTCGACAGTTCATGCAAAGATATAGATTTTTTTCTAATCCAGCTGTTTTCGAAATGTTCCTCTCTAGAGAATCCAATTTATTTTTCAGTTCGCCTGTTAATGTAATAGTAATTCTTTCATGTTGGATTTTGTCCACTGCTTCCATTTTCTTAATCTCTTCCTTTTCCAATTTCAAAAGTTCCTCATTAAATATTGAACATTCACGTAGTGTTGGCATTAAGCAGATTACAGTATTTTTTTCTGCAATGTTCTTGTATATTTTCTCTGCAACTATTTCTTCACTTGGAAATAAATTATGTAGCAACCGACTCTGTAATGCTTTTCTGCCAACTTCTGTGAGTAGTCCAATTCTGATATCTTTCAGAATACTTCCATATTCTTCATCATTCGCTTGCCTCATATTGGTAGTGAGTTCTTTGTACTCAAAGAATGACCAAATATTCGCATTACCAATGCTTCCTAATGACTTCTTCGTGTCCTCATGTGTCACAGTATTAAACACTGGTTGTCTTTTAACTGGAGTGAGCTGCAGTAGATCCCCAAAAACTATTACTTGTTTTCCACCAAATAACACGTCATAGTCTCTTTTTAGAATTTGCTGCATTCTTAAATGCACAAAGGCAAGCATTAAGTTTGATACCATGCTTACCTCATCAATAATGAGAACTTGCATCTTTTTCAACACTCTTGAAACTTCGAAACATGCTTCGCCAGTTAGCTTGTGATATTCTATTTTGTTCTCATGCTCCACTGGTAACATTAGCAAGCAATGGAGAGTAATTCCGTTAATATTATATGCTGCTAACGCAGTTGGAGCAGTAACAACACAAGATAAAGTTGAATCAGTTTTTTGCTGTAGGTAGCTTCTGATGACTTTAATTAAGAAACTTTTCCCAGTTCCAGCTTGTCCACTCACATACAACCTAATTGGTTCAAATGATGTGCATGTGCACTCTTTATTTTCATGTAGTAATCCGTGATCAATTTTTTTTCTGACTTCTTCATAAATTTGTCGTTGTTCTTCATTCAGTTGTTGTTCCAAATCTGGTAAGTCTATTAAATCTTCCTGAGCTTGATTCATAGCCGTTTCCACTTCAGTCATGGCTATTGCAGCTTCATTTTCTAAGATTGGCTGTCCAAGTGGATCTTGACTGAGCGTTCCAGAACTTTGGCTGTCTTGAGAACTGTCTCTAGCTACTTCAGCTGCAATTGTAGCTTCCTGTTCAATTTCTTCGTTTAACATTTGGACATAATTCCTGAAAATACTGGATTCAATGGTATCTTTACATGCATTGAATGAATCCTCATAGCTTTGAAATTCTCCAAGTAGTTCGTCCTCTGTACGCCATGGTTTAAACAGCTGTAAAAGTGCCAAGTAGTAAAATTCCTTTTTGTCAGGAGTGTCACAACTCAGCTTCCTGTGATTAATCAAACTTCCTTTTGTTTGCTTCACTAAACATCCTTCCTCACCAATGACTTTATATTTTCCATTGTTAATGTCTTCTGTGGCTTTCCGTGAAAAAATGTAGTTCTGCAGCACTTCATAAAGACACATGTTCTCAAGATGATGACTTCTTTTTGGGTAATATGTGTCCAACATGTTTGTTTTCAAAATATCTGTACTTTCTGGGTCGTTCTCGGCCAAATATTCAATTTCTCCAACAGATTTCAGTACCCGATTTCGCATTCCTGCAAGGCCTAAACTGACCCAAATTATTCTTCTTGATTTCGAGTAGAGACTTGCAGATGATAACCTATCTGAACATTCGTAGGATCCAATTTCTCGATGTGATAACATCTTTAAACTGAAACTGCACAGCTTCTTACTGACAGTCTTCTCATGAGAAATCTCTTCCCACATTTCCTTCAATTCTGTTTTCTCAGATTTAGTGATGTAAGATGTGACATACCGAGCAACAGCAATAGAATTGTCTGCCACATACTGAATATCCACATGGATAAAATGACTGGGTTGTAGTCATTTATATTTTTTGACTCTTCTTTTCTTCTTAGCTTGTACGTATTTTTGGGAGATTTTCTTGTAATAGTATGTCGCACAGCTGACATAAAACTGTTGACTCTTCCTTTTGAAAGAACAGGTCTAGGAAATCCAAATCGACATTTTGTGTAGAATTTATCTTTGGTCTTGTACTTCCGTCGACAGTATTTTCCACACCGATGACTTTGGAAACGTAAAACACATGTTGCATATTCTTCAATGAAAGATAACACTGCTTCATGTTCCAAATTTTGGTGCATCCTTGATCCACAACAGCATATGAATGTGAGGAGCACCTCTTGCTTGGTACTCTTTTCTCCAAAAGAAATCCCCAACTTCTCCAAGTGGTGGATTTTTTTTATTGCAGATGAAGGACATCATAGCCTCAAATCTATGATTGAAATATCTGCAAACATTAACCGGATCCAATGAGCACAGTTCTCCTGCTGTCTTGTTTTCGATGTTTTTAATGTTTGAATTTGCCTCTCGTAGAAAATCCAGTAAATCATCCCAAGCGTACTCGGCACAGCTTAGGGTTAGGAACCATGTTGGAGTTCCTAAATTCCGTAATATACATTTCAATTCTCCATGGCGTCGGTACCAATATTCATTCGTCCCACGTTGACAAGCCATTAGATTGATCAATTGTGATTCCAAATGATCATCTCGCTGCTGCACTTTGTTCATAAAATCCTTAGCAGACACATTATGTAGATGTGTTCCACTTTTTAAAATGTGGTTTACTGCATAAGATAGTGCAGACAAGTCACTTTCAAATAACAGATGGAACAAATAAGGAATACTTTGACGAAATCTGGGATCTTCTGCATATAATCTTGTAGTCCGATACTCAGAAGCAGGAATCTGGACTGGACGTTCATCGTATCGTCCACCTTCTCCTGTAGGAAACAGCTGGGGAAAACAACGAGCTTCCAAGCTCTCCTCCCATACACTCACAGGAGTTCCTTGTGCTTTTTTCATTTGAAACAGATCAATGGTGTTTGCCATTACTTCTTTTGAATGAAGAGGATGTATGCTGAAATGTTCATAAATTTCTTCTTCTTTTGACTTGTCAACTTTTTCAATTTGCCCAGTTGGTGTTTGTGTGTCTCCTAGTACATCCTCTTCATTTTCTTCTATATAAATTGATTCATACCATTTATTATTTTTTTTCAAATACAAATTTGCTCTTTGTACTTTTCGTACATCTACCAGCTCCTGCCAAAATTTCTTACTCTTTGTAGGTACACCATTAACCAGAATAACTAATGGTTCAGTTTCCAAAGTATCTGTATCAATAGTTTCCATATTTTTTTTTCAAATCCAACGGCAAATAGACAACTCTTCCTTTTAAACCTCTCTGTAAATCTGAAGGAGGTAATTTGCCTGTTTTTGGCTCCATACGTACTATGGTCTGGAACGGATGAACACATTGAATGAGTATAGACTCATACGTATTTAAATCAGAAAGTTCTGCAGGAACTTCAACCAATTCTAAATTATTATGTACAGCTCTAGCTGGCATTTTATTTTCTTCTAACTTGTTGTAACAGTATTTACAAATACGATGATCTTCACCCAATTCAAAAAAAAATTCAAGAAATATATATGTTGCAAAATCCTTCCACTTATAATTATCTTCTTCTTCACTTTTTTTGTAGAGATCAACATTCCTTGTTTGGATTTTATAATGGCTTCTCCGGCAACAAATACAAGTAATATTTGGTCTTTCATTAGAGATGATAGCAAATTTTGTTATTTGATCTTCAAATTTCTTATTTACGGAGGGTTCTACATTCTCTTCCACATTTTCCTCAATAACTGTGTCATTCCCTGCACTTTCTTGTTCCAGACCAAAGTAACTTAACTGAATTTCATCAGTAACCTTCTCAACATCTGATACAGATCCACAGAACAGAGCCTTATTCAACTAATTTAACTTTAGTGCTGGACTTTTAGCAAAATACAATCTTCTCACAAATTTTCTAATTTCAGTATGATGAACTGCCAGCATCCTAAAATGGTGAAAAACACTTTGACACACTTTCCTAGATAAACAAGCCAGAGAATGTCCTTGCAAACCAGTATTCTCTCTCACTCTGCATGGATCTAGTCTTTGAAGCACCTTAATCTTCTGTTTAACACTTTTTTTTACTATATTCTCTTAGAAAGTCACGTAATTTATCAATAGATTCCTGACGCACAGTACAAATACTACTACAATTCCAAGTGTACACTGGGGCTTTAGGACGTCTCCCCATAACCTCATCAGCCATCACTTCTTCCTCATTTCTTGGAACCATTTTCTCCTTTTCCATTATACAACCATGTTTTACTTCATATGCTCGTCCACTGGTGTCAACTGCATGCAGCAAACTATTACTTTGAAGATAACTCTCTTCATTAAAAAATGGTTCAGTACTTGAACTATGCATCCATTCTCCTAAAAACACTTTACAAAAGTTATTTCTTTTTACTACTCTTTTCGTTTTGCTTTGTGACTTCATTACATTAACTATTTTTTCTAATGTACACATCCTGTTCAAAATTAAAATGAATAGTTTTCTTTTTAAATCTAAAGCCTTAGCTACAATGGCCTCAATATCTTTTTTTCTCTTGTAAAATTTAGCTCTTTTCTTATATTTTTTCACATCCTTTTTGCAAATTAGACATTACTCTTCTCTGAAACATTTTCCTACGGATCTCTTTAAATGCTGATTTTCTTTTCAAGTTAATTTTTATAGCTTCTGCTTGTACATTAGCATTCAGTAAATTCTCACTATTCTCCTGTTGTTTTCTACTTGAAACAGTTTTTCCAATGGGGGCATTTTTTAAATTTTTCTTTTTTTTGAATATATATTTTTTCACATCCTTTTTGCAAATTAGACATTACTCTTCTCTGAAACATTTTCCTACGGATCTCTTTAAATGCTGATTTTCTTTTCAAGTTAATTTTTATAGCTTCTGCTTGTACATTAGCATTCAGTAAATTCTCACTATTCTCCTGTTGTTTTCTACTTGAAACAGTTTTTCCAATGGGGGCATTTTTTAAATTTTTCTTTTTTTTAAATATATTTTTAAAGAATTCCTTTGTCTGCTTACCAGAAGACTTTTTCTTTTTCCCAACATGAGCATCTTCAACTAACTTGGGTCCTCCAGTTGTCTTCAAATATACATTTTTTTTCTGTATTTTTCGCTGTCGTGATTTTATAGGCATCTTATATTTCCTTCACTGCTCTGCAGCAATACCTGAAAGAAACTAAAAAAAAATACCTTTTTGTAATTTTAATATATTACTATATTTGTTATGATCTTTTATTTTCTTATAACACTATCTACCCCTTTCCTACAAGTGAAAAACACAAGAAAACCAACACAAATTTAATCTCTAAGAACAATTCCTGTGTACACACAGACTCTTGGTGTGATTCTAGGCAGAACACGATATTTCATTTGCAAATCAAAAGCACACTTATTTTATTTTTTTGCAACTGTTAATTACTCTAAGAGTCTGACACATTTTCTTTACAGTTTAGAGAGGCAGAAAAGAGCACATGTCCAATCAGCTTTTTTAGAGCATGTACATGTGTAACCTGGCTGACTGACTACACTCCATCAAAGATAATGATCCTTGGTGATGTTCAATGCATTAGCGTACCTCACTCCTACCTAAAACACCACACAGTGCTGATTAGTAAGCATGAGTGTACAGGAAAAACAGCTACCTCTCTGCTAAGAGTGTGGTTCTGAAGACTATCTACTGTCAGGTGCAAGAGAGACTTGAATGGACCCTTACATAACTGCATAAACACTGTAAACATGTATGTAACACTACATGTATGGTAAGGGTTAATATGAGTTTTTAGCATGTAGCAACTACATGACCCATTGCAAGAGTGGGAGAAAAATCTACCATGTTGATTTCAAATATGTTAGCATTTGCCTCTTATTTGAGATACTGTTTTGGGCTGAATGCTAACCACCACATTTCCAGAAAACAAGCTTCCCCTTTCACACGAAATACATCTCTGACAGCAATTCCTCTGTGCTCCCAGACTCATGCTGTGATTTTACGCAGAAAATGAAATTTGCTTGCCAATTTCAAAGCACACTTACTACTGTTTTCTGTGATTTTAGGCAGAAAATGAAATTTGCTTGCCAATTTCAAAGCACACTTACTACTGTTTTTTCCTGCAAGTGTTAAGTACTCTAACAGTCGCATACATTTTCATTACAGTTTTCAGATACAGAAAAGAGCACATGTGCAAACAGCTTTTTGAGACCATGAACATGTGTGACCTTGGTGACTGACTACACTCCAGCAAAAGAAATCAGCCTTAGTGATGTTGAATGTATTAGCGTTACTCACTGCTACCTGAAACACCACTCACTTGTGAATACTAAGCATGATTCTACAGGATAAACTGCTGGGTGTGTGCTAACAGTCTGCTTATGCAGACTGTGTATTTTCAGTTGCAAGAGACATATGCATGGTTACTTCCAAAAAGAACCAGAGAGACACGAAATACATCTCTGACAGCAATTCCTCTGTGCTCACAGACTCATGCTGTGATTTTACGCAGAAAATGAAATTTGCTTGCCAATTTCAAAGCACACTTACTACTGTTTTCTGTGTTTTTAGGCTGAAAATGAAATTTGCATGCCAATTTCAAAGCACACTTACTACTGTTTTTTCCTCCAAGTGTTAATTACTCTAACAGTCGCATACATTTTCATTACAGTTTTCAGATACAGAAAAGAGCACATGTGCAAACAGCTTTTTGAGACCATGAACATGTGTGACCTTGGTGACTGACTACACTCCAGCAAAAGAAATCAGCCTTAGTGATGTTAAATGTATTAGCATTACTCACTGCTACCTGAAACACCACTCACTTGTGAATACTAAGCATGATTCTACAGGATAAACTGCTGGGTGTGTGCTAACAGTCTGCTTATGCAGACTGTGTATTTTCAGTTGCAAGAGACATATGCATGGTTACTTCCAAAAAGAACCAGAGAGACACGAAATACATCTCTGACAGCAATTCCTCTGTGCTCACAGACTCATGCTGTGATTTTAGGCAGAAAATGAAATTTGCTTGCCAATTTCAAAGCACACTTACTACTGTTTTTTCCTCCCAAGTGTTAAGTACTCTAACAGTCGCATACATTTTCATTACAGTTTTCAGATACAGAAAAGAGCACATGTGCAAACAGCTTTTTGAGACCATGAACATGTGTGAACTCGGTGACTGACTACACTCCAGCAAAAGAAATCAGCCTTAGTGATGTTAAATGTATTAGCGTTACTCACTGCTACCTGAAACACCACTCACTTGTGAATACTAAGCATGATTCTACAGGATAAACTGCTGGGTGTGTGCTAAGAGTCTGCTTATGCAGACTGTGTATTTTCAGTTGCAAGAGACATATGCATGGTTACTTCCAAAAAGAACCAGAAAGACACGAAATACATCTCTGACAGCAATTCCTCTGTGCTCCCAGACTCATGCTGTGATTTTACGCAGAAAATGAAATTTGCTTGCCAATTTCAAAGCACACTTACTACTGTTTTTTCCTCCAAGTTTTAAGTACTCCAACAGTCGCATACATTTTCATTACAGTTTTCAGATACAGAAAAGAGCACATGTGCAAACAGCTTTTTGAGACCACGAACATGTGTGACCTTGGTGACTGACTACACTCCAGCAAAAGAAATCAGTCTTAGTGATGTAGAATGGATTAGCGTTACTCACTGCTACCTGAAACACCACTCGCTTGTGAATACTAAGCATGATTCTACAGGATAAACTGCTGGGTGTGTGCTAAGAGTCTGCTTATGCAGACTGTGTATTTTCAGTTGCAAGAGACATATGCATGGTTACTTCCAAAAAGAACCAGAGAGACACAAAATACATCTCTGACAGAAATTCCTCTGTGCTCACAGACTCATGCAAAAATCACCACATACATCCCCTCTCAAACTCATAACTCACCTTTAAAATTAGTTAGTTGAGAAAGAAATGTGGCACTCATACAGCAGACTATCAGACTCAGAATATCAGAGCTCTACACCTCTCTCCTCTGAGCAGAACCAATTAATGGCAATGTTTCCCTCTCTTTTTTCACACATATACATGTTAATTACAAATCTCAGTGCTTCCCACTTTTTTTCAAATGAAATCATACATTTCTATTGGTTGAAAACTTCAACCCTTTCCAAATGTACCCTTCCCCCAACTTGACTTCTGCCTGCTACCATAGCAACAGCTCATGGAACACTGCTGTGAGGAGAGAGATCAGAAGTTCACCACACAATGTTTCAAATGGAAAGACCAAGAGTGCTTCACCTGTCCAACCTAACAGCAAATCCAAACTATTCTTCTGTGGGAACACAATTTTCTGAACCAATACAAAACATGCTTCTAAAAATTTACACATACAGCCTACTTTTTACTGTAAAAAGATTTGAATCAGCCAATGAGTTCTTTTTATTTAAAAAAAATATGTATGCCTCCATTTTCAAACTGTCTTTCATTTCATATTGCCATTCTACTGACAGACACCTTCTGAGTGCATCCAGATCTCCTTGAAAGATGTTCACAGTGTGGATTGTAGGTCACAGCTATATCTTCTGGAGTGAAAAGTATGCAGAAAACAGAGGTATGGTGAGAGACCTTGCTTTGCCAAATGTAAACATTAAATGGATTGGTCAGAGAGGGTTAAAGTGGCACCAGTTATTGCCTTTGGTGAAAACCTTTCAACATCTCCCACAACCTAACCTTATTATTGTGCACTGTGGTGGAAATGACCTAGGCACTTTAACTGGTGTAAGTCTGGAAATGCTTATTAAGGACACCTTTGTGCAATTGATGTCGCTTTTTCCTCAATCTGCCTTTGTATATTCTAACATATGCCAAAGGCAAAAGTGGAACTGGTCCAACCAATTTTGTCCGCAGATTGACAAAGCAAGAAAGCACGTCAACAAATCTGTTTCTGCTTTCCTCAGAGACTATGGTATGGGTTCTATATACCACAAAAACTTGTGTTACAACATGCAAGACATTTATAGAGGAGACGGTGTACATTTCAGTCTTCCTCTTAAACTTTAGACTCTGCATCGGTACTTACTTGTAGGTACCACAAAAAACACTCAATGAACACAACGGCTCTTTTTAGAGCCCCCTAATATCTTAACACTTAAATTTGTTTTTATCTTTTTTTTTGTTTTCTACCGTACGCGTACGGTAAGCTTAGCGTACGCGCACCCCGCGATTTAAAAAAAAAAAATTTAAATGTATTTTTCATACTTTTATGGCCTTCTTGGACCCCCTGACAAACGCTAGGGGGTCTGCAACTCTCTTCGTTGCCCCCTTTCCACGTTCTCCTCCTTTCTTTATCAGTGTGAGATACACAAAATGGCGGCCAACACTTCCTGATTTCGACCGATTCGAATGTTTACAGTCATGTAACCACCAATCAGAATTAAGCTCGCGCACGGCAGCGTGCGCGTACGGTAAGCTTACCGTACGGGCTCGGAGCGCGCCTATAGATATATATATTGATTTAAATGCTATTTTCTCAGCAAATACTGAACACATTTACACCAGACCTACAAAAGGCACATCCCTGACCTGAGGACTACCCCTCTGCCAAATTTCAAGTAATTCTGTTCAGCCGTTCGGGCTGTAGCTTGGACTAAAGGTCCAATGGAAAAATGCATGGGGAAAACACGTTTTGGGACCCCCCCTTTTTCTCAGCCCCCGCTTGACGAATCCCCCCGAGACTTTCTGGGTAGGAGCGGAGCAGAGCGGAGCGCCCCACCTATTTTGAAAATTTCGCCAGGATTCGTCAATCCGCACCAAAGTTATTCAAAATAGAATGTTGCGGATTTCCTATGGAAACACGGTCCTAACTATAACTACCTACTGGCGACCGCCAGTAGGTAATATATATTATCTACTGGCGGTCACCAGTAGATAGTTATAGTTATGATCCGCAACATTCTATTCCCAATAAGTCTGGCACCGGTTGATGAATTTTCGCGAAATTTGGCCAGCTCCGCTCCGCTCCTACCCTGAAAGTTTCGTGGTGATTCGTCAAGCGGGGGCCGAGAAAAAAGGGGGGTCCCAAAACGCGTTTTCCCCATGCAATTTCCCATAGGATCTCTTGTCGCAGCTAGAGCCTGAACCGCTGAACGGAATGACACCAAATTTGGCAAAGAGGTAGTCCTAAGTTCAGACTCGTGCCTTTTGCATAAATGGTGTGAATCTGTTCTGTAGTTCCTGAGAAAATTAGGGTAAAAAAGTTAGTGATATCTATGGCCGGGAAGGATCTGTGCACCCTACCCGCACCATAAGCGCATCCTCTCCGAACTGAGCGCACACCCTCCCGATCGCGCACTGAATGCTAATTGGCTGTCGAGTGTCTGTCTACATTCGAAACCAGGAACTGTTGGTGGCCATTTTCTGCCTCAGTAGAAGCCAGGCTGAAGAAGCAAGGGGAATAAGTGTGTAAAACATATGAAGGGGGCAGAGTGGAAATACTCTGACCCTCCAGATGTGCTTAGGGGGTCCGAGAAGGACCCCCTTTTTAAAAAAAAAAAAAGGTGAAATGCGCGCACGGTGTGCGCATCCTATCGCGTTCGGTCCACGGATTCTCTCGCGTTGGGTGCGCGGATTCAAGGAAAAAAAAAATGAAATTTTTGCCAGATAAAGATCAAGCTTAAGTGTTTTGTTCTTGAGTGGCTCTAAAAAGAGCCGTTGTGTTCATTGAGAATTTTTGGTACTTATAAGTAAGTACCTATACAGAGTTTAAAGTTGTTGAGGAAGACTCTGTTTCCTTCATCAGTAAAGTGTACTCCATCTCTCCTATACAGCTCTTGCATATGAAAGCGCAGATTGTTATTGTAAATGGACCCCATTCTATAGTCTCGGAGAAAAGCAGAAACAGATTTATTCACATGATTCCTAGCTTTCTCAATTTGTGGACAAAAATGATAGGACCAGTTCCATTTCTGCCGTTTTGGCAGTTTTGGGGAGAAGTGAAATCAGTTCTGCAAAGGTGTCCTTCATAAGGATTTCCAGACCTACCCTAGTCAAAGTGCCTAGGTCATTGCCACCATAGTGCACTATTATGAGGTCAGGGTGTTGGATATGCATGAAGGATTTCACCGATGGCATCAATTGGTGCCACTTTAACCCTCTCTGTCCAATCCATTTAATGTCTACATTTGGCAAACCTAGGTCTTTGTGAATGCCTTTGTTTTCTGCATACCATAGCTGTGTCCCACAATCCACACTCTAAGCATCTAGAAAGGAGGTCTGGATACACTCAGATGGTCTCTGTAAATGAAATGGCAGTTTGGAAAGTAAGATGTTTCTAAAATAGTGGCTAAGATGCAGTTTTGAAAAAAGACAAGAAATCATTGGTTGTTTGATAACCTTTTACACTGAAAGGTAGGGTGTATATTTCTGTTTTTTAAACGCATGATTCTTATTGGTTAACAAAAACTGATTGTAAGGAACATTATATATGATAAGCTGATATGTTGAAAAGTCAAGCACATTTGCTGTCTTGATTAGCAACATTGTGTGCTGAACTTGTGTGCTCAGTACAGTGTTCCATGACCTGTTTCTATGGTAACGGGCAGAAGGCAGATTGGGGGAAGGGTTCAAATTTATGTAATTTGGAAAGGGTTGAAATATTTAACCAATAGAAATGTGTGTTTGCTTTTTAATTTATGTGGGAAGGAATGTGATTTGATGTTTACATGTATATGTGTGGAAAATGAGAGGGAAACTTTGCCTTCTTTGGTTCTGCTGACCGGTGCACAGTGCAGAGATTCTGTATAAGAAAATCTGGTGTGTGACTGATATCTGGTGTGTGACTGATATACTTCTTAATCTACAAAATAACTTGAAAGGTGAGTTATTTAATTGTGAGGGAATGTATGTAGACTATTTTGATTTTAATCAGACTAATGTATTTCTCCTGCTAAAGTGTAGGGAGTACTTTTTTTCTCTACAATCTTATTGACAGTGTGTGTGCATGTAGAAACCATTCTGTGATAAGCATTTGTGTTTTTCACGTGTTTGCAGACAGATAACTGTGCTGTTTTTATATTTTGGTAGAATTAGAAACCAGTCATTGTTTATGAATTTGTGAAATGAATTATGTTTCTACACTAAAATGTAGTACTTCTTCTAGATGAAGAAATGTGTTTTGGTATAGTGCAAGGGATAGTGTTGTTTGTCTAGAATCACACAGTGAGTCTGTGTGCATTTTGGAACCACTGTGAGAGAAGCATTCGGTAACATCGTGTATTTGCTGACAGATAACTGTTTTAAAACCTGTCATGTTGTCAAGTTTTAGTAGCATTAGAAGCCAGTCTTTGCTTATGCATTGATAAAATGAGTCATGCTTTGACACTAATGTGCTGTACTTTAATATGTAGATTGTGTGTAGTCTCCTTACCCCTTGCACAGTAGTAAATGAGTTTTGGTAAGCTGCTAGGATACTGTTGCTTGTCTAGAATCACACTGTGAGTCTGTGTGCATTTGGGAACCACTGTGAGAGAAGCATTTGGTAACATTGTGTATTTGATGAGAGATAACTGTTTTAAAACATGTCTTGTTGTCAAGTTTTCGTAGCATTAGAAGCCAGTCTTTGCTTATGCGTTGATTAAATGAGTTAGGCTTTGACACAAAAGTGCAGTCCTGAAATATGTAGATTGTGTGCAGTTCCCTTACCACTTCCACTGTAGTGAATGAGTTTTGGTAAACTCCTAGGGATAGTGGTGCTTGTCTAGAATCACACTGTGAGTCTGTGTGCATTTGGGAACCACTGTGAGAGAAGCATTTGGTAACATTGTGTATTTGCTGACAGATAAGTCTTTTAAAACCTGTCATGTTGTCAAGTTTTAGTAGCATTAGAAGCCAGTCTTTGCTTATGCGTTGATTCAATGAGTTTGATTTGGGATGTGAGCAGCGTATTTGCAAATATTGTTATAACAAATTAGATGAGAATAAAATGCCTGCTAGAGCTGTTCATAATAATCTAGAGTTGGTTGCTATTCATCCAGAGCTGATAGATTTAAATACGTATGAGTCTATTCTTATACAATGTGTTCACCCGTTTCAGGCTATTGTTCGTATGAAGCCCAAAACAGGTAAATTACCTCCATCAGAGTTGCAAAGAAGATTGAAAGGAAGAGTTGTGTATTTACCGTTAGATTTAAGGAAAAATATTGAAAGTATTGGTGTAGACCATGCAGAAAATGAGCCACTAGTCATTCTAGTTAATGGTGTTCCTACTAAGAATAAGAACATTTGGCAAGAGTTAGTGGATGTTAGAAAAGTGCAAAAGGCATCATTGTATCTGTTAAAAAATAATGAGTACTATAGAAATGTGTTTGTAGGAGAAGAAGAAATAGATTTAGCAGAAGATACTGAAACATTAAGTGGACAAATAGCAAAAAGTGGACATGTCCAGATGTGAAGAAATCTATGAACATTACAGTGTTCATCCACTTCATTCCAAAGAGGTGATGGGGAATACAATTGAGTTGTTTCAAATGAAAAAAGCAACAGGAAGACCCATGAGTGTATGGGAAGAGAGCTTGGAAGCTCGTTGTTTCCCGCAGTTGTTTCCAACAGGAAAAGGTGGACGATATGATGAACGTCCTGTGCAGATTCCTGCATCTGAATATCGGACAACAAGCTTATATGCAGAAGATCCAAGATTTCGACAATGTATCCCTTATATGTTTCATCTTCTGTTTGAAAGTGACTTGTCTGGACTTTCATATGTAGTAAATCATATTTTAAAAACTGGACTGCATCTTCAAAATGTAACTGCAAATGATTTTATGGATAAAGTGCATCAGAGAGATGATCATTTAGAATCTCAGTTGATTAATCTGATGGCATGTCAGCGCGGGACTAATGAATATTGGTACCGTCGACATGGAGAACTGAAATGTATGCTGCGGAACTTGGGAACTCCTACATGGTTTGTTACACTAAGCTGTGCTGAGTATGCTTGGGATGATTTACTTGAATTTCTTTGAGAGGCAAATTCCAATATAAAAAATATTGAATACAAGACACCTGGAGAATTGTGCTCTTTGGATCCTGTCAATGTATGCAGATATTTCAATCATAGATTTGAAGCTATGATGTCTTTCATCTGCAATAAAAAGAATCCTCCTCTTGGAGATGTTGTGGATTTCTTTTGGAGAAAAGAGTATCAAGCAAGAGGTGCTCCTCACATACATATGTTGTTATGGATCAAGGACGCTCCCAAATTTGGAACAGATTCAGATGAAACTGATTTGTCTTTAATTGAAGATTATGCTACATGTGCTCTTCCCAATAGCAGAGAAGATAAAAACTTAAAACAACAAGTCTTACGATTTCAAAGGCACAGGTGTGGAAAATACTGTCGACTAAAGTACAAGTCAAAGGATAAGTTCAATACCAAATGTCGTTTTGGATTTCCACGTCCTGTATTATCCAAAGGAAGAGTGAACAGTTTTGCAACATACCATCACAAGAAAGTCTCAGAAAAACACCTACAACTTAAGAAGAAGCGAAGAATCGAAATACATAAATTACTACAATCCGGTTATTTTATCCATGTGGAACGCTAACATGGATATTCAGCATGTTGCGGACAATTCCATTGCTGTTGCTCGATATGTAACGTCTTACATTACTAAATCAGAAAAGACTGAATTGAAAGAAATCTGGGAAGAGTTTTCTCACGAGAAGACTCTAAGTAAGAAATTATACAGTTTCAGTTTGAAGATGTTATCGCATCGTGAAATTGGAGCATATGAATGTTCAGATCGGTTATCATCTGCAAGTCTATATTCCAAAAGTTAAAGAATCATTTGGGTGAGTCTAGGTCTTGCAGGAATGCGAAATCGGGTACTGAAATCTGTTCAAGAAATTGAATATTTAGCAGAAAATGAACCAGAAAGTACAGATATTTTGAAAACAAATATGTTGGACACATACTACCCAAATAGAAGTCATCATCTTGAGAACATGTGTCTCTATGAAGTGCTGCAAAACTACACTTTTAAACGGAATACTACAGAGAACATCAACAATGGAAAATATGGAGTGATTGGTTCCAAAGGATGTCTGGTGAAACAAAGGAAAGGAAATGTAATTAATCACAGGAAACTGAGTTGCGACACTGCTGACAAAAGGGAATTTTTTGCAAATGTTCAAACCATGGGGTTCAGAACTGGAATTACTTGGAGATTTTCCCAGCTATGAAGATTAATTTAATGCTTCTAAAGATAGCATACAATGCAGTGCTTTCACAAATTATGTCAAAAAGTTGAATGATGAAATTGATCAAGAAGCTACAATTTCAGCTGAGATTGCTAGAGACAGTTCTCAAGACAGTCAAAGTTCTGCTGCACTAGGACAACCAATTGTTGAAAATGAAGCAGCGATTGCAATGAATGAGGTGGAAACAGCAATGTATCAAGCTCAAGAAGATGCAATACAGTTAGGAAACTTGGAAGAACAACTAAATGTTGAACAGAAACAAATATATCAGCAAGTGAAAGAGCAGATTGACCATGGATTACTTCATGAAAAGAGAGGGTGCTCATGTACATCATTTCAACCTATCCGAATGTATATGAGTGGTCAAGCTGGAACAGGAAAAAGTTTCTTAATTAAAGTAATTATAAGTTATCTGCAGAAAACAACTGATTTGCATTTGTCTTGTGTTGCCACTGCTCCAACTGGGTTGGCAGCACATAACATTAAAGGAATTACTTTACATTGTTTACTAATGCAGCCAGTAGAGCATGAGAACACATTGGAATACCAAAAGCTATCTGGAGAAGCTTGTTGTGAAGTTTCAAGAGTCCTGAAGAAAATGAAACTTCTCATTATTGATGAGGTGAGCATGGTCTCAAACTTGATGCTTGCCTTTGTGCATTTAAGAATGCAGCAAATTCTTAAAACAGAGTATGACGTGTTATTTGGAGGAAAACACGTCATAGTTTTTGGAGACCTACTGCAACTGACTCCGGTAAAAGGACAACCGGTATTTAGAACACTTGCCCCTGAAGATACCAGAAAGTCTCTTGGCAGTGTTGGTAATGTGAAAATTTGGAGTAATTTTGAATACAAAGAACTGACAACAAATATGCGACAGGCAAATGATGCTGAATATGGAAGTATTCTTCAAGATATAAGAATTGGAATTCTTTCAAAACAAGGCAAACAAGCTTTGGAGAGTCGATTACTTTGCAATGTCTTTCCAAATGAAAATGCAGTTCCTGCAAAATTGTACGTGGAAATTGCTAAAAATAAGTCAGTGATTTGCTTAATGCCAATACTGCGCGAGTGTTCCATATTCAATGAAGAATTATTGAAACTGGAAAATAAAGAAATTGTAAAAATGGAAGCCATCGATAAAATACTGCATGAAGGAATCACTATTATTTTGACGGGAAAGTTGAGATCAAAACTGGATTGTTTAGAAAAAAAAATATCTGAAGCTGCTGGTTTAGAAAAGACACTATATGCGTGTGTAAACTGTCGTGTAATTTTAAGGCGTAATTTGGATGTAGAGAAAGGTTTAGTTAATGGTGCAATGGGTAAAGTGGTGGATTTTGTGAATTATCAGAAAAAAGAAGGAATTGAATTTTTAAAAATTAAATTTGATCAGATTGATGAAGTTAAAGAAATTGGTCGGTGTTCAGTTTTTTTTTGCTTGTTAAAGATTTATATGTCTGTAGGAAACAATTTCCATTTTCTCTGGCATATGCAGTGACTATTCATAAATCTCAAGGATTAAGTGTAGACTAGTCCTGGGCGGTAAATTCCGTTCCGCTCGTGGAATTTGCGGAATTTGGTTAATTTCGCGTTCCGCGGAGGACGCGAAATTGCCCAAAAGTCTGCTTTCCGCGACTTCGCAACATTTTTTGCTTGTTCGCATTCTCAAAATGCGTGTTTGCGAGATATTTCTCCCCGAGCATGCAAACAGCGATTGTGAACAGGAAAAAAGCATCGCGAACAAGCAATTCCGCGTGTTTGCGGAATTTCTGCGTGTTCGCGTAGATTTATTACCATTTCGTGGAGATTCGCGATTACTCAAATTCCGCCCACCCCTAGTGTAGACAGTGCATTGGTGAACATTGGATCTACTGTATTTAAAGAGGGTATGGTATATGTTGCTTTGTCGTGAGTCAGAGCATTATCTGGTTTGATTTTGATGAGACAAAGGTTACTGCAGATGCAAACTGTGTAAAAGAGTATAATAGGTTAAGAAGGGTGTATGCTCCAAATTTAGGTCAATATCCCGTATTTAAAAAGCGTGTGGTTGGTCGAAAAAGAAGGTTAGAGAATATCTGTTCTGAAGGTGTCAAGAAGGGAAAAGAACAAGATAATGATGTGATTGCAGGTAAAAAGAAATTGGACACTGTTGAAGAGATTGTTGGTTATCAGTTTGAAAATAGTTCTGGTGTCAACTGCTATGCTAATGTAGTGGTCAATGTTGTTTTTTATTTGGAAGGTTTGCAAGAACAAATTATGCAGAATCGGTAAAAAAGATTTTTTTCTCTGTTGCATTCTGTTTATGAAAATTTGACAACTGATAGAAGTAAAATACAATCTGTTTCAGATGTTCGTAGTCCTTTGGATGTGTGTTCTGGTTCTACACAATTTACACAAAATATCCAACAAGATGCTCAGGAACTTTTAATGTATATACTTACCATTTTTGAAAATGAAGATGTAGAAATAGAAAATATTTTTGGCCTTTCTTACAAATGGGAACCTTATTGTGAAAATTGCATGTATATATGTAGCACCAATGTAGACACTGAGAGATTTCTGTATTTAACATTACTAGACTGTAAATCAGTGTCTTTCAATAAATTAGTTAAAGTTGCAATTCAAAACATGGAGTGTAGCCAATGTAAATCAGAAATGTTATCCACATTATTCTTAACAAAATATGGAAAATACATAATTTTAATGATGCAACGTTGTACAGCTGACGGAAGAAAATTGTATACTTTAATAAAGCAATTTGTAGCAGCACAATTATCAATATCAGTAAGGATTTTGTAGCAATTGCAATAATTTTCCATGATGGTCCTTCCACCACATCTGGACATTACACTGCCTATCTAAAATGTGAGAAAGGCTGGACACTTTGTATTGATTCCCAGTTGTTTTTTAAACAGCGTTTGCCTAGGGAATTACAACATTCCTACCTAATATTTTTAAAGTCAAAGTTTTAGGAAGATAATTCACTCTCTGAGGAATTTATTATTATAATTTAATAGGACTACCATTGGACAATTTACATAAAGAAGGAGTGCAAAAATACCATTTGGCCTCATGGAAAGGTATATTTTTGAATGATGGACTTTTTGGTGGTCATTGATCCGGTGAATATTTTAATGCGGCGATATTTACAGTTTTTATAAGTTAAAGTTATAAAATGTTGTAATCTGTAAGCATTTCATATATGTGTGATTTGTATTTTCTGGTATTTTACTGAGAATAGTATGTTAGTTTTTTTTTAATAATCTTTCTGATTGCTTTTTTTTTGCCCGCTGTTAAGTGATGAGTACGATTGAAATCACTATTTCTAGTGAAATTCAATATATTCTGAGAACAGCAAAAAAGGCAAACAAATTACTTTGTGGAAATTATGCTGTGTTGTAAAAAATGTATTATTAATACATGTTATAATTTGTTTTTTCTTTTCTTTCACAGATCCAAATTTTAAAATAAGCAATTTATATGAATTTAGATTGCAAAGAAAATCTGAAAAAAATGTATACCATTTTTTATTTCTATTACTGTGAAGGTAAGTTTAATTAAGTCTCAATATGCAGACTGAGCAGGTCTGCAAGAAGCTACAAAGTTGAAACACATTTCTAAAAACACTCTGTTTATACCTATGTAGTTTTGAAATCTGACCATAATCAGATATCATGTGACCTGCAAAAAAAGAGATTTGAGGGGTTCATAATATTTCCCATTGTACCTATTGAAGGACCGCAATCATTTCAATCATTCTTCTTTGAACATCTTTGCAGACATAACTCTGTGCTTACCTTCTATCATTCGCAAGGAATTTTAAAACCGGAAATATGTCACTTTTTGTAACATAGTTATTGCGCAAGACACTCTTTCATATTTACAAAGAGAGGAAAAGGCACTCTGTGCACTTTTTATACTCCATGTAAATACAACCTCATTATGCACACCACTTTGCGTTGAAAGGGTGTTCTATAAGTGTTCTTGTGCATAATTGCACTGAGTACTCATAGAACAAGACACATGTCTAGATTTATCAGAAATCATAAATCTCGATATGTGTGTGAATGCTGCACCATTCTAAAATTGGTGTAGGAAAGCACAACAAGGAGAATTGTTTTCTTTTCTCCACATTTTTATATCTTCAATGCATGCTGAAATGATATTTTATTTTTCTTCTTTCTTCTTTTATATGTTTTTTTTGGGTTTTTCTAACAATTTTGTGATTTTTGGGGTTCTTCTGGAAGAAAAAAAAAAACCAGGAGGAACCTAACAATGAACTTCAGGGAACAAAAAAAAACCTAGCAATTGTGACTTTCTTGCCGGCGGCAGATCAGATCGATCGACTGCTCACCGTAGCACAAAGTCGCATTGCACTTAGTGCAGAGCACTTTTAAAAATTGAAATTGAGGACGGATGTTCAAATTTTGGGCTGATAGATGCACTCTTGAAGTGCTCGGCTGCGATGAGGTGGAAGGCGCAGGAGCAGGAGTGTCTCTCATCCGTCGGCATTCTTCGGGTACAAGATTGTTAGGATGAAGGGTCCTCAGGTGCTTCATCATACTAGCCATCCCGCAAGAGTATTTTTTGTTAGGATCTCCTTGAGACAGCACTCTTTTGCAAATCTTGATCGTGACCAAGGTGGCATTGGTTTTCGTTTGCCCCTCGGGAAAAGTAAAAAATGTCCACACCACAGATGAAAAACGTGGTGTGCGTGGTGTCTCCTCCAAAAATTCATCCTCGGATGTATGAGGAGATGCAGGTGATGCCTGCTGCCCTGAAGCCATTTTTGGTTGAAAAAAGTTAGAGCTAAGTGTAAACTTAGTCTAAAAAAATCTTCTTCTCTGCAAAGAGATGCTCCTCCAAAGAAGGTGAAAGAAGAATGATTGAATTGGGTGGGATCTTTCAATAGTTAGAACAGGAAGTGTAATGTACAAATCAAATCTATTTTTTTGCAGGTCACATGGGATCCGCGCACCCTGCACTTACGCATCACGCACCCAGCGCGCATCCGCGAAATTGAATTAAAAAAAATATTGGATTAGATGTAAAAATATATTACTTTTAAGACTAGCTTAGAGTTGGTCTTCAATTAATATTCACATGAAATACATATATATGTTTTTTTAAATGTTAAATATTTCGCGGGATCCGCGCACCTACCGCATCATAGATGCAGATGACGCATCGTGGAAGCGCGTAAACATCACGTTACGTACATCGAACGTGTCGCGTACAGGCTGGGAGTCGCGTACCAGTATATATACCAGAAGTGGTTCTCATTTACGGACCACCCATGCAGCGGCACAACGAACAGACTGCTTCCAAGTTTCTTAAAGGAATTACATTTTCTTTATTTCTGCATTTTCTTTTTTCTTTTAAGTGAACTCCGCAGATTCTTGTGGCATAACAACAATGTAGTACAGCGAAAATTAAATGTTTTATATCTTACTATGTGCTGTAACTAAATACATATAATTATCTCATTACTTTCTAATATATTTAATTTGTTTTACTTTGGGACATTTTTGACAATTTTACTAACATGTATAAAAAAAAATTATAATATTGTTTTCCAACGTTGGAAAGCTATTCAAGTCTTTTTCATGGTTTGCTATTACTTAGATGCGTTGTTCTTCAATGTCATGGCATTTTGTTGATTTTTACAGTATCCTATCCTATCAAGTAGACCCTCTGTTAGACGAGAGCCTGGGTGTGATTTTTAATATATACCTAACACAGCAACATTTAACTGCTGGTTTATGGCTTTGTTGATAAGGAAGCACATGCTATTTAGATGTCTTAGACTTTTATAAAGACACAGCAGTGCTATTCACTAATCACCCTTGTGCAGCCATTTGTTTTAATTTGCTGTCATGACATAAAGAAAGGATGCATGCGCACATATGTTTTCTTAAATATGCAACAAAAACATTGGCTTTCAAGACATGGGCCTTAGAGGAACTCTCAGTTGTAGTCTGGTTACTTTGTTCTCAATTTATGCCCCAGAGGAATAGACAGAAAGGTCCAAGTCTCACTTGTTCCCCCCTATATCTAATGTTACCAAGGGCAATCTCATATTAGGCTTTGTTTGTAACACCATGCCAAATCCTAATATTAATCGATTATGAGTAAGATTCAACACCTAACCCTTCTTCTAATCATTGCTGAAAGATAAAGATGACCTATGCTTGCCAGACAAATATGATGCAACCAACACTCTGCTGAAAGGAGTGACGTTTTGTTGTCTAATGTGCATAAACCTATATTAGAAAAGATTTGCTTTTGATCACGTGCTCATTAACTTCATTAGTGTTAACCTCAGAGTTAGGAGTGCCAGTGCTGTTCGAAAATTCCCCAGTCATGTTTATGCTAGAACTATGTCCACATCTTCAGTGCGGGGACTAAATTGGAGAATTTATGAAACGGTGGTCAGGGATCCGATATTTAAGGCGCCATTTGCCTAAATGCTGTAATACTACTTTAAGCAAAATACAGACAAAGACATTTCATGGCATTTTGACTAGGAGCAGACTAATGCAGTTACAAAGAATGAACTATTTTAACCTACTTCAACGTGTTCAGGTGAGGAAACATATGAAAAATGGCATTGATTCTCAAATCTGCAAGCTTAACAACCAACATAAAATATACTGTTTGTGGGCTTCTTAAAAATGTCTTCTGAAAGTAAGAGAAGACCTTGAAAACCTTTGCTTCAGGACACCACGAAGAAAATGCTATATTCTTGACCCAAAAATACTATTACAGAAGGGACAAAGCTGACCATCTATTTGCCCATGATCTCGAAAAACTCTGGATGTGACATCACCATAAGCTCACTGACAATCGTAGCAGGCACTGTGACTCAACACCAGAGATTATAAACACTTTCCATGAATATTAAACCTCCTTATACAATCTCAAATGAGAAACATCACATATCTTGATGGCTACCTTGCTTATTTCAAGCTTTTTACTGTAGATTGTGAAATTATTATTCATCTGGATGAAACAGTTTCTGAGATGGAAGTCAGAGTAGCTATATAAATCGTACACGGTCACAATGACCCAGGCTTTATGCAATCTTTCTGTATAACACTCCAGGATATATGTGGCCACCTTAACAAAAGTGTTTAACTGGTTCGTCTACTCTGGATCTGTCGCCAGTTCGGTGACAGATTCCACTCTAACTCTGTTACTGTAAGTTGACATAGATATGAAACAAAGTGGGTCATACAAGCCTATTGCCTTGTGGAGGTTAATGCAAAATCTATGCTAAAATCTTAGTGAATCACCTGAACCTTAACTGGACTGAACTAATAGCAATTGCTCAATCATGCTTCATCGAAAATCAACACACAGAGGATAATATCCACCTAGTTATGTCACTGAACATAAAAATAGTCGCTTGACCCTTGTATCAGCGGAAGCTGAAAAAGCATTCAATAGAACTGAATGGCCAAAGTTGATACATTTGGATTGGATATGGACAAAAAAAGTAAATTTTAGCAAATTTCCAACACCTGAGACCATGATCAAAGTCAATGTTAAGTCTTCCTGCATAATATCCTTGCTAGGATCATGAGGAACAGCTGCTCCTGTCTCTTATTCTAGTGGTACTTTCAATAGAGCCATTAGATACAAAATAATCCAGGCATTCTGGGTTATGAGCCAAAGATAATCAATATAAATTAGCGCCATCGACTGACAATATTCTTTGCCCCACCTCCTGGTGCCCCCTTCCTGAATTTTTTATTCCATAATTGTTGACTGAGAGAAGGGATTTTTCAGAGTCCTCTGGCCTCGAAATTGTCTACTCTGAAGTGTTTGCGCTGAATATAGTAAACACTTTAAACCAAAATGAAAACCCTTTACTTGAACCCGTGTTTACTTGCTCCAAAGGCCTAGTTAAGAGTTTGATAGGGTTTTAACCAGAGTCGATATTGTTCCTGTATGACTCATTATATTTCTCCTTCTCGACAATCGGGCTGCTTGAAATCTTATCAGTTGGATGTGGATTTATGTCTCAAAATAAACTTTTTACCACATCTACTATACAAAGCTGACATATTCCTACTCAGATTCCCCAAAAAGGCACTCTAAATATTTAACAGAAATGATTATCATGTATCTGGCATAGTAAAGTTTCGAGAGTACCATAAGAAATATTATGTACAACCACCTCAAACTGTGGTATTGGTGTTCCAAATATAGAAAATTACATTCCAGCCACTCAAATAATCTCAGCCTTTAGAATGATTGAGACATAAATACATAAAGGGGCTGATTCCGCTGTCGGACGGAATGTAATCCGTTCGACATCGGTCAGGAACTGGAACTGACTGACCTCTTGTTGTTGATTCTAGACCTGGAAGTAGGATGCGACCGAACCCTGTTCAGTCACAATCCTATACTCAACAACGGGAGCATGCATCCCGAATGGAATGCATGTTCGCATCGTTAGGTGCAGAGGTGCCGTTCATTCCTGCACCTGTGACAGGCACCCCAAGGTGCCTGCCACCGGGTGCAGGGATCAACATTAGGTGGCCTCGCACCCATGGGGGCCCTGCTGGGGGCCCCAAAAGACAGATTCCCACTGCTTTTCTGTTTTGGAAAGGCCGGGACAGAAACGCAGTGGGAAACTGCCATCTTACTCCCTCCGGGGAGTATTGAAAGGTTTCCGGATGGTGGACAAGCTCTCCGAGCCCATCGGAAGCCATCCAGAAAATTGAGTCGGATTTCTTTCCGACCGAGCCCATCGGAATGGCTCAGTCGGAAAGGAATCCATATGGGCAGGTCCAATGCGATTAGGATGGCTACGACCGAGGGTCGGAGCCAGTCCTAACCGCATTGGAATCAGGCCCTTAGTTGTAGGTTAAATTAGAGAATGAATCATCTAACACATCTATATACTATGGGAACTATTTATGAGCTGTTTGTGTCGCTCTTCTTCCACTCAACGTGGTGCAAAGCGACGCAAACTATACATGTGAATTATGAAGTCATGCTCTGTGTGGCTCCATAAATCTGTAGTAAGGCAACACAAATCGCGACATTGCCCTGGGAAGGCATTGGATGGCCATTGCATTGGTCTTTCCATGCAACTCCCATGGTTTTTGATGCATTTCCAGATTTACCAGAACTTGAATGCACCACAAAAATACGCCTTCTCAGGTGAGGTGTTATGAGGAGAAATACCTTTGTTTCTCCTCGTTACTTCCTCTTTCTATGTGTGCTGCAAATATAGAAAATTACATTCAAGCTGCTCAAATACTCCCAGCCCTAGTATGATTGTGACACAAACACATTCAATTGTAGGATCAATTAGAGAATGAATTATCCAAAATATCTGGATACTATGAGGCCTATTTAAGGGGGGTTTGCATCACTCCTGTTCCATGCAACATGGAGCAAGAGTGATGCAAACCTTACATGTGATTTATGAAGCCACGTAAGGCCACTTTGCATAGCCCTGAGTAGCTCCCACAAATCTGGAGTAAGACAACAAAGCACACATCAGTGCCTTACTCTGCCCTGAGAAGGTGTTCCATTGGCGCTGTGTTTGTGTTCCCACGCACCTCTCATGGTTTTCGACACATTCCCAGATTTGCTTAAACCTGGGAATGCTCCACAAAGATATGTCTTCTCAGGAGAGAAGCAACAAGGAGAAATATCTTTATTTCTCCTTGTTACTTCCTCTATCTATGTGTGCTGCATTGTGCCTCCCAGTATTGCTTTTGTGCAAGGAAGTGTCCCTTCCTGCACAAAAACAATCCTGCATGCAGTGCAGGCACCCTTGCACCTTGGTTCAACAGCCTCGAAACACGTGTCCAGGGATGGCTAACGCGACACTCATTTTCATTTTAAACTTTTGGCATAGGCGTACCCGCCGACGCTACTTCGTGGACCACAATTCTTTGGGGTAACACGCTGGTAGGACTAGCAGAGTGCGGCCAATTGGATTTTTGTTTATATTCAGGCTCTCTTGAGCCGGTGGGGCTGACGAGCCCATGGCTACGCACCTGCGCGCCTTGAGTGGTACTTTACCTGAGAATATTTTTTGGCAGCCTACGCAGCAACCCTACACACATACCTACTCCCTGCTGACGAGAGGCAACTACCTCGAAACACATGTCCAGGGATGGCTAACGCGACACTCATTTTCATTTTAAACTTTTGGCATAGGCGTACCCGCCGACGCTACTTCATGGACCACAATTCTTTGGGGTAACACGCTGGTAGGACTAGCAGAGTGCGGCCAATCGGATTTTTGTTTATATTCAGGCTCCCTTGAGCCGGTGGGGCTGACGAGCCCATGGCTACGCACCTGCACGCCTTGAGTAGTACTTTACCTGAGAATATTTTTTGGCAGACTACGCAGCAACCCTACACACATACCTACTCCCTGCTGACGAGAGGCAACTACCTCGAAACACGTGTCCAGGGATGGCTAACGCGACAATCATTTTCATTTTAAACTTTTGGCATAGGCGTACCCGCCGACGCTACTTCATGGACCACAATTCTTTGGGGTAACACGCTGGTAGGACTAGTAGAGTGCGGCCAATCGGATTTATGGTTCAACAGTGCCTGCATTGGTACTAGGCTGCCAAAAGGGCACCAGCACAGGAGAAAAAGGCTGGAATGTGCTGTATTACCTTAAATACGGTGCATTACTGCCCTTTCCCTGTCATGCAGTGCAGCACAGCAAGGTGATTTGCTGCACTGCACAGTGTGACATTCTCATAAATAGGCCCTTGTATCCTTTGGCTCTGGCCCACTGTTTGCTCCCCATCTGCACCTTAGTTGTATTCCTCCTTAACTTTCTGGTTTCCTTCCTCATGTAGTTGTTTTCTTGTTTGTCTTATTTGCTCCTGCATCTGCCTTCTAACCACTCTGAACCTAGCTGGCTGGTGTGTTCCTCTGGTGCCTCATCCCATAACATTGCACTGAATTCATAGCTGTCGCACCTCAATTCATTCGCCTCCCAGTGCTCTGGCTCTTAGTACTGTCTTAACGCATGGGCACAGTGGGCAGTTGCCCAGGGACCCCATGAACATAGGAGCCTATGCAGACCAGAATTTAACACTAATTTTCCATTAAACATTTTAATTCCTGTGAGTGTTTGTGTAGGCAGGGTCCAGCGCACTGCTTTGCCTGGGGTCCTGTAATGCGGTTAAGATGGCCCTGGCTGCCAGCTGGTACGGCTTTAGCTCTGATAGCGCTAACCCTGGCCGAGTAACTCCGCTCTGCCAGTGGAGTTTGCAGAGATCTGCCTACTCCGTGGCGAACGCAGAGATAGGCAAAACTCCCCCTCCGTGGTGGAGGGTTGTTAGCCACTCCCTCCCCCTTCCAAATACTTTAAAAATAATAAAAAGAAGGCACTTACCTGTATTTCTATTGCCTCGCCTGCCTGGCGGCTCTCTTTCCTGCTCCTCTCGCATCCTTTTTCATTAAAAAAACACTAGGTTGCAAGTTTTGACAGTGCGCATGCGCACGCGCAAGACGTACAACGTAGATTTTTATCCAATGAAGAAGGACAAGAGGCGGCGAGGAGCAGGAAGCAGAGCATCCAGGCAGGGGAGGCGGCAGAACACAGTTAAGTACCTTCTTTTTATTATTTTTATAGTATGTTAGAGGGGGCGGGGAGGGAGCGGGGCTATGCTTAGCTCCACTGAGTTTTTTTCGAACTTCGTGGAGCTACGCGTAGAGGCTCTACGCCAACTTCGCCCACCCCTAGATAGCACCCAGTGAGACAGTCTTTTTGGTGCTTCCCTAATGACCTCCTTCTCCACAAATTCCCTCACTACCATGCTCCACCATTGCCCCTCAGCTCGCCATAGTCCTTCACTCACATACATTTCTTCTATTTTATAGGGCTACTCAAACCAGTATGGAGTCTCAGAGCACTTTACATCACACTCACATTATTCAGAGACAATGAATCAAATGTCATTCATACTAGTAGGGAGTATATTTTAAGAATGTTTGGTATGGAGAAACACAAACTCATGATTTAAAACTTACTACAGAGGTTGTGGTTGGAATGCATTTCTTCTGAACCAAACCATTTTTAGTAACATTAAGATAATGACATATGGGAAAAGACATAACATTCTACACTTATCATGCAGTTTGCATACAGTACTCTGATGACAGTCCATAGCTCACTGTGCTATATTTGTAAATTATGGACCACAAGTAACAAGAGCATCTCTGTGACAAAAGCTGTAATCCACTGAGGGATATATACATAAAATACAGTTAGTTGTAAGCCCCCAATTTACAACGAGCCAGGAGGCGTGTTTGCACACATGTTATGTCAGGCCCCGCCCCTGCACCACTGCAAACGCGCCCCCTGGCGCATTGTAAATTGGGGGATTAAGTCCCCTTGAATCCTGAGGGTCCCTGGGGCCCAACTAGCCCGCCAGGTACCTCCAGTAAGCGCCACAGAGCTGCGTTGCAGAGAGGTGTAAAAAGGAGCATGGCCTCGAACCACCTCTCTGCAACATAGCTCTGTGGTGATTACTGGAGGCACCTGGTGGGCTAGTTGGCCCCCAGGGACCCTCAGTATTCAAGGGGACTTAATCCCCCAACTTAAAACGCGTCAGGGGTGCGTTTGCAGAGTAGTGCAGGGAGAGGGCGGGGCCTCCGGAGAGTTGCCGGTTTCTTTTTTCTTTTTTTCTTATTATTTTATGAGAGAGGGCTGCGTGGTCCCACTTCCTTTGGTAACTATTGGCCCCGGAGACCCCATCCCCCAGGGCCTGGCCTGGTTTATTTTTTTTATTTTTTTTTGCAGAGGGGGCAAGTGGCCCCCCTCCCCAGGGACATTTCTGGCCCCGGGGCCCCATCCCTTGGGGCCTGGCCTTCCATTTTTTAAATTAAATTACAGGAGGGGGCCGCTTGGTGCCCTTTTCCTAGGCCACTTCTGGATCCAGGGACCCCATCACCCGGGGTTTCCCTGCTCTCGCTTCAATGAAGCAAAGCAGGGTTTCCTATGGCAGGGCGGGAGCCGTGCTCCCGCTTTCCCATAGCAAACAGGGGGAGGGCACTCCGGGACATTGCAGGAGCCGGCCCTGGGGGCCATTGTGAGCTCCAGGAGGGGGGCCGTGCTGCCCCCCTCCAATGTTTTTAAAGCCGGTGGTCCCCGGGGCTGTGTGGGGGGCTTGAGCCAAATTTTAGTATTAAGTGCCCCGGGGCAGTGTAGGAGGATTGAGCCCCCCAATCAAATTATTATTTATAGCCCCGGGGAGGTGGCAGTCTCATGGGCTGCGGGGACCCCCACGGGCCCCCACAACATTATTTGTGAGTGCCCCCAGGACCTGGCCCACCCAGGGACTTTCAAAAACGAAGCGCGGGAGCCCGCGTTTTGTTTTTATAAAAAATTTCTCATCCGGATTCGCGACCTCAGCGCAAATTCGGCTGATTTTTAAAAAAATATTTTTTTTGGTCCCTGGGGTCCTTGTGGGACCCCCTGAGTAGGCCTAGGGGGTTAGGTTGTTTCTACCCTGCCCCCTTTTCGTGTTTTTCAACCTCTTTTTCACTGTTTTCTTGTGACTCGGTTGAGTCACAAGATGGCTGCCAACACTTCCTGGTTTGGAGTGTTGGCAGCCAATCAGAGTGAAGCTCGTGTTTAGGAGGGTTCGCGACTCCTCCTCGGTGCTCAGATATCGATATTTTTCTTTTTCTAATTTCTCTGAAACTACTGAATGGATTTACACCATGTAACAATAAGGGGTCTTTCTGAACCAAGACCTGCCTTTTTGCCAAATTTCGTGTAATTCAGTTCAGCAGTTCAGGCTGTAGCTTTGTCTAAAGTTTTCAATGGAAATTAACATGAGGAAAACGCGTTTTGGTTTCCCCCTTTTATCTCAGCCCTCACTTGACGAATCTCCCCGAAACTTTCAAGATAGGGGCTGACCGGAGCGCCCCACCAGTTTTGAAAAGTTCATGAAGATTCGTCAAACGACGCCAAAGATATTGGCATAAGAAAGAACGATTTTTGAATAGAAATGAGGTCCTAATTAGAACTACCTACTGATGACCGCCAGTAGGTAATATATATATAGATATATATATATAAAATGCTCCGATCTACGAGTGCTGCCACACTCACGGCTGGGTACCATCACACGCGTGATGGTGGGTATCACGATAACACATTACAGCTCAAAGAAGTCACTTCTAGGCATAAACAGTGCATTGTGGGGGTGTCAGTTATAGTTAGCTAAGGTAACTATAATAGCTGAATTTCACTGGTTTAACTTTAACATCCCTGTAACCTTTTTTTGTGTGTGAATTTCTATGGTTTTCAAATTCTATTTCCTAACTATAACGTCCCTGTAACCTTTGTTTTTTAAAGTGGTATTTCTATATTTTTTTTAACCAGCAGTCATGTTTGCAGAGAGGTGGAGCAAGGGGGTGGGGCTTTCAAGAATCTTGCTGTGTCGGAGTTATTGGTGGTAACAGGAGGGCTTCTGGGCCCGAAGAACCCTCAGCATCCTAGAGGACTTCATCCCCCAGCAAGCAGTACGCCAAGAGGGGTATTTGTAGAGTGGTGGAGAGAGGGGCATGGCCTTTGAAGACCTCTCAGCAATTCTGCTACGTGTAACTTACTGGAGGTAACAGGAGGTTCCCCAAGGACACTCTATAGCCAAGGGGGCATCATCCCCAGCCAGCAATGTGCCACAAGGTGCTTTTGCAGAGTGGTGAAGAAAGGGGGCATGGCCTCCGTAGTCCTCTGAGCAGTCACACTGTGTGGTACTTACTGGAAGTAACAGGAGGGCTTGTTGGATAACATGGACCCTCAACATCCAATGGGACCACTATTGTGCCAGGAGGTGTGTTTGCAGAGTGGTGGAGAAATGGGGCATGGCCTCGAAGACCTCTCAGCAATCCCGCTGTGGGAGCCTTACTGGAGATAACAGGAGGGCTTGTTGGCTCCTAAGGACCTTCTAGAGCTAAGGAGCTGGCATTGCTTTTACATATAGGGAGCTGCTAAACATGTTGTGTAAAAGCAATTTTGCTCTGCTTCCAGCAAGCAAAAGCATTGTTTAATGCACTTGCTTGCTGGAAGCGGAGCATTTGCTGTGGCTTGACAGGAGCATTAAAGCTCTTGCTAAGCCACAGCAAACAGCTATGCCCCGGGGATGGGCACCCTGGCCAAGGGTGGTGGCGGTCCCCAGGGCTATCTTTGGCTCCAGGACCAGGTATTACAATAAAAATGTCTTGGCTGTGTTGCTTATGTATTGTTCATCTTAAGTTAGCATGTGCAGCACCATTTTATGTTTGGCTGCCATTTTGAGCCATGATCGAAACTAGCTTCTCTCTGTCTCTGTGAGAAGCAGCCTTGGTAATTGTCGTTCCATTCAAGGTTGGGTCTTGCTGTACTAATGAATACACTGTTCTTATTAGTGCATACCTTTCCCACTAGATAGAGGCCTGCCCCCACTAGTTCAGCGACGGGCGCAGGCAGAACGACCCTGGCATAGAGATAGTGTGTGCCCGGTCCCAGGTTCGAGACTTATCCTTATGTACCTCCTTTGTGTAGCTGCCTCCTTCATGAAATTACCAGTCTGTGCGTGCCTTCATTGAATCTGAATCACACGTAATGTATCACCATGCTTGCTGATGTCAGTCCCTTTGCAGCAATCCACAGAGACTGTGCAGATTGGGCTACGCTTGAGTGTACCTGAATAAATATACTTGGTTTGTATGCTCTACTGTCTGATTGACTCTTCATTTGTATGGAAGGTTGAAAGGTGGTCGCGAGTGACATGGGAGGCCCTAATCGGGTCACTTCCTTCACGGGGCCACACAGCTCCCCTCCTTTCTTTTGTTTTGCACTTGCCCTGGGGAGGGAGCATTCCCCAGGGTGAGAACGGCCCTGGAAGGGGCTGTGGGGCCCCTCCCAATTATTTAAAAGCAAGATTGCCCCATGGAGGTGGTAGTCCCCAGGGCCTGGAAAGGTCCCTGAGTCCCCCCTGTACATATTCATTTTGGCCCTGATGAGGTGGTGGTCCAGAGGCCAGGGGGTCCCAGAGGCCTCACATATTACATATTATCCCCGGGGAGGTGGTGGTTCCTGAGGCATGGGGGGTCACAGAAGCTCCCCTCGATTTCTGTTTCGTATGTGACCATGGGTAGGTGGTGGTTCCCGGGGACTGGGGGGTCCAAGAGGCCCCCCAATTTGAAATATATGAGCCCCGGGGAGGTGTTGGTCCCTGGGGCATAAAAAGCCCCTGCAGGGGTGCCCGTGCGCACCACTCCTTTATTGGGATAATATCCTGGTACCTGGTCCATCCGAGGGCCAATAATTAGCAAAGTGTGGGAGTCTGCGATTCATTTTTTAAGACATTTTCAGTAAGATCCACGGATCCCACTTGGCTCCTGTCGGAAAAAAAAAATGTAATCCATTTTTGGCCCTGCAGTGTCCTTGTGAGATCCCCCAAGAGGCTGAGGGGCTCAGAGTATTCCTACCCTGTCCCCTTTTCTTTTTTAAAAATGTTTTTCCAGGGACTCGGTTCAAGCCGAGTCCCAAGATAGCTGCCAAGCCTTCCTGGTTTGAAGTGTTGGCAGCTGATCAGATCTCAGCACAAGATCGAGAGGGGTCGTGGATGCTTCACATCCCTATATATCTTATTTTGTATTTTCCTTAGTATTTCAAAAACTATTGAACAGATTTACACCAATTAAGGTTTCTTTCTGTATCAGCAGTCACCTTTCTGCCAGATTTGGTGTAATTCTGTTCAGCAGTTCGGGCTATAGCCCTGTCTAAACTTCCTATGGAATTGAACATGGGGAAACCGTGTTTTGGTCCCCCCCTTTTTCTCGACCCCTGCTTGACGGATCACCCTGAAACATTCAAAACAGAAGCTGAACTGAGCGGCAAACTATTTTTGAAAATTTTGCGAGAATTCATCAAAAGACGCCAAATGTATTGGCAAATGAAAATATTTTCTCCCTATGGAAACGACATCCTAACTTTATCTACCTACTGGTGACTGCCAGTAGGTACAAAATATATATATATGTATATATATATATATATATGTATATGTATATATATATATATATATATATATGTATATATATATATCTATATATATTTTCACTGAATATATATATATATATATATATATACATATATATATATATATATATATATATACATATATATATATATATATATATATTCAGTGAAAAAACCATAGGTTTCACAGACGTTATAGTTAGCTGGACATTTCACTCGTAAAAAACCAATGAAATTCCCCCGTTATAGTTAGTTAAGCTAACTATAACTCGCGCACCCGCAATCCACTGCTGATGACGTCACATATTACATCACTCATGACATGGTCACTGACATCACTCATGACATCACTGATGACATCTCAAATGACATCACTGATGACATCACTGATGACATCATCCTTGTGATAGAGTGGCAGTCCTCCTCTCACCCTAATATAACAATTGATACACACATTCAAAAATAGAGACTAATATTTATAAAATATTGGAAATACCAATACCAGTTACAACAATCTCTTCTGTAATTCTAAGATCCACATACACATCCACTCATTCACCAACAGTCCTATACAGTCACTCATACATGTACTCACTCATATGTACTCATACACCTATACATCCTGTTACACAATGCCACTCAAACATAGAGTTACTCACACACATAGTCACTCATGCTAATAAAGAATCAAACATACATTTACTTGCATATACACTTATACACACACCACCACACTTACTTCTACGGAAACTTACACATACTTAGTCTTTTTAACAATCACTTATAGAAACACATACTTATTCATACAGGAACTCTTTCAATCTCTCACTCTCACATATACTCACTTATATACACCAATAGTCACATATACTAGATTAAAACATATATAGTTACTCATAAAGACACCATTGAGACAGTCATTCACTCACTAACACACCCATGCACACGCTCATCCACCCATACAGTCCTGCACACATGCTGTCTTCAACACATACAGTGAGTCACTCATTCATGCACCTATGCACTACGTAATACGCCCCACCGAATCATGCAGACACTCACACTGATACTCAAAAAACCAACTAATAACCTATATAGACACCCATGTACCTACTTACCAACCCATGCAGCCGCTTATACACAAAGTGAGACACTGATACAGATATTTACATATTTAAACATTACTCACTAAGCCATGTATTCACTATGATACACTTTATCAGTCAGTTACACAATAAATTTTTCAAAAACAAATCATCCATTTAGACACTTATATACCCATTTATTCTTCCATCGACCTTGAGATATACATATATAAAACATATTTAATTTTTAGAAAAACACACATTCACTGAAAGGAATACGGCCGGCACGTTCTGATGCGGGCGGAAGGGCTCCGACTGTAGTTCGGAGTCCTTCCGTCCGAAATTGGAATCGGGGCCTTAGTGTTATGTATAAATTCTAAAGGCTCTATGGAGGGCTTGACAACAATTGCAGTAAACAGAACCTATTGAAGGTATTATTTTAGCGCTAAGGACCACAAGTCCCAGAAGGCCATTGATTGAAGGAGGCCATTGAGGGTCATAAAGCAGCCAATTACGGGACCCGTCCTATGCGCATCTGTTACGAAGCAAGCCGACCCGTGATCAAGGAGCAATGAGCTCCGAAACGCGTAGGGGAAAAGGCACATGAAATATCCGGAAACGCTGCTGTCTTGCTGAATAAAGAACTTTGCTACAAAGCACTGTTTGCTTGCTGCTGTGTGCGTCTCCAACCTTTGGGCACCTTTGGATGATGTATTTCGGCCGGTCCGGGACGAGGAGGCAGCACCGCCTACTGATACAAATAGACTGTTGGTGTTGGATAACTAACATCGTGATAACAGAGTGGCAAGTTTATGCATGGATTAAAGACAGCGACGCTATCGGAGGCTCTATGGAGGGCTTGACAACAATTGCAGTAAACAGAACCTATTGAAGGTATTATTTTAGCGCTAAGGACCACAAGTCCCAGAAGGCCATTGATTGAAGGAGGCCATTGAGGGTCATAAAGCAGCCAATTACGGGACCCGTCCTATGCGCATCTGTTACGAAGCAAGCCGACCCGTGATCAAGGAGCAATGAGCTCCGAAACGCGTAGGGGAAAAGGCACATGAAATATCCGGAAACGCTGCTGTCTTGCTGAATAAAGAACTTTGCTACAAAGCACTGTTTGCTTGCTGCTGTGTGCGTCTCCAACCTTTGGGCACCTTTGGATGATATATTTCGGCCGGTCCGGGCCGAGGAGGCAGCACCGCCTACTGATACAAATGGACTGTTGGTGTTGGATAACTAACATCGTGATAACAGAGTGGCAAGTTTATGCATGGATTAAAGACAGCGACGCTATCGGAGGCTCTATGGAGGGCTTGACAACAATTGCAGTAAACAGAACCTATTGAAGGTATTATTTTAGCGCTAAGGACCACAAGTCCCAGAAGGCCATTGATTGAAGGAGGCCACTGAGGGTCATAAAGCAGCCAATTACGGGACCCGTCCTATGCGCATCTGTTACGAAGCAAGCCGACCCGTGATCAATGAGCAATGAGCTCCGAAACGCGTAGGGGAAAAGGCACATGAAATATCCGGAAACGCTGCTGTCTTGCTGAATAAAGAACTTTGCTACAAAGCACTGTTTGCTTGCTGCTGTGTGCGTCTCCAACCTTTGGCTGATATATTTCGGCCGGTCCGGGCCGAGGAGGCAGCACCGCCTACTGATACAAATGGACTGTTGGTGTTGGATAACTAACATCGTGATAACAGAGTGGCAAGTTTATGCATGGATTAAAGACAGCCACGCTATCGGAGGCTCTATGGAGGGCTTGACAACAATTGCAGTAAACAGAACCTATTGAAGGTATTATTTTAGCGCTAAGGACCACAAGTCCCAGAAGGCCATTGATTGAAGGAGGCCATTGAGGGTCATAAAGCAGCCAATTACGGGACCCGTCCTATGCGCATCTGTCACGAAGCAAGCCGACCCGTGATCAAGGAGCAATGAGCTCCGAAACGTGTAGGGGAAAAGGCACATGAAATATCTGGAAACGCTGCTGTCTTGCTGAATAAAGAACTTTGCTACAAAGCACTGTTTGCTTGCTGCTGTGTGCGTCTCCAACCTTTGGGCACCTTTGGATGATATATTTCGGCCGGTCCGGGCCGAGGAGGCAGCACCGCCTACTGATACAAATGGACTGTTGGTGTTGGATAACTAACATCGTGATAACAGAGTGGCAAGTTTATGCATGGATTAAAGACAGCCACGCTATCGGAGGCTCTATGGAGGGCTTGACAACAATTGCAGTAAACAGAACCTATTGAAGGTATTATTTTAGCGCTAAGGACCACAAGTCCCAGAAGGCCATTGATTGAAGGAGGCCATTGAGGGTCATAAAGCAGCCAATTACGGGACCCGTCCTATGCGCATTTGTTACGAAGCAAGCCGACCCGTGATCAAGGAGCAATGAGCTCCGAAACGCGTAGGGGAAAAGGCACATGAAATATCCGGAAACGCTGCTGTCTTGCTGAATAAAGAACTTTGCTACAAAGCACTGTTTGCTTGCTGCTGTGTGCGTCTCCAACCTTTGGGCACCTTTGGATGATATATATATATATATATATATATATATATATATATATATATATATTCAGTGAAAAAACCATAGGTTTCAGAGACGTTATAGTTAGCTGGACATTTCACTCGTAAAAAACCAATGAAATTCCCCCGTTATAGTTAGTTAAGCTAACTATAACTCGCGCACCCGCAATCCACTGCTGATGACGTCACATATTACATTACTCATGACATGGTCACTGACATCACTCATGACATCACTGATGACATCTCAAATGACATCACTGATGACATCACTGATGACATCATCCTTGTGATAGAGTGGCAGTCCTCCTCTCACCCTAATATAACAATTGATACACACATTCAAAAATAGAGACTAAAATTTACAAAATATTGGAAATACCAATACCAGTTACAACAATCTCTTCTGTAATTCTAAGATCCACATACACATCCACTCATTCACCAACAGTCCTATACAGTCACTCATACATGTACTCACTCATATGTACTCATACACCTATACATCCTGTTACACAATGCCACTCAAACATAGAGTTACTCACACACATAGTCACTCATGCTAATAAAGAATCAAACATACATTTACTTGCATATACACTTATACACACACCACCACACTTACTTCTACGGAAACTTACACATACTTAGTCTTTTTAACAATCACTTATAGAAACACATACTTATTCATACAGGAACTCTTTCAATCTCTCACTCTCACATATACTCACTTATATACAACAATAGTCACATATACTAGTATAAAACATATATAGTTACTCATAAAGACACCATTGAGACAGTCATTCACTCACAAACACACCCATGCACACGCTCATCCACCCATACAGTCCTGCACACATGCTGTCTTCAACACATACAGTGAGTCACTCATTCATGCACCTATGCACTACGTAATACGCCCCACCGAATCATGCAGACACTCACACTGATACTCAAAAAACCAACTAATAACCTATATAGACACCCATGTACCTACTTACCAACCCATGCAGCCACTTATACACAAAGTGAGACACTGATACAGATATTTACATATTTAAACATTACTCACTAAGCCATGTATTCACTATGATACACTTTATCAGTCAGTTACACAATAAATTTTTCAAAAACAAATCATCCATTTAGACACTTATATACCCATTTATTCTTCCATCGACCTTGAGATATACATATATAAAACATATTTAATTTTTAGAAAAACACACATTCACTGAAAGGAATACGGCCGGCACGTTCTGATGCGGGCGGAAGGGCTCCGACTGTAGTTCGGAGTCCTTCCGTCCGAAATTGGAATCGGGGCCTTAGTGTTATGTATAAATTCTAAAGGCTCTATGGAGGGCTTGACAACAATTGCAGTAAACAGAACCTATTGAAGGTATTATTTTAGCGCTAAGGACCACAAGTCCCAGAAGGCCATTGATTGAAGGAGGCCATTGAGGGTCATAAAGCAGCCAATTACGGGACCCGTCCTATGCGCATCTGTTACGAAGCAAGCCGACCCGTGATCAAGGAGCAATGAGCTCCGAAACGCGTAGGGGAAAAGGCACATGAAATATCCGGAAACGCTGCTGTCTTGCTGAATAAAGAACTTTGCTACAAAGCACTGTTTGCTTGCTGCTGTGTGCGTCTCCAACCTTTGGGCACCTTTGGATGATATATTTCGGCCGGTCCGGGCCGAGGAGGCAGCACCGCCTACTGATACAAATGGACTGTTGGTGTTGGATAACTAACATCGTGATAACAGAGTGGCAAGTTTATGCATGGATTAAAGACAGCGACGCTATCGGAGGCTCTATGGAGGGCTTGACAACAATTGCAGTAAACAGAACCTATTGAAGGTATTATTTTAGCGCTAAGGACCACAAGTCCCAGAAGGCCATTGATTGAAGGAGGCCATTGAGGGTCATAAAGCAGCCAATTACGGGACCCGTCCTATGCGCATCTGTTACGAAGCAAGCTGACCCGTGATCAAGGAGCAATGAGCTCCGAAACGCGTAGGGGAAAAGGCACATGAGATATCCGGAAACGCTGCTGTCTTGCTGAATAAAGAACTTTGCTACAAAGCACTGTTTGCTTGCTGCTGTGTGCGTCTCCAACCTTTGGGCACCTTTGGATGATATATTTCGGCCGGTCCGGGCCGAGGAGGCAGCACCGCCTACTGATACAAATGGACTGTTGGTGTTGGATAACTAACATCGTGATAACAGAGTGGCAAGTTTATGCATGGATTAAAGACAGCGACGCTATCGGAGGCTCTATGGAGGGCTTGACAACAATTGCAGTAAACAGAACCTATTGAAGGTATTATTTTAGCGCTAAGGACCACAAGTCCCAGAAGGCCATTGATTGAAGGAGGCCATTGAGGGTCATAAAGCAGCCAATTACGGGACCCGTCCTATGCGCATCTGTTACGAAGCAAGCCGACCCGTGATCAAGGAGCAATGAGCTCCGAAACGCGTAGGGGAAAAGGCACATGAAATATCCGGAAACGCTGCTGTCTTGCTGAATAAAGAACTTTGCTACAAAGCACTGTTTGCTTGCTGCTGTGTGCGTCTCCAACCTTTGGGCACCTTTGGATGATATATTTCGGCCGGTCCGGGCCGAGGAGGCAGCACCGCCTACTGATACAAATGGACTGTTGGTGTTGGATAACTAACATCGTGATAACAGAGTGGCAAGTTTATGCATGGATTAAAGACAGCGACGCTATCGGAGGCTCTATGGAGGGCTTGACAACAATTGCAGTAAACAGAACCTATTGAAGGTATTATTTTAGCGCTAAGGACCACAAGTCCCAGAAGGCCATTGATTGAAGGAGGCCATTGAGGGTCATAAAGCAGCCAATTACGGGACCCGTCCTATGCGCATCTGTTACGAAGCAAGCCGACCCGTGATCAAGGAGCAATGAGCTCCGAAACGCGTAGGGGAAAAGGCACATGAGATATCCGGAAACGCTGCTGTCTTGCTGAATAAAGAACTTTGCTACAAAGCACTGTTTGCTTGCTGCTGTGTGCGTCTCCAACCTTTGGGCACCTTTGGATGATATATTTCGGCCGGTCCGGGCCGAGGAGGCAGCACCGCCTACTGATACAAATGGACTGTTGGTGTTGGATAACTAACATCGTGATAACAGAGTGGCAAGTTTATGCATGGATTAAAGACAGCGACGCTATCGGAGGCTCTATGGAGGGCTTGACAACAATTGCAGTAAACAGAACCTATTGAAGGTATTATTTTAGCGCTAAGGACCACAAGTCCCAGAAGGCCATTGATTGAAGGAGGCCATTGAGGGTCATAAAGCAGCCAATTACGGGACCCGTCCTATGCGCATCTGTTACGAAGCAAGCCGACCCGTGATCAAGGAGCAATGAGCTCCGAAACGCGTAGGGGAAAAGGCACATGAAATATCCGGAAACGCTGCTGTCTTGCTGAATAAAGAACTTTGCTACAAAGCACTGTTTGCTTGCTGCTGTGTGCATCTCCAACCTTTGGGCACCTTTGGATGATATATTTCGGCCGGTCCGGGCCGAGGAGGCAGCACCGCCTACTGATACAAATGGACTGTTGGTGTTGGATAACTAACATCGTGATAACAGAGTGGCAAGTTTATGCATGGATTAAAGACAGCGACGCTATCGGAGGCTCTATGGAGGGCTTGACAACAATTGCAGTAAACAGAACTTATTGAAGGTATTATTTTAGCGCTAAGGACCACAAGTCCCAGAAGGCCATTGATTGAAGGAGGCCATTGAGGGTCATAAAGCAGCCAATTACGGGACCCGTCCTATGCGCATCTGTTACGAAGCAAGCCGACCCGTGATCAAGGAGCAATGAGCTCCGAAACGCGTAGGGGAAAAGGCACATGAAATATCCGGAAATGCTGCTGTCTTGCTGAATAAAGAACTTTGCTACAAAGCACTGTTTGCTTGCTGCTGTGTGCATCTCCAACCTTTGGGCACCTTTGGATGATATATTTCGGCCGGTCCGGGCCGAGGAGGCAGCACCGCCTACTGATACAAATGGACTGTTGGTGTTGGATAACTAACATCGTGATAACAGAGTGGCAAGTTTATGCATGGATTAAAGACAGAGACGCTATCGGAGGCTCTATGGAGGGCTTGACAACAATTGCAGTAAACAGAACTTATTGAAGGTATTATTTTAGCGCTAAGGACCACAAGTCCCAGAAGGCCATTGATTGAAGGAGGCCATTGAGGGTCATAAAGCAGCCAATTACGGGACCCGTCCTATGCGCATCTGTTACGAAGCAAGCCGACCCGTGATCAAGGAGCAATGAGCTCCGAAACGCGTAGGGGAAAAGGCACATGAAATATCCGGAAATGCTGCTGTCTTGCTGAATAAAGAACTTTGCTACAAAGCACTGTTTGCTTGCTGCTGTGTGCGTCTCCAACCTTTGGGCACCTTTGGATGATATATTTCGGCCGGTCCGGGCCGAGGAGGCAGCACCACCTACTGATACAAATGGACTGTTGGTGTTGGATAACTAACATCGTGATAACAGAGTGGCAAGTTTATGCATGGATTAAAGACAGCCACGCTATCGGAGGCTCTATGGAGGGCTTGACAACAATTGCAGTAAACAGAACCTATTGAAGGTATTATTTTAGCGCTAAGGACCACAAGTCCCAGAAGGCCATTGATTGAAGGAGGCCATTGAGGGTCATAAAGCAGCCAATTACGGGACCCGTCCTATGCGCATCTGTTACGAAGCAAGCCGACCCGTGATCAAGGAGCAATGAGCTCCGAAACGCGTAGGGGAAAAGGCACATGAAATATCCGGAAACGCTGCTGTCTTGCTGAATAAAGAACTTTGCTACAAAGCACTGTTTGCTTGCTGCTGTGTGCGTCTCCAACCTTTGGGCACCTTTGGATGATATATATATATATATATATATATATATATATATATATATATATATATATATATCCAGAATAGCAGGTAGCCCCAAAGAAGTGAAGCCGCAGACACATAATCGCTCACCAAATTTATTGTGCGACTTGCCAGCAGGCAGCTCAGACAGAAGAGTCATCGGTAAAATCAATCGCCAGACGCGTTTCAGGAGTCCTTTGCTCCCTTCCTCAGTGGCGTGTCTTCATAGAATGCAAGCAAAGTTCAATGCACACCTGGTTGGTTTTAACGACCTGCCCCCAGTGGGCGTTGCCCTCTCACGGCCTTCTGGTCATTGTAGTGTGCAAACTTGAAATCCCCAGTGGGCATGCTTGACATTCGTGAAAATAAATGACTGCTGTATTTACCCCTGTGGGTCGATGTCCTGTCCTGCCAGCAGCCTGCCCCGCTTTCCAGCCGCAAATGTAAGCATCCAAGGCGGCTCCATCCTGCGTATGGAACCGAAACTTGCATGTCTTCCGTAACCGCCAGCGCTCTTGGAAGCCGGCACGGATCCGCTATTACCGCAGTGGGCCTCACTTCACGGCTGGGCGACAGCCGAAATATATCCAGAATAGCAGGTAGCCCCAAAGAAGTGAAGCCGCAGACACATAATCGCTCACCAAATTTATTGTGCGACTTGCCAGCAGGCAGCTCAGACAGAAGAGTCATCGGTAAAATCAATCGCCAGACGCGTTTCAGGAGTCCTTTGCTCCCTTCCTCAGTGGCGTGTCTTCATAGAATGCAAGCAAAGTTCAATGCACACCTGGTTGGTTTTAACGACCTGCCCCCAGTGGGCGTTGCCCTCTCACGGCCTTCTGGTCATTGTAGTGTGCAAACTTGAAATCCCCAGTGGGCATGCTTGACATTCGTGAAAATAAATGACTGCTGTATTTACCCCTGTGGGTCGATGTCCTGTCCTGCCAGCAGCCTGCCCCGCTTTCCAGCCGCAAATGTAAGCATCCAAGGCGGCTCCATCCTGCGTATGGAACCGAAACTTGCATGTCTTCCGTAACATGAAATATCCGGAAATGCTGCTGTCTTGCTGAATAAAGAACTTTGCTACAAAGCACTGTTTGCTTGCTGCTGTGTGCGTCTCCAACCTTTGGGCACCTCTGGATGATATATTTCGGCCGGTCCGGGCCGAGGAGGCAGCACCACCTACTGATACAAATGGACTGTTGGTGTTGGATAACTAACATCGTGATAACAGAGTGGCAAGTTTATGCATGGATTAAAGACAGCCACGCTATCGGAGGCTCTATATATATATATATATATATATATATATATATATATATATATATATATTCAGTGAAAAAACCATAGGTTTCACAGACGTTATAGTTAGCTGGACATTTCACTCGTAAAAAACCAATGAAATTCCCCCGTTATAGTTAGTTAAGCTAACTATAACTCGCGCACCCGCCATCCACTGCTGATGACGTCACATATTACATCACTCATGACATGGTCACTGACATCACTCATGACATCACTGATGACATCTCAAATGACATCACTGATGACATCACTGATGACATCATCCTTGTGATAGAGTGGCAGTCCTCCTCTCACCCTAATATAACAATTGATACACACATTCAAAAATAGAGACTAAAATTTACAAAATATTGGAAATACCAATACCAGTTACAACAATCTCTTCTGTAATTCTAAGATCCACATACACATCCACTCATTCACCAACAGTCCTATACAGTCACTCATACATGTACTCACTCATATGTACTCATACACCTATACATCCTGTTACACAATGCCACTCAAACATAGAGTTACTCACACACATAGTCACTCATGCTAATAAAGAATCAAACATACATTTACTTGCATACACACTTATACACACACCACCACACTTACTTCCACGGAAACTTACACATACTTAGTCTTTTTAACAATCACTTATAGAAACACATACTTATTCATACAGGAACTCTTTCAATCTCTCACTCTCACATATACTCACTTATATACACCAATAGTCACATATACTAGTTTAAAACATATATAGTTACTCATAAAGACACCATTGAGACAGTCATTCACTCACTAACACACCTATGCACACGCTCATCCACCCATACAGTCCTGCACACATGCTGTCTTCAACACATACAGCGAGTCACTCATTCATGCACCTATGCACTACGTAATACGCCCCACCGAATCATGCAGACACTCACACTGATACTCAAAAAACCAACTAATAACCTATATAGACACCCATGTACCTACTTACCAACCCATGCAGCCACTTATACACAAAGTGAGACACTGATACAGATATTTACATATTTAAACATTACTCACTAAGCCATGTATTCACTATGATACACTTTATCAGTCAGTTACACAATAAATTTTTCAAAAACAAATCATCCATTTAGACACTTATATACCCATTTATTCTTCCATCGACCTTGAGATATACATATATAAAACATATTTAATTTTTAGAAAAACACACATTCACTGAAAGGAATACGGCCGGCACGTTCTGATGCGGGCGGAAGGGCTCCGACTGTAGTTCGGAGTCCTTCCGTCCGAAATTGGAATCGGGGCCTTAGTGTTATGTATAAATTCTCTAATTGTACTGTAAATCCACTTCAATAATGAAGTCAACTGCAAACGTCTTTTTATTAATGTCATTAGATCACACAGAAAACATGTGCTAAATGCACATTTTATTTCATGTACTTGTGACGTGTTAAGCCGGAGTCAAAATTACGATATTCCATCTTTTTATCACATTAGGTTTTGAGATTGTTGCTTTCTGTGAAGCAAGAAATATGGGTACTCTGTGCATTGGTCACACTCCCAGGATGGCGGACATCATTGGGCATTCTAGTTGTTTCTGGCACTAATGGTGATATTCCCAGGAGTGTCAGCAACGAAGACGTGCAGTGTAATAAGCACATGTGCTGGTAAGTTCATTTAATTGGTGAGTGCTTCTTGTCCCCACATTATGAGTTGGGTATGTTTTTATGGTTATCAAGGCACTTAAATGTGGTGATATAGTCCACATGAAACATGGATCATTTTGGCGTTCTCTCTTTTGTGCATTGCCTGGACATAGAATGTGGTTGGATTTTAGATTAGCTTAGAAGAGCTAAGGAGACTTCCAAATTTGGGGCATATTTACAAGGGTATTACACCACCGAAGCATCACTTTTACTGACATTCTAGTGGTGCAATGCTCTACACCATATTACAAAGGGCCGCTAAGCCACGTTTTGTTGGTTAATGGCGCTTTGTAAATATGGTACCCTTTCACGCAGGTATTTGCATGAAAGGGGAAGTGCAATGGGTGTTGCTGTGGGCGTTACACCACAACACCCATTGCTTTTTGACACTGTCCCAGATTGACAACGATCTGTAAACCTGACACAGAACCAAAAACATGCAATACCAAGTGTTAGAATGGCGCAACACAGGGAAATACTTTTATTTCTCCTTGTTTTTGCATTCTGCAGCACACATAGCAGTAGCAAAACACCTTTAATGATCGTTTATATGCAGGAAGATGTCCCATCCTACAAATAAATAATCATTAAATAATAAGGATTTTCAAATTCTATGTGTGATGCAGAATTGAAGGAGCACCTTCATGCACATAAACAGTCATTCCCTTCAACACAGGCACCCTTGCACTATGGCGCAAGGGTGTCTGTGTTGGCACTAGGGAGCTATTTTTGGCACCAGAACTAGGGAAAACACAGGGGTGTACATATAGTTGTGAAGAATCCTCTGCCCCCCCAGGAGGAGCGTTTGAAGGAAGGTACCACTAAATGTTTAGCGAAACTGGCACCAGAGTCCCACCGGGTGTGTACCAGCGCAGATTTTTCTTAAAATAGGAAGGACCCTGCCATGAAGGGTCTTTTAGACCGCACATAGAGCAGTGCAGTTTAATGATGGCCGCTTTCGCTGAATAGAATGTAGTGAGTATGCCCATTTGTTAACCAACTTACATTGAATGGGAAACAACTGTGGTACATGGACTGAGCATACTTTTCTCATCTGCTATAAGTGTGCTAGTCAGATGGCAAAGGTCCTGATGAGACCCGACAAGTGGACCCAGACCAAAACGTTGACACCACCTCCCTTGGCTGTTGAGCGGTTTGACTCCGTTAGGAGATATTGTATACAAACAGATACTATCTCGTTCCATAAGTGTTCTAAATCATTTTTCAGCCATGGGCTTTGTACAGTGACTTGTATGTTGTTGTATACATGTTAACCACTTGAGCACTGCGTCTTCTGCACTATCATTACATTGTAAATATTGCACCTCGTTCGGATATACCAAATTAAGGATTTGTGGAAATTGAGAGAAAACTGCCCTGTTACTTACTGTTCTCATTTTTTGGGGTGTATTCAGTAAAAGATGAATGATGAACTACGTTGCATACCTCAGACGCATGAGGGGTAGTGACAAATGAGTCCCACAGGGCAATTGTTGCTTTGCAATATCAAAATACTGCACTGTCATTTGTCATCAGTGGCCCAAATGATGCTCAACCATGGTGGGTTGTGACATGCTCTTGAAAAACAGCTATGTACACTATTTGATTGGACTCCTATGTCCTTGTGTGACCTGCTACTAAAACAATGTCTGTCATGTGGGGCAGAATGCACTTCTGAGAGATACTAACAGGCTCTCAGGCAATGGTTTCAAAACCCTCGAAGATGGAGATGTTGTTCCCTTATTGATAAAAACAACTGCTGATCCGTCCATTTTTTTTTTAGTTTAAGAGAAAGTTTATTGTTGCAAGATAAAAAGCAATACAATATAATGAGAAAATGTTAACATAAGAAACATTTGTCTGCAAACTCACAAAGTAATATAGATGAAAAGGGGGAAAAGGAAACAAGAAGGAGTACAGGGTAAGGGTAATCAGATAGCAATATATCATAACAACGGTATACATTTTAGTAAGATTTAAAGCAGTAAAATGTAAAAGATATAGGGAAACTGAGTAAAATGACTAAATAGAAAAAAACAACAGGAAATATATATGTATATACATTAAAAAATACTATTCCTGGAGGTTTAGGGACTTCTTCAATTCGAGGGTCATGAGTTTGTGAGGCATACGCCGAGACATCAAGAAATTTGGTAATGGGTAACCATAGGAGGTCTCTTTTAATGGCAAGGGAGATGGGATGAACATATGCTCTGTCAAACCTATGGTTGTATCAAACTCCATACCACCAAGCACGATAGGAAAGGTTGGAGGTATCTTTCCATGATTTGGTAATCTGTTGGTAGGCAACTGCGACGAGTGGATCAATCATAAGGAAATCATGAGGCTGTGAATTCCAATCATCGGAAAGACTACTTAAAAATATGTTAACAAAAGAAAAGGGGATTTAAGTATGGAAAATGGTATTAATCTGTGCCCAGACTTGTTTTCAAAAGCTATGAACCTGAGGACATAGAAAAAGCATATGCTTTAGGTCTGCTGGGTTTGCGTTACAGGACCAACAAGAAGTGGAAAGAGTAGGATTCATTTTATGTAGTGAGATGGGAGTAAATACAAGTCTGTTGTAGATGTAGAACAAAGTTTGGGTGGTATTAGCAGCACGGGAAGATTTTCTAATTTTGATCCTAATCTTATTCCATGTAGAAAAGAAGGATTGAAGATCAGTCTCCCAGAGTGTTTCCTCTTCAGTTTTATCCCTAATGGGTGAAAAAGGTGGTGGAGTTGTGTTGCTGATTGGGAGAGGGACAGAATGGATAAAGCATGTGGGGGTGAAGAGGAGGATGGGTTGTGGATGTGATGGTGTGATAGGATGTTTGGGTTAGAGAAAGCAGGGAGGTATATTTGGAAAGGTATGATGAAGGAAAGGAAAAGCGTATTTGAGCAGAAGAGAAGGACAGCAAAGTATCCTCATGACGGAGTTGGTGAACCCAATGAAGACCATTAAGATGCCAATCTTTCCAAAATAGAACTTTGTTATTTAATTTAATATCTTTATTATACCATATAGAAGATTGCAGAAATGTGTCTGAAGAAGAAAGATGATTGGAAAATAAAGGTTTAAGAAGTTTGCAAGAGTTATTGCGTATAGGGAGAGAAAAAGAAAAGGGTCGTTGAGAAAATGATACGGTTTCTTGTAAAGAAAAGGGTTGAAAAAAGGACTTTTCAACGTCAACCTATAATGGTAGAGAACGAGAATCATCGTCATCTAATAAGAGTAATGAGGTCTGATTGAGAGAGAATGCATTTTGATAGATCTGGAAGTCTGGGAAGATAACGCCTCTTAAGAATTTGGAACGTTTAAGTTTATGTAAGGAGATGCGGGGTGTTTTGTTGTTCCATAAAAATTTAGATAATATGGAATATATCATTTTAAAATGGGAGTTGGCAATTGTTATAGGAATATTGGAAAGCTAAAAAAAGAATAACAGGCACTAACATAATTTTACTTGTGTCAAGACGACCCCACCATGATAAAAACAAAGGATTCCATTTCAATGTAGCAGACTTCAAAAAGGATTGGAGTTCTTTTAAATCAGTTTAAATTGGGTCTTTAATAGAGGGTTTAAACCATAAACCCATATATTTAATTTTGTCAGCATTCCATTTGAAACCGGATGTAGTATAATCCGCAGAAAAACACAAATTATTCAATGGAAGAATTTCACATTTGTCAATATTTAATTTGTAACCAGATACTGAGGCGAAAGATTCTACTTCTGAAAGAAAGGCAGGAGAGATGATTGCGGATGGGATAAAAAGAGCAAAATATCAACTGCGTAAACTGATAATCTGATAATTTCAATTGATTACAGCCATATTTAAAACCTGTCATTTGGGAATTTAAGCGGATCTTTTTTAAGAAAGGCTCCAAGGCAAGAATGAATAGAAGTGGAGAAAGGGGACAACCTTGTCGTACTCCATGATGCAGTTGGAAATTAGATGAAAGAAGACCATTTGAGAGAACAGAAGAAACTGGGAAGGAGTAAAGTAAGGAAACATAATTCAGAAATGTAGAACCAAAACAAAACCAGGATAAAGTTGAGAAAATAAAAGGCCACCCCACTCTATCAAAAGCTTTCTCAGCATCTAGAAAAATGGCTGCTAATGAATCTTTATATGATCTAGCTTTAGTAAGGACATTGAAAAAGAGTCTAGTATTGTCAGAAAGGTGCCTGCCTTTAATAAAACCACATTGTTCACAACCAATTAACAAAGGGAGAAATTTCTCTAAATGGAACACAAGGATTTTAGCAAAAATCTTATAATCAAGATTAATTAGAGAAATAGGGCAATAATTCTTACACAAATTATGATCTTTGTCATCCTTAGGTATTAAACATATTAGAGCTTCTTGAAAAGATCCTCCCGATTGTTTAGAAGAAATATAGAAGTGAAATAGTTGATATAGTTTGGAAATAAGGAATCTAGAAAAATGAGAATAAAATTTGATGATTAAACCATCAGGTCCTGGGGCTTTACCCCGTTTAATAGTACAAATAGCATTACTGATATCAGATTCTTTAATGTCGTCATTTAACACCAAAAAGTCCAGATCTGGAGGAGAAGGAGGGGTGATAGAGGAAAGATATTGAGAGATGATATCCGGAGAAACAGAAATGTCAAGGGTGTAGAGAGACTGAAAGAAATGAGTGAATTCCGACAAATTCATTTTTATAAAGCATACGATTATTGGAGTCAAGGATAGAGCTGATCTTGGTACATTCTTTCTTAATTTTTAAATAATTGGCTAGAAGTTTCCCTGCTTTATTCTGGCCGCCATAGTACTTGGCTGAGGATTTAAGTAGAAATGAGTTGCCATTTTCTGTGGAAAGTTTGTTGAATTGAAATTTAGCGCAAACAAGTTCATCCAAGCAAGATTTAGAGCCAAAGATAGCGATGGAAGATTCTAAATGTTTAATTTGTGTCATAAGATGTTGTAATTTAGAGAGGGAATACTTCTTGCGACGGGATACAAAAGGAATAATACAGTCTCTGGAGGCTGCTTTAAGAGAATACCAAACAATTTGAGGAGCTATAGAAGGGGATTCATTTTCAGCAAAGAAGGTAGAAGTAAACGATTCAAATTGTTGGGTGAAATTAGGGTCTAGAAGAAGAGAGTTATTAAATCTCCACCTTCTGGTGCCTTGTGCAGGAGAAGAGATATCTAGATTTAACCGGTGCATGATCAGAAATTAAGATAGAACCAATGTCAGATTGTAGAATATGTTGAGTGATTGATTGTGAGGTAAAAAGGTAGTCAATGCGAGAATGTGAAGAGTGTGCTGTGGAAAAGAAAGTATATTCTAATAGAGTATGCGCAATGAATCACTAAGGACCGTTGTTGAATAGTAGAGGTAAACTGGGAGAACATAGTGGACGGGATGAATTTAGAGTTGGATCCATAACCATATTGCAGTCACCTCAAACTAATAAATAATCATCATGAAAGGACATTAATTTGGATAATATAGTGGGCCAAAAAGTGACATCTGGAGCAGTAGGAGCATAAAGGTTAAAAAGAGTCATGGGAATGTTATTAAGCAAAAGTGTGACAGAAACCCATCTACCCGAGGTATCTGATTCTTGAGTAATAATCTGCAAGTCAAGATGTTTATGACACAAAATGATAACGCCATTGCAATGAACTGTGCCTGGGGATGCAATAATGTTACCTATCCATAATCTTTTAAGTTTAAGAATTTCTTTCTCTACAAAATGAGTCTCTTGTAATAAAGCTATATCACAATTCAAATTAGATAAAGGGGAAAGAACCCTCTGACGTGTTTGATCGGGGAGCCTAAACCTTAAACGTTCCATGAAACAACTTTTAACGCAATTTATAAGAAATGGAACAATATAAACGTTGCACAAAAATCAATATAACAATTGAAATTTGGAGAACAGGGAAAAATATCAATGAAAAACACAGTAAATATGCAATTATACCAGATAATATGAAATAGCTCAATAAAAGAAAAAGGAAAGTAGTTATGAAAAAGAGTATAGAAATAAAGAAGAAGAGGAAAATGCCAGAAAAAGGAAGAAAGAAAAAAGAGAAGAGAAAAGAAAGGAGAGAAATAAAGAAAGGAAAGAAAGAGGAAAGTGAAGAACAAGGCATCATTGAGAAACAAGGAGATTCAGAAGTCTGAGAAGAAGTATGAAGAGAATACAGTAAAGAAAGAAAGGTACATACATTAAAGAAAGAAAGTAAGGTAGAAGATTCAAAAACATACTGACTTACTACAAATAACATACAAAGATGAGGGTGGTGAAGCCCCATAGGGAAAATGGCACAACTGACCGGGAAACTCAGGGTGGAACAGGGAAGGAGGACATCATCCAGAACAGACCAGGGAGGACATAGATCCCATACGCAGAATTACTGAACCTAGAGGATAAAAAAGATAGAGAAGGTGAACAAATGAGAAACAAGGAATGTGATACATTAACACAACATGAAATAGACTGGGAAATGAAATATCATAAATGTTTAGATATGAAAAGCACAAAGAGACATAAGAGGACAACAATTAGAGAGGGACAAAACAAGACGTGTCCATATCCTTTTCACAGCATTTGTCCAAAAAACTCTGGAGCAGAGCAGGATCTTCATAAGTTGACATTTTATTTCGGTATGTAACTTTGAAGAGGCAGGGGTGGAAAAGTCCATAACGAGCATTGAGAGTACGGAGAGCTGGTCGCATAGAAAGAAATTTCTTCCGACGTTCTGCTGTTGTTTTGGCATAGTCTTGAGCAAAGTAGAGGGTGGAATTCTGCCAGGTGATACGATCTTTAGATTTAGTAGTTTGTAAGATCTTTAATAAGTCTGTATATTCCAAAACATAGATGATCACTCCTCTAGGTTTGGATGAAGAGGATACTGTAGTTGGATTCCGACCCAAACGGTGAGCTTGTTGAATGTTCAATGCAGGAGACAAAGGGAGACCAAGAAGTTGTGGAAGAAATGTCTTAAAGAAAGAGATGGGATCTGAACCCTCCAAACCTTCTGCCAGTCCGTAAAAGTGCAGAATATTGAGACGGCTGTGATTTTCCAAATTTTTCACCTGTTTCTGGAGAGAGAGAATTTCAGATTGTCCAGCAGGCATTTGGTGGACTACATCTTGGACAGAATCTATTCATCGTTCCATTAAAATAATTCTATTGTCCATAGTAGACCATTTGTCATCCAAAGATTGAAGACGTCTGTTTGTCTCCTCCATATATGGACGAAGAGCTCATATTTCTTCAAGCAATACCTCCATAGTGTCTGGTGTAGGAGATGTAGTCGGTGACGGAGGATTTGTTTTAACTCGTTTACTAGTAGTGGTAGGTAATTTCGGAGCAAGAGAAGCTGAGGAAAGTGAGACATTAGCAGATAGTGCCAGAGCGTCCATATGAGGTGACGATGTAGGGTTTTCAATTTTGTCCATAGTTGTGGAGAGAATAGAGTAGGGATTATGGTCCGCCAAAGAGGAAAAAGGGATAGGAGGACCTGCTACACTCCGTCGAGATTTTGTTCTCCCCATACAATCACAATTAGTAATGTAGTACTACTGTCTGCCTCAAGTAATGTTTTCAAAGAAACTGCAATGTTCATAAATTTGAGGAGAAAAAGGGGGTTGAGAATAACAGGTTAAGTATAAAAATATCAAGAGTAGGCAGCCTTGTGTAGAGAAGATCTAGCAAACATCACATTCCTGTCATAAGGTGGCAGAGGAAATAGACAGGCTACAAAAAGCAAATTTTTCAAAGCATTTTTCAGATCAGGTAAAGTGCAGGTATTAAAATAAAAATAATAATAACCCCAGCGTTAAAAATCATACGTTGGAAGAGGAAGTAACGCAGGGTTATATGCCAAAACAAATGTCTCTGAAAACATTCCTCTCTGCAAAACGCGCTGAGGGAACAAACATAATAAAGCTCAAAATGGCGGTCGCAGGATGAAGAAAAAATGTGTTGAACTTGTTTATTATTAAAAGGTGCTCACCGAGGCTGCAGAAAGGTCACAAACAATGGCGGAATGCATTGCATGCTAGCTCCAGTCCACAAGGAGCAGCAAGGAGGAAAAGGTCCGCCGGAGAGCACACACTTCTCCCGAGGCGTCCTGGAGCCTCCTCAGGCAGCGCCCATCTTCGGCTGGTGCCAAGCCACGCCCCCTGATCCGTCCATTTTGAGTAATCATCGGCCTAGTTCGCTTCTCCCACTCCCAGTTAAATGCTGACAAAGCTATCAACAAGCAGCTGTCTCTTTTCTCAGAGACCAATAATGTCCTGGATGCTGCACAATCTGGCTTTGATCACATTTACAGTGCTGGATACTCTTTCTTGCCATTCTCTGTCATCTTCGATTACTAGGGGACCAGGGCCGTTCTTACCCTCAACACTGTAAAAAATAACATGTGTTTCTAGTGTTCCACCCAGAAGGCTATCTTGGCGCATAACAGATGTCTTTTGTTACCCAACTTGCTGGTACTCATTTTATTGACCTCAGAATGATGAAAGAGTGAGTGTATCCCTGGGATTTGAGCCTGTGACCATAAAGTCAAAGACAAGCCCCCATAGTAAAGCATCAATCCACTGAGCCACAATTTCCGGCTCACATGCTCTCTAGTTTCTCGATTGTTCAGGCACTTTGACATATTGAATTAGGATTTAAAAATGCACCACATTTTTCCATTTTCCATTTTCCATTTTTTATTCCTTGCCAACTTTAGCGTCCTTTGCAATATAATACCCGATTTCAACATTAACAGGAAGGCACTCAATATTAGCCCTGCAAACCGCCGCCTTAGGAGCTGACAAAAACTCCAAGGTCACTTTCACTATGCAAAACTAAAACGTGGTTTCAATGTTAGGAATTCCCTTTCCACAACATATAAGTGCGAACCTGCACAGGGAGCCCCGCCAAAGCTCCCAGCAGTGTTTAAATCATGAACTACCGCTGATAGATTCAGTTGGTTTGCTTATATTTAATTTACAAGCTTTTTTTTTGTATACAAGCATATTTAGATGGTTGCAATGAAGTGTCCCAGTAGAGAACAATGTAGACAGTAGGTAAAGTTTGAACAAACAAACAGAACTGCATTTCAAGTAGCTTTAGATAATTCAAGGTTGCTTGGAGATAAGCCATCCTCAGGCGGCAGGTGCAATCTTCTGCAACCAATGTTCCATCCAATGGGACCTCTACGTAATATAGGGCTTTCGTAAAGGTTGGGTGGTGGAGCCCAAGAAATACACTATAACCTTTTATTGATAATGAAAACGTGGCATATTTTTACGGACTTGTCATCTTTCTAACTATTTTTTACTTCAATAAATGGATATAAGGACGTAGCTGCAAAATGTTAGTAAAATTAGTAATTAAATACAAACATTACCCTCATTCTCTCATAGGTCATCGATCTAAAAAGAGATGTAATCAAAACACGTTTTATTTATTTATTTGTTTATTTATGTATATAGTTGTATTTTTTTATATAAATAGCACACTCCATTGACCTACAGTATTCAGGTGCAAAAAGGGCCAAAATAAATTAACAGAGAGGCCAGCTTTTCACCGCTTTCTAAAGGGACTCAGGAAATTATCCTATTTGAAGGTGAAGTGTAAGGCACTTTCAAGTTATAGGTCCTTGTGTTACAATATGACCTTGTGTTACTATGGGTGTTGGAAGGCGGACCCCGAGGAGTCGGCGAGACCACCAAGGGGGGCCCTCACACTGTATGAAGAAGCCGAGCGCTGCCGAGAAGTCTCCTGAGAGATCCTTCTCCTATCACGTACTAGCACAGTAACACCACCACACAGGACTCAAGGAGGTTGTCTCAAGACAAGCAATTCTTTATCAGCAATACAAAGGTTACGAGGTCAATATTTACACGAAGGGATCGAGGGATCCACCAAAAGTCTCAGTGTCTCTTTGGAAGGGTAGGGGTAGCGGGACAGTCTTTGGCAGGGGTGCGGTACGAGGGTACCTGGGGCCCAGTTCTTATCCTCAAGCTGGAGGACCTCCGAATCTCGGAGGGGTCGAGCCGCGACGGTGTCAGCAGGGCACCGGCGTGCAGTTCGTGGAGAGCCGCGATCCAATCAGCAGGGCTCTCAAGGTGGTTTCTGCTCAGCTCGAGCCGCGACGTCGTCAGCAGGGCCCCGAGGGAGGTTTCAGCGAGGTTGGGCCGCGACAGCGTCAGCAGGGCTCCGATGTTCCGGGTGGCTTTCAAGTGTTCACAAGAAGGAGCCGCGACGCAGTCTGCAGGGCTCGTGATGGTTCCGACAAAAGTTCTTCTCCGTAGGTCAGCCGCGATTCAATCAGCAGGGCTCTCGACTCCGGGATACAACTGCTGATCTGTGGCGGGGTCGCCCCAGATATAGGTCTGGAGCCCTTTGATGTCCGGACCCAGGCGCCCGAGGGGGGCGGAGAGGCCGGGTGGAGGTGGCCAGACGCCCAGCAGGAGAGGCGCCAGGCCCAAGGGAGTTGCAGGGCGATCACACCTTGAGAGGGGAGGACAGTTGGGGGTCCCATCGATACTGTCCTCCGCCGGGGCGATGAATGGTTCCTGCGGCACCCCCTGGCCAGTTCGTGGTGCCTCGATGTCGGGGCTTCGCTGGGGTCGAGGCCGGGTTGAGCGGGGTCGCGCTGGCTGGTGCGCAGAGTCACGTGGATGCCAACAAGATGGCGGAGCCACGAGGGGAATGCGACCTCGTGTAGCCCAGGATGAAGGGCCTCGGTGTAGTTCAGAAGGGTGGCCCGTGAAGGCCGAGGCGGGGAACGGGTACAATCCACGGGGGTAAGGACCACACCACGAGGCCGGGTCCAACAATGGGGTCATATTATCAAGGTCCGGCGATAATGGGCTTGATAATATGCCCTTGAGAATTCCAATAGAAGCCCATGTTGACACCAGAACATGGGCTTCTATTGGAATTCTCAAGGGCATATTATCAAGCCCATTATCGCCGCTTTAGCTGCAGTTTTCTGCCGCTAAAGCGGCTATAAGTTTAACGCCGTTTCTTGATAATATTACCCCTATGTTACTAGCATTAATGCGAGGGACCACTATCAGACAGAGCCCACCATAGCATGATGAACTATTAGCTATGCCTGGTAATCTGTTTAGTGACACAATTTGGCGCTTGCCCCTGAAAGTAATTGTGCACCAACAGCAGTACTATTAAGGGTATTTTAGCCTTAACTGTTAGCCAATGAAGAACTTTTCTTAAGTGCGAGTCAATTGTGAACTTCTCCATTCCCTTTTGCTGCATCATCTGGCTGGCAGTAGGCCATTATATAAGGCATTTCGATAGTTCAGTTTAGAATTTAGCAAAGTGTCCAAAATCAGTTTACGAGAATCCTTGGGAAGATTACACAAGTAGGCAGAACTTAGGGCTAGATGTACTAACATTAGGAATACCGATTTCCTAATTGTGATTCACACCAAATCACATTAGAAAATCGGTATTCCTAATGTGTGAAACTCTTTTGAGTTTCATTAGCGACCACTCTGGAACCCCTTCTCCTCTGCAAATGAGTTACCACCAGTTTTAATCAGGTGGTTAATTAATACTGTATTGCTACCGAAATTCGGTTGCAAAACAGCAATACATACCATGTACACCCTAAACATGACCCTTCCAAATACTGAATCACAAATGTAAAATGCAATTCGGTAATAAGTTTCTGAATCACATTTTTCATTTTGTACATTAAAGAAAGCACTTTTCCAGCCACAAATGGCCCAATTCTGCAAATCGGGTCATTTGTGACTGGAAATGTAGCTTGTAATAAAGCTATAACACAATTCAAATTAGATAAATGGGAAAGAACCCTCTGATGTTTGATCGGGGAGCCTAAACCTTAAACGTTCCATGAAACAACTTTTAACCCCATTTATAAGAAATGGAACAATATAAACGTTGCACAAAAATCAATATAACAATTGAAATTTGGAGAACAGGGAAAAATATCAATGAATAACACAGTAAATATGCAATTATATCAGATAATATGAAATTGCTCAATAAAAGAAAAAGGAAAGTAGTTATGAAAAAGACTATAGAAATAAAGAAGAAGAGGAAAATGACAGAAAAAAGGAAGAAAGAAAAAAGAGAAGAGAAAAGAAAGGAGAGAAATAAAGAAAGGAAAGAAAGAGGAAAGCGAAGAACAAGGCATCATTGAGAAACAAGGAGATTCAGAAGTCTGAGAAGAAGTATGAAGAGAATACAGTATAGAAAGAAAGGTAAATACATTAAGGAAAGAAAGTAAGGTAGAAGATTCAAAAACATACTGACTTACTACAAATAACATACAAAGATGAGGGTGGTGAAGCCACATAGGGAAAATGGCACAACTGACCGGGAAACTCAGGGCGGAACAGGGAAAGAGGACATCATCCAGAACAGACCAGGGAGGACATAGATCCCATACGCAGAATTACTGAACCTAGAGGATAAAAAAGATAGAGAAGGTGAACAAATGAGAAACAAGGAATGTGATACATTAACACAACATGAAATAGACTGGGAAATGAAATATCAAAAATGTTTAGATATGAAAAGCACAAAGAGACATAAGAGGACAACAATTAAGAGGGACAAAGCAAGATGGGTAGCTAGTGGGTACTGGCTGGTACGTACTGCGTTCGGCTCGGATCCCGTCGCTGGCCACCAAATGTTGGAAGGCGGATCCCGAGGAGTCGGCGAGACCACCAAGGGGGGCCCTCACACTGTATGAAGAAGCCGAGCGCTGCCGAGAAGTCTCCTGAGAGATCCTTCTCCTATCACGTACTAGCACAGTAACACCACCACACAGGACTCAAGGAGGTTGTCTCAAGACAAGCAATTCTTTATCAGCAATACAAAGGTTACGAGGTCAATATTTACACGAAGGGATCGAGGGATCCACCAAAAGTCTCAGTGTCTCTTTGGAAGGGTAGGGGTAGCGGGACAGTCTTTGGCAGGGGTGCGGTACGAGGGTACCTGGGGCCCAGTTCTTATCCTCAAGCTGGAGGACCTCCGAATCTCGGAGGGGTCGAGCCGCGACGGTGTCAGCAGGGCTCCGGCGTGCAGTTCGTGGAGAGCCGCGATCCAATCAGCAGGGCTCTCAAGGTGGTTTCTGCTCAGCTCGAGCCGCGACGTCGTCAGCAGGGCCCCGAGGGAGGTTTCAGCGAGGTTGGGCCGCGACAGCGTCAGCAGGGCTCCGATGTTCCGGGTGGCTTTCAAGTGTTCACAAGAAGGAGCCGCGACGCAGTCTGCAGGGCTCGTGATGGTTCCGACAAAAGTTCTTCTCCGTAGGTCAGCCGCGATTCAATCAGCAGGGCTCTCGACTCCGGGATACAACTGCCGATCTGTGGCGGGGTCGCCCCAGATATAGGTCTGGAGCCCTTTGATGTCCGGACCCAGGCGCCCGAGGGGGGCGGAGAGGCCGGGTGGAGGTGGCCAGACGCCCAGCAGGAGAGGCGCCAGGCCCAAGGGAGTTGCAGGGCGATCACACCTTGAGAGGGGAGGACAGTTGGGGGTCCCATCGATACTGTCCTCCGCCGGGGCGATGAATGGTTCCTGCGGCACCCCCTGGCCAGTTCGTGGTGCCTCGATGTCGGGGCTTTGCTGGGGTCGAGGCCGGGTTGAGCGGGGTCGCGCTGGCTGGTGCGCAGAGTCACGTGGATGCCAACAAGATGGCGGAGCCACGAGGGGAATGCGACCTCGTGTAGCCCAGGATGAAGGGCCTCGGTGTAGTTCAGAAGGGTGGCCCGTGAAGGCCGAGGCGGGGAACGGGTACAATCCACGGGGGTAAGGACCACGCCACGAGGCCGGGTCCAACAATGGGGTCATATTATCAAGGTCCGGCGATAATGGGCTTGATAATATGCCCTTGAGAATTCCAATAGAAGCCCATGTTGACACCAGAACATGGGCTTCTATTGGAATTCTCAAGGGCATATTATCAAGCCCATTATCGCCGCTTTAGCTGCAGTTTTCTGCCGCTAAAGCGGCTATAAGTTTAACGCCGTTTCTTGATAATATGCCCCCTATGTTACTAGCATTAATGCGAGGGACCACTATCAGACAGAGCCCACCATAGCATGATGAACTATTAGCTATGCCTGGTAATCTGTTTAGTGTTACAACAAACAAATGATGGACGGAATGCTGACAATGCAGACATTCTCCCCCAGTCAAGAGATCTGGGTTAAATCCATCGTTCTTTTGCCCACTACGCCACCCCAGTTCAGACATGGCCATATGCAAATCAGTCTTGACCCTGTGCCTCATGGGAACAGTCCAGCCCAAACTGCCAAGCCATGTCTTCCCTGGACCGGAATCAAGCATCCTAGGACCGGTTTCTGGCTATCAGCCGTCATCAGCCAGGATAGCTTGACTCCAGTGGCGTAGTGAGCACGGGTCCCACGTCTGGGAATACCCATCCCACTTAGGGCGAAAAGCGTTACAACAAACAAATGATGGACGGAATGCTGACAATGCAGACATTCTCCCCCAGTCAAGAGATCTGGGTTAAATCCATCGTTCTTTTGCCCACTACGCCACCCCAGTTCAGACATGGCCATATGCAAATCAGTCTTGACCCTGTGCCTCATGGGAACAGTCCAGCCCAAACTGCCAAGCCATGTCTTCCCTGGACCGGAATCAAGCATCCTAGGACCGGTTTCTGGCTATCAGCCGTCATCAGCCAGGATAGCTTGACTCCAGTGGCGTAGTGAGCACGGGTCCCACGTCTGGGAATACCCATCCCACTTAGGGCGAAAAGCGTTACAACAAACAAATGATGGACGGAATGCTGACAATGCAGACATTCTCCCCCAGTCAAGAGATCTGGGTTAAATCCATCGTTCTTTTGCCCACTACGCCACCCCAGTTCAGACATGGCCATATGCAAATCAGTCTTGACCCTGTGCCTCATGGGAACAGTCCAGCCCAAACTGCCAAGCCATGTCTTCCCTGGACCGGAATCAAGCATCCTAGGACCGGTTTCTGGCTATCAGCCGTCATCAGCCAGGATAGCTTGACTCCAGTGGCGTAGTGAGCACGGGTCCCACGTCTGGGAATACCCATCCCACTTAGGGCGAAAAGCGTTACAACAAACAAATGATGGACGGAATGCTGACAATGCAGACATTCTCCCCCAGTCAAGAGATCTGGGTTAAATCCATCGTTCTTTTGCCCACTACGCCACCCCAGTTCAGAAATGGCCTTATGCAAATCAGTCTTGACCCTGTGCCTCATGGGAACAGTCCAGCCCAAACTGCCAAGCCATGTCTTCCCTGGACCGGAATCAAGCATCCTAGGACCGGTTTCTGGCTATCAGCCGTCATCAGCCAGGATAGCTTGACTCCAGTGGCGTAGTGAGCACGGGTCCCACGTCTGGGAATACCCATCCCACTTAGGGCGAAAAGCGTTACAACAAACAAATGATGGACGGAATGCTGACAATGCAGACATTCTCCCCCAGTCAAGAGATCTGGGTTAAATCCATCGTTCTTTTGCCCACTACGCCACCCCAGTTCAGACAGTTCAGAGCCCACCATAGCATGATGAACTATTAGCTATGCCTGGTAATCTGTTTAGTGACACAATTTGGCGCTTGCCCCTGAAAGTCATTGTGCACCAACAGCAGTACTATTAAGGGTATTTTAGCCTTAACTGTTAGCCAATGAAGAACTTTTCTTAAGTGCGAGTCAATTGTGAACTTCTCCATTCCCTTTTGCTGCATCATCTGGCTGGCAGTAGGCCATTATATAAGGCATTTCGATAGTTCAGTTTAGAATTTAGCAAAGTGTCCAAAATCAGTTTACGAGAATCCTTGGGAAGATTACACAAGTAGGCAGAACTTAGGGCTAGATGTACTAACATTAGGAATACCGATTTCCTAATTGTGATTCACACCAAATCACATTAGAAAATCGGTATTCCTAATGTGTGAAACTCTTTTGAGTTTCATTAGCGACCACTCTGGAACCCCTTCTCCTCTGCAAATGAGTTACCACCAGTTTTAATCAGGTGGTTAATTAATACTGTATTGCTACCGAAATTCGGTCGCAAAACAGCAATACATACCATGTACACCCTAAACATGACCCTTCCAAATACTGAATCACAAATGTAAAATGCAATTCGGTAATAAGTTTCTGAATCACATTTTTCATTTTGTACATTAAAAAAAGCACTTTTCCAGCCACAAATGGCCCAATTCTGCGAATCGGGTCATTTGTGACTGGAAATGTAGCTTGTAATAAAGCTATAACACAATTCAAATTAGATAAATGGGAAAGAACCCTCTGACGTTTGATCGGGGAGCCTAAACCTTAAACGTTCCATGAAACAACTTTTAACCCCATTTATAAGAAATGGAACAATATAAACGTTGCACAAAAATCAATATAACAATTGAAATTTGGAGAACAGGGAAAAATATCAATGAATAACACAGTAAATATGCAATTATATCAGATAATATGAAATTGCTCAATAAAAGAAAAAGGAAAGTAGTTATGAAAAAGACTATAGAAATAAAGAAGAAGAGGAAAATGACAGAAAAAAGGAAGAAAGAAAAAAGAGAAGAGAAAAGAAAGGAGAGAAATAAAGAAAGGAAAGAAAGAGGAAAGCGAAGAACAAGGCATCATTGAGAAACAAGGAGATTCAGAAGTCTGAGAAGAAGTATGAAGAGAATACAGTATAGAAAGAAAGGTAAATACATTAAGGAAAGAAAGTAAGGTAGAAGATTCAAAAACATACTGACTTACTACAAATAACATACAAAGATGAGGGTGGTGAAGCCACATAGGGAAAATGGCACAACTGACCGGGAAACTCAGGGCGGAACAGGGAAAGAGGACATCATCCAGAACAGACCAGGGAGGACATAGATCCCATACGCAGAATTACTGAACCTAGAGGATAAAAAAGATAGAGAAGGTGAACAAATGAGAAACAAGGAATGTGATACATTAACACAACATGAAATAGACTGGGAAATGAAATATCAAAAATGTTTAGATATGAAAAGCACAAAGAGACATAAGAGGACAACAATTAGAGAGGGACAAAGCAAGACGTGTCCATAACCTTTTCACTGCATTGGTCCAAAAATCTCTGGAGCAGAGCAGGATCTTCATAAGTTGACATTTTATTTCGGTATGTAACTTTGAAGAGGCAGGGGTGGAAAAGTCCATAACGAGCATTGAGAGTACGGAGAGCTGGTCGCATAGCAAGAAATTTCTTCCGACGTTCTGCTGTTGTCTTGGCATAGTCTTGAGTAAAGTAGAGGGTGGAATTCTGCCAGGTGATATGATCTTTAGATTTAATAGTTTGTAAGATCTTTAATAGGTCAGTATATTCCAAAAAATAGATGATCACTCCTCTAGGTTTGGATGAAGAGGATACTGTAGTTGGATTCCGACCCAAACGGTGAGCTTGTTGAATGTTCAAAGCAGGAGACAAAGGGAGACCAAGAAGTTGTGGAAGAAATGTCTTAAAGAAAGAGATGGGATCTGAACCCTCCAAACCTTCTGCCAGGCCATAAAAGTGCAGATTATTGCGACGGCTGTGATTTTCCAAATTTTCCACCTGTTTCTGGAGAGAGAGAATTTCAGATTGTACAGCAGGCATTTGGTGGACTACATCTTGGACAGAATCTATTCGTCGTTCCATTAAAATAATTCTATTGTCCATAGTAGACCATTTGTCATCCAAAGATTGAAGACGTCTGTTTGTCTCCTCCATATATGGACGAAGAGACCATATTTCTTCAAGCAATACCTCCATAGTGTCTGGTGTAGGAGATGTAGTCAGTGCTACCTGAAACACCACTCACAAGCATGAGTCTACAGGATAAACTGCTGGGTGTGTGCTAAGAGTCTGCTTATGTAGACTGTGTATTTTCAGTTGCAAGAGACATATGCATGGATACTTCCAAAAAGAACCAGAGAGACACGAAATACATCTCTGACAGCAATTCCTCTGTGCTCACAGACTCATGCTGTGATTTTACACAGAAAATGAAATTTGCTTGCCAATTTCAAAGTACACTTACTACTGTTTTCTGTGATTTTAGGCAGAAAATTAAATTTGCTTGCCAATTTCAAAGCACACTTACTACTGTTTTTTCCTCCAAGTGTTAAGTACTCTAACAGTCGCATACATTTTCATTACAGTTTTCAGATACAGAAAACAGCACATGTGCAAACAGCTTTTTGAGACCATGAACATGTGTGACCTTGGTGACTGACTACACTCTAGCAAAAGAAATCAGCCTTAGTGATGTTGAATGTATTAGCGTTACTCACTGCTACCTGAAACACCACTCACTTGTGAATACTAAGCATGATTCTACAGGATAAACTGCTGTGTGTGTGCTAAGAGTCTGCTTATGCAGACTATGTATTTTCAGTTACAAGAGTTATATGCATGGATACATCCAAAAAGACCCAGAGTGACACGAAATACATCTCTGACAACAATTCCTGTGTGCTCACAGACTCATGCTGTGATTCTAGGCAGAAAATGAAATTTGCTTACCAATTTCAAAGCACACTTACTACTGTTTTTTTCTGCAAGTGTTAAGTACTCTAACAGTCTGATACATTTTCATTACAGTTTTCAGAAACAGAAAAGAGCACATGTGCAAACAGCTTTTTTTGACCATGAACATGTGTGACCTTGGTGACTGACTACACTCCAGCAAAAGAAATCAGCCTTAGTGATGTTGAATGTACTAGCGTTACTCACTGCTACCTGAAACACCACTCACTTGTGAATGCTCAGCATGATTGTACAGGATAAACTGCTGGGTGTGTGCTAACAGTCTGCTTATGCAGAATGTGTATTTTCAGTTGCAAGAGACATATGCATGGATACTTCCAAAAAGAACCAGAGAGACACGAAATACATCTCTGACAGCAATTCCTCTGTGCTCACAGACTCATGCTGTGATTTTACGCAGAAAATGAAATTTGCTTGCCAATTTCAAAGCACACTTACTACTGTTTTCTGTGATTTTAGGCAGAAAATGAAATTTGCTTGCCAATTTCAAAGCACACTTACTACTGTTTTTTCCTCCAAGTGTTAAGTACTCTAACAGTCGCATACATTTTCATTACAGTTTTCAGATACAGAAAACAGCACATGTGCAAACAGCTTTTTGAGACCATGAACATGTGTGACCTTGGTGACTGACTACACTCCAGCAAAATAAATCAGCCTTAGTGATGTTGAATGTATTAGCGTTACTCACTGCTACCTGAAACACCACTCACTTGTGAATACTCAGCATGATTGTACAGGATAAACTGCTGGGTGTGTGCTAACAGTCTGCTTATGCAGAATGTGTATTTTCAGTTGCAAGAGACATATGCATGGATACTTCCAAAAAGAACCAGAGAGACACGAAATACATCTCTGACAGCAATTCCTCTGTGCTCACAGACTCATGCTGTGATTTTACGCAGAAAATGAAATTTGCTTGCCAATTTCAAACCACACTTACTACTGTTTTTTTCTGCAAGTGTTATGTACTCTAACAGTCTGATACATTTTCATTACAGTTTTCAGAAACAGAAAAGAGCACATGTGCAAACAGTTTTTTTGACCATGAACATGTGTGACCTTGGTGACTAACTACACTCCAGCAAAAGAAATCAGCCTTAGTGATGTTGAATGTATTAGCGTTACTCACTGCTACCTGAAACACCACTCACTTGTGAATACTCAGCATGATTGTACAGCATAAACTGCTGGGTGTGTGCTAAGAGTCTGCTTATGCAGACTGTGTATTTTCAGTTGCAAGAGACATATGCATGGATACTTCCAAAAAGAACCAGAGAGACATGAAATACATCTCTGACAGCAATTCCTCTGTGCTCACAGACTCATGCTGTGATTTTACACAGACAATGAAATTTGCTTGCCAATTTCAAAGTACACTTACTACTGTTTTCTGTGATTTTAGGCAGAAAATTAAATTTGCTTGCCAATTTCAAAGCACACTTACTACTGTTTTTTCCTCCAAGTGTTAAGTACTCTAACAGTCGCATACATTTTCATTACAGTTTTCAGATACAGAAAACAGCACATGTGCAAACAGCTTTTTGAGACCATGAACATGTGTGACCTTGGTGACTGACTACACTCTAGCAAAAGAAATCAGCCTTAGTGATGTTGAATGTATTAGCGTTACTCACTGCTACCTGAAACACCACTCACTTGTGAATACTAAGCATGATTCTACAGGATAAACTGCTGTGTGTGTGCTAAGAGTCTGCTTATGCAGACTGTGTATTTTCAGTTACAAGAGTTATATGCATGGATACATCCAAAAAGACCCAGAGTGACACGAAATACATCTCTGACAACAATTCCTGTGTGCTCACAGACTCATGCTGTGATTCTAGGCAGAAAATGAAATTTGCTTGCCAATTTCAAAGCACACTTACTACTGTTTTTTCCTGCAAGTGTTAAGTACTCTAACAGTCACATACATTTTCATTACAGTTTTCAGATACAGAAAACAGCACATGTGCAAACAGCTTTTTGAGACCATGAACATGTGTGACCTTGGTGACTAACTACACTCCAGCAAAAGAAATCAGCCTTAGTGATGTTGAATGTATTAGCGTTACTCACTGCTACCTGAAACACCACTCACTTGTGAAAACTCAGCATGATTGTACAGGATAAACTGCTGGGTGTGTGCTAAGAGTCTGCTTATGCAGACTGTGTATTTTCAGTTGCAAGAGACATATGCATGGATACTTCCAAAAAGAACCAGAGAGACACGAAATACATCTCTGACAGCAATTCCTCTGTGCTCACAGACTCATGCTGTGATTTTACGCAGAAAATGAAATTTGCTTGCCAATTTCAAAGCACACTTACTACTGTTTTCTGTGATTTTAGGCAGAAAATGAAATTTGCTTGCCAATTTCAAAGCACACTTACTACTGTTTTTTCCTCCAAGTGTTAAGTACTCTAACAGTCGCATACATTTTCATTACAGTTTTCAGATACAGAAAACAGCACATGTGCAAACAGCTTTTTGAGACCATGAACTTGTGTGACCTTGGTGACTGACTACACTCCAGCAAAAGAAATCAGCCTTAGTGATGTTGAATGTATTAGCGTTACTCACTGCTACCTGAAACACCACTCACTTGTGAATACTCAGCATGATTGTACAGGATAAACTGCTGGGTGTGTGCTAACAGTCTGCTTATGCAGACTGTGTATTTTCAGTTGCAAGAGACATATTCATACATGCATCCATAGCAGCTTAAACATTGTAGTAATGTATGTAAAAGTACATGTGTGTCAAGGTTTAATTGCAGTTTTGTATATGTATGACCAAGCTCAGCAATTGCATGATTAGAAGCAAAATCTGCGATATCAATTTCAAATGTGTTAGCATTTGCCTCCCATTTGTGTCTTACTGACATGCTGAATGGAAACCATCATATTTACAAAAAGAAAGCTGCCCCTTTCCTACAAATGCCATTCTTACTGTACCGGACCATCACTATTAAAATCTCTAACAACAATTCCTGTGTGCACACAGACTCATGGGTTAATTCTAGGCACAAAACAGTATTCCTCAGTGATACCAGTACACCTTAACTTATGGTAAAAACACACTCCATAATATTTAACTAGTTAAAGACAGTTAAATATCTCCCAAACCACAAAATGTAAAACATAACTTTTAAAGAAGAATCACAATTCTAATATTTATATCAAAAATCACCACATACATCCCCTCTCAAACTCATAACTCACCTTCAAAATTAGTTAGTTGAGAAATAAATGTGGCACTCAAACAGCAGACTATCAGAGTCAGAATATCAGAGCTGTACACCTCTCTCCTCTGAGCAGAACCAATAAATGGCAATGTTTCCCTCTCTTTTTTCACACATATACATGTTAATTACAAATCTCAGTGCTTCCAACTTTTTTTTCAAATGAAATCATACATTTCTATTGGTTGAAAACTTCAACCCTTTTCCAAATGTACCCTTCCCCCAACTTGACTTCTGCCTGCTACCATAGCAACAGCTCATGGAACACTGCTGTGAGGAGAGAGGTCAGAAGTTCACCACACAATGTTTCAAATCCAAAGACCAAGAGTGCTTCACCTGTCCAACCTAACAGCAAATCCAAACTAATCTTCTGTGTGAACACAATTTTCTGAACCAATACAAAACATGCTTCTAAAAATGTACACATACAGCCTACTTTTTACTGTAAAAAGATTTGAATCAGCCAATGAGTTCTTTTTATTTAAAAAAAATATGTATGCCTCCATTTTCCAACTGTCTTTCATTTCATATTGCCATTCTACTGAAAGACACCTTCTGAGTGCATCCAGATCTCCTTGAAAGATGTTCACAGTGTGGATTGTAGGTCACAGCTATGTCTTCTGGAGTGAAAAGTATGCAGAAAACAGAGGTATGGTGAGAGACCTTGCTTTGCCAAATGTAGACATTAAATGGATTGGTCAGAGAGGGTTAAAGTGGCACCAATTATTGCCTTTGGTGAAAACCTTTCAACATCTCCCACAGTCTAACCTTATTATTGTGCACTGTGGTGGAAATGACCTAGGCACTTTAACTGGTGTAGGTCTGGAAATGCTTATTAAGGACACCTTTGTGCAATTGATGTCGCTTTTTCCTCAATCTGCCTTTGTATATTCTAACATATGCCAAATGCAAAAGTGGAACTGGTCCAACCAATTTTGTCCGCAGATTGACAAAGCAAGAAAGCACATCAACAAATCTGTTTCTGCTTTCCTCAGAGACTATGGTATGGGTTCTATATACCACAACAACTTGCGTTACAACATGCAAGACATTTATAGAGGAGACGGTGTACATTTCAATGATGAAGGGAACAGAGTCTTCCTCTTGAACTTTAGACTCTGCATCGGTACTTACTTGTAGGTACCAAAAAACACTCAATGAACACAACGGCTCTTTTTAGAGCCCCCTAATATCTTAACACTTAAATTTGTTTTTTTCTTCTTTTTTTTTATTGTTTTTTTTTCTACCGTATGCGTACGGTAAGCTTACCGTACGCGCACCCCGCGATTTTTAAAAAAAAAATGTAAATGTATTTTTCATACTTTTATGACCTTCTTGGACCCCCTGACAAACGCTAGGGGGTCTGCAACTCTCTTCGTTGCCCCCTTTCCACGTTCTCCTCCTTTGTTTATCAGTGTGAGACACACAAAATGGAGGCCGACACTTCCTGATTTCGACCGATTCGAATGTTTACAGTCATGTAACCACCAATCAGAATTAACCTCGCGCACGGCAGAGTGCGCGTACGGTAAGCTTACCGTACGCGCTCGGAGCGCGCCTATAGATATATATATTGATTTAAATGCTATTTTCTCAGCAAATACTGAACACATTTACACCAGACCTACAAAAGGCACATCCCTGACCTGAGGACTACCTCTCTGCCAAATTTCAAGTAATTCTGTTCAGCCGTTCGGGCTGTAGCTTGGACTAAAGGTCCTATGGAAAAATGCATGGGGAAAACACGTTTTGGGACCCCCCCTTTTTCTCAGCCCCCGCTTGACGAATCCCCCCTATTTTGAAAATTTCGCCAGGATTCGTCAATCTGCGCCAAAGTTATTCAAAATAGAATGTTGCGGATTTCTTATGGAAACACGGTCCTAACTATAACTACCTACTGGAGACCGCCAGTAGGTAATATATATATATATATATATATATATGTATATATATATATCTATATATATATATATATATTATCCCACGATTGCTTCAGCAAGTTGAGGCCGCTCACCACAGCAGGTAAAAGAACATCTTTATTTCACAGAGGGATCGCACTCTCCGGACAATGGAACCACGCAAGGGAAAGTTCCTTTTGTAAGTGGCACAGCAGGCAAATCAATTAAAACAGACAGAGTCCGATTCGGGGGCTCAATGGAGGGCTGTGAATTTTAACCCTATAAAGTATTGGCGCAAACGAACCCACTGGAGGGTGTGATTATGCCTAAACAGACTGCAAGGACCAGCATGCATTGAGAATAATTAATTAAGAAAGCGGCACACCGGAGGCCAATGTCAAGTATTTAAAGCATGCAGAACCCTTTGCAGAGTTGCAAGCAGATTTACGAATGCGCTGATGGCCTCTGAAGAAAGAGTTAAGAGACTCTGAAACGCGTCAGGCCGAGGGTTTCCAAGACGGGATCGGAAGCTGCCTGTTTCTGTGAAATAAAGATGTTCTTTTACCTGCTGTGGTGAGCGGCCTCAACTTGCTGAAGCACTCGTGGGATAATGTTAATGTGGCGGCTCCAGGCCACAGAGGGATCGCACTCTCCGGACAATGGAACCACGCAAGGGAAAATTCCTTTTGTAAGTGGCACAGCAGGCAAATCAATTAAAACAGACAGAGTCCGATTCGGGGGCTCAACGGAGGGCTGTGAATTTTAACCCTATAAAGTATTGGCGCAAACGAACCCACTGGAGGGTGTGATTATGCCTAAACAGACTGCAAGGACCAGCATGCATTGAGAATAATTAATTAAGAAAGCGGCACACCGGAGGCCAATGTCAAGTATTTAAAGCATGCAGAACCCTTTGCAGAGTTGCAAGCAGATTTACGAATGCGCTGATGGCCTCTGAAGAAAGAGTTAAGAGACTCTGAAACGCGTCAGGCCGAGGGTTTCCAAGACGGGATCGGAAGCTGCCTGTTTCTGTGAAATAAAGATATTCTTTTACCTGCTGTGGTGAGCGGCCTCAACTTGCTGAAGCAATCGTCGGATAATGTTAATGTGGCGGCTCCAGGCCACAGAGGGATCGCACTCTCCAGACAATGGAACCACGCAAGGGAAAATTCCTTTTGTAAGTGGCACAGCAGGCAAATCAATTAAAACAGACAGAGTCCGATTCGGGGGCTCAATGAAGGGCTGTGAATTTTAACCCTATAAAGTATTGGCGCAAACGAACCCACTGGAGGGTGTGATTATGCCTAAACAGACTGCAAGGACCAGCATGCATTGAGAATAATTAATTAAGAAAGCGGCACACCGGAGGCCAATGTCAAGTATTTAAAGCATGCAGAACCCTTTGCAGAGTTGCAAGCAGATTTACGAATGCGCTGATGGCCTCTGAAGAAAGAGTTAAGAGACTCTGAAACGCGTCAGGCCGAGGGTTTCCAAGACGGGATCGGAAGCTGCCTGTTTCTGTGAAATAAAGATATTCTTTTACCTGCTGTGGTGAGCGGCCTCAACTTGCTGAAGCAATCGTCGGATAATGTTAATGTGGCGGCTCCAGGCCACAGAGGGATCGCACTCTCCAGACAATGGAACCACGCAAGGGAAAATTCCTTTTGTAAGTGGCACAGCAGGCAAATCAATTAAAACAGACAGAGTCCGATTCGGGGGCTCAATGAAGGGCTGTGAATTTTAACCCTATAAAGTATTGGCGCAAATGAACCCACTGGAGGGTGTGATTATGCATAAAGAGACTGCAAGGACCAGCATGCATTGAGAATAATTAATTAAGAAAGCGGCACACCGGAGGCCAATGTCAAGTATTTAAAGCATGCAGAACCCTTTGCAGAGTTGCAAGCAGATTTACGAATGCGCTGATGGCTTCTGAAGAAAGAGTTAAGAGACTCTGAAACGCATCAGGCCGAGGGTTTCCAAGACGGGATCGGAAGCTGCCTGTTTCTGTGAAATAAAGATGTTCTTTTACCTGCTGTGGTGAGCGGCCTCAACTTGCTGAAGCAATCGTGGGATAATGTTAATGTGGCGGCTCCAGGCCACAGAGGGATCGCACTCTCCGGACAATGGAACCACGCAAGGGAAAATTCCTTTTGTAAGTGGCACAGCAGGCAAATCAATTAAAACAGACAGAGTCCGATTCAGGGGCTCAATGGAGGGCTGTGAATTTTAACCCTATAAAGTATTGGCGCAAACGAACCCACTGGAGGGTGTGATTATGCCTAAACAGACTGCAAGGACCAGCATGCATTGAGAATAATTAATTAAGAAAGCGGCACACCGGAGGCCAATGTCAAGTATTTAAAGCATGCAGAACCCTTTGCAGAGTTGCAAGCAGATTTACGAATGCGCTGAAGGCCTCTGAAGAAAGAGTTAAGAGACTCTGAAACGTGTCAGGCCGAGGGTTTCCAAGACGGGATTGGAAGCTGCCTGTTTCTGTGAAATAAAGATGTTCTTTTACCTGCTGTGGTGAGCGGCCTCAACTTGCTGAAGCAATCGTGGGATAATATATATATATATATATATATATATATATATATATATATATATATATATATATATATATATACAGTCTCCGTCCCTATCAGAGAGTACAACTGCACTCTGGTTGAAGTACATTCAGTATTTTTCTTTATTTGGCAAAAATGCTTTTAATCACAATGGGCCTAATTTAGATCTTGGGGGACAGGCTTCTCTGTCACAACGGTGATGGATATCCTATCTGCCAAATTATAAACCACATTATATCCTATGGGATTTATATTTCAGCAGACTGGATATCCATCACCATTATGATGGAGTAACCAGATCTAAATCAGCTCCTATGCTTTTAATTGTTTTGTATTTTAATATTTCATACAGGTTTAACTTGGGATCACAGTGGAGTTAATAGGTGACAACTTAAGCTAAGCAAGAATTTATCTTGTTTATATTCTCCTATTATGATTCGTAGCACCTTTGTTTTAATTGTCTATTATTTGCTGTTGTTACAAGTGCAAGTTACTATGCATTATTGGTTATGCTGATATGGTCTAACCACTTTCAATTGTTTTAGGGGCAAATCACAATATGTTCCCTTCAAATATTTGGTAAGATATTTAATTATATTGCCTATGCAATCTTAAGCATATTTAGTTCATTTATTTAGACGAATACCCACGTTAGGTGCCGGTTTAACTAATAATGTTTTCTAATAGTGTGATCAACAGTATTCTAATGTTTGGAAATGTTTATTTAATTCCACTTATTGAGTAGCCCCCACCACTTGTTCAACCTCTGAAACAGTACCATCAGCGAGAAGCTCACAACTATTTCCAACACATCCATCACATAGGCCACCCTTCCCAAATGAGTGGAAACACTATGAAGTCAAACCCCTCCTCAAGAAGTGTGCCTCAACAGCTAGGGAGGATGACCTTGAAGCTGGGTAACCTGGTTTGAGTCTGGCAGAAGGCTCAAACATTCTGTGATTTTGGGCAAATCACTTAATCTCCGGTGCCTACAAATGAATGTGTCCGTTTGTAATGCAACTGGAGTTCATGCAAAGCGCTCTGATACCTTCAGGTTGAATTCACGCTGTAGAAAACTGAAAAGAAAAAAAAAGAAACAGGAGATGGTCTTTCGACCCCAACCAGCTCTAAAACTACCAGCCCATTTCCCTGCTCCCCTTTCCCACCAAAGTCCTCGAAAGGGCCATCAACCGCCAACTCATGATATAACTTGAGAATGATGATCTTCTGGACGCATCTCAATCCAGAGTAAGCATGGACACAGCACCGAAAATGCCCTGATCACAGCCACCAACAACATCAGAACCCTTCTTGTCCAGGGAGAAGTGGCTGCCCTGATCCTCCTTGACCTCTCAGCTGCCTTCAACATGGTGCCCCACCACACCCTGATCAAGAGGCTTCATCTAATCAGAATCTAAGAGTACTCAAGACCTGGCTATTCAACTGATACCACCCGGGCAGCTAAGATCTCAGCACCTGCATACCCTCTCTGGTGATTAGCTGTGTTTTGCAAATCCTGCTTGATGATGATGAGTTACATTTGCTTTATTATTGCAATCATCTTAGGAAGGTTCAAATTTCAGACCCCAATGTCCCAATCACTTCTGTAAAATTTGTAATCTGCCCACTTTGGCATTATACATCTGTGTTCTACTTGTCAGTATTTTTATTGGACTACAACTGTGGAGGCCGTATCTGTTAACCCACATGCATGCAAAATCATTTATGTATTTTGATTTAAGGCTCTGTGTCTATTTACCATGTTGGTTTGGCAAGCATTTCATACTTAATATGGTACATTTTGTACTGGCAACCCCCTTTTTCTAAGAGCAATTTAGTTTCCACCTTGTACTTCCTCATACATGATAGTCGATGTTAGGATATCCTTTTATAGGGGCTGTCTTGAGGAATGCTTATGATACTTGTCACAATTAGGATCATGCTGATGTTAACCTATCCTCTGAGTTAGCGTACTGGAGTGATATTTCCTTTTGATGCCGTTAACCGCAAGTACAATATGTTGCACACTGCAATGTACATTATGAATTTTACGTAGATGACACAATGCCTTGACTGTATAATTCCTACATGAATTCATAATTGTGGGATGTTTATATATGTAACACAGGTTCAAATTTGGTATAAATGTGTGAATTTGTGGGTTTGATGCAGTATTAAAAGCATTCCAAAATGGCACTGATTTGGATTACATGTAGTATCTGCAGTCCTTTCCCAATGTCAGTGTTTCACATTGTATTTATATGTCCGTTTTCACTTTCTAATGCTATCCTGTGATTAAGGCAACTGGAGTTGCTGAAACGCGTTGAGAGCGTATTGGCCAAATAAAGAAAAGTACAGAATGTAAAACATTTGTTTAAAAATGAGAGCGTATTTGCCAAATAAACAAAACTACTGAAAATACTTGAACTGGAATGATGTGTACCTCATGATACAGATGAAGAATGTTTGCTGATATATATATCGGGTTCTCACACCCGAGCATGCGCCGCGACAAAGCAGTCGGAGGGATTTGTGAGGCAAATAAAACTGATATATCTATATAGCTTCATCAAAAGCGTGTTTCGTAGCCAAAACATGCAGTGAGTTGTTTTTCACGTATTAAAGCATGGAACTCCCTGGATTCACTGAGTGCACACCTTTATTTCCTGCGGACAGAATGAAATGGTATTTGAATGTTATTGATGGCATGTTCTGCCCTGCGGCCAACCCCAGGCAAGCAAGCAACCCCACTCCCCACACAATCTTTAGCTGTGCTCAGCGTGGGGGTGGCCGTAGGCAGCCAGCTCCCTGCTGAGAGAGAGGATTGTGTGGTCTACCACCCCAAGCTTGTAGAGGCCGTGCGGATTGCATCCTCAGGACTATATACATTATTATTAGGAGAGAGGGTGCATGGCCCCACTCCCGGAGCCCACTACTGTAATGCCTACCAGTCCCTTAGTAGAACATCCGGTTACCTTATTACATTTAATAAGTGCTAACATTTTATTGGGAACAGGTAGAAATGGCCTGTTTGGACTCAAATGAACTGTAATCTAGAATCTTCTTTAATGGTAAAGTCTGATTTTTTATTACAAGTTTGAACATGCTTCTTTTAGAAAGTAGGCATTTTCCTGCTATAAACTTTCTGACGCCTTATAGGAGTTTCAAGCTGCCCAAGCCTGTTAATTGCTCCCCCAACAAGACTGCATATTGGGCCCATCTTCTAAGAAGGGGAGAGGCGGAGCTGATCCCTGCCCCACTTACATTTCAAAGGAGCTGCCTCAGCACACTCGCAAAGAACTTGACACCAGGCTTTTGTCACCCCAGATATCTTAAGACTTGGGCAGGAAGGAAGGAAATTCAAAAACCATCTGTGGGGTGAAAACACCAGACGTTTCTTCCACTTCAAAGTTGGTAGCTAGTATAAATAATGGACTCTAAGACCCACTCTTAGGTTTATTCTTGGGCATGTGGAAGACTACAGAAGGACTGCCTTGAACTCCAGAGTACTGCCCTGCAGCTTGAGCCCTGCCTTGTTTCTCGGAGGACTGCCCTGCTTCTTGAGACCTACCTTGTTTCTTGGAGCATTTCCCTGCACCTACTAGAGGACTGCACTGCTGCTTGAGGTCTGCCTTGTTCTTCAGAGGATTATCTAGCTGCCTGAAGCCCGTATTATTCTTCAGAGGGTTGCCCTTCTCCTTAAGGGAAGCCTTGGTTATTGAAGGAGAGATGAAAATCTCCTTGATCCCAGGACTACAAGATTGACTCCAAGAGTCAGTTGGCTGACCTCATGTTCTGAGCTACAGGAACACAACTAGGGGTGGGTGTAACTTGCCGTAATCCTCTCTAGCGTAGTTACTTATAATTACCACATAATTACCTGTAATTATGTGTAATTCCATGAGAAGTGAATTCCATCATTTAGCGCTATTTTCTTGCATTAAGGCAGAGTGCACGGCATTTAAAAGTAGTATATGAAAAAGCTTAATGTTAAACCCATCTCTCTGCTCCTCTTTCCAACCACGGTCTTTGAAAAGGCCATCAACCTTCAACTCACAGAACACCTGGAGAATAACAATCTTCTGAACACCTCTCAATCCAGACTCCGCACCAACCACAACATCTAAACTGCCCTGATAGCTGCCAGTGATGACATCAGAACCCTTCTTGACTGTGGAGAAATGGTGGCCCTGAACCTCCCGGACCGCTCAGCAGCATTTGGCACAGTATTCGGTCACACCCTTATCAATAGACTTGACCACATTGGAACCAAGGAGACACCCTCAAATGGATCACCTCCTTCATCATGTCAGAACCTACACCTTTCACCTTGGAACCAAAAAGCATCATCTACGGCTTCCCTCAAGGTTCGCCCATCAGCCGGATACTGTTCAACATCTACATGACCCCCTTGGCCAACATCATCAGAAGCCCTGGTCTAAACATCATATCCTACACTGACGACACCCACCTCATCCTCTTGCTATCAGAAGACCCCTACACCACACTGACCAACTTCCGCAGGTGCCTGACGAGCGCCGCCAACTAGATGAAAGACGGCTGATTAAAACTCAACACTGACAAAACAGAAATGGTGATCTTCGGGAACAGTACCTCCCTGTGGACTATTCCTGGTGGAACTCCCAAATCGAACCCTCACCCACACCGACAGACCTTGCCCACAACCTTGGCATCATCCTGGACAGCAATCTCACCATGAAAATCCAGACCAACATAGTCTGCTCTGCCTTCTTCCTAATCTTTTGCATTCCCAGTGAGATCTTCAAATGGCTCCCCATCAACACTAGACACACCGTCACTCAGGCTCTAGTGACAACCAGTTGGCTGGTCTATGGCAATCAACCATAAGTAGGACTTACCTCCTGAAGAGACTGAAGACGATACAGAACTTAGCGGCCAGGCTCATCCTTGACCTCCTTAACCCCTTCGCTGCTAGGCCTTTTCCCCTCCTGTGCTAAGCCTTTTTTGGGATATTTGGGGTAGTACGCGCTTAGGCCCCTGTAACTTTTTGACCACATTAGGTATCCATGCCAAATTTGCGTCCTTTTCTTCCAACATCATGAGGATTCTAAAGGTACCCAGGGAATGTGGATTCTCTTAGAGGGTTCCCAGAAATTGGTCAAAATACAGCAAAATGTTGTTTTTTTTGTGAAAAATGGGAAAAACGGGCTGCAAATGAAAGCGTCTGGGTTTTTCTCTGCAAATGGTATCAAAAAAGGGTTTGGGGGAATGAAATCACAATTTCTCCAGCTTTTTAGGGAATGACAGAATTTTGTCAGAAAACCAACATTTTTTACACAGTTTTGGCATTTTTCTGGGACATACCCTATTTTTGCTATTTTTTGTGCTTTCAACCTCCTTCCAGTTAATGGTAGAAATGGGTACAAAAGCAATAATGGATCCTGGAAAGCTATACATTTTTGAAAAGTAGACAAAATTCTGAATTCAGCAAGGATTGTGTAGATCCATCAAGGTTTCTTTATAGAAACTACCAGTTAAATATAGGAAAAATAAAAAGATTAGTTGAAAAAAGCAGCCTTTTGAGTCAACGTTTTCACCTGTAACTGCTTCTAATTATGACATGTCTTTGAAAGCAATATACCGTTACATCCGCTGGACCTTCCTGGTTGTGGGGATATATAGGACTTGTAGGTTCACCAAGAGCCCAACGAACCCAGAGTAAAAAACTGAGCAGCATTTTGTAATGGTTTTTTATTATGTTCCGGGTATATAGCAATTATTGTGGAAAAATGTATACATGGAAAAATCGGTATGAAAGACACCTATGTATTTCTGAAATGGGAAAAAATTACAGAGTTTAGAAACAGTGCATATTTGCACATTTTCGAAATTGGGACTACTCATACTAGCATGAGAATTATTGGTCATTTTTCAAAATGACTGTTTTTTTTACACAATGTCTTTCATTTGGAATGGAGAAATGCATCAAAAATCAATAGGTAATAACAGTTGCTTTACAAATCTGAACTACCCTAAGTCTCCCAATACAAATGGTACCTCACTTGTGTGGGTAGGCATAGTGCCCACGACAGGAAGTGGCTCAAAACCTAACGTGAACACACCACATTTTCACAATGAAAATTTACACATTTATTGTGAAGAGTCTAGCTGTAGTTTTTGAACCCTAGCTCTGCCGGCACCTAGAGAAACCTAGCAAACCTATACATTTTTGAAAACTAGACACCCAGGGGAATCCAGGATGGGGTGACTCGACTGCCTCCCACCATGATCTGTTACCCAGAATCCCTTGCAAACCTAAAAAACTTGACAAAAAAAACACATTTTCCCCACATTTCTGTGGTGGAAAGTTCTGGAATCTGCGTGGATCCATAAATTTCCACCCACCCCGTGTTCCCCAAAGTCTTACGAGAAGAATGGTACCTCACTTGTGCAGGTTGGCCTACTTCCCGCAACAGGAAATGGCACAAAATGCAATGTGGTCACACCTCAATTTCGCAGTGAAAAAGGACCCTTTTTTGGCAAAGTGCCTAGCTGTAGTTTTTGAACCCTAGCTCTGCCTGCACCTTGTGAAACCTAGCAAACCTATACATTTTTGAAAACTAGACACCCAGGGGAATCCAGGATGGGGTGACTTGACTGCCTCCCACCATGATCTGTTACCCAGAATCCCTTGCAAACCTAAACAATTGACAAAAAAAACACATTTTTCCCACATTTCTGTGGTAGAAAGTTCTGGAATCTGCGTGGATCCACAAATTTCCACCCACCCCGCGTTCCCCGAAGCCCTACGAGAAAAATGGTACCTCACTTATGCGGGTCGGCTTAGTGCCCGTGACAGGAAACCGCGCAAAACGCAACATGGTCACACCTTAATTTTGCAGTGAAAAATGACCCTTTTTTTCAAAGTGCCTAGCTGTAGTTTTTTAACCCTAGTTCTGCCGGCACCTAGGGAAACCTAGCAAACCTATATATTTCTGAAAACTAGACACCCAGGGAAATCCAGGATGGGGTGACTTGAGGGCCTCCCACCAGGGTCTGTTACCCAGAATCCCTTGCAAACGTAAAACATTGTAAAAAAAAAAACATTTTCCCCACATTTCTGTTATGGAAAGTTCTGGAATCTGCGTGGATCCACAAATGTCCACCCACCCCGCGTTCCCCAAAGTCCTACGAGAAAAATGGTACTTCACTTGTGCGGGTCGGCCTAGTGCCCGCCTCAGGAAACGGCGCAAAATGCAACGTGGTCACACCTCATTTATGCAGTGAAAAATTACCCTTTTTTGGCAAAGCGAGTAGCTGCAGTTTTTTAACCCTAGCTCTGCCGGCACCTAAGGGAACCTAGCAAACCTATATATTTTTGAAAACTAGACACCCAGGGGAATCCAGGATGGGGTGACTTGAGTGCCTCCCACCAGGGTCTGTTACCCAGAATCCCTTGCAAACGTAACAAATTGTCAAAAAAAACACATTTTCCCCACATTTCTGTGATGGAAAGTTCTGGAATCGGCGTGGATCCACAAATTTCCACACACCCCGCGTTCCCCAAAGTCCTACAAGAAAAATGGTACCTCACTTGTGTGGGTCGGCCTAGTGCCCGCGACAGGAAACGGCGCAAAACGCAACGTGGTCACACCTCAATTTTGCAGTGAAAAATGACCCTTTTTTGGCAAAGTGACTAGCTGTAGTTTTTTAACCCTAACTCTGCCGGCACCTAGGGAAACCTAGCAAACTTATATATTTCGGAAAACTAGACACCCAGCGGAATCCAGGATGGGGTGACTTGAGTGCCTCCCACCAGGGTCTCTTACCCAGAATCCCTTGCAAACCTTAAAAATTGTCCAAAAAACACATTTTCCCCACATTTCTATGATGGAAATTTCTGGAATCTGCATGGATCCACAAATTTCCACCCACCCCGCGCTCCCCAAAGTCCTACGAGAAAAATGGTACCTCACTTGTGCGGGTCGGCCTAGTGCCCGCGACAGGAAACGGCGCAAAACGCAACGTGGTCACACCTCAATTTTGCAGTGAAAAATGACCATTTTTTGGCAAAGTGACTAGCTGTAGTTTTTGAACCCTAGCTCTACTGGCACCTAGGGAAACCTAGCAAACCTATATATTTTTGAAAACTAGACACCCAGGGGAATCCAGGATGGGGTGACTTGAGTGCCTCCCACCAGGGTCTGTTACCTAGAATCCCTTGCAAACCTAAAATGTTTTAAATAAAACACTTTTTCCCCACATTTCTATGATGGAAAGTTCTGGAATCTGCGTGGATCCACAAATTTCCACCCACCCCGCGTTCCCCAAAGTCATATGAGAAAAATGGTACCTCACTTGTGCGGGTCGGCCTAGTGCCCGTGACAGGAAACGGCGCAAAACGCAACGTGGTCACACATCAATTTTGCAGTGAAAAATGACCTTTTTTTTGCAAAGTGCCTAGCTGTAGTTTTTGAACCCTAGTTCTGCCGGCACATAGGGAAACCTACCAAACCCACACATTTCTGAAAACTAGACACCCGGGGGCTTCCAGGGAGGTATGGCTTGCATGGATCCTCCAACGTTTCCTTACCCAGAATCCCCGGCAAACCTCAATATAAGCTGAAAAAAACTCTTTTTTCACACGTTTTGGTGTGGGAAAGTTGTGGCATCACTGGGCTCACACAAATTTACCACCACCCAGCGTTCCCCCAGGTCTCCCGGTAAAAATGGTGCCTCACTTGTGTGGGAGGCCCAAGTACCCGCGACAGGCAAGGGCCCAAAACATTTTTGATAGGCAATGTTGATTTCGCCTCACAACGTTTTGATCCCTTGCCTGCCGCGGGTACTTGGGCCTCCCACACAAGTGAGGCACCATTTTTACCGGGAGACCTAGGGGAACGCTGGGTGGTGTGAAATTTGTGTGAGCTCGGTGATGCCACAACTTTCCCACACAAAAATGTGTTTTTTTCAGCTAAAATTGAGGTTGCAGTGGATTCTGGGTAAGGAAACATTGGGGGATCCACGCAAGCCATACCTCCCTGGAAGCCCCCGGGTGTCTAGTGTTCAGAAATGTGATGGCTGCGCTAGGGCCCTAAATCCACAGGTAGGCATATTGCTAAAAACAACTCTGTGCCTTGTTGACTTTCTGCCACCCGGGTGGGGCATCGGGGGGAGGGGGTTGCCCCGATATGCCCCCAAGGGGGGCAGAAACACTGTGGCTATTTTGTGAAGGGTGGGGGCATTGGTATGCCCATTCTGGGCAACCCCCACCCCCACACATAAAAAAGCCAGCGTAATCGTTGGCGTCCAGTGGGCTTTTTGCCCCCCAAGGGGGGCAGATTGAGGGCTACTGCCCCTATCTTCCTCCCCGGGGGGGCATAAAGTCCACTAGATGCCAGTGATTTTTTTGGGCAAATTTAATTAGGGTGGGGGCTGTTCAAAACGGGCATGCCAATGCCCCCACCCTAATTAAAATTTGCCTAAAAAAATCCCTGGCGTCTAGTGGGCTTTTTGCCCCCCGAAGGGGCAGATTGGGGACTACTGCCCCATCTGTCCCCCGGGGGGGCAGGAAGGCTGTAATTTTTGTGGGGAGGGGGTGGGGGCATGGGCATGGTTGTTGTGGGCAACCCCCACCCTAATTAAAATTTTCCCCAAAAAACTCCCTGGTGTCTAGTGGGCTTTTTGCCCCCCCCCCGGTGGGGCAGATTGGGGGCTAATGCCCCCATCTGCCCCCCAGGGGAGGCAGAAAGTCCACTAGACGCCACCACAAATTATAACAAAAAATTAATCCCTGGCGTATAGTGGCATTTCTGCCCCCCGGGGGGGGGTGATTAGGGGCTTCTGCCCCCAACTGCCCCCCAGGGGGGCAGAAAGGCTGTACATTATGCGGGGTGGGGGCATGGACATGCCCTTCATGGGCAGCCCCCACCCTAATAAATGATGTGCGCAAAGTAAATATCCCTGGTGTCTAGTGGGCTTTTTGCCCCCCCGGGGGGGCAGCCTGGGGGCTACTGTCCCATCTGCCCAACAAGGGCACAGGAAGGCTGTAATGTTTGTGGGGGTGGGGGCATGGACATGCCCTTTTTGAGACCCCCCACCCTAATACAAATTTGCCCCAAATAAATCCCTGGCGTCTAGTGGGCTTTTTGCCCCCCCGGTGGGGCAGATTGGCGGCTAAAGCCCCCATCTGCCCCCAGGGGGGGCAGAAAGTCTATTAGATGCCAGGGAGGTTTTTGGGCAAATTTTTATTAGGTTGGGGGCTGCCCAAAACAGGCATGCCAATGTCCCCACCCTAATTAAAATTTGCCTAAAAAATCCCTGGCGTCTAGTGGGCTTTTTGGCCTCCTGGGGGGGCAGATTGGGGGCTACTGCCCCATCTGCCCCACAGGGGAGCAGGAAGGTTGTTATTTTTGCGGGGGAGGGGGTGGGGGCATGGGTATGCCTGTTTTGGGAGCCCCCACCCTAATTCATATTTGCCCCAAAAAAACTCCCTGGCGTCTATTGGGCTTTTTGCCCTACTGGCATGGCTGATTGGGGGCTAATGTTAGGGTGGGGGCTGCCCAAAACGGGCATGCCAATGCCCCCACCCTAATTAAAATTTGCCAAAAAAATCCCGGGCGTCTTGTGGGCTTTTTGCCCCTCTGGGGGGGCAGATTGGGGGCTGCTGCCCCATCTGCCCCCCAAAGGGGGCAGGAAGGCTGTTATTTTTGCGGGTGGGGGCATGGGCATGCCCGTTTTGGGAGCCCCCACCCTAATTCAAATTTGCCCCCCAAAAATCCCTGGTGTCTTGTGGGCTTTTTGCCCCCCGATGGGGCATATTGGGGGCTAATGCCCCCATCTGCCCTTCAGGGGGGGCAGAAAGTCCACAAGACACCAGGGAGTTTTTTGGGCAAATTTTAATTAGGGTGGGGGCTGCCCAAAACGGGCATGCCAATGCCCACCCTAATTAAAATTTGCCTAAAAAATCCCTGGTGTCTACTGGACTTTTTGCCCCCCCGGGGGGGCAGATTTGGGGCTAATGCCCCCATTTGCCCCCCCGGGGGGGCAGATTTGGGGCTAATGCCCCCATCTGCCCCCCGGGAGGGTAGAAAGGCTGTCATTTTTGCGGAGGGTGGGTGGGGGCATGGGCATGCCCATATTGGGCAGCCCCCACCACAAATTATAAGAAAAAATTAATCCCTGGCGGATAGTGGGCTTTCTGCCCCCGGGGGGGGCGATTAGGGGCTACTGCCCCCAACTGCCCCCCAGGGGGGGCAGAAAGGCTGTACATTATGCGGGGTGGGGGCATGGACATGCCCTTCATGGGCAGCCTCCACCCTAATAATTGATGTGCGCAAAGTAAATATCCCTGGTGTCTAGTGGTTTTTTTTGCCCCCCTGGGGGGCAGATTGGGGGCTGCTGCCCCCATCTGCCCCCCAGGGGGGGCAAAAAGACTAAGTTACGCGAAAAATATTTAGGGGGAGCAAAAGCCCTTGCCTAAGGGGCCGCTCCCCCCTCCCCCCTCCCTGGTGTCTAGTGGGTGGATCCCTTTCCAATGATACCTCTCCCATCTTTCTACGTGCCCGGGGCGCTGAGATAGCCCCCTGAGCACATACAAAGTGAAACTGAAATGAGCCTAAAGGCTCATTTCAGTTTCGGTTTCTGTGCAATGAAGACAGCGCGACGTGCGCGCTGATCTTCATTGCACAGAAACCAGGGAGGGGGCCTCGGGAGCTGGGGAAGCTCTTCCCCAGCTCCCAAGGTCAAAGGGATTAAATAGAAATCCCTCTGCTGTCTGCAGCAGAGGGATTTCGTGCCCCTGGCCTCATGACAGAATGGTTCCGTCATGAGCACAGGGGCACCGATGCTCATGACGGAAACATTCCGTCATGAGCATCGAAGGGGTTAAGCACACCCACATCACCCCACGTCAAGAAGCTTCATTGGCTCCTCATTCACAAGAGATGCACACCTACAAAGCCCTACACACCTAAGGAACTGTAAACATCAACCACCACCTGAACTTCCACCTACCCTCCAGAACCCTGCCTACCACCTCAGTCTCCCTCGCTCACCCCCGTATCCACCAAAGCAACAGTGGAGGATGCTCCTTCTCCCACCTCACTGCGAAGTACTGGAACGATCTCCCACTTCACCTCCGGACCGCATCTTCTCTACTGGAATTCAGGAAACACAAAACCTGGCTGTTCAACTGAACCACCCCAGCAGCAAGGTGCCAGGTTCCCAGATACTCTCACGCGTCATTAGCCACACTTTATGAGGCCAGTTGATTGATTTAAACATGTCCTTGGAGTGAAAAAGCCCCAAAAATTATTTTCACTTTAGTAAGGCTAGCTGTTCTATACGTAAACACTGAGTTACATCACTACATTCCATAAAGCTAGTTCTGGTTATAAAGCTACTAAAAATATAATTCAAAAACTCTTTTTTAATAGTTATTCAAAATCCATTTTAATGGTAAATCAAACTTTCAGTAACTATTAAAGAGAGAATGTGGCCTAACGGCTAGGGTGGTCAACCTCGGAGCCGGGGAACCGAGTTAGAGTCTCACCTGGGGCGCTCAACATTCTGTGATTCGGAGCAAATCACTTAATCTCCCCGTACCCAACAAAAATGAATGCGTCTGTCTGTAACGTAACTGGTGCTCATGTAAAGCGCTATGATACCTTCGGGTCTAGTTAGCGCTATATAAAACTTCACCCAAAAAAAAAAGAAATTGTACTTTTAGAAAGTTACCGTTTCTCTGCCAAAATCCTCTGGAGTCCCATTTGCATGAACTTCAATTGTCACCTAGCAGCTGAATAGCTCCCTTGATAAAGTATTATTCTATCCTTCTCTCAAACAGGGGTATCCAGAAGACTACGCCTCAGGGCCCTCAGGAGGGCCACACTGAATTTCTTTTTTATAACATTAAGGGTCGGTCCTTCCCTAAACACCAATTGGATATACTTGGTTTTTTAGTGGCTAAGCAGCTGGACAATGTTTTTTTGACAGAGACCTGGCTCCACGAGGGCTTGGCCCCTGTTATAGTAGCAGACTTCCCACCCAATTACGCTATTACGAGATACGATAGGTAACGCAAGATTGGTGTTGGTGTGGCAATTAGTTACAAAACCACTATTGATTGCAAAACTTTATACTTTGCAGCTCCTGACTGCGAAGCCCTACTTGCACTTACTCTCAAATTTACTTTTTCGGGCGTTCGGGCAGTTGGAAAATGGGCCTCTCCTTCCCAGACCTAGCTACTCCCCACATCTTGAAAGCTGCCAACTTAACAATCGTGGGTGACCTAAACCTTCATCTGGAAGATCCTAAATTCACCAAAAGTATTTTGCTTACGGCGGACTTTGAGGCCCTCAACCTGAGATTGTGTAATCTAAACCCTACACATGTGGCTAGACACTTGTTTGATCCTATTTTATCCAACTCTCCCAACCTTAGCAGTACTTCCCACCCTGGCCTCTATCTTGGTCTGACCATTTTGCAGTGCCTTTTACGTTGAAAATGGTGACCCCCTCTTCCGCAGTCTTGCCCGGCCCCGAAACGTAAAACCAGAAGTCGGACTAAGCTGAATGCTCCAATGCTTAATAAGGTTCTGTGTAGCACTAGACCTGACCTTAAACAAATCTCTATTATGGATCAGGAGCTTATGCACAGTTGTCCAATGGGAGCTGTAGAAATATGTCTCCCTATCTCTGCTAAACGCTTGGGACGCTGCCTGCCCCCGCGCCCTGATTTACAGAAATTCTAAAACGTAAAAAAAACACAATGCAAAATGCTTGAAAGGCGCTGGAGGAAATGTTATACTGAGGAAAACAAATCTACCTCCAAAAATGCCTTAAATAAATACCATAGTCTTTGTAAAGCTGCCCACACTGAGTTTTACTTTCAAAAGATTTTAAAGGCTCAACACTTTGCTAAAACTCTTTTTAAAGTAGTGAAGGAACTGTCTTGCCCTGGGAAATTTGCACCCTCTCCAGCCCTCTTCCACAGTCAATGTGAGGAACTTGCTCTCTTTTTTATTGACAAAGCTGTTAATATAAACTCTGAGCCAATGCTCACAGGATATGTTGTTGGATCAAGCTGATCCACCTATTATTAGGCAGAATCCTAGGCTTACATAGGCAGCTAAGCACATAGTGTTAGCCCCCAATTTAAACTGAATACCTGGGCCCCCTTGGATACCACTTCCTTTAACCGAATCCTCCTCTCCACTAAAACAGGCTCCCCCCTTGCTCCCCTACCTCCCCATGTGTTGGGTTGGTTGGATTCTTCCATACTATTGAAGGTAATGGATCTCCACAATGTCTCACTGAAGGAGGGGACAGTCCCCCAAAGATGGAAACATACAATGGTCCTTCTCCTCCTAAAGAAAGTGAACTTGGGGCCATATTATCAAGGCCGGAGTTAAAATTATCGCCGCTTTAGCAGCAGGAAAGTGACACTAAAGCGGCGATAATGGGCTTGATAATATGCCCTTGTGAATTCCCATAGAAGCCCATGTTCACACCGGAACATGGGCTTCTATGGGAATTCACAACGGCATATTATCAAGGCCTTTATCGCCACTTTAGCGTCAGTTTCCTGCCGCTAAAGCGGCGATAATTTTAACTCCGTCCTTGATAATATGGCCCTAGGAACCTTCCAAACTGTCTAACTTCTGGGCCATCTCGCTCCTCCCCATTTTCTCAAAAATGTTAGAGAAGCACGTTAATTGCCAACTTTCCTCCTTTGTGGAAACCCAGAATTTTCTTCATCCATCCCAATCTGGGTTCAGAGCTGGCTTCTATACTGAATCCACCCTTCTGGGGTCACAGAAATGATAAGATACCGCCTGGATGAGGGTGAAACATCTGCACTCGTCCTGTTAGATATCAGCGCTACCTTCGACACAGTGTCCCACCATATTCTCCTGGGGGAAGTGTAGACATTGGGCCGGGACAGAATAGCCTTGGAGTGGTTTCGCTCCTTTCTTAGGGACCAAACCTTTCAGGTCTCCTCTCTATCAGCCAGCTCAAACTCTCACACTTCCCCTGTGGAGTTCCACAGGGCTCGGTGTTGAGCCCTTTGCTATTCAATATATATGTCTGCCCTTTAGCTGAGGTGATTGAAAATGTGGGACTGTCTCTCTTCTCTTACTTTGACGAAATGCAGATTATGTTCTCCCTCTCTTTGCCAGATGGACATGAGCCCTCGGACCTCAGTCTGGGCCTGAGCAAGGTCTCCCTCTAGATGCAGAATATTCTGCTCAAACTCAATGGCGACAAAACTGAACTCATTGTCCTAGGCAAAAAGCCTGATCTCTGGGGGCCACAGCATAGGCCCGCCGAACTGGGTGCTCTTCCCATGCCCGCTAGTAGTGTTAAGAACCTGGGGTTCATCGTGGATCAGTCACTATCCATGAAACAACAAGTGGCCAAGGTGACATCCACCTGCGTTTCTGTCTTGAAGTGGTTAAAAAAGATCCTATGGCTGATTCCTCTCCCAGCACAGAGAACGGTGATCCAAGCTCTTGTGATATCAAGACTGGATTACGGTAATGCTCTGTATCTGGGAGACAACAAATGCACCATCCATACACTACAACTTGTGCAGAACACAGCTGCCAGGCTTCTCTATCACCTACCCAAGTTCACCTCGGTCTCCGGCATCTTTCGTGACCTACACACTGGCTGACTGTCTCGAACCATATCAAGTTCAAAGCACTGTGCTTTATTTTCAGGGTCAAATCTGGATCTGCACATAAATACTTGATGGATTTGGTAATTCTATACTATCCTTCCCATCCCTTGCCATCCGCTCAACAGATTTGGTTTGTGTTTCCGAAAATCTGACTGGCCCGCATGAAAGGTTGGTCGATACTATGGAACTCCCTGCCTGCTATTCTGAGAGACATGACATCTCTTCTCACGTTTTGCAGGCCTCTGAAGACCTGGCTGTTCTAACTCGCTTTCTGATTCCTTCCTCTCTGTTCCATACCCTCGCTTTGCACCGAGAAACCCCTTGGGGTAGCTGCGCGTACTGAAAGGTTCGGAATAATGATATTAACATGTCTCAGTTCTTCCATTTCAGAGCGTGTGTGTGCGGTTTTAACCTGCCAGGTCGAAGAAAACATTTGTCAGGCCAAAACCTTCCTCTTATAATACATACATTTCACCCCTAAGGTAGGCCTTATGAGCAGTGTGAAATGCATTTAAAAAGTTGGAGATGTACTGTTAAGTTCTACATGTCTTGGTGGTGAAAAACTCTTGAATGCGTTTTTCACTACTGCAAGGCCTTTCTCTCTAATAAGATAACATTGGAGTTGACTTATTAAATTTGATAAGTGTAATTCCCAAATGGGAAGACATTACTGATTAAAATTTGGTGTCTCTGGAACACTAATATAACATCCAAACTTATGGTGAAGTCAAATTTTTAATTACAAATCTGAAAATGCCCCTTTTAAACATTTTCTGATCTTAGCCATTTGGTGCCTGCAGCCATTCTCTGGTCAAATGACTGGGCGTAGTTGGCAGTTGGGCTTTGTGTATGCCTCCTAGACAGGGAGGATCTGGACCCAGCCTTACTTACACCAGAATAGGGTGTGTCCTGTCTCCATACAAAGGGCTGCACACCTCCTGTAATTAGTCTAGAGATAGGGCAGAGAAGGCAGTGCATCTGTGCACTTTAAAGGCATGCCTACCAAGCTTCCCCCCACTTCAAAGGCACAACTGTGGGTAAAAGAAGGACCACAACTTCAGTACACTTCTGTGGATACTCTGCCAGGAAGAAGGACTGCCATTCTGCTGGGCTGCACTCTGCTGGGCTAACCTGCTATCTGCTGCCCTCCTGCCTGAATAAGGACTGGATCTGCATCACTTGAACCTAGAACTCAGAGTGACTTTAAGGGCTAGTTGGCTGTCCTCCTGGTCTGAAGCCTCATATACATAACAGCCTTTCCAACAACCTTGCATCTGCACCCGCACTCTGCCATCTGTGAGTCTACTCTGCCAAGTGGTGCCACCCCAGTCCTGGACCCTCAGAAGTGAGCTTAAGGTTCTTTGCCAGTCTTTGTGGAACCAGCGGAATTGATGCATCTCCTTTGCTGAATGGCACAACCCAGATTAGAAGCACCGCATCTCTGCTGCTGCATGGATTGGACCCGTCACAAAGACTCTCAGTGCTCCCATGGCCTGCATCACCTTTCGGAACCACTGATGTGCTAGTCATCCTCTGCTCTCTCATTTCTCATTGACGGCAGTCTCGACGATGACGCTGGACTCTGCATTGCAGCCTCGCAGCCTCGCAGCTCTTCGAAACTGACACATCGCCCCGACTGTGCGCCGCATCCTCGACTCCACATTTCTCATTCCAAGCCCCGTCAATGGGATCCTTAACGACAAAGCAGGCCTCTACACCGCAGCCTCACCGCATCTTCGAACTGGCGCATAGCTATAGCGCATCTTTGACTGGTCTTATTGTATTAATGAAATTAAGCTCTATTTCAGTAACCTGGAGTAGTATCTTTTTGTGTCGTGTTTTTACAGTTTTACTGTTTGAAGCGTTGCTCAAGTACTCTACCTATTGCCTCTAAGTTAAGCCTGACTGCTCTGTCTCAAGTTACCGGAGGGTTGAGCACAGGTTAATTTGGGGTGTGCTTGTGCCTTGTGCCTTGCGCCTTGCTGTAACTAGAATTGTGTTTGCTGCTTGAACAGGACTCACACCGCATTCAACCAGTAACTCAATTTCTAACAGGCGCCAAGGGACCTTTCTCGGGCACACAATTCAGATTCTCCTGCTTCAACTTTTCAGCCAAAAGACAGCAGCTTCACTGAGACCTCATTCAATGGCTATCCAGTCTCCTGGAGCCCTCATCTGCCATAGCCTGCTCAGTTGCCCCGCTCAGTATTTTTTATTTTTATTTCTAATGCTAAGTCTGAAGGGGAAACTTCAAATCGGGTCAAACCTGGTTTCTGTAGATGGCCTATGCTCCATTGCTGTCAGCCTTAAATTATACCTATGTCGCAATCTACCATGACTAGCTGACTGTGGTTGCCATTTAATACTTATTGGCGCTATTTTTAACCTTAAATTAAAAAAAATTAAAGAGAAAATATCTCTGGTTCCCCTTAATGGATTTTTTTCATTGGTCTGGGATTTTTCTTTTGGTTTGTTTTGACTCTATTACTGTTTTCATACCGTATGCATTCTTTACACATTGTCTCTAAATTAAGCCTATGTATGCCAGAGCTACCAGGGGGTTCTGCAAAGGTAAATTCAGTGAATCTAGTGGCTCACCCTGACAAGGATTGCGATTATTGCTTGAGGTGGATATTCACTCCCCTCAACAAATACTTCAATTTCTTTCAAGGGGTAAAGCATTGTACTTGTTAAGATATAGTAGTTTTAAAAAAGTTAAAAATGCACTGTAACCCTTAACTAAAACTAGCTGTTCTGTCCACCTGTTGGCAATCCCCTCTGAGGAAAAGGCTTGTGAAAGTTAAGAGTGTTTTCTCTTACTTTTTTCTCACGTGAAAATATTTGCATGTGTATTTTTGCTTTTAGAAAATGGAATTCTCCAAACAATTCTAGTATTACACATGGAAAGTTGCAACTGGTGCCATGAGTGTGCAGGAAAATCTTTATGAGCTTCTCTGAGAGGCAGGTCCCACATTTTTCCACGTTTGAAATGGGTCAGGAAAAAATATTGAGAATACCCACTCTCTCTATGACATCTATGACATGCTTTCCCATCCTGGTTTTGGTATGTTCCATGAAAAAGTCTGAGTATGGTGTTTGCCCAACAAAAGCTGCTTCCTTGTAGGCAATCCTTCACTTTGCATCAGGTAGGCAGTCCTTGCAAGAATGTTCTATCCATCCCTCGAGGGTTTAAACATTGCTCAGGTCCAATGGCAAGGTTATCTACTTGTTGTGCAAGACTTTACACCTCATGTTTACCTTGTCCCCAATCTTAAGATACGTAGTGGTACACATGAGTTAAGGAATCAACATTAAATGTTCTAAAGTTCAGAAAACTTTAACCCAGATGTGCTCTTTGTCAAGATATCCCGTTAGTGACTGGATCGTGCTGCTTGTTTCTCTAAGAATCCTGCCTCGTGTACTTTCATTCCCCAGTGATTGAAAACCTTCCTCTCGAGAGTCGTTTTTGTCTCAAGCCATGGTCCATCTGTGTATTTTCTGTAGTTTACATTTGTTGCACAGTTTATATATGTATATGGCTTTTAATGTCAGTTTTTTGTTGGATGACACTTTGGCACTTCTTGTGGGGTCTTGCACGGGGGACACAATAATATTGACGAGAAAGGCACCCGTCAAGAACACCTTGATCCCCTCTCTTGGGACTATGCCTTTCTTGCTCTCTGGCTTCCTGACTGGATTGCATGGCTCTTTCTACAGGCCCTCCTTTCAAGAAAGATGAAGTGGCCACAGTGCCAAGTTAAATGGCACCAGATGTGAAAGGAAATGAGATACAAATAGGGGGAGATCTGCGACTTCATGCTTCGCCTAGAACTGGGGCGCCATATGCTGGCAGCGGGGCTAGGGCCGCCCCTGAACTCACTCGTAAAATGTCAGTGGCAAAGATGCTAACCACCAGAGAAGGGCCTCCCCTGTAGAAATGAACATTGCAAACTGTCCTTGCAATATATGTATATATATGCAATACAGTTTGATTTTACACAAGCGTGCTGTTCCTTATTGCACCGTATGCGGTCGACTTACATTAAACCGATAAAAAAAAAATCAATGAAAATTGTGAGAGAAAATGTCCCCAACAAGCGGTATTCAGCGCTTATTCCAGCAGGGGAGCAAACTAATGGCGTAATTAGAAGTATAGGAGTTGTTCGGATTAGCAGGGAACTCTGCTTTGTCCATCTCTTCTATATCTACTCAATACTTAAATACTCTAATTTTCTTCACAGGGATTTCTGCTCGGGTTTTTTGAGCAGCAGAAACAATTTCTGTAATCAGAATGCAACTTCGATTCACACTGATCCTAATGTCTCTGACATGTACTCTAAAATACAAACGATAATTACAGAAGCCTTACAAACTATCCCTCCTCCCCCAAATACCTATATATAGCAGATTTAACACACATTATTGTCTCAATTAGCACCGCAAAGTTGCAGATAGACATACTGTGTTCAGAGGGGTATTTTACTAAACACTAATCAAGGCAAGCAGACATTCCTAAGCAGCCTTTAAGGCCGTCCGGAAAAACTTGCATCACCAATCTACACAGTCGCTACTGAGAGAAAAATATGGTAGCTCTACTCTTTGCGATTAAGAGGAAATCCTCGGAGACTCACCTCAACAATTATTTTTATTCATTTATTTATTTGAAAAGTTTTATATAGCGCTGGCTAGACCCGGAGGTATCAGAGCACTTTACATGAGATAGGACATTGTTTCAAAACATAGTTACATAGTTACATCAATTACAGTTACCAGCATATGCTTAGGAGAAAAACGTGAGTTTACACAAAAATACAAGATATTAGCGCATAGCATATCCAAGACACACCTCATATGGGGAATGGAAGGTAGTGGGGAAATGTAAACAGGGGAGAGGAAAGCAGACAGAGTCAAGTATATCTGAAGGGAGAAAGTACTCCGGGGGGAACAAAGCAGTCAAACTAGTCAAAGAGAGAGACAGATAAAACCGTGAAGAACCGTGAAATACAATGTCCGATGTCCGGCTGGGTAGGTGACATCCGAGAGGGTGACCCAGATCCAGACTCCGCTATAGTTGCATAGGACAGCTCCACCGGGCAGCGGCCAAGGATACTCGCGCTCCACGGAAGGACAGACAGTTATAGTTTCAGCCCGTGGGGCATCGTCATAGTTCCATAGAGGGCATCGTCCCGGTGTTACTGGGAGGTGCCCCCTGGTCGGAGGACATCGGGGGGAATCACTGGCGAAGTCAAAGAAAAAAGATTCCCTACCGACAGTGGTATCTCCTAGAAAGTTTGGGTGACTAACAGATGCCTGGATTAGTGCATCTAAAAAGAGGGAACTGAGACCTTAAAAGCTGAAATCCAATAAAGTTGTGAGGGGCAGTAGCACAATACAGAACAAACTGACTGATATTTTAACAAAGTGCCAGTCAACTTGGTGTGACAAGGGGGGGTTAAAATGAACTCAGTGTTGTAGCAATTACAGACCGCTGTATTGCCCATCGATTTTGCCAACAAGTAAATCACGGGCGGCATCTTAACCTCTTCGCTGCGGCGCAAATTCCGCCGCAGCGCTCCCACAGTGCTGACATTCCGATCGCGGGCGTGGTCATGACGTCTCCCGGCCGTCGTCCACACACGCCCATCGTGACTCATGACGGCCGGGAGACGTCATGAGTCAGGCCCTCTCTGATAAAGATCGTCGTGTTGATGAGGTCTTATTCGTGGGGAAAACATCCGAAAAACTTGCACATACAGCTTTCATAATGGTAGTTGTCTAAATCGCCAGTTGTTAGCACCGCAGCTCCACAGGAGCAGGCACACTTCACTTCCCGTACACTTCAGATGGCTGCCATTTTAGGGTCAAGGCACTTTAATTAGAGATCACCGCAAAGCAAACATTCTTTTGCATGGCATTAGAGGCAATTGTACCTTGACAAAAGTGCAGACCGCTGAAATCCTCCTAAACTGGGTGCATAGGAGGGAAATCCAGTTTGTCTCGGTGCCTTCTATGTTGGGATTATTGGTAGTTCACGTCATCCGCCATTTTGATTCTCTTCATCACTGCGGACAGCGGAGTTGCGGCGGTAAATCTGCTTCACTTAGTGTCTTGCAACAGTCCTCGATGGCACCCACAGGAGCAGCGCTCCATCCGACACCGAAGCCTGGTATTTAAAACTATATTTGTCTCCAATAGCTCCGGAATCCACGCATGCCGTCTCTGTACCCGACAGAGAGACGGGAGACGGGATCAGGCAGCACGAGGCCCCGCCCTCTCATGGATATGCTTCACATTTCCTTTGACTTCCTGCCATTCTTTTACCACCTGAATATTCGCTCTACGTAAATACGTTGGAGACACAAGCTACCTGAAAGTTTGAGCAGTTTCAATGCAGAAGACTTTGAAAGAGGACATGAACCTTTTAACTGCTGAGGCTTTCACTCACCAGTGCTAGATAATTTTTCTTTTTTGCTATTTGGGATTTTTCGCGCTTTCGCCTTAATAACAATTTGTCCACATAAGATATCCATGCCAAATTTGCATCCTTTTTTCTAACATCCTGGGGATTCTAGACCTACCCAGGGTTTGTGTATTCGCCTAGAGGGAACTAAGGAAATAGCAAAAATATAGCAACTTTTTTTTTTTTTAAATGGGAAAACAGTGCTATGCATCTTTCTTATTTCTGAAAATTGTGTCAAGGAAAGATTTGCTGTACTGAGAGTATAATCTCCTCAACTTTTAGAAACAAGCTGAGCTGCATCATAAAAACTCTTTCAACCACAGTTAGGCTTTTTTGTTTTTTGAGGTAGCCCATCTTTTTCTATATTTGTGGTTTCAACCTACATGCAGCTTGTTGTGATAAATTGTTTGATACCAATGGGTGATCTCAGAAAAGTATATATTTCCGAAAAGTAGACAAAATTCTGAATTTGGAAAGGGGTCATTGTGTAGATCTCTCAAGGATCTCTTTTGGTATTTACAAAGCCATGCAAAGCCACAGTGGGCGGTTTAGTAAATACAAAGTAATGCAAGTAGCGCATAGTGCTGTTTTTCTGTACCTTGTGCCGGGTAGGCGTTACATGGGTGGAGCATGGGCGTTCCCATGCATTCACCCTTGTATTTTGACTCAAGCCCAGTGGTAGAATTGTCAGTCACAAGGTGGTCTTCCCCCAAACTTTTTGCCTTCCTCCTCCATTTTTAATGATCTTGGGCCCGATTCACAGAACTAACTTAAGACAAAATCCTAAACTTACTACCATTTTCGTATTCACAGAAGGCACTTACTCATTTTGGTATTCACAGAAGTTAGGAGTCCTAACTTTAGGACTCCTAAATGCCTTCTGTGAATACCGAAAGTCTTAAAATTAGGATTTTTCTCAGTTTAGGAGTCCTAAAGTTAGGAGTCCTAACTTTACTACTACTAAATTATGAACAATCCTAATTTTAAGGCTTTCGATATTCACAGAAGGCATTTAGGAGTCCTAAAGTTAGGAGTCCTAACTTTACTTCTACTAAATTCAGAAAAATCCTAATTTTAAGACTTTCGGTATTCACAATAGGCATTTAGGAGTCCTAAAGTTAGGAGTCCTAACTATACTACTACTAAACTGAGAAAAATCCTAATTTTAAGACTTTCGGTATTCACAGAAGGCATTTAGGAGTCCTAAAGTTAGGACTCCTAACTTTTGTGAATACCGAAATGAGTAAGTGCCTTCTGTGAATACCAAAATGATTAAGTGCCTTCTGTGAATACCAAAATGGTAGTAAGTTTAGGATTTTGTCTTAAGTTAGTTCTGTGAATCGGGCCCCTTGTTTTTGCTGGCCCTAGGACTCTGAGCACATTACCACTGCTAACCAGTGTTAAAATGCATGTGCTCACTCCTTAAATCATGTTGATATTGATATAACGCCAATTTGCATGTTTACTTTACTTCCCTAGTAAAGTGGTAATACATTTACACAGGGCCAGTAAAGTAAATGCTACTAGTGGGCCTGCAGCGCTGATTGTGCCACCCACTTAAGTAGCCCTTTAACCATGCCTCAAGCCTGCCATTGCAGAGCCTGTGTGTGCAGTTTTGAAAATGTCATTTCGACTCGGCAAAATAAACCTTTTGCCAGACCCAAACCTTTCTTTTTGATACATATAAGTTACCTAGAGGGCAGGTGCGATTTACTTAAAAGGCAGTACATGTACTTTTAACTCTTACATGTCCTGGTGGTCAAAAACTCTTAAATTAATTCTTCACTACTGCAAGGCCTATCTCTCCTGTTGGCTAACATTGGAGTTGCTTTATTACATTTTATAAGTGTAACTTCCAATTGGGAAGGGAAGACCAGTTCATGTTTGATGTCTCACAATTTAAAATCCTAACATGGTGAATTAAAACCGGATTTTAAAATGCATTTCCAAAAAAGCCACTTTTAGAACATTGCATTTTCCTGTCTTATCCATTTAGTGCCTGTAGCCTGTCTGTGGACACATGACTAGGTGTAGCTGACAGGTAGGCTTGAGGCATTCCTCCTAGACAGCCACACACAATAGAGAGCTTAGGTGTGCCTGGATGGCCATCACATGCAGCATGGTAGGGAGGAGCTAGGCATAGACCCATCTACACTTCTGGGTTCAAACAGCAAGGCAAGCCTTGAGTAGCAGGGCAGTCCTCAGGGGGACCAGGTAGTCCTTCTGAAGTCTTCCACAGGTCCAGACGTGTACTGAAGAAGTGTTCTGAGGGTTTAATATGTATACCCAGAGCAGGCCTTTGAAGTTTTGAGTAACTTCTAGACTACACCACTGTTAGATTTGGGGGTCTCTAGTTGGCAGAGGTAAGCACCTTAGACCAAATAGGGACCCTTGCTTCTAGTCAGGGTACAGGGACACACACGGTAGATAACCCCTGCTCACCCTCTAGGTAGCTTGGCTCGAGCAGACAGGCTTATCCCCAAGGCAATGTGTAAAGTATTCGCACTTAACATCTACAATGACCCCCCTAGTACACCACAAACGTAGACCACACAGGTGAGTATATCAAAAATATATCTTTATCTAGTTTCAGCAGTGTAAATCAAGGATCAACGGGTTGCACATTACTCGCTTTCTCGGGTTGTCAGGATCGTAAGAAGATAGTCTCTAGTCTCTTGCGTGATTCGGTATTCAACAAAACAGAATCAGTTCGTAGGCTCTCGGTGTTTAGTTAGCCACGCTCCTCTGGCGGTGCCTCTACGATTATTATTAAAGCGCTCGGCTGCTCGGTGCAGGGCTTCCACCGCTCCCGAGCGATGGACCAATCCGGTCGCGGCTCCCTCGACGAGCCCCCAGTGACGATGTCGACGTCACCGGAGTCAGCCACTCGCAGCGCGGCTCTTCCGGCCAAGCCTCCTACCAACAGCCAATCAGGTCGCGGCCTCCTCGTTCTCTTCTCCGCGGCTTCGCAGAGTGGGGAAGTGCAGCTTTGATCAGTTTCAGGCCCCCGGGCCGCGGCGGTGTATCGCGGGCAGGGTATTCCACGGCGCCCCGTGTCAGCGGGTCGATCGTGACGCCGCCAAGCCTCACAGCGGCTTAGTTAGCATGGGGGTCGCCCTCAATCCTGTAGCCACAGCAATACACGTGCCGATAAGCACGTCGGTCTTCTCAGGGCGGCAACCGGTGTCAGGCCAAAAATCAGCGCGGCACTCTCCAGCAAAACAGAGAGTAGCCAGCGCACTTCCCGGGGCAGATGTTTAGACGCTTGGTAGAACAGTCCACGGTCCTTGCAGCACACAGCAGCACAGAGGGGACACAGCAGAGTCTTAAAATCTTCGCAACCTTTCTATCCCTGGGTTGCAAAACAGGAGGCCAGCTCTTCTCAGGCCCTTGGAGATTCAGAGTTGAAGACACAGCACACAGCAAAGTCTTGTTAGGTCAAGTAGGCAGGGGCACAGCACACAGCAAGGCCCCTTCTCCTCCTCAGCTTCAGTTGCACAGCAGAACAGGTCAGCCCTTAGAGCACACAGCAAGGCAATCTTCCTTCAGTCCTTCAGCAGTCCGTCTTTCAGCAGAGGTTCCTCTTGATTGTAGAATCTAAAAATCTGTTGTCAGGGGTCCTTTACTTATACCCCTAAAAGTCTTTGAAGTCTTTGTGCAAGTGGGTCCTGAGCCTGGTCTGATCCAGTTCTGGGTGTTGCTGGAGCACTTTGTTTTTCTGGCTTCTTCTTTCCTTTCAGAGTGAGGGGCAGAGTCGTCAGCCACCCAGCAGGAGGTGGAGCCAGCACTGTGGCAGGCAGGCACATCCCTATTCACTCCCAGGTGCTACCTCCTCCCTCCACTCTACTTGCAAATGTCATCATTCAGCAAAGGGCTGACTCAGCCAACCTCCTGGGGGATCCCCAGCCCCTGTCACTCTCAAACCAGACAGTCAATCCACAAGCAGGCCCAGGCACACAGAAGGGTCAGACAAGAGAACAGCTACTCTCTAAAAAGTACTATTCTCCAACTCAGGATTTAAAAACAACCTCTCCTAAAAGATGTGTTATTAAATGCTGAGCTCAGGGATATCAAACACTCATGTCTTATCTTGTTCCTATGAGAAGATAGGCTGATAGCCATTGGCACCAATCTCCCCCATGTTAGCCTATGGAGCAAGATAGCCTTGCAGCAGTGAACACGCAAAATGGCCGCTGTTCACTACCAGAGCATGGTACCTGCACTAGTACATGCTCTACCTTGTACATACACTGCACCCTGCCCAGGGGGGTACCTTGGGCCTTCCATAGGGATGACTGATGTGCACAAAAAGGGAAGGGTTAGGCCCGGCCAGTGTGGACACTGGCCAGGAGGACATGGCAGTCCAGGGACTGCAAGCAGGCCTGCGGTGGCAGGCCTGAGACACCATTTTAGGGCTACTCATGTGGGTGGCGCAACCAGCGCTGCAGATCCACTAGTAGCATCTGTCATCACCAGCCCTGTGCACTTTACTTGGGACTTCATGGTGATACAAATATGCCAATCAGGTATATCCAATCAATATGATATTTTACACAGGGAGCACTTACACTCTGGCACTGATTAGCAGTGGCAGAGTGTCCAAAGCATCTAAACCAGCAAAAACGAAATCCAGCACAACATCAAAAATCCGGGTAGCAGAGGCAAAAAATAGGGGAAAAACCCACGCCAAGGATGTCAGGTCTAACACCCACCATCTGGTTCTGGAAAGTTCTTCCCTTCCTCTGCCAAGGTTCCAGGAAATCTAGGGTGACAAAAGACTAGTGTCAGGTTGTGTGTGTGTTTGTGTGAGTGTGCTGGAGGCAGATCTTTGAAAAGTAAGTGGGGCAGAAAACAGCTCCACCCCCAGCAATCCAGAGAGGATAACTCTACTGCCAACACCTATTCCCCTTTCTCTCACCTCCTTTGTCACACTGTCTGGGAGGAATACACAAAACCCAATCGCTAAGCCATTCACAGTCATGTGACCAAGGATACTGCCAGCAGGCACCAAACAGTTAGGACAAGAAAATTTACCACACACTAAGGATAAGGGGTAGGAGGAGATAATGTCCCACTTCGTCCACCAGAAACAATGTTTAGCACACAAATAGAAGAGGGACTGTATAATTCAAGATCTCTGTGATCAAGGAAAGGAAGAAAAACACTCAGGAGTTTTAAAACTGCCCTCACACACAGTAAACTGTGTCATGCTTCATCATAGGGCTGCTAACACACCTCTGCACAAGCCAGTGCTGGAGGTGGAGCAATAGGGAGGGGGAGGACAATACAACACAAAGAATAATAATAAAGAAAATGGGATCATAAGTGGAAAAAGGTGCAGAAATGGTGGTTACGACTGGATACGGGGAATCCTCAATCCCATTTTAATTATGAATTCCCTATCCAGAGTTAAAAAGGTCAATTGAAAGACCGGTGGATGGTGGTATGGAAGGCTGTAATGAGTTACCTACCCCTCCACTCTGCAAGAAAACGTCAACATGTTTCAGGCAGTATGAAATAATACCCCGGCTTTCATCAGGACTCACATATGAAAAAATCCTTGGGTACTAACCCTACCTCCTTGATCCAACCAAGGGTAGAGGGTAGGAACCCAATGAATGTTCCCAACAAATATGTTGTGGTGATTTACGTGGGGAACCTGTAACAAAGTCAATAAAAACAAGTATCAAGCAAACAGTGCAGTGCCCCAGTGGATCAAAAAGCACACACACAAACATCCATATGTGTCCCCTGAACTGATCAAGACCAGCGATTAGTGTGTGGGCTTCAGTGCCCTGCGGTGCACCTAGTGATTCTATGCGTCCCGCTACAGTGCACAATCTGCACTAGTTTTATTAAAAAAAATATCAGTACAATTAAAAGTATAAAATATAACGTCAGGCATCAGTGCTAGGAGAGAAGAACATAACCATTCACTCTGCAGTTCTTACCGAGTTCTTTCAAATTCCAAACATGAAATGGCGGGGGAGCGAGGACAGCTCCCTATAGTCACACTCTGCGGGACATTGGGATAGATAAATAAAGGCATAAGTAAGTTCATGTGTTTACAGGAGAGCGATCTATCAGCAATGGTCTCGGTCAAACCACCCGGCAGTGGCTGGCCTCAGGACAAGATCGATATTGGTAAAATAAAGTATTGAGTTCCCTGGAGGGCTTGGGACGTCCATTACAGACCATGATAGTACCTGAGTGAAAATGTTTCACCACTGCCTGAGGGAGTCAAAGTATTTCCACTTACTATGTCAAGGTGAGCTGTCTCGAACGGATTGTCCCGGTGCCATGCAGGTCCGGTGCCCTGTGCTGCTACAGGCTGTGTTAACCATCCCCGCCCCTGTCTACGTAATCGTGCACGTGACACACGTAGCTAGAGGAGGGGAAAAGGCTAGACCCCTAACTTCTTGTGCCATATTGGGAGCGTCAGTTAACCGGTGCGCATGTGCACACCGAGACAAATAGCCCGGTGGACATAGAACTATGGAATTTTCCCTTTGGTACCCCTACCCTTATTTCAAAAAGGGAATAGTGTTCCTGTGAGCACAGTGCATGCTCAATGAGGCTTAAGCTGCATGTAGGGAAACATCCAGTGATGTCATCTATGTATAAATACAAGAGAGGGTGTGTGAAGCCTAATACGGATGAGTGTCACCCCCTCGAGGTCTCAGCACCACTCTCCTTGTACCAACAATCCAAGTGCGTTTAGGGGTTCGGAGGGCAGACGAGTCCTATAGGAAGCCAAAGGAATTACAACAACAAAAAAGTGTGGCTAGGACCCACTCCATGCCACCAACCCGTGTGTGTCAAGGGGTAGGGAGGTCATATAGGTAGTGAGAGAAGTCTTAACCGTGGATGCGGTGTGTCAGGCCAGAACTCTATGGTATGAGCCTGGCTTTTAACAAACAATGGCCCTAGTCATGGAGACCATCACGGGGAGTAGCAGGCGTGTCCACGGTGTCTCAGAGATTGTGCAAGGTAGACCAAGGAATATCATCATTCAGGCCCTCAATGTAGCTGCGGATCCGTTATATCCATTTTTGTTCTCTTATGAAGAGTGCATTTTCTGAGTTACTGGTGGTGGCATTGATGTTGGGTTTGTCCACAACCGTCCGGAACATGTCCTCAGCCGAATGTTTTTTCTCTTTGTAATGAGTCGTCAAGCGACTTGTCGTCCTATGGCATCTGATGATTGATCTGTGCTCCATTATTCTAAACTTCACCCTCCGTGTGGTCATCCCAATACAGATAAGGTTACAAAGGCATTTTAGCATGTATACAACATTGGTGGAGTTGCGATTGGTTGGCTTGCGTTGCTCCCATGGGTTGTTGAGACCAACATCCACTGTTTTGGTGTTAGCAGTGAGGTGGCAAACATCGCAACCCCCACATTCTGTGTGTCCCATCACTGGCGGGAGGGTCCATCCACTTTCCTTCTCTGTGGTCAGATGTGGTCTAACGGGAGTGGTACTAGGTCTAGTGTGGACCAGAAAATCCTTGATATACTCGCTCATTTTAAGCGAGTATAAGGGTTTCTCTAGTCGTTAACCATTGGAGTTGAGGATCCTCCAGTAAAATTATTCTGTTAATGTTGTTGGAAGCGGTATTAAATGTGGTAACACATATAGTTTTGTCATTGGGGAGTTTTTCCACAATCTCCAGTAGAGCCTTTCTGTTACAATTGGCTGCTCTCTTACAGGCCCTCTTCACAGTCCTTTGTGGGTACTTCCTTTGCTGAAGTTTGTTCGTCAGGGCATTCGCTTCTGATCTGAAGTCCTCAGTGTTAGAGCAATTTCTGCGAAGGCGCAGGAACTGGCCCACCGGTAGGTACTCCCTTAAGGGTTTGGGGTGGAAGCTCTCAAACAAAAGGAAGCTGTTCCTGTCCGTTGGTTTGTGGAACACCCCAGTCTGTAAACCTCCTTCAGAAGGGAAGATGACCAGAAAATATAGTTTCTCTTTCGTGATGGTCGAGGTAAAATGTAGGAGGGGTTGTGGGTGTTCAACCACTCCAGAAATTCTTGAATGGATTGGGCATCCCCCTCCCAAATCAGGAGAACATCATCAATATAACGCCTCCACACCTTGATGTTGTCATTTCAGAGGCGTCCCGGGGCGTAGATGTATTGATCCTCAAATGCTGCCACATAAAGCCATGCTAAATTGGGGGCAAAAGCGCTCCCCATTGAAGTCCCATGTATTTGGAGGTAGTATGTCCCCTGAAATTCAAGGAAATTCCTGGTGAGTGCTATTTCAGCGAGGTGTAGGATAAATAGCCTGGGGGTACAGAAATCCCAGTCCAACGTGAACAGGACTTCCTCCACTACAAGTAATGTCTCCCATTGAGGTATGTTGGGATTTAGGGACTCCATGTCTAGGCTCACCAGGAACTCTTTCTCCGGATCATAGTGTTGATCCTTCAGTAAGTTCAGTACATCAGTGGTATCTTTGAGGTAGGCAGGTCTACTTTGTACCACCGGTTTTAAGAAAAAGTCACATAACTGTGAAAGAGGCTCCAAAAGTGAACCTATGCCTGATACTATGGGAATACCCGGGGGTCATCGCGTCAGCTTATGCACCTTGGGAAGGGTGTAGAAATACGGTGTCACAGGATCTCCTCCCTGGCACAAGAAACTGCCCTCTTTTTCAGTGATCCACTCATTGTTTACTGCTTCCTCTACCAAGGGGGCAATCTCTTTTCTTATGTCCTCAGTTGGATCTCCTCTTAGTATCGTGTAGTTCCTTCGATCGGCGAGGAGTCTCAGGCATTCTGTTTCATAGGAGGTTTTCTTCTGAATCACAATGGCTCCCCCCTTGTCCACCGGTTTGATCACAATGTCTGGGTGGTTCCTGAGTTCTTCCAGGGCTTGCTTCTCCAGTTTAGACAAATTTTTATAACTGTTGTTGGCTTCTCCGCCCAGTGCTTCCATTTTGTGGATGACCGCTTGTTCGAATGCTTCCACTTCTATGGGGAGAGCCCCCACAGATGATACAAATTTAGATTTGGGGGGGTAAGGTAGTGTCCCCTCTGCATTCTGTATTTTCTACTCTGTTTTCAAAGAAGACTTTGAGCTTGATGTTGCAGAAAAAAACAGCCAATAACGGGCGGATCTTAAAAACATCTAAGGTGTTGGTAGGTACGAAACCCAGTCCTTTGTTAAGGAGTGCTTCCTGGGGACCCATAAGGAGGATGTCAGTTAGATTCATTACGAGAGAGTTCACTCTCTGCTCGTCCCTGGTGATGGGACTCTCGCCGTGATTCTGGTTACCCTCCCATTGCACCCCTGTAGATCCCTTCTGCTTGCCCCTGCCTCTCCCTCGGCCTCTCCCTAAAAAAGGATTCAGCATTTGTGGGTAATGTGTCATCTGGCCTCCCTGCATCCCAGGGAATTGTTGTTGGTACATGGATGGCCACCCAAAGTTTTGGTTTGGGAAGTTAGAGTACATGGGGTTAAAGGTGGGATGGGGACCACCAAAGAAACGTCTTCCTCTACCCGTCTGTGTGGTTTTCTCACGTAATAACTGTCATCACTACTTGTGCTGGTTCTGTCTGTGTTTTTTCTCTCCCTAGACGTGCCTTTCTCCATGTCATCTACTTTCTTCTGGATGTACTCATCCATGATGTAGGGGTAAACCTTTTCTCGTGAAAACTTCTTCAGATCTTTTTGAAGTTTGTCTACCTTAGATCTCAACAGGTAATCCTTATATTCTCCGATCTCACTGTTGGCTTCCTCCAGTTTCTTCTTAAAAGTCGCCAAAAGGATACTGGCCTTTATTCCCTACTCGCTAGCCTGGATCTTAATGTAGAGGGCATCTGCTGTCCTTTTGGCGGTATTAATGATAAGGATAAGCCAGTCCCTCATACACTTCCAGGCTATCAGGGACCAGTGTTTCCGGAAGATTGGGTCTTCCAGGAATATCAAAGGCTCATTCGAGACCAGAAGGCCTTTAGGGGCAGCATTGCCCCTAAGGTATTCTGTTAAAATCACCCCAGGGAGGATGGCTTTGACATGGGATATTTTTAATTCAATTAGCGTGTCCCACCCTTCTCCCTAGGTGAGGACTTGACTTATGGTTGTGTCTCCTAGCAAGGATGGACCTGAGAGGACTTTTACCACTGCATCATCTCCAAATGCCAGACCCTGTTCTGCTACCATGACTCCACCGTGTGTTGTCGCGTGGGTTTCACCTGAATTAGTATGACAGTGTGAAAGTCCTAAAGAACAAATCCCTGCGGCTCAGCGGCCGTGCACAAATTTACCACACACAAAGGATAAGGGGTAGGAGGAGATAATGTCCCACTTCGACCTCCAGTAACAACGTTTAGCACACAAAAAGAAGAGGGACTGTATAATTCAAGATCGATGTGATCAAGGAAAGGGAGAAAAACACTTAGGAGTTTTAAAACTGCCCTCACACACAGTAAACTGTGTCATGCTTTATTATAGGGCTGCTAACATACCTCCGCGCAAGCCAACGCTGGAGGTGGAGCAAAAGCGAGGGGGAAGACAATACAACACAAAGAATAATAATAAAGAAAATGGGATCATAAGTGAAAATGGTGCAGAAATTGCGGTTAAAACAGGACACAGGGAATCCTTAATCCCATTTTAATCATGGATTCCCTATCCAGAGTACAAAAGGTCAATTGAAAGACCAGTGAATGGTGGTATGGAAGGCTGTAATGTGTCACCTACCCCTCCACTCTGCAAGAAAACGTCAACATGTTTCAGCCAGTATGAAATAATACCCCGGCTTTCATCAAGACTCACATATGAAAAAATCCCATGGGTACTAACCCTGCCTCCTTGATCCAAGGGTAGAGGGTAGGAACCCTTCTCAATGAATGTTCTCAACAAATATGTTGGGATGATTTCCGTGGGGAACCTGTAACAGAGTCAATAAAAACAAGTATCTAGCAAACAGTGCAGTGCCCCAGTGAATCAAAAAGCACACACATGAACATCCATATAAGTGTCCCCTAGACCAATTAAGACGAGCGATTATTGTGTGGGCTTTAGTGCCCCCGCCTCAGACTAGACCAAACAATTATTTACGGCCCTGCGGTGCACCTAGTGATTCTATGCGTCCCACTACAGTGCACAATCTGCAATAGTTTTCTTTTTTTTAAAATCAGTACAATTAAGAGTATAAAATATAACGTCAGGCATCAGTTCTAGGAGACAATTCACTCTGCAGTTCTTACCGAGTTCTTTCGAATTCCAAACCTGAAATGGCGGGGAGCGAGGACAGCTCCCTTTAGTCACACTCTGCGGGACATTGGGATAGATAAATAACGGCATAAATAAGTTCATGTGTATACAGGAGAGAAGATCTATCAGCTTGCGACAAGATGGATATTGGTAAAATAAAGCATCAAGTTCCCCGGAGAGCTTGGGACGTCCGTTACAGACCATGATAATGCCCTAGTGAAAATGTTTCACCACTGCTTGAGGGAGATAAAGTATTTCCAGTTGCTACGTCAAGGTGAGCCATATCGAACGCATTGTCCATCTGTGCCACCAACCAACGTGTGTCAAGGGGTAGGGAGGTCATATAGGTAGTGAGAGAAGTCTCAAATGTGTACGTGTGAGTGTACGATAGGTGTATAATCATAACTCAAAGGGTGCGGTGTGTCAGGCCCGAACTTTATGGTATGAGCCTGGCTTATTACAAACATGGGCCCTAATCATAGAGACCATCACGGTGGAGTAGCAGGCGTGGCCACAGTGTCTCAGAGATTATGCAAGGTAGACCAAGGTATATTATCATTCGGGCCCTCAATGTGGCTGCGGATCCTAGTATATATCCATTTTTGTTCTCTTATGAAGAGTGCATTTTCTGGGTTACTGGTGGTGGCATTGATGTTGGGTTTGTCCACGACCGTCCAGAACATGTCCTCAGCCGAATGTTTTTTCTCCTTGTAATGAGTCGTCAAGTGCCTTATCGTCCTATGGCATCTGATGGTTGATCTGTGCTTCATTATTCTAATCTTCACCCTCCGTGTGGTCATCACAATATAGATAAGGTTACACTGGCATTTTATCATGTATACAACATTGGTGGAGTTACAATTGGTATGCTTGCGTTGCTCCCATGGGTGGTTGAGACCACCCATGAGACCAACAGCCACTGTTTTGGTGTTAGCAGTGAGGTGGTAAACATCGCAACCCTCACATCTTGTGTTTCCCTTCACTGGCAGGAGGGCCCATCCACCTTCCTTCTTTGTGGTCAGATGTGGTCTAACGGGAGTGGTAGTAGGTCTTGTGTGGACCAGCAAATCCTTGATATTCTGGCTCCTTTTAAGTGAGAACAAGGGTTTCTCTAGTCATAAACCATTGGAGTTGAGGGTCCTTCAGTTCCGTAAAATGATTCTCTTAATGTTGTTGGAAGCGGCATTAAATGTGGTAACACATATAGTTTTGTCAGTGGGGAGTTTTTTACAGTCTCCAGTAGAGCTTCTCTGCTAGAATTGGTTGCCAACTTTCTAAAAGTGGTATTTTCGTAATTGTGACTTAAAATCCGACTTTACCATAAAAGAGAATTTTACATTATAATGTATTTGAGTCCAATGAGATTTCTAGCAGCTCCCACCGAAAAGTTAGAACTTGTTAAATATTATCAGTTAATCCAATGTTAGTCTATGGGTGAGGTATGCTATACAGTAGTGAAAAACAAATGTATAATTGTTTTCCACTACCAGGACAGGTAAAGCTTAAACCCACATGTTCTACCTTTTATATACAATGCATACTACCATTTGGGCCTTTAGAGCCTACTTTAGAGATTACTTGCATTTATTTAAAATGAGGTTTATGCCTGGTCTATTTTGGCAGGTCGAAATGGCAGTATAAAGCAGCGGTGGCAGGCCTGAGACAAGTTTTAAAGTGCTACTTTAGTGGGTGACACAATGAGTGCTGCAGGCCAACTTCTACCATTTAATATACAGATCCTGGGTACCATGTAGCACCATATACTAGGGACTTATACATAAATTAAATTTGCCAATCAGCTGTATGCCAATTGTACTATTTGTTAGGGAGAGAGAGCAAATACTTTAGCACTGGTTAGCAATGTTTAACTGTACAGAGTTCTAATGCCAACAAAAATGAATTCAGAAAATGGATGGGACTGCTGCTGCAAGAGTATGACAACACCTTTGTGCACTGGCCGGGAAAAAATCGAAACCCTGCCGACTACTTTTCTCTAGTGCCCATACAGTGTCAGAGTACCCCTTTTCAAAAATAGCAGAGGCCTACATTAACTTCATTGTGAGATCCAGCACTCCTGCAGCTGTGTCCATGCTGCTACAAATGCAGATAGAAATATGCTCCTCCTCAAAGTCATTATTATGCATCAATCCTGGAGAACACTTGCTCAACCTCTTGATAAGGACAGTAAATATCAGAAATTCATGAATGTGATTGATCAACTGTCAGTTACACAAGAAAAGATTATCTTGCAAGGGTCAAGATTTGTCATTCCTGGAAGTCTACGATAGCAAGTCATCCAAGTTGCACACAAAGGATATTGTGGAATTGTCGCCTTAAACTGAGCCCTCTAGGACCGTGTTTGGTTCCTTTATTTTGATGAGCAAGTTGAAAGAGAGATCCAGGCTTGTCATTTGTGTAACTGTTAATCTCCCAAAACAACACAGCATCCGTTGAACATGTTGGACCTTCTAAAACATGTTTGGGAGAAAATAGCAGTTGATTTCTGTGGACCCCTTGCAAATGGTCATTATCTCATGGGAGTAGTAGATGAGTACTCCAGGTTTCCTCTAGTAGAAGACCCTTCTTCAATCGCTCATGATCGAGTAATTGAAAGACTGGAAGGTGTATTTCCAACCTGTGGTGTTCCGTCCATTGTAAAATCTGACAATGGCCCACCATTCAATGGGCAGGAATTTTAAAGACTTTCTTAATCTTTTAAAGATCAAACATCAGAAAAGCAATCCTTTGTGGCCACTGGCTATTGGCATTGTTGAACATTTTATGAGCACTCTTAAGAAGACTGTCCAGCACACTGCGCTACAAGGGCCTGAGCTCAAGTCAGTTCTTCACTCTACTCTTCATGTCTACAGATCTACCCCTCATTCCCCAACCACTGAAAGCCCGGCCACCCTGATTTTCAGAAGAGCCATTGGCAAGAAGCTAACCCAGTGGACCACAGAAAGAACAATGGATGCCAAGAAAGTTTGACTCACTGATTCATTGCAAAAATCCAGAATGAAGATTTATGATGACAAGCTTCGATGTGCTCGAGACATTATGTTTCAGTAAAAGGGTCATGTCCTTGTCAGGCAGAAGTAGAAACGCAAATCTGATGCTCTATTCGAAACCCATGTATTGCAAGTTGTGACTAGAAAGGGACACATGGAGACTGCTCACCATCCTGGAAAGTCCATTATGAGGGATTCCTCACATTTCAAGCACCTGTCTCCAGAGTGATACTTTGTCATCAAAGTGCTAGGAGAGCCCAGGACTACATCAGTTTCTCGATCTCTTCAGCCTCACACCACAAGATCTGGAAGAATGGTTCAAGCTTCTTTACGACTAATTGAGGAACTATGATGTATGTGTGTTTATCTTGTTTGCTTGAACTTTTTATATAACAAAGGGGGAGAGTTGTAGTGGCTTGTGATTTATAGAGAGGGTAATCCCTATGGTCTCTCACAGACTTTGTAGTCTAGTGATGTGAGTGATTGGGTGTGGTCATCAATATTCATGATGCTGTGCATTCCAGTTACCGGTTACACTATGAGAAATAAAGACGTGTAATACTGAGCTTTGTGTGTGGTGTAATTCTTTACATACTAGCGAGCTGGGGAGGATGTTGCATCCACTTTTGTGAGTGGACCAAGCAGCAGTGACAGAAAGGACCCAAATTGGAACAAAAACAGATCAAATTTTTCCACTAAAATCTGGCCCTTTTTTTTGCAAAGAGGGTAGCTATGGATTTTAGGCACTATAGCAGCTGGCATCAAGGAAACCTTATCAAACTCAGACATTTCTGAAAATTAGAAACCCATGGGAGTCCAGGGTGGAGTGAGTTGTGAAAAACTCAGCAAAGCTACGTGGAGCAGAGTTTTTTCTCCTGCTCAGCTCACCAACGTTAAGTTAGCGAGCAAAAGTGATAGAAATCATACACTAGACCACCTCCTGGAGAAATGTCTGAAAGCGGGCAGTCGTGGCAGTTCGATACCACTCACATTGAGAAACCTGCCACTTGCATTGAGGAAGCTGCCGTTCGAGTAGAAAACCTACTCATGTGGCAGAAAGAAGCAGCACCCTCTGGTGCTCCACATGATGTCATTCATGCTGATTTAACAGTGCAAAAGAAACTTCTGATGCAAAAAATCCGCAAACTCCATCCAGGTCTACCTAAAACACAATGTGGAGAAATCAACATTTCCTGTCAAAAAATTACATGATTTCAAAATCATGTCATGACTTGGTAGATGCCTATCAACCCCTGACATTTCTGAAAACTAGACATTCCAGGTATTCCTCGGTGGTTTAATTTGCATGAGTCTCACAAGGTGATTGTAGTTCCCTGAAAACCCCAAATGTTGGCTAAAAAATACACATTTTCCTACCATTTCTTTGAGGTAAAGTTTCGGAATCTGTGGGGATCCAGACAGTTCCTACTATCTAGTGTTTCCTCATGTCTTTTGAGGTAAACACTTAGGATTTGAAGAAAGTATCTTCTAGTGGGGGGCTTAGACTCACAGCAGATTTAGACTTTGTCCTTTCACTCTCCTCTCCAGCGCGATGTACCTGCAGCGAGTGTCAGGGGTAACAAAGATAATTACCATGAGGAGGGAGCGGTGAAGGAGGTTTTCCACCCCCTAAGAGCCCCGCATGAAGTGGGCATGGAAAACTCTGTAGTACCCGTACCAGAGCGTGAAGGGACAGTGGGTGCCTAGTAAATGTGTTTCCTGAAGCATCAGGACATCGGGAAGAAAGCAGTGAGCATGGCTTAGGACTGTGGAATGTTTGATATGGTCGAGCAGCCCATTAACATTCTAAGACAGGACCTGGAACTCCATCAGGGCAGATATAAAAGATTCAGTAGGATCAAAAGGAAAGCTGTTTGGTGCTCTTAGGGGGCAGCAGGGGCCAGGGATAGTCACCGCTAGGCATGCAAGTGTGGACTATCTGCTGTAATTGGTGATATGGGTTAGTGGCATGTGCAAAACAACAAATAAAAACAAAACCCCTCATAAGTAAACAAACCAGACCCCCCCAACAACGCCAACCCCATACTTCCACCCTTGAAGCATCTGTCACATGTATAATCTTTGTATGTGGATGGACCTGCACACCTATATGTAGTTAACCTGATTTTTAATGTTGTGATGAAATATATTTAGATCAATTTTGCGTGCTACTGTGTAACGGGGTATGGCCCTGACCCCTGTCTGCGAAACTGCCTGAGTGAGGGCCCAGAAAAATCTGGACCTGTGCAGAGCACAGCTGCTGTCCCTAAGGTTTCATTTCTTCAAACAAGGCTTCAAATTATAATCAAACGCTTAAACATATTGAATTGTAATCATATTGTAATTATTCCATTGTTTTCATATATTTACAATTGAATCAGCAAATCTAAAAGCATTAATTGGAATACATAAGTATTTACACACTTCTTTGTGCAATAATCTTTTTACAAAACCCACTGATGTAAATAACGCTTTACACTATGATAGTGCTCATCCCATTTCCTTAAAAAAACACCTACCTGTGTCGCAACTTATCAGAATAAAAAGGATTACGTCTCAGAAAGATATGAGTGAATCTCTCATTGCCGATCAACTGAACAAATACAAGGCTAGAGGATACCCTGAAGAAGTTTTGGAAAATAGCTAAAGAAATTGTAGACCAGAAAAAACGTGAAGACCTATTACAAAAGTCTGTCAAATCGGTCAGCAAACGAGAAGTGTTTGTTATAAAGCACTCGGTATAATCTGAAAAGATCAAGAAGATCATTAGTAACCGCTGGGAAATCATAGAGCAAGAAACTGACCTCACATCAGTATTTACAGACAAACCTATTTTTTGCCTATAACCAGCCTAAAAATCTGAGGGAATTGTTGAAAGCCAAATTCCCTTCCTCCACACAAACACATAAAGGGATGAGGAAATGTTGGAACTGTGGTCAATGCAGTAACATCATCTCAGGAAACACCTTTCCTCACCCACACAAGGGACAAAAAATAAAGATGAGACACACGTCGGACTGTAACACGGAAGGTGTCATTTATGCTATTCAATGCCCATGCGGCTTGATATACGTAGGTAGAACATCGCGTAAGATCAAAACGCGTATCATAGAACATAAAAGCATGACACGCAACAAAAACTGTAGTTCCAGCCTAGCAGCACATTGAGTTAACACCTCCCACACTATTCCTCAGATCAGGTTTACTATCTTGGAAAAGATTGACCCAATCCCAGGGATAGAGTACAATGTTGCATTAGCGCGAAGAGAAACATTCTGGATACAATACTTAGGTACCATTATTCCAGGGGGTCTTAATGACCATTATGAATTACTGTGCTTTCTGCAAACACATGGTTGCCCTCAGTTTCATGTACAGGATTTGCACACATACACTTTATTTCAAGATTCAACTCAGTGAACCGTTCCTTTTCCTTTTCCTTTCCTTTTTCTTTTTCTCTTCGCTGTTTCTGGTTTTAAAATTGGGCCCATTATCATTTGAAAGCGTTCACCATTATGACTAGTCAATCTGTCTGCAGTTATGTACAGGATCGCGGGGTTGACGGTTGTTACGTTCATACATTTATCACACTTTTATGTATTTACTTTTTACCACTCTGGCGACTCTGCCAACCACATTGCGCAGATCTTGGCATAGTAGCGCCACGTAAATGTGAACTTCTCCATTATTGGTTTCCACTGTGGCTTGCAATATGTGAATGACCTGCAGGACTTTAGAAAGGTCCGCAGATGCTGGGCCCGACTGAGTTCCTATGGGTTCACCAGAGGTTGCGGGCCTCCCACTGGACCTGTGGTGAATTAATTGATACATGTTTGGGAGGAGTGAGCCTGATGGATCCATGGTATCAGCTGTAGTGATGACAGATGTGATGGTGTGTCCTGTTGGCCAGGGCAGCATGAGCAGCCAGTGCTGTCCAGGTGGGTAATAGGGACCAGTAATTGTGTGAGGCGGGGTCATACAAGCAAAGAAGGCATACAGTGTACCCGTCCCTCTAGTGTCCTTCAAGTGCCAAACCAGCAGTACCTTTGCATCTTCTATTACTGGCATCCAGGCCACACAGTGTGCTCTAATTATTATGCTCTTGGGAGTATGGCAGGGAAGGCAGCTCTAAAGGAGCTGCTGCTCTGAAGGAGCTTCCATGGGCTCTGAGACCACCAGCTTCCCGATATGTAGCCTCTAGCATCCTTACCTCTAGGTCCTTTGAGCTGGGGATTAACTGTTTGTTCATCCACTGGGGGGTGTAATTGGGGGTTGGCATGGTGGAGGATGGAAGGGCTGCAGGTGCCACCCCCAGGCCACTGAGGCCAGATGGGCAGCATCTCTGCAAAGGCGTGCCTGGCTCAGGTTGTAGTAGTTAAACCAGGAAGTCCCTTCAGATGACAGGTCCCTGTGGCCAAGACTGCTGCACAGGAGATAGGGAGGCCCCCGGCGGGAGTGCCTCAATCAAGCCCTAGTCCAGAGTGGGAGCCATTTTGATTGCTGTCATCGCTCACGCAGCTGATGGGTCCGGAGCCACGCACCAGAAGTTGGTGCCTGGGCAAAGGAGCACCTGGGAAGCACTGGATTAGGATTGTTTTAGCAGTGGATGATGGAGGGGGTCCAGATCACTCTTAGAGTGCGACCGCCATCTTGATGCCCTAAGGCACACCCAAGGATGTTACTTCTAACATGTACGCATTATGGCTGTCTGCCCAGCTGGTTGTTGGTTTGGTACAAGCCGCTCTAACTGTAAAGCTTACCCTAAAGTACTTGTGTATAAAAAAAATGTCAAGGGGAACAGAGCAGTGCAATGCTGTGTGTAGTAATGAACTTCTTGCTTTGAAAGTTCAAGACAGAAGTGATGTCCACATACTCTCAACTGTTCATGATGAAAACTCTCCAGTTGTGACTGTTTTACATCATGTAGCAGAAGATGCACAAACTTGTGTGCATTGGAGACTACAACAGGCACATGGAAGCTGTAGATAGAGTACATCAAAGATTGGAGCCTTACAATGTTGCTCAAAAGTCATACATCTGGTACGAGAATGTGGCTGTTTATTTGTTTGATGTTGTAGACTTCAATGCTTTTGTTGTTTTCAAAGAATGTTCTCCATGATCTAAGATGAGTTTTCTACAGTTTCAGCTGCCTGCCAAGGTTTGAGGTTTGCATGGTAAAGAAAACTTTGTGAGACCCATTCAAAGCACTCAGCCCTGTACTCCCCTGTTTGTCTAGTTTTCAGAAATGTCTGGGTTTGGTAGATGTCCCTGGGTGGTTACCGAGCTCTTGTTAAAAAATCTCAGCTACCCCCATTGCCAAACGTGGTTATTTTTGTGACAGAAAATTTTGATGTCTCTACATTGTGTTTTGAGCCCTTTTCAGCAACAGTAACTAGGCTTACCCATACATGTAAGGTATAATTTTTATCAGAAGACTTGGGGCAACACTGGGTGGTAGGAGATTTGTGCCTCCCGGCTGTTTCCAGAAGTGTTCGTCATAGAAATGTGAGGATTTGTCTGTTTTTAGCCAAAGTTTGAGGTGTGTAAGGGCTTCTTGGTAAAATTACCTGGTGAAAGCCATGCAGTTCACTCCACCCAGGACACCCCCGGGGGTCTAGAATTAAAAAATGTACAGGTTTGCAGGGTTTACCTAGGTGCCTGCTGAGACAGCACCTAAAATCCACACCTACCCACATGTCAAAAATGGGTCATTTGTCAGTGGTAAAATGTGATGTGTCTATGTTGTGTTTTGGTCCTTTACAGTTATGGGCACTAGGCCTACCCACACAAGTTAGGTATCATATTTATCAGGGGCCATGTAGAAATGCAGAATAGTAGAACATTTGTTATTACCAGTTGTATTTTTCTGCATTTACACCTTTCAAAAGTAAGCCAAAATGGAAGAAAGAAGACAATTAGAAAAATGCTCTCTGCATCACATGCTAATAAAGATACCCACAAACGCAGAGATGTACAAATAACCACTGCTAAAAACTCTGTATCTGGTGTACATTTCAGAAATACATAGGATTTCGTTCATACCCTTTTCCCTCTTTATGGTATCATATGAATTACTGTATAGTCTGCACATAATCCATTGTGAGGTGCAGATCAGTTGTTGGCTCTGGGTACCTTGGATTCTTTGAGAACCTACAAGCCTTATATATATCCCCGTGACTAAAAGGGTCAAGCAGACGAAACAGTATATTGGTTTTGTAAACTACTTCAAATCAGGATTAAATAAAGCTCACATCCCAATTTCATTGCCGGTAAACGGCCATTTTCATTGCAAAGATTATTAGCTCTTCTGGGAAGAGGATATTGATTACCAGAATAAAAAGTGTTCTGTTGATCCACATGTATGAGGAACTGAAAACAAGAGTTCAATTCTGATGGCTGAAGTTTGCCAAATAATCTACTAACACTGTATAACAACAAATTTGGCTAGTAGGATGAGCAATGTGTCAGCTGTATGTTTCTTTTAAGATAAACACAGTAGGAACTTCTTGAGAAGAAGAAAGAGAAAAAAGAAAGATCTAGTTCACTATCTTGTGTTTAATATTTATGAATACATATATCCTCCTATAACATTCGTGGAGCATGTTTTATATTTCAACTTGTGTATCATCAAGTAATGCCACTTTAGTTTAATTGTTGATCACAAGTGTTGAGCAGAGACTCAATTTTATTTTAATTGTATAGTGGTTTCAGTTGCCAAGAATGGAAAACCCTATTGTTCTGTCAATCGAAAGATGTAAAGGTGTTATTCGCCTTGTCTTTCACTGACAAATTTGAATAAACTCATTTAGCGGCTCTCAGATCTTCTTTTTAATTAAATCCAATTCTTCCAACGTATTCAGCGTGACCAACCTACTACTCTAAGTTTTCAAGGCTGCTTCTCTTTATCTGCTTTCTTACATGCAAATTCTCTGTTCCATCCCACAAAACATGTATACCTCCCTAGCAAATCTCAAATCGAATCGTTATCAGTCATAGTGGTTTGTTGTCACTATCTCCTGTATAATAGTGAACAGCAATTTTCTCACAGGAGTCAGTAATACGGACAACTGCAGCATTGAGTTACATTAGCTTATGAAATCTGATCCTCACAAAAAGTATAAGAAAGCATCTGTTGACAGCCAGCAAACTTGAATGTATGTGAGAACAAAGATGACTGTAATGGAGAGAATTATATTCATTGGAATGTTCCACTACTATAACCTTTGAAGCCGAAGTCTGACAGACGAGGACAACTCATACTGGAGCTGGTCTGAAAGATCAACTTACAGCAGATTCCAGTCAAATCGACCTGCAAGTTATACAAGAGTATACAGATTGCATACAGAGTAACTCTCCATCTCGGTGATCGATGAACCCATTATCAAATAAATAAGAGGGAAGGGAAATATCATTATCTTCGGAAATTCAACTTAAACATTCAACAGGATGAGAGAGTGAAACAAGAACAAAATCACAATATCATCCCCAAAGCATCCAGCAATCCTTGAAAATGTAAATGTGTGGTAATGAGCGAAGAATAGAAAAACAGTGAATTTGTTATGAGTCATGAGAGAAAATCTATTAAAAAAATTGATGGAGTGGGGTTTTCTGTACCTCAATGTTGTGGTGCAATTATTGAATAAGTCTGGCCACTGGTCGTATGACCTCTTGTTCATTGATAAGGAGAAGCAAAAATGAGCAAACATTTACATCAAGCATATAACATGACAACTTATTGATGACTTTCGTACAGTCAATAAACTAAATTTAAGTGTGAGTTAAAGGATATTTGAAATTCTCAAGTCTCATTGTTTATTAATTTTTTAAGTATCACTATTAAAAGGAGCAAACACCTACATCAAGCATGTAACATGACAACTTGTTAATTACTTTCGTGCAGTCAATATACAGAATTTTTGTGTGAGTTAAAGGGTTTTATTTTACATTCTTAAGTCTCGATATTTATTAATTTTATAACTATAAGCATTAACAGTTGATATAATCGAATAATCAATATTTAAATAAAAAAAAGAATACAATATTGGTTAACAGTACAGCTAATATTATAATAGTAGAGCAAGTGTGTTTCCCAAAGGAAGTTCCATAATCTAAATTAAATTAGAACAATTTAGAAGAAGGTGTCAGTTCAGATACTCAATAAAGAGTTCTGATGAGAGAATAAATGCATAAGCATAAAGCCTTTGTACACCAATGTAAAGGAAAGATCAAGCTGGAAAGTATCCTCAGTTATAAATCAGCAGATATTTAATAAAACAGAAAATAGGCTAATCAATCTCCCATAAACAAAAGTATCATCTCAAGAAACTCAGAGATGAGTCACCAGCAAATGCGAGTGAGAGTAGCCCCCCTCTGAAGATTAGCTCAAAGAGAAAGAAAGCTCCCCTATGTGATAGAAGATGCCACCTACTCGAGGACCATGCACTAATAGAAGCACACAACATTCTAGATAGTAACAAGTGTCTCTTCTCCTTCTACAAGATAAATAAATAGGATCTTAGCAAACTCCTGGGAATAGATAAACTCTGCATCTTCTCACATCAACACTACAAGCCATAGACACATGACCTTGAAGAAATACTTTGATCCCATTTGGCGGTCAAACTATTCTTCTCATAAATCATCCTTCCTTTTCTCTCCTCTCTTCCATGTGAGAACCTTACTATCAATTATCTAATACAAAACAAATCCCTATTCACTAGCTAACAGAAAACGTCTGGAAAATTAAAAAAATCAACAGCAAAAAGATTTTTTAATTTTTTTTTTTTAAAATCTTGTGCAAACAACAATTAAATGTGAAAAACAGGCTTTCAATGTTAATGCAATATTTTCTGTTAATATGTCATCGACAGTTAGGTTAACTTAAGTCAGTCCAATATTTTTCTTTTATGAGCTTACTGCCCAAATATGCCTGCTTACTGCTGTTTTTTTCCCCCACAACCTTTTGGCAATTTTCTGTTAAATGTGCATTTATTTGTAAAACAAAAAGAAATTTGCGTCAGCAACTTCCCCCGTTTGATGGTTGAATACCATCACAATTTCTCACAAATGGATCTTCCCTCTTTGCTCGGAACCAAATTTATTTTTCAAGGTTTCTGCATCTTTCAACTTCGTGTATGGCCTACTCTTTCTTTCTCTCTTTCTTCCATTTCTTTTTCTTCTTTCATTTGCTTTTCTCTTTCTTAGTTCTTCCTTTTAGTTGAGTAGTATTTAAATACTCTACAAAACATACAAGCTTATGAAACATATACCAGCAAATAATATAAGTTTCAATATGACTTTAAAAAATCCTCCTTCTACAGTTGTACACCAATTGCTAATGACAGAGGCTCCCTTACCTGAAGTTCCTAACACACTAGCAGTTCCTAAAGATTCTAATACAGGTCAGAAATTTTCTTTGTCACTTCTTCTATCTTTCTACTCTTGTGTGGTATGTGTGAGGAGCAATATTGAACCTTCAACATTTTAGAGAATCAGCCTTTCTCTGCTAACAATATATCTAGAGCTAATCGATCTTGCACAACTATTGATCTAAAAGGCACTAACTCCTTGTCAACTGCTAGCAAAGCACCAGGTGTACTAGTAACTAGTCTATATACTACTGAAGGTACATTTCTAATTTTCTCATTGTTTAAAACTATTCCTAATGGTGGTATGATTGCTCCAAAAATATCTCCTATTAATTGTGTCCCTTCAATGGCACTCCGTGTGTGTCTGTGAGAAGGGAAAGCAGCATTTACATCACATGCGGTACAACGCATGCGATTACAACGCGGTCTTAACAACAACCGCGTTGTTACAAAGCTAACCATTACAACGTAAGTCGTTTCTACAACTTGCTGTAGAAGGAGCTCTAAACTAAGGGATTGTATAATTTATTACTCCAACACCTTTCCTACTGTTGCGCAGGCTGGATTTGGACTAGTAAAATATACTGTTCTTAAGTCCACTGCGCCCCCTGCGGTCGTTGTAATGACCGCATTGTAATCGCATGCGTTGTACCGCATCATGCGATGTAACATCGCATATTCATGAGAAGTAATTATTGTCAAAGCATCTTTACTATTTACATGATACATTATGCAAAGCAATAAAGCTAATTAGTAAATACCCTCCCAGCTAGAAGGTAACTGGAAATATGTATCCTGTCTGCAAAGAAAATAAACTCTGGAAATAACTGCATTTACCCCTGTTAAAATTCTAAGAACTTAAAATGTGTGTTCAGAGCTTCTTATCCCAAAGTATCTCTTTCCATCCTGATTTCTCCTTTTATAAACACATCATTTCCTTTTTTGTCATCTATGTAATTTTAATTTTGGGTGTGGCATTTTCTTCTTGAACCCCTCTTACTCCTCATTCCAACCATTCCTTAAAACATCTTCCTTTTTATTTTCCTTGTGGAACGTGATCTCTACTTTCTTCTAAAGCTAGAATATATATCTATTCTAATGGTCTCATTAAACAAGTTAGATAGCATTTTTATGCCTTGATAGTGTCTATAACTGTAGGGGACATTAAGAAATACCATGCAATTTTTCCACGTTTTTTGCTTGTGGATGATTAATTCTGGGAAGAATCATTTCATAATTGGAAAAATATTATTTGAAACGTTTCTGTCCATCAAATAAACTATATAAAATGCTACATCTAATTGCATATAAAAGTAGGATGTGATGTAAGACACCGCTTCTACAGCAGAAGAAGGTAAATGTGCACAGACATACCAATCTGTAGTATGTGAAGGTCTAGTGTATTCCGAAACTAATTTAGAGTAAACATTAGTTGAGAAATCTTCTTTTGCAACCTCTAAAAATGAAACTTTTAATTTCTTTTAATTAATTGTGTGAGCAGGTGCTGTAGGTGCAGGCGTGGACCCTAGGGTTTCAATCTCTGGGGAAAACTCATTCCAACTAAAAAAATTATAAATACTAGCACGACAGCCACTTATGTGACAAAAATCACTTTTCTACAGTCAGACATGCAGTAGAATACAGCAGCATCCAAATTCAATATTATGTGTCATTGTCTCCTTGAGCAACAAGTAAAATGTTTGGAAGTTATTGTTCAGTTTATTCATTTATCTTCTTAATATTTGGGAGGCATCCCTAGCCCTACACCGTCTTCTTCTAAAAATGTTATCCCTACTCTTCTACGGCAGCCTTGGACCTAGGGAACTCCTATTAATTCTTTACATTTTGTCTTTGTTAGTGAATATTGTCATAGTCTTTTATCACACTCTCTTATGATTTATTTTAAACATAGTTCATCATTTGTCACAAGTAGTTCTTTCAGTTTTGAATTCACTTATCAGTGCTTGTCAAGTTCTTGTTTGTAATATTGTTTCAGGAATATTAAATCAGTGCTGTTTTAGTGTGGCGTATCATGGAGGTTCAAATGAGTCTGATCTATGTTCATTAGGATTTTGATCTGATGCATTAGGTATGCGCTCAGAGTAATAAGTCTATTCAGGAGCAGAATACCAGTGACAAGGTGCCCTTGCTCTCTTGGATCTTCTTGGTTTCTGTTGTTCTTCTTCCATTTCACTTATACCACTATATACTGTTCACCTGACACTAGATTTCAATTGCCTCCTACGATTTGGCATTACAATCTCCATAGGAAGCTTTCTATTATCACACTTGTCCCTTTATCTGGATAATTTGGTCGCTCTTGCGGTGATTCAACAGTTCCTTTACTTTCAACTTTCAATTCTTAATTTTCAGTGGATATTTCTACACCACTTTGGAAAATTTTAGAAACTTGTACAGGTGAAAGATGTTGATGTACTTCACCCCCTCTGGTTTAACACAGCAGGTCTTGTACTTGGCACAAAGAACACAACGTCTTCAACTGGGCACGTCACTCTATGGGTGTGCCAAGCATGCACCCAATTAGGTATCCCAGCACACTTGACAGAAGTGTGGGTAATCAAAATGACCTTGTAGGGTCCTTCACACCTCAGCTCCAAGCAGGATTTTTGAACATGTATTTGATTAGAACCCAGTCACTGGGGTTAAGATTATGATACTGCTCCTGGTTCGGAATAGCAGTGACATCTCTAGCCTGGTGAGAAACAGAGCAGGCCACATTAGCTTATCCTAGTAGTCAAGTATCATATCATCTATGATGTTTAGGAGCATATTTGCAGGCATAGCAGGCAGTCGCATAGCACGTCCCATCAAGGTCTTGTAAGGAGATAATCCTGACCTATCAGGAGTGCCTTGAAGACTCATTAAAACCAATGATATAGCAACTGGCCATTTCAGTAAGGGTTGATGCACAGACTTTGGTCAAAAGTGATTTCAATGTCCCATTTATCTATTCAACTATGCCCGAAGCCTTAGGACGATAGCTACAATATAATCTCTGTTCCGCTTGAAGAGCCACACACAGCATTCTAAGGACTTCATTACTAAAATTAGTCCCTCAGTCTGACTCCAGATAAACCAGGAATGCGAATCGTGGAATAAGTTCACGTAGTAGCAGTTTAGTTACAGAGAGACTGTAATTTCTTTCTGTTGGATTGGCTTCAACCCATTGGAACAAAACACACACTTTAACGTAGACCTTTCCCAGCCTGTTACAAACAGGCATTTCAATTAAATCCAACTGCATTCTATTAAAGGGTCCTCCAGATCTTCTTATAGGGCTTCATGTTACAGAGGTACATTTTCATACATTTATCTTCTGGCATGTCACACACCTATGACATAGCTCTTCAGCTAGAACTCTAAATTGGGGAACGAGTCAGCTCTGTCTAAGCAACCTAACCATTGGATCCTTCCCAATGGGTGCAGGACCATGAAAATGTTGTGTCATGGAAAGCAACAAACTATCTGGCGACCCTGGTCTTCCATCAGCAGAAACCCAAATGTTATTTGGATTTTAACACATTCTGCTCTGATCCACCTTTGCTGATCTGTCTGACAACAACATTGAAAAGGTGGTGTCCTCATCAGATACATTTGCATATTCACCGATAAATGTGCATGCCACCATTGCATAATATTGTGCAACTTCATCAGCATATCTATTTCCAGGTGTGGCATAATCATTGCCACTTTTGTATGCTGCACATTTAACTGCTGAGATATTTTGTGTTAACTGTAAAGCTTACAACAGTTAAATCACATATTCACCGCTTCTTAGAGGGGAACCAGATGATGTCATGAATCACCTCTGCGACCACAACTGCCCAAAAGCAAGAACCACACTAAAGCCATATTGACAATCCATAAATATTGTCACTCTCAATTGTGCTGAAAGGTTACATGCTCTTGTGAAGGTAATGAATTCCACCGCTTGTGCAGAGGTAACACCTCAAAGCCAGAAGGCTTCTACCACTTTGTGAATTGTGCGAACAGCATAAGTGACTCTCAAAGTCCCCTCATTGTATCTTAAACATGAGCCATCTATAACAATCATAGGCAGGCTCATCGAGAGATTCATCTGTATTGTCTGAGCTTGGCTTGGTCCATAGATCCATAACATCAAGGCATTCATGTTCAAACTCATCTCCATCAGTTTCATTTTTGGGAAATTGTATTAGTGTAGCTGCATTGAGGGTTTGACACCTGTTAAGAATCACACTACCCGCAGCAAGGATTTGCACTTCTTATTTTGTAAGTCTGCTATTTGGCAAATAGTGTGTTTTGGTATGAGTAAGCAACATCTGCACGAAGTGAAGGACCAACACAATAAGAAAGTGTCTTATTCCTATGCTCTCACATCTCTCAATATGGACACCAGCCGCTACAACCACTTTAAGGCATGCGGGTAGTCCTGTGGCAACAGAGTCAAGAGTAGTTGAAAAGTAAGCAACGGGTCTTTGAGAGTCTCCATGCATCTGAGTAAGCACTGAGAAAGCGCAGCCCTCTCTCACTGCAAACCAGGGTGAACATTTTACTGTGATTAGGCCAGGTGTCTCCAACTAGTGATCGTTGACACCTACAGAGTAGCTCACAGCCTTATGTTCATTTATAAAAAAGCACAGTCACTTTTTTCTTTTCAAGTTAAGGGAAGGCTGTTTTTTTATATTATTATCTTCAGGCTGCTGATAGAAGGGCCTAATAATAAACAATACTGGAGTCCAATTTATTACCCAGGTCACTGAGGTGAAGAACTAAGTGCTGAGGTATTTAACTCTTGAGTCCTTGTAAACTCAATATTGGAGTGTGAGAACAAAATTATATTTCTAAATGCTTTGAAATGGTAGAAAACAAAACTGAAAAATTACCCTATTAAGATAACTCTTCATTTAAATTTTCTCCCATTTCAAAGTGTTCCATTTACAAACAGCAGGCCTCTTGCTCCTAGTAGCCAGTAGACACTGCACCATATTTATAACTGAAAAATACATTCCTCATTTTTAAATAGGAGAAATTTAAAGTGAAGAAATATATTTCTATGAAACATTTAGGTGCCGATTCCGATCGGGTAAAATCATTTCCCGTACGACTCGTATCCGTATTTTTTTACGTACGAGTCGTACAAGTCCCGTACAAACGGCGAAGTACGATTCGTACCGTAAAAATACCTACGAATTGCATGGGGACAAGTCTACGAGACGTCCCCGGACAGATTTACGTACGAGTCGTAAAACTGAAGTCTGAGCGCACAAGTCTAATTCGTACCGGCGTCCCGAATACACAAGCGTATGGAAAACGTCCCGTACGGAGTGAACTTTGTACGACCCCGACCCTGGGTACACTTGGGCCCGGGGTACGAGTCGTATGGCCCCTCACCCCACCTGTGCATGTCCACGCCGTACCCCCACCCCAGCACCGGCGTATGTACGCGCCGTACCCCAGCACCCACGTATGTACGCGCCGTACCCCCCTACCCCAGCACCCACGCATGTACGCACTGTACCCCAGCACACGCATATGTAAGCGCCATACCCCCCACCCCAGCACCCGCGTATGTACGCGCTGTACTCCCCCACCCCAGCACCCGCGCATGTACGCACCGAACCAAGCACCCGCATATGTACGCCCCGTACCCCCCACCCCAGCACCCGCGTATGTACGCGCCGTACCCCAGCACCCGCGTATGTACGCGCCGTACCCCCCACCCCAGCATCCGCGCATGTAGGTGCCGTACCCCAGCACACGCGTATGTAAGCGCTGTACCCCCCACCCCAGCAGCTGCATATGTACGCCCCGTACCCCCACCCCAGCCCCGTACTTGGACGCACCGTACCCCAACACCGTACCCCAGCATCGCGTATGTACGAATCGTACAACACCATTGCATATGTGATCACTGTACAACAACATAGCTATTGACGTGCCTTACATACGCGAAACGGCTCGTACTGAACCAGGACACTGTAAAACAGCACAAGGAGGGTCAATTCGACTCGCACAACACCACAAAAAATGTCTACAGGACAAAAAACTACTAAAAGACTGACCTGGCACATCCAAACAGTCAAACAGAGGCCCAAACTCACAACGACCTCTTAGAACACACCCACCAAAAGTTCAAATCCAGCCACACCCACAAATAGACCAATAAAAAGGGCCCACAATCACCAACCATGAGCCTTTGCAACAGCCCCACTGCTGACAGACATCACACACAAACAACTGCAACCATACACCTTAACTTAAACACCTTCACACAACCTCCTTCACACAGACCCCCTCTACACATACACATACACACACACCTACACATTCACACCCACACACCCACAACCATCCACACCCACATCCCACACCATGCCCACAGACAAGAATCCAAAGTTCACAAGGGAGGAGCTGGACATCCTTGTCAACGAAGTCATCAGAGTCGAGCTACAGCTCTTTGGAACATTGGTCAGACAGACCAGCATATCCCAAAAAACTAGCCTGTGGCAGAGGATCGTCGATCGGGTGAATGCTGTTGCGCCGATCAGAAGGACCAGGAATGAATGTCAAGCCAGGTGGTACGATCTGCGGAGGGCAGTCAAGCGCAAAATGAATGAGGACTATGCCCAGAGTAACATCACAGGAGGTGGGCTGCCCCGCAGACCGGTACATTACCATCCCTGGGAGGAGAAGGTGATGGCCCTGCTTCCGCCGGTGGGAGTACACGTAGTCGAAGGAGTTCGAGAGCCTGGTGAGTACACAAACAACATACGTAACATGGGGGGAATGGCATCCACACCCCAACTACAACAAATGCACTCACCTATCCCCAAGCCCTCACCTGACACAACCACACTCTAAACAACACTCATGCCACTAACATGAGTATGCCCCATTCACAAAGCAAGGCCATGCCATGTGCCAGCCTACACAAAACACAAACCCAAGACAGGATGTCCGGGATGCTGGGAGGGTGGGGATCACTAAACATATTGTACAACTCAGAAACAGACACCATTGCCCTCAGCCCATATGGCCCAGGTACATACCCATGCACCATGCGCAATGCACAGGGACTGGCAAAGTACTGACAAGGTAGCTGACACTTGGCCCTGCTGTAGGCAGCACAAGGCCCTCCTGTGACAACTGCAAATTCTAACACAAACACAACAAGTTCAGAAATCTAGGACAGGAACTCACACTCACTGACATGGCAGCATGCGCCATGGTGGGACAGATACATCACCTGTGAGACCCACTGCCAAATCACACCACACCCACCAGCAGGCACCGTCAATCAATCAACAATCGATCAGGGTATTTGTAAGGTGCACTACTTACCTGTGAGGGTCTCAAGGCACTGAGGGGGGGGTTCCACCACTGCTCGAAGAGCCAGGTCTTGAGGCGTCTCCTGAAGGCAAGTAGGCCTTGGGTCAGTCGTAGGTGGGTTGGGAGGGTCTTCCAGGTCTTGGCGGTGAGGTAGGAGAAGGATCTGCTGCAGGCAGGTGTACGTTGGATGCGGGGGACAGCTGCGAGGGCGAGGATGCCGGAGCGGAGCTGGCGGGTGGGGGTGTAGAAGCTGAGTCTGATGTGCAGGTAGGCTTGTCCGGCGGCGTGGAGTGCCTTGTGTGCGTGGCTGTGGAGCTTACAGGTGATCCTCTTGTCGATGTGGAGCCAGTGCAGGTCTCTCAGGAGGGAGGTCATGTGGCTGTGGCGGGGGCGTTGATGATCAGTTGTGCCGAGGCGTTTCCAAAGCATTGTAGCCACCATTGGTGTGTAGATGGGAGTCCTGCGTAGAGTGCAGTGACGTAGTTCAGTCAGCTGCTGACGAGGGCCTGTGTCACTGTTCTACTTGTTTATGTTGGGATCCACCAGTCGTAGCAGGAGGAGGAGATGCCATTGACCTGCTTGGACATGGAGAGGGAGGATGCAAGGATTAATCCTAGGTTGCGTGCGTGTTTGGTGGGTGTCGGTGATATCCCCAGAGCGATCGGCCAACAGGAGTCATCCCAGGCTGAGGGTGTGGGTCCGAGGATGAGGACCTCTGCCTTGTCCAAGTTCTGTTTCAGATGGCCGCTCCGCATCCAGTCGGCGATGGCCCTCAGACCCTCGTGGATGTTTGTCGTGGCGGTGTGAGGGTCCTTGGTGAGGGAGAGGATGAGCTGGGTGTCGGCGGCGTAGGAGATGTTTTTGAGGTTGTGGTGGCGGGCCACTTGTGTGAGGGGGCCATGTGGATGTTGAACAGCGTTGGGCTGAGGGATGATCACTCACCCCTTACACAAGCACACACCCCCGGGGCAGCCAATGGAGTCACACACTCTAACAATGGACATGAGACACAACAAGATCAAGCCACAGCCAAAAGAGCATCCGAGGCCAAATGCGACATGTCAAAGACCCTGGATAACATTTCAATCAGTCCCCTGCAACATACCCATCCACAAGTGAACATTGATGTGAATGCTAGGCACATACAACTACCTGGAGGAACTGTGGCAACTAGAACATGTATGAAACATGGATGTCGCATGAAACAGCATTAACATTGTCTCTCTCTCACACACAGGGCAACGTCATGGATCTCCCCCCAACACTGGGGGGAACAATCAAAGGCCCAGGCTCGGCAGGAACATGATCCCACCGGCAGCGACGACTCTCAGCACTCTGTGGATGACCCCAACCAACCTGGACCCTCTGGTGCCCAAGCCCCTGCAGCACCTGCGTCAGGTACATCTGTGCCAACCACCACCCCTATTCTTGCCACATCCCAGGAGACACCCAGGAGCCCTGCCCGCACAGAACAACTGAGCCAGTCTGACCTGGAGGGACAAGGTTCTCCGGCCACCCAGGAGGAGGCAGACAACCCTGCAAATGCCATCTCTCAGGGGTCCCGTAGACCCGATGCTCCCCACAACGGCAGGCCAGGCTCGTGTGGGCAGGAGTGGTGGGAGTGGAGGCAGGCGGAGGCGCGAACCTGACCAGCCAGCTGAGGGAACCGGTATGTCACACATACGCCACATCTTGGACACATACCGGCGTGACACCAGGGGCATCAGCCAGGTAGTGGGGACCCTCAACGAGATTAAAAACCAGCAGGCCGAGCAACACGCCAGTCAACAACAACACCAAGGACGGATGGAGGCAAGACTGGCTGAGCTCCTGGCGGTGCAAATGAACATAAGCCGTTCACTCCGTCGGATCGCCGGCAACATGGCCAACCCTCCCTGTGCCCCAGGCGAAGACCACCACCAGCCACAGGGAATGAAGAAGGAGGAGGAGGAATCGTCCGACGGAGCGTCACAAACATCGTCAACGCCTGCATCTGAGGGTCCCCCGAGGAAGGTGGGTCGTCCACGGAAAAGACCGTGAGAGGCAGCGGACCATCCACATCTCCCAGGTCACCTGGCCTGGCACCTGGCCCTCATGCGCAACAGCAGTACCTCATCCAATGACATTCTCTGCCACATGGACTTGCTGGTCACAGTCTGACCAATGATGACCAACACTGTGGTCTGGACTCTGATGACTCCAAATGACAAGGATCCCATCTCCCCCTGTGAACTTTGGAATCCATGCACACTGTATAGCACCTATTTGTCCACACTAAACAGGCCCCCCACCGAGAATAAATCTTAATTTCTACAATTACATATTGCATTTATTTTGCATGAGTACACAACCTACGTGTGGGGAAATGTCAAACTATGCCTGAGTGTTGAACTAACTCCAGCCATCCATACCCTGGAATCTGAGTCCGGGACAGGACACACATGGGTCACAATGTATCATACAATACAGACATGGAGCACAATTCTCACCCGTGATGGCCTCAAGCTGCTGAGGGGGGGCATGCAATACTGTGCGGACAGACCAATTGGGAAGAGTATCCTGAAGGCGTAGAGTTCATGGCTCATGTGGATGTTGCCGGGGAGGGAGTAGCAGGTATGTCTTACCAGGTGGGAGAACTATGTCCTGCATGCTGGAGTACGGTGGATGTGAAGAATGGTTGCCAGGGCAAGGTTGGATGCACAGAGTTGGCACAATGGGGTCTCGGATGACAGACAGCCAAGGTTGGTTTGGGGAATGGGGTTGTGGCCTGCCTCCTGAGTGTGGGTGAGGAGTCTGAAGGTCATACTGCAGCACACAGTGATCCATTGCAGCTATCTCTGGTGGACAGTGATGAGGCTGGGGCGCGGTATGTTGAAGCTGAGGTGTGCACATTCAGCCTGGATGTGGACAAGTTTCCCGGGAGTTAGGATGTACTTGCTCCGTAGAGGGCGGGGCAGTAGTTGACACGGCTGGTGTCGTGGGCCTGGGGGATGGTCTGTCTTTCCTTGGAGTGGATCTATCTGTGGATCATGTGCATCATGCAGAGGGTGCTGCACCCTGAGGTACAGATGCTGGTGATTAGCATGGCAAATGTGAGTGACGAATCCATGATGCACACCATTTTGTGTGCGTGGGCACTGGGTGCATGTGCAGGGCTCTTGCGGGTGGGACACAAGCAGTTGACCCAGCTGTAAGGGGACAATCCTCAGATGATTACCTCAGTCCTGTACAAGTCCAGCCTCAGGTGGCTGATGTTCAGCCATTCATCAATGGATCTCATGCCTTCTTGAATGTTGGAACTGGCAATGGCTGCGTCTTTGGTGAGGGTGAGGAGCACCTGGCTGTCAATGGCATACGAGCTGATGATGAGGTGCTGTGTGCATGTGATGCCGGAAAGGGGGACCTGGACACATTGAAAATTGACACGCTGAGAGATGATACCTGGGCCACGTGCCAGATGATGCCAACTATACTACACGGTGAAGGCTTGAGTCCCACTCCCATGGACTTGCTGGTGTACAGAGCCGGTGGGAAGTAGGGGGGACATGACCTGGTTGGTGTGACAGGGCCTGGAAGGCGGGGCAGCGCTGTGTAGGCAGTTGGAGTTGCACACTCATCATGCAAAGGTGTCGTGTGTGCGCCTAGGTTATGCCTGAGAGCAGGCGGTAGCTTTTCGGATGGACAATGCTTGGAGGGTGGCTGCAACATCAGACTGTAGTGTGATGTGGGTCATGTAAGGACATGAGGGTCGTGCAATGTGCACGTTGCATTCGCTGACGGTCCAGCCTTTGGCGCCGCGTGGCCGCAACAGTGGCACAGACAATCTGATGACAGCCAAGTGAATGGGTGGAGGGAGGAAGGGAGGAGCATCTTTGAGGTGTGTGTGTTGCCGAATCTGTAAACTTTGTGGGCCCTTGCTGCAGGGGCCTCAGCAGCAGGCGGCATGTACTGGAAACTATGCCACAAGTTGCACACAAAGACAAAGATGTCAGAAAGGACAACTGCAACACGCGTATGTAAAGGAAGGAGTGTTCGGTTTCCCATGGCACACCCAGAGACAATGGATGCACAATCACCAAAGATGACTGACACAGGATCAGGAAACTGAAGGCCGAGCTGCGCACAGGATACACACCCTCAGCAGGTGTTGACGGCCCGTTGTGGTCACCAACATGCCCAAATACATACACAACCATGGACATCATGCACAATAGAGATTCTAATCCCTGAAGAACTGCATGCATGTTGCTAAACTACACATAGACTCATATGCACAATCTTTGACAACTATGCCAGAGATGCCGCATGCAAAGTGGCAAGAGACCTGCATTGACAGAGATGAGGCACCTTGGAGGGTGAGGAACACCTTTATTACTCAGGTTCACACCTAAGGAAATGCATCAATATGAACAGACTCACAGGTCATTTGGCTGAACATGTGGGACCTACACTGGACACCCCCTTCACAACACAGATGCTGTAAATCCATTGAACTGGCACACAAGTGAAGGGATGAGCCAAACACCCCCTGCTGCACACGGAGGGGCTGCAATTCCCCATTGATCCTCTCATGGGGATGTCCCATACTATGTCCCCCGTAGCATCCCGTATGTTTCAGAGGGAAGTTGTACACACATTGATGCCTTCATCAGAATCCACAGTCCCATTACAGATGACTGTTACGAAGGGTGACTATCAATTCATGGGAGTCATGCAACATGTCATGTGCCCCATGGTGAGTCGACATGTATGTATCGTAACACAACACGCACAGGAGCAGTGCCCACACATTCCAAACACCTACCAACACCAAAATGCCTTGCAGCAATCCTTAACCAAAAAGAGTTTTCACCATGTCCGTGCATGGGACGCTGATTCAGCACACCTTGCAATACTCATGAGGAATAGCGGGAGGCCAACAATGACACGAGCAGACAGCCTGCAAAACTACCTGGGGATGACAGACACACAAGAAGTCAGGGAAAAGATTGTCATCCGCATGCATGGTCATTTACTCTACAGGAATAAGTGTGTCACCATGTTATATTAAAATTGAGTGTCTAAGCTAAAATGTGTGGAAGGACATCATCACTCGAGTGACACATCTGAACACACCTCTAACTCACTTAGCATACAGTCAGCTGGACACACACATTGCAACACATGCCACACAAGGCTCCAGGCGTGCACACTCAGACCCATGGACTCACCATTATGAGAAGAAGTTGCGTATGAGCTGACTCTGGATGTCGTCGTCTTCCTCCTCCTCATCCTCACTTGCCTCGTGACCAAGCCCTTCATCCTCCACGGGTGGATGTTCCGGCTCATCCGGATCCAGGATGAGTGGCACAGACTTCTCCACTGCCATGTTGTGCAGCATGCAGCACACGAGGAAGATTTTGCAGACCTTCACCGGTGCATATGGGAGGGACCCACCTGTCTTGTGAAGGCACTGGAATCGGCTCTTCAGGAGGCCAAACGTACTCTCGATCCCTCGCCTGGTCTGCCCATGTGCGTTGTTGTAACGGTGATCTGCAGCTGTTCTGGGGTTGCGGAGAGGCGTCATCAGCCATGGCATGTTGGGATAGCCAGAGTCCCCTACATGGAAACATCATGTAAAGAAGTGGGTCAGGAGATGCCGTAAGATACAAAGATACCGCAAAACACAGGACAAACAGAGTATACCCACCAACAAGACATGCTCGTTCATTGTGCAGCCGCAGCATCATTTCTGGCACCCTGCTACGCCTCATGATGTAGGCATCGTGTGCTGACCCTGGAAAACGTGCACAGACATGGGAAATCAGAATGTTAGCAAGACACACCACAAGGGCATTTATAGAGTGGTAATGTTTACGGTTGCGATAGGCGACCTCCTGTGCCTGTGGTGGTACGAAAGCCACATGTGTCCCATCAATAGACCCAATTACATGGGGCATCCCTCCCAGGGCATAGAACTCACCCTTGACACCTGTCAACTGCTCACGAGTCGGAAAATGGATGAATTCATCCAGGTGCTCCAACATGGCTTCTAAAACATAATGCAGGACACGGCTGAACATGGTCTTCTGTGACATGCCACCCACATCAGCTATGGTGAATTGAAACATACCGGTGGCAAAAAAATGTAGGGCTGCCATCACCTTCATCTTGGGGGTCAGCGCAGTAGGATACCTGTGTCGCGGTTGGAGGTGTTGTTCCAGCTTTGTGGTCAAGTTCTCAATCAACTGTTGCGAGAAGCGGTAACGTCTTATGCAGTCACGTTTTTCATGGCACCCAAGTCTGTCATTGGTCGGGGGAGAGGCAGTGCCCTGCAGAAAATTGGAAGGAATAACGAAGAGTGAGTACATAACAACATCAATGTCAATGAACTGAGCACATGCTCAACTGCTACTACACATCTGCTAAATACAGAGTCTGGTCTGTGCAATACATCCAGGACACGTATGCCAGCCAGGTGATACTCCTACGAAAAGCCAGCTACACCCGTTGATTGTCAAGTTCTACATGACAGGCCCCGAAACTAGCTGTGGGCCAGTGTAAGTGAACAGCCAGAGACATCACAGGAGTGACATACATCCACATATCTGCATTTGAAGGATGTCATCTCATACAGACAGCTGGCGGCAAGCTAGACGCACAGGTCACATGTCATTGAAAATGTACAGATCACACATATTGCGATGAAGGGGTACACGTGAAAAACGAAAACACAGACATGGATACGGCGCAGATATGTCCTCATGTCCAAAAATCTTCTTTGAAGCATCCAGACACACATAACGTGTGAATCCACATGTGGCATGGTGTGCGTATATGTGTGCCATGCCCATCTACACACAGACACATGTTGGATGCAGCAACAGCAGATGCAGTTGACAGAACACCAGCAGCAAACATATGACACACACAGGACATAGTCACATCGGGGCACGCTGGTACTTAGATGTCAGGTGTTAGTGTCCCTGTCCCTGGCATCAGGGGACAGTTGCTGGTGTTGGTGATTGTGCCATACCAGTGATGCAGTGCTTGACACGTTTGTACTACATGCACACATGTGCAAAGTGGGAAGGGGAAGTGTGCCACATACTGCCCCATCACACATGACATGTGTACACAGGTCATCACACATCTATTGTGCTAAAACATGAGGAGACTTGTGCCATATCACTGCCTGACACACCTAGGCCCTGCACATGAAGGACTGCAATGACAATGACTTGATGTACAGCCGTGCACGAGTCTGACACCTCCATTCCTTTCGTGTGCGCCTCCTATCACCGTACACACGCTCTGAGGGCGTGTGAACGGTCCATATCATTATATTGGTGTTCCCGCCGGAGTACGGGTGTGTGTGCGGACCGTACACAAGTATGTGTACTACCAGTGTGTACACGTACTTGTACGACCAGTGTGTACACGTATGTGTACTACGGTCATGCACGTATGTGTACGACCAGTGTGTACACGTAGGTGTACATACTGGTCGTACACGTATGTGTACACACTGGTCGTACAGTGTGTTCACGTAGGTGAACACAATGGTCGTACACGTACGTGTATACACTGGTCGTACACGTACGTGTACACACTGGTCGTACACGTACGTGTACGACCGTAGTAGTATGTGTCAAACGCACTGTGCAACTGGTGCCGTAGGGGTACGTGTGAAACACACCGTACCTGTGTGTGGATTGCTAAATTACATAGGGACACATGAGGGACAAGTATTAGGGCCTAAATGCATGCTGGTTGTCATGGATACTGACTTTCCAGTTCAAATTTTTCCATCAGGTGGCCTGTAAAAGTCAGTTGGCAACTAAATACAATGTTGCAAAGTGGTCGTTGACTTCACATTATGCTCAAATTTTGAACCATGCAACGGCACTCACTGGTGTATGTTTAAAGGGATTGGAGGAAACGTAGGATGCAAATGAGTCTGACCAATTACTCTGTACTCCTGTAAATGAAACAGCCCAGCAAGGCAGATATAAGTCAGCCAGAACCCATGAGAGGGCACTTGCCTGCACTACCTTTCAGTCAACACCACTGCTGCTGCATGTGCTTCCTCTGGCACCATGTCAAGGTCTGTGGAGAGGGCCCAGCCTTTCACACAAGAGGAGAATGAGGCATTGCTAGATGTCATCCTCCCACAGTACCCCAGCCTGTATGGGAGACCAGGGGAGCAGGTGAGTGCTGACTCCACTACCTTTGACTGTGCACCTTTTTTGTGACTGTCACTTCTGGCATTTAGTCCAGGTGTGACAGACATGCAATGTTGTTTAGAGTGGATCCCAGGGGTGGGAATGGCTTATGTCTCTCATGTAGAGCATGATGAAGTTCATGTGTGCACTCCTCACTTGCATTGTGCTTACTGTGACATTCACTGCATAGTGCATGGCACATTCAGCCTGCCCAATCCTTTGGGCCATTTTTGTTCTATAGTCCTGAGGTGATTCAGTGGCCCCACCGGTGTGACAGGTGACTGTACCCACAGATGTGTGTGAGTTGAGTGGAGCTGTGGTGAGAGTGGTGAGAGTGTCCAAATGATGTGTACGCCCCCTGGACATTGATGTGTGTGAATGTTCCTTGTCATGTGGGTGAGTGTCTATGTGGAGTGTTGCACCACAGCTGCATGGAGGAGGAAACAGCTCCACCCATCTGATGTGAGGAGTAAGCCGTGCTGAGTGTCTGACTTGCTGAGCTAGCACCACACCTGTGACACCCCACAGGCAAGTGGCACATGTGCAGAGTGAGGTTTGCATCCCCTGTTGCCAATGGCAGGTGATTGATCTGTGCCTGTGTGTGTCTGTGTACTCTGCTGAGGTTGCGTCAGTGGCCTGGGGCATGTAACTGCTTGGAGGTGCTGTCCATCAGCCTGGTGTTGCATGTGATGCACAGTGTGTGCCATGATCAGGGAGTGTGTTGCACCCCTCTTGCCACCTGTGTACTTTCAATGCCATGTAGTGCATTGGGGCTTCCACAGAGGCTAATGTCCCTATGACAAAGGTGCTATTTGTTGCCAGCATACTATGCCCTGTTCTACATATCAAAGATGTTCAAATGTGTGTCTCTGTGACATGGAGCAGGTGTAACGATGTTGTCTCACTTTGTCATCCTCACAGGTAACTGCCTAAGAGAAGGGGAAGATCTGGAAGCGGGCCGTCAGGGCCGTGAGATCGGTGGAGGGTCGCAGTCGGCGCCTAGCCCAAGTGAGGATACGCTGGCAGGAAATCCGGTGCTCGACCCGGAAGATCGCCCGGTGCCAGCTGAAGGACTCATCTCCACGCAAGCACGGCGGGCGCCGACGCCTGACCCACCAGATGAAGCGTGTCCTGGCGGTGGTCTTTGACTTGGATAGGCGGTTACAGGAGTTGCAGCAGCAGGAAGGGGGTAGGTACATGTGTGTTTGTTGGGTGTCACCAGCTTTTGGAAGTGCTCAGTCGCCTGGATACACTGCGAGGGTTAATATGTGCAGTGCATATCCTGTTCCCCAAAGTCAACCGGTGCTGTTCTTCCTCCCTTCCCCTCCTTGACATGTGTTCCCTGGTCTGTGTGTAATCACTATTGCACATGGTCATCTAGGCTGCCCGTTAATCCAAGTGCACATTGCTTTCTGCATCATGTGGGGGGGGGGTTGGTCTGAGACATGTGTTGTTACCTTGCCGGTGCCCTGTCCTGTTCAGTCATTTGGGGGTCCATATTAGTTGGCACTGATGCTGAGTCTCAACATATGAGTGTGAGTTTTCAAATGAACAGACTTGCAGCATGCATGACCGATGTTGTGGCCTCAGACATGATGTGCATGAGTGGGAGATATGCATAGTGCTGGGACGGTAGCTCATGTTACAGTCAGATCATTCCAGGACCATGGAACAGTGTGCCCACTACAGTCCCCTACGACACCCTTGCCTCGGAATCATGTGTGTCATCCAACACTGTGCCCATTCTCTGTGTGTTCAGCATAGGTTGGCCTCTGTGGCATTGTTCCCTGGCCTCATTTGTATTTATCTAAAGTGTGCTACATGTGCCCATTTTACAGGCTGACCCCATTTGGCTTGTGCATCCTCACACTGGGCAGTGCCTGTGTGTCTATGTACAACTATCTTTTGATGGTTTTTTGTCACAAATATGTGTTGCCAGCCTCACGAGGTGACGTGGAGTACATTTAGGAATTCTTGATGCACATTTTAGTAAACCCAGATTAAGAGGTGTAACTTCTTGATCTGTCTCAATCACATTGTCTCAGGTATGGGGTGTTTGTGCGGGCAAGGCCTACATGTCCAAACCTTATGTCTCCTTGCCAGGTCTGACCTGTGTGTGATAATTGTCTGGACAGACACTCAACATGCAGTGACCCTGTCATGTTGTACAGGGTTTAATGTTTGTGCTTTGCAGCATTTGTCAAAATTTAAAATACATGGGTCATGCTCATCCATTTTTGCCACCAGTGTGTGGTCGAGATGCTACGTAGTTTGGTCTGTGTGTGCTGACATCTGTGTGGACATTCTTGGTTCCCATGAGGGTGTCTCCTCTGTGCAGGTGCTCCTTATCCCGACACAATTGCAGGCCCATTAGCTGATGCATTGTCCTGTGTTTGGACATGTGTGCCACTCCACATGACAGGCAGTGGGTCAGATGTGTTGTCAACTGTGTCATCATGGTACGGATGGCCATGTGACAGGTGGCATGATTCAAGTTGTTAGTCAAGAAGTATTGTACCTTGGCACTCACTACACTTGTCAACATGTCTCAATTTTTCATATGCTTGACTTTGCTGTTTTGTAGTGAAGGACAATAATGTGCCTGCATGACAGATGTCTCCCAAGGAAGTGCAAAAGAAAGTACCTTTACACTTTCCGGGGACACGCTGGCACATTTTAAAGAAAGGCACAGTTCGATTACCACTTGTTTTCTGATTATACATATCCAGGTTCCCACAGTGTGTTTGCATTTGGGTAAGTCCTTGGTTGTTGCTGATACCAACTTACGAGTGTCAAGTCATCCAGACCACAGTGGTGCCATGTATATGTACTTACTGATACCCCATTTCTTCTTTACAGTGGCTTATTTGAATTCGGCTGGCAACTCATACAATGACTGTGTAAATGTAGTTTTGTGTGCACCTCCTTGTGTGACTTATTTTATACAGGCACATGTGTGTTCTGTTCACAAAGTGGCACATTCACACATTCTAAACATGTACATTGTGTAAAGTGTTGTAAGTCCCAAGGGATCGCAATGTTTTTCGTTTGGGTTTCAAAAGTACTCACAGGTCTCTGAGTGTGGGGACACCTTCAGCATTGAGGTCTGTTATTTGGCCTTGGGTGCACCAATAGTGTTTTGTTCACAGTGAAGAAGAGGTGGCATGCCTTCATAGTCTTGCTGTGCTCAACTGTTCCCAGACACTAGCTTCTCAGTATAATTCGATATAAAGTTATTTGCTGTTGTGTTATAATCTTCATTGTTTCCAAGTGGCATGGTGGGTCAACCAACTGGGGAGTGCAGGGTTACATATGTGCGGAGTATTCTAGATGTTACTCATGACGCATTTCCTGATATGCACTGTGACAATTTTTGTTTGGAGTCATGTGTCAGATGTATACAGGTGACTGATTATTTTCTGTATCTTCACCTTGCCCACAGCATCATCGGAGGACACCGAGGGAGACACCTGCACGGACCTGGAGGAGGGATCCAGCACCGCTGCCACCACTGCTGGCGAGTCTGCGGGAGCAAGTGGCACGGAGGGCGAGGGGAGTCAGGCGGAGGACCTGTCTGGTGGCAACACTGACTACGACGTTGACGGGTCTGAGGCTGAACTCCTCGAGGGGGCGGAGGCTGCTACAACACCTGGCAGCAGCACTACATCTGTCACCGCCTCCTCCATTCCCATCACCTCCCTCCCAGTTGCTCCGGTCCCTTCTGTCCGTGCTAGGCAACACCATGTCTCCTTCGTGCCAGGCACAGCACCTCCTGCCCCTGTCCCCCCTGCTTCCCTCACTGCAGAGTCTTTGGACATTCTGCGGCAGTTGCAGGTTGGCCAGTTATCGATGCTGAATGTCCTCCATGGCCACACCAGACTGATGACACAGATGGTGTAGTACATGGAGGCATGTCATCAGCGATGTCTGACCAACGGATGTTGCTGAGGTCCATGGACTCTTCACCGACGGCAGCAGTGAGTCTCTTGCAGCGCTTCGTCCCCCCCCTACACCTGCACCATCCACACTTCCCAATCCCATGCCTGTCACAAGCACACCCAGACATTCCCAAGCACGCACCCCACCAGACACAGGCAGCACACCAACACGTAAGGGCAAGCGCACACCTCCTGGCACGCACACTCAGGGGGATGAAGGCACACCCACTGGGTCTGGGCCACACAGGCATACACGCAGCCACAGTCCGAGGCCGCATGCCGCACTACCCAGTCCCTCCAATGGCACTCCCCTCGGCTCCCCTACCACACAATCTGACAAGCAGGCCTACTTGGTTGTGCTGGGCCTCAGCCCCTCTGGCTCACCAGCCCGCAAACGGGAACTGCACTCCATGGGTAGGGGAGTTGAGTCCCCCCCTGTCCACCCTCTCCCTCAGTAGCGCTGCACCCCATCACTCAGACCCCCCCCCTCCTTTGAGCCTGAGTTTTCTTCGGGTGCTGGGGATACGCTGAACAACCTGGCAGCAGTGTGCGCTGCCCCACCCCCTGTGGTGGAGGCGTCTGTCCCTGCACCCACCACACCTACCCTTACACCTCCTGTCCCTGTGGTGCCTGGTCCTTCCCCACATGATGCCCCCCCCCCAGTCGACGAACCTGAGGGTTCTAATGTGCAGGCAAGCTAGGGGAGACGCGTGGCCATGTGTCCCCCCCAAGGACTTCTGATCTGGACTGGCCATGTGCCTTTGTAAATAGTGTCCTTTTAAAATTTTGATTTTAATGCTGAATAAAGCATTTTCTTTTCACTTTGAACACTATTGCATTTCATGTATTGATGTGGGTGCTGATGCTCCAGGAGTTGGGGTTCTGGTAATGTGTTATGTTTCAAGAAAATGTTGTAGTCTGATGATCATGTGGTGGACCATGGTATCTGCGTGCCATCACAAGGTCTCTGCAAAGAATCTTTGGTCGTGTGTGCTATTTGTGTTTGAAGACATTGTCCCAAGGAGTGTTCCTTCCTCTGTGGCACCTGACATCTTCCCTGCAGGGAGTTGCATAATTGTTGTGCTGACCTCTGTCTACATTTCCTTTGTTGGTGACAGATCCCTTCAACTATGGCCATGCCTGCTCAGCAATGTCTCCGGCTGCATCGTCTGTGCCATCCTTGCTAGTCACTGTACTTGTGTATTGAGTATGTTGTAATGCCGTAATAGCAAAATTATCCATTTTCCGCACTATGCATGTGTGTTATCCCAGCCTAGCACACGATTGGTACTTGTTCTGCATGGTATGTGGGCACCTGACTGACAATTGTGGGCATTGTATCTGTGGGAACTCCACCCTATTCCTTCCATGAGAGGCAACATCTTGGTGGCTGTCCCAGCACCTGTACATTCCTATCAGTCCTGGGATGTGCGTGACAGTGTGTGTTCCCTTTGGCTCTCTTAGTTTAGTAGGCAGTGACATGACTATACAGTCTTGTGGCATGATCTCTGTTGGAGGGAGGACCACCGGGGAATCGGAGGGACTACTCCGGGCACCTTCCTACCGCCAAGTTATAGCCGAGCGCCGCTGAGAAGCCTCCGAGGAGAGGTCCTTCTCCTATAATCGTACTAGGCCCAGTAACACCACCACACAGGACTCCGGTTCAGTTGCTTATCTTGGTTCTTTATATAAAAAAAGGAGCACGTTCAATATGTACAGTGGGATCGAGAAATCCAGTAAGAGTCTCAATGTCTTGGAAGGAATCGGGTAGCGGGACAGTCTTAGTACCAACCAGGTACGGGAGGGCTCTGCGCCAGACCTTGGATGCTGGTCTCAGAGCGGCTCGGACGTGGAGAGCCGCGACGGCGTCAGCAGGGCTCGGGTGGTAGTTCCGCTTGGGTCGAGCCGCGACACGGTCAGCAGGGCTCCGGTGGTAGGTCCGCTTCGGTCGAGCCGCGACGAGGTCAGCTGGGCTCTGATGGTCTGTTGCAACAAGGTCGGGCCGCGACGGCGTCAGCAGGGCCCCAAAGGTTCGTGAAGGTCTTGTAAGCACGATGGAGCCGCGACGTCGTCAGCAGGGCTCAGCAGGTAGTTTCAGGAAGAGTCTTTCTCCGTAGGGTCAGCCGCGATCCGATCAGCAGGGATCTTGACTCCAGGATACAACTGTCATCTTGTTGTCGGGTCGCCCCAGATATAGGTCTTGAGCCCTTTGATGTCCGGACCCTTGCGCCCAGGAGGGCGGAGAGGCCGGGTAGGGCGCGGCCAGATGCCCAGCAGGAGAGGCGCCAGGCCCCAGAGAGCTGTGGGGCGGTCGCACCTAGGTGTGGAAGGACGGTTGGGGGTCCCATCGATACTGCCCTCCGCCGGGAGTGGGAAGGGCTCACGTGGTATCCCCCGGGCCAGGGGTGGGCGCCTCGATGTCGGGCCTCGCTGGGACCGAGGCCGGGTAGAGTAGGGTCACGGAGGTGGTCACATGAAGTGACATGTAATCCAAGATGGAGGAGCCCCGAGGTGCATGGGACCTCGTGCGGCTGAGCGAGAGGGAACAGGACCACGCCACGAGGCCGGCTCCAACACGCGTCCCCCCCAGCTGAAGGCAGGGAGAGTCACCCATCTCCTTGGGGGTTCTCCTCGCCGAGGCGGAAGAATCGGGACAGGCCGTCAGCATTGGCGTGGTCGTTGCCGGGCCGGTGTTCCACGGTGAAGTCCATCCCTTGCAGCGAGATGGACCATCGCAACAGTTTGGGGTTCTCGCCCCGCATTTGCATGAGCCACCGCAAGGGCCGGTGGTCAGTCTGGACCCTGAAGTGGGTGCCGAAAAGGTAGGGCCTGAGCTTCTTGAGAGCCCATACCACCGCGAAGGCCTCCCGCTCGATGGTGCTCCACCTCTGTTCTCGTGGCAGCAGTCGGCGGCTGATAAAGGCCACAGGTCGGTCGAGGCCCTCGGCGTCCATCTGGGAGACCCCGTACTCGGATGCGTCGGTCTGCACCACAAATTCCTTGCTGTAGTCAGGGGCCTGTAGCACCGGGGCAGCACACATGGCCGCCTTGAGGGCTTCAAAAGCGGTCTGGCAGCGGGGCGTCCAGTGCTCCACCTTGGGCTGTTTCTTGGAAGTGAGCTCCGTAAGGGGGCCCACAATGCTGCCATAATCCTTAATGAATCGCCGGTAGTAGCCTGTGAGGCCTAAGAAGGCCCGGACAGCGGTCTGGGTTGCGGGGGGCTCCCACGCCTGGATGGCATCGACCTTCAACTGGAGGGGCACTACCTGGCCACTCCCCACCTGGTGGCCCAGATAGGTCACAGATCCTTGACCGATCTGGCCCTTGCTGGCCTTAATTGTGAGCCCGGCCCTTTGGAGAGCGGCCAGGACTTTGCCGAGGTGTCCCAAGTGCGCGGCCCAATTGTCGCTGAAGACTGCAATGTCGTCGAGGTAGGCCGCGCTGAAGGTTTCTAGCCCGGCCAGGACCTTGTTTACCAGCCTCTGAAAGGTCGCTGGGGCGTTCTTCATACCAAAGGGCATCACCCGAAAGTGGTAGTGCCCATCGGGGGTGGAAAAGGCGGATCGTTCCTGGGCGCCGGGAGTGAGCTTGATCTGCCAGTACCCAGCGGTGAGATCAAAGGTGCTTAGGTAGCGGGCGGCACCTAAGCGATCGATCAGCTCGTCTGCCCGGGGCAGGGGGTGGGCGTCGGTCTTGGTGACTGCGTTCAGGCCCCGGTAGTCTACACAAAATCGGAGTTCCGGAGAAGTACCGGGGGCGGCGGCCTTCGGCACCAAGACCACCGGGCTGGCCCACGGGCTGTCAGAGGGCTCAATGACTCCGAGAGCGAGCATCTTGGCGACCTCGGTCTGTATGCAGGCCCGGACTCGGTCAGGTACTCTGTAGGCGCGATGTCGCACAGGGGGGCTGTCCCCGGTATCCACGTCGTGTACGCACCAGGGGGTCACCCCGGGCGTGAGAGAGAAGAGGGCAGCGAAGGGTTGCAGCAGCCTCCGGCAGTCATGGCGCTGTTCTGGGGTCAGCGTGTCGGAGAGGTGGACTCCCTCTAAGGAACCGTCTTGGCCCGAGGACCCCAGGAGGTCGGGCAGGGGCTCGGAGTCGCTTTCGCCCCCATCATCAGTAGCCAGCAGCAGGCTTAGTTCAGTTCGGGCAAAGTGGGGCTTGAGCCGGTTGGCTTGCAGGACCCGGAGGGGGTTCCTCGGGGACTCCATGTCGACTAGGTAGGTGACGGGGCTCTTCCTCTCAACCACCTTGAAGGGCCCGGTCCACTTGTCCTGCAGGGCGCAGGGGTCCACGGGTGACATGACCCAGACTTGCTGGCCTGGCTCGAACTCGATGGTCGAGGCGTTCGAGTCATACCAGCGCTTCATGTCTTCTTGGCTGGCTTCGAGGTTGGCTTCTGCCAGGGCCCGGAACTTCCGAGTCTGGTTCCGCAGGGTCAGGAGGTACCGGTGGACGTCGGGAGGGGCATCTTGGACTTGCGCCTCCCAGCCCTCCTTGACCAGGCTGAGGGGCCCTCGGACGGGGTGCCCATACAATAGTTCGAAGGGGCTGAAGCCCAGGGATTTCTGCGGTACCTCTCGATAGGCGAACAGGAGGCAGGGCAGCAGGACATCCCACCTCCTCTGCAGGGGCTCTTCCAGACCCTGGATCATCCCTTTTAGGGTCCTGTTGAACTGCTCGACCAGTCTGTTCCCCTGGGGGTGGTAAGGGGTAGTGAATCTGTAGGTGACCCCACATTGTTGCCAGAGGGATTTCATGTACTTTGAAATAAAGTTCGTACCCCTGTCGCTCACCACTTCTCAGGGGAACCCCACCCTGGAGAAGATGCCCATCAGGGCCCGGCCCACCACTGGAGCTGTCACAGTGCGGAGTGGGATGGCCTCCGGGTATCGGGTGGCGTGGTCGACCCGTACCAGGATGAAGCGGTGTCCTAGGGCGGTTCGGGGGTCGAGGGGCCCCACGATGTCGATCCCCACTCATTCGAACGGGGTGTGGACGGCTGGGAATGGTTTGAGGGGGGCTTTAACTCGACCCCCAGTTTTCCTGCTAGCCTGGCAGGTCTGGCAGGACCGGCAGTGGTGGTCCACGTCTCTCCGCATTCGGGGCCAATAGAAATGGGTCACTAGACGGCTGTAAGTCTTGTCCCGCCCGAGGTGTCCGGCGAGGGGCACGTCATGCGCCAGGTTCAGGAGGAACTCCCGGAACCGGAGGGGAACCACCAACACCCGGCCGGCTCCCAGCTCGGCGACTTTCTGCTCGCTGTATAGTAAGTCATTGTCCCAATAGACCCAGTGGGTTCCCGTGGGGTCCCCCGAGGCCTGGGCGGCCGCTTGCTGTCGGGCCCCCTCGAGGGACGGGCAGGCCGTCTGCTCCTGCTGGAATTGTTCGCGGGTGGGGCCCCCATCGTGGCGCCACTGAGCCAGCTCGGGGATCTCGCTGAGGGAGGCGGCCTCGTCGGGAGACAGTTCGGACGGCCCGGCCTCATCGTCGGGTTCCTCCGTGCCGGAGGAGGGTGATAGTTCTGGGCCCGTAGGCTGGTCGGTGGCCGCGGCAGCGGCGGGTTGGGCGGTCATGGACCGGGTGGTGGCGCAGGCCCACTCAGGCAGCCCTAGCATCCCCAGATGCTCTCGGCGTTCCACCTGGGCCCAGGGGGAGCTCTCTAGGTCATTCCCCAGGAGGCAGTCCACGGGGGCGTCATCGCGGACAGTCACTTTTAGGGTGCCGGACACTCCTCCCCACTCGAAGGGGATCCTGGCCATCCGGCACATGCTTTCGGTGTTGTCCGCGGTCCGGACAGGGCATAGGACATGTGGCAGGATTTGTTCGGGGGTCACTAGGTGGCAGCGTACAGCGGTCACGCTAGCCCCAGTGTCCCGGAGGCTTCGGCCCGTCGTCCGTTGATGGTGACCCACTGCTGGTACTTCTGGGTGTTGCTTGGGATGGCCGCTCGGGGCACCATTTCTCGGGAGCCCAGGCAGACGAGCGACATGGCAGCTGGTTCCCACTCGGGGGACCCGTCCTCGCGGTTTTCCTCCTCTTCTTCTCCTTCCCCCAGGGCAGCGGCGGCTATTTGTCGGGGAGGCGGCCCAGCGGTCCCGTTTCGTCGGTTCACGGGGCAGGCCGGGTCGCTCGCATAGTGGCCGGTCTGCTGGCAGCCGAAGCAGGTCACTGGTGGTCGGGGTCCCGGTCGGGCGATGGGGGTCCCCCTTCGGCCCAGGGTCGGGGACGTGTGGTTGGTGGCTTTGCCTCGTGGCGGGCTTCTGGGCGGTCCGGCCAGGAATTCTCGGCTGCGGTGGGACCCCCCTCCTCCGCCCCGCTGGCGAGGGGGTCCCATGGTACTCCGTTGGTAGTCCCCCACGGGGTTCCGGGGGACCCTTGTGTTGACCCATCGGTCTGCTTCGGCGGCGAGCTTCCGGGGCTCGGTCAACTTGCTGTCCAGGAGGTGTTGCCTTAGTTCTACAAAGCAGTTGTTGGCGAGGTGCTCTAAGACAATGAGGTCAAACAGTTCATTGTACGAGGTGACCTTGCTCCCTTTTATCCACCCTTCAAAAGCCCGGCTGAAGAAGTCCACGTACTCGACCCAGGTGGTACCGGGGAGCTTCTTGCAGTCCCGGAAGCGCTGCCGGTACATCTCGGCTGATAGTCCGTAGCGGGTGAGTAGGGCTTCCTTCATGTGATCGTAGGAGGTCATCACTGCGTCGGGGAGTTGCAGCAGGGTATCCCGGCCCTCGCTGAGGAACCTCCCCCATAGGCCGGCACCCCAATCCTTCCGGGGTACCCACCCCTCACATGTCTCTGTCCACTGCTGGTATTCCTCTGCACTCACCCCTCACATGTCTCTGTCCACTGCTGGGAGTGATAGGCACCCACCCCTCACATGTCTCTGTCCACTGCTGGGAGTGATAGGCACCCACCCACATGTCTCTGTCCACTGCTGGGAGTGATAGGCACCCACCCCTCACATGTCTCTGTCCACTGCTGGGAGTGATAGGCACCCACCCCATGTCTCTGTCCACTGACGGGAGTGATAGGCACCCACCCCCATGTCTCTGTCCACTGCTGGGAGTGATAGGCACCCACCCCTCACATGTCTCTGTCCACTGCTGGGAGTGATAGGCACCCACCCCTCACATGTCTCTGTCCACTGCTGGGAGTGATAGGCACCCACCCCTCACATGTCTCTGTCCACTGCTGGGAGTGATAGGCACCCACCCCTCACATGTCTCTGTCCACTGCTGGGAGTGATAGGCACCCACCCCTCACATGTCTCTGTCCACTGCTGGTATTCCTCGGCACCCACCCCTCACATGTCTCTGTCCACTGCTGGGAGTGATAGGCACCCACCCCTCACATGTCTCTGTCCACTGCTGGTATTCCTCTGCACCCACCCCTCACATGTCTTTGTCCACTGCTGGTATTCCTCTGCACCCACCCCTCACATGTCTTTGTCCATGTTAGACGGACCGGGAGGGTCGGCCGAGGACAAGGGGAGAGGTCTCCGGGGAGAGCCGTCTCCAGCGATCGTACAGATGAATAACTTCCCCCCCACAGATATACACCACACAAGGATAGGATTTAACGTTCTTTATAGGTGATTTCTTAAGGTACGATGAAATGGTACAAGGAGGTCTGGACTCAGGGGTCCCCTCGATTCTAGTCTCTTGGTTTGGGAAAAGGGGGTAGCGGGACAGTCTGGTTACCAATCTGGTAGCTGAGATGGTATGGTGGATAGCTCACAATCCTCGAGCTCGGTGTTCTAGCTTGGACGGGCCGCGGCAGCGCCAGCAGGTCCCGGTGAAGGTGGTCGTTACACGGTCCGCGGCAGCGCCAGCAGGTCCCGATGAAGGTGGTCATTACACGGTCCGCGGCAGCGCCAGCAGGTCCCGATGAAGGTGGTCGTTACAACGGTCCGCGGCAGCGCCAGCAGGTCCCGACGAGGATGGATGATGCAGAAGGCCGCGGCAGCGCCAGCAGGCAGGACGATCTTTCACAAGGCAGGGCTACGGCAGCGCCAGTAGTCCGTCAAGGCTGAGTTCTTCTCGGTGTCTCTTGACTCCAGGATACAACTGCCTTCCTGCTCTGGAGCTGCCCTAGTTATAGGTCTGGCGCCCTTTGATGTCCGGACCCTCGCACTTGGAGGTCGGGGGGTCCGGGATGAGGGAGTCCAGACACCCAGCAGGGGGTGGAGCCAGCACCTGGGGGAGCTGGAGGGCGATCGGCACCTGGCGGGGGAGAGCCATCGACACTTCTTTCTCCCATTGACCTGCCAAGTGGTCCGTTCACCTCCTGGGTGGATGGTGGTGCCGGGATGTCGGGGCCGGCCAGGCCCAGGGTTAGGGTCGAGCCGAGGCCACGCGGCCTCGTGGCGCAGTGTCCAAGATGGCGGCTGATCCGGCCGGGGGAGCCGGTAGTGGTTCGGCCCCATGATACATGGCTGTCCGGGTGCAGGAGTTCCGTTGGGAGACGGGGTGCGGGTTGCCCTTGTGGGTAACACCTGGGAGTCCGGGGCTTGGGCCCTGTCATGCGGGGAGGGAGCAAGCCCTTCATGTGGCCTGTCCAACATGCGTCCCCCCCAGCTGAAGGCGGGGAGAGTCACCCATCCTCTTGGGGCCTCTCCTCGTCGAGGCGGAAAAAGCGTGACAGGCCATCTGCGTTGGCGTGGTCTTGGCCCGGTCGATGTTCCACAGTGAAGTCCATTCCCTGCAGGGAGATGGACCAGCGCAATAGTTTTGGGTTTTCCCCCCGCATCTGCATTAGCCACTGTAGGGGTCGATGATCGGTTTGCACCCGGAAGTGGGTACCGAAGAGATAGGGCCGGAGCTTTTTGAGGGCCCACACTACTGCGAAGGCCTCCCTCTCGATTGTGCTCCAGCGCTGTTCTCGGGCCAGGAGGCGTCTGCTGATGAAGGCCACCGGCTGGTCAAGACCCTCGGGGTTCAGCTGGGAAAGAACCGCCCCGATGCCGTGGTCGGAGGCGTCCGTTTGTACAATGAATTCCCGACTGTAATCGGGGGCCTGGAGCACAGGGGCGGTGCACAGGGCGGCTTTCAGCTTCTCGAAGGCCGCTTGACAGTCGGGGGTCCAGTTAATCTTCTTCGGGTGGTTTTTGGACGTGAGACCCGTGAGGGGCCCCACAATGCTGCCATAGTCCCTCACGAACCGCCGGTAGTAGCCGGTGAGTCCCAAGAAGGCTCGGACCTCGGTCTGCGTGACTGGGGGTTGCCAGGACTGGATGGCAGCAATTTTGAGTTGCAGAGGGGCCACCAGACCGCTTCCCACCTGGTGTCCGAGGTAGGTCACGGACCCCTGACCAATTTGGCACTTGCCGGCCTTGACCGTGAGGCCGGCCCGCTGGAGGGCTTGCAGGACCTCTCGGAGGTGGTGGAGGTGGTCGGACCAGTGGCGGCTGTATACAGCGATGTCGTCCAGGTAGGCGGCGCTGAACTCTTCGAGCCCCGCCAAGACCTGGTTCACTAGACGCTGAAAAGTAGCTGGGGCATTCTTCATGCCGAAGGGCATGACCTTGAAGTGGTAGTGGCCATCGGGGGTAGAAAAGGCGGACCGTTCTTGGGCCCGGGGTGTGAGACCGATCTGCCAGTAGCCCGCTGTCAGGTCGAAGATGCTGAGGTAGCGGGCAGCCCCCAGGCGGTCGATCAATTCATCCGCTCGGGGGATAGGATGAGCGTCGGTCCTGGTGACAGCGTTCAAGCCCCGATAGTCGACGCAGAACCGGAGTTCAGGAGTGGTGCCGGGGGCAGCGGCTTTGGGGACCAGCACGACCGGGCTGGCCCAGGGGCTGTCCGAGGGCTCGATGACCCCGAGCGTGAGCATCTTGGATACTTCCTCTTGGATGCAGGCCCGCACCCGATCTGGTACGCGGTAGGCCCGGTGTCGGATAGGGGGACTGTCCCCAGTGTCCACGTCGTGCAAGCACCAAGGGGTGATCCCTTGGGTGAGGGAAAACAGAGTAGCAAACTGCAGCAGGAGGTCCCGGCAGCCCTGGCGTTGCTCTGGGGTGAGGGCATCGGAGAGCCGGACCCCGTCCACGGAACCGTCTTTCTCCTGAGTCTTCAGGAGATCAGGGAGGGGCTCGGAGTCTTTTTCCGCCCCACTGTCTGTAGCCATCAGGAGGCTGAGTTCCGAGCGCACAAAGTGGGGTTTGAGTCTGTTGGTGTGGAGGACCCGGAGGGGGTTCCGGGGGGACTCCATGTCGATGAGATAGGTGACGGGGCTCTTGCGTTCGACCACTTTGAAGGGCCCCGTCCACTTATCTTGCAAGGCACATGGTTCGGTGGGGGACATCACCCACACTTGTTGACCAGGTTCGAATTCGACGGAGGAGGCATTCTGATCGTACCATTTTTTCATGTCCTCCTGACTGGCCTCAAGATTCGCTTTTGCCATTTCCCTGAATCGCCGGGTCTGATTGCGTAGTGCCAGGAGGTACTTGAAGACGTCTGGAGGGGTCTTTCGGGGGGCCATCTCCCAACCTTCTTTGACTAGGCTGAGGGGCCCTCGCACAGGGTGCCCGTACAGGAGTTCGAAAGGGCTAAAGCCGAGGGACTTCTGGGGAACTTCTCGATAGGCGAAGAGGAGGCACGGAAGTAGTACATCCCACTGGCGACGGAGGGGCTCTTCCAATCCCCCAATCATTCCCTTGAGTGTGCGGTTGAATCGCTCAACTAGTCCGTTCCCTTGAGGATGATAGGGGGTCGTGAATCGGTAGGTGACCCCGCACTGTTGCCAGAGGGACTTCATATATTTCGAGATAAAGTTTGTGCCTCGGTCGCTGACGACTTCTCGGGGGAAGCCCACCCGGGAGAAGATCCCCATTAGGGCCCGGCCGACCACCGGAGCTGTTACAGTTCGCAGGGGCACAGCCTCGGGGTAGCGGGTGGCGTGGTCCACCAGTACCAGGATGAACCGATGTCCTTGTGCTGTGCGGGGGTCCAGGGGCCCCACAATGTCTATTCCTACCCTCTCGAACGGGGTGGTGACCACGGGGAAGGGTTGCAGAGGTGCTTTGAGCTTGCGGCCGCTCTTCCCGCTGGCCTGGCACGTGGGGCAGGCCCGGCAGTGGTTGAGGACGTCGTTTCGCATCCTCGGCCAGAAAAAGTGGGTCACCAGGCGACTGTAGGTTTTGTCCTGGCCCAGGTGTCCAGCCAGGGGGACATCATGGGCCAAATTTAGCAGGAAGTCTCTGAAACGGAGGGGCACCACCAGCACTCGACTGGCCCCTAACTCCGCGATTCTTTGTTCACTGTATAACAGGTCATTATCCCAATAGACCCAATGGGCTCCGGTGGAGTCCCCTGCGCTCTGGGCGATGGCTTCCTGGCGGAGTCCCTCGAGGGAGGGACAGGTCTTCTGCTCCTGGCGGAACTGTTCCTGGGTGGGCCCCCCTTCTTGACGCCACTGAGCCAGGCCGGGAAGGTCCTGGGGCTGGGCGACCCCTTCGGGGGTTGGCTCTGGGGGGTCGGTATAGTCGGTGTCCTCTACTGGAGCGACCGGGGGAGGAGGTGCTGGCCATTCTGGTTCTTCTGGTCGGGGGATAGCACGGCGGCCATGGACCGGGTGGTTACGCACGCCCAGTCCGGGAGGCCCAGCATCCCCAGGTGCTCTCTTCTTTCGACGGCGGCCTACGGGGAACTCTCAAGGTCATTCCCCAGGAGACAGTCCACGGGGGCATCATCCCGGACCGCCACCTTCAACATGCCGGAGACCCCTCCCCATTCGAAGGGGACGCAGGCCATCCGACATAGACTCTCGGAATTGTCGGCTGAGCGGACGGGGCAGAGAATGTTCGGCAGGATCTGCTCTGGTTTTACCAGGTGACAGCGGACGGCCGTCACACTGGCCCCTGTGTCACGTAGGGCTTCGGCCCGGCGCCCATTAACGTTCACCCACTGGCTATATTTTCTGGTGTTGGCGGGTAGGGGAGCCCGCGGGACCATGTCTTTTCCCCCTAGGCACGCTAGAACCATGGCGGCCGGTTCCCACTCTTGTTGTGCCTGCTCATATTCTTCTTGTTCCTCGGAGATTTGTTCTCCCCCCAGGGTGGCGGCAGCTACCTGGCGGGGTTTTGGCGTTTGGTTCTGCGGGCAGCTCGGGTCATTGGCGTAGTGGCCGACTCGCTGGCATCGGTGACACGTGACGTTGGCTCGGAACCCCGGGCGCATCGGGGGGTTGCCCCGGCCGGCCGGGGGCGGGGTGCTGGCCGCGGGAGTGGCCGGGACGGTGTCTCTCCCTCGCCCCTGGCCTCCTCCTCCTCCTCGGGGACGGTGCTGACCTTGGTTGTTCCGGTTTTGCTCGTGTGGCCCTCTCCGGCCCACTCGGGTGCTTTCCCACCGGTCAGCTTCGGCGGCGAGTTGCCGTGGGTCAGTCAATTTACTGTCGAGGAGGTGCTGCCTGAGCTCGACGAAGCAGTTGTTAGACAGGTGCTCCCACACCATGAGATTAAAGAGTTGCTCGTAGGTCGTTACGTGGCTTCCCTTGATCCAACCCTCGAAGGCTCGGCTGAAATAGTTGACATATTCCACCCAAGTTGTACCCGGGATCCGGGTGCAGTCTCGGAACCTCTGGCGGTACATTTCGGGTGTGAGCCCATATCGGGTGAGGAGGGCAGCCTTCATGTGGTCATAGGATGACATCTGATGGTCTGGGAGCTGCAGTAGGGCATCGCGGCCTTCGTTGACGAACCTCCCCCATAGGCCGGCTCCCCAGTCACTCCGATCGATCCGGTGGGAGGTCATGGCGATCTCGTAGGCTTTGAACCACTGTTGTATGTCGTCCTCTCGGACATACTCTCGGACAACATCCTTGGGGATGTGGACTTTCTTCTCGGTTGCTCCCGGGGTGCGCGGTCGCTCAGGCACCTCCGGTTCTTTATTCTGTTTCCGAAGTTCTATTTCTGCCAGTTTGCGCTCGTGTTCGAATGTTAGTCTTTTTTCTTCGAGCTCTCTCTGCCTCTGTTTTTCTTCCCGTTCTTCTCGGAGCCGCAGATGTTCTAGGTTCAGTTTTTGCTCGGCTAATTTTAGTTCACCGTCCATTTTGAGTCTTGCCATTTCCAACTCATGTAATCTGTTTCTTTCTCTTTCTTGGATCTCTTCCTGCGAGAGGCCCGCTCCTCGCTCCTCGGGAGCTGTGGCGTTCCCCTCCGATGCTGCACCGTTTTGGTCTGGGAATCCGGCGACCCCGGTTTCCGCCCACGACTCAATGGCGTGCTTCAAATCGTCTTTGGTACTCAGGCCGGTGGTAGCAATGCCTAGTTCCATGCAGAATTGTTTCAGTTCACGATGGCTATACTCTTCCAGTTTATCCATCTGGAATTTCTCGGTGGATCCGCTCTCTTTGGTTGACATCGTGGTTTTGTCATGGGGTGAGCTACTCTCTGTACGATTACGCGTTGATTCGGATCCCGCCGCTGGCCACCAATGTTAGACGGACCGGGAGGGTCGGCAGAGGACAAGGGGAGAGGTCTCCGGGGAGAGCCGTCTCCAGCGATCGAACAGATGAATAACTTCCCCCCCACAGATATACACCACACAAGGATAGGATTTAACGTTCTTTATAGGTGATTTCTTAAGGTACGATGAAATGGTACAAGGAGGTCTGGACTCAGGGGTCCCCTCGATTCTAGTCTCTTGGTTTGGGAAAAGGGGGTAGCGGGACAGTCTGGTTACCAATCTGGTAGCTGAGATGGTATGGTGGATAGCTCACAATCCTCGAGCTCGGTGTTCTAGCTTGGACAGGCCGCGGCAGCACCAGCAGGTCCCGGTGAAGGTGGTCGTTACACGGTCCGCGGCAGCGCCAGCAGGTCCCGATGAAGGTGGTTGTTACACGGTCCGCGGCAGCGCCAGCAGGTCCCGATGAAGGTGGTCGTTACAACGGTCCGCGGCAGCGCCAGCAGGTCCCGACGAGGATGGATGATGCAGAAGGCCGCGGCAGCGCCAGCAGGCAGGACGATCTTTCACAAGGCAGGGCTACGGCAGCGCCAGTAGTCCGTCAAGGCTGAGTTCTTCTCGGTGTCTCTCGACTCCAGGATACAACTGCCTTCCTGCTCTGGAGCTGCCCTAGTTATAGGTCTGGCGCCCTTTGATGTCCGGACCCTCGCACTTGGAGGTCGGGGGGTCCGGGATGAGGGAGTCCAGACACCCAGCAGGGGGTGGAGCCAGCGCCTGGGGGAGCTGGAGGGCGATCGGCACCTGGCGGGGGAGAGCCATCAACACTTCTTTCTCCCATTGACCTGCCAAGTGGTCCGTTCACCTCCTGGGTGGATGGTGGTGCCGGGATGTCGGGGCCGGCCAGGCCCAGGGTTAGGGTCGAGCCGAGGCCACGCGGCCTCGTGGCGCAGTGTCCAAGATGGCGGCTGATCCGGCCGGGGGAGCCGGTAGTGGTTCGGCCCCATGATACATGGCTATCCGGGTGCAGGAGTTCCGTTGGGAGACGGGGTGCGGGTTGCCCTTGTGGGTAACACCTGGGAGTCCGGGGCTTGGGCCCTGTCATGCGGGGAGGGAGCAAGCCCTTCATGTGGCCTGTCCAACAGTCCACTGCTGATATTCCTCTGCACCCACCCCTCACATGTCTCTGTCCACTGCTGGTATTCCTCGGCACCCACCCCTCACATTTCTCTGTCCACTGCTGGGAGTGATAGGCACCCACCCCTCACATGTCTCTGTCCACTGCTGGGAGTGATAGGCACCCACCCCTCACATGTCTCTGTCCACTGCTGGTATTCCTCTTTACCCACCCCTCACATGTCTCTGTCCACTGCTGGTATTCCTTGGCACCCACCCCTCACATGTCTCTGTCCACTGCTGGGAGTGATAGGCACCCACCCCTCACAAGTCTCTGTCCACTGCTGGGAGTGATAGGCACCCACCCCCATGTCTCTGTCCTCTGCTGGGAGTGATAGTCACCCACCCCTTACATGTCTCTGTCCACTGCTGGTATTCCTCTGCACCCACCCCTCACATGTCTCTGTCCACTGCTGGGAGTGATAGGCACCCACCCCTCACATGTCTCTGTCCACTGCTGGGAGTGATACGCACCCACACCTCACATGTCTTTGTCCACTGCTGGGACTCCTAGGCAGACACCCCCCCGCCCACCCGCACCCTTGGTGCTGTACACTGCTGTCCTGGCCATGAACACACCCCAATATACTGGTTATATGCTGCACCGGGCCCTAAGCCAACATTTGTGGCGTGTGTACGCCTTGTATCCCAAATGTACTGGTGCCCTAGGGGTACGGGTGATGCGGTCCGTACCCCCGCATTCATAGGTTGGGTACGGTCCGTACCACGCATACCCCTACATCACCACTAAAATGGTTGTACGGGCCGTACCCACGCACTCAGAGTGTGTGTACGGCCCGTACCACGTGTACCCCTACATCACCACTACAATGGTGGTACGGGCTGTACCCACGCCCTCAGAGCATGTGTACAGCCCGTACCACGCGTACCCCTACATCACCACTACAATGGTGGTACGGGCCGTACCCACACCCTCAGAGCGTGTGTACGGCCCATACCATGCGTACCCCTACATCACGACTACAATGGTGGTACGGGCCGTACCCACGCCCTCAGAGCGTGTGTATGGCCCGTACGACGCGTACCCCTACATCACCACTACAATGGTGGTACGGGCCGTACCCACACCCTCAGAGCGTGAGTACGGCCCGTACCAGGCGTACCCCTACATCACCACTACAATGGTGGTACGGGCCGTACCCACACCCTCAAAGCGTGGGTACGGCCAGTACCACCATTGTAGTGGTGATGTAGGTGTACGCGCCGTACCCACGCCCTCAGAGCGTGTGTACGGCCCGTACCGCGCGTACCCCTACATCACCACTACAATGGTGGTACGGGCCGTACCCACGCCCTCAGAGCGTGTGTACGGCCCGTACCACACGTACCCCTACATCACCACTACAATGGTGGTACGGGCCGTACCCACGCCCTCAAAGCGTGGGTACGGCCCGTACCACCATTGTAGTGGTGATGTAGGTGTACGCGCTGTACCCACGCCCTCAGAGCGTATGTACGGCCCGTACCACATGTACCCCTACATCACCACTACAATGGTGGTACGTGCCGTACCCAAGCCCTCAGAGCGTGTGTACGGCCCGTACCACGCATACCCCTACATCACCACTACAATGGTGGTACGGGCCGTACCCACGCCCTCAGAGCGTGTGTATGGCCCGTACCACACGTACCCCTTCATCACCACTACAATGGCGGTACGGGCCGTACCTACGCCCTCAGAGCGTGTGTACGGCCCGTACCAGGCGTACCCCTACATCACCACTACAATGGTGGTACGGGCCGTACCCACACCCTCAAAGCGTGGGTACGGCCAGTACCACCATTGTAGTGGTGATGTAGGTGTACGCGCCGTACCCACGCCCTCAGAGCGTGTGTACGGCCCGTACCGCGCGTACCCCTATATCACCACTACAATGGTGGTACGGGCCGTACCCACGCCCTCAGAGCGTGTGTACGGCCCGTACCACACGTACCCCTACATCACCACTACAATGGTGGTACGGGCCGTACCCACGCCCTCAAAGCGTGGGTACGGCCCGTACCACCATTGTTGTGGTGATGTAGGTGTACGCGCTGTACCCACGCCCTCAGAGCGTGTGTACGGCCCGTACCACGTGTACCCCTACATCACCACTACAATGGTGGTACGTGCCGTACCCATGCCCTCAGAGCGTGTGTACGGCCCGTACCACACGTACCCCTACATCACCACTACAATAGTGGTACGGGCCATACCCACGCTCTCAGAGCGTGTGTACGGCCCGTACCACACATACACCTACATCACCACTACAATGGTGGTACGGGCCGTACCCACGCCCTCAAAGCGTGGGTACGGCCCGTACCACCATTGTAGTGGTGATGTAGGTGTACGCGCCGTACCGACGCCCTCAGAGCGTGTGTACGGCCCGTACCACACATACACCTACATCACCACTACAATGGTGGTACGGGCCGTACCCACGCCCTCAAAGCGTGGGTACGGCCCGTACCACCATTGTAGTGGTGATGTAGGTGTACGCGCCGTACCGACGCCCTCAGAGCGTGTGTACGGCCCGTACCACACGTACCCCTACATCACCACTACAATGGTGGTACGGGCCGTACCCACGCCCTCAAAGCGTGGGTACGGCCTGTACCACCATTGTAGTGGTGATGTAGGTGTACGTGCCATACCCATGCCCTCAGAGCGTGTGTACGGCCCGAACCACGCGTACCCCTACATCACTACTACAATGGTGGTACGGGCCGTACCCACGCCCTCAGAGCATGTGTACGGCCCGTACCACGCGTACCCCTACATCACCACTACAATGGTGGTACGGGCCGTACCCACGCCCTCAAAGCGTGGGTACAGCCCGTACCACCATTGTAGTGGTGATGTAGGTGTACGCGCCGTACCCACACCCTCAGAGCGTGTGTACGGCCTGTACCACGCATACCCTTACATCACCACTACAATGGTGGTACGGGCCGTACCCACACCCTCAAAGCGTGGGTACGGCCCGTACCACCATTGTAGTGGTGACGGGTACGCGTACGCGGGGATTGGTGGACACGCCCCCCGAAGTAACCAGACCCTGAAGGTAATGTATGGACAGTATATGGTATTTTTAAAATTAGGTAGAGGTTATGTTTCCTGCCCCTCGCCCCCCCTTTGCCCCTGCGGCGTGCGCGGCAGTGTCGGTGCACCAGGTCATAGGCTAGGAGGGCCGGGATGACATGTAGGATGGGGTCCATGGCTGTCCGTCGCGTACCGCTGCTCCTTCTTCGCGTCGTCCTCAATTTCCCAGCAGTTTTTGGCTGCCATAAAAAATGATCCGTGCGGAGTGACGTAGGCACGAATCGTACTTGCTGGTCCGTAGAACGCTGCCTGACTCCGTCCGGACGTCACGTACGCGATGTCCCGGATCGGAGTTGTGGGTATTTTTTCGCCGCACGTAGTTTTTTACGATTCGTACAGAAATGGTATTTCTGTATGAATCGTACTTGCTGCTTTGTAAGGAGGATTTCCCGGGTACGAGTCGTATGGAGAATACGCTCCGTACGACCATTCGTACCCGGGTTTTACAGGATCGGAATCGGCACCTTAGTCTTAATGTTTTTCTCCACATTCAATTTATCCAATTTCATCTTAATGTCTTATGAAGCATGTTTTTTCATTTAAAATTCCTCCCATTTAAACAAATTGCTGCATTTTTCTGTTATAAATATGACACCTTGTCTAAATGCCAGTGGTAGCAAGATGCCTGGTGTTTGTAAATGTGACACTTGGAAATGGGATAACATTAAAATGATGAGTGTTATTGAATCTATATAAACATAAAGTTAACTCATTTTCTCCCATTTCAAAGTATCGCCTTTACACACAACAGACATCTTGCTCCCAGTGGCCGATAGGTATGATACCATATTTTTAATTAAAAAATACGCCCATCATTTTAAGTGGGATACATTTGAAGTGCTAAAAAATGTTCCATATCATGAACATTCTTGCAGAACGTTTTCTTTTTTTTTCTCTATTGAAAACTTTTATTAGCATCTTTGAAACAATCGCTATTGAACACAGCATTGTGCCTACAACCCCAAGTGGGCTGGGAGCGTGAATACATAGGATGACACCAAGACAACAGATAGATAAATACAGAGCAAGTCACCTACAACCACTTCGGGCCAGCCGCGTTAATCAACCACTACAAATGCTATGGACGAGCTGCAAAAGGACTTCAATCTGTTTAGAGCTCAGGGTGATTTGTCATCGCAAATAACATTAAACGTGATGTATGTATGCCCCTAGTTAGGCACAGCTGCACTAGAAGAGTCCATGAAACACAATCACCGCCTAGGGGGATTGCCTGTCCCTGTTCAGTCTCTGGCGTGGCTGCTCACATTCTATGCCAAGAGCGTCACATAACTTAGTGTGTTGGTCCCTATGAACAGGGTAGTGTTGAAAGATAAAGTTAAGAACATCAACCAAACATAATCTTTACAGGTCATAGCGTGATTTATGGTGTGGGGTGTCCAAGAAAATGTTCCAGGATCTGGCATGAGGGGGGGAAGAAGGCACCAACAGCGCTTGGTGTATTCCCTGGAGGCTAAGGGAGCACACCCTCTAGTTGCATGTAATGAGCTGGAGAACTCTAAACTTTGGCGGACTAAAGCAAGTAAATTCTATGCGCATGAGGTATCAATGGCTGCCAAATGCGCTGAAATTTCTTTTCAGTATTTGTTAAGCTGTGGGAAAGTCTCTCCATCGCTAGGATGTGCCATACCCTGTTGAACCATTGGGCCACGGAGGTAGGTGAGGTTTGTTTCCATGCGCATGCTATAAGCTGTGCTTTCAGGAGTAAATGGCTTATGAGGGCCCAATCAGCGCTGGTCATCGCGATGATGTTGGGAGGACATATACCTAACATTATTGTGTGTTGCAGGTATGGGAGCGGAAAACCAATGATGCCTTTAATGTGCCTCAAAACGTCTTCCCAGAAGGTAGTTATCACCTGACATGTTCATCATATGTGATACAGACTACCTTCGTCCTTCCTGCATCTCAAACAGAGGCTAGGAACCATTCGATAAATAGCAGCTAGGTGAGCGGTTGTATAGTACAATTGAAGCATCAGCTTATATGCAGTCTTGTGGGAGGCGAGGCAGCGGTAGGTTTTGGGAATATCTCGCCATAGTGTTTTCCACTGCTTGGGGGTAATTCTCCCCGGGGTCGTGTCATGCCAGTGTAGTGTGGGTTAACCACGCCCTATGTACACACAACAACCTGCCCCGTCTAGTGACCCAGACTCGTTCCTTACACGGTGTACAGACCAAGGTCACTGCTCGCTGTTAAGGATGTTAAACAACAGACGGTTCTCATGTGAAGCACAGTCGAGTCAGCAGTTCTCAAATTAATAACATGTAACAACAGTGTCGCGTGAAAAAGCAGCAGAAGCAGCAAGCTGGCTTTCTAACAGCAATCAAGGTTATGCTAACTTAGCGTTGTACATAGGGCGTGCTTAACCCACACTACATCCCCCTTTGATCGGACTACTAACCACTAGGGGCGCACTTATCAAGAACACAGAGTTCAAGTTAGAAAGAACGGAACCAAGGGCATGAACTATAAGTCCATATAAGGTAAGTGTAAGTTCGAAAAGAAAAAAAAACAGAAAAAAGATGTCGTCATGTGAAAAAAACCCATGAAAAAATGGGAAAAAACGACACCGATTGATACATCAAGGGTCGACCAAGATAAAAAGTCAATCCATAAAAGTAGAGGCACAATAAGTTGCAACAGCCTCCAAGAGGAAATCATTGGAGCGTTCCGCAAAAGTATCTGCCATCCAGTTTAACAAGGGAAAGGAACACACGTGTTCACTCACAATCGGAGCCTCCAGCTCCACACGGGGACAACAGGAAGGTTCCTCGATATAACTTCGTTCCAGAAATTCAATCGCAGCCTCTTCGATGGCCCAATTACCAAGGACTCCATGTGCCGCACCCAAGGCCATAAACCCAACACCAGAACATTCATACTCATGAGCCGTTAAGGGGCCCATCAGTTGACCAAAATCCGGTACAGGTGACGCCGAGGTTAAAAGGCACAAATCCAGAGCCCACTGGAATGGACAATCCAGGCAGTGAAAGACGGCTTGCACACAAGTAAAGAATGGAAACCGGAAGGACAATCCATACGCGACACTTAAAGTCGCCAGGGGCAACGTGCCATAGTATTCAAGCATCCAGTTGCGCAGATGAAACAGCTGGGGCATGTTGTCTCTGTACGCAAGTTGCGCAGCCATTGCGTAGGACGCAAACCAGCAAAAGTATTCCAGCAATATGGGCAAGAAGCAAAGGAAGACCTCCGAAGACGCTGGACAAAATAGAATGAAAAAAGGATCGTCCCGCCTAGTTTTGGCTTACCGGCACTTAAATTCGCACTGCCGGACATGTGCGGTACAGAATACACACAGTTCGGCTCTCGTAGATAGTCTTGTGAGAAAACGTTTTAAAACTACACTTGACATCTCCAATGGCTTTTATAGCCACAACCTGTCTCCTCATAGCTATGAGTGGACGGCGTTTACCTCGGGTGGCAAACAAAAATGGTTCAAGAGGCTCCCGATGGGCTATGAAAACAGCCCCGGGGTCTTTGCTGCTCGTGTGGTCTCACTCTTGGAGATGATTGACCCGGAAGCATATTCGTATGTAGATGACATCTACCTAACGGACGACGAGTTGCTTCCACACCTTGCTCGTGTGGATAACATAATAACTATGTTTGCTGACTATGGTTACAAGTTCAACTTTGCCAAGTCCCACATTGCCGAGTTCACAGTGTTGTTTTTGGGGTACGAACTCAATAATGAGGGTCGAGGCTTGGCTCCGCAGTTTCTTGAGAAATGCGCATGCCTCAGTACTCCTTCAACACTGAAGAAATTACAATCTTTGCTGGGTTTTCTGAATTTCGGTCGTACCTACATTCCTGATTATGCCCAGCGTATCAAGCCGCTTTATGCCTTGGTACAACCTACTTATACCAAATCTTGCTGGCTGCCTGAGCATTCGGCTGCTTTGCAAGCATTGCAGTCTGATCTTCTAGCTTCGAAGTTTTTACAAACTCGTGATAACCACACTAACCTGGTCATTAGAATCGTACCGGGTGCAGTGGGTTTCACCTACTTGACGTTCAATGAGGGCGACACAGTCCCCATTGCATACAAATCTCATCTGTACACTTCGGCTGAGCTGCGCTTTTCCGCTGTCGAGAAAGTACTGACAGCAGTTCAGATGGCGATCTTGAAAGAGCGAGCGCTATCACAGGGAAAGCACATGCTGGTGGTAACACCGTACCCTGCCCTTGAGGCGGTTACTAAAGCCAGTGTACCTAATTCTAAGGCTTTGCATCCAAGGTGGATACAATGGGCAACATCCTTGACTTCGCCTGACGTCACATATATCTTTGACGCGGCATTACAGACACAGGAGTTCTTGGAGTATGAATTTGCTCATCCGGCTTCTCTGACTTTGCGCCCGCTCGAGGAGTACCATTGTGTCATTTACACTGATGGGTCTGCGCAACCGGCAACTGGATCAAAGCACGCCTATTCAGCGGCCTGCGCAATTGTAGTAGGTACTTTCGTAAACGGTGAGTTCCAGTCTGATGTCGTGCATACGCAGTCATTGGGTGATTGTACCGCGCAGTTGGCAGAGCTGAAAGCTCTGGTGCTTGCACTGGAGTTTACTGATGCTCGGGTCACCGCTCTTATAGTGAGTGACTCGTTTTATTGTGTCCAATCATACAACGAGAATTTACACTTTTGGAGTCAGAATGACTTTCGTGATTCGAAAGGTAGCACAGTTAAGCACAAAATGCTTTGGGTTCGAGTGGCAGAACTTAAAGAAGGCCCCTCGTGAATGTAATTCACACTCTTGGTCACCAGCGTGTTGGTGTCCATGCTGTCGGTAACAGTTTGGCTGACGAGGCAGCAAAAACCGCAGTGGCGACATATTTAGTAGCAGCAGTTACAAGATCCAAAACTAGGATTGATGATGACATCTTGGCAGCTATTGCAGCGTCCGAGACAGAGATGGGCTTTCCGAAAGGATTCCCTTCCCGCTACCATTATCGTTTAACTCCTGATAACGTCCCGTTAGTGAGGATTAACGACGTTGGTGACAGATTGATTCCCAACGTGGACTGCAGACCATCTCTGATTACAGCTGCCCACGAAGGTGTTGCGTCAGTGCACGCCGGCGTTTCGGCGACTGTATCTCTTTTACAGCAACGTTACTGGTGGTACGGTTTGTACAAACAAGCGCGAGCTTATGTCCTTTTATGTGACATTTGCCAGCAGATGAAACCTTCCACTGTCGCGCGTCCACCACAAACGCAGCTGTTTATATCTAATCAACCACTTGCGTGTGTTTATTCAGATCACTGTGGTCCTTTTTCCTCTGATACTGCGTACAAGTACATCTTAGTTGCAGTGGATTTGTGCACACGTTTTCTGTGGGTATGGCCGCAAAGGAGTACTGATGCCCGGACGGCCATCAAGGATTTGCGTGTCTTTATCGGGAGTTTTGCATGTGGTACCCTTCATTCTGATCAGGGCCCTGCGTTTGCCTCTAGGGCTTACAAAGAAGCCATGAGAAGTTTGAGGGTCCAAGTAAAATTTTCGTCTCCATACCGGCCTGAGGGCAATAGTGTTGTGGAGCGAATGAACCGTGACCTAAAGCAGTCTTTGACAGCAAGGGTATTAGGTACAGGCCGAAGCTGGCTGACCCACTCGTATGACGTGCAACGTGCACTTAATAATCTCCCTAGAAGGTCTCTGGGTGGGCGGACCCCATACATGATGCTCTTTGGAGTACAAATGTTTGTCCCGGACCTTGAGGGTCTAGACATGGCGGCGGCTGCCGCGCCTTTTGACCTAGATGATCACTTTGCTGTATTACAGAATCTACAAGAAGCAAGAGACATTCTGGCGAAGGAACACGTACCCTCTACATGCGAAGCTGAGCTCCAGATTCCGGTAGTCGGCTGGCTACCTCGAGTTGGTGATCTGGTCCGTGAGAAGGTGGAGAACAAGAAAGAGTTTGGCCCCTCCTATTGTGCACCAGTCCCGGTGCTTGGAGTCAAGGGTACCCGTACAGTCATTTTACCACCACTTCCTGGTCGCAAGGAAAACAGGTACATCTCGATTGACAATGTCAAGCTACAGCGAGTGGCCGATACTTCATAGTATGACACCTTCAGTTTCTTGCCCTTCCATTCTGCGAAATTCTGTTGTGCTGCTGCCCTCAACCATCATGCCTGAGGTTGCCATTGAGATGCATGCTGTTGCTTCCCCTCTTATACCGCCCGTTGATGGTGGTTTGCCTGATGATCCTGAGTATGCTTATCCTGCAAGTGTCCCATTGCCTCTTTTACATTCAAAACAAAGAGCTGAAGCAGGAGAGAGCCTAGCTGTTCCTGTGATGTGATTCCACTAAGCTGATCTATAAGGTATGGGGTCCCCCATGCAAGCCTAAGAGACCTTCTATTAGTCTAATAATACCTTATTAGTTGCTAGAGAAAGGAGGGTGGTTGTGTTCCACGGTCATTATTATTATGATTGCTCCTTTCATTTTCTATGGTATTGTAACAATGCTAATGGTGCTAATCCTAACCATTTGTCTGATTGTGTTAGGGAAAGTACTGCATCTTAGGACGCGAGGTTTATAAAATAAACTCTTTAAACTTTTACTGTGTCTTTGTTATTCTGTTGTGGACTGATATATAGCTACCAACGGGTATTTTGGGTTCCCACCACTCCTGAGAGTATCTAAGTCGCTTGTTCTGGGTTGTCTATACATTGGGACCACCGAGCTAAATCTCGGATAACGAATGTGACACTAAGCTAGTCGGATAGGGGTTCTTAGTTCTGAGGGGAGTTTCTGGTACACCACAATTCTCTGAGGTCCTGGTTTCCTGCGCATAGTTCTGTGCATAAGCAGAATCCCCGCAACACCAGGCAGTTTGATATTTGTGGGTGCAATCCGGGGTCGAGTGCTGAAGCACCTGATAAGTTTTAGAGATCAATCCCCTAGGGCCAGCAAAAGCACACACCAGTTTCTCAAAGTGATTAAAAGGTCAGGCAGCAGCCACGCGGAACTCAGGATGGGATAGCCAATGCCTTTAACTGAAGATAATGAAGCCGTGCCGTGGGAGGGAGTGCAAACTCAGTCCTGCAGTCTTTAAAGGACTTCATGACATCCCCCATAATGAATAAATATTGTATCGTCTGACAAGCCCCGTCACTCCAGCTACTGTATGCGAGTGCTGACAGAAACTCCGGATTACATGCGATAGGGGTGTTCGGGGACAGAAATGTAGTTAGTCCCGTCTTTACAGCTATTCTGTCCCAGATGTCCAATACTGTTTTAGTTGGGGTCGCAACATATGTGCTCCAAGGACAGGCATGCTTAGGCAGCCAATCCAGATCCTACAGGGGCTGGCACACCACCGCCTGGTCCATGTGGAACCAGTGCTTCTTGCTTTCGCGTACTACCCATTCAAAGATATATCTCAAATGTGCCGCCCAGTAATATTCCAAGAGATTTGGACATGCCAAGCCTCCTCTATCTTGTGGTTGCATCAATAGTGAGTGCGCTATGCGAGGCCGCTTCCCATTCCACACAAATTCGCGTTTCCACCTCTGAAGGTCCGCCAGGACTGAACAACAAAATATGGACCAGTTGATACAGGACCATGAAGAAAGCATGGGGGTGACATGGAGGCCCAAATACTTGATGTAGTCTGATGACCACTGAAATGGGGGTTAGGCTCTGCAGCACTTCAACCTCTGGGGCTGGAAGGTTAATGTTGAGGATGAACGACTTGGACATATTAATCTTGAAGCCGGACACAGCTTCAAAAGTCTGTAACCTTTCAATTACACAGGGGAGCGAGAGCTCAGGCTGAGTCAAGGTGAGCAGGAGAGCATCCACAAATAAATGGATTTTATAGGTCTGGCCACCAAAGGGTTTGCCTTTAATCTCAGCTAACTCATGCACCGGTATGGCCAAGGCTCCACCGCAAGCGCAAATGGCAGGGGCGAAAGTGGATACCCCTGTTGTGTGCCACGGTCTAGAGATATCAGTTTCATGATACGTCCATTCACTCAAATGCAGGCTATTGGGGCGACATACGATGTCATGACTTTAGAGATTAATTTACGCCCAAGGCCTATTTTACACAACACAACGTGGAGGTAGGATCAGTCCACCCTGTCAAAAACCATCTCTGCATCAAGCGAGAGAAGACAGGCGGGGATGTTCAGGTGATGCGTTTTTTTCTACTAAGTTGGCTATACGCCGGACATTATCCATGCCCTGTCGTTGGCAGACAAAACCTACCTGTTTAGGGCTAATGAGGCCAGGAAGATATGGGTCGAGGCGAGTAGCTAATACTTTTCTAAAAAGCTCCGCATCTGTGTTATGGAGGGCTATTGGGCGATACGACGAGCGTTGCGCTGGCTCCTTGCCTGCCTTAGGGATAAGGGAGGTCTCAGCCATCGCCATTGACAGGGTGAGGCCCTAGTCTCCAGAGAAGGTATTAAACAGGCGGAGGAGATCGTCCTGCAACTTGTGAGAAATAAACGGTAAAAGAGGAAGGGAAGCCCATCCGGGTTGAGAGCTTTACCTAGGTGAAGGTTCCAAACAGCCGCGCCTAGTTCCTCGGCTGTAATGGGATTATCTAGGAGGTCACTTGATGTGTGGAGAGAGGTTCCCAGTTGAGTTTGGCAAGCTAGGAGTGAAGTCTCATGGGGGAGGGGTCTTCATGAGGGTAAAGTCGCTTATAATAGTCCCGAAAAGCCTCCAATCTGTCCTTTCCTGTTGTAACCCATTTATCATCGCCTGTCTGAATCTTAGAAATATGTGCTTTAACCTGCTGTTGACACAGCTTATGTGCCAGTAGCTTGCCCACTGTATTCCCCCCTCATAGTATTTCTGTTGCAGGGACAGTAGTGCGCACTCCACCGTACCTATATGATGGGCAAGCAGTTGGCCGCGCAGCAAGGCTAATTGTGTTTCAGTTTGTCGAGATGGGGCTGCTATATTCGAACGCTGTAACTGTTTAATCTCTGCTGTGAGTTTGGATTCTACCAATTTTGCCTCTCTCCCCCTAGCAATGGCAATGGACGTTATTTTGCTGCTTATCGTGGCTTTAAACCCATCCCATAGTGTGTGCAAGGAGATCTCAGGCGATGTGTTGTGCTGAAAATAGTCAGAAATTCCCTTGCACATCTCCTCCACACCCACCGGGTCCCATAGGAGATTGAGGGCAGGTGCCAGCGCAGTGTGAATTCTGAATGAAAAGCTTGATCCTCCCGGGTGAGTTCTAGGTGGGCGTGGTCAGAGATATAGATATCGGAAAGCTCTGCTATGCGCAGGCATTTGAGGAGAGATGGGGTGACAAAGGTGTAGTCTATGCACAAATAGGAAGCATGCACATGTGAGTAGAAGGAGTAGTCCCTCACACGCGGGTGCTAGTAGCGCCATGCGTCTAACAGCTCCTAATCCTCAATGTCCGACATGGCCCCGATATCTTGAAATGCCGTGCTGCTTCTGTCTAAGGAAGGGTCCAAGACCAGGTTAAAGTCCCAACACACCAATATGTCCTCTTCTATCCCGTTCTCGTTGGATGCTTCTGATATACACATCTTGGGCAGTGTTCGGAGCATAGATATTAAGTAGCGTCAGCTTATGTTTCCCTTAAGCAGTTGTAGGAGCAAGTATTGGCCTTCTCTAACTCGGGTGTCTATAACTACAGAGTTGTAGAAGTGAGCTTTACAGAGCATGCCCACTCCCAGGGTTTTAGAAGTTGTGTAAGCCAATGTCATTGGGGATACTTCAGGTGTGTCATGTGGTGTAAGTCTGCCTTCACTAGGTGGTTCTCTTGAAGCATCATAACATTCGGATCGCGATGTAGGATGTAACGCCATATTTTCTTCTGTTTATTTGGGGAGTTTAGGCCCTGAACATTTAATGAGAGTAGTTTGAGATCTCCCATAGGAAGTGAGGGGTCGGGAGAAATGCCCTGGCATCATGTGTAGAGCCCAAAATCGTAGTGTTAATACATATTGTGTTCCATGTGAAAGTTGTTGTCTCATGTTTCTGAGTCTCCCACCCACCCCGCCCAACCAGGCCAGGAGGCCCCCGCTCGACTAGACTAAAGCCTATCAGTAGTTCAGTGTTTGAGGCCGGAGAGAGCCGCCCCATCCACTTCCTCTCCCGAGCCCAGAACAAAGAGCACCCCCTCACCACAGCTGTATGCTATCCTTTGTGTGACCTGTAAAAGAAAACAAGATAATACAAAAACCAACAGCGGGCCAACAGGACCCAACAAGGACTTCTTCGGCCCTCAGAGATCGGCACCAAAGTGCTCCAATCCCTCTAGAGGAGTCACCCTCTGGGGAGAAAGTCTACGGGGGCTGGCCATCAAGTGCACAATGGGAATGTCAGGTTACATCCACAGCAGGCCCCGTTGACTCCCGGGGCCCATCATTTGCATCAATAGTTCCAGGGGTGGAGGCCTACAGCCACCATTACGTTCGTTTAGGTGCTTGTCCATTTTAAGCTTGCTAAGGTTAACCAAATCCAGCCATGGAGGGAGCAGGGGAGCCCCCCTACTGAGGCCACACAAGTGCCTAATGATGTCTCATTTTGTGTTCTGTGAGGAGGATTCTGCCTGTTTCCTGCTGGGCCTGCTTTGGGGGACCATGGTCTACCCGGGTTTGAGGTCACACCCCAGGGCACCAGTGCAGGGAGGCCCATACTACCCCTGTGCATCATCTATGTGAACTGCGCTTGCCTTCCCATTGAAAAATAAGGGCATAAGGGTGGCCCCACTGGTAGAGAATCCCCTGAGCTTGCAGCTTATTAGTAATGGGTTTGAAGTCACGGCGTTTTTGTAGTGTGACAGGAGAGAGGTCCTGAAAGAGGTGTATGACCTTGATATTTGATTTTGGATTTCCCCTTGGCTTCCTCCATGATCGCCCCCCCCCGTGATGAAATGGGCCCTGGTCAGGATGTCCGGGGCACCATCCATCCGCCGCTCCCTCACAGCAAATCAGTGCACTCTATCCATTGCCCCGAAAAGTCTGGAGCAGATCGGCAGTGAAAGCTATGATGTCAGCGCCCTCCGTCCCCAGGGGCACACCTTGTATGCGGATGCTATTCCAGCAGCTCCTGTTTTCCAAGTCCTCTTGTTTGGTTTGCAGCTCAATATTTTGATCCTCAAGAGTGGCTATTCATTTCCACAGCATCTCATGATCTTAGGATCCGGCATCGACCTTCCACTCAAGGTCGTCTATCCTGTACCCAATCTCAGTCACCTCTCTCCGGATGTCCAGATTTGAACTCCTCCTTAAGGAAGGAGATATCCGTTTGGATCTCCTGTAGGATGCGTTCCATATAACCTTGTGTGATCGAGCGGAGAGTTCAAACCCGGTTGGTCCGGGCTGCTGAGTCAGAGGGTGAGTCACTGCCTCGGGGAAGGGGTTCTTGCTCCAAGGGACATCATGGAGGTGTCCTTGGCTGTTTTAGAGCACGGCATGTCATGTGATAGTGTCTCTGGTAGATGCTGTTATCTCCAGGGATATGGCTCTATGTATATACTTTAAGGAAAATCCACCAGCTGTCTAGTCTCATGTAGAAACCGTCAGAGGAGGTTGCGTCACCTGTGGGGGGTTTAGCGGGGAAACCACCAGTCTGTCGCATGCTGTGTCGAGAGTTTCCACCTACCCCCCACCATGCCTCGACAGTTATACCAGCGAATCGGTTAATCTTGGGTTCCTGCTCTAGGGCCGTGTGCTCTAGCGTGTGCACCAGCGACTACGGTAAGCACCCACTCTCCAGACCAGCCTATGTTGCATTGCAGCTCCCTGTCCCTAGCCATGCCTTGCACTTAACCACTCTATCTGCTCCGCAGGGGAATCTGTGTTCACTGTCCATCCAGCCCTCATCAGTAAGCCAACTGTGCCGCGGGATTAGGTATATGCGCCTCAGTGGGTAGTCCGCACACACCTGGTTCCAAAGTCCGCCGCTGTGCCAGCTCAAGCCGCAGCGCTGCTCTTATCAGTAGTCTTGAAGCAGTTCACCATCCAGGAGGCAGCCCGATATGTCCCCTACCCAGCGCCCCAGCAGCAGGACCACCCAGCGTGTGAGTAGATCATGTTGTCTGGGCTCCTCCCGCCAGGCAGACCTCCAGCCGTGAAGGCCATAGCAGCAGAAGGATGAGACAGGCCACATGGAGAGGCGAACAACAGCCATCCACACCCCGGTCAGCAAGCTTCAGGCAGGTGTCGGGCTCACCAGCAAGCTCATCTAAAGATGGAGGCACTCCAGGGCCCAGGGCCGCCGCTGAGGCAGTGCAGCAGTATTATGGGATATAGCAGGCTCCCACCGCCAGTCCGCTGCCAGAAATCTGTAATGCCCACCGGCGCTACTGGGAGAGGCAAGTCCATGCCCCTCCCCCCCCAGGCATGCCTCCAGCCATGCAGGCCGCAACTCCAAAGATGTGAGGCAGGTGATGTGAGGCAGGTCCCGCTGAGAGCAGAACAACAGTCTCCCACACCCCAGCCATCGAGCTACAGTCTGGGTCCTCTAGCGGCCCCCACAGGGATAAAGGCAATTCAGGCACAGGGGCCGCCACAAATGCAGTGCAGCAATATGTCGGGCACAGCCGGCCCCCACTTCTTGTCAGCCACTGGGGATCTGCAGCACCTGCCGTGCAAAGTTGTGCTTCAGCACTCAGGCTGACGCCTTTGGGGGGCGGTCTCCGGTCTGCACCCGACGTTGAGTTCAACTCCCGTCAACAGCACAGAGCAGCAAAGGCGTGGCTGCCTCCCAGCACAAATTGGGACCCACCGCTCACCGTCTCCGCTCAGAGGTTCTCCCCCGCTCCAGGTATTACTGCTCGCCCTCCAGAAGACTGCATTTAGCTCCGACGACTGCAGGCAACTGCCAGACACCCCCGGATCCGAGTCAAGGTGCCCCTCTGCAGAAAGCAGTCGCACAATGGGCCCCGGGAGGATGGAGAACGAGAGCTGCACATCTCACTCCATTGCCTCCCTAGCCATACCCCCAGAATGTTTTCTTCACTTTCGAATTACTCCCATTTAAAAAAATGGTTATATGTTTGTATCACACATGTAACGGTGCAACATATGATGAAAGGCATTCCAGTGCCACAAGTACATATGATATAGGCTCCCAGTCACCCATACATACATACCCACACATGTTTATACATCCACAAAGACCAAACTTTCACTGCCACACATGAATGTCCTGTCAAAGTCTTCTTTTCAAACCACAGTGTCTTGTTCTATGGACACGAGGGTGCCTGGTAACAATGTGCGAGTTGCTTAGCCTTCAGTAGCTCGAAATGATTTTCACTGATCAGAAGTAGCTCTCACTACAGAAAAGGTTGGAGATCCCTAAATAAGGCATTCCCAGTTCCGTGACATGACATTCTCTCAGCTCTAGAAATGCTTTTAAGCAGTCTTTGCTTCACGGAGGCAGAATAGGTACATCTTTGCCTCAGAAAAGTTGGGTTACCACTGTCTACTGTTGCCAACCGCTCCCAAGAACATTCTGACCTCTGTCTGAGTTCTGGTTGGCTTTGTCTTCAGGATTTTCATGATTCTCTGTTGTGATACCACTCTCGTTCCCTCTATAATGAGATGTGCCACATATAAGGCTTGTTTTTGACAGTAATGTGATTTTCTCGGGACACCTTGTGTCCGTTTATAAGCTTCTTGTGTACTTCATTCCACAAGTAGTTCATCAATATATTGTACAAGAACTGAATTGCAAGGCAATTGAAAAGTCTCAAGATAATTTTTAAAGATCGAATGACTCTCTATACACCTGTGGACCTCGACACCATGTCAAAACTCTATCTCTAAATACAAATGAGAACAAGAATTGACTATCCTCTTGCAACTGGATAGAGAAAAAGGCCTGCTAGAGATCCACAATGGAAAACCACTCTGCACTACAGGGAATCTGAAATAGTATTTTTTGCCGTATTTACTACTACAAGACAACATGGGATTATACTATACATTTTTTAAAGATCCTGTACAATCCGATACTTAACATTGGGCTTCTGTAAACCCAGGATTGGTGAATTGCAATGACTTTTAACACTTTCTTCTAGAATTGCCTGTTTTAGCACTTTTTCAATCACTAATGGTATTCCAGCCACAGTTTCAGGTGTCATATTTTATGGTGCTTTGAGTGCTCTGAGTTACGATACAAGCAGGGGGACTCTGTCCAAAGAAACCACACACTTGTGGGACCGCCACAGGGATGGCCAATATGGCCATGGGGTAAGTAGTCATCAGTGGCAGGTCATAGTCCCTTAGCTGGGAGATAGGCAACGAGGGTGAGCTGGTGATCCCTGAGGATGGGAGTTGTCACTTCCACCAGGTGAAAGTGAATGGGGACTCAGGAGCTAGCCAGACCATGGTAGTGAAAAGGCTAGTTTCCCCAGAACAGTGCACTGGTCAGGTGTGTTAGATGACTCAGGCCCATGGATGGGACGTTTTCTGGCCAATTTCCCAAGTATCCCTAGAGTGCGCTGGGGAGGTGACCCAGAGGTTAGTTATAGTTAGTCCCCTGACTACATTGTGAGGAATAGTTACCTCTGGTGTCAGGAAAACTGAGAGGAGTGGCTACCCAGAGTGCTCTTACAGTCCAGTTTTCTCCCACTCCCACTCCCAAGAAGAGAGTACAGGTGCCTAGATTGGGGGGCAGGATGAGGGAGGGCTCACCTCTGTCTCCTGGTCAGCATCAGGTTACAGACCCTGGATTGAAGAACCAGTTTCAGGGTATCAAACCTAAACTGGTGGCAGGTAGAGTGGCAGTAGTGTGCCTAACACTTGAGTCTATTGCCCCCCCCCACTCTCAAATGCCTCAGAGGTTGGAGAAACCGCAGGAGCCCATAGGGAATTCCCTGCCAGCCCACAGGCTGAAGAAGAAGCCTATCCAATGTACCTGCTTAGAACGTCTCCTTGGCAGTGGATGGCCCGGGCCTGGCTCCTGAAACTGACAGCTGTCAATGGCCTCTGTTGGTTGCTGTCCTTATGGGCACAGTTTTCCTTGGGTTGGGGGCAGAAGTCTGACCCAAGCAGTGGAATGGGCTACATCACCTTGTTGGCCATGGTGGTACTGTCTGCCTACTGGGATGCATCTGTGAGCAACTTAAGGCTAGGTGGTGCACTGATGGGGTCCACAGATGAGGATAGGGCTCACCATGGGCCAGTTCGGTAACTCTGGAGAGTGTATACAGAGGGTATCAGCTGGATTCAGAAGGTCATTAAACCTGAGAAGTGCCTCTGCATTAGAGCACAATTGACTATGTTTTATCGCATGAGTAGGGAGGTCCATCAAGGTATTGACTAGTTTACCCTGCCTTTAGGATAGAGGGAAGTCGAGTTGGGCTTGCCCTCTCGCCAGAGACATCCCCAGACTTTTTGCCTTCCTCCTCCTATTTTTGATTAATTTATTTTTGCTGTCCTTAGGCCTCTGTGCACTTTAGCACTGCTAACCAGTGCTAAAGTGCTTCCTCTCTCCCTAAAACATGGAACAACTGGCCTACAACTAATTGGCACATTTAATGTACATATAAGTCCTCTGTGCTCTCCCCTCTAAACATGGTAACATTGACTTATACCCACTTGGCATATTTAATTTACTTATAAGTCCCTAGGAAAGTGGCACTACTTGTGCACTGATTATGCTGCCCACTTAGGAAGCCCTTTAACCCCTTCGCTGCTAGGCCTTTTCCCCTCCTGTGCTAATCCTTTTTTGGGCTCTTTGGGGTAGTGCGCGCTTAGGGCCCTGTAACTTTTTGACCACATTAGGTATCCATGCCAAATTTGTGTCCTTTTCTTCCAACATCATGCGGATTCTAAAGGTACCCAGGGTTTGTTGATTCTTCTAGAGGGTTCCCAGAAATTAGTCAAAATACAGAAAAATGTAGATTTTTTGTGAAAAATGGGGAAAAGTGGCTGCAAATGAAAGCATCTGAGTTTTTCTCTGCAAATGATATCAAAAAAGGGTTTGCGGGGCTGAAATCACAATTTCTCCAGCTTTTAGGGAATGGCAGATTTTTGTCAGAAATCCAACTTTTTTTTTTTACACAGTTTTGACATTTTTCTGGGACATACCCTATTTTTGCAATTTTTTGTGCTTTCAACCTCCTTCCAGATACTGGTAGAAATGGGTAGAAAAGCAATAATGGATCTTGGAAAGCTATACATTTTTGAAAAGTAGAAAAAAATTCTGAATTCAGCAATGGGTCATTTGTGTAGATCCATCAAGGTTTCTTTATAGAAACTAACAGTTAAATATAGGAAAAATTAAAAATTAGTTGAAAAAAGCAGCCTTTTGTGTCAGCGTTTTCACCTGTAACTTCTTCTAATTATGAAATCTCTTAGAAAGCAATGTACCGTTACATCCGCTGGACCTTCCTGGTTGTGCGGATATATAGGACTTGTAGGTTCACCAAGAGCCCAACGAACCCAGAGTAAAAAACTGAGCAGCATTTTGTAATGTTTTTTTTTTTAGTTCCGGGTATATAGCAATTATAGTGTGAAAATGTATACATGGAAAAATTGGTATGAAAGACACCTATGTATTTCTGAAATGGGAACAAATTACAGAGTTTAGAAACAGTGCATATTTGCACATTTTCGAAATTGGGAATACTCATACTTGCATGACAATTATTGGTCATTTTCAAAATGACTTTTTTTTACACAATGTCTTTCATTTGGAAGGGAGAAATGCATCAAAAATCAATAGGTAATAACAGTTGCTTTACAAATCTGAACTACCCTAAGTCTCCCGATACAAATGGTACCTCATTTGTGTGGGTAGGCATAGTGCCCACGACAGGAAGTGGCTCAAATCCTAAGGGGAACACACCACATTTTCACTCTGAAACTTTACACATTTTTTGCGAAGAGTCTAGCTGTAGTTTTTGAACCCTAGCTCTGCCGGCACCTAGAGAAACCTAGCAAACCTATACATTTTTGAAAACTAGACACCCAGGGGAATCCCCGATGGGGTAACTTGAGTGCCTCCCACCATGGTCTGTTACCCAGAATCCCTTGCAAACGTAAAAAATTGACAAAAAAACACATTTTCCCCATATTTCTGTGATGGAAAGTTCTGGAATCTGTGTGGATCCACAAATTTCCACCCACCCCGCGTTCCCCAAAGTCCTATGAGAAAAATAGTACCTCACTTGTGCGGGTCGGCCTAGTGCCCGCGACAGGAAACGGCGCAAAACGCAACGTGGTCACACCTCAATTTTGCAGTGAAAAATTACCCTTTCTTGGCAAAGTGACTAGCTGTAGTTTTTGAACCCTAGCCCTGCCGGCACCTAGGGAAACCTAGCAAACCTATACATTTTTGAAAACTAGACACCCAGAGGAATCCAGGATGGGGTGTCTTGAGTGCCTCCCACCATGGTCTGTTACCCAGAATCCCTTGCAAACGTAAAAAATTTACAAAAAAAATACATTTTCCCCACATTTCTGTGATGGAAAGTTCTGGAATCTGCGTGGATCCACAAATTTCCAATCACCCCGCGTTCCCCAAAGTCCTACAAGAAAAATGGTACCTCACTTGTGCGGGTCGGCCTAGTGCCCGCGACAGGAAACGGTGCAAAACGCAACGTGGTCACACCTCAATTTTGCAGTGAAAAATGACCCTTTTTTGGCAAAGTGACTAGCTGTAGTTTTTTAACCCTAGCCCTGGTGGAACCTAGGGAAACCTAGCAATCCTATACATTTTTGAAAACTAGACACCCAGGGGAATCCAGGATGGGGTGACTTGAGTGCTTCCCACCATGGTCTGTTACCCAGAATCCCTTGCAAACGTAAAAAATTGACAAAAAAAACACATTTTCCCCACATTTCTGTGATGGAAAGTTCTGGAATCTGTGTGGATCCACAAATTTCCACCCACCCCGCGTTCCCCAAAGTCCTACGAGAAAAATTGTACCTCACTTGTGCGGGTCGGCCTAGTGCCCGCGACAGGAAACGGCACAAAACGCAACGTGGTCACACCTCAATTTTGCAGTGAAAAATGACCCTTTTTTGGCAAAGTGACTAGCTGTAGTTTTTGAACCCTAGTCCTGCCGGCACCTAGGGAAACTTAGAAAACCTATACATTTTTGAAAACTAGACACCCAGGGGAATCCAGGATGGGGTGACTTGAGTGCCTCCCACCATGGTCTGTTACCCAGAATCCCTTGCAAACATAAAAAATTGACAAAAAAACACATTTTCCCCACATTTCTGTGATGGAAAGTTCCGGAATCTGCGTGGATCTACAAATTTCCACCCACCCCGCGTTCCCCAAAGTCCTACGTGAAAAATGGTACCTCACTTGTGTGGGTCGGCCTAGTGCCCGCGACAGGAAATGGCACAAAATGCAACGTGGTCACACCTCAATTTTGCATTGAAAAATGACCCTTTTTTGGCAAAGTGACTAGCTGTAGTTTTTGAACCCTAGCCCTGCCGGCACCTAGGGAAACCTAGCAAACCTATACATTTTTGAAAACTAGACACCCAGGGGAATCCAGGATGGGGTGACTTGAGTGCCTCCCACCATGGTCTGTTACCCAGAATCCCTTGCAAACGTGAATAATTGACAAAATAAACACATTTTCCCCACATTTCTGTGATGGATAGTTCTGGAATCTGCGTGGATCCACAAATTTCCACCCACCCCGCGTTCCCCAAAGTCCTACAAGAAAAATGGTACCTCACTTGTGCGGGTCGGCCTAGTGCCCGCGACAGGAAACGGCGCCAAACGCAACGTGGTCACACCTCAATTTTGCAGTGAAAAATGACCCTTTTTTGGCAAAGTGACTAGCTGTAGTTTTTGAACCCTAGTTCTGCCGGAACATAGGGAAACCTACCAAACCCACACATTTCTGAAAACTAGACTCCCGGCGGCTTGTGGCATCACAGGGCTCACACAAATTTACCACCACCCAGCGTTCCCCCAGCTCTCCCCGTAAAAATGGTGCCTTACTTGTGTGGGAGGCCCAAGTACCCGCAGCAGGCAAGGGCCCAAAACGTAGTGAGGCGACATCAAAATGGCCTATCGCAAAACCACCTGGTTTTGCATGGGGGGTCACTTGGGTTTTTGGCCTGGTGCTCGGCGGCCATCTAGGGAAACCTACCAAACCCACGCATTTCTGAAAACTAGACACCCGGCGGCTTCCAGGGAGGTATGGCTTGCGTGGATCCCCCAACGTTTCCTTACCCAGAATCCTCTGCAAACCTCAATTTTAGCTGAAAAAATCACTTTTTTCACACATTTTGGTGTGGGAAAGTTGTGGCATCACCGGGCTCACACAAATTTACCACCACCCAGCGTTCCCCCAGGTCTCCCGGTAAAAATGGTGCCTCACTTGTGTGGGAGGCCCAAGTACCCGCAGCAGGCAAGGGCCCAAAACGTTGTGAGGCGACATCAAAATGGCCTATCGCAAAACCACCTGGTTTTGCAAAGGGGGTCACTTGGGTTTTTGGCCCGGTGCTCGGCGGCCATCTAGGGAAACCTACCAAACCCATGCATTTCTGAAAACTAGACACCCGGCGGCTTCCAGGGAGGTATGGCTTGCGTGGATACCCCAACGTTTCCTTTCCCAGAATCCCCTGCAAACCTCAATTTTAGCTGAAAAAATCACTTTTTTCACACAGTTTGGTGTGGGAAAGTTGTGGCATCACTGGGCTCACACAAATGTAGCACCACCCAGCGTTCCCCCAGCTCTCCCGGTAAAAAGGGTGCCTCACTTGTGTGGGAGGCCAGGTACCCGCGGCAGGCAAGGGCCCAAAACGTAGTGAGGCGACATCAAAATGGCCTATCGCAAAACCACCTGGTTTTGCAAGCGGGGTCACTTGGGTTTTTGGCCCGGTGCTCGGCGGCCATCTAGGGAACCCTACCAAACCCACACATTTCTGAAAACTAGACACCCGGCGGCTTTCAGGGAGGTATGGCTTGCGTGGATCCCCCAACGTTTCCTTACCCAGAATCCCATGGAAACCTCAATTTTAGCTGAAAAAATCACTTTTTCCACACATTTTGGTGTGGGAAAGTTGTGGCATCACCGGGCTCACACAAATTTACCACCACACAGCGTTCTCCCAGGTCTCCTGGTAAAAATGGTGCCTCACTTGTGTGGGAGGCCCAAGTACCCGCAGCAGGCAAGGGCCCAAAACGTTGTGAGGCGACATCAAAATGGCCTATCGCAAAACCACCTGGTTTTGCAAGGGGGGTCACTTGGGTTTTTGGCCAGGTGCTCGGTGGCCATCTAGGGAAACCTACCAAACCCATACATTTCTGAAAACTAGACACCTGGGGGCTTCCAGGGAGGTATGGCTTGCGTGGATCCCCCAACGTTTCCTTACCCAGAATCCCCTGCAAACCTCAATTTTAGCTGAAAAAATCACTTTTTTCACACGTTTTGGTGTGGGAAAGTTGTGGCATCAGCGGGCTCACACAAATTTACCACCACCCAGCGTTCCCCCAGGTCTCCCGGTAAAAATGGGCCTCACTTGTGTGGGAGGCCCAAGTACCCGCGACAGGCAAGGGCCCAAAACATTTTTTGATGGGCAATGTTGATTTCGCCTCACAACGTTTTGAGCCCTTGCCTGCCGCGGGTAGTTGGGCCTCCCACACAATTGAGGCACCATTTTTACCGGGAGACCTAGGGGAACGCTGGGTGGTGTGAAATTTGTGTGAGCCCGGTGATGCCACAACTTTCCCACACAAAAATGTGTGAAAAAAGTGTTTTTGTCAGCTAAAATTGAAGTTTGCAGGGGATTCTCGGTAAGGAAACATTGGGGGATCCACACAAGCCATACCTCCCTGGAAGCCCCCGGGTGTCTAGTGTTCAGAAATGTGTGGGTGTGGTAGGTTTCCCAAGATAGCCGTCGAGCACGGGCCACAGCTGTTTGGAACATTGGTCAGACAGACCAGCATAGCTGAAAAATCTGCCATGTGGCAGAGGATTGTCGATAAGGTGAATGCTGTTGCGCCCATCCAAAGGACCAGGCATGAATGCCAAGCCAGGTGGTACGATCTGCGCAGGGCGGTCAAGAGGAAAATGAACGAAGAATATGCCCAGAGTAACATCACTGGAGGTGGGCCACCCCGCAGACCTGTACACTACCATCCCTGGGAGGAGAAGGTGATGGCCCTGCTACCGCCGGTGGGAGTACACGGAGTCGAAGGAGTCGCAGAGCCTGGTGAGTACACAAACAACTTACGTAACATGGGGGCAATGGGGTCCATACCACATATACACCAAATGCACGCAACTTCTCCCAAGCACTCACCGCACACAACCACACTGTTAGACCCAGCCTTGTGGCATGGCCATCCCTGACCCCTGGCCACACCCCCTGACCCGTACACCTCATTCAGTCCCCCAGTACACGGCCTAGCCGGTCCTGCCCACCAGGACCCACACACACCCGACCCGGACTTCCCTGTCCGTGCCCTCCATCTTCCCAGCACCACCGGGCCCGCGTGCCCACTTCCTGCACCTACGATGGCCGCCCGGCCCCAGCACAACCCAGGCCTAGAGGCGCCACCCAGGCTGGGGAACATCGCGCTCCCATAGAGTGAGAGAAGGAGGTGCAGTTTCCATCACACCTCTGGCCTCCCCTCGGGAGATGGGTTTCGATCGGCCCTCTGGCCTCCCTGAGGGCTGGCTCCACGCCTGCTGGGTGTCTGGGACTCCTCCCGACCCGGCCCTGAAAGGATCAAAGTACAACATGGCCGGAAACTCCAACGAGCGGCCCCCAGGCGCTAAGACCCCTGCCTACACGGACCCCGGACATCAAAGAGGAGCTGACCTATATCAAGGGGTGCTCTGGGGCTATCTGGCAGATTCGACTCTGGAACGACGAGAGCCCTGCTGACGTGGTCGCGGCTGCCTTGCAACCTTGGAACCTCTGAGCCCTGCTGAGTGACTCGCGGCTCCCCTGAAGATCGTAAGACCTCCGAACTTGTGCTTGAGCCCTGCTGAGTGACTCGCGGCTCCCCTGAAGATCGTAAGACCTCCGAACTTGTGCTTGAGCCCTGCTGAGTGACTCGCGGCTCCCCTGAAGATCGTAAGACCTCCAAACTTGTGCTTGAGCCCTGCTGAGTGACTCGCGGCTCCCCTGAAGATCGTAAGACCTCCGAACTTGTGCTTGAGCCCCGCTGAGTGACTCGCGGCTCCTACAGACTCCTCTGGTCCGGCTGGACCGCAGCGTATCCCCCGGCTCGAGGATTGTGAGCTGTGCGTTGGGAAAGCCCCTGCACCTATCCGGATCCCCCAGAGACTGTCCGGCTACCCCCTTCACTACCGAGACTCTCTGAGCCCGTGCTCTATTTTGTACATATCTACCTTGGTGATCATAAAGATCTGAGGAAGCTGAATAGATAAAGATCTGTTCCCAAGAACCTACCGTGTGGTGTCTCTTTGTCGTGTGGTGCCGTGTGTGCGATCCTAGATACGAGACTCTTCCCCCTGAGGAGTCTCCCGCCAGTGCCCGGCTACGATACCCTGAGGGTAGGTCTCAGGGTGTTCAGGTAACCTCCCTGACTTCTCTGGGGTCACCTTCTAACATTGGTGGCAAGCGACGGGATTCGTGCCCATCATCTAGAGATCGTACCATAAGCAGCGGACGCACCACCGGTAAAAACGGCAGAAGAAAACGCCATGAGCCTCACAGAAACCAACGCGAGTGCTGTGTTCCAGGCGGAACAACTGGAAGAGTACACGCACAAAGAACTGAAGCAATTCTGCAAAGAACTAAAAATCGCTACCACTGGTCTCAACACCAAAGAAGATATGCAGAAGGCACTGAAAGCTTGGGTGGAATCCAGAGCCCCCCGCCCAGAAGGAGCGGTGGAGCTCCACGACGAAACTGGACTCTCCCCAAGAGAAAGCAGCAGCAACCAGGTACGAAGCTTCGTACCAGACGGGGGTCTATCCCCGGAAGAACTCGCAGACAGAGAGAGAAGTCGTAATCACAAACTCGAACTGGCCAAACTGAAAATTGAGGGCGAGTTGAAATTAGCTGAGAAAAAGCTAGCAGTGGAACAAATGCGAGTACAAGGCGAGCTGGAAGAGAAGAAACTCCAACGGGAGCACGAAGGACGAAAACTTCAACTGGAGCACGAACGAAGCTTGAAAGAAATCGAGCTCAAGGCAAGGAGCAAAGAAGCTCGACCCCCGGAGAACCGGGGGGCGCCACCACAGGTGGAACAGAAGGTCCACATCCCCAAAGATGTGGTCAAGGAATATTACAAGAACGATGACATCCAACAATGGTTCAAGGCCTACGAGGTCGCCATGACCTCCCACCGAGTCCCGCAGAAAGATTGGGGGGCCAGGTTGTGGGGCCGATTTTTGAGCGAGGGGAGAGACACCCTGCTCGACCTACCATCCTCCATGCAGATCTCCTACAGCCACATGAAGGAGGCCCTCCTCACAAGGTACGGCCTCACCCTGGAGATGTACCGCCAGCGGTTCCGGGACTGCAAGAAGATCCCCGGCACCACGTGGGTGGAGTATGTGAACTTTTTCAGCCGTGCATTCGACAGGTGGATTAAGGGTAGCAAAGTAACCACCCTGGACGAACTAACCGACCTCATGTTATGGGAACATCTGGCGGCGAACTGCTTTGTGGAGCTACGCCAGCATCTGCTCGACAGCAAGCTCACGGATCCGAGGAAGCTGGCTGTCAAGGCGGATCGCTGGACCAACACCCGGGTCCCCATAGGAGAATACCCCCGAGCCAGTCAGGGACCAGCCCGCCAGAGAGGGGGGGGGAAACCAGGGAGGGCAGAGGGAACCCCAGTCCAGCCCCCCGAAAAGCCAACCTCCGCACTTCCCGGCACCCCCACCAGCTGTATCCGGTCCACCCGTGAGACGGGGGCACCGGGTGACCATCACTTGTTTCCGTTGTCAGAAGCCCGGCCATTACGCCAATGACCCCGAATGCCCCATGGCCCTGCGCGTCCCCACTAAAGCCCCCCCGCCAGACAGATAGCCAACGTAGCCCTAGGGGAGGAGATTGAGGAGACCGTAGAATGGGAACCCGCCGCCATGGCCTTGGTATCATTAGGAGACAGAGAAATGGTCCCTGGGAGCCTCCTGCCCTCCAACACGAAGAAATATGGGCAGCTAGTGACGATCAATGGCCAACAGGTAGAGGCCCTTCGTGACACCGGGGCGAGCATCACCGGTGTCCTCAGCCACTTAGTCCGCGAAGACCAGATCCTCCCCAACCTATTTTGCCCTGTATTTACAGCCGACAACACTGAGAGTCTCTGTAAGGTAGCCCTGGTGCCTTTTGAATGGGGCGGAGTGGTCGGTAAATTGAAAGTAGCAGTGAGAACCTCCCAGCCGGTCAACTGTCTCCTGGGGAACGACCTGGAAAGTTCCCCCTGGAAGCAAGTCGAGCGCAAGGCCCACCTAGGGATGATGGGTCTCCCCGAGTGGGTGTGCGCCACCACCCGATCTATGGCGGCCCGACTGTCCCCCCTTGGGGAAGTCGAGGACGCACCTGCCAACGAGGACAGGATTGTCCCAGCCGAGGTCCCCCACATCTCCCCACGTGGAGAACCGGTCACCAGCAACGAACCCCTATCGTCCAACCCCGCACAGATCGCAGTTAGGCGATCTGCCCGAGTTGGCCCAGTGGCGCCACGAGGGAGGCCCCTCCCGAGAGGAGTTCTGCCAGGAGCAAGCCATCTGTCCCTCCCTGGTTGGACCCCGGCAGCAAGCAGAGGCCCAAGCCGCGGGCGACCAATCTGGAACACACCGGCTGTATTGGGAAAATGACCTTTTGTACAGCGAGCAGAAGTCGGTGGAGCTAGGATCAGCCCGGGTGCTGGTGGTACCCCTACGCTTCCGAGACTTCCTCCTGGGCTTGGCTCACGATGTCCCCCTCGCAGGCCCCTTGGGCCAAGACAAAACCTACAGCCGCCTAGTGACTGACTTTTACTGGCCTAAAATGAAAGCAGACGTAGAAACCTACTGCAAGTCCTGTCCCACGTGCCAGGCTAGTGGGAAAAGTGGAGGAAAGCGCAAGGCTCCCCTCCAACCCTTCCCGGTCGTCAATACCCCGTTCGAGCGGGTCAGGATCGGCATCGTCGGGCCACTGGACCCCCCAACCTCACAAGGTCACCGCTTCATCCTCGTCCTAGTGGACCATGCCACCCGATACCCGGAGGCCATTCCCCTACGCACCATCACCGCCCCCGTGGTAGGCCGGGCGCTAATGGGGATCTTTTCCCGTGTGGGTTTTCCCCGCGAGGTCGTAAGCGATCGCGGGACGAACTTTATCTCCAAATACATGATGTCCCTGTGGCAGCAATGTGGAGTGTCCTATAAATTCACCACACCGTACCACCCCCAAGGAAATGGCCTAGTAGAGCGGTTTAACCGGACTCTGAAGGGGATGATCGCGGGCCTGGAAGAGCCCCTCTGGCGCAAGTGGGACGTCCTCCTCCCCTGCCTCTTGTTCGCCTACCGAGAAGTTCCCCAGAAATCCTTGGGGTTCAGCCCCTTTGAGTTACTCTACGGGCACCCCGTCCGGGGGCCCTCAGCCTGGTCAAGGAAGGATGGGAGGCGGCGCCCCGAGGCCCCCCCCGAGATGTGTTTCGATACGTTCTGACCCTCCGAAACCAGACGAGGAAATTTCGAGAACTGGCCGAGGCGAGCCAGGAGGAAATGAAGCGCTGGTACGACCAGAATGCCACTCTGGTCGAGTTCCAGCCGAGCCAGCAGGTATGGGTCGTGGCCCCCATGAAACCTTGCGCCCTCCAGGATAAATGGACCGGGCCCTTCAAAGTCGTTGAGCGGAAGAGCCAGGTCACGTACTTGGTAGATGTCCAGTCCCCTCGGGACCCCCTTCGGGTCCTTCACGTGAACCGCCTCAAACCCCACTTCGTGCGGATGGAGCTGAGTCTGCTGCTGGCCACCGATGACGGGGCCGAGGAGGAGTCAGATCCCCTCCCTGACCTCCTGTGTACCAAGGAGAAGGATGGCTCTGTGGAAGAAGTGAACCTCTCTCCATCCCTCACTTCCCAGCAACGCGAGGAGTGCCGCCAGCTCTTAGGGCAGTTCCCCGACTTATTCTCTCTCGTCCCCAAAGTCACCGACTGGTGTGTCCATGACGTGGACACCGGAGACAGCCCGCCAGTGAAGCAATGAGCCTACTGAGTCCCTGATCGAGTCCGGTCCTGCATTCAGGCCGAAGTCTCGAAGATGTTGACCTTGGGAGTGATCGAACCCTCAGACAGCCCCTGGGCCAGCCCTGTGGTACTGGTCCCGAAAGCAGCGGCCCCCGGTGTCGCCCCAGAACTCCGATTCTGTGTGGACTACCGGGGACTCAATGAAGTCACTCGAGCCGACGCTCACCCCATTTCCCGAGCAGACGAGCTCATTGACCGTCTCGGGTCGGCTCATTTCCTCAGCACATTCGATCTAACCTGCGGGTACTGGCAAATTGCGCTCACAGAAGGAGCCAAGAAGCAGTCCGCCTTCTTCACCCCGGATGGGCACTATCGCTTTCGCGTGATGCCCTTCGGGATGAAAAATGCCCCGACCACCTTCTAGCGACTGGTAAATAGAGTCCTGGCCGGGCTGGAAAAGTTCAGCGCCGCATATCTGGACGATATTGCGGTTTTCAGTTCCGAATGGAGTGAGCACCTCCAGCACCTCCAGCACCTCCGGAGGGTGCTAACGGCCCTGCACCAGGCAGGCCTCACAGTAAAAGCCAGAAAGTGTCAGATTGGGCAAGGTTCGGTGGTCTACCTAGGGCACCGAGTCGGAAGCGGGCAGGTCACCCCTCTGCAGCCTAAGATCCACGCCATCCTAGCCTGGGAACCACCCACTACCCAAACGGAGGTCCGAGCCTTTCTGGGCCTCACCGGCTACTACCGGAGATTCATCCGGGGGTATGGCAGCCTTGTCGGTCCCCTCACAAGACTCACGTCCAAGAAACAGCCCAAGAAAGTGCAGGGGACCTCTGCCTGCCAGGAGGCGTTCGATGCCCTGAAAGCGGCCATGTGTTCTGCCCCCGTGCTCCAGGCCCCCGACTACTCCAAGGAGTTTGTGGTGCAAACTGATGCCTCCGAGCATGGCATTGGGGCAGTCCTGTCACAGGTGAATGACCAAGGCCTAGACCAGCCCGTAGCCTTCCTCAGCCGAAGGCTGTTACCCAGAGAACAGAAGTGGAGCACCATTGAACGCGAGGCGTTCACCGTAGTCTGGGCCCTCAAGAAACTCCGACCCTATCTGTTCGGCACCCATTTCAAAGTCCAAACCGACCATCGCCTCCTGCGATGGCTCATGCAGATGCGAGGGGAAAACCCCAAACTATTGCGGTGGTCAATCTCCCTCCAGGGGATGGATTTCACCATAGAGCACCGCCCTGGTACTGACCACTCCAACGCTGACGGCCTCTCCCGGTTCTTCCACCTCAGCGAAGAGAACCCCCAAGAGGATGGGTAGTTCTCTCCGGCTTTCAGCTGGGAGGGATGTGTGTTAGACCCGGCCTTGTGACATGGCCATCCCTGACCCCTGGCCACACCCCCTGACCCGTACACCTCATTCAGTCCCCCAGTACACGGCCTAGCCGGTCCTGCCCACCAGGACCCACACACACCCGACCCGGACTTCCCTGTCCGTGCCCTCCATCTTCCCAGCACCACCGGGCCCGCGTGCCCACTTCCTGCACCTACGATGGCCGCCCGGCCCCAGCACAACCCAGGCCTAGAGGCGCCACCCCGGCTGGGGAACATCGCGCTCCCATAGAGTGAGAGAAGGAGGAGCAGTTTCCATCACACCTCTGGCCTCCCCTCGGGAGATGGGTTTTGATCGGCCCTCTGGCCTCCCTGAGGGCTGGCTCCACGCCTGCTGGGTGTCTGGGACTCCTCCTGACCCGGCCCTGAAAGGATCAAAGGACAACATGGCAGGAAACTCCAACGAGCGGCCCCCAGGCGCTAAGACCCCTGCCTACACGGACCCCGGACATCAAAGAGGAGCTGACCTATATCAAGGGGTGCTCTGGGGCTATCTGGCAGATTAGACTCTGGAACGACGAGAGCCCTGCTGACGTGGTCGCGGCTCCCTTGCAACCTTGGCACCTCTGAGCCCTGCTGAGTGACTCGCGGCTCCCCTGAAGATCGTAAGACCTCCAAACTTGTGCTTGAGCCCTGCTGAGTGACTCGCGGCTCCCCTGAAGATCGTAAGACCTCCGAACTTGTGCTTGAGCCCTGCTGAGTGACTCGCGGCTCCCCTGAAGATCGTATGACCTCCAAACTTGTGCTTGAGCCCCGCTGAGTGACTCGCGGCTCCTACAGACTCCTCTGGTCTGGCTGGACCGCAGCGTATCCCCCGGCTCGAGGATTGTGAACTGTGCGTTGGGTACGCCCCTGCACCTATCCGGATCCCCCAGAGACTGTCCCGCTACCCCCTTCCCTACCGAGACTCTCTGAGCCCGTGCTCTATTTTGTACATATCTACCTTGGTGATCATAAAGATCTGACGAAGCTGAATAGATAAAGATCTGTTCCCAAGAACCTACCGTGTGGTGTCTCTTTGTAGTGTGGTGCCGTGTGTGCGATCCTAGATACGAGACTCTTCCCCCTGAGGAGTCTCCCTCCAGTGCCCAGCTACGATACCCTGAGGGTAGGTCTCAGGGTGTTCAGGTAACCTCCCTGACTCCTCTGGGGTCACCTTCTAACACACACTCAAAAACCACGCTCATGCCACTAACGTCTCCATGCACCCTTCACAAATCAAGGCAAGTCCATGTCCAAGGCTACAACAACCACAAACACAAGACTGGATGTCCGGGAGGCTGGGAGGGTGGGCCCCACACAACACATTGTGAAAATGAGACGCAGACACCAATGCCCTCAGCCCATATGGCATAGGTACATACCCATGCACAATGCACAGGGACGGGCAAAGTACTGACAAGGTAGCTGACACTTGGCCCTGCTGTATTCAGCACAAGGCCCTCCTGGGACCACTGTACACTCAAACACCAACTCCACAAGCACAGGTATCTAGCACAGGAACTCACACTCACTGTCATGCCAGCATGCACCATGAGGGGACAGACACATCACCTGGGAGACCCAATGACAACTCACACTACACAAAACAGCAGGCCCAGCCACACCCCCCCTAACACAAGCACACACCCCCGGGTCAGGCAACGGATTTACACACTCCCACAATGGACATGTGACACAACAAGACCAATCCATAGCCAAATAAGCATCATAGCCAACAATCTACAGGTCAAACACTCAGGAGAACATCCCAAGCTGTCCCCCGCAACATACCCATCCCCAAGTGAACATTGAGAGGAATGCTAGGCACATCCAACTACCTGGAGGAACTGTGTCAACTTGAATATGTATGAAACATAGATGTCGCATGAAACACCATTAACATTGTCTCTCTCTCACACACAGGGCAACGTCGTCGATCTCCCCCCAACACTGGGGGGAAGAATCACAGTCCCAGGCTCCGCGTGAAGATGATCCCACCGGCAGCGACGACTCTCACCACTCCATGGATGACCCCGACCAACCTGGACCCTCTGGTACCCAAGCCCCTGCAGCACCTGCGTCAGGTACATCTGTGCCAACCACTCCCCCCATTTCAGCCACATCCCAGGACACACCCAGGAGCCCTGCTCACACTGAACAACAGAAGCAGTCTGACCAGGAGGGACAAGGTTCTCCGGGCACCCAGGAGGGGGCAGGCAACCCTGCAAATGCCATCCCTCATGGGTCCCGTAGACCCGATGTGCCCACAAGGGCAGTCCAGGCTCAAGTGGGCAGGGGTGGTGGGAGTGGAGGCAGGCGGAGGCGTGATCCTGACCAGCCTGCTCAGGACACAGGTATGTCACACACACGCAACATCCTGGACTCATACCGGCGTGACACCAGAGGCATCAACCAGGTCGTGTCGAGACTCTCCGAGATGCAGGGGACCCTCGATGAGATAAAGAACCTGCAGGTCGAGCATCATGCCAGTCATCAACAACACCAAGGACGGATGGAGGCAAGACTGGCTGAGCTCCTGGCGGTGCACAGGGACATGAGCCAATCACTCCGTCAGATCGCCCAAAGCATGGGCAACCCTCCCTGTGCCACCAGGCATAGACCAGCACCAGACACAGGAAGGGAGGAGGAGGAGGAGGATTCGTCTGACGGAGCGTCCCCAGCATCGTCAAGGCCTGCATCTGAGGGTCCCCGGAGGAAGGTGGGTCATCCACGGAAAAGACCGTGAGAGTCAGTGGATCATCCACATCTCCCAGGTCACCTGGCCTGGCACCTGGCCCTTTGGCGCAACAGCAGCACCTCATCCAATGATATTCTCTGCCACATGGACTTGCTGGTCACAGTCTGACCAATGATGACCAACACTGTGCCCTGGACTCTGATGACTTCCAATGCCAAGGATACCATCTCCCCCTGTGAACTTTGGATTCTATTCCCCCGGTAGAGCACCTAATTTCATCTACCAAAACACGTACCCCACCGCAAATAAATATATTACTTTGGACATGAGACGTTCCTGTCATTTTGCATTATTCAACGACATATGTGTGTGGAAATGTCAAACTATGCCTGAGTGTTGACACACATGGGTCACAGGGTATCATTCGATGTAGGCATGGAGCACAACACTCACCTGTGATGGCCTCTGGCTGCTGAGGGGGTGCTTGCTAAACTGTGCGGAGAGACCTATTTGGGAGATTATCATCAAGGCGTAGAGGTCATGGCTCATGTGGAGGTTCCCGGGGAGGGAGTCCCAGGTATGTGTGGCCAGGTTGGAGAACAATGTCCTGTATGCTGGAGTACGGTGGATGTGAAGAACGGTGGCCAGGGCAAGGTTGGATGCACGGAGATGGCCCAACGGGATCTAAGATGACAGACGTACAAGGTTGGTTGGGGTCGGGGTTGTGGACTGCCTCCTGAGTGTAGGTGGGGAGTGTGGAGGTCATCCTGCAACAGACAGTGATCCATTGCAGCTATCTATGGTGGACGGTGAGGTGGCTGGGGCGCAGGGTGTTGATGCTGAGGTGTGCAGATGCACCCTGGAAGTGGACCAGTTTCCTGGGAGTTTGGATGTACTTGCTCCATAGAGGGCAGGGCAGTATTTGACATGGACGTTGTCATGGACCTGGGGGATGGTCTGTCTTTTCTTGGAGTGGATCTATCTGTGGATCATGTGCATAATGCAGAGGGTGTTGCAGCATGAGGTACAGATGCTGTGGACTAGCATGGCATATGTGAGCGAGCCAAACATGATGCACACCATCTTTTGTGTGTGGCCACTGGGTGCTTGTGCAGGGCTCTTGCGGGTGGGACACAGGCACTTGACCCAGCTGGATGGGGACAATCCTTAGATGATCACCTCACACAGATGTGGTAAATCTTACTGAGCTGGCACAGAAGTGAAGGGGTTGAGCCTAATACCCCTTGCTGCACACGGAGAGTCTACAATTCCCCATTGAGCCTCATATGGGGATGTCCCTCACTATGTCCACCATTAGCATCCCGTATGTTCCTGAGGGACGTCATACACACATTGATGCCTTCATCAGAATCCACAAACCATTACAGATGACTGTCAGGAAGGGTGACTATCAATTCATGGGAGCCATGCAACACGTCATGTGGCCCATGGTGAGTCGACATGTATGCATGGTAACACAACATGCACAGGAGCAGTCCCCACATATCACAAACACGTACCACCCACAAAATGCCTTGCTGCACTCCTTACCCCAAATGACTTTTCACCATGTCTGTGCATGTAACTCTGATCCAGCACACGTTGCAATACTCATGAGGAATAGCAGGAGTGCAATGATGACATGAGCAGACGACAGCCGCAAGAACCTGGGGAGGCCAGACACACAACAAGTCAGCGAAGAGCTAGTAATCCGCAGACATGTACATGTACTCTACAGGAATGATGTTGTTACCATGCCCTTAATAAATCTAGTGTCCCAGCTAAAATGTGTGGAATGACATCATGACTTGAATGACACATCAGAACACACCTCCAAGTCACTTAGCACACAGTCAGCTCGACACACACATTGCAACACATGCCACACAAGGCTCAAAGCGTGCACACTCAGACACAGGGACTCACCATCATGAGAAGAAGTTGCGGATAAGCTGACTCCGGATGTCCTCATCCTCATCCTTACTTGCCCCGTGCCCGAGCCCTTCATCCTCCACGGGTGGATGATCCTGCTCATCCGGATCAAGGATGAGTGGCACGGCCTTCTCCACTGCCATGTTGTGCAGCATGCAGCACACAATGAAGATTTTGCAGACCTTCACCAGGGAATATGGGAGGGCGCCGCCGGTCTTGTGGAGGCACCGAAATCTGCTCTTCAGGAGTCCAAACGTCCTCTCAATCACGCGCCTCGTCTGCCCATGTGTGTCGTTGTACCGGTGTTCTGCGGCTGTTCTGGGGTTGCGGAGAGGCGTCATCAGCCATAGCATGTTGGGATAGCCAGAGTCCCCTACATGGAAATATCATGTGAAGAAGTGGGTCAGGAGATGCCGTAAGATACAAAGATAGCTCTAAACACAGGACTAACAGAGTATACCCACCAACAAGACATGCTCGTTCTGTGTGCAGCTGCAGCATCATTTCTGGCACCCTGCTACTCCTCATGATGTATGCATCGTGTGCGGACCCTGGAACACGGGAACAGACATGGGAAATCAGCATGTTAGCAAGACACACTACAAGGGCATTAATGGAGTGGTTAGGTTTTCTGTTTCTATAGGCTACCTCCTGTGCCTGTGGTGGTACCAAAGCCACATGTGTCCCATCAATGGCCCCAATTACATGAGGCATCCCTCCCAGGGCATAGAACTCACCCTTGACACCTGTCAACTGCTCACAAGTGGGAAAATGGATGAATTCATCCAGGTGCACCTACATGGCTTCTATAACATCATGCAGGACACGGCTGAACATTGTCTGGGACATACCACCGACATCAGCTATGGTGAATTGAAAGGTACCGGTGGCAAAAAAATGTAGGGCTGCCATCACCTTCATCTTGGGGGTCAGAGCAGTAGGATACCATTGTTGTGGTTGGAGGTGTGGTGCAAGCTGGCGGGTCAAGTCCTCTATCAACTCTTGCGAGAAGCGGTATTTGCGTATGCAGTCATGTTCACGCATGGCATCAAGGTCTGGCATTCGTCTGGGGAGAGGCGGTGCCCTGCAGAGATTCGGAAGGCATAACGAAGAGTGAGTACATTACCACACCAATGTCACTGAGGTGAGCACATGTTCAACAGCTAATACACATCTGCTTAATACAGAGTCTGTGCTGTGCAATACATCCAGGACACGTAGGCCAGCCAGGTGATACTCCTACGAAGAGCCAGCCACAATAGTTACATGGCAATGTTGACGTGACAAGCCATTAAAATAGCTGTGGGCCAGTGTAAGTGACAAGCCAGACACATTACATGAGTGACAGACATCCACATATCAGCATTTGAAGGATGTCATCTCATACAGACAGCTGGCGGGAGTCTAGACGCATAGGTCACATGTCATCTGAAAAAGGACAGATAACACACATTTCCATGAAGGGGTACATGTCAAAATCTGATGACACAGACAGTGAGAGAACGCAGATATTGCCTCATGTCAGGAAGTCATCTTCGAACCATCATGACACATGTAACGTGTGAGTCCACATGTGGCATGGTGTGCGTATATGTGTGTCATGCACATATGCACACAGACACATGTTGGATGCTGCAACAGCAGATGGAGTTGACGGAACACCAACGGAAAGCTCATGGGAACACATGACACACACATGACATAGTCACATCGTGGCACGCTGGGAGTCACATGTCAGGTGTAATTATCCGTGTACCTGGCATCGGGGGACAGTTGCGGGTGTTGCTGACTGTGCCATACCAGTGATGCAGTGCTTGACACGTGTGTTGTACATGCACACATGTGCAAAGTGTGAAGGGGAAGTGTGCCACGTAGTGCCCCATCACACATGACATGTGTAAACAGCTCATCACACAACTATTGTGCCACAACATGAGGAGACATGTGCCACATCACTGCCTGACACACCTAGGCCCTGCACATGAAGGACTGCACTGACAATGACTTGATGTACTCAAAATAACAAGAGCAACCCTTATGTCTTTGTGAACCGGGTAGGTACTGAGTACAAGACAAAATTCACAAGGAACTCATTTGTAAACAATAATTAATAATATGTGACTCAATAATGTCACTCTGAATTAATCATAACCTCATATGACTTTTCTTTACAAAAACCATATCAAATCAATTGTAAATCAATCTTCACAATAAGCCCACACAAAAAGCCTATTTCCTTTTTATTCAACCTAACCTCAGCCGAGGTAGGTATTATTTTATTCTAAAGGTCATTAATATCATAGACTTTTCATCACAAATACATTTATGCGAATTACAGATATATACAATTCATATTTACAGTGACATGTGACCCCGCGTGAAAAACCATAACCTATTACAAATGCTGGTGTATGACAAAAGTGAAAAACAAGGCAAAAAGGTTATTGGAAATTATATAAGGACAGACTCGTTATTGTTTGTAATTGTTTGGTCAAAAAACTGTCTCTTTATATGTGTTGTCGACGACGTTTCGACCCACTCTAGGTACCGGGTCTCTTCAGGACTGTATTTTCTGGGGACTAAACAAATTAAACTATGCATTAGTAATCTTACTGATATAACGATCATTGTTCCCTGGCCTAGGTAGTATTTTTCACATGTGTGATACATTTGTCCACTGGACAGGGATACACCAGTTTGCTTGTGCATACTCACACTGGGCATTGCCTGTGTGGCTATTCACAACAATCTGTTGATGTTTGTTTGTGACAAATATGTTTTGGCAGCCCTACAAGGTGATGTCGTGTTAATGAAGCTAGTTTTCAAGCACAGTTATTGAAACCCTGAATAAGAGGTGTCACTTCTTGATCGGTATCAGTCACATTGACTCAGGTATGGGTGGGTGTGTGCGGGAGGGGCGTACATGTTCAACCCTGATGTTTCATTGCCAGTTCTGACTTGTGTGTGATGGTTCGCAGTACAGAAAGTCATCTTGCAGTGCCCCCGTGATGTTGGCCAGTGCTTAATGTTCGTGCTTCGTAGCCTGTGTCAGTTTTTTACAATCATGTATCCTGCTTGTACATTTTTGGCACCTGTGTGTGGTTCAGATGCTACACAGTTGTGACTTTGTGTGCTGACATCTGTGGGTACATTCTGGCTTGCCATGAGGGGGAACCCACAGTACAGCTAGGCTTTTTTGCTAAACCATTGCAGGCCCATGAGCTTATGCATTGTCCTGGGTGTGGACAGGTGTGGCTCACTGGTTAGAGGCGGCAGATCCGTAAGCAGAGAATCGGCCAGGGACCAGGGTTCAATTCCCGATGCGGCAGGGTCGTGGACCAGGGTCAAAACGGACTCGATAATTCTCGCCTCGGTACCTACTCTAACCAGGGACACACTCGGCAACTCTGGGCATTAGCTTGCCTCATCTCCACAACGGCCCCCCACATTCGCTGGGGATGCCTGGTTTCACCTTGGAGATACCCTGGAGGGACCATCTCACAGGGATAGCCAGGACGGGTTCCCCAGCGGTCTACAGCGCCAGGACGCCTCAGGGCAGCAGTGCGCTTTACAAGACACATACATACATTTACATGTGTGCCACTCCAGATGACAGTCAGTAGGTCATATGTGTAGCCAACTCTGTGATCAAGTGACGGATAGCCATGTGACAAATGACATTATTCAAGTTGTTACTCAGAGAAAATGTCCATTGGCACTCACTACACCTGTCAACTTGTCTCAATGTTTCATATGCTTGACCTTGTTGTTTTGTTGTGAAGGACAATGATGTGCCTGCATGACAGATGTCTCCCAAGGAAGTGCACAAGACACCACCTTTACACTTTCCAGGGACACGCTGGCACATTTTAAAGTAAGGCACAGTTTGAACAAAACTTGTTTGGAGTTCATACATATACATGTTCCCACAGTGTGGTAGCATTTGGGTTAGTCCTTGGTTGTTGCTGATACCAACTTACGAGTGTCAAGTCATCCAGACCACCGTGGTGCCATGTATATGTACTTACTGATATGCCATTTCTGCCTAACAGTGGCTGATTTGAATGAGTCTGGCAGCTCAGACAATGACTGTGTACATGTATTTTGGTGTGCTCCTCATTGTGTGACTTCTGCTATACAGACACATGTGTGTTGTGTTCACAGAGTGCCACATTCACACATTCTAGACATGTCCATTGTGTAAAGGGTTGTGATTCTCCAGGAGTCACAATGTATTTCTTTGGGGTTTCAAAAGTACTCTGAGTGTGGGGACACCTTCTGCATTGGCATTTGGTATTTGGCCTTGGGTGCGATAATACTGTTTGGTTCACAGTGAACAAGAGGTGGCATGCCTTCATAGTCTTGCTGTGCTCAACTGATCCCAGACACTAGCTTCTCGTGATCTTGTGATTTCAAGTTATTTGCTGTTGTGTCCTAATTTTCATTGTTTCCAAGTGGCATGGTAGGTCAACCAACTGGGGAGTGCAGGGCTTACATATGTGGGGAGTATTCTAGATGTTACTCATGATGCCTTTCCTGATATGCACTGTTGCCTATTTTGTTTGGACTCATGTGTCAGATGTATACAGGTGACTGATTTTTTCCTGTCTCTTCCCCATGCCCACAGCATTGAGGTTCTGGACTTTTAAGAGTCCAGAGGTGCCAGGGAAACAACACCCGAAGACCCCTGAGTTCCTCCTGTCCCGGTGCACAAATAAACAGAGACACGGGCTTCTCGATGGTGGCGTCAAAGACCAAGGTTTATTTACTGCAGGGACACAGAAATCATAGGAACCACACAGAGGCAGAATCTACGAGACTGTTCGAATTGCATTAAGTGGGTTGTTCTTCAAATACACGAAAAATGTCTTTAGGCAACATTACACGAATATTTCTCATGCCCAACCCGGTATCCCAAACAAACAGTAAATAGACATCAAACAATAATTAGTTGTAGGTTTTCGGTATTCGATCAGGTCCCCTCGACAGTTTTCCATTCTTTGCCCGATCCTCCCCATCATAAAAATCGTAACCTCCCCATTGTAAAAGCCCAGAAGGAGAGGAGCAGAGCCAGGTGCAAAGGATTGAAAAGTAGGATAAGAGGTGTTTATGGATCATAAACGGGCATGGCGACCGTCTTCGGCCTTTCAGTCAGGACAACGGACACGAGAACCAGTATAGCAGGACTGGCCTCAGGCAAGGGAGGCAGCTTGATTCTGCCTAGTCATGCAGCGTCAGCCTTTCTCGGGCTCGAGCTTACGTGTCTTTAACAAGGTGACTCTGCCGGGGTCATCGTCCATTCATTGACTATGTGAGGGCAAGAAACAAAATGGATACCGTAACTAAAAGGGATGCCATGACTTTACAACAGAATGCCCTATTTCCCAGTGAATTCATGCTAGTTGCGCAGCGAAAACACTGTCATGCCTATAATGGATCATTTGCGGTTCATTGGTACCAAAATCGTGTCAGTACTACGATACCGAATTTACGGGTTCGGATCGCTACAGAACCTCAGACCGTCCTTTTGCCCTTACATAGGCAATAACTCACTCTATGTCAGAGTCCATTTCTATGTTCATCAGGTCACTGATATGTTGTTGAAGCATTACTCTATCTCGTGGCGTATCTCTCAAAACAGGTGGTCTTCTTACGCATGTAGAAATGCAGAGATTACATAAGGCAGGACCACACTGAACAATGAGGCAGCACGAAAATAAAAATACTAACGCAACACCAGTGACTATCAGAACCTTCCATCCCCACGCAGACAACAGGCTCCAGAACCATCCCATTAATGACCAGTCACCTTCCTCTACATGAATAGAGTCAGAAATTTTATGTAACTTAGAGATGGCCTTGTATACCGTTGGCGCATTATCTGGAATAAAAACACAGCAACTCGATTGGATCATCTTACATACTCCACCTCGATCTGCAAGTAACACATCAAGAACCATACGGTTCTGTAACGTCATGAGGCGATCCGCTTGAAGCTCAGCTGTCAGGTTACTAAGGGCACCTGCAGTTTCGGTGATAGTGGATTCAACTACCCGTGTTAGTTGACGTAAGTTTCTACTGTTGGCCATAGGCCCCCAGAATGGAAGAAAACCTTTGAAAAAGTCTCCTGCCTCTTGGCCAGCAGTATCTTCTTTACTGAAAACACCTCTCACAACTCTAGTTTTGTGATAGTCCGGTGCAGCAGTGTATGTCGGAGGTAACAGTTGAGCGATGTAACATGAGCCTGAGAAGTCAGCAGGCAGCCATGTGTATGCTCTGTCTTGGCAAACAAAATAGGTACCCTTAGCAGCCAGGAATGCAGGGGAAGACTGTGATGGGAAAACATATGTTTCGATACAGTCACTTTTCCCTAGTCGAGCTTTCGGATTCCTCCCATTTCCTTGCAAACAGACCTGACCTTGGTGGGGTACGACCCAGATCGGAGTCGAGCTTTTACGTTTGTTCTCACCCAGAGTAATGCCATATTCCGTAACATTCCAACCCATGTAAACTCGCAATTCATCCTTGGGAATGAACGGAGTATTATTGACATTAACCCCGGGCGTAGCACTACGCTTCGCCCATGTAGTGTACGTAGCGCTGCCTGCTTCGCACTTTCCGAAGTAGGCGAAGCAGGGCAGCGCTACGCACACGCCGAGGGCGAAGCGTAGCTGCTTGCCACCCGCCACCCACCTCCCGCCTGCCCTCCTTTTAATAATATCAGCAATGAAAAATAAATTAAAGTAAAGCGACTTACCATAAGCGCGGCGTCTCCGGGGCTCCCTCTTTCTGTTTCTAATTTCTTCTGGCAAATGCGCATGCGCGGACACCCGCGCATGCGCATTTCTTGCGAGAAATGCGCATGCGCGGGCGTCCGCGCATGCGCATTTGTCAGAAGAAATTAGAAACGAAGAAGAGGGAGCCCCGGAGACGCCGCGCTTACGGTAAGTCGCTTTACTTTAATTTATTTTATATTGCTGATATTATTTAAAAGAAGGGCGGGCGGGAGGTGGGTGGCACGTAGTGGGGCTACGCGAAGCGCGTAGTGTGCGTAGATTTGGGCACACTACGTGCTGCTTCACGTAGCCCCACTACGCCCACTACGCCCACCCTTAATTGACATCTCTCACCATGTCAGTGATTCCTTTTACCAAGGCTCTATTAGCAGAGTTATACCGAGTGGAACGCGGAGGTCGTGGAGGATAGGTCTCTAGGGCATAAGCGAACATGGTCTGAAATGCCCAGAATGATCCATTATAACTAAAGGGTAGAACCAGATAAGGGATGCCCTTGTCCATGGTATGTGGTATCAAGCCACACACCCAGCAGTTTGTTGTGTTAACCTCTAGTTGATGTTGGTGCAAGAGCTGAATGAAAGTGTTATTTATAAACTCAGAGCGTCGAGCTTGCTCGTGGGCAGGAAAAGGATTGAAAGAATGAAGAGAAACAACAGTCGGAGAAACAGGAGCATGGGGAGATACTGTAGATGTAACAGGTGTAAAGATCAACTGAATACCAAAAATAATTCCGCCTACCAAAGTTATTAAGACAATTAGAAGTGTCAGAGTACATTGCATTAGGAAACATTTACTGTATAATATGTCATATAATTTTGTCTTGTGCACATTTATGACATTAACCCGTCGAAGTTCAGGAAGCTCCATCTTCTACAACCGTTCGCAACGGATGGTTTGTACCTGTTAAAAACTTGCCTCTGTTTACCCTGGGAGTTCCCAAGATAAACAGAAGAAACCGACCTTGTGTCTGATTCCCTGCAAATTAAAACAAGGCACACGTTACGACCCTACGGTAACCCAGATGGTAAGGTGAGAGAAACAAAAAAATAAAAATTTGAGCAAACTTCCTGACTGAATGGAATGCAATACGATCAAAACAGTTTTCAAACAGAAAGGTAATTATGCAATGTCATTAGTTCATAACATGAGAACGTAGATTATATCTGTACTTTCCGGGTCTTGTCTGATCTTGAAATAGCTGGTCTATAGGTACGGAAATGTTCGACTCCACAGGTGACAAATGTTCACTTTGTACAATACTCGGTTCAGGATTCAAAGGAGCGGTTCCTGCTGAGGTGTCAAAGTTCTGTGTTTCAGTTCGTGGGTGGTCCGTTATGTACTCTGCATCACTGAAAGGGATGTGCCTAGGAACAGGTTCTGTCTCGGATACACCAAATCCCTGTCTAACCCAGTTGTCATAGGGGAGTGGGAGAGGGACACGCTTCGTATGGCTAGCGTGCACCCAATTCTTCCTTCCAGCTAGGCGTACAGCAGTTCTTGTTGTGAGGAGTACCTGGAACGGACCCACGAATCTTGGCTGGAGGTTCCGAGTACGTTCAAAGTTCCGAACTACAACTTGGTCGCCTGGTTTCAACATGTGGCCTGGGCTCTCCGGCAGTTTAGGCAAGGATTCGAATACCTGTTGATGAATAAGGCTCAATTTAGCAGTCAGATTATGAAGGTAATCAATCAACATTGGGTATTCAATCTGTTTGAATTCCTTTGGCCTAGGGACTCCCCAAACATTAGCAGGGCGGCCGAACACAATCTCATATGGACTAAGCCCTACTCGAGAGTGTACAGTCGCTCTGGTGGACAGTAAAGTTAAAGGCAGTGCGTCTGGCCAAGAGAGACCAGTGAAAGCTTGAATTTTAGCAAGTTTCAGTTTCAGGGTGCCATTGTACCCTTCAACCAAACCCGCTGACTGTGGGTGATTCGCACTGTGAAATTTTTGGGAAATACCCAAACCCATACACACACTCTTCATAACTTTCCCTACAAACTCACTTCCATTGTCCGACCAAACAATCCGTGGCATACCGTACCTGGGGAAGTATTCTTTGAGGAGGATTTTGGCGGTGGACATAGCAGTGTTATCCTTTAACGGATATGCCTCAATCCATCTTGAAAAAGGCACAGACCACCACTAGGACGTATTTGAGATTGTTACACCTGTCCATGTGGATAAAATCCAACTGAATCACTTCAAAGGGACAAGAAGGGGGAGCAAAATGGCCAGTTGGGGTTGGGGTTCCCTTGCCAGGATTATGCATCAGGCATATCATGCAATTTTTCACCACTCTTTCCGCACACTTAGTAATTCCATCGTTCTTCCATACTGGAGCTAACATTTTACAGATCCCTTTCGAACTGATGTGCGCCGCTCCATGCGCCATCTTGACTACTGCAAGTACATACGCATCAGGTAACATCCAACGTTGCTGCTCAGACAAATCAACCCAACATCCACTTGAATCCATTTTACCCGTTTTCTCCTTCCATTCATTCTTCTCGTTTTCAGTTGCTTCATTCTGGATTGCCTTCACACTTTCAATCGTATTCTCACACATTCCTGATTCAGCAATCCATCTTGCAGACGTTGCAACGTACATTCGGCTCGTCATGTTCTTGGCCGTTTCTTTAGCGACCTCATCAGCAAACGCATTCCCACGGCCAACATCATCCGTAATCTTTCGATGTGCACTGCACTTCACAATTGCAACTTCATTCGGTAGGGTCAGGGATTCCAATAGATCACTGACTAACTGTCCATGTTGGATCTTAGTCCCATGGGACGTGAGAAAACCTCTTTCTTTCCAGAGGCGTCCAAAGTTGTGTGCTACGCCGAAGGCGTATTGGCTATCAGTAAACACATTCACTCTCTTTCCCTCAGCTAAAACACACGCTCTTGTTAATGCAATTAATTCTGCAGCTTGGGCAGAATTCTGACTTACTCTTGCAGTCTCAACAATCGTACTTAAAGTCGTAACTGCATATGCGGCCGTCACATCACCATTCTGTAACTTAAAACATGACCCATCGACATATAAAGTGCCGTCTGGGTCTAGTAACGGAGTGTCTTTTAAATCAATCCTACCTTTTGTCTCTTCCTCAGTTCTGAAACAACAGTCATGGGGCTCTGAATCACTCGACTCCTGAGTAGTCGGCAACAGCGTTGCTGGATTCAAGATGTTGCATCGCTTAATCTGAATGTGACTTGCCAAAAGCGTCAGCTCATAGCCTGATAGTCTAGCACTGGTGAGGTGCTGAGTTTTCGTTCGATTCATGAGTGTATCCACAGCATGTGGAACCATGACTACTAACATGTTGTTCATGACTAGTCCAGCAGACTGTCGGATCGACACTGCAGCTGCTGCTGTAGCTCTCAAACAACTTGGCAACGCTCTGGCTACCGGATCTAATGTAGATGAGAAATATGCACAAGGCCGCTGTTTGTCACCAAATTGTTGCGTTAATACACTCAACGCACAACCTTCTCTTTCATGGACATATAGTGTAAACGGCTTACTGTAGTCAGGAGTACCCAACACAGGAGCTGAACACAGCGCATCACGTAAGTCGGAGAAGCTCTGTTGGCATTCATCAGACCATGGCAAAGGGCTCGGAACACCTTTTCCCGTCAGGGCTACCAATGGTTTTGCCATGAGAGAAAAATTTGGGATCCATTGCCTGCAGTATGACGTAATACCCAAAAACGCACGTACTTCTCTCTGTGTGCTTGGTACAGTCATCTGCGAAATTGCTTTGATTCTCTCTGGGGTCAACCTTCTTCCCTCCTTTGACAAAAGATGACCTAAGTAGGTCACTTCTTGGCAACAATATTGCAGTTTAGAAGGTGACACCTTGTGATGTAAGTCTGACAAATGACGTAATAAAGAAATTGTAGCTGCTTTGCAAGTTTCCTTGTCATCAGCTGCTAGTAAAAGATCGTCTACGTATTGGATCAGAGCAACACCAGGAGGAAGTACAAGAGCATCTAATTGACTCTTCAATGCTTGGCTGTAAATTGAAGGGCTCTCACAATAACCTTGTGGAGCGCGTTTGAATCTGAAACTGCGACCTCCTAAGGAGAAACCAAAAATGTCTCTACTTTCTTCGGCTATAGGAATGCTGAAAAAGGCATTCTTCAAGTCGATCACTGTAAACCATGAAGCTGAGGCAGGAATCAACGTCAATAATGCAGTGATATCTGGGACTACAGGAAACTGTGGAATCACTATTTTGTTAACCTCTCTGAGGTCAATCACAAATCTGTAGATTGGAGGTTTGGAAGGGTCAGTACGTTTCAAAATCGGCAGAACAGGACTATTGCAGACATTTCCTCTAGTTTCCTCAATCACATCTTTCTGTATTAAATCTTTCACAATCAGCAAGAGTGCACGTTCACCTTCATTCGAAATCCGATACTGTGGGATTCGTGGGAATTTAACATTCGCTTTCAGACTTACTACATAAGGGGGAATTTCCAAGAGGCCTACATTGTTAGGACCAGTTGCCCAAAGAGTATCAGGGAGAGAACGCAGCTCTGGTGGGAGCTTATCCATCGACATATACATTGGAGAGATGACTCTTTTTGCCTAATGTGAGCTGTACTCCCGAAGGGGAACAGTACAGTGTCGCATGCAGGCGTTTCAACAGATCTAAACCAAGCAGATTCTCATTACAACCGGTTGTTAGAATAAGGGGCGCTTCCAGTTCGCATGGCCCAACAGATATTGGCAAAGGACTAGAAACAGGATTGTGAACAGGGGCGCCTGAGAAACCTACTGAAGTGTTCGTTAAGCCAGACAAAGGTGCGCCAGGGAGTTTCGCATGCATAATTGAACTTTTCGCCGCACCAGTATCCAACAGAAACGGTTCGACCACGCCTGATGTAACTACTGCGACATAAGGTCCACTCTGATCAACTGGAACTGATACTACTCCCTCTCTTTGCCTGTGGCTGTCCTAGTACTCGCTTCTCTGAATCTCTTCATTATGATCATAATAATCTTCAACATGATACTGTGGAGATCTACCTGGTTGCGTAGATAGTACATTTCGCTGATCGAAATATTTTGATTGGCGATCAGTCTGTGGTGTCATCGTACCACGTCCTCTACCTCTAGGAGTTTGCATAGATCCAACATTACCTCTCTGAGCTGGGACACCACTCGTCTGTGCGTGCAGTACTGGACACTCATTCTTATAATGACCCTCCTTTTTACAATAGGCACACTGATTCCATGCTAACTGTTGTCGGGTCAAAACCATAATTAAATCTTTGGGACGTCCCTTGGCGGAATTGTGGCTGTTGCTGAAACTGGGGTCGCTGCTGTGAATCTGACTGATTCGAACGAGGCGGATACGCCTGTTGCAAAAGAACTTTGGTCTTTAAATCTTTCGTTTTCTTTTCTGACTTTTCCTTCTCTTCTTTCTCTCTATTCTCGTAATACTGAGCAGTTGCAAGTATCTGTGCTGTCGTTGACACTGCCCATGCACTTTCAGAATCCTTTAACTTGTTACTAAGCTCAGGTAGTAAATTAAACACGAACTTGTCGACAAACAATCTCTGACCTCCCTCAGTACTCATATCTTGCCCACTGTGGTCTACGAAGGTCTCTTCAAATCTAGTGAAAAAGTCGGAGACGCTTTCGTCCTTTTTCTGCTTGCATGCCGATAGTTTATCCCAATTGACTCGTAACGCTGGCATCAGCGTTTTCATCAGATTAATTATTCTGCCAGGTAAGGCAGCAATCAGAGGTTCAGGTTTAGCACCGCCAACTTGTTGTGCATCTGCCGCTACAATAGCTGGCCAATCACCTCCTAAGGCGACTGGGTGGTTCTCTTGTCGAATCTTGGCCCATATAGGCTGTGGCACTACATTACCAAATAACATTTCAATGTCTGCCAAATTCATGACGCACGCTTGAACTGCCTGCGTTAACTCTTTGTAATAACCAGCAGGATTTTTACGTGGGTCTGGTAACGCTTGTTTTACTGCTAATACTTCGGCCCGTTTCCAAGGGATGTGTATCCACACTCTCTGGAATTGTGCCGGGGCAGCTAAAATACCCAAGTTCGCATCAGCTTGAACTGCATCACGCCATATCGGTGGAACTTCCCTCATCGGATATTGACCTCGTTTTTTCCTAGTAGTAATCGGTGAACCATCAGGGTCTTTTGTCGCTCAAAGAGGGGAATCATCCCTATAAGCTAAAATCAGTTCTATCGCTCCTCCTACTTCTGAACCTATCACCATTCCTGCGGCAAATTTCTGTTGAATATTTATCAGGTCAGAGGGGACGGAGTCTAAGTCATCATCTTCCCATTCTTCACACACAAGAGAACACATCACATCAAAAACATAACGTTGAGTAGGTTCATTCCATTGCATAAAAGTATCTAACACTCTTTGTGCATCATACTTCACAGCTTTCGACATCCACCTAAGAGCTGTCGAATCTAACATGTCTCGTTCCTGAGGACCAGGAAGCTGGCTACGTCTCTGTATAGAGTCAGAAACGGGGGTCCCAATTAAAGACCTGTAGAGAGGAGTTAAGATATTAGTTACAGAGTCGGTTATCTTCCGACGAACGGAAAGCGGAGTCAGAATATTCATAGGATTCGGGGACAGGACAGCTGAAGCTGATGAAATAGTAAAGGTGGGAGTAGCAGGTAATGCAGTTTGCGAAACGACAGGCAAAGGCGGAACAGGCGACCCAGGAAGAGGGGGTGCCGAAGGAACATTAACCATGGGAAGGACAGGAGCTGCAATCAAAGGAAGTGGAGCAACTATTCCAGGCTGACCAGCAGCTGGCTGTACAACAGGTAGTAACTGTGCTGCTGTAATACCCTGTGCATACGGTGGAGGTGAATTAAACAGGTAAGACAACAGAGTATCCTTTTCATGATCCTCCATCGGCTTAGCAGGACAAGATGGCAATACAGGGTAACATTTATCAATTGCCAAATTATATTTTCTATTCGCCATCTCCATTGCTTTCTCAGTCTCGTTGACGTGCAGCTGCCTAGCAGACTCCATTAAAGTCAACCCTTTCTCTTTCTGTTCTTTCTTCGTCTTCCTAATTTCTCTCTGTTTGGCTTCTTTGCGCCATACGCGAAAAGAATCAAACATTGCCGGCCGGGCTTTTCCCTTGAACAACTTCATTTCTAGATTGTCTAGTATTTCCGTTTCGAAACTACCATGCGGTGGCCAACTAAGGACACCATCTTTTTTGGTATAACGGACCCATACTTCATTATACGTAATAGGACCCACACCATGTTTACAATAGAGCTCATATGTAGGAGTTCCAATCGGAGGAACCGAACACGAATCCTCCAACCGGGAATCCCCGTTGCAACGTAACCAGGACAAGAAACAATTACTACTGGTAGTCATGTCAAACAAAGACAAATTCCAACCAAAATGTGCAGAGAACTTAGGCCTACCAAAATGAACTAATACCAAAACAAAGATTATCTAAACAAGAGCAACCAATGATAATCTACGAATTAAACCAGAGCAACAAAGAACAACCAAACCGAGCGTAACCCACTTAATACTTAACTGAAATGTGGAAGACGTCACCAAGGAGAACCCGTCTACGTCTCGCCGTACTAAGGTCTGCACCTCGGGTCCAAGACAGGGCGACAGTCAGGGCAGCGGTCCTCTGTAGCCATCTGGGAACGGGAACCCTCGTGGAAGAGATCGTCGGGCCACTTTTACGACATGCAGGGATCGATGAAGTGGGGTACCTCCCTCCGGAATCTTCACACGAAACTTCTCGAACTTTTCAGGCTTTGGACCGGTACCGGATGACGTCGCCCCACGTTGGGCGCCAATTTGAGGTTCTGGACTTTTAAGAGTCCAGAGGTGCCAGGGAAACAACACCCGAAGACCCCTGAGTTCCTCCTGTCCCGGTGCACAAATAAACAGAGACACGGGCTTCTCAATGGTGGCGTCAAAGACCAAGGTTTATTTACTGCAGGGACACAGAAATCATAGGAACCACACAGAGGCAGAATCTACGAGACTGTTCGAATTGCATTAAGCGGGTTGTTCTTTAAATACACGAAAAATGTCTTTAGGCAACATTACACGAATATTTCTCATGCCCAACCCGGTATCCCAAACAAACAGTAAATAGACATCAAACAATAATTAGTTGTAGGTTTTCGGTATTCGATCAGGTCCCCTCGACAGTTTTCCATTCTTTGCCCGATCCTCCCCATCATAAAAATCGTAACCTCCCCATTGTAAAAGCCCAGAAGGAGAGGAGCAGAGCCAGGTGCAAAGGATTGAAAAGTAGGCTAAGAGGTGTTCATGGATCATAAACGGGCATGGCTACCGTCTTCGGCCTTTCAGTCAGGACAACGGACACGAGAACCAGTATAGCAGGACTGGCCTCAGGCAAGGGAGGCAGCTTGATTCTGCCTAGTCATGCAGCGTCAGCCTTTCTCGGGCTCGAGCTTACGTGTCTTTAACAAGGTAACTCTGCCGGGGTCATCGTCCGTTCATTGACTATGTGAGGGCAAGAAACAAAATGGATGCCGTAACTAAAATGGATGCTATGACTTTACAACAGAATGCCCTATTTCCCAGTGAATTCATGCTAGTTGCGCAGCGAAAACACTGTCATGCCTATAATGGATCATTTGCGGTTCATTGGTACCGAAATCGTGTCAGTACTACGATACCGAATTTACGGGTTCGGATCGCTACAGAACCTCAGCATCATCGGATGACACCGAGGGAGACACCGGCACGGACGTGGAGTCGGTGGACTCAAGTGGCACCGAGGGCGAGGGGAGTGAGGCGGAGGACCTGCCCAGTACCAACACTGACTACGAGGCTGACGGGTCCGAGGCTGAACTCCCTGAGGGGGCAGAGGCTGCTCCAACAGCTGGCAGCAGCACTCCATTCGTACCCGCCCCCTCCATTCCCATCACCGCCCTCCCACTTGCTCTGGTCCCTTCTGTCCGTGCTAGGCAACACCGTGTCTCCTTCGTGCCAGGCACCGCACCCCCTGCCCCTGTCCCCCCTGCTGCCCTCCCTGCCGGGTCTGTGGACATTCAGCGGCAGTTGCAAGTTGGGCAGACATCGATCCTGACTGTCCTCCATGGCCACACCAGACTGCTGACCCAGATGGTGTTGTACATGGAGGGCATATCATCAGCGATGTCTGACCAACGGATGTTGCTGAGGACCCTGGACTCGTCACTGACGGCAGTAGTGAGTCACCTGCAGCGCTGCATCCCCCCCTACCCCTGCTCAATCCACAAGTCCCACACCCATGCCTGTCCCGAGCACACCAAGACATCCACACACAGGCACCCCACCAGACACAAGCAGCACACCACCACGTAAGGGATGGCGCACACCTCCTGACACGCACACTCAGGGGGAAGCAGGCACACTCACTGGGTCTGGGGCACACAGGCAGGCACGCAGCCACAGTTCTCGTCCACATGACTCATTCCCCAGTCCCTCCGATGTAACTCCCCTTGGCTCCCCTGCCCCAGATTCTGAGAAGGAGGCCTACTTTGCTGGGCTGGGCCTCAGCCCCACTAGTTCACCTGGCCGGAAACGGTCAAGGCACTCCACGGGTAGGGGAGTTAAGTCCCCCAGCCTGTAAACCACCTCCCCCAGTAGCGCTGCAACCCAGCCCTCCGACCCCCCACTCCTTGGGGCCTGTTGTTTCTCCGATTGCAGGGGAGACGCATGAAGAACTGGCAGAAGTGTGCAGCGCCGAGCTCACCTCCACCTTTGGCGCTGCCCCACCCCCTGTGGTGGAGTTGTCCGTCCCTGCACCCACCACACCTACCCTTCCCACTCCTGTCCCTGTGGTGCCTGGTCCTTTCCCACATGATGCCCCCCCCCCAGTCGATGACACAGAGTCTTCTGATGTGCAGACAAGCTAGGGGAGACGCATGGCCATGTGTCCCCCCCCAAGGACTGATGATATGGACTGGCCATTGGCCTTTGTGAATAGTGTTGTTTACACATTATTATTTTCATGCTGAATAAAGCATTTTCTATTTTCATTAGAAAAGTCTTGCATTTCAGGTATTGATGTTGATGCTGATGCTACTGGAGTTGGAGTTGTGGGCATGTGTTATGTTTCAGGGACATGTTGTAGTCTGCTCCTCATGGGGTGGAATTTGGTATCTGCGTGCCATCACAAGGTCTCTGCAAAGATTCTTTGTTGTGTATGCTCTTTGTGTTTGGAGACATTGTCCCAAGGAATGTTCCTTCCTCTGTGGCACCTGACATCTTCCCTGCAGAGAGTTGCACAATTGTTGTGTTGACCTGTGTCTACATTTCCTTTGTTGGTGATGGATCCCTTCAACTCTGGCCATGCCTGCTCAGCAATGTCTCCGGCTGCATCGTCTGTGCCATCCTTGGTACTCACTGTACTTGTGTATAGAGTATTTTGCCATGCCTTCATGGCGAAATTGTCCCTTTTCCGCACAATGTATGTGTGTAATCCCAGTCTAGCACACATATGGTACTTGTTCTGCTGGGTATTTGAACACCTGACTCACAATTGTGGGCATTGTATCTGTGGGAACTCCACCCCATTCCTTCCATGACAGTCTTGGTGGCTGGCCCAGCACCTGAACATTCCTATCAGTCCTGGGATGTGCGTGACAGTGTGTGTTCTCTTTGGCTCTCTTAGTTTAGCAGGCAGTGACATGACTATACAGTCTTGTGGCATGATCTCAGTGTGTGTATTGTGCTGCATCTGCCAGGGGTGGGTATGCATGTGTTATTTTTCCTCACACCCACATGTGGTGTGTTATGCAGTGGGGGAAAGACATCCATCCTCCTGGGAGTGGGACACTGCTGTCAGTGATGTGTTATTTATGGCACTATCATCATTGTCCAAAGTTAGGGATGCGTACATACACCCATGGAGTTGTGGTCATTTGATAATGATGTACACCCCCCATGTCTCTGTCCACTGCTGGGAGTCCTCTGCACCCACTCATATATGTCTGTCCACTGCTGGGAGTCCTCTGCACCCACCCCAATGTCTCTGTCTACTGCTGGAGTTGATATGCACCCACCCCCATGTCTCTGTCCACTGCTGGGAGTCCTCTGCACCCACCCCAATGTCTGTGCCCACTGCTGGTATTCCTCTGCACCCACCCCCATGTCTGTGTCCACTGCTGGTATTCCTCTGCACCCACACCCATGTCTCTGTCCACTGCTGGGAGTGATGGGCACCCACCCCTCACATGCCCCTGTCCACTGCTGGTATTCCTCGGCACCCACCCCCTTGTCTGTGTTCACTGCCGGAATTCCTCTGCACCCACCCCCATGCCTCTGTCCACTGCTGGTGTTGATATGCACCCACCCCCATGTCTCTGTCCACTGTTGGGAGTCCTCTGCACCCACCCCATGTCTCTATCCACTGCTGGGAGTCCTCTGCACCCACCCCCATGTCTCTGTCCACTGCTGGGAGTCCTCTGCACCCACCCCCATGTCTCTGTCCACTGCTGGGATTCCTCTGCACCCACCCCCATGTCTCTGTCTACTGCTGGTGTTGATATGCACCCACCCCATGTCTCTGTCCACTGCTGGTGTTCCTCTGCACCCACCCCCATGTCTGTGTCCACTGCTGGTATTCCTCTGCACCCACCTCCATGTCTCTGTCCACTGCTGGTGTTGATATGCATCCACCCCCATGTCTCTGTCCACTGTTGGGAGTCATCTGCACCCACCCCCATATCTGTGTCCACTGCTGGTATTCCTCTGCACCCACCCCCATGTCTCTGTCAACTGCTGGGAGTGATGGGCACCCACCCCTGACATGTCCCTGTCCACTGCTGGTATTCCTCTGCACCCACCCCCATGTCTGTATCCACTGCTGGTATTCCTCTGCACCCATCCCCATGTCTCTGTCCACTGCTGGTGTTGATATGCACCCACCCCCATGTCTCTGTCCACTGTTGGGAGTCCTCTGCACCCACCCCCATGTCTGTGTCCACTGCTGGTATTCCTCTGCACCCACCCCCTTGTCTCTGTCCACTGCTGGTGTTGATATGCACCCACCCCATGTCTCTGTCCACTGTTGGGAGTCCTCTGCACCCACCCCCATGTCTGTGTCCACTGCTGGTATTCCTCTGCACCCACCCCATGTCTCTGTCCACTGCTGGGAGTGATGGGCACCCACCCCTCACATGTCCCTGTCCACTGCTGGTAATCCTCTGCACTCACCCCATGTCTGTGTCCACTGCTGGTATTCCTATGCACCCACCCCCATGTCTCTGTCCACTGCTGGTGTTGATATGCACCCACCCCCATGTCTCTGTCCACTGTTGGGAGTCCTCTGCACCCACCCCATTTCTCTCTCCACTGCTGGGAGTCCTCTGCACCCACCCCCATGTCTCTGTCCACTGCTGGGAGTCCTCTGCACCCACCCCCATGTCTGTGTCCACTGCTGGTATTCCTCTGCACCCACCCCCATGTCTCTGTCCACTGCCGGGAGTGATGGGCACCCACCCCTCACATGTCCCTGTCCACTGCTGGTATTCCTCTGCACCCACCCCCATGTCTGTGTCCACTGCTGATATTCCTCTGCACCCACCCCCATGTCTCTGTCCACTGCTTGTGTTGATATGCACCCACCCCATGTCTCTGTCCACTGCTGGGAGTCCTCTGCGCCCAAACACCCACCCACTTGCGCCCTTGCTGTGGTACACTTCTGTCTTGGGCATACACCACCCCCAATTTACAGCTGATGTGCTGCACCAAGCCGTACACCTACATCCGTGGCGTGTGTATGCCTTGTATCCATCATGTAATGGGGCTGTAGGGGTACGGGTGGTACGGCCCGTACCCATGCTCTGGGGGTGTGGGTACGGGCTGTACCACCATAGTGGCGGTGACGTAGGGGTATGCATGGTACGGCCTGTACCCATGCTCTGGGGGGCATGGGTATGGGCCGTACCACCATAGTGGCGGTGACATAGGGGTACGCGTGGTAAGGCCCGTACCCACGCTCTGGGGGCGTGGGTATGGGCCATACCACCATTGTGGCGGTGACATTGGGGTACGCATGGTACGGCCCGTACCCACGCTCTGGGGGCATGGGTACGGGCCGTACCACCATTGTGGTGGTGACGTAGGGGTACGTATGGTACAGCCCGTACCCACGCCCCCCAGAGCGTGGGTACGGGCCATACCACCACTGTGGCGGTGACGTAGGGGTACGCGTGGTACGGCCCGTACCCACGCTCTGGGGGGCGTGGGTACGGGCCGCACCACCATTGTGGCAGTGTTAGAATTGGGAATGTCTAGTTGGCACAGGTATGCACTTGCGACAAGCAGGGACTCTCAATTCTAAGTCAGGGTAAGGGGATCACCCTTTCAAATAACCCCTGCTCACCCTTTAGGTAGTGTGGCGCAAGCAGTCAAGACTATTCTCAGGGTGTCATAGGTTAAGCATTTGTGAACACATACAGTAATACAATGACACACCACAAATGGACACCAGTCAAGGTTGTATCAAAAATAGTTTCTTTGTATAAGGCTTAGCACAAGACCAGAATAACGAATAAAATAACCACAGTATTATTTTAAAGTTCAATGTTCTTGTAAAAAGGCTTAAAATACAAAAATAGGCTTCTTTTAGTCAATTCTGCTTCTTTTCAGGCTTTGTACGGTTCGTACCTGGGTGTGCGACTCGTCCGCATTAAAAAGAAGGAAAGTACGAGTCAAACAATCGGTGCGGACTCCGGGGTCCGTAACATGCACGCTGCGGTGCGAACAGAACAAAGTACCTTAAGTTTGTGGGGTCCGCGACGGACAGTGCGGGACAAGTTGATGGGTCCGGGTCATAGTTTGGCAGCGTATTCGGATGCTGGTCGGGTCGCGGCGTCAGGACGCGGCGTTGGTACGGGACCTTCAGGGATACGTGCGGATGGCCCAGATCAGCTTGCAGAGTCCGTGGCGTTCGGCGTTCGAGCCGTACCTTCGGTGCGGATAGGCGGTGACACTTCTCGGCGCCGTACAGCATACGGGGAGGATCGGTGCGTCTCGGCTCTGAGCACGGCACGGTGCAGTACGTTAGCAGCGTACGGACCGTACCTGAGGGACAGCGAAGCTTGGGTCCGGCGTACAGGATTAAGCAGCCAGGGTTGTACGTCTCGAATCGGCCGGGAAGGTTAGGTGCGATGGGGCCGGGAGGAATATGGTGCGTACTAACGCTTTTGGATCAGTGTAGACACGGCTTCGTGGTGGATGGGGTACGAGTCGTACTGGGGCCAAATCCAGCAGGAAACAAGCAAAAATTGTCCAGGCAACTCAGTTTTGGAAGGCAGATGAGTCCAATGGTCCTGGGACTCAGTTCAGGGGGCAAGCTCTTCTTCCAAGCCCTTGGAGATTGTTGAAAAACAAAGTGCAAAGTATCTCTTAGTCTTTTCCTCTCCTTTCTCAGCAAGGCACCAACTGCAGGCCAATCCCCCAGGTCAGGGAAAGTTACTCCTCCTTCAGCTTCTTCCAGGTCCTTCTGGTCAGGCAGAGTTTCTTCGTGGTTCAATCAGGATCTGATTTCTTAGGAGCAGGGCTCCGACATTTATACCAAGTTTCTTTTGTCTTTACAGGCCAGGGGGGCCTTTGCATAATCCCAGTCCAGTTCTTTTCAGTGAGGAGCACTTTGTTGTTGGGACTCTGGCTTCTTCTTTCAGCAGGCAGAGCAGAGACATCAGACGCTCCCCAGGGGGTGGAACCAGCATTGTGGTGGCAGAGCACTGCCCTATTCAGTCAAGGTGCACTCCTCCCACCCATCCTGGTGTAATCTCTCTATTCACCACCTGGTAGCCCCAGCCTGTCTCCTGGAACTTCCCAGCCCTGTCACTCAAGCTACACACAAAGAAGATAGCCCTCCCCTCCAGAGGCGGACTGAGATGGTTAGGCACGCAAAGGCTAACTTTCTAAAAGTAGCATTTGCAAACCCAGGATATTAAAATAACCTTTGCTAAAAGATGTATTTTATTATTCTGAGTTCAGGCATACTAAACACGAATTTCTACCATGCTTCCTGAGCCTGCTAGGATTATAGAGTGTTATAATCTAGCAGCCCATTCTGGCCTATGGAGAGCAGGTAGCCTTACAATAGTGAAAAACGAAAATGGATGTAATTCACTATTAGGACATGCCACACACCTCAGGGCATGTCCTACCTTATCCTTACAATGCACCCTGCCCTAGGGCATACCATAGGGGTGACTAATATGAAGGTAAGGGAAGGTTTAGGGACTGGCAAGTGGGGACACTTGCCCAGTCAGCATGACAGTACCAGACTGCATGCAGGTTCTGCAATGGCAGACCTTAGACACATTTTACCAGGCTGCTTCTGTGGGTGGCACAACCAGTGCTGCAAGCCCACTAGCAGCATTCGGATATACAAGCCCTTGGCACCCCTGGTGCACTCTACTAGGGACTGATAGTAAACCAAATAGGCCAAACATGGAAGTCAATTCACATAATACATTTTCCCATAGGTGAGCACTTGCCCTGTGGCACTGGATGGCAGTGGCACAGGGCCCTGAGCAGCTAACACCAGCACAAAAATACATTGAGGCACAGACAAAAATGGAAGGGTGACCCACGCCAATGGTGCCAGGTCTAACAGGCGGTGACGTAGGGGTACATGTGGTACGGCCCGTACCCACGCTCTGGGGGGCGTGGGTACGGGCCGTACCACCATTGTGGCAGTGACGTAGGGGTACGCGTGGTACGGCCCGTACCCACACTCTGGGGGGCGTGGGTACGGGCCGTACCACCATTGTGGCCGTGACGTAGGGGTACGCATGGTACAGCCCGTACCCACGCCCCCCAGAGCGTGAGTACGGGCCATACCACCATTGTGGCGGTGACGTAGGGGTACGCGTGGTACGGCCCGTACCCACTCTCTGGGGGGCGTGGGTACGGGCCGTACCACCACTGTGGCGGTGACATAGGGGTACGCGTGGTACGGCCCATACCCACGCTCTGGGGGCGTGGGTACGGGCCGTACCACCATTGTGGCGGTGACGTAGGGGTACGCATGGTACGGCCCGTACCCACGCCCCCAGAGCGTGGGTACGGGCCGTACCACCATTGAGGCAGTGACGTAGGGGTATGCGTGGTACGCCCGTACCCACGCTCTGGGGGGCGTGGGTACATGCCATACCACCATTGTGGCGGTGACGTAGGGGTATGTGTGGTACGGCCCATACCCACGCTCTGGGGGGCGTGGGTACGGGCCGTACCACCATTGTGGCGGTGACGTAGGGGTACACGTGGTACGGCCCATACCCACGCTCTGGGGGGCGTGGGTACGGGCCGTACCACCATTGTTGCCGTGACGTAGGGGTACGCGTGGTACGGCCCGTACCCATGCTCTGGGGGGTGTGGGTACGGACCGTACCACCATTGTAGTGGTGACGGGTACAAGTCGACGTACACTTCCATTGTGAAGGTAGGTAGGGATTGGTGGACACGCCCCCCCCCCCAGTGACCAGAGCCTGGAGGTCATTTCTGTGCAGGACATATGTATATTTGTAATTGGGTGGGGGTAATGTTTCCTGCCCCAGCCCCCCCACCCCCCTTTGCCCCTGGGTGTTGTTCTGACCTTCTGCGGCGTCTGCGTCGGTTTCTGAACACGAGGTCGTAGGCTATGATGGCTGGGATGATGCGTAGGTTGGGGTCCATCGCTGTCCATCGCGTACCGGTGCTCCTTCTTCGCGTCATCCTCAATTTCCCGGCGGTTTTTGGCTCCCGTAAAAAATGCTACGTGCGGAGTGACGTAGGCACGAATCGTACTTGCTGGTTCGTAAACCGCTGCCTGACTCCGTCCGGACGTCGCGTACGCGCTGTCCAGATTCAGATTTGTATGTATTTTTTTGCCGGCCGGTGTTTTGTACGAATCGTACGGAAATGGTATTTCTGTACGAATCGTACTTGCGGGTTTGTAAGGTGGTTTTCCCGGGTACGAGTCGGACGGAGAAAACGCTCCGTACGACGGTTCGTACCTGGGTTTTACAGGATCGGAATCGGCATCTAATTGTTTAATTTATTATCAATTATGTAAATGTTTAAAATATTGTTTCAATTTATATATTAGGTTTGGGATATTTGGTTTGTACGAATAAAGGGCGGAAAGGTAATTACATATAATTGTTTTATTAGTAGTTAATTAGCATTAATATTTCAATAGATATTAAATTATGTAAATTGTATAAATATTATACATTTAAATATACATTTTAGATGTGTGGTGTTTAGTTTGTAAAGGTACAGGGTAGAAAGGTATGTCAGTAATAACAAAATTGAAAACAGTAACTTTTTTTATCATCATTTATTGATATATGTGTTAATTGTGTTATGCTTTTTAATTGCAAATAATATTGCATTTATTGGTTGTTAATATTTTGATAATAGATTTTGTAATTTTGATTAAAAAAATATGAGTATTGCTTTATAATATGACTTGATTGGCAATAGTAAATTTTGCCCATCCACAATCAAACACTTTCCCTACTATTGCACTGACTGGAGAGGCAATCGTGAATTTTACTCATCCACAATCCAACACTTTCCCTACTGTTAGACTGTAGTGGGAAATAGCTAATTTTACCCCTCAGCAAGCCAACACTTTCCCTAATGTTGCACTGACTGGAGTGAGAATAGTACATTTGACCCCTCTGCAATCCAACACTTTCCATAAAGTTGCACTGACTGGAGTGGGAATGGTACATTTTTTCCCTCCGTAAACCAACTCTTTTCCTACTGTTGCATTGACTGTAGTGGGATTTGTAGATTTTACAACTCCTGAGTTTGAAACTTCGTCTACTATTTATAAGTTGTAGTGGGTAAAATTGTGTAGTTTACTTTATATTGTTTAAACTCATATTAATATGTTTTTGGTTAGTTAAATTATAATATTTATAATTATTTTCAGTAAAGTAAACATTTTTATTTTGTTTGAGTTTTTCATTCGTAATTAAAATGGTTTATTTTTAAAAATATGTTAAGTTATTGGTCATATCTATTTTTATTTATTTATTATGTTATTACATCAAAGAAAGTATTAAAAGTAATATAATTTAAACATATTAATGTAGTTATATATTTAAAGTAGATACATGTACACAAAAATATGCATTTTAATATATATGTTTGTTTTAATTTCTTTAAATAATGATAATTGTTATATTTTTTTAAACAATTATCAAATATATTTTATTTTCATTATATTAGTATTAATATTTATTGTAATTAATGTTTATTATTTAAATGTATATATATTGAAATATCGATATTTCAGACAACTATATTAGCAAAAGCGATATTTTTTCGAATATTTTTGTCATTTTATGTATAGTCAATATTGTTAAATACTATGGGGCCCATAACGCCACCCTAGCGGTGCTTGGACCGGCCGCCAGTGGCGAGGCGGTCCCGCACCTGCAATTAGGATGCCACTGCCACCCTGGCGGTGGCATCCTCCATTCCCAGCATTATGGTGGGCGGTGCTCACAGCACCGCCCGCCACAATGCTTGGAATGCACCACGTACATTGTCATGCACAAGGTGACAGGCACCGCGAGGTGCCTGCCACCATGTCCATGACAATGCTTGGGTGTACCATAGGTACCCCCTCTGTGCACCCCCACACCCCTGAACACACTGGGGGCCCGCAACGGGCCCCCAAAGACAAAACCGCCTGCCTTGCCATGGAAAAGCAATTCACCGCACTGATCATTATATGGATGGCGGTGCCTGCAAGGCACCGCCACCATATAACTGGGCTTTTCCGCCCGGTAGGCAATCGGGCGGGGAGAAAAGTAATGCGGGCTGTAGGTTTTGGCGGGCGGATCGCCTCCGCAATACGGGCGGTGGAGATCCACCCGCTATCATAATAACCCCCGTAATTTTTTACTTTATATTTGTGCATGTAGATTTTTTTTGACTCAATAATTTGTCAGTGAACCATCTGCGAAGCTACCTAGGCCCGCTTCCTAGCTGTACATTTCAAAAAAATGAGCAGAGCTAGACTAAAAGAGAATTTCACAGCCACCTGCAGAACCACAAGGAGAAACATGTATGCACAACTGTTTGGGAAAAAAGATGTGACTGGCCAAATTTGGATGAGTGGATATGGGTTAACAGTGCAGCAGGCCCAAGCACAACTGATGAATACAGGCCCCAGCTAGGCCCGCAGGACACAAGGGTTCGCTCTCCTGCAATGGAATCTATAAGGAAGTTGGCACGGAAACTGCAAAGTACAAAGACAAAGTTTATTAACCCTTAAGGGTGGTCCTACAATCCATACAACACCCTTCAGTATTGCATAGAGTAGCACAAAGGACTTGCGTACACGGTCCCCTTTTATACACAACAGAGGGGCTCATAAGTGGGTGGATACAGCATAGAGCGAAATTCATTACCTTTTAAGGACATTTTCAATACAAGATCAATATGTGGGCGGAGCTGACACACTCCTTGAGCCCGCGAAAACATGGTCAAGCAAGGACTAACTGATAACAGATGTGGTCAAGTCTGGGCATGCGCCGGACGGACAAAGGAACTATTTATAGACTGTTACTAGGCAGATTGCAAGAGCAACTAACACGAAGATAGGACTCTTCTCGTGTTGAGCACGTGGAGACATGACAATACAAAATGGAGTCCAGACTTTAGTCAACATAACGAAAGAGACATATTCTAAGGAAGGAGAATTCATGTCTTTAGTAAATGCTTAATCACATCGTGGTTTCAATTTACAACAGACGACCCTTTCAGCATTTACTGAAGACATCCGGTTTGTTAGGATAATCATCATATACGTCAATTGTCATCATTTCTTTTACTTCTTTAGCTAAATGTTTCTGATAAGTGACATCGGCAATAGCTTTCTTATCGGGAATACAGAATGATACACATAAGGAACAGAGCAAGGGACCACATTGGACACAGATGCAACAAGAAAACAGAACTGCTACAATTATACAAAGACCAGTTAAAACCTTCCACCCCCAAGCAGTGATCAATGCCCAAAACCATCCAGAAAAGGACCAAGTGCCGTTTTCTGTATGGATTTCAGCTGCAATTTTATGCAACCTGTTGATGGCATTATAAACTGACGGCGTGTGGTCAGGGATAAACACACAACAACTACTTCCGATAATTTTACAAGCTCCACCTCGGTCGGCTAACATAACATCTAGCACCATACGATTCTGTAATGCAACAATTCTAGTAATCTGTAATTCTTCCGTAAGATTCCCAAGAGCAGCAGCGGTTTGGTTTGTCACAGCCTCTACCACTCTTGTTAACCTTCGAACTTTCCTACTATTTAGGGCAGCTCCAACGAAGAAAAACAATCCTAAATTAAAATCAATATACTGCTGCAGACTAGTGTCAGTCTGATCCACATCATCAATTGATAGAGTACGTTTATACCTATTTACAGTTACATTATTTAACAACTTCAAATCCTTATGATAAGATGCAGGTGCCAAAAATACAGGGGGCAATAGAAATGCTACATAACATACTCCAGACCAACCGGCTGGCAAACGGTAATAACCTTTATTTCCACATACGAAGTATGTATTATGGGATGCTAAAAAGGTACTGTTATTCAACCCGTCGATGTTTAATATAGTAATGCAATCACTAACACCAACAGGAATATAACCCACACTCTGGACACACAGGTCCGCTTGAGCTTGTGCCACTTGAATCACAAATCTGTCTTTTCCCACAGTGTCTCTGGTATTCGTGAAAATATAAGGAATCGATTCATTGTCTGGTCGATACTCTTCCCATTCCCAAATTGTCCCATTCGCTTGCGGATATCCATCTTTATCCTGATGACATTCTTTATTGAGTCTGAAGAGTAATCGTCCCACTGTGGGTTTCCGGGTGGCAAAAAGCAAAGTGTACCATGCTCTACAAGAGCCGTTATGAGAGAAAGGAAGAGGTATGAATGGCGTTCCTCCTTTCTTCTGGTGAGCTGGCATCATACCACATATCCAACAGTTCGTAGCATTCGTGGCAACGTGGGTATGATGCAACATCTGGATGAAAGTGTTATTCAAATAAGACTGACGATGCTTCAATTCTTGATACGGAAGGGTATAGAAGTAATGCTCCTCAGGCACGGGAGTAGTCAACACAAGTAACTTTCGAGCAGGAGTCACATCCTCCACAAACCATGTGGTTATCCCCACAATAGCTACTGTAAGCATAAAACCTGTTGCACAAAGGATTTTCTTTTTCTCCATGTCAGAAATAAGAATCAATATCTTCCTGAAACTAAAAGGTTTGTCAGAACTCTTCCCCTTAGGCAGCGGTCGATTTCTTCACCAGCGGGCCAAGACGGGTGTCGCTACACTAATGCAGGGCTGATCCCCCCCTCTTACCTCATTGGCTCTCCGTTTCACTAACCCAAGGGCCGTTCTGACAACATGTCCCGGTACTGAAGAATTCACTTCCTTGGCCTAAGATGATATCGCTTTCCTCCAGGAGTCGCGTGGTCCGGGAAGAGCTCCTCAGTGTCGTGCGGTTCCCCAGCACAGCCTTTCTCTGCAGCCAGAATTTCTCGTTGATCGGTCAATACAGCAGACTCCACCAATCCGGGCGGTACTTTGCGGCAGTGCAGGGAATGGATCCAATTCTTTCTGTTGGAAACTCGCACAGCCGTCCTCGTTGCAAGTAGAACCTGCTCAGGACCAACCCATCTCGGCTCCAAGCTGTTCGTCCTGTCAAAGATCTTCACCATGACATAGTCGCCAGGCCGGAGACTATGTCCTTCACCGGTGGACCGATCAGGGAGCGCCTCCCGGACCTGTTGATGAATAGAAACCAAGTTATCCGTTAACTGCGCCAGATAATCATTCATCATTACACAAGGTACATCATACACAGTCTTAGGTTTTGGTGGACCCCAAATATTCATTGGGCGTCCAAAGACAATCTCGTACGGTGTAAGACCGGTTCGAGAGTGCGGTACCGATCTAATTGACAATAACGCCAGCGGTAAAGCATCTGGCCAAGTCAAAGACGTCAAAGCTTGGATTTTAGCGATCTTGAGCTTCAGTGTACCATTATACTTCTCGACTAGTCCTGCAGACTGAGGGTGAAACACTGCGTGGAACTTCTGGGTGATGCCCAGACCCTTCAAAACATACTTTATAACATCCGCTATAAAGTGGGGTCCGTTATCACTCCACAGAAGTCTACAAACGCCATATCGAGGGAAGAACTCCTTCAACAGCATCTTGGCGGTAGTCACTGCAGTATTGTCTTTCGTAGGGTATGCCTCAACCCATTTGCTAAAGGCACAAACCACTACTAGAACATACTTCAAATTGTTACAGCGCTCAAGCTGGATGTAATCCATCTGCAAAACCTCAAAGGGTGCAGTAGGTGTTACAAATCCTCCTGCTGGAGTTCGAGTACCCTTTCCTGGGTTGTACCTCAGGCAGATCATACAGGTCTGCACCACCCTCTTTGCCGTGCTAGCAATCTCTGGATGCTCCCAGACTTGGGTAAGCAATTTTATAATTGCGGAAGCTCCAACATGTGCTAGCCCATGTGCCATCTGAACCATAGGTTGTACAAAAGCCGTGGGTAATTTCCATCTATCCATCTACTTATTTCTCCAGCAACCCTCATCATCCAATTCTCCCTCACTGGACCATTGCTCCCGTTCTTTATCAGAAGCGGTCCTCTGTATTTCTCGCACTTCTTCCTTCGCATCGTGCCATCTTTCTACTTGCGACTTCACTACATACATGGCAGTAGCACCGGGCTGCATCGCAGTCTCCCGTGCCACCCGGTCTGCTAACGCATTCCCTTCTCCAACTTTATCAACTACTTTCTTATGGGCACTACATTTAACGATGGCAATTTTCTTCGGATATGTCAATGCAGTTAAAAGATTGTGAACTAACTCCCCATGCATTATTTGTACTCCATGTGACGTTAAAAACCCTCTCTCCTTCCAGAGCAGGCCGAAATCGTGCGCTACTCCGAAGGCATACCGGCTATCTGTATAAACATTCACACACAATCCTATACTGAGCTCACATGCTCGTGTTAATGCTATCAGTTCCGCTGCTTGAGCTGATTTCTGTGGTATGCGTGCTGACTCCACTATTGTTTGCAATGTGGTAATTGCATACGCTGCTGAAGTCGTACCATCTGGTAGCTTCAGGCATGACCCGTCCACCCACAGTTCTCCATCCACATCTGGAAAGGGCGTATCCTGGAGATCAATACGACCCTTTGTTTGTTCCTCAGTCACAAGAATACAGTCATGTGCTTTCCGTGCTTCAGACTGAGTCTCGGGGTATGGCAACAATGTGGCCGGATTTAACGTTACACACCTCTTTAACGTAATATGAGGAGCCAAAAGCGTCAGCTCATATCCCGTTAAACGGGCACTGGTCAAATGCTGCGTCTTTGTCTGATTAAGCAGGGCATCAACAGCATGGGGGACTAATACCAGCAGCTTATGAGATAACACAATTCCCTCACTCTGGCGTATTGACACAGCTGTCGCCGCAACCGAACGAAAACAACCAGGCAATGCTCGGGCAACAGGGTCAAGTACAGCCGAAAAATATGCACAAGGGCGCTGCTTGTCGCCGTGCATCTGCACTAAACCTGATAATGCACATCCATCTTTCTCATGCACATACAGCGAAAAAGGTTTGGTATAATCAGGGGTCCCTAACACTGGTGCTGAACAAAGGGCCTGTCGTAATTGCTGAAAAGCAGCGTCACACTCATTTGACCAAGGAAGCGGAATAGGTGTGTCTTTTGTCAAAAGGGCTAATAATGGTTTGGCTATGTGTGAGAACCCTAATATCCATTGCCTACAAAAAGAAACAAGACCCAAAAATGCACGCACGTCCTTCTGCGTGGAAGGTACTGGCGTGTCCAAAATTACTTGAATACGATCTGGTGTGAGTGCACGCCCCTCCTTAGACAAAAGGTGACCCAGATAAGTCACCTTTGGTCTACAGAACTGCAATTTCTTCCGAGATACTTTGTGATTGTGGGATGCCAAAAAGGAAAGCAAGGACAACGTACTCGTTTCACACAACTCAGGAGTGTCGGCCGCCAGCAAGATGTCATCGACATATTGAATGAGGGCGACACCCTCGGGCAGAACAAAGGAGTCCAATTGTCTTTTCAAAGCTTGACTGTAAATGCTAGGGCTTTCCGTGTAGCCCTGAGGGATTCTACAAAATCGATAAGACCTATTATTTAGAGTGAAACCAAAAAGGTATCGGCTATCTGGATGAATAGGAATCGAAAAGAAGGCATTTTTCAAATCAATAACTGAAAACGTGGTCGCCGTAGGCGGGACCAAAGTAAGCAACGTCGTGATATCAGAAACCACTGGGTACTGAGATATCACGATCTTGTTTACTTCTCTCAAATCAATTATAAACCGATAGACTTTGGCATCCGTATCCTTTTTCAAAATGGGTAGAATCGGGCTATTACAGACGTTGTAGGGAACTTCCTCCACTACTCCCACCTTAATCAAATCCTGCACAATCTGTATAAGAGCCTCTTCCCCCTCCTGGGAAATACGATACTGTGGGAGGCGTGGTAACACCGCCCCCTCCTGGACACTAATGTGAACAGGCGGAATCACCATCCGTCCCACATCAGTATCCGAGGTGGCCCACAAAGCACGAGGGAGGGTAGCTAACACAGCATCCTCTGCAACCACACACATCCGTTCAGACCGAGGGTAATTGTCATTTAATATCACCCGCACTCCAGCAGGGGAGCAGCGGATCGTAGCTCTGAAGTGCTTTAACATATCAAGGCCCATAATGTTGTCCGGCGTGTTCGGGGCAAGCAAAAACGGACAGGGTGCAGAAAAAGAATCAACCTGAAATGTGAGGGGCCGAGAAAGAGGGCTTCGGGAGAGTGTACCGTCAAACCCTACCGATGTAACCATTAAGCTAGATGGGGGAGCCCTCGGAACCAATTGTTTAGACAGCGCACTACGAGTCGCTCCTGTATCCACTAGGAACTGATCAGTAGAACCCAAAACCTCAGCTGATACGTAAGGACCCTTCTGATCAACCGGCACCTCAACTGATTCTAACCCCCATCCAACGCATTCCTATGCATGCTGAGAATCATGGTACCCAGAGCGGTCAATCCCCGACACTTGATACTGGTTTTGTCGATCGAAAACATTAGGCCTATCTCGTTGCTGCCCGGCAGGGTCAAAACGAGCGTGATCGTTAGAATTCCCTCTAAAATTCGAGAAACCCCTTCTACCTCTCGGGCCACCCTGATTATGTCCCTGACGCGAAGCATGCAACGCCGGGCAATCTCTGGCCCAGTGTCCCGATTGCTTACAATACGCACATTGATTCCTGTTCAAATCAGATCGGCCTGAGGGAGGACCATAAAATCCTCCCCTACCTCTATTGACACCCCGACGGGGCGGACCATATACTTGCGCTAACATCACCTTTGTTTTTAAATCCTTCGATTTCTTCTCCTCCTGTCCCTTCGCTTCTTGCTCCTCGCGCTCATAATACTGAGCTATAGTCAGGAGGGCTGTCGGGGTCGCAGTGGACCAAGAACTTTCACTCGCTTTTAGGCGGGCTGCGATCGCCGGTAGTAAATTCGCCACATATTTATCAGCAAAGAGGTGTCGACCCGTATCATCCGTAAGTGACTGACCACTAAAATCATGAAACGTCTCCTCAAAACGCGTAAAGAAATCTGCAACTGATTCATCGACTTTCTGCTTACACGAGGCTAACATGTTCCAGTCAATCTTTTTGGGGGGGATGATTGTCTTCAACTTAGTCAGAATAGCAGCAGGGAGATCTAAGATAAGCTGAGGCGGTTTCTGTGTGGGCTTCCTCTCCCTATCCTCATCCTCAAGCTCAGACCACCGAGCCTTAAAAGCGGCAACATCATCCACCTTCCGCACAGATCGCCACATATCTGGTGGTAAAATAAGCCCAAAGAACAAATCTATATCTGCTAAGGTCATAGTACAAGAATTCAAGGCCCCCTCGACTTCTTCGTAAAAGGCCGCTGGATTCTTGCGGGGATCAGGCAACGCATTCTTTAATGCCATGACGTCAGCCCTATGCCAGGGAGTATAAACCCAATTGTACACAAAATATCCCTTAGCATCGGCGGAGGTAATATCCGAACTAGTTCCCGCTCCTTTAGGAGGAACATACAAAGGCGCCGCCTCTCGCATTGGTTTAGCATGCACTAGGTCGCTCTTATCTGACTGGGAGGTGGATGAGTGGCCAACTCCGGTATGCGAATCCGACTGCTTCTCCTCCTCAGCTTGTTGGCGTTCTTTCTCCTTAAGGTCCCTCACCGCGTCCCGCAATGCAAACAGCCGCCGAACCGCATCAGACGCCTTAGAGGGAGAGAAAACACCATTACGCAATGCTTTAGCATCTGATACCACATCGTCAGGCTCAAAGACGCTGGAATATTTCCGGAAAGCAGCAATCACTTCCTCAGAAAAGTGGCCCAAAAAATACAACTTCTCTCTATCCTGCCACTTCTCCCAAGAATTCAACAACTCAGCAAGGGATACCTTGCCCTTAAGTGCACGATAGGAAACTTGCCGAAGCTCACCCATTCGGTCAGCCGATAACATGGACCGCGTGTCTACCTTACCCGACACCGATCCAGAATCCGGTGGCCTCGGGGCAGACGCGCCAACATAAGGGGGCGGAGAACGATCTAATAAATAAAAATCATCGTCAGGATTATTAAGGACAGGATAAAGTGACTGACGGACAGCATATTGACCCGAGACTTGCAACCTACGCTCTTTCTCCTGTCTCTCCGTCTGTTCTCTTTCCTCCCGACGCTTCGCTTCCTGTGCTCGCACATGATCATTCTTCCGTTGCTCTTTATCAAACAGCGCTTTCTCCCGTTTCTCTCGCTCACGCACTTCCTTCACCCATAATCGCACACATTCAAACATGTCTTGACGAGCACGCCGCTTACACATACACTGTTCCACATACTCAATCTTACGCATATCAAACGATCCATACAAAGGCCATCGTAACTCAGGATCCTTCTTGGTGTATTTCCTCCATATCGTGCTGTACATTATAGAGGAAAGACCATGCTTCACATACATATCCCTATTAGGAGTCCCCTCTGGGGGGGGCTGGAGCAGATTCCTCGAGGTATAACCGGTTTCCAAAACAGCAGCACCACTTACGGAGTGCGCTAAAAGCAGGCATGCTCAAAAATAATGCAAAATATGCAGTATTATCAAAAAAATGGCACTTAAACGTTGTGCCGTTCAAAGTTACACAGTTCCGGAGAAATATCTCCACATTACCTGCCTATATGTGTTGCAACGCATATATTCTCACAATAATCAATACAAGATATGACCGGTCATCACAAATCAAACTCAAATAGCCAACCCAGGCTTCAAAAACTCAGAGCAAGTACCGTACAACGGTTCTTACCAATCAAGAGTCCAGATTCCAACTGCCAAGCTCCAAAATTCGCCCAAACGGCTGTCATGGCAGGACCGACAGAAGAGGTCTCAGTCGAGGACCGGCGCCACCCAGATGGTCAGCTCGGAAGGGAAGGAAGAAAAACCTCGGGATGCCAGGGCTAAAGTGCCTCTGGCAGTGATCACATCCCCGGCCAAATTCCTCACCTTCGTCGCGACCAATCCTTCGAGCATCCGAGTCGCCGATGAGCCCCACGTGACGGGCGCCAATTGATGAATACAGGCCCCAGCTAGGCCCGCAGGACACAAGGGTTCGCTCTCCTGCAATGGAATCTATAAGGAAGTTGGCACGGAAACTGCAAAGTACAAAGACAAAGTTTATTAACCCTTAAGGGTGGTCCTACAATCCATACAACACCCTTCAGTATTGCATAGAGTAGCACAAAGGACTTGCGTACACGGTCCCCTTTTATACACAACAGAGGGGCTCATAAGTGGGTGGATACAGCATAGAGCGAAATTCATTACCTTTTAAGGACATTTTCAATACAAGATCAATATGTGGGCGGAGCTGACACACTCCTTGAGCCCGCGAAAACATGGTCAAGCAAGGACTAACTGATAACAGATGTGGTCAAGTCTGGGCATGCGCCGGACGGACAAAGGAACTATTTATAGACTGTTACTAGGCAGATTGCAAGAGCAACTAACACGAAGATAGGACTCTTCTCGTGTTGAGCACGTGGAGACATGACAATACAAAATGGAGTCCAGACTTTAGTCAACATAACGAAAGAGACATATTCTAAGGAAGGAGAATTCATGTCTTTAGTAAATGCTTAATCACATCGTGGTTTCAATTTACAACACAACCACACCAACAAAGTTAATAAGCGCCACCTTGAGATCTGAATGCTCATATAGCCTGAAAAGCTAGATGGAACACAAATTGGCAATTTGCTCACAAAACACCCAAAAGCAAATTTCCAAAGGGCGCCGGGAAGGGACCCTGGGTCCAAATGGGAGCGCACCAGCAATTTGTAAGGAAAAATCATCCTACTGGGCAAAGAAGTTACAACCATTTACAATTTTGTTCAAGACAACATCAGAGACCTCACCTTGTGCAATGGCTCCGTGATCTTGCCAATATTCAAAGGGGGAGACAAAGGCAAGCCTGAGAATTACTGCCTAGTGGCATGATAGACGACAAAGAAAAACACTTCACAAGAACCATTCTGAAGGAATTACAGATTTGGGCTGAGGAAAATCACATAATCCAACATAATCCCACTGAACCAGGCTGGTTTCAACAAGCAAACCGGTTGAATAACCAACATCATGGCCCTCTCTCTATTGAATGACTTTGCAATGTCCTACAAATACCCTTTCCATCTAATCAAATCAAAACAAGCTTTATTCGAATTAAGGTAAAATCATAAAAGCACATAATACAAACATTTTTTAAGCTTAAACAGGGTCAACAACATAAGCTTATTCGATTATACATTCAAAAAATATCATTAAAAAGAGATTCAGATCATAATAATTCGAGAACAGATTAAGAACATGAGGATTGCATAGATTTTCTAAATTTGATTACTAATTTTAAGAAACTTGAAACTGCATGAATAAGGGAATCATCTTCTAATAGCAGTAATTTCATGTATGCTGATTTACAGGTACGAATCCCCCATGCCCTCAGAACGGGTAACAGAAGAGCTCTACGCGGGACTTTGTAAAATGCACAAAAAAAGACACAGTGTATATCCGATTGTCTGGAGATATCATCACATGGGCACAAGGGAATTTCAGTGGACCAGTCATTACAGAGGGGAAAAGTAACTAAGTGAAAAAACATCCCTAATCTGAGGCGAGTCAGCAATGTACGTGCATATGGACTTAATTCTGAGCTAAGATAATATTGGAGACCCTCGCACTGAGTAATTTCCTGGAACCGGAGTACAGTAGGTTTCATTTTCTCCTTGTCCCATCTTTCCATTGCCCTGTGGTCAAGAGCCAACTTTTTCAAGGCGGCTCTCGATAGCCCATCCAGACTGGGCGGGTTATCAAAGAATTCTGAGTGTCCTATCTTTACACATAGATTTTTCACGTAGGAGAGCCACCTAATATTGGCCATTCCGTTCATAGTGAGACAATCGGTAATTACTTCCCTGTTTAAGGATGTCTCCTCTGTCACCCAGACCTTATACCACAATAAAAGAGGGGAGATGTTAACAATGTCACTAATGTAGGGAAGGCCTACTTCAATATAGGTCATGTAAGTTGATGAAAATTTAGAGACTCCTAATAAGTGGCAGATAAACTGATTCTCACAGCTTTGTAGCGTCTGCACATTTTCTATCCCCCAAAGCCCTGCCCCATAGGTGGCTGAGGAGACAACTTTGGCCTTATAGATTTGTATTAGTTCCATAGCTGGCTTCCCCCCAATTTTTGCAGAAAAATTGTTCAGGGCTCCCGCAGAACGTAAAAAGGCTAATTTCCTAGTTGCTATTGCCGGCTTCCAGCTCCCCCTCCTATCAAAAGTCACACCTAAATAACAGAATTTCTCAGTGGTTTAAATTTTTTGGGCGTCCAGATAAATAGAACAAGGTGCACTTCTAAGGCCCCTGCCACAGACCATGTTGTAAGATTTAGAAGTGTTCACCTTTAATTCCCTATCCCTCATAAAGGAGGTAAATTGAACCACCGCCCGCTGTAGACCTATCCTAGTATGCGACATAATTGCCGCGTCGTCAGCATAGAGTAATAGGGGCACCGAGGTACCCTTTATGGCGGGATAGTCATATTGAAAATTACTTAGGTGTTCTCCAATAGAGTTAATGTAAATAGTAAACAACAGGGGAGCCAAAATGCACCCCTGTCTGACCCCCTGCGAGATAGGGAATTTATCTGAGCATTCCCCCAGACGTCCGAATCTGACCCTTGCCCCTGCATCCCTATAAAGTTCACGAATAAACGTGATGATTTGAGCATCAAGGCCCAAAGAAGAGAGTGTTTTCCAGAGAAATTCATGATTCACACAATCGAACGCTGAGCTTAGGTCAATGAAGGAAATATATAACTTTTCACTCTTCGCTTGAGTGTACTTTGCAATAATTAAGGCCAGGTTCAAGCACTGCTCAACCGTTCCCTTGCCCGTCCTAAAACCATATTGTAAGTTAGAGAGGGCCTGATTTGCAGTCTCCCAGCTCTGGATCCGGTTTAGGATAATCCTACCGGCCACCTTCATCAGAGCATCCAGAAGAGAGATTGGCCTATAACAATTTGTGTCGTTTCTGTCACCCTTCTTGAATATTGGCACGACAGTAGCGTCAGGCCAAGATGCCACAAATCCCTGTTGGTTAGACTTGTTTAAAACATTGGTAAGTAAGGGTGCCCATAAATCCATCTCTGCCTTATAGACGTCGATTGGGACACCGTCGGGACCCGCAGCCTTACCAGATGGACTGTCTTTAATAGCTTTAATGACCTCTTGGAGGCTAAAGATAATATTCAACGGAAAAGCATTTCGCTCGCCTGGTCCACCGGGGTCCGTCAAACTGAGAGTTAGCGAAGGAGGACAGTGCCCTACAGTCGAACTATTATATAACTGCTTAAAATGGTTCACCCAGGTGTCCCCTGGGATAGCCACGTCTAAGATATCTTCCGCTCTGCTTTGCAGGTAAGGGGCATTTACCACTTTCCAAAATAGTGTACTATCGCGTTGTAGCGAGGCCTCACGCAAGGCCGCCCACGCCTCCCGCTTAAGGGTGGCTTTTCTCGTTTTAATGGTCAATTTGTAAGCTCCTCTAGCTTGACGGATTAGGTCTTGGTTTTTTGGTTTAGTCTGTAGGGCCTTTTTGAGAGAAGTCAAAGCTTTGGTGCATTTATTATCAAACCAACCCTGAGGGCGCTTAGCTGTTTGCCTATGTTCTCTAAATAAAAGATCTTTTACTGTCTGTTGGATATTAGAAAAGGCAGCCACGACTTTATCAGGTTCCATGTCAGCTGTTAAACATACATGAATATCCTCAAAAGACGTCGAAACCAAGTTCTTTAAGAAGCCAGCTGGCTCAACTTTATCCCATTTGACAACATACCCATTTACAGCTCCGAGATTAACCTTGGGGGCATAATTAGGGTTGTTCTTGGGTTGGCAACATTATCCCATTGTTTTTACAGAGAATGATATGGGTTAATGATCTCCGAAGAGAGCCTTTCCAGTCTCCCAGAGGGTTATGCAGCCAACATGGGCCGGGGACATTAAGGTAAAATCTATGGTGGAATTACACCCTCGCCCATTGAAAGTTGGTTGGAACGGGACAATCGGGCTGCACAGTTCGTTTACAAAGGATAAATTCAAATAGAACATCATGTTATTTAAGGAGTTGCCTAATTTTGAGTGGGTAAAATGGGTAGGGCAGTCTTCCCCATAATCCGCTAGGCCGCACAAACCAGTTGCAGAAAGGGGGCAGACAGTGCAATTAAAGTCACCTACCCAGATTAACACCTTCTCACCTACAAGATTGTCTATTAAAGATATTATACTATTTAGAAGGTTGTGGAGAACGTGCTCTATATGGATAGATGGTACGTTATTATAAAAATTAATTAAAATTACATTGACAGAGCGGGGCCCTTTAAAGGTCAGGACCTGATAAAACTCCGCGTTAAGACACTTGTTGACCCTGAGTTCCGCAGTTGTAGCCACATAAGAACAGAGGCCTCCTTTATTCCTGCTTACTGATAAGTGCGGGCGAATGAAAGGTTTGGAATCCTATAATGTGGATTTCCTCGGTCGTCCAGGTTTCCTGCAAACAGGCTATGGTATGTTTATTGATAACATCCAGCCATGCTTGCTGGTGGACCTTTTTACTCAAACCTGCCACGTTCCACGTAATCAGGCTGTAAGATGAAGAACTCGGCCTAACTTCAGTGGTTGCTGCACTGGAGCTTATACTAAGGCTAATATCGCTGAGTAAATGTTGTGTCGTTAACAGCTGAGGAGTCACGGTGGAGGAAGAAAGCCTACATTCCCTGTTGGTTGTGCTAGCACCGTCAAGCGCCTGTGTCCTAATTACCCCAATCCCCTCTGTTTCGCCAAATATAACTGGGGTGTTTAAATCCGGTGTGTTGACATTGTCCATAATACACTTTGGGTTAATGGGGTCAATCAATGTTAGTGGTCAATTGACCATTTCTAGACCGCTGAATCGGTTATGTGTGGGAATACCAGACCAAGGAACCCAGCGCGTGCGCTCATGGTTTACCTCCCTCCACGTATGTATCCCACCCCAATTGTCCCAGTCTCTACCCAGATGTCGATGCCCCACCGTTTTCCAAGAATTGTCATATTGGGGATGGCAGGGACCCATTGTCTGCCTGTGGCTGTCATGGTCGAAATAGCGGGGACCCATCGGTTGCCAAGATGGCTCTTGGATGTTTGACAACCTTGGTGGGTAAAAAAAGGAAAGCCGTTTGATGCTTATTCCTCCGCTTTCATATGGTTTTTCCCATGCACAGATATGGTCTACTGCTCTAGGATCATCAAAAGTTACCACGATGCAGTCGCCTGGCAGTGATTTCCGGCCTTGGCCCACCCAGGTGGTTCTACGTACCATAAGGATCCTGTAGGACCTTGTCGGTGGGACGGGGCAATTAGTGTTGAGCCAGAATTGCACTTTATTCTTTAGGGACCATGTGGGTTCTGAATTATAGTCCAAGAGTTCAGGGACACCTGTCATTACTGCCACAAGGGGGTAGGCTTCCGGGGGCAAGTCAACAGGAAGTCTGGGCGGTTGATCTACCCTCATACCACCTGTGTCAGAAGCTGAGGGTGCTGATTTTGAAGCTATCAACGGCCGGGCCGGATTTGTTGAGGCTTGAGCATTTTGTACCGTTGTTTTTTGGGGCAAGGTACTTGCCACTGTTGAGGTGGTGGTGTTTTTAGGGGCGGGTTTTACTGGGCTATTAATTTTTGGGTTAGTAGATGGAATTAATTTTTGTAATGGGGCAGTAGGAGTAGAAATACGATTTTGTGGGGGTGCTGATTTGGCTGGATTCTGAATCTGGTTTTTTGCTCGTGGGATTTGTGTCCCTAATACCTGCTTAGTCTTATGCAGATTTAAAAGATTAGTCAATGTATTTTCTATTTTCGTTAACCTAAGTTCTATTGGGGTGAGTAGTGATTTCAATAGATCCGCTATACTGTTTAATGACATCTGTAAGTTATCAGACCGGAGTGGGTCTCCACCACTAGGGGCATCAGTCAATGAGGCCACAAAGATGGGGTCGGAACTATCGTGTGCTGAGCGATGTAATATCGCAGAGTGAACTACTCGTACCTTTCTCGAGTGTAAGTTCTCAATTGAACTAGGCCTAGAAACTGATTTATTAAAAACTGGTGTATTGGGATCTAGGGAAGGCTGGTTTATGTCTATCTTCCTTTTCCTCACAGCACCCTCCCTCCTCCCTCTATCTCTTCTTGTTTCGTCTGGTGTAACTTGTGAGGATAGCTGTGGTGAATGCAGGGGGAGGTCGGGGGATTTTTCCAGATCTGTGCTGGTCTGTAGGTCTGATAGCGGAGATGCAGATAAGTCCACCATGCTTGGTAAGCTACGCCTACCTTCATTCAGGGACCTAGATTCAGGAGCAGTAACTAGCTCAGGGGATCTTACACTCGCTAGAGTACCCAAGGAAGATCTCTTGGCGCGTGCAAGGTCTAAAGACACCCTACCCTCCATAAGGCTGATACTCTGATCAATAAAAGAGTTTGCCTTAATGATAAAGTCGTCCATTGGTCCTAGGAGATTACCCACCCCTCCCGCGGCCTGTTTTTTTCCTGCCTCTTGTTAGCACCATTGTATCAGTGGGATAAAAGGCTTGCCTGTGAATATATAAAGGGGCAGGTGTACGAACCCCAGGGAGGTCCGGGGAGACGGGACAGATAAAGGGGGGATGGCCCGGTCCCGGCCTCCACCGTCCTCGAACGGCCTCAAACGGCCCGCTCTTTGCCCGGTCTTCGCCCCGGGCGCGGACCGCTGGCGCGGTAAGATGGAATGGATATATCAGTGGAGGAAACGGAGAGGGGGGCGGGGCCGGGAAGAGTCTCCAGGTGTGCGAAGTTAGGCAGTCAAGCAGTACCCTGGTCCTCGCAGTCCCGGCCTCTCAAGCGTCACAGCGGCCCCTCCTCAGGCAGCACAGCCCACCCCTCGGTAAGTGAGCAGCAACGGGGGCAAGAACAAACTCCAAGGGCAATGTCAGCAGCAGCGAGCGGCACCCGCGAAGCCGGGTCCCGCGAGGAGTAATGTAGGCAGTGGGGGCGGGGCCGGGAAGAGTCTCCAGGTGTGCGAAGTTAGGCAGTCAAGCAGTACCCTGGTCCTCGCAGTCCCGGCCTCTCAAGCGTCACAGCGGCCCCTCCTCAGGCAGCACAGCCCACCCCTCGGTAAGTGAGCAGCAACGGGGGCAAGAACAAACTCCAAGGGCAATGTCAGCAGCAGCGAGCGGCGCCCGCGAAGCGGGGGCCGCGAGGATTAATGTAGGCAGTGGGGGCGGGGCCGGGAAGAGTCTCCAGGTGTGCGAAGTTAGGCAGTCAAGCAGTACCCTGGTCCTCGCAGTCCCGGCCTCACAAGCGTCACAGCGGCCCCTCCTCAGGCAGCACAGCCCACCCCTCGGTAAGTGAGCAGCAACGGGGGCAAGAACAAACTCCAAGGGCAATGTCAGCAGCAGCGAGCGGCACCCCTTTCGATCTATGTTTTATAGATTATGAAGCAGCATTTGACAGGGTAAGCCGCAGCAAACTATGGTCAAAACTTGGTGCTTGGAACTCTACCGGCAGCCTTCTAAGAGCATTACAAATGCTGCATACATACATGTGGATTATGATTAAAATGAGGGATGGCTCCTGACTGTCCAGGATTATACCAACTAATGAAGGATTAAAACAGGGCTGTGCCCTGGCCCCCACTCTTTTTAACTTCTTTCTCTCCAATGTTCCTCACTTAATAAACAAAGTCAACAGCCATGCGCCAAAAATGGGGTGAATTTTGCTATCAAACCTGCTGTATGCAGATGACCTAGTTTTTACCATTAGGAAAAAAGTGTGGCTGCAACATCTCCTGGATGCAACCTTGGCATGCTCCAATAGTAAAAACGACTCAAACTTCAGCATTACAACTGAACAACCATAATTGGAACCTGGGAAATAAAACTGTGGAACCAGCCAATGTGTTTAAATATCTTACTATTTAATCCCAATGGGAGGTTTGCAGCTCAAATAGAAGAAATGAAAAGGAAAGGCAAAGCACTTGCAGTTGGACTGGGCTTGCTGCACAGGAAGTTGAAGGGCTGTTCTCTCTATCTGATCCTGCAGGTGTCACAAGCCAAAGTTCTCCCTATGTTGGCTTATAGGAGTGAGGATCTGAGGGGTGTGGACAGCACCATGCTGGAAAACACAGTCTTAATAATCTTTAAATCCATTTTCAAAACAAAATTTGGGCAGGGAGGTGGCTTTTGTGAACTGCTGCCAAAATGACCAAGCTCACAAAGGAGGGCTCACTGGGCCACCATATTTGGCCGGAAATACAGACGAGGGATCGCTCACCTATTAGAGCTTTCCTATCAAGGTCACTCACCACCTTTGGCCTCTCATCCACAGGGGCCTTAAACCTGAGCCGTAGCGCGCGGGAAAAGAACAATAAAACTAAACACCAAAGCACTGCCCCTTCTGGAAGACAAACAGATGCTGACAAGGAGGAACCATGGAAGGCTAACACTCTGCAATTAAACAAAGGTATCCCCTCAAGGTTATTTATTTATACCTTATATTAATCACATAAAGGAGCAGCTCCTAAAATTCAGACTGGGATACTGGCTGTATCAAAACATTATCTGCCTTGGAGAGGAAAGGAAAACAGGGAACTTTTCAGGTCTTGCACACAAGCCCCAGAGGACATCATTCAACTGCTGTGTCTTTGAACTTTCATATTGTCATCTCTAAACGGCAGGTTAGGAGATGGATAGAGCAGATTGCACAGAAACAAAAACTCCTCTTGCGGATTTTCACGAATGCACTTTAAATCAACCTCCTCCGCACATCATGCCTCCTTCCCGGGTAGAGACTAGAGTCCTAGCAATGTTTTACTTCTACTTCTCCTTTAAAGATCTAATTTGTTCAGTCCTAGTTGCCACTCACCACTCATCCCCTTCTCTCTCTACTCTCAGCTTTAGGCGAACGATCAGGAAGTCATGTTATAATGACTGGTGGTTCTACTCGGCTCAGACTCTGCGCAGAGATTTGCGCTACTTTGTTTTATACAAATTTAACTGTTATCTGGAGACTTGCCCACTGTTTTATTAATGAATGTTTTTAACTCAATAATGCATAATAATAGATTATGGTAGTGTTACCACTGTATTTGATTAATTTTACTGTACTGAGGGTCACTTATATTGCAATGGTTTTAAATTATTACGCACATAAATTAAATGTGAGTCCATGTCTGTGATTGTGTTTAAATAAACAAACATTTTTTTAAAAATGCAGGCCATTTTCCTTAAAGGAAACAGGACTGGTTTAAAACAAAAATATTTGCTTTTCATCAAAGTTAAACTGAGAGTTGCCAGTGGTCCCAAGGACCACTGTCTACTCCCAATCATTTAAGTAATTTGGAACACCTCTTCCAAATCTTTAAAAAGGTTTATTACATTTGAAAAATGTTTTAGTTTTGCAAACCCAGTGATTTACTGAGTCAGAGGGCTTGCAAATGCTAAAACCCTTTCGTGTATGAGGCCTGTAGGTCCCACTTCTGCCATAGCCTGTATTAAATAATGGGCACCTGACCTCATTGAGGGCTGCATTTGGCTAAAAAATGAGGATAGACTAACATGATTCTCAAATTCTAATAAGCAACACGTATAACCATGTACTAAATGAACATGGTTGATGTGTTCAATGCACTGCGAGACCATCAACCATCACAAACAATATTTAATTAACACCAAATTGACAGCTGACGACTATTCAACTGCACTGCCAGTTGCCCACCCTCCTGGGTCAGCCGTCTAAACCCAAATTCTTAAAGCCCTGATGAAGCTCGTGGGATGTGAGTGAAACACGTTGGCTGTATTTTATGAAGGAAACCTGAGGAACAATAAAGTTATGACATTTAATAAGATCCTCCTAAGATGTTAGGACCTTTAATTTTGGATTCATTTAATTGATTGTGAAATACTGAATTGACTGTGAGATGCTGCCTCTCTATTTTCTTAAATAAACAGTACTCGCATGACATTTATTCAAATGGAATCTGACAACAATATAAAAGTCAACTGGCATTGTCCCAAATGTACTATTGCACTATTCACAGCTTGACAATAATTGGATGATAGATGTATGTATGGCAGGGTCATGTATATAAATGTACATTCTAATACGGTTTTTTTTCGACAGCACCTAAAATGTATAGCACTTGAGGTATGTGTTAAGCTTTATTGTTCAATTACTTAAAATCGTTACAATATACTATCATTACAATAATCTAAAGAGGAAAAGAGTTAAAATCCCGCACAGCCTGCTGTAAACTATAAGAGAATTAAAACATTAAAAACAGTTTATCCAAACAGGCAATAAAGTGCAAGTGCATAAAAATTAGTGGGGAGTATTGTCAAAGTCTCTCTTGTTTGATAGCCAGCTGGTTTCTTTTTTGTGACTCCATTTTCTGTGACAGTGCTGCCCGGATTGATTCTGTAAATTTCCCTAACCGTGCTACTGTTTGAGCTGTCTTAGCAGAGAAACACAGGTCTGAGGCTTCTCTACATCGTACAAGACTGTGAGACCTGAAAATGGGAAGAACCAGTCGGTGCCGCTCACTAGCTAGCTTTGGGCAGCAGCACAGCAGATGGAGCCAGGTTTCACGATGGTAACTACTAAATCGACATGCAACTGAATTATCCTTACGGGCCTAGGCTTGGTTAAAATCCACGATAGTCAGTGCGAGAAGTCTCATATATTCGATTTTTTTCCGGGCCGGGACTGTCAGTGCTTGCTCAAAGTAAGGCTGTGGTTTGCCCACTGTATAGGAAGTGTCGAGCGCTGAGAGATTGGGTTGGTGGTGTAAGCTTTCCAAATCTCTTTCGTAGGATATTTTCTTAACCTGTGTATTCACTGTTCTTTTCCATGCGGTTACTGGAATATTTAAATTGTGCAAATTTTGAGCATCTATTTCTAGTGATTCTATGGCTACTGCCAGGTGACCCTGCCATGGAGATCCTCCTTCTTCAAAGATTGTTTTAATTTGCATTCAGGGAGGTTACTGGAGCACGTAGGGTGCTAATATTGTATTTTAGAATATCCCCTAAGCAGCTGATATCTGGACAGGTGAGACCCAGCTCCAACCTTACTCTTGCTTTCCTGGCCTTTCGTGGAAGTTCTAGCACCTTCTTATAGGCAGAAATTTGGTGGTTTATGAGGAACTTAGTAAAAGCTCCGGGGAAGGCTAGGTGGCCGTAGTTAAGAGAAGGGACTTATTTTGCTTTTAAAACTTTCAAGATGGGTTCGGCAGTCGGACTCTGTAGACGTCGATTGAGATTTCTCAAGCTGTGTATGATACCGGCCCCCTTACTCCTTAGATGTTTCAGATGGGCTGTGGGTTTGGCCCCGTCCGATAACCTGAGACCCATATAGTTATAACTTTTGCATGTCCTGATTTGCAGGTCACCTAGGCGCCATTGTGCTGTCTTCTTTCGGTGGTACTTCCCAAAAATGATTATCCTGGTCTTCTCTTGGTTCACCAAGAGATTGTTAATTTGGTTAAACCTATACAGAGCTTCTAAGGCTTTCTGTAGACCTGTCCTAGTGTGATCCATTATGACTATGTCGTCGGCGTATTGGAGAATTTGGAGTCGCTCATTCCCCAGCCTTGGTGTTACTAGATTTGCCCCCTCCAGGGTTTTGCCTAGGTCGGCTGTGTAGAGAATAAAAAGTAGAGGGGCGAGAACGCATCCTTGTTTAAGACCGTTATTAGTTGGAACCTTAGTTGTTGCAGACGATTGACTGGTTTTGATACGAACCCAGGTCCCCTCGTGAAGGGCGATTATTGCCCTTAACAGCTTTTGAGGAACGCCCCTGGAGTCCAGTTTTTCCCACAGCTTCCCGTGGTCAACTCGGTCGAAGGCTGCACTGTAGTCAACAAAACAGCAAAACAGGGGTAATTGTGATGGCTGGATCGCATGGAGTGACAAGTGTCCCAGTGCTAAGATGTTATCTATGGTAGAACTTTGGGGCCTGAAACCGGATTGAAAAAAGGGGAGGATGTTATTGTCCTTTACCCAGGTTTCTAGTTCTTTCAACAGAATTCTGGCATATGCCTTCGTTTCTATGTCTAATAGGGCAACGAGCCGGTAGTTTTCAGGTATCCTGCGGTCCCCTTTTTAATGAATGGGAAAAAGTATTGAGCCTTTCCACGACAGAGGAACGATAGAAGTGGCAAGTGCATGCTTAAAAAGTGATGTTAATTGTTCTGTCCAGAATCCATGAGAGGATTTAAACACTGCTGCGGGAACTCCGTTGGGGCCTAGGGCACCATCTGTTCTCATTTTTTTGATCAGGTTAATTATCTCCACCTTAGTGATGACAGGAGTCTTGACGCCTTTTTGTGTTTCTAAGGGAGTTTGTTGAGTTTGGGTGTAAGACCTGTTCTGATGTGTTGTATACAGTTGCTTTGCGTATTTGACCCACTCCTTTGCTGCCACCCTGTTTTCCTTGATCTGGCCGCTATGGCTATGTTGCTTAATGTATCTCCAAAGTTGGATGTGTCCCTTTTCTTTGAGAAGATTAAATATTTTCAGCCACTCAGCCTCGGTTTTTTTAATCGTATTTCCCATACTGTCTTTCTGTGTTCCCTGCGGAGCGCTGTTATTGCTGGTGTTTGTGAATTTGGGGCTCCTTTTCTTCTTGCTTTCAAGTCCTTTGAAAGACTGTATTTGGTCTGAACTAAGGCCCTTGGTTTTATTTGTGCTGGTAAGCATTGGGGATAGGAGACATGTACTTTAGGGATACCAGTACGTGCCCCAAGAACGTTTTTTAATTTATCTAAGAGTGTTTTCAATATCACCAAGGGGAATTCAGTGCTTATGCCTGTGGAGCTCGACTCTTTATATTTAATCCAATCCAGGAGTTTTGGACCTAAATTTGTGGCCCATTTTATTCTCCCCAAAACTTCATGGTGCTCTTCTCCGGTTGGAACCCCCAGTGTTTCCAGTTGTTTTGCAGGTTTCCCGTTTAGGTGAAGAGATAACCTCATTGGTCTGTGGTCACTCTCGTCCCTATTTCCCACTTCAAAGTTCTTAAAAAATGGTGCCAGGTGATCCGTGATGAAGATGTAATCTATTGTGGACTTATCCCTGAAGGTTTTTGATGGTGTGTGCAGAAACCATATTATGAATAATGAGGAGCCGCTGCAGAGAGGCCATTTCTGTCTGGGTAGGGGCATCCATTTTTGAGTGCCCCAACTCCCGGGTGTTCATGTCCCCAACAATAATTGGAAAGTGTGAGACATATTTATTTATGAGATGATCCATTCTTGTTGACAATATTTTTAGTACATGCTTTTTTTGCTGGGAGGCAGGGTTGACGTAGCAGTTGATTAACAAGAGACGATATGGGTTATTGTTACTTTTTAATCCGTGAATCAGTACCGCTTGCAGATTGGCAGTGTTCGTTGTTAATAAAGTTGCCTCTATTCTGCGGGCTTGGCTAATAAAAATTTTATGGCTGCACAGTAAAGTTCATAAAAGCCAGGGAGAATTAGAGGTTCGGTAGCCCATGTCTCTTGAAAGCACAGGATGTCATTTTCGCAAAGGTAATTACTTACTGAATTGCACCCAAGCGATCGTTTTAGCCCAGCAATGTTCCAGGATATGATGGACAGCTGTGTGTTGTTTCCCCGTGTTCCAGTCGTAATCTGATGACGAACAGCTTTTATGGTGTTAAAGGTGCCGTCGTGGTGGCTGTCCATCTGGACCAGTACGAGTGCGATAAGTGAGGGAATGCTTTGGCCCATTAATGTGGACTGTCCTGTGGTCAAGCGTACTTGTTATCCTGTAAGGCGTTGTAAAGTCTTGACTCTGCAGCTGTGCTTTTCCCTGATTGAATGCTCGCTATCCCCCTTAGGACAGTATAGAGTTCGGCGGTGATGCTGCTAGTACATTTGGGTATTTCTCAGGTATGGGGAAAGCAATGTCAATACCCCATTCAGCCATTTGGGCTATTTCATCTGGTGTTAGCCCCACCTGAGAGTCACTGGAGAGACACAGGAACTTAACCCAGGCTAGGTTGTTTGAGTGTGTTTCTGAGAGGGACGGGATATGCTTGAAAAGTCGGAGTACGTTGCCCCTATTTAGAATGTCATGTTGGCCTTTGATGAAGTACCTCGGGTGAGGATTACCTCATGAGTGGTTTTGGTGTCTTGGATTGCTTTAGGCTGAATACTAGGACCCGTCTGTACAATGCTTAAATTAGAGCTTGGGTCTGGGTCCCGTTGGCATAGCTCAGGGCAGTAGATGGGATTTTGGAATGGCTGCACGGTATGATTGTGAGGCTTGGTAAGAGACTATGGGCCCGTTTAGGAGATTGGCGGTCTGGCCACCAGACTGCTCTTGTGGCGGTTGGTAAAACACCACAAAGTCGGCGACATCCTGACTGCCGTATTATGATCTCACTGCAGGGCAGGCGGTGTTACGGCAGTGGTGCCATGGTGGCAGCATGCTTCTCTCATAGGAAGAGTCTGAATCACATGCTGCCACAGTGCTGCGCCACTTTCACACAGTGCACATACAACAGTGCAAACAGAAGGAGCGCACTGTGTGCTCCAAGGCATAGTCCCCGATGGGCAAAATCACTCTGACCCCAAATTTGAGGTGCCTTTCCGCTGAATTTTTCATGGAGGGGTCCCCGCCATGAAAAGGTCGGAAAAAAGGCAGGTCGTGATTAGCAAGGCTGTGCTGGCATCGACACTGCCACCATAGAGCGCCGCTTTCCCCACTGCTACTACAGAAGGATCCAAGATCCTGGCGGTTGCAGTGGTCTTGTGGCGGTCTGACCATCCTCCTCGTAATTGGGTGGTCCGACCACCAAGGAGGCGGTGGTTGAACAGCCACCAACTGTACAGTGGTCTCAAGACCGCTGTACTCATAATCAGCCCCTTTGTTTTATTCTCTAGTTTCCCGATCCAAGGATTAGTTGAGATTTTCCACAATGAGTGCCACTTTCCACTTTGCAGTGCACCTTGAGTGAGGGGTGAACTTTAGTTAAAGGAAATGCATTAATATTATGAAGAGAAAAAAAATGTATTTAATGTCGGATGTTTTTTTATCTCATATTTTCTTCAGGATTATAGGAGAATCAACCTACAGACAAGGTGCTTTTGGAATTTGTGGAGACCCTATGTCCATAATGAAAAGGTTCCAAGCTGAACCTGTTTCTTCACTGCACCATCATGTGCAGGAATTGGTTAGCGAAGCAATAAAGGAGAGAGTTGTTGATCCACCTCATGCCAGACATGTGGAACAGTTGTCAAGCCACAGACTACATGTGCATCACATCACACTAGGTCTCCTTCAAAGGGATTAACCAAAGGCTGGCCTCTGATCTTAGCATTGAGGATAATTTTTAAGACATTTGGCATCAGGCAATGTCTGAAATGTTCTCCATGGAGAAATTGTAGAAATCATAGACAGCTGGCAACATCTCGGGAGAACTTAAGACCAAAGTCTATGAGTGGTTTCAACTCAGAAGTCTCAGCATTGGACTTGTTGCCACTGACAATGTCAGTATTATTGTCAAAGCCATGGATGATTAAGGATACTTCAGAGTTATGTGATTAGTGCATAGCATCAACTTAATTGTGCATGACTTCCTCAAAAAAGGAGCCATAGGGGGCGTGGCTAACCACTGAGGAAGATGGACATTTGATTTAGAAACTCCTTCACCCTACTGCAATCCCCCTTAATGTCTGTACAATATCTGACACCCGGCTTCATTCCGCTACTGGTTAGCGAGAGTCTGCTTTGGGGGCTGCCAGTGGCACTAAACATGTGCTGGCTCCGAGCGATACTGGTGGAGTGGTAGAGTCAGCTGCTTGGTGAAAGTGAGGCCTGGTGGATGTGCTGAAGAAGCGACCTCGATTTGTTAATGGGGTGTGTGCCCCACCTGCCATGCAGACTATAACAGCTGACTGATCCAGGGGGAGAGATTGCCCTCACCTGTCCCGAGTTATGTCCCCACACTGAGGAGTGGTGGCGACAGCACAATGCGAGTGCGGTGGGGTTCAACTATGTGGGCTGCGGCAAGATTGAGGAGAGGTACGTCCTCCCTGGGAGAGGTGAGGTGCACCTGCCTGATTCTGTGACTGGGGTCGATAGCTGTGAGAGGATCTGGAGGACCCCCCTGCAAAGTTGTGATGCCACCTTCAGCCAGGGCTCCTCATCTGAGGAGCCTGGCAGCAGTGGGAAAAAGTTTGCACATAGATGCTGCAGTAGAATATCGAGTAAGAGAGGTTGAGACCGCTCACGCTTCTCGACCACAGCAAGGTGATCGCTCACTGTTACGTGGCAGCGGCCAGTTGCTGTGGAGGGCCCTGGCCAATCTCAGCCAGTCTTGTGGTGCTTGTGAATACGAGGTGATGCAAAACATAGCAACAAAGAAGGATGATGTTTCCTGCTAACCTGCATGAGACCTTCTTCCATCCTACATCCGCACACATAGCTGGCATATTTCCTGGATTAATGACTGCGGTGGTGGGCATGTTTTGTGATTAAGGGGCCTTTGATTCTCGTGTGAATATTGACTGCTGGGCTGCAAATAATATCACTTGCTGGTGACTGCCTGTATGGAGGGAATCTGACATACACTCTTCAACATTCTGGTTGTGCTTAATACCTACAAACCATCGCATCTGGGCGACTCATGAAACTGGGGGAAAAATTGACAGGGGCATGTGGCGTGTGCATTGACACCCACTGGCAGGCAGCAGTGAGACCCCTGATGGGCCCAGGCTCTCCCCACTCTCGACTCATCCTCCTCTGCAGGGACTATGATCAGTAGCAAGGGACAGTGGGGCACTCACCAGATGAAATTGGATTAATACACTTTGCATAAATAGCCCGTCATGCCCAACGACTCTCAGAGTTTCCCCCTAACTGTTCCCCCCATTGTTGACCAATGGACCACAACCTACAATGCACGACCTAATGGCGGCGATTAATGGAGTCCGCACAGCGCTGAAAAACTGAATTGACTTAACCACAACAAAGGTCTCTCTGCTGTAGGTAGAACTTTGGAGCATTAGCACAAGATATCAAGAGGTGGAGGACTCCACAACCACCTTGCACTGTGAAACTTTAACCCTTAGGACCCTTAAAATCCGGAGCGAGCTGATGGACCTGCTATGGATTCATTTGTCGAGGACTTAATTCTTAAGAAACTACAACAACGGGGTCTCTCCAAATATATCTCAGTCGAACAACCTCATCGTATTTTCGCGGCTCGCGCCCTATACTAGCCCATGTATTTAACTTTCGAGACAGAGATGCTATCCTTCGAACAGACAGCAATGCCCCACCAGTCGCATATGAAAATACAACAATAACCTTTTTTCCTTACTTCACGCAGCAGGTCCAGAGGCAAAGTCGTAGTTTCTTTGAGGTCGAAAGGGCACTAAAGGACAGGGAAATAAAGTATTCCATGATGCTTTCGGCAAAGCTTTGGGTGGAGTCGGAGGTGTAGACATGGTTCTACTTGACCCCTGAAGAGGCATGGAACTGGATTGAGGGGTGGTGAACCGTTGATGGAATTGGGTCAAGGAATCACTGAAAGGGGCACAGAAGATACACTGTGGGGCCCAAAGGTGCTGTGGCAAAGGAGCAGAGTCAAAAAGGACACAAGTCACCACAACACCAGGCATTTTGAAAGACTGTGTTACTCTACTTATACATAATGACAACTTCCCCAGGAATCAATAAACTTAAATGGCAGCGACAATATGGTGATCTTGTTTCGGTAAATTATACCCTTTTGATTAATGGGGTGTTGCACATTGGACAGGACCCCTGGACTTAGAGTCACCAGTGTGACTTAACGTTAACAGATAATGTTCCTCACATGCAGCGTCTTATGTACCTTTCACCATAGGTAAGATGATAATCTGTTGTATTGGGTGTGCAGCGGGAGCTATCCCTGGTGAGCCACGCTTTCCTGAATGGTAAAGTTAAAGTTGGGTGGGATAACAGGCGCTCTGCAGAGTTGGGGAAAGGGCGGTTTCGGAACTGTCATGGAGGGAGGCAGGACTTGAGTTCAAGGGGGGGGAGGAGGGATGGGGAAGGTATTTGAAGAGTTTTGTCTTTTTCCTTTTTGTATTGTATTGATACTATTAGTTTTCATGCACCATACGAATTATCCATGCAGTGAAAAGAGAAACCCATACACTCCTGCTTGACATTTCCAGTTCGCTTGTTTGCCCTATACTGATCTGTTATTCGGTCCGATGCCTTGATTCCTTACACACTGTCTTAAACTGAGGTTACATATTTGTCCTGGAATGTCAATGGCTTGGGGGATAAAATAAAAAAAGCAGTGGTCCTTCAGTATCTTAAAAGGCACTCTCAGGACATGGTGTTTTTACAATAGAAACACCTTAAGGGTGATGCTTGTAAGGCAATGGATCGATGGGGATATAAGATGGTGATTCTAGCTCTAGAGGGACGGGGATACTTCTCCGGAAACAATTTCATATCATAGCCAACCAAACATGGTTGGACCGCTTGGGCCATTATGTGGGCCTTATAAATACAAAGACCTGTTCATTAAAGGCTCCTCATCTAGAGGATAGTTGTTTAAGTAGAGGAGTGGGTTCCATCACTCTTTTTCCCATAAACACTCCTCACTTTCACTAACCCTGGGCGTAGCACTTCGCAAAGCTACGCAAAGTGAAGTTCGCACTATGCGACCTACGCGTAGCACTTCGCGAACTGCGTAGTACCTTGTTCGCACTGTGCCAGATGTCGTTTTCAATGATTGCACAGTGCGGACAAGCAACCAGCACTGTGCAATCATTGAAAATGGCATCTTGCACAGCGCGAGCTGTAGTTTTCTGCTGCTCGAGTAGATTTTTACTCGAGCTTCAGCTTTCTCAACGCGAACTGGTAGTTTCTCATCGCGAGCGGTCGCGAGCATACGCGACCTCTCGCAATGAGAAACCTGACCTCCGCGCGTTGGCAATCTCGCAGGGAGGTTTATTTTGCTTGCTCGCGGTCGCCAACTTGACGTTGAGGACCGCGAGCAAGCAAAAAATGACCGCAGCACTACGCAACACTACGCTACGCGTGTTCGCCCTGTGCTACGTGCAGTTCGCGTAGTGCGAAGTAGCGCGAACTTCGCAAACTACGCGAGCGTAGCGTAGTGCTTTGCCTAGGCTTAACTTTCACCAGAGGTAGTGTCCTCCCACTTTACTGCCTAGACTTGCTTTTATTATATATAACACTTTTTCATATGACAGTCACTATATCTCCGTACCCCCTATTCATATAGGGATGTACCTTTGATAATGTGTCAAGAAAGGTTACATCAATCTATGTGTGAACCTAAAACAAGTGAAAAAGGACAAGATGGCACCTCACGTGCGCACCACCAATAGAGCTTGCTGATTGGTACTCACCAGCTATGCCCACTTATCTCATCATTGGTAACCATCTTGCCTTAAATAATAAAGATGTGTCCCAAAAAAAGTGCAAAAAATACCAATGAGGTGTTTATAAAACAAGACCTCGTGAAGATAAAATTGAAATAAGTAACACAATTACCAACTTTATTTTTCACGTGTGCACTTTTTCAAATTTAAAACCGGCTGCATTTATGCAGACCACTTCTCTGGCAGTAAAGTGGGAGGACACTACCTCTGGTGAAAGTGAGGAGTGTTTATGGGAAAAAGAGTGATGGAACCCCTCCTCCACTTATACAACTATCCTCTAGATGAGGAGCCTTTAATGGACAGGTCTTTATATGGACTGCATGGACCGCTTGATGGGGGGATTCTGCTCCGGTATACTGATATAATTAATTTAAAAAAAAAAAACAACAGGGTGATATTACACTAAGAATCTCAGACTGATCGAGCAAAATTAAAAAGGTAATCTATTATCCTGGCTGATCAAAGGAAGGCTTAGCCACAGACCTCAGTTCTGGAGGGGAACAAGACCAAGCCCCCTTATATCTCAAATGTGCCCTGAAGAAGTCCTTAGGGGCGAAACGCGTCGGCTACGCTGTGCGTGTTTTTTGAAAAAAGAGAAGAACTCAATAAACAAAATCTGAAATAAGACCTGCTGAATGGACAGACATACTTTATACGATTGTAATTTGAATTGACTATGTGGAGTGCTGGATCGCAGTGTTTTATCTATAATATGCAGGATCTTTGATCCTAGGGGGGTTTAGGGGTATCGAACCTCATGATCCTTGGCACCCAAAAAAAGACATATTAATTCTGACCTGATTGAATGATAGGTGCAATCGTCTTTTGCCTTATACCCCGTTTCATTTGTGCCTTGTCCTTTATATTTAAATTGTATATTGAGTGGAGGGCGGCCTGTTTGTTCTTTCCCTCTGTAGCTACTTATTGATTGACCATTATGAAGGCCTGTCTGGGACATGGAAGGGGGACACGCTTAATTTCCTTTATATATACATCCCTCCGGGTATGCACAATGACACCTTCCCAGATCTGGGCACAGTCCTTTTGGATTTCTCCATACAGGATCTATTCATGGGAGGGGGCTTTAATATGACCCTCTGTAATAATGCAAATCGTTGCCCCCATGGGCAGGCAATGCCCACCCAATGTCCTTAGCGGACTTTACCTACACTCTGGGGCCTACAGGCACCTAGAAAACACATAATCCCAGGTCATTGGCTTATGCCTTTCTCTCTGGCACCCATGGTAGCCTGTCTTGGATAGACTCTCTATTCACACAGGTCAACAATATGTCCTGCTTTCGTGACTTCTGACATATGGCGAGAGGAATTTTCAGAACACTCGCCGATATGGCCAATTTATATTTCTGCTAGCTCCCAACCTTTACGCACCATCTCATTGAGCCCCTCATGCCTTAAGATCCCGAAGGTCAGGGAGGGTTTAGCCAAATCTACTAAGCACTATTTTGTAGAAAACGAGCCATCGGTGAGCTCTGCACAAATACTGTGAGAAGCCTATAAGACTGTGGTTTAGGGACAATCCCCCTCTCTGACAATTGGCTATAAAAAAGAGAAAAGGGCTGCAATAGACGAACTGGAATAAGACCTCACAGTACTCGAAAACAAGCTAGCACTAAGTGTGACGGGGACAATAATCATTGTTTGAAACTCAAACAGCGGGAATATGGTGACTTGATGATGGAGGCTGCTAGGATCAGACATCGAAAGGTTCAACATCATGTTTATGAAGCAGGTGATAAAGCAGGGAAACTCCTAGAATGGTTGGATAAGCGTGAGAGAGCTAGCCACTGGATAGCTGACATTTGTATGATGGTGAACATCATAGCATTCTGCAAGAGATAGCGGAAGTCTTTCCGGACTATTGTGCCCATCTTTATTCCCCTGTTTCCCCTGAAACGATTATTGACTCTCATGAATTAATAGCACACTTACCCCTCCCTACAGTCTCAGTGGATGACCAATCCCTTCTAGAGAAGGAGCTTATGAAAGACGAGTCAGATCAGGCCATTGGTTCCATCCAATCGGGTAAAGCGAGGGGACCTAATGGCCTCTCAATTGAGTTTTAAAACAAACCTCGTCTTGACTGATGTTGCTTCCCATCTATTATGAATGTATGAAGAAAGCAGCATAATAGGTACTCTCTTGGTAGATCAATGCTTAGCCTCCGTTGTAGTAATGCACACACCGGGTAAACCACCTGGTCAATGCGCCTCTTATAGTCAATTTCTCTTCTTAATGCAGAGGCAAATCTTGGACAAGCTTCAGGCATCTAGACTGTTACCGATAATAACCAAACTAATACATATCGACCAATCAGGCTTCATGCCAGGTGGGAATACAGCTCTTAATCTGCGACGTCTACATGGAGTGTTGGTTTCCCTAAATACAATTCAAGAAGACACTGTAGTCATATCACTAGATGCTTGCATGTCCTTCCCGTGCTCACTACGCCACTGGAGTCAAGCTATCCTGGCTGAAGAGGGGTGAAACCCCGAAACCGGTCCTAGGATGCTTGATTCCGGTCCAGGGAAGACATGGCTTGGCAGTTCGGGCTGGACTGTTCCCATGAGGCACAGGGTCAAGACGGATTTGCATATGGCAATGTCTGAATTGGGGTGGCGTGGTGAGCAAAATAACGATGGATTAAACCCAGATCTGTGACTGGGGGTGAATGTTTTGCCAATGTGCAACATTCCGTCCATCATCTTGTGTGTTTTGCTGTTCGCCCTATGTGGGAAGGGTATGCCCAGACGTGGGTGCCGTGCTCACTATACCACTGGAGTCAAGCTATCCTGGCTGAAGAGGGGTGAAACCCCAAAACCGGTCCATGGATGCTTGATTCCGGTCCAGGGAAGACATGGCTTGGCAGTTCGGGCTGGACTGTTCCCATGAGGCACCGGGTCAAGACTGATTTGCATATGGCCATGTCTGAACTGGGGTGGCGTGGTGAGCAAAATAACGATGGATTAAACCCAGATCTGTGACTGGGGGTGAATGTTTTGCCAATGTGCAACATTCCGTCCATCATCTTGTGTGTTTTGCTGTTCACCCTATGTGGGAAGGGTATGCCCAGACGTGGGTGCCGTGCTCACTATGCCACTGGTGTCAAGCTATCCTGGCTGAAGAGGGGTGAAACCCCGAAACCGGTCCATGGATGCTTGATTCCGATCCAGGGAAGACATGGCTTGGCAGTTCGGGCTGGACTGTTCCCATGAGGCACCGGGTCAAGACTGATTTGCATATGGCCATGTCTGAACTGGGGTGGCGTGGTGAGCAAAATAACGATGGATTAAACCCAGATCTGTGACTGGGGGTGAATGTTTTGCCAATGTGCAACATTCCGTCCATCATCTTGTGTGTTTTGCTGTTCGCCCTATGTGGGAAGGGTATGCCCAGACGTGGGTGCCGTGCTCACTATGCCACTGGAGTCAAGCTATCCTGGCTGAAGAGGGGTGAAACCCCGAAACTGGTCCATGGATGCTTGATTCCGGTCCAGGGAAGACATGGCTTGGCAGTTCGGGCTGGACTGTTCCCATGAGGCACCGGGTCAAGACTGATTTTCATATGGCCATGTCTGAACTGGGGTGGCGTGGTGAGCAAAATAACGATGGATTAAACCCAGATCTGTGACTGGGGGTGAATGTTTTGCCAATGTGCAACATTCCGTCCATCATCTTGTGTGTTTTGCTGTTCGCCCTGTGTGGGAAGGGTATGCCCAGACGTGGGTGCCGTGCTCACTATGCCACTGGAGTCAAGCTATCCTGGCTGAAGAGGGGTGAAACCCCGAAACCGGTCCAAGGATGCTTGATTCCGGTCAAGGGAAGACATGGCTTGGCAGTTCGGGCTGTACTGTTCCCATGAGGCACAGGGTCAAGACTGATTTGCATATGGCCATGTCTGAACTGGGGTGGCGTGGTGAGCAAAATAACGATGGATTAAACCCAGATCTGTGACTGGGGGTGAATGTTTTGCCAATGTGCAACATTCCGTCCATCATCTTGTGTGTTTTGCTGTTCGCCCTATGTGGGAAGGGTATGCCCAGATGTGGGTTCCGTGCTCACTACGCCACTGGAGTCAAGCTATCCTGGCTGAAGAGGGGTGAAACCTCGAAACCGGTCCAAGGATGCTTGATTCCAGTCCAGGGAAGACATGGCTTGGCAGTTCGGGATGGACTGTTCCCATGAGGCACAGGGTCAAGACTGATTTGCATATGGCCATGTCTGAACTGGGGTGGCGTGGTGAGCAAAATAATGATGGATTAAACCCAGATCTGTGACTGGGGGTGAATGTTTTGCCAATGTGCAACATTCCGTCCATCATCTTGTGTGTTTTGCTGTTCGCCCTATGTGGGAAGGGTATGCCCAGACGTGGGTCCCGTGCTCACTATGCTACTGGAGTCAAGCTATCCTGGCTGAAGAGGGGTGAAACCCCGAAACCGGTCCTAGGATGCTTGATTCTGGTCCAGGGAAGACATGGCTTGGCAGTTCAGGCTGGACTGTTCCCATGAGGCACAGGGTCAAGAGTGATTTGCATATGGCCATGTCTGAACTGGGGTGGCGTGGTGAGCAAAATAATGATGGATTAAACCCAGATCTGTGACTGGGGGTGAATGTTTTGCCAATGTGCAACATTCCGTCCATCATCTTGTGTGTTTTGCTGTTCGCCCTATGTGGGAAGGGTATGCCCAGACGTGGGTCCCGTGCTCACTATGCTACTGGAGTCAAGCTATCCTGGCTGAAGAGGGGTGAAACCCCGAAACCGGTCCTAGGATGCTTGAATCTGGTCCAGGGAAGACATGGCTTGGCAGTTCAGGCTGGACTGTTCCCATGAGGCACAGGGTCAAGACTGATTTGCATATGGTAATGTCTGAACTGGGGTGGCGTGTGAGCAAAATAACGATGGGTTAAACCCAGATCTGTGACTGGGGGTGAATGTTTTGCCAATGTGCAACATTCCGTCCATCATCTTGTGTGTTTTGCTGCTCGCATGGCCTTCGACACAATCTGATGGCCATACCTTTTTGCTGTTCTGTAGCATTATGGGCTTTGGCCCCTAAGTTCTTGTATTGACTGAAACTTCTATATTCAGAGCCTCAGGCACAAGTAGTGGTAATCACAGACGGAAAGTCTGTCCGCCATAGTCCCGCAAGGCGGTCCTTTTCCGCCCGCCTTGCGGAACCCGAAACCAGGGCATCATTGCGACTGTGCTGTGTACGCACCGCCATAGTGATTAGGATAAGCCCTTCTGCCTGTCTTTTTGCGACAGAAGTCCAAATCGGAACGCATTTTCAGGAAAGCCCTGAAAACGTGGCTGTTCAACCTGACCTAGCAGTTTTAGTTTCCTGGCTACATCAGTGCTCATGCTGCTAGCGCCGGGACACCTCCGTTGGAGGTAGCCGCGTGCTCTACAAATAGCATTAATAATAATAATAATAATAATAATAATAGTTCTATCAGCGATTTGGTACTCCAAAGGAGAGGGTATACAACTCCCAAAGCCAGAATGATGGGGATTGACAAATGGGGACTAGTAGATTTCCTTACCCAAATACTAGTGAATTTTGAGATTTTGATTTGAGAAGTCAGCAAGGAGGACAGTACTTTGAACCAAGCGAATCTGTTGTTGCATATTCTGCAGAAACATTTTCGAAAGGCGTTCCATCAATGATGTCATGTGAGATGTCATCAGTAATGTCATAAATGATGTCATACATTATATCATGATTGATCTAATTTGTGATGTCATCAGCAATGTATGGCTGGGAGCAAGTTATAGTTAGCGTTGCTAACTATAACTGGTGAATTTCTGTGCATTTATAGTTCAAAACATTAATGTTGTCACAGACATGTTCACTTAAAAATAACATTATTTTAACCTTTGGCTTTTTCAGTGAATTTCTATGTTTTTTTAATGTAAAGTAATCATTTATCACAATATGTAAAGTAGGGGTGGGCGGAATTTGCGCAGTCGCTCTACGCAAAGCTCCTCGAAACGGTAAAAAATCTCCACGAGCATGCAGAGTTCCGCAAACACGTGGAATTGTTTGTTCAGCCCGTTCGCGATGCTTTTTCCTGTTCTCGAATGCTGTTTGCGTGCTCAGGGGGAAATATCTTGTGAACACGCATTTTGAAAGCGTGAACAAGCAAAAAATTCCGCGAAGCCGCGGATCGTGGAATTTTTGGCAATTTATAGTTCTCCGTGGAATGCGAAATTACCCAAATTCGGCAAATTCCGTGAGCGGAACGGAATTTACCGCCCAGGCCTAATGTAATGCACATCCCCCGCTGCGCATGGCCCCTACATCCAGGCCCTGCGGCACACCTGACAGCCAACCACAAATTGCACATGGCCTTTCATCGCGCGCAGCATGGGGTTGACTGCAGGGTCTGGCTTGCAGCCAGGCCTGGCATCCAACTCCCCACAGACAGTCACTCAGAGGCAATCAACCTTTGGCTTAGCACTGTGGTGTGTTAGCCACAGGGCTTGGCCTGCTTCCAGGCCCTGTGGCCAAGCTCCCAGCAGGCTACGAATCCCACTGTGCATACAACCTTTGGCGTGCGCAGTGTAGGATTGGCCTTCAGGCCACAGGGACACCATCTCCTGGGGCAAAACATAGATATTAAGGGGAGGGGGACATGCAGCACCCTCCACAACCTTTAATTGATCCCAGGGACCCCATCCCCAGGAGTCCCATGTCCAATAAAAAGGGAAGGAGGCCACTCAGATTCCCTCCCCAAGCCTTCGTGGGCCTCTGGGGACCCCATCCCCAGGGCCAACATCTAAGGGGAGGGGGCGTTTGTTTTTAAAGGGGAGTGGGGCTGTGTGGCCCACCTCCCTGAGCCTCATTAGGCCTTATGTATTTTAAAGGATAGGGGGGCCATGTCCCTGAGCCTCATTAGGCCTTGGGGACCTCATTCCCTAGGGCCACTAATTAAGTTAAAGGGGAGGGAGGCACGTGGCCCCCGTCTCTGACCCTTAAAAAGGCCCTGGGGCCCCCATCCCCCAGGGCCATGAATTTTTTACTGGTGAGAGGGGCCATAGACCCCCATCACCCGGGCCTGCCTTTAATATGGGTGGGTGCCCTGGTGCCCACTCAGGGCACCCACGATTACACTCATTGGGGGCCACAAGGTGAGCTCCAGGGCCCTCGCATGCTGCAAGAGCTGACATTGTTCTTGTCAAGAAGGAGCAGCTATTCATGCGTGCGGCAGCAATCTCTTGATTAGTGCAGACAGGAAAAAAAGATAAAATGTCTGCTCCCAGCCAGCTGGAGCATTTTCAAATCTGTTTGTCAAAAGAGGAGACAATGTGGTGGGCTTTTTTGAGAGGTCCAGCATACGTGCCCAAGTAGCAAGGTCAAGAAAGGAGTATGCAGTTCCTCAAGAGACTAAGAGTGACTAGGGGAAAGAGTGCAATCAACTGATTACCAGGAAGGAGGATGGGGAATTCCTCCTTTCGGATTTAGGGCACTCACACACCCAGCCAGCTGGGTGTCATGCTTCATCATTGGGCATACTCCTCGTCAGGTCGGCGCTGCAATATCTGACGGGCACCCGCAGTGGGGGCTCTTTGGCGGAGATCTTTTAATCCTTGCCGTTAAGGTGAGTGCGTGTTAGAGGCCCTAGAATGTAAAAGTGTAGTGAGTTGGTGTTTAAAAAGGTGAATTAAAACAAGGAAAGGGAGAATCAGGGCAACTAATTTAATAATCCTGTCTCCCCCTTGGTTAAAAGCGGGGTGTTGGCGACTGTCAATGGTGATGTTATAGGCAGCTGCTCAATATATCATATGGTCAACATGTTTCTTGCCTTAATTGTCCCCTAGGGGATCAGATGGCAATTCTTCAGGACCTAGAAAAATGTTATCTACACTAAGTGGCTGATAATGAGGTGTATTAGCCTAAATATTACCAGTCTGAATGCACCACTGGTGTCCGGTGTCCTTGGGTGCAGTAGTCAATCTAGAAGAGAGCACAAATACATAAAAACAATAGTCACTTATAGCATGATTAACCCAGGTCGGATTGTCACATTACCAATTATCTAAGTAGTAGCTATGAATAATTTCGCACAACAATATGGTACTACTTGCATGTAAAACGAGTGAGTGTGGTGATGGCGTCTAGTCTAAAAAGACCGAGCTATTTAACAAAAACTTATATTACATGGAGCGGCAGAATAGTAAAAGGCTGAGGCCACTCACCTATATAAAGTATAGGATTGGCCCCATCGGGATTGCGGCATCAAGTGGACACGTTCACCCAACATATGGCCATCAGGGAGGGTAAAGTAAAGTAAAAAGCAAGTTAAAAGCGCCAGGCCAGTGTACACTTAAGCTGGGATGTGGTGGATCCAGCGTTAAACGTGATGGCGTTAGCGGGGTGGTACATCTCTGAACGGAGGAGTTTGCCGTTAGATCGCCCCATGGTGCGGCCCCCCCCCAGATCTAAATGCCCACAGGGTGGCGCGCAGATGTGGACAAGGAGGCGTGGGATCCGGATGGATCGTAGCGCCACCCAGGTCCAACAGTCCGGCGTCATGTTTGTCAACAATAGCGCAGGCCTCCGCCCATGGCAGCTCGGAGGCACATTGTCGATACCCCAAAACAATGACCATTAGACAGCACGATGTTAACTGCCAAAGCATCAGCAAACGTTGGTAGATCTTACCTCATTAGCTCCTGTGCACAAGAAGAGGTGAGGATACTTACAGCAACTCGCACCCACTCAGCGGAAAACCTAACTCAGTATGCCGGTTCCGGGATGGTAACTGACCTGACCGGGACCTGTAAAATTTATCATTGGAAATGGCGCGCATCGGCAAGCCTCCGTGCTGATGCTGGAGCGCCTCCCCTCAAATCTTATGGTGTGTGTTATTGGCGGCCATATTGGAATTAGCGGAAGGTTGGTTGTGGAAATCAGCGCCATCTTGTATTGGTGTAAGGAGTGTATGTATCCCCTCACAATTGAAGTCCAAATTACTTTGTTGGTTGCTGCCTCAATTGGAAATCAAAACAAAATTAATGAAGAGTGGACCCTAAGTTAGAGGGCCATATTCAAGGTAGAACGCTGCTGCAGGCAGGTCTAATTATGCTAAGTTGAGAAAATTTACCATCACATGTGATGCAGTTCTAGAGTCTTGCTATGCTGGTATGAGCTCCCATTGACAGGGAGCAGTCGCTGTCTCAAGTCCGAGTTGGGCAGGACCCGTGTACAGCTAAGTACATGAAGTAACTGTCAGTGGGGCTCAACCTATGATTGTCTAATGTGAGGCTAATGGGATGTGTGTCAGTATTTAACTCATTGATATCAGAATTAGGACGGTGGACCCAGCGTTGTTCAATTCGGAATAGCGCTGTGGGGGCGATTGATACATGTGCTTCCAGGATCACCCATTTGAGTGATTCACAAGTATGTTGGCAGCTTAAAAAATGGGTGTAGAGACGTGTTGTGGTCTTGTGGCACCTAATGTTACTCTTATGTTCTGTTATGTGGGTCTTGACTGGCCTGGTAGTCATACCCACGTAGGTGAGATTACATGGGCAGGATATCAGATAGATGCAATTTGCCGTGTTGCAGTTGGTATGTTTCCGCATCTGCCATGTGAACTCGTTGGCAAAAGTTATCCCTTTGGTGCTTTTAGTCTGGGGACACACTAATCAAGATCCACACGGATAGTGGCCAGTAACTGGAGGTAAACCCCATAGGTGTCTTTTACTGTGAACATTTTTGGATCTAGGTCTAGTGTGTATTAGGAGATCCTTCAAATTGTTTGTTTTTTTAAAAGCAAAACTAGGTGGTGGTAGTGATAGAGCCCCTGTGTTCAGAATGCCCCCGTGTTTGCGCATGGTCTTTCTGATCTGATTTGACGCAGGTGTGAATGAGGTTACACACGTGATGGCCTCTGTGGGAGTCCTCTCAGTTTTCTCCAACAGTGCCTCCCTACTGTTGTTTCTTGCTCTCTTCATGGCCAAAGAGACAGTCTGTTTTGGGTAGTCTCTTTTTCGTAGATCTGCTGCTAGTTTAGTGGCTTCTATTTTGTAGTCCTCAATGAGTGTACAATTTCTTCTAATGCGGAGAAATTGACCGAATGGTAAATTGTTTTTGAGGGCCCTTGGATGGTGGCTGCTAAAAAGTAGGAGGCTGTTGCAGTCAGTCGGTTTCTTGTAGAGTGTTGTGTTTAGTGTACCTGACCCCAAATTAATGTTCAGGTCTAGGAAGGGGATGCTCGTGTCAGAGATCATGTGGGTGAACTATAGGTAGGGATTCAAGGTGTTAATCTATTTACAAAAGTCCACACAGCTACCCATGTCCCCCTTCCAGAAGACCAGAACGTCGTCAATGTACCTCTTCCACAGAATTAGGTTCCTGGTGTAGGGGTTGGAAGGGTTAAAGATGGATCTGGATTCAAAGGCTGCCACATACAGGCATGCTACTCTAGGAGCGAATGTGCTACCCATGGATGTACCCTGTGTCTGATGGTGAAATTTTTTGTCATACTCAAAGAAATTTTCAGTGAGGGCCAGGGTAGCACATTCCATTACAAGCGGTATAGGTGTTGGCGATGTCCATTCTGAGGAACCCAAGGCATCCTCCATGAACTCTAGGGTGGCACGCTGCAGTATGTTCATGTAGAGTGATTCCACATCTAGCGTCACTAGTAGGTCAATCTCGTTTTGTTGGGGAAATTCGTCAATTAGTTGTAATACAGACGTAATATCAAGGAGAAAAGGTGGTGTTTGTTTCACCAGAGGCTGGAGGAAGTGATCACAGAACTTCCTCCACAGGGAGGTTCCAACAGTGACCCTATTCCGGACACTATATGTCTCCCTTGTACCGGACTTATCCCTTTGTGTATTTTAGGGAGGATATAAAAGTATGGTGTCTTAGGGTCTTTTGTCAATAAAACGTTAGCCTCGTTTTTAGAGATCTACCCCTCAGTGTCTGCAGTGTATACCATGGCAGAGATGATGTCAGTCAGTCTCTTGGTGGGATTCTCACTAATAGGGCTATAATATCTGTCATTGGAAAGCTGCCGCAGACATTCAGTGTCATAATCACAGGTGGACATTATGACTGTGGCACCCCCTTTGTCAGTCTGATTTATGGTTATGCTGGAATCGTCAGCCAATGATTTCACAGCTGCTCGTTCAGCATTGGGCATGTTTTGAAAGGGGGCATGTGGAGTCAGGATTTTTAGGTCTTTAAGTACCGCTTGCTCAAAAGTGAGAACCTCATTAGGTACCATTCTACTGTTAGGTGTAAAGGTGGAAGGATTGCGCAACCCTGTGTCATTGTTATCAGGTGATGGTCTGTCTTGGAAGAAGGCATTCAGTCTTACTTTGTGAAAGAGATTGTGGATCTCACAGTGGTCTCTGAAGTTATCAGGTTTAGGTGTGGGAACATAGCCCAAACCTTTTTGGAGGACTTTATGTTCTACCTCGGTCAGCCAGCCAGGAATCTGTCCTCTAATTCCCAAGCATTACGTGGATGATGTCATCAGTGGTGTCATTTGAGATGTCATCAGTGATGTCATCAGTGATGTCACTGACCATGTCATGAATGATGTAATATGGGACGTCATCAGCAGTACATTGCGGGGGCGTGAGTTATACTTAGCTCAACTAACTATAACGGTGGAATTTCCAGCTAACTATAACGTCCCTGAAACCTATGGTTTTTTCAGTGAATTTCTAAGGTTTTTTAAATGCTAATTCCTAACTATAACGTGCCTGAAACCTATGGTTTTTTCAGTGAATTTCAAAGGTTTTTTAAATGCTAATTTCTAACTATGCCTACAGAGATAGGACATGTGAAGAAAAAAGAAAAAACGCACAGAAAGTAAAAAAAAGAAATGCAGAACGAAGCAACAAAAGTCCTCAAAGACGAAGAAAAGTGCAGGAATAAGGATAATGTGCAGAAAGAACAAACAGAAGAGCAGAAAGAAGCCTTGTTGCAAAATCATCCTGTACCCTCAACTTTTTCAGACGGATACTGGTGGTAACTGAGTCTGACTAACCAGTCCTAGAGCCAGTGCTATGTTAAAAGACACTCAGAATACAGTGAAAACACCTACATACACTAGGGAACACTATGCGTTGTGGCCCCCCTGTGATTAGTATAACCTCCTCTGTAAGCCCCTAGTATATAATAGGGCAGGGGATTAAAACTACCTCTTAAAACGCGCCACAGGGCGTGATTGCACACGTCACCGCAGGCCCTGTCCCTCCCTTAACCACTGTGTAAACACGCCCTGTGGGCGTTTTAAGTTGGGAGATTAAGTCCCCTTGAATCCTGAGGGTCCCTAGGGGCAAAATAGCCCACTAGGTACGTCCAGTAAGCGCCATTGCAGAGAGGTGTAAAAAGGGGCACGGTCTGCACCACCTCCATGCAACGCAGAGCAGTGGCGCTTACTGGAAGCACCTGGTGGGCTAGTTGGCCCCCAGGGTCCCTCAGGATTGAAAGAGAAATATTTCCCCAACTTAAAACGCACCACAGGGTGTGTTTGCACTCGTCACCTCAGGCCCGTCCCCTCCCTTCACCACTGTGTAAACGCGCCCTGTGGCCGTTCTACGTTGAGAGATTAAGTCCCCTTGAATCCTAAGGGTCCCTAGGGTCAAACTAGCCCACTAGGTACCTCCAGTAAGCACCACAGAGCTGCGTTGCATAGAGGTGTAAAAAGGGGCGTGGCCTCAGAACACTTGTCTGCAACGCAGCTCCCTGGCGCATACTGGAGATACCTGTTGGGCTAGTTGGCCCTCAGGGACCCTCAGTATTGAAGAGGAATTAATTCCCCAACTTACAACTGGCCATGGGGCGTGTTTGCAGAGTGCTGCAAGGAGGGGGCGTGGCCTCCAGCGTAATGCGGTCTTTTATTTATTTAATTTTTTTAAGAAGGAAGGCTGTGTGGTGGCCCCCCTTCTTTTTCTAATTTATTGGCCCTGGGGACCCCATCCCCCAGGGCCTGCACCCTAATTTTTTTTGTTGAAAAAAATAAATTTGGCCCTCCCAAGGCCTTAATCGGCCCCGGGGACCCCAACCGGGTCATGGCCTTTTTATTTTTTTTATTCTTTAGGAGGGGGGATGCGTTGCTCCCCTCCTCAGGTCACTTATGGCCCCGGGGACCCCATCCCCCGGGGCCGGCCTTTGTTTTAAAAAAAAAATATATATATATTTATAAAAACACCTAGGACATGCTGGACAAACCGTATGTACCTATCACCTTGACGATTTGCGTGATATTCATTAAAGGCGACTATGCATACAATGAATCCACGTGGAATGTATTTACACCGCTAGTGAAGCTCTGACGTGTCTGACGCTCTACCGTGCCTAATCCCGGCACCCCCGCAGGTGGGTACTCTCCAAGTAGTCACCCTTGTTGTTTATTTATACAAACATGGGTAGCTATTGACGGGCACATTTAATACACACGCACACCAAGCCATTCAAAGGGGATTCAAGAAAAATTCGACCAAACTATGCAAGAAACCCCCCTCATGGTTAATAAAACACACATCCACGCCGGATGTGTAATACTTTTTATTTTACTCTCTGGAAAGGAGACGAACCTCAACTGAGAGTCACAGCAATCTCCTGGCTGAGCCCAATGCTGTGTTTCACCCACCAGTGCCCGCCGAGTGCCACACACCTCTGTGTTGTATTCCACCAGCTAGTACGTATGCTATGACACTCTCTAGCCCATGTGCACTGTAACACCACCCCGTGAATATGTCATGCCACACTAGCCTTCGCACGGGTTATATTGCCCCATCCAACGTGCCTTCCTCGATGCCTATGTTATAACGCACAGTGCTATGCCATACATATTACAATCTGGGATCCATATCTTTGTCACAGTGCATATGCAACGTTGCACTCCCCAGCACATATTTTATATTACAACTTTAGAGAGTAGTTAGGTTACACAACACTGCCCAGTGCATATTACACTCCAAGGCGCATATCGCATAGCACACGCTAGTGCCTGTGCTATCTCGCGCTCTCCAATGAATCTGTCATTGCGCACAATGTATTGCATATTATATTTCACGCCCCGGTTCATCTTATGTCACACTTTTCGGTGCATAATTTATTCCATATACTATATCTAGTCTTCATTTTCATTCGTGCTCTCAGGACTATGTTCTATATAACACTGCGTCCACCTACCCTTTTCACGGGCATTACATTTTGCGATGGGGGTGGAAGGTCAGGGGGTGTTTCTGCCAAGTGATCCCAGAGTCACAGTCACAAACATCCTCTTCATCCTGAATAAAAGTGAGATTATGCTGCATACTTGTTCATATTTTAAGTAGTTCGCACAGACACACATTTACAAAAAAATAAAGTTCCTAATACCCACCTTCTCTGAACAGTTAGCTTGCTGCCCGATCCACCTCCTCCCTATCCTCTGTTGTCTGAATCCATAGACTAGCCTCCTCCCTCCTGCCATGCATGGTCTACTGTGCTGCCACTGCCCTCCATTTAGCGTGATGTACCATTCCACTCCTTCTGCCCTCCATTGCCCAATTCTATGGCCCATCATTGACCTCCTGCTTAGCCTCTGTGCTTAGCTTGCTGCCCCTATTCACCTTCCCCCTGCCCTCCGATGTCTTTGTACATGCCCCTGCTCCATCCTTTTTGCCCATCATGTTCCATGGACCTGCCACTCCTATCTACTCTGAGTGTTCTGTTGAGCTGCCACTCCCCTCCCACCTGCCTAGCATTGTCAGATGACTGTAACCTGTCCCTGCCACCTCCACCCTGCCTGTCCACATGCCATGCCCCTATCCCCTTCCTCCTGTCCTCCATGGTCCATTTTACTGCCACACCCTTCTGCCCTCCCTGGTCTGTTGTGCTGCATCTGTTCATCCTGCCTGCCCCGCGCGGTCTGTTGTGAGGCCCCTTTCCCTGAACTCTCTTGTCTGTGCCCAGGTCCTGACCCTCCCTTCTATCCTCCATGGACCTTTGTGCATGCCCCTGCACCCTCCTTCTTGCCCATCATAGCCATTGTGCTGCCACTAACCCTCCCGCTTGCCATGCATGGTTTCTGTGCTACCATGGCCCCTCCCACCTTCCTTGTGTGGTCAGCTAGCTGCCCCTGACCCACTCCCACCTTCCCTACATGGTCTGTGTGTGTGCCATCAGTCTCACTGTTGCTCTCCATGGTGTGTCTTGTTTCTAGTGCCCATCCTGCCTGACCTCCATGGTCATCTTGCTGCTCCTGCCCTGCCCCCTTGCCACCAGCCCTCTGTTTCCATGTGCAGACCCCTATTCCCTCCCTCCTGGCTTGTCTGTTCCATTGTAATGCCCCTGATCCGTCCCTCCTGCCCTTTATGGTCTGTTATGCTGCAGCTTTCTCTCCTGTCTGTCCATTATGGTCAACTAGCTACCATTGCCTCTTTCCCCTCTGTTCTCTATTGTCCATGTGCATGGTCCTGTCCCCTCCCTTTTCCTTCCTATGGATTGTTGTGCTGCACTCCTGTCCCGCATGCCCTGTGTGGTGTATTGTGCTGCTGCAAACCCTGATGCCTGCCCTGTAGGGTCAGTTTGGTACATCTCTCCATGTCCCTCCTGTCCTCTGTTATCCGAGTCCATGTCCCTACCTCAATTCCTCCTGCCTACCATGATCCAATGTACCATACTTGCGAACATTTTGAACTTGGTAAGAGGGAGATTTTGAAAAAAAACTGGGGTATTGATTTTCCCCTTTGAGTTACATTGAAAAAGAGGAGATTGTAGACAGGAGACAGATCAAATAAAGCCCATTTGAGCTTAAAAACATTGGACGTTTCCTGGCTGAAACGGGTCTGTTGGCATGTATGGTTGTACTACCACTGCCTCTTCCTTCTGCCCACAATGGTCTAATATATTGCCACAGCCTCTCTTGCCAGTCCTGTATTGTTGGTTTGTTGCCCCTGGCCCCCTTTCCACTGCCCTCCATAGTCTGTTGTGCTGCCACTGCCCTTCCTGCCTGCCCAGTGTGGTCAAATTGTTGCCTCTGCACTCTCCTACCTGCCTTCAATTTTCAGAGTCCGTGCCCCTGGCCTCTGCCTCTCAACAGTATCCCAATGAACAACTAGATTGCTAACATTCTATATTTATTACAAAAGTGTGGAACGCCTGACATCATCTTGATGTAATCAAAACTGTAATTCCCAGAGCATTTCCTTTAGAAATTACATATATGAGAGGGTCTTATTTGCATCAAAATTATGGTTAGTGCTCTAAAAAACTAAAATGAGGACATATTTTCTGAGTTTTCAAATAGGGACAAAGAACTTTTAAATTATTTGTAATCTTTATGTTTTTTTATCCAGTTGACCACTTGATTAAATGCTGCACCTAGGGGAGAGGATGTGGTGTTACTTCCAGAGCTGCAGACTTTGCAACTTGGGAACCAGGTTGGAGTTTCTGCTTCAGCTCAACAATCTGTGATTCTGCTCAAATCACTTAATCTCCCCATGTCTACAACCTAAATGAATTTGATCTTGTGTGATGTAACCAATGCTCATGTAAAGCACTCCAATACCTGACAAGTCTGCACTATATAAAACTGCAAATACACAAAAAATAAGTGTTTTGCACACTTCTGTCATTGGGCTACATGTAGGCTACATCTGGGTGATATTTGTGTTGCATTTGGACTCTTTTGTCTCTATTGGCCATCTTGGGAGATTTATGTGTTATGAAGTTTCCTAATTTCCTCATTTACCGCAGTCCCCTCAGTAGGAAATGCTTTCAGTTTTTTACTTTGATTCCATCAAGAAGATATTCAGATATGTCACACATTTGCCATAAATTCTGAATGTTAGCACTCTAGTTGCTCATTAGATCACTGTAGTAAAGCTACTGCTCACCACGGAGATCTGCTGCTGGTATTAAAATCGCATGTTTCAGTCTGCATGTCAGAATTTTTTAATGAAATTGAAGAGAATTTGAGAAGTCACTCAAAATGTGCCCTAATTTTTCTTTCTTCAGCACTAATCATAATTTCTATGGCAAAATGAATCCCCTCATTTTGTTCCTTTGTAAATTAAATGTTTTAAGTGTTACCACTTTATTCCACTCAAGATGGCTTCAGGTGTGCCATACTTTTGTCATAAGTAAGACTGTTAGCGCTCTAGTTGTTCGTTAGAACACTCTGGGATATTCTGTCATTGGGCTATACTTGGGCTACATCTGGGTGATATTTGGGCTACATTTGGGCTCTTTTGTCTCTGGTGGCCATGGAAGGCATTCAGGTGTGTCACACATTAGCCATAAATTCAGAATTTTAGCACTCTAGTTGCTCATTAGATCACTGTAGTAAAGCTACTGCTCACCAGGGGAGTCTGCTGCTTGTATTGAAAGTGCATGTTTCAGTCTGCATGTGTGAATTTTTTTAATGAAATAGAAGAGGATTTCAGAAGTCACTCAAAATGTGCCCTAATTTTTCTTTCTGCAGCACTAATCATACTTTCTATGGCAAAATGAACCCCCTCATTTTGTTACTTTTTAAATTAAATGTTTTAAGTGTTACCAGGTTATTCCAATCAAGATGGCTTCAGGTGTGCCATACTTTTGTCATAAGTAAGACAGTAAGCGCTCTAGTTGTTCTTAAGAACACTCTGGGACATTCCGTAATTGGGCTATACTTGGGCTACATCTGGGTGATATTTGGGCTACATTTGGGTTCTTTTGTCTATGGTGGCCATCTTGGGAGATTTATGTGTTATGAAGTTTCCTAATTTCCTCATTTACTGCAGTCTCCTCAGTAGGAAATACTTTTAGATTTTTACTTTGGGCATTCAGATGTGTCACACATTTGCCATAAATTCTAAATGCTAGCACTCTAGTTGCTCATTAGATCACTGTAGTAAAGCTACTGCTCACCAGGGAAGTCTGCTGCTGGTATTCAAAGTGCATGTTTCAGTCTGCATGTCAGAATTTTGTTTATGAAATAGAAGAGGATTTGAGAAGTCAAAATGTGCCCTAATTTTTGTTTCTGCAGCACTAATCATAATTTCTATGGCAAAATGAACCCCCTCATTTTATTCCTTTGTAAATTAAATGTTTTAAGTGTTACCACTTTATTCCAATCAAGATGGCTTCAGGTGTGCCATACTTTTGTCATAAGTAAGACTGTTAGTGCTCTAGTTGTTCGTTAGAACACTCTGGGACATTCTGTCATTGGGCTATACTTGGGCTACGTCTGGGTGATATGTGGGCTACATTTGGGCTCTTTTGTCTCTGGTGGCCATCTTGGGAGATTTATTTGTTATGAAATTTCCTCATTTACTGCAGTCTCCTCAGTAGGAAATACTTTCAGTTTTTTACTTTGGTTCCATCAAGAAGGCATTCAGATGTGTCACACATTTGGCATAAATTCTGAATGTTAGCACTCTAGTTGCTCATTAGATCACTGTAGTAAAGCTACTGCTCACCAGGGAAGTCTGCTGCTGGTATTCAAAGTGCATGTTTCAGTCTGCATGTCAGAATTTTTTTATGAAATAGAAGAGGATTTGAGAAGTCAAAATGTTCCCTAATGTTTCTTTCTGCTGCACTAATCATAATTTCTATGGCAAAATGAACCCCCTCATTTTGTTCCTTTGTAAATTAAATGTTTTAAGTGTTACCACTTTATTCCACTCAAGATGGCTTCAGGTGTGCCATACTTTTGTCATAAGTAAGAATGTTAGCGCTCTAGTTGTTCGTTAGAACACTCTGGGACATTCTGTCATTGGGCTATACTTGGGCTACATCTGGGTGATATTTGGGCTACATTTGGGCTCTTTTGTCTCTGGTGGCCATTTTGGGAGACTTATTTGTTATGAAGTCTCCTAATTTCCTAATTTACTACAGTCTCCTCAGTAGGAAATACTTTCAGTTTTTTACTTTGATTCCATCAAGAAGGCATTCAGAAGTGTCACACATTTGCCATAAATTCAGAATGTTAGCACTCTAGTTGCTTATTAGATTACTGTAGTAAAGCTACTGCTCACCAGGAAAGTCTGCTGCTGGTATTGAAAGTGTATATTTCAGTCTGCATGTCAGAATTTTTTAATGAAATAGAAGAGGATTTGAGAAGTCACTCAAAATGTGCCCTAATTTTTCTTTCTGCAGTACTAATCACACTTTTGTATGGCAAAATGAACCCCCTCATTTTGTTCATTTTTAAATTAAATGTTTTAAGTTACCACTTTATTCCAATCAAGATGGCTTCAGGTGTGCCATACGTTTGTCATAAGTAGGACTGTTAGCGCTCTAGTTGTTCTTTAGAACACTCTGGGAAGCTGCAGTAGAACACAAAGGAATCAACTGACAGTCTCTGCCCTTGTTGGATGTAAATGTTTTACTGAGAATGTCAGACTTCATTCTCACATGACTGAGAAAGATAATGTGAATTTACAGAAAATATGTTCTCAATTTAGCTTATAGATCACCTTCCAAACCTCTGTGGGAAAAGCATGAGAAAATAGTTTTCTCTCAAACATGATTCATGATATCACAGCAGAAGGCTTGTTCACATGGTAAAATCACCTTAGAACACACCACAATTCCTAAAATGAGTATGGTACCATCAACAAATGATTTATAATGTAACTAAAGTCTTAAAACCTTCTATTAACTGCAATGCTTTTTAATGAGGTGCTATCATGTATATTGGTCCCAAGATGGCTGCCAACACGTCTTGGATGAAGTACTGACAGCCAATCAGATCTCACGCTGAGATGTGTGGTTAGTCTCCGTCCAGATATATATGTGATTTTAATTTTGATTTTCTCAGGAACTACTGAACAGATTAACACCATTTAAGCAAAACACACGAGTCTGAACTGAGGACTACCTCTTTGCCAAATTTGGTGTAATTCCGTTCAGCAGTTCGGGCTGTAGCTGCGTCAACAGGACCTATGGGAAAATGCATGGGGAAAACGCGTTTTGGGACCCCCCTTTTTTCTCGGCCCCCGCTTGACGAATCACCGTGAAATTTTCAGGATAGGAACGGACCGGAGCTGGCCAAAAGTGTGTAAAATTTCGCAAAGATTCGTCAATCGGTGCCAACGTTATTCCAAATAGAATGTTGCGGATTTCCTATGGAAAATAGGTCCCAACTATAACTACCTACTGGCAACTACCAGTAGGTAATATATATATATATATATATATATATATATTCACTGAAAAAACCTTAAGTTTCAGGCACGTTATAGTTAGAAATTAGCATTTAAAAAACCTTTGGAATTCACTGAAAAAAACATAGGTTTGAGGCACATAGGTTTGAGGCACGTTATAGTTAGAAATTACCATTTAAAAAACCTTAGAAACTCACTGAAAAAAACCATAGGTTTCAGGGATGTTATAGTTAGGAATTAGCATTTAAAAAAACCTTGGAAATTCACTAAAAAAAACATAGGTTTCAGGGACGTTATAGTTAGTTGGACATTTGACTCATATAAAACCAGAGAAATTCACCTGTTATAGTTCGTTGAGCTAACTATAACTCACGCCCCTGTGATGCTCTGCTGATGACTTCGCATATTACATCACTCATGACATGGTCAGTGACATCACTGATGACATCACTGACGACATCTCAAATGACATCACTGATGACATCACTGGTGACATCATCCATGTGAAAACCAGATGCACCTTATCAGACCCTAATATAACACTTGATACACCCAGTCTAAAATACAGACTATAATTTTCAAAACCGTTAACACACCAATACCATTTAGTGCATATCCACTCTCTAATTTGTAGGTCTACACACATCCATTCATTCACCTATACACTCACTCATATATACAGTCAGCCATCAATACAGCATTATCGTATCCAGTCACATATCTATACAGACACTCACACACTGCCTCTCATTCTTAGAGTTATTCACACACCTAGTCAGTAATTGAAATAATCAATAATACTTTCATTTACTCACCTGTACAGTTATACACATACCACGTCACTTATTTAAACATATACTAACACATACTTACACTCTAATACAATAACTAATACAAGGACACACTGATCCATACAGGCACTCTCACAATCACTCACTCTCACATAAAGACATTTATACAGTCCAACACTCATATATACTGCCTTTCACAAATGGAGTTATTCGCATGTACCACTGAGGCATCCATTCACTCACCGAGACACTCATACACACACTCAATCAGCCATACAGACCTTCACAGATACAGACTTGAACACATAAACCTAGTGAATTAGCCACTCATACATCTATGCAGAGAGTCACACCCCCGCACCCACCTGCGCAGACACTCAGGTACTCATATAGGTACTCAGACAAGCAATGAATAGCTCATATAGATCCTCATTTAGTTGCTAACCAAACCATGGAACTGCTTACACACCAAATAACAACCTAACTGTGTGAATGTCTATATCAGTCGCTAACACATGCATTAAGCAAGGCATAATTAATTAGTCACTTATACAGTTAGTCACACACCTATTTAATCATCCATCCTGAGTCTTATACACTCTTTCATTCTTCAATACACCTTGGCATATATATATTATAAAACATATTTAAACTTTACAGAAACACACATTCACTGGATGATGAAATCAGTGATGTCATCAGTGATTTCCTTTGAGATGTCATCAGTGATGTCATCAGTGATGTCACTGACCATGTCATGAGTGATGTAATATGTGATGTAATCAGCAGTGCATTGCTGGGGGCGCGAGTTATAGCTAGCTCAACTAACTATAACAGGCACATTTATCTGGTTTTATATGAGTCAAATGTCCAACTAACTATAACGTCTGTAAAACCTATGGTTTTTTCAGTGAATTTCTAAGGTTTTTTAAATGCTAATTCCTAACTATAACGTCCCTGAATCCTATGATTTTTTCAGTATATATATATAAAATTCACTTAAAAAACCATAGGTTTCACACATGTTATAGTTAGCTGTACATTTCACTCATAAAAAACCAATGAAATTCCACGTTATAGTTAGATCAGGTAACTATAACTTGCGCGCCCACAATAAACTGCTGTCACATATTACATCACTCATGACATGGTCAGTGACATCACTCTGCACATCAATGATGACATCTGAAATGACACATTGTGAATTGCGGTCGCGCAAGTTATAGTTACCTGATCTAACTATAACGTGGAATTTCATTGGTTTTTTATGAGTGAAATGTACAGCTAACTATAACATGTGTGAAACCTATGGTTTTTTAAGTGAATTTGCAAGGTTTTTTAAATGCTAATTCCTAACTATAACGTGTGTGAAACCTATGGTTTTTTCAGTGAATTTGTACAGTTTTTTAAATGCTAAGTTATGTATTTATTTTCTATTTTTTTTTCTGGTTTTTCACCGTGCGCACACCGTGCGCGCCTCGCCTTTTTTTACACAGTAACACTTTTTTTTTCTCCCTTGCGGGTCCTTTAATTTATTTAATAAATGCGATTGTTATTTCTTTTTTTTAATTATTTTTTTTTGCCGTGCGCGTACGGTAAGCTTACCGTATGCGCACTCCGCGATTTTTAAAAAAAATTATTAAATGTATTTTTCGTACTTTTTGGTCCTTCGTGGACCCCCTGACAAACGCTAGGGGGTCTGCAACTCTCTTCGTTGCCCCCTTTTCACGTTTTCCACCTTTGTTTTTCAGTGCGAGAGACAGAAAATGGCGGCCGACACTTTCTGATTTCGACCGATTCGAATGTTTACAGTCATGTAACCACCAATCAGAATTGAGCTCGCGCACGGCACCGTACGCGTACTGTAAGCTTACCGTAGGCGCACGGAGCGCGCTTACAGATATATATATTGATTTAAATGCTATTTTCTCAGGATCTACTGAACAGATTTACACCAGACCTGCAAAAGGCACATCTCTGACCTGAGGACTACCTCTCTGCCAAATTATAAATTATATATATATATATATATATATATATATATATATATATATATATATATATATATATATATATATATTACCTACTGGCGGTCGCCAGTAGGTAGTTATAGTTAGGACCCTGTTTCCATAGGAAATCCGCAACATTCTATTTTGAATAACTTTGGCACCGGTCGACGAATCCTCGCGAATTTTTCAAAATAGGTGGGGTGCTACGCTCCGCTCCTACCCTGAAAGTCTCGGGGGGATTCGTCAAGCGGGTGCTGAGATAAAAGGGGGGTCCCAAAACGCGTTTTTCCCATGCATTTTTCTATAGGACCTTTAGACACAGCTACAGCCCGAACGGATGAACAGAGTTCCTTGAAATTTGTCAGAGAGGTAGTCCTCAGGTCAAGGAAGTGCCTTTTGTAGGTTTGGTGTAAATCTGTTCAGTAGATTCTGAGAAAATAGCCTTTAAATCAATATATATATCTGAGCCTGCTTACGGTGCGCTTACCGTGCGCTTACCGTACGCGTACGGTGACGTGCGCGAGCGCGATTCTGATTGGCTCTTAGATCTTAGTAAACATTCGAATCGGTCGAAACCAGGAAGCGGCGGTCACCATTTTGTGTATTTCACTCAGAAAAAAAAGGGTGATAACTTGAAAAGGGGGCAAGGAAGAGAGTTACAGACCCCCTAACATTTGTAAGGGGGTCAAAGAAGGACAGAAAAGTACAAAGAAAACATTTATTGATTTTAAAAAAAATCACGGGGTACGCGTACGGTAAGCTTACCGTATGCGTACGGTAAAAGAAAATAAAAAAATGAAATGAAATGCAGATTTAAGTGTTTAGATATTAGGGGGCTCTAAAAAAGAGCCGTTGTGTTTATCAAGTGTTTTTTTAGTGGTACCTACAAGTAAGTACCGATGCAGAGTCTAAGGTTCAAGAGGAAGACTCTGTTCCCTTCATCAGTGAAGTGTACACCATCTCCTCTATAAATGTCTTGCATGTCGTAACGCAAGTTGTTGTGGTAAATGGAACCCATACCATAGTCACGGAGGAAAGCAGAAACAGATTTGTTGACGTGCTTTCTTGATTTGTCAATCTGCGGACAAAAATGATTGGACCAGTTCCATTTTTGCCTTTGGCATATGTTAGAAAACACAAAGGCAGTTTTAGGGAAAAGTGAAAACAGTTGTGCAAAGGTGTCCTTCATAAGCATTTCCAGACCTACCCCAGTCAAAGTGCCTAGGTCATTGCCACCACAGTGCACTATTATGAGGTCAGGGTGTTGGATTTGCATGAAGGATTTCACCAATGGCATCAATTGGTGCCACTTTAACCCTCTCTGACCAATCCATTTAATGTCTACATTTGGCAAAGCAAGGTCTCTCACCATATCTGTTTTCTCTGCATACTTTTCACTCCAGAAGACATAGCTGGGCCCTACAATCCACACTGTGAACATCTTCAAAGGAGAACTGGATGCACTCAGGAGGTGTAATTCAGTAGAATGGTAAAAAGAAATGAAAGACTGTTTGGAAATGGAGGCATACATATTTTTTTTATAAAAAAAGAACTGATTAGCTGTTTCATACCATTCTACACTAAAAACTAGGCTGTATGTGTAAATTTATAGAAGCATGTTTTGTATTGGTACAGAAAAATGTGTTACCAAAGAACAGTACTATGGATTTGCTGTTAGGTTTGAAAAGTCAAGCACTCCTGCTCTTTGGAAATGAAACATTGTGTGGCGAACTTCTGACCTAACTCCACACAGCAGTGTTTCATGAGCTGTTGCTATGGTAGCAGGCAGAAGTCAAGTTGGGGGAAGGGTACTAGGCAGAAGTCAAGTTGGGGGAAGGGTAATTTTGGAAAAGGGTTGGTTTTCAACCAATAGAAATGTGTGATTACATTTGAAAAAAAGGGGGAAGCACTGAGATTTGAAATTAACATGTATATGTGTGGAAAAAGAGAGGGAAAGTTTGCCATTATCTGGTTCTGCTGAGAGGAGAGAGGTGTAAAGAACAGAGATCCTGGCTCTGATAATCTGCTGTTTGAGTGCCACATTTCTTTCACAACTAACTAATTTTAAAGGTGAGTTTAGAGTTTGAGAGGGGATGTATATGGTAAATTAAGAAATGAATAATAGAATTGGAATTCGTTTTGTTGAAGTTGTGTTTATTATTTTCTTTTTTGGGAGAAATTTAAATGTGAGGAACATGTAAAATAATATGGACTATGTTTTCACGATAAATTAAGGTGTACTGGTAAAAATAAGGAATACTTTAAGGGTTTGAGGTTGCACTCAGTAATGCAAATACATTCAGCATCAGTAAGCTGGTTGCCCTTGCTGGAGTGTAGTGAGTCACCCAGGTTACACATGTTGCTGGTCTCAGAAACCTGTTTGGTATTGCTCTGGTGATTTTACATTTGCATTAGATGGAAAGGGGGAGGTATTTTTTTATGCAGAAGCAGACTCTTAGCACACAGCCAGCTGGTTATCCTGTGGAATCATGGATAGTATTCACAACCGAGTGGGGTTTGAGGTTTCAGTTAGTAATGCAAATACATTCAGCATCACTAAGGCTGGTTGCCCTTGCTGGAGTGTAGTCAGTCACCCAGGTTATACATGGTGCTGGTTTCAAAAAGCAGTTTGGACATGTGCTGTTTTCAGAATCTGAAAAGTGGATTCAAAATGTGTCAGTCTGTAAAAGTGTTTATCACTTGCCAAAAAAAAGAGTAGTAAGTGTGCTTTCAAATTGGCAAAGAAATTTCGTTTTGTGACTAATATGAAAACATGACTCTGTGTGCAAATAGGAATTACAGGCAGAGATTTATTGCGTATTGCTCTGGTGATTTTACATTTGCATTAGATGTAAAGGGGGAGCCATTTTTTTGTATGCAGAAGCAGACTCTTAGCACACACCCAGCTGCTTATCCTGTGGAATCATGCACAGTATTCACAACCGAGTGGGTTTGAGGTTTTAATCAGTAATGCAAATACATTCAGCATCACTAAGGCTGGTTGCCCTTGCTGGAGTGTAGTCAGTCACCCAGGTTACACATGGTGCTGGTCTGAAAAAGCAGTTTGGACATGTGCTTTTATCAGAATCTGAAAAGTGGATTCATAATGTGTCAGTCTGTAAAAGTACTTATCACTTGCCAAAAAAAAGAGTAGTAAGTGTGCTTTCAAATTGGCAAAGAAATTTCGTTTTGTGACTAATGTGGAAATTTGACTCTGTGTGTAAATAGGAATTACAGGCATAGATTTATTGCGTATTGCTCTGGTGATTTTACATTTGCATTAGATGGAAAGGGGGAGGTATTTTTTTGTGCAGAAGCAGACTCTTAGCACACACCCAGCTGCTTATCCTGTGGAATCATGCACAGTATTCACAACCGAGTGGGGTTTGAGGTTTCAGTCAGTAATGCAAATACATTCAGCATCACTAAGGCTGGTTGCCCTTGCTGGAGTGTAGTCAGTCACCCAGGTTACACATGGTGCTGGTCTGAAAAAGCAGTTTGGACATGTGCTTTTTTAAGAATCTGAAAAGTGGATTCAAAATGTGTCAGACTGTAAAAGTACTTATCACTTGCCAAAAAAAGAGTAGTAAGTGTGCTTTCAAATTGGCAAAGAAATTTCGTTTTGTGACTAATATGAAAACATGACTCTGTGTGCAAATAGGAATTACAGGCAGAGATTTATTGCGTATTGCTCTGGTGAATTTACATTTGCATTAGATGTAAAGGGGGAGCCATTTTTTTGTGCAGAAGCAGACTCTTAGCACACAGCCAGCTGCTTATCCTGTGGAATCATGCATAGTAATGACAACCGAGTGGGGTTTGAGGTTTCAGTCAGTAATGCAAATACATTCAGCATCAGTAAGGCTGGTTGCCCTTGCTGGAGTGTAGTCAGTCACCCAGGTTACACATGTTGCTGGTCTCTGAAAGGTGTTTGGTATTGCTCTGGTGATTTTACATTTGCAATAGATGGAAAGGGGGAGCTATTTTTTTATGCAGAAGCAGACTCTTAGCACACACCCAGCTGCTTATCCTGTGGAATCATGGATAGTATTCACAACCGAGAGGGGGTTTGAGGTTGCACTTAGTAATGCAAATATATTCAGCATCACTAACACTGGTTGCCCTTGCTGGAGTGTAGTCAGTCACCCAGGTTACACATGTTGCTGGTCAGAGAAAGCTGTTTGGTATTGCTCTGGTGATTTTACATTTGCATTAGATGGAAAGGGGGTGTTATTTTTTTATGCAGAAGCAGACTCTTAGCACACAACCAGCTGCTTATCCTGTGGAATCAAGCACAGTTTTCACAACCGAGTGGGGTTTGAGGTTGCAGTCAGTAATGCAAATACATTCAGCATCACTAAGGCTGGTTGCCCTTGCTGGAGTGTAGTCAGTCACCCAGGTTACACAAGTTGCTGGTCTGAAAATGTTGTTTGGACATGTGCTTTTTTAAGAATCTAAAAAGTGGATTCATAATGTGTCAGACTGTAAAAGTGTTTATCACTTGCCAAAAAAAAGAGTAGTAAGTGTGCTTTCAAATTGGCAAAGAAATTGCGAATTCTGACTAATATGTAAACATGACTCTGTGTACAAAGCGGAATTACAGGCAGAGATTTATTGCGTATTGCTCTGGTGATTTTACATTTGCATTAGATGGAAAGGGGGACCTATTTTTTTTGTGCAGAAGCAAACTCTTAGTACACACCAGCTGTTTATCCTGTGGAAACATGCACAGTATTCACAACCGAGTGGGGTTTGAGGTTTTAATCAGTAATGCAAATACATTCAGCATCACTAAGGCTGGTTGCCCTTGCTAGAGTGTAGTCAGTCACCCAGGTTACACATGTTGCTGGTCTGAAAAAGCTGTTTGGACATGTGCTGTTTTCAGAATCTGAAAAGTGGATTCAAAATGTGTCAGACTGTAAAAGTACTTATCACTTGCCAAAAAAGTAGTAGAAAGTATGCTTTGCAATTGGCAAAGAAATTTCGTTTTCGTCCTAATTTCAAAGCATGACTCTGTGTGCACACAGGAATGGTTTTTAGATATTTAATTTGGGAAGGTGTTATTGTGATTTTCATTTATAGGAAAGGGGTTTATAGTATTTTAAGATTTCAAAAGATCATAAAAAATGTAGTAATATATTTAAATAAAATAAAGGAATTTTTTTTTAGTTTTTTTCAGGTATTGCTGAACAGCAGTGAACAAAATTTAAGATTCCTACAAAATCCAGACTAAAGAAAGACCACAAAAAAAACCTATATTTGAAGACAACTGGAGGACCTAAGTTAGTTGGAGATGCTCATGTTGGGAAAAAGAAAAAATCTTCTGGTAAGCAGACAAAAGATTTTTTAAAGAACATCTTCAAAAAAAGGAAAAATGTACAAAATGTCTGTACTGGAAAGAATGTTTTCAATAGAAAAAAACAGGAAAAAATTGAGAATTTAGTTAATGCAAATATACCTTCTGCAACAATAAAGATTAACTTAAACAGAAAAACAGCGTTTAAAGAGATACGTAGAAAAATGTTTCAGAGAAGAGTTATGTCCAATTTGATAAAGGATGTGAAGAAATATAAGCAAAAGGCAAAATATTACAAGAGAAAAAAAGAAATTGAAGCCATTGCAGCAAAGGCATTAGAATTAAAAAGGAAACTATTCATTTTAATTTTGAATAGGATGCGTACATTAGATAAAATGGTTAATGTACTGAAATCACAAAGCAAAAGGAAAAGAGTAGTGAACAGAACAAACTTTTGTAAAGTGTTTTTAGGAAAATGGATGCATAGTTCAAGTAGTGAACCTTTTTTTAATGAAGAGAGTTATTTTCAAAGTAATAGTTTGCTGCATGCAGTTGACACCAGAGGTCGTGCTTATGAAGTGAAAAATGGTTGCATAATGGAGAAGGAGATAATGGTTCCAAGAGATGAGGTACAAGTGATGGCGGATGAGGCTATGGGGAGACGTCCTAAAGCCCCAGTGTACACTTGGAATTGTAGTAGTATTTGCACTGTGCGTCAGGAATCTATTGATAAATTTCGTGAGTTTCTAAGAGAATATAGTAAAAAAACTGTAAAACAGAAGATTAAGGTGCTTCAAAGTCTAGATCCATGCAGAGTGAGAGAGAATACTGGTCTGCAGGGTCATTCTCTGGCTTGTCTATCTAGAAAAGTGTGTAATAGTGTTTTCCATCATTTTAGGATGCTGGCTGTTCATCATACTGAAATGAGAAAGTTTGTGAGACGGTTGTATTTTGCTAAAAGTCCAGCAATAAAGTTAGATGAATTGAATAGGGCTCTGTTCCGTGGAACGGTATCAGATGTAGAGAAGGTTGTTGATGAAATTCAGTTTTGTTACTTTGGTCCTGAACAAAACAGTGCAGAAAAGGACACAGTAAATGAGGAAGAAGTGGAAGAGAATGTAGAACCCTCTGTAAGTAAGACATTTAATGATCACATAACAAAATTTGCAATAATCTCTAATGAAAGACCAAATATTACTTGTATTTGTTGCCGCAGAACTCATTATAAAAAACAAACTAGGAATGTTGATCTCTACAGAAAGAGTGAAAATGAAGATAATTATAAGTGGAAGGATTTTGCCACATATATATTTCTAGAAAATTGTTTTGAATTGGGTGAAGATCAGCGTATTTGTAAATACTGTTACAACAAGTTAGAGGAAAATAGAATGCCGACCAGAGCTGTACATAATAATTTAGAATTGGATGCTATTCCTGCTGAACTTTCTGAATTAAATACATATGAGTCTATACTTATTCAATGTGTTCATCCGTTCCAGACCATAGTACGTATGGAGCCCAAAACTGGTAAATTACCTTCTTCAGATTTACTGAGAGGTTTAAAACGTAGAGTGGTGTATTTGCCCTTGGATTTGAAAAAAAATATGGAAACTATTGATGCGGATACTTTGGAAACTGAACCATTAGTTATTCTGGTTAATGGTGTACCTACAAAGAATAAGAAGATTTGGCAGGAGCTGGTAGATGTACGGAAAGTACAAAGAGCAAATTTGTATTTGAAAAGGAATAACAAATGGTATGAATCAATTTATATAGAAGAAGAAGAAGAAGATTTACAAGAAGACACAGAAACACCAACTGGACAAATTGAAAAAGTGGACAAGTCAAAGGAAGAAGAAATTTATGAACATTTTAGCATACATCCTCTTCATTCAAAAGAAGTTATGGGAGACAATATTGATCTGTTTCAGATGAAGAAAGCAAAAGGAACTCCCATGAGTGTATGGGCGGAGAGCTTGGAAGCTCGATGTTTTCCCCAGCTGTTTCCTAAAGGAAAAGGAGGACGATACGATGAACGTCCAGAACAGATTCCAGCTTCTGAGTATCGGACTACAAGACTATATGCTTTAGATCCCAGATTTCGACAAAGTATTCCTTATTTGTTCCATCTTTTATTTGAAAGCGACTTGTCTGCACTATCTTATGCAGTAAATCACATTTTAAAAAGTGGAGTACATTTACAAAATGTGTCTGCTAAGGATTTTATGGAGAAAGTGCAGCACCGAGATGATCATTTGGAAACACAACTGATCAATCTGATGGCTTGTCAGCGTGGGACAAATGAATATTGGTACCGACGCCATGGTGAATTAAAATGCATGTTACGAAATTTAGGAACACCAACATGGTTCCTTACCCTAAGCTGTGCTGAGTACGCTTGGGATGATTTACTGGATTTTCTACGAGAGGCAAATTCAAACATTAAAAACATCGAATACAAGACAGCAGGAGAACTGTGCTCATTGGATCCGGTTAATGTTTGCAGATATTTCAATCATAGATTTGAGGCTATGATGTCCTTCATCTGCAATAAAAAAAATCCACCTCTAGGAGAAGTAGTGGATTTCTTTTGGAGAAAAGAGTACCAGGCAAGAGGTGCTCCTCATATTCATATGCTGTTGTGGATCAAGGATGCCCCAAAGTTTGGAACAGATACTGATGAAGCAGTGTTGTCTTACATTGAAGAATATGCAACATGTGCTATACCAAAAAGCACAGAAGAGAAAAAGTTAAAGGAGCAAGTTTTACGTTTCCAAAGTCATCGGTGTGGAAAATACTGTCGACGGAAATACAAGAGCAAAGATAAATACTACACTAAATGTCGATTTGGATTTCCTAGACCTGTTCTTTCAAATGGAAGAGTAAACAGTTTTCTGTCATCTGTGAGACATACTATCACAAGAAAATCACCTAAGAATACCTACAACCTAAAAAGAAAAGAAGAATCAAAAAATATAAATGACTACAACCCAGTCATTTTATCCATGTGGAATGCTAACATGGATATACAGTATGTAGCTGACAATTCCATTGCTGTTGCTCGATATGTAACGTCTTACATTACTAAATCTGAAAAAACTGAATTGAAAGAAATGTGGGAAGAGATTTCTCAGGAGAAGACTGTCAGTAAGAAGCTGTACAGTTTCAGTTTAAAGATGTTATCGCATCGAGAAATTGGATCCTACGAATGTTCAGATAGGTTATCTTCTGCAAGTCTCTACTCGAAATCAAGAAGAATAATTTGGGCAAGTTTAGGCCTTGCAGCAATGAGAAATCGGGTACTGAAATCTGTTGGAGAAATTGAATATTTGGCCGAGAATGACCCAGAAAGTACAGATATTTTGAAATCAAACATGTTGGACACATATTATCCCAAGAGAAGTCAACATCTGGAGAACATGTGTCTCTTTGAAGTGCTGCAGAACTACATTTATTCACGGAAAGCCGCAGAAGACATCAAAAATGGAAAATATAAAGTCATTGGTGAGGAAGGATGTTTGGTGAAGCAAACAAAAGGAAGTTTGATAAATCACCGGAAGCTGAGTTGCGACACTACTGACAAAAAGGAATTTTACTACTTGGCTCTTTTACAGCTGTTTAAACCATGGCGTTCAGAGGATGAACTACTGGGAGAATTTCAAAGCTATGAAGATTCATTTAATGCTTGCAAAGACAGCATACAATGCAATACATTCACAACTTATCTGCAAATGTTAAATGAAGAAATTGAACAGGAAACTACAATTGCAGCAGAAGTAGCTAGAGACAGTTCTCAGGACAGCCAAAGTTCAGGAACACTCAGTCAAGATCCCCTAGGACAACCAATCGTTGAAAATGAAGCATCAATAGCCATGAATGAAGTGGAAACGGCTATGAATCAAGCTCAAGAAGAATTTATAGACTTACAAAATTTGGAAAGACAACTGAACGAAGAGCAGCAACAAATTTATGAAGAGATCAGAAACAAAATTGATCACGGATTTCTACATGAAAAAAAAGAGTGCTCATGCACATCATTTCATCCAATCAGGATGTATGTAAGCGGACAAGCTGGAACTAGAAAAAGTTTCCTAATAAAAGTCATCAGAAGCTACCTACAGCAAAAAACGGATTCTACTTTGTCTTGTGTGGTTACTGCTCCAACTGGGTTAGCAGCATATAACATAAAAGGAATCACCTTACATCGTTTGCTAATGTTACCAGTGGAGCATGAGAACAAAATACAATACAACAAGCTAACTGGAGAAGCATGCTTGGAAGTTTCAAGAGTATTGAAGAAGATGCAAGTTCTCATTATTGATGAGGTGAGCATGGTATCAAACTTAATGCTTGCCTTTGTGCATTTAAGAATGCAGCAAATTCTAAGGACAGACTATGACATGTTATTTGGTGGAAAACATGTCATAGTTTTTGGGGATCTTCTACAGCTTACTCCAGTTAAAGGACAGCCAGTGTTTAATACTGTGACACATGAAGACACAAAGAAGTCATTGGGAAGCATCGGTAATGTAAATATTTGGTCCTTCTTTGAGTACAAGGAACTTACTACTAATATGAGGCAAGCAAACGATGAAGAATATGGAAGTATTCTGAAAGATATCAGGATTGGACTACTCACAGAAGTTGGCAAAAAAGCATTACAGAGTCGGCTGCTACATAATTTATTTCCAAAGGAAGAAATAGTTGCAGAGAAGATATACAAGAACATAACAGAAAAGAAAAGTGTCATCTGCTTAATGCCAACTCTACGTGAATGCTCAATATTCAATGAGGAGCTTTTAAAATTGGAAAAGGAAGATATCAGGAAATTGGAAGCAGTGGACAAAATTGAGGATGGAAGAATTACTATCACATTAACAGGCACACTGAAAAATAAATTGGATTCACTAGAGAAGAACATTTCCAAAACAGCTGGATTAGAAAAAAATCTATATGTTTGCATGAACTGTAGAGTATTTTTAAGGAGAAATTTGGATGTTGAAAAAGGTTTAGTTAATGGAGCTATGGGAAGAGTTGTGGGTTTTATTAATTATCAGAAAAAAGATGGAATTGAATGTTTAAAAATAAAATTTGATCAGATAGAAGAAGTTAAAGATATTTGTCGTTGTTCAGTTCGTTTCATGCTTGTGAAAGACTTATATGTACGTAGGAAGCAGTTTCCGTTTTCTCTAGCATATGCTGTAACTATTCACAAGTCTCAAGGATTGACTGTAGATTGTGCTTTTGTGAACATTGGTTCAACTGTGTTCAAAGAAGGGATGGCTTATGTAGCTTTGTCACGAGTGAAAACATTATCTGGTTTATTCATGATAGACTTTGATGACTCAAAAGTTAGTGCTGATACGAATTGTGTAAAGGAGTATAATATAAGAACCTATGCTCCTCATTTAAGTCAGTATCCTGTGTTGGAGAAACGTGTAGTTTCTCGTAAAAGGAGAAATGAGAATATCTGTAATGAAGATGTAGAGAGGAGGAAAAAAAAGAGGAGTGATGTAATTGCAAGCAAAAAGAAAAAGGAAAATGAAGAAGAGGTTGTAGGATGTCATTTTGAAAATAGCTCTGGTGTCAACTGCTACGCTAATGTAGTGCTGAATGTTGCATTTTATCTGGAAAGTGTGCAAGAGCAGATAATAGTAAATCAGGGAAAAAGATTCTGTTCTGAGTTGAGTCTCCTTTTTCAAAAGCTGAGTAATGATAAAACTCAAATAGAAAGTGCTACTGAAATTAGAAAACTTTTAGATGTATGTTCAGGACGAACACAGTTTTCTCAAAATGTACAGCAAGACGCACAGGAATTCTTGATGTTTTTTCTTCAGGTACTGGAAGAAGAAGGGGTTCCCTTTGAAAATTTGTTTGGTCTCTCTTATAAATGGGAACATAGTTGTGAAAACTGTTACATTATATGTGGCTCTAATGTTGATTCTGAAAGGTTTATTTATTTAACATTGCCAGAAAGTAAAACAGTCACTTTTGCTAAATTAGTTAAAGATGCTAATCATAGCATGGAATGCAGTGAGTGTAAATCTGAAATGTTTTCAACGTTAATTTTAAAGGAATACGGACAATATGTAATTTTAATGATGCAACGATGTAAAGCTGATGGTTCAAAATTAGATACTTTAATAAAGAAGTTTACAGGACAGCAATTATCAATTTCAGGAAAAACTTTTGTAACAGTTGCAATAATTTTCCATGAAGGACCTACTGTTAATTCTGGACATTACACAGTTCATCTTAAATGTGAAAAAGGCAGGACACTGTGTAATGAGTCAAAATTGATTTTCAAGCAACGTTTGCCTTTTGATTTAGCAAATTCCTATCTAATCTTCCTGAAACCAAAATTTTAGAGAGACTTGGCAAGATCTGTACAAAACAATTTTACCATTTTATTGGATTACCATTGGAATTAAAAAAAAAATGATTTTACAAATTATCATTTGGCCTAATGGAAAGGTAACCAATTGTAATGTGGACTTTTTAAATTTTTAATGAAACTTTGGAAAACCAAAAATTTAGACAAAATCGGTAACATCTGCACAATTTAAATTTTGGAATGTTATTGGATTGCCATTGGAAATTTATTCAAAAAAGATTTTTAAAATTACTATTTGGCCATGAGGAAAGGTAAACAATTGTATTGTGGACTTATTTAATTATTAATTAATCTTTCGGAAACCAAAATGTTACAGACAATCGGTGAGATCTGTACAATTTAAATTTTGGAATTTTATTGGATTAACATTGGAAATTTAATCAAAAAAGAATTTTAAAATTACTATTTGGCCTAAAGGAAATGGAACCACATGTATTGTGGAGTTATTTGAGATATAATATTTTTGGGATTATACTTCTGAAACAAAATTGTCAGACGGTATTTTAAAGAAATAAGTATTGATATTAGATGATATTTTTTAAGAATATTATGCATTTCTATAAAGTTATGTTTATGCAAAAAGAGATTCTGGGCTTTTTTAAAACAATCTTTGAGATTGTTATTTTTTTTTTGCCCGCTTTTAAATGATGAATGCAATTGCTTTCACAATTTATAGTGAAATGCAATATATTCTGAAAACAGCAAAAAAAAGGCAAAACATTTTTTGGGAAAATATGTAAATATGTGTACTGTATTATAAAATGTTTTATTAAATATTAATACTTTTTTCTTTTTTTTCAGATTGAGATAGAAAATTTTCGAAAACTTGAACCATTTTTAAAGCAATTAAAATTAAATTTAAATTAATAAATAATTTTTTGAGTGGGTATGGTAAGTCAAACATTTCATGGTCCCTTTTTTCCACTTCTCCACAATCACATTTTCAGTTTTTCATTGTAGTCTCTCAAGGACCTTGTAATGTGAAAATTGATTTTAAGTGTTTTTTGTAAAAAAAATAAAATAAATTACGCGTACCGTACGCGTACGGTAAAAAAAAACAAAAAAGGTTAAAAAAATATATTAAAAAAAGTTGAAAGGTAAGGTTGGCCGTTGTGTTCATGCAGGGACAGAGGAAAGAAAGAGTGGGAATATTAGTCTCTACGACAAATGTGCTGATCTATTAAATTGTTCACTAGGGCAACACTGGTCTCCCTATGACAAATTAGATCATGACAAGTGGCGCACCGAACTAAAACCCTCGCAAACCGAGGGTTGATTTCCAGAGGACGAGAAAAAGGAGATGCTCCCCCCACAGATGAAGGGCTCAGCTGACCTGCCGAAGATGGACTCGGCACTGCAGATGATGGACCAGGCTGAGCTGCTGTGGATGTGCTTGGTTGACTTACTGAAGGGTTACCTTCAGTATGTCGAGCAAATGTCCTACCGTGTACATCTTGAAGGTGTCTCAACATGGTGTGATTCCCGAAGGAATACTTCTTGTTGGGATTCCCTCTTGAAAGTACACGGCCACAAAGCTTACAAGTCACTAAGGGTGCATTTACCTTTTTCTTGCCCTCTGGAAAAGAAAAATACTCCCATATGAAAGAGCTCTTTTGTTTCCTCCTTCTCTGCCTCAAGGTAGTGCTGCTAGCCTCACTCTCAGAAGAGTTCTGCTGTTCTGCCATCGTATCACAAAGACAACTCAGCTCCTTCTCCTAAGGGATCACAAGCAGAAATGAGGGGAATGGGTGTGGTGTAGGAGAGTTCTAGAACTGAAAGTAGTTTCAACCAATCAAAAGTTGTGTTTCATGATCACATGACCCACCGTGCGCGTACGTTACGCTTACGGTGCGCTTACGGTAAAAGTACGCATGCGCGTAAAAAAGACACGCGCTCGCGCGCATGCGCAAAACAGGCACGCCCCTTCACTTCCGCGTAACAAGCGCGTGCAGCGTACGCGTTACGCGCTGCACGCGCGTGACGTACGTCTACGCAAATTGCGTAAATGAACGCAAACAGCGTAGAAATCTAACGTTATGAAAGCAAGACGTGCGCTTACCGTACGCGCACGTTTAAAAAAAAAATTAAAAAAAAAAAAGGGGAAAAAAAACCAATATATTATACTAATAAATCTTACCTGTTTATTTTATAAAACTGGTAAAAAAAAAACATATTGTAGAATTTTTAAAATTTAACCATAGTCTTTAAAAAAGGATAGAAAATTAAAATAAAAATATGTTAAAAAAATTGAAAAAAAAAATAAATAAATAAGAATTAGCATTTAAAAAACCTTGCAAATTCACTGAAAAAACCATGGGTTTCACACATGTTACAGTTAGGAATTAGCATTTAAAAAACCTTGCAAATTCACTGAAAAAACCATGGGTTTCACACACGTTATAGTTAGGAATTAGCATTTAAAAAACCTTGCAAATTCACTGAAAAAACCATGGGTTTCACACACGTTATAGTTAGGAATTAGCATTTAAAAAACCTTAGAAATTCAATGAAAAAACCAAAGGTTTCACACACGTTATAGTTAGCTGGACATTTCACTCGTAAAAAACCAATGAAATTCCCCCGTTATAGTTAGTTCAGCTAACTATAACTCGCGCGCCCGCAATGCACTACTTATGACGTCACATATTACATCACTCATGACATGGTCACTGACATCACTCATGACATCACTGATGACATCTCAAATGACATCACTGATGACATCACTGATGACATCATCCAGTGAATGTGTGTTTTTCTGAAAATTAAATATGTTTTATATATGTATATCTCAAGGTCAATGGAAGAATAAATGGGTATATAAGTGTCTAAATGGATGCTTTTTTTTTGAAATTTTTTTTGTGTAACTGACTGATTAAGTGTATCATAGTGAATACATGGCTTACTGAGTAATGTTTAAATATGAAAATATCTGTATCAGTCTCTCACTTTGTGTATAAGTGGCTGCATGGGTTGGTGAGTAGCTTCATGGGTGTCTATATAGGTTATTAGTTGTTTTTTTAAGTATCAGTCTGAGTGTCTGTATGGTTCGGTGGGGGGTATTACGTAGTGCATAGGTGCATGAATGAGTGACTCACTGTTTGTATGTGTTGAAGACAGCATGTGTGCAGGACTGTATGGGTGGATGAGTGTGTGTATGGGTGTGTTAGTGAGTGAATTGTGGAAATATGGATTTTTCTGGTCAGTTATGTCCCCTATCTTGGACCCCAACGGTTCTATGTGCATGTTACAAGTACATGTATGTTTCCTCCAGTTCCAGTTATGAAGACGCAAATACATGTGCGTCCACCGTCAACATGTCCTCTGTCAGATCCGCCATGAATAGGCCGGATATTCCATTCCTAAATATGAAAGGCCACCGGCTTTATATGGCTCAGTTACTCCATTTTACAGTCTAGGCAAGTAGGCCCTGATTCTGTCATCAAACTCTTCTTGCCTTCTGCCTCTGAAAGCTCCAGTCTGAGCCTGCATCTGTGACCATGAACTTTGTCTCATTCTCTGCGCGGCTCACGAAGCCTGACATCAGCCTATTCTCTGCCAAGAACTGTATTTCACCTTCGAATTATCTGCTTCCCCCTCAGCCGATGCATTCCTGCCTAGTAGTTTAAGTAAACATTCTTCCAGTTACCAAGCAAAAGGCCCGGCTTCTCTGTCCTCATGCAAGTAACTCATAGCCCTGTTACCATGGAATATTTCTACCCCCTCGCATTTAGTGTAGACACTTAGACGCTTGTACACGCACGCACAGTCAGTATAGAATAGATTCTGTCCGAGAGTCCTTCTTTTGTGGATAACATAGTTCTTTAAACATAGGATGTTAGATATGATTTGGGATTAGGTTGACTTGACCCCCCAGACTTCTTGTCTCCACATGTAGAGCTAAATGTCAAGTCCCCTTCACCCCCTAGTTACACGTCAATTACACGTCATACTGCTGCGCGCGCATCCATGCCAAGTATTATCTTATAGATCCACCTATATGTGACATCATAACCAATTACGTTCCTTTTTACTCCTTGTTCCACCTATTTTCGGTTACGCAGATAAATCATCATTTTCCTTATCAATTGTTACGCCTACTGCATTCGCTTCATTGTAATGTATGATCTATAAAAGTTACTTCTTGTCAATAAAGTATGTACTTCACTTCCTGAACCCCCGTGGTGATGGAACTTGGAGCAACCGATTATAATCGATCACTGGAATAAAGCCCATTCCGAACCTCTAATACCACGGATTCTGCCTCTCATTTTACTGAGCTATTTTATTATGTTTCTGTATCAAATTAAGTCCAGGTAAAGGAATTTTATTTACCACATGAATGGCGCCCGAATAGGGACACTTTCTCATCTCACGCGCCGGCGGTGAGTTGCAGGCCCGGTCTTCTGCCACAGCTGGACGGACAATAACGCGTACCAGCAGGATTTCCTGTATCTCCCTCCGGTCAAGCGGGGGCGACTGAGACTGCGATCAACACCCAGACGAGGCGGTGAGAAGTGCGAAGTATCCCGACCAGAGCCTAGCTGAGAGAGCAAGATCCGAGGTATACAGAGGCCCACCAGTTCGAAGTCGAGTCCAGTTTCCGACGAGTCAAGTCGAGTCCAGTCCGGTCCAAGTCCGGTTTCCGAGGCCTTCCGTTTCCGAAGCTACCCGGTGAGTACCATTACTGGGGAGGCATTTCTGACGTGCACATAGGTTGTGCCGGTCAAGACGGGTTTGGGTACACAAATCCGGTCTGCACTGTTTTAGCAGTGTATCTGTACTGTTTAACAGTATATCAAGTATTCCGAAGTATCTAGTTATTGTCAAGAATTAAGCTTGGTGATTAGTTATGCAGACGATCATCATTGTTGTTTCAGTTAAAGGTTTAATGTTTAAATGTTTAATGTGTTAAACGTCCTGCATATTGTGGTATGAATGGTTGTTCATTATTGTGCTTTTGTATTAAGTGTGTTCAAGATTAAGTATCAAATCAGTTCTCAATATGCCGCTCTTTTCGAAACTAAGACAGATCACTACAAGAAAAGGGGTACTCGAAGAAGCCGTTCCTATTCCTCCTAGGGATACTCCAGGGCACTTCATGTATCACAAACATGGCTTAGACGCTATATTATTTCTTGATTTATGGGTAGACTACACCAAGGGATTACCAGAAAGTCAGAGGTGGCCCGCAGCGGGAACCTGGGATGCAGAGTGCATCATGAAAGTCGAGGAAGAGTTATGGAAAAGGAAAGTCAGACAGTCACAGAAAGACGCCGTCGAGTTATGGCGTAAAGAATCTCATAGACGCACAGAAAAAGCACGTAGACAGGAAGAAAAGAATAAAGAGAGTTCAAATAAAGTTCGAGAAAATCTATTAATTGAGGAAGGTATCCGAGTGAAATCAGAACAAGTAGATAGGCAAAGAAATGCCCTTATGAATGGTATGTATCCCCTTCTGACCGAAGGATTACCTAAGGCTACTCCAGAAATACCGAAAGACTTGCCACCCCCATTATTCCCAATAAAGGTACATCCTAAAGGGCATCCTAGAACCGCAGAAGATGTTTTTCTTTCCTCATATTTAGATGACGCAGCTCCCGAGTATGCTAATTCCGCCCCGCATAGACCGCATACCAGGGAGATCCAACGCCAATATCCAGTACCCGTATCCCTACAGCAACAAATCGAGTCACAAGTTCCGGCAAGCACATCTGTTTCTGCATCCGCTCCTACAGCTACTTCTATAGCTGTGTCCACACCTGTAGTTGCTGTGTCACATTCGACGAATCCTTTCACACCCGACACCCCAGATGGGGCCACGGGAGGTGCTACCAATATTTTTTCTACGCCACCCAGAATGAATAAACTTACTTTTCAAGAGTCGGCACATTCACGTACACCCAAACTCATAAGTGCCCGTACGCTGAAGGAACTTCTTATAGATTGCAGATATGACCCTGTGCCCGGTAAAGAGGACGAAATGACCCTGGCATCATTGCGTATCAGACGAGCCGCAGTGTATTTAGGGAAGTTACCAGGAATGACTGCGCATCTAGATAAAATATATCATTTTGTCCAAACAGGGCGAGATCCAGAATGTATTAACAGAGCTATGGAATACCAGAAAGTAGAGATACAGGGGGAACTGTTACGTTTCCTCATAAATTGTGTGATCAGAAATCAAGACCGACCGGGGGTAGACCCGGAAGCAATGCAAATTCTTACCAGATGGAGCCAGAATATATCAGAAGGGAGACATGATAAGCAAAATTGTATAATAGCCATGTGCCGAAAGATCCGTAAAGAAATAGAACGCCTACACGAAGAGAGATTAGAGGTAGACGAGTTCGAACAAAGCGAGGAAGAAGGGTCAGGACTGCCCACAGGACAGTCAGACACCATAGCCTATGTAGGTAGAGGAAGATCTTGTAATAGTAATAGATGTCTTATTGACCCGATACGTCCGATATGTCCAGATAATAACAGGAATTTCCAAATACCTATAATTAATATAAGGTCTAACGAGCATTCGTTCCAAACCGCCGACAAACTACTCCGAGAACGAAGGGGTTATCATTTTCTCGATTCTATGGATGAACAAGATTTAGCCAGGGCAGCTGTCCATTGGGTGGACAGTCCCGGAAAATATAGTGATGATACAGTAGTACGCACATTTTTGAATCTCACCCCAGATGAACAGAGGTTAGCTGGGATTTATATGATTCAACAACTCATTATACTATATCGGAGTCAGCATTCGGACCCTGGTCCCTTACCTGACATCTTGACTGAATTGCTTATGAATAAATGGAGAGGTGCAAGTACTAAATTAATTAAAGAAATTCTAGAATCAAGAAAGCAGTATATTCTTTTTGTATGCGCAGAGCATGTCTCATTGCCCGTCAAGGAAAGAACCACGTATCACATGGATAGACAGAATCTCTTACGAGAAGTGCACCCAATAAAAGGCGAGGACAACGAGTTTAAGCGCGTATTTGTATATACGCCCATATCAAAAATAGAATTGTTACAAATGAAGAAAGTGGTACCCAGTCATGACAAAGATCCAGCGGGTTTTCACCGAGAAATTAAAGACATGTTACTCATGGGAGAGTATACCTATCCCGACATTATGACAATATTAAAGGTATTGATGCCTGCTGGTATTTATGAGAAACTCAAGGAAAAAGAGTGGGAGGTAGGAGACCAAAAGATAGAATGGTCAGTGTTAGAAGCGGAAGAAAAGGCCCGAACTGCAGGAGCAGGACTTGGGGATAAAACTAAAGCACTACCAGGTTTATTAGTACAGGTACTGCCACGTTTATTAACTACGAAAAAGGAAGATTGGGGTACAATTTCAGCCTGTAAACAGAAGCAAGATGAAGACACTAGTGATTACTATGCCCGATTTGAAAAATGTTTTGGTATAAATAGTGGCATAAAAGCAAGTAGCGAATCATATCCACATCTGTTTGTAACAAAATTTGTAGAAAATGCCCTGCCCCCAGTAAAGAATAGAGTATTAAAATTCGAGAGTACCTGGCAAGGTAACACTCCATCACAAATGTTACAAATGTTACAGTACCATCACAATAGAATTAGAGAGGAACAAGAACATGAACACAGACGCATGAAAGACACGAAAATGAAAATGCTAGTTTCCCAGACAGTTCCAGCTGAAGGACATAAAAAGGGTATGACACATTCCGATTCCGCAGGACCTGTAAAAGGGACATGCAATTATTGTAAAAAGCCAGGTCATTACGTACACGACTGTCCAGTTTTAAAACATAATATCGCCATAGGTAAAACACAAGAAAGATCACGGCCATTTAGACAAGAGCAGAATGAACAAGGAGCTCCGCAGCATGCCCAGGCCATGCCAGCCGCACAACAGCCAATACAGTTTGTGCCAGCTGCACCACCGTTGCCTGTGTCTGCCACACAGACAACAACACGACAAATGTATCAGACCGCACAGTATGAATACCCTGAGTATCAGCGTTACGCATGAACTAGCCTAGAGAGGGAAGTTGACTTACCCCTTATCGAGATTCCTGTAGATCAAGAAGGACCTTATGTACATAGTGAATTATTAGGCAAAGATAGAAAATTTTTACTCGATACAGGGGCAAGTCGAACAACTATAAAACGTAGTGAAGTTCCAGGGGTACCCCTCTCAGGCTCACAGAATATTTCCCTTGGTTTTTCAGGAAAACCTATTGTTAATGAAGTATCACAGCCTCTTCCACTTACGATAGGACCTCTGACCCGAACTACAGATTTATTGCTTACTAAATCATGTCCAGAAAACTTGTTAGGAATAAAGACATTGAAAGCTCTAGGAGCCATAATATGTTGTTCTCCGGAAGGAGTAAGGTTGTTTTTACGTGATTTTAAAGGTCACTATGTGTCTAGAGACATGGATCCCCGACTGCAGACTTTACCTACACGTCTATGGGCACAAGGCCCTACTGATGTTGGTTGCATGAATATTACACCATATCGAGTCACATTAAAGGCAGGAGTGGTGCTACCACGAATGCGACAATACAAGTTACCACCAGATGCTGTAGTGGCTTTACTACAAATCATTGACGAGCTCATTGCCCAAGGAGTAGTTGTGGAAACAGACTCCAATGTATGTAATTCACCGATAATTCCGATTCTTAAACGAACAGATCCAAAGGCCCCGCCAGTCTATCGATTGGTTATTGATCTGCGCGAGTTAAACAAATGCATTGTGCCACAATTCCCTGTGGTCCCAGATATCTCGTCATTACTGACAGCCATGGATTCCGAAGCAACATTCTTTACTGTAATTGATCTCAAGAATGCTTTTTTCAGCGTCCCAATAGATCCGGAGAGCCAATATTTGTTCGGATTTAGTTTAAATGGACGTAGCTTTAAATTCTCACGCGCACCTCAAGGATTTACAGAAAGCCCCAGCATCTATAGCCAAGCACTAAAACGAGAACTAGATAGTATCCACATGCCAGTTAACACTGCTCTGCTCCAATACGTCGATGATCTGCTGATCACCGCAAGAAGCGAACCGGAATGTGAAAAAGCATCACTGACAGTTTTACAATTTCTAGCCGAAAAGGGGCACAAGGTGTCCCCTTCTAAGCTGCAATTCTGTGTCCAGCGAGTTGTTTATCTTGGACACTCGCTGTCCAAGGAGGGAAGGCAGCTTACACCGGACCGCATTCAGTTAATAGCTAACATGCCAATACCCAAGACACAAAAGGAGGTGCGGGCTTTCATAGGTCTCACTTCATATTGCAGGCAGTGGATCCCTCAGTACGCATTTCTAGCAAAACCACTCATTCAGTTGACAACACAAGAGGCAGCCACATCGACTATTCTCCCTTGGACTCAGGAACATACACAAGCTTTTGAAAGCCTAAAGAAAGCTTTATGTCAAGCACCTGTCTTAGCAACACCATGTTACAGAAAACAGTTTACACTCTTTGTTACAGAACGCGAAGGTACTGCCTTGTCAGTACTCACACAGGAACAAGCAGGAGCACACAAACCATGTGCTTATTTTTCTAGTACATTAGATCCCGTAGCTCAGGCTTTGCCTGCATGCCTGAAATCAGTGGCAGCGACAGCTTTAGCAATCAGACAAAGCGATGCCATAGTGTTAGGACATCCATTGACAGTTCAAGTACCACACGCAGTAGAGGTTCTTGTAAATAGAACGCAAACACAACACTTGACTATAGCGCGACTTACAGGGTACGAACTTACATTGTTTCAGCCACATATAGAAATCAGACGCTGTAACACATTGAATCCTGCCACACTTTTGCCAGTAACCGGAACAGACCCACTAGCTCATGACTGTATTGAAGTTATTACTATAACGACGAAACCTAGACAAGACTTAACCGATGTCCCATTGTCAGACCCAGACCTGACATTGTATGTAGATGGTTCATGTATGAGAACAAGTACAGGAGAGTTAGTGGCTGCTTATGCAGTCACAACAGATACTGAAGTCATTGAAACTAATCGTATAAATACTTTGTCAGCTCAAGCCGCAGAGCTCATCGCTCTGACACAAGCCTGTATTCAAGCCACGAATAAAAAAGTCAACATATACACTGATTCACGTTATGCATTCGGAGTTGTACATGACTTCGGCGTGCAGTGGCGAGAGAGAGGTTATTTAACTTCCCACGGTGCCCACATTCAGCACGGACCCCTCATTCATGCCTTATTAGATGCAATACATCTACCTACTGCAATATCAATTATGAAATGTAAGGCTCATACGAAGGTTACGGATATCATTTCCCAAGGCAATGATCTAGCCGACAGAACAGCTAAACAGACTGCTCAAACTCAAACATCCGACATGACAAAGACAATAGTCCCGACACCGACACAGTGTATGACAGTTAAAGATCCTACTCTTGACGTAATTGACATACAGACACATGCTACACCAGACGAAATAAAGAAATGGACTGAATTAGGAGGGATCCAAACGGACCAAGGATGGATGATGAAGGAAAAGTCTGTATGGTTCCTTCCTGATTCAATGGTCCAAGTTATAATTAACACTATACATAGTCCAGCACATCTAGGAGAAAAAGCTATGCTAGACAGCATTCAACACATTTGGTTCAATAAACATTTACGAGCAGCAGCCAAACAAAAGGTCCGTACCTGTATGATCTGTTGTCAGTTTAACCCAGGAAAAAGCGTTCCCGTAGAACAGGGTGGATTTCAGCCTCCTGATCACCCTTTTGAAGTGCTCCAGATGGATTATATCCAGATGGAACGATGTCGAGGATTCAAATATGTTCTCGTAGTTGTCTGCGCTCTGTCCCGTTGGACGGAGGCATACCCGGTTTCAGATTACACTGCCCCGACTACTGCCAAACAGTTGGTTCGAGAATTCTTCCCACGATACGGTTTACCACGTGTTGTCTACTCAGATAACGGCCAGCCGTTCTCATCCGAATTAATGAAACATGTTTCACTTCTGTTAGGATATCAGTGGAAATTCCACTGTGTCCGACACCCCGAGGCAGCAGGTCTCGTAGAAAGACATAACCAGATACTGAAAATCAGATTGTCCAAAATATGCAGAGAGAAAGGTGTCGACTGGGTAGTAGCGTTACCAGTTGCACTCTTTTACATGAGAATGGTAGCACACTCTCGAACAGGGCTATCCCCGTATGAGGTGATCTTCGGCAGACCACCAAATATGTGGGGGACGCCTATACCACGCAAAATAACTGATGTTGACTGTAATATGCTGACAGATTACTTGGCTTCCTTGATGTCTGCACTACAATCTTGTCGTTCACAGGTAGCTGCAGCCTTTCCCGACAACACTGAGGTGAAACCCCATGACGTAGTTCCGGGTGATCTCGTATGTGTGAGAAATTTCGACCGAAAGACTCAGCTGGAGCCCAGGTGGAAGACACCCAAGTTGGTCTTGCTGACCACAAGGACAGCCGTGAAGATCGAGGGCCGCAAGGGCTGGATTCATTCAAGTCATATCAAGAAATTTCATGGACTATCCTCGGATATAGACATTGTGCCCTGCACTCCCTCACAGACTGATTCAAAACTTCCTTTGGTTGAAAAGACTGAAACCGAACTCTATAAAGTAAAATTGAGGCCTAGAACGTCAGACAATTTGATTGTTTAAGTCCTCTCCAAGGTGAAGCGGTTGAATTTGTCTCTGACATGTATCCTCTAGACCTGAATCATGGACAGTCGCGGAAAATGTTGAAACGACAGGCGTATTGTAAAAGACTGCGTAGCCATTGCATAGTGACATTAATAATCTTGTTTTCCTTAAGTCTTTTAATAATTACTGCAAGTATATTGTTGCACATATATTACCCTATTGCCAGAAACGTTTACAATGTTACCGCAGAACATTCTTTTAGTGACTTACCTCCGCATGAATTGTCTTATAGACTTGCGCTGCGCAATAACACTTTCATTAGTATGTTACATCATTCCCATCAGACTAGTAATGCCACCAATTGTTGGGTGTGTGGTCGGCTCCCTCCCTATCAGAATTATGAAGGAGTCCTGCCATTCTTTCCACACCCATTTACACATAATGGCTCCTGTGGAGCATGGTTTAGTTTAATCAATTCCATAGACTCAGACACAGCAGTTTACCAAGATCAGTGGGTATGGGGAAACCTGAACCTAGTTTTACTCAAGGTCTGCTACCCTGACAAGGAGGGTCGCCCCAAAAGAACAGGAACTGATCTAGAAAATGAAGTATATGGATTAGGTAATTTTACACCTAATCTCATGATTCTAAATGTCGTATCCGAAGTTGAACTAGTCTTACCCACCATGTCAGTATTCCCAGCGAAGGGTGAATTGTGTGTAAGAAAGGTTGGTTCCATACATATGGGCCATAGTAAATGCACTACTATAGTAGAATTCAGTGATCAAGGCAAATCTTCATTTAGAGCTTATCGCCACTCCTACTTTATATGTGGTCAGACTGCATATATGCGTCTACCTCTAGATTGGGATGGTACCTGCTACATTGCATTCCTTTTGCCACCTGTTTTCCTAGCTCCTCCTGATTATTATAGAAATATTCATTTAGTACACAACAGAGAGCGGAGAGATCTCCCAATTGTCGATTACACTGAAACAGCATGGGAAAAATACACAGATTTCAATAAAGGTCTCTTTCCTTATATAGGTACTGTTACAAATAGTAAGCTGATACGTAGATTAACTAGAACCCTTGAAGCAGTAGTGAATGAAACTATTTCCGCCCTAGGCAATTTAACAGAAGAGCAGTCTGCTATGCGGATTGTTGTGCTTCAAAATCGTCTTGTCCTTGACGTCATCCTGGCTGATAGGGGCGGAGCTTGTAGGGTCATCGGATCAAGCTGCTGCATATTCATACCAGAAAATTCGCCATCAGTATATAAAGCCATAACTCGCCTTCATAAGATTGTAAACCAGATACACCAGAACCCAGGCACTTGGACTTGGTCCAGTTGGTTTTGGAGTGTGATATCAGCCTGGGGATGGAGAGTTCTATCCTTCCTAGGTATTGGCCTTCTCATACTATTCAGTTGCTGTCTATGTCTACAATGTGGACCAGCGATCTGAGGTCTGTGTGCCACATCGTGTATTCCACCACCCAGATTTCATTCGTCACGGAAGAAGAAAGAAGAACAAATGATGCTATATGAACAGATCAATGGATTAATGAAGATTGATATCTCTTAACGGGCAAGTAGGGGACAAGGAGGGAATGTGGAAATATGGATTTTTCTGGTCAGTTATGTCCCCTATCTTGGACCCCAACGGTTCTATGTGCATGTTACAAGTACATGTATGTTTCCTCCAGTTCCAGTTATGAAGACGCAAATACATGTGCGTCCACCGTCAACATGTCCTCTGTCAGATCCGCCATGAATAGGCCGGATATTCCATTCCTAAATATGAAAGGCCACCGGCTTTATATGGCTCAGTTACTCCATTTTACAGTCTAGGCAAGTAGGCCCTGATTCTGTCATCAAACTCTTCTTGCCTTCTGCCTCTGAAAGCTCCAGTCTGAGCCTGCATCTGTGACCATGAACTTTGTCTCATTCTCTGCGCGGCTCACGAAGCCTGACATCAGCCTATTCTCTGCCAAGAACTGTATTTCACCTTCGAATTATCTGCTTCCCCCTCAGCCGATGCATTCCTGCCTAGTAGTTTAAGTAAACATTCTTCCAGTTACCAAGCAAAAGGCCCGGCTTCTCTGTCCTCATGCAAGTAACTCATAGCCCTGTTACCATGGAATATTTCTACCCCCTCGCATTTAGTGTAGACACTTAGACGCTTGTACACGCACGCACAGTCAGTATAGAATAGATTCTGTCCGAGAGTCCTTCTTTCGTGGATAACATAGTTCTTTAAACATAGGATGTTAGATATGATTTGGGATTAGGTTGACTTGACCCCCCAGACTTCTTGTCTCCACATGTAGAGCTAAATGTCAAGTCCCCTTCACCCCCTAGTTACACGTCAATTACACGTCATACTGCTGCGCGCGCATCCATGCCAAGTATTATCTTATAGATCCACCTATATGTGACATCATAACCAATTACGTTCCTTTTTACTCCTTGTTCCACCTATTTTCGGTTACGCAGATAAATCATCATTTTCCTTATCAATTGTTATGCCTACTGCATTCGCTTCATTGTAATGTATGATCTATAAAAGTTACTTCTTGTCAATAAAGTATGTACTTCACTTCCTGAACCCCCGTGGTGATGGAACTTGGAGCAACCGATTATAATCGATCACTGGAATAAAGCCCATTCCGAACCTCTAATACCACGGATTCTGCCTCTCATTTTACTGAGCTATTTTATTATGTTTCTGTATCAAATTAAGTCCAGGTAAAGGAATTTTATTTACCACAGAATGACTGTCTCAATAGTGTCTTTATGAGTAACTACATATCTATTAAACTAGTATATGTGACTATTGGTGTATATAAGTGAGTATATGTGAGAGTGAGAGATTGAAAGAGTTCCTGTATGAATAAGTATGTGTTTCTATAAGTGATTGTTTATAAGACTAAGTATGTGTAAGTTTCCGTAGAAGTAAGTGTGGTGGTGTGTGTATAACTGTATAAGCTAATAAATGTATGTTTGTTTCTTTATTAGCATGAGTGAGTATGTGTGAGTAACTCTATGGATGAGTGGCATTGTGTAACAGGATGTATAGGTGTATGAGTACATATGATGAGTGAGTGCATGCATGAGTGACTGTATAGGACTGTTGGTGAATGAGTGGATGTGTATGTGGTTCTTAGAATTACTGAATAGGTTGTTGTAACTGATATTGGTATGTCCATTGTTTTGAAAATTTTAGTTTCTATTTTTGAATGTGTGTATCAAAGGTTATATTAGGGGAAGAGGAGGTCTGCCACTCTATCACAAGGATGATGTCATCAGTGATGTCATCAGTGATGTCATTTGAGATGTCATCAGTGATGTCATGAGTGATGTCGGTGACCATGTCATGAGTGATGTAATATGTGACGTCATCAGTAGTGCATTGCGGGCGCGCGAGTTATAGTTAGCTGAACTAACTATAACGGGGGAATTTCATTGGTTTTTTACGAGTGAAATGTCCAGCTAACTATAACGTGTGTGAAACCTTTGGTTTTTTCATTGAATTTCTAAGGTTTTTTAAATGCTAATTCCTAACTATAACGTGTGTGAAACCCATGGTTTTTTCAGTGAATTTGCAAGGTTTTTTAAATGCTAATTCCTAACTATAACGTGTGTGAAACCCATGGTTTTTTCAGTGAATATATATATACATACATATATACGTCTGGGATTGTTTTTAGATTATTACAGAACCTCAAATAGGCATCCAGGCTGCTTACGCTCTGTTTCCTAATGTCAATGAATATGAATTTGAGCTGGGGAGGCATGGCGAGGAAGGTTGAACACATGGTGGTAAGTCCCTGTTATGGCATTATTGATTATTTTGACTGCTCTTCCTCTCATGACCTCAGCTCTGTACCTGGGAGAAGGAACATGTTTGGCAACCATAACTTGGAGGAGTGGCTGTAGAGACATTTCTCTTAAAGAGATGGTTAAGGAGCAGAAAGTGGAGGCCTGAGTGTTATTTTTCCTTCATAGCACACTGTACTGTTTGTGAAAGCACCTCTTGAATCAAAGAATATGCATAGATATTTGTATTCCGACATGGATTCCACGGCTAATCCGTTTAGATGGAAAATTGGCAGCGGGCATCTTCTCGTAGTCACTAACATTGTTTCTGTTTTGTTAAGATTGACTCATAGCCCGTGATTTGTAGCATACAGGCCGTTGCATTAATTAAACGCTGTGGGTTGAACTTGGTGTAACTGATCAGGACGACATCGTCAGCATACAGCATATGAGAAGTGCTAAATCCAGACCCCGTGTCGGAACCAGATTTGACGCTATTTAGAGCTGTTGTAAGCTCTGCTAGATACAAGTTGAAGAGCAGCAGAGCCAAGATACGTCATTGTTTAAGGCCATTGCTTATAGGTAGTTTTTAGACTGATCCACCTTAACCCAGCCTTACTCTTGTCCATGTATCAGTGTACAACAGTTGAACGGCTCTTAGGAGAAGAGGGGAAATTCACCAGCTTTGCAGCTTGGACCACAAGTTGTTACGCTGTACTGCATCAAAGCCTGAGCGAAAGTCCACATAACACTGGTGTGAATTTGTGGAGCAGATATGATTTGGGCGTATAGCAAGTCAAGCATTATGCCTGTTCTCTTGGGGACCCTGGTCTGGTTCACTGACACCAATGAGCCTGTTTCAACCCTAACTGGTGAGCAGACATTTTGCTAAATGTTTTGCCTCCTAGGGCCAGATGTAGGAAGCCAAATTGTGATCGCAAATGCTGAAATTCGCAGAATTTCAGCGTTTGCGATCGCAATTTGGGCAGTGTGCTATGTAGCAAACAACAACCCACACGCAAAATAACGAATCGCAAAATTTGCGATTCCTTATTTTGCAAATGTATTTAAGGAATCCCAAATTGTGATTCCTTAAATGCAATGTAGGAAGCACCCAAGTTGTGCGATTTTGGCTTAAGGAATCGCAAATTACCACCAACTTCAGGTTGGTGGTATTTTGCGATTTCTTAGAAAAATTCACTTTTTTTACATTTTTCAAAGTGCCATGTGGTGGCGCATATACATGCCCTTAGCGCATGTATGTGCGCCACATGTGCACACATGTTTATTTCAGGGGTGCAAAAGGGTGTCCTATTGCCACCCTTGCAACCTTGAAATTGCATTCTCAATTTGCGATTCTCTAATTGCATTCTAGCCCATAGGAATGAATGGCAAGGTATTCCTTATTTGCGAATCTCAATTTGCGATTCGCAAATAAGGAATATGTGGGATTCACAAAATATTGAACTATATTTAGCCATAGTATAGTAGCCACAGGGCATGGTTTATCTTCTTTTTAGCTTTTATGAGTTGGGCCAAGGCTAAGACCCTTCTGGGCCTTGCTCGTGCTGGAGCTGAATCATTTTAGTGCCTGTCTGGAATGATCGTGATCCTCCCGAAGTAGCACCGAGAGCTGAGCCCACTGATCCAATGCATCTGAGATTGTTTCACACATCATCTCCCCTTTGTGCCTAACTTCACGTTCCACCCTCTTGAAGAATCCCGTTGACCAGTAAAGCCTTCTGTAGTTGGTTGTAGAGACTGTGCCTAAGTTTGGCTGGGCTTGGTCGTGCCTTGAACAATATAAGTGTAACAAGATCCTCTGAGGTTGATGCACACCTTGGTGCCAGCCTTGCGGGTGCCCACCCCGATTATTTTTATTATAGTGCGCAGGTGCCCACCATGCGTCTTCGCTGGCCTTCCTTTTGATTAGTGCGCGGGTGCCCACCCCACAACTTCGCTTTATTTAGCGGGTGCCCACCCCGCTTGTTGTTCTTTAATGGAGCAGGTGCCTACCCTGCGTCTTCAGTTTAATTGGTGTGTGGGTGCCCATCCCGCGACTTTGCTCTATTAATGGAGCGGGTGCCCACCCTACTTATTGATCATCAACACGGGTGCCCACCCCGCATGCTAGCACCGCGAGGGAAGGCGGGTGTCCACCCCGCACTTCCCCAGGAGAGAAATATGGCGCTGCTGCAGCGAGCGGCAGAAACAGGAATTCAGGCCCGCGCCGCCTGACTGTGGCCTGGTGTGCTCCACTTCTGCTTCCCCCTGCCTGGGGGAAGCCATGCCACGCCTCGCTGGTCTCCCGGGCGGAGAGAGAAACCGGAGCAGGATTCCCCGCGGGGCTCCCGTGACAAAGACGGAGCCCCGCATGCTGCCCTGGTGAAGCCCCGGTCCCAAGGGAGGGACCGGGCGAAAAGCAGAGTGCCGGTCCCGCTCCAGAGCCCGGAGGAGTCCCGCCAAAGAGCCCAGCTGAGTGGGGCTCGAGTTACATGATGCCTGGCAGAGGCACAGAGTCAGGGCAGCCCGTCTCGCAGCGGGCCGCCACCCCCCTCAAGAGGAGCATAATTGTTTTAGAGCCCTGTGTGGCTCCCACGTTGGGCATTGTTATTTCAAGAGCGGCTCCGGATGGCAGCAGGCCGCTCCAACGCTGGGGGGCAAGTTATTTTTAGAGCATAATTGCTCAGAGCCCCGTGTGGCTCTGAGCCACATGGCCATAATTGTTTTAGACGGGCAAGAGGGGCCCAGGCTTGTTCCCCTCTTTAGTGGTCACCCTTCACAGCTGCCCTGCTTGCGAGAGGGCAGCTGCAACGTTCTTGGGCACATGGGTTGAAAAGGCACAGTGAGTGCCAGTGCCCACATCGTGATTTGACAGCTGCGCAGCAATTAGTGCCAGCTGCGCCGTTTAGGCCTCCTTTTTGATATTCACAGCTGCCCAGCAAGTAGTGGGCAGCTGCAACGTTTAGGCCTGCGCAGAGTGCGCACCCTTGACTTTCGCTGCTCTGCCAGCGCGCCCTGACTCTTGGGACATAGGGCATTTGAGCCCCCTTTTTGGATGGCCAGTTGGCCAGGGGGACGGTTAGATTCATAGGGCGCTAGGCCCTAATGTGATGTGGTGCTAGGAAATGTTATTCATGTAGTATGTTTTACGCACCCTGTGTTATTTGTATTTGTATTTTATTTTTGTATAGCGCATATACACTGACAGGTCTCTTAGCGCTTGACAGAGGAAAGGCAGCGTCCGGGAAGGGGAGGTCTCCATGGTAGTTGAAAGTATTAGGAAGTATCCCTAAAAAGAAGAGTTTTTAGCTGTTTCCGAAAGGGGAGCAAACCCGATTCTTTACGTAAAGTGTCCGGCTGCTGGTTCCAGAGTTGTGGCAGAAGGACAGAGACAGCTCGACCTCCGTTGGAAACAAGATTTCCCCGGGGGCAGGCCAGCTGGGCAGCTTCTGCAGAGCGAAGCACCCGCCCTGGCACATATTTGATTAAGCGTTCCTTTATGTAGCCAGGGGCGTGACCATAAAGGGCTTTGTGGGCAATACACAATCCTTTGAATTTTGATCGCTGTCTAACAGGCAACCAGTGCAGCCTACGTAGCAGGGGTGAGGCATGGGTCCTCCTGGGCAACCTGAGGATCAACCTAGCAGCGTTGTTCTGTACCACCTGCAGTCTGTTCATAAGTTTCTGGGGAAGTCACAAGTAGAGCACGTTCCCATAATCGAGACGCGAGATAATAGTTGCCGATACAATGGACTTCATAGATGAAACTGAGAGCAGGGGAGCCAGTTTCCTCAGTTGTCTCAAAAGACCAATACATGTGCCCACCACTGAATTGACTTGATGACTCATGGAAAGTTCAGAGTCGATCTTAATTCCCAAGCTTTTTACAACTGGTGATGGGCTAGGAGACGCCCCAAGTACTTTGGGCCAAAACAGGCCACTCCAGAGGTTGTCTTTTACTGGAATGACGAGAACCTCCGTTTTATCTGGGTTAATTTTCAAGGAGTTTGCAGTCATCCAGTTAATGGTGAACCTTAGGATGTTTTGGACTGTCTCATGGGCGCGGGCCGAGGTATCGATCCTCAGAACAAGCTTGGTATCGTCTGCGTAGTTGAAGACTCAGCATTCCATGTTGGCTAATGCAGCCACCAAGGGCTGCAGGTATATGTTAAAGAGGAGCAGGGACAATGCGGAGCACTGAGGGACCCCGCAGAGGATATTGCCCTTGTCCGATATCTGATCGCCAAGTTGGACCCTCTGCGAACGTCCTCTAAATGTGTTTTATGATTATGAGGTTGTTTTGCATATCATGGTTTATGCTAGTGAGATTATGTTCCACTGTGTGATTTATGCCCCTAATGTAGTTATACTTAGGAGGTTAGGGTCTAATGCGTTTAGACTTCTGAGAGAATTGCATAATATGTTTATGCCGGTGACGTTGGCGCAGAATGTAATTCGCGCCTGATGTGATACTGTGCATAATGTAGTTTATGTTACAGGCTGATGCTAAGTACAATGATTACCAGTAGTTACTGGTTGTGTTCTATGTTTATGATAAATTCTACATTTATTAAGTGCACTGGTGGTCCAGTTGGCCCTGTCAGGTGTAAATAATCCCTTGTAAATATGACCTAGTGCCAGGTGGCACCATGTATAATATGTGCTTACTATTCTAATGTGTTATGATAATACAAAGGCTATTTTCATATATAACCTTGTGTGGAGTTCCTTTTGTAGTGTGCCTGGGATGTTGTTGCTGTGTGCGTGCGCAAATGCTTTACACATTGCCTCCGGGATAAGTCTGACTGCTCGTGCCAAGCTACCAAGGGGGTGAGCAGGGGTTATCTTTGGCGTGTAACTTCCTTGCCCTGACTATAGTGGTGGTTTCTGCCTGGCTTTGGCGCAAGCCTTAGTCAACCAGAATTCCCATTTCTAACATGCACTTCAACAAAAACCCTTTTTTTTCTATCTCAAACGGTTCAAATGTTACCAAAAACGCAGTGACATGCGTGGTTGTGCAGTGGAAGCCCCTTTGATTGGTCACCTTTCTGTAGCTTAATGCTGTCTTTGGGTATTAAACTGGTACTAATGAGCTGCAACTAGAACCCAGACAGTGTTCACAAGTTTAAAAATGACCAAAATAATGCAGTAAAACTATCCTAAAATGTGCCGCCTAATGCCGCATAATTCGCCTTTTCTTGGCACATAATTTACTCAACCGTGTAGCTGACAGTTATGTGCCCTCGGGGATAACGAGCTCGTCTTTTTCAATATGATTATTATTTAAAACCCAGAGATTATGACAATAAAGTGAGTCCAGTATATCAAACGTTCACTGTTGTTTTTGCTATTCGTCTCAGAAACAATAGTATGACTTTCCACCTTTGGTTCTGCCGATATTTACGCTATTCCCATAGAAATTTGAAATATTTTCCACAGATTTTAACGTATTTTTGTGAGACTTTAGTCTTTTTCTAGACACGACCCTTGAAGTTTACCATTTTGCTTTATTGCTTAATTTCACATTCCAGAAAACAAGATATTGAAAGCATTGCTTTGTAAAAGGTTTCCCATAGATTTATTGTGTTCTGGATGAGTGCTATAAAGTGAACATGTAACAGAATTGCATATGAGCACATGCTTCTCTACGCTCAAGCTGTGCCCTGTGTTACGCCTGCCACACACTTTGCCGTAGCATTTGAAAACCCCTGGTCTGCAGTATTCCCTAGATGAAATAAAAATACCTGCTGAGAGAGATTAGTTGTGAAAAATGGTGACCCTTTTTTAAATTCGTTCTGGATCTGTCAGAATAGTTCCTAGCACAGCAAAATAGTTCAAATTGCTTTGTTAGGGGTTGGCAGCAGGTTCATGAAATTCTAAATTATTTTTTTATTGATGCCAGTATCTTGTGACTGTTTGTCATTGCGGTGTTATAGATGGGCCGTTACCCTGAACACAAGGACATTACTTACAGTTAGGAAAGCCTGGGTGATCAATGTGTGTGGTTGAAACAGATGACAAGGGGTAGAGACAAATTATGGAGTGGTTACAGGACAGCCTTTGCAGTTATTTTCTTGCAGCAACCTTTGCTCACTAGTTTTTGTGTTGGTATGCTATTTTTAGTCCCTTGCCATTAACTGCTTAAATGACAGTGCAAGTGTGTTATGCCTTCTTATTCCATCTTAAGTTTTTAAAAAGTAGCAGCAATTTTCGTTTTTTTATAATCATTTACATCATGTTCCAAGGGACATGTGACAACTTACTTGTGGACAAAGAATGATCTTGTTATACAGAGGCACATGCAGAACAAAGAATCTATCTTAAAACATCACATCATTTTTTATTTTTGGGGTCACGTTTATGAGAAGTGTCACATCGCTGCGTGAAAGCAGAGATGCACCACTTCTCAGTGCGCCCTCCTTGCGCCACAAATGAGGTGTCATATTTACTGTATGACGCATCATGTCGCAAGGAATTACAGATACGTCACAAAAGTGGCACATTGCTGGAGTTGTGTCGGAAGCGTGACGCAACTCCAGCAATGTTCCTTTCACATGGGGCAAACCCCATGTGAAAGGGCCTGCATCACCCTTACGCCTGCCATGAGGCAGGCATAAGGGCTTTGAGGCATTGGCGTCCTAGAAGTGGCGCAGCGAAATCTCATAAATCTCATAAATTTCACTGCGCTGCTCCTACCACCCTTTCTTACAGGGGAATGCCCCCCCTTTCTACATGTTTCTATTTAGAAATGTATGCCTGAGAATGTGTACTAGTTATCTACCAAATGATTAAAAAATGATCTGGGAGAAGTAGACATTTTGCTTCAAGTGTGTCAGATTCCTCATAATGTATTCACTGGGCATGGTTTACATTCGGTGAGGACCCATCCACACATCACAAGTACGCCATTGTGATTTGTAACCCTGCACATTTCCCATTCATGTATTCTTTGCCGTTGAGTGGCTGATGTCCAGAATCCCTGAGAATGGTGCTCCTACACGCTTGTCGCTTCTTGAGAAAAATCAGGTTGCTGGTTGAGTGGGGTGTTAACCCTGCTCAAGCAACAGCCACAATCCCTCTTAGGAACCACAAAGGTAAAAGAATGAAGCTGTGCTTAACCTTGTCTTAGCTTAGCACTAAAGCAGTGAGGCTTAACTTAGAGGCAATGTGTAAAGAATTTGTGCAGCACACAAACAGTAGTAAAGTGAAAACACAATGCAAGAAAAATCCTAATCAGATTAAAAAAAATAAAATACATTTTAACAAATTATTTGACACCAAAACAGAAAACACCAAATCAGTAGAACTGGAGTTATGAGTTTCTAAAGGTAAAACAAGACACCTAAAAGATGAAAGCACCAATGGCAGACATCTAACCACAGGAGACTGCGTCAAAGTCGAAACATATGACTGACCATGATGGAGCCCGAGTCCAATACAAAAACTGGATTGGGCCCGGTTAGGTTCAACACTGTTGAAGCTTTTTCTGTCTCTGAGGCTCTGACCAAGAGACTCCTAACTAGCCCTTGAAGTCAATCTGGTAGTCCTGGGTTGAAGCTGTGGAACCGGGCCAAGCAGCATGGCGGGCCTCTGAGGGTTGAAGGCAGGGTCCAAGCTACAAAGCAGTCTTTCCAGGTTCAGCAAAACAGTCTTCTAGTGCCTTATTGATTTGGCGAAGTTTCTAGAAAATTCCCTCTGAAGTGCTTGAATTTTCCTGTCTCCCTGGCCTGGCTCCAGGCTGGCTGCAGGAACAATGTGTGAAGGTAGGGCACAGCCTATTCTGTTGCAAGTGGGGCTGTGCCCAGCTCTGCCTCCCACCCTGCCAGCGATGGCACAATCAGGCGCACCTAATGCCTCTATTGCATAGATGTCTAGAAGGGATAAACAAAGTACAGCTGCCAACTACATCCAGTCATGTGAGCCAGGAACAAGCTGCAGAATGCAAATAGGTAAGAGAGGAAAATGCAACTTTTTAAAAGTGGCATTTTCAAAATTGTAACTTGTATCCAACTTTACCATTAAAAAGGATTTTAAATTAAAAAAAATATGACACCAAACATTAAGGTACTCATTATGATGTCGGGCAGAATCACTTCTGCCCAACACCGTCTCAGCCATAGGACCGTCACCCAGTCAGCAGTCCCGACAGCCCCATCAGTCGCATTCCTATATTTCACTATGGGAGCATGCATTACGACCGTAAACCGGCCATAATGCATGCTCCCATAGTAAAATGGGAGGGGCGGGTTATCCCTGCACCCTATGGCAGGCACCACAAGGTGCCTGCTACAAGGTGCAGGGATCAACAGGGGGGCACCATAGGTGCCCCCACGGCCTCCAAACTGAGGCCATGCATCAAAGGGGGCCCTGCTGGGGGACCCCTAACATGCTTCCTAACATCCTTTCCATGTCGGCCAGACCGGCATGGTAACTATGTCGGAAACTGTGATAATAATGTCAAGGGCGGAAAGAGCCGCCCTTGAGGTTACAGGCTGGATTCCGACTTCCGGACAGGCTCTCTGAGCCAGTCGGAAGCCAGCCTGAATGACTGGTTGGTTTAATTTCCAACCGCCTCCATCATAATGAGGCAGTCAGAAAGGAAACCAATCGGCCCAATACGAAGGTCAGAGCCTTTACGGGCCGTATCGTAATCAGCCCCTAAATATTTTCCTGTTCCCAATCAAACATTAGCACGAATTAAATGTAATTAAGAATCCCAAACTTATTCTATGGGAGAGGTAGCCCTGACAGCAGTGGAAAATGAATTTCACAGTTTTTCACTTAGAGGACATATACAAATTAAACCTATATGTCTAACTGTTGCAATTGGATTCCTCACATTCAATACGCCCAGATTTTTTGTTTTTTTATCACCCAGTTTTGTCCTTTTTACTGTGGGTGAGTCTCACTACAGGTGTCTCACCCAGAGTAATCACAAGACAAATGGACTGCTCTTGTTTACCACAGTGTCTGCCTTTTAAGATATGGCCACTGCGATGCAGCAAGGGGAAGGGGACATGGCTGGTTACATGTAAACACATGTGCACACCTGTGTTCACATGTGTGTGGGCTGCATGTGGGATTCCACATTTATGCACAGGCAGGTAACTGCGCACAGGTAGCCAGGCACAATGAGGACTCTTCAGGATTAGATATTGACCTGGGATAGCCCTTATAGTGTTAGCGTACAGTAGTAGGGAAAGTCAGAATGATTTACTGTTTTGTCTGTAGTGACACTTTATTATACACATAGAGTGCAGTTTCGCTTCTGTTTGGCCTTCAGAGACCATTGGCATCTCAAATTGGGGTGTAACCTGAGTGGGAAAATCCATTATGTAATTCTCAAAATTATATCTGTACACCTTATGGGTCAACCGTAATTGTCCTATTTTCCTGGTTTTGCTCAGGATGAGAGCCCAGTCCTTATCGCACCCTGCATTGCCCAGCTAAATACATTTATTTCCATTAGCAGCAACAAAGGCCTGCCCATACAACGAGAGCAATTAACAATACGTCACCCAACTCCTGACGAGGAAAGGGGTGGGTCAGAATGATCTTCAAAAATCAGCTGTCACATTGTACCAGGAATGGGCCTGTCCAGGCCCACTGAAAAAAAGGATGAACCCCAGACAACTAGAGTCAACCCAATAGGGGACTCTCTTTGAATTTTTGATGTGCCAGACCCTAGCAATTATTTTATGTGATGGGCAGAGCTGAAACCCCAGGAAGAGATGTGACCTGGGTGATGTCATTTTTACCTGTCTCAGCATGCTGTGCAGGAGGGTTGGGACAGGGGTGGAGAGGTGATGTGGCACCCTAGGATTGGCCAGGGGTGCTTGACTTCTGGAACCTTCCTCTCCCCTTTAAAAACTCTTGCACAAAGGGGATACTCTCTCTTGCCTGGTGATTATGTGCTTCAATGCTGGCCCCTAGGACTGGCATGAACTTCTGGAAGGAAGAACGCCCTAGATGCCCAGAAAGAGCTAAGGACTAAGCCCAGTTGACCCCAGCACCAGTGGGTCTCCCCTGGGGCCCATGAGGGCTGGACCCCTACATCCCCTGACATTGCGGGAAAGTTCAGGAGTTCTGCACCCAGAGACATAGACCAGGAGGATGGCTGGTGCAGGGGACAACAAGAACCGGATCCCTAAGGACTGCACCATTTTGGAGATGAGGAGGTCTGCTGTAAGTGCTGCTGGTGGGCAGAGCTACTCACAGGAGTAAAATGAGCCCAGGAACATCAAAATACGACAAACTGGGCTTGAGTTATGGCATCTTAAACTTTGGCAGACTTTTGATTGGTGACGAAGCATGTGGGACTCCACTGCTGTTTAACATCCTACCCCTTGACAGGGCGAGGGCCCAGGGGTTGGTGCATGATTCTACATTTAATAATTGTTGCAGGGAAGGGTGTACGTGGGGCCCCCTCTCCGGACTCTCTCCTGACCCATGGACCCCATCCCTTGTTTCATTTTTACTTAGAATGGGGACCCATGCACCATCCTCAGCCCCCTGAAGCACAGGGGATAAGGGGGGAGTGCCGCCACCCTCCCTGTAGCTGTGGACCTGTCCTGCATGGGGGAAGCAGGTGGCCACTGCCTAAAAGGAGACCCCTGCCCACTGGATACTGCATGTGGGCAGCCAAGAGTGGGTTCCCTGGACTGTCCCATCCAAGGACTAAGCACCCACCTCATGAGTAAAAATAGCAAAAAGAAAAAGCTACACGGCTCTCCCATCTCAGTAGAAGAGACAATACTTCAATATTTACTGCTCCCAAAGGAGCGCCTCATAATGCCCTGCATGGTTTTGCTGTTTAGGTATTATGCAGTATGTTTTCACTGCCACAATTGGCAGGGGGCACCACTGCCTTATTGGGGGGCTGCAGGATTGCAGCAGCTCCACTCAAGGGATTTTTATCAGAGTACTAACCCAATGTTTGCGGGGTTAGTGAATCCATGACACCCTCAGGATTTATTCAATGGTTTCAATCCCTCCCAAGGCTGGAGCTTTTGCTTTGTAGCTGAGAGCGCAAAGCCACCTAGGGGTTGTGTTTATGGTTGCTGCTGTTGTGGCTTGAAAGACTTAAGAGTGGTTAAAGAAGGTAATTGCCTTGAAGCACCCTCTAGGGGCCAAGTCAATAGTTGCAATTCAATGCATTTGAAAAGTGATGCTGTCTAGAGGCTACTTTTATGGTTATTGCACTTCTATGTTTCAGAAATGTTTAAGAAATACACAAACACATGTTAACTTTAAATGCTTTATTGAGTTAATTGTGTTGTCATTGACTAGTGATCAAAGTGAAAATGCTTTACAAACATTAATACATGCATTTACACCGGATTCTTATTTCTGATGATTGCATTTAAGTAGAAATTATGATTTTAACATGTGGTTTGTTGCTCTTGAACCTTGACCAAGCCAATAGACTTACTTGAAATGGTTGCATGACCCGTTTAAGGGGTCAAAGATGATCATCCAATGTCATCATTGGTATTTTCTATCTGCCAATGTATATATTTGTAAAATGCTGCATAGTCTGTATGTTTAGTATATTTATTTCTCCTTTTCTAAAGATAAAGTACTGATTTGACAATCATTTATTGAGTGGTATTATTTTATGCCAGTAAAAGGTGATTAATAGCCCACACCCCCTTCCCTGAGTAGGCTTTGGACTGCTCTGCCTCTTGTTGGCATGCCATGCACAGCAGAACAATGGACTGGCTTGAGTAGTAAAATGGAGGGAATGGGAGGAAGAAGATAAGAGAGCTTGACCCCAATTTTGTTATCTACTCGTCGGGGCTATTGAGGATTGGGTTGCTGAGCTCACAGCGCAAAAGAAATGAGGATGCAGATAACAAGGAGATAACAAGGAGATATTTGTGACTCATCAATAACAGTGAGAGTCACAGTAAGAGGTATGAACAAAGCAGTTCAGTTTCAATCAGTGCCCAAAACATGTACTCCTCTCTTTTTGGTAAGAGGCATGAGTGTGGCAGACTTCTTCAGTAGTCACAGCGTTCTGCAATACCAGTTTCTTCATCGGTAGGATGCAAAATTCTCCAGTGATGCTGTTCTTAAAGTTATGTGGATCCAATATGTGGGCAAACGCACAGGTTTGGTGCTGCCCTGAATTTGATGTTTTGGTTGCTTCATAAGTAAATTCCCACTCTTTGGTTTGATTTTGTACTGGCCCATCCGTTTTTTCTCCTCTGGATGTGCCATCTTATATGTACAGGATGCCAGGTAGCAGGGAATTCTGTTTCCCTGCTGTCAACGAGTGACAGCGGGAAAAGGCAAGACCCGCAGCTTGGCTGCGTAGTCTCCTATCCCCACTGCCTACTAGCAGGTAATTGACATGGAGCAGTGCACTCCTGAACACAAAGGCAAGCAGATGCTGAGCTGCATGGTTCTAAGCCTTAGCAGTGGGAAGTCTACTAATAGAGTGCTGGGTCTGTTGTTTACCTCCACTTAGCTATGTGTGAAGAAGTAAGGGAAACACTTTTACAACTTTTCCCACCCCTACTCATGCCACTCAGGAGACTGATATTATCTACTTCCCACTCCTGTCATTTATTTACGATGCACTAATAACTCATTTGCAAAAGGCGTTTGAGAAAGAGATTATTGATCGGAATCCCCATTTTAATGTAATTATAACTCTTCAGCTTCCTGACACCAACTGAGAACTATCAGAAATGTTTTTCAATCTTTAGCATTTGGGCACATTTATAACCATTTGTGATACCAAATATGTTCCTGAAGGCTGATGTCATCGGGCCCGATTCACAGAACTAACTTAAGACAAAATCCTAAACTTACTACCATTTTGGTATTCACAGAAGGCACTTACTCATTTTGGTATTCACAGAAGGCACTTACTCATTTCGGTATTCACAGAAGTTAGGAGTCCTAACTTTAGGACTCCTAAACTGAGAAAAATCCTAATTTTAAGACTTTCGGTATTCACAGAAGACATTTAGGAGACCTAAAGTTAGGACTCCTAACTTCTGTGAATACCGAAGTGAGTAAGTGTCTTCTGTGAATACCAAAATGAGTAAGTGCCTTCTGTGAATACGAAAATGGTAGTAAGTTTAAGATTTTGTCTTAAGTTAGTTCTGTGAATGGGGCCCATCATCTTTACTTACCTCATTCAAAAACAGTTATGTATACGAAACGGTAAACAACGTTTACCACAAATCTTTTTCCCTGCAGGGAATCACAAAGCGGTCGTTACAACGACCGCATTGTGATTCCGCATACCATTACTCCGCAAGTCGGAACAACGACTTGCGGAGGGGGGGGAAGGTGTTGGATTTAAAATCCCACACCTTCCCTATTGTCTGCACAGACTGGATTTGGAATAGTAAATTATACTATTCCAACTTCCAGCGCCCCCCCTCCGCAAGTCGTTGTTCCGACTTGCGGAGTAATGGTATGCAGAATCACAACGCGGTCGTTTTAACGACCGTGTTTTGATTCCCTGCCGCGGAAAAGTATGCATCATAAGATCGTACATTCATACAAAACAGTAGAAATACTGTAAATGATATTATACATAAGAAGCATTATACAGGTACAAGAATTACTTTATTTACGGCATAAACAACATTGATCTGTATATATCACAAAAGTGTTCATAGAAGTAAAGTGACCCCTGTTCAAGAACCCACAATCAAAACTTGGTGAAACAATATTGCAAGAATACATACAAGAAACAATTGCACTATTTCTACACGTTTTGTTAAAGTTTGGACCCATAGTCTCTCTAGAATGTCTGTGTGCGCTCCCAGTAGGAGGGAACAGTTCAGTAGTGACAGAGGGGCATATGATCATAGTGGATTGGCAAGAAAGAGGGACCAGGAGCCTGCAGCTTGAGAAAGTCTAGGATCATTCTGAATGAAGGACTCTGGGAATACCTGCAGTAAATCTGAGAAAGGACATGCTGTAAAAGGAGGTAGGAGTTTTTTTTTAGAAGTTTCCAGAATTGGGTGCAGGGAATTCTACAATCACTGGCTAATACAGAGAATAAGACTGGCACCTTACCACCACCTCAGAAGAGCATTCCTTGATCTACGAAAACAATACCAGAAAAAAAGAAGATTTTTAGCACAAACCCAAAAAAAGAAGATCCAACGACTCAATGTCCTGCTGGCTCTCTGGAACAGGATCTGCTCTCCAAGTATCAAGTATTTGATCCCTCATTGCTCTTTGTGAAAAAAATTGGGTTGTTGGTTGAGAGGGGTTAAACCCTTTTCAAGCAACAGCTACAATCTTTGTCAGGGTGAACCACAACATGAAACTAAGTTACCCTGTAGTAAAATTCTGGTAGCTTGGCACAAAAGCAGTCAGGCTTAACCTATGGGCAATGTGTAAAGTATTTATGCAGCACTTAAACAGAAGTAAAGTGAAAATACAACACAAGAAAACTCCCACACTAATTTAGACATGCAGACAGATGTTTAATAAATAAAATGACACCAAAATGAGAATAATCCACTCAGGAGAATTGGAGTTATGAATTCTTAAAGTTTAAAGAGCAAAATAGCCACATTTATCATGTTTGGGGTGTGAGCACAAGCATTTTAGCAATAACATATGGTAAAAGTGTACTGAGTCCTAAGGTCAACAAAACCAAATTCAGGCGAACAGGATGGGAGAAGGCATTATTTTGAGGATTGACCATGCAGAGAGGGCCAAGTCCAACACTCTTCAATGGACATAATGGGCAGAAGGATTTTAGAGTCCAAGAAGGCCTAACTGACCACAGTGGACTAGGACCTCCAGCAGCCCCGGATAGAAGGAAGCGTGGTGCTTAGGAGCATCTCCTGAGGACCTGCAGAATGCAGGAATGACCAGGAGCATTTTTTCTAGTGCTTAAACTAGGAATTAGGGCCTGAATTTGATGTTGGTGTACTGGGACCCCTGTATCGGTGGATGGTGGTTCCACCACCGCCATCGCGCCGGGCCTCCAATCTGAACACTAAGGGGGCTTTGGGACTGCCACAAGAACACAGCCTCCACCAAGATCCAGTATCTCGTGGTGGCAGCAGTAGTGAGAGAGGCTGAAAATGGTGGCAGTGCCAATGCCGGCACTGCTGAGCAGATTACGATCTGCCTTTTCACCGCTCATTTCATGGCAGCAACCCCGTCATGAAAAGAGTGGCGGAATGGCAGGTAAGGGGGCCAAAACAGGGCCTCTGGACAAATCTGCCCTTGCGAGTGCATGAGGGGGGGCACCGGTTGTGGAACCCTAGAATTGCACCTTTGTTCGTGCACTGTGTGGCATGCACAGCGTGGTGCGTACCACACAGTGCACCCATCGTGGCAGCAGTCATACACTGGCGGCATAACTGCTGGCTGTAAGCCTCAGTCAAAGCGTATCACTGCTACCACCCCACCCCACCAGCCCAGCTACAACATCATAATTAGGCAGGTGAGATGCCGCAGGCTTGGTAGTCTTCCTGGGCCTCAGCGGACACAGTCCAACGGAAAGTCCTCTAACATCAAAATCAGGCCCTTAGTCATTTTTTCACATCCAAAGGACTGGGAGAAGGTGCTCATGCCTCTCAATGGAGGTCGCACCCTAGATGGACAAGATATCCAGATTTGTTCTGGTGTGAGGTTTTTGCTGCAAAGAAAAAGGCCTCAGACGGATCAAATGGTAAAGGCATCTGGCCTGCTGTAGAGTTGTGTGGCTACAGCTAGCAGTTTTGTACTGCTGGAAATGTTTAAGAGCTCAATAAGTGACTTAAGGCCTTACTTGCATATAGGAGGAGAGGCATATCTGCCAAAAAGTGTCGAATGTCCCATCTGCTTTACTTACAGTGCCACTGACACCAAGGCACTCTTAATACATGGACATGACATCTAACACTTTTTGGTGAAGTTACTGCATCCGCCTAACTTTAAAAAAAGACCCTATAGGGCTCAGTCATGAGATTGTGGTGCAGTGCAGAGCAGCCAGTCGCCTTGCATCACTGCACTGTGTGACAGAGAAAGGGCAGGAATGAGCCATATTTAAGGCAATACAGTACATTGCTGTCCATTCCCATGCGCTGGTGCCTTTTTTGCAACCTAGCACCAATGCAGGCACCTTTGCACTGTGGTGCAAGGGTGTCTGTGTTGCACGCAGGATTGTTTTTGTGCAGGAACCCTTAGGGCATAATTCATATAAGATTAGAGGATAGATCGAGTAAATACATATCGAGTAAATACATATTTTCTTTGATTGCTACGTGTATAAATCCATTGGTCCTATTATTTGAGTTAAATAGATCAAGTTTATTAAAACAAAGGTGCTGTTACCGAATAATGAACCAAAATGTATAGAAGGTTAACAGCTAGCATGTGTTATGCCCCTTCCTGGCATGCAGGAATCTATAAGAAGTTTATGAAAAGTTCTAGGCAATCTGGGGCAGCAGGGAGTCCACTGGAGTACTGGTATATGTAAAGTCCCTGTCACACCAGACCGCCTAGAATGTTTTGTGAAATTCTCACAGATTCAACTGTGCATATTACAATTTTGTTGGACCTATGGATGCACCACCTTGAGAAAGCCTCAGGCCTGTGCACCCGGAAGGGGTGAAACACATGTCAACACAACTTAAATAATAGGAACAAAGGACCTATATACATCACAGTCTGAGAAAATATTTATTTTCTCGATCTACCTCTAAACTTATATCACCATTGTCAATGCCTCTCTCACTCAAGACATCTTCCTAGAAGCTCTCATGACAGGCCAGATCTTTCCTCTCCTAAAGAAACCTAGACTAGTCCCTGATCACCTCACCAACTGCTGACCCATCACTAACCTACTATTATTGTGCAAGATCATTTAAAAAGCAGCCTATGTTCAGCTCCAAGTTCTTAATTAAATGCTAACCATCTCCTGCATGACTACTAATCTGACTTCATATCATTCTCCAACATGGAGTCTACTACTTTCCACATGGTAGACAATCCCCTCTTGACTGCAGTTGAAGATGACCCATGATATTGCTGATATTGCTGGACCTCTAAGTTGAAGTCTTGAATATTCACTGGCAATTTACTTTACTGACACCAGTTTGTTTATGTGGGCACCCCCAGGTCACAAAACATCACCTGTGGATCCTGTCATCTACAATCTTTACATGGAGCTGCTTCCCACTCTACTCAGAAATAAGAGCATCTAGAGCCACCAATATGTCAATGATACACAACTCTATTCGAAAGTCCTTCAGACATCCAACACCTAAAACACTAATTGCTCATCATCCAGACCTGGATTCCAACGCCTACCTAAAGCTCAACCCAGCCAAAACATAACTCATGTTATTTGCCAAGAACTACAGACAAATGTAGCACACACATAGCCCAATGGCTTGCCAGATCACTTGAACTTATACTAGACACCAACCTCACACTCACACATCGCCAAAAAAACAATGATGGCCTGCTGCCATCTGTCTCTCCTAAAGAAAGTCAAACTGTTTCTTCCAGAACGTGACTTCTGAACTGATGTTCACACCCTCTTAGTCTTGTTTACGGATGGTGATATTGTCCTAATCCATAGCCTCCCTGACTCCACTGTGGTACCACTTAAGGGCATCCTACATGCCACAACATGTCTCATCTAAAGACTGAAGAAATAAGATCACATCACTCTCATCTTTTGTGATTTGATTTGTGTTGCAGTTACTGACATGCCACCTCCCCGGGGATTTACTTATTTATGCAGGAGGCACAGTGCCCCCCCGCAGCCCCGGGCACCACCACCTCCCCGGGGCTTGAAAAAATAAATGCATGGGTGCTCCTCCCTCCCACATGCTGCCCCGCCCCGGGGACCGCCACCTCCCTGGGGCTTCAACTTATATGGGCAGGAGGCCTCGCGGGCACCACAAGCCCTGGGGTCCGCCACCTCCTGGGGGCTCCAAAGTTATTAAAGATGTGTGTGGGGGGCTTCTGCCCCCACACTGCCCCAGGGACCACCACTTCCCCGGGTCACAATGAAAAGAAGGGCAGGGGGCCTCGCAGGCCCCCAAGCCCCGGGCACCGCAACCTCCCTGGGGCTTCAATACATTTAAAAGAGTGTGGGTGGGCTCCTGCCTCTCCCCACACTGCCCCGGGGACCACCACCTCCCCAGGGCACTAATTATATGAATGTGGGGTTCCTTTGCTGACCTCCGGCCCCGGGGACCACAACCTCCCTGGGGCAATTTACATGTTGGAAATGGGGCCGTGTGGCCCCCCTCTAGGAGCCCTCCATGGCCCTGGGGACCGCCACCCTGAAGGACATGGCCCTTAGGGGCCACATGGGTTACTTGCAACCACTTGCTATGCCTTCCCAAAATGAAGAGTCAGTCAGACAGTAGAGAATACAAGCAGTTTTTATTATCAATACTCTGTAGAGGAGTCCATCATGACCTGCACTCAAGATGTCTGCCGAGGTACCGGCTTCCCCAGGTATAGAAGTAACAATTATACATTTCAGCAGGAGCACAAGACACACCCACCCAGTAACTTTCCACACAAGCCAGCGATAGACAAAGGGGGCACACAAGGATGAGCTAAGAGACTGAGACCGGGCACACACAATCTCTCTCTGGCATGGCCATTCTGTTTGTGCCTGTAGCTGAGCCAGAGGAAGCAGGGTTTATCTCATGGGAAAGGTATGCAGAAGTACAAACAATATATCCATTAGTACAGCGAGGCCCAACCTTAGGAGAAAATGCACCCCAGCAGCGTTCTGCTGAAGCAAGCAGTACATATAATGAAGCTTAGTCCAGTCACAGTCTAATATGGATTGTAAAATACAAAATGGAGCCACAGGCGCTAACTTAAGCCTGCATTCTATCAGGACAGCTCAGTGGGTTACCAACAAATGTGGCAGCTGCTACTAACTTAGCCTTATAATACTAACCTAATATAGCACAGTGCAATAACACAGCTAGGGGATTTTCAGACTAACAGACCCTCCTTTTAACATTGTATGCTAAGGAGCTTTATTTGCCATCTGGTAAGGGTCTTTACAATTCTAATCAGGATGGGAAATCTCTATTGACATGATCAATATATGAATACTCAGAAACGTTTAAATGCTTGTTATTAAGCAGGGAAACTATAAGAGACATGTTGGCCTAAAAAAGTATCTACATCACGCTCATCAACCCTTAGACCTCGTTCTGAAGCATGATCCTAACATTTGTATTGCATGGATATTCTGTTCTTAGGAGTCAATGTACCTACTCAATAGACACAAAAAGCTAGGAGACAGTGCATAAAAGGGCCTGTTTTCCATGTAACATACTCTTTAATTGTTGCTGATGGAATGTGCGATAGGTAGATGGGGCAACAAATACAGTGGGAAAAACAGAAACTGAAGGTAACATTTGCAAACCATCCCCTCGGATGCTAAGTATGAATTTGTAATCCACGGGCGAAGTGAACATTATGATACAGAATTTAAGACTGGCCTATTGTCATGTTTGGTCTGTAAATTATGTCATATGTTCTCACCCACCTTAATCTCCCCCGCTCCTGGATACAAAAACGAACTGTCATATTAACTATACATTCATTTGCAGTGCGGAAATCAATAAATGTCATATCTGGGACTAGAGAACAGAATCAAAGGTACACCAATCTAGACACTTGTATCATCATTTTATGTCCTCCTGTGCTCCCCTGTGCGAGTAGCCAAAGTAACAAACACATGTTCACAAGAGAAGCAGGTGCTGTATGAACCTGAGAGTGCACAGGATACTTCTCATTCAGGGAGTAGGATGTTCCTAACACTATTATTAGCACAATAACAATTAGGGATGCAATCTTGCACTTTCTATATACCGACCCAGCTCTAGACAGGGAGGTGCAAAAGGCTATTTTCCTGATCAATTGGGTGACCAAACAGATACACAGTGATTGGGAGAGAAATGTAACACAATGGACTTGGTGACCAGGGAAAAGGATGGGCAAAACGCTTCTTTCCAGTGTCTTTCAGAGAGCCCTCACTGGTAGGCTCCTATTGTTCATCTGGCGTAGGCGCTGTTGAGCACCGGCGGTGGAGCAACTCGTCTAGCTCTTTCCGGAAAAATCCTCTTCACTCAGGATAGGGAACCCCCCCTCCTTGGAGAGCACCCTCATCTAATCCTGTCCAGTGTCCAGGCCAGTGCACCAATCTCTTTCCCCTATTCTATAACTGGTACCTTAGACAGGGTACCTGCACCCTATTCTTCACATTTGAAGTCCATCCCTACTAATACAACTTTCCCTCTGGTGCACTGTCCTTCCGTTGGGGCACAAATGGTGCATCAATACTCTGGGCACAAGGGGGGTCAAGGAGAAACGGGGTCAGACTCAAGAGGACCAGAGGACAGCGACTCAAACACAGGCGAGCACAGGGGCTGGGCTCAATGGGCTAGGACTCAAGTACAGGTGGACCAACAGGCCGCAGCTTCTGGACAGCCCCTCTTTCTTTTTGTTTTTCGGTGGTACTGTCTCATTCAGCGCTTCTTTGCTCTGCAGCCCTGCGTTTATTTTATTCAAGTAGATGGTCCATAACGAGCAGCCAGGCTGTGCATCGCATCCGGGCCTCTCTGGTGACTGTGGAGCGTCCTGGAACTATCAGTAGATAGAATGTACACTTTCAGTTAACCGGCAAGGATAAAACTTTTTCTCTCCCAACACCAAGTAGTGGGGTAAACCTTAATTCATTTACTAAGCTCTGAAAGAACAATCCGGACATACTTTGAATCATTGCATCTGTCCATTCCTATATTATTCATCTGAAGAACCTCAAAAAGGAATATCAAAGCATTGGCTTATTTTTGTTTTTTATTTTCTAAAGCAAGCTTGTTTTTAATAAGTCGTAGAGATCACAACAACTTCTACTTTGGGAACCTTCGCTGCTGTGCAGGTCTGCAGACACCTCTTGAATTATTTGTCCAAGGGAGCCAACATAAGTATTGTATTTTCTGAACATGCCCTCACATAGTTGTGGCAGGAACATTTAAAATTGCTAATTATATATAACTGACAAATTAAGCATAATGTAGCAAGTACATGAATTCTCCATCAAAACGTGTTGTTCCAAGCAAGCTCCTGTAGAGCTACATGCTCTTCAAACTGTTAACCACTAAAATGTGTGGTGCGTAATTACCGTTGGCATATAGGCACCCTTCCTAGTATTATGCAACATGTGCACCATACAGTACACGGGCTGAGCAATGTCTCATCCTGACAATGTGCCTTACTTTCAACTTAGACATCTTTACTTCGGTACCCACCCAGCAGAGCCTACCACAACAATTATTTTATTTCATTTTAATCATTTTCTGCAAACGCATCACTCTTTCCCACATAATCTATTACAACCCAGTTACTCAAGCTAACTAATAAAGGACTTGTGATGTCTCTACAACTGAACGTAGTGTTGCGGTAACATGAACAATAATGGTGGTGCCACCTGGGCATTCAAACGGAAGCCACCGACATATAATTCCCCTTAAGGGTCAGATAAGGGAACATCAGTCTAGTCTACCCCTCCTTTCATCTCCATTTCCATTCAATTCCATCAATTTACCGAAAGGAGGGGCAGTAACATTGCTGACTTCAAGGTGACACATTTTCCTTAATCATTACAATTTTCCTAAACTGTGTTATTTTATGGTCAATTAGACATGCGCTGTTGAGGTGCAGTGTCTCTGTTTGTTCAAGGGCATGTTCACAGCATCCTGTGAAATGAGTGACTAAAGCAAGTCCAACCGTTTGTCTTATGGAAATGGCCACCAGCATGACCATTCCTAGACAGCTTAGGCCGGCTCAAATGACAGAAAGTGCACAGCAAGCAGTCTTGTGACTTACAACACAAAACAGCATACAGCAATATATATACCAAGCACAGGAGCCGAAGAAGAAAAACGCAGAAGAAAAACACAGTTTCAAGTGTTAGGCATTCATAGTTAAGGCTCATGCACCCCATGCACCTCATGATATATGTTAGTCCCCTAGTCGCCAAGGAGCTAATCTCCTACCCCCCTTTCTACAGTAGGTGACCTAAGCAGGTGACCTCCTGTCAACAATACTTAACCCTTTTGTAGCTGGGCACGAGCAGACAGACTTATCCCAAAGGCAATGTATAAAATATTTGTACCAATACACACAGTAACACAGTAAAGACACCATAAAAGGACACCACACCAACAAGACAATCAATCCACAAAAGACAGAAATGCACGAAAAAGTTGAACTAGAAAACAGCCACTCTCTAAAAGTGCCATTTTCAAACACAGACTTCAAAGCCCAGATTTACTAAAAGATGCGTTATCTTTGTTCAGGGGTAGCATATTGCTATTGTCTATCTTATCCCTCTGAAAGATATAGTTGTTTAAATGTTACAAAAAGTCCCCATACCGGCCTATCAGCAGGACAGCCCTTCAATAGTGAAAAATGAAAATGGTATCTTTTTTCCACCAGGACATGCCACTCACATGCACACATCCGCGTTGCACATACACTGCACCCTGACCAGGGGTGTACCCTGGGCCTACCATAGGTGTGTCCTATGTACAAACTGCACACAGGCACTGCAGTGGCAGGCCTGAGGCATCTTTACCGGGCTACCCATGTGGGTGGCACAATCAACGCTGCAAGCCTACTAGTAGCTATTTATTTACCAGCTCTGGCACAATCAGTGCACTTCACTAGGGATCTACTAATAAAACCACTATGCCAATCAGAGGGAACCTAGCATAATATCAATTTACACAGAAAGCACTCGCACTGTGACACTGATCTGCAGTGGCAAAATACCCAAAGCATCTAAGCTAGCAAAAACGAAAACCAGCACAGTATCAAAACATAGGGGATAGAGGCAAAACTGTCAGGGGAAACCATGCCAAGGATCCCATGTCTAACATCATGCAACTGTACTGCCCTGCAACTTTGTTGTGTCTAAAACTTTTGTATTTTTAAACTTTGTATAGATGCCCTGTCATTCTGCATGGTCCTAAAAGGCGCCGCGGAGCCTATATCTCTTACCAGCCAATGCTATTCCAAACAAAGACCTATCATATGTATTCTATAAGCAATACTGCCAAAGAATGCGCTTAGATCAGCAACAGAAAAAATATTGAGCAGCAGAAGAAGCATAATAATAGCCAGAGTAGCAGACAACTGGAGGGCCACATTTTTATTTTTCCTTTGAACTGCACACAGGTCAGTCACAAATTTTGAACACAATCTAAATAGTGAGACTATTATAATGTGCCAGCCTTCTCCTCACCCACACCTTTCTCAACCAAATCTGGAATCATACACAACAAGGCTCGTGAAACCTGCAGGAATCCCAGCTCTACATTGCCTGTTGCCCACAAAGTGGGTGGCACATCCACAAAAACTTGATGGAAAACAAACACTACTCTCTACGTACATTAAGGCCCATCATCAGACATTCACCTGAGAGCAGTGATAATAGGATACCAAACCCATCATATACTCGCCACAACTAGGCAATAACTGAAATGAAATGTTCACAATAAAAAGGGACCAATAATCGGGGCAAGAGAGCTTGAACATTAACTAATGTGTCTGAAACTCCCACCAATCCATGCATAGCACTGTACTATGTTAAATACATAACAGAAAGAAAAAATATAGACCAATCACTTCCCAGTATCTACAACTAAGTCGCTATTGTAAAAAGCACAATAAAACGAATCTGCAAATAAACAATCAAATTCCTCTTCTAAGACACTAATCCTGTCCACCAAAAGCTAAATAGCAGCTTCACTCCCTCATCTTTCCTTTGACAGCAACAACCAGAACAGCCTGAACATCAGGAATAGAAACAGCAGAAAGAAAAGGCCAGCATTTGCAAACTGACATTTCTGAAAACAATGCTACGGCTGTCTCCTGCTGTGCCCCTCTAAACTGTACATATGCATTTTAACTCACTTTTCATTCCCTGCTAACAATTTTCCTGAGAAAACCCTCTCTGTACCATCATATATATATATATATATATATATATTTTTTTTTTTTTTAAACTCTTTCTGCTTCATTCCTTGTCCAGCACTATAGTACCCATCATCCTTCAGAATACCATCTATCAACTTTCTTTGAAAACAAACCAATATTTACTGTACGTGCACACTAATCTGATCAGAAAACATTAATCCAATAACCAACTAAGTCACAAAGAATCTCATGCCACTGGCTCCAGAACATTATATCACACAGTGTTGTGGAAACTCTAAATACACACTTTCACAAAACTCATGAACCAAATCTTTTAGCTCCTGCGTTGTTCTTTCAAGCTGTACATAACTAACATCTTTTGCTGGCACTCTGCCCTTCAGGAGAGTCTGGCTTCGCGCTAGGCATCTCTGACTGTCTGTGTAAGGAGCTGCGCATGGACCACACCTTCTCTTGTCTGCTGCTTTGCTCTGTGTCTTCCTGCTGGATGAGACCCCTCCTTGGGAATTCCTCCCTTATCACACCGAAGGCCATAGCAAACCTGCCACACACTGAATTCACAAGCTCTGTCTTTCAATTTTGAAAATTCTTTTATTCAGCATAAAGACACACTACACTGCCCGGAGTGCTTGAAACACTTTTTCCAATTTAAATACACGTTCTATTGTGAGCAAATCTAAATAAAACACACTCACTCAAATCAATCATATGTTAACTTCTGAGCATTGCACCGGATTCCTACGTGCCAATTTTCAGAACGCAGTTTGTGTCTGAAGCTAGAAAGTTCTAAATACCCACACGCTGCTCCCTTTTTATAATTCCTTTGTAGAACTCCTGGCCCCCCCTTCATGGAGAGACCAAACACATTCAGCGCCACTGAATTACAAGCTTGTATTTCACCTCTCCTTACTGCACCTTTAGAATCCGTGTCTGTTCAGCATAAATATACATTACCTTGAAACGTCCCAACACTGTTTTCAATTTAAATGCACATCCCTTTTTTTTACATTTTTCTCATGTTGTACTCTTCCTATGTCAAAACAAATGTACATTTTTTGTAGTATTTCTGCTAAAACTATATTTTTATTTATTCATAATTAGTTTTTTTTGTATTCTTCAAAATTTAAAGTGTCATCAAGAGGCGCCAGCTATCCTCCTTCCAATGGGCATCTGCAGAACACAATGACAAGAAGAGACCAATACAGCTCATTGTCAAGAAGGGGCTACACTTATCATTTTGCCTGGCAAAAGAAATTGCAAGTACTCTTCCCAAAGGTGGTCCTCAGACTGTGTCAAATACACAACACAGCTTGCTGAGGCAAGGCATCCTTACTTCCACACAAAAGCACAGTCGCTACTCACTCAAACAAGTATTTTACAAGCACCACCACCCACATCGGTCCACAAACCTCATAGCATCCAAACACAACAATTAAACCACAAATCAGCCTGGAGACTGTATTTGAACAAAACAGTCCAAAGACCGCACCAAGACAAGAAGACAGTCCGGAGAGTGTACCAAGTTCAAGAAGACAGGCTCTAGCCCCAGACCTTTTCAAGAGAAACAACACTAATTACCAGTTGGCCTGGCACATTGTTCACAAACAATCTGTGTCTTTCAAAAAGGGTCCGCAATTCCCACCAAGTTCAAACCAAGACAGCCCAAAAGACCATACCAAGACACAGCCCGTTGACTGCCGTTCAAGCAAGGCAGTCTGAAAACTGCACCAAGACAGTCAGGAGACTGTATCAAGACACAGCCAGCAGGTTCGTGCCATTCAAGAATGGTGCCATTTTTCCGAGAATCAAATCACTCACCTGGTGCACTCAGGTTGAGTCAAATTATTCTCCACTGCCGACTCTTCTGACCCAAATTGTCAACTCCAAGGTTTCGCCTTCTCAGGCCCCAAGCTGGTGATCACCAGAAGAGGAGTCGCCCGATCAGCCGGGTAGGGCAGCTGCGAGAACTAATCTCGGTCGTTGTGGGGTACCCTGATCCGCCTGACCAACCAGATGTACCCCCGACCCTGCAAATCACCTTGTGGGGTCGCTGTTCGGGCACCATCAGAAGGACGTGGCCCTTAGGGGCCACATGGGTTACTTACAATCACCTGCTATGCCTTTCCAAGAATGAAGAGTCGGTCAGGCAGTAGAGAATACAAGCAGTTAGTTTTATTATCAATACTCTGCAGGGGAGTCCATCATGACCTGCACCCTAAGATGTCTGCCGATGGACTGGCTTCCCCAGGCATAGAATTAACAATTATACATTTCAGCAGGAGCACAAGATACACCCACCCAGTAACTTTCCACAAAAGGCAGCAAGAGACAAAGGGGGCATACACGGATGAGCTAAGAGTCTGAGACCGGGCACACACTTTCTCTCTCTGGCAAGGTCATTCTGTTTGTGCCTGTAGCTGAGCCAGAGGAAGAAGGCTTCATCTCATGGGAAAGGTATGCAGAAGTCCAAGCAATATATTAATTAGTACAGCGAGGCCCAACCTTAGGAGAAAATACACCCTAGCAGCTTTCTGCTGAAGCAAGCAGAACATATAATGAAGCTTAGTCCAGTCACAGTCTAATATGGATTGCGAAATACAAAATGGAGCCACAGGCGCTAACTTAAGCCTGCATTCTATTAGGACAGCTCAGTGGGTTACCTACAAATGTGGCAGCTGCAACTAAGTTAGCCTTATAATGCTAACCTAATATAGCAAAGGGTAAGAATAACACAGCTAGGGAAATTTCAGACCAACAACCCCTCCAGCAATGTCCCAGGGTGCCCACCCCGGGACATTGCAGTTTGCAATGGCAAGGCGGCAGCACGGCTCCCGCCCTGTCATTTAAAATTCTGCTTTGCTTCCTGGAAGCGAGAGCAGAAAACCTGCTATCGCTTCCAGGAAGCAGAGCAGATTGCAAAAGCAATGCCAACTCCCGCAGGTGGCGGGGAGGCGGCTGGGACCGGGGGCATTGAGGCTCCCCCCGCGGACCCCAACGGGAGGGCCAACCCTGGGGGATGGGTCCTCGGGCCAAAAGTGGCCCAGAGGAGGGGGGCCACTTTTCCCCCTCCAGGGAAAAATAAAATATATGTTTTTTTTAAATGAGGCAATGCCCTGAGGGATGGGGTCTGCGGGGCAGTATAAGCCCTAAGAGGTGAGGGGGGGCTAGTTTTTTTGTAATATTATGAATTGGCTGGACCTCAGGGGATAGGCAGAATTTTCTCGCGTGCTTGGAGTCGCGAGTCCATCGCGGCTCTCAGCGCTGCCCCCTTGTGTAACTGCGATGGGTTCGCGACTCCAGGAAAAATTAAAAAAAGAATATGTATTTTAAAAAAAAAGTAAGATTAACTGTTATAGGGTGGCTCTAAAAAGAGCCCTTGTTTTCATTATGAGTGTGTTGTAGGTACATGTAAGTGCGTATACACAGCTTTAGGTTGTTGAGGAAGAGTCTGTTTCCTTGATCTATGAAGTGCACTCGACCACTTCTGTAGATATCGTTCATATCAAAACGTAGATTGTTGTTGTTGATGGACCCCATTTTATGATCTCTGAGGTATGCAGAAACAGCTTTATTGACATTTTTCCTAGCTTTTTCAAACTGTGGACAGAATTGATTTGACCAGTTCCATTTCTGTATTTGGCATATGTTAGAGTATACAAAGACAGTTTGAGGCAAAGCACCATCAACTGTGCAAAGGTGTCCTTCATTATCATTTCCAGACCTACCCCAGTCAATGGGCCTAGGTCATTGCCACCACAGTGCACAATCATGAGGTCAGGGGCTTGGAGATGAAAAAAAAAGGTTTTAACCAAAGGCAACAAATGGTGCCACTTTAATCCTCTCTGTGCACTCCATTTAATGTCCAACCTAGGTCTTTGGCAATACCTCTGTGTTCAGCATACCTTTTGCACCATGAATCATAGCTGAGCCCTACAATCCACACTGTGAGTATCTTGAAGGGATGTCTGGAAGTAATCAAAAGATGTCTGTGGCTCAGGTAGTCAGTTGGTAGTGTGAGAGGTATCTAAAATGGTGGAGAACGTGCTGTTTTTTAAAAAGTTGATAAGTGATTGGTTGTTCATCAAGATTGTGCACTCAAACATGGGATGCATGTTACTATGCTGAGGTATCATGTTTGTGATTTGTTGTTAAGAAATGTTTGAAAGCTACAATTGATACCATAAGGTAATATTTAGCAAAAGTCAAACACACCTGCTGTATGCATTAGTAAGCTTGTGTTCTGAACTTGAAACTACGGGAACTTGTGACCTGCCAGTACAGTTGAATGTTCCAAGAACTGTTACTATGGAAACTGGCATTACGCAGAATGGGGAAAGGGTTGAAACTTAACTGTGGACATAAAATGTGAAATGGATACTTAAATATAAGTGAAAAGATAGTAAGTTAAGGGTTTCAAAGATAGTAGTATGTGGAGAAGTAGTGTGTTGCTGAAAATCTATACTAGTATTATTAGAAATAGGTTTTTGAACTTCCTGTGTGCAGTTGCGGCTCCACCGCGGTGGGATTGCAACTTCAGAAAATGACAGAAGCAGTTTGGGCACCATTTGAAGACAGTTAGAAAGGGTTAATATGTCTAACCAATAGGAATGTGTTTTACAATTTAAAATAATGATGGAAGCAATGTAATTTGATACTAGGGGGGCGGAATTTGCATATGCGCGCTACGCAAAGCTCCGCGAAACGGTGAAAAATCTCCACGAACATGCAAAAGTTCTACGAACATGTGGAACTGCTTGTTCAGCCCGTTCGCGATGCTTTTTTCTTGTTCGCGAACGCTGTTGGCGTGCTCGGAAAGAAATATCTCACAAACACGCAGTTTGAAAGCTCGAACAAGCAAAAAATTCCGCGAAGACAAGGATCGCAGAATTTTGGGCAATTCCGCATTCTCCGTGGAACGCGGAATTACCCCAATTCCACAAATTCCGCGAGTGGAACAGAATTTACCGCCCAGACCTATTTGATACTTACATTTATTTGAGAGAACAAAGAGGAGAAAAGTTAGCATTTCTGTTTTTACCTTTCCGAGGGAGGTACATTACATTTCTTGTGTGGAAAAGAAAATCTGTTGAGAGTTTATGATATTTGGTATTCTGCAATACTACCTCAAACGTGGCTAACCAATTTTTAAGGTGTATTATATATTATTCAGTACTGCTTTATTATATTATGATATTTTTCCTTTAAAAAAAAATCCAAGTGTTGAAATTGTAAGATAAATGTGATGTATGAAATATGTTATGAAATGTACAGTTACTGTTTGCTTTTTGGAATTCAGTGGGAATTATATATCTAGACTCATGCACTAGGTATGCAATAATGTAAATATGCACAAGTCAGTACTGGAGTTATGTATTCAGATGTGTGCTCTTATTTAGTTATGCAATCTAGGAGGCACTATCTATTTACAGTTGTAATCCCTCAGACTTTAACCATAGATTCTTGCAATCACCCAGGCACTCACTCAAACATTCAGTCAGGCACTACCTATGCTGTCATCTACTCACTCAGGTACTACTGATGCACTCAAAAAATGACCCAAGCATTACATTTTCTCTCAGGTACTTTGTATACACTCAGACAATCATGTAGTTACTACAAGTGCAGTCACAGAATCACTCAGACAGTACCCATGCATTTTTAAATTCTTTGAAGCCCTACTCATACACTCTTGTCTTCAACCATGCATTAGTCTTGCACTCATTGTTTGCCTACCGCATTTTCTCCCGCACTGATCTAATGACCCAGTCAGTATTGTTGCTTTCATGCAATCACCCAGGGAGTACTCTTGCAATGAACGTTTCACTGAGGCACTACCCATCCAGTCATCTCTTCTCTCAGGTACTACCCACTAATTATCTATTTGTATGTTGCTTTGATATATGATGCCTCTTTGAAAAGGTACAGACACATGCATGTGTGCTCTCTGGAATATGGAGACACTTTTAACAGATACATTGAAAAAGTTGCTGCTTTGTATTTGGCTAAGCCCACCACTCTGAGTACTTGCTGAATAGTGAAGCTGCAACCGAAAAGTGAGGTTTAAGACTTGTTGGTAGAGGGATTGCTGATTAGGTTTGTTTGTATTGGTCTGTGAAGATGTACCCTTCAAGTATGCCACATCATTTTAGGTGTCTCTTTAAAATGCGATGTGCAGTCTGTCAAGTTTAGGGGAGTTTTTAGTCTTATGAGTGAGGTATTTGTCTGTGGTCACATGTATTCTCTCACATGTTATGGCTAAATAGATGGTAGAGGTATAAAATGTTGTAATACATGCATCTGTATGTTTCTTTTATATATGATGCCAGTAGGAAGAGGCACAGACCCATGCATGCCATGTAATCCCTCAGACATTAACCATAGATTTGTGCAATCACCCAGGCACTACTATCCAAATCATAGATTCAGTCAGGCACTACCCATGCTGTCATCTACTTAGTAAGGTACTACTGATGCACTCATAGAATAGCCCAAGCATTTCCTTTACACTCATATGTTTTCTGAGGAACTTTCCATACACTCATACAGTCATCCAGTTACTACCACAGGAGACATAAAATCACACAGGCAGTACCCATGCACTTTTTTATTCTTTAACCCCTTCCCTGCTCATGACGGAACCACTCCGTCATGAGCCACGGGCGCCGTGTGCTCATGACGGAGTGGCTCCGTCATGCTGCGGCCGTTGGCGGCCGCTCCGCCCACGCGGTGCTGACTCCCTGCCTGTGCGGGCGATTAGAGCGAGTGGGCGGAGTCATGATGGAACCACTCCGTCATGAGCACAGTGCGCCCGTGGCTCATGACGGAGTGGTTCCGTCACGAGCATGGGGCGCCGCGCTGCCCCCAAACCCCCCCAGCGCCACGACAAAATTCGTGCCGCGGCGAAGGGGTTAAAGTACTACTCATACACTCATGTCTTCAACCATATGTTAGCTTTGTACTTATGGTTTGGCTAAGGTATTTTCCTTGCACTAATCTAATCACCCATTCACTACTTCTGCTTTCATGCAATCACCCAGGCAGTTCTCTTGCACTGATTTCTATGTTTCTTTGATAAATTATGCCACTTTTAAAAGGTGCAGACACATACATGCATGCTCTTTGGAATTTGGTGAGACTTTTTTTAAACTTTATTTGTCAACTTTAGTACAATAATTCAAAACAAACAGTAGTGTTCACTGTCATTACCACTTCCGAATAAAAATCAAGCAGTGAAGATACATATCTAAGCCAAGACATCGAGCAGCAAGAAAACAGATTTTTTTTTAAATATGTGATGGCAATCCCAATGGCCCACATAATAAAGATTTCAGCCCCCATCCACCCACCACCCAACAGAAACACTTTCTCCGTCACATGAATACCATCAAAAATTGTAACAACTGCATTACATCAAGGAGCATCACCAAATGTACAAAACGTTGTCAATTGGCTCGTCCCCCCACTCCGGTTGGGACTATACCCATTTTGAGCTGAGAGTTGGATGCTCGACGTTCAGCCACCACATAGTTCCTGAATGGTCCCCAGATGTCCTTGGGGCGGGAAGAATGAGGTAACATGCTGGAATAGACTTCACTGTTAGTATTGCAGAATGCTAAACTATTTAACCAGCTTTGAAGTGTGGGAGCTGTCTTATGGCCCCAGTGAATAGCGATTTCCCCTTTGTCTAGTAACAGACTAAGGGAGGCAAATCTATGAATGCCTTTGGGAAAATTTACCACATACCCTAGCAATGCTACTTCCGGTGTGGGGACAAGGGTCAAGTCAGTCATATCTCCCAATGTTTTATGTACAGCCTCCCAATAGGATTGTATTCTATGACAGGACCAAGTGAGATGGGCAAAATCTGCGTGCGGAGCATTACACTTACGGCAGGTGTGAGGTCTGGTCAGATCAAGTCTGTGTGATTTCGCAGGGGTGATGTACAGTCTATGCAGGAATTTAAAATGAAGCAATTTGTGTCTGCTATTTAAAGAAACATCCTTCGTCACTGCACAGCACTTGTTCCACTGCTCGTCTAAGATGGGGTGTCCTAAGCCTTCCTCCCAGTCTTTACGAATCTTGTCATCCGTGACCGGCACTGCAGCAGCGCATACCTTGTTCAGTTTAGAAATTAGGTGTACCCCCTCCTGGTGCTCAATATTCATGGAGGGTGGAGTGAATGAATCCGGCTCAATAGGGAAGCTAGGGAAAGAGGCACGCAGAGCCCAGCGAAGACGGCCCAGAACGAAACGATCCATGAAAGTGGCATTGTGGAAGTGCTCCTCGTCCGCCACAGAGAAGAAATGATCTCCCGGTAAAAGATCTCCGAATTTAGTGATATCAAAGTTGGCCGAAGCACACTGCACCAGTCGCTCATCCGTGATCGGTAAAAAGCGAGCATTGGGAAGCGGTAAAGCTGAGGAATATAGTATGGGGGCACCAGCTACCCGCTGCAGCTTTTCCCAGGCCCAGCTGGTGGTAGAGACGGTCTGGACATCACTGGGATCTCTAGGCACTCCCTTGGGCAGCAGTGAAGCCAGTGTACCAGGAAACGAAATCCGCCTCAGGGCGGAGATATGGAATCCTAGCATCGGGGTGAAACCAGGTAGTACAACTGTAGGTCAGGGACCCCAAACCCCCCTCGCTCATACGGCAGGGTCAGAACTTGCCAACTTACGCGAGCCTGTTTGCCACCCCAGATCAATCTGATAAGGTAGCCCCGTTATGTAAAAAAAAAAGGTGTTTGGGAGAGGAATGGGGACAATTTTAAAAAGATATAAAAATTTGGGGAGTACAATCATTTTGATCAATGCCACTCGACCAGATATGGACAATGGCAGCCGCAACCATCTCTCCACCTGTGACTTAAAGGGCGCTAACCGCTTGACCGTAATTAAGGCGGAGGATCTGGGCGGTGTCCAAGTGAATGTAAATTCCCAAGAACTTAGTATAGTCTGTGCACTATTCAAGTGAGAATTCACACTCCCATTGTACGGTTCTCAATGTCAAAGGGAAGATGACTGACTTGCGCCAATAGATGCCCAGGCCCGAATGCTGTCCAAATCTAAGTATTTCTCTAATAAGCGGTTCCAAATTAACTTGGGGTTCTCCGACATATAGAATAATGTTGTCCGCATAAAGCGAGACCAAGAGAGGTCCGGTGTTAAATTGTAGGCCCCTCTGTAGATGTTTCTCTTGAAAATATCAGACTAAAGGGCCCATGGCCAGGATAAACAACAAGGGCGACAGGGGGAAGCCCTGCCAAGTGCAATGAAACAGAGAGAAGGGGCAGGAAAGCATGCCATTCAGTCGAAGTCTTGCAGTGGGGCCGCTGTACAATAATTCCGTTGTGGCAACAAAGTCCTTGGGCATTCCCATCTAGCGCATTATGGACACGAAAAAGGCCATTCAAGGGAATCGAACACCTCCTCAGCATCTAACAACATGGAGGCTGTCAGGACCTCGGGGTTAATCCTATGAAAAATTGAAAAAAGTGTCCTGAGGTTTAATGAAGTAGATATATGGGGCACAAAGCCGGATTGAGCTGGGGAAATAATTGACTCCATCAAGAGAGATAATCGCATGGCGATCATCTTAGCCAGAATTTTGTAATCCAAAATTAATAGGGACAAGGGTCTGGATGACCCACACAATGTCGGGTCCTTGCCAGATTTGGGCAAAAGTATAATGACCGCCTTGCGAAGAGTGAGGGGAAGGCATTTCCTCTCGAGGGGCTCCACATATACCTCAAGCAGTTTCGGTGCTAGTAGGTCCTTACTTGACTTAAAAAAATCACCCATGAAGCCGTCAAGGCCAGGAGCGGTGGAACCCCGAAAGGCTTCGATGGCACTAATGATCTCCTCCTTCCAGAACGGTTCCGACAAGAATTCTTGCAGATTCTTCTCCAAATATACTAATGCTATCTCAGACAGATATGCTTCCTGAGCAGTGGGATCGCGCCCAACCCTGGAAGTGTACAGCGAGGTGTAAAACTAAAACAATCCAGCACGAATTTCCGCTGTGTCTTTTAGCATCTGACCAGAGGAGGATCTCAGCTCAGTAATATAGGCTGTGCTATATGGGGGTCGGAGCATCTGCACTAACACACGGCCAGGATGCTCGCCTTCACCATATCTGCGGGCAGTCTGAAATGTACTTAAAAATTGTATCTCACGATCTGCGGATTCTCTACATTCAGAGAGGAGGGCAAGACAGTGCTTAACCGCAGCAGGGTCCAGAGGGGTCGCAGATGCTCTGTTAGCATCCATCAGTTCGCGTTCTAATATATGGTGAGACTTTAAACAGATACATTGAAAAAGTTGCTGCTTTATATGTGGATAGGCCCAACACTCTGAGTACTTGCTGAATAGTGAAGCTGCAGCCGAAAAGTGAGTTTTAAGACTTGTTGGTAGAAGGATCACTGATTAGGTCAGTTAGTTTTGGTCTTTGGAGGTGTACACTTCAAGTATGCCACACACATTTAGGTGTCTCTTTAAAATGGGAAGTGCAGTCTGTCAAGTTTAAGGGAGTTTAATGTTTCTTTTACATATAATGCCACTAAGAAAAAGGCACAGACACATGAATGCTATGTAATCCCTTAGACTTTACCATAGATTTGTGCAATCATGCAGGCACTACTATCCTAGTCAAAGAATCAGTCAAGCACTACTCATGCTCTCATCTACTCACTGGGGTACTACTGATGCACTGATAGAATGTCCCATGCATTACCTTTACACTCATATTTTCTCTCATGTACTTCTCATACAGTCATTCAATCATTCAGCTACTACCACTGCAGTCATAGAATCACTCAGGCAGTCCCGATGCCCTTTTTATATTCTTTCAGGCACTTCTCATATACTCTTGTCTTTACCCATGCATTAGCCTTGCACTCATGGTTTGTCTAAGGTATTTTTGCTGCAATGTTCTAATCACCTGCTGCTCTCATGCAATCACCCAGGCAGTACTCTTGAAATGAACATTTCACTCAGGCACTACCCATCCAGTCATCTATTCTCTCAGGCACTACCCTCTACTTTTCTATTTGTATGTTTCTTTGATATATGATGCCTCTTTGAAAAGGTACAGACGCATGCATACATGCTCTCTGGAATATGGTGAGACTTTTAACAGATACACTGAAAAAGTTGCTGCTTTGTATTTGGCTAGGCCCAACACTCTGAGTACTTGCTGAATAATGAAGCTGCAGCCCAAAAGTGAGCTTTAAGACTTGTTGGTAGAATGATTAGTGATTAGATTAGTTTGTATTGGTCTGTGGTGATGTACACTTCAATTATGCTGCATACTTGTAGGTGTCTCTTTAAAATGGGAAGTGTATTCTGTCAAGTTTAAGGGAGATTTTAGTCTTATGACTGAGGTATTTGTCTGCGTGCACATGTATTCTCTCACATGTTATGGCTAAACAGATGGTAGAGGTATAAAGCTCTGGTATACATGTATCTGTGTGTTTCTTTTATATATGATACCACTAGAAAAATGCACAGACACATGCATACCATGTAATCCCTCAGACATTAAACATAGATTTGTGCAATCACCCAGGCACTACTATCCCACTCAAAGATTCAGTCAGGCACTACCCATGCAGTCATCTACTTAATCAGGTACTACTGATGCACTCATAGAATAGCCCAAACATTACTTTTAATCTCATATTTTCTCTGAGGTACTTCCCATACACTCATACAATCATCCAGTTACTACCACTGCAGTCATAGAATCAGGCAGTACCCATGCACTTTTTTATTCTTTGAAGCACTACTCATACACTCATGTCTTCAACTATAAGTTAGCATTGGGCTCTTGGTATGTCTAAGGTATTTTCCCTGCACTAATCTAAATCACCCATTCATTACAGCTGCTCTCATGCAATCACCCAGGCGGTACTCTTGCACTGAATTTTTCACTGAGGCACTACTCATCCAGTCATGTATGCACATTCGTACTACCCTCTACCCATGTATTTCTATGTTTCTTTGATATATGATGCCACTTTTAAAAGGTACAGACACATGCATGCATGCTCTTTGGAATATGGCGAGACTTTTAACAGACACATTGAAAAAGTTGTTGCTTAGTATTTGGCTAGGCCCACCACTCTGAGTAGTTGCTGAATAGTGAAGCTGCAGCCCAAAAGTGAGGTGTAAGACTTGTTGATAGAAGGATTACTGATTAGGTTAGTTTGTATTGGTCTATGGAAATGCATACTTGAAATATGCCACATAATTTTAAGTGTCTGTTTAAAATGGAATGTGGATTATGTCAGGGTTAAGGGATTTTGTAGTGTTATAAGTCAAGTATGTGTCAGCTTGCACATATTTTCTTACACGTATTAATTTTGTAGAGATGGTAGAGGTATAATACACTGATATATATGTATTTGTATGTTTCTTATACATATTCTGCCATTAGGAAAAGGTACATGCATCTGCATGCTAGATTTTAGGAATATAGTGAATATTACTTCTATATACTCAAGCACTAGGTGTGCACTGATGAAAAGAGGTTCATATCTGTCTTTGATTCATGAATTCAGTTAGCCATTATTATTCAGCTATGCAATCACGTAGGCACTATGTATACACCATGCATGCATATAGTCAGCTAGAGACTACTATTCCAGTGAAACATTTACTCAGCTAGTACCTATGCACTCATTTATTCTCTGAGACACTACTGATGCACTTATGTAATGGCCCAAGCCTTACCTAAATAGGGACCACTTGTGCAGTGATAGAAACACACAGGCAGTATGCGTACATTCATGCATTATCTCAAGCTCGACTCATACGGCTCATACTCATAGGCTTATAGTCATAGTTTTTGTCAGGAATTTTTGATGCATCACCATGGCAGTATTGGCACACTCATTCAATTATTGAGGGTCTACTCTAGCACTGAACTATTGACTTAGGCAGTAGCCATTTAGTAATACATTTTGTTAGGCACTATCATGCAGTTAAGGAGACACTACCTCTACACATACTACTCCTCTTCCCTCCTTCAGCATCTCTCTAGCCTCTGCAGTTTTCTTAGTTGTTTTGCACCTCTCTTGCTCTTTCTGCATCTCTGTTGGCACTTTCTGCATGTTACTTGTTTGTTTCTGCACTCCTCTTGGCTCTTTCTACACTCCTCTACCCTCTTTCTGTACTGCAGTTGCCTCTTTCTGCACCCCTCTTCTGTCTTTCTGTACCTCAGTTGCCTATTTCTACAATTCTCTTGCCTCTTCTTGCTGTTCTCTTGTATCTTTTTCCATTTCTATTATTTGTTTCTGTATCTTACTTGCATTTTTCTACAACTGTTTCCTCTTTGTGCACCTGTCTTTTTTCTGTTTGTACATCTGTTGCTTCTTTCTGCATTTCTTTACATTTTTCAGTAGCTGTGTTGTTTAAGTATTTCATTTTGCTGTTTGTAAACCTTTTATTTTTTTCCCTTTCTCCTTTTCTATTCCTATGATATATAAATGCAATACAAATTTAATTGTAATTGTGTTCTTTGTTGCTATTTTCAAAATTGAAATGTTATTAATTTTTGAATTTTAATTAATGTACTAAAATAATTTAACTATTATTTGTTTTTTAGGAAGATATTTTATTTAGATTAGAAATAAAAGATGGCAAGAAAACATGAACAGAGAAGAGAGCAAAGGAAACAGAAGTACTTAATGAAAACTAAAACGAGTGGAGTAAAAAAAAAAAAAGATGCTGAGGATAAAGTGGCTTCTGGTAGGAGAACTAAACAATTTATATAAAAAGTTGTGGAGAGATTGAACAATCAAAATACTAAGCAAAGGAGGAAATAAAGGTTTCGAACAAAGGAGAAACAAATGAAGAAACACAATGGAAAATAAGCATTTGTGACAAAAAGACAGTAACAATTTAAGGACATACGTGTACGTATGTTTCAAAATAGAGTAATTCACAATTTATTAAAAGATTGTAAAAAGTATTAAAAAAGATCTGCAGCATACAAGAAGAAGCTACATATTGAAAGTGTATTAGATACTGCTTTTGAATTGAAATGGAAATTATTTGTATTGGTATTGAAGAGAATGAAAACATTGAATAAAACAATGTACTTTATGAAGGAGAAAAACAAACGAAAATGACTGGTTAATAGAAGTAACCTTTGCAATGCTTTTTCTGGTGAATGGAAGCATACTTCTAGTACTGAGCCTTTTTTAAATGAAGAAAGTTATTTTCAACAAAATACATTAGTTCAAGCAGTTGATACCTGTGGTCGTTGTCACGAGTTAAAGGATGGTTGTCCAATTGAAAAAGAAAAGATGATTCCTAGAAATGTGGAAGAAGTAATAACTGAAGAAGTTCAAGGGAGACGTACACAGGCTCCCGTGTATAAGTGTGATTGTAATAGTATTTGTAATATGCGACAGGAATCTATTGATATATTATGAGTTTTCTTGCGACAATATGCTAACAAAAACTGTTAAACAGAAAATTAAGACGTTACAAGGACTAGATCCATGTAAAGTAAGAAAATATACTAAGTTGCAGGGTCATTCTCTGGCTTGTCTTTCTAGAAAAGTGTGTAAAAGTACTTTTCATCATCTAAGAATGTTAGCAGTAAATCATACAGAAATGCAGAAGTTAGTAAGGAGATTGTACTACATAAAAAGTCCTGCATTATCTTTAAGTGAAATTACGACAGCTCTTTTGCATGGTTCAGTATCGGATGTAAAATGTTTGTGATGATATACAGTTTCGTTTCTTTGATTTACTCATGAATTGTAGAGAAAGTGAGAGCTTGATAACTGTAGGTGTTGAACAACAGTTGGAAGATATTAGTACTGAAAAGTTTGAAGAGGAAATTACAAAGTTTAAGATACTTTCATGTGAAAAAACAAACTATGTTTGTATTTGTTGTCGACCTACTCACTATAGAAGTCAAACTGGAATGTTGATGTGTATTTAAAAAGTGAAAAGGAAAATAATGATAAGTGGGAGCAATTTGGTGTTTATTTGTTGGTGGAAGGTCGTTTTGAGTTGGGTACTGATCAACGTATTTGTAAATATTGTACAACAAATTTGAAGAGAACAAAATGCCAGCTAGAGCACTACATAACAATTTAGAGTTGGTAGCTATTCCTCCGGAACTGGAAGATTTAAATACATATGAGTCCATTCTTATTCAATCTGTGCACTCGTTTCAGGCTATTGTTCGTATGGAGTCTAAGACAGGTAAGCTGCCTCCAACAGATTTACAAAGAGATTCTAAAGGAAGAGTTGTGTACTTACGTTTAGATTTAAAAAAAATATTGAAACTGTTGTTGTAGAGAGAGAGGAAAGTGAGCCTGTTTTATTCTAGTTTATGGTGTTTCAACAAAGAGTCGGTAAATATGGCAAGAGTTAGTAGATGTTACCAAACTTTGAAAGGCTACATTATATCTTGTACAGAACAATATTTATTATAAAACTGTAAATGTGGAAGACCAGTAAATATGTTTAGAGGAAGATACAGAAATTTCAACAGGCCAAATAGAAAAAGTGGACAGGAGCAGGAGCAAATAGATTCATGAACATTACAGTATACATCCTTTGCATTCAAAGGAAGTGATTGGAAACACTATTGAATTATTTCAAATGAAGAAAGCAAAGGGAACTCCCATGAGTGTATGGGAAAAAAGTTTGGAAGCTCGTTTTTTTCCACAGCTGTTCCCCAATAGAGAAGGTGGATGATATGATGAACGAGCAGTACAGATTCCAGCTTCAGAATACTGGATGACAAGATTATACTCAGAAGATCCAAAATTTTTACTGTGCATTCCATATATATTTCATCTTCTATTTAAAAGTGACTTGTCTGTACCTTCATATACAGTGAATCACATATTAAAAACAGTAGTTCATCTTACACATGTTTCTGCAAAAGAATGTATGAACAAAGTTCAACAAAGAAACGATCGTTTAGAATCTAGGTTAATTAATTTGATGACCTGTCAATATGGTACTAATGAGTATTGGTATCGTCATCATGGAGAACTTAAATATATGTTCAGACTACCCCTACGTGGTTTGTTGGGCTTAGCTGTGCTGAATACGCATGGGATGATTTACTTGAATTTCTACAACAAGCAAATTCAAATGTAAAAATCATTGAATTGAAGACAGCTGGAGAACTGTGTTCCTTGGATCCTGTAAATGTGTGCAGATATTTTAATCAAGCTATGATGTCTTTTATCTGCAATAAAAGTAATCCACCTCTTGGAGAAGTTGCGGATTTTTTGGAGTAAGGAGAACCAAGCTGGAGGTGCTTCTCATATACACATGTTATTATGGATCAAGGATGCACCTAAATTTGGAACTGATTGTAATGAAACTGTTTTGTCCTTTATCGAAGAGTATGTTTCCTGTGCCATTCCAAAAGAAGGAGAAGAAGAGAGCTTAAGAGAACAAGTTTTATGTTTTCAAAGTCAACCATGTGGAAAATATTGTCGATGAAAATGCAAGTCAAAGGGAACATTTTATACAAAAGTCGTTTTGGATTCCCACGTCCAGTAATTTCAGAAAAAAGAGTCAATAGTTTTCTGTCAGCAGTAAGACATACTATAACACAAAAATCTCCAAAGAATACATACAACACAAGAACAACTGATGATTCAAAGTATATTAATGACTACAATCCAGTAATTTTGACAATGTGGAATACAAACATGGATATCCAGTATGTTGCAGATAATTCAATTGCTGTTGCTCGTTACGTTACGTCATATATAACGAAATCTGAAAGGATAGAGTTGAAGGAAATGTGGGAAGAAATTTCACAAGAGAAAAGTCTTATTAACAAATTGTACAGCTTTAGTTTGAAAATGCTTTTACATCAAGAGATTGGATCCTACGAATGTTCGGATCTGTTGAGTTCTGCGAGTTTATATTCAAAGTCAAGAGGAATCATTTGTGTAAGTCTAGGTCTTGCGGCTAAATGAAATAGAGTTTTGAAATCTCTACTAGAAATTGAATACTTAGCATTGAATGAACCAGAAAGTACAAATATTGTTAAACGTAATATGTTGGATACGTACTATCCCAAAAGGAGCCTTTGTACATTTAATAATGCAACAGATTTTAAAAACAGATTGTGAAATTCTGTTTGGAGGAAAACATGTAATTGTATCCAGCAATCTACTACAACTTACTCCTGTAAAAGCGCAACCAGTTTTAAAACACTTGTCCATGAAGAAACTAGGAAATCTTTGGGAAGCATTGGAAATGTGAATATTTGGTTACATTTTGAATATAAAGAACTTATTAAGAATATGCAACAAGCAAGTGATGAAGATTATGGAGATATTATTAAGGATATAACAATTGGTGCTTCGACAAAACAATGTAAATAAGCTTTACAAATTCGGCTACTAAGTAACTTGTTTACAAACGAAAGCATAGTACCTGAAATATTGTGCAAAAACACTGGAGAAAAGAAGTCTATAGTTTGCCTAATGCCTACACTGCATGATTGTTCTACATTCAATCAAGAACTTTTGAAATTTAAATAATAATCAATGGTGAAAATGGAAGTTATTGATAAAATGGAACACGAAGGAGTTACTATTCTTCTCACAGAGAAAGAGTCAAAATTGAATTCTTTGGAAAATTCTGTGTCTAAGACTGCAGGTTTAGAAACGACTTTCCATCTATGTGTAAACCTTAGGGTAATTTTACGGCGTAATGTGGATGTAGAGAAAGGTTTAGTAAATTGAGCAATGGGAAAAGTTGTTGATTTTGTAAATTTTCAGAACAGAGATGGAATTTAATTTTTGAAGATTAAATTTGATCAGATTGAAGAGGTAAAACATATTGGTCATTGTGCTGTTCGTTTTTTGCTTGTAAAAGACTTGTATGTTCGTAAAAAACAGTTTCCTCTTTCTATAGCATATGCAGTAACCCTTCATAAATCTCAAGGTTTAAGTGTAGACATTAGAAGTGCAGTGTTTAAAGGGGGCATGGCATACATTGTATTGTCTTGAGAAAGAACATTTTCTGGTTTGTACTTGATTGATTTTGATGAGAAAAAGATTAGTGCTGATGCAAATTGTGTAAGAGAGTACAATCGGTTAAGAATACTTTATCTTCCTAGCTCATGTGAATATCCTGTATATGAGAAATGTGTAGTGTGTCCAAAACAGAAATATGACAAACATTCTACTGAGTTTCAAAAAAAGAAAATAATTCATGAGAATCATGAAGGTGCAAAGAAAATGAAAATGGAGACTGTTGATGATATTGTAGGATACCAGTTAGAAAATAGTTCAGGTATCAACTGCTATGCTACTGTAATTGTAAATATTGTGTTTGATCTAGAAGATCTTCATCATGAAATTATGGAATATCGAGAAAAAAGATTCTGTTCTTTACTACATTATCTTTTTCAAAAGTTGATAACTGATAGAAGTAAAATCCCTACTGCTTCTGGTATTCGGCATCTTTTGGATATATGTACTGGTTCTTCACAATTTACACTCAGTATACAACAAGATGCACAAGAATTTCTTATGTTTATGCTTGGAGTATTGGAAGATAAAGGAATAGATATTGAAAATGTATTTGGCCTAAGTTATAGTTGGGATCATAAATGTGACGAGTGTTCATTTTCTTCTACCACTGAAATATACACTGAACGTTTCATATACTTGATGATACCAGATTGCAAATCGGTGTCTTTTAACAAATTAGTAAAAACTGCTAATCAAGATATGAAATGTTCTCAATGTAAATCAGAAATGTTGTCAACATTATATATACCAAGATGTGCAAAATATTTCATTTTAATGCTACAACATTGTAGAGCAAATGGAACAAAATTGGAAACAAAAATTGAAAATGTTGTGGCAAGTCAAGTATCAATTTCAGGAAGAACTTTTAAAGGTGTGGCCATTGTTTACCATGATGGACCTACTACAACATCTGGACACTATACCGTGTATTTAAAGTGAAATAAAGGATGGATACATTGCAATGATGCCTATTTGGAATTCAAATATAGGTTGTCTTACGAATTACCAAATTCATATCTGATATTTTTGATGCCAAAGTTTTGAAAACATAATTCGGCCTATTGTGAAGATGTGAATACGAATCAACTAGTTTAGTCTGGATATTATCTGTGCAAAAGTTTTGGAAACATTATTCAGCCTATTGGAAAGATTTGAACAATTAGTGTATGGATTATTGTTTGTGATAATTCATGTTGCATTCTGAATATTGTGTTTAGAAATAAGTAAGTTATATATTTATTCTCTATATTATACAAGATGTAAATGAGAGTGTATATTTTACACAATGTACTTGAGAGAAATAAAAGACTTAATGTAGTTGAAGAATGTAGTTAAGAAACTGTAGATAGGTAAACACATAGTTACACATACTCTAAATAATGCTTAATGCAGATTTAATTGTTTTTACAATCTTGTTGATAGGTTTTTTCCCCCATTGTTGTATGATGATCTATTTTGAAATCACTGTGTAAGGTGAAATTCAATAGAATCTGAAAACAGCAAAAAAGGAAAACTGAAAATGTTGTGTAAATCAAAAATTATGTTGTGTTCTTAAAAGTATAATATTATATTCGATAACAGTTTTTCTTCTTTTTTACAGAAGGTAATGATGAAGGTTAGAAAGATTTTAAATTCAGTTTACAGCAAAATTATTGTAAAATAATTCCACGAAGTTTTATATCTACATTAGGGGTGGGCGGAATTTGCGAAAGTGACTTACGCAAATTATCGCAAAAATGTTACAAATCTCCGCAAACACGCGGAAATATCGCGAAGATGCAGAAGTTTTTTTCCCGCCCGTTCGCGGTATTTTCTGCATGGTCGCGGCTCGCCAACTTACCCATGCGGTTGCTTGCGGGCACGGACATCTTGTTTTCACTCTTCTCGCGGTGCATGATCGCGAGAAGAAAGACGTGATCACGCGACCAATGACATTACTGAGGGCGCGAGCTGTCGCGAGACACCGCAAATGTCTACCAACAATCCAGCATCTTGTGGAGAACGCGACCGGATCGGTAAAACTTGTCGGCGAATGCGGGGATTCAGGTAAGGCGATCACGCGCGTGCGAGAATGTATTATTTTACAGCGTGAGCAAGAAACAAATTATCGCTAAGCTGCGGAATGCGGAAATGTTGACAATTTCGCGCTCTCCGCGGTACGCGAAAATGTCAAATTATCGCAATTTCCGCAAGCGGAACGGAAATTTAGCCCAGGCCTAATCTACATTAATAAAAAAGGTAAGAAGAAATAATTAAATAAGCATGATAATTTGAAATAATGTTTAGAGCCACTTTTACAGCAATCATGCATTCCTTAAAACACTAGCCATGCACTCATCTATGCAGTCAGGCACTATTCTCACACTCATTCAATTTACCCAGGCACTACCAATATAGTGGGACAATCATCAAGGCACTACCCATGCACTTATACAATCACACACACACTATCCATATACTTATCCATGCACTCGGGCACTATCTCTGTAGTCATACAATCACACAGGCACTACCTATGCACTCATGCAAACACCCAGGCACTACCTATGTACTCATGCAATAACCCAAGCAATGCCCTTGCACTCCTCCAATCACCCAGGCACTATCTATTCACTCCTCCAATCACCCAGGTACTGCCCATGCACTCATACAATCACCCAGGCATTACCCATACACTCCTTCAATCACTCAGGCAGTACCCATACACTCCTCGAATCACCCAGACATTACCTCTGCACTCATGCAATCATCCAGGCATTACCCATGCACTCCTTCAATCACTCAGGCAGTACCCATGAACTCCTCAAATCACCGAGACATTACCCCTGTAGTTATGCAATCACTGAGGCACTATCTATGCACTCATGGAATAATCCAGGCACTACCCTTGCACTACTTCAATCACCCAGGCACTATCCATGCACTCATGTAATCACCCAGGCACTACCCATGCACTCCTCCAATTAAACAGCCAATACCCGCGCACTCATGCAATCACCCAGGCATTACCCATGCACTCCTTCAATCGCTCAGGCAGTATTCATGCACTCCTCCAATCACCCAGACATTACCCCATGCACTCATGCAATCACCCAGACTTTACCCATGCACTCCTTCAATCACTCAGGCAGTACCCATGCACTCCTCCGAGCACAGAGACATTACCCCCATGTTCATGCAATCACCCAGGCATTACCAATGCAGTACCCATCTACTCCAATCACCCAGACACTACCCCTGCACTCATACAATCAGCTAGGAATTACGCATGCACTCCTTCTATCAACCAGCCACTACCCATGCACCTTTAAAATCACCCATGCACAATCCTTGCACTACTGCTATCACCCAGGGACTACCTATGTACTCAGGCAATCACCGGGCCACTACCTATGTACTCATGCAATAACCCAGGCATTACTTTTGTACTACTCCAATCACCCAGGCACTATCTATGCACTCATGCAATCACCCAGGCACTACCCATGCACTCCTCCAATCACCCAGCCACTACCCATCCACTCATGCAATCACCCAGGCATTACCCATGCACTCCATCAATCATTCAGGCAGTACCCATGAACTCCTCCAATCAACCAGTCATTACCCGTGCACTCATGCAATAACCCAGGCACTTTCCATGAACTCCAACTATCACTCAAGCAGGCACAACCTATACACTCATGGAATAATGCAGGCACTACCCATGCAGTTGTCTATGCACTCAGGCATTACCCATACACTCTTCAAAACATCCAGGCACTACCCATGCACCCCTCCAATCACCCAAGTACTACCCATACTCTCATGCAATCACACAGGCACTATCCATGCACTCATACATGCACTCAGGCACTTCTGCTGCACACAAGCACTACCTGTGCACTCATGCAATCACCCAGGTACTACTCATGCACTCCTCCAATCAGCCAGGCACTACCTATGCACTCATGCAATCACCCAGGCACAATGCATGTAGTCCTCCATGCTCCCAAGTATTACCCATGTACTCTTCCAATCACCCATACATTACCCCTGCACTCATGCAATCAGCCAGCCACTGCCTATGCACTCATGCAATAACCCAGGCACTACCCATGTTCTCCTCCATGCACCCAGGTATCACCCATACACTCTTCCAATCACCCAGACATTACCCATGCACTCCACCAATCACTCAGACAGTACCCATGCACTCCTCCAATCACCCAGGCTTTACCCCTGCACTCATGCAATCACCCAGGCATTACCCATGCACTCCTTCTATCACCCAGCCACTACCCATGCACTAATAAAATCACCCAGGCACAACCTTGCACTCCTCCGATCTCTCAGGCACTACCCCTTCACTGATGCAATCACCCAGGCACTACCTATGCACTCATGCAATAACCCAGGCATAACACTTGCCCTCATTCAATCACCCAGGCACTATCCACGCACTCCTCAAATCACCCAGGCACTATCCATGCACTCATTCAATCACCTAGGCATTACCCATGCTCTCCTTCAATCACTCAGGCAGTACCCATGCACTTCTCCAATCACTCAGACATTACTCGTGCACTCATACAATCCCCCAGCCATTACCCCTGCACTCATGCTATCACCCAGGCATTACCCATGCACTCCTTCAATCACTCAGGCAGTACCCATGCACTCTTCCAATCCCCAAGACATTACCCCTGCACTCATGCAATCACCTAGGCATTACCCATGCACTCATGCAATCACCCAGGCATTACCCATACACTCTTTTGATCACTCAGTGTACCCATGCACTCCTCCAATTAACCAGACATTACCCCTGCACTCATCCAATCACCTAGGCATGACCCATGCCCTCCTTCAATCATTCAGGCACTACTCATGCACTCCTCCAATCACCCAGGTACTACCTATGTACTCAAGCAATCACCCAGGCACTACCCATACAGTCATACATGCACAAAAGCATTACCCATGCACTCTTCCAATCACCCAGACATTACCCCTGCACTCCTCCAATCACTCAGACACTACTCCTACACTGATTCAATTACCCAGACAATACCTATGCATTCATGCAATAACCCAGGCACTACTCTTGCCCTCATGCAATCACCCAGGCACTATCTATGCTCTCCTCCAATCACCCAGGTACCACCTCTTCAGTCATGCTATCACCCAGGCATTACCCATACACTCATTTGATCCCTCAGGGTACCCATGCACTCCTCCAATTAACTAGACATTACCCCTGCACTCATCCAATCACCTAGGCATGACCCATGCACTCCTTCAATCATTCAGGCAGTACCCATTCACCAAGCACCAAGACACTACCCCTGCACTCATACAATCACCCAGGCATGACCCATGCAGTCCTTCAATCACTCAGGCAGAACCCATCCACTCCTCTAATAACCCACACATTACCCCTGCACTCATGCAATCACCTAGGCATTACCGATGCACTCCTCCAATCATTCCAGGCACTACCTCTGGACTCTTACAATCACAGAGGCACTACCTATGTACTCAGGTAATAACCCAGGCACTACCTTTGCACTACTCCAATCACCCAGGCACTATCTATGCACTCATGAAATCACCCAGGCACTACCCATGCACTCCTTCAATCACCCATCTACTACCCATCCACTCAGGCAATCACCCAGGCATTACCAAGGCACTCCTTCAATCATTCAAGCAGTACCTATGCACTCCTCCAATCACCCGGTCATTACCCGTGCACTCATGCAATAACTCAGGCACTTTCCATTTACTCCAACTATCACTCAAGCAGGCACTACCTATGTACTCATGGAATAATGCAGGTACTACTCATGCAGTCATCCACGCACACAGGCATTACTCATACACTCTTCCAAACACACAGGCACTATCCATGCACTCCTCCAATCACCCAAGCACTACCCGTGCACTCATGCCATGACTGAGGCACTATCCATGCACTCATACATGCACTCAGGCAGTTCTGCTGCACTCATGCAATCATGCAAGCACTACCTGTGCACTCATGCAATCACCAAGCCACTACTCATACACTCCTCCCATCACCCAGGCACTACCGATGCACTCATGCAATCACCCAGGCACTACACATTTACTCCTCCATGTAACCAGGCATTACCCATACACTGTTCCAATCACCCAGACATTACCCATGCACTGCAACTATCACTCAAGCAGTACCCACGGACTCACAAGATCATCCAGGCATTACCCATGCATTTATGCAATCATTCAGACAATATACAAGCAGTCCTACAATCACTCAGGCAGTATTCTTACACTCATGCAATCACTCAGGTAATTTTTCTTTTTTAACCAATATATGTGGTTCCGTAAGAGCCGTTTTTTAAAAACTATTTTTAATTTATTTTGTATTTTTTAACGATTTTTTCTTTTTTTTGGTGTTTTTGACTTTTCATTAAACAAAACAATATTGGAGACTCCAAAGTAACTGTTTGATAAAAAAAAAAGGAAAATAAAATTTCGGAGCACATTAAAAAGAAAAAAATAACATTTATGTGCTTCGATTGCATTGGTAATAACGTCAATGCACTGCTCCCTGATGCAGAGTTTTGGCCACATCCAACAGTTGTGTGGCATTGGTGTTGGTGGAAGTCCATGAGAGGATGTTGAAGGGGCATTAAGATCTTGTTCGGCCGCTTCATTCATCTCCCCCCTTGTAACTTCTCTTGCCAGATGTTAGGGATGGATAGTCTCCAAATTTTTCTTCATGCTTGATGTTCCACATGAATATTTCTTTTTAGAGCATCTTGAGAGCACTCTATTGCAGATGGTACAGGTGACTTTTCTGGCGTTCACCTTTTTTCTCCCTCAGGCACACTAAAGAAGGCTTACACCTTCCTTTACTTTACTGGCCCCATGATGTCATCATCCTCAAGTTCCAGTGGGTCAACAACTGGATGAGAAGATGCCATAGTTTAAAATAAAAGTTCAAAAACACATCAAAATTGGAAAATTAAGGGCGGTAGAACAAGCAGGTCTGTCAGCAAGACAGACAAATTATAAGAGGGAAAGGGGTAGGAGCACACTGCTCCACTTCCCAGCACAGTTTGCCCCTTAGTATTATGGTAAATGCAGTCCATGGTACATGCTTACTTGAATATTTACTGGGGTATTCCACCAAAGTTGGTGAAGGTTAGTTCTGTAAATCTCTAGACATGTGTTTCTGGATATCATCCATCATCAATAGAGATAAAAACAAATGTAATCTTGGGTTTTTGTGCAGGGTGCCACAGTCCTTTCAGGTCTTAGTACCTCTCACAGATGCACAGGTGCATCTCCACAAGCTCGTTAGCTCAATGGCGGAGCCTTTTCAAACAGAAAGGGGTGGGAGCACACTGCTCCACCTCCCAGCACAGTTTGCCCCTTAGCATTATGGTAAATGCAGTTCATGGTACATACTTACTTGAAATTTTACTGGGCACCCCATTTGGTTCACGCTTTTATTCTATACCCTAGGTACCCACCGAATAAACGTATTGTTTGGGTATACCTGTAGGTATTTTTAACATCACTGATCTGGTTCCCTGCATGGCTAGTTTATGCTTTATATAAGAACTCCCATAACAACTTTGGTTGAGTCCGCCCAGGTAGTACAATCTTACCAGGGTATGGAAAGACGCCTATGATGAAGCATGTCACGATAAGTGAGTGAGGCATCTTCTACAATACCTTTGGATACCCCAGTACCCGAAGATTTATTGGAGAGAGAGCAAACTATCTCTACGGGACCACTTTCACTTTCCTTTCTTCCTTTTCCATATAGTCTGGACATCCTTAGGGATATACGGACAACAGCATTTGCTCTTTTGTGATGCAATATTCTCAGTGATGTCATTGAAGAAGTCATGAGTGATGTAATTAGTTGGGTAATTAGAAGTGCATGACGAGAGTGTGATTCATAATTACCTTAGGACATGAGATATAGATAACTATAACTGCTAAATATCTTTGGTTTTGAGTGTGTAAAATCTGAACCTAACTATAACATCACTGTAACCATAGTTTTTTCAGTGAAATTCAGAGATTTTTAATTTTTCCAAACTATAATGTCCCTGCAACCTGGGTATGTAAGGGGGTGTGAGTGGGTGTGTGAGTCTTTGTATGGGAGTTTAAGTGGTTGTGTGAGTGTGTGGTGGGTGTATGAGTGTGTGTGTGACTGGAAGTGTGGGGCGTTGAGTGGGTGTGGGAGTGTATGTGTAGGCATGTGAGTAAGTGTGTGAGTGGCTGTGTGGTTGTGTGAGTAGTTTTGAGGATCTGTGAGTGGGTTTGTGTGTGGCTGTATGGGTGTGTGAGTAGTTGTGTGGGTGTGTAAGTGAATGTGAGAGTGGGTATGTGAAAAATGTGTAGGTCTATAAGTGGGTGGGTGGTTTTGAGGGTCTATTAGTTTGTGTATAAGTTGTTGTGTGGATGTATAAGTAGGTGTGTGAGTGGGTGTGTGAGCAGGTGTGTGGAACTGTGAGTGAGTGTATGTTATTTGTAAGTGGGATCTGGAACAGGGGATCCACCAAAATCCAGGGAATATCTGGGGAGGATCCAGGGAGGATCCACAGATCCTCATGTGGTAAAAAAAGGGTTTTGGACAGTTTTATCCTTTTCCCTGACCCCATTTATTACTTTTGTAACTTTATTTAGCATGCTGGGATCCGAGTCTCGATGAATACAATTATGGCATGGCTGTTGGCGCGTGGATTTGCAATCCACGGAGGATCCATGGAGGATCCACGTGCCTAGGAAAGTAAATATTAATTTCAGTTAATATGGCAAAACCTACCGAGCGGAATTACACCAACTAACAAAAATGGTTCTTTCTGGACAAAGAGCTACCTTTCTGCTACATTTGGTGTAATTCCATCCAGAGGTTCGGGCTAAAGTAGTATCGTATTTTCTTTCTTTATTCCTTGTTTTCTATAGCGGGAACATGATCCACAAGTGGATGTCAGAGCGCTTCACAGTACAAAAGCATTAGATATACATAGTTATATAAGTCTGAAGTGGGCTACCACATTTAAATGATCCTTCTAAAAGTGGTACTCAATTAGCTTTAACGATATGATAGTACAAATCTTGATTATTGCATGGTAACGGTTCTTGAAACAATATTATGTGAAGAACTAAATTCTTCTTGAGGATGATTGGCCAAACTTTTCAACCAATGATAGTGACCTGGAGTAATATGCCCTGAAATTCCAATGTGTAAGAATGTCGGGACTAGTATCCTGTACCATGTCTCCTACAGGATCAGCCGATAGACAAAGAACGAGATTAATTAAACCCGTAGCCCAGAATGCCAAATGTTATGGGAGGAATTTGCTCATAAGGAAGGACTTAGCTTCCTTTTTTAATAGTGTGGAGGACGTGATCCTTCTAATGTACGGTGGAAGCAAATTCCAGATTCTTGGAGTAGCTCCAGAGCAAGTTCTATCATATGTTCTCTTTTTGCGAAAGAATGCAGGGTTCAGTAAAAGATCTCCAGTGCTCAGAGAGACTCTGCTGCCTCCAGATACCGTAATTTTCTGGGCCAGCTAAAGAGGTGTTTTTTAGTGAAGTGCTTTGTGAGTGATACTTCCCATCTTTAGGTGGATTCTACCTTCGTATGAAAACCAATTGATCGCTTTCAAATGTGGAGTGATGTGGTCAAATTTCTTAGATCCTGTTATGAGTCTAGCTGGTGCGTTTAGGCAGGCTTTTAGGGGAGCTGTTTAGAACTTGGGAAGACCTGAAAGAGTTGTGCATCCGTACTCAATCATTGAGATGACCAAAGCCAGCACTGCCGTTTTGAGGTCAGCAGTATCAATGAACGGTTTAAGTTTTCTGCGATAGCTTAGATGGAAGCGGGTATTTTTTGCCATCGTTTTGATGTGTGAACGCATGTTTAGAGCCTTCTCCAGCATGATTCCTAGTGATTTGGTAGAGTTCACTAGGATCGGGGTACAGTTTAGCGTAGTGATCCTCTTAGTCCATTCCTTTATCACCATGGAGCTTGTAGAGGGGGAATCAAAAAGAATTCGGTTTTCTGCGAGTTGAGCTTGAGATGATTGCTAATAAGTAACCACTGTTATCTTAGAAGGATTTAAACCAATGTAGGACAGTTCCCGTTAAACCCACCCTTTTCTCAAGACGGTCTAGTGATTTCACATGGTTTATGGTGTCGAACGCGGAAGATAGGACGAGAAGAACTAGAAGACAAGTTTCATTACGGTCTAGAGTGAGTAGAGCGTCATCCACTATGTGCAGGATTGCAGTTTCCGTACTGTGATCTGGTCTGAAGAACCCTGTTTGGCAGTCGTCGAGTAGCTTGAATTCGGCAATGTGTTAGCCCAGTTGATGTTGTGCGCATTTTTCCATAACTTGGCTAGCATGGGAATGTTTGAAACCGGTTGAAAGTTATTTGGGTCCGAGAGCTTCTTGGTAGGTTTTTTTAAGAAAGGGATGACCTGGCCGGTTTTTAGGCAGTCTGGTAGGGAACCTTGGGCAAGTGAAGCATTAATAATCTTAGTCCAGCTGGGGAAGAGCATATGATTGATTGTAGACCAACATTTTGAAGGGATAGGATCATTGTAGTGATTGTTCGGTATTATGGACAGCAATGTTTTGGCAATGTCTTGATGAATATAGAGCTTTAAGGTTGACCAACAGGCCATATTTTTTGTCATTGAGGGTGCGAGTTGCAATGGAAGTTCGGCAAGAGTACTATTTAGGTTTGAGAGATTTTCTGTGGCATTCTTAAGATCACTCTCCAGGGAGCAGGCTTTTTGCTGTAAATAATGAAGAGAATTCTTCACAAGTTATTTCTGATTTAGGTGTTGATAGAAAGGATTTGGCCATTTTGTTCAATTGATCCTTTCACCGTTCAAATAGTTTGCCTGGTCTGTTGCTTGTGTTATCGAGTTCCCTTCTTAAAAAGGCTTATTTTGATATTAGCACTCTTTTATTGTAGGTGTTCCTGGTCTTTCTTAGCAAGTTTAAATGGGAGGATGAAGGGTGTTGTCTCCATTTCCTTTCAATTAGCCTGAGTTGTCATCTTTCTTAACCTGAATTCTTTTGAGTTATAAAGGGGCTACGGTATCAATTATTTTTGTCATTGTGTGGTTGATAATCAGTGAGTTTGTTGACGTCATCCAGGTAATTAGGCTGAGTGCAGCCAGATTCTCCATGTTCAGGCATTTAGTGTCACAACCCTAATGCTTTTGTTTGATTGAGTGTTCGACAGGTTTCCTAACTGTGCATGGAATTTTGAAAGTACTGATGTGGTGATCTAATCAGTCGCACGAAACAATAGAGATAGTATCAACAGCGTTTTCTTTGGAAATTATCCAATCTAGAGTCGATCCTTTAGTTTGGGTTGGTAGCGTACAGGCTTGCACCACCGATTGGTCTGCTAGAAAATCTTTAATAATCTTGACCTGATTATTCTTAAGGTCGTTCTAGTGGAGATTGAGGTATCCATTATTACCTGGAGGATGGTGAAACACGTGTAGTTTGTACAGCTTGTTATCTGAAGATCTTAAAGGGAGACCGAGGTATTCACATGTTTCCAGGGGGTTCTCGTGAACTTTAGAGATGGCAATGTTGGATCTATGGATACAGGCCATGCCTCCCCCCGTTTTGTTTAGCCTATCTAGTCTCACAATAAAGTAATTTGGTGGAACCAATTAATCTAGCCACGGGGAAGAAGATTTGGTGAGCCTCGATTCCGTTAGGACTGCCATGTTGATTTCCCTGCTCAAGATTAGATCAGCGATGTTTGCGGCATGTTTCTTTGCTGAGCGACAGTTTAGTAGTAGGCACTTTATCGATTTCGGTGGGTTATTCAATTTAGTAGCTGTATTTTGGGGTATTAGAGTTACTTTTTTCAGGTTGTTGAGGTTAAGCTTTTTGTGATTTGATTATGTAGATCTGTTTGTGTTGATTGGGACTGCTTGGATTTTATGTTCATCTAGCTTAAGGGGGAGATTGGTTGTCGATTCATAGGATAGCAGTAGGGTTTGTAATTCAAAGTCGAACAGATATCTTAGGTGACTGCGTGGTCGGTAATATCGATTAGTCAGGGGGAGTGGAGTAGTGTTTCGGATGCTGTGTAGTGCGAGTACTGATTTATGGACATGATTGATTTTGGAGAGATACCTTTGTGAGAGGAGTATAATATTCTTCAAATCTCTGATAGCAATTTGTAAGTCCCAAGCTAATGTGTCTGTTTGGGAACATAGTATTTCTGGCTCTGTTGTGGATGTAGGGGGGTGATGTGGATGCTGTAGTTTGCATGCTAGTCTGGGGATAGGTTTGCTGGATGGTTCACAGTCTGTGCGAATGTGGGAACACTTTGTTTCTTCTGTAGAAGTTGTCTAGAATCTGTATGGAAATTAACATGGAAAAACCACTTTTGTTTTTACCCCCCCATCTTTTTCTCGGCCCTTGCTTGATGGATCGCCTTGACATTTTCAATGCACAACAAGAACCATGGTGCACCTTTTTGGGAATATTTCGTGAAGATTCATCAAACTGCACCAAAGATATAGACAAATCAAAACATGCTTATCCTATGGAAACCTGATCCTAACTGTCACTGCCTACTGGCAATGCCGACTCCCACTGTACCCCTGATGGGAAGGGGAGGTGATGGACTGTGGGGGTCCTGGGCCTCCCCCAGCAGGCCCCAATGATGGATGTGCTATCGGGTTCCCTGGGTGGGTACCAGTTCACCCCACTAAGAAAACTAAAATGTAAGGTAAAATTGTGTTGCGCCCCAGTTGGGCACTAGGCCATACCACCTAAAAAATAAAAAAAATCCTCAGCAGTCCCACACATAATTAATGATCTAGGGTGGAAACCAGGGAATGCCACATTACTTAAAAACATGCCAACTTCTGCAAGGGCAGAAAGCCAATGGGGCAACAGGCAACCTATGGCTCCCCCTGCAGCTTGTTAAAAAACAAAAACTGTGGGTGTCCTTGGTGCGACTGGAACATCCACAAATAAACGTTTTTATAAAAAGTGAATAATAAGCAAGCGGCCATGGCAGGTCATTTATTGTTCACTGCTCCTTCAAGGAGCTCACCATAATGCCCTGGGAGGGCTATTTAGTTAGATTTTATTTTGGTGATATCCCTAGAAGCAGCAGGACATCACCAAAAGTGTTTTAAATGGTGCAGGGGGCCTGTAATGAGTTATACAGCCATCCAGCAACACTAAAACAAATTAAGTCTCCTGGGTCATTGAAGCCATGGTCCCATGAGAATCTCCCATATGTTTTTTAAATCATTCCCCAGACTGCAGCTCTACAGCTGGGATTGCAGTGCCACCCAGGGCCTGTTTGTAGTTTATGTGATACAGTATATCCCATAATATACAAGGTCTGTTTGTGGTTGTTTTTATATTTCTTATAATATTTGAGGTGCAAATTTTAAAAGGTAGAAGCAAGATTATCATTTTTTGGGGTGGGGAAAAAATGATGTATTTCAGACTACTTATTTTCACATTCATACCCCAAAAGTATAATAATAAAAAGTATGAAAAAAGAATCATAGACATGTAGTTTAATAACCCTTTATTAAATATTTGTTAAGTAAACAATAATGCTAAATATTGTATTGTGTTTTATTGAAATATACATTTGATTAAAATAATTGCAAATTTTTGGGGAAAGATGATAGATCTGCTCTAAATATAATATGTTGGGTAGGGAGAAGTGGGGGGGACAGGGTCTGGCCACCAGCCGTATCCTGTGTCAAACCCCCTGCCGGAATCGGAGGGTTGGCTTTAAATATTACATTCAGAAACATAGAAATTCACTGAAAACACAAAGGTCAAAGTAAAATTATAGTTAGGTGAAAATGTAATGTTTTAAACTATAAAAAACACAGAAATTCACCAGTTATAGTTATCTCAAGAAACTATAACTCATGCTCAAAGGTATCTAGAACGTGTTCCCTCACGATGCACGGCTAATTTTCCCACATAATACATCATTCATGACATCTTCTATGACATAATTGACAATATCCCTGCAACATTTGCTATGAAATTATTGATCAGACAACTTTGCATGGCAGGGGCGCTAGTTATGGTTACTTCAGGGCATGAGTTATATAGTTACTCGAGATAACTATAACTGGTAAATTGCTGAGGTTTTTGGAATTTAAAACTACATTTTCACCTACCTTTAATGGTACAATAACCTTTGTTTTTTTCTGTGTATATATATTTATATATATATATATATATATATATACACACACACATACATATACATATACACACGCACACACACACACACAAACACACAGCAAATTGGTCCAAAAGATGTTGTGCTGTAACTGCTGGTGCCAGCTGCACTCCTAAAGGCTGCCTTAGGTGAACTGCATTTATTCGTCAATTTCAAAAGCAAAAGACACCACTGTGCGTTTCGATATCCTGTCTTCTTCATGGTGGTATAGTCTGTTTACACTGATTATTTGTTACTGCCATAGCTTTATAGCTTTGAAGGCATTCTGGTATATGTAGTCCATTCTATTTGCCACTTCGGAGTCATTGCCACAACCTCTCACGTTGTGGTGCATATATAAATCAGTCAATCAGGTTTCTTGTTGAGTGCGACCTGCAGACTCTCAACCCGTTAGGCTCTCAAGGCACTGTGAGGGTGATCTGCAGTTCAGTCGAAGAGCCTGGTCTTGGGGGCCCTCCTGACTTGAGGCAGTGACAGTGATTGCCTGAGATGTGTATGCAGCGAGGTAGAAGGATCTTCCTCCAGTCAAAGTCTGGCAGATCAATCGGAGGGTGGCCAGGGCCAGATGGGTGTAGCGTAGATGTTTCGTGGGTGTGTAGAAGGAGCCGGTGGTTGAGATATGCAGGTCTGGTGTTGTGGAGGGCTTTGTAGGCATACGTGAGGAGCTTGAAGGTGATTCTTTTATTGCTAGGGAGCCAGTGGTGGTCTCTCAGGTGACCAGTGATGTGGCTATGGTGGGGAATGTTCTGTATGAGTCTGGCAGAGCTTTTGGATGTTCTGCAGTTTCTTTACGAGTTTTTGGGTGGTGTGGCGTAGAGTGCATTGCTGTATTTGAGTCTGCTGCTTATGAGTGCAGTTTTCTTGGACTCCGTGGGGATCCACTTGTAAATCTTCAGAAGCAGGCGTAACGTGTGGAAGCAGAAGGACGAGACAGCATTGATTTGGTAGTTTATTGAGAGCGAGGAGTCCAGGACGATGCTGAGGTTTCAAGAATGATCCGAGGGTTTGCAGAGGGTTCTGAGTAGGGGTGGGCGGAATTTGCGAAGTGGAGCTACGCAAAACTCCGCGAAATGGTAAAAAATCTCCGCGAGCATGCAAAAATTCCGCAAACACGCGGAATTGCTTGTTCGCGATGCTTTTTTCCATTTGCGTGCTCGGGGGGAAATATCTCGCGAACACGCATTTTGAGAACGCGAACAAGCAAAAAAATCCGCGAAGCTGCGGAACGCAGATTTCGAGCAATTCCGCGTTCTCCGCGGAACGCGAAATTACCCAAATTCCGGAAATTCCGCGAACGGAACGGAATTTGCCGCCCTGGCCTAGTTCTGAGCATTGCAGCCACTAGGAGTCATCCCAGGCAGAGGGGGTAGAGCCCAAGATGAAGACTTCAGTCTTGTCTGAGGTGAGTTTGAGGCAGCTATCCTTCATCCAGGTGCATACTGCCTTCATTTCGTTGTGGAAATAGCCATTGGTGGCTGTGAGTTCATCAGTGAGGGAGAGAAGCAGCTCAGTGTAATCAGCGTAGGAGATGATGTTGAGTCTGTGGCTTCTGATGATGACTGCAAATAGTGCCATGTAGATGTTGAAGAGGGTGGGGCTCAAGGTGGAGCTCTGAGGCGCACTGTAGCTAATCTCTGTGGGTTCTTAGTGGAAGAGTGGAAGTCTGACTCTCTGTGTTTGACTGGTGAGGAAGGAGCGGATCCATTCTAGGGCTTTGTTGCAGATGTCGTCATCATGGAGTCTTGCTCCTGTAGTGAGGGCAGCAATTTATATACGTACATTGCTAAGTTAGCACAACCGCGTTAGATGTTAGAAAGCCATCCTGCCACTTTTGCTGCTTTTGCACATGACACTGCAGTTACATGTTATTATTTGAGAAATGCTTGCTCGCCTTTTCTTCACATGAGAACTGTCTGTTGTTCACATCCCTAACAGTGAGCTGCGACCTTGGTCTGAACATTGTGTAAAGAAACAGTCTGGGTCGCTAGATGGTGCATGTTTTTCGGTTCAGGTTGATCGGACCACTATTTAGCCATAACACGCACGCAGCTGCAAATACCTGAGAGTCGAGCGCTTTTAATATTGCAGGCTGCTTGCTTGATTCATTCATTCGGAAGAAGAGCTTTCCCAGGAGCAGAGTATACCTGATCCTGTGATGTGATTCCACTAAGCTGATCTTTACGGTATGGGGTTCCCCATTCAAGCCTAGAGACCTTCTATCAGTCTAATAATAATAATATTAGTTTACTAGCGAAAGGAAGGTGGCTGCAATCCATTGTCATTTTATTATGATTTCTCCTTTCATTTTCTATGGTATTGTAACTATGCTTATGGTTTTGATTTTAATCATTTGTCTGCTTATGTTAGCCAAAGTACTGCATCTTAGGACACGAGGTTTATGAAATAAACTCTTTAAACTTTACCGTGTCTCTGTTTACTCTTGTTGTGAACTGATATGAGAATAATAACGAACAGGTATTTCTGATTCCCACCATTCCTGAGAATACACTACGTCGCTTGTTCTGGGCTGTCTATACATTGGGACCGCCGAGATAAAATCGGATAACGAATGGGACACTGATGCTGGTCGGATAGGGGTTCTGGGTTCTGAGGTGAGTTTTTGGTACACCACAATTCACTGAGGTCCTGGTTTCCTGCGCATAGTTCTGTGCATGAGCAGAATCCCTGCAACATGGCGCACCTAACGTTTGGTCGATTGATTTGAAACGCCTTAGTAGTGCTTATATTAGTCCACGACTCCCTCACTCTTGTTTCCGGATAACGGGAGTGCCGGATTTAAACCTACCTGTTACTCGACTAATAGGTTCTTTCAGGCTTGATCATTGAAAAGGTTTCTTATCTGAACCCTAGTGCTACTGAATAAACTCGTTGTTGATTTTTGTGTCCTTATGGCGGTTGAGATTGCTGCACATAGCCGTACACCTCTGTGGCGTCATTAGACGACGTATGGGGTGCCGGACGATGGGATGGCTGTTATTTTTGTGGTGAGTGCTGCTGCGTCTTTCCCTTACGAGTTGTTTTACTCTTGGGTGACTTTGCCGGCGGTGAATGCAGACGATGATACGTTTCATTCCTATACTCCCAGGCAGCTACCTGCAATCTATACACCATATAGGACACAAGAAATTCCTATTTCTGCCTGGCAGCATACCATTTGGTTTAATGGCGCCCTTCCCCATGCGGTTACACCGGCAAGAATGGGCCCTTTGTCAATTCCAGGGGCCACATGGCCGGTGCTGGCTAGGTTTACGCCTCATCCCCGCTATCTCACGGTAGCGGTGGCTGAGTAGCGTGTACTTCACACACCCCTTATTATAGTGCATAGGGCTTTAGTGCAGTACGTGTTACGCAACATGCAGGTGGGGCACCTGCTGTTGCGGGACAACCAGCTGAACACCACGCAGTGGTTATTAGTCCTGTTATGGTTAATTCGGTAATGGGCAAGCGCCCCCAAAATAAGGATGACTTACCTTATTGGCTTGCTGAGAAATTTGACCAACTGGAAGCGGTTTTTCCGCATACTACTCCTTTAGAGAAACACAGGATGCTCACCATTAGTTTGCCGAAAGACTTAGTCCCAGATATGTCCGATTGTGACAACTGGGGCAAGGTCTTTCCCGCGACATACTCGAAGTGCTTCGGCACTCCGTCTATGTCTGTGCTTCCCTCCGTCATTAAACGTGTTCAAGATAATCACGGGCGGAGGCTGCTGTAGAATTAGGAATGCGGCTTGTCGGGGTGTTCGATGTGGTTGCTTCCATGGTAATGGGCAACCTCAAAGGCGATGATATGCAGTTCCAAGTGGCTAATAAATTGGACCGCGTGGACGAACTCGACAGGCCAAAGGAGTTCGCTAAGATTATTGCGGAAGCCTATAGAACCATGGGCCGCAGTGCCTTAGGTGTTAAACCAACTGTAATAATTCCTGATTTGATACAGCAAATTAAGGTGAGCACGTCTGGTAACGACGAACGCCCACATTTTCCAAAACAAAATTGACGGGCAAAGAAACAGGGGAAGCAGCAACAGAAACAGGGGTCTCGTCCTGCCTCACCTGTACAGTCGACTAGTGAACGCACATATGCTCTGCGCGATCGCTCTAGTATTAAGTCACCATAGATTTCAGGTTTCTGAACAACGTTCTCCTCGTTCTTCACAGGACACATCAGCTTCACAGTACGGTGGTGGAGACCGTGGGAAAGGACGGGGTGCCCAAGGACGTGAGCAACCCCGTCAGACTGACGGTAAAGGCAAGCAGGACGAGTCTGCACGTCAACGACCCCCGTTTCAAAAGAAGAAGGTTGCTGCGCTAACAGCGAGGTATGCCACAGATAGTATGGACGCAACTTCAGAACCTGACATGGGCACTAACGCTGCTCGACAGCGTGGCGGAAGTTACAGTAGTGCGACAAGCACTGCGTCCATATCTGGTGGCGACAGCAACTGACACGTTCATTACTGTAGAAACTGCTGACACTAGAGTGGCTCCCCCTGACAGACTATATAATATAGGCCTCTTAATCGAAGGTGACATACAACGTACAATTCAGGGGATTTTTTGGGATAATCGGACCTCTTCGTACGATATTCTATTGGCAGAGGTAGACTGGCCCCCGGCTTTCATTTTAGATGCTCCTAGAGGGGAGGAGGTGATCCTCCCGTCCTTTGCGCACACAGTGCCAAAGGACCAAGCTAAGAAGTTTGCCGAGGAGTGGGCTCTGGTGCTAGCACCGGCTTTGTATCATACTCAGGTAGGCTGGGATAAATTGTCCCCCAGCCATGAGATTCCGTTGCGGTCCATGCCCTAGCCACAACCCCAAATCCCATGCGTCGCGAAGCAAGACCTCACGTCGCGGCAATCCTTGAACAATTGGAATATCAAGGTCTTATTGAAACATGTGTGTCACCAATGAATAATCTTTTATTCACTTTGACGAAGCCTGATGGGTCGTACCACCTGGCTTTAGATTACCGGCATTTAAACTCTCATTGCCGGACATGCGCAGTACAGAATACTCACAGTTCTGCTCTCGTCGATAGTCTCGTGAGAAAACGGTTTAAGACGACACTTGACATTTCCAATGGCTTTTACAGCCATAACCTGTCCTCTCTTAGTAGTCAGTGGACGGCGTTTACATCGGGCGGCAAACAAAAACATTTTAAAAGATTACCCATGGGCTATAAAAACAGCCCTGGAGTCTTTGCTGCTCGTGTAGTCTCTCTGTTGGAGAGCATTGACCCTGATGCGTACTCGTATGTGAATGATATTTATCTCACAGATGACGAGTTTTGGCCGTATCTGTGTCGCGTTGATCGCATTATTGTTTTGTTTGCAGACTTCGGTTACAAATTCAACTTTGCGAAGTCTCACATTGCAGAGTATACAGTGTTGTTTTTGGGATACGAACTCAACAATGAGGGTCGAGGATTGGCTCCGCACTTCCTAGAGAAATGCGCGTGCCTGCGTGCTCCTCCAACACTGAAAAAATTACAATCTTTGCTGGGCTTTCTGAATTTCAGTCGCAAGTGCATTCCTGATTATGCCCAGTTAATCAAGCCGCTTTATGCCTTAGTACAACCTACTTTTTCCAAATCATGCTGGCTGCCGGAGCATTCAGCTATATTGCAATCTTTGCAAGCTGACCTTCTTGCTTCAAAATACTTACTCACGCGTGATAACCGCACTAACCTGGTAATAAGAATTGTGCCAGGCGTAGTGGGTTTCACGTACTTAACGTTCAATGAGGGCGACACCGTCCCCATTGCCTACAAATCACACCTGTACACTTCGACTGAACTGCGCTTTTCCTCTGTCGAGAAAGTTTTGACGGCAGTACAGATGGTGATTCTTAAAGAACGAGCGCTGTCGCAAGGGAAACGCATGTTGGTGGTCACACCATATCCTGCCCTTGAGGTGGTGACCAAAGCGAGTGTACCAAATTCTAAAGCTTTGCATCCCCGGTGGATACAATGGGTCACTTCCTTGACATCGCCCGACGTCACCTATATCTTTGACGCAGCATTACAGAATCAGGAGTACTTACAGTATGAATTCGTTCATCCAGCTCCTCTGTCTTTGCGCCTGCTCGAGGATTACCATTGTGTCATTTACACTGATGGTTCTGCGCAACCGGCGACTGGATCGAAGCATGCCTATTCAGCGGCCTGCGCAATTGTGGTGGGTACTTTCGTGAATGGTGAATTCCAATCTGATGTCGTGCATACGCAGTCATTGGGTGATTGTACCCCACAGTTGGCAGAGCTCCGTGGTTCTCGCACTGGAGTTTGCTGATTCTCGGGTCACTACTCTTATAGTGAGTGACTCGTTTTATTGTGTTCAATCTTACAACGACAATCTGCATTTTTGGTCTCAAAATGAATACTGTGATTCCAAAGGTAGCACAATTAAGCATAAAATGCTTTGGGTTTGAGTGGCAGAACTTAAGGAACTTCTGCCTCTCATAAATGTTATTCACACTCTCGGTCACCAACAAGTTGGTGTCCATGCTGTTGGCAACAGCTTAGCTGATGAGGCTTCAAAAACAGCAGTGGCGACATACTTAGTGGCAGCAGTTACAAGATCCAAAAGTAAGATCGATGATCACATCTTGGCAGCTATTGCTGCTACAGAGAAGGGAACTAATTACCCGAGAGGTTTCCCTTCTCGTTACCATTATCACTTAAGTCCTGATAACGTCCCGTTAGTGAGGATTAACTACGTTGGTGACAGATTGATTCCCAACACGGACTGCAGACCATCTTTGATATTAGCGACTCACGAGGTTATGGCCTCTACCCACGCCAGAGTTGCAGCTACTGTATCTCTGTTACAACAACGTTACTGGTGGTGCGGTTTATATAAACAAGCTCACGCTTATGTTCTTGACTGTGACATTTGCCAGCAGATTAAACCTTCAACTGCGGCGCGCCCACCAAAAACTCAGTTGTATATATCTAATAAACCACTAGGGTGTGTTTATCTAGATCACTGCGGTCCATTCACCTCTGACACTGCATACAAGTACATCTTGGTTGCAGTGGATTCGTGCACACGTTTTCTGTGGGTATGGCCACAAAGGAGTGCTGATGCCCGTACTGTCATCAGGGATTTGAGTGTCTTTGTGGGAAGTTGTGGTACCTTTCATTCTGATCAGGGCCCTGCGTTCGCCTCTAAGGCGTACAAAGAAGCCATGAGAAATTTGGGGGTCCAAGTCAAATTTTTGTCTCCCTACCGACCTGAGGGTAATAGTGTGGTGGAGCGAATGAACCGTGACTTAAAGCAATCTTTGACAGCTAGGGTTTTAGGCACTTGCCGGAACTGGCTAGCCCATTTGTATAACATCCAACGTGCACTTAATAATCTCCCTAGAAGGTCTCTGGGTGGGCGGACCCCATGGCATACAAATGTTTGTCCCGGACCTTGATGGTCTAGACATGGCGGCGTCAGCCACACCCTTTGACGTAGATGATCACTGTGCTGTATTGCAGACTCTACAAGAAGCCAGAGACAGTCTAGCGAAGGAACACGTGCCCTCCACATCTGATGCTGCGCTTCAGATTCCGGTAGTCGGCTGGCTACCTCGAGTTGGTGATCTGGTCTGTGAGAAGGTGGAGAACAAGAAGGAGTTCGGCCCCTCTTATCATGCCCCGGTTCCAGTGCTTGGCGTGCAGGGTACATGAACAGTCATTTTACCTCCACTTCCTGGTCGCAAGGATAACAGGTACATCTCTATTGACAATGTCAAGCTACAGCGAGTGGCCGATTCTTCTTAGTATGACTCCAACGGTTTCTTGCCCTGCGATGCTGAGAAATTCTGTTGTGGCCCCAGCTTCTACCACCTTGCCTGATGTTGCCATCGAGATGCATACAGTTACTGGACCTTTGTTGCCGCCAACAGCTGGTGGTCTACCTGAAGATACTGAGTATGCTTATCCTACAGATGTACCGTTGCCTGTTTTACAATCCACCGCAGTTAACCAGTCACGCTTCTCCTTTGACACTAATTCAATGACTTTCATTGCCCCATCAAAAGTTTCCATTTTTGCTGTCTGGTTTAAAATACATTTTTTGGTTCCCCCTTGGACTTACATTTGGCTGGTGCTCATATCTATTTTTTTTGTTTATGTCCATTGGATTTGTGGTGGTGTTTTTTCGTCTTGTAAATGGACACTACCTAAAAGAAAGATCTACAATTAGACTAATTGATGGAACTTTGGCCCCCCCACTCCTCATCACATATTATGAAAAGGGACCAGACTTTTGTGAATATTACTGCCTGGCCTGTGCTGGATGGGATTGCGTGGGATGCTGTTAAATTTCAAATTCATGGTCCCACTGAAGTAATCAATGTGCCAAATGTATTTTGTGTTTCTATGGGTGATGTAATTAAGCAAAACATCAGCTCGGATGATTGGGATGTTCAAGCCATAGAAGCACTGTTTTCTGATTTGAAAAATTATGCTGCGTTTGAAGCTGAGGATTTGTATGTAGATACTGCTAATTATGATGAGCAGTTTTGCTATCAACATTATGGCAATCATTTCCTTCACAAAGCCCATACGTTTAGAAATTTTGTAAATTATACGCAATGGGAACACTGTCCAGCGCCTAGGCTGGGCAGCTTCAACACGTTAGTGAACAAATTCACATATTTTTCTGATTTCAGTGTGTCAAATTCTGGCTCCTTTTATTTTAAAGTGCCAGCTGAGTCTGCCTCGAAAGTTAGGCTGACACACACAAAATTGTTATATTCCAAATCCTTCATGAATGAATTGGCAATCAGAGGTTATGATCTGTGGAAAGCTACTATTGATCTTAAATCGGTTTGGGGTTCTAAACCGTGGCAGGTACAGGAAACAGAAGCTTTGCAACCTTGCCTGTCTCATCCCAAACCACATGTTATTTTTGAATTCGTCAATTTTTCAGACCACCTGTTTTGGATTGGCTACTTCTAAAAAATTAAATTCTTCCTCTACTCCGGATCTGGGTGCTTATCCTAATTGGGATAATCATACGGATCTGTCCCTTGCTACGTTGCAGTCATACATTTCTAACACATCCTTCAATATTTCCAAATTAGATCCGAAAGGATGGTTAATATGGCAAACAAGCTCAGATTCCTGTCAACATCGGTTTCTGGATTTAAATCCGGAGTATACGCAAGTTCGTGTGTACCCCCGTTTTGAATCCTCTCATACTGTAACTACCTACTCAGTAGGGAAGTTATGCCAATCTTGGCTGCAACATTCCACCTTAGCATCTGTTAAACTTCCTTTATCACAATTACACGACAAAATAGATTTGAATGATTTTGTTAAGGGTCCTGCGGTTGGCAGGTCCAAAAGATGGGTATATGCTGTTTATAACGAAGTTTGGAAGCTATCACAAATTGAAGCTGCATCCAAATTACAAGCTATTGATCAAGCCAATATGGAGAAAGTATTGGCTGTTATAGATAATAGCATTAACACCCTGTCTTCCAGAATTTATACGTTAGATAATATCGTATTATCTGTTGTTGACATGGTACAAGATGATTTGTCTGTTTTATATCATGGTCAAAATCAATTGCGTTCTATAATGCAGTTTGCATGGACATTGCAAACATTAAAGGCTGGGAAAGTCCCTTGGGCTTACATGAATACTTCATCTTTGTTCCTTCCTTTTAATTTAACTGTAAAACAACAGTTCATGTCCATGAAAGATGCAACATACTAATTGCTGCACATTGAAAAGTTAGAACCTTTACCTTTCTCTGTTGCCGAATTGAACTCCTCTGTGTGGCTTATCCACGGGTTAATCACATTACCATTTCCCCTGTTTAAGTTCAGTTCCTACATGAAACATTATGCGCTAGGCATATATGAACAACTAGGTACTGCCTTCCTGCAGAAGTTTGGTCACTTGCATTCACGTACAGGTGCGTGTGGGACGGTAAAGAGGTTTGCTTAAAAGGTGAAGAGTGCACTTCCACTTCGGATCACTCTGTGGTGTGTCAGCACATTCAATTGCATGGTGCATGTAATGTGCACGCTCCTAATTTAGCTTGCGTCCTGAAAGGGATCCCATTGCCAGTCATAACACCGTTGTTTACGCTGCTGGCTAACGGTAGTTATTTGCTATTAAATAATTTAGCTTGCTGTGGGATGTTAGTGGGAATTCCCTACATAGTGACTGTATCAGAGAGAGTAGTCTGCTGTAACAACATCCTTTTCCCACCCCCGCATGGACAGCTCGATGTATCCATCTGGCCTTCCATTCCAACCTTGAAAGCAGAGTTCAACAAGATGAGCAGAATAAGGGCTCTATTGTCTCAAAAAGAAGTCGCGTTGACTTCATCCCGGGAAACATTTGTCCTTCACGTAGCAAACACGCGCACAGAGGTGCAAGCGCTTTAGAATACTGATCTCCCACATCATTTTGGTGCCCTGATTCAGACTATCTTTAATGCCTCGTCAACAAGTGGCCTGGCACATTTTTTTAAAATTGTGGGCTCCGGCCTTGTGACCTCCTTCCAAACTATTTTTGGTGTGATCCCGGCATTCTTTTCATTCTATTTTTTCCAGCGTCTTTGGAGGTCTCCCGTTGATTCTCGCCCTCATGGCTGGGGTACTGTTGTTGGTCTGCTTACTACACAATGGATGCACAATTTGTGTCACACGACAGCATGTCCCGGCTGCTTCATCTTCGTAACCGGATGCTTGAATACTATGGAACCCTACTACTGGCAACATTGAGCATAGCCTATGGGTTGTCCTTCCGGTTTCCCTACTTTAATTGCGTACAACCTGTCTTTCATTGCCTAGAGTGTCCGTTCCAATGGGCTCTGGATTTATGCTTGTCAAACTCGGTGTCTCCCGCCCCGGATTATGATCGACTAATGAGCCCCTTAGTTGGTCATGAGTTGGACTGCTCTGGTGTCAGGATTATGGCCTGTGGAGCAGCACATGGAGTCCTAGGGAATTGGGACATCGGTACGGCTGCAGATGACTTCCTGGCAAGAAGTTATCTTGAAGAACACGCCAGTTGTCCTCTGATGGTACTAGAGGCTCCAGTTGTCGAAGAACATGTGTGTTCATTCCCCTTGCTGAACTGGATGGCAGATCATTTTGCAGGACGTTCCAATGATTTCCTCTTGGAAGCTGTTGCTACTTATTGTGCTTATACATTGATGGATTAACTTGGATGTCATCCAACATTCCTTTGGAATAACTTTTGTCTTTTCATTCGACATCCATCGATAATATTTTTTTTTCTCTCCTTTAAATGTTTTTTTTTTCTTCTTTCTTTTTCCTCTTCGAACTTTCACTGCCCTTATATGGATTCCCAATTTGCACCCTTAGTTCCGTTCTATCAAACTTGAACTCTGCGTTCCTTAATTGTACCCCTATTGGTTAGTGGTCCGATCAAGGGGGGGTGTAGTGAGCGCTGCAAGTTATATACATACATTGCTAAGTTAGCACAACCGCATTAGATGTTAGAAAGCCATCTTGCCACTTTTGCTGCTTTTGCACACGACACTGCAGTTACATGTTATTATTTAAGAAATGCTTGCTCGCCTTTTCTTCACATGAGAACTGTCTGTTGTTCACATCCCTAACAGTGAGCTGCGACCTTGGTCTGAACATTGTGTAAAGAAGCAGTCTGGGTCGCTAGACGGTGCATGTTTTTGGGTTCAGGTTGATCGGCCCACTATTTAGCCATAACACGCACGCACGCAGCTGCAAATACCTGAGAGTCGAGCGCTTTTAATATTGCAGGCTGCTTGCTTGATTCATTCATTCGGAAGAAGAGCTTTCCCAGGAGCAGAGTATACCTGATCCTGTGATGTGATTCCACTAAGCTGATCTTTACGGTATGGGGTTCCCCATTCAAGCCTAGAGACCTTCTAATAGTCTAATAATAATAATATTAGTTTCCTAGCGAAAGGAAGGTGGCTGCAATCCACTGTCATTTTATTATGATATCTCCTTTCATTTTGTATGGTATTGTAACTATGCTGATGGTTTTGATTTTAATCATTTGTCTGCTTATGTTAGCCAAAGTACTGCATCTTAGGACACGAGGTTTATAAAATAAACTCTTTAAACTTTACCGTGTCTCTGTTTACTCTTGTTGTGGACTGATATGAGAATAATAACGAACAGGTATTTCTGATTCCCACCATTCCTGAGAATACACTAAGTCGCTTGTTCTGGGTTGTCTATACATTGGGACCGCCGAGATAAAATCGGATAACGAATGGAACACGGATGCTGGTCAGATAGGGGTTCTGGGTTCTGAGGTGAGTTTTTGGTACACCACAATTCACTGAGGTCCTGGTTTCCTGTGCATAGTTCTGTGCATGAGCAAAAACAACAATTGATGGACAGAATGCAGAACAATGTCATACATTCACCCCAGTACAGAGTTCTGGGCCTAAATCCATTGTTTTTTTGCTCACCATGCCGTTCCAGTTTGAACCCAGCCATATGTAAATCAGTCTTGACCCTGTGCCTCATGGGAACAGTCCAGCCCGAACTGCCAAGCCAGGTCCTCCCTGGACTGGAAACAAGCATCCTAGGACCGGTTTCGGGGTTTCACCCCTCTTCAGCCAGGATAGCTTGATTTCCAGTGGCATGGAGAGCAAGGGACCCACGTCTGGGCATACCCTTCCCACTCGGGGTGACAAAAGCAAAAACAACAATTGATGGACAGAATGCAGAACAATGTCATACATTCACCCCAGTACAGAGATCTGGGCCTAAATCCATTGTTTTTTTGCTCACCATGCCGTTCCAGTTTGAACCCAGCCATATGCAAATCAGTCTTGACCCTGTGCCTCATGGGAACAGTCCAGCCCGAACTGCCAAGCCGGGTCCTCCCTGGACTGGAAACAAGCATCCTAGGACCGGTTTCGGGGTTTCACCCCTCTTCAGCCAGGATAGCTTGATTTCCAGTGGGATGGAGAGCAAGGGACCCACGTCTGGGCATACCCTTCCCACTCGGGGTGACAAAAGCAAAAACAACAATTGATGGACAGTTCTGTGCATGAGCAGAATCCCTGCAACACTCCGAGGGTGTGGTGGGAGATGGTGTCAAAAACGTATGAGAGGTCCAGGAGGATGAAGGGTGCAGTTTCTCCTTGGTAGAGGAGGGTGCTGATGTCATCTGTATTGATGAGGAGTGAAATCGCAGTGCTGTGGTTGCTTGTGAAGCCTGATTGGAAGAGGTCCAGAATATGGTTTATTTCACTGAGCACAGAGAGTTGAGCATTGATGGTTTTCTCAATGACTTTGGCTGGGAAGGGGAGCAGATAGATGGGTCTGTAGTTCTTGAGGTCTGTCGGCTCAGTAGAGGGTTTCTTCAGAAGGGGGTTGATCTCTGAGTGTTTCCAGTCTTCAGGAAGGTTGGTGGACTTGATGGATTACTTAATGGTGTGGTAGAGTTTGGGGGCATTGGAGGTACCAGCTCTGTTAAAGATGTGGTGAGGGAAGAGATCCGAGGGATCTCCGGAGTGGATGTTCTTCATGATCCTAAGGGTGTCGTCAGAAGTGAGGGTGGTACAGTTGGGAAGGGTCTGCTGGGTTCAGGAGCCATTTGGTGCTGTGGTTGTGGGTGGAGTGGGTGAGTCTTGAGTTGTAAAGCTGTCGTAGATCTCCTTGATCTTGTTGTGGAAGAAGGTGGCAAGGTTGTCGCAGAGGCCTTGGAAGGGGGGAATGTCTGCTGCCTCCATGCTCAGTTTGGTGAGTTATTTGATCATGGTGAGGAGTTTTTAGCTGTTGTGTGCAATAGCATTGGTGCGTTCCTATATGGCAGTTTTCTTCGTTGTTCTGATAAGGTGGTGGTGTGCAGTGACAGCGATTTTGCAGGCTGCGTGTTCTGCCAAGATCTTGCTGCTCTGCCATCTTTTCTTGAGCTGTCTGCAGGTGCAGCTCGACTCTTGGATGGTGGGAGAGAACCAGCTGGCTTTCTTGGAGGGCTGCTTGCTTGAGGGTTTCCTGTGGGGATCCAGTGTGTTGGTGCAGTTGGAGATTCTTAGATTGAAGGTTGCATTCTTAGTTGGCTTCTGTGGATGTCGGTGGTGGGGTTTCGCTGAGGGAGGTAGTGAGCTGGTCTATGGTGACCTTGTCCCTGCTTCTGCAAGGATAGCGGTGGGCATGGTAGTTATAAGTGGGTTTGGTGAAAGAGAAGTGGACACAGTGGTGTTCAGTTCAATATAACTCGGAGGTGTGGCTGACAGAGATGTTATTGCTTGCAGAGAAAATGGGGTCGAGCATGTGTCCTGCTGAGTGGGTTGCAGAGGAGTTCTTTGAGTATGATGGTGGTGAGGTTCTCCAGTAGGGATGAGGTATTGCAGTCATTGAGGATGTCCAGGTGGAAATTAAGGTCGCAGAGGAGGATATAGTTCGTGGAGGCAAAAGCGTGGTGTGCAATGAAGTTGATTATGGATTTGCTGAAAGGGGGACAGGGTCCGTGAGGTCTCTAGATGAGGGTGCCATGGAGGGTGGTGCTCGGGTTGATCTGGACCTGGAAGTAGGGTGCTCCATGTTGGTCGAGTGGCCATATGAGCTAGTTGTGAGGCAGAGGTTGCTTTTGTGTATAATGGCGATCCCTCCTCCCAGTCGGATGGTGCGGTCTTGTGGATGATTTGTAGCCATCGGGGATAGTGGTGGGGATGTTTGGGGGCTGAAGTGAGGTTCATCCAGGTTTCCGTGAAGAAGGCGATGTTGGGGAGATGGAGTTGAGCAGGTCCCAGACCTCCATGACGTGCTTGTGGAGTGAGCGTGTATTGAGCAGGATGCATCTGAGGTGGCCGGGTCTGGTTCTAGTGGGTTCTGCAGTTGGTGGGTCTATTGTGCGGAGGCAGGCAAAGGTGCAGTTGCGGCAAGTGAATAGGTCCTGGGTATCATTCGGATATGTGAGGTAGCAGGTGGTGGAACATCCAGTGTTGAGGGCGTAAAGGGTACTGGCATCGTGCAGGCACGGATGGGCGTTGACAGGCTTGCCTTTGGCACACCTTCAGAGTGCCAGCAGCACGCCCTTTGCACGGGTCACCATTAAGTAGTGTTGGTTAGGGCTGGACAGCTCGGAGACAGGACCTGGTACTGGAGAAGGGCAGGCTGCAGGGAGCAAGCAGCAGAAATGGTGGGAAGCAGAGGAACAGAAAGGCACAGATTAAGAGGAAAATAGAAAAAAAAACTTAATTAGAAAAAGAGCGAAAAACAAAAGGCAAAAAAGCAGAAAAAGGACAAAAACAGCAAAGTGGAGAGACTCACCACTGGACCACCAGGGAAGAGGTGCAGGTGGTTGCCTGCATGGGGTGACAGCTACCAGGTGGAGCTGTGCGGTGGCGGGAGCACTTACTGACACCACTGATTGTTAGCAACCTCCTGAGGCGGAAGCCGGGAGTATTGATAGCTTGTAACTTAAATTTTTTTTTTTAAACGTCTAGAAATGTGTGTGTTTTAAACTTTGCGATCCCCTCCCTGGGCACTTATCTTTTCTTCCCTCTCACCTGTCATCCCCCGCACAGCGGATTTATCGCTGCCGCGGGTTAGAAACCTCGTCTTGCCGCCATTTCCTGGAACTCCCCAGGACACGCCCACTATCACTGGCCACGCCCCCCCAACACCCCCATCCGCCTCCACCCGCCTATAAAACCATGTGCACCCATCGGACGCGCAGCGGGCGCGCCATTTGCACGCCAAAGGCGCGCCGAAGGCAAGCCCGTCTGCGCTTGTCCGCGACCGAACGGGGCACGGAGCATGTCACTCTGCCCACATCACCCAATACTCCCCTGCTGACCTACTTGACCTGCACGCCCCCTGGCCTCTAGCCCCAAGTGCAAGCTCGCAGCTTAACCATCTGGGCCTGGGTCACACCCGAAACATCTTTCCTGAGCTTGACGCCTGCATAGACTCTACTCCTCTTCAATCCATCTCTCACCCCCCCCGGACCTCACTCCCCAGCCTCGAGCTTAAAGTGTGTTACCTTAACACCCGTTCACTCCTAAAACATCAGACGGAAATCTTTCACTTCCTAGACACCGATAATCCTGACATACTGTTTCTAACGGAAACCTGGCTGCACGACGGATCTTCCCCTGACATCTTGGCTGCCATTCCACCTGGCTACTACATTCTTCAAACCAATAGGGCTTCCGGCAAATCCGGAGGGGGTGTGGCAGCCATCATCAAGCTCTCTATCAGATTTTCCACCCTCGCCGTATCGTGTATCCCTCAGGTTGACTGCCTTGCACTCAGACTGGAATCCCCAGCATCACCCCTTATTTGTGTCTTAGTCTACCGCCCCCTTCAGTCCATGCCTGACTTTCCGTCTATGTTTGGAGATCTTTTTTCCCAGGTAATCATTAACAACTCTAAAATCCTAGTCCTCGGAGACTTTAACTACTGGCCCCAGGATGAGAAGGAAAGCGCTTGTTCGGTGGCCTTCTCCGACCTGCTGTGCAGCTTGAACTGCTGCCAACATATTAACACCGCCACGCATACCAAAGGCCACTTACTGGACCAGGTCTGGACCTCCAATTTAGTGATCTCGGCCCCCCTTATACTGCCGTGTGCTTGGTCCAACCATTTCCTTATTTCCTTCTCCCTCAAAACTCCCACCTGTCCCAGCAGGCCCCTCGAAACTAACCTCTCCGCCCGAAACTGGAATAAAGCTGACATCAGCCAATTTATCAACCTACTCAGTACCTCCATCCCCCTGGAATCCTACTCATTAGATACACATGCTTCTAACTTAAGCCATTGGCTTGAGTCCGCCAGCGACGCGGTCGCCCCCCTCAAACGGATCAAAATCAGACGCCTTCATGACGCTCAGAAATGGTTCTCCGAGGACCTTAAAGTTTTAAAACTCGGTCTCAGACAAGCCGAAAGCCGGTGGTGCAAAAACTACGCCCCCGAAGCCAGGGTAGAGTTCCTATCCCTACTCAAAGGGTATAAATCCTCTATTGCGTTAGCCAAAACCACGTACTTCTCCAACAAAATTGTGGAGTCAGCCAACAAAACTAAAAGCATCTTCTCGATTGTGGAGGAGCTATCCTACCCCGACAGAGTTTCCGTCAAACCCCTCCCTTCCCAGAAGCTCTGCGACTCTCTCAACCACTTCTTTATCGAGAAGATCGCAAAAATCAAAAACAGCATCTCGGTGCTGCCCCTATCGGACCCTTCTGTGCCCCCAGCCAACCCCCATGCTGATCCCTTTTACCCGCAGTCTCTCACTCCCCTTATTACGGAGGCAGACTTCCCCACCCTCCTCAGCAAAGTCACCTCAGGATCTCCCACTGATTGCTGCCCCCCCAAGATCTTATGCAAGGCCTTTACTGCTTGCCCCGCCCCCCCCTTGGCACTGCTGAACAACTCCCTCACCTCCAGCCTAGTCCCTAGTATCTTCAAGGCAGCTGAGGTAGTACCCATCCTAAAAAAAACGACAGCTGATCCCACGATTATGAGCAACTTCCGCCCCATCTCCCTCCTCCCTTACCTCGGTAAGGTGCTTGAGACCCATGTTACCAACATCCTGAGCTCGTTTGTTGAGCAGTCCCATTTTCTTGACTCCCAACAGGCTGGCTTCAGGCCCGCCCACTCTACTGAGATGGTTATACTTTCTGTCATGGAAGAACTGCGTAGGGGAGCTGACTCTAACACCAGCCAGGCCCTGGTACTTCTGGACCTCTCGGCCGCCTTTGACATGGTCGACCATGTCATCTTGGTCGACCGTGTCAGGCAGGCTAGGATAGGGGGTACCGCCCTTGACTGGGTCCGCTCGTTTCTCACCAGCCGCCAACAAGCGGTCCGGCTATCCCAGTTCTCCGCGGACAGGGTTGGGCTGACCTGCGGCGTGCCTCAGGGATCCTCTCTGTCTCCACTCCTTTTTAACCTATACCTCACCCCTCTGATCAGTTCTCTCCAAGATAAAAATGTCTCCGCATTTAATTATGCAGACAACATCCAGTTAGTCTTTAACATCAGCTCCTCGGATCAGTCAGTCTCCGACTTTCAAGCCACCCTCTGCCACATCAGCAATTGGATGGGGGCAAATCACTTGAAACTCAACCCCGACAAGACCGAATTGGTTCTTGTCGGAGGCCCTTCCAACCCCTGGAACTCCAACTTCTGGCCCATCAGTCTGGGCCGTCCTCCCCGCCCTACTGATTCGGCAAAAAGTCTGGGGGTTATCATCAGCAAAGACCTTTCGATGAAACCCCAGATAAATGCCACTGTTTCCTCTTGCTTTTTTCAACTCTGCAAAATCCGGAAAATCGCGCGCTTCCTCACCACCGAAGCCCTTACCTTGGCCCTTCTGGCTCTAGTCATTTCCAGAATTGACTACGCCAACTCCTTGTACGTAGGCATCCCTGACTACCAGCTTAAACGCTTGCAGCTTGTTCAGAACCAGGCGGCTCGCCTCATCTTCCATCAACCGAGGCACCACCACACACGCCCTCTACTAAAATCCCTGCACTGGCTCCCTGTTTCTGAACGCTGCAAATTCAAGTTAGGCTGCCTCATCTTTAAATCTTTGGTCGGCTTTGGCCCCTCGTTCATTTCCTCTCTCATTCACCCGTATGTCCCCTCCCGCAATCTGCACTCAGCTCATCTGGCTCTTCTCAAAGTCCCCAGAGTCAAGCGTAAGAAATGGGGCGGCTTAAGATTCTCGTTCCTAGCCCCATCTCTCTGGAACACCCTCCCCCTGGACATTAGATCGGCTTCGCCTTACACCCACTTCAGATCCCTCCTCAAGACTCACCTATTCCGCTCGGCGTACAACTAAACCAAATTTCCTTCTTTTCCTTGCTCCCCCCCTTCCTCTTCTTCCTTACCCCTGCCTTCAACCTCGCCTCCCTCTCATCCCTCAGGCAGTTGCTTTCTGTTCTTTACCTCAGCGCCAAGAAACTGTATAGTGTACGCCGCGCTTTACAAATGCTTTTCACATCACATCACGCAGTGGCCATCAAACAGTAGTGTTGGGGAGGGGGAGGGCTGGATATCTTGGAGGCAGGAAGTGGTGCTGGAGGAGGCTGGGCTGCAGGGGATGACCAGCGGCAATGGCAGGTAAACAGAGGCACAGAAAGTCACAGATTAAGAGGAAAATAGAAAAAGAGCAAACAATAGCAAAAAGGAAAATAGAAAAAGAGCAAAAAAGCAAAAGGCAAAAAAGCAGAAACAGAAGGGAAATAGGAAAGCAGAGAGACTCACCACTAGACCACCAAGGATGAGGCGCAGATGGGTGCCTGCGGACGGAGGAGTGCCTCGAACCTAGGACCTGGAAGCGCAAGGGGTAACAGCTACCAGATGGAGCTGTGCCAGAGGGGGGGAGCAACGCACTGAAAATACATAATCTTTTTGTGTATCAAATGTTACTTAAAAATGACATTTGCACTAAATACAGGTTTTACAGTGTTTATATTTTACTATGAATCCCTATTTCTGAGTTGGTAAGTTGAGTGTTTGTTGGAGAGTTGGTCTTTATTTCTCATTCTTCTTTTTAATTGTACTGTTGAGAAGGAAAAAAGTTTCATTTATTGAAGTTTAATTATTTTATCATCCTGCATTTTATAGGCTGTTTTTACATTTAAAAATGTTTTTCTTGAAATTATTTTAGGGGTGTTGTCTTTGTTGTAATATGATTTGTTTTTAATTTGGTGGCTTTGTCTTCTTTTGCATGTTTTTATGTTATGGTGTTGTGATTTGCAGTATTGCTATTTGTGTTCTAGAAATACAGTACATTTGTAGATAAGTTTTCGCATTTCAGGTATTACGTTCAACTTGTACGGGCTTTATTTTTTTAATGTTGCAGCATTTCTGTTGGTAGCTTTAGTTATGATGGCTTATTCCGTAGCATTTAGTTGGACATTTTTGATTCCTTTTTATCCTTTTTTTTAATTGGAAACATGTTTTATTTGCAAACTGTTTTTTAGTTTAATTTAATGGGTTGCAGGGTTAGTAATTGTAATTTTTTAAATAGTTTTTGAACCTCATATGGTAAACTCTTATTATGATTTTTTGTTGCTATTTCTAGAAAATGTTCATCTTTTGTGGGCTGTCTCCTGAGATTTATTGCCCTATCTGCTTTGTTGGGCGTATAACTTTGTGCACTTTGCCCATGCTAACTGGGAGTAGAGTGCCTGTGCTGCCCCTCTAAAAATGGTAGACTTGGCTTATCATTAAGTGGCAGACTTAACTAACCTGTATATCACCAATATACGGTGTACAAAGTACACCCAGTGTCCTGTAGTTAAATACTACTTTTAGACTTCTGCACCCATTGTGCCAGCCATATCATGGAAGGACAAACATGACTTCAGATCTAACCTGTTATTTAGTGCTTTAAGGGTTCATCCTGACAAAAGTAACGATTATTCCTTGAAGTGTAAATAATAATAATACAATTTCCTACAGTATTCATGTATGTTTAAAAGGTAAATGTAAATGTGTTTAAAATATATATGTATATATATATTCACAGAAAAAAACATAGGTTTCAGGCATGTTATAGTTAGGAATTAGCATTTAAAAAACCTCAGAAATTCACTGAAAAAACCATAGGTTTCAGGGGTGTTATGGTTAGCTGGACTTTTCACTTGTACAAAACCATTGAAATTCCCCCGTTATAGTTAGTTCAGCTAACTATAACTCGCGCGCCCGCAATGCACTGCTGATGACGTCACATATTACATCACTCATGACATGGTCAGTGACATCACTCATGACATCACTGATGACATCTCAAATGACATCACTGATGACATCATCCAGTGAATGTGTGTTTTTCTGAAAATTAAATATGTTTTATATATGTATATCTCAAGGTCGATGGAAGAATAAATGGGTATATAAGTGTCTAAATGGATGATTTTTTTGAAAAATTGATTGTGTAACTGACTGATTAAGTGTATCATAGTGAATACATGGCTTAGTGAGTAATGTTTAAATATGTAAATATCTGTATCAGTCTCTCACTTTTTGTATAAGTGGCTGCATGGGTTGGTGAGTAGCTACATGGGTGTCTATATAGGTTATTAGTTGTTTTTTTGAGTATCAGTCTGAGTGTCTGCATGGTTTGGTGGGGGGTATTACGTAGTGCATAGGTGCATGCATGAGTGACTCACTGTATGTGTTGAAGACAGCATGTGTGCAGGACTGTATGGGTGGATGAGTGTGTGTATGGGTGTGTTAGTGAGTGAATGACTGTCTCAATAGTGTCTTTATGAGTAACTACATATGTTTTAAACTAGTTTATGTGACTATTGGTGTATATAAGTGAGTATATGTGAGAGTGAGAGATTGAAAGAGTTCCTGTATGAATAAGTATGTGTTTCTATCAGTGATTGTTTAAAAGACTAAGTATGTGTAAGCGTCCCTAGAATTAAGTGTGGTGGTGTGTGTATAACTGTATATGCAAGTAAATGTATGTTTGATTCTTTATTAGCATGAGTGACTATGTGTGTGAGTAACTCTATGGATGAGTGGCATTGTGTAACAGGATGTATAGGTGTATGAGTACATATGATGAGTGAGTACATGTATGAGTGACTGTATAGGACTGTTGGTGAATGAGTGGATGTGTATGTGGATCTTAGAATTACTGAAGAGGTTGTTGTAACTGGTATTGGTATGTCCATTGTTTTGAAAATTTTAGTCTCTATTTTTGAATGTGTGTATCAAAGGTTATATTAGGGTGAGAGGAGGTCTGCCACTCTATCACAAGGATGATGTCATCAGTAATGTAATCAGTGATGTCATTTGAGATGTCATCAGTGATGTCATGTGTGATGTCACTGACCATGTCATGAGTGATGTAATATGTGACGTCATCAGCAGTGCATTGCGGGCGCGCGAGTTATAGTTAGCTGAACTAACTATAACGGGGGAATTATAATGGTTTTGTACAAGTGAACAGTCCAGCTAACTATAACACCCCTGAAACCTATGGTTTTTTCAGTGAATTTCTGAGGTTTTTTAAATGCTAATTCCTAACTATAACGTGCCTGAAACCTATGGTTTTTTCTGTGAATTTCAAAGGTTTTTTAAATGCTGATTTCTAACTATGCCTACAGAGATAGGACATGTGAAGAAAGAAGAAAAAATGCACAGAAAGAAAAAAACAGAAGTGCAGAAAGAAGCAACAGAAGTCCTCAAAGACGAAGAAAAGTGCAGGAAGAAGGATAACGTGCAGAAAGAACTAAAAGAAGAGCAGAAAGAATCCTTGTTGCAAAATCATCCTGTACCCTCAACTTTTTCAGACGGATACTGGTGGTAACTGAGTCTGACTAACCAGTCCTAGAGCCAGTGCTATGTTAAAAGACACTTAGAATACAGTGAAAACACCTACATACACTAGGGAACATTATGCGTTGGGGTCCCCCTGTGATTAGCATGACCTCCTCTGTAACCCCCTATTATCTAATAGGGCAGGGGGATTAAAACTACCTCTTAAAACAGGCCACAGGGCGTTTTTGCACACGTTAACTCAGGCCCCGTCCCCTCCCTTCACCACTGTGTAAACACGCCCTGTGTCCGTTTTTAGTTGGGAGATTAAGTTCATTTGAATCCTAGGTACCTCCAGTAAGTGCCACAGAGCTGCATTGCAGAGAAGTGTAAAAAGTGGCGCGGCCTGGACCACCTCTCTGCAATGCAGCTCAGTGGCGCTTACTGGAAGCACTTGGTGGGCTAGTTAGCCCCCAGGGGCCCTCAGTATTGAAGGGAAATTATATCCCCAATTTAAAACGTGCCATAGTGCGTGTTTGCACACATCACCTCAGGCCCCGTCCCCTCCCTTCACCACTGTGTAAACGCGCCCTGTGGCTGTTCTAAGTTGAGAGATTAAGTCCCCTTGAATCCTAAGGGTCCCTAGGGTCAAACTAGACCACTAGGTACCTCCAGTAAGCGCCACAGAGCTGCGTTGCAGAGAGGTGTAAAAAGGGGCTTGGCCTCAGAACACCTGTCTGTAGCGCAGCTCCCTGGCGCATACTGGAGATGCCTGTTGGGCTAGTTGGCCCTCAGGGACCCACAGTATTGAAGAGGAATTAATTCCCCAACTTACAACTCGCCAGGGGGCGCGTTTGCAGAGTGCTGCAAGGAGGGGGCGTGGCCTCCGGCACGATGCCAGTCTTTTATTTATTTTAATTTTTTAAGAAGGGGGGCTGTGTGGTTACCCTTCTTATTCTAATTTATTGGCCCTGATGACCCCATCCCCCAGGGCCTGTCTCCTAATTATATTTTTTGGACCCCAATCCCCAGGGCCGGCCACTGTTTTTTATTATTTTTAAAATATATACATTTATAGACACACCTAGGACATGCTGGACAATCCGTACGTACCTATCACCATGACGATTTGCGTGATATTCATTAAAAGGCGACTATGCATACAATGAATCCACGTGGAATGTATTTACACCACTAGTGAAGCTCTGACATGTCTGATGCCCTACCGTGCCTAATCCCGGTAGACACCCTTGTCGTTTATTTATACAAACATGGGTAGCTATTGATGGGCACATTTAATACACATGCACACCAAGCTATTCAAAGGGGATTTGACAAAAATTCGACCAAAACTATGCAAGAAATCCACCTCACGGTTAATAAAACACACATCCACTGCCGGATGTGTAATACTTTTTATTTTACTCTCTGGAAAGGGGACGAACATCACTTGAGAGTCACAGCGCGCTCCTGGCAGAGCCCAATGCTGTGTTACACCCACCATTGCCTGCCGAGTGCCACACACCTCTGTGTTGTATTCCACCAGCTAGTGCATATGCTATGACACTCTGTAGCCCATGTGCACTGTAACACCACCCCGTGAATATGTCATGCCGCACTTATCTTCGCACGGGTTATATTGCCCCATCTAACGTGCCTTCCTCAATGCCTATGTTATAACGCACAGTGCTATGCCATACATATTACAATCTGGGATCCATATCTTTGTCACAGTGCATATGCAACGTTACACTCCCCAGCACATATTTTATATTACAACTTTAGAGACTAGTTAGGTTACACAACACTGCCCTGTGCATATTACACTCCAAGGCGCATATCGCATAGCACGCGCTAGTGCCTGTGCTATCTCGCGCTCTCCAATGAATCTGTCATTGCGCACAATGTATTGCATATTATATTTCACGCCCGGTTCATCTTATATCACACTTTTTGGTGCATAGTTTATACAATACACTATATCTAGTTTTCATTTTCAATCGTGCTCTCAAGACTATGTTCTATATAACACTGTGTTCACCTACCCTTTTCACGGGCATTACATTTTGCGATAGGGGGTGGAGGGTCAGGGGGTGTTTCTGCCAAGTGAGCCCGGAGTCACAGTCACAAGCGTCCTCTTCTTCCTAAATAAAAGTAAGATTATGCTGCATACTTGTTCATATTTTAAGTAGTTCGCACAGACACACGTTTTAAAAACAATAAAGTTCCTAATACCCGCCTTCTCTGAACAGTTAGCTTGCTGCCCCATCCCCCCTCCCTATCCTCTGTTGTGTTGGACTAGCCTCCTCCCTCCTGCCATGCATGGTCTGATGTGCTGCCACTGCCCTCAATTTAGTATGATGTACCAGTCCACCCCTCCTGCCCTCCATTGCCCAATTCTATGCCCCATCATTGACCTCCTGCTTAAACTCTGTGCTTATCTTGCTGCCCCTATTCTCCTTCCCCCTGCCCTCTGATGTCTTTGTGCATGCCCCTGCTCCATCCTTTTTGCCCACCATGTTCCATGGACCTGCCACTCCTATCTACTCTGAGTGTTATGTTGAGCTGCCACTCCCATCCCACCTGCCTAGCATTGTCAGATGACTGTAACCTGTCCGTGCCACCTCCATCCTGCCTGTCCACATGCCATGCCCCTATCCTCTTCCTCCTGTCCTACATCGTCCATTGTACTGCCACACCCTTCTGCCCTCCCTGGTCTGTTGTGCTGCAACTGCTCCTCCTGCCTGCCCCGTGCGGTCTGTTGTGAGGCCCCTTCCCCTGAACTTTTTTTTCTGTGCACAGGTCCTGACCCTCCCTTCTATCCTCCATCGTCCTTTGTGCATGCCCCTGCACCCTCCTTCTTGCCCATCATAGCCATTGTGCTGCCACTAACCCTCCCACTTGCCATGCATGGTCTTCTGTGCTGCCATGGCCCCTCCCACCTTCCCTGTGTGGTCAGTTAGCTGCCCCTGACCCCCTCCCACCTTCCCTCCATGGTCTGTGTGTATGCCATCACAGTCTCACTGTTGCTCTTCACGGTGTGTCTTGCTTCTAGTGCCCATCCTGCCTGACCTCCATGGCTATCTTGCTGCTCCTGCCCTACCCCCTTGCCCCCAGCCCTCTGTTTACATGTGCAGACCCCTACTCCCTCCATCCTGGCTTGTCTGTTCCATTGTAATGCCCCTGATCCGTCCCTCCTGCCCTTTATGGTCTGTTATGTTGCAGCTTTCTCTCCTGTCTGTCCATTATGGTCAGCTAGCTACCATTGCCTCTTGCCCCTCTGTTCTCTGTTGTCCATGTGCATGGTCCTGTCCCCTCCCTCTTGCTTTCTATGGATTGTTGTGCTGCACTCCCGTCCCGCATACCCTGTGTGGTGTATTGTGCTGCTGCAAACCCTGATGCCTGCACTGCAGGGTCAGTTTGGTGCACCTCTCCATGTCCCTCCTGTCCTCTGTTATCCAAGTCCATGTCCCTACCCCATTTCCTTCCATGATCCAATGTACCATACTTGAGAACATTTTGAACTTGGTAAGAGGGAGATTTTGAAAAAAAACTGGGGTATTGATTTTCCCCTTTGAGTTACATTGAAAAAGAGGAGATTGTAGACAGGAGACAGATCAAATAAAGCCCATTTGAGCTTAAAAACATTGGACGTTTCCTGGCTGAATCGGGTCTGTTGGCATGTATGGTTGTACTACCATTGCCTCTTCCTTCTGCCCACAATGGTCTATTACATTACCACAGCCTCTCTTGCAAGTCCTGTATTGTTTGTTTGTTGCCCCTGCCCTCCTTTCCACTGCCCTCCATAGTCTGTTGTGCTGCCACGGCCCTTCCTGCCTGCTCAGTGTGGTTAAATTGTTGCCTTTGCACCCTCCTACCTGCCTTCAATTTTCAGAGTCCGTGCGCCTGGCCTCAGCCTCTCAACAGAATCCTAATGAACAACTAGATTGCTAACATTCTATATTTATTACAAAAGTGTGGAACGCCTGACGTCATTTTGATGAAATCAAAACTGTAATACCTAGAGCATTTCCTTTAGAAATTACTTATATGAGAGGGTCTTATTGGCATCAAAATTATGGTTAGGGCTCTAAAAGACTAAAATAAGGACATATTTTCTGAGTTTTCAAAGAGCGACAAAGCACTTTTAAATTATTTGTTATCTTTATGTTTTTTTATCCAGTTGACCACTTGATTAAATGTTGCACTTAGGGGAGAGGATGTGGTGCTACTTCCAGAACTGCAGACTTTGCAACTGGGGAACCAGGTTGGAGTTTCTGCTTCAGCTCGACATTCTGTGATTCTGGTCAAATCACTTAGTCTCCCTATGTCTACAACCAAAATGAATTTGTTCTTGTGTGATTTAACCAATGCTCATGTAAAGCAGTCCAATACCTGACAAGTCTGCACTATATAACACTGCAAAAACACAAAATATTAAGTGTTTTGCACACTTCTGTCATTGGGCTATATTTGGGCTACATCTGGGTGATGTTGGGCTACATTTGGGCTCTTTTGTCTCCGGTGGCCATCTTGGGAGATTTATTTGTTATGAAGTTTCCTTATTTCCTCATGTACTGCAGTCTCCTCAGTAGGAAATGCTTTCAGTTTTTTACTTTGATTCCATCATGAAGGTATTCAGATATGTCACACATTTGCCATAAATTCTGAAGGTTAGCACTCTAGTTGCTCATTAGATCACTGTAGTAAAACTACTGTTCACCATGGAAGTCTGCTCCTGGTATTAAAAGTGCATGTTTCAGTCTGCATGTCAGAATTTTTTAATGAAATAGAAGAGGATTTGAGAAGTCACTCAAAATGTGCCCTCATTTTCTTTCTTCAGCATTAATCATAATTTCTATGGCAAAATGAACCCCCTCATTGTGTTCCTTTTTAAATTAAATGTTTTAAGTGTTACCAGTTTATTCCAATCAAGATGGCTTCAGGTGTGCCATACTTTTGTCATAATGAAGACAGTAAGCGCTCTAGTTGTTTTTAAGAACACTCTGGGACATTCTGTCATTGGGCTATACTTGGGCTACATCTGGGTGATATTTGGGCTACATTTGGGCTCTTTTGTCTCTGGTGGCCATCTTGGGAGACTTATTTGTTATGAAGTTTCCTAATTTCCTCATTTACTGCAGTCACCGCAGTAGGAAATACTTTTAGTTTTTTACTTTGATTCCATGAAGAAGGCATTCAGATGTGTCACACATTTGCCATAAATTCAGAATGTTAGCACTCTTTTTGCTCATTGAATCACTGTAGTAAAGCTACTGCTCACCAGGGAAAACTACTGCTGGTATTGAAAGTGCATGTTTCAGTCTGCATGTCAGAATTTTTTAATGAAATAGAAGAGGATTTGAGAAGTCACTCAAAATGTGCCCTAATTTTTCTTTCTGCAGCACTAATCATACTTTTTATGGAAAAATTAACCCCCTCATTTTGTTCCTTTTTTAATTAAATGTTTTAAGAGTTACCACTTTAATCCAAGCAAGATGGCTTCAGGTGTGCCATACGTTTATCATAAGTAGGACTGTTAGCGCTCTAGTTGTTCTTTGGAACACTCTGGGAAGCTGCAGTAGAACACAAAGGAATCAACTGACAGCCTCTGCCCTTGTTGGATGTACATGTTTTACTGAGAATGTCAGACTTCATTCTCACATGACTGAGAAAGATAATGTGAATTTACAGAAAATAAGCTCTCAGTTTAGCTTATAGATCACCTTCCAAACCTCTGTGGGAAAAGCATGAGAAAATATTTTTCTCTCAATCATGATATCCCAGCAGAAGGCTTTTTCACATGGTGAAATCACCTTAGAACATACCACAATTCCTAAAATGAGTATGGTACCATCAACAAATGATTTATAATGTAACTAAAGTCTTAAAACCTTCTATTAACTGCAATGCTTTTTAATGAGGTGCTATCATGTATATTGGTCCCAAGATGGCTGCCAACACTTCTTGGATGAAGTGCTGACAGCCAATCAGATCTCAGGATGAGATGTGTGGTTAGGCTCCGCCCACATATATATATGATTTTAATTTTGATTTTCTCAGGAACTACTGAACAGATTGACACCAGACCTGCAAAAGGCACTTCCCTGACCTGAGGACTACCTGTCTGCCAAATTTCAAGTAATTCTGTTCAGCCGTTCGGGCTGTACCTTGGACTAAAGGTCCCTATGGAAAATTGCATGGGGAAAACACGTTTCGGGACCCTCCTTTTTTCTCAACCCCCGCTTGATGAATCCCCCCGAGACTTTCAGGGTAGGAGCGGAGCGGAGCGCCCCACCTATTTTGAAAATTTCGCGTGGATTCGTCAACCGGCGCCAATGTTATTCCAATTAGAATGTTGCGGATTTCCTATGGAAACACGGTCCTAACTATATCTATCTACTGGCGACCGCCAGTAGATAATATATATTACCTACTGGCGGTCGCCAGTAGGTAGTTATAGTTAGGACCCCTTTTCCATAGGAAATCCGCAACATTCTATTTTGAATAACTTTGGCGCCGGTCGATGAATCCTCGCGAATTTCTCAAAATAGGTGGGGCGCTACGCTCCGCTCCTACCCTGAAAGTCTCGGGGGGATTCGTCAAGCGGGGGCTGAGATAAAAGGGGGGTCCCAAAACGCGTTTTTCCCATGCATTTTTCCATAGGACCTTTAGAACGAGCTACAGCCCGAAAGGCTGAACAGAATTACTAGAAATTTGGCAGAAAGGTAGCCATAAGGTCAAGGAAGTGCCTTTTGCAGGTCTGGTGTAAATCTGTTCAGTATTTCCTGAGTAAATAGCATTTAAAAGCATATATATATGTGGGCGGAGCCTAACCACACATCTCATCCTGAGATCTGATTGGCTGTCAGCACTTCATCCAAGAAGTGTTGGCAGCCATCTTGGGACAAATATACATGATAGCACCTCATTAAAAAGCATTGCAGTTAATAGAAGGTTTTAAGACTTTAGTTACATTATAAATCATTTGTTGATGGTACCATACACATTTTAGGAATTGTGGTATGTTCTAAGGTGATTTCACCATGTGAAAAAGCCTTCTTCTGGGATATCATGATTGAGAGAAAAATATTTTCTCATGCTTTTACCACAGAGGTTTGGAAGGTGATCTATAGGCTAAACTGAGAGCTTATTTTCTGTAAATTCACATTATCTTTCTCAGTCATGTGAGAATGAAGTCTGATATTCTCAGTAAAACATGTACATCCAACAAGGGCAGAGACTGTCAGTTGATTCCTTTGTGTTCTACTGCAGCTTCCCAGAGTGTTCCAAAGAACTACTAGAGCGCTAACAGTCCTACTTATGATAAACGTATGGCACACCTGAAGCCATCTTGCTTGGATTAAAGTGGTAACTCTTAAAACATTTAATTTAAAAAGGAACAAAATGAGGGGGTTCATTTTTCCATAAAAAGTATGATTAGTGCTGCAGAAAGAAAAATTAGGGCACATTTTGAGTGACTTCTCAAATCCTCTTCTATTTCATTAAAACATTCTGACATGCAGACTGAAACATGCACTTTCAATACCAGCAGCAGTTTTCCCTGGTGAGCAGTAGCTTTACTACAGTGATCTAATGAGCAAAAAGAGTGCTAACATTCTGAATTTATGGCAAATGTGTGACACATCTGAATGCCTTCTTGATGGAATCAAAGTAAAAAACTGAAAGTATTTCCTACTGAGGAGACTGCAGTAAATGAGGAAATTAGGAAACTTCATAACAAATAAGTCTCCCAAGATGGCCACCAGAGACAAAAGAGCCCAAATGTAGCCCAAATATCACCCAGATGTAGCCCAAGTATAGCCCAATGACAGAATGTCCCAGAATGTTCTTAAAAACAACTAGAGCGCTTACTGTCTTCATTATGACAAAAGTATGGCACACCTGAAGCCATCTTGATTGGAATAAACTGGTAACACTTAAAACATTTAATTTAAAAAGGAACACAATGAGGAGGTTCATTTTGCCATAGAAATTATGATTAATACTGAAGAAAGAAAATGAGGGCACATTTTGAGTGACTTCTCAAATCCTCTTCTATTTCATTAAAAAATTCTGACATGCAGACTGAAACATGCACTTTTAATACCAGGAGCAGACTTCCATGGTGGAGTAGTTGTACTACAGTGATCTAATGAGCAACTAGAGTGCTAACATTCAGAATTTATGGCAAATGTGTGACATATCTGAATACCTTCATGATGGAATCAAAGTAAAAAACTGAAAGCATTTCCTACTGAGGAGACTGCAGTACATGAGGAAATTAGGAAACTTCATAACAAATAAATCTCCCAAGATGGCCACCGGAGACAAAAGAGCCCAAATGTAGCCCAAAATCAACCAGATGTAGCCCAAATATAGCCCAATGACAGAAGTGTGCAAAACACTTATTATTTTGTGTTTTTGCAGTGTTATATAGTGCAGACTTGTCAGGTATTGGAGTGCTTTACATGAGCATTGGTTACATCACACAAGAACAAATTCATTTTGGTTGTAGACATGGGGAGACTAAGTGATTTGACCAGAATCACAGAATGTCGAGCTGAAGCAGAAACTTCAACCTGGTTCCCCAGTTGCAAAGTCTGCAGTTCTGGAAGTAACACCACATCCTCTCCCCTAAGTGCAACATTTAATCAAGTGGTCAACTGGATAAAAAAACATAAAGATAACAAATAATTTAAAAGTGCTTTGTCGCTATTTGAAAACTCAGAAAATATGTCCTTATTTTAGTCTTTTAGAGCACTAACCATAATTTTGATGCCAATAAGACCCTCTCATATATGTAATTTCTAAAGGAAATGCTCTAGGTATTACAGTTTTGATTACATCAAGATGATGTCAGGCGTTCCACACTTTTGTAATAAATATAGAATGTTAGCAATCTAGTTGTTCATTAGGATACTGTTGAGAGGCAGAGGCCAGGGGCACGGACTCTGAAAATTGAAGGCAGGTAGGAGGGTGCAAAGGCAACAATTTAACCACACTGAGCAGGCAGGAAGGGCCGTGGAAGCACAACAGACTATGGAGGGCAGTGGAAAGGGGGGCAGGGGCAACAAACCAACAATACAGGACTTGCAAGAGAGGCTGTTGGAGGGAAGATCTATTACGGGTCAAGGAAGCTAGGGGCGGTCCCCAGATCCCCGGGAGCCACCACAGAACTGAGCAGGAGAGTGAGTCAGGGACAAAAGGGGCACCTTAATTTGAGCCGGGGTGCCTAGGAACGCTTGCTCCAAAAATGAAGAAAACAGACATATGAGACATGGAATTGGAGGCAGAATACAATGGCAGTTTAATGAGAAGATGCAACTTCAAAGAAACCGCAGAATAGAGACATAAAGTACAAAAAACAGAATCCAGATAATCATACAGCTGTCATAATATTCTCTGTATCTCAATTAATGTACTGACAGAGAGAGAGAGAAAACACATCTATAAATGCATCATGAGAAACAAGTTACACCAAGGAAAATGTTACCTAGGAACACTCACGTTTACTCTTAGAGCAAGCATTCCTGCAATTACAATACAAAATCTTTTAAATGCAAAAGTAAAGAGAACAATGGTTAAACATAACATGACATTTCATATAGGTAAAATAGAATAAGATACTTCAAGCAAAGCAGAGCAAGACATTTTAAGCAAAGGAAGACAAGAGCTCCCAGCTCTTGGGGAAAACCTGCACTGCCTGTTAACCTACATACAGACGGCGAGGTAGTCCGTCGATATCTGTGGGTGCTCCCTTTTTATATCATTTTGTGGGCTCCTTTGCACGCTACATCTACCTACGTATGCTACCCAAAAGCTTCGACTGCAGATTTTACCAGACATTTCGTCATTTACCCACTTAATGCTGACAATGGACTGGGTGAAAAGGTCAGTCTCTCAGGCCAATCGCTTATCGTAAGTTCCATAGAGCAAGCAGAAAATAATGGGTATTGTACGGGAATTCAATATATTCATGTATAAAATCTCCTCAGTTCTCCTAACTTGACGCTCTGCGGTTGCCACTTCCTTAAAAGCGGGAAACCTGCCCAGGACGCAAGTACCAGTCCAGGATGCAGCCTACTGTATGTCGACAGCTTCAGGGGGATGTTGAACTTTGATACCGAGCACGGAGCACTCGGGTAGGGTGGGGGCTACTAGTTTGGATCAGAAGGCCTCGCAGACCTGCCTTCAGACTGCTATACACTAAAATTGCAGAGCTATGGTCAATTTAACAAAGAGGCCTACATATTGAACAGAAGGGCCTACACAGGGGTTTTATGCTGGCTGAGTGGTAAGGATGTCTCAGGATAATTATATAGCAATACAGGACCCGCTGGTCAATTTAATACGGCCTACAAATGCAGCTGGCAGGGTAAGGAAAAGGGTCTCATACTTCAGGTGTGGACAGAACGGGCCAGGGGCCCCCTGTGATACAAAATCTACCCTCCTTCAAGGCTGTGGCAATGTAATAGACCATTGTGGGCAGAAGGAAGAGGCAATGGTAGTACAACCATACATGCCAACAGACCCGATTCAGCCAGGAAACGTCCAATGTTTTTAAGCTCAAATGGGCTTTATTTGATCTGTCTCCTGTCTACAATATCCTCTTTTTCAATGTAACTCAAAGGGGAAAATCAATACCCCAGTTTTTTTTCAAAATCTCCCTCTTACCAAGTTCAAAATGTTCGCAAGTATGGTACATTGGATCATGGAAGGAAATGGGATAGGGACATGGACTTGGATAACAGAGGACAGGAGGGACATGGAGAGGTGCACCAAACTGACCCTGCAGGGCAGGCATCAGGGTTTGCAGCAGCACAATACACCACACAGGGCATGCAGGACGGGAGTGCAGCACAACAATCCATAGAAAGCAAGAGGGAGGGGACAGGACCATGCACATGGACAACAGAGAACAGAGGGGCAAGAGGCAATGGTAGCTAGCTGACCATAATGGACAGACAGGAGAGAAAGCTGCAGCATAACAGACCATAAAGGGCAGGAGGGACGGATCAGGGGCATTACAATGGAACAGACAAGCCAGGAGGGAGGGAGTAGGGCTGGGGGCAAGGGGGCAGGGCAGGAGCAGCAAGATAGCCATGGGGGTCAGGCAGTGGGCACTAGAAGCAAGACACACCATGTAGAGCAACAGTGAGACTGTGATGGCATACACACAGACCATGGAGGGAAGGTGGGAGGGGGTCAGGGGCAGCTAACTGACCACACAGGGAAGGTGGGAGGGGCCATGGCAGCACAGAAGACCATGCATGGCAAGTGGGAGGGTTAGTGGCAGCACAATGGCTATGATGGGCAAGAAGGAGGGTGGAGGGGCATGCACAAAGGACAATGGAGGATAGAAGGGAGGGTCAGGACCTGTGCACAGACAAGAAAGTTCAGGGGAAGGGACCTCACAACAGACCACACGGGGCAGGCAGGAGGAGCAGTTGCAGCACAACAGACCAGGGAGGGCAGAAGGGTGTGGCAGTACAATGGACCATGTAGGACAGGAGGAAGAGGATAGGGGCATGGCATGTGGACAGGCAGGGTGGAGGTGGCAGGGACAGGTTACAGTCATCTGACTATTCTAGGCAGGTGGGAGAGGAGTGGCAGCTCAACAGAACACTCAGAGTAGATAGGAGTGGCAGGTCCATGGGACATGGTGGGCAAAAAGGATGGAGCAGGGGCATGCACAAAGACATCGGAGGGACGGGGGAAGGAGAATAGGGGCAGCAAGCTAAGCACAGAGTTTAAGCAGGAGGTCAATGATGGGGCATAGAATTGGGCAATGGAGGGCAGGAGGACTGGACTGGTACATCATACTAAATTGAGGGCAGTGGCAGCACATCAGACCATGCATGGCAGGAGGGAGGAGGCTAGTCCATGGATTCACACAACAGAGGATAGGGAGGAAGGGGATGGGGCAGCAAGCTAACTGTTCAGAGAAGGCGGGTATTAGGAACTTTATTGTTTTTAAAACATTGTGTCTGTGCGAACTACTTAAAATATGAACAAGTATGCAGCATAATCTCACTTTTATTCAGGAAGAAGAGGACGTTTGTGACTGTGACTCCGGGCTCACTTGGCAGAAACACCCCCTGACCCTCCACCCCCTATCGCAAAATGTAATGCCCGTGAAAAGGGTAGGTGAACACAGTGTTATATAGAACATAGTCCTGAGAGCACGATTGAAAATGAAAACTAGATATAGTGTATGGTATAAACTATGCACCAAAAAGTGTGATATAAGATGAACCGGGCGTGAAATATAATTTGCAATACATTGTGCGCAATGACAGATTCATTGGAGAGCGCGAGATAGCACAGGCACTAGCGCGTGCTATGCGATATGCGCCTTGGAGTGTAATATGCACAGGGCAGTGTTGTGTAACCTAACTAGTCTCTAAAGTTGTAATATAAAATATGTGCTGGGGAGTGTAACGTTGCATATGCACTGTGACAAATATATGGATCCCAGATTGTAATATGTATGGCATAGCACTGTGCGTTATAACATAGGCATCGAGAAAGGCACGTTAGATGGGGCAATATAACCCGTGCGAAGACAAGTGTGGCATGACATATTCACGGGGTGGTGTTACAGTGCACATGGGCTAGAGAGTGTCATAGCATATGCACTAGCTAGTGGAATACAACACAGAGGTGTGTGGCACTCGGCAGGCAATGGTGGGTGTAACACAGCATTGGGCTCTGTCAGGAGCACGCTGTGACTCTCAAGTGATGTTCGTCCCCTTTCCAGAGAGTAAAATAAAAAGTATTACACATCCGGCAGTGGATGTGTGTTTTATTAACAGTGAGGGGGGTTTCTTGCATAGTTTTGGTCGAATTTTTGTCGAATCCCCTTTGAATGGCTTGGTGTGCATGTGTATTAAATGTGCCCGTCAATAGCTACCCATGTTTGTATAAATAAACGACAAGGGTGTCTACCAGGATTAGGCACGGTAGGGCATCAGACATGTCAGAGCTTCACTAGTGGTGTAAATACATTCCACGTGGATTCATTGCATGCATAGTCGCCTTTTAATGAATATCACGCAAATCGTCATGGTGATAGGTACGTACGGTTTGTCCAGCATGTCCTAGGTGTGTCTATAAATATATATTTTTTAAAAATAATAAAAAACAGTGGCCGGCCCTGGGGATTGGGGTCAAAAAAATATAATTAGGAGACTGGCCCTGGGGGATGGGGTCATCAGGGCCAATAAATTAGAATAAGAAGGGGAACCAAACAGCCCCCCTTCTTAAAAAACTAAAATAAATAAAAGACTGGCATCGTGCCGGAGGCCATGCCCCCTCCGTGCAGCACTCTGCAAACGCGCCCCCAACAGGCATCTCCAGTATGTGCCAGGGAGCTGCGCTGCAGCCAGGTGTTCTGAGGCCAAGCCCCTTTTTACACCTCTCTGCAACGCAGCTCTGTGGCGCTTACTGGAGGTACCTAGTGGTCTAGTTTGACCCTAGGGACCCTTAGGATTCAGGGGGACTCTCAACTTAGAACAGCCACAGGGCGCGTTTACACAGTGGTGAAGGGAGGGGACGGGGCCTGAGGTGACGTGTGCAAACACGCACTATGGCATGTTTTAAATTGGGGATATAATTTCCCTTCAATACTGAGGGCCCCTGGGGGCTAACTAGCCCACCAAGTGCTTCCAGTAAGCGCCACTGAGCTGCATTGCAGAGAGGTGGTCCAGGCCGTGCCACTTTTTACACCTCTCTGCAACGCAGCTCTGTGGCACTTACTGGAGGTACCTAGTGGGCTAGTTGGACCCTAGGGACCCTCAGGATTCAAATGAACTTAATCTCCCAACTAAAAATGGACACAGGGCGTGTTTACACAGTGGTGAAGGGAGGGGACGGGGCCTGAGTTAATGTGTGCAAAAACGCCCTGTGGCCTGTTTTAAGAGGTAGTTTTAATCCCCATGCCCTATTATACACTAGGGGCTTACAGAGGAGGTCATGCTAATCACAGGGGGACCCCAACGCATAATGTTCCCTAGTGTATGTAGGTGTTTTCACTGTATTCTAAGTGTCTTTTAACATAGCTCTGGCTCTAGGACTGGTTAGTCAGACTCAGTTACCACCAGTATCCGTCTGAAAAAGTTGAGGGTACAGGATGATTTTGCAACAAGGCTTCTTTCTGCTCTTCTTTTTGTTCTTTCTGCACGTTATCCTTCTTCCTGCACTTATCTTCGTATTTGAGGACTTCTGTTGCTTCTTTCTGCACTTCTTTTGTTTCTTTCTGTGCATTTTTTCTTCTTTCTTCACATGTCCTATCTCTGTAGGCATAGTTAGAAATTAGCATTTAAAAAACCTTTGAAATTCACTGAAAAAACCATGGGTTTCACACACGTTATAGTTAGGAATTAGCATTTAAAAAACCTTAGAAATTCAATGAAAAAACCAAAGGTTTCACACATGTTATAGTTAGCTGGACATTTCACTCGTAAAAAACCATTGAAATTCCCCCGTTATAGTTAGTTCAGCTAACTATAACTCGCGCGCCCGCAATGCACTACTGATGACGTCACATATTACATCACTCATGACATGGTCACTGACATCACTCATGACATCACTGATGACATCTCAAATGACATCACTGATGACATCACTGATGACATCATCCAGTGATTGTGTGTTTTTATGAAAATTATATATTTTTTATATTTATGTATATCTCAAGGTCAAAGGAAGAATAAATGGGTATATAAGTGTCTAAATGGATACTTTTTTTTGGAATTTTTTTTGTGTAACTGACTGTTTAAGTGTATCATAGTGAATACATGGCTTACTGAGTAATCTTTAAATATTTAAATATCTGTATCAGTTTCTTACTTTGTGTATAAGTGGCTGCATGGGTTGGTGAGTAGCTACATGAGTGTCTATATAGGTTATTAGTTGGTTTTTTATCACTGTGAGTGTCTGAGTTTCTGTATGGTTCGGTGGGGGGTATTACTTAGTGCATAGGTGCATGAATGAGTGACTCACTGTTTGTATGTGTTGAATACAGCATGTGTGCAGGACTGTATGGGTGGATGAGTGTGTGCATGGGTGTGTTAGTGAGTGAATGACTGTCTCAATAGTGTCTTTATGAGTAACTACATATGTTTTAAACTAGTATATGTGACTATTGGTGTATATAAGTGAGTATATGTGAGAGTGAGAGATTGGAAGAGTTCCTGTATGAATAAGTATGTGTTTCTATAAGTGATTGTTTAAAAGAGTAAGTATATGTAAGTTTCTGTAGAAGTAAGTGTGGTGGTGTGTGTATAACTGTATATGCAAGTAAATGGATGATTGATTCTTTATGAGCATGAGTGACTATGTGTGTGAGTTACTCTATGGATGAGTGGCATTGTGTAACGGGATGTACAGGTGTATGAGTACATATGATGAGTGAGTACATGTATGAGTGACTGTAGAGGACTGTTGGTGAATTACTGTATGTGTATGTGGTTCTTAGAATTACTGAATAGGTTGTTGTAACTGATATTGATATGTTCATTATTTTGAACATTTTAGTTTCTATTTTTGAATGTGTGTTTCAATGGTTATATTAGGGGGAGAGGAGGTCTGCCACTCTATCACAAGGATGATGTCATCAGTGATGTCATCAGTGATGTCATTTGAGATGTCATCAGTGATGTCATGAGTGATGTCAGTGACCATGTCATGAGTGATGTAATATGTGACGTCATCAGTAGTGCATTGCGGGCGCGCGAGTTATAGTTAGCTGAACTAACTATAACGGGGGAATTTCAATGGTTTTTTACGAGTGAAATGTCCAGCTAACTATAACATGTGTGAAACCTTTGGTTTTTTCATTGAATATATATATATATATATATATGATGCATTTTGCTGACAGAGTGGGCCTCCTTATATCGGGCAGAATTTGTATTGATGTAAAGCGGCCATGCCTCCGTCGCAAGGAGGAACCGCCGTTTGTGTTTGCAGCGGCCCTGGGGTGTCTGATGACACGTAATACAGGACTGTCAACGTGCTACACGGTGAGAGATTTAAAAAGGCAGCTGACTCGATTATGCCGTTTTCACCTACTAGAGGATTGATTTTAACAGTAAGGCAAGAGGCGACACCCACTGGAGATTTAATTCGGACTGCAAATACCAGCGCTCATAGGGGCAAGACAACCACGCCCACTGTGGCTTGAATGTTTTCAATAAAGCTGTGTAATCTCACTGTCGCAACTCACCTTATTCTGCGCATGGCTTGTGAACACTGAAGTTTTTCCGAAACGTGTAAGGCCTAAGCATTTGAAAGTGGTGTCCCAAGGCTGCCAGCTCCACCATATGATGCATTTTGCTGACAGAGTGTGCCTCCTTATATCGGGCAGAATTTGTATTGATGTAAAGCGGCCATGCCTGGGTCGCAAGGAGGAACCCCCGTTTGTGTTTGCAGCGGCCCTGGGGTGCCTGATGACACGTAATACAGGACTGACAACGTGCTACACGGTGAGAGATTTAGAAAGGCAGCTGACTCGATTATGCCATTTTCACCTACAAGAGGATTGATTTTAACGGTAAGGCAAGCGGCGACACCCACTGGGGATTTAATTTGGACTGCAAATACCAGCGCTCATAGGGGCAAGACAACCACGCCCACTGTGGCTTGAATGTTTTCAATAAAGCTGTGTAAACTCACTGTTGCAACTCACCTTATTCTGCGCATGGCTTGTGAACAAGGAAGTTTTTCCGAAACGCGTAAGGCCTAAGCATTTGAAAGTGGTGTCCCGAGGCTGCCAGCTCCACCATATGAAGCATTTTGCTGACAGAGTGGGCCTCCTTATATCGGGCAGAATTTGTATTGATATATATATATATATATATATATATATATATATATATATATATATATATATATATTATCTACTGGCGGTCGCCAGTAGATAGTTATAGTTAGGACCGTGTTTCCATAGGAAATCCGCAGCATTCTATTTGGAATAACTTTGGCGCCGGTCGATGAATCCTCGCGAAATTTTCAAAACTAATGGGGCGCTACGCTCCGCTCCTACCCTGAAAGTCTCGGGGGGATTCGTCAAGCGGGGGCTGAGAAAAAAGGGGGGTCCCAAAACGCGTTTTCCCCATGCATTTTTCCATAGGACCTTTAGACACAGCTACAGCCCGAACGGCTGAACAGAATTACTTGAAATTTGGCAGAGAGGTAGTCCTCAGGTCAAGGATGTGCCTTTTGTAGGTCTGGTGTAAATCTGTTCAGTAGGTCCTGAGAAAATAGCATTTAAATCAATATATATATCTGTAAGCGCGCTCCGTGCGCTTACCGTAAGCTTACCGTACGCGTACGGTGCCGTGCGCGAGCTCAATTCTGATTGGTGGTTACATGACTGTAAACATTCGAATGGGTCGAAATCAGGAAGTGTTGGCTGCCATTTTCTGTCTCTCGCACTGAGAAACAATGGTGGGGAACGTGAAACGGGGGCAACGAAGAGAGTTGCAGACCCCCTAGTGTTTGTCAGGGGGTCCAAGAAGGACCCAAAAGTACGAAAACTAAATTTAATAATTTAAAAAAAAAATCGCGGGGTACGCGTACGGTAAGCTTACCGTACGCGCACGGCAAAAAAAATAAAAAAAAAATAAATAAAGAAGTAACAATCACATTTATTAAATAAATTAAAGGACCCACAAGGGAGAAAAAAACAAATGTTACTGCGTAAAAAAAGGCGAGGCGCGCACGGCACGCGAATTGCACCGTGCGCGCAGGGTGTGCGCATAGTGAAAAAACCAAACAAAAAAAAAATAAAAAATACATAACTTAGCATTTAAAAAACCTTGCAAATTCACTTAAAAAACCATAGGTTTCACACATGTCATAGTTAGCTGTACATTTCACTCGTAAAAAAACAATGAAATTCCACGTTATAGTTAGATCAAGTAACTATAACTTGCGCGACCGCAATCCACAATGTGTAATTTCAGATGTCATCATTGATGTCATGAGTGATGTCACTGACCATGTCATGAGTGATGTACTATGTGACGTCATCAGCAGTTTATTGTGGGCGCGCAAGTTATAGTTACCTGATCTAACTATAACGTGGAATTTCATTGGTTTTTTACAAGTGAAATGTACAGCTAACTATAACATGTGTGAAACCTATGGTTTTTTAAGTGTATATATATATATATATATATATATATATATATATATATATATATATATATATATATATCCAAATACCACTCCAAAGCGCTTCTCGGCACCATGAACAGAGAGACGGACACCTTCTTCTTTGTAGGAAACTGCAGCCGCAGTATCGTATTTATTTAAATCATTGATTCAGTGCAAATGAAACGGGAAGACGCGTTTCGGCCAACTGTGTGGCCTTGCTCATATATTAATGATTGCTCGCTCTATAGCTCCATACCGCTCCGCTGGAACAAAGCGAGATAGGACCCAGATAGGTGCTTGATAGATTTTATTTACAAGCCACTCTCCACCATGACGCGTTTCGGCAGCTTCTCTGCCTTGATCACATGACAGCGCTTGCACGGGAGACATTCATTTTTAAAGTGCTAGTGTAAGGTCACATGGTACAATCAATACAATCAACATAGAAAACATACTGTAAAATTACAAGTGTGTAATTTAAAAGAAAGACATCAGGCATTGCTATTTTATCGCTAAATGCCTCTCATTGTAACAAGACCTGATTGTCATGACTGCTGCTGATATGATATTTCAATATTTTATACCCAACATGTCACTTCAAAGGTTAGAATAATGGCCTAAATGCCAAAAGCCTTTATGTTTTCCGTTTGTTGACTAATTGTTTTGCATAGGACCTATGTGATAAAAAATGATTATACCCGTGTATCCATTAAATATTAAAATTAGAAATTTTAAGAAATTAGCTAGAGAACCGGTGTTGAAATTTCCATAAAGTGTAAGTGCTTAAAAAGTAATAAAATAGTGTGCGAGGGGATTAGTTGTTGATATATAACCTCCCAGTATGTGCCAATATAATAACTACAAGGATTCTATCTCGTGTCACAGACTGAAATGTCTGAGCTATAAGTTCTAAAGAAATATATATCGTCGACCGAAGTCACCTATATGCCATATGCTCAATCTTAATGTCAACTTTTACCTCATGGACAGACCAAATATATGTTGTGGGGGCTTAGATAATTGCTAGACATTCCTAGCTCTAGCAGACCTTCATAAATACTTGTATAAAATGTATAAATACATAAATATATAAATATAAATATAAATAAATAAATTCTTAAAACATCCACATATAATGTTTGTAAAAACCTCCCCTAACAAAGTAGGTAAAATACCAACATTGTAACATATCATTATTGTCTGTGCAAAGATAAATTCATTAAAAGGTCTTGAATCATAGGACAATTGAACATATTTGATGAAAGGAGAGGTATGATTCATAAAATGATAGTAAGGTGTGACAAGCATACAATATAAAACATATTAAAAGAAGAATTATTGTACTTAGATGTTGGTATATACAATAATAAAATATTCTTCCACATAAATATACAATCCTAGCATATCATACCATCATCCAATTGAATTCTATTCATCCCTGGCAGTAATTAGGAAATAAAGGAAAGGGACCAGATGCCATTGTACAGCTGATAAAAGTATGTCTAGTCAAGGTATGTGTACAGATCCTCGCTAGTATTAAGACCTCCTGGATTCTTGGTGTCTAGCTCTAAAATGTAGCGTGTTTCAAGGCGCCTAAGTTTTTGTTCCCGATCACCCCCTCTGTCTAGTGGAGGTATCGTATCAATGACATAATACTGAAGATGTTTTAAATTATTGTCATGTTGCGTCTTGAAATGCCTTGCTACAGGATAGGTTGGGTCGCTGTTAGTAATGGCTCTAATGTGCTGCAATATGTGCTTGTGTACCTGTAACTTGGTGCTGCCTATATACAACAAGTTACAGGAGCACTGTAACACATATATAGCAAAGTCAGTGCGACAAGTCAAATGATGTTTGATTTCTCGTGTCGTACCATTGAACGCTGTCTGGTAAGTGGTTCTGTTTGAAGCATAGTTACAAGCTTTACAGACAGAGCATTTGAAAAAACCTTTCCTAGCCACCAGCCAACCCACTTTCTTACTTTCCTCAGGGTTTTTCTTTACTAGAGCTTTTGCCATTGTGGCCGCTCTTCTGTATGTAATGGCAGGTTGTTTGGGCAAAAATGTACCAATTATAGGGTCATCATGAACTATTGGCCAATTCCTTCTTATTATAGTTCTTATCTGTTGTTCCTGCTTGGAATATGTAAGGATAAGTCTAGTGGGCTCAACTAGAGTTTCCCCCTTGTCCTTTCTCTTTGTCACATCATTTATAAGCTCATGTCTTGGAAGCCTTTTCGATTTGTCAATCGCACTCTGGATGGATGCATTTGTATAACCCCTGTCAAGGAATCGCTGTCTGCATTCTTGCTGTTTATTGTTACAGTCCCCATCCTCACTACATATTCTGCGAATTCGAAGCATTTCCCCATACGGAATGCTATATATCAAGTGCGGAGGATGTGCACTCGAAGCATGTAACAGAGTGTTACCTGCCGTTTACTTACGATGCAGTGAAGTGTTAATGCAATTGTTCGCTATGTTGACCTGAACATCTAGGAAGGTTATACTAGTGTTGCTTATATTGGAGGTGAACTGTAAATTTACATCATTGATATTTAACGATTTGACAAATTCAATGGCTTTATCCTGGGTTCCCTGCCATATAATGAATAGGTCATCTATATAGCGTAACCAGCATACGATATTCTCTTTGTATGTCCCTTCATACATTTTCATGAGGACCAGCTCCTCCCACCAGCCCATGAAAAGACAAGCGTAGCTGGGGGAGAAGCTGGCCCCCATAGCAACGCCTTGAATTTGCTGGACCATCTGATGTTTGAACATAAAGTAATTATTCTCAAGACAGAAACCCAACATGTCCATTATCAACTTGTTATGCTGTGCATAGTATAATGGTCTATTTGCCAAAAAATAGTCAACTGCCCTTAGACCATCCTGGTTCTTGATACACGTGTATAGTGAGGATACATCTAAGGCCAGGAGAAAATATCCTTCTTGCCATTGGATATTGTCAATTTTCCTGATGAAATCCCCAGTGTCCTGCACGAATGATTTCAATTTTTTCACATGTTCTTGGAGGAAAAAATCAATGTAGCGTGACATGTGCTCTAATGGTCCATTGATGGCAGCTATTATTGGTCTTCCGGGGGGCTTGTGAATGTTTTTATGAACTTTAGGAATAAAGTACATAGATGGAGTTTTTGGGTGTTCTGTTTTTAAATATTTGAACTCTCCCATACTCAAAAGCCCCATACTCTTCCAGGCCAATAACTTAGAATGGAATTGATTTATCATGGCTTTATACTTTAGTACAGTACTTCTACGGTAACATTACACATCATTCAGTTGCAAGTAGGCTTCTTCCATATAATCATTCATTAGCCATAGTACAATGTTTCCCCCTTTGTCGGAGTTTCTGATGACTATTTTGTTTTCTTTGTTTAATTTTGTCATCAATTGGTTATATTGTCTTTCATGATTAGTTACTTTCCTTTTTTGTTTATTGATTTTGATGTTAAGTTTCTTAATTTGTGCCACGACCTGTTCATTGAAGACATCGATGGAATCACGCGGCATGATGGGCATAAATTTAGACTTCGCCTTGAAAGGAGTAATCGGTTTCGTATTCACATTGATTTCCAACGATTGATCTTTGGTACCTCGTTCGGAAGGCAGGCTTTGACTTGATCTATTTGTAGATAAGTCTGATTCATTCGCCAATTCTTGTAGGTTTCTCAAGGCCTCTAAGTCTGCCACTAGTAGTTCACAGGTGTCACTTGTGTTTTTCACCGTATCCGTACTTTCATCTCTAGACCGTGATTTTAATTCATGGAACTTTTTAAGTTTTAGCTTACGGATAAATTTGTAGACATCTACACGAGTTGTTGGATAATCAAAGTCAGACTGAGGACAGTATGATAATCCCAAGGACAATAACTGTTTTTCGGCATGGGTCAGATTGATATTAGCCAAGTTGATTATTGTTTTGGCCATCGATGTCATTGAAGGAGGATTATTTACTGCCTGTTTCTCCATCCTCCTCGTCGTCCTCTCCCCCTGTTCGAATGCTTGTTGTAAGTTGCGTTTCCTTGCTTTTCTCCTTTGTCTTCTAGACGTTGTTCGTCGTTTTTTGCCGGTTGGTTACGTGGCCTCAATGTTTCCCGTCTGCTTCTTCTCATGTAGTCTAGTTCCTCCCCAAGGTAGGTTTGATGGCATTTGAATGTGTTCGGTTTAGTCTTCCTTCAGCTTCTGATTCGCTCTCCACAGCTAAGCTTAGATCTGAAGCTGTATCATCTTGGATATTGGACGCTGGGGCGGTTTTGTGCAATTGTCCATGTTCGCCTGCCGCCTTTGATCTGTATACATCAAATTTACGTGAGAAAGTGAAGATCTGTCCACTCGCATAGTCATCCTTGTCCCTTTGGAACTTGAAAGCTTTGCGTTGTTTGATTTTATCTTCCTCTTTAGCCAACCTATTAACCATTTCCTCGTGTAATTTTGTTTGTTGAGGATCCCCTAATGCTTTTATTTCTGATTCCAGGGCGTCTATTTTGAGTTGTAATGCCTCACGGTCTATGATAGCATATTTTACCAGTACTTGGACCAATTTCCTTGATGATTCCAAGTTTATTTCCGCCCACTCGGCCATCATTAAGGGGTTTGGTGTATCATAGCTAGGGGCTATCATGATGCGCAACCCCCTCGGTATTCTGCCCACATCCAGATATCCCTGCAGGGATTTTGATTCCCACCATTTTGATTGTTCTTGCCGCATAAGCTTCTCCAGTATGCGATATTTTTCTTTTAATCCTTGTTCATGGATTGTTTCCTTATTTGTCCCCCTGAATATTTGGGACTGTGATGTAGAGGGTGCGTCTGAAAACATCCCTTCTGCAGCCGATTCTCTGCTGCGTAGCGCTGCAGTGGACATAGTGCGCTTGTAAAGAGTAATCCTATGATGTGACCCGTAATGGAACCTGCCCTCTTAGGATTTTGGTCAGGAGCCAGTTCCCCGGGTGCACGGCTCCCCACCTGTGCTCAATCACAACGCGGTTCCGTACCTGCTTTGTTGGCAGCACAAAACGCCGTCACCTCCTCGCTGGATTGTGATCCACTCGAGACCTCCGGTTCGGCGTTGTTCCGCTCGTATCAGGTAGAGTTCCAACCGCTTGTTGTTCCACAGGGGGCTCCGTGTTTCCGCTACCGGACTCACTGCAATTGCTTCCGGGTTACCGTCCTCCTCGAGGCCTCGGGGATGGTCAGCTTACCCAGAAGCTTCTAACTTTGCCGTCCACGGAGCCAACTCAAAGGGAGGGGGTCCCGAACACCGGGGAAAGTCAAAGCCGGCGAAAATATCAATGATTGCTCGCTCTATAGCTCCATACCGCTCCGCTGGAACAAAGCGAGATACATAGGACCCAGATAGGTGCTTGATAGATTTTATTTACAAGCCACTCTCCACCATGACGTGTTTCGGCAGCTTCTCTGCCTTGATCACATGACAGCGCTTACACGGGAGACATTCATTTTTAAAGTGCTAGTGCAAGGTCACATGGTACAATCAATACAATCAACATAGAAAACATACTGTAAAATTACAAGTGTGTAATTTAAAAGAAAGACATCAGGCATTGCTATTTTATCGCTAAATGCCTCTCATTGTAACAAGACCTGATTGTCATGACTGCTGCTGATATGATATTTCAATACTTTATACCCAACATGTCACTTCAAAGGTTAGAATAATTGCACCGTGCGCGCAGGGTGTGCGCATAGTGAAAAACCAGGAAAAAAAATAAAAAATAAATACATAACTTAGCATTTAAAAAACCGTACAAATTCACTGAAAAAACCATAGGTTTCACACACGTTATAGTTAGGAATTATCATTTACAAAACCTTGCAAATTCACTTAAAAAACCATAGGTTTCACACTTGTTATAGTTAGCTGTACATTTCACTCATAAAAAAACAATGAAATTCCTCGTTATAGTTAGATCAGGTAACTATAACTTGCGCGACCGCAATCCACAATGTGTAATTTCAGATGTCATCATTGATGTCATGAGTGATGTCACTGACCATGTCATGAGTGATGTACTATGTGACGTCATCAGCAGTTTATTGTGGGCGCGCAAGTTATAGTTACCTGATCTAACTATAACGTGGAATTTCATTGGTTTTTTACGAGTGAAATGTACAGCTAACTATAACATGTGTGAAACCTATGGTTTTTTAAGTGTATATATATATATATTCAATGAAAAAACCAAAGGTTTCACACATGTTATAGTTAGCTGGACATTTCACTCGTAAAAAACCAATGAAATTCCCCCGTTATAGTTAGTTCAGCTAACTATAACTCGCGCGCCCGCAATGCACTGCTGATGACGTCACATATTACATCACTCATGACATGGTCAGTGACATCACTCATGACATCACTGATGACATCTCAAATGACATCACTGATGACATCATTCAGAGAATGTGTGTTTTTCAGAAAATTACATATGTTTTATATATGTATATCTCAAGGTCGATGGAAGAATAAATGGGTATATAAGTGTCAAAATGGATGAATTGGTTTTGAAAAATTGATTGTATAACTGACTGATTAAGTGTATCTTAGTGAATACATGGCTTAGTGAGTAATGTTTAAATATGTAAATATCTGTATCAGTCTCTCACTTTGTGTATAAGTGGCTGCATGGGTTGGTGAGTAGCTACATGGATGTCTATATAGGTTATTAGTTGGTTTTTTGAGTATCAGTGTCTGATGTCTGTATGGTTCGGTGGGGGGTATTACGTAGTGCATAGGTGCATGAATGAATGACTCACTCTTTGTATGTGTTGAAGACAGCATGTGTGCAGGACTCTATGGGTGAATGAGTGTGTGCATGGGTGTGGTGAGTGAATGACTGTCTCAATAGTGTCTCTATGAGTAACTACATATGTTTTAAACTAGTATATGTGACAATTGGTGTATATAAGCGAGTATATGTGAGAGTGAGAGATTGGAAGAGTTCCTGTATGAATAAGTATGTGTTTCTATAAGTGATTGTTTAAAAGACTAAGTATGTGTAAGTTTCTGTAGAAGTAAGTGTGGCGGTGTGTGTATAACTGTATATGCAAGTAAATGTATGTTTGATTCTTTATTAGCATGAGTGACTATGTGTGTGAGTACCTCTATGGATGAGTGGCATTGTGTAACAGGATGTATACGTGTATGAGTACATATGATGAGTGAGTACATGTATGAGTGACTGTACAGGACTGTTGGTGAATGAGTGGATGTGTATGTGGATCTTAGAATTACTGAATAGGTTGTTGTAACTGGTATTGGTATGTCCATTGTTTTTAAAATTTTAATTTCTATTTTTGAATGTGTGTATCAAAGGTTATATTAGGGGCAGAGGTGGTCTGCCACTCTATCACAAGGATGATGTCATTAGTGATGTCATCAGTGATGTCATTTGAGATGTCATCAGTGATGTCATGAGTGATGTCACTGACCATGTCATGAGTGATGTAATATGTGACGTCATCAGCAGTGCATTGCGGGCGCGCGAGTTATAGTTAGCTGAACTAACTATAACGGGGGAATTTCATTGGTTTTTTACGAGTGAAATGTCCAGCTAACTATAACATGTGTGAAACCTTTGGTTTTTTCATTGAATTTCTAAGGTTTTTTAAATGCTAATTCCTAACTATAACGTGTGTGAAACCCATGGTTTTTTCAGTGAATTTGCAAGGTTTTTTAAATGCTAATTCCTAACTATAACGTGTGTGAAACCCATGGTTTTTCAGTGAATTTGCAAGGTTTTTTAAATGCTAATTCCTAACTATAACGTGTGTGAAACCCATGGTTTTTTCAGTGAATTTGCAAGGTTTTTTAAATGCTAATTTTTTTATTTTCTTCTATTTTTTAAACATATTTTTATTTTAATTTTCTATCCTTTTTTAAAGACTATGGTTAAATTTTTAAAATTCTATAATATGTTTTTTTTAATATATTTTATAAAATAAACAGGTAAAATTTATTAGCAATACATTTTTTCCTTTTTTTTTTTTTTTTTTTAGTACGCGTACCGTAAGCTTACGGTAAGCGTACGGTTTACGCAATGTCCGTAATTTATCTACGCTGTTTGCGTATAGTTACGCAATTTGCGTAGCCGCGCGTACCCCGCGTGGGACGCGTACGCGTGTACGCTACACGCACACGTTACGCGGAAGTGTCGGGTGGTGACTGTTATGCGCATGCGCGCAAGCGCGTGTCTTTTTTACGCGCATGCGTACTTTTGCCGTAAGCGTACCGTAAGCGTACGGTAGGTCATGTGATCATGAAACACAACTTTTGATTGGTTGAAACTACTTTCAGTTCTAGAACTCTCCTACACCACACCCATTCCCCTCATTTCTGCTTGTGATCCCTTAGGAGAAGGAGCTGGGTTGTCTTTGTGATACGATGGCAGAACAGCAGAGCCCTTCTGAGAGTGAGGCTAGCACTAGCAGCACTACCTTGAGGCAGAGAGCGAGGAAACAAAAGACCTCTTATGTATGGGATTATTTTACTTTTCCTGAAGGCCAGCAAAAGGTAAATGCACCGTTAGTGACTTGCAAGCTGTGTCAGCGTGTACTTTCAAGAGGTAATCCTGACAGGAAGTATTCCTTTGGGAATCATACCATGATGAGGCACCTCAAGGATGTACACAAAAGGACACATGCTCGACTTACTGGAGGTAACCCTTCAGTAAGTCAACCAAGCACATCCACAGCAGCTCAGCCTGGACCATCATCTGCAGGGCTGAGTCCTTCTTCTGCAGGTCAGGTGAGCCCTTCATCTGTGGGGGGAGCATCTCCTTTTGCTGGCCCTCTGGAAATTAACCCTCGATTTCTGAGGGTTGATATTCGATGCGCCTCTTGTCATGATCTAATTTGTCATAGGGAGACCAGTGTTTCCCTAGTGAACCTCAAAATAGATCAGCACACTTGTCGCAGAGACTAATTTTCCCAATCTTTCTTTCCTCTGTCCCTGCATGAACACAACGGCTCTTTTAAGAGCCAACCTTATCTTTCATCTTTTTTTTATATATGTTTTTAAAAACTTTTTTTTTTTTTTTTTTTACCGTACGCGTACGGTGCGCGTATTTTTTTTTTTTTTTTTTTTAAAAACACTAAAAATCAATTATCACATTACAAGGTCTTTGAGAGACTACAATTATTATTATTGACTTACCATACCCACTCAAAAAAATATTTATTCATTTGTTTTTTTTAAAAATTGCTTTAAAAATGGTTCTAGGTTTTGAAAATTTTCTATATCAATCTGAAAAAAAAGAAAAAAGTATTAATATTTTTAAAACATTTTATAATACAGTACACATATTTACATATTTATCAAAAAATATTTTTGCCTTATTTTTGCTGTTTTCAGAATATATTGCATTTCACTATAAATTGTGAAAGCAATTGCATTCATCATTTTACAGCGGGCAAAAAAAAATAACAATCTCAAAGATTGGATTAAAAAAGCCCAGAATCTCTTTTTACTTAAACTTAACATTATAGAAATGCATAATATTCTAAAAAAATATCATCTAATATCAATACTTATTTCTTTAAAATACCGTCTGATATGTTTGTTTCAGAAGTATAATCACAATATTATATCTCAAATAACTCCACATTACATCTGGTTCCATTTCCTTTAGGCCAAATAGTAATTTTAAAATTCTTTTTTGATTAAATTTCCAATGGTAATCCAATAAAATTCTAAAGTTTTATTTGTACAGATCTCACCGATTCTCTGTAACATATTGGTTCCCTTAATATTTATAAATAATTTATTAAGTCCACAATAGTATTGTTTACCTTTCCACATGGCCAAATAGTAATTTAAAAAATCTTTTTTGAAAAAATTATCAATGGCACTCCAATAACATTCCAAAATTTAAATTGTGCAGATGTTACCGATTTTCTCTAAATTTTTGGTTTTCGAAAGTTTCATTACAAATTAAAAAAGTCCACATTACAATTGGTTATCTTTCCATTAGGCCAAATGATAATTTAAAAAATCTTTATTATTGAAAATTCCAATGGTAATCCAATAAAATGGTAAAATTGTTTTGTCCAGATCTTGCCAAGTCTCTCTAAAATTTAGGTTTCAGGAAGATTAGATAGGAATTTGCTAAATCAAAAGGCAAACGTTGCTTAAAAACCAATTGGGAATCATTACACAGTGTCCAGCCTTTTTCACATTTAAGATAAACTGTGTAATGTCCAGAAGTAACAGTAGGTCCTTCATGGAAAATTATTGCAACAGTTACAAAAGTTTTTCCTGAAATTGATAATTGCTGTCCTGTAAACTTCTTTATTAAAGTATCCAATTTTGAACCATCAGCTCTACATCGTTGCATCATTAAAATTACATACTGTCCGTATTCCTTTAAAATTAATGTTGAAAACATGTCAGATTGATACTCACCGCATTGCATGCTATGATTAGCATCTTTAACTAATTAAGCAAAAGTGACTGTTTTAGTCTCTGGCAATGTCAAAAAAATAAACCTTTCATTATCAACATTAGAGCCACATATATTATAACAGTTTTCACAACTATGTTCCCATTTATAAGAGAGACCAAATAAATTATCAATTGCAACTTCTTCTTCTTCCAGTACCTGAAGAAAAAACATCAAAAATTCGTGTGCATCTTGCTGTTCATTTTGAGAAAACTGTGTTCGTCCTGAACATACATCTAAAAGTTTTCTAATTTCAGTAGCACTTTCTATTTGAGTTTTATCATTACTCAGCTTTTGAAAAAGGAGACTCAGCTCTGAACAGAATCTTTTTCCCTGATTTACTATTATCTGCTCTTGCAAACTTTCCAGATAAAATGCAACATTCAGCACTACATTTGCGTAGCAGTTGACACCAGAGCTATTTTCAAAATGACATCCTACAACCTGTTCTTCTTTTTCCTTACTCTTTTTGCTTGCAATTACATCACTCCTCTTTTTTTTCCTCCTCTGTACATCTTCATCACAGATATTCTCATTTCTCCTTTTACGAGAAACTACACGTTTCTCCAACACAGGATACTGACCTAAATGAGGAGCATAGCTTCTTCTTAATCTATTATACTCCTTTACACAATTTGTATCAGCACTAACTTTTGAGTCATCAAAGTCTATCATGAATAAACCTGATAATGTTTTCACTCGTGACAAAGCAACATATGCCATACCTTCTTTGAACACAGTTGAACCAATGTTCACAAATGCACAATCTACAGTCAATCCTTGAGACTTGTGAATAGTTACAGCATATGCTAGTGAAAACGGAAACTGCTTCCTACGTACATATAAGTCTTTCACAAGCATGAAACGAACTGTACAACGACAAATGTCTTTAACTTCTTCTATCTGATCAAATTTTATTTTTAAACATTCAATTCCATCTTTTTTCTGATAATTAATAAAACCCACAACTCTTCCCATAGCTCCATTAACTAAACCTTTTTCAACATCCAAATTTCTCCTTAAAAATACTCTACAGTTCATGCAAACATATAGATTTTTTTCTAATCCAGCTGTTTTGGAAATGTTCTTCTCTAGTGAATCCAATTTATTTTTCAGTGTGCCTGTTACTGTGACAGTAATTCTTCCATCCTCAATTTTGTCCACTGCTTCTAATTTCCTGATCTCTTCCTTTTCCAATTTCAAAAGCTCCTCATTGAATATTGAGCATTCACGTAGAGTTGGCATTAAGCAGATGATACTTTTGTTTTCTGCAATGTTCTTGTATATCTTCTCTGCAACTATTTCTTCCTTTGGAAATAAATTATGTAGCAGTCGACTCTGTAATGCTTTTTTGCCAACTTCTGTGAGTAGTCCAATTCTGATATCTTTCAGAATACTTCCATATTCTTCATCGCTTGCTTGCCTCATATTAGTAGTAAGTTCCTTGTACTCAAAGAAGGACCAAATATTTGTATTTCCGATGCTTCCCAATGACTTCTTCGTGTCTTCATGTGTGACAGTATTAAACACTGGTTGTCCTTTAACTGGAGTAAGTTGCAAAAGATCTCCAAAAACTATGACGTGTTTTCCACCAAATAACATGTCATAGTCTGTCTTCAGAATTTGCTGCATTCTTAAATGCACAAAGGCAAGCATTAAGTTTGAAACCATGCTCACCTCATCAATAATGAGAACTTGCATCTTCTTCAAGACTCTTGAAACTTCCAAGGATGCTTCTCCAGTTAGCTTGTTGTATTGTATTTTGTTCTCATGCTCCATTGGTAACATTAGCAAACGATGTAAAGTGATTCCTTTTATGTTATATGCTACTAACCCAGTTGGAGCAGTAACCACACAAGACAAAGTAGAATCCGTTTTTTGCTGTAGGTAGCTTCTGATGACTTTAATTAGGAAACTTTTTCCAGTTCCAGCTTGTCCGCTTACATACATCCTGATTGGATGAAATGATGTGCATGAGCACTCTTTTTTTTCATGTAGAAATCCGTGATCAATTTTGTTTCTGATCTCTTCATAAATTTGTTGCTGCTCTTCGTTCAGTTGTCTTTCCAAATTTTGTAAGTCTATAAATTCTTCTTGAGCTTGATTCATAGCCGTTTCCACTTCATTCATGGCTATTGATGCTTCATTTTCAACGATTGGTTGTCCTAGGGGATCTTGACTGAGTGTTTCTGAACTTTGGCTGTCCTGGGAACTGTCTCTAGCTATTTCTGCTGCAATTGTAGTTTCCTGTTCAATTTCTTCATTTAACATTTGCAGATAACTTGAGAATGTACTGCATTGTATGCTGTCTTTGCAAGCATTAAAAGAATCTTCATAGCTTTGAAATTCTCCCAGTAGTTCATCCTCTGTACGCCATGGTTTAAACAACTGTAAAAGAGCCAAGTAGTAAAATTCCTTCTTGTCAGTAGTGTCGCAACTCAGCTTCCTGTGATTTATCGAACTTCCTTTTGTTTGCTTCACCAAACATCCTTCCTCACCAATGACTTTATATTTTCCATTGTTGATGCCTTCTGCGGCTTTCCGTGAATAAATGTAGTTCTGCAGCACTTCATAGAGACACATGTTCTCCAGATGTTGACTTCTCTTGGGATAATATGTGTCCAACATGTTTGATTTCAAAATATCTGTACTTTCTGGGTCATTCTCGGCCAAATATTCAATTTCTCCAACAGATTTTAGTACCCGATTTCTCATTGCTGCAAGGCCTAAACTTGCCCAAATTATTCTTCTTGACTTCGAGTAGAGACTTGCAGAAGATAACCTATCTGAACATTCGTAGGATCCAATTTCTCGATGCGATAACATCTTCAAACTGAAACTGTACAGCTTCTTACTGACAGTCTTCTCGTGAGAAATCTCTTCCCACATTTCCTTCAATTCTGTTTTTTCTGATTTCGTAATGTAAGACGTTACATATCGAGCAACAGCAATGGAATTGTCAGCTACATACTGTATATCCATGTTAGCGTTCCACATGGATAAAATGACTGGGTTGTAGTCATTTATATTTTTTGATTCTTCTTTTCTTTTAAGGTTGTAGGTATTCTTAGGTGATTTTCTTGTGATAGTATGTCTCACAGCTGACATAAAACTGTTTACTCTTCCATTTGAAAGAACAGGTCTAGGAAATCCAAATCGACATTTAGGGCCTCATGTAGGTAAATAAATTTTACCGGTTCATAAATACCGAGCCGTACCGAATCGGTAAATTAGAACCGGTAAGTTATATGTAGGTAAAAATTCGGTAACAGTTACCGATTCGGTAACATTCGGTAAATACGAATCGGAAGTCACCGAATCGGTAAATACCGAGGTGGTATCCACCGAATCGGTAAATACCGAGGTGGTATTTAGCGAATCGGAAAATACCGAGGACACTACCACCTTCCCTTAACTAAGTAGCCAATATCACAATCATGTCATTATAGAAGGTCTCTCAGGCTTGAATAGGGGACCCCATACCTCAAAGATCAGCTCAGTGAAATCACATCACAGGAGCATCAGGAGTCTCCTCGCAGGAAGACTCGTCTTCGGTCTGAATAATAAACATGACGTCTGAGATATGAAAAGCACCAACTGTCAGGTATGTGCAGCTGCGCGTGTGCCATGGCTAAATCGTGGGTCGAACAACCTAGAGTGGAAAACATGCATTGTGTAAAATTCCAGACTGTGTGTCACAGCATGTACAGACCAAGGTCGCTGCGCAGAGCTTGGGATGGGAACAACAGAATGCACTCGTCTGAAGGAAGTCTCGAGTCAGCAGTTTATTCAAGAAAGAACATGTAAACGCAGTGTCGTGTGCAAAGACACAAATATGGCGACATAACATTCAACGTGGTAATGCCAACTGAACAATGCATGTACGTATTCAGGGAGAACTCACTACACGCCCCCTTGAGCGAAGCAATATGTAATAGGCAAGAAAAGAGAGAACGCAGAGTTCAGTTTCGTCAGAGCAGAACAGGGCGTAACCAATGCAGCGCCAAAGTCCTACAGTCCAATTAATTGCAGCATACAATTCCAAAAACACAATGCAAGTATAGTAAAAAACTCAAGCAGACCATCAGGAAGAGAAATACGAGAACTAAAAGAAATAAATGTTGCGCCAGGGTGCTGTCCAGTAGCACAGGCGCAATGGACGACAATCCAGTTAATCCATGAATGTATAGGCAGCATATGTGGCCACGGCTTCCAACAAGCAATCGTTTTCAGGGCCACTAAAAGTCTCAGCCATTCAATTGAGTAAAGAAAAGGAACATACGTGTTCTCCAACCAACGGAGCCTCTAGCACAATCAGAGGGCACCCGGAATGTTCCTCCAAATAGCTCATGGACAAGAAGTCGTAGGCTGCCGCTGAGATGTCCCAATTACCCAGGATACCATGCGCCGCTCCACACGCCATGATCCGGACACCAGAACAGGACAACTCGTGAGACACTAAGGGCCTCATCAGTCGATCGAAATCCGGCACCGGAGACACCATGTTGGTCAAGCACAAATCCAGAGGCCATTCAAAGGGACAATCCAGGCAGTGTAATACAGGTTGTACGCAGGTGAAGTAGGAATACCTGAAGGATAATCCATAAGCCAGGCTCAAAGTCGCCAATGGCAAAGTACCATAGAAGTCAAGCATCCTATCACGAAGAAGATGCAGACGGGACAGGTGCTCGTGTGGCACAGAAGGAGCAGCCATTCCGTAGTATGAATAGTAAAAGCAGCACACCTGCCACCAGCGCCAGAAGCAGCGGAACACCTCCAAAGATGCTCGAGAACAGTGAATGAACAAATGCCGGAATTACACCACAAATTGTTTGGAAAGAGGTCACGAGACCCGAGCCCCACATGTTAGAAAAAATTGAGCCAGGCCGGTCGTGGACGAGGCATTGATAATACTTTGGATCAAAGAGCCGAAATGCAGGGGGAGGTCAGTATTCAGAGGCGCCTGTTCCTCAGTGCGCGTAGTAGCAACGTGAAGGACAAATATTTTAACGAGAGGAAGTCAAAGGCACCTCTTTGTGGGACAATGGCGCTCTATTCTGCTCAACTTGTTGGACTCTGCTTTCAAGGTTGGAATCGAAGGCCAGATGGAAACATCCCGCCGCCCATGCGGGGGTGGAAAAAGAACAGTATTGCAGCAGACAACTTCATGCGAGACAGTTATGTACGGGATTACCACTCACATCCCGCAGCAAACTTCATTAATCATTATTAAATGAATACCGTTTGCAAGCACAGTGAGAGAAGGTGTAATCACAGGCACTGGGATACCTCGTAGGACGCACGCCAAAATCGGGGCTTGTACATTGCATGCGCCGTGTACTTGCATGTGCCTATTGTCTCATGTATGAATCCTAGAAGTGAGAGTGCTAGAGCTAATATCTATAACGGCTTAGGCCTTCTCCATGTTTGCTTGGTCAATAGCTCTCAGTCTGGAAGCCGCCTCACTGTGCGGCAACTTGCAGACCTCGTTGTAAATAGCATACGCGCACCTTTTGGTTCTGCCACCCACGGGACCATTCACAATATCATTCCATTCGGTATGCACATTGATGGAGTGGGTGGACTTCCTGATCCTGTAGATGTGCTCTGTGTCAGCTGGTGGACAGAGTGGGATGTGTGTCCCATCAATGCAGCCAATATAATGGGGGAAGTAATTCCTGAAGGAACGGGACAGGCAACTCTGGGATACACCACCCACCGCAGCTGTCACCACCTGAGAAATGCCGGATGCCAGCAGATGTGGGCTGCAGAGCACCTGCACATGTGGGGGTATGGCGTGCGCCCTTCTCATTGGCTGGTCCAGGAGTGGGTGTGGGTCCCTGATTGAGTCCATGATGGTTTCGGGGTGTAGCCTGTACCTCTCATGTATCTCTGCATCAGTCAGCTGGAATAGTGTGATGCGCTGTCTGTGGATGCGTTCCTTCCGTCGCCAAACCCTCAGTCCTGCTGCCTCTAGACGTAGGCGCATTGCAATGACGTACATAGCTGCCAGGGTGTCCACGCTGTTGCATTTTGGGATTGCTTAGCTGCACTGTTGTTGGTTACCACCTGCTTTCAATCCGTGTTAATTACCGACTCTTATTTACCGATTTTCTTGGATTTCTTAATTACCGAGTGCTCCTACATGTCATTTTAACTTTTTACCACTTCATATTTACCACTTCATATTTACCGATTCGTTAATTATGTATTCGGTAAATATGAATCGGTATTTACCGCCTCATATTTACCGAAAAGTGGTTTTTGGACTCCTACATCTCACTTGTCTGTATACCGGTCGGTAACGGCATATTTACCGAAAATCGGCCGTTACCGACCGGTATTTCGCTACCTACATGAGGCCCTTAGTGTAGTATTTATCTTTGCTCTTGTATTTCCGTCGACAGTATTTTCCACACCGATGACTTTGGAAACGTAAAACTTGCTCCTTTAACTTTTTCTCTTCTGTGCTTTTTGGTATAGCACATGTTGCATATTCTTCAATGTAAGATAACACTGCTTCATCAGTATCTGTTCCAAACTTTGGGGCATCCTTGATCCACAACAGCATATGAATATGAGGAGCACCTCTTGCCTGGTACTCTTTTCTCCAAAAGAAATCTACTACTTCTCCAAGAGGTGGATTTTTTTATTGCAGATAAAGGACATCATAGCCTCAAATCTATGATTGAAATATCTGCAAACATTAACCGGATCAAATGAGCACAGTTCTCCTGCTGTCTTGTATTCGATGTTTTTAATGTTTGAATTTGCCTCTCGTAGAAAATCCAGTAAATCATCCCAAGCGTACTCGGCACAGCTTAGTGTAACGAACCATGTTGGTGTTCCTAAATTCCGTAACATGCATTTTAATTCACCATGGCGTCGGTACCAATATTCATTTGTCCCACGCTGACAAGCCATCAGATTGATCAGTTGTGTTTCCAAATGATCATCTCGGTGCTGCACTTTCTCCATAAAATCCTTAGCAGACACATTTTGTAAATGTACTCCACTTTTTAAAATGTGATTTACTGCATAAGACAGTGCAGACAAGTCGCTTTCAAATAAAAGATGGAACAAATAAGGAATACTTTGTCGAAATCTGGGATCTTCAGCATATAGTCTTGTAGTCCGATACTCAGAAGCTGGAATCTGTTCCGGACGTTCATCGTATCGTCCTCCTTTTCCTTTAGGAAACAGCTGGGGAAAACATCGAGCTTCCAAGCTCTCCTCCCATACACTCACGGGAGTTCCTTTTGCTTTCTTCATCTGAAAGAGATCAATATTGTCTCCCATAACTTCTTTTGAATGAAGAGGATGTATGCTAAAATGTTCATAAATTTCTTCTTCCTTTGACTTGTCCACTTTTTCAATTTGTCCAGTTGGTGTTTCTGTGTCTTCTTGTAAATCTTCTTCTTCTTCTTCTTCTATATAAATTGATTCATACCATTTGTTATTCCTTTTCAAATACAAATTTGCTCTTTGTACTTTCCGCACATCTACCAGCTCCTGCCAAATCTTCTTATTCTTTGTAGGTACACCATTAACCAGAATAATTAATGGTTCAGTTTCCAAAGTATCCGCATCAATAGTTTCCATATTTTTTTTCAAATCCAAGGGCAAATACACCACTCTACCTTTTAAACCTCTCAGTAAATCTGAAGGAGGTAATTTACCAGTTTTGGGCTCCATACGTACTATGGTCTGGAACGGATGAACACATTGAATGAGTATAGACTCATATGTATTTAATTCAGAAAGTTCAGCAGGAATAGCATCCAATTCTAAATTATTATGTACAGCTCTGGTCGGCATTCTATTTTCCTCTAACTTGTTGTAACAGTATTTACAAATACGCTGATCTTCACCCAAATCAAAACAATTTTCAAGAAATATATATGTGGCAAAATCCTTCCACTTATAATTATCTTCATTTTCACTCTTTCTGTAGAGATCAACATTCCTAGTTTGTTTTCTATAATGAGTTCTGCGGCAACAAATACAAGTAAAATGTGGTCTTTCATTAGAGATTATTGCAAATTTTGTTATGTGATCATTAAATGTGTTACTTACAGAGGGTTCTACATTCTCTTCCACTTCTTCCTCATTTACTGTGTCCTTCTCTGCACTGTTTTGTTCAGGGCCAAAGTAACAAAACTGAATTTCATCAACAACCTTCTCTACATCTGATACCGTTCCTCGGAACAGAGCCCTATTCAATTCATTTAACTTTATTGCTGGACTTTTGGCAAAATACAACCGTCTCACAAACTTTCTCATTTCAGTATGATGAACAGCCAGCATCCTAAAATGATGGAAAACACTATTACACACTTTTCTAGATAGACAAGCCAGAGAATGACCCTGCAAACCAGCATTCTCTCTCACTCTGCATGGATCCAGACTTTGAAGGACCTTAATCTTCTGTTTTATACTTTTTTTACTATATTCTCTTAGAAACTCACGAAATTTGTCAATAGATTCCTGACGCACAGTGCAAATACTACTACAATTCCAAGTGTACACTGGGGCTTTAGGACGTCTCCCCATAGCCTCATCTGCCATCACTTGTACCTCATCTCTTGGAACCATTATCTCCTTCTCCATTATGCAACCATTTTTTACTTCGTAAGCACGACCTCTGGTGTCAACTGCATGCAGCAAACTATTACTTTGAAAATAGCTCTCTTCATTAAAAAAAGGTTCACTACTTGAACTATGCATCCACTTTCCTAAAAACACTTTACAAAAGTTTGTTCTGTTCACTACTCTTTTCCTTTTGCTATGTGATTTCAGTACATTAACCATTTTGTCTAATGTACGCATCCTATTCAAAATTAAAATGAATAGTTTCCTTTTTAATTCTAATGCCTTTGCTGCAATGGCTTCAATTTCTTTTTTTCTTTTATAAAACTTAGTCTTTTGCTTATATTTCTTCACATCCTTTATCAAATTGGACATAACTCTTCTCTGAAACATTTTTCTACGTATCTCTTTAAACGCTGTTTTTCTATTTATGTAAATCTTTTCAGTTGCAGAAGGTATATTTGCATTAACTAAATTCTCAATTTTTTCCTGTCCTTTTCTTTTCAAAACATTCTTTCCAGTACAGACATTTTGTACATTTTTCATTCTTTTGAATATATTTTTTAGAAATTGTTTTTTCTGCTTACCAGAAGATTTTTTCTTTTTCCCAACATGAGCATCTTCTACTAACTTTGGTCCTCCAGTTCTCTTCAAATATAGGTTTTTTTTGTGAGTTTTTTGAACTCTGGATTTTGTAGGCATCTTAAATTTTGTTCACTGCTCTTCAGCAATACCTGAAAAAAACTAAAAAAAAATTCCTTTATTTTATTTAAATATATTACTACATTTCTTTTCACAATAGTCACAAAACGTAATTTCTTTGCCAATTTGAAAACACACTTATTACTCTTTTTTTTGGCAAGTGATAATCACTTTTACAGACTGACACATTATAAATCCAGTTTTCAGATTTTTTTAAAAGCACATGTCCAGACTGCTTTTTCAGACCACCACCATGTGTATCCTGGGTGACTGCCTACACTCCAGCAAGGGCAACCAGCCTTAGTGATGCTGAATGTATTTGCATTACAGACTGAAACCTCAAACCCCACTCGCTTGTAAATACTGTGCATGATTATACATGGAAAGGAGCTGGGTGTGTGCTAAGAGTCTGCTTCTGCACCAAAAAATCGCTCCCCCTTTTTCCTACTAATGCAACTGTGAAATCACCAGAGCAAAACGCAATAAATCTCTGCCTGTAATTCCTATTTGCACACAGAGTCATGTTTTCACATTAGTCACAAAACGAAATTTCTTTGCCAATTTGAAAGCACACTTACTGCTCTTTTTTTTTGGCAAGTGATAATCACTTTTACAGACTGACACATTATGAATCCACTTTTTAGATTTTTTTAAAAAGCCCATGTCCAGACTGCTTTTTCAGACCACCACCATGCGTATCCTGGGTGACTGCCTACACTCCAGCAAGGGCAACCAGCCTTAGTGATGCTGAATGTATTTGCATTACAGACTGAAACCTCAAACCCCACTCGCTTGTAAATACTGTGCATGATTATACATGGAAAGGAGCTGGGTGTGTGCTAAGAGTCTGCTTCTGCACCAAAAAATCGCTCCCCCTTTTTCCTACTAATGCAACTGTGAAATCACCAGAGCAAAACGCAATAAATCTCTGCCTGTAATTCCTATTTGCACACAGAGTCATGTTTTCACATTAGTCACAAAACGAAATTTCTTTGCCAATTTGAAAGCACACTTACTGCTCTTTTTTTTTGGCAAGTGATAATCACTTTTACAGACTGACACATTATGAATCCACTTTTCAGATTTTTTTAAAAGCACATGTCCAGACTGCTTTTTCAGACCACCACCATGTGTATCCTGGGTGACTGCCTACACTCCAGCAAGGGCAACCAGCCTTAGTGATGCTGAATGTATTTGCATTACAGACTGAAACCTCAAACCCCACTCGCTTGTAAATACTGTGCATGATTATACATGGAAAGGAGCTGGGTGTGTGCTAAGAGTCTGCTTCTGCACCAAAAAATCGCTCCCCCTTTTTCCTACTAATGCAACTGTGAAATCACCAGAGCAAAACGCAATAAATCTCTGCCTGTAATTCCTATTTGCACACAGAGTCATGTTTTCACATTAGTCACAAAACGAAATTTCTTTGCCAATTTGAAAGCACACTTACTGCTCTTTTTTTTTGGCAAGTGATAATCACTTTTACAGACTGACACATTATGAATCCACTTTTCAGATTTTTTTAAATGCACATGTCCAAACTGCTTTTTCAGACCACCACCATGTGTATCCTGGGTGACTGCCTACACTCCAGCAAGGGCAACCAGCCTTAGTGATGCTGAATGTATTTGCATTACAGACTGAAACCTCAAACCCCACTCGCTTGTAAATACTGTGCATGATTATACATGGAAAGGAGCTGGGTGTGTGCTAAGAGTCTGCTTCTGCACCAAAAAATCGCTCCCCCTTTTTCCTACTAATGCAACTGTGAAATCACCAGAGCAAAACGCAATAAATCTCTGCCTGTAATTCCTATTTGCACACAGAGTCATGTTTTCACATTAGTCACAAAACGAAATTTCTTTGCCAATTTGAATGCACACTTACTGCTCTTTTTTTTTGGCAAGTGATAATCACTTTTACAGACTGACACATTATGAATCCACTTTTCAGATTTTTTTAAATGCACATGTCCAAACTGCTTTTTCAGACCACCACCATGTGTATCCTGGGTGACTGCCTACACTCCAGCAAGGGCAACCAGCCTTAGTGATGCTGAATGTATTTGCATTACAGACTGAAACCTCAAACCCCACTCGCTTGTAAATACTGTGCATGATTATACATGGAAAGGAGCTGGGTGTGTGCTAAGAGTCTGCTTCTGCACCAAAAAATCGCTCCCCCTTTTTCCTACTAATGCAACTGTGAAATCACCAGAGCAAAACGCAATAAATCTCTGCCTGTAATTCCTATTTGCACACAGAGTCATGTTTTCACATTAGTCACAAAACGAAATTTCTTTGCCAATTTGAATGCACACTTGCTGCTCTTTTTTTTTGGCAAGTGATAATCACTTTTACAGACTGACACATTATGAATCCACTTTTCAGATTTTTTTAAATGCACATGTCCAAACTGCTTTTTCAGACCACCACCATGTGTATCCTGGGTGACTGCCTACTCTCCAGCAAGGGCAACCAGCCTTAGTTATGCTGAATGTATTTGCATTACAGACTGAAACCTCAAACCCCACTCGCTTGTAAATACTGTGCATGATTATACATGGAAAGGAGCTGGGTGTGTGCTAAGAGTCTGCTTCTGCACCAAAAAATCGCTCCCCCTTTTTCCTACTAATGCAACTGTGAAATCACCAGAGCAAAACGCAATAAATCTCTGCCTGTAATTCCTATTTGCACACAGAGTCATGTTTTCACATTAGTCACAAAACGAAATTTCTTTGCCAATTTGAATGCACACTTACTGCTCTTTTTTTTTGGCAAGTGATAATCACTTTTACAGACTGACACATTATGAATCCACTTTTCAGATTTTTTAAAAAGCCCATGTCCAGACTGCTTTTTCAGACCACCACCATGTGTATCCTGGGTGACTGCCTACACTCCAGCAAGGGCAACCAGCCTTAGTGATGCTGAATGTATTTGCATTACAGACTGAAACCTCAAACCCCACTCGCTTGTAAATACTGTGCATGATTATACATGGAAAGGAGCTGGGTGTGTGCTAAGAGTCTGCTTCTGCACCAAAAAATCACTCCCCCTTTTTCCTACTAATGCAACTGTGAAATCACCAGAGCAAAACGCAATAAATCTCTGCCTGTAATTCCTATTTGCACACAGAGTCATGTTTTCACATTAGTCACAAAACGAAATTTCTTTGCCAGTTTGAATGCACACTTACTGTTCTTTTTTTTTGGCAAGTGATAATCACTTTTACAGACTGACACATTATGAATCCACTTTTCAGATTTTTTTAAAAGCCCATGTCCAGACTGCTTTTTCAGACCACCACCATGTGTATCCTGGGTGACTGCCTACACTCCAGCAAGGGCAACCAGCCTTAGTGATGCTGAATGTATTTGCATTACAGACTGAAACCTCAAACCCCACTCGCTTGTAAATACTGTGCATGATTATACATGGAAAGGAGCTGGGTGTGTGCTAAGAGTCTGCTTCTGCACCAAAAAATCGCTCCCCCTTTTTCCTACTAATGCAAATATAAAATTACCAGAGTTGTACACAATAAATCTCTGCCTATATTTCCCAACATGTGTAACCTGGGTGACTGCCTACATTCCACCAAGGGCAACCAGCCTTAGTGATGCTGAATGTATTTGCATTACTGAGTCCAACCTCAAACCCTTAAACTATTCTTTTTTTATACCAATACACCTTAATTTATCGTGAAAACATAGTCCATATTATTTTACATGTTCCTCACATTTAAATTTCTCCCAAAACAGAAAATAATAAACGCAACTTCAACAAAAAGAATTACATTTCTATTATTCATTTCCTCATTTACCATATACATCTCCTCTCAAACTCTAACCTCACCTTTAAAATTAGTTAGTTGTGAAAGAAATGTGGCACTCAAACAGCAGATTATCAGAGCCAGGATCTCTGTTCTCTACACCTCTCTCCTCTCAGCAGAACCAGATAATGGCAAAGTTTCCCTCTATTTTTCCACACATATACATGTAAGTTTCAAATCTCAGTGCTTCCCCCTTTTTTTCAAATGTAATCACACATTTCTATTGGTTGAAAACCAACCCTTTTCCAAAAGTACCCTTCCCCCAACTTGACTTCTGCCTAGTACCCTTCCCCCAACTTGACTTCTGCCTGCTACCATAGCAACAGCTCATGGAACACTGCTGTGTGGAGTCAGGTCAGAAGTTCGCCAAACAATGTTTCAATTCCACAGAGCAAGAGTGCTTGACTTTTCAAACCTAACAGCAAATCCATAGTACTGTTCTTTGGTAACACATTTTTCTGTACCAATACAAAACATGCTTCTATTAATTTACACATACAGCCTAGTTTTTATTCTAGAATGGTATGAAACAGCCAATCAGTTCTTTTTTTTTTGAAAAAAATATGTATGCCTCCATTTCCAAACTGTCTTTCTTTTCATATTGCCATTCTACTGAAAGACACCTCCTGAGTGCATCCAGTTCTCCTTTGAAGATGTTCACAGTGTGGATTGTAGGGCACAGCTATGTCTTCTGGAGTGAAAAGTTTGCAGAGAAAACAGGTATGGTGAGAGACCTTGCTTTGCCAAATGTAGACATTAAATGGATTGGTCAGAGAGGGTTAAAGTGGCACCAATTGATGCCATTGGTGAAATCCTTCATGCAAATCCAACACCCTGACCTCATAATAGTGCACTGTGGTGGCAATGACCTAGGCACTTTGACTGGGGTAGGTCTGGAAATGCTTATGAAGGACACCTTTGCACAACTGTTTTCACTTTTCCCTAAAACTGCCTTTGTGTTTTCTAACATATGCCAAAGGCAAAAATGGAACTGGTCCAATCATTTCTGTCCGCAGATTGACAAAGCAAGAAAGCACGTCAACAAATCTGTTTCTGCTTTCCTCCGTGACTATGGTATGGGTTCCATTTACCACAACAACTTGCGTTACGACATGCAAGACATTTATAGAGGAGATGGTGTGCACTTCAATGATGAAGGGAAAAGAGTCTTCCTCTTGAACCTTAGACTCTGCATCGGTACTTACTTGTAGGTACCACTAAAAAATCACTTAATAAACACAACGGCTCTTTTTAGAGCCCCCTAATATCTAAACACTTAAATCTGAATTTCATTTTTTTTTTATTTATTTTTTTACCGTACGCTTACCGTAAGCTTACCGTACGCGTACCCCGTGATTTTTTTAAAAATCAATAAATGTTTTCTTTGTACTTTTCTGTCCTTCTTTGACCCCCTTACAAATGTTAGGGGGTCTGTAACTCTCTCCCTTGCCCCCTTTTCAAGATATCACTCTTTTTTACCGGAGTGAAATACACACAATGGCGGCCGCCGCTTCCTGGTTTCGGCCGATTCGAATGTTTACTAAGATCTAAGAGCCAATCAGAATCGCGCTCGCGCACGCCACCGTACGCGTACGGTAAGCTTACGGTAAGCGTACCGTAAGCTGGCTCAGATATATATATTGATTTAAAGGCTATTTTCTCAGAATCTTCTGAACAGATTTACACCAAACCTACAAAAGGCACTTCCTTGACCTGAGGACTACCTCTCTGCCAAATTTCTAGTAATTCTGTTCAGCCGTTCGGGCTGTAGCCCTGTCTAAAGGTCCTATGGAAAAATGCATGGGAAAAACGCGTTTTGGGACCCCCCTTTTATCTCAGCCCCCGCTTGACGAATCCCCCCGAGACTTTCAGGGTAGGAGCGGAGCGTAGCGCCCCACCTATTTTAAGAAATTCACGAGGATTCGTCGACCGGCGCCAAAGTTATTCAAAATAGAATGTTGCGGATTTCCTATGGAAACAGGGTCCTAACTATAACTACCTACTGGCGACCGCCAGTAGGTAATACACATATATATATATATATATATATATATATATATATATATATATATATATACATATATATATATATATATATATATTACCTACTGGCGGTCGCCAGTAGGTAGTTATAGTTAGGACCTATTTTCCATAGGAAATCCGCAACTTTCTATTCCCAATAACTTTGGCGCCGGTTGACGAATCTTCCAGAAATTCTCAAAACTTTTGGCCAGCTCCGGTCCGCTTCTATCCTGAAAGTCTCGGGGTGATTCGTCAAGCGGGGGCTGAGAAAAAAGGGGGTCACAAAGCGTGTGTTTTCCTCATGCAATTTCATATAGGAACCTTTAGTCGCAGCTACAGCCCGAACTGCTGAACGGAATTACACCAAATTTGGCAAAAAGGTAGCCCTTGGTTCAGAGTCATGCCTTTTGGTTAAATGGTGTTAATCCGTTCAGCAGTTCCTGAGAAAATCAAAAGTAAAATCACTTATATATCTGGGCGGAGCCTAACCACACATCTCATCGTGAGATCTGATTGGCTGTCAGCACTTCATCCAAGAAGTGTTGGCAGCCATCTTGGGACCAATATACATGATAGCACCTCATTAAAAAGCATTGCAGATAATAGAAGGTTTTAAGACTTTAGCAACATTATAAATCATTTGTTTATGGTACCATACTCATTTTAAGAATTGTGGTGTGTTCTAAGGTGATTTTACCATGTGAAAAAGCCTTCTGCTGGGATATCATGAATCATGTTTGAGAGAAAGCTATTTTCTCATCCTTTTCCCACAGAGGTTTGGAAGGTGATCTATAAGCTAAACTGAGAGCATATTTTCTGTAAATTCACATTATCTTTCTCAGTCATGTGAGAATGAAGTCTGACATTCTCAGTAAAACATGTACATCCAACAAGGGCAGAGACTGTCAGTTGATTCCTCTGTGTTCTACTGCAGCTTCCCAGAGTGTTCTAAAGAACAACTGGAGCGCTAACAGTCCTACTTATGAAAAACGTATTGCACACCTGAAGCCATCTTGATTAGAATAAAGTGGTAACTCTTAAAACATTTAATTTAAAAAGGAACAAAATGAGGGGGTTTATTTTGCCATAGAAAGTATGATTAGTCCTGCAGAAGGAAAAATTAGAGCACATTTTGAGTGACTTCTCAAATCCTCTTCTATTTCATTACAAAATTCTGACATGCAGACTGAAACATGCACTTTCAATACCAGCAGCAGACTTCCCTGGTGAGCAGTAGCTTTACTACAGTGATCTAATGAGCAACTAGAGTGCTAACATTCAGAATTTATGGCAAATGTGTGACACATCTGAATGCCTTCTTGATGGAATCAAAGTAAAAAACTGAAAGTATTTCCTACTGAGGAGACTGCAGTAAATGAGGAAATTAGAAAACTTCATAACAAATAAGTCTCCCAAATAGGCCACCAGAGACAAAAGAGCCCAAATGTAGCACAGATATCACCCAGATGTAGCCCAAGTATAGCCCAATGACAGAATGTCCCAGAGTGTTCTTAAGAACAACTAGAGCGCTTACTGTCTTACTTTTGACAACAGCATGGCACACCTGAAGCCATCTTGATTGGAATAAACTGGTAACACTTAAAACATTTAATTTAAAAAGGAACACAATGAGGGGGTTCATTTTGCCATTGAAATTATGATTAGTGCTGACGAAAGAAAAATTAGGGCACATTTGAAGTGACTTCTCAAATCCTCTTGTATTTCTCTAAAAAATTCTGACATGCAGGCTGAAACATGCATTTTTAATACCAGCAGCAGACTTCCGTGGTGAGCAGTAGCTTTACTACAGTGATCTAATGAGCAACTAGAGTGCTAACATTCAGAATTTATGGAAGATGTGTGACATATCTGAATACCTTCTTGATGGAATCAAAGTAAAAAACTGAAAGCATTTCCTACTGAGGAGACTGCAGTAAATGAGGAAATTAGGAAACTTCATAACAAATAAATCTCCCAAGATGGCCACCAGAGACAAAAGAGCCCAAATGCAGCACAAATATCACCCAGATGTAGCCCACATGTAGCCTAATGACAGAAGTGTGCAAGACACTTTTTATTTTTTGTGTTTTTGCAGTTTTATATAGTGCAGACTTGTCAGGTATTGCAGTGCTTTACATGAGCATTGGTTACATCACACAAGAACAAATTCATTTTGGTTGTAGACATGGGGAGATTAAGTAATTTGACCAGAATCACAGAATGTCGAGCTGAAGCAGAAACTCTAACCTGGTTCCCCAGTTGCAAAGTCTGCAACTCTGGAAGTAACACCACATCCTCTCCCCTAAGTGCAACATTTAATCAAGTGATCAACTGGATAAAACAACATAAAGATAACAAATAATTTAAAAGTGCTTTGTCGCTATTTGAAAACTCAAATGGAGGGTAGTGGAAAGGGGGCAGGGGCAACAAGCCAACAATACAGGACTGGCAAGATAGGCTGTGGCAATATAATAGACCATTGTGGGCAGAAGGAAGAGGCAGTGGTAGTACAACCATACATGCCCACAGACCCGATTCAGCCAGGAAACGTCCAATGTTTTTAAGCTCAAATGGGCTTTATTTGATCTGTCTCCTGTCTAAATGTAACTCAAAAGGGAAAATCAATACCCCAGTTTTTTTTCAAAATCTCTCTCCTACCAAGTTCAAAATGTTCGCAAGTATGGTACATTGAATCATGGAAGGCAGGAGGTATTGGGGTAGGGACATGGACTCGGATAACATGGAGAGGTGCACCAAACTGACCCTACAGGGCAGGCATCAGGGTTTGCAGCAGCACTATACACCACACAGGGCATGCGGGACAGAAGTGCAGCACAACAATCCATAGAAAGCAATAGGGAGGGGACAGAACCATGCACATGGACAACAGAAAACAGAGGGGAAAGAGGCAATGGTAGCTAGCTGACCATAATGGACAGACAGGAGAGAAAGCTACAGCATAACAGACCATAAAGGGCAGGAGGGACGGATCAGGGCCATTACAATGGAACAGACAAGCCGTGAGGGAGGGAATAGGGGTCTGCACATGGAAACAGAGGGCTAGGGGCAAGGGGGAAGGACAGGAGCAGCAAGATGACTATGGAGGTCAGGCAGGATGGGCACTAGAAGCAAGACACACCATGGAGAGCAACAGTGAGACTATGATGGCATACACACAGTCCATGGAAGGAAGGTGGGATGGGGTCAGGGGCAGCTAACTGACCATACAGGGAATGTGGGAGGGGCCGTGGCAGCACAGAAGACCATGCATGGCAAGCGGGAGAGTTAGTGGCAGCACAAGGGCTATGATGGGCAAGAAGGAGGGTGCAGGGGCATGCACAAAGGACCATGGAGGATAGAAGGGAGGGTCAGGACCTGGGCACGGGGGTTCAGGAGAAGGGGCCTCACAACAGACCACGCGGGACAGGCAGGAGGAGCAGTTGCAGCACAACAGACCAGGGAGGGCAGAAGGGTGTGACAGTAAAATGGACCATGGAGGACAGGAGGAAGGGGATATGGGCATGAAATGTGGACAGGCATGGTGGAGGTGGCAGGGACAGGTTACAGTCATCTGACAATGCTAGGCAGGTGGGAGGGGAGTGGCAGCTCAACAGAACACTCAGAGTAGATAGGAGTGGCAGGTCCATGGAACATGGTGGGCAAAAAGGATGGAACAGGGGCATGCACAAAGACATCGTAGGGCAGGGGGGAGAAGAATAGGGGCAGCAAGCTAAGCACAGAGGCTAAGCAGGAGGTCAATGATGGGGCATAGAATTGGGCAATGGAGGGCAGGAGGAGTGGACTGGTACATCATGCTAAATGGAGGGCAGTGGCAGCACATCAGACCATGCATGGCAGGAGGGAGGAGGTTAGTCCATGGATTCAGACAACAGAGGATAGGGAGGAGGTGGATGGGGCAGCAAGCTAACTGTTCAGAGAAGGCGGGAAGACCAGTGGCAGAACAACGGCCACACAGGGCTGTAATAGGGGAGCAGGGACATGGACTTGTACAATGGATGGCTAGGAGGAGGGAAGGCAGGAGCAGCAAGCTTGGGTGGGGGCAGCACAATGCCAGGCCCTGCTTCCAACCCCCCACCATCCATTGTGATATGCATCTTACTTAATGTTAAAAAAAACTAGAAATTTGCCGAAAAAAACTAAGATTACAGGGACAGTATAGTTAGACTCAGATTTCACTCATACACAACCAGTGAAATTCAGCAGTTATAGTTACCTGAGCTAACTATAACTTACGCCCCCGCAATGTCATTGCCCAATTCTATGCCCCATCATTGACCTCCTGCTTAGCCTCTGTGCTTGGCTTGCTGCCCCTATTCTTCTTCCCCCTGCCCTCCGATGTCTTTGTGCATGCCCCTGTTCCATCCTTTTTGCCCACCATGTTCCATGGACCTGCCACTCCTATCTACTCTGAGTGTTCTGTTGAGCTGCCACTCCCCTGTTACCATTTCTCCTGAGGCAGAAAGCCGGGAGTAGGCTGCGCTTGTTATCTTTAAACCAGTGTGTGTTTTTAAAACAAAAACCTACCTGATTGCTCCTCACTCGCTTGGGGTCACTGTGCAGCAGATCCAGCGCTGACACGGGACCTTGCGCGTCACACGTTACAAAAAACAAATGATGGACGGAATGCTGACAATGCATACATTCTCCCCAGTCAAGAGATCTGGGTTAAATCCATCGTTCTTTTGCCCACTACACCACCCCAGTTTAGACATGGCCATATGCAAATCAGTCTTGACCCTATGCCCCATGGGAACAGTCCAGCCCGAACTGCCAAGCCATGTCTTCCCTGGACCGGAATCAAGCATCCTAGGACCGGTTTCTGGCTATCAGCCGTCATCAGCCAGGATAGCTTGACTCCAGTGGCGTAGTGAGCACGGGTCCCACGTCTGGGAATACCCATCCCACTTAGGGCGAAAAGCGTTACAACAAACAAATGATGGACGGAATGCTGACAATGCATACATTCTCCCACAGTCAAGAGATCTGGGTTAAATCCATCGTTCTTTTGCCCACTACACCACCCCAGTTTAGACATGGCCATATGCAAATCAGTCTTGACCCTGTGCCCCATGGGAACAGTCCAGCCCGAACTGCCAAGCCATGTCTTCCCTGGACCGGAATCAAGCATCCTAGGACCGGTTTCTGGCTATCAGCCGTCATCAGCCAGGATAGCTTGACTCCAGTGGCGTAGTGAGCACGGGTCCCACGTCTGGGAAAACCCATCCCACTTAGGGCGAAAAGCGTTACAACAAACAAATGATGGACGGAATGCTGACAATGCATACATTCTCCCCCAGTCAAGAGATCTGGGTTAAATCCATCGTTCTTTTGCCCACTACACCACCCCAGTTTAGACATGGCCATATGCAAATCAGTCTTGACCCTGTGCCCCATGGGAACAGTCCAGCCCGAACTGCCAAGCCATGTCTTCCCTGGACCGGAATCAAGCATCCTAGGACCGGTTTCTCGCTATCAGCCGTCATCAGCCAGGATAGCTTGACTCCAGTGGCGTAGTGAGCACGGGTCCCACGTCTGGGAATACCCATCCCACTTAGGGCGAAAAGCGTTACAACAAACAAATGATGGACGGAATGCTGACAATGCATACATTCTCCCCTAGTCAAGAGATCTGGGTTAAATCCATCGTTCTCCCCGCCGCCATCACCAGCGAGGCCGCTGGCCACGCCCCTTTTGAGGCCACGCCCCCCGCCCATGATACTTAACTAGCGCTGAATTCGAGCGCCTTTAGTTACCATTTCTCCTGAGGCGGTAGGCCGGGAGTAGGCTGCGCTTGTTATCTTTAAACCAGTGTGTGTTTTTAAAACAAAAAACCTACCTGATTGCTCCTCACTCGCTTGGGGTCACTGTGCAGCAGATCCAGCGCTGACACGGGAGCTTGCGCGTCACGGAACACCCCGCCGCCATCACCAGCGAGGCCACTGTCCACGCCCCTTTTAAGGCCACACCCCCCGCCCATGATACTTAACTAGCGCTGAATTTGAGCGCCTTTAATTACCATTTCTCCTGAGGCGGAAAGCCGGGAGTAGGCTGCACTTGTTATCTTTAAACCAGTGTGTGTTTTTAAAACAAAAAACCTACCTGATTGCTCCTCACTCGCTTGGGGTCACTGTGCAGCAGATAAAGCGCTGACACGGGACCTTGCGCGTCACGGAACTCCCCGCCGCCATCACCAGCGAGGCCGCTGGCCACGCCCCTTTTGAGGCCACGCCCCCCGCCCATGATACTTAACTAGCGCTGAATTCGAGCGCTTTTAGTTACCATTTCTCCTGAGGCGGAAAGCCGGGAGTAGGCTGCACTTGTTATCTTTAAACAAGTGTGTGTTTTTAAAACAAAAAACCTACCTGATTGCTCCTCACTCGCTTGGGGTCACTGTGCAGCAGATCCAGCGCTGACACAGGACCTTGCGCGTCACGGAACTCCCCGCCGCCATCACCAGCGAGGCTGCTGGCCACGCCTCTTTTGAGGCCACGCCCCCCGCCCATGATACTTAACTAGCGCTGAATTTGAGCGCCTTTAGTTACCATTTCTCCTGAGGCGGAAAGCCGGGAGTAGGCTGCGCTTGTTATCTTTAAACCAGTGTGTGTTTTTAAAACAAAAAACCTACCTGATTGCTCCTCACTCGCTTGGGGTCACTGTGCAGCAGATCCAGCGCTGACACGGGACCTTGCGCGTCACGGAACACCCCGCCACCATCACCAGCGAGGCCACTGGCCACGCCCCTTTTGAGGCCACGCCTCCCCCTACCGTCCTCTGTCACATATATAAATGTGCAATTCCAGGAAGCGCAGCAGACGAGCGCAGCGGGCGCGCCGTTTGCATGCCGAAGGCGGGCCTAAGGCAAGCCCGTCTGCGCCCGTCCGCGACGGGCCGGGACTACGGGCTACAACCCCTGGTACTACACTCCCTGGTGTACCTCATACTTACTCTAGGGAGGCCCTCCTTAGCTTCAGGCCATCACAGTGTTCTCACTGTACTACTATGAATCCTCATTGCGCTCCTTTAACCTGCCCGGTTTGCTTTCTCTCCCTTACATCCTTCCCCTCCCTAACCAATATAGCCTTATCTGATTTTCCGCCTTCACGCTCAAAACCTACATCTGTTGACCTGCCTCAAACTCGCACGCTGATCAGCTTAAATTGTAGATCATTAATCAAACATAAGAGAGAGATCTTTGATCTACTCGTCTCGGTGGAACCCACAGCCTTATTTCTTACTGAGACATGGTTAAAAGACTACTCTGGCCCAGATATTGCTGCTGCTCTCCCTGACAATTACACTTATGTTGGTAAAAATAGATCAATGAAGGATGGTGGAGGAATAGCCATAATCTATAATAGACTGTATTCCTGCAAATGGGAAGACTTTGAACTTTCTAACAGTGAAGCCGGTCTTTTCAAACTTTCGCTATCTCCCAACTTTACTCTTTCAGGGATGCTCATTTATCGCCCCCCTGCTCTGGCCCAGCGAGTTCCTGGGCCGCCACCTTTCCTGAGTATGTAGCACCTGTAATTCAGCAGTCGACAAACTTTTCAATTATTGGTGATCTGAATCTGCACCTGAATGATCCTTCTTGCCCCACCAGCACCAATCTTTTACAGGATTTGGCTGCTTTAAACATTATTTTACATAACTCTGGTCCTACTCATAAAGCAGGGAACCTGCTGGACCCCATTTTTTCTAATTTAGACACTATCACATGCGAGGTTCCGTTACCTATTGTATGGTCTGACCACTATATGGTGACCTTCTCTGTTACCATTAGCTGTCCACCGAACATCCTCTCTAACTCTACAGAATCTAGACTATCTAGAAATTGGAATAATTTGGACTTTAAGAAACTTAACTCCTGTCTTGAGAATTCTAGACCTTTTACGGAAGTTACTAGCATTGACGCAGCTGATGCTGTTCAAGCCTGGTTGGCACATGCTGCCGACGCTTGTATTCCGCAGCGCATGCAAAAACACAACTTTCACCACCCGCCTGCGCCCTGGTTTACAGCTGCTCTAAAAAAAGAAAAAACCATCTGCAAAAACCTCGAGCGCAAATGGCGTATAAAATATGATCTGTGTTCCAAGCAAATTTACAAAGCTGCCTTAGCTAAATACCATTCCCTATGCAAAACTGCAAAAGCTGAACATGTCAATCTAACTATCCTTGAGGCACAAAATCGCCCTAAAGCCCTTTCTAAGGTAGTACAAAAACTCTCGGGTGCCTTGTGTCAGCCCAAACCACCTTGTCTCGATACCGCACAGTGCAATTCCTTGGCTGAATTTTTTATTGCCAAAATTGATACCATATATTCTGATTTTGAAAAATCTGCCCCCCCTCCTTCTCCGTTTCACTTACCAGCTTTAACTACATCTTCTGATCGAGTGACTTTAGAGGATAGGTCTCCTATCCCTGCTCAGCAGACCCCCTCCACAGTATCTAACCTTACGACCTCCTGTGACTCAGGGGTCCTACGAGATACCTGTCCTCCTGTTTCACAGTTGATCGATATTTGGGATCCTCTTAACATCAATACTCTCTCTGATATTATCAGTAACATTAAATCCGGTTCCCCATTGGATCCTTTTCCCCCTCAAATACTAAAAATGCTGGACAATTCGTCCCTTGAACTTATTATGGATCTTCTTAATTCCTCCCTTAGAGAAGCTACAGTACCCTCTGCATGGAAACATGTGATGATAGTGCCTTTGTTAAAAAAGGCCAATGCTGACCCCAGTATTCCCTCCAACTTCCGTCCTATTTCACTCCTCCCAGTTTTCTCAAAAATTATGGAAAAGCACATCAATTCTCAACTCTCTTCCCATGTCGAATCAAGGGGAATTCTACACCCATCCCAATCCGGTTTTAGGTCAGGTTTCTCGACGGAATCTACTTTATTGGGGGTCTCTGAAAACATACGAAGCCGAGTGGATGGGGGGGAAACCGTGGCACTCATTTTACTTGATCTCAGTGCCACATTTGACACGGTTTCCCACCCCATTCTTATTAATGCCCTTAGATCATCCGGCATTATCGGCTCAGCCCTCAACTGGTTCGTTAGTTTTTTATCAAACCGTACCTTTCAAGTCTTCTCTTCCTCATCTGCCTCCCAAATCTATAAATCGGCGTACGGTGTTCCGCAAGGTTCCAGCTTGAGCCCCTTGCTCTTTCATTTGTATGTCAGACCTCTGGCTACTATTGCGGAGCAAGCCGGGCTCACTATTTACTCGTACGCCGATGATACCCAGGTCATTTATTCTCTTTCTACGGGTTCACATTCCTCCCCCTCTTCCCTCTGTACAGGTCTCAGTAACATCGGAGCTTGGTTGTATGATGACAAACTGAAACTGAACGGGGGGAAAACAGAGCTTCTTCTGTTTGGCCATAACACCACCTTATGGGGACCCCAACATTGGCCCTCTCAAATGGGCACGTTACCTATTCCATCTAAAACAGCACGCAACCTCGGCGTCATTTTCGACGACCAGCTATCTATGAAAAACCACGTGGTTAAGACTTCTTCCACTTGCATCACTATCATTAAGTGGTTGCGTAAGATCATCTGGATGCTCCCCCAGGATACTCAGAAAACCGTGGTCCAGGCCTTAATCACCTCTAGACTGGACTACAGGAACATTCTTCTCCTGGGAGCATGCAAAGAGGTGACTCGTAAACTACAGACAGTCCAGAATATGGCAGCGTGACTGCTCTGTAATCTACCCAATACATCCCCTACCTCCAACGCTCTACGCACTCTGCATTGGCTCCGTATTGAAAGCCGGACAAAATTTAAGGCCCTTTGCTTCATGTACAGAATAAATGCTGGCCTGGCCCCATCCTACCTTAACTCCTTGGTACAGCATTACTGTCCCCCCGTACTCTGCGCTCATCTAATCAGCATTTTTTCTCGATTCCTAGAATCAAAAGATCTAGAATGGGTGGCTGCTCCTTCGCTTGGTTGGCCCCTTCACTCTGGAACGCCCTTCCTCTCCAGTTGCGAACTGAACCTTGCTACCTTAAGTTTCGCAGACAGGTAAAAAACTGGTTATTCAATATGTAACAACCTTCCTTTCTGACTCTTCCCCTCTCATTTGGTTTCTAGCGCCGGGAAACCTACGGGTAGCTGAGCGCTTTACAAACTTAAATATAATAATAATAATAATAATGTACTGCTGATGACCTCAGACATTACATCATTCATGACATGGTCAGTTACATCACTTATGACATCACTCATGACAACTCTAATGAGCTGTGAATGGAATGGAACTATAATCACTAGAACTTTATTTAGGGATAGTGTGTGTATATTAACACCCCTTCCTTTTCTTTTGTGTAAGAACCATTATAATACGCAACGTGCCAGATTAATATGGTCGATAGCCTTTCACTTTAAAGTAATGTGTAGTCCATTGTTTATGTTGATGTTTGCAATTTTAAGTATGTATGAATAAGTCACGGTAACGAACATACAGGTATGGCGGTCACGGGGTAAGATATGCTGAAATGACATTGTGTGCATATAAACACTTTATTGTATCAATTCCTGAATTTTCACATCGTGACCAGGCCAATATGGCCACCAGCTTTTTGGATTAAAGTAATGTACTGCTGATGACGTCATATATTACATCACTCATGACATGGTCAGTGACATCACCGATGACATCACTGACGACATCTCAAATGACATCACTGATGACATCATCTACATGATCATCTGATGCACCTCCTTACATCCTAAAATACAGACTACCATTCTCGAAACCATAGACACACCTATACTAATACAGCTAAAATATTCCGTGCACTATGCATGCAGACCTCTAATGAGCTACATAGCTTTGATACAGTCTTTCAAATTCTCAGTTAGTACCTATGCAGTCTAGGAATCCTTCTGTCTGTCCCATGCACTTCTCTATTCAACCATCCAGTACTATCTACGTATTCTATCACTCTGCCAATACCTAAGCACTAATACATTTAGCATGCACTCTCTTTGCAGCACTGAAATTACTCCGGTTATTAGTCATATACTTAAGGAATGGCCTAGCCACAAACACAAGTGCAGGTACAATATTTTGTACACTATGCATTGAGACCTCTAACCAGCTACATACTATTGATACGCTCTTCTAAATACCCAGTTAGTACCTATGCAGTCTAGGAATCCATCTGTCTGTCCCATGCACTTCTCCATTCACCCATCCAGCACTATCTACATATCCTATCACTCCACCAATACCTAAGCACCTTTAAATTCATTATACACTCTGTTTGTAATACTGTAATTATTCTAGTTACTTGTCATGAACTTATGGAATGGCCTAGCTACTAACACAAGTACATCTATAACATTCTGTGCACTATCCAAGCAGACCTCTAGCTAGCTACATACTATTGATACACTCTTCTAAATAGCCAGTTAGTACTCGTGCAGTGTAGGAATTGTCCAGTCCGTCCCATGCACTTCTTTAATCACTTATCTACCACTATCTACTTATCCTATCACTCCACCAATAAGTAAGCACTTATAAATTAAGTGTTCACTCTGTTTGCAGCACTGTAATCATTCCAGTTACTAGTGGTATTCTTATAAAATGACCTAGGCACCAACACAAGTACACATAAAATATTCTGTGCATAATCCCTACAAATCTCTAAGCAGATACATACTATTGGTCCACTCCATTAAATACTGAAGTAGTACCCATGCAGCGTAGGATACCTCCTGTCAGTCTCATGCAATTCTTCAGTCACCCATCCAGCACTATCTTCTCATTGTATCAGTTTGCCAATACCTAAGCACTTATGGGGCAGATTTACAAGCACCCTGTGCCACCAGTACGTCACTTTTTGTAACGTAGTGATGGCGCCATGCACTCCTTCATATTTACAAGGAGAGGAAAAGCCACCCAGCGTGGTTTTTCCTCTCCTTGTAAATACGACCCCTTCATACACAGAACTTTGCGTTGAAGGGGCGTCCCATAGGTTTTGTTGTGGGTGTTCCCACGCAACACCGATAGAACAAGTCACATCTCCAGATTTATGAGAAATCGTAAATCTGGAGATGTGTGTGAATGCTGCGCCATCCTAGAGTTGGTGTTGCAAGTTGCATCGAGGAGAATTGTTTTAATTTCTCCTCATTTATTCCTCTTTCAATGCATGCAGCATTCCACAGCATACATTGAAAGAGGAAAATGCCTTTACTGATTGTTTTTGTACAGGAAGGTGTCCCTTCCTGCACAAAAACAATCTCCACACGACACAGACATCCTTGCACCATGGTGCAAGGGTGCCTGTGTCACCGCATGGCTACAGTTTGTGCAGCATTTTGTGCAGGAAGGTGTCCCTTCCTGCACAAAAACAATCTCCACACGACACAGACATCCTTGCACCATGGTGCAAGGGTGCCTGTGTCACCGCATGGCTACAGTTTGTGCAGCAATGCAGAGGGAAGCACAGAGTTGCAACATATTCATGTACATATGTTACATCCCTGTGCTTCGGAAGTGCCACAGTGCAGTGCAGCTAAAGAGCTTGCAGTGTCACGCTGCAGTACTTCCTCATAAATCTTCACCTATAAATTCACCATACACTACTAATGCATTCTTTCAGTCAATCATGCTGTATAGATATATTCAACCAAACTTTCACACATTACCTTGCAATTATAATTCTTTCTTTAACCAGATAAGGTAGTTCTGATAAGAACTTTTTTTTTCTTCATTTTTCTTTTGTATTTTTTGTATTTTTTTTAACAATTTTGTAGTTTTTCAAAAAATGAACAAAAAAAAAGAACGAATAAAACAGGAAACATTTGGAATTACTTATCATTCCAAAAACAAAAAAACTAAAAAATGAACAGCGATGGTTGCGTTGCGCAGCACAAACTGCATCCACCGACTGCTCACCGAAGCATATAAGTTTCTTACACTTCACGCAGTGTTGTTGAGAAAGGCAAATTCTGGCCTAATGTCCATTGCAGGTGTTCCTGAGGACGCTCCAGATGTACTTGCCACAGCAGGTGAGGGGTTCAAAGCAGCTCGCCTCATTTCCTCCCGAGCAAGATTTAGAGGATGTGTGGTCCGTAGATGCTTGTACATAGAAGCAGTGTCACAAGAGTATTTTTTTTTCACTGCCTCTTGACAGGACTCGGTCACATATTTTGCACGTCACCTTTCTCGCATTTACTTTCTTCTCTCTAGGTGGAAAAGTGAAGAATTTCCACACAACAGATTTCGGCCTCTGTGGACGTGGTGCCCCCTGCAAGAATTCTTCTTCAGAAGATACTTCCTCCTGCTGCTGTCCAGATGCCATTTTGTTTGATATTTTTTGAAAAACACCAAAAAAACAAGCAAAAAGGGTTCTTATAGGAAAAGAGATGTCTCTCTAAAGATGCTTCAACAAGAATCATTAAAATGGGTGGGGTCCTTCAATAGTTACAGTTGGAAATGTTATGAACCAATGAAATCTTTTTTTTTGAGGTCACATGGGATCCATGCACTCTGCGCTCTCAAAGCACGCACCCGATGCGACGTCGCGAAAATATATTTAAAAATAATATAAGTTTATTATAAGTACAAATATATTATTTTTATGAATATCTTAGATAGTCTCTTGCTCTAATATGCATATTAAACACACATACATATCATTTTAGAACATAAAAAGATTACGCGGGAGTCGCGCACCCAGCGTGCCCCAGCACGTATATGACGTCACGCGGGACCCACCACCACGCAAGCGTCGCGTACCGTAATGCGCATGTGTCGCAAATACGCGGGAGCAGGAGTCGCGGACTGGTCGCATACCAATCGCGCACATCACATAATAGTAAATGTATATGATGTAACTGAAAAACACGCAGCCGTCGCACATCGTACGCGGATCATTCATGACGTTTCTTAAATGGCGGCTAGAATCCGCGCACCCACCGTGATGTGTACGCTTTGGGTGCGCGACTCCGAATAATTTTTGGAAAAAAAACATTTAAAAAGAAAATAATATAAATATATTCAAATAAAACAAAAAAATTAAACAATATTTCAGTTGTAATTTTTATTTTTATTTTTTTTGCAATTTTCAGAAAAATATATAATGTTATTTAATGAATAAAATATTTACAAATAAACAGTTACAAAACTGTAGAAAATCAGTACAATAAAATAGGTATAACTACTATTACACTAAAAAATTTGCATTTAAAAAACCTTTGAAATTCACTGAAAAACCATAGGTTTCAGAGACGTTATAGTTAGAAATTAGCATTTTAAAAACCTTAGAACTTCACAGAAAAAAACAGGTTTCAGGGGTGTTATAGTTAGCTGGACATTTCACTCGTACAAAACCATCGAAATTCTTCCGTTATAGTTAGTTCTGCTAACTATAACTCACGCGCCCGCAATGCACTGCTGATGATGTCACATTTTACATCATTCATGACATGGTCAGTGACATCACTGATGACATCTCAAATGACATCACTGATGACATCATCCACGTGACAATCTGATACACCTCATCATACACTAGTATAACCTTTCATCACTCACTGTAAAATAGAGTACCATATTCGAAACCATTGACACACCAATACCAGTTACTACGTACCCACTCACTGATTCCTACGTCTACACACACAACTACCCATTCAACAACAGAATCACTTATACATGCAGTCACTAATTAATAGAACACTATCAAAAGCACTTATACACATATATAGACATTGACACATCAGCAGTCATCTTAGTCGGTTATGCAGTCATCCTACTCACTCATGAAAAAAATGAACCACACTTACATTTACTCACTTACACAATTATACAAACACAACACCTCATTTATTCAAACACATAGTAACTCATAGTTAATATGTTACAAAATCACCATTACAATTATACACTCATTCATATAGTTACTCTCACAATCACTGACTCTTATATATACTTATTTATATACTCCAACTCTCACATACAATGCCTTTTATTTTTTTACTTTGTTGAAGATGTACAACTAAAACATATATTCGCTCACCAACACACAAATAAATACACTCAGTCACCCAAACAACTGTTTCCACATGCACTCTTAAACCCATACACCTAGTCAATCAACCATTCACACATCTATGCATAGAGTTACACACACCCCATCCAACCACACACAAACTCAGTGTCCCATACAAATACTCACCCAATTAATCAATAACTAATATACACATTCATGTAGTTAGAGATCAACTGATGCAGCATGTTATACAACTACAGAGACAGTGATGCACACATTCACATAGTTTAGTTACTAATCCATGTATTAAGTGAGACACTTTTAATTACTCACTTAAACAGACAGTCAAACAGCTACTAAATCCTCCATTCAGACAGTTATATATCCACTCAATCTTCAATACAGATTGCTATATATATAATACATATTTAAATTTCAAACTAAATCACATTCACTGGATGATGTTAACAGTGATGTCATCAGTGATATCATTCGAGATGTTATCAGTGATGTCATCAGTGATGTCACTGACCATGTTATGAATGATGTAATATGTGACATCATCAGCAGTGCATTGCGGGCGCGCGAGTTATAGTTAGCAGAACTAACTATAATGGAGGAATCTCTATAGTTTTGTACGAGTGAAATGTCCACCTAACTATAACACTCCCGAAACCTATGTTTTTTTCTGTGAATATATATATATATTCACTGAAAAAACCACAGGTTTCACACATGTTATAGTTAGCTGGACATTTCACTCGTAAAAAAACAATGAAATTCCCCCGTTATAGTTAGTTCAGCTAACTATAACTCGCGCGCCCGCAATCCACTGCTGATGACGTCACATATTACACCACTCATGACATGGTCAGTGACATCACTCATGACATCACTGATGACATCTCAAATGACATCACTGATGACATCACTGATGACGTCATCCATGTGATAAATTACTACATCTTCTCACACCCTAATATAACCTTTGATACACCGACTCAAAATTTAAGAGTTCCATTCTCAAAACCATACATACTGCAATACCAATAACTACATACCCACTTATTAACTCTTAGGTCTACATACACCTCCACTCATTCACCTGTACAGTCACTCATACTTACAGTCACTCCATACAAAACTATCATATGCATTTATACACGCTCCGTGTGCGCATGCGTACGTGCTCCACGTGCGCATGTGTATGTCGTGTGTGCTCCGGCCGCGCGTGCTCCTTACGCGCATGCGCATGTGCTCCGTACGCGCATGCGTGCGTGCTCTGTGCTCCATACGCCCATGTGTGCGTGCTCCGTACGCGCATGCATGCGTGCTCCGTACGCGCATGCGTGCATGCTCGGTGCGCGCACGGCAAGTCATGTGATTTAGAAACAACACTTTTCATTGGTTTAAAGTAGTTTCAGGTCATGTGATTAAGAAACAACACTTTTCATTGGTTTATAGTAGTTTCAGTTCCAGAAACTTCCAACACCACACCCACTCCCCTCATTATTACTTCTGATTCCCTGGGAGAAGGAGCTGAGCAGCTTTTCCAGTACTCCAGTACTTGAGAATGGCAGAGCAGCAGTCATCTTCTGGGAGTGAGCAGGAGACCCTTGTGTCACAGAGACAGAGGAAACAGAAAAACTCTTTTATATGGCAATTTTTCACTTTTCCGGAGGGGCAGAAGAAGGTGAATGCTCCAAAAGTCACCTGCACTATTTGTAATGGTGTCTTATCAAGAGGAGATCCTAAAAAGAAATACTCTTTTAGTATCTTCACTATGATTAGGCACGTTAGAGACGTGCATCCTGTGGCTTATGCTCGAGCTGCTAGAGAAAACCCTCCAGCAGCTCAGCCGAGCACATCCGCAGCAGCTCAGCCGAGCACATCATCGGCAGCTCAGCCGAGCACTTCATCTGCGGCGGCAGCTTCACCTGCTTCTGTTCCTCTGGATATACACCCTCTGTTTAAGAGGGTGCATATATGCTGCAATGCGTGCAATGCTCTTCTCTCTTATGGGGACACCAGCATTCCCCTAAAAGAGAGCAAGATACAGCAGCACATGTGCGACACTCTATAATTTTTGTCATTTTTCTGTTCCTCTGTTCCTCAATTAACACAACGGCTCTTTTTAGAGCCACCTAACATCTAAACACTTAAATTTGATTTTTAATGCTATTTTTTTAATGATTTTTTTTTTGCCATGCGCGCACCGAGCGCGCACCCCGCGATTTAAAAAAAAAAAAAAAATGTTTTTTTCACCCTTCATGGTCCTTCAGGGACCCCCTGACAAAAGCTAGGGGGTCAGGAACTCTGTACCCTGCCCCCTTTTCACTTTATCCACCTTTCACTGTCACACACAAAATGGCGGCCGACACTTCCTGATTTTGACTGATTCGAATGTTGACTGACATGTAACCACCAATCAGAATTACGCTCGCGCACGGCACGGTGCGCGCACGGTGCGCGCATATAGATATTTATGTGCTTTTAAATGCAATTTTCTCAGAAACTACTGAACAGATTGACACCGTATATGCAAAAGGCACATGCCTGACCTGATAACTACCTCTTTGCCAAATTTCAAGTAATTCTGTTCAGCCGTTCGGGCTGTACCTTCGACTAAAGGTCCTATGGGAAAATGCATGGGGAAACGTGTTTTGGGACCCCCCTTTTTTCTCAGCCCCCGCTTGACGAGTCCCCCCGAGACTTCCAGGGTAGGAGCTGAGCGGAGCGCCCCATTAGATTTGAAAATTTCGTGAGGATCCGTCAACCGTCGCCAAAGTTATTCAAAATAGAATTTTCAGATTTCCTATGGAAACACGGTCCTAACTATAACTATCTACTGGCGACCGCCAGTAGATAATATATTAGTTGGTGGAGCGATTTGTCTGGTTAATTCCGATAACGAACGAGACTCCTCCATGCTAACTAGTTACGCGACCCCCAGCTTTTTGTGTTCATTCTAACCTAATAAAACAGGTTATGAATTCCCCCAAAAAATAAAAAATAAAAGGTTGTGTTCTTTCTAACCTAATAAAACAGGTTATGAATTCTCCCCGAGTGCTGTAGTTTGTATTTTGAAGCGGAGATATAAATATATATATCATGTGATCAAGTCCCCTTGTAGGGATGAAACGCGTAATGGCTGCCGTTTTGTTGATGTGAAACCGACATGAAAATAAACGAATCGGTATTTGAAGAAAGTTGTGGTCCGTGCTCTTTTTGCCGTGGCTGAAGGGAAAAGCGCGGACGGGAAGAGTGCTTGGCGACATATATATATATATTTATATATATATATATATATATATATTCACTGAAAAAACCATAGGTTTCACACTTGTTATAGTTAGCGGAAATTTTACTGATAAAAAACCAGTGAAATTCCCCCGTTATAGTTAGTGTAGGCAACTATAACTCACGCGACCGCAATCCTCTGCTGATGCTAATACTGTATTTAGACACTTATTTGCCCATGTCTTCTTCCATACATTTTTAGCTATACATATATTTCAAATATTTTTTTTTCATAAAGACACATATGTCATCAGCAGAAGATTGCGGTCGCGTGAGTTATAGTTGCCTACACTAACTATAACGGGGGAATTTCACTGGTTTTTTATCAGTAAAATTTCCGCTAACTATAACAAGTGTGAAACCTATGTTTTTTTCAGTGAATTTGCAAGGTTTTTTAAATGCTAATTCCTAACTATAACGTGTGTGAAACCTATGGTTTTTTCAGTGAATTTGTACGGTTTTTTAAATGCTAAGTTACTTTACGCCATTCGTGGCGTGCGCGCCCACTTAACGCAGTTCGTTTCGTGCGCGCACGGTGCGCTTCGCGCACCGTGCGCGCACAGTAAGCACGCGGTGCACTTCGCGCACCGCGCGCCCACTTTACGCAGTTAGTGCCATGCACGCACGGTGGGCACGCGGTGCGCTACGCGCACCACGTGCCCACGTTACGCTAGATGGGCCATGTACGCACGATGCGCTTCGCGCACCGTGCGCACATGGAGGACATATGATGCACTTCGTTTTGAAAGGTAATATTTTAATTTTTCGTAATTTTTATAAGCCATGCACAAATGGTGCCCTTCGGGCACCATTTGCACATGGGGTGGAGAGAGTGTTGTTAATTTTTTCTTTTATTATTTTTGTTTAAAATATTGTGGTTTTTCACACTTCTAATAAGCCCTGCACATTTGGTGGCCTGCTGCCACCAAAAGCACAGGGGGTGGGGAGAGTGTGGATAGTGTTTTTTTTTTTTACATTTTTTACCGTAAGCGTACGGTAAGCATAAACTTGCATTTTTGGCCTTGGGGGGTCTTTGGGGACTCCCTCAACATGGCTATGTGTGTGGGAGCTGTCTAAACAGCCCCTTTACATGTTTATTGGTTTTATTTAACAACCTAGCTCTCAGTGCGAGAGAGAAAATGGCGGCCGCTGCTTCCTGGTTTCGGCTGTTTCGAATGTTTACTAAGATCTAAGAGCCAATCAGAATCGCGCTCGCGCACGCCACCGTACGCGTACGGTAAGCTTACGGTAAGCGTACCGTAAGCTGGCTCAGATATATATATTGATTTAAAGGCTATTTTCTCAGAATCTACTGAACAGATTTACACCAAACCTACAAAAGGCACTTCCTTGACCTGAGGACTACCTCTCTGCCAAATTTCTAGTAATTCTGTTCAGCCGTTCGGGCTGTAGCCCTGTCTAAAGGTCCTATGGAAAAATGCATGGGAAAAACGCGTTTTGGGACCCCCCTTTTATCTCAGCCCCCGCTTGACGAATCCCCCCGAGACTTTCAGGGTAGGAGCGGAGCATAGCGCCCCACCTATTTTGAGAAATTCGCGAGGATTCGTCGACCGGCGCCAAAGTTATTCCAAATAGAATGTTGCGGATTTCCTATGGAAAAGGGGTCCTAACTATAACTACCTACTGGCGACCGCCAGTAGGTAATATATATATATATATATATGTCACCAAGAATCGCCTCCTCAAACACGCAGCTTCAATGCGCAGAGACGAACACGGACCCAAAGTAAGTGCTGCAAGTCTTTATTCGGACAAGAACTTTACACAGCCGCCATGACACGTTTCGGCCTACAGGAGGCCTTGATCACACGACGCTGCTGTCAGAAGCCTGACCTTTTAAAGTGCAAGTGCATACAAAATCAATGACATCATAGCAATGGACATAGAAAACAGCTTGGGGATAGCGCTGTGGGATAAAAAATGATCGTGCAAAATACACAAACAACTATGTATTCGTTGTATAAATTAATCCTGCTTATACATGTAAAATACGTGATAATTCCAGGATCGGACCACAATCAGAAATCAAATTTCATATGTAAATACATTGTTATTATTCCCCTACTGTTTAGAGTTGTATGGGGCAACATACTGGAACCCCCAAAGGCCAAGTCTAGTTATATAATGAGCATAGTTACCAACTTAAACATAAACATCGACCTAGCCATAAGCGCCAAATAGCATCACCCCACTAATAAAATTTAAATTAAATGGGAGGAGAAGCCGGCTATCAAAGTCTATTGTAATAGACTTATGCAAATTAGGGTAGCTCTATATGTCTGGTTAAATCCAGTGCCAAAAACCCGCATCATGCCCCATGGTTAACCTGAGTGATCATAAAGGTTATCCAAACATTATAACGTCCACTGTACCGCAAGTCATGTATCAAGAGAACCCACGTTAAAAACACGTGAGAAAAATGTATGAATAATAGGTGAAAGAGGAAGCAAGAACATGTGAAAAAATAATAAACTATAAAGTGAAAAAAGGAGACAATTCAACCTGTATAGATATCGGTTACATCATAATTCGTTTTTCTAAATTCAGGAGGAACCTGTGCCACACAGTCTAGTTAATAAATGACAGGAAAATTCATAAAATGACAAGAACTGAACATGCAGCACACATGAAGACTTAGAGCCAAGTGAAGAAGTCCTCGCTAGAGTTCAATCCATTAGGGACCTTGGAGTCTAACTCCAAGATATACCTGGTCTCTAGCTTTCTAAGGGAGGCTTCCCTATCACCACCCCGTCTAAGTGGAGGCACTGCATCTATGACGAAATAGCACAGATGTTCCAGGCTGCTGTTATGCATGTCACTGAAGTGCCTTGCCACCGGGTAAGATGCGTCTTGATTGGTGATAGCCCTCATGTGCTGGAGTATACGTTTGTGTGCCTGCAACTTGGTGCTCCCAACATATTGCAGGCCACAGGTACACTCCAGCACATAGACTGCAAAGTCTGTCCTGCACGTAAGTTTCCTGTTGATCTTACAGGGGGTACTGAAGAAGGGAGAGATGTAAGATGTTGTGCTCTTGCCAAGAACACAGGCCTTACAAGAGGAACATTTAATGAACCCCTTGCTGGCCTATAACCAATTACTGGTATTGCTGCTCAATTCCGGACTACTTTTAACCAGCATATCGCTCATCGAGCGGGCCTTGCGAAAAGTTATGGCAGGGGAATTGGATATGCCGTTGCCAATTATCGGGTCCTGTCGAATCAGGGACCAGTTCTTTTTAAAAATTCTACGCAAGTTAGAATGCTGGCGACTAAAAGTCAGAATCAGTCTCGGTACATCATTCTGTGCAGATGGAAGGCTAGGAGTGACTGCTGTAGAGGGGTCAACTATGGAAGGACTCAAAATTTGATCTCTAGCCAGAGATCTGGTGCGAGAAATAGCCTTGTCAATAATGGCCGGGGCATAACTCCTTGCCAAGAATCTGAGCTTGCTCTGCTCCTGAGCTTCCCAACAATGTAAGTCAGTACTGCAAATGCGCCTTATACGCAGCATCTCCCCGTAGGGAATACTGCGTATAAGATGACTGGGATGGTGACTAAAAGCATGCAGTACAGTGTTCCCTGCAGTGGCTTTGCGAAATAATTTGGTTTGAAGCTGGCCCTCCAAAACAAAAACTTCAACATCTAGAAAGTTCACATGTTCCTCGCTTAACTCAGCTGTAAACTGTAAATTCAACTGATTGATATTGATGGCCTGGATAAAGTCAGAGGCTGCTGTCTTTGACCCCTTCCAGATGACAAAGAGATCATCAATATAGCGATGCCAGGCAATGATGTTGTTTGCCATGACATCGCTGTAATCATTGCGGAGGACTTGCTCCTCCCACATGCCCATGTGTAAACAAGTGTAGCTTGGGGAGAAGCAAGCCCCCATTGCCACGCCTCTTAACTGTTGGAACACTGTGTTCTGAAATAGAAAAAAATTGTTGTTAAGGCAGATGTTAATCATGGCTAGAATCATCTTGCAATGGTCCATCATGTACATAGGTTCCGTTCTTAAAAAGTATTCCACCGCCTTGATCCCATCCTGATGCTGAATACTCGTGTATAACGCAACAACGTCAAGAGTGATTAGCCAGTAATCTTCATGCCACTCCATATCCTTGATCCTCCTCAAAAAGTCATTAGTGTCCTGTATGTAGGAAAGAAGATCCCTCACATGTTTTTGTAGAAAGAAGTCTATATACAGTGACGTCTTCTCCAAGATACTGCCCCTGGCCGAAATGATTGGCCTCCCTGGGGGTTTAGCTAAGTTCTTATGTATCTTGGGGATAATGTAGAAGACAGGCATGACCGGGTGGTTTACTTTCAAGAACTTAAATTCATCTGAACTAAGGAGACCTGCACTTTTCCATGCCAGTAGGTTGTTAAAAAAGTCACCCCACGCTGTTTTAACTGCTTTCCAGTCACTCCTTTTATAACATGACCTGTCATTCAGGTGGAGCAGGGCTTCCTCCACGTACATTTGTCTGGGCCATAAAACAACATTGCCTCCCTTGTCCGATTGTCGGACGATCACGTTATCATCACCTTGGATCATTTTCATCAGATTCCCATAGCCATGATTCCAATGCTGTTGATTTCGCCGAGTATTCTTGATGGTTTTGTGCAAGGATTTTAACTGGCCGGTTACCATTTCATTGTAAACCTCAATGTTATCATGGACCATGACAGGACTGAAGGTGGACTTAGGTTTGAAAGAAGTTGTACCTGGTGTATTAGTGATGGGAGCAACATCGCTTTGAGTAGAGTCACACGTGCGGCCCTCTTCGTGCAGTAGTTGGAGATCTCTGAGGAGATTGAAATCACCCACGGTCCCCCCAGGTGAACCAGAAAATCCAGTTGATGTTTGTCCTTGTTTGGCTCTCATTTTGTCTTTATTGAGCTCAAAGAACTTCCTAAGTTTGAGCTTCCGTACGAATTTGTATGTATCTATGCGAGTTTGCGCATAGTTAAAATCGTCCGCTGGGCAGAAAGAGAGTCCGAGGGCCAGAATCTTCTCCTCATTGGCACTCAATTGCATGTTGGTAAGGTTGATAACTGCACGGGGTTCAATTGACGTGTTTAGCGTTTGCGAACCCAATGCTTCTGGCCCCTTTTGCCGCTCTGTGCTCTTTGACCGCTGCTTGATCCTGTACTGTTGCCTGCGTTGCCTTCGCTTGATGTTATTCCTTCTGTTCCTCTCACATTTGGTGCGCGAGGTCTTAACGTTTGGCGTCTGTCCTGCCGTAGGCAATCCACCTCCTGTGCCGGGGTAAGCCTTGTAAACCCCAACTCTTTGATCGCGGAGGTTAGTTCATTCTCGGATTCACTGCCCGGGACCGAACTTAAATCGGAAATGGAGGATGAGGAATGGCCCCCAGTCTTGTTGGTTGCTGCAACTGCAGCCGACTGGCATGCTTTCTGTTTGAGGGTAGCGAATTTTCGTGCAAACGTAAATATTTGCCCGTTCTGATAATCGATCTTGTCCCTTTGAAACTTGAAAGCCTTCCGTTTCCTAATTGACTCCTCCTCCCTGGACAGCCGGAGCAGCATTTCCTCACGAAGCTTTTTTTCGGTGTCAGAGGGACCAAGTTTACTTATTTGTTCATTTAACTCGTCAATTGTAGATTGTATTTTCACACGGTCACTATCAGCGTATCTGACCAAGATTTTCATCAAGTTAGCCGATGATTGTAAGTTGCATTCTGCCCATTCGACCAACATCTGAGGGTCCGGGTTCTCATAACTGGGTGCCAGCATGATGCGTAACCCACGCGGTATGCGCCCCACTTCCAGATAGCGTGACAAAGACCGATGCTCCCACCATTTAGAGGTCTCTATGCGCATCGCTTTCTCCAGTTTCTTAAAAAGATCCTTCAAATCAGTGTTTCCCGCCCTGGGAATCTCCTGAGAACATGTTGGTTCCGATACTATCACAGGTGAATCATCAAACATAGCTGATGCCGCTTCCTCGCGGCTTCTTGCAGCGCCGGCGGCCATTGTTGCAAGTTCTTAAATATAATCCGTGACAGTAAACCCACTACCGATGAAACTATGCCGAATGGCAGTAATCACAAGGGTGGGTAAGCACACTTCTTCACCGGTAAACAATGCCGATTCGCCTACCTCAGCAGTTTTCACAGCCGCGTGCAATCCGAGCAGGCTGACCTCGGGCTTTCGGTAGGTGTAGTTGTCGGCTGACCGGGGGCTCTCGCGTCTGCTCCAAGCCGGAGCTCCTCGAACTTCCGGAAACCCAGAAGGATACTTCCTTTCGCTCGGCCCAAACTCGAAGAAGGGGTCCGTGACACTCCGTGGAAGATTATCGGAGAAAACGTATATGTCACCAAGAATCGCCTCCTCAAACACGCAGCTTCAATGCGCAGAGACGAACACGGACCCAAAGTAAGTGCTGCAAGTCTTTATTCGGACAAGAACTTTACACAGCCGCCATGACGCGTTTCGGCCTACAGGAGGCCTTGATCACATGACGCTGCTGTCAGAAGCCTGACCTTTTAAAGTGCAAGTGCATACAAAATCAATGACATCATAGCAATGGACATAGAAAACAGCTTGGGGATAGCGCTGTGGGATAAAAAATGATCGTGCAAAATACACAAACAACTATGTATTCGTTGTATAAATTAATCCTGCTTATACATGTAAAATACGTGATAATTCCAGGATCGGACCACAATCAGAAATCAAATTTCATATGTAAATACATTGTTATTATTCCCCTACTGTTTAGAGTTGTATGGGGCAACATACTGGAACCCCCAAAGGCCAAGTCTAGTTATATAATGAGCATAGTTACCAACTTAAACATAAACATCGAAATAGCCATAAGCGCCAAATAGCATCACCCCACTAATAAAATTTAAATTAAATGGGAGGAGAAGCCGGCTATCAAAGTCTATTGTAATAGACTTATGCAAATTAGGGTAGCTCTATATGTCTGGTTAAATCCAGTGCCAAAAACCCGCATCATGCCCCATGGTTAACCTGACTGATCATAAAGGTTATCCAAACATTATAACGTCCACTGTACCACAAGTCATGTATCAAGAGAACCCACGTTAAAAACACGTGAATATATATATATTCAGCCCTTTGAGAATAAGGAACACTTCATTTCCAATCCATACTAGAAATCTACAGTACATGTGGCACAAAGGTCCCTTGCGGGTGAAAGATCCTCTCCCTCTTTCAGAGGTTCTTCAGTCACCACTAATTTCCAATCTCATGTTGGGGCTTATGGGTACTTTGGTTTCTGCTTTCATACACTAAGGCCAAACTTTAAAATGATTTTGCATCAGCGTTGCATCACTTTTGTAGTGCAGCTCCGATATAAGATCCTGTTTGGCTTTTACTAAGCTCTGCAAGGCCACTTTGTGTGGATTTGTGTGGTTTCAAAAATACAAAGTATCACAAGGCAGCGCATAACATTGTCTTGTGTTACTTTGCATCAGGTAGCCATTACATGGGTAGAACATGGGCGTTCCCATACATCCACCCATATATTTGATTGAATCGCTGATTTACAAAGACTTGTAAACCTGGGATTGTGCCGAAATCATCCACCTACCCGACAGAGGTATGACTAGAGAAAATATCTTTATTTCTTCTCATTACTTTCTCTTTCCATGTGTGCAGACAATCCTGTCTGTAACACAAGCATCCTTGCACCATAGTGCAGGGGTGCCTGTGTTTAATCTAGGCAGCACACAGTGTGCAAGGAGAGAGCAGAAATGCTCAATATCTTTGAAAATATAGTTCATGTCTGCTCTCTGCATTTCATGGAACAAGTTCCCTTGTTGTGCAGCAATGCAGGAAATAATAGCAAATGTGTCCCTAGATCACAATCTATTTATTGTTCGCTTGTAGTACCGGCAGCCAGACATCAATCACCAACATGGAGATTATCACTGCATTGATACCTCTATGGAACTTGTGTGTCTATCCAGAGATGTAAGCATCTACAGTACTGAGAGAGGTGACTTAACTGAGTCGAGCAGGAATCTAGGAGCCAAGAACTCCTTCCAGAATATTCCTGAGAGGGGTAAAACGGTCCTGTCCCCTTTTTTTCAATTATTCTCATGCTCCCTGAGAGGAAACCGCAACAATTCAGCTTGAACATTTTATTAGTGATGCTACAGTGTTTTATTGAGAGGCTGGATCAAATGATTGTATTCACACTGCAACAACTCTCTGAGGCATGCACACAAGCACACACACACACACGCACACGCGCACACACACACACACAGACACGCACACACACACGCGCACACACACACACACACACAGGAAAATATTATAAAAAGACCCTAGAGATGTGGTAAGCCAGACAAAACACTGACACCCAGCTGGGGTGAGATCTCAGTGCTAATACCATTCAAAGTTAATATTCACAAATGTGCTTCAGTTTTATTCCATCTGGAGCAGCCTAATGATATGTAGGAAATTGATATGCAAATGCTGCTGTGTGATAACCTCCTGATCATTACTCAGAGTTTTTCCTGAAAATGTTGACAACTTTTGAATGTCATCTTACTATTCAGTTTCCAGCCATTTCAGGATATCACTATACCTGGCAAACTAAATGTTTTGACTGAACATATAGAGATATGATTTCATTATTTGCCCTTAGCCAAAAATCATAAAATAAGACATGCATCCATTCATGGCTATGCGCCTCATTTAAAACTTTGGCAAAGTGGAAGCACTGCCATACATCAGTGGTGTTTATGCTTTGCAAAGCTTGCAGTTTGTTCATGCTATGTAGAGTTTGGGAAATTGGAGTGCTGAAAAAAAGAGTGAGAAGATGCAAGCAGGCTCTTTCCTCTTCCCCTTCTGAACAATCATATATACCAAACAAGAACAATCTAACTACATTAAAATCTGTTGTCACGAATATCACTCACTCATGCCACTGGGAAACCATTAGGTTTTTTAAAAGAACCCTCACCCACCAACCTAGTTGGTGGCATGCTTCATCATTGAGGTTCCCACACAAGATTCCTAGCACATAACAGGTGTGCTGCAATGCCTGATTACAGCAGAGCTGGATTTTTTTATTATGTGATTGTGAATTTGTGAATGGTTTTAGAACCACCTTAAGGGTGTCCGTATCAATCAAGAACTTTATTTATGGATACCTTGGGTAGATAATTTAAAAGCAGTGGATGCAAGGTGAGAAAAAATTGTCTCACACATCCTGGTGCTAGGTTGACATGTTTCAGACAAATATAAATGCTTAAAGTCACAGTGACTTTCTTCAGGACCAAGTGTACTAGGAAACAACCTAGTATAATGTGTGCATGTGCGCTAAGGCATGCGATGGTAATATTTTAATGGGTCATATCTTACGATTTACACCATTCTCTTTTTCAGTATCCAGAGTGGATATAATGAGAAAACATTAAATGAACAAACAATTCCGTAGCAAAAAAGATTACCTTTGTCATGCAGGGGTGCTCAGGGCGTCAAGACACAGTTCACTCCATTGTGTTGTAAAACACATAAATGGGTGGTTGGCACTGATGGAGTGCCCGACCTCATCAAACATAGTTCCTTACACCATGTCTACATACATATGATTAAAAGTACCACAAGAAACATACCATTCCATTCCGGCATATCAACCTTTTACTTGCAAGAGTTGTGGCTAATAATAATAAATTGGCAAGGCACTTGTGGTGCAGACACACGTGCAACATAACATCAAGGGTTGTGTAAAATAGAGTAGACCATGCACATTGTTTTGCTAATTAGTGACTCACAGTTCATAGCCCTAGTTAATACATACTTAAGTCATGTGTATATCAAGCTACATGTGTCAGCCGGGGTGGGCGTGCCTGTAGTCAAACACTGTGGAGGAAAGCCATAATCGGCAATACAATTACTTTAGAATATCTGAGAATAGCCTTCCCTTTGCACCGGCCTGAAATGGTATTGAGTGCAGTACAGATCTTGTTCAGTAGTGACTGTTATTGGCCATCATGCCTCCACACTTACTTTGTCGAGACAAGCTGCCCGCAATTCTACCTGCTCTCAACCTCGCTGGGATACCGTTGCTACCAGGACACTGACCGAAATAGCAAAGCTGACTGGACTACGTACTGTACTTCGGTAACCAAACGTGATACATCATATGTGCTTCACTGGAGGGGTGGGGATTCCTTGTCATGGTGTCTTCACCAAGATAGTGAACCTTGTTAACTCCTTATTGTCCTTATTAGGTGTGATTTAATAAAAGCGGAAAGGCAATGCTACAGGTAGGACTCTTGTTAGGAAATTAGCAGTGAGAGCGCCACCAGGCAAAGAATATTTTTGTGAAGCCAGGTTCATTACTGACATCCAGAAAAATGCACGTGAAGAGCGTAAAAAAACGCTAACACCTGAGCTATGTGCCAAGTGGCAATAAACACTCTAGTAGAGTGGTAACTCTGGGCCAAGGCCAGCACTCTCCCCAGCAGCTCTGCCTCACCGTTGACTGTGCTAGGACTGAGACCAACCCCCGAGCAGGGTTCGAGCCAGCTACCCGTCATTGCACCTCATGGTCGTCCTAAGTGCCATCCGGTATCTCCCAGTGTTCCACTTCACTTTTCCCAACTGTTGCTGATTGTATTATTGTTTTATTTGTTTTACTTTCCTGCCTTGTGTACTTCCCTTTGTTGTAATGGCCTTATTGTCTTCCTGTTCCCGCCACTGCTGCCCCTGCGGCCCAGCCTTCCGACTCAGCCGTTCCAGCCTCCCTGCCTCTGCTCCCGCCCCCCTCCCCTACATATGGTGACTGCTGCGCGGTCGCGCCACTGGCACGCCGAAGGCACGCTTAAGGCAAACCCATCTGCACCCGTCCACACCTGGACCACGCCCAGCGCCAGGGCTGGACGCAACCATCTCAGCTGCATACTACTCAACGCCCGCTCCGTCCACAAGCACGCCATCGAACTCTGGGACCTACTCGACTCGGCCTCGAAGACCTGGATGAACCCCTCCTCGGCCCCCGACATTGCCATAGCCATCTCGGACGGCTACAAGATCACCCGAAGGGACCACACCAACAGACCAGGAGGAGAAATCGCCATTGTCCACAGGAATACCCTCAGAATCTCGACCAGCACCGAAGACACCTCCAGCGCCACAGAACAACTGCACTTCCAGATCCACATCAACCCCAACAACACCCTCAGAGGAACACTCGTTTACAGACCCCCACGGACCCCGGCCACAGTTCAACAACTCCATCACCGACATCGTCAGCATGCACGCTCTTGCTTCCACAGACTACATCCTCCTCGGAGACTCGAACTTTCACCTCGAGAACGCCAAAGACAGCAACTCCATCGCCCTGCTCGAAAATCTCGCCAACCTCGGACTCAAACAGCTCGTCACAACGCCCACCCACTCTGCTGGACACACGCTCGACCCCATCTTTTCCGCCAGCGACCACGTCACCTTCAGCCACACCACTGAACTCCACTGGACTGACAACCACTGCGTCCACTTCACCTTCAAGAAACACACCACGCACCACCACCGATAACCAACTAATCACCACCCTCACCCGAGACCCACCAACTGACTCCACCAACACCGTCACAGCCGCCCGCAACTTCAGGCAATGGATCAACGACTGCGCCAACACTCTCGCCCCGATCAAAAAACCCTCAAACAGATGCACTGACAGAAAGGCAAGCTGGTTCACCACCGAACTACAGAAATCCAAGTGGACTTGCCGAAGACTCGAGAAAAAGTGGCACCACAAACAGACACCAGACAACCACTCAGCCCTCAAGGACGCCAGCCGCAAGCACCACCAACTCATTTGAGCCACCAAAAGGTCCTCCTTCAAAGAACACATCGACAACAACGCACACAACAGCAAAGAGCTCTTCAACATCATGAAGGAACTCTCCAACCCTAGCTCCAGCTCCAATGACATCCCGCCATCGCAAGACCTATGCGACTCCCTAGCCACCTTCTTTCACCGCAAGATCTCAGACATCCACGACAGCTTAAACACCCAGACCCTCCGGAGAGCCGCCGAAACCGCAGACTCACCACTCCCCAACCTCACCAACTTCCTGCTCTCCTGGACCCACGAGAATGACACCATCAAAATCATGAACACCATCCACTCCGGCTCACCATCTGACCCCTGCTCTCACCACATCTTCAGCAAAACAAACCGAATCATCGCACCCCAACTCCGGAATATCATCAACAGCTCCTTCAAGACTGCCACCTTCCCGGAAAGCTGGAAGCACGCTGAGATCAACATCCTACTCTAGAAACCCAAAGCGGACCCAAAAGACCTCAAGAACTTCCGGCCCATCTCCCGGCTCCCATTCCTGGCGCATGTCATCAAGAAGCTCTCAACAGGCATCCGACCCACTTCCTCGAGGAGAAAAACATCCTGGACCCGTCCCAATCTGGATTCTTTAGCCACCACAGCACCGAAACCACCCTAATCGCTGCCACTGACAACATCAGGACCCTACTGGACAACGGCGAAACCACGGCCCTCATCCTCATGTACCTCTCAGCAGCCTTCGACACCGTCTGCCACCACACCCTACGAACACACCTCCGTGACGCAGGGATCCGCGTCAAAGCCCTGGAATGGATCACCTCCTTCCTCACCGACAAAACCCAGAGGGTCCGCCTACCCCATTCCAATCTGAAGCCACCAAGATCACTTGCGGCGTACCCCAAGGATCATCCCTCAGCCCAACCCTTTTCAACTTCTACATGGCACTGCTCGCCAACATCGCCCGATTGCATAACCTCAACATCATCTCCTACGCTGACGACACCCAGCGGATCCTCTCACTCACCAAGGACCCCGCCTCGGCCAAAACCAACCTCTGCGAAGGAATGAAGTCCGTCACCGAATGGATGAAGAACAGTCACCTGAAACCAAACTCAGATAAGACAGAGGTCCTCATCCTTGGCACCACCCACTCTGCCTGGGATCATTCTTGGTGGCCGCCCGCTCTGGGAGCCGCACCGACACCCACCAACCACATCGCAACCTGGGATGCATCCTGGACTCATCGTTCTCAATGACCCAGCAAGTGAACACCTTCTCCTCCTCCTGCTTCAACACCCTCCACATGCTTCGCAAGATCTATAGATGGATCCCCACAGGAACCAGAAGAACGGTCACCCAGGCCCTTGTCAGCGGCAGACTGGATTATGGCAACGCCCTCTATGCAGGAACCATGGCCAAACTCCAGAAAACACTACAATGCATACAGAACGCCTCCGCTTGCCTCATCCTTGACATCCCCACCACACCCAAATCACAGCCCACCTTAGAGACCTGCACTGGCTCCCATTCAACAAGAGGATCACCTTCAAGCTCTTCACCCACGCCCACAAAGCACTCCACAATGCCGACCAGCATACCTCAACAAATGACTCACCTTCTACACCCTGAACCGCCAGCTTCCCTCCACTGACCTCGCCCTCGCCACCGGTCCACGCATCCACAGGACGACCACCGGCAGCAGATCATTCTCCTACCTCGTCACCAAGACATGGAACACCCTCCCCACCAATCTGTGACAGAACCAGGACCTACATACCTTCAGGAGACGCCTCAAGACCTGGCTGTTCGAGCAGTAGCTGCACCCACCGAGCCCCCTCAGCTCCTTGAGACCCTCACGGGTGATTAGTGCGCTCTGCAAATGTTTGATTGATTGATTGATTGAACTGATGGATGTACAAGGGTGTCCATTGGCAGAGCTGGACTGAGAATGCTAACCGGCCCTGGCAATTGGCTGTCAGGGTGTGGGGGGATGAGCGTGGAAAACACTGCAGCTTCTTTTGTTACAGGGGACAATAAAACCAGCCCCGGTAATAAAAACGCCCACCAGGGGTCCAAAATGGGCCCCCAACCTGGCGGTCTACCGGGGAAATGTCCAATGCCCACTACGGCCAGTCCAGCCCTGTTCATAGGGAAGTGTGACTAACTCTAGGTAACAGTCACTTCAGATTGACATAGTTCTGCTTATAATGAAGAGTCCAATTCCCAACATGTTAGCTAAGTGTATGAAAAGAAAGGAAACAAGTAACCACAGTCTCTGCTCCTGTGTTACGTTAGGATAATGTTCCAAGGGATTTGGTCATGTAGACTATTCTTGTGGGTGGATAAACAATAAATCCATTGTTGTTCTTTCTGATACAAGAGAGCCTACAAGTTGTTCAAGCTCCTTTGTAATTACTCAATGACCACCCATCTCATGCTATTTGGTGTGTCTCTTTCCTTCAGGAAGTGGTCTGTCATCCTTGTTGTACTTCTTTTGCTGCGTACATTACTTGGGTGTTTGAAGATGCGAGTCTTACTTTTCCTACTGGTCATACCCGCGTAGAGAAGCTTACATGGGGATGTGATAAGATATATTAAGTTGGTTGAATTACAGTTTGTGGGTTTCTTTATTGTCCAAACTTTTCCAGGTTCTAGATCAACTGTTTTGGTAGTTTGGTAGTGGTGGTGATGTGGGTTGGCATATGCTGCATTTGCTTCATGCTTAATGACCCACTACCTCCGGAAGGCCCCAGCTGCTGAGTACCGTCTTCTGTAAAGTATGCACCATCTCTTGTAAATGGTTTTCGAACAAAATAATAACTGTTTTCATTTTGTAGATAAGTTATATATAGGATACCCAGATGCCTTACTATGTCCTCAACCACAAGTCTAGATTTAATATGATTTTCAGGCAATTGAACCCTCATTTAAATTGAAAAGGTGTGAAACTAAGAGGACACATTTTTATAGCCCGTGAGAAAGCATCAGGACACTGTTGAACAAATGTGGGATGTTTTGTAAATAAATTAATGAGTTATTGGAGAATGTTTAAACTTTGATGGGATGAAAACAGCTATAGTTTTAAAACCTGAATTCATAATTTGGTGCCTCCATATTGTTAAAATTACTGTTTGGTTATGTACACCATATGAGCAGTGTGACAGAGAATATTTGCGCACCTTCGTCAAATTTCAAGTGTACCCATTTTATCATAAATAAGCACATATGATTTAGAATTCTCTTGTGTTAACCCCAAATTATTGAGGTCATATCAGGTAGATTTCTTAAGTGCCAAAAAGAAAGTGTAGCCCATTTGGTAAAAAGTAAAACTGGCAGGCGTCTCTCACTCCTCACCTACTGAGTTATGCTCTGATAGTGTTTGGAGTCAGACAAACCTGTCGGAGAACCTCTCATCTGTAGGTGGTATGAACTAATCCACACCCCATGTACCAAAATCAGTATGCATAGACAATGGTTGATGTTTTACACTGAGTGATCATTTATTATATACTATTTGGCCACAAATTAAATTTATTAGAATGGTATGAATTTTATAGATAGTTAAGCAATAACCATACAAATAACGACACAGTTGAGATAATCCCAGGCTATATTTCATTACACATTACTATTCTATTAGTTAAACAGTTTAAAACCAACCTACTATATGATCAGCTACCTACCAACACAGCTCTATTAGTTTATGAAAATGTATCAAAAATCCCGTAAAGCCCCCCTCATACCTCATTGTGCCCTGAGTGTCCTCATGTATCTCAAGTAATGCAATGCAGCGCAAAGCACCGCGTTGAATTCTCAGCGCTAGGTAGGCATTTCCATGGGTGTTGTGTGAGTGTTCCCATACAACTATCATGGATTTTGATGCATTCCCAGATTTACCAGAAGTGATATGCCTGGTACCATGCCATAAACCTATGAGCCATAAAGAGAAGAAATATATTTATTTCTCCCCATTGTTTCCTCTTTCTCTGTGTGCAGAGAAATGGAAATACCTTAGGGGATTGTTTTTCTGCAGGATGGTCGCCTTTTCTGCATAAAAACAATCCTCCTCACAACGCAGGCACCCTTGCACGATGGTACAAGGGTGCCTGCATTGGCACTGGCAGTCAAAAGGTTGCCAGGGCCGGGGAAAAGTCAGGAATGTACTGTATTGACTGAAATATGGAGCACTCCTGTCCATGCCCTATCATGCAGCGCAGCAAGGTGATTTTCTGTGCAGCACTGCGTGACTTGGCCAATAATGTGGCCCCAAGTGCTCATGATTTCGCTGACGGGATATGCGACCATTAGTCCAGTTTATGTTTTAGATATGGTCTATCAAACTCAGGGGCAGATTTACAAGCCCCGTGCGCCACTTTTGCGCCGCCGTTGCGTCACTTTTGTGACGCAGCGGCGGCGCAAAGCTAGCACCATGCTGCGACAGATTTACAACGTGACGCATCTAGGGAGATGCGTCACGTTGTAAAGTCCTGTGCCAGAAGTAGGCGTTCCTGCGCAGGAACGCCTCCTAAAAGTGGCTGAGTGAAATCTACAAGATTTCACTCAGTCACTTTTAGGCCCATGCTGCGTCAAAACCCTGCGCCTGCCTGAAGCAGGCGTGAGGATTGACGCAGCATTCACAAGATAGGGCCCCCCAGAGCATTGCTGGAGCTGCGTCGCGCTTGCAACGTAACTCCAGCAATGCGCCACTTTTACGGCACAGATGCGTCACGCATCTGTGCCGTGTTTGCCCCTTGGTGCGCCACATTGTAAATGCGGCGCATCCATGGTGGCGGAGCTGTGGCGCACAATAACTGGCGCATCCCTGCTGATATGCGGGGATGCGCCAGTTATTGTAAATATGCCCCTCAGGATCTACACTTTAATGAGTGAATTCTCGTTCTTTTTACCTAGTGTGTCCCGTATCTGAATGTGAAAGGGTGAGATTCTTTACCTGGGTACCGGGTGAAACTGTCGCAAAAGTTTTTTCTCTTTATAAGCAACTCCATTGCCCCCTGTTCCAAGATGCTTTGTCACATGGAGTACAGTGTTGTAGTTGGTGCAGACTGCAATAACTAACTGAAATTTTTATGAAGGATACAATAATCACAAATCAGCATTGTTGGTGCATAATCTTGGATTCGTTTTAGTTCAATCTCTTCCTCACTCTCCAAAATGATGGAAAAGAATTGATATATTTAATTTCACAAGTATGCTATGGAAAATCAGACCTCTTCTTCCTCCTTCCTGATGTTGAATGGCCATCTAGGACATTATAAACACTTACCTGAATTTTGCCAACTCCTTTTACCTCGTGCTCCTGTTGTAAATTTTGGCCAGATTGCAAATTGTGCGAGATTTGTCTGCCTGAGTGACACTGTGGATCAACTTTGCGTGAACCTTGTTCAGTCTAGTCAAACTCAACAGGAAATCAGGCCATCACAAGGTCATTGATAAAAACCTTATTCATCACGTTAATCGAGGTATCTAGCACTCAGCATTCATTCAGTGACACCTATTGGCTCCTGAATCTTAGAATTTTCAGCTTCGACATTGGTAATCAATGTTGCAAAAATCATTCCATGAAATCAACGATCCCATTAGCCTGCATAGCTTCATGGTAGCAGGCATGTTTTCTCAGTTGCCTCGGACCACCACTCCATCTCCTTCAGAGATAAGAGTATGCCCATCAATAACTTTAAAAGAATTTCACACAGCAGTCCTAGAAATGACCTCAAAGGTAGGTCTTTGTAGATCAGATCAGAATAGAAATCCATTTGTTAGGAGAAAATGCGGTGAAATGTTGCGCTCCTGCTGGATTCTGTTGCTATTGAAATTTGACAAACCATAGATTAAAGCAAATTAATTTCAATCTTTGATCCTATCGATAACATGAAAACTTTAACGTATCAAAAGTAAAATATACATTGGATTTCGTTGCGTTGGGTTACGCTTTTCAAGCCGGCTTGAATCCATCTCATGATGATAAACCTACCCAAATATGTTTTACATTTTGAACAATTCAAAGGGTGTTCTTATTGTGCAGTGATTTTGAATGTAAAGTGGTGCGGAATGCGTTCCTATGGAACAGGCATCACCAACAAGGTTTAGGAAACAGTTGATTTCACATTTTGCACATTGCAGCTGTAAATAAATGGTGTTTCATGCACAATGGGTCTGCATTTGAATAGCAGATGCCTGCCCATCCGTGGCTGATCTTCTTATGCGCAAGTGTGCCTGCAAGGAGTGAACAGTTGTTTTCTCTTCATTCGTTTTGACAGTTAAAATAAAAGAACTCTCTAAGACTAAAATTGTTTTCCCCTATTTCCTGTTGACACTATAGTCGTTTTTTTCCTTCCGGTGAATGGTCACTCGCAAGAGCACGTTACAAGCTTTGATTAACTTGTGTTCAGTGAAAAATTCCTTCAGTCCTTGAAAGATTAGCCTGCAGTTTTTTAGTGCCTTGTCATAAATAATTTTGCATGCACTTCATGACTGATATTTTGCATTTATTGTTGAGAGACCTATTTTTTGCGTCAAATCCTGGTAATAGATGGTTAAACGACATCAAGATAATGTGTTGCCTTCTGCAGCTTAATGCACATTCCCAATTCTACATAATAATACTGGTTTAAATAAACAAAATAAACAAAAATAAACCTATCCATCACCAGCCTCAAAAATTAAGAAGATTTACAATTATCAACCTTCATATCACTGTTCTTCCAAAAAATAATCCCAATTTTTCAATAAATCGAAGAATTCAGAGGCATATTTTTATTTGTAAGGTTGTTCTTTAAAAATAAAATAGACCCCCTCCTATGGATATAATATTAGACATATGAAGCAACAGGTTAATCTAAGAATTTCTCACGTCTTCACCAAAAGTATATGAAAGCAGCATCCTTATTGCGTATACACCCTTTCAACCTACCCTTTAACCAATAGCGCCAATATGGGAAAGTGATCAAAATGAAACTTCATGCATTTCCCTTGAACAGGGGAAAGAAATAAGCTTATGAGATGTATCAACATTTTCTCGTGATCCAGATTCTTAATGTATGCCTTTATGAAGGTTTAGAAAAATGTCATGCATGATCAGCAGTACAGCATGGGTTGCCAGCACCCTGCGTAAGGCAAGTATTGCACCCCCTAATTGTGATATTTGTGGGGGTATCCGTGTCCATCCCCCTCCCCTATGAATGTTGATATAGAGACACTTTAGTCAAGAGTCTTGGTAAGGGGGTTCGCACATGCCCATACTGAAAGTGTAGCCCTGCCCACCACCCCAAGATACATCCTGCCCTTCCCGAGACATGCCTTTGGCCACAACCCTCCTGGGCCATGGAGTCAGGGTCTTCAGCGCCCTTCTGTTTCCTGGGATCACTGGAGAGATTGGCTGTAACTCAGTCTTCAACTGCGTTGCTCTTCTCTTGCTCGGTTCTGATTTTTGCTTTCACACTCTGGATATCACTAACCCAGGAGTCCTCCTCTCCTGCAGCACTCGGTCCTCTTGGTCTCGCTCTCTCCATCTCGTGCACTTCCCTTTCTCGTGCAGCAGCGCCCTGTGGCTGATGTCATCGGGCAATAAGCACTCTAAACAGGCCAAATGTGGTAAATGGCAGCTTTATTTGACAGGTAAGTAGTATCAGGTGTTACAACAATACAAACAAGGCCTCACTAATACAGAGTCATATTCTATTACCCCCCCACCCTTCAACGATTCCCCACAAAAAAACGTCCCCAACATTGTTCTAACTAAGCCTCCTCCCCAATCCTTATCTTTCGTCCCCTGCCTTCCTCTTGCATCATTCCTCGCTCCCCTGTTTCCCTCTGTCCGAAGCTAATCTCAATGCCCCCAACCCTTCCTGCCTGTCTCGATCTCCTCAAATTCTGCCACCTGTCCAAGCGACGATAACATCTAGATTTAAATGAAAAAACATCAAATTGCAAAAATTTTGGGTCGGTGGGAGGGTGGGAGAAAAATTCAGTAAACCGCCCCTACCTCAACCGCCTACGCTGACTAACTGGCAAACCTAACGTCTACATTCTAAAACGTCTTGCAACTCGAGCGCACCAATCAGCACAAACCTACCTGTACTAGGAGCATGCCATTAGCCCAAATGCTGTCCGGGGCTGGATATTCTACAAATGCCACCCCCAGGAGCCCTCATCGGGCAATAAGCACTCAAAACAGGCTAAATGGGGTAAATGGCTGCTTTATTGGACAGGTAAGAAGTATCAGGTGTTACAACAATCCAAACAAGGCCTCACTAATACAGAGTCATATCTATCACCCCCGCCCTTAAGCGAATCCCCACAACAAACTTCCACAACATCATTCTAACTAAGCCTCCTCCCCAACTCTTGTCTTTCATCCCCTGCCTTCCTCCTGCTTCATTCCTCACTCCCCTGTTTCCCTCTGTCTGAAGCTAGTCTGAATGCCCCCAACCCTTCCTGCCTGTCTCCATCTCCTCAAATTCTGCCACCAGGAAAAACCCTGAATCAGTGTTTTTCCTGTGTCCCCCTAACTTTTTCTTGTAACTATGCATGAATTCTCTGTGTCAAATGTAACTAGATTAGATATATCATTTTCCAACATAGAAAAAACCTGTCGCCCAACAGTTAGTAACGTTTTTGGTCTAATTGGAAATGCAAAATGGCAATTTTCTTAAAACCGTATAAAAAAGGAGTGAGAAATAGATAAAGCTTTGGCTTAAACAGCTTTTGGGTTAGAACCATGCCATTATATTCAAACTTTTGATAGCATCTATTTTATGTTCAAAATGTATATTTTATTGCCTATAAAGGAAAGGTGTACCCCATCATGACGAAAAAATTGGAAATCCTCTTTGGTAATATTGTTATGTGGCAACCAACATATTCCGTTGATGCTACAAAAACTATCTAAGTCCCTGTTAACCTTTCTTCTAGCCCTCTCTATGGCTGTAAATCTTTCTGCACCTCTCCAAACCCTTCTGGGCATGAGAGCCGTCAAAATCACTTTTGTTTGGACCCATGATTTAACTATCAGCTCAAGATAACATTTTATTTCTATTAGTAACCCCAGGCCTTACAGTTTAACCAAAACATTCTCACCTAGATGGATAAGTAGGACTTCTGGACGTTTCTTTGTTGACAATGACTCACTTAAGAAAGGGATTAACTGACCCCATTTCATTCCGCTTTTTCCCCCGTCAATCAATAACAATTGCGTCCGCACGAAAACCCAGATTCTTCCCCAAATTTGTTTTTTCTGCTTGCTTAGCTGCACATTTTACAAAGGAGTGTCCCACTATCCAGACGACCTTTGAAGGTAGTGAAAGACCTGAAATGTAACCTAGAAGGAAACACGCTATTAATATGCTTGGAAATTATATCATAATCATTCTAATTTTCTAATGTATCTGAGACAGCAGTCGGAAGACCAACATCCTAGATTCTTTACCTCTTTGAAGGAAAAGCCAAACCTGGCAGCCTGAGGCCTCACCTATTCTAAAAGAGTGAGTCCAAATTTGAAAGGGTTTTTCCCCAATTTTTGTAAAGTTTTTCTCATTATTGCTAACATCTTTGACGCCTTAAGGGGAGACCAATCCTGATGTCTGAAAACAAATTCAGCTGACGCACCTGCTACAGCTTCAAATTCAAACCATGCTTTCATTGGGCACAGTTGTCCGCCTAGTTTTTGTAGTGCTACTTTTATTCCCTTACCAATTTGGTCTGTTTTGCATTTTTCAAGAAAAATTCTTATTGATACTTTATGAAAGCTAACATGGTGCCAAACCATGGACTCTCTGCCATTGTAAACGAGATAATGCGTCTGCTATGGTTTTATCAATTCCTGGTACATGCTTAACCTTACAAACTATGGGGCACGTGCATCAACATAGACAATAGCGATTCTTTAATTGTGATTATTAGGGAATCGCAATTAAAGAATCGCTATTGCCTATGTATGTAGGAATCGCATAACATTTTGCGATTCCTACAAATTCCTTAATTGCAACTCGCAAATTGCGAGTCGCAATTAAGGAATTGATTCCCTTTCATTCCTATGGGCCCAGTGGCCCAGTGGCCCATAGGAATAAATGGGAATTGCATGTGCAATTTCAAGGGTGCAAGGGTTTCAAAAGGATACCCTGTTGCACTCCTGAAATTACAATTCAACCACATGTTGAGCACACACATGCCCCAACTTTAAATTGATGGTAATTTGCGATTTATATTAGCGAAATCGCAAATTTCGTTTGTTTAATGCATTGCATTTAAGGAATCGCAATTTGCAATTCCTCAAATAGTGCATCCCAATTACAAAAATACCAGGCGAATCTGCCCGTTTGCGACCGGTTTTTAGGTTGAAGCATGGGGCCCTATGTTATGCATTAAGCAGCCCAACATAAATCTTTGTAACAGCTTTGACCATTTACCAAGTCGACCACTGTTCTGTTATCCACATGAAAAATCACTGTTTTGTTTGCCAGACTCTCGCCCCAAACTGCCAATGACAGTAATAAAGGAAACAATTCGAAAAATGCTATGCCCTTTTTTCAGACAACCATCTTGATGGCCACCTCTCGGCGCACCATTTGCCGTTCCAAAAGAGACCGAAACCATTTGCACCAGGAGGGTCTGAGAATATTTGAATTTGCCACAAGAAATCTTCCTTTGGTGACCATATTGTGACACCATTAAACACTCTTAGGAACAAATCACTGACAGAATATCGACGTTAAAAATATCAGAGCCGAAATATCGATGTCAAGAATATCGAAGATTTATCTGCATTATGGTAAGTACAAAAATATCGAAAAGAAATATCGTTGTCAAAAATATCGTTGTTAAAAATATCGTTTTTTTTAATGTTAAAAAATAAAGTAAAATAAAGTAAATTATACATATATTTAAAATAATCCTAGTTAAAATGATGTTTAAAATTATAAGAAATACATATAGGTGCCGATTCCAATCCTGTAAAACCCGGGTACGATTCGTCGTACGGAGCGTATTCTCCATACCCCTCGTACCCGGGAAATCCACCGTACAATCCAGCAAGTACGATTCGTACAGAAATAGTATTTCCGTAGGATTCGTACAAAACACCGTACGGCTAAAACATACCCACGTGTCTGATCCTGGACAGCGCATACGCGACGTCCGTATGGAGTCAGGCAGTGTTCTACGGACCAGCAAGTACGATTCGTCCCTACGTCACTCTGCACAGCTATTTTTTTACGGCAGACAAAAAAAGCCAGAAAACTGAGTCCGACACAAAAACGGACCCCGGTACACGACGGACAGCCACGGACCCCATCCTACATGTCATCCCGGCCCTCTTAGCCTACAACCTGGTGCACCGAACCCGACGCACACGCTGCAGAAGGTGGGAACAACACCCAGGGGCCAGGGGGGGGTAAGGGGCAGGAAACATACCCCCTACCCAAATTAAAACCTACAATATTGAGGACATACATTACCTCCAGGATCTGGTCACTCCGGGGGGTGTCCACCAATCCCTGCGTCACGCAACAACGGAAGTGGACGTGTACGCGTACCCCTACGGCAACACTACAATAGTGATACGCACCGTACTCACACATCCATAGCGTGGGTAGCACTATATTAGTGGTGCCATGGGGGTACGCGTGGTACGGACTGTACACACGCCCTCAGAGCGTGTGTACGGTCCGTAACACCATTTTAGTGGTGCCGTAGGGGTACGCGTGGTACGGACCATACACACGCCCTCAGAGCGTGTGTACGGTCCGTATCACCATTGTAGTGGTGCCGTATGGGGGAAGCGTGGTACAGACCGTACACACGCCCTCAGAGCGTGTGTACGGTCCGTATCACTATAGTAGTGGTGCCGTAGGAGTATGCGTGTGTGTACGGTCCGTACCACACATACTCCTACGGCACCACTACTATAGTGATAAGGACCGTACACATGCTCTCAGAGCGTGTGTACGGGCCGTACCACGCGTACTCCTACGGCACCACTACTAAAGTGATACGGACCGAACCCACACATACATAGCGTGGGTACAGGCCGTATCACCATTGGATTTGGGCCGTAGGGGTACATGTGGTACGGACCGTACACACCCTATGAATGCGGGGGTACGGTCCGTATCACACGTACCCGTACGGCACAAGTACATTTGGGATGCAAGGCGAATGTTGGCCTATGGCCTGGTGCAGCATATTACATTTATATTGGTGTGTGTGTAGGCCCAGGACAGCAGTGCACTGCACCAAGGGGGTGGGTGGGTGGGTCGCTGCATAGGATTCCCAGCAGGGGACAGACATGTGAGGGGTGGGTGCAGAGGACACCCAGCAGTGGACAGACACATGTGTGTGGGTGCAGAGGACTCCCAGCAGTGGACAGAGACATGGGGTGGGTGCAGAGGACTCCCAGCAGTGGGCAGAGACATGGGGGTGGGTGCATATCACTCCCAGCAGTGGACAGACGTGTGAGGGGTGGGTGCAGAGGACTCCCAGCAGTGGACAGAGACATGGGGGTGGGTGCAGAGGACTCCCAGCAGTGGACAGAGACATGGGGGTGGGTGCATATCAACACCAGCAGTGGGCAGAGACATGGGGGTGGGTGCAGAGGACTCCCAGCAGTGGACAGAGGCATGGGGTGGGTGCAGAGGACTCCCAGCAGTGGACAGAGACATGGGGGTGGGAGCATATCAACACCAGCAGTGAACAGAGACATGGGGGTGGGTGCAGAGGACTCCCAGCAGTGGACAGAGACATGGGGGTGGGTGCAGAGGACTCCCAGCAGTGGACAGAGGCATGGGGGTGGGTGCAGAGGACTCCCAGCAGTGGACAGATACATGGGGGTGGGTGCAGAGGACTCCCAGCAGTGGACAGAGACATGGGGGTGGGTGCATGTCGACACCAGCAGTGGACAGAGACATGGGGTGGGTGCAGAGGACTCCCAGCAGTGGACAGAGACATGGGGGTGGGTGCAGAGGACTCCCAGCAGTGGACAGAGGCATGGGGGTGGATGCAGAGGACTCCCAGCAGTGGACAGATACATGGGGGTGGGTGCAGAGGACTCCCAGCAGTGGACAGAGACATGGGGGTGGGTGCATGTCAACACCAGCAGTGGACAGAGACATGGGGGTGGGTGCAGAGGACTCCCAGCAGTGGACAGAGACATGGGGGTGGGTGCAGGGGACTCCCAACAGTGGACAGAGACATGGGGGTGGGTGCAGAGGACTCCCAGCAGTGGACAGAGACATGGGGGTGGGTGCAGAGGGCTCCCAGCAGTGGACAGAGACATGGGGGTGGGTGCAGAGGACTCCCAGCAGTGGACAGAGACATGGGGGTGGGTGCAGAGGACTCCCAGCAGTGGCCTGCAATATGAGGGGTGGGTGCATATCACTCCTAGCAGTGGACAGACATGTAAGGCGTGGGTGCAGAGGACTCCCAGCAGTGGACAGACATAGAGGGGTGGGTACAGATGACTCCCAGCAGTGGACAGAGACATGGGGGTGGGTGCAGAGGACTCCCAGCAGTGGACAGACATATATGGGTGGGTGCAGAGGACTCCAAGCAGTGGACAGAGACATGGGGGGGTGTACATCATTATCAGATGACCACAACTCCATGGGTGTATGTACGCATCCCTAACTTTGGGCAATGATGATAGTGCCATAACAACACATCACTGACAGCAGTGTCCCACTCCCAGGAGGATGGATGTCTTTCCCCCACTGCATGACACACCACATGTGGGTGTGAGGACAAATAACACATGCATACCCACCCCTGGCGGATGCAGCACAATACACACACTGAGATCATGCCACAAGACTGTATAGTCATGTCACTGCCTACTAAACTAAGAGAGCCAAAGGGAACACACACTGTCACGCACATCCCAGGACTGATAGGAATGTTCAGGTGCTGAGCAAGCCACCAAGATGTTGTCTCTCATGGAAGGACTAGGGTGGAGTTCCCACAGATACAATGCCCACAATTGTGAGTCAGGTGCCCAAATACCCTGCAGAACAAGTACCATATGTGTGCTAGGCTGGGAGTACACACATGCATAGTGCTGAAAAGGGAGAATTTCTCCATGAAGGCATTTCGACATACTCAATATACACAAGTACAGTGACTAGCAAGGATGGCACAGACGATGTAGCCGGAGACATTGCTGAGCAGGCATGGCCATAGTTGAAGGGATCCGTCACCAATAAAGGAAATGTAGACACAGGTCAGCACAAAAATTGTGCAACTCTTTTCAGGGAAGATGTCAGGTGCCACAGAGGAAGGAACACTCCTTGGTACAATGTCTCAAAACCAAAATAACACACACTACCAATGATTCTTTGCAGCGACCTTGTGATGGCACGCAGATACCATGGTCCACCTCATGACCATCAGACTAGAACATTTCTTAGAACCATAACACATTACCACAACACCAACTCCTGGACCCTCAGCACCAACATCAATACCTGAAATGCAATCGTGATCAAAGTAAAAATAAAATGCTTTATTCAGCATAAAAAACAAATAATGAAATGACACTATACACAAAGGCCAATGGCCAGTCCATAATAGAAGTCCTTGGGGGGACACATGGGCACGCGTCTCCCCTAGCTTGCCTGCACAGTGGGACCCTCAGGTTCGTCGACCGGGGGGGGGGGCATCAAGTGGGGAAGGACCAGGCACCGCAGGGACAGGAGGGGGAAGGGCAGGTGTGGTGGGTGCAGGGGTGGACGTCTCCACCATGGGGTGGGGCAGCGCCAAAGGTGGAGATGAGCACGTCGCTGCACACTGCTGCCAGGCCGTCCAGGGTAACCCCTGCACCGGAAGAAACCCCAGGGCCAACAGAGGGGGGGGGTGGCCGAGGGATGGGGTGCAGCGCTCTTGGGGGAGGGGGTGGACAGGGTGGGGGACTCAACTACCCTGGCCGGGGACTTCCTTAGACCGCTTGCAGGGTGGTGTCACAGTGGGGGTGAGGGCCAGCCCACCCATGTAGAGCTCTGGGTGACAGTTTGGCAGGGGAGTCAAGGGGAGTGCTTTGGGAGGGACTGGGTTGTGAGGCCTGCGGACTCAGACTGTAGCTGCGTGTATGTCTTTTTGCCCCAGACCCAGTGGATGTGTCTACATCCCCCTGAGTGTGCGTGCCAGGAGGTGTGCGCTTGCCCTTACTTGGTGGTGTGCTGCCTGTGTCTGGTGGGGTGCGTGCTTGGGAATGTCTGGGTGTGCATGGGACAGGTATGGGAGAGGGAAGTGTGGATGGGGCTGGGGTGGGGAGGGCGAAGCGCTGCAGGAGACTAACTGCTGCCGTCAGGGAAGAGTCCATGGACCACAGAAACCTACGTTGTTCAGACATCGTTGCTGACATGCCCTCCATGAACGACACCATCTGTGTCAGCAGTGTGGTGTGGCCATGGAGGACAGTCAGCACCGATGCCTGCCCAACCTGCAACTGCCGCAGTATGTCCACAGACTCTGCACTGAGGGCAGCAGGGGTGACAGGGGCAGGGGGTGCGGTGCCTGTCCCGAAGGAGACATGGTGGGGCCCTGCACGGACAGAAGGGACCGGAGCAACTGGGAGGGCGGTGATGGGAATGGAGGAGGCGGAGACAGATGTTGAGCTGCTGCCAGGTGTTGTAGCAGCCTCCGCCCCCTCGATTAGGTCAGCCTCAGACCCATCTGCATCATAGTTGGAATCGCCACCAGGCAGGTCCTCCGACTGACTCCCTTCGCCGTCCGTGCCACTGGCTCCCGCAGACTCGCCAGCACTGGTGGCACTGGTGCTGGGTCCCTCATCCAGGTCCGTGCAGGTGTCTCCCTCGGTTTCCAATGATGATGCTGTGGGCAAGGTGAAGATACAGAAAAACATCAGTCACCTGTATACATCTGACACATGACTACAAAACCAATAGGTCACAGTGCATATCAGGCAATGCATCATGAGTAACAGCAAGATCACTCCACACATATGTAAGCCCTGTACTCCTCAGTTGGTAGACCCACCATGCCACTTGGACACAAGGAAAAATAGGACACACCAGCCCAAAACTTGAATGAGAAATACACTGAGGAGCTAGTGTCTGGGAACAGGTGAGGACAGCAATACAATGAAGTCATGCCACCTCTTGTTTACCCAGAAAGAAACAGTAGTGGTGCACCCAAGGCAAAGTAACGCACCTCAATACCAAAGATGTGCCCACACTCCGAGACCTGTAAGTACTTAGGAAAACAAAACGGAAAAATGTTGGTCCCTTGGGAATCACAATACTTTACACAATCGACATGGTCAGAATGTGGGAATGTGCCATTTTGTGAACAGAACACACATGTGCCTCCATAAAAGATGGCTCCCAAGGAGGTGCACACAAAGCTACATTTACCCAGTCATTGAAGAAGCTGGCAGCCTTCTTTAAAGAAGCCACTGTTAGAAAGAAATGGTGTTGCAGAAAGTACATATACATGGGCCCACGGAGGTCTTGATGACTTGACACTCGTAAGTTGGTATCAACAACCAAGGACTTACCCAAACTCCACAACACTGGGGGAACATGTATATGTATAATCTGAAAAACAGTCTCATTAGAATAGTGCCTTCTTTTAAAATGTGCCAGCGTGTTCCCTGAAAGTGTAAAGGTGGTTTGTTGTGCACTTCCTTGGGAGACATCTGTCATGCAGGCACATTATTGTTCTTAACAACAAAACATCAAACTAAAGCATTTAAAACATGAAGACCTGTTGACAAGTGTTGTGAGTGCCAAGGTACAATACCTTTTGACTAACAACTTGAATTATGTCAGTTGTCACATGGCTATCCGTTACCTGATGACACAGTTGGCAACACATCTGACCCACTGCCTGTCATGTGGAGTGGCACACATGTCAAAACCCAGGACAATGCATGAGCTAATGGGCCTGCAATTGTGTCGTAAAAAGGCATACCTGCACTGAGGAGACACCCTCATGGCAAGCAAGAATGTCCACACAGATGTCAGCACACAAAGACCAAACTACATAGCATCTGGACCACACACTGGTACAAAAAATGTATGAGCAGGAATCGTGTATTTAAACAATTGACACAAGCTGCAAAGCACAAACATTAAACCCTGCACATCATCACTGGGTCACTGCACGTTGAGTCTCTGTCCAGCCAATTATCACACACAGGTCAGACCTGGCAAGGAGACATAAGGTTTGGCCATGTAGGCCTCGCCCGCACAAATCCCCCATACCTGAGACAATGTGATTGAGACAGATCAAGAAGTGACACCTCTCAATCAGGGTTTACAAAAATGTGCTGCAAGAATTCCCAAATGTACTCCACATCACCTCGTGAGGCTGCCAACACATATTTGTGACAAACAACCATCAACAGATAGTTGTGAATAGACACACAGGCACTGCCCAGTGTGAGTATGCACAAGCCAAATGGGGTCTCCCTGTCCAGTGGACACATGTAGCACACTTTGGATAACTACAAATGAGGCCAGGGAGCAATGCCACAGAGGCAAACATATGCTGAACACACTGAGAATGGACACAGTGTTGGATGACACACATGATTACGAGGCAGGAGTGTCTCAGGGGACTGTAGTGGGCACACTGCTCCTTGTTCCTGGAATGATCTGACTGTAACATGAGCAACCGCCCTGGCACTATGCATATCTCCCACTCATGCACATCATGTGTGAGGCCACAACATTGGTCATGCATGCTGCAAGTGTGCTAATTTGAAACCTCGCACTCCCATGTTGAGACTCATCATCAGTGCCAACAAATATGGACCCCCAACAGAGTGAACAGGACAGGGCACAGGCAAGGTACCAACACATGTCACAGACCACCCTCCCACATGATGCAGAAAGGAATGTGCACTTGGATTAACTGGCAGCCTAGATGACCATGTGCAATTGTGATTACACGCAGACCAGGGGACACATGTCAAGAAGGGGAAGGGACAAATAAGAGCACCAGTTGACTTTGGGGAACAGAATATTCACTGCACATATAAACCCTGGCAGTGTATCCAGGCTACAGAGCACTTCCAAAAGCTGGGGACACACATCACAACAAGCAGACAGGTACCTACCCCCTCCTTGCTGCTGGCTCTCCTGTAACTGTCTATCCAGGTCAGGGAAGACCACCGCCAGGACACGCATCATGTGGGTGGTCAGGCGTCGGCGCCCGCCGTGGGGGCGTGGAGGTGAGAGCCCCAGCTGGACCCGGGCGATCCGCCGGGTCCAGCACCGGATGTCCTGCCATCGTTTTTAGACTTGGGCTAGGCGCCGACTGCAACCCCCTGCCGTTCTCACGGCCCTGATGATCTCCTTCCAGATCGCCCCCTTCTCGTAGGTATTTTCCTGTGAGGATGACAAAGTGAGACAACATCACTACACCTGCTCCATGTCACAGAGACACACATTTGGACATCTTTAATATGTTGAACAGGGCATAGGATGCTGCCAAGGAATAACAACTTTCTCATATAGACATTGGCCTCTGTGGAAGCCACAATGGACTACATGGCATTGAAAGTACACAGGTGGCAGGAGGGGTGCGACACACTCCCTGATCATGGCACACACTGTGCATCACATGCAACACCAGGCTGATGGACAGCACCTCAAAGCAGTTACATGCCCCAGGCCACTGACTCAACCTCAGCAGAGTACACAGACACACACAGGCACAGATCAATCACCTGCCATTGGCAACAGCGGATACATACCTCACTCTGCACATGTGCCACTTGCCTGTGGGGCGTCACAGGTGTTGGGCTAGCTCAGCAAGTCAGACACACAGCACAGCTTACTTCTCACATCAGATGGGTAGAGCTGTTGCCTCCTCCATGCAGCTGTGGTGCAACACTTCACATAGACACTCACCCACATGACAAGGAACCTTCACACACATCAATGTCCGGGAGGGCATACACATCCCTTGGACACTTTCACCACAGCTCCACTCAACTCATACACATCTGTGGGTACAGTCACCTGTCACACCGGGGGGACCACTGAATCACCTCAGGACAATAGCCAAACAATGCCACCAAGGATTTGCCAGGCTGAATGTGTCATGCACTATGCAGTGAATGTCACAGTAAGCACAATTCAAGTGAGGAGTGCACACAGGAACTACATCATGATCTGCATGACAGACATAAGCCTTTCCCCCCCTGGGACCCACTCTAAACCACATTGCATGTCTGTCACACCTGGACACAATGCCAGAAGTGACAGTCACAAAAAAGGTGCACAGTCAAAGGTAGTGGAGTCAGCACTCACCTGCTCCCCTGGTCTCCCATACAGGCTGGGGTACTGTGGGAGGAGGACATTCAGCAATGCCTCATTCTCCTCAAGTGTGAATGGCTGGGCCCTCTCCACAGTCCGTGACATGGTGCCAGAGGAAGCACAGACAGCAGCAGTGTGGTCGACAGGAAAGTAGTGCAGGCAAGTGCCCTCTCATGGGTTCTGGCTGACTTATATCTGTCTTGCTGGGGGCTTTCATTTACAGGAGTACAGAGTGATTGGTCAGACTCATTTGCATCCTACGTTTCCTCCAATACCTTTAAACATACACCAATGACACGAATTTGCATGGTTAAAATTTTGAGCATCATAGCAAGGCAAACACCACTTTGCAACATTGTAATTTTTGGGCCAACTGACTTTTCAAGCCCACATGATGGCCACATTGCAACTGAAATCTCTGTATCCATGACAACCAGCATGCATTTTGGGCCTAATACTTGTTCCCTATGTAATTTTTGATTCCAAAAAACATGTACAGTGCGTTTCACACGTACCCGTACACGTACGGCACCACTACAATAGTGATACGCACCGTACTCACACATCCGGTGAGCAGTCTACATATCGAATTTTTTAATACCGAAGGACATAAATATCGAGTTAAAAATATCTAAAGTACAAAATATCGAAATAGATAATATCGATGTAAAAAATATCGTATTTTTTTTTTAATTATATGTCGATGTAAGTGATATCATTAGTAATAATATTGACATGTTAAAATATCGTTATTGTATGTTTAGTAAATATTTTGAAGTTGTTTGTGTAAATTGTTAAAATGTATATAATATGAGAAATATTTATATTGTTTTAGGGGTGGGATGTTGGGTTATAGGGGATAAGGGTGGGGAGTGTTTTAAAAATATTTATTAATTTTGTAATATATTTTTAAATTTAATTAGTAAATTTGATTTCAAATTTGAAATTTATATTTAATTTTAGGAGCGGGATGTTGGGTTACAGGGGATAAGGGTGGGAAGTGTTTTAAAAATGTTTATGTATTTTTGAATTTTTAAAAAAAATTATTTATAAATTTTAAATGTAATTTAGAATTTTATATTTAATTTTAGGAGCGGGATGTTGGGTTACAGGGGATAAGGGTGGGAAGTGTTGTAAAATTTTGTTTTTAATTTGGAATATTAAATAAAATGTATTTCGAAATTTGGAATTAAAATTTGTTTTTTATATTTTGTTTTAGGAGTGGGATGTTGGGTTATAGGGGATGAGGGTGGGGAGTGTTTTAAAAATGTTGATTAATTTAGGAGTAATTTGTAAAAAATATTTAGAAATTTAGAATAAAATTTAGAATGTTATATTTAATTTTAGGAGCGGGATGTTGGGTTATGGGGATAAGGGTGTGGAGTTTTATAAAATTGTGTAAAATTTTGGCAATATTGTATAAAAATTATTTATAAATTTTGATTTAGATTGTAAAATTTAAAATTATTTTTAGGAGTGGGATGTTGGGTTATAGGGGATAAGGGTGGGGAGTGTTTTAAAAAAGTATTTTAAATTTGTAATATTGAGTAATTTATAATTAAAAAAATATATTATAATATAATTTTTTTGGATACATTTTAGATTGGGGAGTTGGATTTGTAGAGGATAAGTGTGGGTATTGTTTTATGTAAAATTTTGAATAATGATTAAAACTAACCTTTTTTATATATTTTTATTGCACCTACTGTAATTAAATACATATTGGAGTGGGAATATTACATTAATTAAGATCAGTATACATGATCTAGTGTAATTAAATATATTTAGGAGTGGGAATACTAAATTAATTAAGTTCAGTGTCTTGCACCTACCCTAATTAAATATAGATTGGAGTGAGAATAGTAAATTTATTCAGTTCAGTGTCCAGCACCTACCCTAATTAAATATATTTTGGAGTGGGAATAGTAAATTAATTAATTTCAGTGTCCAGCAGCTACTCTAATTCAATATAGATTGGAGTGGGAATAGTAAATTAATTAAGTTCAGTGTCCAGCACCTACCCTAATTAAATGTAGATTGGAGTGAGAATAGTACATTAATTAAGTTCAGTGTCCAGCACTTATCTTAATTAAATATAGACTGGAGTGGGAATAGTAAATTAATTAAGTTCAGTATCCAGCACCTACTCTAATTCAATATAGATTGGAGTGAGAATTGTAAATTAATTAAGTTCAGTGTCCAGCACTTATCTTAATTAAATATAGACTGGAGTGGGAATAGTAAATTAATGAAGTTCGGTGTCCAGCATCTACCCTAATTAAATATAGATTGGAGTGAGAATAGTAAATTAATGAAGTTCAGTGTCCAGCACTTATCTTAATTAAATATAGACTGGAGTGGGAATAGTAAATTAATTCAGTTCAGTGTCCAGCACCCACTCTAATTAAATATAGATTGGAGTGAGAATAGTAAATTAATTAAGTTCAGTGTCCAGCACTTATCTTAATTAAATATAGACTGGAGTGGGAATAGTAAATTAATTCAGTTCAGTGTCCAGCACCTACTCTAATTAAATATAGATTGGAGTGAGAATAGTAAATTAATTAAGTTCAGTGTCCAGCACTTATCTTAATTAAATATAGACTGGAGTTGGAATAGTAAATTAATTAAGTTCAGTGTCTAGCATCTATCCTAATTAAATATAGATTGGAGTGAGAATAGTAAATTTATTCAGTTCAGTGTCCAGCACCTACCCTAATTAAATATATTTTGGAGTGGGAATAGTAAATTAATTAAGTTCAGTGTCCAGCACCTACTGTAATTCAATATAGATTGGAGTGAGAATAGTAAATTAATTAAGTTCAGTGTCCAGCACTTATCTTAATTAAATATAGACTGGAGTGGGAATAGTAAATTAATTAAGTTCAGTGTTCAGCACCTACCCTAATTAAATATAGATTGGAGTGAGAATAGTAAATTTATTAAGTTCAGTGTCCAGCACTTATCTTAATTAAATATAGACTGGAGTGGGAATAGTAAATTAATTAAGTTCAGTGTCCAGCACCTACCCTAATTAAATGTAGATTGGAGTGAGAATAGTAAATTTATTAAGTTCAGTGTCCAGCACATATCTTAATTAAATATAGACTGGAGTGGGAATAGTAAATTAATTAAGTTCAGTGTCCAGCACCTACCCTAATTAAATATAGGTTGGAGTGAGAATAGTAAATTAATTAAGTTCAGTGTCCAGCACTTATCTTAATTAAATATAGACTGGAGTGGGAATAGTAAATTAATTAAGTTCAGTGTCCAGCACCTACCCTAATTAAATATAGATTGTAGTGAGAATAGTAAATTTATTAAGTTCAGTGTCCAGCATTTACCTTAATTAAATATAGACTGGAGTGGGAATAGTAAATTAATTAAGTTCAGTGTCCAGCACCTACCCTAATTAAATATAGATTGGAGTGAGAATAGTAAATTTATTAAGTTCAGTGTCCAGCAATTATCTTAATTAAATATAGACTGGAGTGGGAATAGTAAATTAATTAAGTTCAATGTCCAGCACCTACTCTAATTAAATATAGATTGGAGTGAGAATAGTAAATTAATTAAGTTCAGTGTCCAGCACTTATCTTAATTAAATATAGACTGGAGTGGGAATAGTAAATTAATTAAGTTCAGTGTCTAGCATCTATCCTAATTAAATATAGATTGGAGTGAGAATAGTTAATTTATTCAGTTCAGTGTCCAGCACCTACCCTAATGAAATATATTTTGGAGTGGGAATAGTAAATTAATTAAGTTCAGTGTCAAGCACCTACTGTAATTCAATATAGATTGGAGTGAGAATAGTAAATTAATTAAGTTTAGTGTCCAGCACTTATCTTAATTAAATATAGACTGGAGTGGCAATAGTAAATTAATTAAGTTCAGTGTCCAGCACCTACCCTAATTAAATATAGATTGGAGTGAGAATAGTAAATTAATTAAGTTCAGTGTCCAGCACTTATCTTAATTAAATATAGACTGGAGTGAAAATAGTAAATTAATTAAGTTCAGTGTCCAGCACTTATCTTAATTAAATATAGACTGGAGTGGGAATAGTAAATTAATTAAGTTCAGTGTCCAGCACCTACCCTAATTAAATATAGATTGGAGTGGGAATAGTAAATTAATTAAGTTCAGTGTCCAGCACCTACCCTAATTAAATATATTTTGGAGTGAGAATAGTAAATTAATTAAGTTAAGTCTGTAGTGGGAGTGGTAAATTAATTAAGTTTGTTAAATAGCAATTAGTATAATTAAATATAGAGTAGAATAGGAACAGTTAAATTACTTTGTTTTAATTTACAATAATTCTGTAGATTTTAGTTTTTGTTGGATAAAACATAGAAGTTATATCAGAATGCAAATTGCAATTTTTTGTATTAAATAGTACAAAGGAAAATATGTTTTTTTTATAGTTGTTGGAATGTATATTAATTACAGAGAAAATATTGTTTATTACTAGGCATATTATAATAATTAAATCATTGAAATAAACATGTAATAAAATAATTACTATTTAACATTTGTATTATTGTAATATTTTTTTTATAATGGAGATATATTTTTGTAATGTATATTTTGGACATTAATATATGAACAGACAAAACAATAAAAATATTTTTTTTTCTGATTTTTAAAGCTGTTTAATATTTTTTAATTTATGTTGTGTACTGTAAATATTTGTACACTTTATTTGAATTTATAAGAAATTGTATGTTTTGAAATATATGATTAATATATTTTAATTATTAATATTAATATTAGATAATTAATATTGAAAATGTTTACATTTTATAATAGTTCTTTTTATTTTTAGTTCTGGTATGTTGTAGATACAATATATTAATTATATCATGTTCATCCATTTTTTTGGTAATATATACATTTTTATTATTATATTAGTAAATATATTTATTTTATTATATTTATTATTATAAGTTAAATAATTTTCACATATATAAAATAAATAGGTATTATTTTTGAGTATTTTATTCTAATGTTTTACTAATTTTTAAAGTAATGTGTAATGTTAAATAAATAGTTAGGACATTTATTGGTATTTTTTTAGTTGTTATGTTTGTTTGGGTCTTTTATTTAGTAACCGCTCGCAGTTATTTTGGGTTATTTTGGTAGAATCCAGGTCACGGTTGGGAGCTGTTTCGCGTTTGAGAAGGTAAGAGTTATTTTCTTTATTATTAAATAGTTTTAAGTGTTTTCTGGAAGTAGTAATGTTGTAATAAGTGTGAATGGAGTGATGTTTTAGAAGTTAGGGTGTTAGTAATAGTTTGTATACGGTTTTATAATTTACGTTGTGTTCCGTGTTTGCGGCTTTGTTAGTGTTTTGTTATTTAGGTGTGTTAAAGTTTTATAGTGTTTGAATAATGTTTGTAGTGATGTTTTTAGGTGCATTATGTGTGTTTGTGTGTGGGTGGGAATGTGTGTTTCTCTTTTGTAGGTTTTACGGAGAAGATATTTTCGTCTCTTTCAAACACCGTTTTTTTTTTTTAAAGGAAGTGTGTATTAGTTGTGTTTACTAATATTTATTTTACACTTCCTTTATTGTTCGGGTTTCCAGGAGCGGTTATTTATCTTTTTAATATTTTTCGGGATTTTTATGGTTATTGGATTGTCGTTTTTTGGCCTAGACGATTTTTTTGAAAAACAGTTGTATTTTTCCATTTTATTTGGGTTCATTTTTGATATCTATGGATTTTGAACTACCTGGATTTATTTGGAAGGAATGTTATTATCCTATTGGAGCAACTAGACAGGTAAGTTGATTTAAATATTTTAATTGTGGGTGGGAAAATATTCTATTTTTATTATTGTTGTTGTGTACTTGTTTTGTTTAATTATGTTGTCTAAATATATGTAGATATAAATTATTTATATATTTTAGACCACATAATTAAATATTTGATATAATAAAGTGGTTTCTTTATGTTGTGATAGTTGTTTTTGTAGAATTGTGGGTTAATATTTTTGAAATGGTTTAGAAGAGAGTTTGAGCTATTATATTTAAGTACTCAAGTCCTCTTGTGGATGGGTGTAGCTGTACCTGTTGTTGTAGGTAATTATACAGTTGAGTAGTTTGTCTAGATTGTTTTGGTTTTAATTGTAGGACAGATTGTTGCATTCTTAATTCTTGGAAACTTTGTTCCTTTTGTATGGCAATTAGTAGTTTTTGTAGTGTTGGAGTTGTTCTCCCAGTAGAAGTTAGGAATGCATTATGCCAGCCCTCGACTGCGTTGTTAGTTTTGGATTGTTGGTTGAGTGTACTTACATATACATTCCACCAAGGTATTTGGAACTTTGGCTGACGTCTATGGCCTGATCTGTGTAGTCTCCCCACCCAGGTATCCTCAAAATAATCTAAGAGGGGAGATAACTTTAGTTCATTTTGCTTGTAGAATTGACTTTCTAATAAAAGATTGTAATGTTCTGCAACATCTGTGGTTGGTACATAAGCTAGGGCTGTTAGAAGTTTTATTTGATGTGCAAAAGTTATGTTTGTGGCATATTCTACACTTAGTGAAGATTTTTGTAAATGTCTCCATATACATTGGTTTAGATGGAAGTAACATCCTTGGATAGATGTGTGGGGGTACAGTTTTAGAATGGAATTTATCATGGCTTGCTCAAAGTCTATGATAATTCTTTGAGGGGAAAAATCATTTGATTCTTGTTTTATTTTTCCTAGCATTTCATTATATGTTGTGTTTTGTTTGTTAGGTAATAGTGCATAGATTAAAGGTATGGAAGTGTTGTGATATTGACCGTGTATTGTGTAAAGCTGGTAGAATGGTTTTGGGCATATTGTAAAGGTGCCATCCATCGTCCATGTTTGGCATTGTTGGGGTTTAGTTATATTGTTTGCAGTAGCAAACATTATAATTCTTTTTTCTGTACTTTTGTTATCAAAAAAAATAAAAGGTTCATTATTGTGGGTGATAGTTATTTTTGGTGGAATGATGATATCTTGAAAAGTTTTAGGGGATGGTATTGTTGTTGTGGTTGATTTTTTGGTCCTAGCAATTGTTCTTTTTATAGAAGCAATTGATGGTAATTGGCCTCTTGCTTCTTTGGGCACTCTAGGTAATAGTTCTTTTAGGATAACACTTGTAGCAGTTTGTGAACCAGTGCTTAATTCTTTTATATTTTCAAGGGTTGATCTGACTTCTATTTCAGAGAGATTGGGTGGATGGTTATGCTCTCTAGTATATAGTACAGTTGTTTCTCTTGTTGTTGCTCGTCCCTAGCATTTGTTTGAATAATATTTAGAACACGTCCAGTTCACTTTTCGTTCAGTCTGCTTTTCTTGGGTGTATGTGTAACCCATGTAACACAATAGGAATTTTCCTTTCTGCGATGTTATAAATTGGGCTTCTTCTGTCATTGTGATGTGTTAGAAATCTGGAAAAAATGTATATGAAAATATATGCAATAGTACTTTATATATTTAAATGAAAATGAAAATGAAAATGAAAATATATGCTTACCAAGTGTTTTTGGTTGTATTTGAATGAAGATGTTCTTTGTAGACAAAATGCTGTTTAGTTGATGTAGTCTCTGAAAGTTAAAGAACATATATTGTTTTGGTTGTTTTAGTTTTTTTAAGTCGGGTGGTTTTGCTGTTTGGTATAGACTATGGTGCCGATCACGATCCGGTAAAAAATTCCCCCGTGCGACTCGTATCGGGTCTTTTTACCGTACGAATCGTACAAGTGCCGTACGAACTGGCAATCACGATTCGCATGGTAAAAAGTCCATACGAACCGCACTGGGAATCATTCCCCACACGTCCCCGGGTCGGAAAATGTGTCCGACACGTCCTCGGACGATTTACCTTACAAACGTGAAAATCCAAGTCCGACCGAGGAATCACGATCCATCCCGTGCGTCCGAGGTTACAACCGTATGGAAAAAACACCGTCCGCACCGAACTCCTACAGCAACCATGGAGACATGTGCCCGCATACGCGCCCAACACTCCCCCCAGCCCCCGTACGTCCGACACGTACCCCCCGTATATGTATACCCCCACCCGTCTAGGTACACCCCAGTACGTTCCAGTCGAACCCCCACCCCAGTACGTGTCGTACCACCGTCAATGTACACCCCCCCACCCCAGTACGTGTCGTACCATCGTCCATGGACACCCCCCCACCCCTGTACGTGTCGTACCCCCGTGTACCTACACCCCAGTACGTGCGAGCCACACCCCCACCCCAGGACGTGTCATAGCCCCGTCCACCCACACCCCAGTACGTTCCAGTCGTACCCCCACCCCAGTACGTTCCTGGCGCACCCCCAACACAACCTCCTAAGTACGGAGCGCACCCCATGCCCCAACATCACAACCGCATGTACGAGTCGTACAAAGCCACACACAAGGACCAAATCGTACAACCAAATGGCCCATGTACACACTGTACACACGCTCAAAACGCACGTACACAACAAGGACAAAACAAAACAACTCAACAATACACCATTCGAAAGGCACACAGCCACTAAACATGGCCAACAACCACGAAAATAACACAATCACTGACCTGCAACTGTCAAAAACAAACAGAGGCCCAATACACCACCACTCCTTATAACACACCCACCCAAAATTCAAACACTGCCACACCCACCCATGGACCAATAAAAAGGGCCCACACACACAAACCATGAGCCTTTGCAACAGACCCACTGCTGCCAGACACCACAGAACCAGACTACAAGCGACACCACATCTTACACTTGCACACCTTCACACGACCACCCTCACAAACACCCTCTCATCACATTCACACACACACACAACCATCCACACCCCCCCAACATCCACACACCCCCCACACCCACACCATCCCCACCCACACCCCTCACCATGCCCACTACCAAGAATCCAAAGTTCAGTCACCGAGAGTTGGAGGTCCTTGTTGATCAAATCCTCAGAGTCGAGCCACAGATCTTTGGAACATTGGTCAGAAGCACCAGCCAGGCAGCCAAAACAGCCATGTGGCAGACCATCGTCGATGCTGTGAATGCTGTTGCGGACACCAGGAGGACCAAGCAGGATTGCCAGAACAGGTGGTACGATCTGCGGAGGAGGGTCAGAGCCAAGAGACAGGAGGAACACGACCAGGCCAACGCCACCGGAGGAGGGCCCTCCCGCAGAGCCGTACAGTACCATCCCTGGGAGGAGAGGGTGATGGCCATACTGCCGGTGGAGGCAGTTGAAGGAGTAGAAGGACTCCGAGACCCGGGTGAGTACACAAACAACGCACCTCACATGGGGGGAACTGCAACCACAACCAAAATTAATAACAGGCACGCAACCACCACAAGCCATCGCATTACTCAACCACACTCCATGAGCAGGCACATGCCACTGCTGCCACCATGCCCCATGCACCCAGCTGGACAATGTCAAGTCACAGGCCACAGAAGACAACAACACATGACACGGTAACCCGGATGTCGGGAGGCTGGGCACCAAGAATCACATAGTGCGACTCCAAAGCAGACAACAATGCCCTCTGCCCATATGGCCTAGGTCACAGGCAGACAAAAACTGTGTCCCAACACAGGAATGACTTGCCAGCAAATGGCGGACGCCTTGCATCAACACATGGGGGTGAAGGCACTGTTTTGCACATGCCAGCAGCTAATGAACAGCCAACAGTGTGAAAGAGTGGCAGCACACACCACCACAGCAGCAGCGCACAGACACACAGCAGACAAAATGGGTGCCTGGAGATCAGAAACAAACTCACATCAACAGGCCAAGGGCCACTCAAAGATCTGCTAACAGTGTGTGCCCAGGAAGCTGGGCCAAGGTGACAGAGGGTGACACACGGAGGGAGGGAGAGGGGGACACAGAGGGAGGGAGAGGGGGACTGAGAGGGAGGGAGACGGACAGAGGGAGGAGGCTGACACACAGAGGGAGGGAGAGGGGGACAGAGAGGGAGGGAGAGGGGGACAGAGAGGGAGGGAGACACAGGAAGATGGACAGAGGGAGGAGGCTGACACACAGAGGGAGGGAGAGGGGGACAGAGAGGGAGGGAGAGAAAAAAACACAGAGGGAGGGAGAGGGGGACTGAGAGGGAGGGAGACGGACAGAGGGAGGAGGCTGACACACAGAGGGAGGGAGAGGGGGACAGAGAGGGAGGGAGAGGGGGACAGAGAGGGAGGGAGACACAGGAAGATGGACAGAGGGAGGAGGCTGACACACAGAGGGAGGGAGAGGGGGACAGAGAGGGAGGGAGAGGGGGACAGAGAGGGAGGGAGACACAGGAAGATGGACAGAGGGAGGAGGCTGACACACAGAGGGAGGGAGAGGGGGACAGAGAGGGAGGGAGAGGGGGACAGAGAAGGAGGGAGACACAGGGAGAGCAAATCAGTCCAGTGGTGTGTGGGAATGTCTGCTCGTCAGCAGGTGGACTGCGTGCATGTAGACAAGGGTGGCCAGTGCCAGAACCCCCCCTCTTCATCATGGCAAAACGCAGGGCCATGTCACAACCTGTACACGAGCACAAGGACAGCCACCTGCATCATATAAGTGTGTGGATCCACTCCATGTGCACATGTACAGTGCTACAAGGAAGGCGCAAATGCATAGCTCGGCACACATGCACACTCCACTGCTGACTGCAGTCACACTTGACGCAGCAAGTAAGACTGTGCCACACATAGTTAAAGGGGCCAAATTGGTGCCCAAGGGACACACACATGCACAAGTGCACTGTGAGTGGAATGCAAGACAGATCCTAATTCCAAGAGGAAATGTGCCAACTTTGTAACGGATGAAACATGGATGTTGCATGGATCAAAATTAACATTTTCTCTCTCACACACAGGTCAACGTCGTGCTGCACCCCCCAACACTGGGGGGGAACACTCACAGGACCCGGATCTGCAGGAGACCGATCCCACCGGCAGCGACCACTCTCACCACTCTGCGGACGACCCCGACCGACCTGGCCCCTCTGGTGTCCAACCACCTGCAGCACCTGCGTCAGGTACAACCGTGCCAACCACCACCCCCACTCCTGCCACATCCCAGGAGACACCCAGGATCCCTGCCCCAACACCACAATGCAGCCAGGCTCGCCAGGAGGGACACGGTGTCCCGGGCACCCAGGAGGAGGCAGGCGACAACGCCAATGCCACCCCTCAGGGGTCCCGGAGACCCGATGTGCCCACAAGTGCAGGCCAGACGCAAGTGGGCAGGGGTGGTGGGAGTGGAGGACGGCGGAGGCGCGAGCCTGACCAGTTGGCTGGGGATCCGGTATTTTCCCATGTCCGTAACATCCTGGACTCATACCGGCAGGACACCACGGGCATGGCCCAGGTTGTGTCCGTCCTCGAGGGGATCAAGGTCCAGCAGGCCCAGCAACATGCGGAGCTAATAGCCTGTCTACAGCTACACCAACGGAGGATGGAAGACAGACAGGCTGAGCAAGTGACGGCGTCCCAGGGGATTCACGCTGAACTCCGTCGGATGGCCGACACCATGGCCGACCCTCCCTGTGCCAGAAGGCGGAGAACATCACCACCCACAGGGAGGGATCATGAGGAGGAGGAGGAAACATCCGACGGAGCATCCCAGACGTCGTCACGGCCTGCTGCTGAGGTTCCCCGCAGGAAGCCGGGTCGTCCACGGAAAGGACCGTGAGGGTGGCTGCTACATCACCATCTCCCAGGACACCTGGCCTGGCACCTGGCCCACTGGAGCAACAGCATCACAGCATCAAGAGACATTCTCTGCCACATGGCCCTGCTGGTCACTGGCTGACCAATGTTGACAAAGACTGTGGCATGGACTCTGAGGATTTCCAATGGCAAGGACACCAACTCCCCTACTGAACTTTGGATTCCCTAATCCCGGAAAGCCCCTCACTTTGTCCCCCCCCCCCCCCCCCAATAATAAATCACACTATTAAGAGTAGATGCCTGCTGGTAGCATTATTACCTAACATGTGTCTTGTACAGTCTAAACATGCCTGAGTCATCTGTTCACTTCAACCATCCACACCCTGGGGCCTGAGTCTGGCACAGGACACATGGGTCACAGTTTATTAGGCAAGACAGACATGGAGCACCATACACACCCGTGATGGTCAGAACCAGCTGAGGGGGTGGCCGAACAACCGTGCTGACAGACACATTGAGTACAGCAACAGTCATGCACAGAGGTCAGGGATCCTGGCCCGTGTCCTGGGGGGCACCCAGGTACGTGTAGACAGGTGGCAGAACCATGTCCTGCAAGCTTGAGTCCGGTGGATGCAGAGAATGGGGGCCTGGACAACGTTGGATGCATGGGGATGGCACATGTCACACTACCCACACAGTCATGGACATCATGCCCAATACACAGTCTCAGCACACACACACAGCTTGCATCTTGCCACTCGACACATTGACACATAGCCACAATCTGGGAATACCATGCCAGACATGCAGGATGCACCGTGCCAACACACCAGCATTGACTGAGAAGAGGCACCTTGGAGGCATAGGGACACCTTTAATAGTCATGTTTTTGGGATTGCAGAGGCAACTTGAAGTACACATGAACACATCATGTGGAGTAACATGTGGCTCAAACACTGGCACCCCCCTTCTGCAGCACAAATGCGTGATAGCCATGGAACTGGCACACAAGTGTCGGCTAACAGCTAAATACCCACAGCTGCTCACGGGGAGACTGCCATACACCATACATCCGCTGATGTGGAAGTCCCACGCCATGCCAAGACAATGTTAACCGTATGTGTCCGAGGGCAGTGTCACACACATTGATGCCATCATCACAATCCACTATCCCATCACTGATGACTGTCAACCAGTCAGACCATCTATTCAGGTGTACCCAGCTGCATGTTGTGTCCCATGGGGATGCCACATGTCTGCAGAGGAACCAAACCCCGACCGGGCCAGTGTGCACACATCGTGAACAACTGCCACACCCAATACACCCCAGATGCATCCCTTACCCCATGGAGACTTCCAAACGTGTCCGTGCCTGTAACGCTGAGTCAGCCCACGATGCCATGTCCATGAGGAATAGCAGAGCCACAACAATGCAACCAGAAGACGGCATGCGCAGGTACCTGGGGAAGAGAGACACACAAGAAGTCAGCCACAAAGAGCACAGCCACTTGCATGTGCATTTACTCGACACATGTATGGATGAAAAAATGCTAGGTCACAATTATGAGTGGGGAAATACTACCATCACTGCCACCATCACTCCAGTGACACACCCACGCACACCTCTGACTCACGTGCCATACATGCAGGTGGAGACACGCATCACAACACATGCCACACGGGGACCAAGGCGTGCACACTCAGACACTGGTACTCACCACTAAGCAAAGAAGTCGCGTATGAGCCGAGTCCGGATGTCCTCTTGCGGCTCCACATCCTCCACATCACTAGCCCCATTGCCAAGCCCTTCGTCCTCCACGGGTGGATGGTCCTCGTCATGTTGATTCAGGATGAGTGGCACAGCTCTTTCAACTGCCATGTTGTGCAGCATGCAGCAGACCATGAAGATCTTGCAAACCTTTGCCGGGGCATATGGGAGTGCGCCGCCGGTCTTGTGGAGGCACCGGAATCGGCTCTTCAGCATGCCAAACGTCCTCTCTATCACTCGCCTTGTCCGGCCATGGGCGGTGTTGTAGCGGAGCTGGGCCGGCGTGATGGGGTTGCGGAGAGGTGTCAGCAGCCAAGGCATGTTGGGATAGCCAGCGTCCCCTAAATGGAAAGCACATGGATATCGTTAGAACTGGCGAAGCGGTAGTGCTGCTCGGCCAAACAGAATACAGGACAGACAGACTGTACCCACCAACAACACATGCTCGTTCGTTGCGCAGCTGCATCATCATATCAGGCATCCCGCTACGCCTCATGATGTAGGCATCGTGTGCTGATCCTGGGAAACGAGCACAGACATGTGAAATCACCATGTTGGACAGACACACCACAAGGGCATTGATGGAGTGGTAGTGCTTCCGATTGCGGTACGCCACCTCCCGTGCGTGTGGTGGTACCAAACCTACATGTGTCCCATCTATGGACCCAATGACATGGGGCATCCCTCCCAGGGCATAGAAACCACGCTTGACCTCAGTCATCTGTTCAGGGTTTGGGAACTTGATGAAGTCATCCAGGTGAATCAACATGGCCTCCAAGAAATCATGCAGCACACCGCTGAACATGCTCTGGGACATGCCACCAACATGAGCTATGATATTTTGGAAGGTACCCGTGGCAAGGAAATGTAGGGCAGCCATTACCTTCAGCTGGGGTGTCAGTGCCGTAGGATACCTGTGCTGCGGTTGCAGGTGTGGTGCCAGTCTCGCCGTCAGCTCCAGAATCAACGGTTGGGTGAAGCGGTAGAGCCGGATCCTGTCATTCTCCTGCATGGTGGCCAAGTCTGGAATTCTTCGGGCAACAGGAGGCGCTCTGCAGTAATTTGGAAGTGACAAGGAAGAGTGAGTGCACTACGAGAACAACTCATGTCTACTGAGCACATGTAAATCTGGCAATACACACATGCCACATAGGGAGTCAGGCATGTGCTACATGCCCAGGACACGTATGGATGCAAGGTGACACTCCTTCCAAGACCCAGCTACACACGGTGATTGAGAACCTCCCCATGCCACGCCATGGAAATAGCTGTGTCCCAGTGCAAGTGCACTGCCCGACGCAAGACAGGAGTGACATACACCCACACATCAGCAGAAGTGTGATGCCGATTGCAGAGACTGGCAGCGGAACACTTGAGCCACAGGTCACATGACATTACACTAGGACAGCCCACACACCTTGCCATGAAGGTGCACATGTCATGACTCACCACACATTCCTTGTGAGTTTGCTGACATGGCCTTGTCACGCTACTCCGTGTCCCTTGCATACATGTGCACCTCACATCCGAGAACACATGTGGCATGGTGTTGGGAACAGTGTGCAATGACAATCTACACACAGCCACATGTTGGTTGCTGCAACGGCTGCAGCTTTTGAGGGTGCTACAACATCAACCTGATGTAAATCCCGGACACATATATGGCATAGTCACATTGTGCACTGTGGGTAGTGATAAGTCATGTGTCATGACCCCTGTACCTGGCATCATGGGACACTTCCGTGTGTTGGTGTCGGTGCCATGCCAGTGACGCTCACCCCAAGTGCGCAGTCCCACATGCACACATGTCAAAGGAGTCAAGGGCATGCCTGGCACACATTGCACCCTCACACAGTACACATGTACACATCTCATCATACATCTGGTGCCTTCTCCACTCAGGAGGCATGTTCCACATCACAGCCTGTGACACCTGTGCCCCACACATGTGGTAATGCACAGACGATGCCTTGATGTCCATTCCTGGACAAGTATGTCCATCCATGGACAAGTATGTCCGCCCTATTCCTACATGTGTGTCGCCTATCACCACAGTGATGTGTAAAATCCGCCGTACTGCTGCTGAGAGGGCCTGTGCATGTTCCCAAATCACTGTGGGAGTGCTGCCGTATGTGTACCCATCGTGATGGCGAGCGTAGATGCGAGTGTACGGTCCGTGCCACTACGGGTACGCATACGCGTGCAGACCCATAGTGATGGAGAGCGTAAATGTGAGTGTACGGTCCGTACCACTACGAGTACGCATACGCGTGCAGACCCATAGTGATAGAGAGCGTAGATGCGAGTGTACGGCCCTATCACTATGGGTCTGCACGCGTATGCGTACCCGTAGTGGTACGGACCGTACACTCGCATCTACGCTCACTATCACTATGGGTCTGCACGCGTATGCGTACCCGTAGTGGTACGGACCGTACACTCGCATCTACGCTCACTATCACTATGGGTCTGCACGCGTATGCGTACCCGTAGTGGTACGGACCGTACACTCGCATCTACGCTCACTATCACTATGGGTCTGCACGCGTATGCGTACTCGTAGTGATAGTGAGCGTAGATACGAGTGTACGGTCCGTACCACTACGGGTACGCATACGCGTGCTGACCCATAGTGATAGTGAGCGTAGATGCGAGTGTACGGTCCGTACCACTACGGGTACGCATACGCGTGCAGACCCATAGTGATAGTGAGCGTAGATGCGAGTGTACGGTCCGTACCACTACGGGTACGCATACGCGTGCAGACCCATAGTGATGGAGAGGGTAGGCATGCATGTACGGGCCGTTGCCATGCATTTGGGGTGCCCTAGGGCCCCCACACGCACCGTACCTGTGTGTGATGCTCCAAATTACATAGGGGACAAGTATTAAGGCCTACATGCATGCTGGTTGTCATGGAGACCAAGTTCAAAATTCGAAATTGTTCTGGAAGGTGCACAGCAGAAGTCAGTTGGAATTTGTCTACTTTGTTGCAATGTGTTTGTGGGGCTGACATCATGCAGGAGAATGAAACCGATAGAGAACCCACAGACTGCTAGGTTTGTAGGGATTGGTGGAAACATAGGATGCAAATGTGAGTGACCAATCTCTCTGTACTCCTGTGCATGAGACTGGGCAGAAGGGCACATATAAGGCAGCCAGGTCCTATGAGGGAGCACTTGCCTGCACATCTTTGCATTCGTCGACCCAGCTGCTGCTACTGATTCCCTGGAACCATGTCAAGGGCTGTGGAGAGGACACAGCCATTCACCCTGGAGGAGAACATGGCTCTGCTGGATGTGATCATCCCACAGTACTCCATGCTGTATGGGCGACCAGGGTATCAGGTGAGTGCATAGGCCACTGCCACAGACTGTCCCTATGTTGTGACTGTGACTTCTGCCATTGCGTCCAGGTGTAACACACATGCCATGTACTGTCGGGGGGGTCCCAGGGGGGGGGTGCCTGATGTCTCCCAGCAGTGCCCTGAGACAGGAGGGGTGGGGGCCTATCACTCACAGCAGTGCCCTGAGACAGGAGGGGTGGGGGCCTAGAACTCACAGCAGTGCCCTGAGCCAGGAGGGGTGTGTGCAGAGTCCTCCCAGCAGTGCCCTGAGACAGGAGGGGTGTGTGCCTATCACTAACAGCAGTGCCCTGAGACAGGAGGGGTGGGTACAGAGTGCTCCCAGCAGTGCCCTGAGACAGGAGGGGTGGGTACAGTGTGCTCCCAGCAGTGCCCTGAGACAGGAGGGGTGTGTGCCTATCACTAACAGCAGTGCCCTGAGACAGGAGGGGTGGGTGTGATGCACAGTGTGAGCCTTGATCATTGATTGTGACATTGCCATCATTCCACCTGTGTACCCACTGTGGCACGTAGTGCTTTTTCCCCTCACCAGGGGATGATGTCCCTATGACAAAGGTGCAATGCGTTGGCTGCATGACATGCCTTGTTGTAACCAGCTAATTTGTACCCATATGTCTCTCTGTGACATGTGGCTGGTGTATTGATGTGGTGTCACTTGTTCTTCCTCACAGGTAGGCGCCACTGCCAAGGAGCAGATCTGGCTGACCGCCGTCAGTGCCGTGAGGCGTGTGGATGGTCGGAGGCGGAGCCTGTCCCAGGTGAGGAAACGCTGGCAGGATATCCGGTGCTGGACGCGGAGGATTGCACGGCTCCTGCTGGGGGACTCACCTGAGAGCCACAAGAACCGCGGCCGCCGCCGTCTGAGCCACCTCCACAGGCGTGTGCTGCCGGTGGTCTTTCCAGACCTGGAGAGGCGCTTACAGGCGATGCAGCAGCCGGAAGGGGGTAGGTACATGTGTGTTTGTTGTGTGTCACCGGCATTTGTAAGGGCACAGTAGCATGAATTCACTGGCAGGGTTTAAAGGTGCTGTGCAGATCCTGTTTGCCCCAGTATAGCGCTGTGCCCCTGCCACCCTTCCCCTCCTTGCAATGTGTTCCCTGGTCTGTGTGTAGTCACTCCTTCACAGGGTAATGTAGGCTGGCGCTTTGTCCACGGGAACAATGTCTGTAGCATCATGTGTGGGGGTGGTGTGTAACAGGTTGTGGGACATTGCCTGTGCACTGTCAAGTTCACTGCATGTGGGTTCCATATCAGTTGGCACTGATGCTGACTCCAGACATGGGAGTTGGTCTCTCATGTGTCATGCCTTACAGCGCGCATGTCCCATGTAGTGGCCTGTGACATGATGTGCATGAGTGTGCGATACACATAGTGCAGGGATGGTGACGTGTGTTGCAGTCATTACCATTCAGTAGCATGTAGTTGCGTGCCCACTACTGTCCCCTGGGGCACCTTTTCCTCAGTGGTGTATGTGTCATCATAAACGTGGCCACTGTCAGTGTCTACAGCGTAAGTTGTGCTCTCTGCCATTGTCCCCTGTCACCATGTATATAGACGTGCTATTTTGTACAGGTGTCCACTGTGCAGCCTGACCTGATTGTCCTTCTTCATACTCACAGTTGCCAGTGCCTGTGTGTCTTGCTATACTCATCTGAGGATGGGCACTGGTACCTCATTATTTGTACAGGCGCACCTTGGCTGTTTGGCGTCCAATCTCGCTTTTTGCCTGCCCCTGTGTGTATCACCCAGACTATGAGATGTTGGTGCCACCTGTGTCTCAACAATTTGCCTCGTGTAGGGTCTTGTTGGGGCGGGCAATGCCTATGTGTTAAATCCTGATTACCACTTGCTGGGTCTGGGCAGTGTGTGATGTGTCTGGACACACACGCAATGTGCAGTGACAGAGTCATGTTGTGCATGTTTTCAGCATTACCTATGCAGCATGTGTCTCAAGTTCATGGATATGGTCCCTGGTCATCGGTATTTTCGCCAACGCTGTGTGGTGCAGATGCAGTGCTGGATTGTCCCCAGGGCCTGGGTGCTATGTCAGACTCCTTTTCCTGTGTTTAGCTATTGTCTCATGCTCTCCATGGTATTTCAGTGGCATGGTGGCTCAACCAACTGTGTGTTTCATGCCCTACATCGGTACCCTGTTCAGTAGATGTTAGGGATCTTCCTTTTCAGGCCATGCAATGTTACCTATGTAGATTGGACTCATGTGACAGATGTGTACAGATGTCTGATTATTTCTGTCTCTCCACCCTGCCCACAGCATCGTCGGGGGACACAGAGGGAGACATGGACACAGACCAGGCGGAGGGACCGAGCACCAGTGCCAGCCGTGACATCGGGTCTGGCACATCGAGTGGTACAGAGGCGGAGGAGAGTGTGGCCGAGGACCTGTCGACTGGCACATCAGACTACGAAGCTGACAGGTCCGGGGACGATGTCTCCGAGTGGGCGGAGGCTGCACCAGCAGCTGACAGCGGAACAACACCTCGCACCGCCCCTCAGTTTCCACCAGCCGCCTCCCACTTGCTCGTGTCCCTTCCCAGCGTGCCCGGTCACAGCATGTCTCCTTCCTGCCAGGCACCGCACCCCCTGCCCCTGTCTCCACTGCTGCCGCCAATGCAGAGTCTGTGGACATCCAGCGGCAACTGCAGGTTGGTCAGGCTGCGATCCTTAATGTCCTCCATGCCCACGGCAAAACCCTCACCAACATCGAGGCTTTCTTGGAGGGCATTCATTCATCGCAGGCTGACCAACGCAACTTGCTGAGGTCCATCGACTCCACACTGACTGCAGCAGTGGGTCTCCTGCAGCGCGACCTCCCCCCACCTACCCCTGCCCCATCCACACTTCCCACTCCCATGCCTGTCACACGTACACCCAGACGTCGGCATGCACCCACATCAACGGACACGGGCACCACACCAGCAGGGAAGGTCCACCGCACTCCTCCTGACACGCACACACAGGGTGAGGTAGGCACACCCACTGGGTCGGGGGGCAAACGTGTGATACGCAGCCATAGTGGGAGTCCGCATTCCACCCAGTCCACTCCCTCCAAATCCCCTCCCCTCAGCTCTCCTGGCCACATCTCCCCCAAGGACACCTTCATGGCCGCTCTGTCCCTGAGCCCCACAGTTACACCACCACGCAAGCGGTCAAGGAGGTCCCCGGTCAGGGTGGTTGAGTCTCCCCCCCTGTCTCCACCCTCCCCCGGTGGCGCTGCGACCCATCCCTCTGACCCCCCCCCTCCTTGGGGCCTGAGGTCCCTTCGGGTGCAGGGGACTCCCTGGAGGACCTTGCAAAGGTGTGTAGTGCCATCCTGGCCTCCGCCTTTGGCACTGACCCACCCCCTGTGGTGGAGTCCTCCATCCCTGCACCCACAACGCCGCCCCTTTGCCCTGATGTCCCTGCGGTGCCTGTTGCTTCCCCCCCCCCTGATGCCCTCACCAGTGTGGAAGACGATGCCATTTGACTGTGCAGGCAATGTAGGGGACACGCATCCCACTGTGTCCCCCATCCAGCTGAGAATCATTGACTGCCCTATGGGCTTTGTGAATATTGAACTGCCTGCGATCCATGGACATTGTGCTCATGCTGAATAAAGCTTAATTTTGTTTTCATTATCACACTACTGCTATGCTGGTATTGGTGTTGGTGGGGCTGCTACATGGTTTTGGGTGGTGTGTAAGGGTTTGGGTGTGTGGGATATGTAGTAGTGTACTGCTCATTGGTGGGACCCTGTGATCTGTGTGCCATCACAAGGTGTTGGCTAACTTTCTTTGTTCATGTAAGCAGTTACTGCATGGTGCACTTGTCCCAGGGTGTATTCCTTCCTCTGTGTACCCAGCTTTCTTCCCTGCAGGGTGTTCCCAATGTTTAGCGCAGAGCTGTGTCTACATGAGCTGTGTGTGTGACGGAGCCCTTCTACTTTGGCCATGCATGCAGGGCCATGTCTCCACCTGCGACAATCGTGGCATCCTTGGTGATCACTGTACTTGTGTGTGGAGTCTGTTGACGTGAGTTCATGGGGACATGTTCCCTTGTAGCCAGTATGCATGTGGATAATTCTGGCCTCACACACATGTGTTACACCCCTCCTGTCTCAGGGCACTGCTGGGAGTGATGGGCACCCACCCCTCCTGTCTCAGGGCACTGCTGGGAGGACTCCACACCCACCCCTCCTGTCTCAGGGCACTGCTGGGAGGACTCTGCACCCACCCCTCCTGTGTCAGGGCACTGCTGGGAGGACTCCACACCCACCCCTCCTGTCTCAGGGCACTGCTGGGAGTGATAGGCACCCACCCCTCCTGTCTCAGGACACTGCTGGGAGGACTCCACACCCACCCCTCCTGTCTCAGGGCACTGCTGGGAGGACTCCACACCCACCCCTCCTGTCTCAGGGCACTGCTGGGAGGACTCCACACCCACCCCTCCTGTCTCAGGGCACTGCTGGGAGGACTCTGCACCCACCCCTCCTGTGTCAGGGCACTGCTGGGAGGACTCCACACCCACCCCTCCTGTCTCAGGGCACTGCTGGGAGGACTCCACACCCACCCCTCCTGTCTCAGGGCACTGCTGGGTGGACTCTGCACACACACCTCCGATTTCAGGATATGTGCGCTTGGCACATACACGGTGGGGGTACGCACAATGCATTCGAGGTGAGGGTACGAGTCTACTGACACTGGTGTGGTGGGGGAACGCTCCGTACGTCCGCGGGTGTGGGTACGGGTCGTACTTACACTGTTGGGCTGGGGGGTACGCTCCTTGCATTCGCGGGTGGGGGTACGGGTCGTACTTACACTGTTGGGCTGGGGGGTACGCTCCTTGCATTTGCGGGTGGGGGTACGGGTCGAACTTACACTGTTGGGGTGGGGGTACGCTCCGTACGTCCGCGGGTGTGGGTACGGGTCGTACTTACACTGTTGGGCTGGGGGGTACGCTCCTTGCATTCGCGGGTGGGGGTACGGGTCGTACTTACACTGTTGGGCTGGGGGGTACGCTCCTTGCATTTGCGGGTGGGGGTACGGGTCGAACTTACACTGTTGGGGTGGGGGTACGCTCCGTACGTCCGCGGGTGGGGGTACGGGTCGTACTGACACTGTTGGCATGGGGGGTACGCTCCTTGCATTCGCGGGTGGGGGTACGGGTCGTACTTACACTGTTGGGCTGGGGGGTACGCTCCTTGCATTTGCGGGTGGGGGTACGGGTCGAACTTACACTGTTGGGGTGGGGGTACGCTCCGTACGTCCGCGGGTGGGGGTACGGGTCGTACTTACACTGTTGGGCTGGGGGGTACGCTCCTTGCATTCGTGGGTGGGGGTTCGAGTCGTACTTACACTGTTGGCATGGGGGGTACGCTGCATGCATACGCGGGTGAGGGTACGGGTCGAACTTACACTGTTGGGGTGGGGGTACGCTCCATGCATACGCGGGTGGGGGTACGGGTCGTACTTACACTGTTGGGCTGGGGGGTACGCTCCTTGCATTTGCGGGTGGGGGTACGGGTCGTACTTACACTGTTGGGCTGGGGGGTACGCTCCTTGCATTCGCGGGTGGGGGTACGGGTCGTACTTACACTGTTGGGCTGGGGGGTACGCTCCTTGCATTTGCGGGTGGGGGTACGGGTCGTACTTACACTGTTGGCATGGGGGGTACGCTGCATGCATACGCGGGTGAGGGTACGGGTCGAACTTACACTGTTGGGGTGGGGGTACGCTCCATGCATACGCGGGTGGGGGTACGGGTCGTACTTGCACTGTTGGGCTGGGGGGTACGCTCCTTGCATACGGGGTGGGGGTAGGGTCCGTACATATCCGTCCCCACGCTATGTGATGTTTGTGCGGCCCGTACCCAGGCCTTTGCCACGTGGGTGCGATCCGTCCCGCCATTGTTGGGGTGACGTGTGTGGGCGTGGTCCGACTCGTACCCACGCTCTTCAGGCGTGGGTACGGGACGTACCTGTCTGGTTGTGTTGCCGGTTCGCGTGGTGACGGACTTCCGTTGTGGCGGTCGCTGGCTTATCAGGACACGCCCCCACCCCCTCGTGGTGACCAGGGCATGGGAGTCAGGTATGTCCAGGCCATGTGTGGTGTGTGACTTATGTGGTTGTTTTGTGGCCTGCCCTGGTCGTGCCACCCCCACCCCACCCCACTTTCCCCCCTCCCTTAGTTATTCTGACCTTCTGCGGCGTCTGCGTCGTAACCTGTAGAGGAGGTGTACTGCTATGAGGGCAGGGATGACTCGTAGGTTCGGGTCCATGTCTGTCCATCGCGTACTGGTCCTCCTTGTTCGCGTCGTCGTCTGTCCGTCGCGTACTGGTGGTCCTTGTTCGCGTCGTCCTGATTTCCCGGCAGTTTTTGGCTGCCGCAAAATATTCACCGTGCGGGGTGACGTCGGTGCGAATCGTGATTCCTGGGTCGTGAATGGCTGGCTGCGAGCGTCCCGACGTCAGGTCGGCGCTTTCCCGGGTCGCATTGGTAGGTGTTTTTTGTTCGGTCGGGCTTTTTTACGAATCGTACGGTAATGGTGTACCCGTGCGAATCGTAATTCCTTGTTTGTAAAAATTGTCGACCGGGTACGCGTCGGGCGGAGATTATGCTCCGTCCGACGGTTCGTACCCGGTTTTTGCCGGATCGTGATAGGCACCTATAGGTGTTAATTTATACAGGTTTTTAAAAACTTAAAAAAGAGAACATGGATTTGTTTTGGGGTTTAGGATGTTTTGGGATTTGAGTAGGATTTAATTAATATTTTAGAAAGTATTTTGATAGTATACTTACTTTTTTAGTGAGTCCTTTCTGGCAATGTTCAATCTTTTCTTTAGCTGTTTAGAGTAATATCTGTAGTGGAAACATAAAGAGATGGAATATATAAGTTAGTTATTTTTTTGAGTAAAGATAAATTAGTGTTTTAGTTTAATTTGGCAGTTTAGTTAGAAAAGGTAATTTACTTACGTTTTTAGAATAGTAGTAGGATGTAGGTTTCTTCTGTTTAGCAGAGTTTCTTCTTAGTTCAATGCTTTGGTTTAAGGCACAGTAGAAGACTTGTTTTAATTGGTTTATATAGTGGTTTTAAATTGTTTCTTGAATGTGATTGGTTGCTTTCTGTATGTGGCCTTTCTATTGGATGTTTTTTTTATTTTTATTTAATTGGTTTCCTTTTTTTTTAAATGCTAAGTAAGAGTATATTTAGTTTTATTTCTGTGTTTTTTTATTATGTTGTTAAATATTTATATAGTTATAAATGTTATGTTTATGTTTAAGTTGAATATAATTGGAAAATGTATGTTTTAGGAAGATATTGTATTTATGTTGTTTAAAGTATTGGTTTTATTAGTATTAGAATTGTCGATATATGTAAAAAAAACGATATTCTTGATGTCTATATTTTGGTTATCGATATTTGTTACATGTGTTATATTTATTTATTTATGTCGATATTTAGTATTGCGATATTGATGTGTGCGATTTTTGTGTGATCGATATAATTGTATTACGATATTGTAGTGTCGATATTAGTGTAGTTTTTTAATTAAGTATACAATCTTGATAATTTTGATGTCGATATTTTTGTTGCGAAATTTGTGTAGTTCGATAATGTGTCTTTCGATAATATGTCAGAGATCCCACACATCCATAGCGTGGGTACGGTGCGTATCACTGTAGTAGTGGTGCCGTAGGAGTACGCGTGTGTGTACGGTCCGTACCACGCGTACTCCTACGGCACAACTACACTAGTGATACGGACCATACACATTCTCTGAGAGTGTGTGTACGGCCTGTACCACGCGTACTCCTACGGCACCACTACAATAGTGATACAGACTGTACACACGCTCTCAGGGCGTGTGTACGGTCCGTATCACTATAGTAGTGGTTCCGTAGGAGTACGCGTGTGTGTACGGTCCGTACCACGCGTACTCCTATGGCACCACTACAATAGTGATATGGACCGTACACACGCTCTGAGAGCATGTGTACGGTCCGTACCACGCGTACTCCTACGGCACCACTACAATAGTGATACGGACCGTACACACGCTCTGAGAGCGTGTGTACAGCCCGTACCACGCGTACTCCTACGGCACCACTACTATAGTGATACGGACCGTACACACGCTGTCAGAGCGTGTGTACGGTCCGTATCACAATAGTAGTGGTGCCGTAGTAGTACGCGTGTGTGTACGGTCCGTACCACGCGTACTCCTACGGCACCACTACAATAGTGATACGGACCGTACACACGCTCTGAGAGCGTGTGTACGGCCCGTACCATGCGTACTCCTACGGCACCACTACTATAGTGATACGGACCGTACACACGCTCTGAGAGCGTTTGTACAGCCCGTACCACGCGCACTCCTACGGCACCACTACTATAGTGATACGGACCGTAAACACGCTCTCAGAGCGTGTGTACTGTCCGTACCACGCGTACCCCTACGGCACCACTACAATACTGATACAGACCGTACACACGCTCTGAGAGCGTGTGTACGGTGCGTTTCACACGCTTACACTGGTGATAGGAGGCGCACATGAACGGAATGGAGGTCTCGGACTCGCACAAGGCTGGACATCAAGTCATTGTCATTGCACACTTTCATGTGCAGGGCCTAGGTGTGTCAGGCAGTGATATTGCACATGTCTCCTCATGTAGTTGCACAATTGATGTGTCATGACCTGTGTACACATGTCATGTGTGATGGGGCACTATGTGGCACACTTCCCCTTCACACTTTGCTCATGTGTGCCTGTAGTACAAACGTGTCAAGCACAGCATCACTGGTATGGCACAGTCACCACCACCCGCAACTGTCCCCTGATGCCAGGGACAGGGACACTAACAACTGACATTTCACGATAAGCGTGCCCCAATGTGACTATGTCATGTGTGTGTCATGTGTTCTCATGAGCTTGCTGTTAGTGTTTCGTCCACTACATCTGATGTTGCTGCATCCAACATGTGTCTGTGTGAAGATGGGCATGGCACTCATCTACGCCCACCTTACCACATGTGGATTCCCACGTAAGCAGGGTCTGTATGCATCGAACATGATATTTTGACATGAGGACAGATCTACGTCGTCTCAATGTCTGTGTTTTCTGTTTTCACGTGTACCTCTTCATCACAATGTGTTTGATCTGTACATTTGACATTCCATGTGACCTGTGCGTCTAGCTTGCCGTCAGCTGTCTGTATGAGATGTCATCCTTTAAATGCAGCTATGTGGCTGTATGTCACTCCTGTGATGTCTCTGGCTGTTCACTCAGACTGATAAACAGCAAAACCACAGTGGTAGGGACAAACTGCGCAGGAAAGTGAATATATCAATACAAATATCAAACTGGAACCCTTGCTGCAAAGTTGACAATACGACGACCACTAACGTCGTAATTGATGAACAAAGTTCATCTTATACAGAAACAAACATTGATAACCGAGCAAAGTGGTTCTGAAGTAGAGCACAAATCAGAGTCCAGATATAGTTCAATAAAGAAGTCCTTTGTTTAGTGCAAATTGTTCATGTCTTGTCTTTATTCCAAAGTAAAATCTTCACTGCATGCCATCAGGCCAAGCCAACACGTGTTTCGTCCTGACAATATTAAGTCTTGGACTTCATCAGGGCTAGAGACAAAAGAAATAACTCAGACTGGCCCCCAGATCGTTTCAGGGCATGTCATGTACACTTGCCAACCAACGGGTGTATCTGGCTTTTCGTAGGAGTATCACCAAGCTGGCATACGTGTCCTGGATGTATTGCACAGACCAGACTCTGTATTTAGCAGATGTGTAGTAGCAGTTGAGCATGTGCTTTATTCATTGACATTGATGTTATGCTCTCAATCTTCGTTATTCATTACAATTTTCTGCAGGGTACCGCCTGTCCCCTGACCAATGCCAGACTTGGGTGCCATGAGGGAACATGCCTGCATCTGACGTTACAGAGTCACTCAACAGTTGATTGAGGAATTGACCGCCAAGCTGGCACCACACCTCCAACCGCGACACAGGTATCCTACTGCGCTGACCCCCAAGATGAAGGTGATGGCAGCCCTACATTTTTTTGCCACAGGTACGTTTCACCATAGCTGATGTTGATGGCATGTCACAGACAATGTTCAGCCGTGTCCTGTGTGATGTTTTGGCAGGCATGTTGGAGCACCTTGATGAATTCATCCATTTTCCGACTCCTGAGGAATTGACAGGTGTCAAGGGTGATTTCTATGCCCTGGGAGGGATGCCCCATGTCTTGTGGTCCATTGATGGGACACGTGTGGCTTTGGTACAACCACAGGCACAGGAGGTAGCTTATCGCAACCGTAAACATTACCACTCTATAAATGCCCTTGTGGTGTGTCTTGCTAACATGCTCATTTCCCATGTCTGTGCATGTTTTCCAGGGTCAGCACATGATGCCTACATCATGAGGCGTAGCAGGGTGCCACAAATGATGCTGCGGCTGCATTACGAACGAGCATGTCTTGTTGGTGGGTATACTCTGGTGGTCCTCTGTGTTGCGGTATCTTTGGCTCTTATGGCATCTCCTGACCCACTTATTTACATGATGTTTCCATGTAGGGGACTCTAGCTATCCCAACATGCCATGGCTGATGACTCCTCTCCGCAACCCAAGATCAACTGCAGATCACCGGTACAACAATGCACACGGGCAGACCAGGCGAGTGATTGAGAGGACGTTTGGCCTCCTGAAGAGCCGATTCCGGTGCCTTCACAAGAGAGGCGGGTCCCTCCCATATGCACCGGCGAAGGTCTGCAAAATCTTCCTTGTGTGCTGCATGCTGTACAACGTGGCAGTGGAGAAGGCAGTGCCACTCATCCTGGAGCAGGATGAGCAGGAACATCCACCCGTGGAGGATGAAGGGCTTGGTCACGAGGCAAGTGAGGAGGAGGAGGAGGAGGAGGATATCAGGAGTCAGCTCATACGCAACTTCTTCTCATAATGGTGAGTCACTGGGTCTGAGTGTGCACGCTTGTAGCCTTGGGTGACATGTGTTGCAATGTGTGTGTCCAGCTGACAGTGACTTAGATGTGTGTTCTGATGTGTCACTCAAGTGATGATGTCATTCCACACATTTTAGCTGAGACACTTTCTTTTTAATTAGCATGGGGACAACATTGTTCCTGTTTAGTAAATGACCATGTATGCGGAGAAAAATCTTTTAGCTGACTTCTTGTGTGTCTGTCATTCCCAGGTTCTTGCGCATGTTGTCTGCTTGTGTCATCGTTGTCCTCCTGCTATTCCTCATGAGTATTGCAACGTGTGCTGAATCAGCGTTCCATGCACGGACATGGGGAAATATCATTTTGGTTAAGGATTGCAGCAAGGCATTATGGGGGTGGTACGTGTTTGGAATGTGTGGGGACTGCTTCTGTGCATGTTGTGTTACCATGCATACATGTCGACTCACCATGGGGCACATAACATGTAGCATGACTCCCATGAATTGATAGTCACCCTTCGTGACAGTCATCTGTAATGGTTTTTGGATTCTGATGAAGGCATCAATGTGTGTAAAACTTCCCTCTGAAACATACGGGATGCTACGGGTGGACATAGTGTGGGACATCCCCATAACAGGCTCAATGGGGAATTGCAGCATCTCCGTGTGCTGCAGGAGGTGTTTGGCTCATCCCCTTAACTTGTGTGTCAGTTCATTTGGATTTACAACATCCGTGTTGTGAAGGGGGTGTCCAGCGTAGGTCGCACATGTTCAGTCAAATGACCTGTGAGTCTGTTCATATTGATGCATTTCCCTTAGTGTGAGTCTGAGTAAGAAAAGGTGTTCCTCACCCTCCAAAGTGCCTCATCTCTGTCAATGCATATGCCTTGCATATTTGACAAAGTTTGTGCATATGAGTGTATGTGTAGTTTGGCAACATGCATGCAGTTCTTCATGGCTTATAATCTCTATTGTGCATGAAGTCCATTGGGAAGGTTGCTCCCCCCAACGGGCCGTCAACGCCTGCTGAGGTGTGTCTCCTGTGCACAGCTCGGCCTTCTGTTTCCTGATCCTGTGTCAGTCATCTTTGGTGATTGTTCATCCATTTTCTCTGGGTGAGCCATGAGTAACCTGACACTCCTTCCTTTACATACGCCTGTTGCAGTTGTCCTTTCTGACATCTCTGTCTTTGTGTGCTACTTTCGGCCTAGTTTCCAGTACATGCCGCCTGCTGCTGCGGCCCCTGCGGCAAGGGCCCACCAAGTTCCCGGATTCTGCAACCCACACGCCTCCAAGATGCTCCTCCTTTCCTCCCTCCACCCATTCATTAGGCTGTCATCAGCTTGTCTGTGCCACTGTTGCGGCTACGCGGTGCCAAAGGCAGGACCGTCAGCGCATGCAACGTGCACATTGCACGACCCTCATGTCCTTGCATGACACACATCACACAACAGTCTCATGTTGCAGCCACCCTCCAAGCAATGTCCAACCGAAAATCAACCGCATGCTCTCAGACATACCCTCAGCGCACACACGACACCTTCGCATGCTGAGTGTGCAACTCCAACTGCCTACACAGCGCTGCCCCACCTTTCAGGCCCTGTCACACCAACCAGGTCATGTCCCTCTTACTCCACACCGGCTCCGTCCACCAGCACGCCATTGGACTCTGTTACCTCCTCAACACAACAGGCCCACACATTACCTTCATGACAGTGACCTGATTGAAAGCATCCTCAGCACACAACTTCTTCATTGCCATCTCAGACGGATACAAGAGCACCCGCAGGGACGGCACTAGCAATCCCGGAGGATGAATTGATATCTATTCCCAAGTACGCACTCAGGGTCACAAATCCGGTTTGGCACAAACCCGTGCAAACCCTCAGAGTAACACTCATCTACAGATCTCCAGGCCTACGTCCACAATTCTGCTAAGCCATCAACACGTCCATCGTCACGCACGCCCTCACGTCCACAGGATACATGTGGCTGTGGGCCAGGAACTTCTGGCTGGATGAGAACCACACCAGCATCCATCATTGGTCCATCCACATTAGCATCCACGTCTCCGACGAGCAACACACTGCCACACACCCCGCTACCAATCCCCCAAAGATGCTTGATGTAAGTCAACACAGACATGCTGTGCGGGACACTGGAACCAACACCACCGCCACACCCTGCAACCTCACACACTGGATCAGCAACTGATTCAACAATCTAGCCACGTTGACGGAATTGCCTGTGACGCACATCAACAATTAAGCCACCTGGGACAAGGCAGACCTACTGGACTCATACATGTCTAGCAGGACTCTTGTGCACAGCTTGCAACACAAATAACCATCAGTGGCCTTACAACCCTGGAAAACGACACACATAGCCATCACCATATCATCAGCAAGGACAATTGGAGATCCTTCAGATGGGGCCGAGGCCAAAAAACCGCATGACATCAAGGAGCTCATCAACATCGTGAGTGCACTGACATCAGCTCTCCATCCAAAAGACACCCCTCCCTTGCAAGGCTGAGCCAACCCCTTGCAACTTTCTACCACTGCAAGCTCATGGACATACACGCAAGCCTTGGCACACAGAGGCAGAACGCACTATTGTACGCGGGACTAACCCCCCCTCAGGTTTTGGACTTCCATCATCAGCAGATACAACACCCGGCTCATGTGCAACATTCCCTGGGGATCTCCATCAGGCCCCTTCCCACACAACATCTCAACCACATCATTCCCCATCCTTGTAGCCCCCGTCCAGCACGTCATGTATGTATCATTGGAGTTAGCCACATTCCATGGTAGATAGAGGCATGCAGTGACCCAGGCCCTTCTTAGACAATAGACGGCAGGAACGCTGGCTCTCAAGGAACATCACCGTGCTTCCCTAGCCAGCAAATGTCATCAGGAAGACAGTCAACGAGCAACTGACAAACTTCCTCCACGCAAAGAGCTCCAGGCAACCTGCACAAGACCGTCTTCCACAGTAATCCCCCACTACAACCGTCATCATTGCCACCAACACCGACAACTTTGCCCTGCTCAACAATGGTGAGGCCACCCCTCATGACCTCTCCACAGCATTATACACGATGTGCTCACACACTGTCAGCTCACACATCTCCAACACTGGTATCCAGGGGATGGACCAGGATGAAATCACCAAGTAGCTCACCAGAAAGGCCATGGGAGTGGGACTCAAGCCTTCAGCATGTAGTACAGTGGTGTCATCTAGCACATGGCCCAGGGCTCATCTCTCAGCGTGTCAATCTTCAATGTGTCCAGGACCCCCCTCTCCACCATCACATGCGCACACGACCTCATCATCATCTCGTATGCCATTGACAGCCAGCTGCTCCCCACCTTCACCAAAGACACAGCCATTGCCAGTTCCAACCTTCAAGAAGGCATGAGGTCTGTTGAGGAATGGCTGAACATCAGCCACCTGAGGCTGGACTTGTACAGGACTGAGGTAATCATCTGAGGATTGTCCCCTTACAGCTGGGTCAACTCCTTGTGTCCCACCCGCCAGGGCACTGCACCAGCACCCAGTGGCCATGCACACAAGATGTTGTGCATCATGGACTCGTCGCTCACAATTGCCATGCAACTCACCAGCATCTGTACCTCATGCTGAAACACCCTCCGCATGATGCACATGATCCACAGATAGATCCACTCCAAGGCAAGACAGACCGTCCCCCAGGTCCACAACACCTGCCGTGTCAACTACAGCCCCACCCTCTATGGAGCAAGTACAGCCAAACTCCCGGACAACTTGTCCAAATCCAGGGTGCATCTGCACACCTCAGATTCAACATCCCGCGCCCCAGCCACATCACCATCCACCTGAGATAGCTGCAATGGATCACTGTCTGCTGCAGGATGACCTTCACACTCCTCACCCACACTCAGGAGGCAGTCCACAACCCCAGACCCCAAACCAACCTTGGACGTCTGTCATCCAAGACCCCGTTCGGCCAACTCCGTGAATCCAACCTTGCCCATGGCCACCATGCTTCACATCCACCGAACTCCAGCATGCAGGAGATAGTTCTCCCACCTGGCCAAACATACCTGGGACTCCCTCCCCGGGAACCTCCATATGAGCCATGACCTCTATGCCTTAATGATACTCTTCCAAATTGGTCTGTCCAAACAGTATTGCAAGCCCCCCCTCAGCAGCTTGGGTGAGTATTGTGCTCCATGTCTGTATTGGATGATACATTGTGACCCATGTGTGTCCTGTACCGGACTCAGATCCCAGGGTATGGATGGCTGGAGTTAGTTCCACACTCAGGCATAGTTTGACATTTCCCCACACGTATGTTGTGTACTCATGCAAAATGACTGCAACATCTAATTAAAGAAATTTAGTTTTATTCTCGGTGGGGGGCGTGTTTTGTGGGGAAAAATAGGTGCTATACAGTGTGCCTAGAATCCAAAGTTCACAGGGGGAGATGGGATCCTTGGCATTTGAAGTCATCAGACCACAGTGTTTGTCATCATTGGTCAGACTGTGACCAGCAAGTCCATGTGGCAGAGAATGTCAGTGAATGAGGTGATGCTGTTGCACATGAAGGCCAGGTGCCAGGCCAGGTGACCTGGGAGATGTGGATGGTCCGGTGCCTCTCACGGTCTTTTCCGTGGATGACCCACCTTCCTTGGGGGTCCCTCAGATACAGGCCTTGATGATGTTTGGGACGCTCCGTCGGACGAATCCTCCTCCTCCTCCCTCCCTGTGGCTGGTGGTGGTCTTCGCCTGGTGGCACAGGGAGGGTTGGCCATGTTGTCGGCGATCCAACGGAGTGAACGGCTTATGTCCGTTTGCACCGCCAGGAGCTCAGCCAGTCTTGCCTCCATCCGTCCTTGGTGTTCTTGTTGACTGGCGTGTTGCTCGGCCTGCTGGTTCTTAATCTCTGTGAGGGTCTCCACTACCTGGCTGATGGCCCTGGTGTCACACCGGTATGCCTCCATGATGTTGCATATGTGTGACATACCGGTCCCTTCAGCTGGCTGGTCAGGTTCTCGCCTCCGCCTGCCTCCACTCCCACCACCCCTGCCCACACGAGCCTGGCCTGCCGTTGTGGGCACATCGAGTCTACGGGACCCCTGAGGGATAGCAGTTGCGGGGTTGTCTGCCTCCTCCTGGGTGCCCGGCGATCCTTGTCCCTCAAGGTCAGACTGGCTCAGTTGTTCAGTGCGGGCAGGGCTCCTGGGTGTCTCCTGGGATGTGGCAGGAATGGGGTGGTGGTTGGCACAGATGTACCTGAAGCAGGTGCTGCAGGGGCTTGGACACCAGAGAGTCCAGGTGGGTTGGGGTAATCTGCGGAGTGTTGAGAGGTGTCGCTGCCGGTGGGATCAGGTTCCTCCCGAGCCTGGGACTGTGATTATTCCCCCACTTTGTTGGGGGAGATCCATGACATTGCCCTGTGTGTGAGAGAGAGACATTGTTAATGCTGCTTCATGCGACATCCATGTTTCATACATATTCAAGTTGGCACAGTTCCTCCAGGTAGTTGTATGTGCCTAGCATTAGGGGTGGGCGGAATTTGCGTAATCGCGTTACGCAAATCTCCGCGAAACTGTAAAAAATCTCCGCGAACACGCAGAAATTCCGCGGAATTGCTTGTTCGCGATACTTTTTTCCTGTTCGCGATCGCTGTTTGCGTGCTCGGGGTGAAATATCTCGCGAACACGCATATTGAGAACGCGAACAAGCAAAAAATTTCGCAAAGTCGCGGAACGCAGATTTTTGGGTAATTTCGCATTCTCCGCGGAGAGGACAGAAGGGGTGGCGGAGTAGCCATTATCTATAAAGATAAATACACATTGGCGTCCTCTACACCCACTAACATTCCTGGGATAGAGGGGCTACACCTCTGCCTGCAAATTAATCCCCAATTGTCTCTAACAGGCCTAATCATCTACAGACCCCCGGATTGTCCATCGACTCACACATGGGAACTTATGGACCTTATAGTCCAAAGCTCTCTAGCCCACCCACACTACATAGTAGTTGGTGATTTTAATATCCATGTCGATAAGCCCGATTGCCCCCAGGCCACTCATCTTATTTCAACGCTACAAGCGGCCAACCTTACTCAAGTCATTTCTGGTCCAACGCACCAGGCAGGTCACATGCTGGACCTAATTTTTACCAATATATTGGACACTACAGCTAAACCCCCGCTGCCATTGCCATGGACGGATCATTTCTTAATTCCTTTTTCAATTTTATTCCCACCCCATTGTCAGATAACTGGGAAACGCACTTATGTGAGGAGAAATTGGGACAACATATCAGCTGGCACCCTCTGTTCTGCTCTTGCAGGTGACCCCCCACTACAGACTTCAGATGTAAACTATGATGCAGTACTGCTGAATCGCTGGATAGGCAATTCAGTGGACTCCATCGCTCTTGCAAAAACTGCCACGTCTCGCAGAGAATCTCCTTCTGCTCCCTGGTTCTCCCCGGAGCTGATGACCGAAAAAAGCAACTGTAAAAGGCTGGAACGCCTCTGGCGGGTCAACTACTGTGAATTAGCAAAAAACCGCTACAAACAAGCCATCCGCGGTCTCCACCTATCCATAAAAAAAGCTAAAAAAGCATTCTTTGCGACCTCCATCCAGCAGGCGGAGCAATCTAGTAAAGAAGTTTTTAAGATTGTTCAATCTTTTTTTAAACCAAAGGCGATCGAGACTGAAATTATTCCGTCAGCAAGACTCTGTGAAAACATCTCAGATTTCTTTGATACAAAAATAACAAAAGTCTACGACACCTTTACGGACCCCGAGCCCACAGTTATGGCTGACTTCGAAATTTGTGAGTTATCCTCCTCGCCCTTAAATCAATTCTATCCTATTATCTATGCAGAAGCACTGAGAGAAATACAAAAATGTAAATCAGGAGCCCCTGATGACCCCTGTCCACCGAAGCTCTGGAAGATGATGTCAGACGCAATTGCAGCCCCACTACTACATATATGGAATACGTCCATCGAAACTGGCACGTTCCCGGACTGCTGGAAACATGCTACACTTCTCCCGTTGAAAAAAAAGCCCAATGGTGCCTCGGATGATTTGAGCAATCTCCGCCCCATTTCCTTATTAGCAGCCCCAGGAAAAATGCTCGAAAAGCTGATTCAGCGTCAGCTGATCAGCTTTATCGAGGAAAAAGGAGCCTTACATGAAACACAGTCTGGTTTCAGGACCGGCTTCAGTACCGAGACGGCCCTCATTGAGGTTGCTGAATCAATCAGGTGGTCCCTAGATTCAGGGGCATCAGCTATGCTGGTGCTCCTGGATCTATCAGCCGCATTTGATACGGTGGATCACGACAGACTGCTGCTACGATTGAAGGACATAGGTCTGGCAGACAAGGCACTAAGCTGGCTTCACTCCTACCTCACAGATCGGTCCCAGAAAGTGGCGCTGGGCACCTTCTCCTCTAAGCCTAAACGCCTTTGGTGCGGTGTCCCTCAGGGGTCGGCGCTCAGCCCGCTGCTTTTCAATGTCTATCTAGCCCCACTTTTTACCTTGATTGCCAAATGGGGGGTCAAGGCGATTTCGTATGCAGATGATACGCAATTAGTCTTCCCCTATACAGAGGTATCGGAGGCAGCTTTTAGTAAAATAAGAGGCTGCCTTCGAGATGTGGCTAGCTGGATGAATACAAACAAATTAAAATTGAATGCAAGTAAAACGGAGGTGCTATTTTTTGGTAAAAATACACATCCCTCCCCCGTTCTGTGGTGGCCTCCTGAAATGGGTCCAGCACCTTCTCCCGGCACCCATGCAAAGAACTTAGGAGTAAGATGGGATGAGAATCTTTCCTTCGCCTCTCATATACAGCAGACTACTACCTGCTGTCTTCGCAAACTCAGAAACCTTCGCAAATTTCTTTCTCTTCTTCCTATTGAGTGCCGAAAAATGGTAGTCCATGCGACAGTCACATCTAGATTAGACTACTCAAACGGCCTCTATCTCAGTCTGCCTAAATATCTGGTGCAACGACTGCAGATCGTGCAGAATGCGGCTGCGAGACTGATAAAGCATATTCCCTTTAGACATCATGTCTCTCCTTATCTGCACGAACTTCACTGGCTCCCAGTGGCGAACAGAATAAAATTCAAAGTTCTCACCCTGGCGTTCAGAGCACTGAAAGGGACCTGCCCCAACTACTTAAAACTTAGACTTCCCCGCTATCACCAGGAGCGACACCTGCGCTCTAACTCCCTGCTACAGCTAAGCATCCCACGAGTTAAAAAAGCCAGACTTGGGGGCCGGTCCTTCTCTGTGGGCACGGCGAAACTTTGGAACGCTTTGCCATCTGTCATCCAATCTGCTACGACAGAAGCTAGTTTTAGGAAGCTCCTAAAGACCTGGCTTTTTATGCAGAAAACCTAGAATTTCTCTATGGTTTCAAGCCTACTGCTGCAGCACTCTTTCAGCGCCGGGACACCTCCTTGCGAGGTAGCTGTTCGCGCTATACAAGCATCAGTATTATTATTATTATTATTAATTCGAAATTACCCAAATTCCGCAAATTCCGCAAACGGAACGGAATTTACCGCCCAGGCCTACCTAGCATTCCCCTCAATGTTCACTTGTGGATGGGTATGTTGCGCGGGACAGATTGATTTGTTCTCCTGAGTGTTTGACATGTAGATTTTTGGCTTGGATGCTTCTTTGGCTATGGATTGATCTTGTTGTGTCACATGTCCATTGTGAGAGTGGGTAAATCCATTGCCTGCCCCGGGGGTGTGTGCTTGTGTAAGGGGTGTGTGTGACAGGGCCTGCTGGTGGGTGTAGTGTGATTTGGCAGTGGGTCTCCCAGGTGATGTATCTGTCCCCTCATGGAGCATGCTGCCATGACAGTGAGGTGCCAATTACGATCCGGTAAAAAAATTCCCCGTGCGACTCGTATCCGGTCTTTTTACCGTACGAATCGTACAAGTGCCGTACGAACTGGCAATCACGATTCGCATGGTAAAAAGTCCATACGAACCGCATTGGGAATCATTTCCCACACGTCCTCGGGTCGGAAAATGTGTCCGACACGTCCTCGGACGATTTACCGTACAAACGTGAAAAGTCAAGTCCGACCGAGGAATCACGATCCATCCCGTGCGTCCGAGGTCACAACCGTATGGAAAAAACACCGTCCGCACCGAACACCCATAGCAAACATGGAGACATGTGCCCGCATACGTGCCGAACACCCCCCCCAGCCCCCGTACGTTCGAGTCGTACCCCCCCAGCCCCCGTACGTACGCGCCGACCCCCCCCCAGCCCCCGTACGTACGCGCCGACCCCCCCAGCCCCCGTACGTACGCGCCGAACCCCCCTGTATGTACACCCGTGTACGTGTCGAACCCCCCCGTGTACGTTCGAGTCGAACCCCCCCGTGTACGTTCGAGTCGAACCCCCCCGTGTACGTTCGAGTCGAACCCCCCGTGTACGTTCGAGTCGAACCCCCCGTGTACGTTCGAGTCGAACCCCCCGTGTACGTTCAAGTCAAACCCCCCAGTGTACGTTCGAGTCGAACCCCCCGTGTACGTTCGAGTCGAACCCCCCCGTGTACGTTCGAGTCGAACCCCCCCGTGTACGTTCGAGTCGTACCCCCACCCGTGTATGTACGCACCGTACACGGGGGGGGTTCGACTCGAATGTACACGGGGGGGTTCGACTCGAACGTACACGGGGGGGTTCGACTCGAACGTACACGGGGGGGTTCGACTCGAACGTACACGGGGGGGGGTTCGACTCGAACGTACACGGGCGGGCTCGACTCGAACGTACACGGGGGGTTCGACTCGAACGTACACGGGGGGGTTCGACACGTACACGGGTGTACATACAGGGGGGTTCGGCGCGTACGTACGGGGGCTGGGGGGGTACGGTGCGTACATGCGGGGGCTGGGGGGGGTACGGTGCGTACATGCGGGGGCAGGGGGGGGACGGCGCGTACATGCGGGGGCAGGGGGGGGTACGGTGCGTACATGTGGGGGCTGGGGGGGGTACGGCGCTTACCGGGCCACCTACTCTGGTCGTTTCGCGCCGTACTTCGCATTTGCGGCACTTTTTGGGTGCTGTGAAAATATTGCCGTCCGGACTGCTGTCGGTTCGAATCGTAATTCCTGGGTCGTGAAACGCTGCCTGAAAGCGTACCGACGTCACGTCGCAGCATTCCCGGATCACATTCGTATGTATATTTTCGTCGGTCGGTGTTTTTTACGATTCGTACGGAAATGGTGTTTCCGTGCGAATCGTAATTCCATGTTTGTAAAGTTTTACGACCGGGTACGAGTCGGACGGGGAAAACGCTCCGACCGACGGTTCGTACCCGGTTTTTACCGGATCGTAATCGGCACCTGAGTGTGAGTTCGTGTCCTAGATATCTGAGTTTGTGGTGTTGGTGTTTGAGTTTACAGTGGTCACAGGAGGGCCTTGTGCTGCTACAGCAGGGCCAAGTGCCAGCTACCTTGTCAGTACTTTGCCAGTCCCTGTGCATTGAGCATGGTGCATGGGTATGTACCTGGGCCATATGGGCTGAGGGCAATGGTGTCTGATTCTGAGTTAAACAATGTGTTTTGTGAGCCCCACCCTCCCAGCATCCCGGACATCCAGTCTTGGGTTTGTGCTTCGTATAGCCTGGGACATGGAATGGCCTTGCTTTGTGAATGGGGCATACACATGTTAGTAGCATGAGCGTTGTTTTTGAGTGTGGTTGTGTCCGGTGAGGGCTTGGGGGTAGTTGCGTGCATTTGGTGTAGTTGGGGTGTGGATGCCATTACCCCCATGTTACGTAAGCTGTTTGTGTACTCACCAGGCTCTGCAACTCCTTCGACTCCGTGTACTCCCACCGGCAGAAGCAGGGCCATCACCTTCTCCTCCCAGGGATGGTAGTGTACTCGTCTGCGGGGCAGCCCACCTCCAGTGATGTTGCTCTGGGCATAGTCCTCATTCATTTTCCGCTTGACTGCCCTCCGCAGATCGTACCACCTGGCTTGGCATTCATTCCTGGTCCTTCTGATGGGCGCAACAGCATTCACCCTATCGAAGATCCTCTGCCACAGGTGTGATTTTTCGGCCATGCTGGTCTGTCTGACCAATGTTCCAAAGAGCTGTGGCTCGACTCTGATGACGTCATTGACAAGGATGTCCAGCTCCTCCCTTGTGAACTTTGGATTCTTGTCTGTGGGCATGGTGTGGGGTGAGGGTGTGGATGGTTGTGGGTGTGAATGTGAAGGTGTGTGTGGGAATGTGAAGAGGGAGTATGTGTGAAGGAGTTTGTGTGAAGGTGTATACATTAAGGTGTATGGGTGCAGTTGTTGGGGTGTGCTCTGTAGCTGCAGTGAGTCTGTTGCAAAGGCTCATGGTTTGTGTGTGTGGGCCCTTTTTATTGGTCCATTTGTGGGTGTGCCTGAGTTTGAAATTTTGGTGGGTGTGTTATAAGTGGTGGTTGTGAGTTTGGGCCTCTGTTTGCCTGTTTGGAAGTGCCAGGTCAGTCATTTTGATGTATTTTCTACTGTAGACGTGTTTTGTGGTGTTGTGTGAGTCGAATTGACCCTCCTTGTGCTGTTTTACAGTGTCCTGGTTCAGGACGAGTCGTTTTCGTGTATGTAAGGTGTGTACACACGCGATGTTGTTGTACCGTGCTCTCATACGCAATGTTGTTGTAAGGTCCGTACATACGCGATGCTGGGGGACGGTGCTGGGGTACGGTGCGTCCAGGTACGGGGCTGGGGTATGGTGCTGGGGTACGGTTCACCCAAGTACGGGGCTGGGGTACGGTGCTGGTGTACGGTGCATACAAGTACGGGGCTGGGGTACAGTGCTGGGGTACGGTGCATACAAGTACGGGGCTGGGGTACGGTGCTGGGTTATGGTGCGTCCAAGTACGTGTCTGGGGTATGGTGCTGGGGTACGGTGCGTACAAGTTAAGGGGCTATGGTACGGTGCGTCCAAGTATGGGGCTGGGATACAGTCCTGGGGTACGGTGCGTCCAAGTACGGGGCTGGGGTACGGTGCTGGGGTACGGTGCGTCCAAGTATGGGGCTGGGGTACGGTGCTGGGGTATGGTGCGTCCAAGTACAGGGCTGGGGTGCGGTGCTGGAGTACGGTGCGTACAAGTACGGGGCTGGGGTACGGTGCGTACAAGAACGGGGCTGGGGTATGGTGCTGGGGTATGGTGCGTCCAAGTACGGGGCTGGGGTACGGTGCTGGGGTACAGTGCGTACAAGTACGGGGCTGGGGTACGGTGCTGGGGTACGGTGCGTACAAGTATGGGGCTGGGGTATGGTGTTGGGGTACGGTGCGTCCAAATATGGGGCTGGGGTACGGTGCTAGGGTACGGTGCGTCCAAGTACGGGGCTGGGGTACGGTGCTGGGGTATGGTGCGTACAAGTATGGGGCTGGGGTACGGTGGTGGGGTACGGTGCATCCAAGTACAGGGCTGGGGTACAGGGGTGATGTACGGTGTGTACAAGTACGGGGCTGGGGTACGGTGCGGACATGGGGGGGTATGGTGCTGACATACGGGGGTTCGTGCGGACATACGTGGGGGGAGGTGGGGGCTGTACGACTCGTATCCCGGGCACAAGTTTACCCGGGACACGAGTGGTACAGAGTTCGCTCCGTACGGGACGTTTTACATACGCTTGTGTACTCGGAAGGGCGGTACGGATCGTACTTGTGCGCTCGAACTTCAGTTTTGTCTGGGTACGTCTCGTAGACCTTTTCCCGAAGCGATTCGTATGTATTTTTCACGTACGAATCGTACTTCACCGGTGGGACGGGACTTGTACGATTCGTACGTAAAAATATACGGATACGAGTCGAACGGGAATTTTTTTTACCGGATCGGAATCGGCACCATAATGTAAAAAAAAATGAACATATACATATAAAATATAATATACATACTTATTTAATAATATTTACAATGAATTATTGTAATAACTTATAAATTGTGAAAAAACATTTTATAAATTATAAATACATACATAGACATACAACAATGATATAAATAAAAATATAAAAAATATATATAACAAATTTAAAAAAAATTGTTAAATAAATGACACGCTACATTAACTAAAACCGTAAATATTGGATAGCGTAGGGGTAAAAATTACTATTCCTACTCCAGAAAGTGCAAAAATTGGGAAAGTGTTGGAGCGTAGGGGTAAATATTACTATTCCAACTCCAGAGAGTGCAACAGTAGGGAAAGTGTTGGATAGCGTGTAGGTTAAAATTACTATTCCAACTCCAGAGAGTGCAACAGTAGGGAAAGTGTCGGATAGCGTAGGGGTAGAAATTACTATTCCAACTCCAGAGAGTGCAACAGTAGGGAAAGTGTTGGTTAGCCTAGGGGTTAAAATTACTATTCCAACTGCAGAGAGTGCAACAGTAGGGAAAGTGTCGGATAGTGTAGGGGTAAAAATTACTATTCCAACTCCAGAGAGTGCAACAGTAGGGAAAGTGTTGGATAGCGTAGAGGCTAAAATTAATATTTCAACTCCAGAGAGTGCAACAGTTGGGAAAGTGTTGGATAGCGTAGGGGTAAAAATAACTTACTAATAATTACAATACTTAAAAAAAAAAATGTAATTATTAAATAACAATAAATTAATTAACAATACCAATAAATCACTACTTCAAAATAATTACCAATTAATAATTAACAATTAAATTGATGATAAATACAATTAAATAATAATTATTCACAATTAATTACCAAATAATAATAAAATAAAAAATACTTAATTTTCAGTACCAAAAAACAATAATTATTAAAAAATATTTAGCAATTAATAATGAATTAACAAAAAATATTGATAAATGTCAATAAATATTAATTAATGACAATTAATCACCAATTATTAATAATAAAAAACTAATTAATTTACAAAACATACAAATATTAATTGTTAAAAAGTGATTACCAATTATTAATTAATTCACACAAAATTAATTAGCAATACTCAACAATAATTACTTAATTACAATTAAATTACTTCCCACCCTGTTCCCTATAAACTCACAACACACTTCAATAATACATTAATACACTTAATATAATTATCAATTAATAAATTAGTAACAATTAATTACCAATTAATACAAATTAATTACCAATTAATAATGATTTAACATAACATTAATTATCAATACCAATAAATAAAAATAAATAATTACTTAATTACAATTAAATTACTTCCCACCCTATTCCCCTATAAACCCACAACCCGCTACAAAACTAAAACTCAAAATTTACTTAAAAATAATTACTAATTCCTAAAAATTTTTAATTAATTTAATATAATTAAATTCCTTCCCACCCTATTCCCATATAAACCAACAACCCGCTACGCTACTAAAATGCATAATGTACTAAACTTTATACATATGTTCTAAAACTGGTACAAAAATTAACAAAAAATATAAACACAAACATGTAAAATACATAATAAAATACACAACACTAATATAAATATCGATATTAGTAACATCAATATTTTCGCTATCAATATTACTAACTTCGATATTAACAAAAACAATATTTCTTACCTTCAAGTCGATATTCTGGTCGTCGATATTCTTGACATCGATATTGTGTCCCTACGATATTTCAAACTCGATATTATTGTAGGTCGAAATTAAAAACTCGATATTTAGACTGTTTACCTTTAGGAACATCAACCAAACTTCAAAATCGGCCCTCATATTTGATCCTGTGATGCAGTAATGTGACACCTGACATGGCAAAATCTAGCCTTCTGCAAAAACTTTTACCTGCTTTTACCACACGGCAAGCAAAATTCAGATATCCCAACAGACGTGGAACTTCGTTCAGTGTAAGCATATGAGATAATTTGGCATGTTCTAACATATCCACAATCCCCTTCACTTTTTTTTGGGGAGCCTAGCTTCCATTTTGATAGTATCTATTTCAATTTCTAGAAAAACTAAGCAGCATGCATGGCCCTCCGTTTTCTCGGCTACCAAAGGTACACCCAATTCCTTTGCCAAGAGTTCCAAACTATGTAAAGCTTTCACATATTGATGAGAGCCCGCTTAACCAATAAACAAGAAGTCGTCTAAATAATGAGTGACTTCCATATGACCAGTCCTGAATGAGAAACACCACTGTAAAAATGTGCTGAACACCTCAAATAAGTTGCATGATATTGCACAACCCATAGGTAACACCTTATCGACAAAAAACTGATCTTCAAAATAGATTGCCAGACAGGAGAAGATTAATGTGTGCACTGGTAGAAGCCTGAAAGCTGACTTAATATTGCATTTTCGAAGTTCAGCATTAGTGCCCATCTTCCTTATCAGGCCCAAAGCTATATCTATAGATGCAAATGTGACCATAGTATCTTATTTTGCTATGAAATCATTCACAGAAAAACCTTGTGGCCACGACAGATGCAGTATCATTCTAAATTCACTCTTTGCTTTCTTGGGTATCACACCTAACAGAGCTATCATGAGATCCTGTAATGGCCATGATGCAAAGGGGCCCGCCATTCTCCCTTCTTTCACCTCAGTTAACAGTTCTGATTCACCACTTGAGGGTATTCATTTACTGAGTTCAAATTTTTTGTACATCTAGGACATCGGGGCCCTTCCTAACCTAACCTGAAACCTTCTTTGAGCCCCCATTCCAGTCTGTTTGCTTCATCCCTGTAAGGTTAAAATCTTAACCAAAAACATAAATTTTTCACATTAATTGGTGTAAAAGCCCTTGCGTCCAGGCTGAAAAGCGAAACATTGTAATATGGCATGTTTACCACCGCACCTTAAACATTCGTCCTTGTACCTACAGGGGTTCTTTTGGCTATAACCTCTATTAAAGTTCCAGCAGGCATCTGAAACTGCTGTTTGTGGTCTATTTCAATTTCCCACTGCCCCAGGGTGGGTCTACCAAGAAAAGGCCATAGAGAGACGGGCAAGCCACTCACTGTAGGCATAGAAGGGGAGGCCTCTGAGGATACATCCACTGAACCCATAGCTTGTTGTCAACTACCCCCCAGGGTTTCTTCTGTATAAGGACTAGTCTGGCTCTGAATTCTTCACCATAGTGAAGCCAAGCAAAAACCCCCAAATTCAGTATAAGCTTTCCTAATTGTGTCTAAATATTTAATTATTGCCACCGCTCTGTCAGGAAACTTTTTTCGCAATATACGCTTGCGATTATTAAAAAAGCTGAAGTCCAAGAATCAATGTTTGTGGGAATCCTTGGTCTTTTTGCTAATTCTCATGCCTCCTGCCTTGACCCTTCTTTTGACTGAATCTCTCCGTGGAGTAGTTTGAAAACATCCAAGAATTATCCTTTCCATATTTTTTCTTTAGTATTTTTGCTTAAATGAGAACCTAAAGGCATTGATAGTCCCATATAGGGCAGAAATTTCAAACCTTCTACACCTGATTTTTCTTTTTTCGCGTTCCTCTGGGCTCCCTTTTAACTTAAAAATATCAGCATTAGGCACACTCTCTTTATCATCCTGCATTGTTTTGTCTTTTGTAGATTGTTTACTTTTCTCATTATCATTTGACAAACCATCCATCCCAATATTTTTATCAGCTACATTAATATCCTGCATTATCTTTTTATTTACGTGTACCGTTTTGTTTACTTCCCATTTTTTAATCTCATCTATTCTTATTGAATTGTCCACATCAGTCGATGTTCTTTTCTTCCTCTCCCCATCTTGCTTTTTATTTCTCCCATATCTTCTGAACCAAGTACCCTTGTTCTCACTTTCTCAGAGAATATGATCTTTGGACAGCTTTTTAGAATTTCCCCTCAAACCCCACCTTGTATTATTTGAAAAATTATCATCTTCCCCTTTATCATCAACTTCTTCCAAAGGCTCAATGTCATCATCATCCTCATCTTCCTCTACCACCCTTCTAAATTGCATCTCTCAAGATTTCTTGCTACTACCCCGACAGTCCCCACCCTGACACGCCCATCATATACCCTCCAATTAATAGCCTTAGAATAGTATGTGGAACGCTTCGAATCCAACGATGCAGGAAAATTCACAACAAAATTCTCCCTCTCATCTCCCATGTTGCTGCAGGATGTTTGAGACCTGTTTGACCCTTTTTTACTGCCCTTTATTTCTTTTCGCAGCATCTTACCAGCGTGGGTCTGCAAGTCGCTAAAACTTGCTGACTCTGGAACTTCTTTTCCTTTCAAACCTACTAATCTAGCTTTGTATCTATTTCTTTAGGGATCCATACCCATTTCCCTGCTACATCTGAAATGCAACCCGCCTTGTCCGCTGGCGCACATTTCATTTTAGATTCATGAAATGTAACATCCCTTTCTAATCCCCGAGCCTCTGAATCTTCTTTTTCACTAATCACAGATATATTATTCTGAATGTCGTTGCTTGTAACTGCTTTTACTAATACAGGTTGAGGAGCCAATGTCTGTAAAACTCTGTCACTGCAAACCATCGGTGACAGGCTCCTTTCAAAAGACTTGAGCACATTCTCATTATCTGTTGAGATATATTTTTTACAAAAAAATAGGAATAGCTTTATTGTTTTCAAAACTTGCATTTGGCACTTCATTTGCACAAGTTTGTTTTTCATTTACTGAAAAACCACTAGGGGGCAAAGCTGAGCTCTTTTCAGCCCTCAACAATTCCCCTTCAATTGCCTTTGCTCCTTTAAGGAGCCTACGTCTTTTTAAAGCAGTGCCTTGCACCGCACATGTGCGTGCCCTGCCCCTCCCTTTCTTTATTCTGTAGATGCTACCGGGCAGAGAGGAGGTAAGAAGAGCCTGCCGGCTTTACTTTTCTTTTCCCCCCATTAAATTGAGCCAATTCACTCTAGCTCACCACAGGGGAGCCTTCGCTTGACACACATGCGAGAACAGCTGCTGAAATACTGCTAGCAGCCGTCCTCTTTGGCCTTTCAAAGCCAGCCCATGCCTGCGACAAGACACCGGGCTGAAATAAATCCTCCCGCCCGGCCTTGCACAGCATGCGCAGCGCCTCCGCCATAGCAATATTAAATTAAAGATGCAATGCAAAAAGTCAGTCACAAAAAGTCAGTAAGCCGCCCCTACCTCAACCCCCTACGCTAACTAACTGGCAAACCTAAAGTTTGCATTCTAAACTGTCTTGTGAATCACGCGGACCAATCAGTGCGGACCTACCTGTCCCAGGAGCGTGCCATTAGCCCGAAGCTGCCCGGGGGTGGACATTCTAAGAATGCCACCCCAAGGAACCCTCATTGTGACCGACTGGAATGCTGCTGAAGTCTTCCACGGGACACACCATGTTGGCTGCTCTATTACACACCTGGAACAAAATTTTAAAACATAAATGTTAGAAGCATGGATTTTATTTCCCTAAATATTTTACACCCCTAAGAACTTTGCAACTGGGGCGACCGCCCCAGCAGCCCTGCCCATGCTACGCCACTATGCGCGACATAGTACAAGAAAATGCTCCTATACGCACTCCTGATTCACTGCATAAACACATTGGTGCCGATCACGATCCGGTAAAAAATTCCCCCGTGCGACTCGTATCGGGTCTTTTTACCGTACGAATCGTACAAGTGCCGTACGAACTGGCAATCACGATTCGCATGGTAAAAAGTCCATACGAACCGCACCGGGAATCATTCCCCACACGTCCTCGGGTCGGAAAATGTGTCCGACACGTCCTCGGACGATTTACCTTACAAACGTAAAAATCCAAGTCCGACCGAGGAATCACGATCCATCCCGTGCGTCCGAGCCTACAACCGTATGGAAAAAACACCGTCCGCACCGAACACCAATAGCAACCATGGAGACATGTGCCCGCATACGCGCCCAACACTCCCCCCAGCCCCTGTACGTCCGACACGTACCCCCCGTATATGTATACCCCCACCCGTCTATGTACACCCCAGTACGTTCCAGTCGTACCCCCACCCCAGTACGTGTCGTACCACCGTCAATGTACACCCCCCCACCCCTGTACGTGTCGTACCACCGTCTATGTACACCCCAGTACGTTCCAGTCGCACCCCCACCCCAGTACGTGTCGTACCCCCCCGTGTACCTACACCCCAGTACGTTCGAGCCACACCCCCACCCCAGTACGTGTCACAGCCCCGTCTACCTACACCCCAGTACGTTCCAGTCGTACCCCCACCCCAGTACGTGTCGTACCACCGTCAATGTACACCCCCCCACCCCTGTACGTGTCGTACCACCGTCTATGTACACCCCAGTACGTTCCAGTCGCACCCCCACCCCAGTACGTGTCGTACCCCCCCGTGTACCTACACCCCAGTACGTTCGAGCCACACCCCCACCCCAGTACGTGTCACAGCCCCGTCTACCTACACCCCAGTACGTTCCAGTCGTACCCCCACCCCAGTACGTGTCGTACCCCCCGTGTACCTACACCCCAGTACGTTCGAGCCACACCCCCACCCCAGTACGTGTCACAGCCCCGTCTACCTACACCCCAGTACGTTCCAGTCGTACCCCCACCCCAGTACGTGTCGTACCCCCGTGTACCTACACCCCAGTACGTTCGAGCCACACCCCCACCCCAGTACGTGTCACAGCCCCGTCTACCTACACCCCAGTACGTTCCAGTCGTACCCCCACCCCAGTACGTGTCGTACCCCCCGTGTACCTACACCCCAGTACGTTCGAGCCACACCCCCACCCCAGTACGTGTCATAGCCCCGTCTACCTACACCCCAGTACGTTCCAGTCGTACCCCCACCCCAGTACGTGTCGTACCACCGTCAATGTACACCCCCCCACCCCTGTACGTGTCGTACCACCGTCTATGTACACCCCAGTACGTTCCAGTCGCACCCCCACCCCAGTACGTGTCGTACCCCCCCGTGTACCTACACCCCAGTACGTTCGAGCCACACCCCCACCCCAGTATGTGTCACAGCCCCGTCTACCTACACCCCAGTACGTTCCAGTCGTACCCCCACCCCAGTACGTGTCGTACCCCCGTGTACCTACACCTCAGTACGTGCGAGCCACACCCCCACCCCAGTACGTGTCACAGCCCCGTCTACCTACACCCCAGTACGTTCCAGTCGTACCCCCACCCCAGTACGTGTCGTACCCCCCGTGTACCTACACCCCAGTACGTTCGAGCCACACCCCCACCCCAGTACGTGTCATAGCCCCGTCTACCTACACCCCAGTACGTTCCAGTCGTACCCCCACCCCAGTACGTGTCGTACCACCGTCAATGTACACCCCCCCACCCCTGTACGTGTCGTACCACCGTCTATGTACACCCCAGTACGTTCCAGTCGCACCCCCACCCCAGTACGTGTCGTACCCCCCCGTGTACCTACACCCCAGTACGTTCGAGCCACACCCCCACCCCAGTACGTGTCACAGCCCCGTCTACCTACACCCCAGTACGTTCCAGTCATACCCCCACCCCAGTACGTGTCGTACCCCCCGTGTACCTACACCCCAGTACGTTCGAGCCACACCCCCACCCCAGTACGTGTCACAGCCCCGTCTACCTACACCCCAGTACGTTCCAGTCGTACCCCCACCCCAGTACGTGTCGTACCCCCCGTGTACCTACACCCCAGTACGTTCGAGCCACACCCCCACCCCAGTACGTGTCATAGCCCCGTCTACCTACACCCCAGTACGTTCCAGTCGTACCCCCACCCCAGTACGTGTCGTACCACCGTCAATGTACACCCCCCCACCCCTGTACGTGTCGTACCACCGTCTATGTACACCCCCCCACCCCTGTATGTGTCGTACCACCGTCTATGTACACCCCAGTACGTTCCAGTCGTACCCCCACCCCAGTACGTGTCGTACCACCGTCAATGTACACCCCCCCACCCCTGTACGTGTCGTACCACCGTCTATGTACACCCCCCCACCCCTGTACGTGTCGTACCACCGTCAATGTACACCCCCCCACCCCTGTACGTGTCGTACCACCGTCTATGTACACCCCAGTACGTTCCAGTCGTACCCCCAACACAACCTCCTAAGTACGGAGCGCACCCCATGCCCCAACATCACAACCGCATGTACGAGTCGTACAAAGCCACACACAAGGACCAAATCGTACAACCAAATGGCCCATGTACACACCGTACACACGCTCAAAACGCACGTACACAACAAGGACAAAACAAAACAACTCAACAATACACCATTCGAAAGGCACACAGCCACTAAACATGGCCAACAACCACTAAAATAACACAATCACTGACCTGCAACTGTCAAAAACAAACAGAGGCCCAATACACCACCACTCCTTATAACACACCCACCCAAAATTCAAACACTGCCACACCCACCCATGGACCAATAAAAAGGGCCCACACACACAAACCATGAGCCTTTGCAACAGACCCACTGCTGCCAGACACCACAGAACCAGACTACAAGCGACACCACATCTTACACTTGCACACCTTCACACGACCACCCTCACAAACACCCTCTCATCACATTCACACACACACACAACCATCCACACCCCCCCCCCAACATCCACACACCCCCCACACCCACACCATCCCCACCCACACCCCTCACCATGCCCACTACCAAGAATCCAAAGTTCAGTCACCGAGAGTTGGAGGTCCTTGTTGATCAAATCCTCAGAGTCGAGCCACAGATCTTTGGAACATTGGTCAGAAGCACCAGCCAGGCAGCCAAAACAGCCATGTGGCAGACCATCGTCGATGCTGTGAATGCTGTTGCGGACACCAGGAGGACCAAGCAGGATTGCCAGAACAGGTGGTACGATCTGCGGAGGAGGGTCAGAGCCAAGAGACAGGAGGAACACGACCAGGCCAACGCCACCGGAGGAGGGCCCTCCCGCAGACCCGTACAGTACCATCCCTGGGAGGAGAGGGTGATGGCCATACTGCCGGTGGAGGCAGTTGAAGGAGTAGAAGGACTCCGAGACCCGGGTGAGTATACAAACAACGCACCTCACATGGGGGGAACTGCAACCACAACCAAAATTAATAACAGGCACGCAACCACCACAAGCCATCGCATTACTCAACCACACTCCATGAGCAGGCACATGCCACTGCTGCCACCATGCCCCATGCACCCAGCTGGACAATGTCAAGTCACAGGCCACAGAAGACAACAACACATGACACGGTAACCCGGATGGCGGGAGGCTGGGCACCAAGAATCACATAGTGCGACTCCAAAGCAGACAACAATGCCCTCTGCCCATATGGCCTAGGTCACAGCCAGACAAACACTGTGTCCCAACACAGGAATGACTTGCCAGCAAATGGCGGATGCCTTGCATCAACACATGGGGGTGAAGGCACTGTTTTGCACATGACAGCAGCTAATGAACAGCCAACAGTGTGAAAGAGTGGCAGCACACACCACCACAGCAGCAGCGCACAGACACACAGCAGACAAAATGGGTGCCTGGAGATCAGAAACAAACTCACATCAACAGGCCAAGGGCCACTCAAAGATCTGCTAACAGTGTGTGCCCAGGAAGCTGGGCCAAGGTGACAGAGGGTGACACACGGAGGGAGGGAGAGGGGGACACAGAGGGAGGGAGAGGGGGACTGAGAGGGAGGGAGACGGACAGAGGGAGGAGGCTGACACACAGAGGGAGGGAGAGGGGGACAGAGAGGGAGGGAGAGGGGGACACAGAGGGAGGGAGAGGGGGACTGAGAGGGAGGGAGACGGACAGAGGGAGGAGGCTGACACACAGAGGGAGGGAGAGGGGGACAGAGAGGGAGGGAGAGGGGGACTGAGAGGGAGGGAGACGGACAGAGGGAGGAGGCTGACACACAGAGGGAGGGAGAGGGGGACAGAGAGGGAGGGAGAGGGGGACAGAGAGGGAGGGAGACACAGGAAGATGGACAGAGGGAGGAGGCTGACACACAGAGGGAGGGAGAGGGGGACACAGAGGGAGGGAGACACAGGAAGATGGACAGAGGGAGGAGGCTGACACACAGAGGGAGGGAGAGGGGGACACAGAGGGAGGGAGACACAGGAAGATGGACAGAGGGAGGAGGCTGACACACAGAGGGAGGGAGAGGGGGACAGAGAGGGAGGGAGAGGGGGACACAGAGGGAGGGAGAGGGGGACACAGAGGGAGGGAGAGGGGGACAGAGAGGGAGGGAGAGGGGGACAGAGAAGGAGGGAGACACAGGGAGAGCAAATCAGTCCTGTGGTGTGTGGGAATGTCTGCTCGTCAGCAGGTGGACTGCGTGCATGTAGACAAGGGTGGCCAGTGCCAGAACCCCCCCTCTTCATCATGGCAAAACGCAGGGCCATGTCACAACCTGTACACGAGCACAAGGACAGCCACCTGCATCATATGAGTGTGTGGATCCACTCCATGTGCACATGTACAGTGCTACAAGGAAGGCGCAAATGCATAGCTCGGCACACATGCACACTCCACTGCTGACTGCAGTCACACTTGACGCAGCAAGTAAGACTGTGCCACACATAGTTAAAGGGGCCAAATTGGTGCCCAAGGGACACACACATGCACAAGTGCACTGTGAGTGGAATGCAAGACAGATCCTAATTCCAAGAGGAAATGTGCCAACTTTGTAACGGATGAAACATGGATGTTGCATGGATCAAAATTAAAATTTTCTCTCTCACACACAGGTCAACGTCGTGCTGCACCCCCCAACACTGGGGGGGAACACTCACAGGACCCGGATCTGCAGGAGACCGATCCCACCGGCAGCGACCACTCTCACCACTCTGCGGACGACCCCGACCGACCTGGCCCCTCTGGTGTCCAACCACCTGCAGCACCTGCATCAGGTACAACCGTGCCAACCACCACCCCCACTCCTGCCACATCCCAGGAGACACCCAGGATCCCTGCCCCAACACCACAATGCAGCCAGGCTCGCCAGGAGGGACACGGTGTCCCGGGCACCCAGGAGGAGGCAGGCGACAACGCCAATGCCACCCCTCAGGGGTCCCGGAGACCCGATGTGCCCACAAGTGCAGGCCAGACGCAAGTGGGCAGGGGTGGTGGGAGTGGAGGACGGCGGAGGCGCGAGCCTGACCAGTTGGCTGGGGATCCGGTATTTTCACATGTCCGTACCATCCTGGACTCATACCGGCAGGACACCACGGGCATGGCCCAGGTTGTGTCCGTCCTCGAGGGGATCAAGGTCCAGCAGGCCCAGCAACATGCGGAGCTAATAGCCTGTCTACAGCTACACCAACGGAGGATGGAGGACAGACAGGCTGAGCAAGTGACGGCGTCCCAGGGGATTCACGCTGAACTCCGTCGGATGGCCGACACCATGGCCGACCCTCCCTGTGCCAGAAGGCGGAGAACATCACCACCCACAGGGAGGGATCATGAGGAGGAGGAGGAAACATCCGACGGAGCATCCCAGACGTCGTCACGGCCTGCTGCTGAGGTTCCCCGCAGGAAGCCGGGTCGTCCACGGAAAGGACCGTGAGGGTGGCTGCTACATCACCATCTCCCAGGACACCTGGCCTGGCACCTGGCCCACTGGAGCAACAGCATCACAGCATCAAGAGACATTCTCTGCCACATGGCCCTGCTGGTCACTGGCTGACCAATGTTGACAAAGACTGTGGCATGGACTCTGAGGATTTCCAATGGCAAGGACACCAACTCCCCTACTGAACTTTGGATTCCCTAATCCCGGAAAGCCCCCCACTTTGTCCCCCCCCCCCCCCTAATAAATCACACTATTAAGAGTAGATGCCTGCTGGTAGCATTATTACCTAACATGTGTCTTGTACAGTCTAAACATGCCTGAGTCATCTGTTCACTTCAACCATCCACACCCTGGGGCCTGAGTCTGGCACAGGACACATGGGTCACAGTTTATTAGTCAAGACAGACATGGAGCACCATACACACCCGTGATGTGCAGAACCAGCTGAGGGGGTGGCCGAACAACCGTGCTGACAGACACATTGAGTACAGCAACAGTCATGCGCAGAGGTCAGGGAACCTGGCCCGTGTCCTGGGGGGCACCCAGGTACGTGTAGACAGGTGGCAGAACCATGTCCTGCAAGCTTGAGTCCGGTGGATGCAGAGAATGGGGGCCTGGACAACGTTGGATGCATGGGGATGGCACATGTCACACTACCCACACAGTCATGGACATCATGCCCAATACACAGTCTCAGCACACACACACAGCTTGCATCTTGCCACTCGACACATTGACACATAGCCACAATCTGGGAATACCATGCCAGACATGCAGGATGCACCGTGCCAACACACCAGCATTGACTGAGCAGAGGCACCTTGGAGGCATAGGGACACCTTTAATAGTCATGTTTTTGGGATTGCAGAGGCAACTTGAAGTACACATGAACACATCATGTGGAGTAACATGTGGCTCAAACACTGGCACCCCCCTTCTGCAGCACAAATGCGTGATAGCCATGGTACTGGCACACAAGCGTCGGCTAACAGCTAAATACCCACAGCTGCACACGGAGAGCCTGCCATACACCATAGATCCGCTGATGTGGAAGTCCCACGCCATGTCAAGCCAATGTCAACCATATGTGTCCGAGGGCAGTGTCACACACATTGATGCCATCATCACAATCCACCATCCCATCACTGATGACTGACAACCAGGCAGCCCATCTATTCTGGTGTACCCAGCTGCATGTCGTGTCCCATGGGGATGCAACATGACTGCAGAGGAACCAAACCCCGACCTGGGCAGTGTGCACACATCGTGAACAACTGCCACACCCAATACACCCCAGATGCATCCCTTACCCCATGGAGACTTCCAAACGTGTCCGTGCCTGTAACGCTGAGTCAGCCCACGATGCCATGTCCATGAGGAATAGCAGTGCCACAACAATGCAACCAGCAGATGGCATGCGCAGGTACCTGGGGAAGAGAGACACACAAGAAGTCAGCCACAAAAAGCACAGCCACTTGCATGTGCATTGACTCGACACATGTATGGATGACAACATGCTAGGTCACAATCATGACTGGGGAAATACTACCATCACTGCCACCATCACTCCAGTGACACACCCACACACACCTCTGACTCACGTGCCATACATGCAGGTGGACACACACATCACAACACATGCCACACGGGGACCAAGGCGTGCACACTCAGACACTGGTACTCACCACTAAGCAAAGAAGTCGCGTATGAGCCGAGTCCGGATGTCCTCTTGCGGCTCCACATCCTCCACATCACTAGCCCCATTGCCAAGCCCTTCGTCCTCCACGGGTGGATGGTCCTCGTCATGTTGATTCAGGATGAGTGGCACAGCTCTTTCAACTGCCATGTTGTGCAGCATGCAGCAGACCATGAAGATCTTGCAAACCTTTGCCGGGGCATATGGGAGTGCGCCGCCGGTCTTGTGGAGGCACCGGAATCGGCTCTTCAGCATGCCAAACGTCCTCTCTATCACTCGCCTTGTCCGGCCATGGGCGGTGTTGTAGCGGAGCTGGGCCGGCGTGATGGGGTTGCGGAGAGGTGTCAGCAGCCAAGGCATGTTGGGATAGCCAGCGTCCCCTAAATGGAAAGCACATGGATATCGTTAGAACTGGCGAAGCGGTAGTGCTGCTCGGCCAAACAGAATACAGGACAGACAGACTGTACCCACCAACAACACATGCTCGTTCGTTGCGCAGCTGCATCATCATATCAGGCATCCCGCTACGCCTCATGATGTAGGCATCGTGTGCTGATCCTGGGAAACGAGCACAGACATGTGAAATCACCATGTTGGACAGACACACCACAAGGGCATTGATGGAGTGGTAGTGCTTCCGATTGCGGTACGCCACCTCCCGTGCGTGTGGTGGTACCAAACCTACATGTGTCCCATCTATGGACCCAATGACATGGGGCATCCCTCCCAGGGCATAGAAACCACGCTTGACCTCAGTCATCTGTTCAGGGGTTGGGAACTTGATGAAGTCATCCAGGTGAATCAACATGGCCTCCAAGAAATCATGCAGCACACCGCTGAACATGCTCTGGGACATGCCACCAACATGAGCTATGGTATTTTGGAAGGTACCCGTGGCAAGGAAATGTAGGGCAGCCATTACCTTCAGCTGGGGTGTCAGTGCCGTAGGATACCTGTGCTGCGGTTGCAGGTGTGGTGCCAGTCTCGCCGTCAGCTCCAGAATCAACGGTTGGGTGAAGCGGTAGAGCCGGATCCTGTCATTCTCCTGCATGGTGGCCAAGTCTGGAATTCTTCGGGCAACAGGAGGCGCTCTGCAGTAATTTGGAAGTGACAAGGGAGAGTGAGTGCACTACGAGAACAACTCATGTCTACTGAGCACATGTAAATCTGGCAATACACACATGCCACATAGGGAGTCAGGCATGTGCTACATGCCCAGGACACGTATGGATGCAAGGTGACACTCCTTCCAAGACCCAGCTACACACGGTGATTGAGAACCTCCCCATGCCACGCCATGGAAATAGCTGTGTCCCAGTGCAAGTGCACTGCCCGACGCAAGACAGGAGTGACATACACCCACACATCAGCAGAAGTGTGATGCCGATTGCAGAGACTGGCAGCGGAACACTTGAGCCACAGGTCACATGACATTACACTAGTCCAGCCCACACACCTTGCCATGAAGGTGCACATGTCATGACTCACCACACATTCCTTGTGAGTTTGCTGACATGGCCTTGTCACGCTACTCCGTGTCCCTTGCATACATGTGCACCTCACATCCGAGAACACATGTGGCATGGTGTTGGGAACAGTGTGCAATGACAATCTACACACAGCCACATGTTGGTTGCTGCAACGGCTGCAGCTTTTGAGGGTGCTACAACATCAACCTGATGTAAATCCCGGACACATATATGGCATAGTCACATTGTGCACTGTGGGTAGTGATAAGTCATGTGTCATGACCCCTGTACCTGGCATCATGGGACACTTCCGTGTGTTGGTGTCGGTGCCATGCCAGTGACGCTCACCCCAAGTGCGCAGTCCCACATGCACACATGTCAAAGGAGTCAAGGGCATGCCTGGCACACATTGCACCCTCACACAGTACACATGTACACATCTCATCATACATCTGGTGCCTTCTCCACTCAGGAGGCATGTTCCACATCACAGCCTGTGACACCTGTGCCCCACACATGTGGTAATGCACAGACGATGCCTTGATGTCCATTCCTGGACAAGTATGTCCATCCATGGACAAGTATGTCCGCCCTATTCCTACATGTGTGTCGCCTATCACCACAGTGATGTGTAAAATCCGCCGTACTGCTGCTGAGAGGGCCTGTGCATGTTCCCAAATCACTGTGGGAGTGCTGCCGTATGTGTACCCATCGTGATGGCGAGCGTAGATGCGAGTGTACGGTCCGTGTCACTACGGGTACGCATATGCGTGCAGACCCATAGTGATGGAGAGCGTAGATGCGAGTGTACGGCCCTATCACTATGGGTCTGCACGCGTATGCGTACCCGTAGTGGTACGGACCGTACACTCGCATCTACGCTCACTATCACTATGGGTCTGCACGCGTATGCGTACCCGTAGTGGTACGGACCGTACACTCGCATCTACGCTCACTATCACTACGAGTACGCATACGCGTGCAGACCCATATTGATGGAGAGCGTAGATGCGAGTGTACGGTCCGTACCACTACGGGTACGCATACGCGTGCAGACCCATAGTGATAGTGAGCGTAGATGCGAGTGTACGGTCCGTACCACTACGGGTACGCATACGCGTGCAGACCCATAGTGATAGTGAGCGTAGATGCGAGTGTACGGTCCGTGTCACTACGGGTACGCATACGCGTGCAGACCCATAGTGATGGAGAGCGTAGATGCGAGTGTACGGCCCTATCACTATGGGTCTGCACGCGTATGCGTACCCGTAGTGGTACGGACCGTACACTCGCATCTACGCTCACTATCACTACGAGTACGCATACGCGTGCAGACCCATAGTGATGGAGAGCGTAGATGCGAGTGTACGGTCCGTACCACTACGGGTACGCATACGCGTGCAGACCCATAGTGATAGTGAGCGTAGATGCGAGTGTACGGTCCGTGTCACTACGGGTACGCATACGCGTGCAGACCCATAGTGATGGAGAGCGTAGATGCGAGTGTACGGCCCTATCACTATGGGTCTGCACGCGTATGCGTACCCGTAGTGGTACGGACCGTACACTCGCATCTACGCTCACTATCACAACGAGTACGCATACGCGTGCAGCCCCATAGTGATGGAGAGCGTAGATGCGAGTGTATGGTCCGTACCACTACGGGTACGCATACGCGTGCAGACCCATAGTGATGGAGAGCGTAGATGCGAGTGTACGGCCCTATCACTATGGGTCTGCACGCGTATGCGTACCCGTAGTGGTACGGACCGTACACTCGCATCTACGCTCACTATCACTATGGGTCTGCACGCGTATGCGTACCCGTAGTGGTACGGACCGTACACTCGCATCTACGCTCACTATCACTATGGGTCTGCACGCGTATGCGTACCCGTAGTGGTACGGACCGTACACTCGCATCTACGCTCACTATCACTATGGGTCTGCACGCGTATGCGTACCCGTAGTGGTACGGACCGTACACTCGCATCTACGCTCACTATCACTACGAGTACGCATACGCGTTCAGACCCATAGTGATGGAGAGCGTAGATGCGAGTGTACGGTCCGTACCACTACGGGTACGCATACGCGTGCAGACCCATAGTGATGGAGAGGGTAGGCATGCATGTACGGGCCATTGCCATGCATTTGGGGTGCCCTAGGGCCCCCACACGCACCGTACCTGTGTGTGATGCTCCAAATTACATAGGGGACAAGTATTAAGGCCTACATGCATGCTGGTTGTCATGGAGACCAAGTTCAAAATTCGAAATTGTTCTGGAAGGTGCACAGCAGAAGTCAGTTGGAATTTGTCTACTTTGTTGCAATGTGTTTGTGGGGCTGACATCATGCAGGAGAATGAAACCGATAGAGAACACACAGACTGCTAGGTTTGTAGGGATTGGTGGAAACATAGGATGCAAATGTGAGTGACCAATCTCTCTGTACTCCTGTGCATGAGACTGGGCAGAAGGGCACATATAAGGCAGCCAGGTCCCATGAGGGAGCACTTGCCTGCACATCTTTGCATTCGTCGACCCAGCTGCTGCTACTGATTCCCTGGAACCATGTCAAGGGCTGTGGAGAGGACACAGCCATTCACCCTGGAGGAGAACATGGCTCTGCTGGATGTGATCCTCCCACAGTACCCCATGCTGTATGGGCGACCAGGGTATCAGGTGAGTGCATAGGCCACTGCCACAGACTGTCCCTATGTTGTGACTGTGACTTCTGCCATTGCGTCCAGGTGTAACACACATGCCATGTACTGTCGGCGGGGTCCCAGGGGGGGGTGCCTGATGTCTCCCAGCAGTGCCCTGAGACAGGAGGGGTGGGTACAGAGTGCTCCCAGCAGTGCCCTGAGACAGGAGGGGTGGGTACAGTGTGCTCCCAGCAGTGCCCTGAGACAGGAGGGGTGTGTGCCTATCACTAACAGCAGTGCCCTGAGACAGGAGGGGTGGGTACAGAGTGCTCCCAGCAGTGCCCTGAGACAGGAGGGGTGTGTGCCTATCACTAACAGCAGTGCCCTGAGACAGGAGGGGTGGGTACAGAGTGCTCCCAGCAGTGCCCTGAGACAGGAGGGGTGTGTGCCTATCACTAACAGCAGTGCCCTGAGACAGGAGGGGTGGGTACAGAGTGCTCCCAGCAGTGCCCTGAGACAGGAGGGGTGGGTACAGAGTGCTCCCAGCAGTGCCCTGAGACAGGAGGGGTGGGTACAGTGTGCTCCCAGCAGTGCCCTGAGACAGGAGGGGTGTGTGCCTATCACTAACAGCAGTGCCCTGAGACAGGAGGGGTGGGTACAGAGTGCTCCCAGCAGTGCCCTGAGACAGGAGGGGTGGGTACAGTGTGCTCCCAGCAGTGCCCTGAGACAGGAGGGGTGTGTGCCTATCACTAACAGCAGTGCCCTGAGACAGGAGGGGTGGGTGTGATGCACAGTGTGAGCCTTGATCATTGATTGTGACATTGCCATCATTCCACCTGTGTACCCACTGTGGCATGTAGTGTTTTTTCCCCTCAACAGGGGATGATGTCCCTATGACAAAGGTGCAATGCGTTGGCTGCATGACATGCCTTGTTGTAACCAGCTAATTTGTACCCATATGTCTCTCTGTGACATGTGGCTGGTGTATTGATGTGGTGTCACTTGTTCTACCTCACAGGTAGGCGCCACTGCCAAGGAGCAGATCTGGCTGACCGCCGTCAGTGCCGTGAGGCGTGTGGATGGTCGGAGGCGGAGCCTGCCCCAGGTGAGGAAACGCTGGCAGGATATCCGGTGCTGGACGCGGAGGATTGCACGGCTCCTGCTGGGGGACTCACCTGAGAGCCACAAGAACCGCGGCCGCCGCCGTCTGAGCCACCTCCACAGGCGTGTGCTGCCGGTGGTCTTTCCAGACCTGGAGAGGCGCTTACAGGCGATGCAGCAGCCGGAAGGGGGTAGGTACATGTGTGTTTGTTGTGTGTCACCGGCATTTGTAAGGGCACAGTAGCATGAATTCACTGGCAGGGTTTAAAGGTGCTGTGCAGATCCTGTTTGCCCCAGTATAGCGCTGTGCCCCTGCCACCCTTCCCCTCCTTGCAATATGTACCCTGGTCTGTGTGTAGTCACTCCTCCACAGGGTAATGTAGGCTGGCGCTTTGCCCACGGGAACAATGTCTGTAGCATCATGTGTGGGGGTGGTGTGTAACAGGTTGTGGGACATTGCCTGTGCACTGTCAAGTTCACTGCATGTGGGTTCCATATCAGTTGGCACTGATGCTGACTCCAGACATGGGAGTTGGTCTCTCATGTGTCATGCCTTACAGCGCGCATGTCCCATGTAGTGGCCTGTGACATGATGTGCATGAGTGTGCGATACACATAGTGCAGGGATGGTGACGTGTGTTGCAGTCATTACCATTCAGTAGCATGTAGTTGCGTGCCCACTACTGTCCCCTGGGGCACCTTTTCCTCAGTGGTGTATGTGTCATCATAAACGTGGCCACTGTCAGTGTCTACAGCGTAAGTTGTGCTCTCTGCCATTGTCCCCTGTCACCATGTATATAGACGTGCCATTTTGTACAGGTGTCCACTGTGCAGCCTGACCTGATTGTCCTTCTTCATACTCACAGTTGCCAGTGCCTGTGTGTCTTGCTATACTCATCTGAGGATGGGCACTGGTACCACATTATTTGTACAGGCGCACCTTGGCTGTTTGGCGTTCAATCTCGCTTTTTGCCTGCCCCTGTGTGTATCACCCAGACTATGAGATGTTGGTGCCACCTGTGTCTCAACAATTTGCCTCGTGTAGGGTCTTGTTGGGGCGGGCAATGCCTATGTGTTAAATCCTGATTACCACTTGCTGGGTCTGGGCAGTGTGTGATGTGTCTGGACACACACGCAATGTGCAGTGACAGAGTCATGTTGTGCATGTTTTCAGCATTACCTATGCAGCATGTGTCTCAAGTTCATGGATATGGTCCCTGGTCATCGGTATTTTCGCCAACGCTGTGTGGTGCAGATGCAGTGCTGGATTGTCCCCAGGGCCTGGGTGCTATGTCAGACTCCTTTTCCTGTGTTTAGCTATTGTCTCATGCTCTCCATGGTATTTCAGTGGCATGGTGGCTCAACCAACTGTGTGTTTCATGCCCTACATCGGTACCCTGTTCAGTAGATGTTAGGGATCTTCCTTTTCAGGCCATGCAATGTTACCTATGTGGATTGGACTCATGTGACAGATGTGTACAGATGTCTGATTATTTCTGTCTCTCCACCCTGCCCACAGCATCGTCGGGGGACACAGAGGGAGACATGGACACAGACCAGGCGGAGGGACCGAGCACCAGTGCCAGCCGTGACATCGGGTCTGGCACATCGAGTGGTACAGAGGCGGAGGAGAGTGTGGCCGAGGACCTGTCGACTGGCACATCAGACTACGAAGCTGAAAGGTCCGGAGACGATGTCTCCGAGTGGGCGGAGGCTGCACCAGCAGCTGACAGCGGAACAACACCTCGCACCGCCCCCTCAGTTTCCACCAGCCGCCTCCCACTTGCTCGTGTCCCTTCCCAGCGTGCCCGGTCACAGCATGTCTCCTTCCTGCCAGGCACCGCACCCCCTGCCCCTGTCTCCACTGCTGCCGCCAATGCAGAGTCTGTGGACATCCAGCGGCAACTGCAGGTTGGTCAGGCTGCGATCCTTAATGTCCTCCATGCCCACGGCAAAACCCTCACCAACATCGAGGCTTTCTTGGAGGGCATTCATTCATCGCAGGCTGACCAACGCAACTTGCTGAGGTCCATCGACTCCACACTGACTGCAGCAGTGGGTCTCCTGCAGCGCGACCTCCCCCCACCTACCCCTGCCCCATCCACACTTCCCACTCCCATGCCTGTCACACGTACACCCAGACGTCGGCATGCACCCACATCAACGGACACGGGCACCACACCAGCAGGGAAGGTCCACCGCACTCCTCCTGACACGCACACACAGGGTGAGGTAGGCACACCCACTGGGTCGGGGGGCAAACGTGTGACACGCAGCCATAGTGGGAGTCCGCATTCCACCCAGTCCACTCCCTCCAAATCCCCTCCCCTCAGCTCTCCTGGCCACATCTCCCCCAAGGACACCTTCATGGCCGCTCTGTCCCTGAGCCCCACAGTTACACCACCACGCAAGCGGTCAAGGAGGTCCCCGGTCAGGGTGGTTGAGTCTCCCCCCCTGTCTCCACCCTCCCCCGGTGGCGCTGCGACCCATCCCTCTGACCCCCCCCCTCCTTGGGGCCTGAGGTCCCTTCGGGTGCAGGGGACTCCCTGGAGGACCTTGCAAAGGTGTGTAGTGCCATCCTGGCCTCCGCCTTTGGCACTGACCCACCCCCTGTGGTGGAGTCCTCCATCCCTGCACCCACAACGCCGCCCCTTTGCCCTGATGTCCCTGCGGTGCCTGTTGCTTCCCCCCCCCCTGATGCCCTCACCAGTGTGGAAGACGATGCCATTTGACTGTGCAGGCAATGTAGGGGACACGCATCCCACTGTGTCCCCCATCCAGCTGAGAATCATTGACTGCCCTATGGGCTTTGTGAAGATTGAACTGCCTGCGATCCACGGACATTGTGCTCATGCTGAATAAAGCTTAATTTTGTTTTCATTATCACACTACTGCTATGCTGGTATTGGTGTTGGTGGGGCTGCTACATGGTTTTGGGTGGTGTGTAAGGGTTTGGGTGTGTGGGATGTGTAGTAGTGTACTGCTCATTGGTGGGACCCTGTGATCTGTGTGCCATCACAAGGTGTTGGCTAACTTTCTTTGTTCATGTAAGCAGTTACTGCATGGTGCACTTGTCCCAGGGTGTATTCCTTCCTCTGTGTACCCAGCTTTCTTCCCTGCAGGGTGTTCCCAATGTTTAGCGCAGAGCTGTGTCTACATGAGCTGTGTGTGTGACGGAGCCCTTCTACTTTGGCCATGCATGCAGGGCCATGTCTCCACCTGCGACAATCGTGGCATCCTTGGTGATCACTGTACTTGTGTGTGGAGTCTGTTGACATGAGTTCATGGGGACATGTTCCCTTGTAGCCAGTATGCATGTGGATAATTCTGGCCTCACACACATGTGTTACACCCCTCCTGTATCAGGGCACTGCTGGGAGTGATGGGCACCCACCCCTCCTGTCTCAGGGCACTGCTGGGAGGACTCCACACCCACCCCTCCTGTCTCAGGGCACTGCTGGGAGGACTCCACACCCACCCCTCCTGTCTCAGGGCACTGCTGGGAGGACTCCACACCCACCCCTCCTGTCTCAGGGCACTGCTGGGAGGGCTCTGCACACACACCTCCTGGGTCTGGACACTGCTGGGAGGACTCCACACCCACCCCTCCTGTCTCAGGGCACTGCTGGGAGGACTCCACACCCACCCCTCCTGTCTCAGGGCACTGCTGGGAGGACTCTGCACACACCCCTCCTGTCTCAGGGCACTGCTGGGAGGGCTCTGCACACACACCTCCTGTCTCTGGGCACTGCTGGGAGGACTCTGCACACACCCCTCCTGGGTCTGGACACTGCTGGGGGGACTCTGCACACACCCCTCCTGTGTCTGGGCACTGCTGGGAGGACTCCACACCCACCCCTCCTGTCTCAGGGCACTGCTGGGAGGACTCCACACCCACCCCTCCTGTCTCAGGGCACTGCTGGGAGGACTCCACACCCACCCCTCCTGTCTCAGGGCACTGCTGGGAGGGCTCTGCACACACACCTCCTGTCTCTGGGCACTGCTGGGAGGACTCTGCACACACCCCTCCTGGGTCTGGACACTGCTGGGGGGACTCTGCACACACCCCTCCTGGGTCTGGACACTGCTGGGAGGACTCTGCACCCACCCCTCCTGTCTCAGGGCACTGCTGGGAGGACTCTGCACACACCCCTCCTGGGTCTGGACACTGCTGGGAGGACTCCACACCCACCCCTCCTGTCTCAGGGCACTGCTGGGAGGACTCCACACCCACCCCTCCTGTCTCAGGGCACTGCTGGGAGGACTCCACACCCACCCCTCCTGTCTCAGGGCACTGCTGGGAGGGCTCTGCACACACACCTCCTGTCTCTGGGCACTGCTGGGAGGACTCTGCACACACCCCTCCTGGGTCTGGACACTGCTGGGGGGACTCTGCACACACCCCTCCTGTGTCTGGGCACTGCTGGGAGGACTCCACACCCACCCCTCCTGTCTCAGGGCACTGCTGGGAGGACTCCACACCCACCCCTCCTGTCTCAGGGCACTGCTGGGAGGACTCCACACCCACCCCTCCTGTCTCAGGGCACTGCTGGGAGGGCTCTGCACCCACCCCTCCTGTCTCTGGGCACTGCTGGGAGGACTCTGCACACACCCCTCCTGTCTCTGGGCACTGCTGGGAGGACTCTGCACACACCCCTCCTGGGTCTGGACACTGCTGGGAGGACTCTGCACACACCCCTCCTGGGTCTGGACACTGCTGGGAGGACTCTGCACCCACCCCTCCTGTCTCAGGGCACTGCTGGGAGGACTCTGCACACACCCTCCTGTCTCTCGGCACTGCTGGGAGGACTCTGCACACACACCTCCAATTTCTGGATATGTACGCTTGGGACATACACGGTGTGGGTGCGCTCCATGCATTCGAGGTGAGGGTACGGGTCGTACTTACACTGTTGGGGTGGGGGGTACGCTCCATGCATACGCGGGTGAGGGTTCGTGTCGTACTTACACTGTTGGCATGGGGGGTACGCTCCATGCATACGCGGGTGGGGGTACGGGTCGTACTTACACTGGTGGGGGTGGGGGTACGGTCCGTACGTCCGCGGGTGAGGGTTCGAGTCGTACTTACACTGTTGGGGTGGGGGGTACGCTCCATGCATACGCGGGTGAGGGTTCGTGTCGTACTTACACTGTTGGCATGGGGGGTACGCTCCATGCATACGCGGGTGGGGGTACGGGTCGTACTTACACTGGTGGGGGTGGGGGTACGGTCCGTACGTCCGCGGGTGAGGGTTCGAGTCGTACTTACACTGTTGGGGTGGGGGGTACGCTCCTTGCATATGCGGGTGGGGGTACGGGTCGTACTTACACTGTTGGCATGGGGGGTACGCTCCATGCATACGCGGGTGGGGGTACGGGTCGTACTTACACTGGTGGGGGTGGGGGTACGGTCCGTACGTCCGCGGGTGAGGGTTCGAGTCGTACTTACACTGTTGGGGTGGGGGGTACGCTCCATGCATACGCGGGTGAGGGTTCGTGTCGTACTTACACTGTTGGCATGGGGGTACGCTCCATGCATACGCGGGTGGGGGTACGGGTCGTACTTACACTGGTGGGGGTGGGGGTACGGTCCGTACGTCCGCGGGTGAGGGTTCGAGTCGTACTTACACTGTTGGGGTGGGGGGTACGCTCCATGCATACGCGGGTGGGGGTAGGGTCCGTACATATCCGTCCCCACGCTATGTGATGCTTGTGCGGGCCCTACCCAGGCCTTTGCCACGTGGGTACGATCCGTCCCGCCATTGTTGGGGTGACGTGTGTGTGGGCGTGGTACGACTCGTACCCACGCTCTTGAGGCGTGGGTACGGGACGTACCTGTCTGGTTGTGTTGCCGGTTCGCGTGGTGACGGACTTCCGTTGTGGCGGTCGCTGGCTTATCAGGACACACCCCCACCCCCTCGTGGTGACCAGGGCATGGGAGTCAGGTATGTCCAGGCCATGTGTGACTTATGTGGTTGTTTTGTGGTCTGCCCTGGTCGTGCCACCCCCACCCCACCCCACTTTCCCCCCTCCCTTAGTTATTCTGACCTTCTGCGGCGTCTGCGTCGGTGCCTGTAGAGCAGGTGGACTGCTATGAGGGCAGGGATGACTCGTAGGTTCGGGTCCATGTCTGTCCGTCGCGTACTGGTACTCCAATCGCGTCGTCCTGTCGCGTACGGGTCCTCCTTGGTGGCGTCGTCCTGTGTGTCCGTCACGTACTGGTCCTCCTTGTTCGCGTCGTCGTCTGTCCGTCGCGTACTGGTGGTCCTTGTTCGCGTCGTCCTGATTTCCCGGCAGTTTTTGGCTGCCGCAAAATATTCACCGTGCGGGGTGACGTCGGTGCGAATCGTGATTCCTGGGTCGTGAATGGCTGGCTGCGAGCGTCCCGACGTCAGGTCGGCACTTTCCCGGATCGCATTGGTAGGTGTTTTTTTGTTCGGTCGGACTTTTTTACGAATCGTACGGTCATGGTGTACCCGTGCGATTCGTAATTCCTTGTTTGTAGAAATTGACGACCGGGTACGCGTCGGACGGAGAATATGCTCCGTCCGACGGTTCGTACCCGGTTTTTACCGGATCGTGATCGGCACCATTTTAGGTATTCCTCTATTATGAAGTCATTCAGTAATACATTTCAGCTGGATTTGGGATAGTTTGGAGGAGCTGGGACTTGAATCCTTCCTCTCTCTAAGAATGAGGTTTTAACAGGCCTCAATATCCAGATCTCCTGAGGCAGATTTTAGGACAGGACGCAGGTTCCCAACCAGATTACAGCAAGAATGCATAGGAAGTACACATAGATAATCAATGTAAACAACCTTTACCATGCAATGTCTTCACCACGTAGGTAAATAACAAACAGGTACGTTTTTGTACCTTTAGCAAGCATGCCTTTACCAAGCAGGTAAATCTTGTTTTAAATAATATAATTAATATGTTAGTTTTAAAAAAGGGTTTTGTGTTGATAGTGGTGAAGGGAGGTATGGGTAATTTTAGGATTAAGGGATGGGTAAAGGTAAAGGAATGTAAGGGTAATTTCCGGGATTAGGGTGGGGTGGCTAGTGAAGGGTGGAGCGTGTAATTTTACTGTTAAGGGATGGGAAGAAGTAAAAAGAGGTGAGGGTAATTTAAGAGTTTAGGAGTGGGTAGTTGAGAGGAAGGTAAGGGGAATTTTAGGGTTGAAAGCTGTACAGTAGTAAAGGAAGGTAAGGGTATTTTTAAGGGTTATGGGTGGGTAGTGGTAAAGAGAGGTAAGTGTAATTTTAGAGTTTTGGGGTGCGCAGTAGTGAAGGGGGTAAGGGTAATTTTCGAGTTTGGGGAGGATAGAGCTGAAGGGAGTTAAGGGTACTTTTAGTATTATGGAGTAGAGGTAGTGGTAAAGGAAGGTAAGGGTAATTTTAGGATTAAGGGGTGGGTAGTGGTAAAGGAAGGTAAGGGTAAGTTAAGTGTTTTGGGGTGGGTAGTCACAAATGGAGGTTAGGAATACATTAACAACATGGGGACTTTGGGGCTTCCCAGAAACCTAAAAAATGAAATAAAAAATATAAATTAAGTAATTAAAAAAATTATATGTAGTTACCTTACATATACTTACCATGCATGGTAAATGCATGCTTGGTAAAGGTATTGTTATGCTTAGTAAACACATCTGCGTGGTAAAGGCTGCGTGGAAAAGGTATACATGGTAATTGCAAGCATTGTAAAGTCATTCATTCATAATCATTAATATAGCAGTAAACTGATTTGCACATTTCAAGTATAAATCACTCTCATCTGTCTACATTTGATTGTATATGCTGACACTGTTTTGACCTGGATAAGAATTGACACCTTTTCCTTTACAGCCACTCTTCACTGGGCCAGAACTGAGGCAAGGTGCCTCCTTCCACTGCGTCTTGTCTCAATATCTGAATCATTGGTCTTCAAATGGCAGTCAGAGGGCTCAGAAATAGGAACATAAGTATTTTGTTACCCTCTTTAAATATTAGATTATATGTTGCTGGCAACTTTAAGCTTGTCACACATATATACTCATCCAGCTAGGATCTTTGCTCTGATGTTCTCACCGCCTATAAAGCCTTATATTCAATGAGGCATCACTCAACTCAATGTGATTTAAAACTTCTGAGCCACAGAAACTTCTCTTCATGGAGGAAAGTGTCTTTTCTAGGTCAATGTTTACATCTCGGGGGCGAGTCATCCTGGAACCCTCATAGTTCTCAATCTTTGTAGTTTCTTGGGGCACTCAATTAGTGTTTTTTGTTGAGTCAGTGTACAGTCTTACCTAGATGTGCTTGACTATCATGTCCATTTTCCTGACCTTCCCTCGTTGAAGTTGGCCTTCTTCTCTGCTTTCGTTAGCCTTAACTCTGCATGGTATAATATAAACTCAAAAGGCACCATTGTCTGCTCTATATATTTGTACTTTGAGAGTACTTTCTTAATAGAAGTAATGAGAATTAACTTTCTTTTGCGCAAGACCGATCCTGTGTTTCTCGCAAAGGTTTCTAGGAGAAACCAGGGCTTTTTGCAATGTCCCCCCACTTTTTGCCCCCATTGTGACTACTAGATGATGGTTTTCTGACTCCAATTGTGCCCTGGGCACTGGTAAACAGACCCAGGGCCTGTGCTCTGATTAAAAGTATATGATAATTAGGTGCAATTACAATTGATATGACAACCTACCTGAAAACCTTAGTATATGGTAGGGCATGTAGTTTTAGAGGTCCAGTAAATGCAATGCACTTAAGTGTGCACTGATTAAGCCTGGGCAAAGCACTACGCTACGCTCGCGTAGTTTGCGAAGTTCGCGCTACTTCGCACTACGCGAACTGCACGTAGCACAGTGCGAACACGCGTAGTGTAGTGTTGCGTAGTGCTGCGGCTTTTTTTTGCTTGCTCGCGGTCCTCAACGTCAAGTTGGCGACCGCGAGCAAGCAAAATGACATCCCGGCGAGACTTTTTCCTTGTTCGCGATCAGCAACATCAAGTTGGCGATCGCGAGCATGGAAAATAAACCTCCCGGCGAGATTCCCAACGCGAGGAGGTCAGGTTTCTCATTGCGAGTGGTCGCGTATGCTCGCGACCGCTCGCGATGAGAAACTACCAGTTCGCGTTGAGAAAGCTGCCGCTCGAGTAAAAATCTACTCGAGCAGCAGAAAACTACAGCTCGCACTGTGCAAGATGCCATTTTCAATGATTGCACAGTGCCGGTTGCTTGTCCGCACTGTGCAATCATTGAAAACGACATCTGGCACAGTGCGAACAAGGTACTACGCAGTTCGCGAAGTGCTACGCGTAGCTCGCGTAGTGCGAACTGCACTTTGCGTAGCTTCGCGAAGTGCTACTTCGCGAACTACGCCCAGGGTTAGCACTGATGTGTTGCCTGCTGTCAATTCAAAGGCAGTCCTGCTTGCAGGCTGCTTTTAAAAGTAAATTATATGCAAATTCGACTTTGGAATGGGAGGTACCTCCAAAGTCTCAAACGACCTTATTTTCACATATGTCACCCCTACGGACTCCTGTAGGTGCCCCTGGGAAAGGGTGCCTTGTAACTATAAGCAAGGACATAAAACTAGATGTTCTATATGCCCTGTTTAGGGGAAAACTGCCAATTTCATTTTGTTTTTCCCAATTATAGCACATTGGCTCCATAGGCCAACATGGGAATACTTTAAAAAAGTATAAATATTGACAGAAGTTAGCTGAAAAATATACTTTAAAATACTAAAATGATAGAATAAATAGAAAAACTTGCCAAGGTTAGATTTATTGTAACTATCACAGAAAAGAAGTTGTAGAACTTTCTTTTCTAAAGAAATAAAAGCCACCCTTCCACCATCCTCTCCTGATTGTCCAGCCTTTGGCAGACTGAGCCAAAGTGATCTGATGAAGTGTGAAGTGGCCTGCAAAGAGACAAAGGATATCTGGTGGGAGGAGATCTGCAATCTGAATAGCAAAAGGCAGGAAGGGGGGCTGCACAGCCTAAGTGGTCTTCAAAGAGGAAATGACAGTTACGACAGGACACAGTCTCACCCCACATTCTGCACCTCCAGCCAGACAGGTGTCTCATGTCAGGAATCCTCAACCCAGTATTGTTTGTTAGCATCCTCGGGGGTCATTGGTCAGCCATGTACTTGTTTTGCCTCTAGAATAATAGGGATGTTATGTTTGATCCAGTATTGTGTGTTGCCAATACTTTTTACTTCTTACAGTACTACATTGTGTACGACCAATGCTTGTTACTTGTTTTCCCTTGTCAAGGCCATGCTTGTGTGCTCTGCATGTTCTTTGAGGAGAAAGGGGCGTTAATTTACATTACTGCTAGGCGACTCCGATGGTGTTCATTGTTAGCAGAGCATGAGGCCACGTTCTCAGCAGCGACCATTCTGATTGGCTATAACTAGCCACGCCTCACACAATGCAGTGTTTGCCTTTGTTTACTGCTGTCATGGAAGGTGCTCCTCCTCCGCGTTGAACCGCACCAGCTGTTTCTTGCTGCCAGCTAGCTGTTCGGCCTTCAACTCTCCAGCTCGGTGGATATCAGCACTCAGCTCCCGACCTCAAGGAGGAGCCTCTGTGGACATTTGAAACTGCCAGCTGTCAACTAAGTGGTGCGCGCTTGCCGATAGACTTCTTGAGTACATGTGGCCCAGGTTTCTGGACAAGTTACTTCGCACTAGCATTTTGAAAACTGTTGAGCCGTGATTGAACTTGAGTTTGCGATTGAATTTGAGATTGCGATTGAAGTTGGGATTGGACTCAGAGTACAGAGCGCTGCAGATATTTTTGAGACTTAATTGCACAGAGGTACGAACTGTATCAATGTGCCCCAAGATATTGTGAACTGGCAATTGAGTAGGATGGGATTGAGAGTGATAGACACCTTCTGAACTGTGTTCTAGACAGTCCACACGTTGTTTATTTTCTGTTACAGTTATGTTATTATTTTGTTAGACATGTTTGGCTCTGTACATATCTTATATGCCTTCTGAGAATATCCTGACTATAAGCTTTAGAGCAGTGAGAATATGTTATATGGTAGCAAAGGAGCCATACCCTGTTGGAAGATTCCAGACTAGACCTACGTGAACGGTGACCAGGATGGGAACTAATCATCCCAGTGTGCATCAGAATACATGAAGAGAGTAAATAAATAAGAAAGGCTATACCAAGGTGTCATGTGAAAACACGCACATTATCATATTGTCTCATTTAGCGCTGAAGGTCTCCCTGCATGTGCATCGCATCACTAATCTGTATATTTCTTGTTACTCACACTGAGAACACAGAAGTTGATGAAATACTGACAATGACCTACTGCACACCCAAAGAACCGGGTGCCCGGCTGGACCAGGCGGCAAGGTGTAGCTGTGTCTCTTTTCTCTCTTCCAATCCCCTCTCCCTTTCAGGACACCTTCTGAGGCCCCTGTGAATAATTGAACGTGTTTGAGAGGTGTCCCAGGAGGTGGGAGGGCATTCATCCTCCCTGCAGACGTCCTGCTTTTCAGGTGAGTGGCCTCAACACCCCAGTAATTAAATTTGCATAGGGGCTGGAAGGGAAGTGTTAGGGAAACCTAGCCATGCCAGTGGGTTGACTTCGCCAGATCGTAACCTCCAGGAGAGAGTTTCTTCATTTTGGATTTCTAAAGAACAGTGCTTTCTGGGACAAGAATATGCCACAATTTACAGACAGCCATCATACTTTTGGGTTTCACCCTGTACCCCATCGGTCAAGGGTGCCCCCTGCTTGTCACCTAAGGACACTGGAAGAATATGGGAAGGCTGCAGAGGAACTCAGATCCCTGCCCTGAAACTACAAGAAGAAGAAGGACTGCCCTGCTGGACCCTTTGACTGCACAATAGAAGGCTGCACACTTTGATCTTCAGCCCAAAATGGGTTTTGGCTTGCTCTGAATGTTGAAGGAGTGGTTAAAAGAGCTCCACCGGGATCATCTCTACCAAAAGAATCCAGATAGACAGCATTCAGTGAACTTTTAAGGATGCAGCCAGGTGCATTGAGGTCCTATAGTCTCAACTTCCCATGGACCAACTCAGAGATTATGTAACCTTGGATTGGTGTTGCAGACACTCAAAGACCCAAAGGAAATGTCTAGAGAAGAAGGACTGCCCTGCTGGACCCTTGGACTATTCTAAAGAGGACTGCACTCATAAGGACTGCACCTGCTGCATTCACAAGTCCTCACAACAATAGAACTTTGTCTGTCCTAAAGGATAAGGAGTGGGCTCCCTGATCAACTACAGGTAAAAAACAACATGAAGGGTTACCTTCAACACCAACGAGGACAACTCTAGCTGACAAGCTTCACCTGGATTTTACTTGGATTGACCAAGTGCATTGTGGGAGTTGTAGTCCTAGACCCCAAGAGGCAAACCAGAGCTTCTGAACCCTTGGATGATGCCGTGGACCACTTTCCTGCATCAAGAAACACTTTGGAAGTAAGTGTGAAAGTACTACATCATGGGCATCCCAGTCCAGCGTGACCCTTTTTAACCCTTTGAGCGCTATTTCCTTCTAAGCTCTAGTTTTACTTTTAATCTTTAAAAATTCACATCTCTGGTTACCTACATTGGGTGTTTGTCAATTTGGTGTCATTTTAATCATCATAAAAAAAGTCCTATTTATATAAAGTGGTGTTGGATTTTTATTGTGTGTTGTGTCTTACTTATTTAATGTATTGGTGTTTTTAAATTCTTTGCACACCTGTTTCCTAAGTTAAGCCTACCTGCTCACATCCAGCTACCTAGGGTTGAGCAAGGGAATAATTTATTGAGACCTTGACTGGAACTTATATTGTGACTGTTGCATTATTGCTAGAGGTAAGTACTGATGCAGCGCAAAATCAATTTCATTTTTAGGGGTGCAGTATAATCATACTTGTAGAACGCATCTTCATATAATCTTTTGTCATACTAACCTAAGTGTTAGGATCTTGTAATGTAATAACATAAATGTGATGTGTTTAGGCAAATATGTAGAATATGTGAAGAATTAATGTCGAATATCAAATGTAACCAGCAGAAAACATTAACTGAAACACTTGTGTTGTGCAACTGACAACTATTTATTATTGAATGTGTTTATTAATCGTGTAATTTTTATATGTAGATAGAAATATCAACAGAACGTGCCTTGATTACTATGCAACTTCGTACGACTCATGCTCCATTTCACTTATGTTAGCTGAATCTTGCAAACCCGAAATACATTTTCCATGGAAGCTCTTGCATTAAAATTATTAGCTGAATTGTATGTTGGTGTTGCAGGTAGAAGAAGCACCCTTGTTAGTTGGAATAATGTCTCTGTTTTAGGAGTTAGGCAAGGAGAGAAGTGGATTCATTGGGAGTTAATGCCGATAAGAAGAACTGTTGTATTTTCTCATCGGGAAAACCTGGGAATTAAAGGTCATCTTGTTACTATTCGAGAGCAACGCTATCCTGTGGAAAAGTACCCATGAGAATGTGGTCCGATTGGATGGCGTGACCCCAAAGGAATCCTGGGAAGACACCTGTGATATTGGAACATTGCAATTAGGGAGAGAGCCCCACTTCTTCTCTGCCTTTGAAGAGAGAGCATCTTAGAACAAGCTCTGTCTTAGTAGCTTCATGCTACCTGACTCATTGAAGTGGAGTGACTTCTAAGGAAGACTCCACATGCTGACACCTTTATCTAACCTGCCTCGAAGAATAACTTGAGTAGGGGTGTCATGCTACTGCAACTGTAGGGACAGATTAATACTTTCTTTTCATCAATGGAAGGGAACTTGGACCCATGTTTTTTGATTTTCTGCATCCTAATTCTTGAATACATTTTTTGGGTGCATATTGCACCACCTCAACCTTCTTCACAGATTTGGCTTTATGTTGATTCCAATGCATTTCTGCACCCTTGTCTTGAGGTGTCTGTATGTTCAGTCATTTTTGGCTTTGTAATAAATCAACTAACCTTACTCAGTAGTCTGTGGTTACTATGGGTCTAGAGAAACTGAAATTGAATTGATTGATAATGCTAACGATTTCTCTCCCCTTCACGCTTTCATGATGAGAAAAAGTACCATCGACATGAGGTTCTAGAGCAGATCTAGAACGTACAGCCCGGCCCCTTCTGTACCAACCTACACCTACTAATAATAACCCACCGTCCAGCAGTTTGCCTTCGGCTTTATTCTTTTTCTTTATGTTGCCACTTTTTCCAACTGCAATTACATTTAATTGAAGTGTGCCTCTTATAGGTACAAAATGGGTCAGTAATGGTAATTTATGCAATATGGAAATAGTTGCAGTTATATATTCTTAAATATGCTTATTTATATCATAACAGCTACAGTTGACTTGTATAATGACTGAATGATCAATCCTCTCTCAAATCATCTGCAATTTTCCCCTTCGTGTCTTCACCAACCATAAAATCAAAATTCTCCTGTGCATTGAGGGTACATGACCTGAAAGTGTCCCCAATCAAGAACAACATACTTCATCTTAAAGACTACCTCAAGCTCATGGAAACCTGGATCTCAATGATATACTTTATGTTGACCTTCACAAAGACTGAGGGCCCCATGCATCAATGAAAAAACTAGTCGCAAACGGGCAGATTCTCAGAATCTACCCTTTTGCGACCGGTATTTTTGCATTTGGGATGTATCATACCAAATGCAAAAAGCGCAATTTAAGGAATAGCAAAATTTGTGATTACTTAAATTGCGATTGCATTTAAAGAATCGCAAATTGTGAATCCTTTAATGCAATGCATTAACCTTAAAAAAGTTGCTATTTCGCAAATAGGAATCGCAAATTACCGTCAATCTAAGGTTGATGGTAATTTGCGATTTCTTTGAAAAATGCACTAAAGTGCATTTTTCAAAGTCCAAAGTTACACACACACATGCCCTTGGGGCATGTTTGTGTGCAGCATGTGGATGAATTGTAATTTCAGGGGTGAACAGGGTGTCCTTCTGGCACCCTTGCACCCTTGAAATTGCATGCGCAATTTGCGAGTACCTATTGGTTAGTCGCAAATTGCGCATGCAATTCCCATTCATTCCTATGGGCCTCTAGGCCCATAGGAATGAATGGGAATCAATTCCTTAATTGCGACTCGCAATCTGCGAGTCGTAATTAAGGAACGTGTGGGTTTCGCAATTTTTTGGGTGATTCCTACATGCATAGGCAATAGCGATTCTTTAATTGCACTTCTTTAAAAATGCAATTGAAGAATCACTATTGTCTATTTTGATGCATATGCACCTGAACCTATACACACGTTCAATATAAAATCACAAAACTAGAATTCAGCAAAAGCTGTCTGACTTAAAACTGACTTAAAAATGAATGGAATCACATCCCAAATTTATTTTGTCAAAGAACATCTTTTAATCTTTTCAGTCTGGCTTTAATCTGTCTAGATGTGAGGAGAAATTAGCCTTCAATAAGAGTTTTGAAATTCCATGATGAAAGTGTTAGAAAGAGCTGATGCTGCTATGCGTGTCCTATTTGACCTTTCAGTGGCATTTGACGCCATGGAGGACATCATTTTATTTGCAAGATTTCACAGTCAGTGGTACAGATCTAAAGCTGATGAATTCATTTTGGCGTATTTATCCTCAACCCCATTACAAATCAGTTGCTGGACTCCACAAGGGTCATATCTTTCACATATTTTCCTTAACACATTTCACTGTTATCTTGCATCATAAAACTCTCAGCATTGCCAGTAGTTCTCTGACGTGATTGTTTGACTGAGATTGTTTAATGAGTCACAGCTTTTTAAAATACAAACTAATGAGTGGCTGATTATGATTGCTTAAAATGCAGTAAAGAATATCTGTGGCCACCAAGGTTGGATACCTACTGATGCTACTGGTGATGTAGTCTTTGCTGTTTTTAGGGGGGTGCAACATTTGGGTTTTTGATTCTGCTTATGTATGCAAAATTTCTGTAAAATTACATGGTCAGGTGTAATTACACAAAATGCAAATCTATCATTTTGCTTCATAATGTAAGACAAAATATATTCTCTCATCACATGAGGATGCATTTAAACAAAAGCACAGTGAACATAATCTGCTTACATTTTGTTGTTTATGTGTGTTCATAGTAAATGTATACCCAAAATGGCATATAATTACATGAAGAGGCTTAATTTCAGGAATTTCCCAAAAGACATGTAATACAAAATTCTGAAATTGTGCACAATATACCTGCATAATGTGGATTTTGCCCAGGCCTATTTCAAGCTCACTTTATATATTACATGTATTTTTTAAATTTTATTACATATTTTAAATTATAAACACAAGTTGTATTTATTTTTATTCGGTTTCCATAAATATTTCATTTTATGTTTGCTTCAGTATGATTGTTCAGCAATTACTTGCCGTGCACAGCGGAGGTGTTCATCAGTGTTTCATATTGCTTAATATTGTTCTCTAATCCCCTGCTGCTTGCGCTGTGAAAACATGGAGTGGCTGTAAAGCAGCCACTCCGTTTTTTCACCAAAGGCACTTCTCCCAGGGCAGTACAAGTTTGCGGCTGCCATGGGGGCAGCGCAATCATCATAATAGGGTGCATTTTCATTGATTTCGCCTGGTACAAACAATTAAAATGTACCTAATTTGTAATGCAGCCCCAGTTCAGTAAATAAATGTGGGTATACATTTACTGTGAACACACATAAACAACAAAATGTAAGCAGATGATGTTCACTGTGATTTGTTTAACCCCTTCCATGCTGCGCAAATTCCGCTGCTGTGCTGACGGTTTCTTGCGCGGGCGTGGTCATGACGGAACGGTTCCGTCATGAGCACAGCTCAACCGTGGCTCATGACGGAACCGTTCCGTCATGAGCACCGAAGGGGTTAAATGCATCCTCATTCAGTAAATAAATGTGGGTATAACCCTTAATATATTAATATATTTGGCACAAAGCAGACAGGCTTAACTGAAGGAAAAGGGTGTGAAGCAGTACCAAAACAATTGAAAAAAGCCAAAATATAGCACAATAAAAATCCCACAATTAATTTCTAAAAATAGAGAACATTTAGGAAAAATAACACCAAAATGACTAAACCCCAATAAATGGAACTGGACATATGAATTCTAGGGGAAAAACACCAAGGAAAAGTAAAGCCCCAATCAGAATTCACTCTTTACAGTTGTCCAGGATTTAGACCAATTTCAGGTCAATCATGAAGAAGCAGATGTTATCTCAGTCAATGATTTAACTGACTTACTTTGGCTCTGAAATGCAAGTTGATATACACACTTGCGGTGCAAGATTGCAGGCTGTATCCAGCCAAGTCCTCTTGAAGTTGGATAGATGTTGGTTGAGGTCCCACTGACCCAGCTGGTTTTGGATGAAAAAGCTCAGAGCTGGAAAATGATGCCTGTATTGGCACTCGGCTGCCTGATGAGCACCTGCGCTGTGAGATAGCGTAGTAGATATGGCACATTTATACTCTCTCAGCAATCAATCAATCAATCAATCAATCAATCAATCAATCAATCAGGAATTTATAGAGTGTGCTACTCTCTCATGAGGATCTCATGGCGCTGAGGGGTGTGCAGTTCCGGAGCAGTCGAAGAGTCAGGTCTTGAGGCACTTCCTGAAGGTGTGCAGAGTAGGGGAGTGTCTGATGTTGACTGGGAGCTCATTCCAGGCCTTTGCTGCAACATAGGAGAAGGCTCTTCTGCCTGCTCTGGTTCTGCTGATGCGTGGGGTTTCTGCCGAGGTGGAGGTTGGCGGAGCAGAGGTTCCTTTTGGGTGCATGGAAGGATATTCGCTTGTTGAGGTATTTGGGTCCGATGTTGTGGAGTGATTTGTAGGCATGGGTGAGTAGCTTAACTCTCTTCTCGACAGGGAGCCACTGGAGGTCTCGTAGGTGCTGGGTCATGTACTTGTGTCGTGGGGTTCCGAGGACGAGCCTGGCTGTGGTGTTCTGGATGGTTTGGAGCTTGTGTAGCAGGGATCTGTTGATTCCGGCCTAGAGGGTGTTGCCGTAGTCCAGTCTGCTGGTTATGAGTGTGGAGGATGCAGAGGGAGTTGAAGCAGGTGGAGGCAAAGGCATTGATCTGGTGGGTCATGGTGAGGGACGGGTCTAGGATGATGCCAAGGCTTTGTGCGTGGTATGTTGGAGTGGGTGGGTTTCCAAGGGCAGAAGGCTACCAGGTGTTGTCCAAGGCAGTGGAGGAGGGTCCAAGGACGAGGACCTCTTTCTTCTATGAGTTGAGCTTCAGGCAGCTGTTGTTCATCCAGGCTGTGAAGTCCTTCACTCCTTCCTGGAAGCAGAGTCTGGTGTCCTCGGGATTTTTCGTGAGGGAGAGGATGAACTGGGTGTCATCAGCAAAGGATACTATGCTGAGCCCATGCTGTCTGACGATGGCGGCGAGGGGGGCCATGTAGATGTTGAAGAGCGTGGGGCTGAGTGAGGATCCTAGGGGTACTCCACAATGGATCTCTGTGGGTTTGGAGAGGAAGGGAGGGAGTCTGATCCTTTGGTTTCTGCCAGAGAGAAAGGAGTGGATCAAGTCGAGGGCAGTTCCTTGTATACTGGCGTTGTGGAGTCTGGCTGCGAGTGTGAGATGGTGTTGAAGGCTGCAGAGAGGTCTAGTAGGATGAGGGCTGCAGTGTGGCCCTGGTCGAGTAGCAGGCAGGTGTCATCGGAGGCGGCAAGGAGGGGGGTCTCGGTGCTTTGGTTGCTGTGAAATCCAGACTGGGAGGAGTCGAGGATGGCATTCACTTTGATGAAGATGATCAGCTGGGTGTTGACAAATCTCTTGGTGACTTTGGCTTCAAAGGGAAGGAGTGAAATGTGCCGGCAATTTTTCGGGCCCGTCTAGTCGGCCGAGGGTTCCTTGAGGAGAGGCTTGACCTCTGCCCACTTCCAGTCATCGGGAAAGATGCCAGATTCGAGGGAGGCGTTAATAGTCCGGCCTAGTTCGGGTGATATAGCGGCGGTGGCTCTATGGTAGATGTGCATTGGGCAGGGGTCCATGGGGACTTCTGAGTGTGTGTTCTTCATGGTCATGGTGGTGTCTTCAGTGGTAGCGGGTTTCCAGGTGGTGATGGTTGGCTGTTTGTCGGTGGTGGAGAAGGGGGTGGTGTCTGGAGTCTGTTCGCTGAAGTTGTCGTAGAGGGCCTTGATTTTCCAGTGGAAGTAGGAGCTGAGCTTGCTGGCATGACGTCTGTGGCTTCGCCGGGGGTTTTGGTGAACTGCTGTATGACGTTGAAGAGTTCTTTTGCATTACTTGCGTTGGTAAGGATTTTGTTCTTGATAAAGGTCAGCTTGGTGGTATACATTCATGGTGTTCCTAAAGGTGTCAAGGTCTTTGGTGGTTTTCCTGTTCTACCAGAGTTTCTCGAGGCGTCTGTAGGAACGCCTGGCTTCTTGGAGGTTGATGGTGAACCAGGCGGCCTTCAGGGGGCGTTGCTTGATGGGATGGCGGAGGGGTGCGAGCTTGTCTGCGCAGCTGGAGTAGTTCTTTGGCTGCTGAGTTGGTGTTGGTCGTGGCAGAGGGAGGGTCATGGAGGAGGGTGGTGTTGGGGTGTTCCTCCGTGATCTAGCTCCAGTTCCTTCGTGGCAGGTCCGGGCGGGTTTGGGTGCGGTGGTGGTGTTTAAGATGAAGTGTACACAGTGGTGGTCTGTCGAGAGGGGTTGAGTGGTGGGGCTGAAGTGGATGTTTGTCCCTCCTGCGAAGATGGGGTCAAGGGTGTGTCCGGCTCTGTGATTGGGGGAGGTGACGAGCTGCTTCAGTCCAAGGTTGGTGAGGTTGTCAAGGAGGGTGGTGGAGTCGGGGTCGCTGCGATTGTCCAGGTGGAAGTTCAGGTCTCCGATGAGGATGTAGTCTGTGGAGGCAATTGCGTGGGGTGTGACGAGGTTGACAATGGTGGTAGCAGAAGAGGCACAAGGCCCAGGGGGTCTGTAGACGAGGGTCCCGCGCAGTGTGGTTCTCGGGCTGGTTTGGATTTGGAAGTGGAGGTGCTCTGTTTTGGAGAGGGGGTCGCTCGTGCTGGTGGAGGTGGGGAGTTGGATGGAGCGCTTGTGTGGGATGGTGAGTCCTCCTCCTGGGCGGTGGGTGTGGTCTTTTCTTTGGATCTTGTATCCATTGGGGATGGCAGTCAGGGGCGGAGGTGGCGTTAGTCCAAGTTTCTGTGAAGAAGGCGATGTCTGACGAGAGGGTGTCAAGCAGGTCCCAGATCTCTGTGGCATGTCTGTGGAGGGAGCGCACGTTGAGGAATATTCACGTCCGGGCTTCGGTGGTGCAGGCATTAATTGGGGGCTCAGCGATGGGAAGTAGGCACATAGAGGAGGCAGAAAACAGGCACAAGGAGAACAAAATAACAGAAAATAGCAAAGAGACACGGGCCCAGAAGAGACAGAAAAGAATAAACGTGGCACACAGGCAGACACGGACACAAAAGAGACAAAAAACTGAAAAGTGGCACAAAAACAGACTCAGCCAACAGTGGCCAGCAGAAGAGCCAGGCTCTCCCACTGGACCACCACGGATGAGGCTCAGGCAGGAGCCTGTGGGTGGAGGAGGGCCTCGACACTTACCTGAGAAGCTGCGCCTAGAGCAAAAGTGCCAGAGCAGTGGCACTTGACAGCAGAGCTGCGCGGGAGAGAAGGTCTCTGACCAAAAGGTCAGGGGTTTTGCTCTCCTTTTCATACACAACAGCGCAGCAAGTTGCTGTGCTGAATAGTGGTGCCTGAAAAGTTAGTAAATATGAACCTTAGTCTTTTTTAATGCGCTCAAAATTCACAACTGCTGCATGAAGGTATAGCTGATGAAATTCTCTCTACATTGAACACCTGTGCTGTAAGGTTGTGCTGAGGCTCTGAATGGAGTCTGATTTTTCCGACTTTCTGGAGCATTTCCTGTTGGTAGCTATGGAGACTTCCATGAACTCAGGGAGAGCACTTAGGGGGCAGAGTTTACCTCAACTGAGGCCATAAGCAGGATCCAGTTCAGTTCCAGTTGCCCCTGGTTGGCAGGGCACTCCAAGAAAAGGTCTATTGCAGATTGTCAAATGCCTGTAGCCACACAAGAGATCATCCAAATGACCCTTAGAGACCCTTGGAGTCCACTTATCAGTCCTGTGTATAAGTGGGAGCATGTCCAAACCCTCAGCCACAGACAGCTCAACCAAATGACCCTTGGAGCCCATTTCTCAGTTCGGCATACAAGTGGAATCATGTCCAGCCCCTCAAGTGTCCACATAGTCACAACATTAAGTCCAGTTGTGTCCTGTTCTTCCACAGGTCCAGAAAGAGTTCTCATGAGTTGTAGGTAAAGTGTCACATTTGTAGAATTCACAAGTCAGCCTATTGGGATGACTCCTAGACACTCCCTAGCCAATGAGAATAAAACCCTTCCCACTTGTACAGCATATCCGGTTTGCCTTACTGTAAACTGCATAAACTGCACTAGTCTGAGTAAAATCTAAGAACACAGCACCCTTCTGACCTCGGAGGTTTCTCTTGTCCCAGCCACAAAAATGTTTAAGAAAATGAGCAGTACCCTTATCCTCAACCTCATAAAGCTGGGTTTGGGAGCAGCTCCCCCTCTAAGTTGGCTAGTGCCAAGATGGCTATAGTTTGTTCATGAAGCAAAGGCTTCTCTTCCTCATGTCTTCCTTCATACCTACCTATGAATGAGCACTTCTCACTCAGTTCCGTTTCAAGTTAAGGATGTTTCTTAACCCTCCCCAGCATTCCCTTCTGGGTGGAGAGGACTCACATACCTCATACACAGATCTTTCAGTCAAACTATCTAAGGCATTGTTTCTCTTTTGGGAGCAGTTTTAGGGCCTCATTAGAAAAAGTTCTGGGCAGGCTGCTGGTAGGTTAATGCTAATTTGCCAACTGGAGGTTCTGGCTAGCTTTTTAAAAGTTACTTTTCCTAATTATTAATCAAAAATGTTACTTCATATGTGAATTGAAATTTTGATAAGTATTAAAAATAATGGTTAAATCCTCTCTGTAGTTTACCCCAAGTCTGAGTTGGGAGAATGTGTCTTTTATTTCAGACTTTAATTTTTTTCTTCGAGGAACAGCTATAGCCCTTTACAGTGAAACTTGCTTTTGAGGATTAGTCATTGTAGGTATATGCAAACACTAAATTCTGGCATATACCTGAAGTAATGTCTTCTTTGCCAGTCAAGTGGATGGCACACCATGTGCGATAGTCTACATGTGAAATGTAACTTTCCATGCCATTGGTGCATTTACCTGCACCATATACATTGTTCTTACTGAAAAGATAAATATGCCAATTAGAATTTAGTAAATTATAACATGCTTTAGAGGTCAGAGCACGACACTGGGCACTGCCAGCAGTACCTCTGTAGGCAGAGTTTAAAGAATCAGCAATAGAGTTCATACAAAATGGGGGTGATCATGCCAAAAGAGGATATTCTCACAATATTATTCAGTAAATCATTACATAACTAGGATTTAATCAGAGAGTGGAAATATGAGGATACATACCTGATCAAGGCATTCACACAGGATATGGATAATCTCCCATGATTACTTCAGACTCATCCCTTCACTTTTATACTTTAGATCGGGATACAGATCAATCTAATAAAAATACCTTATTTCCAACTGGTAATCATCTTCTAGCTTTGACAATGCAAGTACCAAAATCAATACAGATGCGTTTTCAACCTCAGCACAGAGTACAGTGATAATTTACAGGAGGTTGGTAAGGGAATATGCTGTAAAACGTAAAACATAGAACAAAACCTGTTAGAGACTTCTTTTATTTGCCTGCTCCATTAACTTAGTGATAGAAGGGCAATATGCCACTGCAGGAACTTTCTGTTACTAACCTTTGGAATCTGCATGTGTCATTGCAAAAGCCATCGATGGCATAATTTGTGGCAATATCAAAACTGGAAAAGACCACAGTGCTAACCATGATAGTCTTTTATTAAATTCATATTTCAGTCTCCATAACCTACTGGTTTTAAGTTATAATAAGAAGACTAGAAATGTCATGAGGCCACTGACAATGTACTCCATGTCCCATTTATAATGGCAGAAATTCCACTACCACAAATCTACATAGTCATATTTCCATCCTGCAGTTTCTCTCAAAGTGCTTTCTGCCTTGGTGGGGGCAGCTACTTTTGCAGAATAAATATAATGCCATGGGAGTCATTTAAAAAAATGTGTATATTTCCCACTATAGTGGCAGTGGTAGCCCCTCTGTATGTGGGTAACATTTCTAGCATTACAAGTACAAATCAGTAAGGTGAATCAATTACAAACAGCTGCAGAAGGTTTTGCCTGGACAGTGACTATTTTTTGTGTTGGCTATTTAATTGTGCCACACCATCACATCTAACAAGTAAAACGTGATCAGTCAGCTACTGAAAGAAGGTTTGCAAGGGTCACTGCCAGAATTACTTGTGTTTTCTATTTCTGATGGTGGAGAAAATTCACAAAACATATCATGATAGTTGATCTTTGAAGCTGATATTCTGAACCATTAGCACATTACAGTTCCATGTCACAAACAAATAATCAGGACAAGATAAGTGGACAATATTATATTCATTAGGTAAGAAGGACCTTAGAATGGCTTAGAGCACAGATTCACAATTAAATTATCAATATTTAGCTCCAAATAAATAGACACACAAGGATGACACAGTTCTCTAGGAAATGAAAATAGAGAAAAGAAAGACAATTAACATAGGGTTAATGTCCACTAATAACAAGCTAAATATATTTGAGAATGCAAATATGAGCAAAATATTCAGGCTGCTGTCAATCAATCAATCAATAAAAAAATATTTGTAAAGCACCACACTTTCACCCCAGGGGTATTTAGGCGATGTATCTCCATCGAAGAGCCAGGTCTTGAGTCTCTTTCTGAAGTCTGCCAGCGAGGGGGCTGTGTGGAGCTGGAGGGGAAGGTTGTTCCAGGTCTTGGCAGCGATGTAGGAGAAGGAGCAGCCACAGCCGCTGCTGCGCAGTATGCGGGGGGTGCGAAGGCCAGTGAAGAGGAGCGCAGGTGTCTAGCGGGTTGATGGAAGTCCAGTCGATGGTTGAGGGAGGCAGGTTCAGGGTCATGGAGGGCTTTGTAGGCATGCATGGGGAAGTTGAACTGGGATCTTTTCTAGATTGGGAGCCAGTGGAACGCTCTCTCAGGTGGGGGGTGATGTGGGCTCATTTGGGATGTCCAGGGTGAGTATGGCTGCAGCGTTCTGTATAGTTTGGAGTTGTCTGAGGAGCTGGGTGGAGATGCCAGGGTAGAGGGCATTGCTGTAGTCGAGGTGGCTGGTGAGGAGGGCCTGAGTGATGGTCTTTCTGGTGTTGGTTGGGATCCATCTGAAGATTCTATGGAGCATGCGAGGTGTGTGGAAGCAGGGGGAAGCAACTGTGTTAACTCGTAATTCCATGGTCAGTTGACTGTTGAGGATGATGCAGAGGTTTCGTGCATGGTCAGTCAGTGTGGGTGTGGGTCCGAGTTCTGCTGGCCTCCAACTGTAGTTCCATGTGAAGGTGTTCTTCCCAAAGATCAGTACTTCAGTTTTGTCAGAGTTAAGTTGGAGGCAGTTATCTCTCATCCATTCGGCTACGTTGGTCCTGGCGTTGCAGAAGTTGCTTTTGGCGTTGGAATGGTGCTCTATGAGTGAGGATCAGTTGAATGTCAACTGCATAGGAGATTATGTTGAGTCCATGGAATCAGACAAAGTCTGCGAGGGGGGTCCTGTAGATGTTAAAGATGGTGGAGCTGAGAGATGATCCTTGTGGTACGCCGCATATGATATCTCTTGGGTGTGGAGGTGAAGGGAGGTAGTTGGATGTTCTGTGCACGTCCTGTAAGGAAGGAAGCGATCGACCTGAGGGCATCTTGCTGTATGCCTATGTTGTGGAGTCTGTTGATGAGGGTTGTGTTGGGAGACTGTTTTGAACGGCATGCAGAAGTTAGGAGAATCAGGGCCATGGTTTCTCCATGTTCTAGGAGTGTTTTGATGTAGTTTGTTGTGGCAACCAGTGCGGTCTCAGTGCTGCGGTTGGCAAGGAATCCTAGTTGAGAGGCGTCCAGTTGGTTTTGTTCCAAGAATTCAACGAACTGCTGGTTGATGGCTTTCTCAATTACTTTGGCCGGTAGTAGGGTAGCAGCGAGATCGGAAGATCATTTTTGAGATGGTTGCGGTTGGTGGAGGCTTTCTTAAGGAAATGTCTGATGTCTGAATGTTTCTATCTGTCTGGGAAGGTTGCTGTGCAGATGGAGGTGTTGAGGATGCCTGTGAGTTACATTATGATTGGGTTCCTTGAAGGGTTGTGGAGGTGGTGAGGGCAGGGGTTGGTGGGTGCCCTGGCATGGATGGCTGAGGTGATCAGGGTGATGAGCGGTGACCAGGTAGTGATGGTTTGGCTGTTGTTTGCTGGTCATCGGGGTTGAGGGTGGCGGGTTGGAAATTGAAATTCTAGAGTTTGGCAATCTTGTTGTGGAAGTAGTCTGAGAGGGTTTGCAGAGTTCTTGGGAGGGGTGGATGGTGTTCTGTGTGGCTGTTGGGTTGGAGAATTATTTGATTATTATTTGAAGTTTTCCTTTGTGTGGTTGCCTGCAGAGTTGATGCGGGTGGTTATGGCAGCTTTTTTGGCTCCTTTGATTTGCTGGTGACAATTGCTGAGGGCTGTTTTGTGAGCTTCTCTGTCGGCAGGTTCTTGGTGGTGCACAAGTGTTTCTCCAGTTGGTGGCAGTTGCACTTGGTGGTCCTGAGTTCTTGGGTGTACCAGCTGGCATGTTTGGGGATCTTGTTGGATTTTATAGGTTTTAGTAGGGCGACTCTGTCGGTGCTGTCAGTGATCCAGGCAGCGAAGGTCTGGACATCCTGATTAAGGTCTGCTGAGGCCTTGAATTGGAAGTTGGTGAAGGCCTGTGACCACTGAATTTCAGTGACCTCGCTCTAGCTGAATTGGTAGGAGATCTGATGCCTGTTGATGGTGTCCTAGGCATTGGTGATGGAGAAGTGTACAATGGTGTGGTCAGTCCAGGTGAGTTCTGTGGTATGGCTGAATTTGATTCTGTCACTGGAGCTGAAAATGGGATGAAGTGTGTTTAAGGCTTTGTGTGTGGGTTCACTAACCAGTTGGCCGATGTTGTTGAGGTTCTCCAGAAGGGTGATGGAGTGTTGGTGTCGCTGTGGTAGTCGATGTGGAAGTTGAGGTCACTGAGTAGAACATAGTGGTGAGAGTCGATTGCTAGGGGGACGATGAGGTTAGGCACAGGAGCGTCTACAAACAACTTATGGTTTTAAAAGCATCTGCTGCAGAGTTCTTTGTGCGACCAGCAGTGTCCAGGCAGCAATACAAATGTCAAGATTACTTTAGTGAATAATGTACCCTCTGGGGAGAGATGAGTTTTGTCTTGTGGCAGTTTGACTCATCATAAAGTAGCACAATGTGTTAAAATACTTGCTGCAAAGAATGAGTACCATACAGATCACAGAACTGTATTTTATGTTGAAAGCTAAGTGTATTACTGCTTTTTCCACAAAGATCTTTTATTAGATCAGTTCATAAGTTACAATCCTAATATAGAACATTAACTTATGAACTAGCATCAATGAGCTACATGCAAACTACACAATATAGGTTAGGACGTTATGTTTTTTTCCCCCAGTCTTTCACTATGTCTTTCAAATGTTGGGGAGACGATGTAGCCTTACTGTTAGATTGGTCGATCTCAAAGCTGGGGAACCGGGTTCGAGTCTCAGCAGGGACGCTCAACATCCTGTGCTTCTGGGCAGATCACTTAATCTCCCTGTGCCTAACAAAAATGAATGTGATAAAGTCTGCCCTGTATTTAATAAATAAGTACAGACTGCATGACAGCTTTCACTTGAGGTATATTCTTCCATTATAAACAATGGGCCATTTTATCAAACTTTCATGCAGCGCAACGTAGCAAGACACCTTGCTGCACTGTGCTGTGTGAAAGAGGGAGGCCATGAATGCTCCATATCTATAAACATATGGTGCATTCCTATCTTCTGCCTGTGCTCGATCACAATTAGCAGCCTAGAATCAATGCAGGCACCCTTCCATCAAGGGTGCCCGAGTTGTAAGCTGGATTGTTTTTTTGCAGGAAGGGACACCTTCCTGTACAAAACAATCCTCAAACATTTTCTTCTTTCAGAATGCAGTAACGCGTGGAAAGAGGAAAACAACTAGGAGAAAAAAAAATATTTCTCCTCGGCACACCTCAACTGGGCAGGCGTAGCATATTGATGCACTCCCTGGTCTACCACTGCATGTAAATGTGGGAATGCACCAAAATCCATAGGTTAATGTGTGGAAACACCCACACTCCAACCATTGAACGCCTCTCTAGGGCAGAGTAACGCAAGGCAAAGATTTGTGCTCCCTTGCGTTATTACACATTTATTAAGCCATACAGGGCCATGCAAGGTGGCCATCTTACTTTGGGAGGTGCAAGGTTGATGCAAAACCTTGATAAATCTGGCCCTATATACATTTAAACACTGTTGCGTAAATGAAGCCATGCTAATAGGACTCCTGTCTAGATTATGTTGTTTCCTAGTTCTCAGGCTAGACTAATCTTGTTTTACTAATTGTTCTGCTAAAAATGTATATTTATGTCTAGTGAATCACATGCCAACATTCTTTTTATCTGACCGCAAGATGATAGCCTTACAATGCGCATGAACCTTGTTATGAAGAGGCTTGTACGTTTAATGGAAGAAAGCTTTCTCCATTGGTATATTCACACCGCCTTGCAATTAATGATTCATAAAGATATGAGTGGCCTTTATGCCATTGTGCAGGTTTATGAAGATTCTGCTGACAATTGTAAATTGTCTAAATAGCTTAGAGATGTCTCTTGCTGCCCTCCAGGAATGCCTTATTTAGCTATAGAGGAGAGTGAAACTGCTTCTAACATTCTGTGAAATGGTGTCAGTGAGTCCTGAAAGAGGATCTAGAACATCTACGACAACTTCGACAAAGACAACCAACACACTGAACCCTCACCAACCATCCCCGACATCCTGAAGCCAGTGATCGACAACTGGACAGCCCTCACCACCAAAGACACACTGAGGAAGATGAAGTCAATCCACTCCGGGGCCCCCACGGACCCCTGCCCCCACCACATTTTCAACAGAGCTGCAGACACCATTGCACCCATGCTCTGCCACACCATCAACCGCCTCTTTCCCCGACGATTGGAAACACGCCAAGATCAACCCCCTCCTAAAGAAACCCTCGGCTGTCCCCACTGACCTCACAAACTACAGGCCCATCTCCCTGCTCCCGTTCCCAGAAAAAGTCATTTAGAAACATAAACGGCCAACTCGCTACATTCATCAAGAGCACAACATCCTCAACTCCTCCCAATCCGGCTTCAGAAAAACCACAGTACGGAAACAACCCTCCTGGCCGGAAGAGACGACATCCACACCCTACTGGACAAAGCAGAAATAGTAACCCTCATCCTCCTCAACCTCTCAACGGTGTTCGACACAGTCTCTCACCTCACCCTAATACGCAGACTCCAAGACAAAGCCCTCGACTGGATCCGATCCTTCCTCTCTGGCAGACTGCAGTGGGTCAGACTCCCCCCTTTCCTCTCGGACCCTACACCAACCACCTGCAGAGTCCCCCAGGGGTTCTCCCTCAGCCCTACGCTCTTCAATGTCTACATGGCTCCGCTCACCCCATCGTCAGAACCTATGGACTCAACATTGTGTCATACGCAGGCGACACCCAACTCATCCACTCCCTATCCAACGAACCCAACACCGCCAGACACAACTTTCGAGAAGGTATGGAAGCCGTCGCCAAATGGATAAAAAACAGCTGCCTACAACTAAACACCAACAGAACAGAAGTACTCATCATCGGCCCAAACCCCGATGCCTGGAACAACACCTGGTGGCCCCCCGCCCTCGGAAGCCTGCCCACCCCCACGGACCATACACGCAACCTGGGAATCATCCTGGACTCAGAGCTCAAAATGGACCACCAGATCAACTCTGTCTCATCCTCCTGCTTCCACACCCTCCGCCTCCTATGTAAGACCTTCAAATGGATCCCCCTCGAACACAGAAAGACCGTCACTCACACCCTGGTCACCAGCAGACTCAACTACGGCAACGCACTCTATGCCGGAATAACCAAAAACCTCACCCGCAAGCTACAGAACATCCAAAACGCCACCGCAAGACTGGCCCTCATCCTGCCAAGACACTGCCACATCTCCCAGCACCTGCAAGCACTCCACTGGCTCCCCATCGAAGCTAGAGTCACCTTTAAGATGCTCACCCACGCTCACAAGGCCCTCCATGACACCGGACCAGCATACCTGAACAGCCAACTCAAATTCCACGCACCCCAAAGGACCCTACGATCAGCCCAGCTCTCCTACATCGTGGTCCCCCACACCAGAGAGACCAGATCGGGAGGCCGCTCCTTCTCCTTCCTCACGGCCAAAGCCTGGAACGACCTTCCGCTCCACCTCAGACAGAGAACATCACTCCCCAATTTGCAAGAAATCTCAAAACCTGGCTCTTCGATAGACCCCCTCCTTGATGGACTGGAACCTGCGAACCCTCACGGGTGAGTAGTCACGCTTAACAAACACCTGATTGATTGATTGATCGGGTGCTTTCTCAGCCTGATGGACCTTTTTTCTTTTTATGGACCTCACACAAATATTCTTAGACCCTATGCCGACGACTTGATAGAGAAGGGAAGCTTCCACCTCTGAGACACAATTTGATTGGAAACCATACCGTGCATCACACATGGTCTCCTCAGTCAATCAGTGATTCATCTGCCATTTAGCGAGCTAAAAGGGTCATACAAAACTCAAACCAATCTCCGTATTGTCTCCAGTAAAAACTCAAATGACTTCACCTTCTCCATCATTCTCATATGCTATTAGAAATGTACCGGTCCTATGGAGAAAGCCTGGGGCATATTTACAAGCTCCTAGCGCCACTGGAGCGAAACATTTTTACAAGCTATGGTGGCGCTATATGCCAGCCCATATTTACAAGGCTGTGCTAAGTCACTCTGCGTGGCTTAACACAGCCCTGTAAATATGCACCTCTGCAACACAGTTTTCTGCAGCAAAAGAGAATGTAATGAATGTTGCTATGGGCTTTCCCAGCAAGAACCATGGCTTTTTGACACTGCTCCAGATTTACTAGGATCTGTAAATCTGTGGCAGCACCATAAACTAATGCCTTTCAAAAGGAGGTATTAATGTGGGCCAATGAAGAGAAAGAGAAAAAAAGACAGAAAAAGATGAGATGGTGATGGCAAATAAGGATAGTGACCGATTTATTGCTCGAGCAGAATATATGTCTCTCCTCCTCTTGTTCCGTTTCTGTAGTCTCGTCCTGTAAATGAAACAGTTATTGCATGTGTCTGAACCAGAATCTAAACGAGGCCCAGATTATGCTTCCATTTTTATAAACAATCTTTGCATTCATATTTTTAAAAAGATTCTCAAAGCACGTCTAAAAAAATAACGAAAGTCCTGTCTCATATATGTACACTGTATATATAATTATACTATAAAGGCTGAACTTTAAACGGTATGTTGCAAGTCCTGTTTCGTGCAAATTAATACATTTGGGGGCATATTATCAAGAAATGGCGTTAAAATTATCGCCGCTTTAGCAGCCGAAAACTGCCGCTAAAGAAGCGATAATGGGCTTGATAATATGCCGCAGAGAACTCCCATAGAAGCCCATGTTCTGATGTGAACAAGGGCTTCTATTGGAATTCTCTAGGGCATATTATCAAGCCCAATATCGCTGCTTTAGCAGCAGTTTTCTGCCGATAAAGCGGCAATAATTTTAAAACCGTGCTTGATAATATGCCCCTTGAATGGGCTAGAAGATTGATAAACCTCTATGCAGATGGAAATTACTGACGACTTTTTCAAATTGTAGATGTTCTTCAGATGTCTCAGTTGTTCAGTGCGTTATTCATTGCTTGCAATTTCAGATTTTATTGCAGGACAGTATTAGAATCTATGTCCATTATGTTAATACAGACTGCCCTTTCAAAAGGTGTAAGTAACTGCATGGAGTCATTATTTCTTACCAATTTTCTCATGGAGGATTTCTCATGCTTGGTAGTTCGGGCTGGACTGTTCCCATGAGGCACAGGGTCAGACTGATTTGCATATGGCCATGTCTGAACTGGGGTGGCAGAGTGGGCTAAAGAACGGTGATGGATTAAACCCAGATCAGTTGACTGGGGGTGAGTGCTTGCAATGTCAAACACTCCGTCCATCATTTCCTTTGGTTGTTGCTTTGTTCGCCATAAATTGGCAGGGTATGCTCAGACGTGAGTCCCTTGCTCACTTTGCCACTGGATTCAAGCAAGCCTGGCTGAAGACGGCTGAAATGCCAGAAACCGGTTCTAGGAAGCTTGTTTCCGGTCCAGGGAAGACATGGCTTGGTAGTTTGGGATGGACTGTTCCCATGAGGCACAGGGTCAGACTGATTTGCATATGGCCATGTCTGAACTGGGGTGGCAGAGTGGGCTAAAGAACGGTGATGGATTAAACCCAGATCAGTTGACTGGGGGTGAGTGCTTGCAATGTCAAACCCTCCGTCCATCATTTCCTTTGGTTCTTGCTTTGTTCGCCATAAGTTGGCAGGGTATGCTCAGACGTGAGTCCCTTGCTCACTTTGCCACTGGATTCAAGCAAGCCTGGCTGAAGACGGCTGAAATGCCAGAAACCGGTTCTAGGAAGCTTGTTTCCGGTCCAGGGAAGACATGGCTTGGTAGTTCGGGCTGGACTGTTCCCATGAGGCATAGGGTCAGACTGATTTGCATATGGCCATGTCTGAACTGGGGTGGCAGAGTGGGCTAAAGAACGGTGATGGATTAAACCCAGATCAGTTGACTGGGGGTGAGTGCTTGCAATGTCAAACACTCCGTCCATCATTTCCTTTGGTTGTTGCTTTGTTCGCCATAAGTTGGCAGGGTATGCTCAGACGTGAGTCCCTTGCTCACTTTGCCACTGGATTCAAGCAAGCCTGGCTGAAGACGGCTGAAATGCCAGAAACCGGTTCTAGGAAGCTTGTTTCCGGTCCAGGGAAGACATGGCTTGGTAGTTTGGGCTGGACTGTTCCCATGAGGCACAGGGTCAGACTGATTTGCATATGGCCATGTCTGAACTGGGGTGGCAGAGTGGGCTAAAGAACGGTGATGGATTAAACCCAGATCAGTTGACTGGGGTTGAGTGCTTGCAATGTCAAACACTCCGTCCATCATTTCCTTTGGTTGTTGCTTTGTTCGCCATAAGTTGGCAGGGTATGCTCAGACGTGAGTCCCTTGCTCACTTTGCCACTGGATTCAAGCAAGCCTGGCTGAAGACGGCTGAAATGCCAGAAACCGGTTCTAGGAAGCTTGTTTCCGGTCCAGGGAAGACATGGCTTGGTAGTTTGGGCTGGACTGTTCCCATGAGGCACAAGTTCAGACTGATTTGCATATGGCCATGTCTGAACTGGGGTGGCAGAGTGGGCTAAAGAACGGTGATGGATTAAACCCAGATCAGTTGACTGGGGGTGAGTGCTTGCAATGTCAAACACTCCGTCTATCATTTCCTTTGGTTGTTGCTTTGTTCGCCATAAGTTGGCAGGGTATGCTCAGACGTGAGTCCCTTGCTCACTTTGCCACTGGATTCAAGCAAGCCTGGCTGAAGACGGCTGAAATGCCAGAAACCGGTTCTAGGAAGCTTGTTTCCGGTCCAGGGAAGACATGGCTTGGTAGTTCGGGCTGGACTGTTCCCATGAGGCACAGGTTCGGACTGATTTGCATATGGCCATGTCTGAACTGGGGTGGCAGAGTGGGCTAAAGAACGGTGATGGATTAAACCCAGATCAGTTGACTTGGGGTGAGTGCTTGCAATGTCAAACACTCCGTCCATCATTTCCTTTGGTTGTTGCTTTGTTCGCCATAAGTTGGCAGGGTATGCTCAGACGTGAGTCCCTTGCTCACTTTGCCACTGGATTCAAGCAAGCCTGGCTGAAGACGGCTGAAATGCCAGAAACCAGTTCTAGGAAGCTTGTTTCCGGTCCAGGGAAGACATGGCTTGGTAGTTCGGGCTGGACTGTTCCCATGAGGCACAGGGTCAGACTGATTTGCATATGGCCATGTCTGAACTGGGGTGGCAGAGTGGGCTAAAGAACGGTGATGGATTAAACCCAGATCAGTTGACTGGGGGTGAGTGCTTGCAATGTCAAACACTCCGTCCATCATTTCCTTACGTTGTTGCAGGATTTCTCATGCAGGCAGCCGAGTTGTTGCTGTCAGGATGTAATGGTTGGCCTGTGTAACTAAAAGTCACATTGTTGCATAGGACATAGATCAAGGGATGGCTTTGTCAGTGTGAATGGATTCGGTTTTTCCTTCAGTTTGCAATATGAGAAGTCTACTGAAAGCAGTTTCGAATGAAAGAACATTCTGATGTTTTTTTAAAATATTGTTTGTGTAAGAAAACCAATGTAATATTATTTTTATTATATTTTTTATTTTACATATAATACATAACCTAACTTAATGCTAATGCAGCAGTTGTCAAAGCTTATCAAAATTTCATAAATTAGGACCTATCCACAAAAGCTGCAAGAAAATGGAAAGAAAATACTCCTCACACAGGAAACAACCTTTACAACGCAGTCATTACATCGCACTACCTTTACAATCCAGTCATTACAACGCAACATCCTTTACATCGCATGCCATTACAATGCATCCATTACATCGCCTGTCACTACAATGCATGTCATTACAACGCATGTCTTTACAACGCATACCATTACAACGTGTAGTCTTTACCCTTACACTATCCAACACTTACCCTACTGTTGTACTCACTTGAGTGGGAATAGTAATTTTTGCCACTACACTATCCAACACTTACCCTACTGTTGCACTCACTGGAGTGGGAATAGTAATGTTTACCCCTACACTATCCAACACTTACCCTACTGTTGCACTCACTGGAGTGGGAATAGTAATTTGTACCCCTACACTATCCATCACTTACCTTATATGCAATGTAATGGTATGCATTGTAATGGTATGCATTGTAATGGTATAATGTGAACAAATGCATTGTAAATGTAGTTTCTAAAAATGTGTTGTGATGGCATGCGATGTAAAATCATACGTTGTAATGGATGTTGCTATGTAAAAACTGCGTTGTAAATGATTGCATTGTAACATCACACATGAGAACAATGTATAACGATTTATCATAATATTTATATATACATCCATATATATATGATTGAATAAAGTTAATGAGACTGCTGCAAAAATCATTGCTTCAAATCAACCTAGCAAATCCCTTCAAGCATCTGACATTACCACAGTAAGATCTATGTATGCATTGGCTGGGAATATTGATGACACAATCTTAGACACAAAAGAAGAACTGCAAGAATTGGGAATTCTAAGTAGTTATGCAGCTGGTAGTCCTTTTCGCCCTCCTTCCACCTTCATTCCCCTTATGCCCAAGGATACGATAGACACTTTTAGTGACTGTGTAATTGAAGATTTGAGAGAGCTCAACCACAGTGTTCTGCGCAAGCAAAATCAAAGGAGTTACTCAGATATACAATACTCCAAACTAATGCGCAAAATCAAGCATAATGGGAATGTAATTGTGAACAAAAGCAGACAAAGGAGGGAACATAGTTCTTTGGCCTCGAGATTCGTACATGAAAGAAGCAGAATGACATCTGAAATATCCATTATGCTACAGAAAGGCTACATTTAAGGTACTAAAATTAATCAAAGATCAAGTATTTAAGGAAGGAACTAGCGCAGTGGTTAAGAGAAGGACTGATAAGTAAAATGAGCACAATTTTCTTAGAAATGATCATCCCATCACTCCGACTTTATATTTTATCCCTAAGGTCCACAAGAGAGTGACCCCAATGCCCGGAAGACCCATCATTTCTGTCCAAAAAGCCTTTGTGAAGCAATGTCCAAATATGTGAATTTTTACCTACATGAGTATGTAGAATATCTTCCCTCTTTTATTAAAGATACAGGACGTTTCCTTTCAAAACTGCAAACAGTTACCTGGAATGAGGACTGCCACTTTATAGTCATGGACATATGTTCTATATACACTAGTATACATCATATCAATGGTTTGAATGCTGTGAAGTACTTTTTAGCCAAAAGAAAAATCCAATTCTTCAAACATAATATTATGTTATTAAGAATGATTGAGCTGTGTTTATTGAACAATTACTTTGTGTTCAATAAGGAAGTACATCAGCAGTTACGTGGGGTGGCTATGGGGGCATGCTTTTCTCCCAGCTATTCGTGTTTCCACGTAGGCTAGTGGGAGGAGCATGTCCTCAGGCACACCCACGGGGAACTGTTCGCCCCCCATGTACTTGAGTGGTGGCGATTCATAGATGATGTGTGTGTAATTTGGCGAGGTTCCAAAGAATCTGCACAGGACTTTGTTAATGCTATCAATGTTAATTATTTAAACCTTGAGTTTACAGCCAATATAAGTGATGAGCGGGTAGAGTTTCTTGATGTGGAGTTATATATTAACAACAACACTATTCAGACAAAACTTCACAGAAAAAGCACAGCAGGAAACTCAATATTGCATGCTAGTAGTTCCCACACCAGACACCTTATAAAGGGTATTACAGATGGAGAATTTTTAAGAATTAAAAGAATCTGTATTCAAGCACAGACGTCACACAATGCCAAGCAGAATCACTATAGGGATTTCAAGCAAGGGGCTACAAAACAAAGGACCTACAAAAAACAGCATTACTTAAAGCTAATAACACCAATAGAGAGACAGGGTCAACTAATACAGTCCTTGATACAACTCCCACAGAAATTGAGAGAAAGGCTAATCTGCACAAAAGGGATGAAACGGTTAGATTAATAACCACATATAGCTGCCATGAAAAACAAGTAAGGAGTATCATTAATAGGAATTGGCCAATATTAAGAACTGACATCACTCTTTCGCCAATTCTGCAAGAAGTACCCGCAATCACCTTCGGATGGGCACCCTCTATGAGGGATGCACTGGTTAAAACCAGCCCTGAGGTACAAACTCCTAGACACACTCAAATAGGACTGGATTTTATAAGTTTAGCTCATGCAGAGCATGCAAGTTTGGGGTCAACAAACAGGAATACAGCGATGCATTTGGACATATTCCTTTTAAAATCAGTGGAATGTTCATTTGCAAAACTGAATTTGCGGTGTTCGTACTTGAATGTTCCTGTCACCTACAATACGTAAAAAACAAAACCGGGTTTTGGCTCAAAAACTCAGCTGAACTGAGCCCAGAATACTAGAAAAACAGAACAAAAAGTTCAAGCTGAGGCTCACTCAACCGAATACCTTAATAGCTCCTGATAAGAAATGAAACATAAGAGGAGGGTTTTTTTGAATTTCCTTATTATTTAACGGAAATAATTTTAATTAGTTTCACATTACCAAATGATTTAGCGCTGAGAACAATGCTTCATTGCGCTAAGATCATAAATACAAGCTCTACAAAACTTGTGATACAACAACACATAAATAATGCTCCCCTCGGTGAATTAAACAAAGATACCGACACTCATCAAGCACTCATGGCCATTATACTCATGCATACACCACAACATACAAACACTGTAAAGAACTGGGTCCTTGTAGCGACCTTTCTTTCACTTTGTAGATTGATTACATCTCAATTTTCAATCTCTAAAAACATTTTGTTTTTTCGTTAAACACCATGAATTGATCAAATTCTTTTGAAATACACAAGGCAAACAAAAATATCTTGAAAAGCGGTGCGACACAAGGACTAGACTGGTCGACGCATTTCGAACCACTGAATTTAGGGTTCTCCTCAGGACCAACCAATTTCTTGAAATATCGGAATCTATCTGCCTGAAATGGATCCAAGTTGTTTCCAATGCAAAGGAACTCAACTTACTGGATCAGGGGAACGTGTCCTCTTTTCCGGCTACCACTAATTAGATGTAGGCTTTTTTGGATGAGTTCATCTGTGCATTTCGGATGATTTTCCCGCGCCGGGATCGGGAGTGCACCTTTCGTCCGTCTGTACCTCTACGTGTCAATCCATGAGTGAAAAACACCACACCAGTCTAGTCCTTGTGTCGCACCGCTTTTCAAGATATTTTTGTTTGCCTTGTGTATTTCAAAAGAATTTGATCAATTCATGGTGTTTAACGAAAAAACAAAATGTTTTTAGAGATTGAAAATTGAGATGTAATCAATCTACAAAGTGAAAGAAAGGTCGCTACAAGGACCCAGTTCTTTACAGTGTTTGTATGTTGTGGTGTATGCATGAGTATAATGGCCATGAGTGCTTGATGAGTGTCGGTATCTTTGTTTAATTCACCGAGGGGAGCATTATTTATGTGTTGTTGTATCACAAGTTTTGTAGAGCTTGTATTTATGATCTTAGCGCAATGAAGCATTGTTCTCAGCGCTAAATCATTTGGTAATGTGAAACTAATTAAAATTATTTCCGTTAAATAATAAGGAAATTCAAAAAAACCCTCCTCTTATGTTTCATTTCTTATCAGGAGCTATTAAGGTATTCGGTTGAGTGAGCCTCAGCTTGAACTTTTTGTTCTGTTTTTCTACCTACAATACGTAGGCAGCACTAAGTTGCAGGTGTTTAATTGCATTTTGCAACACCTATGTGCGATAGTCAATTCTGACCCCAGCTACCCGGTTGCTCTGCATTTTAAGCTTGTTCACAAAAACAATCTGAGTGATTTTAGCTACTTTGTAATAGATGCAGTACCAAGGTCAATAAGGGGAGGCAACAGAGAAAAGAAATTATGGCAGTTGGAGACACAATATATCCTACAACTTGATACCAAGATGCCGAATGGCCTTAATACGGGAGATTTACATGATTTCTTGTAAATAATGTATATATCATCCTGCATTTGTTTCCATCCGTATAAGAACTATGGGGCAGATTTATGAGCCCCTTGCGCCACTTTTGCGTCACTTTTCCCATGTTAAAAGTGACGCAAAAGTGGCGCAAGGGGCTCATAAATCTGCCCCTATATCTGTTTCCCTCCTTACATGAATTGTAGACATCTGCAACTCTCAGTTTTTTATTCGATTGATTTTAGCCTGGTTTTAGCCCTATTTATTACCTTGTTTTACCTGATTTTATCGGTTTTACTTGGTGTCAATGGGGGTTGTATTTGGTGATTTTAATCAAATTGGGAAAACTGGGAAGGACTCCCCTATTTGTTGATGTACTGTATAAACAATTTGCACTAGGCTATATATAGGCTATATATAGGTCTATCATCTGCGTATTTGCACTGCTCATTTTGCACATCGGACTGATATTGTCTCTGAATCTGCACCCCATCAGATGTGTATTTATGAATCAATTTGGGAATGTCAACCATAGGCTATCTCTAATATCCCGTAAGGTCGCACTGAGTACCTACATGCCTTAAGGGGTCGAAACGTCGACACAACATCTTTGCCAATACTATCACCAGTTCAGGATGTACTGTGATTGTCTTCATATGGCTTCTTTAAGAATTGTAGATGTCTGAATCATGATTTGATCGGAATACAAATACGGCAGAGAGTTAATTTTGCCGATTAATTTGATTGTGTTCTTGAATGTATCTAATTTTTGTATTCACTTCCTTCCAAATCCTACACTTTATCACTCACCTCCTGACTCCTCCTCCTCTTTTCTGGGCACTGTTATAATACTCAAATATTGTCTGTACTATGGAGCTCAGTAATAACAAACTACTAGTGTTCAATGTGATTAAATAGGCATTTGAACCCCCTTAAAAAGGTTTCTTGGTACATTGTTTTTCTAAATGTTTTGTATTGAATGATTCTGTATGCTGGGACCACTGTTCTCATACTGCTCTATACCCAGGTCCCAGTGACTTTATATGGGTTTACCCTTTATTTTGACTACTTCAGAGCAGGTTCATACCTGCGAGGTTCCTCTTGGTGATTTATCACCTTAATAAGATGGCAGAAAGCGAGACTCTTTCCTACACAGAGGAATATATCAACCAGTTGTTACAGGATCCTGCTAATCAATTCCTATCCTCAGACACCCCCAATATTGACTTTACTCTGAACGACAAGGTGGCACGTTTAGAACGTCTTGAGAAAAAACTAATACGTACTCGCCTTCATGGCCATTTACTCAGCAAATACCTTCAGGCTAATGTGATACCTGTGGGACTCCAGATAAAAAACGAACCAGCAATTTTTGTTGACATACCGAAATTTAAGGAAGGCTTCAGTTTTGTTGCCAACAACGCTTCACGTCATTGGATGGTTCTGGGAGTTGAAACTGCAGCTGAACAGGTACAAACACTCTTGAGAGAAATTGCTTCCCTCAAACAGGAGATCGCAGCGGATTCCACCTTAACCAATGCTAAAGAGGCCCTGGCCAACCTGACCAAAAGTTTAAAAGATTTTGAACTTACAACTCAGAGCAAGAAATTGGATAAACTTGCTAAGGACATTCGTTTTTACGAGAAAAAGAACACTTACCCTTATCTTAACGAGGATTACTACAAGCAGGACACCCAAGGGAGATTCACAGGCAGGGGTAGAGGCTCGTACCGAGGCAGAAGAAATTTTACTACCTTCTCAAACTCTTCCATCAGCTCTGGAAGTGACAACGAGCAACCATCCACCAGCTCCGACCAAAGTTACCACGACAATTGGTATCCTCCACAAGGCTACTACCCTCCTTCTTTTTTAGAGGAAGGCCAACGGAGACCCCCCAGGGGACGAGGCACCTGGCAGAGGGGGCCACAGAGAGGCCGCCAATCCAACACTATGAACTGGGAGAGGGGCAGAGCATCCGCAGGGAAGCAGGTTCGTTTCCAGACGGAGAACCACGGAGAAATATCAACGAGAAGGAAAGTATACAGATGGTAGAGAAGGAGAACCCATTGGTGAATATCTCATCATACACACTCTCTGAAGACGAGGAACGCATTCTATCCAAGGGGCTTTCTTTCATACCCACAGCCCATCCAAATGATTTTGACACCAGGGTCGAACTGCATGCCTTCTTCAGGAAGATTCGTTTGAGATACTTCTTTAAACAGTCCCTGTCTACTTTACCACATTCAGTTACAGGATTGAGGGTCCCCTCCACCTTTGTTCCACTTGCCAATGCAATGACCAGTAAAATCTTGGCATACGAGAGCATGGTACTAACGGATGTCATGAAATTACTAGCTACTCGAAAATACACCATCCCAAATACTACCAAATTGGAAAGGGCGGCTCTTACCAAATTGAAGAGCAATAGAGACATTGTCATAAAGGCCACCGACAAAGGTGGAGCCATCGTTATCCAAGATACATCAGCATACAAAGATGAAATTTTGAGACAGCTCCAAGATGGAGTCAGTTATTGCAAACTACGATCCGACCCGACTCAGGACCTCGCTGAGGAAATTCTAAAAGTCACCACTGAAGCTTTTGGCCAAGGTATTCTGAGCAAATTGGAGTTTGATTACCTTAACCAGAGACATCCCCGTTTACCTACCATATACACTTTGCCTAAAATACATAAAGATCTCCAGAAACCACCTGGACGTCCAATCGTGTCAGGATGTGGCTCCATCTTGGAACCTTTATGCAAATATGTGGATGTTTTTCTAAAACCACTGGCGGAAAACACGGAAGCTTACTTAAGGGACACGATGCAGACGATCAACCTGGTTGATCAATTAGCCTTTGATCCCAACGTCCAGCTATTGGTGACCTGTGACATCGTGTCCCTCTACACTAGTATTCCACAGATACCTGCTTTGGCTGTGATTAGTGAAGTTCTTGACACACGACCAACCCCGATGAGAGTTCCAACTGAGTTTATAATCTCACTCTTGACGATTGCTATGAATAAGAATTTCTTTGTTTTCCAAGGAGAATACTACGTCCAAACCAAGGGCGTAGCCATGGGAGCAGCCTTTGCTCCAGATTTAGCAATACTCTATATGGATCACTTTGAACGGTCGTTCATCTTCAATAACAATCCATTCTCTAACAAGATTGATTTGTGGAGACGTTACATCGACGATATTCTCATGATTTGGAATGGGGATGCGGCTGATCTGGTGAATTTTCATGAGTGGCTTAATCATTGTAATGATAACATTCAGTTCACCATAAACTCCGATGCAAATGAGCTTGCTTTCCTGGATAACAAGATTTACAGTGAGGACAATAAACTCCACACAACACTTTATCGAAAACCTGCCAAACGAAATTCCCTACTAAGATACAACAGCCATCATCCGCGTGGCTTAAGGGATAATCTACCATTTGGTCAGTTCTTGAGGATCCGTAGAAACTGTACCAAAAAGGATGACTATTTCAAAGAATCTGAAGATCTCAGTAACCGATTAACCGTTAGGGGTTACCCGAGGAGGTTGATCAAGAAAGCACGCAAGAGGGCTTGGTACAACCCGAGAGAAACTCTCCTAACACCCAAGGTCAGACAAGACTCGTCTTTACAGAGAATGATTTGTGTAACTACATTTTCAACACGAAGCAACGCAATCAAGAAAGTGATCAATCAACACTGGAAATTGGTAGCTGATGACATCGACCAACACACTCCACCTATGCATTCTTTCAAGAAAGCCAGAAGTGTGAAGGACTATGTAGTTCAGTCTTTCCTTGAAACAACTACAGCGCCAACCATCCAAGAACTTTGGAGCCTACCACCAGTGATGGGGCATTTTAAGTGTGGTCATTGTAAGGCCTGTGAAACTACTGTTACTACGAAAATTTTCTGCTACAAAGAACATTCGATCACTTTGAGCTCGTTTACCAATTGTAACTCTACTCATGTAATCTATGGCATCAGCTGTCCATGCGGACTCCTCTACATTGGACAGACACAACAGAAAGTCAAGTCCCGCATTCTGCAACACCACAGCCGTATCCGGTGTAATGTAGTGGGTGCACCCCTTGTTGAACACTGTGTCATAAAGAATCACAAGCCTGATGATCTTAAATGGTTGGTGCTAGAAAAGGTAAAAGTGGGCCCTAGAGGCGGCAATCTCTCAGATATTCTAAATGTAAGAGAATCCAAATGGATGACTAAATTGGACACTGTAATCAATGGATTAAACGAACTCGATGGTAGCTATGCCCAGTTAGCAGTCCTTAGAATTTAACCTCTTGGGTTTCCTTACAAATTTGTAACCTTTTCCTGAATCGCTTCCAAAAACCCCCCCTTCCTTTTTTAATCATTGGTTGTCATCTAATACTAATGAGTACTTAGTTCATTTACTTTCTGTACGAACTATTGTCCTATGTGATATGACTATATGAAAAACTTTACTTGACATTTGTCAATGTTTGACTGTTATATATACACTGTCTATGGATAACATATACTGTTTTCTGCCGTAACGAGTGTATATATACATTTAGTTCATTTATGTTGGAACCATACTTGGTTATTGTTTACCTTCTAGATTAACATGCCAACCACAGAACTGTGTCCACCGCTCCCGGTAATTTTTCCAACCAAAGTCTTTTTTCCATTACGTTAAGTCACCGGCATCTAGCGCCAGCACAGTAACGGAGATCACGTGTTGATCTCGCGTCTTAAGTAAACCCACGTTCACTCGGCCCGCTTCCCCTTTCATCCTTCACACGGGACCGGAGAAGCAGGGTAAGAGCACCGTTGTAGCTTCCCTTTAACTATTTGTTGTATTACTCTGTACAGTTTGTCCGTTTAATTTCCTGACAACTGTACTGCTTTCCTTTAGTTGCGGTGTCGCCCCTAGACTTAAGCCGCTTTCTTATACTTTTGATTAATTTATTGATCAACACGGTCCTATGTCCTACTATTCTGAGTGACTGGCCCCGTTTGGGTATTCTTTAACTAACTCAAGAACCCTTGGGGTCACATGTTTCAGATCACGATACCTTCGTGATTCTGTTGTCAACGCGCGTATCTAGGGCACGGTCTTTTTTCACTAGCTCCACGGAGCAAGACCCTGGTGCGTTCATTCATGCTTTGTGATTTATGCAGGTCCTGTCTGACGTCTGGTTGTTTAATCCTCTCCCTCCCTCCCTTCCTTTTTAGATTAATTCCCTGGTGGTGAATCAGTGGTGACTAGTCCCCATTTGCCTTGTTCATACTGAATTGGATTTCTTTCCGGGAGTGCCGAATAATAGGAGCCTCCTGACGTAACTCGACAGAAAAGTTTTTCTGCGACTCAGTAAGTTATGCGCTCAATCGTGGAGCGTATTTGTTTGGTAATTTATCTCCACTTTATCCACTAATTTACCTATTCGTTTTTAGGTGGATACCTCCTTTCCCGCTTCTGTTATTACCCTCGAGGAGCTTGCTACCCTCCACCTTTGACGATCTTTTGACGTCTTAGAGTCCTGTCTTCTGACAGATAGGGTAACCTTCTTTTAAAACTATGCAATTAGTTTCTTTTGCGTTTTTATAGATCCATTAGCCTTACGCTCGTTTAATTTTGTTTTTTAGGTGCCCACAACCAAAACCCCCCCCTTCCACTTGCACCCCAGTCCTGATGAAGACCCCATCCCGTAAGGTCGCACTGAGTACCTACATGCCTTAAGGGGTCGAAACGTCGACACAACATCTTTGCCAATACTATCACCAGTTCAGGATGTACTGTGATTGTCTTCATATGGCTTCTTTAAGAATTGTAGATGTCTGAATCATGATTTGATCGGAATACAAATACGGCAGAGAGTTAATTTTGCCGATTAATTTGATTGTGTTCTTGAATGTATCTAATTTTTGTATTCACTTCCTTCCAAATCCTACACTTTATCACTCACCTCCTGACTCCTCCTCCTCTTTTCTGGGCACTGTTATAATACTCAAATATTGTCTGTACTATGGAGCTCAGTAATAACAAACTACTAGTGTTCAATGTGATTAAATAGGCATTTGAACCCCCTTAAAAAGGTTTCTTGGTACATTGCTTTTCTAAATGTTTTGTATTGAATGATTCTGTATGCTGGGACCACTGTTCTCATACTGCTCTATACCCAGGTCCCAGTGACTTTATATGGGTTTACCCTTTATTTTGACTATCTCTAATATCCGGCTTTTTGCATTTTTGTACATAATACATTACACCAGCACTTTGTAACTCAGAAAATATGTTTACAGGCATAGCACGGCCAGCCATTTATATTTAAATTCATTTAGTATTTGTATTAGCCATGATGAAACAGCTGCTTTACTTTTACTTTTGACACAAGCACTTTATAAGCACTTGCATTTAAAAAAAAAAAGCATATTTGCGCAAATTATTTCGTTATGCACTTTAATTGCTCAACAATGAAAATCTGCTATGATGTTAAATACAGGTTATTTCATATGTGGCGTTTCTCAGTAGTTACAGTATACTATCGCATCCAGTCACTTGCCTTGTAATATAACATGAATTATCGTGTATATATATTTTGAATGTTGATAGCTGCTAATAATTTATCGTGCATTTTGCTTCACGATATGTCTGAATCAGCACAGCAGCAGTAGTATATTGTTGAGCTCTATTATGTGAGTGGGAGGGGCTGTTCTCTCAAGGTGTCGCTATAAAACTATGTCACAGGTCCAGGCATGTCATGTGATCAAGACCGGGGAGACCCGGTCGAAATGCGTCATGCTGTGGATTTTGCAATAAAGCACTGGAAACTTTAAAATACGCTGTGGTCTGTACCTGATTTTCCGTGGAGTGGAGTTTGTTTCAGGACTGTGGTTTTAACCAATTTTCACATCCAAACTTCACATGCAATAAAGAATGCACTCTCAGGTTTCAAAATTAGTAATTGTCCCAGGAAGTTTATTTCCATGATATGTGTTTCGGCACTAAAGCCTTGTTCACACGATGGAAAACAAAATATTAAGTCACCATTAAATAGACAGTCACTTCCCCGTAATATATTGCCATAAATAAAGGACAACATGTTCTGTAGTCTCATTCCCTACTCCGGATTGATGGCAGCCATATTGGAACAGGATTATTGTATACCAAACATTGCATATCTGTATTTGGTTCGTACAAGGGCAGTAGCATATTGTATTAATGCGTGTGCATAATATTCACCCTGACGTGACATAAACCAATTAATATAGTGATCTGTATAGTACTATCCGTCACCACTTTTGTGCAACCATGGTTGCTGCCTCATTTGCTTGCATACCGCTATGTATGACCTCTTCCCGACTCTGGATTAATCACGGCCATCTTGGAGGTAGAATCTTATATATATACCTGTACAGATTGCATAATTCCAATTTGGTTGCATTGGATCCGTGAATTCTAGTAAAAAAAAAAAAAATGAGGGTTGCCTCACTTAACTAGGCCCCTGGTTGGCCAGGTCCTGGGGGCAATTGCAAATAATAATGTGGGGGCCCACACCAGGCCCCCGCAGCCCCAGGACTGCTGTCTCCCCGGGGCTGATATACTGGAATGCGGGTGGGCCATGCAGCCCCTCGCAGCCCTAGGGACTAACACCTCCCCAGAGTAGTATGTAAAAATTATGCATGGGGGGCTTCAGCCCACACACATCCCCGGGGACCACATGCTCCCCGGGGCACAAATGAAGTAATGACAGGGATCTGTTGCAGACCCCCAGCCCTTTGGACCACCACCGCCCTAGGGCTACACAGAAGATGGGAGTGGGGCCGTGCAGCTCCCCTCCAGAAACCCCCATTGGACCTGGGGACTGCCACCCCCCCAGGGCTGACTCCAGCAATGTCCCGGGGTGCTCACCCCTGAGACATTCCAGTTTGCAAACTCTGGTCCGCTTCATGGAAGCAAGAGCATGGAAAATACTCTTGCTTCCGTGAAGTGGAGCAGAAGTGCTTGTGGACAGGGAGCTGCATGTTTACAGCTCCTTCTGCTCAAAAGCAATGTCGGCTCCCACTGGAGGTGGGGAGCCAGCAGGGATCGTGGGGATCTTGAGGCTCCCCGCAATCCCCAACAAGAGGCCATGTCCTGGGGGATGGGGTCCCTGGGGCAATGTTGGCCAAAGGATGGAGGCTGCTCTGACCCCCTCCCCATTTTTGTAAAAAAGGTGAAGGCCTGGCCCCTGGGGACCCCCACCCATTATTTTTAGAAAAAAAGAATCAGGCCCTGAGGGATGGGGTCCCTGGGACCAAAAAGGCAACAACTCACTGGAGGCCCAACTCCTTTCTCCACTACACTGCAAATAGGCCTCCTGGCTGGTTGGGGTATGAAGTCCCCTTGGCTGCCGAGGGTCCTTAGGGGCCAAGAAGACCTCCTGTTACCTCCAGTAAGCTCCACTCAGTGGGATTGCTGAGAGATAGTCAGAGGCCACACCCCTTTCCCATTTCTCGATGCACTGCTGTTTGGGGGATGACGTCCCCTTGCCTCCTGAGGGCCTCAGGACTAAAGTGGACTACTTACCCCAAGCAGCAGTGTACCTGGAGGCATGTTTGCAGAGTGCTGGAGAAAAGGGCATGGCCTTTGGCCACCTCTCAGCAATCCAGCTAAGTGGGCCTTACTGGAGGTAACAGGAGGGCTAGTTTGCCCCCTAGGAACATCAATGGCCAAGGAGACTTCATCCCCCTACTTGTAGCTCATCAGGAGGTGTGTTTGAAAAGTGGTGGAGAAAAGGGGCGTGGCTTGCTATCAGATCTCAGCAATCCTGCTGTATGGGGCATATTGGAGGTAATAGGAGGGGTAGTTGGCCAACTACTCCTCCTGTTACCATCAGTAAGTCCCACACATCAGGATTGGTGAGAGGTTGTCAGAGGCCATACCCCCTTTCTCCGCTACTCTGCAAACATGCTTTCCGGTGCACTACTATTTCAGGGATAAAGTCCCCTTGGCTCTAGAGGGACCTTGGGGGCCAAGAAGCTCTCCTGGTACCTCCTGTATGCCATACACAGCAGAATTGCTGGGAGCCCCACCACTCTGCAAACGTGACTGCTAGGTAAAAAGCCTTAGAAATTCACAAAAAAAACAAAGCTTACAAGGAAGTTATAGTTAGGAAGTAAAATTAAAAAAACCCTTAAAAATGTGCACAAAAAAAGGTTACAGGGACGTTATAGTTAGGGTAAGATTTTACTCCTACAAAACCAGAGAAATTCAGCCGTTATACTTACCTGAGTTAACTATAGCTCGGGCCCTCACAATGCACTGCTTATAACCTCACATATTACATCACTCATGACATGGTCAAAGACATCACTCATGACATTTCAACAGGAGTCGCATTGGTTTTGCGACTCCTGTTAAAAATAAAAATAAAAACAAAGTATGGGCTCCTGCGCTTCATTTAATTAGGCATCCAGGTGGGCAGGGTCCGGGGGGATTATGAAAATTATGATAGGGCCTGTGTGGACCACCACCTCCCCAGAGCTGAAGATAAAAAAGAAATGTGGGTCATGTGGCCCCCACGGCCCCTATGGCCAGGGACCAGCACCTCCCTGGGGCTTTATGAAATAATAATGTGTGGGGCCCCCAGACTACCCCATGCAGCCCCGTGGAATGACATCTCTGCGGGGCTAATTTAGAGAAATGAGGGGTCCACATTCCCCCCAGCCCCGGAGACTTCCACCTCCTTGGGGCACACATACAACAATTAAGAGGGTTCTTTGCAGACTGCTGGGAACCGCCACCTCACCAGGACTTACTTTATAAAGGAGGGGGGCCACGCGGACTCCACTCCAGCAGCCCTACATGACCCTGGGGACCATCATCTCCCAGGGCTGGCTTCAGCAATGCTCCGGGTGCCCTGCCCCGTAGAATGCAGTTTGATATTGCTTGGGAGGAGCACTGCTTCCACCATGCCATACCACACAACTGGTCAACTTTCAACAAGCGACAGCATTTTGATCTCGCTTGCTCAAAGTAGAGCGCTTCGCTTTTTAGACACAGGGAGCTGCATGTCAGCAACTCCTGATGCGTAAAAAGCAATGCCGGCTCCTGCAGGAAGCAGGGAGACACCGGGACCATGGTGGCCGTCAGGCTCCCCTTGTGGTCCCCAACATGGAAAATGTCGGTTCCCCGGGCACCCACACTACAGGCAGGGTCCCAAGGGATGGGATCCCAACATCGGTTTGGTAAGAGGGCTGCGGGACCTTCCTTCCATTTTGATTTTAAATATAGAAAAGGGCAGGCCCCGGGGGATGGCATCCTGGTGCCAAAATCAGCCCAGAGAAGGGAGGGGGCACGCTGTCCAACTACCTTGAAAATAACATTGCCACCCCCATGTAAAGTTGTGCTGGTATTACAGATCAACAAAAACAATTAAAAAATAAAAAGTTTTCTAATATTAAAGTATTAATGTATTGAGTCATAGCATTATACAAACAGTTACACATGTATGGACAAATAAATGTATGGATTTATGTACACATTCACAGAGCTAATGAGACACTAATACACCCTCTTACACATCTAATTATACATTGATTCACCTATTGCCAGGCACTGATAGATACCTACTGAATCATTGACATGTTCACTCACTAACCCACATAGACATTGAAACACCCATTCACCAATCCACTCAGACAATAAAACACTTACTGACAAACCGACTCCCACACTGATGCACCTACTCACAGATCCACAAAGACACATAGGCATCCATTCACAGACCAACTGAGTTAATGATGTAGCCAGTCTGAGACCCACTCAGATACTAATGCACCCACTTATACACCCGCTTAGACACTGACACACCCACTTCGATATTTATGTACCAACTCACAGACCCACTCATACACTGATGGACCCACTCAGACACACACTGATGCACCCTCTCACAGACCCTCTTAGATGCTAACATACCCAGTTACTGAGTGACACAGAGAGATGCAGTCAATATTCACTTATATAGTGACACACGTAGTCAAAGACCCACACAGACACTGATGTAACCTCTAACATACCAAGTTAGACATTGAAGTGGTCACTCACTGACCTACACAGACACTAAAGCATCCACTTAGAGATCTAGTTAAACAATGATGCACCTAGTTACAGAGTCATTGAGACACTGAATGATCCACTGAGAATCCCATTTAGACAATGGAACACCCACTCACAATGGTACTTGGACACTGATGCACACACACATATTCCCACTGACACACTGATGCACCCATTCACAGACCCATTCAGTAACTTACATGGTTACTCACTCAGTCAGATGGTGTTGCATCAATTTACAATTCCATCTAGACACTGATACACCTAGTCACAGACCCACTCAGAGTGTGATGCATTCTGTCACAGACCCACTCAGACACTTGTGAAGCCTATCATCGAGCTACTCAGAGTGAAGTACAGACCCACATTCAAATTTACAGAGTTAGAATTTTTCTTAATATGTATAGAGCTAAAATGATAGTTACAAATGTAAAATGTGTTGTTGTTGTGCATTGACTTTATGCTTTTGCTTTGCAGATCTGCAATGGGTTCGCAAATCCAAATATTTTTAGCAATATATATATGTATTTAAAATGTACTTTTCACTTTTGGTTTATAGGGTGGCTATGAGAAGAGCCTTTGTGTTCATTATGAATTTGTTGCAGCTACATGTGAGGATGTAAATTTTGAGGTTGCTGAGAAACACCCAGTTCCTTTCATCTGTAAAGTGAGCTCCATCACTTCTATAGGAGTTATCCAGGTCAAAACGTAGGTTTTTGTTGTAGATATAGCCCATGTTATGGTCTCTGAGATATGCAGAAACAGCTTAATTAACATGCTTCCTTGCTTTGTCAATTTGTGGACAGAATTGATTTTACCACTTCCATTTCTGTCTTCGGCATATATTTAAGTACACAAAGACAGTGTGAGGGAAAAGCAACATTAGTTGTGCAAAGGTATCCTTCATTAGGATTGCCAACACTACCCCAGTTTGTGTGCCTAGGTTATTGCCACCACAGTGCACAATCATAAGGTCAGGGGGTTGGAAATTCAAAAAGGTTTTAATCAATGGCAGCAATTGATGGCACTTTGCTGTGATCCACAATCCATACTGTAAGCCTTTCGAAGTAAGGAGCAGCTAGAATCAGAAGAAGTCTGTAGCTGAAGGTGACAGTTGGTATAATGAAGGCATCTAATATGGAGGACAGGATCTGCTTTAAGAAATGTAATAAGTGATTGGGTTTTCATGGATATTTCGAATCAAAACAAAGGTGCACCACACAAGAGAATTGACAATCATAAAGTTCATCTCCAACAGTAAGATTTCTTCAAAAATTATTTCTTTTATTCCATTTTCATGTTATGTAGGACATACATCATTCAGTTCATGTAACTCTACAAACAGAACAGCCGACGCGTTTCGTCCTGATACAGGACTTCTTCAGGGCTGTTAGCACTAACCTACACCATACATTGACTGTAATAGGTTGTTCCTCTACAAAACAGATAGAGTTGAGCTATGCCAGGCTTCAAAGGCAGACGGCAGGAGTTAGCTCAGGACCTCTTTGCCACTGGTGTAAAACCAGGAGGCACAGATGTTAATGTTCCTAGAATAGAGGGTCTGAAAGTAAAGTTTCAAAGATTAGAAAAACTCAAAAAACATGAAATGTCCAGATGGTGAGACGGAACCACTCTGGAAAAATACATAGGAAATGAGAAAATACCACGGGGCTTGCGAATTTTAATTTTTCCAACATTTGAGGACATTAATAAGGAACAACTGGAGGATTGGGAGGGAAACCTTCGAAATGCCTCTTTTAATATGATGTGCATTCTGATAAAGAATGAGGAGAAAAAGGGCTTAAAACCACAACAGAAAATTGAGGAATTGGGGAAGGAAATACCAACCTCAGAATTAAAGGAAACAGTAATGAACAATTATGCAATATTAGATGAGATTCTTGAGGGACACCAAATATATCTGAGGGACAAGAAGGTAAAGCAAATTAGAAGAGATGACAAGGACTATAAAGATGGGAGAGTATATACCTTTTCCCACAAATACGACAACGTGAAGATACCAGGTGAAGGTAAAAGACCAAGGAAAGATACCTTGGAATAGACTTCATCTAGTAGTATAAATTCTTTGTCATCTGTGGTCAGTTCTGTTACCACAGAGGACTCAGTGGGAGCCACAGAAATTGAAAATAGGCCTAATCATTTTTTATTGGAGATGGAAATACTCAGATTAGGTGCAAGAACAACACCAAAAGATCAAAAACTAGAAGGGGCGGGAGGAGATGGCAGGATTCCAAACAGAAACAATACCAAAAAAACGAAACCAGAACCGGTGGGCAGAATGACCACATCAAAGAAAATAGAGTATTAATAAACTTGGAGGATGAAAGAGGGAACACAGATAAGGAGTTAATGATTGTTAACCTATCAACTAGGATACTTTCTAATGATGATATATCTGTACTAAGCAAGGGACTTGGGTTTTGCCCTAATCAAGTGGGTGGGGATGTTGACTTATTTGTTGATCTGTCTAAATTTACTAGACTATTAAAACTTAAGAATCACTTTGCGCAGAATCCTTCTATTTGTGCTAAACCTTTGATTGAATATGTGCTTCCAACACATACTGTTCATGAAATAAATGTTATTCAAACAATGATGTCTGTTGAATACGAAACATCTATAGATATTGAGCTTGTCAGAAATGAACTAGAGATTATGGAAGATGTGTCTGTTGATATTGGCTTGAGGCCACAGTCGAAATGTATTCCTGTTGGTACACATCCTAACATAGATACCTTCAAAGAAAGAGTTACTCAAGGCTTTCACCATCTATTGGAACATCCCATTCCCCCCATCAGAGAAAATGTAATCTAACATCTATGGAAAATGCAGCCTTAAAAAGTCTAAAGTCGGACCCTACAATTGTCATACGTGAGGCTGATAAAGGGGGAATATGTGGTCATAATGGAAAAGAAAAGCTATATGCGGGAAATAGACCACCAACTAGCTGATACATCTTGCTATACTAAACTCTTGACGAATCCCATTAAGGCCCTTAACACACACATAAGCATGAGACTAGTAGAATGGCGTGAGATCGGACTCCTGAGTGAAGAAGAGTGTAGATACCTAACAGTTCTGGAACCAACTTTCCCTTGTATTTACATTCTGCCTAAAATACATAAGGGCGGCCTTTTTCCACGAGGCCGTCCTATTTTTTCTGGAGTGAATTCACCCACGGAAAAACTTTCCGAATATGTGGACCTTTATATTCAGCCGTTGGTGCAAAATCTACCGGCATTTATTAAAGATACAAAAGACATCTTGAGGAAATTTGAAGGTTTTAAGTGGTCAGAGACCCTTATCTTTGTGACGATGAACGCTACCAGTTTATACACATGTATCAAGAAGGAATTTGGGGTAAAAGCCTTACAATCCTTCTTGGGACAAAGGACAGCAGACCATTATCTACACAATGAGATCCTACTCGAAATGACCGATATCATTTTGTCTAAAAATTTCTTTTTACATGATTCAGAATGGTTCCATCAAATACAAGGCACAGCAATGGGCTCCAGATTTGCTCCCGCTTACGCCGGGCTCTTTATGAACTGGTTAGAGCGGGAGCATGCCTGGGGCCGTCATGCGGCAAGGTGGATGGAGCATGTGATCTTTTGGGGCAGATACATCGATGATGTTATCATGTTGTGGGATGGACCTGCCCCGAAACTTATGGATTATCATGCTTATCTCAAAGATAATCCCTTCAATGTAAGATTTACCATCAGTCACAGCAAAGAAGAGAATGATTTCTTGGATGTCACTTTTTTCATCCATGATAAACACATCCAAAGCCGTACACATAGAAAGAGCACTGCCTGTAATAGCACATTACACTATCAAAGCTCACATCCCCAACATGTTATTTCCAACATTCCCTATGGGGAGATGATTTGCATGCGTCGAAACTGTAGTACGGAGGATACTTTTGTCCGTAACATAGGAGAAACACAGAAACGTTTCCTGGATAGAGGATATCCGGATACTGTACTGAAAAAGCCCTCATGAAAGTAATGAAAATTCCTAGACAAGAGACCTTGATAACTAAACCTGGTAACGCGTTTAAAAAAGCTCCTATTGCCTTTGGTACACAATTTGATGACTGTAGCAGTAGGGTATATAATATCCTAAGAAAACATTGGCATTTACTGGTGGATAAATCAAGTCTCAAGGATATTATACCAACAAAACCAAAGGTTACTTATAGGAGAGGACAACATTTACGTAATATTCTTTGTCCAAGCTATGTCACCACCTCTAAGGCACAAACTTGGCTTACATCTAAGATGACGGGTTTCTACATATGCAATCAGTGCAATGTTTGCAAACTTGTTAAAATAAAACAAAAAACGTCTGCTTTAACACCAAACGCAGATACTCCATTGATCATTTAATCAATTGTAATTCCAAATATGTAACGTATGTGTTAGGCTGCCCATGTGATAAGATCTACGTGGGCAGCACTAAAAGAGCCTTGAAAATAGGAATGCAGGAACACGTACAAGCTTGCCGCAATGGAGATCTCAGATACCCATTCACAATTCATATGCAGGAAAATCACACTACTGAAGAGGAACTCTGGTTCATGGGAATATATCATACACCCGCTAGCCCAAGGGGTGGCAATCTGGAATTGGCCATTAGAAGAAACGAGGCAGGGTGGATCTGTAGATTACGAAGTGTGGAACTAGGATACAACAGGGATGATGAAATGCATTACTTCTTATAACAATTTGCTCTTGTTACTTTTCCCTCACTGCTTCTTTTTTGAATAAGCTGTCTCTCACTTAAATCCACAGTAGGATATACTGTTTTGGTTGTGGATTAAGCAAACATATAAATGGCCTTTTTTTCTTATAATTATATAATTTATGTAAGATGATAATATCACATTGGTGTTGATATTACTGATGTTGGATTATTGTGATGATTTCTTTCTTTTCTCTTTTCTCTCACAATCTTATATCTTCTTTCTCTCTGCACTTTAGTCTTCTCTTTCTTTATATTTACCCATTCTGCCTTGCTCATGGTACCGTAAGCTATTCGTTCTCGTTTTTGCAAATGGATCCCTCTGGTAATCATTATCTCTTAATTTATGGATGAGATTGACTTATACTGTTCTGTCCTAGAGTCCCATATCAGAAACGGACGTTTCTGCCTCCTATCTTGACATTGGATGACTGCCACTATTTTGACGTAACTATGGTCTTCTAATACTCTGAAGTCATTATATGTACGCTGAATTAGATCTCGTCTAAATTATTTTTGCTTATTTACCATTTACTGATTTTTCTTTCTGAATATAAGTATGTAGTCTGAGGTCGGTTGACTAAAAATGAGACGTATTAGGGATAACTGACTTAATGGGCTGTTCATTGCGAATTATTGTATCTGACACTCATATATGCAACGTTGATTTATACTTTTCATGTCTGCGCCATACTGTGATACTCTGAAGTATACATCTTATAGCCAATAGGGCGTCACTTTTATCGGTGTATAGAATGGGACGGTTGAAACCCCTCTCTTTTCCCCACTGTTTTGTCTATGTACTCCATGCTGTTGAATAAGATGGTGTATTTATCCAGGTTGGTGGATTATACATGAGTTGAATGTAAGTTGATTATAATATGTGGCTCTCTGCTATGATTTGTATTATCCGTATTTTTGGTTATTACTCTTTTCCTTATGTCACTGTGTTTTTAGTCACTTTTAACTTTCATATGTTCTTTTCATTTCTCTGCTTCTGCCCCTCTGATGGCACTGTTGTTTATATTTTCCCAAACTCTCGTATGCCTTAGTGATCTGGCTTCTTAGAATGAAGTTATAACCGCTAATTGTTCGACTCATACATATCGGGAATACTGTATACTGCAAGATGGCCGCTGTGAAAATGACACCAAGGATCATCGATGTTGGCTTCAATTAATATTGTTTACGTAGGCGATCCAGTTCTCACTTATTGGGCGCGCTTTTTAAATCTTGCCTAGACATCACTTTAGGTTTCCTGCCTTGGCGGTTGCACTTAGAGTGAAGTTACAACCACAAACTTTTCCATGCATATGTATCGGGAATTTTGTACACTACAAGATGGCCACCGTGATAAGACACTAAGAACTGTCGATGTAGGTTTCCATGGACACTGTTCACACAGGTGATCCAGCTTTCACCTTTTACGTGTGCTATTTAAATCTTGCCGAGACACCACTTTAGGCTCCCTGCCTTGGCGTTTGGTCCGTTACGTCGTTTCCCGGTGACCGCTGCAGACCGCAACTATTAGATTGCGGTAAACTTCTTGATACAGGAATGTTGTTAATTTGACCCTTTTAGATAAACTCACCGCTATGATTTAGCATTGCTCTCCCTTATGTGGTTGAGATCTCTTCGCTTTTTGAGAGGGCTAACTTTGCGGAGATGCTTTCCCCTTTCTATAGTAGCATTGATTATCCGGTATGTGCACTAACTGCCATGTTGGCAGCCTATGAGACGTTAAGATTGAGGTGATATTAGAGTTAATTAATTTTTTGTTTTCATAACATTTTCATCTTTAAATTAGACAGTTTTTGGGCAATTAAGGTGGATTATTTATCTTGTGTCATTCTGTTTCCCCTTTGGAAATTAAAGGTGTTTGCCTCGATTGCAGCTACCTTTACATAATGCTGAAATTAAATTGTCTTTCAGCATTAGTTATTGGATGATAGTATTTTGTATGATAGACATTAACGCACAGAAAAGTAAACATTTGAACGCTGCAATATTTTCTGTGGGTTGCTATCTATTCCTGACATGTTCGAAAGTGCTGCATATTCACACTGAAGATGTCTGCATTAGAAATTATTTATTTAGCTTTTGCGCTTTTCCCTTTTCAGATTGTTTCAGGTATTGGCCGTAATTTGTACTCTTCCGGAGATGCCTCATGCTGAAAAGGATATTGGATAATTATTACGTAAGAATCCTACATTTGTTGAACTGGAATTGATTGAAGTTCCCCGCAGTCTGATTTTGCGGTTATTTTTTTCTTTTTGTCGTTTTCATTAGATCAGCCCATTTGTTCTTAGATAGTGAGGATATTGACACAGTGTCATATTAGGAGAATAGGATTGGGTCATTGTCTGAGATATCATGGTTCATCTTCCAATTGTTGGACAACGCTGTATGGCTAAATTCGAATTCGAAAAATATATTTTTAATCCGGCTTAATTTATAATACTTTATGTATAATTAATAAGACCCGTATACTTTACTTACTTTTGCTGTCTCAAAAAGATGCCTTTTTTCTTTATAGAGAGTCGGGATGGATTTTACAAATTAAAGTATCCATTGATTTGGTGTGCGTGGCATTCTTGATTGCGGCTTATATGTGGCAATGAATTGTTGGAAAACAACTGGACCAATACAAGTTCCAGTATCCTTGAGACAATGAAAGTTTCACATAAGTGGATACACACACGTGTCAGCACTACTGTTGTTCGTACTCAAATTTTGGCGGTGATGTCTAAACTATATATAAATAATGTCAATGTCTCTTATTGTCATTTCGACACTATAGATCTTGTTGGACGGGATAATACCCCCATGCAAAGTCATTCGTGACCTTTCAGGACGACAATATTTCGTATCCCATCATTAACTAGCGGTGGGTCGTCTTCTCTTTCTTTTTCTATGGCCTTTTCCATGCTTTCACTATTCCTTTATTATTCAATTTATTACAATTATTCCTTGTCCTCTGCATCCCTTCTGATTCTTAGCTCCTTTCCTCTCTTGTCCCTCCATTGATGAAAGAAATCCAGATTTAGTGGAGGAAGTTTGCTCTCTCATGTCAATTGGATGTTGTTCCAGTTTTTCTAGTTCTAGTCGCCTTTTAGCCTCAATGGATTAGTATATATTATGAATTTGACGAACAAACTATAGAGTGAAATTATTAGTAACCTAATGTATGACTAGGTTGTTCTTTTATATGTAATGTGTCTTTTGGATTTTTAGTCCCTTTGCTAAAGTAAATAGGTTTTGTCATTATTTGTAATATGTATGAGGACTAAGTATTGGTCCATTTTTCATACATACTGTTGTTCTGTCTATGTGGTGTATCTATATTTATATTTATATGTATTTTTACATGTGTGTTTCTCTGTTTGTAATTAACAGCCCTGAAGAAGTCCTGTACCAGGACGAAACACGTCGGCTGTTCTGTTTGTAGAGTTACAAGAACTGAATGATGTATGTCCTACATAACATGAAAATGGAATAAAAGAAATACTTTTTGAAGAAATGTTACTGTTGGAGATTAACTTTATGATTGTCAATTCTCTTGTGTGGTGCACCTTTGTTTTGATTTTATATATTTGGATTCCTTAGGGAACAGGCATTGTGACAGTGGGTGCCACTCAGTGTGCACGCAAATTCCCATTAAAATTTAAAGGGATAGTTTTGTGGGAGTGATAACAGGTTAGGTGCTGGTCATTAGAAGGTTCCACTGTTTTAATATTTTAAATTTCATAGATATTTCATACTTAAAAATAGCTTGTATCTTAGTTTGCAAAATAAGTATTTTCCTGATTGGCTGTGGATAGACCATTAAAAGGTTCAATACTCTGGATAAGCTTACATTTTCCAATACTTCAACAACACCTGCTACTGTTGTATTGCAGGCTGGTGTGCTGTGGTTAAAACATGTTGAACTTTTGACTTACTGGTACAGTTCAATGTTTTTTAAATTGGTGCTCTGGAAACTAAGGTGAAGCAATGTGGGGTAACGGTTTGAAGTAAAGTGTGCTTTCAAAATATAAAATATAGTATATGATATATATTATACATTTGAAAAGTGTTTTTCTCATTCATTAGTATGTGGGAGAGTAATATATTGCAGGGGAGTTGCGGTTCCAGCAAGTTACACACGCAGACTGGGCTTCTTTAGAAGAGACTAATGAAGGGTTAATATAACTGTCCAATAGAAAGTAGTTATAGATTAAAAAAAATAAAGGGAATATTTTTATGTGATACTTACATTCATTTCTGTGGAAAATGAGAAGGAACATTTACCATTAGTGGTTCTTCCTTCTTGAGAGTTGCATATCACATTTGCAGAGAAGAAAAATATCTAAGAGTTTCTGATAAATTCAGATTCTTTATTGGAATTTAACAGGTATGTTACAAATGTGTAAGGAGTATGAACGATAGCGTAGGACCCTATAATTTATTGTAATTAATTTTCTAATTATGAGATGAACTATTTATAGAAGTTGTGAATTATTTTATTAGAAATATATATATATATATATATATATATTATTAACAGTGTCTTGTATTGATGCAAATACTGGTATATGTATTTAGTTTGATATGTGCAGAGCAACAAATAGTAGTATTTAAAGAGATGAACAAATATGTAATAGTATACGTGTAGTAAATAGTTATTTCTATAGATAAATAAGATTTTTTACATGTTTGAGCTGGGAAATAATAGAGAATACAGTAAAAAGACAGTCATACACAGGAGTCAGTTTCATTTTGCTTTAGGACAGGCAGTAGAAAACTCGGTGTCTTAATGAGACTGGTTGAGAAATTCAACATTGCAAATGTATTTCTACAAGCTTTAAACACTTTCCTAGTCCATATAACATGAATACAATGTTCTCTGTATGTTCTTTTTGCAAAGGCACATTCCACGTATTCTGTAAATAGTGATGTGATAATTAAAATGTATTTCCAGAACTTTTAAGCACTATCACGGAAGCACTTGAACATACAGCTTCATTCCTCACTGTCCTGTATATTGAGCAGAAAGTGATCCATACAGCTTCCTTTACACACATTTAGAAAGCACACAGTGTAAAACAGACTTAGTTAGACTTTAAATGTGTCATCTTACCCCTAAGAGGCTCTGAGTCACTCAATGAGGTCTCTGGATAGATGCTGACACTAATGAGAATGGTATGACAGGAATCAGCCTTTCAATCAGGGTTAGGCCTGGCACTGTGAGCTCTGTCTCTCCAATGAAATTGGTCAAGAACAGTGAGGTTTAAAAGATATTGCCACATGTACCAACCTCTGTCCTAGTCCATATATGTCTGTGCAAAGGTATACTGCAAGTGGGCTGTAAACAGTGATGTGTGTGCTTGAAAATGAAAACATATTCTGTCAAGTTTGATCTTCTGACATCTTCCATATCTCAGCCATGTCTCTACTTGTACATGTACTCTGAGATGTGTGGTGCATCTGATGATACTAATTTATCATACCCTTGCAGAAATGTTGACAGAGCTCATTCACCTTTTAGTGCCAGAACGACACATGTATTTTCTAAGCAGGCCTCGTGAAAGCACTTCAACACACAGTTTCATACCAGCTACCCTATATACTAAGCAGAAAGTCATTCATGCAGCTTCTTGTACACACATTTACAGAGTATACTGTCTGAAACAGAGGTAGTCCAGTATTTATAAGCTACTTTACATGTGTCATCTCAGCCCTGCAAGGCTTCAACACACTCAATGAGGTCTCTGGCAGAGATGCTGACACTAATAGGAGTGGCGTGAGAGGAGTTGGCCTTTCATTTTGGGTTGGGATTGGCACTGTGAGCTCTGTAAATAGTGATGTGACCATTAAAATGTATTTCCAGAACTTTTAAGCACTATCGTAGTCCATTTAACTTGATTGAAAAGTACTTTGCCAGTGCTCTCTGCAAAGGTAGATTGCAATTAGGTCATACATTGTGATGTGTGTGTTTTAAACTGAAAGCTTACTCTCTCAAGTTTGAATGTCTGACTGCTACCATGTCTCAGGTATGTCTGTACTTCTACGTGTATTCCGACACATGTGGTGCGGCTGATGACCATAACTTAAAAATTCTACAGTCTATCATTCCCCTGTAAAAATCTTGTCAGAGCTACTTTAGCGTTCAGTCCCAGAAGCACAGATGTCTTAGTTAGGTAGGCACCACAGAAACACTTAAAAACACAGCTTCATACACAACTGCCCTGTGCAATGAGCAGCAAGTGATGCATGCAGCTTCCACTATATGCACAAATTTGGAGAACATGCAGTGTGAAACGAAGCTAATCTAGTACTTAAAGGTTACTTTATATTTGTCATCTCACCCTAAATGGCCCTAACTCACTCATTCAAGTCTTAAGAAAGATGCTGAGATTCACAAGAGTAGCGTGAGAGGAGTCAGTCTTTCATTTTGGCTCAGACCTGGCATTCTGAGCTCTGACTCTCTTATTAAACTGGTAGAGAAAAATAAGGTTTAAAAGATGTTGCCACATGTATTAACCTGTATCCTAGTTCATATAAGTTCCTGCAAAGGTACATTGCAAGTACACTATAGAGAGTGAGATGTGTGTTTTAAACTGAAAGCGTACTCTGTCAAGTTTCACTTTCTTTGACTCCTACCATTTCTCAGGTATGTCTACACTTTTACGTGTAGTCTGTTAGATGTGGTGCAGCTCATAACCCTAACTTGTGTCACTGAACCAGTTGAACACATAGCTTCATACCCGGCTGCCATGTATAATCAGCAGAAACTGACCTATGCAGCTACTTGTACACACATTTAGAGAGCATGTGGTGTAAAACAGAGGTGTTCGTATACCTATAGGCTACTTTACATGTATTGTCTTGCCCATAAATAGGACCTAACACATTCATTGAGGTCTCGACAAACATGGTCAGATTCACAAGAGGGACATGACAGGAGTGAGACTTACACATCTTGGCTTAGGCATGGTATTGCGAGCTCTAACTCTCTAAAGAAACCAGTAGAAAAACTTTAGGTGTAAAACATATAGGGAGATGTATCAACCTCTATCCTGGTCCATAAAAGTCTGAGCAATGGTACGCTGCAAGTAGATCATACATAGGGAGATGTGTGCTTTAAACTGAAAGCATACTATCTCAAGTTTGAATGTCTGAGTGTTACTATGTCTCAGGTATGTCTGCACTTCTAGATGTACTCTGACATGTGTGGTAGCTGATCACCATAAGTTAAAAACTGTACAGTATATCACACCCTTCAACAAATATTGTCAGAGATACTTCAGTATTCAATCCCAGAAGCACAGATCTCTTAGCTAGGCAGACCTCATGGAAGCACTTGAACACACAGCTTCATAACTGGCTGCCCTGCATAATGAGTAGAAAGTGACCCATGCAGCTTCTTCTACACACATTTAGAGAGCATGCAGTGTGAAACAGAGGCAGTCTAGTACGAGAGTAATTTTGGCTCAGGCCTGGCATTGAAAGCTCTGCCTCTCTAATGAAACTGGTAGAGAAAAGTGAGATTGAACATGTTGCCAGATAAAAGAAGCTCTATCTGAGTCCATATAAGTCTCTGCAAAGGAAACTGTAAGAAGGCCTTAGATAGAGATAAGTTTGAATGACTGATCTCCACCGTGTCTCAGGTATGTCTCTAGTTGTATATGTAGTCGGACACATGTGCAGCAGGTGATTACCCTAAAGTAAAAACTATACAGCCTATCACTCCCCTGGACAAATATTGTCAGAGCTACTTCCCCTTTCAGCCCCAAAAGCACAGATCTGTTGCTAGGTTGACCTCATGGAAGCACTTCATCACACAGCTTCATACCAAGCTGCCCTGTATGGTGAAGTAGCTCTGACAATATTTGTTGAAGGGAATAATAGACATTCATTTTTAAGTTAGGGTCATGGGCTGTAGCAATATACCCTTGCACACATATTGTCAGAGCTACTTCACCATGAATCGGCCAGTAACTTTTAGCGGTGAACTTACAAATATAAAGTACCCTTTAAGTGTTTAAGTGATCCATGCAGCTTCTACTACACATATTCAGATCCGTAGACTATGCTGACACTCGCAAGAGTGTCATGATTTAAGTCACCTTTTTGTATTGGCTTACCCCTGCAATTTTGAAGTATGATTCCTTATTCAAAGTGGGGCAAAAAATTGAGCTACAAAAATTTTGCGAGATGTACTGGATAGTAGAAGCCCTAAGCAACAACATAAATATGTTTTTTTCCTTTCAGAGGTGTTCTTCTGAACAAAGTCTGATTGTACTCAACCCTCCTCAGGCTCTGAGAGGCCTTTGTTTTTAGTAATTACTACATTGTGCCAACTACGAGGAGAATGTTCTAATAGTCTCAAATATTTCTAAAGAGTGCTTACCAGTCATTTAGTGACTGCTTCATTTGTTAAACACCTTCATCTTTGCTTAGAGCCTTGAACAGTAAAGTGGCCTGATACATTGGGCTCTAAGACTATATTAATTATATACTAGAAGGAACATCTTCTACTTCAAAATCAATTAATTCAAATAATATCCTTTTTCTATAGATAATGCGCAATACAGCACACAAAGAAAAAGTAAATAATAAAGACATAAAAAAAGCCATCTTCTTATTGTGCCTTTCTTACGTTACCATCGGGGTGGTATTAGATTCTGACACATTCCCACATTTACGATTTTCATAAACCTGGGAATGGTTCAGATTTCATGAGTGCTCTGTAGGTACACCCACAGCAACATTCATGAATTACTCCTTTCACACAGTGTTGTGCGTCAAAGGAGCATATATTTACAAAGAGAAGAAAAACCATACAAAGTGAATTTAACTAGCGTTGCAAATATGCTGGAGCACTTTTACACCTCCAAGAATAAAAAAAGACACTGTGGTGGTACTAAAGTGCCACCAGGTCCCTTAGAAATGAGCCATCAGTAACAGACTTACATATACAGATGTAAATTTAACAAATAATTAATCTTTCATTTAACCAGAATTGGTGGTTTAAACAGTTATTTAAACGTTTCTAACTATTTGTTTGATTTGTTTGGTATTTTTTTTTATTTAAAAAAAAAGACTATGAAAAGAAATTTTAACAAAGCACAAAAGAGCCATCTGTGCATTAAAAATAATGTAAAACAGAATAAATTAACACTTATGTGCATTTATTATTTGAATTAGGGTTGAAACAACCTGCTCACCCACTCCCAAATAGGTACTGCACTTTGGACAGTATATTCAAAATTTCCTAAATTCAGGGATGGTGATAGAAATATTGGTTATTGCACTTCCAGAAGAGGTTCCAGGAGCACTTCCTCCTACAGCCGCTTCTTCCTCTCTCAGTCTCTCCATCGCAGCCTGTGCAAGGCTAATTGGGTTCTAAGGCGCTTCTGCATGCTGGAGGTGCCAAAGGTGTATTTCTTGTCACTGTCCTGAGAAATAAGGTTTTTGCAAATAGTTCAAGTAACTTTGCGGGCATTCACTTTTTTTTCTCCTTTCGGGATAATCAAAAAACTGCCACACAATGATTTCCTTCTTCTTCCTGGTACCTCTTCTTCCTCTCCTTCTTCTAACAATCTTAAGTCTTCTTCTTCCTGTTGTTGGGATGAACTTGCCAGAGGTTCTGAGAAAGAAAATAAACACATCAACAAAATCAGCCTGCTCCCTCACTAGTAAAAAGTAGAATGAGAACCACACCCTCCTATTTCTAGAAACAGGTGGGAGTTTGAACATCCTAAGGATGAAAGGGGTTACACCAATCAAATGATTTTTTGGGGTTGGTAACGTGGGATGCGCAACTCCACCGCTATGCTACCGTGCCGGGAGCGTAATTCCTTAAAATATATTAAATCATAATGTATTCCACAAATTATTGAAAACGCAACATTTTTATAGCATTGTTAATAAACAACTTTATGACTTATTGCAATTCAAAACATCTAAATACTGATTTAGAACTTTTTTTTTAGACTCGTAGGAATCGAGACCCCGACGCAACACCGTAAGAACGTAATGGAACAATACACAGTGGCATCACAGTGTCTTAAAATATTATTAAGATTAATATTTATCAAAAATATATTTTTCCTGCTTAATGCACTGTTATTGTATTGTTTATGAATTCCACTTTTACAAGTAAAAATGGAAATGCAACATTATGGTGCAGATTCCGATCCGCTAACAAAATTCCCGTACGAATGGTATCTGTATTTTTTTACATACGAATCATACAAGTCCCGTACAAACGGGCAAGTACGATTCGTACGTGGAAAATACATACGAATGACATCGGGAAAAGTCTACGACACGTCCCCGGACAGTTTTACGTACAATTCGTAAAACTGAAGTCTGAGCGCACAAGTACGATCTGTATATTTTAGCCGGTCGGTGTTTTTTACGATTCGTACGGAAATGGTGTTTCTGTACGAATCGTACTTGCGGGTTTGTAAGGTGTTTTTCCCGGGTACGAGTCGGACGGAAAAACGCTCTGTACGACCATTCGTACCTGGGTTTTACCAGATCGGAATCGGCACCTATATGTCTATCTCAAAAATTTTACATCTTCAAAATCGATGCAACCACTGCAATTTTAAAACTGTAAGCATTTTGAATCGAAAACTGAAATACATTGAATATTAAATAACTATATATTATTATTTTTGTATAAAAAACTTCGCTTAGAGATGTACTGGGTACGTGACACCTGTAAAAAAAAAACAGACGCGCGAAGGTCTCGGGAGCATTAAAGAAAAAACTGAAATGAGGAGGATGGAGCCATCCTCACTGCCCTTGGGACCACCACCTCTCGAGGCTATATCTTTAACAAATGCAGGGAACAGCACATGGCCCCCCCACTGCAGCCCCAGAGATGCCACCTCTCCGGGGTTAAAACAAATAATAATGTGTGGGGGGCTCTGCCCCGCCACATAGCCATGGGGACAACCACCTCCCCTGGTATACACAAACCAACAATTTAGGTGGTCTATTGTGGACCCCTGGCCCAGGGACAGCCAACTCCCCGGGGCTACATACAAATTTAATGTGTGGGGGTTTCCAGCCCCACTAAGCAGCCCAGGGGACTGCCATATCCCCGGGACTATATGAAATAATAACGCCTGGAGAGGATCCACCCCCCCACACTTCCCCGGGGACCGCGACCTCCCCGGGGCACACATGAAACAATTAAGGGGGTCCATTGCAGGTTGCAGGCCCCAGAGACCACCACCTCACCGGGGCTTACTTCACAAGGGAGGGAGCACTAGATGACCCTGTGGACTGCCACTCCCAAGGGCCTACTTTAGCAAAGTCCCACAGTGCCATTGCAAACACAGCTCCAAATCATGGAAGTGAGAGCAGGATGTTAGAAGCTCCCTCTGTCCAAAAGCAATGCCGGCTCCCGCAGAAGGTGGGGAGTCAGCAAGGACCTCAGGGGCCTTCAGGCTCCTTCCATGCCCCTTAAAGAGTTGGACATGCCCCATGGGATGGGGTCCCCAGGAAAATATCATCCCGGAGAGGGGGGCCCTACAGAACACATCTCAGCTAACCCACTGCGGGGGACTTACTGGAGTTAACAGGAGGGGTAGTTGGACCCCATGAGCCCTATGGAGCCAAGGGGAGTTCATCCCCCTACTAGTACCAACCTCAACACTCCTATTAGAACCACCCTGGAGATGGGGGACTCCATCACCCGACTATCACTAGATACATTGTTCCTTTCATTTCACCATATACTTCTAGTCACCATAATCAAGCCTTTACTCCATCCCATCATCTAAGCCTTTTTGAAAAATGGGAGGCAGATGACTGTTTGACAATCTCAGACATGTTCCATATTCTCTATCCTTTGAGGAGTGTAAATGAAAGTTCAACCTGCAGGAAAATGAATGGCTTCATTACACAACATTGTGACTCTGGGTTGCGCATTCACACATCTGCACACTAGGGAGTTGTCCCCACTCAAAAAATGAGTGAATTTGAACAGAGAATCTCAAAGAAAAATATCATTTTATTCTATTTTGCTAGACATGGCAGCATACAGGTATACATATCTCTAACTCTCAGTGTAAGTTCCTCTGGCATGACATAAGCACATCCACAGCATTATCAGCAAGGATGCACCCTACAAAACTGAATTCAATTGGTTCCACTACCCCAAGAAGCTTAAGAGGCTCTTCCCCAACACTAGCTATTTCTGTTACTGGGGCTGTGGGTTATACGGTGTTTTTAAACATATCTGTTTGGACAGAGATTAGACAAATATTGTGTGAAATGTTAGTAGCTATGAAAACAATCTTATGTTATTGGTGTGGTATAAGGAATGCTCCAAATAGTTCCCCAAATGGATTTCAAATCAACAATTTCTTTCCAAAAGTCAAACCCTTTTACAAACAGCTGTGAAATAAAAGATACAGTATAAATCAGCTTGTTGTCAGACTCTGAGTCAGCTGGGATGTGACCAGAAAAAAATACAAACTTCTGTGCAAAGGCTTTTGAGCTGCCCGTGGTGTAGTAGAACAGTGTTCCCATTGTGTGTAGTTAAATACTGCACATGGAGTACTTGCTTCACACAGAAAGCGATGACTGCAATGGTAAAATCAAAACATTTCATCATAATTGTCAGTTCCTTCATACATTTTGTCAGAGTTAAAAACAGTAGAATACTGTAGATCATCTAGCATTTTATGCACTGATAATATCACACCAAGAAATGTTAAATATATATAGAATTTGAAATATTTCTGTAGGTCCAAATATATATTGTGATACCTTATCCCAAACAATTCCATAAGGAACCAGAACAGCAGAAATATACACCAGGGAAAGTTCTCTTCGCAATTTGAATGATAAAGAATGTGTTTTTAATGCCAAGTTTACTAGTTCAACAGCAGAGGATTCTGGAAGGTAGATTTCATTCAGAAGCAAGAGAAGATGGTCACAAAACCAATCCAAATGAAGAGGAAAAGTAACAAAATTGTATCCAAATGTATATCCATGGAAGGATAAAGTATGTCTTCTTCAGCAAAATGTAAAATTCATGCAGCCTACCTCGCAACAGTATTGGTAGTGGGTCAGATGAATCCGAAGAGAAGTCATCATAGTCGATGAAGTAGCCAGCAGCTGTTCGATCTATTTTATGTAGTACTGGAGACTGTGTAGAACCGGGAGTTGACTTGAAAGGTGGTATGTTGTAATGGATACCATCTTTGTCTGTTTACTGAATTGAAATCAGTATTTCTGTGCAAATTGATCGTAACATATTTGTTGATGTAACAGAAAGAAGTAATATTTCAGTGTTAGTTGTCCCTTGTGGGGGAGAAAAAGCTTCATTGCTGATCAAAGCTTCCATCGGGACTTCCTGTAGGGTAGTAAGAGGAGGCAGGTAACTATCCAGGAGAGTGTTCATTTTGATATTTCAGATATGCGTGTGTTTGTAGCATCTACATCTGTTGTTGTAAGAGAGTTGGGCCATTGTATCCATTTTGGATGTAAAGCTTTATCATTAGGAATGCTGGTCTTTGTGACAGCCTCTAAGGCTGGCAATGGAGTCACAACAATATTGCGTTTCACCTGAGCCAACGATCTTTCTATCACTACATCAGTGTATACCGCTGTCAGAATAATTTTTGCCGGTGCAAAACACATCTCTGCATCTGTGTATAAATACAAATATATGTAATAGGTACAGTGTCTCCTCCATTGAATGTGACAAAATGTACCCTGATGCACCCGCCTTTATACAGATCACTAGATATTTACATGTGTGTCTAAGTGTTTTGAGGCTAGCATGTCAGCTTGTATTAAACATAGTATTTGTGTGTGTTTAGTTGTCCAATGTGTGCTTAAAAAGTTTGGACGAATCAAGTCATATAACTGTTTTACCCATTCTGCATAATCTGGAATGTATGTTCTGCCATAGTTCAGGAAAACCAATATTGATTGGAGTTTTTTCAATCTGTTCAGTGGTTTCAGAAGTGCACACTTCTCGAGAAAATGTGTCACCAGGCTTCTGCCCTCAGTTGGCAACTCATATACTAGGAATATTGCGTTGATGTGGGCTACTTTTGATTTATTTTTAATTGAGTTTGCAGCCCATGTGAGCAAATCCCAAAACTATGTGATCTACTCTAACCTAGTGAGTTGAAAGTTCATCATCCGTTAGATATTATCATCAACATAGAACAATGCCTGGTCATCGTAATCTTGCAAAAGTTCTGTAACCTAGGGTGAAAACAACCTTGGGCTATTCTTCTACTCCTGGGGCAATCAACAGGAATGCTTTTTTTCAAACTCCGTGGAGGCACTACGTCAGCTCCGCCCAGGCCCAGCGTTGACCTCACAGGTATGATGTGATAAGGAAAACCATCATCCCACGCCACATGGTTGCAGTATAATGCCAGAGCTTGGCACATTAAGATTTGTCTGCATCTGGGGAGAGGTCTGAAAAAGCAGTTAAAATTACAGTTTTTCCCTTTGGGGCAATTCATGACAAATTCTGATGGCCAATCTTTTTTGTCCAAGAGAATGTCATAGCCAAATGAAAGTTCTCCCAAAAGAGAACATTTATTTAATTTTGGATGTCCCCTTCCATTTGGAGTTGCATTTCGTATAATCAATGCAGGACACTCACTTGTATCCGTTGTTTCCCCATTGATGTAGTCACTCAAAGCTACTTCTGCCTGAAAATACACCAGGCTCCGGCACACTATTGGAACTTCTGCCACACTGTCCAACATGGTCAAAGCCCAGTCCCCACTCAGAAGCATTGTCCTCAATATCCGTGGCATGCTTGACTTTAATGCAGCTCCTGTTTTCTCTTTGAATTGAGGCTTTGACTGTTTGGATTTGTATTCCTAATTATATTCTTTAATACTTTATTCGATAGATATTTATCATAAAAGTACAAACATGCAAAGTACATAAAAACAATCCATCCATAGTACTACAATTACATCCAGAACAGCAAGTAGCGAAAAAAGGGACAACAAATAAAAACAGAATTGAAAACAATGCTTTCTTCATTCATGAGAGTTTATATATTACCCAACAGCCTAGAGCGGATTAACCAGGCACCCGCGAGGTATTTAGCAACCCCACAGATGGTATACATAGAAACAGTATTGGTTAAAAAATTATGCAGGGCTGATCTGTGATCCCTTACTCCCAGCTCCCTGCATACAGGTTTCAACCATTTAGCCCTAACGGACTTGTAGGCTGAACAAGCAAATAAAAAATGGCCAAGGGATTCCTCTGGACATTGGCAACCTGGGCGATTTAGATCAAGCCCCGCCTTGGCCTTCCACCTTTCCAAAAAATGTTTAAGGGGAAGAGTGCCATATCTTAATTTCAAGAACAAAGTTCTATCTCTAGGTAGTTGGATAAAATCTAAAAAGGGTTCCAACTTCATAGATGGTTTATGGTCAAGAAAGTTCATCGTGAAAGTTCCCAGGTTTAAGTTATTGTTAACCTTGGCCTCAACCCAGTCCCAGTATAATTTCTTTACAATTTGTTTTGCAGGGGGGACTTGTGTGGCCCAGGACTCCCCCAGGCCTATTAATACTACCAGTTTCTTAAGGTTGTTGAGCCACTTTATTTGGTGAGAAACATTTAGGGATATTAACTCGCCCAACACTCGAGCATATCCGGCTAATTCCTGGGTTCTTCTATGGCGCACCCAAAATAACAGCGGCCTTAGTTGAACTTTGTCCGAGATTGATTTTTTACCCATATCAAAAAATAATGGTAACAAAGGGGTTGAAACTGGAAGTGAGACTAGATCTCTGATAAACTTATTTTCTGCAGTTGCCAGGACCTTAGTGTTTTCAGCACCCCATAATTCAGAGCCATAGATTGCCGAGGCTAAAGCCTTCCCTTCATAGACTACCAAGGCAGGGGCAACCGGTCTACTAATAGAGAGGCGCTGATTCTTTAGTATGTCACCGGAGACCCTTTTGAGGTTTAGTACCATTTTTGATATATGGGAATCCCAGCTCATGTTGTTGGACAACCTAACCCCTAGATATTCAAATCCATTCACCACCTCTAAAGGGGACCCATACAAAGTAAGACGAACATTCCTAACCTTTCTATTTGGAGATAAAACCATTAACTTTGTCTTCGAAGTGTTGACCGTTAACCCATGGTCGTTACAGAAGAGGGAGAAGCGGTCAAGCAATTTTTGGAGACCCTTGGGGTATTGGACATCAGGAGGGTATCGTCCGCAAAAAGAAGTGTGGGGGTTTTCTCCCCGGCAAGGACGGGGGCATCCACAGGGTCCTCCCTCAAATGGTCCACCACCCCATTTATAAAGAGGGAGAACAGTGTCGGAGCCATCACACATCCCTGCCGCACCCCCCTGTTGACTGATACCCTCCCTGTCAATTGGCCCTGGCGCCCCCAACGTATCCTTGCGTAGTTATCCTCATGGAGTTTGATAACAAATTGCAGCAGGGAACTAGGAAACCCCATGGCTAATAAAACCTCCCATAGCTTGGCGCGTGGGATAACATCAAACGCGGTTTTCAGGTCTATGAAAGCCAAGTAAAGACAACCCTTAATAATTGATACTGACTTCCAATAGACCGCGCAAAACCGGAAGACTTGATCCATTGCACCAGCATTCCGCCTAAACCCAGCCTGGAAATGGGTTAGAATATCATTATCCATTAGCCATGTCTCAACTCGATTTATAATGACCCTGCCAACTACCTTTTGAATGGTGTCAATAAAACTAATTGGTCTGTAGTTGGCAGGGTCCTCTCTATCACCTTTCTTATAAATCGTGATCACCTCCGCCCCTTTCCATGATTCCGGGACGGGATGGCCTCGCTGGATGAGATTCATTAGATTTGCTATATAGTCTGCCCAAATTTGGGGGTCATGAATTAGAAGATCCCCGGGCAGGCCATCTGGACCAGCCACTTTGCCTGGAAGGATATTTAAAATAGCGACCTTGACTTCTCGCGGGGATAATAAGTTTTCATTACTGGGCAACTCCAAACTAAGGTTGCGCTTATTGCACACTGCTAATGGCAATGGAGGGACTTGATCGCCTTCCTCACAGTACAATTTTAAAAAATGGGCATGCCATTGCTGTTCATTAATATGATTTAAAATGGGGTCAACTCCCCTACGGTCTAAAGCATTGATCAATTTCCAGAAAATAGTAGAATTCTTCCCGCTGGCAGCGGTCTTAAGCTGCTGCCAATGCTCCTCCTCCCAATTTTTCTTGGCTGAGGCTATTGAACTACGGTACTCCTTTCTAGCCAGTTTCACTGCTATTGGGTCCTTCAATTTTATTGCCAAACCAATGGCTTTCCTCTTTTTCCTACATTCCACTGTATACCACGCGTTCGCCTTCAGGTGTCTAAGATCCGCTGGGGGGTTCCCTTGGATGTTTTTGAGGAAATACTTTCCTATTTTATCTGTGAAATTTTGGTACTGGCCCAATAATTTGGGCCCCAGAGAGTGAACCTCTCCCAGATCCACCGCTGCGAGGCTGGAGGTTTCTGCTTTAACTAAGTCCCCAATACTATTAATTTTCCCCTCTTCACATTTTACCACGTCCCATCTAAGTTTCCGGTTACAATTAGAGGGGAGGACATCCTTGGTGATCAGCTCCATCCCCCTGCTCTTACTAATCCCATTAGCCCAGTTGATTGCCATAGATAATGGGTTATGATCGCTATCTGAAGACTGCCTGACCTCCATATCTACTAAACTAGCCCATGAATGAACATCTAAAAAGATGTAATCGATACGTGATGGGCAGCCTATCCTATTATAAGTCATTGCCCCGTTACGATCAGAAGTGGTCCGGCCATTTAATGCCCGTAGATTATGTTCCAAAGCCAGTGCATTCAACTGTATAGCTATGGCAGACTACTTCTTAATAGGGGCCAGTACTAAAGGGGGTGTAGTCTGTCTCCAGTCCTCTGAGTTCAAACCCAATACATCCTCGTCAACCAGGGGTTCAAATGTACAGTTAAAATCACCCCCCAACAGGATTTTGGACCTAGGTGGAAGCTCAGACAATTTTACATCAAGCAGCTCAATTGTTTGCGAGGTTAAACCACCCTGTACCCCTCTTGCATAAACACAAAACAAATGAACAATACCCCGCGTGGGCTTTTCAGGGAAATGTGCAAGATATCATTGGATTGGACCTTGTGTGTAATAATAGTACAATTCAAATTCACCTTTACCCAGATGAGCAGACCACCTGAGGGGCGGCCTTTTCCTATGGAAACTGCTGGGACAAAGTATGTAGGGTACCCATATTTATATTGCGGGGACAAACTCCAAGTTTCCTGAAACATACAAATATGGAAGGAGTCAATGAAGTAATTCCATTCCGGATGTTCAAGATTTTTCCTGAGCCCTGCTATGTTCCAAGAAAGGATGTTAATCGAAGAGAGTACTACAGTTGGTGCAACGGGTGTGGCTGTTGGACTACAATCCAATTCGCCCCTGCTAGGGCAACCATTATCCACAAACACTTGAACCCCCGTTCCAATTGGAGTTACAGCCCGTGGTAACCCTACCTCCTCCCTCATAACCTCTTGGCCAGAGTGCTGGATCGAATGTCAATCAACTGCTTCCAGGCCACTGAAGCGATTGAAACAGGGTAATGGAGGGGGGTTATGCTCATGACCATGCCATTCCCCTTGAAACTGAGTAGAACCAAAAGGGGGCCTACCTACTCTCCTGTGTACTGTGCTCCACCCTCCATCTTCACCCGCATCCCACTGGTTAGAATTATAATCCATAAAAGGCTCCTCTCTCATCCCCCTTCTTGTGTAATTTTGAGCTCTTAACCAGCTCCACCTATTACTGCGGTGATCTGCAAGCATATAGAAATAGGAGAGGGGTTTAACTAAGATTGAAGAGTTGTTATTACATGGGGGCCCAGCACGAATATATTCCACCGTACGTGGGTCCTCAAATGTTACAACAACGCAGTCGCCCTGGAGATTTTTTTTATTCTCACCCACCCATGGTGCTCTCTCCACCATAAGCAAATTACTGCGAATGTTAGGTGGAAGTGGGTAGTTTCTATCTAACCAGTGGCAAACTTTGTTTTTGAGAGCCCAAAAGGATTCTGTTGATGAGGGGGCAAGCTCGGGGACACCTGTTAGAACTATTACAAAGGAGTGGGCGTCAGGAGGTAAATTAATATTCCGGCGTATCTTAGGATTCGCTGGAAGGGATAAAAGGGGTTTGGGAGCAGGAATAATGGGACCATTTTCTTTCTGTGATTTACTGGGTGCCTTGGAAGGCAACTTAGTAGTACTATTTGTATTACCCTTAGGTGTAGGTATTTTTAGAGGACACTTTGGAGGGGAAGGGTTCTTCCCTGCTGGTTGTTTAATAGACAGAGGCAGTTTGATGCCAGCCAGTGCTGGTCCACCAATTGCCTTTTGAGCAGAAACTTTGGGTCTGGATTTAGAGCCTGTAGTTGATGTTCAATACCCTGTAGTCTAGTCTCCAGGGGAGACAGTAAGGATTTAATGAGCTCAGATATGGAGCTCATAAATATACCGTTCCTGTCTTCGAACCCCTCAGAAGATTCATCCAGACTACTCTCTTCAAGGAGACTTGCTAAACTATAAATTGAGGCTGTATCGTCGGGAATACCCAATGGTATCGGGTGTGAAGCACGATGCGCCTCAGCTCTTCCTCCACTATTATCTATGGTATCCACATTAGCCCTCCCCACCTCTGGCCCACAAAAAGTGCTAACAGAGTCATTGGGGCCTCCTGCCCCATCAACTATAACTACTATATCAGCACTGTCCTTACTAGATATTTGGGAGCATTTGGGAATGGCACCCTCCCTTAAACCCCTTTGTGCAAGTGTTTTATCATGGTCGTCGATAACTAACGAGGAAGCCATGGGAGCGGTAAGAGGGGCTACTGGTGGGGGCATCAAAAAAGTAGAGTCCAGGGGTACAGATTGACTGGTACTGATTGAATGGGTTGCAGGTATAGACTGAATGGGGTTTGGTTGGTGAGTGCATTGGGCTTTACTTGGTGTGCGCGCAGAGGCTATGAAGCCTAGAGATGATCTTCTCGCTTGTGCGAGATCCTATGACACTCTTCTTTCCATGAGGGCAATCCCCTCATCAATTAGAGTGTTTGTACGCACAATAAAGTTATCTAATGTGCCTGTCAGCTTCGAAGCACCAGACGCAGCCTTGCTTCGAGTTTCAGGGTCTTGGGCCAAGGTCAGCGGACACGATAATTCTCTCGGTGCCCACTCTAAGCATGGATCCCACTCAGCAACTCTGGGCAATAGCTTGCTTAATCTCCACTTACGGCCCCATCAGCGCCGGGGATGCTTGTCTTCACCTTGGAGATTCCCAGTAGGGATCATCTCACAGGGAAAGCCAGGATGGGTTCCCCAGTTGTGCTCAGCGCCGGGACACTCTTGAGTATCTGCGCGCTTTACAAATGCAATATAACATAACGTGTGCACATCACTATGACCGGGGGTTACTGACTAGCTAAAACCATATACAACCACAGTTACAACGTCAGAATACCAGCAAATAATATAAGGGTAGGCGGAGTTACTCACAACAAATATACCCAAGACAGCTAAACAAGAATCAAAATACAGTGGGGTGAGCAAAACCAAGAGCTATGGCCCAGACCAGACCCTACAGGCCTCGGAGGGCCACTGAGGGCCCGCCCTTGTCCCGGGCTTCTCCCGGGACGCTCCCGCGCTGCGGATGTGCGTCCTTCTAAAATAACAAAAAAGGAGTGATGGGAGGGCGGGGCGGGGCCAGCAGGGAGAGCAGCCCAGGTGAAGCAGATTGGGCTCGCAGGGACTCCTGGGTGATGGAGTCCCTGCTAACGTGCTTGCAGCCCTGCCAGCAACAACACGCCCCAAGTCTTTAGACAGGAGACAGCCCCTCTCCCAGCAGCAGCTCTCGCTGTTGGTATATGCGCTGCAGGACCCGCGAAGTGGGTCCGGCGAGTTGCTGGTGGTTTCTAAGGTCAAACGACAGAGGGCGAAGAAGGCAGCAACAGCAGTCCGGTGGCAGGTCCGAACAAACAGCCGGTAAGGGTCTCCTAATTTAAAAAGTCAGATGAGAGTTGTAAGTCCTTCTTCAGTTTCACTTTTCACTTTGATATGTGGCCTGATTGTCCACCTCTCGGGCGAATTCTGAGAGTAACGAGAGGAACGTACAGCCGTATCCTGATACCTATCAGGCATTTTAATATTAGCATGGTTAGGCAAATTGTTGCATTTTTCAGTAGACTCCTAATGAAGAGAACCATCTTTTATTTATCTTTCCTATTATCCCACTTCTTTTAAAAAAAAAGTTACGGTGCTTGCTTCGAATGATCCTTTTCAGAATTACTGCTAATTTGCGGCTTAGGTCTGGTTCCCAAATTATCTCTGCTCATGGATGCATAGGTTTCCTCAATATTTTAGGTAATTTGTGCTCCTGTTCTCCAGATGCCAGATTTGTGAGTCATTGGTGTACTGCCAATGCTGCTGCTTCCCCTTTAATGTTACATAACATTATGGCAGATACGTCAGCAAAGTTGCCTATCAGTTTCACCCCCAAATCAATGACAGGGGCTACCCCATACTCATTTTGGAACTGTTTAAGTATCTCTGGCAAAATAGCTAAAAACGGTATACTGTGTGTTCTGGTATTTCCTGAGGTCCCATATTGAGGAACACTGCTTCAAGCTAGCTTGTTTTTTGTACAATTCAGAACAGAATTTCCTCCCGTCTGAGATTAATTTTTACTCATGACTGCATTGATGGTTTGTGGACTAATGTCAGGTGTTGCCAATTGTAGTTATGCAGCTTGAGCAGCCCTTACAGGATTTATTGTCATTGTTCTCATGACAAATTGTATCAAACATCTATATGTTCAAACCCATCAGTATATAAAATAAGTAGTTTGGGGGTTGTCAGATTTTCTATATTTTTTAGGATGTGTAACCTGTTGGAATTGGCCATGTTGTTCCCTCATTTATAATGGGATCTAGTCTAACATTGTTGTTTGTATGTGGTAAGGTGCCTTCAAACCAGTTTGATGTTCTTGGTACATTGATGGTATTTCTAGTGCTTCATAAGTTGTGTAATTATTAGGAACTGTATCTGCAGTGCATGTTTACAAAAGTCTTGAAGTTGTGTTAGCTGTTGGGAATGTAACTCATGAATAGAATACTCTGTCCTCAAAGCTTTGTAGGCCTAAATCACAAAGGTAACGTCTTCTCCCGCAAGGGGTAGACCACGTTGTTGCAGCATTTGTTTAACTGCATTTCAGCAGTTCACTGGTATGTTAATTCAATCAATCAATCATGTCACTTGTAAAGCACACTACTTACCCATGAGGGTCTCAAGGCGCTGGGGGAGAGGTGGTGCTGCTACTGCTCAAAGAGCCAGGTCTTGAGGAGTCTTCTGAATGCCAGCAGGTCTTGGGTCTGCCGTAGGTGGGTGGGGAGGGTGTTCCAGGTCTTGGCGGCGAGGTGGGAGAATGCTCTCCCACCAGCAGTTATTCTTTGATTCCGGGGGACTGCTCTGCTGGCGAGGCCAGCAGAGCGGAGCTGGCGGGTGGGTGTGTAGAAGCTGAGTCGTCTGTTGAGATATGCTGGTCCGGTGTTATGGAGTGCTTTGTGTGTGTGGATGAGGAGCTTGAAGGTTATCCTCTTGTTGATGGGGAGCCAGTGCAGGTCTCTCAGGTGGGGTGTGATATAGCTGCGGCGGGGGATGTCTAGGATCAGTCGTGCAGAGTTGTTCTGGATGCGTTGAAGCCGTCTCAGGAGTTTGGCCGAGGTTCCTGCATAGAGGGCGTTTCAGAAGTCCAACCTGCTGGTGACGAGGGCCTGGGTGACCGTTCTTCTCGTTTCGGTGGGGATTCACTTGTAGATCCTGCGGAGCATGCGGAGGGTGTTGAAGCAGGAGGAGGAGACGGCATTGACTTGCTTAGTCAAGGAGAGGGTGGAGTTGAGGATGACCCCTAGGTTGCGTGCGTGGTCAGTGGATGTCGGGGCTGTTCCCAGTGTAGTCAGCCACCAGGAGTTGTCCCAGGCTGAAGGGGTGGATCCGAGGATGAGGACTTCCCTCTTGTCTGAGTTCAGCTTCAGTCGGCTGTTCCTCATCCATTCAGCGACGGCCTTCATTCCTTCGTGGAGGTTGGTCTTGGCGGTGTGGGGGTCTTTAGTGAGGGAGAGGATCAACTGGGTGTCATCGGCATAGGAGATGATGTTGAGGTCGTGCTGTCGGGTGACGGGGGTGAGGGGTGCCATGGAGATGTTGAACAGCGTCGGGCTGAGGGATGAGCCCTGGGGTACGCCGCAGATGATCTCAGTGGCATTGGAGCAGAAGGGGGGGAGACGGACGCTCTGTTTTCTGCCAGAGAGGAAGGATGTGGTCCTGTCCAGGGCCTTCCCATGGATCCCGGCATCGTGTAGGCGTGTTCGTAGCGTGCGGTGGCAGACCGTGTCGAAGGTGTCTGACAGGTCCAGGAGGATGAGGGCTGCTGTTTCTCCGTTGTCTAGTAGGGTCCTGATGTCATCGGTGGTGGCAATGAGGGCGGTTTCGGTGCTATGGTTGCTGCATAATCCGGACTGGGACAGTTCCAGGATGCTGTTCTCCTCGAGGTAGCGGGTCGGTTGTATATTGTTGACGGTTTTCTCGGTGACCTTAGCTGGGAATGGGTTGAAGGAGACGTGGGGGCTTGTGGAGAAGATGGGGTCAAGCATGTGGCCGGCGGCATGGGTGGGTGTTGTCACGAGCTGTCTGAGTCCAAGGTTGGCAAGGTTGTCGATCAGGGCAGTGGAGTTGGTGTCGTTGTTGATCTCGAGGTGGAAGTTCAGGTCCCCGAGGAGGATGTAGTCTGTGGAGGCGAGGGCGTGTGTGCTGATGAAGTCGGCAATGGAGTCGCTGAACTGTGGTCAGGGTCTGGGGGGTCTGTAGACAAGGGTTCCTCTGAGGGTGGTGTTGGGGTCGGTGTGGATCTGGAAGTGCAGGTGTTCGGCGGTGCTGAGGGTGTCGTCGGTGTTGGTTGTGACTCTGAGAGTGTTCTGGTGGACGATGGCGATTCCTCCTCCTACTCTGTTGGTGTAGTCCCTGTGGGTGATCTTGTAGCCTTCCGGGATGGCTATGGCGATGTCGGATGCTGAGGCGGGGTTCAGCCAGGTCTCAGTCAGGAAGGTGACGTCAGGGGAGGTTGAGTCGAGGAGGTCCCAGAGTTCAATGGCGTGTTTGTGGGCGGAGCGGGTGTTGAGGAAGATGCATCTAAGTTGGTTGGGTTCTTTCCTGGGTAGAGGTGTGGCGGGTGGAGGCTGGTGAAGCTGCAGTTCCGACAGGCGAAGGGTCCTTGGGTGCGCTTCGGGGTGGCCCGGTAGCAGGTGTGTTCTCGTCTGGAGTTGAGTGCGTGGAGTGTGCTGGCATCGTAGTGCAGTCAGGCATCGTGGTGTTCACAGGGGCCAGGGGTTCTGGCGCTGGGCGCAGTCCAGGCGCGGTCCAGGCACGGACAGGCGCAGACGGGCGCAGATGGGCTTGCCTTAGGCACACAGTGGCTGCCATAAGAAGGGGAGGTGGAAGGGCAGAGCAGGTGGGAGGGGGTTAGTGGATGAATGGGAGCGGGGGTGGGGCTGCAGGGGACGCAGCAGCAGGAAGCGGGACCAGCGAGGGAAACAGAAGGCAAACGGGCACTGGGGACAACGGGGCAATGCAAGACAACAGTACAATAAATACAAGGCAACTAGGAGGGCACAGAAACAAGAGCGAGGGAAACAGAAGGCAAACGGGCACAGGGGACAACGGGGCAATGCATGACAACCGTACAATAAATATAAGGCAACTAGGAGGGCACAGAAGCAAGAGCAGGGCACAGAAACAAGCACAATAAAAATGGGCAAGAGCAAGTATGAAAGCGGAAAAGCAAACCTAAGGCCTACCACTAGCCACCAGGGATGAGGCGCAGGTAGTAGCCTGCGGGTGGAGGGGGGCCTCGAACTGGTCAGCAGCTGGTCTAGAGCACGGGCACAGTCCGGTGGAGCTACGCAGCGTGGGGAGTGACCTGCCTGGAAGCAGGGTCATGGGTCACTCCCTTCACCGAGCAGAAGCCACCATAAGAAGGGGAGGTGGGAGGGAGGAGCAGCCCGGGAGGGGACGTGGGGAGCAACCTGCCTGGAAGCAGGGTCAATTGCTGCTTCATCTTCAGCTATATGAATATGTTGAATTCAGAGAGGGTACCTCTTTAGGGTGATCCTTTGAAACATTCAAACTTGAAAAACCAACAGCAAATACATAGGATTTACTCAGCCGAGGAGGATTTTTCCCTAACACCACAGACGTCTCTGGTTAAGAGGTGAGAAAGGGTCTTTGAATATACAAAAGAAATATACTCAGGTGATCTGTTAAATAAGAACTCAAGCTAGGCCATTGGCAGTACCATGCTGTAAGGTTTATAGAAGAAAGAGACATACTGCATGAAACCCAGTCAGGTTTCAGGGCGGGCTTTAGCACCGAGACCGCTCTGATAGAAGTGGCTGAGTTGATCAGGTGGTCTTTAGATTCAGGAGCATCGGCTATGTTGGTGCTCCTGGATCTATCTGCCGCTTTTGATACTGTGGATCATGGGAGGCTACTGTTAAGGCTAAAAAACACAGGCCTGGAAGATAAGGCTCTGGGCTGGCTACAGTCTTATCTCACTGATCGTACCCAGAAAGTAGCCTTGGGCCCCCTTTCTTCAAAACCCAAACCCCTCTGGTGTGGTGTCCCTCAGGGCTCGGCCCTCAGTCCATTACTTTTTAATATTTATCTGGCTCCACTCTTTTCTCTTATTGCTAAATGGGGCGTCAAGGCGATTTCATACGCCGATGACACACAACTAATTTTCCCCTTCTCGGATGTTTCAGAGGCAGCCTTCAGCAATATGAAGGGATGCTTGCGAGATGTTGCCAATTGGATGAATGCAAACAAACTCAAACTGAATGCGAGTAAGACGGAGGTCATCTTCTTTGGCAAACATACTCGGCCCCCCCCAAGCCTGTGGTGGCCCTCCGAAATGGGTTTCCCTCCTCTACCCAGCACTAATGCGAAAAATCTGGGAGTAAGATGGGATGAGAGTCTTTCCTTCTCTCCACATATACAGCAGGTCTCTGCGTGCTGTCTCCATAAACTAAGAAACCTACGCAAATTTCTGTCCCTTCTGCCTGAAGACTGTCGCAAGACGGTGGTCCATGCTACAGTCACTTCCAGACTGGACTACGCAAACGGCCTCTACCTTGGCCTACCCAAATATCTGGTGCAACGATTGCAGATCGTGCAGAACGCGGCTGCGAGACTGCTAAAAAACATCCCTTTTAAACAGCATGTCTCTCCGCACTTGCGCGATCTGCATTGGCTCCCTGTAGCCTGCAGAATCAAGTTTAAAGCTCTAACTCTGGCGTTTAGAGCCCAAAAGGGGACCTGTCCCAACTATTTAAAGCTTAGACTCCCCAGATACTATCAGGAGAGATGCTTGCGCTCTAATTCACGACACCAGCTTTCTATCCCCCGCGCCAGGAGAGCCAGACTCGGAGGCAGATCCTTCTCTGCCTGCACGGCGACACTCTGGAACGCTCTACCGGCCAACATCCAATTGGCTCCAACGGAAGCCAGTTTTAAGAGGCAGCTAAAGACTTGGCTCTTTTCCCAGAATAACTAAACACTCCCTCCCCTTTCTCCGCCCTTTCTGCCTGGAAAAATGATCACTCAGCGCCGGGACACCTCCTTGCGAGGTAGCTGTTCGCGCTATATAAATATCGGTATTATTATTATTATTATTAAGGCTTATACTTTCCCAAGTAAAACTGTGCATTTGTTGGACAACATAACCATCAAAACTTTGTGAGACTGATTCCATGCATACCGTCCAGGTAAATTGGCCTTAGTCCTGCTTACTCACAGTTCACCCTCTGTACCCCTATCCTGATAAGGTAACAAATGGAGTGTGCAACCTCAGAACATGACAGGCCTGACTCCCCAAAGAAATTGTAGTAACAGATCTAGAAACATTTAGTTTCTCATGCATACCCAAAGAGATACACAAGAAATACACAATGTGTGATTTCAATTTTTATTGAAGCATTGTAAATCTTGAGTAAAATGAGTGCTCTGCAATGATCAATAGAAGGAAACAGAATATGTGATTAGCATTACCAGAATGGTGAAAAAGGTAAACAGTTCAACCATTTTGCTGAATACAGAGAATATATGTTTGCATACAAGCAGTGTAAAATATTGTACTCTTACCTAACGAATCCTAACCTAGTGTGTTTAGGGTGAATGAATATGCCAAATCCCTGTAGGTAAGTGTCAATAGCCTGACTGTCTTGGTGGAGAGTTGCGCCGCATCCCTCGCATAAGGAATCAGCTAAGCTGGAATTCCAGCATGGGTGTGACCTCTCAGTGCCAGTGAAATTATCCTTTTTCTAAAGAAGTAAGTGATGACATTTATATAATAAACATAATTGATGCTGCCATGCTGTAGTCTCAGTCAGGGCCTCTTTCGCTTATTCTATTGTAATAGCTCTGTCGACGAATGGCCAAAACAAATAACAACATTTTGCGTAAAGAACTTAGCCCTTGTACAGAATATTCAAGATATTTGACAATGTGCCTACGAAGTAGAAAGGTAAGCAAAGCTTACTTCAGGGAATATTATCCAGCACAGGCACCCAAACGAATGTGTGTCAAATGTCATTGTGTTTAAGAGGAGAAGTCAACTTAAGAACGTGAGCACGTAAATTGGTGTTTCTACTCGGAGCCCACAAAGCGACTACATAAAACCACTTGGTACCTTCGCCTATGTAATATCATAGCTATGATACAGCTCTCTTTGATTTTTGCTGACTCAAAAACATTGTTTTAATCCATTTGGGCCAAGCATCTAGCCTTTTTGTCGAAGGATCTGCCCTGGAAGTCTTTTCCAACAAGGCTGAAAGTTATGAATCTGTTCCACAGATGACCACTCCTTTACTCCATGAGAACTAACCATCTCTGGATACTGTCTCTCCAGCTCTATGATTATGATGCATTTCTGTGTTAGATATTAATTCTTTTTTCTTCTCTATTATTGATAGTTTACGTAGAAGGTTGGGTGAAGATGTTGTTTGGAATTTCCTTTGGAGTACCACTCAAGTTTCCCCATATTGCGATTACAATATTATGCTTTGTGTCTTTGCTTATGTTCTAATCGGAATTTACATTAGCATAGAATGTTAACATAGAATATGTTATTTCATGTAGCCGGAACTTATAAGATCGAATAGGTGCACTGTTCTTAACTTATAAATAAGGAAGAAGAAGAACTGAACTGCAGCCATCCACACTGGGTGGCTTGGGTATGCATTTCCGTTTACAAATCAGGCACAGAGCTGGTGTGAGCAATCTGGAGGGTTGTGAGGGTCTTCTAACTGCTACATGTGTGGAGCTGCTGCAGTTTAAGAGTTATTATGGCAAAAAAGTCATACAGGTTATTAGACCAGTCAGCCTTATGGTGGTCCTCGCCCAAACCTTTTGCCATCCTCCTGCATTTCTGCTCATCTTGTTTTTGCCGGTCTTAGGACTCATTTTGGAACTGCTGACCAGTGCTGAAGTGCATGTGCTCACTCCTTAAACATGGTAACATTGACTTATCCCCAATTGACATATTCAATTTACTTATAAATCCCTAGTAAAGTGGTGCTACATGTAACCAATGCCTGTAGATTAAATGCTTCTGGGGACCTGCAGCACTGATTGTGCCACCCACTGAAGTAGCCCTTTTTTAACATGTCTCAAGCCTGCAATTGAAGCCTGTGTGAGCATTTGTAAACTGCCTTTTTGACCTGGCCAAATAAACTATTTGCTAGGCCCAACTTTCATTTTTAATACACATAAATCACCCCTTGGGTTGGCCCTAAACAGCCCACAGGGTAAGGTGCACTGTGATTTTAAAAAGTCACAATATCCATTATAAGAGGTGTAAAAAGTTTCAGACACAAAATGTGTTTTGAAAAAGTTATTTTTCACTATTACACTGGAATTACTATTTTACATTTTATTTTGTATATCTTCTAGTTCTGAAAAACTCTTAAATTCATGTTTCACCATTGTAAGGCCTATCTCTCCCATAGGATAACATTTGGAATTGTAATGGAAAATCCTCTCTTATGGTAAAGTCAACTTTGAAAATGCCACTTGTGGAAAGTTGGAATTTTCCTGTATTACTCATTTTATGCCTGCAACCTGCCTCTGGGTCACACCAGTGGGTGTGTCTGACACCTGGGTTTGTGTATTCTTCCTAGACAGCCACACACAATAGAGAGCTTAGTTATGTTCCTGGATTGGCCATCACTGGTAGGATGTGAAGGAGGAGCTGGGCACAAAACTACTTACACTTAAATAGGCTGTGTCCTGTCTCCACATAAAGGGATGCATTACCCCCTACAGTTTGTCTGGAGGCAGTGCCAGTAAGGCAAGAGACCTGCAAATTTCAATGTATTACCTCCAGAAGTGTCACCCTCTTCAAAGGCAGAACTAGATATAAATATTGGACCTCATACACCAACCCTTACGTACACCTCTGGAACTATGGAGACTCTGCCAAGAAGAAGGAATGCTGTGTTGCTGAAAGAACTGCCACTCTGCTGGACTGCTGGTTTGACGGGCCTCTGACCTGCTGTGATGACCTGCTGCCTGCTGACCTCTTGCCTGGGTGAGAAGGACTGGAACTGCATCTGTTGAACCAAGGACCACACAATGACTCCAAAGGCTAGTTGACTGGCCTCCTGACTGGAGTCTCAGGGACAGAAGGGTCCAACAACCTTGAACCCAGCACCTTTACTAGGCCATTTGTGAGTTCTACCCCTCCAAGTGGTGTCACCCCAGTCTTGGAATTTTGATACTGGGCTCAAAAGTGCTCTGCAAGTCCATCTGTGGATCAAGCAGAACCGAAGCATCTCCTTCGCTGAGCATATCTAGCAGAACCAGCGCATTGCTTTTGCTATTCAGTGCATCACCTTCAGAACCAATGAATCGCCTCTACCTCAAGGGTTTTTCCGACACAAATGACTCTACATTGACCCCACTGCGACATCGAACCAACCATCTGTGCAAAGGTTTACTGACGCAGGCTCTTCCATATCTCTTATCGCACTGCAGCCTCAACGCTCCTCAAAATCGATGCATCACCATGGCTGCATGAAGCCTTCTTATCAGGGAATCTCGCAAAGCTCCATAAACCAGGATTTAAGAGCCTAACTGGGACCCTGTAGCCAGTCCAGGCTCCATCGCAGTCATCCTAAACTTGTGACTTTGCCCAGTCTGGTGCAACCAGATATCTACAGTTGGTTATTTGTGCTTTTTGGAGCTATTTTCACTGAAATGTTTACATTTTAATATCTCTCTCTGGTTCTACTAATTGGATTTTTGTCATTTGGTTCTGTTTGATTGATTAAAATGTACTCTCTTTGTCTAAACTAGCCTGGGATACTTTTGTGGTGTATTTTCACTTTGTTACCATTTGATGTGTTACACAAATACTTTACACATTGCCTCTGAGTCAAGCCTTACTGCTCTTTTCCAAGCTACCCGAGGGTTGAGCACAGGTTGATTTTGGGTGTGCTTGTAACTTCATCGTGAAAAGGATTGTGGTTCCTGCTTGAGTAGGGTTTCACCGCCTAAACCAGTAACCCAATTTCATACAACGGTATAGTGGTGTATTGTATAAACCTTACAAATTAAAGAGAGTGGAGATAGACATATTGGTAGTGCTTGCCAACTAATGTAAAGAACTGATTAGGGGTTTGGTGGACAGGGTTATTCTGTCATAAACGTGACGGATATCCCATTTGCCAAATAACAATTCCATTATATCATACGGAACTTGTAATATGGCTGATGGGATATCCCAAAAATTGAAAATGGCAAGAAGTAGACATAGTGAAATGAAATCATGCAACATTTAGGCCAGCTGTGGTACAGTGATCTAATGATGAGAGAGGGTGATGTTCAAAGTAAAAATAGGCAATTTCAATAGGTATCCAATGGTATGGAATTTGAAAAAAATATAAAAAATGTCAGATGGTAGTGGAAGAATATAATTGCTAATTTTTATGGATGCAAAAAAATAGAACCTAGATCATTATACCATCGGGGGGATAGTACAATTATCTTAATGTTAACTGCTATGAAAAAAATCAGCAGGTCAGTAGGAGTTTGAATCCATGAAATGAAGACCAACCCCTCCATCCTCCCCAACAAAAGTGCGATATTTCAGTACTGTTAAACTGGGTAATAATAACACCTGTTATGTACTGCACTTAAAATGGAAGAAGTGCGCCAAATAAAACAATATATTGTGATCATTATTAATATTATTATTATTATTATTATTATTAGTAGTAGTAGTAGTAGGAGGAATAGTAGTATTAGTAATAGTAGTAGTAGTAGATTTAGTAGTGGTATATTTGTTAATATCGATCTTCACTTTATTTAACCCCTTCCCCGCTCATGACGGAACCGCTCCGTCATGAGCCATGGTTGCCGTGTGCTCATGACGGAACGGTTCCGTCATGACATGCCCGTTGGCGGCCGCTCCGCCTACGCGGCGCTGTTTCCCCGCCTGTGCGGGGGGACAACGCAACTGGGCGGAGTCATGACGGAACCGTTCCGTCATGAGCACAGCTCAACTGTGGCTCATGACGGAGCGGCTCCGTCATGAGCACAGGCCCACCGCGCTGCCCCCCTGCCCCCCCCAGCGCTGCAGCGGAATGTCCCCAGCAGCGAAGGGGTTAAAGAAATTTGTTCAGAAACTCCTAAAAGGATATGAGGAAGGTCATTAAATAGTTCCCCACTCAAATATTAACCACACTAGTTAAAAATAGCAGAAAAACAAAGACAGAAGCTGTATTTGAATATGAGACTGTAGAGAAGGTGAGAAGCCCAAGAATGAATACGAATATTTAAATTAAATTAAAAAAACTAAGAGTTGACTAAATTGAAAGAAAAGAAGTTCATACAAGAAAGACATTAATGTGCATATGGTTTCGTATATACATGCGAAAGAGAGATTCATAGATAAAATGTATAGTATTTCAGGAAGAATTTTTTTGATTAAATGCAACTTTTAAATCACAGTCACTGCAGCTCTCCCTGATGAGGAGGCAGAGTTTGGGAAGAAAGAAAGAGGAAAAATAAAATTTTAAAGAAGTAGCAGAAAGAAATAGAATTACCAAAAGAAGCGAATATGCACAACAATGAAGAACAAGATCAGAAAGGGGCTGGCACAATGAATAGTGACAAGAGAAAATCAGACGCTAAATACAATAATTGATGTCTCCAGTTTTCATCAAACTAAATCACAAGAGAAAGCGCATAAATTATGATTAATTTTTTATCCTAGTTGGAATTTAGATTAACTAGAGATGAAAATAGATCCGAAAAAATCAAATTACGTATGGTTTTTAAAAAAAAATAAACCACAGACAAATGTTGAATCAGAAAACAAAGGCTACCTTGGAGATAAATGACAACAAATATTTGCTAAGCATAATACAAAGTGTAGAGAGAATGGAAAACTTGACAGTAACAGTGTCAGAAATATAGTAATCTCTGCTAAACACCTGGTATTAGTGGTACAAGAAGAACCAACAATTTCAAAGGTAAGAAAACAATGCACTAAAATTCCCACCAATTTAGAAAAAGAGCTATACAATTTTAGGCCATTCGTGATGGAGTGGGGGTCAAATACACCAAGCACAGTATCCCGGTCAAAGGTTTTCAATACTTAGGGGCCGATTCCGATTCGGGTCGGAAGGGCACCGAACGCGATCTGGCCGGAAAAACTACGAGCCGTACACGTATTTTCCGACGATATGAGCTACGTGAGATTCACCGACCGAGTCGTTTCCGGGTCCGAACCATGCCGTATGTCTCGGTTGGAAGCTAACCGTGGCGTACATAGGATGCGATTTACAACTGTGCCAGTACGATGCACGCGTCGGACAGCCTGTGCGAGCCGGAGAGTCTGGCTCGCAGAAGCTGCCAGAGTCGGACTTCGGGGGTCCGAGACGGACCCCCTGACACCCACAGCCCTACGACTCGGACACAGGGGGAGACCTATGAGTCTCTCCAACACAGGCATGTATGGTGCGGATGGCACTGACGCATACCCACTGAAGGGGGCGCACTTGTTCGAGACGTACCCATTCAGTCAATGGGAGTGCATGTACGCGTCGTACAACTGGCTCCCATTGACTTTTATGGGAGTTCGACCAAACCGAGTCCGACAGCATACGTGCGCATCGTGCTCGCTCGGTCGGACTGTAGGGGTCCGGCTCGGTCGAAAAACACTCCAGATCCGACTCAGTCGGAGTGCTTTCCGACCTGGATCGGAATCAGCCCCATAGAGACAAGATGTATGAGAAGTACATTCACAAAGAGAGGCCACAAATGCAAACCCACTTTTAGGCAAAGTTATTCTGTTTTTTTTGGTGAAGGTATTCTACTGATAGCTCCTGCCCGAAATTTGATTTGAAGGGAGTCACAGAAGGACAGGCCTAAATGTGTAATTCCCTGTAAAGCACAAGCACAAGAATGAAAGGGGCAGCAGACCACCATCCATGTGTTTGCATTCCAAAATGAAAAATCTTTTTTAAAGCAGCAAATTTTTTTAAGGGAACTGTGGCTGCCTTAAAAAATAATACAAGTTTTCTTTTTGGAAACACATGAGGGGAGCAGGGAGTTGTCCACTGGACCACTGCCTACTGTCTCTGAGACTGCCAGCATGATTTTCTTAGAGGAAGTGAACCCATTCTTCTTTGCAAATGAGCTACCACCTCCTTAGAGGTGTTGGTAACCGTTCTATGGATTGCGACCAGAATTGCTGTCTCAAAACATTGATGCATTACATACCGACGATAATCAATTTGGAAGGAACTTTCCTTCTGCTCCCATTCCAAACTGCAATTTTATATGGGTTGCAATACCCATTTTAAGCATTTTAAGAGGTGAAAAGGTTTCAGGCTCATAAAATTAGTTTTGTACATAACAAATAGGCATTTTGTTGTTGCAAACCCAGTGATTTGTTAAGAAATGCAGAGTTAGCTATGGAAAATTATTTTGAATATCTGACATGTAGTTTCTGAAATGCAAGTCACAATTCTTCAGCTGGACATGGGCCAAGGCAGTGAGTAGCAAATGTCCCTCAAAGTCAGATATGTCACCAGTGAACTGCTGCTGACGCTGTTGCTTTTGAAACCAAAGAAACTCCTGGCAGGACAAACCTAGATTCCATAGCTATCAAAGTAGCTATCAGAGTTACTATTGGATTTAGTCACTTCTTTAAAGTCAAAATCCTGCAGCATAGCAAAATTGGAAGCAGTAGCCAGTCTGCAAATCTTCCCCTTGAGTTCCCCTCAAAATGTTTCCAGCAAGGCAGGGAGCGTTGTGAGGGACGGACCGCATTTATTTGCCTGCCTTTCATGAGATCTTCCTGGCGGAGCCTCAGCAGCTTGTCCCCATCCTCTGGATGAGGAGAAAATGACTAATGACCTGATTTAGCATTTGGCAAAAAAGGTATTCCATTGCAAATGTGGCTGTTTACCCTGAATGCCAAACTCTTAATCACCCACCACGTTAAGAGACAGATGGAACTTCAGTATTCTATTGATGCAGCCCCTTTGGCTCCATTGATGCAATACTGCCTCCTATGGCCTAACTGAGAAGGGGTCATCAGAAGAAGGATATTACTCCTTCTGCCCTTTTTAGGGAGGATGGTGTACTGCATGTTTTCACTGCCAGAAATAAACTGGTGGTTAGGGACAGGAGAGAGCAATACAGACCCCCACAATCTGGGAGAACACTGCCAAGTTGTGGGAGGTAATATTGTTTTTGTTTTTCATAAACAAACTCACATTTTGAGAGTTTGTTTATGAAAAACATAGTGTCAAATGTTTGATGAATGGCTGTCCAAACTGAGTGACTGCCATCCACCAAACCTTTAGAATAATTAAAGAAAATTAAATTTTTTAAGTTCTTTTCAATGTACACTGATAAACGTTGGACTGGTAGTCATTTCTAAGAATGGCAGGTGGAATACCATTAAGATAGCAAAAGTAATGTCCTCCACCATCTTAACCGACTCTACGTCATCTGTCAAATGCTAAATCAGACCCGAAGTCCCTCTTGTCTCCAAAAGATGAGAAAGTTTCATATGGTTATCTTTACAGCCCCTTGCTTCCAAGGGAAGACTTTTAAACACCAAAGGCCTGATTATGATGATGGTGAACCTGCCACTGACAGGCTGTTGGTGGCGGGCTCACCGCCCTAGTGAGGCCATTTTCCACCCGCCATATTATAATGGTAGGTGGTAATGTGGTGGTCCGAAACTCCGACCGCCACGCATCTGACAAGCTCCATGAGTCCACCGGTGCTGCGGAGGTCCCCGTACTCCCACCGTCATTGGGATTACGATGGTCCATCTCAGCCAGCCTTTCCATGGCGGTTCATCTGCCATATAAAGGCTGGTGGGATGGACTTTGGTGACCCGTAGCCAGCCCCCCTTTCACCCGGGCATTTTTGTTTTGGGGTTGGGTGCACCCGCATGGTGACTGCTACGTAGTGTAAGGAAATGTAAAAAGTGACATTTTTACATTACGGTGGGTGTTGCAGCCACGTACGCATGCGTGACAAAGTCACGTTTGCCATTATGGTTTCCTATGAGGAACTATCCTGTTCCAGATGCGCTCCCGAAAAGACAAAACATGATCAGTCCAGTGTGAGTGAAGGGAGCCTCAAGCATGCAAAGGTCAGTGATCCAAAAAACATTACAGCAGCAGGCCACGAACCCGAAATGGCTGCTCGTGCCCCCACGGTAACAGAATGTTAAAAGTGTATAACTTGTAAAATTCTCCCTAAAGTCTATACCAGCCTAATGATATGCTACAGACCCAAAAATTGGGTCTATCCTAATAAAATTAAAAATAAATCATCTCTATAAATATTTAAATACACAAAACCACAAGCTTACTTGTGATTATCTGTGTTATTTTAATATCACTGCACCTACCCTGAGCTATTTGCAAGTATTTTCCCGCCAAGCAGGCACCCACAGACAGCGGATCCTAGCGCTGTTGGGAGGGAAAACATTACACGGACGCCATCGCTGACAACGCGAGGCCACGCCCACCCGCTAGGCCACGCCCACCCCCGAGCCTATGTAAGCGCTGATCTAGAGCGCGACACATTGGAATTGGTAGACCTCTGAGGCGGAAGCCGGAGGTGCTATTTTGCTTGTTTTTAAAAATTGTTGAAATTGTGATTATCTGTGTTATTTTAATATCACTGCACCTACCCTGAGCTATTTGCAGGCATTTTCCCGCCAAGCAGGCACCCACAGACAGCGGATCCTAGCGCTGTTGGGAGGGAAAACATTACACGGACGCCATCGCTGACAACGCGAGGCCACGCCCACCCGCTAGGCCACGCCCACCCCCGAGCCTATGTAAGCGCTGATCTAGAGCGCGACACATTGGAATTGGTAGACCTCTGAGGCGGAAGCTGGAGGTGCTATTTTGCTCGTTTTTAAAAATTGTTGAAATTGTGATTATCTGTGTTATTTTAATATCACTGCACCTACCCTGAGCTATTTGCAGGCATTTTCCCGCCAAGCAGGCACCCACAGACAGCGGATCCTAGCGCTGTTGGGAGGGAAAACATTACACGGACGCCATCGCTGACAACGCGAGGCCACGCCCACCCGCTAGGCCACGCCCACCTCCTCTTCTCCATAAATGTGTGTCCCACGCAAGCGCAGCAGACGAGCGCAGCGGGAGCGCCGTTTGCGCGCCGAAGGCGCGCCTAAGGCAAGCCCGTCTGGGCCCGTCTGGGCCCAGCCGCCCCAGGCCCAGGAACTCTGCCGGTTTCGCCGCCTGAGCGCCTGGTGTATACAAATGATACGATTCGGGCTCTCCACCTGGAAAAAAAGCCGGATTGTCACTACTCTCATGTAGAAGGCAAACCCTACATCAACTGCGCACGCTGTAACCCAGGCACCCAGACCCCGGTAAGGACCGAGCTACAGATGGGCCTTCTTAACTGCCGTTCCCTCCCCAAGCATGCGCATGAAACCAATTTACTGATACAAGACCATAGCCTGGACGTACTGTTTCTTACAGAAACCTGGCTCTCTGCAAGCTCTGACTCTGACATCGTCAACACTCTCCCTCCGGGCTACCTGATCCAAACCCTGCATAGACCTAAAGGGAGAGGAGGGGGACTGGCAATAATCCATAAAGAACTCCTTGTCTGCAGAACCAGAAATGCAAACATTGAAGACTGCGAAAGCTGCCACTTCATTCTCCAAACTTCCCCAGCTCACTCCATAACGGGACTGCTGATATATCGGCCGCCGGGTTTACCAGGAAAATTCATCAACGCCCTTACGGAGACGGTGGCACAACTAGCTTCTTCCGCCCCCAACTTCCTTCTAGTGGGCGACCTTAACCTCCATCTCGCAGATCCGACAGACTCCACAGCATCCGATCTTTTGCATGACCTGTGGTCATTTAACATTCGGCTGGTCAATAATGGACCCACCCACGACAAGGGACACCTCCTGGACCCCGTCCTGACCAATATCACGGACATTACCACTGGCTCCCCCCTTCCTCTCCCATGGACAGATCATTTCCTAATCCCTTTCTTCTGTCATCTACTCACAGCCCCCCCACAACCCTCCAAAACCCGAGTCACCGATCGACGCTGGCACAAGCTTGTCCCAGAGGAATGGGCCAACACCCTTGCTAATTCTGTACCGACTCTCTCCGGTGACCCTATCATCGCCGATGACCAGTTCAATTTCTGGATCACATCCTCACTGGATCAACTCCTCCCCAAAACGACTACTCTCAAACATACCAAACGAGTTACCCCCGCTCCCTGGTACACTCCGGAGCTTAAATCCCTACGACAGGAATGTAAGAAAACGGAACGTTCCTGGAGGAAGGATAAGGCTAAGGATAAAAAGGACGCTTACCATACCGCTCTACAAACTTATAAAACCTCGCTCCGAAAATCCAAAAGTCTATTCTTCCAAAAAAGAATAGAACATTCTGCGTGCTCCAGCAAGGAATCCTACACTATTCTAAAAGAACTCCTCAAAGTCCCCGACTCCAGACCCAGAATCCCACCAGACCCCAAGGCTGATGAGGAAAAATGCTATAAACTAGCTAATTTCTTCACAGATAAGATCCAGAAAATCCTCGATTCAATTCCAACCACCAACTCGCACGAGGAAATAGAGACCAATAACACTCCTATCGCCCCCTGTCTCACCTCTTGGGGACAAGTGACCGATGAGGAGGTCGAAAGCACGCTCAATAACATCAAAAGCGGCTCCCCCAGGGACCCTGCACCGTTACGCTTCCTTAAGAGAGTAGCATCCACGATCGTCCCCCCCCTCACCCAGCTCATCAACGTTTCGCTGGAAGAGGGAGTCGTCCCCCCCAACTGGAAAGCGGCAGTTGTCAAGGCGTTATTGAAGAAACCTTCCCTTGACCCCGCGGATTTAGCCAATTACAGGCCAATCTCCCTCCTCCCGGGATCTAGCAAGGTTGCCGAAAAGCTGGTAAACAGAAAACTCTCACAATTTCTGGAAACCAATGATCGGCTGAAAAGATCACAGATGGGATTCCGCCCAGGCCAGGGTACCGACATCGCCCTCCTGGTGGCAGTGGAAGAGGCCAGAGCACTGCTCGACGCTGGAGGATCAGTGGCAGTGATCCTCCTCGACCTCAGTGCGGCCTTCGACACCGTCAACCACCAACTCCTGATTCATTGTCTCAGGAGTGTTGGCGTGGAAGGAAAAGCACTGTCCTGGCTATCGTCCTTTCTGGGTCATCGGTCCTTTCAGATTTGGGAGAACAACACCCGCTCCTCCGAAAAACCCCTCCAATGTGGCGTACCTCAGGGCTCCTCCCTGAGCCCCACATTGTTTAACATCTATATGTCCCCACTGGAGGAAGTCGTCATCCCTTTCGGAGTGAGCATCGTCAGCTACGCCGACGATACACAATTAGTTGTTTCCCTATCTCACCCAAGCCAACAACCTGCGGACCTTTGCAACTGTCTGACGCAGATACAAGGATGGATGAACCGATCCCATCTCAAACTTAACGGTTCAAAGACTGACATCCTCCTCCTGGGTCAGAAGGGACTCTCCCTGTCACAGAACATCTGGTCACAGAACATCTGGCCACCCTGTTTAGGCCCGCCCCCAGACCCTAAACCCGAGGTTAAGAGCTTAGGCGTCTGTCTCGAAAAAGACCTATCGTTTGCAACACAGGCAAAAAAAGTAGCCGGGACATGCTTTGGGCTCCTCAAATCAATTCGAAAGATCCTGCCCCTACTCCCTCCTACCGCAAAAAAATTACTGATTCAAGGCCTAATACTCTCCAGGATCGACTACAGTAACTCCATCTATTTGGGCGCTCCTGAGGCCACCCTGAACTGGCTACAGAGGATCCAAAATGCGGCTGCCCGGATCGTCACCAACACTCCTGCCAGAGCCTCAGCCAAACCGGCTCTGAGGCTCCTCCACTGGCTCCCGGTCAGGGAGCGAGGGCAGTTCAAAGCCCTTTGCCTGGCCCACAAATCGCTGCAAAATAAAGGACCTCCGATCCTAGCCAAATTCATTAAACCTTACAAAGCCCCAAGATCCCTCCGTTCCGATCAGGAACATCTCATCACCATCCCCAAATTTAAGAAGGCCCGCACGGGTGGAAGACGCTTCTCGGTTCATACAGCACGTCTCTGGAAAGCCTTACCCCGCGAGACAAGATCAGAACCCAACTATTTACGTTTCAGAAAGCGTCTGAAAACCCTTCTATTTCCATAAATCCCTTCCACACCCCCTCACTGCCCTCACTCCCCTCAGGTTTACTGTTCCTAGCGCTGGGATACTCACGGGTGACTACGCGCTCTATAAAATTTATTAATAATAATAATAATTACTTAAAAAAAACACCAATTAAGATACAAATATAATCTTTAAAGTAATAAACATTAATAAATACGATATAGATACACTTCAGAAACCGACATTCACACATCACTTATCTGTCAAGGAGCAGCAGATAAAAGAGGAAGATGGCGCTATGATTGGAGTATATAAGCTCATGGACATTCGAGTTCTGGATTTTATTTATTTGGTGATGTTTGCTTTAAAGTGTTGCAAGGATCTGGCAATAAAAGATATATGCATAATGCTAGGCTCTGGTCTCAACATGAAATCCAAGTACGTATAGACATAACACCCATCGTACCTAGTAAATATTTCACCCAATAAGTATGTAAAAGTGGAAGCAATCCACAGAATTGTATTCTCAAGCATTGAACATCTGGAAACTTCATCTCGTATTCTTGGCGTCTTCCTTCTGAAACATGTGGAAACTCTGCTATCTTCTATCCAATGGCACAAATCGTTTGCCCTCAATTCAGTAAAGACGATAAGCGACTACATATAAATCAATAAGATATAAAGTAATTGTATGCTAATAAACCTGATTGAGAAAGTCTAAGCCTCCTAAATCATATCCAATAGGCTGATATGGATGTTAAATCATTCTGACTTCACATTTATGTCTTTATCATAAACAATATTTATAAAAGAGAAGTACAGAGATTGGTAAATCATGCTCCTATATGTGCCACACTATTTATGTGCCTGGGGGAAGTAAACAAGTCTAAAACCAGCCATTCAAAAATTCACAGAAAAGGAAATCTTATGGGTAACATAAATTGGCAGCCTATTCCTGCTACTGGAGGGAAAAAAACAACTGCCATTAGAATTTATCGAAGACCACAATGATATGTAAGTCAATGTTGCATTAAAGAGGAAGAATAATTAGATTTACAGTTTTTGGTGGAATATAATCAGTAGAACAGAAAACTGTTTGGCGAACTTGCTCTTATGAACAGTGCGCTTCATGCAAGAGCAAGAAGGAACTGCTCAAAAGAATACAGGATTGTTTTGTGCAGGAAGGGACACCTTCCCGCACAAAAAATCCAGAGCAGCATTTTCCTCTTTATATATGTGCTGCAGAATGTAGTACACATGGAAAAAGGAAAAAATGATGAGAAATAAAAATATTTCTCCTCATTACGCCTGCTCTGGGTAGGCGTAAGGTTTTGAAACTGACCCATGTTTGAGAAAACCCACTGCAACACCCAGGGAATGCCACTCTGGTGCAGAGTAAGGCAGCGCAGCGACTTGTGCTGATTTATCTTACTCCATATCTAAGAGGCCACGCAAAGTGATTTTGCATGAGATCATAGATATTGTTGAGAAGTTTGCACCGCCGGAGCGTCAGAAAAAAGGAGTTCAGAAAAAGTGATGCTTCAGTGGCACAACCCTCTCATAAATAAGCCCCCTTGTGCGTTGCTCTCCTCATGTCTCTTCCACATTGTTTGTCAGCTGGCTGTACAGTCCCATACATGTGTTGTTTTCTTCCATTTTCAGTAACCTCAGTTGTCGGTTCATAGTTGGTTCTTATGTGTGTGGTGTTCTACATTGTTATCAGTGTTTTCCTGCCTGCCTCTAATGTCATAGTTCCTCCAGTCTCCAGTTTTATCTGGGTTTCATGTTTGGATTGTTATGGTCTATATAGGAGCAGATTTATTTGCCTTTCTTTGCCTGGGGATTCTGCCAGCCTCATCCTTAATCAATTTGTGGCATTGGCCAAGGCCCCTGACTGCCTGGGGGAACTGGCGCCCCAATGCCCAATCCCAAGTCTTACCGAGAGCCCCTCTGAGATGGGAGGAACCGACGTTCCTATACCCGAAGATCCCATGCAGATTGTCAGCACGCTCATGTCAGAAATAGGCGCGATGAGGATGATGATCGAGGAGTTAGTGGCTATGGTTAAATTAATAACCCCGCGAAGCATGCTATACCAACCAGCAGCTAGCCTACCACCCAATCCTCATCCGCAACGGGCACTTATAAATACATACAAAGAAGGAGCTAATACACACCAAGGCCCCTTGCCCTCCCTCAAAGCACGCACTGACCAGTCCCATAAGGCATTTATTTACAAACAGGCGGGTCCTTCCCAAGACATTGTCCCCACTTGCCAGGCAAAACAACCTTTTTCGCAAATCAACACAAAGCACATTAGATACATTAATATATCAGCAAATTCATGTCTGCGCCCTAAAGATTCCTGTCATCTAGGAAATCCTTTTATTCCTCCCTCAGCACAAACACGTACAGTCTTCATGCTCAATGTCCCCAAGATCGATTTGCATGGTGGCCGTGAAAATGAAGACTCTCTAAAAAACAAGGCCATACCTTGGATCCGCCATGTCAGGGGTTGTCGTTCACTAATACGGGACGACATAGTCAGGGCACGGAGACGCACATCCCACAACCAATGCTTGGACTACATCGAACTCACCCTAGCCAAGCCCAATCTGGCTGAAAATGTGTTGGCACTAGAATATCGGACTTGCCCTCCAGGCTCCTCAGCTATCCAGTTTAGATGTTTTCCAATAACTATTGATGCTAGGGTACAGCATTTTACACCAGAGTTACCTGTAGAAGGGGGTTCACACTAGATGCTATTGACTGACTGGGAACTGCCCCTACCTCACACTCTGAGTCTCAAGGCATTCTTTACAATAGTAACTCAAGAACCCTTCCAAGCATACAACACTCAGCTGTTTTTGATCAATCATCTAGTAGCCAAGGTTTTACCGATCATATTAGTTGTCATATTAATAGGTTGAGGGACCAGATTGCAGTCACAAACATGGACACCGATAGGGTCGTCCTTGGTGTTGCCCCTTATTTATCGCCCCGGTCCCAAGTAACTCATTTATATGAGCCAGTCCCCGTTTTGGCCCCCTACTCCCAGCTTAAAATTATTTCCTGGAATGTAGCCGGACTTAGCAGTAAATTGCTGTTGCCCGACTTTAACAAGTATTTAGAAGGCCTCTTCTAGGAAACTTGGAGTCTAGCTCCTCTTTACAAGTCTGGTTATACTTGTTTTTTTACACCAGCGGTTACCATGGGGAGAGGGCGCCGCTCGGGATGCCTGATTATCTGGGTTAATATCGCTCTGGGCTGTAGAATCATCGAACAAAGCTGTGCAAGCATCCAGATATAATGAGGCTCACTATCAACGGGAACAAAGGAGCTATAAATCTTGAGCTGTTGAATGTATATGTAAGGGGGATAAGAGGGGGAGTGTCTTCAGCTATTGTTTCATCTTTGGAGCAAGAGTTATCTAGTTGCCCTCCCGACTCACACTTTGTGATCTCGGGGGTTTTTAACTGCACGTTTAAGCCTCTCAGCACGGAGGACATGCTGGGGTTGGAGGAAGATAATGCATGATGAGGTATCCCACCCCCAAGCATTACACCCATTAAAAGATAGTCACGGGTTGCAATTCAGTTGAATGCACTTACTCTGGAATTTGGGTTGAGGGCTGCAAATGGCAGAACACTGTCAGATGCTGAAAGGGCCTGTACATATAATAGGGTCATTTGTCCATCTCGCATTGACTACATCTTAATAGATGTAAGACTGTGGAGAAGCACGATTGACATGGAAATAGTCCCTAATATCGACAGTGACCATAATCCCCTTTGTCTGATTATGAAGGCCTTCTGGCCCTCTTCTTGCCCTGTCACTGGTGAAACTACTAATATAGCGACTAAGGAAGTGGTCCCTTCTAATTGTAGCAGATATCTTAAATGGCTAAAAGTTGCTGTTAATGAACTAAAAATGGCAGGAATTAATCGAGTCCAGGTAGAAAATATAGCTGATTTGCAGGAGGCATCTCATAAATCCGATGCCCCAGAGAAGGCCTTGGACATTTACACGAGAACTGTAGAACAGGTGGGTTCCTTTTTTAAAGTAGCTCCTAGTTCTAATTCCAATAAAAAGTGCCCAAAAAGTGGGCAGGCTTGGTTTTTCAAAACTTGTAGACAAAAAAGGAAAGATCTGGCCCTAGCTATTAAAAGTAAAAATTGTCCTTATGTCCAATCTGCTAGGAAGGAGTATAAAGTAGCGCCACACTGTGCAAAATTACAGTGGGAAGAATCCCACTGGCAGGACCTAAGGGATGCCAGCTTAGCAAAGGACGCCAGTCTATTTTGGAATCTTGTCAGGGGGCTAACATAAAAGACCCTGACTTAATCCCCAATCATATTTCAAGCCAAGATTGGTTCGACCACTTTAGGAAACTCTATACGGGGACAGACACAATTTATCAAGAAGGGTCTTATGATCAGCCAATTCCCCGCCTCACTCCAAATACTTGTGACTATTTTACTCTAAATGAAGTAGAAGGGGCAATCTGAAGAATAGTCCTGTCAAAAGCCCCTGGACCAGATGAACTTCCGGGGGATTTACTTCGCGCGAACCCTAGTAATTGGGCAAGATATATTATGCTCCACATTAATTCCATTTCTAACGGATGCCCTATACCCGAGTCGTGGAAAGGCGCCAAGGTGGTGCCTATTTTTAAAAAGGGAGCTAGGGAGGACCCTGCCAACTATCGACCTATTAGCCTGATTGATGCTATACAAAAAGTAGTTGGCAGGGTGCTGCTGCTGGGAATTCAATTCTGGGCTGAGGATGAGAATATCCTCTCCCAATATCAGGCGGGTTTTAGGGCCTGAACTGGGACAGTTGATTGGGTGTTCAGGCTGCTTCTCCTTTATTGGAAGGTAGTCGTGATAGGTGGAGGCAGTCTTTATCTTGCTTTTATCGATCTGAAGACTTTCTTCGACCTGGTCCCCCTGGATTGATTGTGGAAAGTTTTGGGTGAGATGGGCATTCCTCCACTTATTCTTAACTTGCTTGTTCAATTGCACACGTGTAATTATGCACAAGTGAGATGGGGGTCACAAGGGCAAAAACCGATAGGATCCTGGTGAACAGGGGAGTACGCCAGGGCTGTATTATGGCGCCCAATCGGTTCTCTTTATATGTGAATGGGGTGGTTAGTTTCCTTCAGGAAATTCCATCTGATGCCCCGGCTCTGGCAGGAGATAGGGTACCCACCCTCCTGTTCGCAGATGATACACTGTTGATCTCCAAGACAACGGTAGGATTACAGAGACTCCTGGACAGGTTTCAGCTCTTCTGCACCTCAAGGGGTTTGATTATCAACACTACAAAGACTAAACTGATGACATTCAACCTGTACAAGCCCTTTAGGCATATTTGTACCCTGGATGGAACGCGTTTGGAGAGAGTCAGCACTTTTGATTATCTGAGCATTCGACTCTCCGAAACAATGCACTGGAATCTCCACATTAATAAGATGCTTCTGAACCATAAACGTGTGGCTGGGGCAATAGGCAGAGAACATCGCTCCTCACAGAGCAGACCCCTTGCCCCAGCACTCATGATCTACGCTGCAAAGGCAGCTCGGCCCTTCATGGTGCGGAACTGTGGGGGTTCAACAATGTGCAAGAGATCTGTAGATCTGAACACAAGATCCTGAGAGAGTTAGTGAGCCTTCCCCGAAACACCCCACTCAAGCCCTTGATGAGCGATATGGGAAGACGCTCTTACAGAGACATTGCTAGATCAAGACCGCTTTTTTATTGGGCTTGATTGTTGCGAACTGCCGAGCTTACCAAATATGCAGCCGCATTTAAATAGGTTATTAGTTTAGACGGCACCACAGGGTCAGTTGGATTAACAATCTTAAGAAACTAGTATTTGACCTAAGGTTTAAAGATTCTTGGGAAGGTCAGAACCCACCCTGTAAGGATGATCTTAAAAAAGTATATTGGGCCTGGGTTGACTTACAGGAACTTAGTAACCCCAGAGCAGGTAGGATGGCAGAAGACTTTTATCAGTTTAAGCAGCACATACTTCTGGAACCATATTTAGATTTTACCCAGAGCCCAAGAGATAGGGCACTCTACATATAGTTTAGGGTTGTCTCCCTCTTAGTTCATGAGCTTACTGCAAAATGGAGTCCTCCTTATCAGACAATTGCGGTCTGCCCCTGCTGTCTTCCCACGTCATGTTTCCATGCCCAGCCTTCTCCCAGGCCAGATCAAGATGGATAAAACCGATCTGTAGACAGCTGGGTACCTCGGATCATTGTGTTGCTCTGCGGATCTTGAAATCAGATCCAAGATCTCTTTTTGTCGGTGGTGTGGCAAAGTACCTTGGCTACATTTGGCTTGTTAGGTCCAAATTTTTGCGTAGGGAGGTATGATTTTATATTGCGAACGCATTTTTATATATTTTCAAATGTCATCAAATAGCTGAAAAAGATGAAATGTTTCTTATTTTTATTTAATTAGTTTTACTTACTAATCACATCGTAATATTTATTAAATCCACAAATGAACTTTCCATCTCGACTGAGGGATTAGCGTGTTACTGTTAATAAATACCTACAAAATGATCAATCCTTTGTATCTTATGCTTAGATGGAATGTACATGCTTACTTTTATTACTGTTTTTATGATAACTTGCATCTTTTACTTTTGGATTGTAAGAATGATGCTGCTTTTATGATACTTGTTATCGAAATAAAGCTATTTGACTGACTATATAGCTTGTTACACCATATTATTGGTTGGAGATTACTGAGTCATTCAATTATGCTTACTTATTTAAATATCAATTTTAGTAAAGTACTGCCATTGCCTTAGCAGATGAGGTGAAGCACTGTACCGACTACCTAAACGAGATCCTCTGTGCCTCTCTCTCACTACCCCTTTCCCTATGTTTTTCAAAGCTTAGGTACTGGAGTGTTTTTTCTTCACTTTGTATGGGGATACAGGATGAATTGGATTATTGATGTATCCACTCTACAACTTCATTAGTATGACATTGATATGAGAGCGGAGACAGGATAGGTAAAATCTTAGCATATAAAGTTGCTGATGAAAGGTCTAGAACACTTATTAAAGAAATCAGGGGTCAAAACAGTATGCTATATACTCAACCAAAACAGATCCTCGAGCAATTTGTGGCATTTTTTAGTGCATTATATACCCCAGAAGAATATCCGGCTATGAATAAGATACAAGATACTAATTTAACTAAAGGTAAGGAGACTCAAGGAATTGAGCTACTATCAGAAAATATCACCGAGGCAGAGATTAGACTGGCCGTTGCCACGCTACCTACAGGCAAAGCTGCTGGGGAAGATACCATCCCATTAGCAATCTATAAATTATGTATAGAGGAACTATTACCATTATTAACCATCGTGAAAGGTAATATAGGAATTGCGGGGAATACACCTAAATCCTGGAATATAACAAGGATTGTCTTTTTTCTTTAAAAAAAACAAACCAGGAGATCAATGTGGGTCATATAGACCCATTTCGCTTATTAATGCAGATGCCAAAATTTTTGCCAAGGTATTGGCAACACGACTAGCTCCACTTATCCCACATCTGGTGACCCCTCAACAACATGGTTTTGTTATGGGGAGAGATACTACAGCCCATATTAACATGGCCATTACAGCATTTGATGTAGCTGGGATTAGTTCCACCCCACTCTGTATGATACTTTTGGTCGCTGGAAAGGCCTTTGACCGAGTGGGGTGGGACTATCTGTGGATAACATTGACAACCATGGGGTTTAAAGGCCAATATCTTAAATGGCTACAAGCTTTATACGATCAGCCAACAGCTAAGCTTAGTTATGCTGGGATAACTTCAACCAGCTTTACTATATCTCGAGGCACACGGCAAGGGTGTCCTTTATCACCCTTGCTATTTGCGCTTTCTCTGGAGCCTTTCCTATGTGCTTTACAAGCTCACCCCAACATCGTCCCATTTAAATATGGCTTGAATACGCTAAAAATTACGGCTTACGCTGATGATATAGCGATCTATTCAACCAACGTAACAGCAGCTATATCGGGTATTACTGAGGAGGCCGCTAAATTTGGGTCTGTATCAGGTTACAAACTTAAAAACCCATAAAACACAAGTTATTATGAACTATAAGCCATCGGCTCCGGTTCTAGGTATGTGTGGAACTTCCACATATCTCGGTGTTAAAATCTCTTAAAAAATTAATGAAATAATCACCCTCAATTATGAGGCTCTTCTTAAAGAAACTGCTATTACTTTAAAAAAGTGGCATAAGGTTCCACTTAGTATTTCTGGTCGGATCAATTTAATTAAAATGAGTATACTTCCTAAATTTCTTTATTTATTTAGGTCCATACCACTCTTGGTCAATAACACTTATTTTAAACGATTAGATGGGATCTTCAGTAGCTATATTTGGGGTTACAAGAAAGCCCGAAGATCAATTACTCTACTCAAATTATCGGTTAGCCAAGGTGGGCTTAATTTTCCTGATTTTAGATTATATTTTTTTTTCACCTTTTTTAAGTCGTCTCCGCAGTTTGTTTATTCGTAACAGGCACCAATATTATTTTATCAATTCATGTTGGGCGAGGATTCTAATATGTTTTTAGCTAAAGTTAACGATCCAAACTACTACATGCGAGTAAAATTTAAGACCATTAGAGACAGTGTTAAAATCTGGCAACTTATTCTAACTAAATGTAACACTTCGTTTTTCCATCCCGAATTGCCTTTATGGGCGAATCCCGGTTTGCCAGGAATATTCCATGATGGGATATTGAAAGCTTGGAATTTGGCTGGAATAGAAACACTTGGCGATTTATATGGTAACGACGGCTTTTTGGCATATGAGACACTAAAAACACTTTATAAATTACCCGAAACTTCATGCTTCAAATACATCCAAATTTATGATTATCTCATACGCAAAATGAAGCTGTTAAACATTTTTGCTGAGAAATGGAGAGCAAGATTAGGTACAAACATCACTGCCAATCAGATCTCTGCTGCTCTCTGCAGTCTAAATCGATCTATCCACTCCTCAAGTTTGAGAATCCAACAATGCAAAACCATATGTCACTTATACTATACTCCCGAAAGAATTTCAAAGTGGACCAGTAATAATCTGAGTAGTGAACGGACTAGATGTCCCAAATGCGATTCTATAGCTGCAAGTCTAGAACATATGTTTTTTACATGCCCTGGACTTATCGAATACTGGTCGAAAGTAAGGCAGGGCTTAACTCAGATTCTACACCGGTCAATAATTCTCAATGTAGCAAATGTATTGCTTGGTATACAAACTTCAAAGAGCCCACAAGAAGACCTTATAAATATCTTAATGGGATGTGCTAGACCGATTATAGCTAGAACATGGATATCAAGCAATCCGCCTCATGTTATGGAGTGGTGGATACTTGCTAAAGAAACATATATTATGGAGCTCTCCCTCGCCAAGATTAGAGGTGCTAAATCTCTTCAGAGGTTAGAAAGAATTTGGGGATCTTCTTTTATTTGAAATTTAAAGGAGGAGAGAAGGAAGAAAGGGGGGGGAAGGAAGGGAAGGGATAACTGTTTCCCCTTCCGTATTCTTTTTTCTTTTTCCTCACTGTAATATGTACCTGCTATTTGTAAATAACTACAATATGCTTGCTGCTTAATTTTGAATCTTGTATTCCCGCCGGCCCTTGCCTTAATATAATTTGATCTGTTATGTTATAATTATTTTGTGTATGTTGAAAGGAATTGACCTCTTGTCCTGATAATCAAAAAATTTTAAAAAATCAAAATAAAAAAAAAGACTTTGATTCCTCTTTATCTTACAGGAGCAAGGATTTTTCTTTTTTCACAGCAGGTCCTTTTTCTTCAGAGATAGCCTTCTCGGATCCAGCCAGGAATGTTTGTAAGTTACAGGTGGTGAGGTGCCAATCTATTTCTGTACACTAGCTGGTGGTTAAAACCTTCTTGCCTCTGGAGGATTCAGAGCAAGCCTTTAGTTGTTTTGTTTTTTCGATGAGCTCTCCTCCCCTCAGAACATATTGTCCCTCCCGCTGGGGTCCATGTGTCTAGGAGGGCTCTGGGAATTAATGGAAACAGATCTAGTCAGCCCCATTTGAGATTATGAAATGAAAAGAAGTGCGTATACTATCCGTTGGTCTTATATCTGTACCGCACCCCTTTCAGAAGGCTAATACACTGCAAGTGACCAGTTGTTGACAACACTTCTGCCTGCCTGGGCCCAGATGGAAGGCTATTGTCCTTTTGCAGTGAGGAATGTGCATTGGCCTTGGCCTCTAGAGATGTTATGAGTGCTCAGGCAGCCCAAAGTAAATTTCCACTAAAGCTATCAAAAGTCTTATTTCACAATTAACCATTCAATTAGATTATTAAAACTACAGGGAAATAAACTGTGTCAGATTTTTCTAGCATTTTGCCAAAAGCACTCGCAAAGAAAGATTTCTTTCACATCTAGGTTTGTCTTATATAAAGGTAACTAAACCTACACAGTAGAAATATCTTCTACAACTTTGGGTCACTATGATTACGCACATTTTAGGTTTACTCTGTGCCACTTTTTTATATATTAGGCAAACTTGCTAGTGATCCAGGGAAACAACCTTTACAACGCAGTCATTACATCGCGCTACCTTTATATAGCAGTCATTACATCGGAACATCCTTTACATCGAATGTCATTACAACGCAGCCATTACATTGCATGTCAGTACAACGCATGTCATGACAACGCATCTCACTACAACGCAGGCATTACATCGCAAGTCATTACAATGCACACCATTACAACGCATAGTACCCTTACACTATCCAACACTTACCCTACTGTTGCACTCACTGGAGTTAGAATAGTAATTTCTGCCCCTACACTATCCAACACTTACCTTGAAAGTGATGTAATGCTATGCATTGTAATGGTAAGTGTTGTAAAGGTATAATGCGATGTAAAGGTAGTTTCTGAAAATACGATGTAATGGCATGGGATGTAAAAGAATGCGTTGTAAAGGATGTTACGATGTAAAAACTGCATTGTAAAGGCATGTGTTGAAATGTATGCGTTGTGACGTCATACATTCAGTGATCCGACATGACACACTTATGGGGTGAATTATTAGTATGCAAAATAGGTTTATTTACGTGGCAAATGAACTTTTATCCCCCTTATTAATGCAATGCCATTAACATAATTCCCAACCAGAGCACAGTGGTGCACCTGGCAGCTATATTTCTTTCTCAAATATGTGAGATGTAAATACACAAACAGTCCACATATGACATTTAACTTCCACACCAATAGTGTAATTTCTGTGCCATCGACTACTGCTTTTCATGAAAGTTAAGTAGATCAATAGGCTCAACATAAACTTACCATTACCAGAGCACACACACACCGCCACTGAGCAGCAGTGTCATAGAGTACAAAGTCCTAATACCAGCAAAAATAGGGTCTGGGATAGGCAAACAATCTGGCAAATTTGCTACACATGATATAATTGAAGCACAAGACTGATTGTAATGTGAAACACAGACCTGTCTAAGTCAGTAGGATTGCATACTGGTAACACTGTGTATACACAGAGGCCATTCATAACCCTGTATGTCTGGGGTGGGAGAGGGCAGTGTGTTGTGCATCAGCATAATACTATAAACTGTACTTCATAGCGCCGCAGTGCAATATGTGTGTGTATATAGGAAAGGGGAGAGATCCTGTTGAGGTAGTAAGGGGTGGGATCAATCAATGTAAACTATATACAAGGGACCCCTTACACTATAGATTCATCAACTATTTTCGAAGGCTGCATGATTATTTCACACCTCTCAGTGTGATATGTAGCAGGGTAGCACAGTGGCAGGTGAACCAGTGGAGAAGTTGACACTCACTGCATCAGGGCACTGGTGAGGCACCTCAGAGGGATACAGTGTGATGCACATCAAGGGACAATTAAATGATATGTCTCAGGTGAGATCTGAATGATGTGCTTCAGGGATCATTGTTGATGTGCCATATGGGAACATTTGGTGTTTTGCATTGAAAGGAGGGATGACAGAGTGTGTTTTTAACTTTGGAATTCTGAGTGCAACAGTGACTACCGGAGATCATGTGGTCATGGAGTATTGCACATCTCAGTGACATAGAATTGTGTGCCTCATAGTTGAAACAGGGTTATGTAGATCTAGGCGACATGGTGATATGCAACAGGCACTGATGCACCCCATGTTTTGCGCCCTATGTTTCAGGTGACACATTTGTCCTTTACCTTGCAAGTTGTTGGCCAACACCAATTTGCATGCCAGAAATAATATTAAAATTATAGGTGTGATGGTACAAGCAAAACTACAGTTGTAAGTCAGAATACTGTATACAGAAATATCACCTGACATAAATATTATATACAAAAGATTGTTTAGCAAAACAACAGCCCATTTAGTGTACATTTGCTATTATTAACTTTAAGTGAGTAATAGTTGTGTAGGCAATATTTGGGACTAGACATTTATGTTAGATGATATTCTGACAATCGAATTCAGGTACATTAGGGTTCACAAAACACATTTCTGATGGCTTAACACCCCAAACTGGCTGAAGATGTTACAGAAGACGAGATATTTGCCATGAGCATGTATAAACGGAGGCAAATGGAAAATGTAACGCTGTTTACAAGGATAGTACATAGACTTAGATGTTACCATGTGTTCTTTCGATTGTTGTTATCTGGAATAAAGGTAGGCAATTAATTCTCTCTATATTAATAATGTGGTAGTAATAACCATTTGCACTGGGCATTTTGCATAGCTATTTGAAGACATTTTCTGGACTTCACTGAGTACCTTGGCAGAGCAGTTACAGGAGTATTCCCTTAACTGCTCTGCCTTGATAATTAGGGATGAACATTCTTCTTAGCCCCATAGGCTCTATGGACATCGACTTCGCAATCTCCAGCTCAACCCAAAGGCCGTTGAGGATTGTGGAAATATGGATTTTCCTGGTCAGTTATGTCCCCTATCTTGGACCCCAACGGTTCCATGTGCATATCACAAGTACATATATGTTCCCTCCAGTTCCAGTTATGAAGACGCAAATACATGTGCGTCCACCGTCAACATGTCCTTTGACAGATCCGCCATGAATAGGCCGGATATTCCATTCCTAAATATGAAAGGCCACCGGCTTTATATGGTTCACTTATGCCACTTTACAGTCCAGGCAAGTAGGCCCTGATTCTGTCACCAAAACTCCTCTTGCCTTCTGCCTCTGAAAGCTCCAGTCCGAGCCTGCATCTGTGACCATGAACTTTGTCTCATTCTCTGCGCGGCTCACGAAGCCTGACATCAGCCTACTCTCTGCCAAGAACTGTATTTCACCTTCGAATTATCTGCCTCCCCCTCAGCCGATGCATTCCTGCCTAGTAGTTTAAGTAAACATTCTTCCAGTTACCAAGCAAAAAGGCCCATCTTCTCTGTCCTCATGCAAGTAATTCATAGCCCTGTTACCATGGAATATTCCTACCCCCTCGCATTCAGTGTAGACACTTAGACGCTTGTACACGCACGCACAGTCAGTCTAGAATAGATTCTGTCCGAGAGTCCTTCTTTTGTGGATAACATAGTTCTTTAAACATAGGATGTTAGATATGATTTGGGATTAGGTTGACTTGACCCCCCAGACTTCTCGTCTCCACATATAGAGCTAAATGTCAAATCCCCGTCACCCCCTAGTTACACGTCAATTACACGTCATACTGCTGCGCGCGCATTTAGGCCAAGTATTATCTTATAGATCTTATAGATCCACCTATGTATGACATCATAACCAATCATGTTCCTTTTTACTCATTATTACACCCATTTTCTAGTTATGCAGACCAAACGTCAATGTCCTTATCAATTGTTACGCCTACTGTATTCACTTCATTATAATGTATGTACTATAAAAGTTACTTCTTGTCAATAAAGTATGTGCTTCACTTCCTGAACCTTCGTGGTGACGGAACATTGAGAGCAACCGATTATAATCGTATTAATGGAATAAAGCTCATTCCGAACCTCTAATACCACGGATTCTGCCTCTCATTTTACTGAGCTATTTTATAATGTTTCTGTATCAAATTCAGTCCCGGTAAAGGAAAAATTATTTACCACATGATGGCGCCCGAACAGGGACACTTTCTCATCTCACGCGCCGGCGGTGCGTTGCAGGCCCGGTCTCCTGCCACAGCTGGACGGACAATAACGCGTACCAGCAGGATTTCCTGTATCTCCCTCCGGTCAAGCGGGGGCGACTGAGACTGCGATCAACACCCAGACGAGGCGGTGAGAAGTGCGAAGTATCCCGACCAGAGCCTAGCTGAGAGAGCAAGATCCGAGGTATACAGAGACCCACCAGTCCAAAGTCAAGCCCAGTGTCCGACGAGTCGAGTCGAGTCGAGTCCAGTCCGGTTCAAGTTCAAGTTACTGAGGCCTTCCGTTTCCGAAGCTACCCGGTGAGTACCATTGCTGGGGAGGCATTTCTGACGTGCACATAGGTTGTGCCGGTCAAGACGGGTTTGGGTACACAAATCCGGTCTGCACTGTTTTAGCAGTGTATCTGTACTGTTTAGCAGTATATCAAGTATTCCGAAGTATTCCGAAGTGTCTAGTTATTGTCCAGTTATTGTCGAGAATTAAGCTTGGTGATTAGTTATGCAGACGATCATCATTGTTGTTTCAGTTAAAGGTTTAATGTTTAATGTTTAAAGTGTTTAAGTATATCGTGGTATGAATGACTGTTCATTATCGTGTTTATTGTATTAAGTCTGTTCAAATTCAAGTATCAGGTCAAAATCAAGTATAAGGTCAGTTCTCAATATGCCGCTCTTTTCGAAATTAAGACAGATCACTACCAGAAAAAGGGGTTCTCGAAGAAGCCGTCCCTATTCCTCCTAGGGACACTCCAGGGCACTTCATGTATCATAAACATGGCTTAGACGCTATATTATTTCTTGATTTATGGGTAGACTATACCAAGGGATTACCAGAAAGTCAGAGGTGGCCCGCAGCGGGGACCTGGGATGCAGAGTGCATCATGAAAGTAGAAGAAGAGTTATGGAAAAGGAAAGTCAGACAGTCACAGAAAGATGCCATTGAATTATGGCGTAAGGAATCGCATAGACGAACAGAAAAGGCATGTAGACAGGAAGAGAAGAGTAAAGAGAATTCCAATAAAGTTCAAGAAAGTCTATTAATTGAGGAAGGTATCCGAGTGAAATCAGAACAGGTAGACAGACAAAGAAATGCCCTTATGAATGGTATGTATCCCCTTCTGGCCGAAGGATTACCTAAGGCTACTCCAGAAACACCAAAAGACTTGCCAACCCCATTGTTCCCAATAAAGGTACATCCTAAGGGGCATCCTAGAACCGCAGAAGATGTTTTTCTTTCCTCATATTTAGATGACGCAGCTCCCGAGTATGCTAATTCCGTCCCACGTAGGCCGCATACCAGGGAGGTCCAACGCCAAGATCCAGCACCCGTATCCCTACAGCAACAAATCGAGTCACAAGTTCCGGCAAGCACATCTGTTTCTGCATCTGTTCCTACAGGTACTTCTATAGCTGAGTCCACGCCTATAGTTGCTGTGTCACGTTCGACGAATCCTTTCACACCCGACGCCCCAGACGGGGCCACGGGAGGTGCTACCAATATTTTTTCTACGCCACCTAGAATAAATAAACTTATTTTTCAAGAATCAGCGCATTCACGTACACCCAAATTCGTAAGTGATCGTACGCTTAAGGAACTTCTTATAGATTGTAGATATGACCCGGTGCTCGGTAAAGAGGACGAAATGATCCTGGCATCATTACGTATCAGACGAGCCGCAGGATATTTAGCGAAGCTACCAGGAATGACTGCGCATCTAGATAAAATATATCATTTTGTTCAAACAGGGCGAGATCCAGAATGTATTAACAGAGCTATGGAATACCAGAAAGTAGAGATACAGGGGGAACTGTTGCGCTTCCTCATAAACTGTGTGATCAGAAATCAAGACCGACCGGGGGTAGACCCGGAAGCAATGAAAATTCTTACAAAATGGAGCCAGAATATATCAGAAGGGAGACACGATAAGCAAAATTGTATAATAGCCATGTGCCGAAAGATCCGTAAAGAAATAGAACGCCTACACGAAGAGCGATTAGAGGTAGACGAGTTCGAGCAAAGCGAGGAAGAAGGGTCAGGACTGCCCGCCGGACAGTCAGACACCATAGCCTATGTAGGTAGAGGAAGATCTTGTAATAGGAATCAGACTAGATGGCATACTGACCCAATACGTCCAATATGTCCAGATAATGACAGGAATTTCCAAATACCTATAATTAACATAAGGTCTAACGAGCATTCGTTCCAAACCGCCGACAAACTACTCCGAGAACGAAGGGGTTATCATTTTCTCGATTCTATGGATGAACAAGATTTAGCGAGGGCAGCTGTCCATTGGGTGGACAGTCCCGGAAAATATAGTGATGATACAGTAGTACGCACATTTTTGAATCTTACCCCAGATGAACAAAGGTTAGCTGGGATTTATATGATTCAACAACTCATTATACTATATCAGAGTCAGCATTCGGACCCTGGTCCCTTACCTGACATATTGACTGAATTGCTTATGAATAAATGGAGAGGTCCAGGTACCAAATTAATTAAAGAAATTCTAGTATCTAGAAAACAGTATATTCTTTTTGTATGCTCAGAGCATGTCTCATTGCCTGTCAAGGAAAGAACAACGTATCACCCGGATAGACAGAATCCCTTACGAGAAGTACACCCAATAAAAGGCGAGGACAATCAGTTTAAACGTGTATTTGTATATACGCCTATATCGAAAATAGAATTGTTAGAAATGAAGAAAGTAGTACCCAGTCATGACAAGGACCCAGCGGGTTTTCACCGAGAAATTAAAGACATGTTACTCATGGGAGAGTATACCTACCCCGACATCATGACAATATTAAAGGTGTTGATGCCTGCTGGCATTTATGAGAAACTCAAGGAAAAAGAGTGGGAGGTAGGTGATCAAAAGATAGAATGGTCAGCATTAGAAGCAGAAGAAAGGGCCCGAGGTCCAGGTTCGGGGCTTGGGGACAAAACTAAAGCACTACCAGGTCTACTAGTACAGGTACTGCCACGTTTATTAACTACGAAAAAGGAAGATTGGGGTACAATTTCAGCCTGTAAACAGAAGCAAGATGAAGACACTAGTGATTACTATGCCCGATTCGAGAAATGTTTTGGTATAAATAGTGGCATAAGAGCAAGTAGCGAATCATACCCGCATCTGTTTGTAACAAAATTAGTGGAAAATGCCCTGCCCCCAGTAAAGAATAGAGTATTAAAATTCGAGAGTACCTGGCAAGGTAATACTCCAACACAAATGTTACAAATGTTACAGTACCATCACAATAGAATTAGAGAGGAACAAGAACATGAACACAGACGCATGAAAGACACGAAAATGAAAATGTTAGTTTCCCAGACAGTTCCAGCTGAAGGGCATAAAAGGGGTATGACACATTCCGACTCAGCAGGACCTGTAAAAGGGACATGCAATTATTGTAAAAAGCCAGGCCATTACGTACACGATTGTCCAGTTTTAAAACATAATATCGCCATAGGTAAAACACAAGAAAGATCACGGCCACTAAGACAAGATCAGAATGAACAAGGAGCTATGCAGCATGCCCAGGCCATGCCAGCCGCACAACAGCCAATACAGTTTGTGCCAGCTGCACCACCGTTGCCTGCTGCTGCCACACAGACAACAACATGACAAATGTATCAGACTGCACAGTATGAATATCCGGAGTATCAACGTTACGCATGAACTAGCCTAGAGAGGGAAGTTGACTTACCCCTTATCGAGATTCCTGTAGATCAAGAAGGACCTTATGTACATAGTGAATTATTAGGTCAAGATAGAAAATTTTTACTCGATACAGGGGCAAGTCGAACAACTATAAAACGAAGTGAAGTCCCAGGGGCACCCCTCTCAGGCTCACAGAATATTTCCCTTGGTTTTTCAGGAAAACCTATTGTTAATGAAGTGTCACAGCCTCTTCCACTTACGGTAGGACCTCTGACCCGAACTACAGATTTATTGCTTACCAAATCATGTCCAGAAAACTTGTTAGGAATAAAAACGTTGAAAGCCCTAGGAGCCATAATATGTTGTTCTCCGGAAGGAGTAAGGTTGTTTTTACGTGATTTTAAAGGTCACTACGTGTCTAGAGACATGGATCCCCGACTGCAGACTTTACCTACACATCTATGGGCACAAGGCCCTACTGATGTTGGTTGCATGAATATTACACCATATCGAGTCACATTAAAGGCAGGAGTGGTGCTACCACGAATGCGACAATACAAGTTACCCCCAGATGCTGTAATGGCTTTAATGCAAATCATTGACGAACTCATTGCCCAAGGAGTGGTTGTAGAAACTGACTCCAATGTATGTAATTCCCCGATAATTCCGATTCTTAAACGAACAGATCCGAAGGCCCCGCCAGTATATCGATTGGTTATTGATCTGCGCGAGTTAAACAAATGCATTGTGCCACAATTTCCTGTGGTCCCAGATATCTCGTCATTATTGACAGCTATTGATTCCGAAGCAACATTCTTTACTGTAATTGATCTCAAAAATGCCTTTTTCAGCGTCCCAATAGATCCGGAAAGCCAATATTTGTTCGGATTTAGTTTAAATGGGCGTAGCTTTAAATTCACCCGCGCACCTCAAGGATTTACAGAAAGCCCCAGCATCTATAGCCAAGCACTGAAACGAGAACTTGACAGTATCAACATGCCAGTTAACACCGCCTTGCTTCAATACGTCGATGATCTGCTGATCACCGCCCGAAGCGAACCCGAATGTGAAAAAGCATCACTGACAGTTTTACAATTTCTAGCCGAAAAAGGGCACAAGGTGTCCCCTTCTAAGCTGCAATTCTGTGTCCAGCGAGTTGTTTATCTTGGACACTCGCTGGACAAGGAGGGAAGGCAGCTTACACCCGACCGCATTCAGTTGATAGCTAACATGTCAATACCCAAGACACAAAAGGAGGTGCGGGCTTTCATAGGCCTCACTTCATACTGTAGACAGTGGATCCCGCAATATGCATTTCTAGCAAAACCACTCATTCAATTGACAACACAGGAGGCAGCCACACCGACTGTTCTCCCTTGGACTCAGGAACACACACAAGCTTTTGAAAGCTTAAAGAAAGCTTTATGTCAAGCACCCGTTTTAGCAACGCCATGTTACAGAAAACAGTTTACACTCTTTGTTACAGAACGCGAAGGTACTGCCTTGTCAGTACTCACACAGGAACAAGCAGGAGCACACAAACCATGTGCTTATTTTTCTAGTACATTAGATCCCGTAGCTCAGGCTTTGCCTGCATGCCTAAAATCAGTAGCAGCAACAGCTTTAGCAATCAGACAAAGCGACGCCATAGTGTTAGGACATCCATTGACAGTTCAAGTACCACACGCAGTAGAGGTTCTTGTAAATAGAACGCAAACACAACACTTGACTATAGCGCGACTTACAGGGTATGAACTTACATTGTTTCAGCCACACATAGAAATCAGACGCTGTAATACATTGAATCCTGCCACACTTTTGCCAGTAACTGGAACAGACCCACTAGCTCATGACTGTATTGAAGTTATTACTATAACGACGAAACCTAGACAAGACTTAACAGATGCTCCATTGTTAGATCCAGACCTGACATTGTATGTAGATGGTTCATGCATGAGAACAAGTACAGGAGAATTAGTGGCTGCTTATGCAGTCACAACAGATACTGAAGTCATTGAAACTAATCGTATAAATACTTTGTCAGCTCAAGCCGCAGAGCTCATCGCTCTGACACAAGCCTGTATTCAAGCCACAAGTAAGAAAGTCAACATATACACTGATTCACGTTATGCATTCGGAGTCGTACATGACTTCGGCGTGCTGTGGCGAGAGAGAGGTTATTTAACTTCCCATGGTGCCCACATTCAGCACGGACCCCTCATTCATGCCTTATTAGATGCAATACATCTACCTACTGCAATATCAATTATGAAATGTAAAGCTCATACGAAAGTCACTGATATCATTTCTCAAGGCAATGATTTAGCCGACAGAACAGCTAAACAGACTGCTCAAACTCAAACATCCGATATGACAAAGACAATAGTCCCGACACCGACACATTGTATGACAGTTAAAGATCCTACTCTTGACGTAATTGACATACAGACACATGCTACACCAGACGAAATAAAGAAATGGACTGAATTAGGAGGGATCCAAACGGACCAAGGATGGATGATGAAGGAAAAGTCTGTATGGTTCCTTCCTGATTCAATGGTCCAAGTCATAATTAACACTATACATAGTCCAGCACATTTAGGAGAAAAAGCTATGCTAGACAGCATTCAACACATTTGGTTCAATAAACATTTACGAGCAGCAGCCAAGCAAAAAGTCCATACCTGTATGATCTGTTGCCAGTTCAACCCAGGAAAAAGTGTTCCCATAGAACAGGGTGGATTTCATCCTCCTGATCACCCTTTTGAAGTCCTACAGATGGATTATATCCAGATGGAACGATGTCGAGGATTCAAATATGTTCTCGTAGTTGTCTGCGCTCTGTCCCGTTGGACAGAGGCGTACCCGGTTTCAGATTACACTGCCCCGACTACTGCCAAACAGTTAGTTCGAGAATTCTTCCCACGCTACGGTTTACCACGTGTTGTCTACTCAGATAACGGCCAGCCGTTCTCATCCGAATTAATGAAACACGTTTCACTTCTGCTAGGATATCAGTGGAAATTTCACTGTGTCCGACATCCCGAGGCAGCAGGTCTCGTAGAAAGACATAACCAGATACTGAAAATTAGAATGTCCAAAATATGCAGAGAGAAAGGTGTCGACTGGGTAGTAGCGTTACCAGTTGCACTCTTTTACATGAGAATGGTAGCACACTCTCGAACAGGGCTATCCCCGTATGAGGTGATCTTCGGTAGACCACCGAATATGTGGGGGACGCCTATACCACGCAAAATAACTGATATTGACTGTAATATGCTGACAGATTACTTGGCTTCCTTGATGTCTGCACTACAATCTTCTCGTTCACAGGTAGCTGCAGCCTTTCCCGACAACACTGAGGTGAAACCCCATGACGTTGTTCCGGGTAATCTTGTCTTTGTGAGGAATTTCGACCGAAAGACTCAGCTGGAGCCCAGGTGGAAAGCACCCAAGTTGGTTCTGCTGACCACAAGAACAGCCGTGAAGATCGAGGGCCGCAAGGGCTGGATTCATTCAAGCCACATCAAGAAATTTCATGGACAATCCTCGGATATAGACATTGTGCCCTGCACTCCCTCACAGACTGATTCAAAACTTCCTTTGGTGGAAAAAACTAAAAGCGAACTTTACAAAGTTAAGTTAAGGCCTAGGACGTCAGACGGTTTGATTGTTTAAGTCCTCTCCTAGGTGAAGCGGTTGAATCTGTCTCTGACATGTATCCTCTAGACCTGAATCATGAACAGTCGCGAAAAATGATGAAACGACAGGCGTATTGTAAATCACTGCGTAGCCATTGTATAGGGACATTATTAATTTTGTTTTCCTTAAGTCTTTTAATAATCATTACAAGTATGTTGTTGCACATATATTACCCTATTTCTAGACATGTTTATAATGTTGCTGCTGAACATTCTTTTAGTGACTTACCTCCGCATGAATTGTCTTATAGACTTGCGCTGCGCAATAACACTTTCATTAGTATGTTACATCATTCCCATCAGACTAGTAATGCCACCAATTGTTGGGTGTGTGGCCGACTCCCTCCCTATCAGAATTATGAAGGAGTCCTGCCTTTCTTTCCACATCCATTTACACATAATGGCTCCTGTGGAGCATGGTTTAGTTTAATTAATTCCATAGACTCAGACACAGCAGTTTACCAAGATCATTGGGTATGGGGAAATCTGAACCTAGCTTTACTCAAGGTCTGTTACCCTGACAAGGAGGGTCGCCCCAAAAGAACAGGAACTGATCTAGAAAATGAAGTATATGGATTAGGTAATTTTACACCTAATCTCATGATTCTAAATGTCGTATCTGAAATTGAACTAGTCTTACCCACCATGTCAGTATTCCCAACGAGGGGTAAATTGTGTGTAAGAAAGGTTGGTTCCATACATATGGGCCATAGTAAATGCACTACTATAGTAGAATTCAGTGATCAAGGAAAATCTTCATTTAGAGCTTCTCGCCACTCCTACTTTATATGTGGTCAGACTGCATATATGCGTCTACCTCTAGATTGGGATGGTACCTGCTACATAGCATTCCTTTTGCCACCTGTTTTCCTAGCTCCTCCTGATTATTACAGAAATATTCATTTAGTACACAACAGAGAACGAAGAGATCTCCCCATTGTCGATTACACTGAGACGGCATGGGACAAGTATGTAGATTTTAATAAAGGCATCTTTCCCTATATAGGTACTGTTACTAATAGTAAGCTGATACGTAGATTAACTAGAACCCTTGAAGCAGTAGTGAATGAGACTATTTCCGCCTTAGGCAATTTAACGGAAGAGCAGTCTGCTATGCGGATTGTTGTGCTTCAAAATCGTCTTGTCCTTGACGTCATCCTGGCTGATAGGGGCGGAGCTTGTAGGGTCATCGGATCAAGCTGCTGCGTATTCATACCAGAAAATTCGCCATCTGTATATAAAGCCATCACTCGCCTTCATAAGATTGTAAGCCAGATACACCAGAACCCAGGCACTTGGACTTGGTCCAGTTGGTTTTGGAATGCGGTATCAGCCTGGGGATGGAGAATTTTATCCTTCCTAGGTATTGGCCTTCTCATACTATTCAGTTGCTGTCTATGTCTACAATGTGGACCAGCGATTTGTGGTCTGTGTGCCACATCGTGCATTCCACATCAAGATTTTCATTCAAGATCCCGGAAGAAGAAAGAAGAACAAATGATGCTATATGAACAGATCAATGGATTGATGAAGATTGATATCTCTTGAAGGGCAAGTAGGGGACAAGGAGGGAATGTGGAAATATGGATTTTCCTGGTCAGTTATGTCCCCTATCTTGGACCCCAACGGTTCCATGTGCATATCACAAGTACATATATGTTCCCTCCAGTTCCAGTTATGAAGACGCAAATACATGTGCGTCCACCGTCAACATGTCCTTTGACAGATCCGCCATGAATAGGCCGGATATTCCATTCCTAAATATGAAAGGCCACCGGCTTTATATGGTTCACTTATGCCACTTTACAGTCCAGGCAAGTAGGCCCTGATTCTGTCACCAAAACTCCTCTTGCCTTCTGCCTCTGAAAGCTCCAGTCCGAGCCTGCATCTGTGACCATGAACTTTGTCTCATTCTCTGCGCGGCTCACGAAGCCTAACATCAGCCTACTCTCTGCCAAGAACTGTATTTCACCTTCGAATTATCTGCCTCCCCCTCAGCCGATGCATTCCTGCCTAGTAGTTTAAGTAAACATTCTTCCAGTTACCAAGCAAAAAGGCCCATCTTCTCTGTCCTCATGCAAGTAATTCATAGCCCTGTTACCATGGAATATTCCTACCCCCTCGCATTCAGTGTAGACACTTAGACGCTTGTACACGCACGCACAGTCAGTATAGAATAGATTCTGTCCGAGAGTCCTTCTTTTGTGGATAACATAGTTCTTTAAACATAGGATGTTAGATATGATTTGGGATTAGGTTGACTTGACCCCCCAGACTTCTCGTCTCCACATATAGAGCTAAATGTCAAATCCCCGTCACCCCCTAGTTACACGTCAATTACACGTCATACTGCTGCGCGCGCATTTAGGCCAAGTATTATCTTATAGATCTTATAGATCCACCTATGTATGACATCATAACCAATCATGTTCCTTTTTACTCATTATTACACCCATTTTCTAGTTATGCAGACCAAACGTCAATGTCCTTATCAATTGTTACGCCTACTGTATTCACTTCATTATAATGTATGTACTATAAAAGTTACTTCTTGTCAATAAAGTATGTGCTTCACTTCCTGAACCTTCGTGGTGACGGAACATTGAGAGCAACCGATTATAATCGTATTAATGGAATAAAGCTCATTCCGAACCTCTAATACCACGGATTCTGCCTCTCATTTTACTGAGCTATTTTATAATGTTTCTGTATCAAATTCAGTCCCGGTAAAGGAAAAATTATTTACCACAGGATAAGGATGTCACATTCAAGGACTCAGGGTTGGAATATTTGGTAAAAAGATTTCTCTCTGAGGCCTTTACAGTGGACTCAAGGAAAAAGCTTTTCCTGCAGCCTAAGACTTTTTTCTTTGATGACAATAAGCACGCCAAACACGCTGATATCATCAATTTTGAAACTAAAAGCAGCTGGAGTATGTAGGTCTGTCTGCCTTGAGTTTGAACAATATCCTGGAGCACTGCTAGCCTTTATACACCGGTTTGGATGGGTGGGGAAAGGGGAGTTTCCTAGTTGTCTCCTGCCTGGGGATCGATTAAGGAGGAGGATCCTTGAGTAGGAACCCACACCAGTGCTCACTGCCACACAAGGCCCTCACAGTATTTCTGACACCCTATGGGGACAGATTGGGGAGTTCATTGCTAATCTGCCTGCTGCAGAAGGGCAAAACCCCACATAAGGTTAGTAAAAACAGTTTAAAATTCAAATGAATGAGGTGGAGGTCAAACCATCTGGCATTGTGTTGCCCGCACACCCGCATGGTGGGGAGGGCAGATTGGGGAATTTATCATGAGACAACAGGTTTATTTTTTAATTATGTTTAGGATAGGATCTGACCTCTCTTATGATTTTACATTTTCTCTCACATAGTCTCTTACTTAGTCTTACTAAGGTTGGTCCAGCCTGGGGGCAATTTTACTCTATTCAATGATGGGTCCCCTCCAACTGTATCTTTTTTGATTTAGTAAGCTTGTTTAGGAGATACAGTTGTACAAGGACACTTTCCCTTTAAATTTCGAATCCATGCACTTTCGAACTACACCACGTGATCGCTAGTCGACACACGTTCCGGAGCGAGCAGTGTTCAGCTTGCCTGCCGTTCCAGCAATTCCGAGCCTGCGTGCCAGCCTAGTTGAACTTCGATTCATTCCTCTACAGGGAAGGATTGGGTGGAAGAAGCTGCCCATCTCCCACAGATATGTTGGGGCATACACTTCTGCCTTAGTTGGATACATAGCATTTGTAAGCCGGTGTGATTGTCTCCGACTCACTGTTTTTCTGTGTCTCTTTCAGAAAACTTTATTGATTCTACGAACTCACAGTTGGAGACCGGGTCTTCAAGTTCAGCATTTTCGCACCCCCCCTATTGAAAGTCATTGTCTGCATGGGAGTCCTTCTTTCTTTGCTCCTGGCAGGTATTTAGGAGTGTTCATTTGGTTTTACTGTGTGGCACCTCTAGGTGCGCATATAGGCTTATTCTTAGTTACTTCCTTTCCAGCAGATTTTTTGCTGAGAAAACATAGACAGATATCCAGCGGAGGCTCTCTTGCGCTTACCACAGAGGAGATCTCCTGATTCCTCAAGTCCACTGGTGGCTACCCATACAATTTTTTGAATTGGCCCCGTCTAGTGGGGTAAGTTAGAACATCCTTCCTTTTCTTTGGGTACTGGATACTCAGTCCTCTTTTATCTATTTTCTTGTGTTGCTGTAGATCCTATCCATTGACGCACCCTCTTTTCAGAACAATGCACTGTTCGGTGTCTCTCTATTTCCTTGGTAGATAAAGGGGTCTTTAGTACTTTTTTCCAGGGTAAATTTCACATCTTAGTGTGTTTCGGCTTACACATAAGATGGTTCTGTGCATGTCTCTTCACTGAGTTTTTTAAGTTACATGCCATTACTCAGTACGATATGTACATGAATGATGTAACGGTATAAGCAACATTTTAGAGATGAGTCTCACATTATACATTACTTTGTAGGTTGTTTGTTCCATTTGCTCATGTCCTGATGAGGCCCGAATTAGTGAGCCGAAACGTGTCAACCCTATACAGCAGAGGAGTCCGACAGACCATTAGTGTAACACAAAGATATTGGATAGACACTTTCCTGGACTGTGTTGAGGGTTGATCTACTCCTCAAGTGTGTATTGGACTAACGCTTTATTAGGTAGCTTGAAAAACATTTGTTTATATTTAGCAACCGTTCTTTAGAAGGAATGGGTAGGAAGGAATTGTGATTGTACAGAACTATATGTTCTGTGTACGTGGTTGTGATCCCTTTTGTGTTGTTACATTTTTTTTAAATGATAAAGAATTGTTCTAAAATTGACTTGGAGTTGGTATGTGATTACAGAAATAAGCATGAATAGTACTGAGGGACTGAGTAGCTGTAAGTAGGAAGTAATTTGTGTTTTTCCCTACTGGAAATAGTGTGTTATTTATTACTCCGCAACATCCTATTTTTTTGTTAGGTGTTATTGCCCAGATGTGGCAGGGGTATTAGGGTGAACCCCATAGTTTTTTAAAAAACTGCATTGGAGTAGAGAAACACCCCTCCACCCACAGGGTCCACACAGTCTTTCTACCCCCCAAGATGCACTTTAGAGAGTTTACCCACAGTATACCAACGCAGGTGGACAAAAAGCACCTCTGGAAACCAAGGACTGCTTTTTACTATGTATGGGGATTGGGCACAGCCTATGATGGTATCAGGCCACAGCCTTACTCCCAGAGGCCAGATCACTTTTCTGTCCCCATGGAAGGAAGGTTAGGGAGTCTACCCCAAATCCTCCCACCCAGAATGGCAGAAAGCACCACTAGACTCCAAGAATCCCTTTTTAAATATGTTCAGGTTGTGGTCCGGCCTGCATTGGAATCAATACAGGCTGCATGCCTCCACTCAAGGGAGGAAGATCGAGGAGTTTAAACTCAATCTGCCCACACAGGAGGGGAAAAGCGTCACTAGACACCAGGGATTTTTTTTTAATTATGTATGTGGTAGGGGACCGCACTGTATTGGTATCAGTATGCCCCTACAATCTAAGGGAAACAGAAGAAGTATTTCTGTCCCATAGGGGGCCATATTGGAGAGTCTACATCAGTCTGCCTATCCAAGGAAGAAGAATGCACACTATACAGCCAAGGTAAAACCTTTTACAAAAAGTTTGGATTTTGGGTGCTGACCCGTACTGGCATTGGGCTTCCATACATCCCTGTGCTCTAGAGAGGCTTTCTGTCCCATGTGGTTAACTGGGGGCCTTACTCCAATCTTCTTGCTCCAGGGGGCAGGAAGCATGTCAGATACCAGGGAATGATGTCAAAAAAAGGAATTGGACAGGGAACTAGCCTGTTCTGGCATCAGGCAACAACTATGACCCCAGCCAACTATTATTCAGCCTCTCTTGGGAAGTAGAATGGGTGGGTTACCTTTTTCTGTTGGCAAATATAGCAAAACTGCAATTGAAGAAATCACAATTTTCTCCAATTTTCCATTGGGGATGACCGTAACATTGGAGCACAGGATAAGGTGGCAGCCATAATACCCTACCTGCTCTAGGCATTTCTGACTACTGACCAAGGAAATGATGTGTGATATTTGTTGAGAAGGTTTCTCTGACAATAATGCATTGAAAACACCAGGGGCATCATTAGTATGGCGGGCTTACTTTGTCTGCCCGCCATCCTATCGTAGAATGGACCGCCTGCCATTGGTGCGGGGGTCCCGTCGGTATCATTAGGATGCGCCCGCCACACTGGCGGGCGCATCCTGCATTCTTGACATTGCGGCAGGAGGTGCTCTCGGCACCGGCCGCCGCAATGCCAAGAAGGCATGTTGTGTTGTTCGATGCACAACATGCAGGCACTGCGCGGTGCCTGCCATGTTGTGCATGGAACTGCAGGGGGGTACCTATGCACCCCCACCCCCCAGAATCCCTGTTGGCCTGCTACGGGCAGCCAATGGCAAGAACCGCCTGCCTTTCCGTGGCGGCAAAGGCATGTCCCCGCCTGCAATCTAATATGGATGGCGGTGTCTACCAGATGCCGCCACCATATTAATAGCTTTTCTGCCCGGTAGGCAATCGGGTGGATTGCCTACCGGCGGAAAACCGGTGGACGGTCTTTACGTCCGCTGGGGTCCCCCCCGCCATGGTAATGTGGCGGTGGAATTGCTATACGGGCGGTGGTTTTTTGGGGCGGATTGCCACCGCCATACGGGCTGTGGCGATCCGCCCGCTATCCTAATGACCCTCCAGGTTTCTAATTGAGGTTGGCTTCAGTATTTAGGCAAGTGCTAGCTGATCCCTGGGAACCCCACAACTCTGGTGACTTCTGAAAATGAGAGACCCAGTGGAGCTCAGATGGTGTGGTTGCATGGATCACATCTTGTTTTCTTACCTGAAAATGTTAAAACTATGCCTAAAACACTCAGGGGCTTATTTACAAGCGCCTTGCGCCGCCCGTGTGTCATATTTTGTGAAACACTGGTGGCACAACCTGCTGCCCCATATTTACAATGACACGTAAAGCCACCCTGCATTTCTTTTTGTGTCCTTGTGAATATTGCCCCTTTACATGCAAAACTTTGCATGGAAGGAGTGTGTCATTGGTGTTGCTGTGGGTGTTCCCACACAACACCCATGTATTCTGCTGCATTTTCAGATTTACAAGAAATTGTAAACCTAGAAATGCATCACAAAGCTACGCCTCCCCAGGGGAGGAGTGTGGAGGCACAACATGGAGAAATGTTTTCATTTCTCCTCGTTTTTTTCCTATTTCTATGCGTGCTGTATTCTGCAGCACACATACGAAGAGGAAACCACGTATTGTGATTGTTTTTGTGCAGGTTACACCTTCCTGCACAAAAACAATCATCCCCATGATGCAGGCACCCTTGCACCGTGGTAAGAGGGTGCCTGCATCGGCGCATGGCAGCTAATTGTGAGCCACTGCAGGGTAGAGCAAAGGGATCTGTCATATAATAGATATGACGCATCCCCTTGCTTCGGAATTAACGCAGTGTGTCGCAGCCAAATGGCTTGCGGCACCACGCTGCGTTAATTCCTTGTAAATAAGCTCTATCAATATCTCTTTACTTTTCAATGGGGATGGCTGCAATATTCGACCCTGAATCCAGGTTGGAGTGAATTTAGTGAAAAACAGCACATGATCAGTTTATTTTGGGAAACTTTGAGATCATAATGAATTACCCTTTGTTGAATTCAGAATTCTGACTACTTTTCCTCCAAAATGTATAGTTTTTAGAAGTAGTTAGGAAGTACATAAATAGAAATGATCTATCACCACTCAGAACAGTGTAAAGGCTGTGATGAAAAAGGGTATTTCATTTCCACTCTGCATGTTTCTTCAAACTAGAAGGAGCACAATAGTAACACAGAAAATCTTGTGTTGATGCCTTCTTTAGAAGACACCCACACACTCCCTAATCACATTTTTTTTGTAAAAAATAAATCCATAATATGATCCATTTTTTTACGTCCTTCCTAGATAAATCAGAAACCTGGGGTAACTTTTCATTTTACCAGTTCTGAAAATGTGGGGAAAAGGGGATGTAAATTTGACCTTCAAATCCTTGTAGAAAAAAGATATGAAGGCTTAACCGTAAACTGCCCCAGATCTCAGAGAATGTCAAGTGGTTGCACAAATGGGCAGCAATTTTAAAGTATCAGGTCCTTCTCTGCCAAATAGAAAAAGCCATAATTCCTAAGCATTGATGACTGCATAGGAAAGGTTATATGTGTATGAAGATGCAGCAACACTTCAAAGTTCTGTTAATCTTAAAGCTGGACTAAACTAATGTGTACACATATCTCACTTACTTTCCAGTGGCATTGCTATGTGATACAAGAGCACTATAACCCACTGCTGGGGGTTCTACTAGTTGTTTATAACTCTCTTAGTTAAATGCTCATGCTATGGCAAAGACCTATAACAAGGGAGAGGATGATTTGTAGCCAGATAGCCAAAGGAATAAGGGGTAGGGTGCTATTGGAAAATCCATCCACTATGGGGAATTTGTTCTAAATAAACAGGGAAAAACAGAACAACAAATATTAGAATGTAAGATCATACATTCCATACCAGCTATTATTGGCCATCTGAACCCCACTGGTTTCAGCAGAGCTCTCAACAATCCAATTTTCTAATTGGAAGTCTAAACAGAAATACTAAAATTATTTTACATAGTCTTATAAAATACCTTGCTAAATCTGCCGTTGCTGCCCCTAAATTGTCCCTGAGTGTCCAGTGTAAATATATTGGGAATACCATGTTTAACATTGCAACAGTTGCCTCTTTAATTCACATTCAATTCCCACCAGATATTTGCTGACAGGCGCTATCCTTGATTTTCATTACCAATGCCAAAATGGCAATACATACTTTTCCCCAAAAACAGCTGTCTGAAACTACACCATCATTTGATTATTCTTTACCACTCATAAACCTTAGGTAACTACAACCCTTTTTTTCAACAATGGGAACGGTTGTATAAACAGAGGCGGCCGGCACAGGAAAGAGTGGTGGGGTAGTGGGGCCGGGTTGGGGGGAAGTCGACAGATGACGGGTTAGTTAAAATTAAATAAATAAAACCACTTTTTTTGCACTCTATTTTTTATGGGCCTTCTCTAGTATTCTAATACTTATCATTATTTTTTAATTTAGAACATCCTATCTTCTATAGGTTGAATGATCTAATGGCACTTTAGCCCTTCTGCCGCAGGCTATACTAGTTAATGAATGTACTTTGCCTGGTGATAACTCACAGTGAACGCCTTTTAGAGACTGGTACATCACTCTGAAGAGGGTAATAATGCTACACAACCTGAAAGTATTTGTTCTAAATGCAACTAGGCTGTTAACTTTAGCTTTTCCTGGACACAATGTTAAGATATCTTAATAAATTGTTTGTTCTGAATGTTGAATTATTTTGGTAAGACATATACTTCAGGATTTCAGCAACAAAGTTGGAAATTTGCTGACTTTTTCATATGAAGTATATGTTTAGTATCCCTTATGTTCACAATATGCAATCTTGTAATCTTGTAAGACTGATGCTTGATGTGTGATAAGAACATCATGCTGCCTAGCAACCTCAGGTTACAAAGCAGCTATTGTTGAAAATGCAGCCTTTATTGAGCGAGATTATAATGACAAGCAATCAAATTCTGTCAAGCAAACGTTTGTCAATTGTCTAAGAACATAAAAATGCTAACACTGCAAGGCAAGTACCATCAAGCACGAAACCTTTCAGGGAGCTTTTAATAAAAACAGAGACATATCTTGAATAATAGCTTGGTTAGCTATTAGACTTATGCAATATATTCTTGGAAACCACGTCCATTATCTCTGATTTATTCCATGACTGAACCACTGGGATTAATAAACGGACCCGATAACATATCAGAGAAACCATCTATTAATGCCTAGTTTAATTGTGACTAAAGGGGAAAAAATAAATAAATTAGGGACACTCTAAGCACTACTAATGATTATAATCTATCGAAAATTAAAAGAATTGTATAAAACCCCTACAAAATCTGCACATCCCAAGAAAGAATTCCATCAATGTTCACTCCTTTCTTTCGTTTCTATGCATTTTGAGTACATCATCATCTCAGCTGTGACTCTTTTTAGTCTCTGTTTATCATGTGTAAACCCTGGTGCCCAATTTTGACCCTACCTCTTCAGATGAAGCTAAACTCCTATCTGCCGTAGACAATCCCACGTTTACAATGTAGGCAATCCATGTGATGCCTTCTGAACCACAGCATTCCTATATTTTCATATGACTCCATTGGGACACCAGCGATGACTTTGAAACTGTCCATTTTTAAATAACTTAGAAAACTGTAAGCACAGACTCTGGCGCAGAATAACACTTCACCATTACTTACAGAGGTAACACAGTGCTATTTCAAACGAGCACAGAAAATTGCAGATGGACCCAAGCCCAGATGTCTGCTTATCATATCACTGACTTCACTTAGGGGGCAACAACTAGGGCAAAATTGATGTTAAACCAAAACAAAACTTAATATACAATGGGGTTGCCCAAGCTTTAGTGCAGCAAACAATCTGAGAGTTTATTTATTACTGCTCACATGAACATATACTCCCCCCAGAAAAGTGCTCATCACTATTCAAAATCACCCATACAAATGCAGGTCATTCATGGTGAGGAGAGGGCGTGTTGATGAAGCATGCTACCGAGTGTCAGTGATGGCAGAGGTTCTTTTGCGAAAGACTTGGTGCATAAGGTGGTCCATACGCCAAATTACAACTACATGTAGTGGTATCGGCGGTGGACCATCGGCTGCGCCAGGGAACCGCCATTCCCTGGCTGTGGAGCAGCAGAGGCTCAATGCAATATGCTGAGCAGCACTGCCGCAGTTCCCCAAAGCATATTACGAGCTCCGCCACTGCCAGCAATTTTATGGCAGGAGCCCGGCCATGAAAAGGCTGGTGGTGAAGCAACAAAGTGGGCTCTACAGGGCCCCATGCCTCTACCGCCATGGGGGATACATTCAGTGGGGGCACAAAATGTGCCCCCTGTCTGTATTCCCCCCAAGTTCCAGTACAGCCTGGATGTCACCATCCATGGCGTGCTGGATCATTATTGTGTTTCCCACTGCAGTATCCTTTTTCAGAGCACCACTGTGAGAAAGGCAAAAGGACTATTCGCCTGTGGGAGAAAAACTTGTAATTAGGCGGGTGGTCCTTGTGCGGCTTTGGCAGTGCTGTGTCTGAGGAGATCCGGCAGTGCTGTGTCCGAGGAGAGCCGGCACAGCACTAGCATAGTCTTCACTAGGCCCTTAGTCTTTTCTCGGTCAAGGGAATTGATCTAGGCTCAGCAGGCCTCTAATGGATTTGGTCATTATTGCACTCACACAGGGAATTATCATCGGAGAAAAATATGCACCCTGTAAAGAGGTTCACATGCTTTTGTATACAGTTAAGATTTCTCTAATCTAGAAAAAGTGTGCTCTATTTAAGGAAAGCCACATAATTGATAGTCATGAGGCTATAAAGCTGAATTCTACTGCATAATACTAAGCTTCAAACAACATATTCTAAGTTGCAGAAGCCGCATTCTCAACTATATGTTTTGACCTGACAACAGTATTAACAGACAACTAAAAGGGCGAGTGAGTGAATTACATGTGTAATTTACTCAGAAGTGTAGTTGCCTTTGTGAATAACCCATGCATATCTAATATGTGTCCGCTTTTTGGATATTTACATTCAGAGCAATTCACAAAGGTAACTTTCAGGTGTGCAAATCCACTTCAGAGTAACTACTACTTTTAGATATTCACAAAATCCTATTGTAAAATTACTCAAAAGTATAGACTTACAACTCTCCCTGAAAAAGAGATGGGGACCTAATGCATAAGTTTAAGCCATTACTGCCAAAAAAATCTGTAATAAGTTCAGCACCACACATTGCCAGCCACTGATACTGCAACACCATCCTCTGGAAAGTAATTGAGAAAGTGGCTTAAAATACAACCCCATATGAAATAATAATTGATTTAATTAAATTATATTAAATAGATTACAAAATAAACAAATGAAATTCAATGCTAAAAATATATACAAAAAATATTAATCATAAACTATTTAAACAACTGTTTTTGAGTTTATAAATTAAAGTATCATTAGTTTTAATAAAATATAATTAAACTGCTCTTAAACAATTCTGTACATAAACTTGTAATAATTGATAATGCATAATTACAAATGTGTAATTTTTCTAATTTTATGTGTGTCAGAAAAATAATTTGTACTTAAATTTATATATTTAAAATATTCTGAGATTTTGTTCAAAATAAAAATTCACTGTAGCATTTTCATATTTCTTTACATTTAAAGTAAATATATAAAATACATTTGTATTATTTTTACTATAAGACATATTATCACCAATTTATTATAACGTTTAATAAACATTTTTAATCTTCTTTATACTTTACCTTAGAGAGAGGTACACCCTGACTTTGGAGTCTCACTCTGGAAAAGCATTGAAAAAGGTGCATTTAACGTCAAAAAATGATTGAAATCATGTTTATCTTAAATATTTGTTCAAATTAATTTTATGTATTTTTTTAATGTAGAACAAAAAATGCTACAACACTATTCACTTGATTTTGGATTAAACATTGAAATCATTTAGATATATTAAATAATAAATATGTTTCTGATGTTTAAATTAAAAAAAGAAAATGTCCACCTAGTTTAAGAAAATATTTTTTTTATTATGCATAATAACAAAGGAACTCAATAGGAGACTTGAAAACCCATAATACTGTCAGTGATGGAGGAAGGGGCAGGGAAGGAGGGCCCCCGTCTTCTTTATTGCGCTATGAAATGCTCCTGCATCCCCAATGCATGGGCCGGGGAGGCTGTGCAGGGGTTAAGCCCAGTCCAAGAGTGGGCCTGTCTTCAACCATCACCTCCTGGAGGAGATTGGGCTTGGCCCCTCCTCATTGTTTTCCGACCTGGGGGATCATTCAACGAACTGGTGAGCAAATCAACTTTAACTTATATTTCTTGCATAACCATTGTTTCTGCTAAACTGTTGTGCCTTTAAAGACATTTTCTTTCAAATCTTTATTTCGATTCAAGGAATCATAAAAGAAATCATAAACATACAATCACAAAAAAAAAAAAAATTACAATAATAAAAACATCTATAATCTAGAGTAGATACAGCAGCAGTTACAGGAGTATTTCAACATAAAAGAACCACAGAATGAAGAATTTTAAATTTCAATTCGATAAATAAATTCTTCTAATATTCCATGCAGCTGCTAGGTACTTGGTGATGGCAAATACGGTGGGGGGGGGGATAAATCACTTTTCAGCAGCCTATAGGCATCTAAATGGTGCCTAAAACCCCAATTCCTACAAATAGGAATTATCCACTTTTTCCTAGACTTAATGTACGAGGAACAAAAAAACGATAAATGAATATCGTCCTCTAGCTCGCAGGAGCAAGCAGGACAGTTTTTTAGAGTGGGCGGGTGCCATTTACTAGAGAGGGCTCTTATTGGGAGTGCATTATATCTCCATTGTAGAAATAATTTTCTCAAGGTGATAGGATTAATATCATCCAGCACTGTTTCCAGGTTGTAATAATCCTTCATAGTTAAGAAGGTGATGGTCATTGGTCCCAGTTTATCACCTACAAGGGATGCAGAGAGATTGTAGTTGTGATATAATGCAACCAATTCTTTGCGCGATATAGTTGCACAGGCCTCCAGAGGTTTTGTCCACAGGGTCAAAAGGCCCAACCTAGAAAGTTCGCCTTTGACGTACTTAAGCCATGGAATGTTGCATAGAGCTGGGTGTAAGTAGAGTTCCATAAGTTCGGAACGATAACTCAGGAGTTCAGGGGTTATCCAAAGGCGCCTCCAGAAAGTTAGGGGCTTCACACCAAGTTCCTCCTTTATTGGTCTCAAACCCATGTCGAGCCTTAGGGGAAGAAGCGGCGTACTTGTTGGAAGGGTAGCCAAGTTCCGTAAGAACTTGTTTTCTGTGGCGGTAATTTCCGGGGCACAATCAATGCCCCAGAGTTCGCCGCCATATGTTAAAGCCCCACGTGCCTGCATTTTATAGATTTCCAGAGGAGGACCGATAGGATGGGTCATGGATTGATTCCATAGTTTCAGAATGCCCCCCACCCTTTGAGTTAGCTTTAGGTTAGATCTTATCTGATGATGGGACCAAGACATTTTTTCATTCAAAGTTAGTCCCAGATACTCGAAAGTATGGACTCTCTCTAGGCTAATGCCATTTATGGTGGGGTTAGGGCGAAGAGACCTAGGGGGATTAAAGATCATGAATTTTGTCTTTGCCGTATTGATCTCTAGCCCCCGATCAATACAGAAGAAGACAAAAACGTCTAGGACTCGTTGGAGCCCCATAGGGGTCTTAGATAGGAGCAGGGTGTCGTCAGCGAACATAATGGCAGAAATGCCAATGCCAGCAAGCCGTGGAGCATCTCTATTTGGCACATCGTTTAGATGAGAAATAAGACCATTTACATAAAGACAAAACAGCGTAGGGGCCAAGACGCAACCCTGCCGTACCCCTCTTTCGACAGGGAAGCTAGCTGATAGGCTACCATCTCTACCACATCTTACCTTCGCGTAATTATTAGTATGAAGGCGGACTAATATGTGCAGAAGAGGACCCGGAAGGCCTAAGTCTTGTAACACAGTCCACAGTTTCGTGCGTGGGACTAAATCGAAGGCCGCACGCAGGTCAACAAAGACTGTGTAAAGGGAACCCCTGTCTATCTTTACTGTTTTCCAAAAGAGCATGTATAATCTAAAGATCTGGTCAGTTGTAGAGACGCTCCTTCTGAAACCAGCCTGGTAGTTGCTCAGAATCCCAGAAGTCTCCGTCCAATCCATAATACGGTTCAGGATCAGCCTCGAGAAGAGTTTCTGGGCGACATCTATCAGACTGATAGGCCTATAATTTCCAGGCAACAAGGGGGACCCTTTTTTGAAAATAGGCACAACTTCAGCACCGAGCCAGGTAGGAGGGACAGGGAAACCATCAAGAATTGCGTTAAATAATAATGTAAGATAAGGTACCCAGACTCTTGGTTCATGTTTGTACAGGTCTCCTGGGACCCCATCCAATCCGGGTGCCTTACCTGGAGGGAGCAAAGAAATTGCGAGTTGAATCTCACTCAGCGTGAAATGTATCTGATCCTGACCAGGTGCGGCATAAAATGGGGCCTCTGAAGCAAATTATAGCCCCTTATAGAGAGAGCTGAAGTGACTTTCCCAGACTTCAGGAGCAATATTTGTTTTTAGAATTGCAGGAGGTTCGGTTGTGCCATTTGACACAATCAACCAAAATCTCCGTGCGTCCCTAGATTGTAAGGCAGATGTTAAATTATTCCAATTTTCAGAAGCCCACTCCAATTTAGCATAATGTATTAAGGATCTATAGATCTTTCTCTTGTGTTGGATATCAGGCCTACAAGCTTTCCTTTTTATTGCATCCAACAAAGCACTCTTGGCCAATCTGCAGGTCCTATTGTACCAATGAGGCCGATTTGCAGATCCTTTTTTGCGGGGGACAGTTGGGTTTAATAGACGAGACAATGTGGAGAATAGTTCCTCATTAGTGCTGACCAATTTTCCAAAATAAGTGGAAGAGGAATACTGCTCTAAAATTTCTACTACATTGTTTAGTGCAAAGGCCACTACTGCGTAGACTTTGGATAATTCTTGCTGGTTACCGACCAGTTTATTCCATTTAATTCTACGTTTATTGTTTGCAAGGGTGGCTGAGTCTAATGTCTCCGTGTTAACTGATGGCACTAAATCAAGAGGGCTCAGACCCGCTAGGGAAACATCTAATATCAGGGGGTTATGATCACTCTCCCCCCTAGAGATCACCTGAAAATCAGAAACTCTATTCCATTCCTTGGTCTGTACAAAGATGTAATCGAGTCTGGCCTCCCTACCTGACCTATTAAATGTGGGCCTTGGGGGATTATCTGAGATGGTTCGTCCGTTACAAGCCCTAATCGAATGAACCATTGTCAGGGAAGTGATCTGGATAGCTAGAGGGGCCCAGGCCCTAACCATTGGGCCCGCCGCCTGGGAAATATTCCAGATTTCATCCTCCTCAAGATTTATTTGGTCCACCAGCCCCTCAAGTGGTTCAAAATGAGAATTCAAATCACCAGCTATAAGGAGCATTATGCGATCGGGGATCTTGGTTAGGACATTTGACAGGGCATCAATCACCCTCGATTCCACACAAGGATTCACGGGCCTAGCATACACATTAATCACCGCTAGCTTAGTATCTAAGCCCCAATCCAATATCAAACATAGAATATCATCAGAGCCAGTTTCAAAGTTCGTAACAGTACATCCCAAATGAGTGGCAACCCAAGCAGTTAAACCTCCAGAGGGACGGCCTCGACCACCCCACACAGCCGGAATTGAATAAGTGGCAAAGCCTACTCGATGATAATCTTGTCTTGCCCAAGTTTCTTGGAAACAACAAATCTGATGGAGATCTATAAAGGAGCCCCATATTGGACAATCAAGTTTACTGGCTAATCCAGCTATATTCCATGACAAGACATTTTACATTTTGGATTGTGTGGGATCTGGTCCTATTATTTCATGCACATTTGCAGACTCTTCTTTTTATTCATCAAGGAATGCTGCAATAGAAAAGAAAAAGGTATCTGACACCTCTTGAGGTGTTGTGAAGCCTAAAAAGTCCTGTCAATCCATCATAAAGGAATTGCACCTTGAGGCAAATAGACAACTTAATAGTGGAGACAATATTACATCCCATGAAAGCTCTGAGCAAATGCCCCCTAATAAGTTGCTTGCTTAATTATTCGTCAAAATGCCTAGCAAATCTCTATCCACAAGGCATATATCCATCCCAGGAATTACAAACAAAACAGAGAATGAGGAGCAAGCATGGGCTAATACATTGTCACCGGTTCCTATTACAAATGAACACACTGTGATTTGCAATAGCAGGTTTAGTCTATTAGCGACTATAGGTAATAACAGCCCACTCAATCGTAAGATAGGTGATTTTAGAATGAGTGACAATGATCCTTTGCTAAATAAAGATATAAGCACCACTCTGAAAGATCTTATGGCTGAGATTGCTGTGCGTAAGGCTATTGTGAAGTTCCTTATGACCAAACTGTCTGACCTTGATGCTGCTATCCATGATAAAGAAAAATTAAACAGTAGGTGTAGATGTGGATGTGGCTGTCCAGACAGAAATAATGGTGGCTGCTAGGACTAAATCCAGGCAACATAATTTGCCTAGCGGGAAACTGAGGCCCACTGAACCAGCCCACCCTCTTCTACCAGCGACAAGCATTGATTCAACTGGGCCACATAATGGAATGTGTGCTCCAGCCAGAAGCATGAATGAATTGGAAAAGCCTAGATACTGGCACATTGAGAAAGCATATGCTCAATCTCCACATACTCTCCCTGATACTCAAACCATGCACAAAGCAAACTGGCTATTTGAACATCCCAAAGACCAGGGGATGCCAACAAGAAGCTGGTACTTGGTCAATGGGTTTCCTGACAAATTTAAAAAAGGGTCGACCAACAACTTGGTCAGGGTAGTATATATGTTCAATGTGGCTAAATTGCCAAATGGTACCAGAGAGAACGGTGAGCCCTTAGTAAGCAAAATAGTTTACTGGATGTAGCACACTCGGTAATGCTGTGCAGTAATATGCTCAGACATACTGAAAGCTGTACATTGCTTCATGCCTGGAAACCAGCATGACTGCACTGAAATAGTACTAAAGTCTCAAAATCTGGAAGATGGCGTGATAGTACTAGATGTGCTTACTATATCCTTATCCAATTTAAATATAATTCTCCATTGTGTAGCTAGGAGAGATAACTCTACCACTGTATGTATCATGGTGCCAAGTGAGGAACAAATATTGGACCTAGAATGAGCAGACTGACTTGTTGTGTATGCTGGGACTCTTGCGTAGCTCTACAAAGTTTGCTTTCCCATCCACGGGTGACCTAGGTGAGCTGAATATGAAGGACAGTTTATTGTAGTCCCGCAAACTCACAATATATATAATTGAAGTGAAGTCATTGCTTTAGGGTTATTGACAATCCTTAAAAAGGGATCAGAGGCCATGTGGTAACAGTAAACCTATTTCACTCTTCATGGTATCACACACACAGTACTAAGAAGAACAGACACTTTTAACTAAAAGTACTTAATATAAACAGGATGAACCTTTTTTTTAGTTCATCTAAAATAATCATCCAGGATGTCATAAAAACAGCAAGAATGCTTGTTGTAAACAAAGAAACAAAGAAAATAAATGAACATTTCTAACACGGTTAAAATGTCATTGAAAAGTTTAACACTCTAAATCTATTTTCTATGCGCTACCCTAGGAGAGCATGTAGTAGAGTAACATGTGGACTGGATTTTCCTGGGATGAAGTGGTACACTGCATACCTTGTTGAAAGCTCAGGCTGTCATTATCGAAAGAGCCATGGAAGAAGCGTTCCCTACGAGAGGCTATCATGCGCTGCGGTAGCAGCTCTGCTTTGGTACTGGGCTCTTATCATTTTCAGGCAAGCTGCCTCAGCTTCTCTGGATGCCAGAAATAACCAAGATTGCCTTCTGATGGTATCTTCTAGAATAATCTGGGGCAAAGGGCCGCTCTACCTAAGGGGTCAAGAGGTGTTCCTTAAATATTTAACATTATGAGGAATAAAGACCTTTGTCATAGTTTTAGGAGTATGGTTGATACATTGCAGGTGCCAGTGAAGGAGTCCTAGACATATCTCTAAGAAAATGGGAGACAAGAGGACATCAATTTGAACTACACTTCTTTGATGAATTATCCAGGAATGTTTCTAGATAGCCTTGACATGTTGATAAGGGAACACGTGTTCAGACTGGGTGCCCCATCAAGTGTTATATAGGGATCATTATTGGAATGTCTTGACACTTTGGGCCCGATTACTATGTCAGTTGGAGTGTCCTCAATTACATTGGTGCTGCTCACACATACTCCCATTTCTCTTTGGGAGCATGTGCTGTGGCTGTAAACCGGCCATAGCACAAGCTCCCATTGACAAAATGGGAGATTCTCTTAATCCCTGCACCGCATGGCAGACACTTCAATGTGCTTGCCACACGGTGCAGGGATTTACAGGGGGGTACCATAGATGCCCCCTTGTCTCCCAACCGGAGGATGCAGGGAGAAGGGAGCCCAGCTTGGTGCCCCCAAACTCACTTTCTGACAGGCTTTCCATGTCAGGAAAGCCCAGCATGGAAAGCCTGTCGGACACCAAGCATCGTAATCCTGATGACAGAAACGTTGTTGTATAGGGATTACATGCCGGTTACGACTGGTTGAGAGGCTACTTAAGCCCGTCGGAAGCCAGCTGAAATGACTGGTTTCAATTCTGACCACCTACATGGAAATTAGTTGGTTGGAATTGAAACCGTCGATGTCGGTCGGAGGCTTTCCGACCGACATCAAAATAGGCCCCTTTGTCTCTTTCTCAGTTCAATGAATGATAAGGGTGGACAACATTCATGGTGTTATTGTTCAAAACAGATATGACTGAACGTTGGTAGGAGCTTGATCAAAGATGGATTGGAGGGTCTGACCACGGGGACTTTCCGTCACTGAGCAAAGAGGATGAATACCCAGTGAGTTTAAATTTCAAAGTGTTGAAGTATTCTTTAAGGACAGTCAGAGCCCATAAGTCAGAGGTCAAGGCTAGCAGGGAACATAGATTCTGTAATTCAGGGCTAGATATGAGTGCCCAAATCATAAAAAGAGACACCCTCATAAAGAAAATGGCAACATTACTCAGCTCGGGGAAGGAGTCAGAGTGGTCGACCAAATATTTTGAATAGGTTTTATGATGTAACCACTAGCTCCCAAATCACACATGCCTGAACCACGCATGCTAAACTACGACCAAACCGAAACCGCAAAGTATTTACCCATGACTTACATTACAACGCAAAATAGCACATTTACATTTAAAACGAAAGGACCACTACTATTTCAATTCGGCATACCTTAACCACGAAATTACATACATAGACGCAAAATGAAATAAAAGTATATTAACAAACTTGAAAAATGGACATCAAATCGTCATTAAATTGATTTGTTGAACAACTTACAGAGTGGCTGCAAACTACTGTCGAGAAACACTCAAAAAGAAGTCCTTCAACTAGTTTTACAAATTTCAAACACTAGAACATTAACTCAAGTGGCGGTGCATCGAATGGTACATCAATTGAAAGTGCATAACATAAACTGATTTGTTTTTAAAACACGTTCTCATATAATAAACACTATTGAAGAAAACTGTTTCCAAAACTCTACAAAACCAGTTTTAAAAAACGTCCATCCACCATTTTGTCAACAGTTCAACTGTGGATCCCGCACTGAACAGACACATCGATCGGAGCTGAGCAATCCACTTGTCATATATAATCTAAAGGTGCCAGCTACTGGCCTCATGAGGTAATTTTTAACAAAATGTATTATTACAAGTGCACAAGTAAACAACAAATTATTTATACTTACCTGTTTGGAAATGACAATTCAGACACACTAATCTGAGTCTAACTTCAGAATTAATCAGTAACTTAACCCCTTCAGTGCCACGCCCTTTCCCCCTCCTGTGCCGGGCGTTGCACTAGTGGGTGGGGTTCATGACGAGATAGTCTCGTCATGGGCACAGCGCAACCGTGCTCCATGACGAGACTATCTCGTCATGGGCACTGAAGAGGTTAAATGTGAGTAATTCGCTCATATCTTATTTTTATTAAAACAAATCTGTTCAAAATTGTTAAATAAAGCCCAAACCCCAAACATATCAAACAATCATCAAAATAAATTAACTTGTATATTAAATACCATATAGCAGCACCAATTTGAAGTAACATATGCAGTGCAAATACTAATGTTTACAGATCGCAAACTGTTCTCTGACCCCTAAAATATAATCCACCTGAAAATGATTTACAAAGCGTCAAAAGATTTTTTATAATTAAATCCTAAAAAAAACAGCTAAAAACCAATATATAATGGTTTTTTTAGGATTTAATATATATGTGACCAAGGGGCAAGATGGAGTCCGCACGTCGGACGTGTGTGTGGAGCTCCTGGACGACTCGTCTCTCCCGTTTGAATCTGCGGGGTTAGGCGTGCAGTAATTTGGCAGGCGATAGCGGAGTTCTTCTCGCTTTCCTCGTGCGCTGGGATGCTTCGATGAGGCTGTTTTTCGTGGCTGCTCTCATGGCTGTGCAAGTTTGCGGAGCGGACGTGGGCTCGCTGCACTGTTGAATGGAGGAGGAGAGGGGTTAGGCTACAGGCTGCAGTCTCACCTGAGATGGATTGTTGATGGTAGCTCGTGGAAAAACCTGCGGCCCGCGGCTCGACTTACGGTGGAGCTTGGAAAATCTGAAAGCAGTCGGAAATCACGGCTGGTTATCTGCTTTGAACAGACAGTGATTATAGTGAATTTCCTGACGTAAATTATCATGCAACAAACAATTTGACTTTGACTGTGAGCTGTGAGTTGGTAGAGTATGGGGAGTACAGGGAGAGAAAGCCCGGGCTTTTTGCACCAAACCCGTGAGAGAGAAGAAAAAGTGTAAAAGGAAAAAAAGTTAAAGGAAAGGAAAGCTAAAGCTAAGGGGGGAAAAAAGCATCGAAATACAACAGCTGGAATTGAAATTGAAATTGGTTTTTGTTTTGTGTGCCTATTGGATATCTGGGACATTGCTGGACATTACTGCTGGCTTGATATGGCACCTAAAACTGCTAGAGGTGGAAAAACAAGAGCCCCTGGGGAGGCTGCGGTAGGGACACGCGCAGCATTAGCAGCAAAAGGCTCAAAAGAATTGTTTGGCGCTGTGTGTCAGGATATATTTTCACAAGGCACTGTTCAAGGGACACCTAAGATATCGCAGATTTACCAGGTAGCTCCCGGGAAAAAAGCAGCGACCTCTGCGATTGACTTTTCAAAATCGGATATCTTTAATGCCCAACAAGGGGTTGGCTCATCTATAGAGGAGAGTGGACTACCTTTGGAACATGCTGCTTCACCTCAGGGGATCATAGATGCTCTTATCAATCCCGGCGCTGCCGGATGAAATTGGTATTATTAGTAATGACAGGAATTAACCTATTATTAGCAGTAAGGATAGTGAATTCTATTCGCTTTCAGAGCTTTCGGAAGAGTTGGAAGAATCTGACTTAGAAGGAAATCTCCAATTTCATGAGGAGGGGCTTGGCGATGTAACTTCTATGGTAGGTAGCCACATCAAAAACCTGTCTTTGGGGGACATGTCTATAGAAGTACAAACTGTGCGGAAGAAGGTCAAGGAAGGAGCAACTGGAGTGGCGACGATAGAAGCTTCTGATTGGGAACTCTCCAGCGGAGGGCCGGTGCTTGAAGGCCTTGATTCATCTGATCAAGCTAGTGGGGGCGCGGCAGAGGATACAAGGCCATGCATCACTGGAAGTGATTTATAGATTAATCTCAGCGCACAGGTTGGAAACACGAGCCGAAAATTTAAAAACACATACTGCATGTAGAACGCTGCAAAATACAGTTAGACGATTGGCAAAATCTTGTAATGATTTTACTGCCCGGATGGGGGAAGCAGAGACCCGTATTTCATTGCTAGAAGATCAGATGGTGGCTCAAAAGGATGCGGTTGCAGATATAAAAGCCAATAAAGATGATGTACACGATAAGTTGGTCGATTTGGAAAATCGCCTGCGCCGTAACAATCTCCGTATTTTGGGGGTGCCAGAAGGATTTGAGGGGCAGGATGCCTGAAAATTCGTAGTCGAGTTATTTGAGGAAGCATTCCCTGAGTTGAAAGAATGGAACTGGTCGCAGGAGATACAGCGGGCGCATAGGTTCCCGTTTCGACAACGACCTGTAAGGAGTGGGCAAGCACTGCAGCAACCAAGGGCTATCCTGATTTCCCTTAATAACTTCTTGGCTAGGCAGACATTATATGATTTGGCTAGGCCAAATAAGCAGAGAGTTGGTAAAGGGACGCAATTCTTTATGAGACTGGATTACTGTCACTCTACGGTGGAGAAGAGATGGCAGCTGCGGCAGTTGATTAATCCTTTTCAAGCAAAAAACGCACAAGCTTTTTTACTGCAACCAGCTACTCTAAAGATTGTAAGCAGGGGCCAGACTTGTTTCTTTACTTCTGATGTCGTAGCCAAAGAATATCTTTTATCTTTGGGCTGAGGATAATTATTTTGGCAATGGACACCATGCTGAATGACATGATTTTTTGGGGGGATTAGTTATTGTTAACTTTTGCTTGTTTATCTACTGTTTCTCTTTCTTGGTTGTTGTATAAAATGATGAGGGGGGGCGAGTACTAATGGGCTAATCACCAAGCATCACAAGGGCAATTGGCCCTAATGCCCTATTGTTTGGGGAGGGTCACGGTCAGGGTGGGTGGGTGGGCTTTGAGGGAGGGTGTCTGGGGGGTCTAGAGGGTGACATGGGGTGTAGAGTACTGGGTGGAAAGGGGTTAAAGGGTAAAAATTCAGTTCGTAGCATGAGATGTAGGAATTATAGAATTTATTTTTTGGAAAATCTGATGGCCATCTGGCATCTTTATAGCAATGGCAGATAGGAGTCTGCGCATATGTACATTTAATGTATGTGGGTTAAACAATGGTCTTAAGAGGAAGTATGTTACTGCTGAGTTGCGGTTAATCAACCCTGATATTCTTTGTCTGCAAGAGACACACATCCCCTGGGATAATCGTAGGATACTATCAGAGCTGGGATTTAATTTATTATCAACTTCCAAGCAATCTACTATGAATAGGGGGGTGGCGATTATGGCGCGCCATGGTATAATTAGTACGGGTAAAGAGAGGGTGGATAATTTTGGGAGGTGGGCTATTACTGAATGTATCTTAGGGGGAGTTAAGATTGTGAAATGCGTAGTTTATGGATCGAACTTGGATGAGGCCGAGACCTTGGAGTTTCTAAATGTTGAGCTGTCTCTTTAGGGGACTCCATTGATATTAGTTGGGGATTTCAATATACATGGGGATGCACAGACATGGGAACCATATTTTACTAACTACAAAGGGCGCAAGCCTAAAGTGTTTAGGGCTTTGCAACAATTGATACAAAATCATGAATTAGTTGATGGCTGGATGGTAGGGGAACATGGGGATCTTGGGTATACATTTTATTCATCCCCGCATAATAAGTTTATTTATTTATTTATTTTGCACATTTGTAGAGCGCTCTGATACCCGGAGGTGTCCTGGCGCTAGAAAGATAGACTGGTGTGTTGAAGCGTGCTTACTGAGTGAAGAGCCATGTTTTTAGACCTTTTCTAAAGGCCATCAGATTCTGGATTTGTCTAAGCGCAAGTGGAAGTTTATTCCAGGCCTCTGCGGCCCCAAGAGAAAAACTACTGCCTCCCCAGCGAGCTCTTTTAATTCTGGGGACCGTGACCAGCGCCAGTTGTCCTGACCTCAGGGTTCTTGCTGGTTTGTGCCAGCGGAAAAGAGATTTCAAGTGCCTAGGTCCCGAATCGTGGAGGGCCTTAAAGACCATACAAACTGCCTTGAAAATGATTCTTTTACGGACCGGCAGCCAATGAAGCTTGCCCAGCTCCTGAGAAACCGAGGCAAATTTGGGTGTGTCAGTGATAAGGCGAGCAGCTGCATTTTGCAGAAGCTGGAGTTTATTTAATACGCTCTGCTGGGCGTTTAACATCAGGCTGTTACAGTAGTCTAGGCGTGAGAGCACTAGACCCGTAACTATTGTTTTCCTGTGTTTCTTCTCAAGATAAGGTAGTATTTTCCTGATGGTTTTGAGTATGAAATGAAGGGAGGAGGAAAGAGCATTCACCTGGGCTTTAAAGGTCAGGGAGGTATCCACCAGAATACCGAGATTTTTCACTTTGTCCACCGGATCTGGGAGAGGTCCCAATTCGTCTGGCCACCATCTCGGGGACCAAAAGTTGTCTCTGTCACCAAAGAGCAGAACCTCGGTTTTTGAGGAGTTCAGCTTAAGGCAACTTTGTGCCATCCAGCGGCCAACTTCAAGCATGCAGTTTCTGAATCTATCAGCGGTATTTTCTGTGTTACCGGGAAGGAGGGACACCACAATCTGTGTATCATCGGCGTACGCCGTGAGTTGAAAGCCGAATGATCGAATCACCGGGGCGAGGGTGGACACATATACATTAAAAAGGGTTGGGCTCAACGAAGACCCCTGAGGAACTCCGCAAGGAAGCACAAAGGAGTGAGATTCGTGGCCGCCCAGCGTCACTGTCTGAGATCTGTCAGACAGGAATGCTTGTAGGATTTTTAAAGCCTTACCCTGAATTCCACATGCCCTCAACCGGTCCACCAAAAGCTTATGGTGGACCGTATCGAAGGCTGCCGAGAGGTCTAATAGGATCAGAGCTGCTCTGCCCCCTGTATCCATCACCTGCCTGATATCTTCCATAGATTTGATCAGGGCGGATTCCGTGCTGTGCCCCTCTCGGAAGCCGTGTTGGGAAGAGTCCAGTACATCCGCCGATTTGAGGAAGGCACTAAGATGTGTGTTCAAGTAACCTTCTATTATTTTGGCCGGGAGTGGGAGTCTGGCAATCGGGCGATAATTGTTCATCTCCGTGATGTCAAGATTGGTTTTTTTTAGCAGGGGTAAGATGGAGGCTTGCTTCCAACTAGAGGGATATTCCCCTGTCTCCAGCATCTGATTGAAGAGGGGAGTGAGACCCCTAGCAATTGCGTCTGGTGCAAGTTTAGTTATTGTTGTGGGGCAGGGATCATGAGGGGAGCCTGATTTAATTTTGAGTAGGCGACTTATCACTTCTTTTTCCGTGATGGGCGGGAAATATAGAAGCGTGAGTTCAGGTCTGGCGGAATCAAGGGCCTCCCTCGGTGAGGAGGTCATCACTATACTATCTAAGGGGAGAAAGATGTTTTCCACCTTTTCACGAAAGAAGGTCGCCAAGCTTTCGCAGAGTGAGAGGCTTGCTGGAATTTCCATAGGTTTGGGGTTTGCTAAGGAAGCGACCGTAAGGAAGAGTTCTTTAGGGGTATTGGTTGCATCTTCTATCTGTCTCGTGAGAAAGGCTTTTTTCGCTTGAAGGATGGATTCCTTGTAACGCCTTTGTTCTGAATTAAGCGTTTTTTTGTCAGCTGCCCTATAGTGCATGCGCCAGATTTTTTCAAGTTTTTTGCACCTTATTTTATGTTCCCTTATTTGATCTGTGAGCCATGGGGCGGCAGGCTTGGCCCGAGTGGTGTGGATGATTTTAGGGGGGGCTAAGAATAAACAAGCCTGGTCCAGCCAGGTAGTATAGGTTTTAGCTGCTTCCTCCACATTGTTCGGAAGGGGGTGAAATGTGGTGTTTAGTGTATTATCTAGCGAGTCCCCAGTGATGTTTTTCCATTTTCTCGCTAGTTTCGGGGTGTTTCTCTTGTTGACTGGTTTTTCATAAATGGTGAGAGGAATAGAGAAGTGGATTGCTGAATGGTCAGACCAGAACACTGGTAGGACCGAGGAGACTTTCAAATTAAGCTGATTGGAAAAGATCCCATCTAGGGTGTGTCCTGCTCTGTGAGTAGGATCCATTACTAACTGTGGCATGTCGATCCCAGTCAGAAGATCGATAAGTTCCTGGGTGTCGGGGGATGTTTTGCTTTCCAGATGGAAATTAAAATCACCCAGAAGAGTGAATCTTTGGGAGCAGGCTACAGCTTCTAGTAATTTACTCAAGGCTGCTAGAAATCTAGTTTTCTCGCCCGGGGGCCTATAAACAAGGCATCCTATGAAAGACTGGTGATTAGAGAGGGTAAAGTTGAATAGCAGAGATTCATCTAGGTCAGAGGGACCGGGTTGAAAGGAGCCTCTGATGTCTTTATGATATATAATGGCTAGGCCGCCCCCTCTCCTTTTGTCCCTATTTTGGGTGTAGCAGATAAAGTCCTGTGGGGTAGCTTTGACTATATCTGGACCTGATGCTGCGTCGGTCCAGGCTTCCGTGATGAAAGCAATTTTTATGCCTGCGTCCTGAATGTACTCGGCGACTTCTAAGCTATGCTTGACTAGAGACCTTGTATTAAGGAGAAGGCACTTAGTCAGGGAGTGGTTGATTATTGGACAGGTGAACTGGTCTCTTAATTGCGTGATTGGTAGCCAAAGAGGTTTGAGCAAATGTGACGAGCACTTGGGGCAGTGGGAGAGTGTGGGAGGGTGATTGGTCCCAGGTTCCCAAATGTTGCAGTCCTTACCGGGAGAAACGATGTTTAGTGCTAGCAGTTCGTCTGTATTGTAAACAAGCCTGGGTAAGGGGTGAGGCGTGGAAGCAGCAGGGGGGCTGGCCCTGGGCGCGGGTCCGGCGCGGACGGGCGCAGACGGGCTCGCCTTTGGCGAGCCTTCGGCGCGCCGTCGGCGCGCCCGCTGCGCTCGTCCGCTGCGCTTCCTCGTGAGGGGGGCCATATAAAGGAGGAAGGGCGGGAGGGGCGGAGCACTGCACTGCTCGGCCGGCTCCCAACCCAAAATGGCGGTACCCTCGGGAGCGGAACGCCTCCAAACGGGGGTTCGGGTGCCCAGAACAGAAAGTACGGAATCTAAGAAGATAAAAGCAGACACAAGTGAGCTTTACAAAAATAACAAGTGGGATTAAAACAATTTACAATTTATTTTCAAACAATACTAATCTGTTCTAAATGTCCCGGCTTCCGCCTCAGGACGCTTGCTTCACACACCGAGACTGTCAAGTCAGTCTCCGGTAGGAAGCGCCAAGTTTTTAAAGGAGGAAGGGCGGGAGGGGCGGAGCACTGCACTGCTCGGCCGGCTCCCAACCCAAAATGGCGGTACCCTCGGGAGCGGAACGCCTCCAAACGGGGGTTCGGGTGCCCAGAACAGAAAGTACGGAATTTAAGAAGATAAAAGCAGACACAAGTGAGCTTTACAAAAATAACAAGTGGGATTAAAACAATTTACAATTTATTTTCAAACAATACTAATCTGTTCTAAATGTCCCGGCTTCCGCCTCAGGACGCTTGCTTCACACACCGAGACTGTCAAGTCAGTCTCCGGTAGGAAGCGCCAAGTTTTTAAAGGAGGAAGGGCGGGAGGGGCGGAGCACTGCACTGCTCGGCCGGCTCCCAACCCAAAATGGCGGTACCCTCGGGAGCGGAACGCCTCCACACGGGGGTTCGGGTGCCCAGAACAGAAAGTACGGAATTTAAGAAGATAAAAGTGTGTTCGGTTAGACTATATTTTTTTACCCCGTTCGTTGACCGCCGATTCAAAGATACAGGTTTGGCCTCGGATTTCGTCCGATCATGGACCTGTGGTTATGGATCTTGTTAGCTTTACCCTCTTAAGGGGGTAGCGATCTTTCACATTTAATAAAAAATTGTTAAGTGATGAGGAATATATCCACCATATTCAAACGTGGGCTACATTGTTTATAGAAAGCAATAAAGGGTCGGCAGCTCAGCCAATGATTTGGGATTCCTTGAAAGCAGGGATAAGGGGCGAAACATTTAGCTATGGTTGGGCTAAGCAGAAAAAACGGAAAGAACATATGCTGGGTCTATGTGAGGAGTTAAAGCAGGCTGAATGCGAATTTATTCAAGTGGTTAGTGCAAAAGTGGATAATAAAGAGATGCAAGCAAAGATGGACCGTTGCAAGGCTAGAATCAATGAGATATGGAGCCAAGAAATTGCTGCTCAGTTTAAAACCTACAAAACTGAAAGATATGAATATGGGAAGACCACTGGCAGATGTCTAGCTCAAAGGCTGCGGGGCAGACAAACTTCACAGCGAATAGAAGTACTGGAAGATGGTAAAGGGGGTGTAGTTGAGACTACGGAAGGCATATTGGAGGTACTCTATCTATACTATAAAGAAGTATATACTCAAGATTCTGTGGTGCAGGGCATTATAGAGCAATATCTCCATAATTTAGACTTAACTGAGATAGGGCTAGCTGAACAAGAGAAGCTAGAGGCTCCTATGTCAATGCTAGAAGTACAAACAGCGATAGCAGGATTAGTGTCAGGGAAAGCGGCAGGGCCGGACAAACTCCCTCTGGAGGTTTATCGGATAATTTTCTCAATCGTTAAGGATGATATGTTAGCTACGTTTTTAGAAGCTCAATGTGGAAACCCCCCACCATCTTGGGATGATGCTAATATAGTGATTTTTAAGAAACAGGACAAGCCTCCTAGGCTCCCGGGGTCTTATAGGCCGATATCATTAATAAATGCTGATAACAAGGTGTATTAAAAAATCCTTGCGACTCGATTAGCTAAAGTTATATCATCGTTGGTATCTCGGCACCAGCATGGCTTCTTGCCCGGTAGGAGTACGGTAAATCATATACATAGGGTAATCTCGTTGATAGACCATGCTACTATATGCCAAGAGCATATAGGGTTAATTTTTCTCGATGCTGAAAAAGCATTTGATCGTGTATCATGGTCCTTTTTGAGGGCCATAATGCAAAAGATGAGGTTTGGTCCCCAATTTTTGTTAGCATTGCAGACTATATATAAACAACCACGGGCAAGAATTTGTACGATGGGGAAAGAGTCATCTTTTGTATATATATCTAGGGGCACCAGGCAAGGGTGCCCCTGTTCGCCTCTACTCTTTGCTATCTACATTAACCCACTGTTGCAAATATTGGAAACCACCAATAGTATACAGTTGATGCCAGTGGGGCATCAGCAGATGCGTGTCCTTGCTTATGCTGACGATATAGTGCTAGTAAAATCTGATCCAGAGCAGGCAATTAGGGAGATTGAGATTCAGACTCAGCTGTATGGGGAAGTTGCTGGGTATAAGCTAAATGTTTCTAAAACCCAGATTGTATGTACCGAGGGACTCTGCCTTGGCGATGCCCGTGTTACACCGGAAGCAAGATATTTGGGCATAAAGATTAGAATGTCACTTCAAGAGATAGTTGAAGTGAATTGGGCAGATATACTTGCTGTTACAAAACGGCAATTGGAAAAGGTAGAGTGTCTTCATTTATCAATGGTGGGACGCTGCAATGTTTTAAAAATGTGTATACTCCCCCGGGCAATGTACTTTTTTAGGACGGTAGAGCTGACACACGTACAATTAATGCAGCTTCAGTCTATTGTAGATAGGTTTATATGGGGGTGGAAGAAAAATAGACGTGCTTCAAAATACATGACGCTCCCACTGACACGTGGTGGATGGGGGGTGCCGAATTTTGCTTTTTATTATCTAGTTTGCTTTTTGCAGAATATGCAATATATGGTGATTGGGGCCGAAGTAAGGTCATTCGAAACTCCGAATATATACCAGATGCTGTTGGGAACCCAGGCGAGGGAGGCCCTGCTTAAGTTCTATGAACCAAGTTATTTTAAAAGAACTCGATTTAAAACTGTACTTGCTGCATATAGAGCCTGGAAGATGATATGAAAAATGATATCTATAAATCGGATAGGCTACTATTTTTTTTTTTTTTTTTTAAAAACCTTTATTGGGCACAATCAAATCTTACACAGCTTGTCACCTACAACCTGAATGAACAGGCCGGGAGCGGTAGTGCAGTATAATGAGTAGTAAACATTGCATGACGATGCTCAATAATTTAACACAGCTTGAACGCCTACAACCCTGAAGGGCCGGCAGCGAGTTAAAACATTAACCGCACAGAAATGCAAGGACGTGTTGTGACAAAACGGTGCAAAGTCGACAGTGAGTAATTGAGGTTTCGTTTATCTATAATAACCAACTTAGGAGCCACAAAAACATCAAACTTCAATTCCCTCCCAGGGTGTGTCCACCCTACACAACATGTGGCGGAAGGGACTGAGCGGCGCAGGGCCGCTGCCCAGCAAGGCGCACCGGAGAATGGAGTAGGCGCACAAAGCGGCACAACGCCGCCCCGTATAGCCAGGTCGATCGCGCTGGGGGGGGGGGGTAATGTGAGCGAGTCAGGGAGCCAGAGAATAGTGTCGCCATCTAGAACGCCATGACGCACGCGCCATTAAAGAAACAGGAGCTCATTGGTTAGGGGTCAGGGGAAGCAATAAGGCCTCCGGTCATCCATCCCGAGCATCCGACTCGGAGCGCGCAGACACAGCCGAAAGCGTGTAGCAAGGCAGGGTAGAGCGGGGGCGTTGCGTGCAGAGTGTGGTGCAAGGGGAGAGCGCAAGCGGGGGCAAGGTGATGCATCAGCCCCGACCATCCGGGGGGGGGAGACCCAGGCCCGCGCGGGGTAGGTGGCATGTCTCCCTCCAAGTCCTCCCCAAGCTCCCCCCACCTTCAGACGAGGCTTGAGAGCGCAGAAGATATGTTGTGAGTGGTCCCCATAGGTCTTTGGGACGGGATCGGTGTGGCAGAAGGTCACCATAGCTGTGTAGGTGTTCCTGCCAGGTCGTCATTGTGGCCAGCCAGGTCTTGAACTTGGGCGCACGCCCCCGTCCCCATCTGCACGCCACATGACGCTTAGCCAGTAATAGTCCCAACGCGAAAAATTTCCGGTGTGCCTTCAACGAGGGGCAGGAGCGGCCCAGAAGGGCAGTCACTGGGCACGGGGATATGTCCATCCCAACCATTATAGACAGGGCCGCGAAGATCGCGATCCAATACTCTACCACGGGCCGACATGACCATGCCAGGTGTATGAAGTCCGCTCCAGGCTGACGGCACCGAAGGCAGCGATCATCATCCCGGAGTCCGAAGCGATGCAGTTTGGCCGGAGTGAAGTAAAGACGGTGTAAGTACTTAAAATGTAGCAAACGGAGGCGGGCATTGCCCGTCACAGCATTGGTGTGACTGCAGCTTTCCTCCCACTGGTCGTCTGTCATCGGTGCACCCAGATCGCTGTCCCAGTCCGTCCGAGCCCTAAGAGGGGGGGGGAGAAAGCGCCACCTGTACATGTTTATATAGCATAGAGACCACGTGTGTCGGGGTAGTCGCCTGGAGCAGGGTGTGCAAAGGCGCCACGACGTCCGGCTCATCCGGGAAATTAGGAGTGACCGCCCGAATATTTTGCCGGAGGCGAGTGTATAGGAATGTATCCATCACCGACGGGGTGTTGTCTCCGAAGAAGTGGGACGCAGCACGAAAGGTCCCCTGGTGGTATAGGTCGCCCCATGTATGTATCGCCAGCCGTGTGAGCAACCGACGTCCAAGCTCCTCGCGGGTAATACTGAGTCTGGGATCATGGGCCAAAGTCATACGTGGAGAGTACAGAAACTTAACCTCCATACAATCTGCCATGCGCTTCCAGGCCTGTACGGTGCAATCTACCGTGGTGGGGTCACGAGTCCCCATTCTGGTCTCCGTGTATAGATACCCGGCAGGTTTCTCGGGTCTCATATACCCGTCTTCCACCGCCAGGTGTGCCATGAAGGGGGGGGGGGGTGAAACCAGTACACTGCAAAGTGGCCCTGGGCACAGTCATAGTAACGTTGGAAGTTCGGAATGTCGAGCCCACCCTGATGGTAGGGCAACATTAGTGTGCGCAGCCCGATCCTGGCCTGTTTCCCGCCCCAAACCAGGCGGGACAGCTGGGAATTGAGGGTCCGAAAGAAGTTTGCCCCTGGGCTATATGGTATATTGGTGAAAAGGTACAACAATTTGGGAAGTATTACCATCTTGATCAGGGAGATGCGCCCCGCCATGGACAGCGGAAGAGGGATCCATTGCGAGATTTTGTCGGAGAGTTTGTCCATGACCGTACCATAGTTTGCTCTAAGAAGGGCGTCCCGGTTCCTGGTCACCTTAACCCCCAAGTAAGTTATTTCGTCCGGCTCCCACAGCAAGGGGTAATCCAGCGGGAACCTTGTGGTACTGTCAGTCAGGGGGAATAATGCAGACTTCGCCCAATTTATTTGTATGCCCGATATGGCCCCGAATTTAGTCACCTCCCGCAGCAATGGGTTGAGATTGTCTCGCGGCTTATGTACGTATAGCGTCATGTCGTCCGCATATAATGCAATGAGCAATTGTCGCTCCGGGTATATAAGAGAGCGGTGTTTATGGTGCTGGCGAAGTTTAGCCGCAAGCGGCTCAATAGCGAGGGCGAAGAGGACCGGCGAGAGAGGGCAACCCTGACGAGTTCCTCTGTGAATAAGGAATGGGGCAGATCGGGATCCATTGAGCAGAACAGCCGCCTTGGGGCGGCGGTACAACAGCCGGATCCAGTCCAGGAAGCTGAAGGGAATTCCCATCTGCTCCAACAAGGCCAGTAAGTAATCCCACTCGAGGGAGTCGAACGCCTTGGTGGCGTCCAGGAAGACCGCAGCCGCCTCGCAGTGGGGGTCTATGTCTTGCATCACCGCCTGCAGGGTACGAAGATTGTGGGAGGTCGACCGGTTCGGGACAAACCCGGCTTGGTAGGGAAGAACAAGGCGCTCCATCAGCAAGTTGAGCCGTGTTGCGAGGACCTTCGCGAGTATCTTACTGTCTGTGTTCAACAAAGAGAGGGGTCTATACGAGTCACAGTACTCCGGGGGTTTGCCCGGCTTCAGCAGGGAGGTGATGAGGGCCTCTCGCATCGTCCCCGGTAGGATACCCGCCTCAAGGGCAGAATAAAACAGTTGCTTTAGAATAGGGGCAAGGACATGGATAAAGGCTTTGTAAAAATCTATCGGCAAGCCGTCCGAGCCTGGCGCCCTGCCTGACTTCATGGACATTATCGTGTCCTTGATCTCGTCCAGCTCCAGTTCGTGGTGCAGAAATTTCTGCTGGGATGGACCCAACCAGGCTATTGCGGTATCGTCGAGGTACTCCGGGAGTGCAACCGAGGACTGTCTACCGGAGGTGTACAGTCCAATGTAATGGTCCGTAAGGACGCGGAGCTGGGCAGACGCGTCTCTCTGCGGGAACCCGTGGCTATCCAGCAGAGAGGACACGTAATTTTGGTAGCGGGGTTGCCGCACCGCCAAAGATAGTGCTCTGCCGGGTCGGTCGCCCTCTCCGTACACCCTCGCAACATAAGGCTTCCCCAGAAATTTGCATTCCTTAGCAGCCGCGTCTGTATACTCATTCAGTTTTTCTCTGAGGCGCGCTGCGATCCCCTGGTCCTGTGTGTGCAGCGCCTGCTCCAGCTCTAGTAGCAGCAGTTCAGCCTCCAGTCTATGCACATCTCCGCGCAGGCACCTGAGGATCCCCCCACCTTTCGCTATGCACCACCCCCTCACAGTAACCTTAAAAGCCTCCCATACAGTAGTGAACTCGGTGACTGAGCCAGTGTTGCGGGTAAAGAAGTCTGTGATGTCATCTTCCATTTCTGCAAGGAACACTGAGTCCGTGAGGTGCGCAGGGTTGAGGCGCCAGCTGAGGTATGGGGACACATCAAGGGGAACGCGCAGGGAGACCAACACCGGGGAGTGATCGGAGAATGTGCGCGCTAGGTGATTCGCTTCGACCAACCACGGGGTAAGGCCGGGAGATAGAAATATATAGTCGATGCGGGCCCAAGTGGAATGTACGGCAGAGTAGTGCGTGCCCTGCCGAAGGGAGGGGTGGAGGTGTCGCCAGGCATCAGTCAGCCGATGTTCGTCGGTTAAAGTAACCAGGGCGCGCTGGGTATGCGAGTAGTGGGACAGCTGGGGGTGTGAGTGGTCCATGGTGGGCCGAAGTGCGGCATTGAAATCTCCACCCAGGATTACATGGGATATGCCCAGTGTCTGTATCTTCCCCCACATATTCAGAAGTGTCGTCGGGTCATCAACATTGGGGCCGTAATAGCAAGCGAACAGTATAGTGTGAGAGTGGAGCCTCCCCCAAACCATGCAATATCTGCCACAGGGTCCCGCTTCGGTTCCCGCCGGTATGAAACCCAGCCCGTGCCGTACCAACACCGTCACGCCTCTAGCATAAGATGAGTAGGACGAGAACACCCTGCATGCTGCCCAGTGTGATGCAAATGAGGGGTCCCCCCCAGGCCGTAAGTGCGTCTCCTGAAGAATGGCAATGGATGCTCCCTGCCTATCTAGGTACCCCAGGACCTGGCGTCTCTTTCTCGGGTCATTGAGCCCTCGAACATTCCAGGAGATCAGCTTAAACTGTTGCATAGGCCCCGTGTCCCCTACATCCTCCATCGCTCCCAGCCCCGTAATGTGCTATAGTTGTTCACAGCATGGTACAACACAATGAAATAAGCATGACAATCAAAAAGGACCCTTCTAGGGACCTTCCCTTTTTCCCCGTTCCGCACAGACATCACTCGTGTTTCAGTGGCTCGAGAACAATAACATAGAAACTTAGTCCCTCCCACACCGGCAACCCCAACTGGCCGGGAATCTTGGTCCCACCCATCCCTCCCCATCCATAAAAAACCCAACCCAGGAAAAGGAAATAGTAAAGCATCCACCCCTACCCCGCTAGGGGGAAGGGTTATAGGGGCTCGCCCGTAGGGGGGGTAGTATCTAGGGGCGACCAACCTGCTTCCCATCTCCTTACTTTCACCCACAAGAGTCCAGACGGCTAGTCCGGGCCCTTAGCGTGGGACGGAGGTGGGTGACCGAGCACTGAAGTAAGCAATGACCCATTCAGACATGCATATTAATAAAGGGTTACCTCACCCGGTACATATGGTAGTTGGATCGGGAGAGTCCTGGAGCTGTATGTGTACATTACCCTGATACCTCCGCGAGTGCGGTCAGTCCTGCTGTCCCATTGGTGAGGGCGACCTGGAGCGGTGCGGCGCCTCATTCTCTCGTGTCTCTGCTCTCACATGTCGCTTAAGGAAGTCCTCAACCTGTTGTGGCTGCTGAAAAAAGAGTTGTTTGCCTTGATGAGTTATTTTCAGTTTCGCAGGGTAGAGCATAGCATAGGGGATCTCACGGGCTTGTAGTTTCTTTTTGACGGCAGTAAACTTGCGTCGAGACTCTTGTACTGATGCAGTGAAGTCAGGGAAGAATGATAATGTCGCATTGCCGTGTCGCACTGTACCTATCTCCCGTGCTCGGCGGAGCACTGCATCTCTATCCCTGTAGTTCAGGAATCGTGCGATAATGGGTCGCGGAGGGGCCCCAGGGGGAGGTCGAGCCGCCAGAGACCTGTGTGCCCTCTCAACGATCAAGTGTGGGGAGAAGGAGTCTTTCCCAAATAACTCAATCACGAGGTTCTCAATGTAGGCCTCCATTTTCCCCGTGTTGGTGGTCTCCGCAAGGCCCAAAAGGCGGATGTTATTTCGGCGGGACCTGGCCTCCAAGTCCTCGTTCTTGTCCGCAATTAGTTTAAGAAGACGGTCCATTTGCGATATCTGTTTGCCTGCGGAGGTGGCGCCATCCTCCAAGGAAGAGATCCGCTCCTCGGTCTCCTGAAGGCGGGCGTCATGTTGATCAAGTTTGGCCACGACCCCATCCAGGTGGGTAGTAATGGCGTCAATCTTGGAGTCAATAGTCGAGAGGCTCTGCTTCATGCCAAGCAGTAGAGACTTCCAGTCCTCCTCAGGGGCCACGGCGGACGAGGGCCCACCATCCGCCCCAGGCATCGGCGGAGGGGGGGTTTTCTTGGTCTCAAACGGCAGCCGGGACTGGCGGGTGTCATTGCGTCCCAAGGCGCGCCCCAATGGGGGGGGGACCCTCCCCACCACTCGCTACCGCACCTGAGGGGGAGACCGGCTAAGGTATGGGGGGGCACCGTCCCAAAACACCACGCGGAGTCCAACCGGGGACGGACAACAGTCCGCAGCCCAGAGGGGGGCACTAGTAGTGTGGACCCCCCGGGAGCAGGCGGGCCACAGCCCCCGGTAGCAGTGACCAGCGCAGGAGAAATCCCACAGGCAGGAGGAAAGGCATCCAGGGCTCCGAAGGGGGCGCGAGGGCAAGCGGGGCAGCACCCAGCCAGTCAAGCAGCAAGAGCGGCGGGGGGGAATGGCAGGAGACCGCAGTCGGCAGGAGGGTCTAGGCCAGAGGGCCTATCAGTTGTCAGGCCTAAGGGGGCCCTCCGCCACGGAGCAATCCCAGGGTCCCCCCACAGCAGGAGCAAGTGCAGGCCAAGCCACATCCACAGCTCGCCACCAGGAGAATCAACGTGCGCCCCTCAGGGCCGAGGCAGGCGCCCGCCACCCCGTGGCGTGGAGGGCGGCGCAGGGAAGAACAAGTTTTCAGCAGGGCTCCAGAGGGCAGTCCTCATGCGGTGAGCAGCCGGGGTCCCAGGTACCCTCCAGCTCAGGGCCCCGCAACGTGGCAGGGTACAGCAGCCGAGTCCCGGCAGACCGGGCAGGCAGCCGGACCTCCTACAGCCCAGGGGCGGTCCGGCGCAGAAGGATGTCACGTGGCAGGCAGGGAACGAGAGGCGGCAATGGCGGCGCTCCTCACCTCGCCCAGCGCCCGCAGTCCAGGACAGCACCAGGTAGCAGGCCACGGTCAGGTCGGGGGCTCCAGGGCAGGCCCCCTCCGCAGTCGCGCCACTCACCCCCGAGCTCCGGAGTCACCAGGCAGCCGCCGCGTCACCAGGCCAGGGCAGGCCCCAAAGCCGCAGGACCCAGCAGTCGGCGTCGCCGCGAGGCTCCGGGCAGCACGCAGGGAGCAGTCTCCGCCGGACAGAACGCAGCCGACAGCGCCGTCCTCCAGTACGGGAGCACGCCGAGATGCTTACCACCGTGATCAGCAGGCTCCCCTGGATACTCCGGTGAGGTCTGTTTGTAGGATAGTGAGGGCAGGATGGAGTGAAGGATGTTGAAGTGCCCGGTCGGGCAGGAGCCTCACGATAGTGTGGCCATCTTGGTGTAGCGCCACCTAGCGCCCCCCCTATCGGATAGGCTACTATACACCGTTTAACTCCATGGAAATTTTTCCTTCTGTGTTTTGGGACACAAAAATGGCTACCTGGCAGGGTAAGGGGATACGACGTCTAGGGGATATTTATAGGGATGGGATAATCATTCCTTTCTCTGATTTAGTGGAACGATATAAAATATCTAAATATGACTTCTTCAAATATTTGCAAATCCGTGTCTTTATGAACAAACATTGCAGATGCACATTTATAGTAACCAATGATTTATTAGAGGCATTCTCTAAAAAAGCTAAAATTGGGGCATTGTATGACATACTATTGGCAACTCAGTGGGATAATATTGAGGTGCAGGATGTGAAATGGAGGGATAGACTTGGTAATACTGGCTCATATGTGCAATCCTCAATTGATATGGCAAGTAAAGTTATATTGACGGCAAATTTACGCACCCATTACAAAACCTTGTTTAATTTATATTATACACCTGTTAAGATGATGAAGTGGGGTGGGATGTATGATGGGAAATGCTTCAGGTGTCAGACGGAGAAAGCTGATATTGTACATATATTTTTTGACTGTATAGCTCTAAAACAATATATATCTGATATCTCAGAATTTCTATCGCAAACTACTGGGGTTGATGTTTATATCTCTAGAGAGGTTATACTACTGGGTGTGGGCGAGGATATCGAACCTGCTCATATATGCTATCCTTTTCGATTTTTTATATTTATAGCGATGGCCATTGCCCGATTATGTGTTGCATCTATGTGGTTGCAAATAGAGGCACCACCATATGAAATGTGGCGCGCTAAGTTTTATAATGTGTTTAATTTAGAATACAGCCTCTATCGTATAAGATCTTTGAGGAAGAAACAATTAGGGATTAAAATTTGGCAGTAAATTCTACAATATATGGAGTTGTAGACGTTAAATGAGGCTACGTTTGTGTTAACATGATTTAATGAGATTTATATTTGGTGTTACTACATGTAACTGTGTAATATTCTTGGTGATCTAATTGATTGATTTATGTATGATATTTGCTACGAACTGAATAATAAAGAATTTAAAAAAAAAAGAAATATATATATATACAATTTCTTTTTAAATTTAAGAAATCAATCCAAGTCAAGTTATTCTTTTGTCAAATCAAGGAGCCCAAAGAAATTCATCAGTAACCAAGAACAGTACTTGGTAAGTTCAATAAAAAAACTACAATTTTTAACACAGGTTCCAAACTTTTATTCCAATTCCACCAGGTACTTAACTCAGGGCAGGTGCTGGACTTTGACTAGGATCCAATTTAATATTCCAGATCCACCGGTTACTTACCTCTGGGAAGATACAGGACAGTGACTTGGGGATCAATTTATTATTCCAACAACTCCAGGTGCTCACCTTAGGGCACGTGCTAGCCAGTGACATGGGGTCCAATTTTATATTCCAACTTCAAAGAGTACTTACCTCAACATAGGTGCTAGACAGTGACTGGGAGTCCAATTAAATATTCAAACTCCACCGGTTACCTACCTCAGGGTAGGTGCTGGAAAGTAACTTGGGGTCAAATTTATTATTCCAACTCTACCGGGTACTTACCTCAGGGCAGGTGCAGGACAGTGACTTGGGTTCGACATTTATATTCCAACTCCACTGGGTACTTGCCTCAGTGCAGGTGCTGGACAGTGACCTGGGGCCAATATAATATATCAACTCCACTGGGTACTTACCTCAGGGGAGGTGCTGGACTGTGAATTGGGGATCAATTTAATATTCCCACACCACCAGGTACATACCTCAGTGTAGGTGTTGTACAATTACTTATGGTACAATATAGTTTCCTATTTCAGAAGTCATCCCAATAAACCTTATACATTTTAGGATTCAAGGAGCCTGGAGAAATCAATATACCCCCTACAATTTTACACAGTAAGTTCTTGTAAAGAATCTAACACTGACACAGTGTCCAATCTTACAATCCAGCTCCACCAGGTACTTACCTCAGGGCAGATGCATAACAGTGATTTGGGGATCAATTTTATATTCCAACTCCACCGGGTAGTTACCTCAGGGCAGATGCTGGACAGTGACTTGGGATCCAATTCAATATTGCAACTCCACTGAGTACTTACCTCAGGGCAAATGCTGCACAGTGACTTGGGGATGAATTTTGTATTCCAACTCCACCGGGTAGTTACCTCAGGGCAGGTGCTGGACAATGACTTGGGGTCTAATTTAATATATCAACACTACTGGGAACTTACAGAACGGCAGATGCTGGACTGTGAATTGGGGATCAATTTAATATTCCCACTCCATTGTGTACTTACCTCAGGGCAGGTGCGGTACAGTGACTTGAGGATCCAATTTAATATTCCACCTACACCGGGTACTTACTTCAGGGCTGGTGCAGGACAGTAATGAGGAGTCCAATTTTATATTCTAACTCCACCGGGCACTTACCGCAGGACAGATGCTGGACAGTGACTTGTGGATCAGTTTTAATATTCCAACTCCACAGAGTACTTACCTCAGGGCAAGTGCAGGACAGTGACTTGGGGTCCAATTCAATATTACAACTCCACCAGGTACTTACCACAGAGCAGGTTCTGGACAGTAACTTATGGTACGAGATCTTGTCCTACTTCAGAAATCACACCAATAGTAAATTTACATTTCACAATTTAAAGAGCCTGCATTAATCAATAAACCATCTACAACTAGTAGTTATTTTATTTGTTGAGTAATAAAAATCATTACAATCAGGAATAAAACACAATAAGTCAAGAACATTATTTTTGCCAATTGAATACATATAAAGCTTTATATTGGAAAGTTAGCAGCAATGATAAAAAGCAGCAATGAATAAAGTGCATTTGTGCTAATGGCTGGAGGACAATTCCAAAAACTATTTTTTAAAATTAAATAATTTTCTTCTTGGCAGGCCTACAAAATACAGGTAATTGTGCATTTTTTCATTTTTTAAAACCATTTAACTTAAATCTCAAATTTGTTTATCCAATCACTGTAACAATTTGAAACCTTTTGAAACTTCAATTTGGAGTTGTGTACAGAACTTTTAGGAGTAGAATATCATTTTAGCTTTAAAGACTTTGACGACATGTTCCTGCAATAACAATCATTATCAGTCTTGGGTAATAGCTTTTCTCGATAATATAAATAAACTTTACAAATTGTGAGATCAAGCGGGGCATATTCCCAATGAGACAGATAATAATGGCGTGTCGACATGTTCTCACCCCTAGTTCAATAAAAATGGGTCTCAACAGAGTCTTCCACTCTTCTAACAGTTGAGGGCACGTAGTTACAATATGTGCTAAAGATTCGTCATAGGAGCCACATAACCTATAAATGTTTGTGGACCAGTTTTTTCCCATTTGGGTATTCCGTCCTTTGTGGGGTTTCTCCCAAACCGCAATAACATGAATTTGTTCCTTAGAAATGGTTTTAAGTGGGTCATCAGGTATGATTGAGGTTCTAATTTAATAAATGAGTTGATAACTGACCAGGAGTGATTCTTTTTTGTGAGCTCATCCTTGTCTAGAAGACTCGATAAAAGAGTGACTGAACGATTTATTGTTTGGCTAGAAACTGCTTTGCTCCTAACTTCTTCTTCAAAAGCTGGGCACCTAAAATTGTATAAACTCTTAAATAGGCTCTCCAACTCCTAGCATGCTCATACCTCGTTATCTCCTGCCAACATTGGTTTGCAAGGGTACCCTGTTCTGAGCGAAACAGAGAATATAGCATAGCTGATTTTGCCTTTTCAGACCAAATTCTAATCTGACATTAGCATGTCCTATATACCTAGGGATCCCAAAGACTGATTTGAAGACTTTTATTTGTAGGTCATCAAGGATTTTCGCGTCTTTACCACGAAAAATCATTGAGCCTTAAGCCAAAGAGGGGATCAGCTTTACTTTCATGACCTTTAATAGCTGTTCATGGTTTGGACATGACAACTTGTCCCTCAACTTTCTAAAAGCAAAGGACAAGGTTGTTGCCTTCGCTTTGAGGTTAATGAAATGCTGTCTAAAGGTCATATTATCGTTGAATGTTATTCCTAGGTATTTATAATATTTCACGGTTTCGATATGTAACCCGTTAATCTTCCATTCTTTCTCATCTGTTTTTGTACCACCTATCGTCATTATTTTTGTCTTTTTGGCATTGATTTGCAAACCATTAAGGGTGATATAATGATTAAAAGAATCAACTAGTCTTCTTAGGCCTATGACAGAATGGCTTAACAGTATGGTGTCATCAGCATATTGTAAGTATTTGATGTCTTTGCCTAAGAAGGTAGGTGAGTGAGCATTAACTTCTTTAAAATGTATTGGTAGGTCGGCCATAAAAAGATTAAAAAGGCATGGAGCCAGAACCCAATCTTGTTTCAGACCACTCTTAGTTTCAAATCGGCGGGTTGTATTTCTGCCATCTCCGACTTTGATCTGAACCTATGTGTTAGTATATACCAATTTAATCATGTCGAGCAATTGGTTTGGGATACCACATTTCAAACTATTGGCCCAAAGTAGATTACTGGGAACAGAATCAAAAGCAGCTTTAAGATCGACAAAACAGATATATAACTTTTGCTTTCTATATTTTTCCCTTTCGACCAATAAAGTCAGTAAGGTCAAGTTTGTGCTTGTTGATTCGCCTCTTCTAAAGCCGGTTTGGAAATCTAAAACTGTACACAGTAAGTTCTTGTAAAAAATCTACCTTTACTGACAGAGGGTCCAATTTTATAATCCAACTCCACCGGGTACTAACCTCAGGGCGAGTACAGGACAATGACTTGTGGGTCAATTTGATATTCCAACTCCACAGAGTACTTACCTCAGGACAGGTGCAGGACAGTGACTTGGGGTACAATTTAATATTACAACTTCACCAGGTACTTACCTCAGAGCAGGTGCTGGAAGGTGACTTATGGTGCAATATCTCTCCCTATTTCAGAAACCACTCCAACAGACAATATACTTTTCACAATGTAAAGAACCTACAGAAATCAATAAACCACTTACAACTGTACACAGTACGTTCTTGTAAAAAATCTACCTTTACTGACACAGGGTCCAATTTTTACAATTTAACTCCACCTCAGGGCAGGTACAGGACAGAGACTTGGGAACAATTTTATGTTCCAAACTAAAATGGAATCTTACCTCAGGGCAGGTGCTGAACATTAATCTTGGGTCCAATTTTATATTCCAACTCCACCGGGTACTGCCCTCAAGGCAGGTGCAGCACAGTGAAAAAAGGATCAATTTTATATTCCAACTCCACTTAGAACTTACCTCAGCGCAGGTGCTGGACAGTGACTTGGGGATCCAATTAATATTCGAATTCCACCGAGAAGTTACCTCAAGGCAGATGCTAGACAGTTGCTTTGGGATCCAATTTAATAGTCCAACTCCACCAGGTACTTACCTCAGGGTAGGTGGTGGACAGTGACTTGGGGAACCAATTTCATATTCCAACTCCATCGGGTACTTAACTCAGGGCAGGTGCAGGACAGTAACTAGGAGTCCAATTTTATATTCCTACTTACCTCAGGACAGATGCTGGAGAGTGCGCAAAGGTCTGATTTCTGGTAACTCCACTGGGTACTTCCATCAGAGCAAGTGCTGGACAGTGACTAGGTGAACAGTTTCAACAACGATAACTCTACCCGGACTATACCCATTGAATAAACAAACTAGTCCAATTAAAACACACTACATCCTAATATGTCTTCTTTTGTCAACAGATTATACAAGAATGGCACATATGTAAAGTCAAGGACTGGGAAAAATCTTTTCAAATATGGCGGCTACCGCTATTGCAAAGACAGATCTGTACAACCCAGAAGTCATTGGAGGTATGTGCAATATTTCTCTTCCCATTACACAGGCAGACCGGTTACTCTGGAAAATACCGTTGTTAGGACAACATAGCATAACCAATCTACCTCTGCAATGGAAATTGAAGTACAGGAAAATGTATAACACCTCCAATGAAAGCTATGGAACAATTTTAAAGGAAGTAGCTCAAAACATACCAGTGCACGTTGCAGGTAGCATGCCCTCCGTCCCCAACCTTAGCCGGACTGTTCAGAGGCAAAACTGGCAATTGATCCCCACCATATAACACCTCGCAGCTTCGAAGACAATAACATTCCTCCTCAGTTAACTATAACTTTCTCAAATGAATCTTTTCTCATATATGATGAAAACACTCTTAAAAGAACTTTTATTTTTAGCACTAACCATAACCTTGTAACCCTAGAGAATAGTCACATTTGGATGCTCGATGGTATATTTAAATCAACACCCCATCCATTTTCAAAAATGTATACTATTTATGCTAATAAGATGAACACAACAGTTCTTTTAGTGAATGCTTTTGTGCCTGACAAACATTCCTCAACATACACTGAATTTTTAACAGTGATAAAAAGCAAAACCATGAATAAAAGTCCTGGAAAAGTAATAATTGATTTTGAATTATCAATGATTAATACATTAACAACATTATATCCAGAAACCCAAATCCAAGGATGTTTCCTTTACTTTTAATAGGCATATTGGTGTAAGATTAAAAAATCATCCTTGGTTGAAGACTATTTTTTATCAAGCAGCAAACTACAATTTGAATAGTGAAAACTAACTGCATTATGTTTCGTACCACCAGAAAGGGTAGATGAAGTCTACACTTCCATTACCGAATCTGACTTTTTTTACACAAAATGTTGAAAAATTGGCCCCTTTACTAAATTACTTTGAGGATTCATGGATTGGCTGTCTAAGCAGGTCAGATCGCAGGAGGAAACCCAGGTATCCTATAGAATGATGGAACTGCTATTCAACCTGCCTAGAGGATGGTGCCAAAACTAACAATGCCATTGAGGGATGGCACAATTCCTTCAACAAATCAGTAGGCAAACATCATCCTAATCTTGATCATTTTCTGAAAATTTTAAAGAAGGAACCAAGCCTCCAGGAAATGAGACTGGCACAATCACTGTCAGGTAGTCAGAATCAACGTATTTAAAAAAAAGTAAAGAAATGTCTGAGAGACTATTGGCAAAACATCAACAATTTTCATTGATGGTGACTTCTGACTACCTTGACAGTATTTCATACCTACTAAATTAAAAAAAATTACTAAAAACATTTCTACATTACTTGCCAGTTTTAAATCAAACAACCATTCAATTGGACTTTTTGGAAATATTTTCCACAAAAGAAAAGAAATGTTGGGGTTCTTACCTTATGACATCTTCTTTTTTTCAACTCATGGTGGCTGCTATACATTTCATGTGTTACTATGAGTCTCCAATTCTTAGACCCACATTAATTTCTCCACTCATCTTTTCTTTAGTTTTAAATCCCCAGCTAAGGATCCAAAGAAATATTAAACAAGATTAACAAAGATCTTCAAAAAAAGGCAACTACATTAGCCTTAATCCACACCATGAATGATGATTCCTTTTTTGAAAAATCTAGCCACCAATTAGTGTCCCATTTGAATTTTAAAATGATTTCAAAAAAATGACAACTACATTAGCTATAATACATTCAGAGACTGTTTTTAGATCCCCGTTTTTCTTTTTTTTTAAAACCCTCAGGCCACTATATTAGCCTTTATCCAACAGAAATCCAAATTTGACCTCCAAAGAAAACATTTCTTCTTTTCCTAACTTTTTCCAAACAAAATACATTTGACAGTCTCTTCAAAAAGTAAATGTCTTTGTTCTTCAAATCCTTCAAATTCGTCTCCCATTTCCAAAAGATCCTCTGCAAAAAGCAAGTACATTACTATATTTGATCTCTGCTTCTCCTACTGCCTTCTTCAAAAAATGAAACTTTAGTGAGTACTGTCAATCCCACGATGGAAGTATCGCCTTTACAAAAGTCAACATGCCATGAATTTGACAAAAAACAAGAATATCATTCCCAAATGCAAAAAGCTTTCAAGAACATCAGACATTATTTTTAAATTTTTTATTCACAAAACCATCCACAAGGAGTAAATGTTTACACCAACATGCACTGTGATGTTAAGTCGGTTAACTCAACTTAACATGTTGAGTTAACCACATTTAAAAATCTACACCTCCCTACAGCAACCATATATCTTTAAAAAAATATTGTAAACATACTTACCAACAGTAAAACCTCCATTCTCTCAGCTTGAACACAACGCTCTATTGAATGCTGAAGGACATGAAAAACGCATATGTCACCAGATGCAACAAACATAGAAAAAGGACATTCATCCCCATTGAAAGTAATGGAAAAGCATGAGACCAACTTCAATTGTAATGCAAAAAATAAAAATAAAGGGTGACATCGCAATACATTTTACAAAATATTCTTGCATAAAATTAACAGATAAGCTGATGATTTTTTTAAATAATAATGAAGTTTGCTTACGTCTATTTTTTTTTAAAAAAAATAACAAACTATGCTTTGACTCTCTATTTTTTATTAAATAAAATGTTAAATTAATTTGCCATTTGTTATATATTATCATGAAAGGTATGCATATATATATTTGTTAACTTTAATTAAATAAAGAATTAAAATTATTTTCAATTGTTATTTAATGAAATTGTTTATTTTAAAAATAAAAAAATGCATTTCATACCCTGGCATACAAATTGATACCTGAGTATTAAATAACTTCCCCATCCATTAGCCCTATCTACCAACATCCTGTCCCTAGAGGTAAGTATTTATGAAATTATTTATATAAAATTAAATACTTTAAATGTTTCATAATGTACACAAAAAGAAATAATGAATATCCATATTACTAAATATACATCCTTTATAATATTGCCCAAGGTATGTATAGTTTAAAAACATGGAATTAATTAATCAATTTCCAATGTTTTGTAACGGGTGTCACATGAAAATATTGTAATATAAATATTTTCATTTATTTAATACCCAGGCATACAAATTGATACCAGAGTATTAAATTACTTCCCCATTCATTACCCCTATATTCCCTACATCCCAACCCTAGAGGTAAGTATTTATGAAATTAAATACATTGCATTAAATACATTAACTGTTTCATAATTTTCAAAATAAATAAATAATGACTAACTATAAGAATGAATACTCATCTTTTTTAATATCACCAAAGATAGGTATATATTTATAGAAATGATTTAAAATAATTAATGTAAGTTTTTTTTACGTGTCAAATAAATGTTTCATAATATTTTTCTTGCACACTTAATATAATACATATTTTTTCATAAACATACTAATATAACCATAATATAACCTACCCAATAAATTGTGGTTCAAGCAGCTCGTTGTTAAGACTTGGTAGTTACAAATGCATTAGTGGTTAAAGAACTCGTGATTCAGGTTCAGGTCCTTGTTAATGAGTCGTGGTTCAGGTCCCTCGTTGTTAAGAATTCGTTGTAAAGGCTGTTTCCCTCTTGACTTAGTGAACCCACACATATGGGGAAATGATGCTTTTAAATACCAAGCGCTCATTGAAATGGGCATATTTTAAGGCCCATCAGTATATTCTTTGTTTTACTTAAAAAAAATAAAGTTTATTGCGAATTGAGAAAAAACAGTGCATCGACAATGAAAGAATAATACAAAGAATTATCATTATGCATAGTAAGTCAATAAATTGAAAAAATATATAAAAAGAAAGGAAAGGAGAGAGAGAGAAGAAGGAAAATATTCATATACCAACTTACAAAGCTAAAAAATAAACAATTTAGGTGCCGATTCGGATCCTGGAGAAACCGGGTACGAACCGTCGGTCGGAGCGTTTTCTCCGTCCGACTCGTACCCGGGAAATAAACATTAAAAACATGCAAGTACGATTCGTATGGAAACACCATTTCCGTACGAATAGTACCAAACACCAACCGACGAAAATATACATACGAATGTGATCCGGGAATGCTCCGACGTGACGTCGGGACGCATTCAGGCTGCGGTTCACGAACCAGGAAGTACGATCCGCACGACGTCACCCCGCATGGATTATATTTTCCGGCTGCCAAAAACTGCCGGGAAATCAGGACGACGCGCACAAGGAGCACCTGTACGTGACGGACAGCCATGGACTCGAACCTACGTGTCATCCCAGCCCTCATAGCAGTTAACCTGCTCTACAGGCACCGACGCAGACGCCGCAGAAGGTCAAAATAACACCCAGGGGCAAAGGGGGGGGGCAGGGGCAGGACACATAACCCCCACCCAAGTCACAAATCACACATGCCCTGGACATACCTGACCTGCAGGACCTGGTCACCTCGAGGGGGTGGGGGCGTGTCCAGCAACGCAAGCGTCCGCCACAACGGAAGTGGATGTTGACGCGAACCGGCAACACAACAATACCGGTATGTACCGTCCCCAGGCCTGTGTTCGAATGGCCTGGGTACGGGCCGTATCAGCATTGTTGGGGTGATGTGGGGGTACGCGTGGTATGACCCGTACCCACGCCCTGAAGGGCTGGGGACGGTGCGTACCCCTACGGCACCCCATTGGGGGTCTGCACCGTACCCAGGCCCTCAGACCGTTGGTACGGGTCGTACCACGCGTACCCCATCACCCCAACAATGCTGGTATGGCCCGTACCCGGGCCATTCGAACGTGGGTACGGTACGTACCCAGGCCTGCAAACCGTGGGTACAGGAATGTACGGAGCGTACCCCCACCCGTGTATGAATTGAGCGTACCCCCACCCGTGTATGCATGCAGCGTACCAACTCCCCACCCGTGTATGTATGGACCGTACCCCCACCCCACCAGTGTATGTACGGAGCGTACCCCCACCCGTGTATGAATGGAGCGTACCCCCACCCCACCAGTGTATGTACGGACCGTACCCCAACCCCACCAGTGTATGTACGGAGCGTACCCACACCCGTGTATGAATGGAGCATACCCACACCCGTGTATGAATGGAGCGTACCCACACCCCATCAGTGTATGTACGGACCGTACCCCCACCCCACCAGTGTATGTACAGAGCGTACCCACACCAGTGTATGAATGGAGCATACCCCCACCCGTGTATAAATGGAGCGTACCTCCACCCCACCAGTGTATGTACGGACCGTACCCCCACCCCACCAGTGTATGTACGGAGCGAACCCACACCCGTGTATGAATGGAGCGTACCCACACCCCACCAGTGTATGTACGGACCGTACCCCCACCCCACCAGTGTATGTACGGAGTGTACCCACACCCGTGTATGAATGGAGCGTACCCAGACCCATGTATGAATGGAGCGTACCCCCACCCCACCAGTGTATGTACGGACCGTACCCCCACCCCACCAGTGTATGTACGGAGCGTACCCACACCCGTGAATGAATGGAGCGTACCCACACCCGTGTATGAATGGAGCGTACCCACACCCCACCAGTGTATGTACGGACCGTACCCCCACCCCACCAGTGTATGTACAGAGCGTACCCACACCAGTGTATGAATGGAGCGTACCCCCACCCGTGTATGCATGCAGTGTACCAACTCCCCACCCGTGTATGTACGGACCGTTCCCCCACCCCAACCGTGTATGTACGGACCGTACCCCCACCCCACCAGTGTATGTACGGACCGTACCCACAGCCGTGTATGAAGGGAGCATACCCACACCCGTGTATGAATGGAGTGTACCCACACCCGTGTATGTCCCGACCGTACATGCCCAGACATAGGAGGGGTGTGTGCCTATCACTCCCAGCAGTGCCCAGACACAGGATGGGTGTGTGCAGAGGCCTCCCAGCAGTGCCCAGACACAGGAGGGGTGGATGCAGAGTCCTCCCAGCAGTGCCCAGACATAGGAGGGGTGTGTGCCTATCACTCCCAGCAGTGCCCAGACATAGGAGGGGTGGGTGCCTATCACTCCCAGCAGTGCCCAGACACAGGAGGGGTGGGTGCAGAGTCCTCCCAGCAGTGCCCAGACACAGGAGGGGTGGGTGCAGAGTCCTCCCAGCAGTGCCCAGACATAGGAGTGGTGGGTGCCTATCACTCCCAGCAGTGTCCAGACACAGGAGGGGTGGGTGCAGAGTCCTCCCAGCAGTGCCCAGACACAGGAGGGGTAGGTGCAGAGTCCTCCCAGCAGTGGCCAGATACAGGAGGGGTGTGTGCCTATCACTCCCAGCAGTGCCCAGACACAGGAGGGGTGTGTGCAGAGTCCTCCCAGCTGTGCCCAGCCACAGGAGGGGTGGGTGCAGAGTCCTCCCAGCAGTGCCCAGACACAAGAGGGGTGTGTGCCTATCACTCCCAGCAGTGCCCAGACACAGGAGGGGTGGGTGCAGAGTCCTCCCAGCAGTGCCCAGACATAGGAGGGGTGGGTGCCTATCACTCCCAGCAGTGCCCAGACACAGGAGGGGTGTGTGCCTATCACTCCCAGCTGTGCCCAGACACAGGAGGGGTGTGTGCCTATCACTCCCAGCAGTGCCCAGACACAGGAGGGGTGGGTGCAGAGTCCTCCCAGCAGTGCCCAGACACAGGAGGGGTGGGTGCAGAGTCCTCCCAGCAGTGCCCAGACACAGGAGGGGTGGGTGCAGAGTCCTTCCAGCAGTGCCCAGACACAGGAGGGGTGGGTGCAGAGTCCTCCCAGCAGTGCCCATACACAGGAGTGGTGAGTGCCTATCATTCCATTCCCAGCACTGCCCAGACACAGGAGGGGCGTGTGCAGAGTCCTCCCAGCAGTGCCCAGACACAGGAGGGGTGGGTGCAGAGTCCTCCCAGCAGTGCCCAGACACAGGAGGGGTGTTTGCCTATCATTCCATTCCCAGCACTGCCCAGACACAGGCGGGGTGTGTGCAGAGTCCTCCCAGCAGTGCCCAGACACAGGAGGGGTGGGTGCAGAGTCCTCCCAGCAGTGCCCAGACACAGGAGGGGTGTTTGCCTATCACTCCCAGCAGTGCCCAGACACAGGAGGGGTGGGTGCAGAGTCCTCCCAGCAGTGCCCAGACACAGGAGGGGTGGTTGCAGAGTCCTCCCAGCAGTGCCCAGACATAGGAGGGGTGGGTGCAGAGTCCTCCCAGCAGTGCCCAGACACAGAAGGGGTGGGTGCAGAGTCCTCCCAGCAGTGCCCAGACACAGGAGGGGTGTGTGCCTATCACTCCCAGCAGTGCCCAGACACAGGAGGGGTGTGTGCCTATCACTCTCAGCAGTGCCCAGACACAGGAGGGGTGGGTGCAGAGTCCTCCCAGCAGTGCCCAGACACAGGAGGGGTGGGTGCAGAGTCCTCCCAGAGTGCCCAGACATAGGAGTGGTGGGTGCCTATCACTCCCAGCAGTGTCCAGACACAGGAGGGGTGGGTGCAGAGTCCTCCCAGCAGTGCCCAGAAACAGGAGGGGTGGGTGCAGAGTCCTCCCAGCAGTGCCCAGATACAGGAGGGGTGTGTGCCTATCACTCCCAGCAGTGCCCAGACACAGGAGGGGTGTGTGCAGAGTCCTCCCAGCAGTGCCCAGACACAGGAGGGGTGGGTGCAGAGTCCTCCCAGCAGTGCCCAGACACAGGAGGGGTGTGTGCCTATCACTCCCAGCAGTGCCCAGACACAGGAGGGGTGGGTGCAGAGTCCTACCAGCAGTGCCCAGACATAGGAGGGGTGGGTGGCTATCACTCCCAGCAGTGCCCAGACACAGGAGGGGTGTGTGCCTATCACTCCCAGCTGTGCCCAGACACAGGAGGGGTGTGTGCCTATCACTCCCAGCAGTGCCCAGACACAGGAGGGGTGGGTGCAGAGACCTCCCAGCAGTGCCCAGACATAGGAGGGGTGGGTGCAGAGTCCTCCCAGCAGTGCCCAGACATAGGAGGGGTGGGTGCAGAGTCCTCCCAGCAGTGCCCAGACACAGGAGGGGTGGGTGCAGAGTCCTTCCAGCAGTGCCCAGACACAGGAGGGGTGGGTGCAGAGTCCTCCCAGCAGAGCCCAGACACAGGAGGGGTGTGTGCCTATCATTCCCAGCAGTGCCCAGACACAGGAGGGGTGTGTGCAGAGTCCTCCCAGCAGTGCCCAGACCAGGAGGGGTGGGTGCAGAGTCCTCCCAGCAGTGCCCAGACACAGGAGGGGTGTTTGCCTATCACTCCCAGCAGTGCCCAGACACAGGAGGGGTGGGTGCAGAGTCCTCCCAGCAGTGCCCAGACACAGGAGGGGTGGGTGCAGAGTCCTCCCAGCAGTGCCCAGACACAGGAGGGGTGGGTGCAGAGTCCTCCCAGCAGTGCCCAGACATAGGAGGGGTGGGTGCAGAGTCCTCCTTGCAGTGCCCAGACACAGGAGGGGTGGGTGCAGAGTCCTCCCAGCAGTGCCCCGACACAGGAGGGGTGGGTGCAGAGTCCTCCCAGCAGTGCCCAGACACAGGAGGGGTGTGTGCCTATCACTCCCAGCAGTGCCCAGACACAGGAGGGGTGTGTGCAGAGTCCTCCCAGCAGTGCCCAGACACAGGAGGGGTGGGTGCAGAGTCCTCCCAACAGTGCCCAGACATAGGAGTGGAGGGTGCCTATCACTCCCAGCAGTGTGCAGACACAGGAGGGGTGGGTGCAGAGTCCTCCCAGCAGTGCCCCGACACAGGAGGGGTGGGTGCAGAGTCCTCCCAGCAGTGCCCAGGCACAGGAGGGGTGTGTGCCTATCACTCCCAGCAGTGCCCAGACACAGGAGGAGTGGATGCAGAGTCCTCCCAGCAGTGCCCAGACACAGGAGGGGTGGGTGCCTATCACTCCCAGCTGTGCCCAGACACAGGAGGGGTGTGTGCCTATCACTCCCAGCAGTGCCCAGACACAGGAGGGGTGGGTGCAGAGACCTCCCAGCAGTGCCCAGACACAGGAGGGGTGGGTGCAGAGTCCTCCCAGCAGTGCCCAGGCATAGGAGGGGTGGGTGCAGAGTCCTCCCAGCAGTGCCCAGACACAGGAGAGGTGGGTGCAGAGTCCTTCCAGCAGTGCCCAGACACAGGAGGGGTGGGTGCAGAGTCCTCCCAGCAGTGCCCATACACAGGAGGGGTGTGTGCCTATCATTCCCAGCAGTGCCCAGACACAGGAGGGGTGTGTGCAGAGTCCTCCCAGCAGTGCCCAGACACAGGAGGGGTGGGTGCAGAGTCCTCCCAGCAGTGCCCAGACACAGGAGGGGTGTTTGCCTATCACTCCCAGCAGTGCCCAGACACAGGAGGGGTGGGTGCAGAGTCCTCCCAGCAGTGCCCAGACACAGGAGGGGTGGGTGCAGAGTCCTCCCAGCAGTGCCCCGACACAGGAGGGGTGGGTGCAGAGTCCTCCCAGCAGTGCCCAGACATAGGAGGGGTGGGTGCAGAGTCCTCCCAGCAGTGCCCAGACACAGGAGGGGTGGGTGCAGAGTCGGTGGGTGCAGAGTCCTCCCAGCAGTGCCCAGACACAGGAGGGGTGGGTGCAGAGTCCTCCCAGCAGTGCCCAGACATAGGAGGGGTGGGTGCAGAGTCCTCCCAGCAGTGCCCAGACACAGGAGGGGTGGGTGCAGAGTCCTCCCAGCAGTGCCCCGACACAGGAGGGGTGGGTGCAGAGTCCTCCCAGCAGTGCCCAGACACAGGAGGGGTGTGTGCCTATCACTCCCAGCAGTGCCCAGACACAGGAGGGGTGTGTGCAGAGTCCTCCCAGCAGTGCCCAGACACAGGAGGGGTGGGTGCAGAGTCCTCCCAGCAGTGCCCAGACATAGGAGTGGTGGGTGCCTATTAAGGGTGGGCGTAGTTCGCGAAGTAGCACTTCGCGAAGCTACGCAAAGTGCAGTTCGCACTACGCGAGCTTCGCGTAGCACTTCGCGAACTGCGTAGTAACATGTTCGCACTGTGCAAGATGTTGTTTTCAATGATTGCACAGTGCGGACAAGCAACCGGCACTGTGCAATCATTGAAAATGGCATCTTGCACAGTGCGAGCTGTAGTTTTCTGCTGCTCGAGGAGATTTTTACTCGAGCGGCAGCTTTCTCAACGCGAACTGGTAGTTTCTCATCGCAAGCGGTCGCGAGCATACGCGACCCCTCGCAATGAGAAACCTGACCTCCTCGCGTTGGGAATCTCGCCGGGAGGTTTATTTTCCTTGTTCGCGATCGCCAACTTGATGTTGCTGATCGCGAACAAGGAAAAAGTCTCGCCGGGATGTCATTTTGCTTGCTCGCGGTCGCCAACTTGACGTTGAGGACCGCGAGCAAGCAAAAAATGACCGCAGCACTACGCAAGACTACGCTACGCGTGTTCGCACTGTGCTACGTGGAATTCGCGTAGTGCGAAGTAGCGCGAACTTCGCAAACTTCGCGAGCGTAGCGTAGTGCTTTGCCCAGGCCTAGTGCCTATCACTCCCAGCAGTGTGCAGACACAGGAGGGGTGGGTGCAGAGTCCTCCCAGCAGTGCCCAGACACAGGAGGGGTGGGTGCAGAGTCCTCCCAGCAGTGCCCAGACACAGGAGGGGTGTGTGCCTATCATTCCCAGCAGTGCCCAGACACAGGAGGGGTGTGTGCAGAGTCCTCCCAGCAGTGCCCAGACACAGGAGGGGTGGGTGCAGAGTCCTTCCAGCAGTGCCCAGACACAGGAGGGGTGTGTGCCTATCACTCCCAGCAGTGCCCAGACACAGGAGGAGTGGATGCAGAGTCCTCCCAGGAGTGCCCAGACACAGGAGGGGTGGGTGCCTATCACTCCCAGCAGTGCCCAGACACAGGAGGGGTGTGTGCCTATCACTCCCAGCTGTGCCCAGACACAGGAGGGGTGTGTGCCTATCACTCCCAGCAGTGCCCAGACACAGGAGGGTGGGTGCAGAGACCTCCCAGCAGTGCCCAGACACAGGAGGGGTGGGTGCAGAGTCCTCCCAGCAGTGCCCAGACATAGGAGGGGTGGGTGCAGAGTCCTCCCAGCAGTGCCCAGACACAGGAGAGGTGGGTGCAGAGTCCTTCCAGCAGTGCCCAGACACAGGAGGGGTGGGTGCAGAGTCCTCCCAGCAGTGCCCATACACAGGAGGGGTGTGTGCCTATCATTCCCAGCAGTGCCCACACACAGGAGGGGTGTGTGCAGAGTCCTCCCAGCAGTGCCCAGACACAGGAGGGGTGGGTGCAGAGTCCTCCCAGCAGTGCCCAGACACAGGAGGGGTGTTTGCCTATCACTCCCAGCAGTGCCCAGACACAGGAGGGGTGGGCGCAGAGTCCTCCCAGCAGTGCCCAGACACAGGAGGGGTGGGTGCAGAGTCCTCCCAGCAGTGCCCAGACACAGAAGGGGTGGGTGCAGAGTCCTCCCAGCAGTGCCCAGACACAGGAGGGGTGGGTGCAGAGTCCTCCCAGCAGTGCCCAGACACAGGAGGGGTGTGTGCCTATCACTCCCAGCAGTGCCCAGACACAGGAGGGGTGTGTGCCTATCACTCCCAGCAGTGCCCAGACACAGGAGGGGTGGGTGCAGAGTCCTCCCAGCAGTGCCCAGACACAGGAGGGGTGGGTGCAGAGTCCTCCCAGCAGTGCCCAGACATAGGAGTGGTGGGTGCCTATCACTCCCAGCAGTGTCCAGACACAGGAGGGGTGGGTGCAGAGTCCTCCCAGCAGTGCCCAGACACAGGAGGGGTGGGTGCAGAGTCCTGCCAGCAGTGCCAGGATACAGGAGGGGTGTGTGCCTATCACTCCCAGCAGTGCTCAGACACAGGAGGGGTGTGTGCAGAGTCCTCCCAGCAGTGCCCAGACACAGGAGGGGTGGGTGCAGAGTCCTCCCAGCAGTGCCCAGACACAGGAGGGGTGTGTGCCTATCACTCCCAGCAGTGCCCAGACACAGGAGGGGTGGGTGCAGAGTCCTCCCAGCAGTGCCCAGACATAGGAGGGGTGGGTGCCTATCACTCCCAGCAGTGCCCAGACACAGGAGGGGTGTGTGCCTATCACTCCCAGCTGTGCCCAGACACAGGAGGGGTGTGTGCCTATCACTCCCAGCAGTGCCCAGACACAGGAGGGGTGGGTGCAGAGACCTCCCAGCAGTGCCCAGACACAGGAGGGGTGGGTGCAGAGTCCTCCCAGCAGTGCCCAGACATAGGAGGGGTGGGTGCAGAGTCCTCCCAGCAGTGCCCAGACACAGGAGGGGTGGGTGCAGAGTCCTCCCAGCAGTGCCCAGACATAGGAGTGGTGGGTGCCTATTAAGGGTGGGCGTAGTTCGCGAAGTAGCACTTCGCGAAGCTACGCAAAGTGCAGTTCGCACTACGCGAGCTTCGCGTAGCACTTCGCGAACTGCGTAGTAACATGTTCGCACTGTGCAAGATGTTGTTTTCAATGATTGCACAGTGCGGACAAGCAACCGGCACTGTGCAATCATTGAAAATGGCATCTTGCACAGTGCGAGCTGTAGTTTTCTGCTGCTCGAGGAGATTTTTACTCGAGCGGCAGCTTTCTCAACGCGAACTGGTAGTTTCTCATCGCAAGCGGTCGCGAGCATACGCGACCCCTCGCAATGAGAAACCTGACCTCCTCGCGTTGGGAATCTCGCCGGGAGGTTTATTTTCCTTGTTCGCGATCGCCAACTTGATGTTGCTGATCGCGAACAAGGAAAAAGTCTCGCCGGGATGTCATTTTGCTTGCTCGCGGTCGCCAACTTGACGTTGAGGACCGCGAGCAAGCAAAAAATGACCGCAGCACTACGCAAGACTACGCTACGCGTGTTCGCACTGTGCTACGTGGAATTCGCGTAGTGCGAAGTAGCGCGAACTTCGCAAACTTCGCGAGCGTAGCGTAGTGCTTTGCCCAGGCCTAGTGCCTATCACTCCCAGCAGTGTGCAGACACAGGAGGGGTGGGTGCAGAGTCCTCCCAGCAGTGCCCAGACACAGGAGGGGTGGGTGCAGAGTCCTCCCAGCAGTGCCCAGACACAGGAGGGGTGTGTGCCTATCACTCCCAGCAGTGCCCAGACACAGGAGGGGTGTGTGCAGAGTCCTCCCAGCAGTGCCCAGACACAGGAGGGGTGGGTGCAGAGTCCTCCCAGCAGTGCCCAGACACAGGAGGGGTGTGTGCCTATCACTCCCAGCAGTGCCCAGACACAGGAGGAGTGGATGCAGAGTCCTCCCAGGAGTGCCCAGACACAGGAGGGGTGGGTGCCTATCACTCCCAGCAGTGCCCAGACACAGGAGGGGTGTGTGCCTATCACTCCCAGCTGTGCCCAGACACAGGAGGGGTGTGTGCCTATCACTCCCAGCAGTGCCCAGACACAGGAGGGGTGGGTGCAGAGACCTCCCAGCAGTGCCCAGACACAGGAGGGGTGGGTGCAGAGTCCTCCCAGCAGTGCCCAGACATAGGAGGGGTGGGTGCAGAGTCCTCCCAGCAGTGCCCAGACACAGGAGAGGTGGGTGCAGAGTCCTTCCAGCAGTGCCCAGACACAGGAGGGGTGGGTGCAGAGTCCTCCCAGCAGTGCCCATACACAGGAGGGGTGTGTGCCTATCATTCCCAGCAGTGCCCACACACAGGAGGGGTGTGTGCAGAGTCCTCCCAGCAGTGCCCAGACACAGGAGGGGTGGGTGCAGAGTCCTCCCAGCAGTGCCCAGACACAGGAGGGGTGTTTGCCTATCACTCCCAGCAGTGCCCAGACACAGGAGGGGTGGGTGCAGAGTCCTCCCAGCAGTGCCCAGACACAGGAGGGGTGGGTGCAGAGTCCTCCCAGCAGTGCCCAGACACAGAAGGGGTGGGTGCAGAGTCCTCCCAGCAGTGCCCAGACACAGGAGGGGTGGGTGCAGAGTCCTCCCAGCAGTGCCCAGACACAGGAGGGGTGTGTGCCTATCACTCCCAGCAGTGCCCAGACACAGGAGGGGTGTGTGCCTATCACTCCCAGCAGTGCCCAGACACAGGAGGGGTGGGTGCAGAGTCCTCCCAGCAGTGCCCAGACACAGGAGGGGTGGGTGCAGAGTCCTCCCAGCAGTGCCCAGACATAGGAGTGGTGGGTGCCTATCACTCCCAGCAGTGTCCAGACACAGGAGGGGTGGGTGCAAAGTCCTCCCAGCAGTGCCCAGACACAGGAGGGGTGGGTGCAGAGTCCTGCCAGCAGTGCCAGGATACAGGAGGGGTGTGTGCCTATCACTCCCAGCAGTGCCCAGACACAGGAGGGGTGTGTGCAGAGTCCTCCCAGCAGTGCCCAGACACAGGAGGGGTGGGTGCAGAGTCCTCCCAGCAGTGCCCAGACACAGGAGGGGTGTGTGCCTATCACTCCCAGCAGTGCCCAGACACAGGAGGGGTGGGTGCAGAGTCCTCCCAGCAGTGCCCAGACACAGGAGGAGTGGGTGCCTATCACTCCCAGCAGTGCCCAGACACAGGAGGGGTGTGTGCCTATCACTCCCAGCTGTGCCCAGACACAGGAGGGGTGTGTGCCTATCACTCCCAGCAGTGCCCAGACACAGGAGGGGTGGGTGCAGAGACCTCCCAGCAGTGCCCAGACACAGGAGGGGTGGGTGCAGAGTCCTCCTAGCAGTGCCCAGACATAGGAGGGGTGGGTGCAGAGTCCTCCCAGCAGTGCCCAGACACAGGAGGGGTGGGTGCAGAGTCCTTCCAGCAGTGCCCAGACACAGGAGGGGTGGGTGCAGAGTCCTCCCAGCAGTGCCCAGACACAGGAGGGGTGTGTGCCTATCATTCCCAGCAGTGCCCAGACACAGGAGGGGTGTGTGCAGTCCTCCCAGCAGTGCCCAGACACAGGAGGGGTGGGTGCAGAGTCCTCCCAGCAGTGCCCAGACACAGGAGGGGTGTTTGCCTATCACTCCCAGCAGTGCCCAGACACAGGAGGGGTGGGTGCAGAGTCCTCCCAGCAGTGTCCGGACACAGGAGGGGTGGGTGCAGAGTCCTCCCAGCAGTGCCCAGACACAGGAGGGGTGGGTGCAGAGTCCTCCCAGCAGTGCCCAGACATAGGAGGGGTGGGTGCAGAGTCCTCCCAGCAGTGCCCAGACACAGGAGGGGTGGGTGCCTATCACTCCCAGCAGTGCCCAGACACAGGAGGGGTGTGTGCAGAGTCCTCCCAGCAGTGCCCAGACACAGGAGGGGTGGGTGCAGAGTCCTCCCAGCAGTGCCCAGACACAGGAGGGGTGTGTGCCTATCACTCCCAGCAGTGCCCAGACACAGGAGGGGTGTGTGCAGAGTCCTCCCAGCAGTGCCCAGACACAGGAGGGGTGGGTGCAGAGTCCTCCCAGCAGTGCCCAGACACAGGAGGGGTGTGTGCCTATCACTCCCAGCAGTGCCCAGACACAGGAGGGGTGGGTGCAGAGTCCTCCCAGCAGTGCCCAGACACAGGAGGGGTGGGTGCAGAGTCCCCCCAGCTGTGCCCATGGAAAGAAAGGGGTTGAGTACACACAGATACAATGCCCACAATTGTCAGTCAGGTGCTCAAAGACCCAGCAGAACACGAAACACATGTGCGCGAGGCTGGGAGTACACACATTCATACTGCGGAAAAGGGAACATGTACACATGAAGTCCTGTCAATATACTCCAGTCACAAGTACAGTGACCCCCAAGGATGACACAAATGATGCAGGTGGAGACCTTGGCTAGCATGCATGGCCAAAGTTGAAGGGGTCCGTCACACACCCAGCAAATGTAGACACAGCACTGCACAAATGTCTTCACAACACCCTGCAGGGAAGATGTCAGGGTCCACAGAGGAAGGTACAAACCTTGGGACAATGTCACCATGCAGTAACAGCTAACATGAGCAAAGTTTGATAGCAAATACCGTGTGATGGCACACAGATAACAGGGTCCACCCCACGAGCAGCACACTACAACATATCCCAGACACCTAACACATTATCGCCACCCCAAATCATGGAGCAGCACCACCAACAGCAATGCCAGAAAAGCAGTAGTGTGCCAAGGAAAATAAAATAGCTTTATTCAGCAATGTTGTAAAATGAATTGTACGAAGAGTTCAAAATGCACAAGTCCCATAGGGCAGTCCATAGTTCCAATCCAGGTGGGGGACACATTGGGATGCGTGTCCCCTAGCCTGCCTGCACAGTTCAGACAACCTTGTCATCCACAGTGGGGGGGGCATCATGTGGGGGGGAAGGACCAGGCACCGCAGGGACAGGAGGGGCAAGGGTAGGTGTTGTGGGTGCAGGGACGGACGACTCCAACACAGGGGGTGGGGCAGCGCAAAAGGTGGATTCGAGCACGGCGCTGCACACTTCTGCCAGGTCGCCCAGCGTCTCCCCTGCACCCGAAGTAACCACAGGCCCCAAGGAGGGGGGGGGTCGCAGGGATGGGTCGCAGCGCTACCCGGGGAGGGTGGGGCAGGGGGGGGAATCAACCACCCTGACCGGGGACTCCTTTGACCGCTTGCGGGATGGTGTCACTGTGGGGCTCAGGGACAGAGCGGCCATGAAGGAGTCTTTGGTGGAATCCTGGCCAGGAGAGCTGAGGGGAGTGGATTTGGAGGGTGGTGGTCGTGAGGAATGTGGACTCCCACTCTGGCTGTGTGTCTTCCGTTTCCCCCCTGACCCAGTGGGTGTGCCTACTTCACCCTGTGTGTGCGTGCCAGGAGGTGTGCGCTTTGCCTTCCCTGGTGGTGTGGTGCCTGTGTCTGGTGGTGTGCGTGCATTGCTACGTCTGGGTGTGCTGTGGACAGGCATGGGAGTGGGAAGTGTGGATGCAGCAGGGGTAAGGGGGGACGTAGCGCTGCAGGAGACCCAATGCTGCAGTCAGTGTCGAGTCTATGGACCTCAGCAAGTTGCGTTGGTCAGACTGCGCAGCTGAAATGCCCTCCATGTATGCCTCCATCTGGTTGATCACTTGGCTGTGGCCATGGAGGACATTAAGCATCGCAGTCTGACCAACCTGCAACTGCCGCAGGATGTCCACAGACTCGGCATTGGTGGCAGCAGTGGAGACAGGGGCAGGGGGTGCGGTGCCTGGCAAGAAGGAGACACGTAGTGACCTAGCACGCTGGGAAGGGACACGTGCAAGTGGGAGGCCAGGGTCGGAATGGAGGGGGCGGGTAGCGATGGAGTGCTGGTGTCAGCTGTGGGAGCAGCCTCCGCCCCCTCGGAGTGCTCAGCCTCGGACCCGTCTGCGTCATAGTCGGTGGTGGTTTGACTGGACAGGTCCTCCGCCGCACTCCCATCGGCCTCCGTGCCACTCGATGTGCCAGACAACTCTGCACTGCTGGCACTGGTGCTCGCTCCCTCCTCACGGTCCGTGCCAGTGTCTCCCTCGTAGTCCCCCGACGATGCTGTGGGCAAGGTGAAGAGACAGGAGAAATCAGACACCTGTATACATATGTCACATGAGTCAACTCTACATAGGTCACAGTGCATAGCCTGAAAAGCTACAAGAGTAACATCTACAATACAAGGTACATATGTAGTCCCTGCAACACACAGTTTGTTGACCCACCATGCCACTGTTAAAATATGGAGAGCATGACACAATAGCAAATAACTTGATATCAAATTGTACAGAGGAGCCAGGCTCTGGGGACAATCTAGCACAGCATCAGCGTAACACAGCGTAGCCAAGAAAGGGATGAGCAGGAACCATGTCTAGCAACTCATGCTGCAAAGGTAATACAGTAAACCATGGCCAACATGACTGGGGCACTGCACCTTGAGTGTTTGGCCACACAAACATCACACACTGGCCAGACCGAGAAAGGAGACTTCAGGTTTGGACATGTAGGCCTTGCCCACACCAACCCCCCCCTACCTGAGACAATGTGATTGGGACAGAGGAAGTACTTACACCTCTTAGTCTGGGATGAAAACACATGGCCTGCAATTAATCCTGATAGCACACAAACTACCCCTGGTGCGCCTGTCCACACATATCACTGACAAACAACCATCATCAGATAGTTGTACCAAGACACACAGGCACTGTCCCCTGTGAGTATGCACCAGCTAATTTAGGTCACCCTGTACAGTGGACACATGTAGCACAGTATACGTGAATTTTAATGAGGCCATGGTACTATGACACAGGGCCCAAACTATGCTGAAGACACAGAGAATGTCCACATTGTCTGATGACACACATGATACCTAGGAAAAGGTGCCCCAGGGGACTGTAGTGGGCACACTACTCCATGGCCCTGGATGGATATGACTGGAACACAAGCCACCATCCCTGCACCATGCACATCTCACACTCAAGCACATCATGTCAGAGGGCACAACATTCGACATGCAGGCAGTAAGGCAGTACACATGAAACACATACTCCCATGTCGGGACTCAGCATCAGTGCCAACTAACATGGACCCCACAATGACTGAACTGGCCAGGGCACAGGCAACGTGCAAAAACCTGTTACACACCACCCCCACACATGATGCTGCAAGCATTGGGCACTTGGAGTTACTGCCAGCCTAGATGACCTTGTGCAAGAGTGACTACACACAGACCAGGGAACACATGGCAAGGAGGGGAAGGGAGGAAGAACAGCACCGCTTTACTTTGGGGAACAGGATACGCACTGCACATTTAAACCCTGGCAGTGTATCCATGCAACTGTGAACTTCCAAAAGCTGGTGACACACAACAAACACACATGTACCTACCCCCTTCCTGCTGCTGCTTCTCCGCTAGGCGCCTATCCAGATCAGGGAAGACCACCGCCAGCACACGCTTCTGGATGTGGGTCAGACGGTGGCGCCCACGGTTTTTGTGGGTCTCAGGTGAGTCCCCCAGCAGGACCCGTGCGATCCTCCGTGTCCAGCACCGGATGTCCTGCCAGCGTTTCCTCACCTGGGCTAGGCGCCGCTTCCGACCATCCGTCCTCCTCACGGCACTGACGGCTTGCTTCCAGATCTCCCCCTTGGCACAGATGCCTACCTGTGAGGATGCAAAAGTGACAATACATCAATCCACCTTATCAATGACACAGAGACACACATATTACACACCATGCATGTTTGAACTGGCCACACTATGCTACCAACTCATTGCACCTTTGTCATAGTGACATCATCCTCCTGGGAATGGGCAAATGCAGTAGGTGCTATTGAAAGCACACAGGTGGCATGAGGGGTGCAACACAATCAATGATGCAGGCTCACACTGTGCATCCCAAGCTACAACAGGAATCTGAACAGTACCCCTAAGCAGTCACATGCCCCAGCCCACTTACGCCACCTCAGCAGAGTACACAGACACACACAGGCACTGAACAATCACCTGGCATTGGCAACTGCCGCTACAAACCTCACTCTGCACATGTGCCACTAGACTGGGGGTGTTACACATGTGGGGCTGTCTCAGCACAGCAGACATCCAGCACAGCTCCCTGCTCACATCAGATGGCCAGGGTGTATCCATCCCACATGCAGCTGGGGTGCAACACTCCACATATGCACACACCCACATGACAGGGGACTCACACACACACACCAATGTCCAGGGGACGAACACATCATTTGGACACTCTCACCACAGGTACACAGAACAGACACACATCTGTGGGTCCTGGCACCTGTCACCCTGGGGGGAGCACAGACTCACATCAGGACTGTAGGAACAACATTTCCAGGAGGATTAGGCAGTCCGAAAGCGGCTTGCACCATTCAGTGATCGTCACAGTAAGCACCATGCTAGTTCGTTGTGCACACAGGAACTACAGCATGCTCTGCATGGGAGGCATGAGCCCTTCCCCCCCTGGGAACCACTATGAAGAACCCTGCATGTCTGTCACACCTGGACACAATGCCAGAAGTCACAGTAAAAATGAGGGGCACAGTTTAAGCTAGTGGGGTCTGTACTCACCTGCTCCCCTGGTCGACCATACAGCATGGTGTACTGTGGGAGGATCACATACAGCAACGCCATATTCTCCTCCATGGTAAATGGCTGGGCCCTCTCCACAGACCTGGACATGGTGCCAGAGGAATGACAAGCAGCAGCAGTGTTGTGTAATGAAGGGATGTGCAGGCAAGTGCTCTCTCAAGGGACCTGGCTGCCTTATATCTTCCTCGCTGGCCTGTTTCATTTACAGGAGTACAGAGTGATTGGCTCAGTCACATTAGCATCCTACATGTCCTCCAATCAATTTAAAACTACCCCAGTGACAGGCTATGCATGGTTTTAAAATTGAGCATGATGTAATGTCAACAACCACATTGCAACAAAGTAAATTGTCTCCAACCGACTTCTGCTGGGCACATGATGCAAAATGCAAACCTGAAACTCGGTCTCCATGACAACCAGCATGCATTTAGGCCCCTATACTTGTCCCTCATGTGTCCCCTATGGCAATCCTATGTCACAACACAGGTACGGTGCGTCCCACAGCCCTAGGGCACCCCAAAAGCATTGCAACGGACCGTACACACACGTGTACGGTCCCTATCACTATGGTGGTGCTGGCGTACGTGTATGCCATAGTGATAGGGACCGTACACACGCGTGTACGGTCCCTATCACTATGGTGGTGCTGGCGTACGTGTACGCCATAGTAGTCCGGACCGTACACGCGTGTGTACGGTCCGGACTACTATGGCATACACGTATGCCAGCACCACCATAGTGATAGGGACCGTACACACGCGTGTACGGTCCGGACTACTATGGCGTACAAGTACGCCAGCACCACCATAGTGATAGGGACCGTACACGCGTGTGTACGGTCCCTATCACTATGGCGTACACGTACGCCAGCACCACCATAGTGATAGGGACCCCACACATGCCCTCAGAGCGTAGGTACGGTGGGATTCACTCCTGACAGTGGTGACAGGCGGCACACAGGAATGAATTGAGCTGTCATACATGGCCAGGGCTGGACATCAAGGCATCGTCTGTGCAGTACTACATGTGTCGGGCACAGGTGGGTCAGGTTGTGATGTGGCACCATACTCCTGAGGTGTGAAGCTAATTACAGTATGATGGGCTGTGTACACATGTCACGTGTGATGGTGCCCTATGTGCCACACATCCCCTTCACTCCTTTGACATGTGTGCATGTAGTACTGACTTGGTGGGCCATGCGTCACTGGCATGGCACAGTCACCGACACCCGCAAATGTCCCCTGATGCCAGGTACACAAAATTTTACCCCTGACAAGTGAATGCCCGCGTTGCATGCTGTAGCTATGTCATGTGTGTGTCATGTCTTCCCATAGGTTTGCTGTAGGTGTTTGGTCAAATGCATCTGCTGTTGCTGCAACCAACATGTGTCTGTGTGTAGATGGGCATGGCACACTGTTACGCACACCAGCACACATGTGTAATCCGACGTAAGGTGTGTATGTATGCATCGACATGGAGTTTCAAAACAAGGACATATCTGCATACTCTCAATGTATGTGTGATCAGTCTTGACATGCAATCCTTCATGGCAAGGTGTGTGGTCTGTCCTTTTTCTATGACATGTCACCTGTGCCTCTAGTGTTCCGCAACCTGTCTGTACAATAAACCTCCTTCTTCTGCACATATTTGGATGTCTGTAACTCCTGTAATGCGTCTGCCTGCTCACTTACACTGGCCCACAGCTAGTTACATGGCATGGCATAAAGATGTTGAGAATCAACGTTTGTAGCTGGCTCTTGGTAGGAGTGTCACATGCCTGGCATACGTGTCCAGGGCACATTGCACAGACCTGACTCTGTATGTAGCATATGTGTATTGCCTGTTGAGCATGTGCTCTGTACATTGACATTGGTGGTGTACTGTACTCACTCTTCGTTGTCCCTTCTAATTCACTGCAGGGCTGAAGTACCGGGTTTTTAGATCCCAGCGGTGTAGGGGAACACACCCTAAGACTTCGGATTCTTCCTGTTTCAGACCCACAGAAACACAGAGTCTTCTAGGTGAAATCAAAGAACGTATTTATTGGCTGCAGACCAATCACAGGTATCCGAGAAGTACAACACGATGTATGTTCTCAGGAGACTGCTCCCGAACTAAAAAACAGTCTTTTCTTATATACAGAATATTACGCTTCTGGGCAACACCGCCCCTCTTTTACAAGTGGTCATTCACATATTTCCATTTCAAAGGAACAGCAGAGCCATAATGACAATCCCACATTTCAGGTCGTTAAGCATACAGTCATTGTACCCAGCAAGGCTCAGAACCCTCATCAGATAACAGCGGACCCCAATAAAACGGGCACCTCCTGCTCGTAAAACAAGCCATAAAGTAGGAAACAGAGTCAGGTGTGAAAACAGCTTAGTCAGAGATCGTGTGAGAACAGGGGCTTTATGATGGGTCGAGCCCTGATGCTAATCACATTAGGCCACGAGGAAAGGAACCGGTCGGACAGGATTGACCTCGGGCAGCGGAGTCAGTTTGCACAGGTCAGAGAGAAGTCACAGAAGATGTACGTGTCCTTTTAGGCCTAGGCAGGGCCTTAGTGCGCAGCCTACAGTTGTACCTGACGCAGGTGCTGCAGGTGGTTGGACACCAGAGGGGCCAGGTTGGTCTGGGTCATCCACGGAGTGGTGAGAGTCGTCGCTGCCGGTGGTGTCCTCTTCACGCAGAGCCTGGTCCTGTGAGTCTTCCCCCCCAGTGTTGGGGGGAGATCGATGACGTTGACCTGTGTGTGAGAGAGACAGTGTTAATTGTGTTACATGCGACATCCATGTTTCATTCTTTTTTGATTTGGCACAGTTCCCTGGGTGGTTGGATTTGGCTAGCATTCCTCACACAGTGCACTTGTGCATGGGTATGTCCCTTGGCCACAGCTTTCGACACTTTACCTATGTGTGACACAATCTTAGTTGATGCATATTTTGGGAACGCAGTCAGCAGTGTAGTGAGCGGGCGTAGCAAGCCATGCAGAGCCGCCTTACGTGTTGCACTGTACGTGGCCAAATGGTGTTTATTCCATGCTATTTGAGAATGCAAGTAGGTAACTTAACAATTTGTGACAGGGTTCTGACGAACACAGTGGGTAGGTATACTGGGTGTAAGGTTCTGTTTGTGCCTGCAGCACGGAAGTACTCGTGCACAGATTGACACATGGCCTAGTGTTTATCAAAGGTTGAAGGGGGGGTTAAGGCACTGCCAAACCTTGTCCACATGCACACAGTCCACCTGCTGACGAGCGGACATGGCCACACCACCCAAGGGTGATTGGTCTCCCTCTGTCTCCCTTTCTCCCTCCCTCTATCAGCCTTCTCCCTCTGTCCGTCTCCCTTTCTCCTTCCCTCTGTCAGCCTCCTCCCTCTGTCCGTCTCCCTTTCTCCCTCCCTCTGTCAGCCTCCTCCCTCTGTCCATCTCCCTTTCTCCCTCCCTCTGTCAGCCTCCTCCCTCTGTCCGTCTCCCTTTCTCCCTCCCTCTGTCAGCCTCCTCCCACTGTCCGTCTCCCTCTATCTCCCTTTCTCCCTCCCTCTGTCAGCCTCCTCCCTCTGTCCGTCTCCCTTTCTCCCTCCCTCTATCAGCCTCCTCCCTCTGTCCATCTCCCTTTCTCCCTCCCTCTGTCAGCCTCCTCCCACTGTCCGTCTCCCTCTATCTCCCTTTCTCCCTCCCTCTGTCAGCCTCCTCACTCTGTCCGTCTCCCTTTCTCCCTCCCTCTGTCAGCCTCCTCCCTCTGTCCGTCTCCCCTTCTCCCTCCCTCTATCAGCCTCCTCCCTCCCTCTGTCTGTCTCCCTGTGTCCACCTCTGTCTGTGTCCCTCTCTCTGCCCCTCTCCCTCCCTCTGTGTGTCACCCTCTGTCACCTCAGCCCAGCTTCCTGGGCACACACAGTTTGCAGGTCTTGCAAAGGCCATTGGCTTGTTCATATGGGTTTGTTTCTTCTCTGCGGGCACCCATTGGGCGGAGTGTCTGAGTCTGCGCTGCTGCTGTAGCGGTGTGTGCTGACACTCTTTCAGTGTGCTGCATCTTCATTGGCTGCTGTTATGTGCAAATTGTGCCTTCATACCCATGTCGTCCTGCAACGCGGCCACCATTAGCAGGCAAAACAGTACTGTGTGGGGACACACTGTTGGTATGGCTGTGCCCTAAGTCATATGGGCTGAGGGCGTTGTTGTGTGCTTCAGAGTTGCTCTATGTTAGTTTTGAGGCCCACCCTCCCGGCATCGGGGACATCCTGTCTTGTGTTGGTGTTTTGTGTGGCCTGTGACTTGGCATGGCCTTGCTTGGGGCATGGGGCATGGAGGCGCTAGTGGCATGTGTGTGTTTTTGGAGTGTGGTTGTGTCCGATGCTGGCTTTGGGGGGGTTGCGTGCATGATTGTTATTTGGGTTGTATATGGCGTTCCCCCCATGTGAGGTGAGTTGTTTGTGTACTCACCAGGCTCTCTGACTCCTTCTAGTCCGTCTACTCCCAACGGCGGCAGCGTGGCCATCACCTTCTCCTCCCAGGGATGGTAGTGTACCAGTCTGCGGGACGGACCTCCTCCAGTGATGTTGGCCTGGTTGTGCTCATCCGTCATTTTGCGGCGGACCGTCCTCCGCAGATCGTACCACCTGGCTTGGCACTCATGCCTGGTCCTTCTGGTGGCCCCAACAGCATTCACGGAATTGACTATCCTCTCCCACATGGCAGTTTTTTCTGATATGCTGGTCCGTCTGACCAATGTTCCAAAGAGCTGTGGCTCGACTCTGATGATTTCGTCGACAAGGGACTCCAGCTCGACCTTTGTGAACTTTGGATTCTTGTTGGTGGGCATGGTGTGGGGTGTGGGTGTGGATAGTTGTGGGGGTGGGGGTGTGGATGGTTGTGGGTGTGTGGGTGTGTGTGTGTGAATGTGATGAGGGTGTGTTTGTGATGGTGGTTGTGTGAAAGAGTGCAAGTGTAAGGTGTATTGATGGTTGAAGTATGGTGCAGTGCGTTGTCTCTGGGGTCTGGCAGCAGTGGATCTGATGCAAAGGATCATGGTTTGTGTGTGTTGGGCCTTTTTATTGGTCCCTTTGTGGGTGGGGCTGTGTTTGAACTTTGGGTGGGTGTGTTATAAGGAGTGGTAGTGGTTTGGGCCTCTGTTTATCTGTTTGTCAGTTGCAGGTCAGTGTATAGGATGTATTTGGCCTTGTTGGATATGTTTAGTGATGTTGTGGGCCTCGGATTGACTGTCCTTGTGTTTTTTTGGTTAGTCCTGGTTCAGTAGGAGTGTTTTTAGCGTCTGTACGGTGCGTACATGGGCCATGTTGTTGTACAGTGCTGTCCTTTGCTATGGCCTAGTACGACTCATACATGCCCGATGTTGGGTGAGGGTGCTGGTGTGTGGGCCTGGGGTAGGGTGCGTACGAACACGGGCAGGGTGTTGGTCACACCGTCCATCGGTGGTGGTGTTTCGCACAGTACATACAGGGGGGGCTGGGTGTAGGGTCCGTACATACATGGGTGGGGAGTTGGTACGCTGCATGCATACACGGGTGGGGGTACGGTCCGTACATACACGGGTGGGGTGGGGGTACGGTCCGTACATACACGGGTGGGGAGTTGGTACGCTGCATGCATACACGGGTGGGGGTACGGTCCGTACATACACGGGTGGGGTGGGGGTACGGTCCGTACATACACAGGTGGGGAGTTGGTACGCTGCATGCATACACGGGTGGGGGTACAGTCCGTACATACACTGGTGGGGTGGGGGTACAGTCTGTACATACACTGGTGGGGTGGGGGTACGGTCCGTACATACATGGGTGGGGTGGGGGTACGGTCCGTACATACACGGGTGGGGTGGGGGTACGGTCCGTACATACACGGGTTGGGTGGGGGTATGTTCCGTACATACACAAGTGGGGAGTTGGTACGCTGCATGCATACACGGGTGGGGGTACGGTCCGTACATACACTGGTGGGGTGGGGGTACGGTCCGTACATACACTGGTGGGGTGGGGGTACGGTCCGTACATACACGGGTGGGGTGGGGGTATGGTCCATACATACACTGGTGGGGTGGGGGTACGGTCCGTACATACACGGGTGGGGAGTTGGTACGCTGCATGCATACATGGGTGGGGATACGGTCCGTACATACACTGGTGGGGTGGGGGTACAGTCCGTACATACACTGGTGGGGTGGGGGTACGGTCCGTACATACACGGGTGGGGAGTTGGTATGCTGCATGCATACACGGGTGGGGGTACGCTCCATGCATACACTGGTGGGGGTCCGGCGCGTACATCCGCGGCCGGGGGGCATTTTGCGCGGACATGCGGGGTCTGTGGTGGGGTGTTCGGCGCGTATGCGGGCACGTGTCTCCATGGTTGCTATGGGAGTTCGGTCCGTACGGTGTTTTTTCCATACAGTTGTGAAATCGAAAGGACGGGAGTGATCGTACTTGCGCGGTCGGACTTCATGTTTCCGATTCGTACGGTAAATCGTCCCGGGATGTGTCGGACACAATTTCCGACCCGAAGACGTGTGGGGAACTTCTCCGGATGTGATTCGTATGGAGTTTTTCCCATGCGAATCGTACTTGGCAGTTTGTACGCTACTTGTACGATTCGGACGGAAAAAAGTCCAGATTCTATTCGGACGGGGGAAATTTTTCCAGGATCCGAATCGGCACCTAAATGTAAAAAACTGTGAATAAACAGATACAATTATAATTATTGGCAATAACAATTAGATAAAGAAAATTCATGGAGGTTTAGGGATTTCTTTAAACTGAAGATTAGGGAAATATGATCTTCGAGCAGAACAATTAAAAAAGTTGTTATAGGAAGCCATAGGAGATCCCTTTTAACCCCTTCCCTGCTCATGACGGAACCGTTCCGTCATGAGCCACGGTTGTCGTGTGCTCATGACGGAACGGTTCCGTCATGACAATCCTGCCGGCGGCCGCTCCGCCTGCGCGGCGCTGTTTCCCCGCCTGTGCGGGGCGACAACGCAAATGGGCGGAGTCATGACGGAACCGTTCCGTCATGAGCACAGCTCAACTGTGGCTCATGACGGAGCGGCTCCGTCATGAGCACAGGCCCGCCGCGCTGCCCCCCTGCCCCCCCCAGCGCTGCAGCGGAATGTCCGCAGCAGCGAAGGGGTTAATAGCAAGAGAAAATGGGTGGACATATGCTCTGTCTAACTTGTCATTATAACAAACTCCATACCACCGTGCTTGAAATGATACTTTAAAGCATCTTTCCATGTTTTTGTAATTTGTTGAAAAGCAAATGCAAAGAGTAAATCAATTATACCAACAGCTTTAAGACTGAGTGTCCCAATCTTCAGAAACACTTCCTAAAAAGAGGTTAATAAAATTAAATGGGATGTGTGTTTGAAAAATAGTATTGATCTGTTGACAGATTTGTAACCGAAATTAATAAATATGAGGGCATTTGAATAGCATCTGTTTCAGATCTGCTGGGGCAGCTGAGAATGACCAGCATGTCAGTAGAATATTAGAGTTTATCCTATGTAGTGCTGCAGGAGTGATTATGAGCCTATATTTGATAAAAAAAGAATTTGGGTAGTAGTAGCTGCTCTAGAGGATTTCCTCATTTTATTCCAAATTGTGTTCCACATTGAGATTGGAAATGTGGTTTGTAAGTCAATTTCCCAAGAGCACTCCACCTCTGTTTTATCGCTCATATCTGGGAGAGCGGTAAAATGTTTATATAGTTGATATGCGGAAGGGGATATTTACAACTATTCATTAACATTGGATATTGCAAGTGAAGAATTAGAGATAGGAGGAAGCTTATTATATTAAGATTGAATGATATAAATTAGGGATATATATTTAGTTTGATAGGAAAGTGGAAAAGAAAAGTGAGATTGAGCTACAGAACAATGAGATACAGATATCACCTTGGAAAAGATGAAAGATCCATTTGAGTCCTTTAGCGTACCAATCTTTCTAAAAAATGTTTTTATTGTTCAACCTAACAAACACATTATGCCAAATTGATGATTGTAAAAATGTTTCTTTAAGAGTTCTATACAAGATAAGAATAGGTTGAAGTACTTTACAAGTATCCTTAAAAATTGGAAGAGATGATGGTGAAGGTCTGGACATAAAAGACACATTTTCTATAAGTGAAAAAAGTTGAAAGAAAGTTCTTTAAAGATCAAACCATGAAGGTGATTGTAAAGAATCATCTTCTTGAAACAGGGAGGAAGTATGTTTAAGAAAAAAGACCGAGTGGTACGTATGAAAATCCATAAAGTTACCTCCCGGCCCCCAATTGTTTAGGTCTTTTAAGTTTTTGAAGAGACATCTGCGGTTTTTTGTTATACCATAAAAATTTGGACAGCATGGAGTATATCTTTTCTAGTGAAAATGGGGAATATTTATCGGCATATTAGATGGATAAAATACAATTATAGGTACTAACATCATTTTTATAGTGTCCAAACTGTGGTAAATTTTAATTACCTGTACTTAATTTATGCGGTAAAGTTCAATAAGGATAACTCAGAATAAATAAGAGGCAGAATCCGTGATATTTGAGGTTTTAAAAGGGGTTTATTCCTTACAAAGGAATTGGTTCGAACCAGGCAATCGGGTTCCGTCACCACGAAGGTTCGGGAAGGGATCGAGCATACTTTATTGACAGGTTACCATATATATAGTCAATGCATTACAGTAAAGGCAGATGCAGAAGGCGTAACAGTTGAGAGGAGAGATAAGAATACACATACGTAATGAAAAAGGCGTTACAATAGGCGTGCATAAGGGCGTGTACTAGAAACGTCATTATGAGGATGTCACAGGTGGGTGGATCCATAAAAGAATCCTACAATGTCAGCAGAAATACATGGCAGAGATGCGCGTGCAGCAGCATGACGTGTGATTGACGTGTAACTGGAGGGTGAAGGGGACTTGACATTCAGCCCTACATGAGGAGACAGAAGTCTGGGATGTCAGAACAACCTAATCCCAAATCGTATCTAATATCTTGTGTTTAAGGAACTGTATTATCTGGAAGGAAAGGTCTCTCGGGCAGAGGCTATCCTATACTGACTGCTAGTGCGTGTATAAGCGTCTACGTGTCTGCATGAGATGCGAGGGGGCATGGGCCTACCATGGTAACAGGAGCTATGAATTACTCGCACGGAGACAGTAAGGCCGGGCCCTTTGCTCTGTAGCTGGAGGGATGTTTACCTAAACTACTAGACAGGAATGTATTTTTCGAGGAGCGGAGCAGATAACTTGAAGGCTAAATACAGTCTTGGCAGGCAACAGGCCGAGCCGGGCACCGTTAGCCGCGCAGGGAGTAAGACAAAGGTCATGGATACAGATGCAGGTCCAGGCTGGAGCATTCAGAGGCAGAAGGCAGGAAAAGGCTCGATGGCAGAATTCAGGCCTAACTTGCCATAGCTGAAAAACGTGAAAGGTGCACCATATAAAGACGGTGGCAAGGCATACTTAGGAACGGAATATTCGACCCATTCATGGTGGATCTGAAAGAGGACATGTTAACGTTGGACACAAATGTATTTGCGTCTTCATAGCTGGAAGTGGAGGGAACATACATGTACTTGTAGCACGTACATGGAGCCGTTGGGGTCTAAGATAGGGGACACAATTGATCATAAAAATTCATATTTCCTCATTCCCTCCTTGTCCCCTACGGACCCTTCATGATATATCGATCCTCATGAATCCATCAATCTGTTCATGTAACATCATTTGCTCTTCTTTCTTCTTACAGGATTTTGAATGAGATCTTGAATGTGGAATACATGATGTGGCACACAGGCCGCAAACCGCTGGCCCACATTGTAGACACAGGCAGCAACTGAATACTATGAGAAGGGCAATACCTAGGAAGGATAGGACTTTCCATCCCCAGGCTGACAACACACTCCAGAACCAACCGGACCAAGTCCAGGTGCCTGGATTCTGGTGTATCTGACTTGCAATCTCATGAAGACGAGTTATGGCTTTATATACTGATGGCGCGTTTTCTGGAATGAAAACACAGCAACTTGATCCGATGACTCTACAGGCTCCGCCCCTATCGGCCAGGATGACGTCAAGGACAAGACGATTTTGGAGAACAACAATCCGCATCACAGACTGCTCCTCCGTTAAGTTGCCTAGGGCAGAAGTAGTTTCATTCACTACTGCTTCAAGGGTTCTGGTTAATTTTCGTATCAGTTTACTATTAGAGACAACACCTATGTAGGGAAAGAGACCTTTATTGAAGTCTGTGTATTGCTCCCATGCCGTTTCAGTGTAGTCGACAATCGGGAGATCTCTCTGGGGTCTATAGTGTACTAGATGGGTATTTCTATGATAATCAGGAGGGGCTAGGAAAACAGGTGGCAGAAGGAATGCAAAGTAACAGGTACCATCCCAATCTAGAGGTAAACGTTTATATGCGGTATGACCACAAATGAAATAGGAATGACGGGAAGCTCTAAATGTAGACTTGCCTTGATCACTGAATTCGATCACAGTAGTACATTTACTATGACCCAGGTGTACTGAACCATTCTTTCTTGCACATAATTCACCTTTGACTGGTAATACCGACAAAGCAGGCAAGACTGGTGCAGCTTCGGATTCAACATTCAGAATCATGAGGTTAAGTGTAAAGTTACCTAATCCATATACTTCATTTTCTAGATCAGTTCCTGTCCTTTTGGGAAGTCCCTCTTTGTTAGGGTAGCAGGCTTTAAGCAAAACTAAGTTCAGGTTTCCCCATACCCAGTTGCCCTGGTAAACTACGGTATTTGAATCCAAAGAATTAATCAAACTAAACCATGCACCACAGGAACCATTGTGTGTGAACGGATACGGAAAGAGGGGCAGAACTCCCTTATATTTCTGGTAGGGAGGGAGTCGGCCACATATCCAACAATTTGTAGCGTTGTTGGTCTGATGGGAGTGATGTAACATACTAATGAATGTGTTGTTGCGCAGCGCAAGTCTGTAGGGCAACTCATGCGGAGGTAATTCGCTAAAAGAGTGTTCGGCAGTAACATTGAAAGCAGAATGTGCACGCTTGAAAATAGGGTAGTATATGTGCAACAGTATACTTGCAGCAATAATCAGAAGATTTAGAAAAAACATAATCAATAATGTCACTATACAGTGACTACGAAGTGATTTACAATATGCACGTTTCTTGAGCTGTAGCTGTCTGTTTCTCTCTCTATTTCGGTCTAGAGGATACATGTCAGAAACTAATTTAACCGATTCACCTAGGAGAGGACTTAAACAATTAAATTGTCTGACTTGCTAGACCTTAGTTTCAGTTTATATTCCTGGGAAGCAGTTTTCTCGACCAGGGGGAGTTTTGAGTCAGTCTGTGGAGGAGGGCAGGGCTGAGAGTTCAAATCAGAAGGCAGTCCGTGAAATTTCTTGATGTGGCTCGAGTGCAGCCAACCCTTGCGACCCTCAATCTTCACTGCTGTCCTCGTGGTCAGAAGTACTAATTTCGGCGTTTGCCAGCGAGGCTCCAGCGGGCTCCTCCTGTCGAAATTTCTTATAAACACGTAATCACCGGGAACCACTTCATGGGGCTTCACCTCGGTGTTGTCGGGAAAGGCTGCAGCTACCTGTGAACGGCAAGATTGTAGTGCAGACATCAAGGAAGCAAGGTAATCTGTCAGCATATTACAATCAACATCAGTGATTTTACGAGGTATAGGCGTCCCCCACATATTTGGTGGCCTACCGAAGACCACCTCGTACGGGGATAGCCCTGTTCGAGAATGTGCTATCATTCTCATGTAAAAGAGCGCAACTGGTAAAGCTACTATCCAGTCGACGCCTTTCTCTCTGCAGATTTTAGAAAGTCGAATTTTCAGAGTTTGATTATGACGCTCCACGAGACCTGCTGCCTCGGGATGCCGGACACAGTGGAATTTCCACTGATAGCCTAACAGGAGTGTAATGTGTTTCACTAGCTCGGATGAGAACGGCTGACCGTTATCTGAGTACACGATACGGGGCAAACCATACCGTGGGAAGAATTCACGAACCAGCTGCTTGGCAGTGGTCGGAGCAGTGTAATCTGGGACTGGATATGCTTCTGTCCATCGGGAAAGTGCGCATACAACTACGAGGACATATTTGAATCCTCGACAACGTTCCATCTGGATATAATCCATCTGGAGGACTTCAAAAGGGTGATCGGGAGGTTGAAATCCTCCTTGCTCTACAGGAATGCTTTTACCTGGGTTGAACTGACAACAAATCATGCAAGTACGCACTTTCTGTTTGGCTGCTGCTCGTAAGTGTTTATTGAACCAGATGTTTTGAATACTGTCTAGCATAGCTTTCTCTCCTAGATGCGCTGGACTATGTATTGTGTTAATGATAACTTGAACCATGGAGTCGGGGAGAAACCATGTAGATTTTCCCTTCGTCATCCATCCCTGATCTGTTTGGATCCCTCCTTGTTCAGTCCATTTCTTGATTTCCTCTGGTGTAGCATGTGTCTGTATGTCAATTACATCAAGGGCGGGATCCCTAACTGTCATGCAGTGTGTCGATGTCGGAACTATTGTCTTTGTCAAGTCAGTTGCATGAGTCCGATTCTGTGCTGTTTGCTTAGCTGTTCGGTCTGCCAGGTCGTTAGTGTTACCCTGGGAAATGATATCGCTGACTTTTGTATGGGCCTTGCACTTCATGATAGATATCGCAGTAGGCAGATGTATTGCATCTAACAGAGCTTGAATGAGGGGACCGTGTTGAATGTTGGCACCATGAGAAGTTAAATAACCTCTCTCTCCAGAGGACTCCGAAGTCGTGTACAACTCCGAATGCATAACGTGAATCTGTGTATATGTTAACTCTCTTATTTTTGGCTTGAATACAGGCTTGTGTCAGAGCGATGAGCTCTGCTGCTTGAGCTGACAAGGTGTCAATACAATTCGTTTCAATAACTTCGGTGTCTGTCGTGACTGCGTAAGCGGCCACTAACTCTCCTGTACTTGTTCTCATGCATGAACCATCCACATAAAGTGTCAGGTCTGGATCTGGTAATGGAATGTCTGTCAAGTCTTGTCTGGGTTTCGTCGTAATAGTAATGACTTCAATACAATCATGTGCCAATGGGTCTGTTCCACTTAATGGCAAAAGTGTGGCAGGATTTAATGTACTACAGCGTCTGATTTCTATGTGTGGCTGAAACAATGTCAATTCATAACCTGTCAGTCGTGCTATAGTCAAGTGCTGGGTCTGTGTTCGGTTTAAAAGAACTTCCACGGAATGTGGAACTTGCACTGTCAATTGATGTCCTAATACTATGGAATCGCTTTGTCTGATCGCTAAAGCTGTCACTGCGACTGATTTCAGGCACGTAGGCAGAGCCTGGGCTACTGGATCTAATGTGCTAGAAAAGTAAGCACACGGTTTGTGTGAACCTGCTTGTTCCTGAGTGAGTACTGACAAGGCAGTACCTTCGCGTTCTGTGACAAATAGTGTAAAAGGCTTACTGTAACATGGTGTCGCTAAAACAGGTGCTTGACATAAGGCTTTCTTTAAGTCTTCAAAAGCTTGTGTATGTTCCTGAGTCCAAGGGAGGACAGTCGAAGTCGCTGCCTCCTGGGTTGTCAACTGAATGAGTGGTTTTACTAGAAATGCATATTGGGGAATCCATTGTCTACAGTACGAAGTGAGGCCTGTGAAGGCCCGCACCTCCTTTTGTGTCTTGGGTGGTGACATGTTTACAATTAACTGGATGCGGTCAGGTGTGAGCTGTCTCCCCCCTTTGGACAGCAAGTGCCCAAGGTACACAACTTGCTGGACACAGAATTGCAGCTTCGAAGGGGACACCTTGTGCCCCTTGTCGGCCAGAAAATGTAAAACCGTCAGTGATGCTTTTTCACATTCGGGCTCACTTCGAGCGGTGATCAGCAGATCATCGACATACTGAAGCAGGGCAGTGTTAACAGGCATGTGGATACTGTCAAGTTGTCTTTTCAGTGCTTGGCTATAGATGCTGGGGCTTTCTGTGAATCCTTGAGGTGCGCGTGCAAATTTGAAACTTCGTCCATTTAAACAGAATCCGAACAAATATTGGCTTTCCGGATCGATTGGGACGCTAAAGAAGGCGTTCTTGAGGTCAATTACAGTAAAGAACGTTGCTTCTGAATCAATAGCTGTCAATAATGAAGAGATATCTGGAACCACGGGATACTGTGGTACAATGCATTTATTCAATTCGCGCAGATCAATAATTAATCGATAAACCGGGGGTGCTTTTGGATCAGTACGTTTAAGAATTGGAATGATAGGAGAATTACATACATTGGAGTCGGTTTCCACAACCACTCCTTGTGCAATGAGCTCGTCAATGATTTGCAGCAAAGCCACTACAGCATCTGGAGGTAACTTGTATTGTCGAATTCGTGGTAATACCACTCCTGCTTTGAGTGTGACTCGATATGGTGTAATGTGCATACAACCTACATCAGTGGGGCCTTGTGCCCATAAATGTGCAGGGACATTCTGTAACCGGTGATCTATATCTTTCAATACGTAGTGACCTTTAAAGTCACGCAAAAATAGTCGTACCCCTTCCGGGGAACAACATATTACAGCTCCTAGAGCTTTCAGTGTCTTTATACCTAACAAGTTCTCTGGGCATGATTTCGTAAGCAATAAATCTGTAGTCCGTGTCAATGGACCAACTGCAAGAGGAAGAGGTTGCGATACTTCGTTAACGATAGGCTTTCCTGAAAATCCAAGGGAAACATTCTGTGAGCCTGAGAGGGGTGCCCCTGGAACCTCGTCGTGACTTATAGTTGTTCTGCTTGCCCCTGTATCAATTAAAAACTTTCTGTCTTTCCCTAATACTTGACTATGTACATAAGGACCCTCTTGATCTACAGGAACCTCAATAAGAGGCAAGCCAACCTCCCTCTCTAGGCTGTTTCATGTGTATCGCTGATAATCGGGATAGTCATTTTGTGCATACTGGTACATCTGTTGTGTCGTGTTTTGTGTTGCGGCACTAGGCTGTGGCTGTGGTGCTGCTACGGTGTGTTGTGAAGCTTGCATAGGCTGTACATTCTGAGGTACTTGTGGTTGGATCTGGTCCTGTCTAGGTGGACGCGGTCTCTCCTTGGTTTTACCCGTAGAGATATTGTGTTTCAGAACTGCACAATCGTTTATATAATGACCTGGCTGTTTACAATAGTTCCATGTCCCTTTAACAGGAGCCGCTGAATTACTGGACTGTGTCGCACCCTTTTTATGACCGTCAGCTGGAACTGACTGAGCAACGAGCATTTTCATTTTCGTGTCTTTCATACGTCTTTGTTCGTGTTCTTGTTCTTCTCTAATTCTATTCTGGTGGTACTGTAACATTTGTAACATTTGTGACGGGGTATTAGCTTGCCAAGTGCTCTCGACTTTCAATACTCTGTTCTTAACCTGGGGTAGGGAATTCTCGACTAATTTTGTTACAAAAAGATGTGGATATGAATCGCTACTTGCTTTCAGGCCGCTATTAATACCAAAACATTTTTCAAATCGGGAATAAAAATCACTAGTGTCTTCATCGGGTTTCTGTTTGCAGGCTGAGATTGCACCCCAGTCTTCCTTTTTCGTAGTTAATAAACGTGGCAGTACTTGTACTAACAATCCTGGTAATGCTTTAGTTTTGTCCCCAAGCCCTAGGCCTGGAGTTCGGGTATTTTCTTCGTTTTCTAATGCAGTCCAATCAATCTTTTGCTCTCCCACCTCCCATTCTTTTTCTTTGAGTTTCTCGTAAATACCGGCAGGCAATAATACTTTTAATATTTTCATAATGTCAGGATAGGTATAATCACCCATGAGTAACATGTCTTTTATTTCACGGTGAAAACCTGCTGGATCTTTGTCATGGCTAGGCACTAATTTTTTCATTTCCAATAGTTCTATTTTAGTTATGGGCGTGTACACAAACACGCATCTAAAAGTATTATCATCATTTCTAACTGGGTGTACTTCGTGTAAGGGATTCTGTCTGTCTATGTAATACATTTTTCTTTCCATGGAGGGAGCTGGATCAAGCTGTGGACACAGGAAGGCACTGTATCTGTGCCGATGTTCTAGAATTACTTTAATTAGATCGGTACCTAGACCTCTCCATTTCTTCATGAGTAGTTCTATCAGTATATCAGGTAGGGGACCAGGATCGGAGTGTTGACCTTTATACAATATAAGGAGGTGTTGTATCATGTACATACCAGCTAAACGCTGTTCGTCTGGTGAAAGATTCAAAAACGTGTGTGCTAGCGCGTCATCACTATATTTATCAGAACTGTCAGCCCATTGTACTGCTGACCTGGCTAATTCTTGTTCATCCATAGAATCGAGTACATGGTACCCCATTCGTTCTTGAAGTATTTTATCAGTAGCCTGAAATAAGTGTTCGGGGGTCTTTGGATTTGACATGGCTGCTTGAAAAATTCTCTTACTTTCTGGACGTATCGGACGCATTGAATTATTAAATGATCCTCCCTTACCTACATAAGCTATCATTTCTCTAGCTGGTAATTGTAATTGTCCTGTTGTCGTTTCTGGTTGTTCCTCCTCCTCTGAGGATTCAGTCTTATCTGCATCTAGTTCTCTTTCAGGCTGTTCTCTTTCACGTATTTGTTCTACTGTTTTTCGGATCCTTCGGTACATATTTTTTATACTATTCTGTTTATCATGTTTTCCGTCTGCTATATTCTGACCCCATTTGTTAAGTGCTTTCATTTCTTCCGGGTCTACACTAGGCCTATCTCTGTTTCTTATCAGGCAGTTTATGAAGAAGCGTAACAACAGTTTTTGCGTGTCCACTTTCTGATATGCCATGGCCTCGCCAATACTTTCGGGACCTTGCCCTGTTTGGACAAAGTGATATATTTTGTCTAGATGATCAACCATTCCTGGTAGTATCATTAAATAGTTCGCAACTCGTCGTAGATGTACTGATGATAGCATCATTCTGTCGTCTTTACCGGGTACTGGATCATATCTACAGTCTGTAAGAGGCTCTTTAAGTATGTCGTAATTCGCTGTTTGAGGTGTACGTTGGTGTGCTAAATCCCTATAAGTCAATCGATGTGTTGGTGGTGGCGTATGAAAACCTCCTGTCGCACCTCCTGAGGTGCTAGGTCCAAAAGGATTTGTTGGGTGTAAGGTAGGGAGAATAGGTGCAGGAAGGAGTGGAGGAACAGGCGGAAGGTTTGGAACGGGAGAAGGAGTAGTATGTTGCTGCAGAAGTGGGGGCAGATTATCTCGGGGTCGAGCGCCGTTAGCAGGTGGTGTGCGTGGCGGCGGAACATTAACATATTCGGGGGCTGCATCGTCTAAATAGGAAGAAAGGAAAATGTCCTTTGCGGTCTTGTGGTGCAATTTAGTCGGAAGCAATGGAGATGGCAGATCTTTTGGTACTTCCAGGGTGGCTTTAGGTAAACCCTCGGCCAGAAGAGGATACATACCATTCATAAGAGTGTTTCGTTGTCTGTCTACTTGTTCTGCTTTTACTCGGATACCTTCCTCAACTAATACGTTTTCTCAGGCTTTGTCTGAATCCTCCCTACTTTTCTCTTCTTTTCTGAGCGCTTTCTCTGTGCGTCTATGCGATTCTTTACGCCATAATTCAATGGCATCTTTCTGTGACTGTCTGGCTTTCTTTTTCCATAATGCTTCTTCTACTCTCATGATGCAATCTGCATCCCATGTCCCAGCAGCGGGCCATCTCTGATTCTCTGCTAAATCCTTGGTGTAGTCCACCCATAAATCGAGATACAATACGGCATCTAGGCCATGTTTATGGTACATAAAGTACCCTGGAGTGTCCCTAGGTGGAATGGGAACGGCTTCCTCGAGTATCCCTTTTCTAGTTTTTATCTGTCTTAGTTTTGAGAAGAACGGCATCTTAAACCTTGCTACTTGATTCTGACTCGGACTTGAACACAATTAATACAATAAACACAGTAATGAAAATCGAACAATCACTCATACCACGACATTTAAAACATATTAAGACATTTTAAAACGAACAATGATAATTAGAATAAAACTAGCTAACTGCATAATACTGGATGTACTGCTAAACAGTACAGATACACCGCTAAAACAGTGCAGACCGGGTCTGTGTACCCAAACCCGTCTTGACCGGCACAAATTAATGCGCACGTCTAGATGCGTCCCCAGCAACGGTACTCACCGGGAAGCACGGAACGGAATGGAAGGCCTCGGAAACTCTGGACTGGACTGGACCGGACTGGACTCGACTCGACTCGTGACATAGGTACTTCGGAACTTCGGAACCTGGTGGGCCTCTGTATACCTCGGATCTTGCTCTCTCAGCTAGGCTCTGGTCGGGATCCTCCGCACTCCTCACCGCCTCGTCTGGGTGTTGATCGCAGCCTCAGTCACCTCTGTTGGCCTGAGGGAGGTACAGGAAATCCTGCGGGTACGCGTAGTTGTCCGTCCGGCTGTGGCAGGAGACCGGGTCTGCAACGCACCTCCGGCGCGTGGGGTGGGGGAGGAGTCCCTGTTCGGGCGCCAATTATGTGGTAAATTTTAATTACCTGTACTTAATTTATGCGGTAAAGTTCAATAAGGATAACTCAGAATAAATAAGAGGCAGAATCCGTGATATTTGAGGTTTTAAAAGGGGTTTATTCCTTACAAAGGAATTGGTTCGAACCAGGCAATCGGGTTCCGTCACCACGAAGGTTCGGGAAGGGATCGAGCATACTTTATTGACAGGTTACCATATATATAGTCAATGCATTACAGTAAAGGCAGATGCAGAAGGCGTAACAGTTAAGAGGAGAGATAAGAATACACATACGTAATGAAAAAGGCATTACAATAGGCGTGCATAAGGGCGTGTACTAGAAACGTCATTATGAGGATGTCACAGGTGGGTGGATCCATAAAAGAATCCTACAATGTCAGCAGAAATACATGGCAGAGATGCGCGTGCAGCAGCATGACGTGTGATTGACGTGTAACTGGAGGGTGAAGGGGACTTGACATTCAGCCCTACATGAGGAGACAGAAGTCTGGGATGTCAGAACAACCTAATCCCAAATCGTATCTAATATCTTGTGTTTAAGGAACTGTATTATCTGGAAGGAAAGGTCTCTCGGGCAGAGGCTATCCTATACTGACTGCTAGTGCGTGTATAAGCGTCTACGTGTCTGCATGAGATGCGAGGGGGCATGGGCCTACCATGGTAACAGGAGCTATGAATTACTCGCACGGAGACAGTAAGGCCGGGCCATTTGCTCTGTAGCTGGAGGGATGTTTACCTAAACTACTAGACAGGAATGTATTTTTCGAGGAGCGGAGCAGATAACTTGAAGGCTAAATACAGTCTTGGCAGGCAACAGGCTGAGCCTGGCACCGTTAGCCGCGCAGGGAGTAAGACAAAGGTCATGGATACAGATGCAGGTCCAGGCTGGAGCATTCAGAGGCAGAAGGCAGGAAAAGGCTCGATGGCAGAATTCAGGCCTAACTTGCCATAGCTGAAAAACGTGAAAGGTGCACCATATAAAGACGGTGGCAAGGCATACTTAGGAACGGAATATTCGACCCATTCATGGTGGATCTGAAAGAGGACATGTTAACGTTGGACACAAATGTATTTGCGTCTTCATAGCTGGAAGTGGAGGGAACATACATGTACTTGTAGCACGTACATGGAGCCGTTGGGGTCTAAGATAGGGGACACAATTGATCATAAAAATTCATATTTCCTCAAAACGACCCCACCAAAATAAGAATAAAGGGTTCCATCGAGAGGAAAGTGAAGTTAATATAGTAAGTCGAGATTTAAAGTTTAGAGAGACCCTATCGTTGATGGAGTCAGTAAACCACAATCCAAGATATTTTATTTTTATCAGTATTCCAGTGACAAGAAGAGGGAGCAAAATCTGTTTGAAAACATAGTCTATTTAAGGAAGGGATTTCACATTTATCAGTATTTGACTTATAACCTGAGACAGATTCAAAGTTGTCCACTTCTAAAACAAAAGCTGGTAAAGATATCGTGGATGAGAAATAAAGAGTAAAATATCATCTGCGTAGACAGAAAGTTTGAGCTGTTTATCACCATAAACAAAACCCATTATATCGAAATTGGAACAAAAATGGTTCTAAAGCAAGAATAAACCTTGTCGAACACCTCTAGAAAGAGGAAAAATGAGACATAAGACAATTGGCTAGAACAGAGGATTTGGGGGAAGAATATATTTTTTTGCATCTAAAGATATCACTGCCAAAGAAGATTTATATGATTTAGACTTACTAAGAACAATAAAAAATAATCTTGTGTTGTCCGAAAGATGCCGACCTTTAATGAAACCACACTGCTCCTTCCCAATAAGATATGGTAAGATAGTATCTAAGCGTAATGCAAGAATTTTTGCACATATTTATAGTCTAAATGTATTAAAGATATCGGGCGATAATTTTACATAATGTATGATCTTTATTGTCCTTAGGAAGGGGACAGATTAAGGTTTCTTGAAATGAACCACCTGATGTCTGTTTAGATATAAAATAAAGGAAATATCATGCAATTTTGATATTAGAAGTTTGGAAAAATAGGAATCAAACTCTATAGTGAAACCATCAGGTCCTGGGACTTTACTACACTTAATCAGATGGATAGCATTAAAAATATCTTCTATTTCGATATTGGCATCCAAAGAGGAGATTGGTAGGGGGAGATTCCGGAGTATAGAGGGTCTGAAAGAATTGAGGAAATACCGAAAGTATATCTTCATTTTCATGAATAGTTTTATTGGAGGAAGTAAGAAGAGAATCCATTTTTGTACATTCTTTTCTAATTTTAAGATAATTAGCAAGAAGCTTTCCTTCTTTATTCTGACCACCATAATATTTGTCACTAGACTTTAATAAAGATGAATTAGCAAGTTTTTTGGAAAACTTATTGAATGCAAATTTAGCATCAACTAATTCATCAAGATCAGTCTTAGATTTGGAATTATAAAAGAAATATGCTATTTGTTTAATGTGAGATTGTGTTTTGGATTTGAGGGAAAATAACCTGCATTTCCGGGCCACATAGGAAATAAAGAAATCTCTAGAGGCAGCTTTAAAAGTATCCCAAATAGCTTGAGGGGAAATATCAGGAGTTTCATTTTCAAGAAAAAAGGTGTTGATACACTTTTCAAAGGCTTTTGTAAATGTTGAATCTAAAATAAGTGCATTATTAAATTTCCATCTCTTAGTGCCAGGAGTAAGTGGAAAGTGATCTAAATCCATGGTAACTGGGGCATGATCTTAAATTAATATAGAACCTATATCTGAGTCTATAAGATGTTGAACAAGTGCTTGAGATATAAACAAATAATCTATTCGAGATTGCGAAAAGTAAACCGAAGAAAAAAAAGTATACTCCTGAAGAGTCGGGTTACATAACCTTCAAGCATCAATAAGAGCTCTCTGGCATATAGTAGATGGAAACTGAGAATGAATGTGTGAAGGAATAAAGCAAGTTTTGGATCGCCTATCTAGAATAAGGTCATAAACTAAATTAAAATCGCCACCTAGTAATAAATATTCATCTTTATAAGTCATCAATTGAGATAGCATTTGGGGCCAAAAATGTTTATCAGGATTGGTAGGTGCATATAGATTAACAATGGTTAAAGTAATTGTATCAACAAGTACAGAAACCCATCTACCTTCATCATATGATTTATGAGTGATACCTTGTATATCAAGGCGTTTATGACACAATATAGCAACTTCATTACGTTTCCCCTGAGCCAGGTGATGCAAAAATATGACCTACACATTGTCTTTTAAGATTATTGATTTTCTTATCTGAGATATGAATTTCCTGTAATAAAACAATGTCACCTTTTAAACTAGAAATATGTGCTAAAAACCTTTGACGTTTTATGTGTGAACCTAAACCTAAACTTTTAACATTCCATGAAATAAACCTTAAATCCATCTATAACATATTAATATGATTAAGATATTAAAGGAGGTAAGAGAAAGTATCAAAATGTAAAGACTATACAAGAATATTAAGTTATAATCATAAAACTGGACAAGCATAGAAAAACAGATAGTATACGAAATAGAAATTGAAAGAGTCAAGAAAGAAGAAGAAAAAACAAAAGTAATAGGAAATAGACAAAAAAGGTGCACAATTGAACAGAAAACAGAGAGAAAAAGTTATTTGGATAAGAAATATTTGGTAAAAAAAGGGACCAGAAAACTGAAATAAGAAAAAATAAAGAAACTGAGGAAAGAAAAAGACAAACACCAGATAGAATAAGATAATGGAGAAATTAACATACCAAAATCATGTACAACAACATACACAAAAATCGAGGGTGGTGAGGCCACATAAGAAAACAACACAACCAACTGGAGATTCCAGGGCATGAACGGGAGGGAGAAAGCCCACCATCCAATCGGATTTGTAATCATATTCAAGAAAATGAAAAAACAGCACCTAACACAAGGAAACACATGTTATATTATATACAATACAATACATTACATATTACAAGCAACTAGGAATATACTTAATATAAAATATTATGGAGTCAAACAATAGACTGTGAAGGAACAGCATGTGACAAAAGACATAGGGGCTCATCAGGATGACAGAAGACCCGCCACCGCCCGCCACGCTTCCGCCACAGGCAATCATTACGATTGCCTGGCAGAACGGATAAGACCGGGGAAATGGTGGCGGTGCCTAGCAGGCACTGCCTGTCAGATTACAATGCTGTCATGAGCCAGCCTTTCCATGGTGGTTGAACCGCCATGGAAAGGCTGGCATAGGCTGTTTTCGGGGGCCTGTTAAACAATTATTTAAACTCATTAGTCAATCTACCACAGAATCCTCCTTACCTTTGATTATACATGGATCTAGGACAGAAACTGGGTGCCCATTTCGGGAAAATTAGACCCCCGGTCTACTGGCACAGATGGTGGAACACAGTGGACCTTATCCCATATAGACCAGCCCTAAAAGGAATACTGAAAACAAACTGATGTTCAAATATCCCCTGGTTCGCAAACATGTAATCTATATTTTACAAACTAGCACTAAAGCTTCACAGATAGATTTCTGGGCTTTAAATGTACACGTTTTTGTACTATTTTAGATACCTTAGTTCAAACAAATTCCAAATAACTGTATGCTATATAAAACAACAAATACACAGGGTATGAGGCAATTGGGATTTCACTTATCACTATAGTAAGGTCATATATAGTATTTGATCATTTGGTGCACAGGACCTGAGGCTCAATACCCTGAAGCCTCCTGGGATTACAAAACCCCACAAATAGCACAACAGCAATTTGGTCCAGCACTCCTTATTACAACTTCTCAAATTACTTCACATGGTTATACATGACATTAGTTTAGCAGGTGTAATTCCAATTTTTCTTTATTCGTGAGCTCTTCTTCACAACAAATAAAACCGTAGCCAACGCGTTTTGTCTTCTCGGACTTCTTCAGGGCAAGAAAAGGTCTGTTGGCCTTCTATTACAAATGCTGTCAGTGATGTTCAATCCATTTTTCTCAAAGTGATACTGGTGGAAACCTTGTCAAAGTAAAATCTCTTCCTCGGTAAAGGTATTAATTAATATTACTATTTTCTTGAAATAGTAATAGTAGCATGTGGCTCATGTTATTTCCGCAGATTCTATTTGGTTAGACGATCTGCGGGCATAAAGCAAGACACATGCTACTATTTTGAAAGTTGTGGAATAGGATAATACCCATCACCCTATTCCCTACTTTGGCTAATGGTCGAATTTAAGCAGAAAACTGGCTATCAAGAAAATAGTCATATCACATCACATGTCTGGATGCAATGACAGAAACAGCAAAATACAAGTCAGGTGGCACACTATGCTGAGCACAGATTTTTAGCTTATATGTTTTTAAGTCACACCCTTAATTACATTGTTCACACCCCTTGATAGATCCCACTTAAAGCCCTGCTCTCACACATACTATCACATCTACTCAGAGACTCATGCTCTCACTTACAGACCCACGCAAACACTTACACACCCACTCACAGACCCACACAGACACTCACACACCCGCTGATAGACCCATCCAGACGTTGAGGGACCCACTCACAGACCCATATAAAAACTCACACACCCACATGCAGGCCCACTCAGACACTCACATACTTACAACCTCATTCAGATAATCACACACCCACTCACAGATCTATTTAGATCTCGCACACCCACTCAGACACACACTCACAAACGCACTCATAGAGCCATTCAGACACTGACATATCCACTCACAGACCAACTCACATGCTCTCACACCCACTCACAGACCGACTCAGACACTCATATACCCTCTCACAGACCCAGTCAGACAATCCCAAACCCACTGGAAGACCTACTTAAACACTTTCACATCAACTCACAGACCCATTCAGACACTCACACACCAAATCACAGACCCATTCAGACACTTACACAGTCTCTGGCATACCTACTCAGAGACTGACTTGCAGACATACTCAGACAGTCACACACCCACTCACCGACCCACTCAGACACTTACCCAGCCACTCACAGACCCACACAGGCACTCACACACTCAATCACAGACCAACATAGGCACTTGCACACCTACTCACATACCTATGGAGATGCTCACACACACACTCATAGACCCACACAGGGCCTGTACACACCTACTCACACAGGTACTCTCACACCCACTCACAGACCCACATATGCACTCACATACCCACTTACAGAGCCATGCAAATACTCACACGCACACCCTGACACTGACACATTCATTCACAGACCTGCTCACATGCCCTCACACCCACTCACAGATCCACTCAGACACTCACATACCCACTCATAGACCCACTCACACACCTACTGGAAGACCCTCTCAGATACTCTCACGCCGACTCACAGACCCATCCAGACATTCACACACCCAATAACAGACCAATTCAGACACTTACACAGCCACTGACAGGCCTACTCAGACACTCATGCACCAATTCACAGACCCACTCAGACAGTCACACACTCACTCACAGACCCACTCAGACACTTACACAGCCACTCACAGACCCACACATGCACTCACATACCTAATCACAGACCAACTAAGGCATGTACACACCTACTCACAGACCTACACAGAAACTACCACATACTCACAAATCCATACAGACATGCAAACACCCATTCACAGACTTACACGTAGACTCATAGACTCACTTGTAGATCAACACACTCACTTTGAGACCCTCACAGATACTCACATACCCACTAATAAACGCACAGAGGCACTGAGAGACCCACTGATGAACCCACACACCCTCTCACAGACACATACAGACACTAACAAAGATACTCACAAACCCATGCATATACTCGGACACCCACTCACAGACCCAAACAGATACTCAGAGACCTACTTGCAGACCTATTCACCCACTCAGAGACCTACCCAGATACTCACATACCTACTCACAGAACCACACAGGCACTGAGAGACCCACACATGCACTCCCACACCCACACCCACTTGCAAACCCACTCAGACTCACACAGGCACTTAAAATACCTATTTTCAAACCCACATAGGGTCACACACGTACTCACACACCCTCTAAGACTAACCCTGGGCATAGTGGGCATAACAAGGCTACACGAAGCACCACAGAAGTTAACACGCGCCACGCGCCACCCGCCTACCACACACCCTATTAACAATAGTTATAGAAGCTTAAAAAACAATATAAAGTATTAGGAATGTCTTACCTGAGCTGCAGCGTCCCCGACTTGCCCTGTTTCTCCATCGAGACAAGTAGCTCTTTAAACAAATCTTGGGATTGTTACTGCAGAGCATGCACATGCAGTTTTACTGCCAGGTCGGCTTGACATTTAAAACCCCTTGACAGGCCTTAAACTCCTCTTTTACTACATATAAGTCACCCCTGAGGTGGGCTTTAGGTAGCCCATAGGGCAAGGTGCTATGTGCTTATAGGGTAAGACATGTACTTTGAGGTTTCACTGAGTTACACGTGCACTAACAGATCCATACGCCCAGTTATATATCCAGTCTCCCACCCATACTGTGACTAACATACCTATTGACAAAAGCAGAGAGCCACTCACACACCAAGTCAGACAACTACACAGACACTTGCACATTCAGTCACACTCCAACACAGCACTTATGTATTTACCAGTAACTGGGCAAGTTGCACACACAGTTACATACCCCAACAGTCACTAACACAGCCAGTAAGTATTCCATAAACCCACAAACATACATACATACACACCCATAAAGTTACAAAGAGAGGCAGTCACACAGTGACATGTTTACTTACACATCTGTTGACAAACCCTGAGAGAGACTCGTATACTTGCTTAGATATGTACTCAAGTACTGACACAACAAAGTCACCCAGCTAGACAAGTAGCATGTTAGACATGTGCTTCAGGTCTGCTAATACAGAGCATGCATGTGCAGTTTTACTGCCAGGTCGACTTGACATTTAAAACCCCTTGACAAGCTTCAGACTCCCCATTTTCTATATTTTAAGTCACCCCCTAGGGAGGCTGTAGGTAGCCCATAGGGAAGGGTGCTCGATGCTTAAAAGGTAAAACATGTACTTGGAAGTTTCACTGAGTAACACATGCACTTACAGACCCACACACCCCAGTGATACATCCTGTCCTACATCCAACTGTGATTCACATACCTATTTACAAAAGCATAGAGCTACTTACACATGCAGTCAGACGGCGACAGAGGCACTTATACATTCACTCACAGACCCACACATCACTTATGTATTTCTCCCATTTAAAGTGCACTTGCGTAGGGCATAAGGGGAGTTGATCTAATTTGCAAAGGCCATGTCAATTTTAAATAATAATTAATTTATCTTATCCCAAAAAGCGTTATGATTAAAATGGGTTTGATCAACATCTCCTGAATTCGTCATACCACTGATCTTTCTTGACTGTGCATTATACAAACGTAAATTAATATCTCCTCCCCATAGGATAATCGTTGACTTACTATTATTTGTATCAATATAATTCAAGTCATCGTTCAATTTCTGTAGTGCATCTATGATGACTTGCATGGCGGTATTATCATAAAAAGCATTATAGCTAACCTGGCAGAACCAGACGAATAACATTATATTAATTGATAAAAAGGATTATGTGTTTGTTACCAAAGAGATGTTAGTAAATTGTAAACTATTAGGTGCATATGTGCACAGTCCACCCTTTGATCTACTGTGCATGGATGTAATGGCAGGGGGGAAATATGTTCTATACCCATTCATATGAATGGGCTCCCTAAGCCAGGTCTCCTGTAAGCATATAAGATAGAAGCCAGCTACAAACTCTAGGCATTCTAAATATTGTCCCTTACTCCGCAAAATTCCACGTTCCAAAATACAAAATTGAGGTATTTTTTTAGGGAGCTAGTACAGGGCTGGAATTATTATTACCTGAGACAGCTAGTGTGGTACTTCTAGGAGATTGGACGGTGTTATCATGCCTTAACATAGAGCGCTCTCTAACTAGATTGGAGGTGGTCATTGGATCTTCCTCCCTGTCTATAGAAACCTCGCCATTAAGTCAATCCTGCCCATCAAGGTTTGTCAAACTTTGGACGTGGTTATGATTTGGTACCATTAAGATAGCATTCTGTATACGCCCTGGGATGGTAGTGAGCCACAATCTGTCCCTTTCAATCTGTTTTTCTGGCTGATAAAAATATCCCAACGGTAGAGATGTTGGGGAAATATCAGGGGCCCTAGTCCTGGTCTAAACAGTGTCCACCAACCATGGGATTTTATACGACAGAACTATACAGTTCCCACGCAGAGTTTTGTGACCTTTCCCACCCTATTTTAATGTAATTAAATAACTGGTCAGTTATACCCGTGCTTACACCTAGCCAGTTTAGGGACTTATTTCTTAGAGCAAACCAATTCTCAGGCCTATTTGTGGATAAAGGGGGAGCATTTGCCAGGACTATCACATATGGGGTGGCAGCGGGCGGAAGGTCAAGACGATCAGCTACCTTTGCCATAGGTTCTCGAGAATTATCATCTGTGGTTAGAGTTACTCCAGTAGAGCCCTGACATCTGCCACATCCTCCCTGGTTCCAGGCACTTCCTGAATTGAAGTCCTCCCATCACACATTCTACATTTATGGGTGTTTAAATTGGTACTTGTACAAATTTAAGGGTGCAATTTAGAGCTATCAGAAACAATTTTATTATTTGCAAGCTTATTCTGAGCCTCATTGAGGGGCGGGCCAGTCATAGTGTGTTTTACATTTAACTTTTTCCCATTTGCAAGGGAATTCAGCATGTCCATACAACAATTCGTTTTAGTTTCCACTTTCGTTAAATGAGTACGTATAGCCCCTAGTGCATTATTAAAATCTTTCTTGAAAAGCTTAAGCGCTTAACCTAGGGCATTCAATTTTCTGCTTATTAAGTTATTAGAAGCATTATTGATACATTCGGACAGAACTTTTTCTATTTGCTGAGGGCCCCTTTTTTGGGTGGTAGTTTGTTTTTTCCGCAGAGGCTTCTTTGTAACACAGGTACCTACAGGGTTATTTGGGGGGTTTCTTACTCGTTTGGGTGGTCATGGTGAGTTGGATCTAAATGGAGAAATTGATTCAGAGATTGAATACACCCATTATTTCCCATGCCACCACTCGCCTCATCATCCTTTCCGTTATTATACGACTCTTTGCGTAGTCCTTTGGATCATTAGAAGTGACGTGAGTCAAAGTTAACGAAGTTGCTATAGATTCCCTACAGGTTTACAGTGATTCCTCGACCGATCATTGGCACCTATCTATGACCCCCATAGCTCCTGTAATGTATTTTAGTAGCAACAGTTGCTATTTGCCAGGGGACTGAGTCTGAGACTTGCTCACAGTAACAGGGTGCTTTCTGTTTCCCCTGTTCAATGTAATGCTTTGTTTGGGCGACAAGGTGTTATATAATAGAATCAGGATATTGTTGTGGCTCAGAACTCTGGAAAAAAAGGCAATTATAAAAAGATTATCAGAGTGTTAGTACATCCTCGCCTGCGTCCAAAGTCATGGATGAATTACACGCCTCCCTTGTAATCAATGATCCATCAGAGCACAATAATCAAGTATAAGTTCTCTCTTTTGCATAACAAGAGTTTGCGTCTCTGTTCTGATAAAATCAAGTTCAGTGCCCGATTATGACCCTAAAGTACATGTACGAAGACACTTCAGCAAATGCAGAGAGTGTTTTTTTTTAAGTCTCTAGTAAAAGTGCAGGGTGGGTTGGGGGTGCAGACAGTAGGAGCGTAGAAAAGTACCTTGCATGACAGTCCATGTGGCTTGAAAGTGCTTAGCGTGCTTGTTACAAAGTAGTGCTTAGACTTGACTTCCTTCCAGATCAGAGCAAGCAAGGTGGGCTGATAGAACTGCCCTTGCCACAGAGTACCAGATGTAGCATAGAAAATTGCCTCCCTTCCCTCAAGCCTATTGCTGGAAGATCCAGTCGGAAGCAAGCCAGATGTATTTGTAAGATTTTTACAGCCAAGGGGGGATAGGCCCGCTCTTGGCCCAGGCTTTGCCCGGGTGTAGCCCGCACACTTCCAGCGCAGCTGAGATGTCACGCATTTTTGTGCATGGGGTGGGTTTTAGGCCCCTCCTCCTGGGCATAGCACAGCTTCCTGGGACTGGTAGTCCCTTTCCAGTGGCAGAGGTCCACAAACAAACTGAGCATCCCACACCATGGGAGATGTCATGCACTTTTGTGCACGACACAGGTATTAGTCCCCTCACCTCCTGGGAACAGCACAGCTTCCTGGGACTGGGAGTCCCTCTCTGGTGGCAGCAGTCCCCAAGCAGAGTGTCTATGAAAAGAAAAAGCCAGAAACAAAGATTTATTAAGATAAGTAATTTTCGGAATGGAAGCATGCGTCTAGTACTGAATCTTCATTTAATGAAGAAAGCTACTTACAAGAGAGCATGTAGTTAAAATAACTGGTTGATGTTCTGATACTTACTTCCATTGCAAAATAACGCGAAGCTATGATGTGTACTCCCATTGCAAAAGAAGAGATGGTTCCCATAAATGTAGAGGAAGAGATAGATGAAGAGGTACAAGGCAGGCATATACGTGCCCCTTTATATAAATGGGATTGTAGTGTTTACCAGGAATGTATTGATGAAGTAAGAACTTTTCTAAGAAACTTTTCAGGAAAAATTATGAAGTGGAAAATTGAAATATTGCAAGGATTCGATCCGTGCAAACTGAGACAATAAACTAATTAACAAGGACATTTGCTAGCGTGTCTATCTAAAAAGTGCACCTTTCATCATTTTGGAATACTTGCTGTATATCATTCAAAAAGGCGAAATTTTGTTAGAGGTCTTTACTTTGCAAAAAGTCCATTATTGTGTTTAGGAGAAATCAACAAAGCTCTTTTATAAGGTACAGTATCAGAGATTGAAAAAGCTTGTGAAGATATTCAGTTACATTTCTTTGGTCCTGAAGTAGAGTTTGGAGAAAATGAAGACTTGTTATGTCCAATTTCAGAGGAACAGAACATAAATGTTAGTATGGATAACTTTGCACCAGAAATAGCAAAGCTTAATGCCGTTTCTACGGAGAAACCAAACTTTGTTTGTATATGCTGTTGAAACACACTACTATAAAAGCCACGTTTGAAATGCAGATTTGTTCTCAAAAACTGAGCAAGAAAACAGAGATAAGTGGCTAGAATTTTTTATGTATTTATTTGGGGAGGAATGGTTTGATTTGTCAACACCGCAGATCATATGTAAGCATTGCAATGACAAATTAGAGGATGACAAAATGCCTGTGAGAGCAATATATAATAAGTTAGAGCTGGTTCAAATTCCAGAGGAACTGTGTCATCTAAATGTTTATGAAATAATATTGATACAATCTATACACCTCTTTCAAGCAATCGTTTTTATAGAACCAAACACAGTAAAACTACCACCCACTGAGCTACAGAAAGGCCTTAAATCCTGCTACAGTGAAAATAGCTCCAAAGGGCAAGTAAATGGTGAGTCACTGTATAGATATATGGAACCTTCCACTTTTACATGTCTTACTTTTAAATACCATGCACCACCCACCGTACCTTAGGGGTGGCTTATTAGTATTTGCAAGAAAGGTTTTATGCCTGTCAACGGGGTTGATTTAACAGGCCAAATTGTTTTTTTTAAAACTTCTTCAGTCAGGCTACAATATTTTGTCTGTGGTCATGTTTATATTGTCACTGTATGGGATGGCACAATAGATGCTGTAGTCTACTAAAGGTATTGAACTTACAGCTCCTGGGGACACCTTGTATCATATACCTGTGACTTATAGGTAAGTTACATATGCCAGTACTGATTTTAAAATTTCAACCATGTGCAAGGGGGGAGCCCAGGCACTTTACTACAGATTAACATTGCTATGTTGCTTGTAAATAGGTGTTGGCAAGGGTTTATTGGGGAACCAGATTTAGTTACATTAATCATGCCTAATAATTCCTCAGATGGAGATCGGCTAAAGGAAGAGAAAAAAGCACATCTAGGGTTACTATAAGGTTAGAAGAAGGATAGTCTCCTTGATTGATCTTTTCCCTTAGCACATTGACTTTATCAAAGAAAAAGTGATTCAGTTGATCACAAAAATCCTGTGAAGGCTCAATGAATGGGGTTCCTTGAGTGGCATTTGAGAGATTGTCTACTATGTAGAAAACAGTTTGCTGAATATTTTCAGAGTTAACAATTTTATTTGAGGAATAACTATTTTAGAATTGGAAAATGAGCTGCTTATAATTTCTCACGCCTACTATATCATTATTTTGGGTCCTCATTATTATGTCTTACTCTCCTTGAATGTTCATGATATTGGAACTATGGGCCCGATTCACAGCACTAACTTAAGACAAAATCCTAAACTTACTACCATTTTGGTATTCACAGAAGGCACTTACTCATTTTGGTATTCACAGAAGGCTCTTCCTCATTTCGGTATTCACAGAAGTTAGGAGTCCTAACTTTAGGACTCCTAAATGCCTTCTGTGAATACTGAAAGTCTTAAAATTAGGATTTTTCTCAATTTAGTAGTAGTAAACTTAAGACTCCTAACTTTAGGACTCCTAAATGCCTTCTGTGAATACCGAAAGCCTTAAAATTAGGATTTTTCTCAGTTTAGTAGTAGTATAGTTAGGACTCCTAACTTTAGCACTCCTAAATGCCTTCTGTGAAAACCGAAAGTCTTAAAATTAGGATTTTTCTCAATTTAGTAGTAGTAAACTTAGGACTCCTAACTTTAGGACTCCTAAATGCCTTCTGTGAATACCGAAAGCCTTAAAATTAGGATTTTTCTCAGTTTAGTAGTAGTAAAGTTAGGAGTCCTAACTTTAGGACTCCTAAACTGAGAAAAATCCTAATTTTAAGACTTTTGGTATTCACAGAAGGCATTTAGGAGTCCTAAACTTAGGACTCCTAACTTCTGTGAATACCGAAGTGAGTAAGTGTCTTCTGTGAATACCAAAATGAGTAAGTGCCTTCTGTGAATACGAAAATGGTAGTAAGTTTAGGATTTTGTCTTAAGTTAGTTCTGTGAATCGGGCCCTTCGTTTTTGCTTCCCTGAGTTCTGGTATGAACTAATGTTCAGATTTGGTGTGTGTTTTCTGGGATGTTTCAGAAAGGGTGACATGTTGATCAAATAATGAGGGGAACCACTCATCATATACACTCTTAAGAACCTCACACTTTGTGGGGGGCCTGATTCCAGACTTGCTTAAAGCATCTGTTACATCGCCTTCATTTCCTGAATTCCAATGTCTAATAGTCTTCCCTTGAATTGGAGTTTGTGAGTAATTGGGTTGTTGGATGAGGGTGGTGCAAACCCTTCTCAAGCAACGCCACAATCCTTGTAAGAGTGAACCACAAAAAGTCACTAAATTAACCTTTGCTTAACCCTCTGGTAGCTTGAGGCAGTCGGGCTTAACTTAGAGGCAATGTGTAAAGTATTTATGCAGCACTTAAACAATGATAAAGTGAAATTCCACATCAAATTAGCAAAATAGGGCATACTTTATTAAATTATTTACCTTCAAAAGTAGAAGAAATTTTGAGAACACATTTCTTCAGAAGGTAAATTCAGTGGGGCAAGGCACAGTGGTGCCCGAGTTTGAGGCATCATCATCAGCACCAGGGCAGTCCTCTTGGTGTCCTCTTGGTGTCCTTTGAAGTACCCAGAAGGCCACAGGCAGCAGAGCAGTCTTCCTGGAATCCTCTACAGGTCCAGAAGTTAACAGGAAAGGTGGGTCTGAGCTTCCTGTTTTTATTAGGGGTGGGAATTCTGAGAAATTACATAAAAAACACCGCAAGATTCCACAAAGTTCTCCGAGTGGCGAAATTTGGCATGTCACACTGATATTTAGTGCCAGTAGCATGTTTCATGCTGTAAAATCAGCATGAACGGTACCATGCAGCATTCCAGAGGGAGCTGCTTCTTTCTGCCACTTGAGTAGATTATTTACTCAAGCTGCAGTTTTCTCAACACAAACGGTTGTGACCTACAATGTCCGTCCACATTGGGAAAATCTCAGAATGTTGCATTCTAGCTCTGGAAAATGACCCAAAGGCATGGAAATTCTTGCTTTTGCTCAGCAACTTAACATTGGTGAGCCACGTGCAAGAAAAAACTCCACCACGCAGCAGTTGGCGGAGTTTGGCTGGAACTCTGTGATACAAGTGTTATATGGAGTGGGCAAAACTCCACAAACTCTACCAGCAGAGCAGATTTTATCGCCCACTCCTAGTTTTCATAATTGGTTTGAGCTTTGAAGTTGAAGACACTTCTAGATTTCCCCGCTACAGATGTTATTGGGATTTTCTGCCCCACTACCTAATCTTTCCTGGGCCTGCGGTCACAAAAGGCTAGTGTGAAGTTCTTTGTGTGTATGCTGAGGTAGCAGCTTTCAAGTGTAAGTGTGGCTATGCACAACTCTGCCCCCGGAAGGGTCATCCCCCAACACTCAGTATCCCTATGTGTGGCTTATCTGGGAGGAACATACAAAGGCCAACTGCACCTAGTCATGTGACCCAGGAAACAGGCTGGAGGATAAAAAAATGCCAACCTCATAAAATCAGCCTTTTCAAAATGTTGACTTAAAATTCAACTTTACCATTAAAGAATGTTTTAAATTACAGTTCCTCAGACATCAAACTTAATATTCCTGTCCGTTCTGAAACAAAAGTTATCACTTATCAAATGTAATAAGGTGACCCAATGTTACTCTATGGGATTGGTAGGCATAACAGTAGTGTATAACTAATTTGTTATTTTTTCACTCTAACAACATGTAAATAAACATGTCCAACCTGTCCAAACTTTTAAATACAAAGCATCCTGCCCTATGAACTTATATTTATTAAAAATTGGTTTTTTGACTCTTGACAGTTTAATAATGCACACAGGATGAATTGGCAGGCCTGAAACATACTTTAATGGGCTACCAAAGTCAGTGGCTCATTAAGTGCTGCAGGCTCACTACTAGAATCTAATTTGCAGGCCATAGGTGTATGTAGTACCACTGTACCATAGATGTATATAGTGCCACTTTACCAAGGGCTTACAAGTAATTGGGTGTAAGCCAATTTTATCATGTTTAAAGGAGAGAGCAGATGCACTTTAACCCTGATTAGCAGTGGTAAAGTGTAAAGAGACCGAATCCCAACATAAACGAAGCTCAGGAAACAGAAGGGGTGAAGGAAAAAGATTGAGGGTGACCCTACTGAGAGGGACAAATCCAGCAGAACTGCATTTTTTTCCATTTCCAATAGGTATATTCCACATTATGATGAAATGATTTGACCATGTAAAAGTAATTTTATCCAGATCATTTATAATTAGATAAGAAACCATAAATGATCTTGGATGTTGCCTTTCATGTAAGTAGGACCCTTGATAAGTTGGTTCAAATTAAGTGAGCTAAGTAGCAGCATATGATTCACAGATTTAGTGTGGACTGACCAGGCAGAAGTTAATATCACCTACCACTATTAAGCGAGTACAGGTAGGGATGCTCGAGATAATTAGTTCATGATACCCCTCATGAAAATTAACCAGGGTATTAGGGGGAACAGTTTCTGCATATTAAAATCTTAGCATACATCCGGGGAGACCCCTATATGTTGCGGAGTACCACAGGGCTCCTCGTTGAGCCCTACGCTCTTCAACGTGTATATGTCCCCTTTGGAAAAAATAGTCACCCCCCACGGGATTAAACTCCTAACGTACGCTGATGACACCCAGCCGGTGGTCTCCCTTTCTCAGCAGGAAAACCCTACTTCCAACCTTTATTCCTGTTTGAGAGACATAGTCAGCTGGATGGATTGCTCGCACTTGAAGCTTAACAGCGACAAGACGGAGATACTGGTAATGGGGAATCAGGCTCATTTCCGACCAGAATCCTTATGGCCCCCATGCATGGGCAAGCCCCCGACCCCTAAAACCGAGATCAAAAGCCTCGGACTATGGCTTGACCAAAACCTCACCATGCACACTCAAGCTAGGAAAACTGCCGGGGTCTGCTATGGACTCTTGCGATCTGCCCGAAAAATTCTGCCATTGCTCCCTTTCCCATCAAGGAAACTCCTTATTCAAGGACTCATCCTGTCACGCTTGGATTATGGCAATGCACTGTTTCTGGGTGCCCCGCGGAAAGTTACTACCAAACTGCAGGTGGTTCAGAACGCGGCCGCAAGGATCCTCACCAACACCAAGAGCCGGTGCTCGCCCAAGCCAGCTATTAAAGCACTTCACTGGCTACCCGTGGTAGAAAGAGTGCAATTTAAGGTGCTCTGTCTTACGCACAAAATCCTCAATGGCAAGGCCCCTCCCATCTTTAAAGATCTGGTGACTCCTTACACCACTCTTAGACCTCTTCGATCCTCTAACGCTCATTTAACTCTGCCACCCAAGATCAAGAGAGCACGATCGGGAGGTCGGCGCTTCTCCTATAATGCTTCTAAATTATGGAACTCCCTCCCTCTTGACATTCGTGCTCAGCCCAATCTGTTGGCCTTCCGAAAATCTCTGAAAACCTGGCTGTTCCCGTGAAACCCCTCCACGACTCCAATTGTACTTATTCAGCGCTGGGACGCTCACGGGCAGCCATGCGCTTTAGAAATCCAGTAACATTAACATTAACATTAACAGCAGGACCTCTGACCTCCCTGGTCAGTGTCCCAGCTTTCCACCTGTGCAGCTCCACTCAATGTTCCTTCGCTGTTAATGCCCCTTCCTCCTCTGAGCCAGGTAGGGGTTCAAGGCTGCTGTCCTCGTGTCCCTGTGGTGTGCCTGTTCGTTACTGCTGAATTGTATTGTGGTATTGGTATTTTTCTCTTGCTCGTAACATTTCCTAGTTGTATCTCATCCTCATTCTTGTTTATCTTATTTTTGCCTTTTCCTGATTGTATTCGTCTTGGTTTTACTCTGTCTCCCTGCCCATTTTTTCTTGCCGCTGATGCCCCCACAACCTCTCCTTGCACCGGGTTTTCCCACTGCCGCCTCCCAGCTGCACTTTCGCTCCCCCTTCCCCTATTTAATGGTGGACTGCACCGCGGACGCATGCAGCAGGCACCCCGCTGGTGTGCGTAAGGCAAGCCTGTTTGCGCCCGTCCGTGACCCGACCGCTACATGCGACAGGGACTCTGGATCACCGACTTCCCACCGTTATGACTCAGCGACCCTCCTCGCACTCAACCCTGGAAGAAACACCACCTGCCAGCTGTCCACGCCAAGCAACACCCACGGACAGTTCTCCTGCTTCACTGCTTCACTGCCGCCAGACCTTCTCGACACCCACTCACCAGCCTGCCCACCACTGAACACCTCCATTTCCAGATCCAGATCAACCCCAGAATGACCCTAAGAGGCACCCTCGTCTACAGACCTCCCGGACCCCGAACAGCATTCACCTCCTCCATTGCTGACCTCATTGCACCCTATGCCATTGCCTCCATGGACTACATACTCATCAGAGACCTCAACTTCCACCTCGAGATCCTCAGTGACCCCAACTCTGCCACCCTCCTGGACAACCTTGACAACTTCAGACTGAAACATCTCATTGCCACCCCCACCCACAAGGCAGGACTCACCCTCGACCCCATCTTTGGAGGAGTTAACAGCACCCACTTCAGCCACACCACACAAATCCCATGGATGGACCACCACTGCGTACACTTCCACATTGACAAACCCACAGGGCCCAAACCTGCACCCCGCCCTCCACGAAGAAACTGAAGCAAGATCACCGAGGAGCAACTCAAGTCCGCCCTCAGCCAAGATGCCCCCGACACCTCGATCGACGCCAACCTCGCAGCCAAAGAACTACACAGATGGATCTCCAACTGTGCAGATTAGCTTGCACCCCTACGTAACCCTGACAGACTGCACCCCAGGAAGGCCACCTGGTTCCCTGCTGACCTTCAAGAATCCAGGCGCACCTGCAGACATCTCGAGAAGAACTGGAGAAGCAGCAAATCCCCGGATGACTGGACTACCTACAGAAACGCCATGACAGAATACCACAAATGCATCAGATCCAACAAAAGGACATTCATTCACAACAAGATCCTCGCCAACTCCAGCAGCTCCAAGGAACTCTTCAGCATCATCTAGGTAATTACTAAACCCCCAGTGAAAACACGGACATCACCCCCTCCCAGGACCTTGCAACAAGCTCGGCTTCTACTTACATCTGAAGTTCAAGGGCCACTACGACAGCTTCAACAACTTCAACAACCAGACACCTGACTCCGAAACCAGTCCATCCTCCAGCAATGCCAGCCAGGCAACCATCTCCTCCTGGACCCCAGTCACCACCGAAGACACTGCATCAACCATGATAGGTATCCACTCAGGAGCCCCCACAGACCCCTGTCCCCGCACATCTTCCACAGAGCCGCCACCGCCATCGTTCCAGAACTACAACGCACCATCAACATCATCTTCAGAACCTGAATCTTTCCCGATGACTGGAAATGTGCAGAAGTCAGACCCCTACTCAAGAAGCCATCTGCAGATCCCACAGGCCTCAAGAACTACCGACCCATCTTCCTCCTCCCTTTCGCGGCCAAAGTCACCGAGAAGACTGTCAACGTCCAGCTAATGAAATTCATTGAAGAAGACTCTACCCTTGACCCCTCCCAATCCGGATTCCGCAGCAACCACAGCACGGAGGCTGCTCTACTCGCCCCCACAGACAACATTCGCGCCCTCCTCAACCAAGGACATACCTCTGCCTTGATCCTACTCAACCTCTCTGCAGCTTTCGACTTGTCTCCCACCACACACTCACCGCCAGACTCCACGAAGCCGCCTCACCTGGCTCCGCTCCTTCCTCACTGCAGAACCCAAAGAATCAGACTCCCACCCTTCCTCTCCCAACACATGGAAATCAACTGCGGAGTACCCCAAGGATCGTAGCTCAGCCCCCTGCTCTTCAACATCTACATGGTCTCCCTCACTGGCATCGTCAGACAGCACAGACTCAGCATAGTATCCTACGCTGACAACACCTAGCTCATCCTCTCCCTCACAAAGGACCCCATCACCACCAGACTCAACTTTCAGGAAGAAATGAAAGACGTCACATACTAGATGAGCAGCAGCTGCCTGAAGCTCAACTCAGAGAAGACAGAGGTCCTCGTCTTCGGACCCTCCTTCTCAGCATGGGACAACTCCTGGTGGTCCACTGCCCTCGGCAACCCCCCACCCCCATGGACCACTCTCCATGACCCGACAGGTCAACACCATTACCTCCACCTGCTTCAACACCCTCTGCATCCTCCTAAAGACCTTAAAATGGATCCCCAACAAATCAAGGAAGACTGTCACCCACACACTCATAACCAGCACACTGGACTACAGAAACACTCTCTATGCCAGGATTAACAAGTCTCTGCTCTGCAAACTCCAGAACATACAGAACACTGCAGGCAGACTCATTCTCGGCATCCCTTGACATGAACACATCACCCAGCACCTGCATAACCTCCACTCGCTCCCTGTCGAGAAACCAGTAACATTCAAGATACTCACTCACGCCTACAAATGCCTCCACAACACCAGACCCCAATATCTCAATGACAGAATCACGTTCCACATACCCAAGAGGAACCTCCGATCCACTGACCTCGCCCTTGCAGACACCCCGCGCATCCGCAGAGCAAGAACGGGTGAAAGAACCTTCTCCTACATTGCAGCCAAGTCTCGGAACGAGCTGCGCATCAACATCAGATGCACCCCCACCCTGCACATCTTCAGCAAGACCCTCAAGTCCTGGACTTCAACTGACCGGAGCTGCTCCCCCCCAGTGCATTGGGACCCTCACGGGTGAGTAGTGCGCCTACCATTTCCCTGTTTGATTGATTGATAGCAGCCTAAATAAAACATCAGGCTTTCAGAATTAACTATATTAAGGCCTCTAAACATAATCTAAATATTCACTACTGCTCCACCAATTTTATTCTTTTCAAAGAAGGCTTAACACTCAAGGGTCACCTTTAAAAATCTGGTATGAAGCTTTCTGTCATCTAGCTCTCTGACAGTAAGAGAACATTTAAATTATTTTCTCCAATGAGTTTCTAGATCTATATAGTGCGCTTTGGGATCAAACGTAAGTTTAAGTTGGAAAATATTAACCATGTGCAGGCCTTACTTTGACACATCATATACGTACTTCGCTGCTTGCTACCTTTCTTCTCAAATTTACTGATTCCCATTTGGCTTACGATCCTGAGAGTCTGAATATCTAATAAAGTCGTCCCATTATTGAAGTCCATCAGTGTCTCCTATATGCCGTAGGGAACCGGCATTGTGTGTGGCCCTTGGTCCTGTCAGGGCAGAGACGGGTGCAGAGAGGCTTGCCTATAGCATTCTTTCTGCATGCTACAGGTGCCCATATATAGTGGCACCAGCCAATTATCATTGCTGACTTCCTTGCACTCATAGAGCATAAGATGTATAGCATTCTTTAAAACTATTGTGGCAACCGGCCAGTTAAAATGGCCAGGAAACCTACATTTTCATCTTGCTTTATACCCTAATACACCTACCCAGCATTGGTTAATATGATAAAACTAAAACAAATAGAATACATTTGCAAATAGATTTTCCCACTCACACACTCAATAATCTTCACACATGCAATTCAAAATAATGGAAAAGCAATGCTTGGTATTCAAAATGCAATTGAGCAGACTGCTCTAAGTCCAGAGTACTACCTTTTACAATTGTGCGAACCTACAGTGGAGCTTGCTAAATATCACTGCTGACATCCACACATGCTTAGAGCATAAGCTCTGTAGGTCTGTATGGAAAACTAGTCAGCAACCGGACAGTTACAATAGCCAGGGGACCTTCGAATGTTCTCTTCCTGCTTCCCACCCCATGACACCTACCCAGTGTCACCTAACCTGATAACACTAAAACCAATAGAAAACATGTGAAAATAGGTTCTTCCACTTACACACTCAATAATCTTCACACATGCAGTTACAAGTAATGGAACTAAGCTTCAAGTTTAAACTGTGCAAACTGAACTCAGTGCAGAATACTAACTTTTATAGGTATGTTTGTCCTGAAAACAAATATTGCCCAAATACTATGTGCAATGTAGAATGCCTTTGTGCTCCTATAAATGTGTATATACACTGTGAAATAAAACAAGCATTTGAGTTATCTGAGGAGGAACTGAGAATGCACTGTAGGTGAGGATGGGGAGGAAAAGTATTGAATAGATTCAGGAAATAGTTAAAACATCTGGAAAGGCACTGGTAACAGTCCATGAAATGTTAATGCGGAACAAACCATCCAAGACAAAAGAAATGTCTGTACCTTTTAGGAAAGAAAACCAAAACTTCACATTGGAACACACACATCCAAAAGGCATACTGAAATGTAATTACAATAATAGACATGCACTAGGGATCCGCCCCTGCACAAAAAACACTCCCTGGTTTCTAGTTGTGGATTTCTGCTCAGGGATTGCAAACCTAGCCATGATCATTAAGCAGGAATCCTTTGCTGAGAGGCACGATTGGAAAGTAGAGACTCTACTTTTCCACTGTAGCTTGATTGAAAATGTTGAAACAATCATATGAGTGTTGGTGCACACTGGGGTAAACAAACAAATGCAAAATTAAAATGTAAATTAATGAACTAAAGAACTTCAATGAATACACATTCATGTGTGCTGTTCAATATGTGGATATCACTGTAAACAGGATTAAAAATATATATTGTAATTTATTGATATTGAAGCCCACTTGGGCAGTGAGAACCAATGATACTTTGAGGGAATAATGTCTCTTGTTTGCTTGTGAGCTTATTATTTACACTTTGATAATATTAATTGATTTTGGTAGAGCACGCTCTACGATTGTAGATGAAAAAAACTTGATTGAGTGCCATGAATTATGTGATACTAACATGTTCAAATATGGCGGCCCAAAAAACTAAAATGAAGCCATTGCTGTCCTTTCTTGATGTTTATGCTAAGTTGACCACATGATTTATGATGTAAGAACTGCAATTATACAAAGATCTACAATTGTGACCAAGGTGTGGTGGCACCGAAATGTGTGGGTGGTGCTTCCAAAAGAATAAAAAGAATTGGATCAGTCAGCACAGGAGTGCCATGGTTTCTTTAAACCTCTTAAGAAATCCGTGAATCGAATTATAATACAGTGAGAAGTGGAGCGCTGCAATGCGAGCACCCCAGGCACTTTGATAGCACTATGGCAGCTCGCCAAAAGAAGAATTATGTATATTACCTACTGGTGGTTGCCAGTAGATAGTTATAGTCAGGACCTAGTTTCCATATGAGAAGCGTTTTTTTGGATTGTCTGTATCTTTGTAGGGGTGAGCGGAGTTCGCAGAGTTGTACAAAGCAGAAATCCGCAGAATCAAAAAAAAGGTTGCCGGCACACCCGTTTACATTGCGTTTGGGACACAGAGTACATTCCCGTGCTCCAAAATTGCATTTGAATGGCACTACATGGTTCTCACATGTATTCTCACACTCAAACAGCACCGTGCAGTCCACATGGGCGCTTCCATTTGTTTTGCAGCCTCTGTTATGGTGCTGGGCCTAACGTTTATCTGACCTAAATCTTTTTAATCCTCCTCCTTTATTACTTTTCTACCCAAAATATTTTTTTTTATAATAGTATGTGGCTTTCTGTTTGTGTATTTTACGTTTTTGTGTAAATTGTTTTGTGTTTTTTTGATTTTTGATTTTATTAACCCCTTCTTTCCTTATTACTTTCTTCTATTCTTTCCCTTCCTTTTTCATGGTAGAGGAACATCTTCCTTGCGGGCCACCCCGCTGCCCAGGTGTGCAGCCCCAGGGAATCTTTGGAGAGGAGGAGGTGGCAGCACTAGTTGTTCTTGTGCAGCACCACCTCCCCTCTATGCGGGCAGCAGGCCCAATAGTGGTTACCCCTGCAGGAGTGTCTGTGGCACTGGGGAATGGTGCGCTGGTGCGTGCACCATACCAACCAGGTTTGGCTGGTATGACTCACTGCTGGGTGGACATTCTGGACTGGGGACAGCTCCTGTTTGACCTGCTAGATGTCGACATTCTGAGTCTCAGTGAGTATTAATTATTTGTTGTGTTTGCGTTCTACAATGCTAAAAAAAATAATCCAAATAGCATGCTGCTCACACTCAAATGTAAGTTATGTTTAGTGAGATCCAGTTTGTAGTTTCTGCTAGGCAGGTGCTCAGCCCTACCTAATGGCACTCATCAGGTTCTTGCTTTAGCTGATTAATTAAGAAACAATTGCTGACTATTCTTCTGTCACTATAGTAAATTACTGAGTAGTTCTTTCTCTCTGTGACTTTGTTTATGTTATGTAATTGAAATCACAGTGATGTGAAGTATGCATCTTTGCATTGCAAAAAAGGGAGACTGAGTTGGCTCACCAAAGGTGTTGAGAAATTAGAATAGATAGAATCAAAGATCATTCACTGCAATACACTAGCTCCAAATGTAGTTTTTGGTAAGCAAATTTGGAATATGGATTTAACGAGTGTTGATAGACTCTGAGTCAAAACTAGTAGTACTCTAGGTGATCTGTTTTAGCAACTGCGTTTGCTTTTAATGAAACATTTTGTGGAGATTATTAACTGAATGACAAGTCTATTTTATTTATCTTCTTAATTTATTTAATTGCACCCAAAAAGAGGGTCTGGGAGAAGCTGTGAGAAGCTGATCAGCCGGTGCCGACCACCAGCGCCGCTGCCGCGGGCTCTGTTGATCCCAGTAAGTCCTTTCATGATTGTTGTAGACTTCTTAGATAGAATCTTGGGGTATTGAAATGTTGGTGCTGTCTATCATGAAGATTCAGATGACAGGGCCAAGTAAGCTAGTATTTTAAATAAAAATCATCATGTATGTTTTTTGAGAAGGCTTTCCTGTTCATTCTTACTTTTAGCTCTAACACAGTTCAGTTCAGGGGATAATGGCCATGGTCATCATGGGCCAACCCCCAATATAGTGTGATGCAGCATCATTCATTCATAGTTACAGTGTACCAGCAGTTTCCCATGACAGTCCCGCAAGGCTGGAAAAAAGTATGAGGTCCCACTCCAATTCTATTTGCCAACCAACACCATATGTCTTTCAGTGACTATTATTACACGCCTGACTTGTCTAACTTTGTGAACCAACCAATTAAATACCCAGAGTAACATTTGGAAGATACTGATGCTGTAACTGAGTTGTAGTGCTGCTTTGCAGTTGTATATGGGGTTGCGTATCTGGGATCTAAATTATGTGTAATTTTAGGTTCTATCCACAAAGAACATCGGCGATGCGGACTCCAGTGATGCTGCAGGAGGAGACGGGTCACTTGGAGGGTGAGAAACAGCAGCAAAGATGGGCACTGCCAAGTCTCATCATTTCTTGCAATTACTATGCTCACTAGCTATTGCCATTGCCTCAGTCATTGTCATAAAAAATTACTGTGAAGGGAACCCTCCCCCCCAACTTTACCAGCCACAGCGGTGGTTGAGTTATTATATTATGGCCTATTCTAACTGCAATGCAGCAAAATCTCACATAATGAGCTTTGATAGCTTGAGGGAGACATGAAAGAGTGGAAGGTAATTTCAAAGAATGAAATGGTATATGAGGAAAAGGGTGGGTGGGTGAAAGTGTGCACAGGTGGGTAATGGGATGAATGGGCAAAAGGACTGTTTGAAGAGAGGGTTGCTATTGAATAGTTGGATAATGTATTGGAACTTTTGGTAAAAGACTGAATCGGATAAAGTAAAGCTTAATGATGGTGGCTATGGGTGAATTAGAATGAAAAGATGAATTCATATTTAGATTGTTTTGATGAATAAGCAAGGCAGCTCTTTTTCTCACAAGAAGCATGCTGCTCACCTACTTTGCTTATTTAGTTTATGTAGGGTTATCAATATCATTCAAAGCTACGGTTCTAAGTGGGGGTTATTTATTTGTATTCTTTGTTCTACTCCATTGACTCACTGTATTAGTTAAATGAGTCAGAAGTCAGAAGTGCAGTATGGGTCAATCAATTAGTGACTGCAGTGTTGGCTGTGTAATATACATCTTCTTCAGTTAATGCAGCATTTAGAATGTTTTTTAATGCATTGCAAACCGAACACACAATGTGTATTGTCCTGTCACCCACTCAGTCACCTCTAAGTACTTCACTCCTTTAGTTGTTTCTAAGTTCTTCCTTCTCAGCCTACCAAATTGGAAAATCCATTCTTGGCATGTGCCAAATTTAATGCGATACCCATGTGAAGTGATTCCACAATATATTTCATGATTTCCCATAACAGATTTAATTTAAACTTTTTCAGATTTTTCCCTTTTGAATTGTACTGGGACTGAATGAGCCAAAGATGATGAATGTGTAGTGGTCCCTCTATTATATATAAGAAAAAGCTCTACCCTACCTGTCTAATCCCTCTAACCTACCCCTTGTAGTAGAGAGAATCAAGTTTCCTTTCCTTGGTTATTGCCCAGCAAATTAATTTGTTGGAAATATGAGGCGGCGATCAAGGTTACTTAGTAAAGGGGGGCGTGGTTATGGCGCCAGACAAGATAGCCGCCATGGGGATTTGCTCCGCCACATCGGGACACTTTCTCAACAGCCGGTGTGTTTTCCGTGCCGGTTTACGCTGGACTTTGGCCGCACTCATAATCGGAATATGTGGGGATTCCGGTGAGCTTATTTTTATTATTAAGCGCGTCGCGCTTACTTCTTTTTTTTTCTCTGCAGCTACCTTTTTCCTCAGAGCACCCGCCATTTTGGAGGCGTGTCTCGGCGGGAATAATTACTGCGTAATGGCAGATATGCGGTCAGCACTCTGGAATCATTGTTAACCCCTATAGACTGGCTGCCTTTTCTTAAAGAGACACACATTTTCTTCAACTGTGGAAGTCATTTATTTGGTACAGCACTATGCTTGACTTCAGATTCATGATTTATTTTGCCTCACAAAGTTTATGTCACTCTGTTTGGCCAGCTCATTCATTCAATTGACTGATTATTGCACACCTCAAAGAACACCTGGCTTTATGGGACATGACTGGAGTTTTTCATCATTCCCTTCATATGACATGGCTGCATTTCTACTTTTTCATCACAAGGTCAACATATTGGTTGGTTGTTCTTAAAGAGATACACCATCTTCTTCAAGTGTGCCTGTCATCTTTTTTTGTGCAGCGTGATGCTTGGCTCTGGTTCATGATTTAATATGCCTCATAAACTATCTGTCACTGTATATCGCCAGCTCACTCCTTCAACTGACAGATTATTGAATACTTCAAAGACCACCTGACTTTATGGGACATGACTGGAGTATTCATCATCTCCTTCATATAATTAGGGGTGGGCGGAATTTGCGTAATCGCGTTACGCAAATCTCCGCGAAACGGTAAAAAATCTCCGCGCACACGCAGAAATTCCGCGAACACGCGGAATTGCTTGTTCGCGATACTTTTTTCCTGTTCGCGATCGCTGTTTGCGTGCTCGGGGTGAAATATCTCGCGAACACGCATATTGAGAACGCGAACAAGCAAAAAATTTCGCGAAGTCGCGGAACACAGATTTTTGGGCAATTTCGCGTTCTCCGCGGAACGCGAAATTACCCAAATTCCGCAAATTCCGCGAACGGAACGGAATTTACCGCCCAGGCCTACATATAATACGGCTGCAATTCTGCTTTTTTGCCACATGGTCAACATATTAACTCTTTCAGTGGCTGTTGCTTTATAATTTGCTGGCACCACACGTGTCCATATGCTTCTTTTCAAGTAACTGTTAGTCAAGTCAATTGTGGTTTCTCTTGGAGAATTTATAATCACGGCTTCCAATTAGGCCTGGGCAAAAATTTCGTTCCGTTCGCGGAAATTGCGATAATTTGACATTTTCGCGTTCCGCGGAGAGCGCGAAAATGTCAAAAATTCCGGTTTCCGCAGCTTGGCGATAATTTGTTTCTTGCTCGCGCTGTAAAATAATACATTCACGCGCGCGCGCGATCGCCTTACCTGAATCCCTGCGTTCGCCGACAAGTTTTCTTGATCCGGTCGCGTTCTCCATGAGATGTTGTATTGTTTTTAGCCATTTGCGCTGTCTCGCGACAGTTCGCGCCCGCAGTGACGTCATGCGTCGCGCGATCACGTCTTTCTTCTCGCGATCATGCACCGCGAGAACAACTCAAAACAAGATGGCCGCGCCCGCAAGCAACCACATGGGTAAGTTGGCGACCCGCAACCATGCAGAAAATCTCGCGAACATGCCGGAAAAAAACTTCCGCATCTTCGCGATATTTCTGCTTGTTTGCGATAATTTTAAACATTTTCGCGATAATTTGCGAAGGTTAATTCCGCAAATTCCGCCCACCCCTACTTCCAATAAGCCTGTTCAACGTTTATTCTACCCACTGGAAGACAGTTATATATGGGAAAACTGCACAAACCGAAATTTGTTTTTGTTTCATCACAACATAGTCCATTGGTAACTCCTCCATCTTTATAAACATCAGACTCTTCTTCTACTACAATGCAGATGGCTGGAGTAACTTCTAATCGTAGCTCCTCATCACAATCTACTTCAAACAAATCCTCTCCGTCTGCCTCCACATCTAAACGTTTGAAGCATGATCCTCCATCTCCTGACAAATCATCATCTTCCATCTCTGTGGAGTTAGTTTTGGAGGAGATACGCGCTCTGCGACCATTTGTGGAGGAAACCAACAACAAAATGCAATTTCTCGAGGAAAAATGGTCTACAATGGAAAGTAGAGTGGCTTCAATTGGAACAGCAAGTCTCAGAGATACACGATAACTCTCAACGAATTTCATCTTTAGAAAAAACAGTCCACAGCCTTCAACAACATACTAAGGATTTAGAAAATAGAAATAGAAGGATCAACCTTCGTATTTATGGTTTGCCTGAGTCTCTGGAAGGTGACAACCCTGTTTCTTTCTTCTCCTCCTTTCTTCCGAAACTCCTGGATATGCCATCTACTACATCACTTAGCATTCAAAGAGCTCACAGACTCTGCCCTCGTCTGCCTCTTTCAACAGCTCCAGTTAAACCACGTGGTGTCATCATTCTCTTTTTGAAATTTATTCATCTGCTCTCAGTTCTCTTTGCAGCAAGAACTAAAAGACAAATCTCCTGGCTTGGTCAAAAGGTGTTTTTGACTCAAGATGTCTCCAATGCCACAGCATCCAGAAGGAAAGAATTCCTGAATCTTCGTCCTCCTCTCCGAGCTATTGGCGCTAGATATGGTTTGTTTCACCCATGCATCTTCAAAGTGACACACCAAAACCAAACATGGACTTTTCAAGACCCTGCAGAACTTAAGAATTGTATTCATATTCATGCTACCAATGTTATGGATACTACCAACTCTTAAAATGGTTGAATATTTAATCTCTTTTCTTTGCAGGGTTCCTGTCGATGTCTCTTCATTGCTTCTGTTTGTTAAGAAGCAGTTTTGTTTTGTGATGTTTTTAGATGTTTCTTAAGCAACATGTATTCTTCATGTTTAGCATATTTCTTGTTACATGTTAGCTATTCATGTATTTCTCTGTGTATTATTTTAATGTTAATAGTCTCTTTTGTTTATTCATACAGATCCATTTCTGTTTCTTCAATTCGTATGGTCCCTTTCCCATTTCCTTTTCGTCCTGATGTGGTTGGACTCCCCAGGTGAGGATGGTTCGTCTTGTCATGCATTGTCCCTGCCCCATTGTCTCATCTTTGTTCCCCTCAGGTATGTTACTCTCAGTCATCCTTTTTGGATATGTACTGTCTCTTCTTGTATTTTTTCTCTCTTTCCTTTTCCCTCTTTTCCTCCTTTCTTCCTTTCTTCTAATGGTTTTATTCTCCCCTTTTCTTCCCATGTTCAATACTTCTCATTCTACATATGAGTCTTTCATCTGTCTCTCCTCCGGTTCCTTCTCCTCCCTTCCTTTTTTCCTCCTCCTTCCTTATCCTTTTTCCCCTTTATTCATTGTCATTCTCTTTTCTGTTCCTATCATTGTAGATTATGTTTCTTCTAGATTTTTTATGTTTTTACATTCAGAGTTATCTCCTGGAATGTAAAGGGTTTATCAATCCTATTAAAAGACAGACAATCCTTTCCTACCTTGCTTCGTTTTACCCTGACATGGTCCCCTTACAGGAGATCCATCTCACAGAAGCTGAATCACTTAAGTTAAAAAGAAGTTGGGGGTGCGGTTTTATTCTCTCCATCCACTAATAAAAAAAGTGGTGTTTTGTCATAAGAAATTGAAGTGTAAAGTTTTATCTCAAGAAAATGACATGGAAGGTAGATGGATAATAGCTAAATTGTCAATTAATTCTGGTCCTACATAGCCTGATTGTTCTTTTTGGCCTTTGATTACGCAAAAATGTATTCAATTTCAAGATGATTTGTTTATTCTAGGTGGTGACTGCAACGAAATTGTAGACCCGTTTCTTGATCGCAAGTCTACAGTCTGTTTTATTCCCCATAAGAAACAATTACTTGACACCATTTCTCAAACACATCTCATTGACTCGTGGAGACTTTTCACCCTGATACTCTTGACTATTCTTTTTTCTCTCCTCCTCATGCATCTCTGTATCATCTAGACTACATCTTTCTTACTCAATCTTTGTCTCAAAATGTACTGTCTTCCTCTATTGAACCCATAGTTATCTCTGACCACGCCCCACTGGTAACGGACCTTGATTTACTCTCTCCACGATGGCGTTTTAATAACTCCCTTCTAAGTGATCCTCTATTCTCCTTCTCCTTTCGCTCCTTCGCTAATGAATTCTTTCTACTTAATTGCGACTCTAGCACCTCCCCCATATTATCTGGGATTCTTTTAAAGCTACGGCAAGAGGTTTCATTATAGACTTTGTTTCTAAGAAAAAGAAACGCTTTCTTCAGAAACTGAAAACTATATGAGCGAATATTGAACTTTTGGAGCATGAATTTTACATATCCTCACAAAATTCCATCTCACCAGAATTGATACGAGCTAAGCTTGAGTTTAATAAAGCCACTACTGACAACGCATCATCAATATTACTTCGTAGTAGTGCCCGTTATTATGGCGGTCAAAATAAGGCATTGAACCGTTTAGCAAATTACCTTAAAACACGTAAAGAGCGCACTCTTATATATTCTATTTACTCTTCCGATAACTCCCTTCAACATAAAGATCAGGAAATACTTGATGAATTTAAGCTTTTTTATCAAAACCTTTACTCACCAGAATCTCCCCCACCCCTTCTCTCATTCAGACTTATCTTGATAAACTCCCTACTCCCTCTACTTCCCATCTTAACCTTCTTGATCTTGAAAATGATCTTTCCCTTAATGAACTTTTCCATGCTTTAAATACCCTCACTAAAGGGAAATCCCCTGGCCCAGATGGTTGTTCTGTTGAATTTTACCTGCATTTTTCTGATTTGTTACTCCCTAAACTTTTAACGCTTTTCCATTCATTTTACTCAAATGGTAAGACAGAAGGTACTTTTCAGGAGACCACTATCTGCCTCATTCCTAAAGAGGGTTGTGATCCTCAATTTTGTAAAAATTACCGTCCGATCTCTCTAGTTAATGTTGATTATAAATTATTTGCTAAGTTACCCGCTTTACGTTTAGACCCTCTCATGCCCCATCTTATTGGTAAAGAGCAATGTGGTTTTGTTAAAGGTAGACTCACTTCCGATTCTTCTCCTCTACAACGTGGCGTTCGCCAAGGCTGTCCTTTATCCCCTCTTCTTTTCGTTCTAGCCCTTGAACCGTTTTTGACTTCTATCCGTAAAAATGACTCCATCTCCGGTTTTCCTTATGGTGATCACCAGTTGAAACTTTCTGCGTATGCAGACTATATTCTTTTATTCATCTCTGCTCCTGAAACATCTATTCCTCCTTTACTACTTGAATCTAACTCCTTATCGCTGGTTTCCGGTTCCAAGATTAATTCAGACAATACTGAAATTCTCCCTCTCACAAAATTCTGTCTTCCCCATTTCTTCTTTTCCACTGCATTTGCTTGGAACAGCTCAAACATTAAATACCTAGGCATATGGTTTTCCAATTCCATCACCTCTTCAATTAAACTGAATATGTCTGCAGCCCTATCTCGAATTGAGAAATCATTCTCCTCTTGGAACCCTCTTTTTCTTTCTTGGTGGGGTCGGTTGGTTTCGATTAAGATGATGATCGCCCCAATTTTAATTGATATATTCTCCATGCTCCTCGTTCACATTCCCACTATCTACTTTAAACGTATTGACTCGTGCCTTTCTAGATTTCTCTGGAAAAATACAAAATCAAGAATTGCCTTATCTTCTCTTCGAAAACCAAAATCTAATGGTGGTGTGAATTTCCCAGATTTTCGTCTTTATCATAATTCCTTCTCCCTGCGCCATGCCTCAAGATGGCTTATATCAGATCCCTCTCCCTTTACTCCTCTTTGGCTCTACATTGAACAAATCTTATTATTACCCTATTCCTTCAGGGAAGTTATATGTTTTTCTGCCAAAACTTCTCATACTTCCCTCCCCTTATTTAGACAAAAATGTTTCCTCTTGAAACCTTTGGTCCACCCTACTACCATTTCCTGTGAATCTTTCTTAGACTCCCCTATTTGGCATAATTTGCTTATTCTCCTCAACAACAGACCCATTTTTTGGAACGCGTGGAGATTAAAAGGTATTTTATGGGTTAAACATATTTTTGATGGAGTTTCACCTTGCTCCTTTCCCCAATTTCAATCCTTGTTTCATTGCCCTCGCTCCTTTTTGCAGATGTTTACCACTCTTATGGTGATTATTCTTGACATGTATTACTCCCTTCCCCCTTCATCTTCATCTGATATTCAAAGTTCTCTCCTCAAAATACTTCCTACTCTTCCCAAAGCCTCTCTTATTTACAAATTCTTTTTAGCTCCCAACTTTCCTGGGAATTGGATCTGGGATGCGAATGGTCTATCATCTTTTGGGATAAACTTTGGTCCAGATCTTTAAAAATTACCCAATCTATGTTCTTCCTTTATCACTGAATTTATCTTTCCCCTGTTTCTTTAGCACGTTTTTATTCCTCTGCTGACTCCAACTGTTGGCCTTGTGGTTCTTCTAATGCGAACCTCCTTCATCGCTTCTTTCTCTGTCCCACAGTTTCCGAATTTTGGGAGAAGGTTTGGGCATATATCTCTTGTCTGTTTACAATTTACATTCCTTATTCTATACCCCTCCTCTTTGCTGGAAGCCTTTCTGACTCTTTAGATCTTCCTCCACATTGTCATGGTCTTTTTGACCTCATGCTTGCTCTAGCCTTTCAACACATCTCCGTTAACTGGAAACCTCTCACAAAACTTTCCATACAACATTGGTGGAATACTCTCTGTCATTTTCATAGACTCGATGTTGCTTTCGCTTCTTCTTGCAATCCAACCATCAATAGAGATCTCTTCTGGTTGACCCTTACCACCTATTTAGACCGAATTGTTTTAAAATGTACTTTGCATATAACCTCTGAAAATGTCAAACCCCCTTGAAGCATATTATCTCTGTTCTTCATTATCTACCCTGTTAAGCTAATATATGTATTTACTCATTAGACAATTTATATGTATTCATTTACAGTATTTAAGCTAGTGTACTTTTCTCTGTTTTATTTCTTTATACCACAGTTTTAGTATTCCCTCTCCTCCCCTTCTTACCCTTCTTCTGCCTCCCTTCCTTCTTCTCATTCCTCCCTCCTTATATAAAGCTCCACAAATTACTTTTACTCTTTTCTTCCAGGTATCAGCCAACTCCTTTGTTATATTGCTGTATTTGAATCTTTTCTATATATAGCTGGTATCTGTATGTATTAATAAATTGCTAATAAATCTTTTCAAACATAGAGGTTACTTAGTAAAGTGGGAGAGTGCATGATTTGATGTAAAGTTTGGCTTACAGGCTACATAGTGGTGAATGTGCCGAATAAAATCTTTATAGCCCATTCCTTTACCTGTAGTACAGTCCATTAGAATAATTCAACGTCTACTTATGGCAGACAGGATAATATATTAATATCTGCATTTCATGCGTGAGTTGTGTGATGTAATATCTTATGTATTATTTATCTGCCTCTTTGGAGACACAGTGGAAAGAGAAATGCATTTGGCGAAGAATAGGGCTATTGGAATTAAAAAAAGATAATTGTCAACTACAGCTGTAGACAGTAGCAAACTAGCAGAGGTGCCGGCTAGCAATGACATGGCTTTATTATTTTAGCACCACACGTAACTTGTACTGCATATAATGCATAATGCCATACTCTTTAATTAGAAGGCATTTACTTTTTAAACTAAAAGTGTATGACTCTGTTTATAGTTACTTAAAAGGCCTTTAGAACAAAAAACCTAATCAAATCCCAGTTTTTTTAAAACTGTGATGTTATTCTCTACCAGTTAATACTTTTCTGACACACAGTCAGTGCTTTTTTATGTTTTGCAACATGTGCGGATAAAACATACAATTGGTCTTGTGACTCTCCTAATCATAATCACATCAAATAAATTCCAGTGGCCCTAGGGGACCAGCAATGTACTGCTATTGTGCCACCCAGTAATTTAAACCCAATTGTTTGCCCAGAGCATTATTTACAATATGTCTTTTTTGTTTTTCTTAATATAGCTGCTCCTGATTGTCCAGCTGGAACACCCAACAGGCAGGAGATAGGGGCCTGTTTGCGCCAGCGAAGGCTAGAGCACATCCAGATAGAATACTGGTGGTTGGTGGTCCTGGAGTAGGAGGAGGAGGAGAAAATGAATGCACTACAGACTGTCTCCAGTATAGCCGCTCACCCTTAGCCTCCTAACTATCCAATCGCTGGTGCCACCACCACCACACTGACCAACATCCGTAATGCCCTTTTCTAGCCCTTTTTTAATTTTTTGTTTTGATGGGAGGGATTTGGTGTTTGTTGGGGCTAGGTGGAGAGGGTGGGAAGGGAGTTGGGACTGGAGAGACTTTTTCTTGGACATTTTGAGTTTTGGGTCAGTTTTTTCTGTAGAGAGGGGTGGGCATGTTGTTTGGGTGAAGAGGGTGGGTTTCTTTGTAAATAAATGAAGGGCAAAACTTTTTTATTCAATCTAAATCTATGCCTCAAGTAGTTTCTTTTACTTTTAATTTGAACTGCTGCCTTCAGGTAGTTTTACTCAGCTTGTTTATGTGCTTGTAACTCAAGAGAGAGTGTAGCACTTAGTTATGGAGTCTAGAATTATACTTCTCTAACTATCGTCACCATTACGGGGAATGCTGCTATGATGACCTAAATTGTGTACAACTATCTAGATAAAAACAGCAGCAGTTAATTAAGTTCTTGCTAAGTTAAATTTTATCCATATTGGTTGTCTTACCTGAATATAAAGGTAGCAATAACAGGGGAGGCATCAAAACTTTACAAGTGAGGTCAAACTTCCAGTTCTACCCAGGTGAGCTCCAAATGTAGGATTGATCTGAATGATTGATTATTTATCCATCATAGGCAACTAAATGGAAGTAGAAAGACTAAGTTAGCTAATTATATATTTATTAAAGATTTACAAAGAATGGACACCACCTCAGTACTACGTGATGACACAATGAGAATGGCTGATTGTGTTGAAATACATAAAATAGCAATGCTAGTAAGTTTTGGCTAATGTGGAGCTAGCAGTATTATTTTTGAAATTATCAAGCTATACAAAATGGACTCAGAGTCTGGAATGGACAAGGTTAGGTTTTTATGGTTAGGCAACACAAGGCTTGAATGACGATACTGATAACTGATGTTCTTCATTCTACATTTAAAATATGGATAATTTTTAATGCATGGTTTGTTAATGGGCTGGTGTGGGCTACTGCTTAGAAAATTCTACAGTAAGTTGGTGTTGCTTTCACCACATCTGCCGCACCTAGTGTGTGATTCATTGATGGTGTAATTTAAGATACACCTCATTAAATCACACAGCTCGGAGGAAGAGGTTAGGGGTTTGATGAACGGATGGGTAAGGGGATTTGCAGAAAGGTTTGAAAAAGACAAACATTACAACACAAGGACAACATTTATATGGGCAATTAACAGCAGCACATCATTCACCATCAATCTGTTGTTAGAAGGAAACAAAGGAATGAGTATGACAGACTACAGATAAATGCATTGCAAACTGTCTTTTTGCCTCCAAGACCCAAGTTATCAGTTATCTAAATGTTGTGTCTACTAGGTTGGGAAGTGAACCCACCCACTCACTTCTCTTAGTTAATATGATCGTTAAAAGAAAAACGATACTATATAGCAAAATTGGGTGGTGCATCTGCATTTTCTTCTGGAATGTCTACTCTTTGGGGCTTGTCTGCACTGGTCCAGTAGGTAAGCAAGAGTGTTGTTGAGCTCAACTAGCTTTTACCTTTCCTTCATGAAGGAAAATAGAAGAAGGCCTCCAGATTGTAAAAGAGAAGCTGTATTTTAGAGTCAAGGAGAAGTCCAGAAGGAAGGTAAGCTTCATGAGGAGTGTATCAAGAAAACTCAGAGGCAGAGCAAAAAATAACAAAAAGGGGACTCGTCCCAAACCAGTCATCAAGATCATTAATCACAATGACCTGCGCAATATTGAAGTAGAGTGCATTGTTTTTGAAGAACAAGTAGAGAAACAGAATTGCAGTATTTTGCATAGAATTTTGTTTGTTAACGAAAGTGACTGTTCTGGTCTCTGAAGAGCCAGAAAAAAAGGAGAACCCCCTGCAATTACATCTGGCTGTGTGAAAGGTCTCATCATCTACAGGGAAGACATGTTGAGCCCATCACTCCAGCCCCAAACAATGCAAATCAATGATCATCTCAAGAGATTTCCCATATTACAGTTCAACACACCATCCCTCACTTTCAGCCTCCAAATCAATCATCACTCACAGTCACTCGATAACCTGATCGTTTATTGGTGCAATGGTTACCTGTTCCACTCCGAGCACGGGGATAGGTACACTTTCTTCCCTTTAATGCAAGCAAAAGATTGGAATTTGGCATTCTTGTAAATAAAAGTATTGTCTGGGGCAACCATTCTAGATGATGAAAAAAACAGAAGAATCACAGAAGCGGACCATACAGGTGATTTCAGTTTTGCTAAGTAAGTTTGTGAAGGCCAATCACTTCCAGGGTAAAAATGATCGCCCACCCTTCAGGCCCAAAACATTGCAAATCTGTCATCAGATGCAAATTCCCACATTACAGTTCAGAACCCTCCTTCACAGTCTGCCACCACATGAATCATCAATCAACTTAAATCAACGCTCACGCATTCAGCCACTCACCGTTGCAATAGTTGAAACTACCTTTTCCAATCCAAGTAAAGGTAGTTTAGGTATTAGGTATTCAATTATCTTTGGTGCAGGCTACACATTGGAATTTGCTGTTGGCAGGCAGTCATGTACCTAGTAAATGATTTTATGGGGCAGCCCTTCTAGTGCTAAGTGATGCAAAAAGGGATAAGCATTAGGCAATAGGCATGAGAGTGTGGCAGGCATGGTCCCCAGTGTCATGAAGGAATTGTGGAGACTTCTTCAATGCACACTGGTCCAACTGCAATCCGGCAATATACATGTGACTAATAATAAAGGTGGGACAGTAGAAATCTGACACAAAAATAATAATGTTTTTCTAGCTTTTTTTTAGTTTTTTGCAAAGAAAGAACTTAGATCAATGAGAAAAAAATATGTTTTATGGGTTCTGGCATACTTAGTCGAGGAAGTACAGTTCATCCTCAAACTCAGGTGGTTCATCCAGAAGTTGATCAGCTAACATCTCTCCATGTTTTGAGGTGAGAACTGCACCAGCTACACTGAGCACACATTCAGCAAGCACACTGGTGACAAGACAAGCCAGATACTTTATTGCCAGCCTGCTGAGCTCTGGAGTTGGCAGGGTATGCTCAGACGTGAGTCCCTTGTTCACTTTGCCACTGGATTCAAGCAAGCCTGGCTGAAGACGGCTGAAATGCCAGAAACCGGTTCTAGGAAGCTTGTTTCTGGTCCAGGGAAGGTATGGCTTGGCAGTTTGGGCTGGACTGTTCCCATGAGGCACAGGGTCAGGCTGATTTGCATATGGCCATGTCTGAACTGGGGTGGCAGAGTGGGCTAAAAAATGGTGATGGATCACACCCAGATCTGTTGACTGGGTGTGAGTGTTTGATTGGTTCTGATGCTCCGTCCATCACCACCCCCTTTTTGTACTGCTTTGTTCGCCATAAGTTGGCAGGGTATGCTCAGACGTGAGTCCCTTGTTCACTTTGCCACTGGATTCAAGCAAGCCTGGCTGAAGAAGGCTGAAATGCCAGAAACCGGTTCTAGGAAGCTTGTTTCTGGTCCAGGGAAGGTATGGCTTGGCAGTTTGGGCTGGACTGTTCCCATGAGGCACAGGGTCAGGCTGATTTGCATATGGCCATGTCTGAACTGGGGTGGCAGAGTGGGCTAAAAAATGGTGATGGATCACACCCAGATCTGTTGACTGGGTGTGAGTGTTTGATTGGTTCTGATGCTCCGTCCATCACCACCCCCTTTTTGTACTGCTTTGTTCGCCATAAGTTGGCAGGGTATGCTCAGACGTGAGTCCCTTGTTCACTTTGCCACTGGATTCAAGCAAGCCTGGCTGAAGACGGCTGAAATGCCAGAAACCGGTTCTAGGAAGCTTGTTTCTGGTCCAGGGAAGGTATGGCTTGGCAGTTTGGGCTGGACTGTTCCCATGAGGCACAGGGTCAGGCTGATTTGCATATGGCCATGTCTGAACTGGGGTGGCAGAGTGGGCTAAAAAATGGTGATGGATCACACCCAGATCTGTTGACTGGGTGTGAGTGTTTGATTGGTTCTGATGCTCCGTCCATCACCACCCCCTTTTTGTACTGCTTTGTTCGCCATAAGTTGGCAGGGTATGCTCAGACGTGAGTCCCTTGTTCACTTTGCCACTGGATTCAAGCAAGCCTGGCTGAAGACGGCTGAAATGCCAGAAACCGGTTCTAGGAAGCTTGTTTCTGGTCCAGGGAAGGTATGGCTTGGCAGTTTGGGCTGGACTGTTCCCATGAGGCACAGGGTCAGGCTGATTTGCATATGGCCATGTCTGAACTGGGGTGGCAGAGTGGGCTAAAAAATGGTGATGGATCACACCCAGATCTGTTGACTGGGTGTGAGTGTTTGATTGGTTCTGATGCTCCGTCCATCACCACCCCCTTTTTGTACTGCTTTGTTCGCCATAAGTTGGCAGGGTATGCTCAGACGTGAGTCCCTTGTTCACTTTGCCACTGGATTCAAGCAAGCCTGGCTGAAGACGGCTGAAATGCCAGAAACCGGTTCTAGGAAGCTTGTTTCTGGTCCAGGGAAGGTATGGCTTGGCAGTTTGGGCTGGACTGTTCCCATGAGGCACAGGGTCAGGCTGATTTGCATATGGCCATGTCTGAACTGGGGTGGCAGAGTGGGCTAAAAAATGGTGATGGATCACACCCAGATCTGTTGACTGGGTGTGAGTGTTTGATTGGTTCTGATGCTCCGTCCATCACCACCCCCTTTTTGTACTGCTTTGTTCGCCATAAGTTGGCAGGGTATGCTCAGACGTGAGTCCCTTGTTCACTTTGCCACTGGATTCAAGCAAGCCTGGCTGAAGACGGCTGAAATGCCAGAAACCGGTTCTAGGAAGCTTGTTTCTGGTCCAGGGAAGGTATGGCTTGGCAGTTTGGGCTGGACTGTTCCCATGAGGCACAGGGTCAGGCTGATTTGCATATGGCCATGTCTGAACTGGGGTGGCAGAGTGGGCTAAAAAATGGTGATGGATCACACCCAGATCTGTTGACTGGGTGTGAGTGTTTGATTGGTTCTGATGCTCCGTCCATCACCACCCCCTTTTTGTACTGCTTTGTTCGCCATAAGTTGGCAGGGTATGCTCAGACGTGAGTCCCTTGTTCACTTTGCCACTGGATTCAAGCAAGCCTGGCTGAAGACGGCTGAAATGCCAGAAACCGGTTCTAGGAAGCTTGTTTCTGGTCCAGGGAAGGTATGGCTTGGCAGTTTGGGCTGGACTGTTCCCATGAGGCACAGGGTCAGGCTGATTTGCATATGGCCATGTCTGAACTGGGGTGGCAGAGTGGGCTAAAAAATGGTGATGGATCACACCCAGATCTGTTGACTGGGTGTGAGTGTTTGATTGGTTCTGATGCTCCGTCCATCACCACCCCCTTTTTGTAGAGCTCTGGACATTGGCACATCTTCCCATACCAATACATCAATAGATTTTGATCCACATTGACCTCTATTGGATCATCTAGATATTCCTGGAACATCCTGTGGATGGTCATTGGTGCTTCCACTTGCTTAACCTGTTTTGCCATTTCCTCTACACTGGATGTGATCTCTGCCAATTAAAACCAATACAATGTTATGGTTGGGTCTGGCCCTTCTGTTGCTGTTTTTGCCAGTATTCTGGTTGATGGTGTTGGCTACTGTGAGACAAGACTGCCCTTTCTGGAAGTTGAAGACAGCACCCCAGAACTGTGGGGTGGGACTTGACTTTCTAGCCATTCTTCTTCCAGGCCTCCGGCTTGCTCCACAATCCACCTTTTGTATTTTAAAATATCCCCTTCAAAACAAGGAATGAAAGTGGGCAGAATTTATTTATACTGGCCATCAAGTAGTGTGGCACAGATGTACTCTTTGTGCTTGATGATGTTATGTTGTAGACATATATTAGAAGCCAAGCTAAGGTCTCAACCAAGGCATGTGTTTCTTTGCTTTCATTCACACATGCGAGTGACCCTTTTAGACACCTTATTTACCTGGTCTTGTAGGAGATGCAACAAAGGAATAGCTAGGCCCATCATACTATCCTCCTTACTGACTTCCTGTGCGAAAACCTCAAAAGGAAGTAGCATCCATGTCAGGCATTTGACTAGGCCCCATTTCTTCACATGCATTTTCATTGCTTTACCAACTGCAACCCCTCGTCTTTGAATGATATAGTCATTGATCTGGTTGTACTGCTCAAAGTAAAAGGTGGAGTTCCAACGTGTTAGCACCTCCTTTTATCAGAGAGTTAACTGGTGCTCTATCATTACAGCTTCTTCTGGGCTTCAAAAGAATGGCTGAAGTGAGTGCATATTCTTCTGCAGGTGCTCAGTATGTTGCTGACTATGTCTTCTTTTTTGAGGATGTCTTGCACCACCAGGTTGATGCAATGGGCCAAACACATGACCCTGAAATAGCCTATGTCTGGCATGGCCTTGACTATGTTACTACCATTGTCCGTGGCAACATATTCAATTCTGAGACATCTCGGTCTTAACCGTTCATACACCTTGCTGTTAAATTCCTCTAGGATGTTTACAGCTGTATGTGATTTCTCCATCATAACCATGGCCAAATTCTCTTAAAACTTTCTTCAGGGCCAAGACCTGAAGATATCCTTCCCTTTCCCCCTGCAAAAGAGATCCAGTGTGCAGTGATGCACATGTAATCAGTCGACTGACAGCTGCACTGCATGTCTGTCATCAGGTGGATGGTGTGAACAACACTTTGCTGCAAAGCTTGTCAAACCAACTGCAGCACATCGTGATGCAGCCCTGGAACAGCCACTCCGGAAAATAGGACCTACTTGGTGCCTTTCATTTTGGGCAGATGGCAGCCACAAATTCTAAGAATCCCACTCCTTTCACAAAAGAAAAAGGGAGGAGGTTTGGCCCTGCCATTTTTGCCAGCTTTCCATTGTACAAATGTGCAGTTGGGTGGTTCTTCTTGTAGGGCCCCTCCTGCCTAAACATGCCCACAATATTAAGCTGGATTTTCTTCTTTTCTTGGGGCATTGACTCAGGCATCTTTTGAGAAGCAGTTGCTAGTGGTAGACTCATTGTGTGTCGTGGTGGTGGGCCAGTCACTGTGTTCTGTGGTGTCCTAATCTCACTCTGAGTCTTCTGAGTCTTTTTGTGCCATTGTAAAGTCACTGAGGTGGGTGAATTTGCTGGCACACTGCTGGGGACAGGGCTGCTTTGCATGAAAATGCCACCCTCTTCTTTCTCATCATCACCTTCCACTATGATTGGACTTGTAGCTCACGTTCCCAGGCTCCCCCTACCACCACTAACATGTTTAGCAATTTGTTGACGGTGCTCCCTCTACTTGATTGTGTGTTTTTTTCATATGGGTAGTCTGGCCTCTAGTACCATAATGTGTACCAGGCTTACCTCGACGAACATTTTTGAGGCATCTTTGCTAACTGTGAAAAAGTCCCAAACTGGGGAGAAGTACTTTTTCAGTGGACCACTGCCAATGCCTGATGAAGAACTGGAGGTAGGTGGCCATTGCATTGATTGCCTCTCTGCATTGCCTGAGACAAGGGTTGGTGCAGGTCTTAGCTGGGGCTTTGCAAATATTGGAGCTGGTGGCAGTGCTACCTGGGCCACATCCCTCAGAGCCGGTTGAATAGCAATGTCACCTTCCACCTCATCGTTGTCATCTTCTTCTTCATCCCCTTCCATAAGCCTAAGTTTTTCTGGAACTTTTCTTTAACCTTGCCTCTCCTGTTGTGTCCTGGCCTCTGTCGAGGTCCATTTCATGTCCCTATCATCATCATCAGAAGTGGTGCATGGAGAAGATGGTGCTGTAGTACCCTTCTGTTTCCTTGCTGCAAATCTGGGAGCCATTGATACTAAAGGAGAGGTTCAACTTCTTGCTTGGAAGGAAGCTCCACCTCCTGTTCTGCTTCGACATCAGGAAAATGTACTATTGCTGGCTGCTGTCCACTTTGCTGTGTTTCCTGAAACAATTACATACTACTTTGCAAAAAGGACAAATTCAATTCAACATCACTACATGTCAGCATCGCCATAATTGCACTGACTTCCACACTGACAGACATGGTCCTGAACTTAGGTTGGGAGGGTGGTGCTGCTGATGCAGGAATGCTGCTCTCAGCTTGCTCGCCAGAGGCCAGTGTGGCAGGTACAACTTTCCTAAAAAAGGTTGTGGTCAGCACGCCAGTGGTGGAAATCTGCTTCTTCTCCTCCCCACTAGCCACTTTCTTGGCAGCACCTTTCTTTAGAGCCATCTTGAAGCTGTCAGTAGGAAGTGGCACTTAGCTTCACAAAAACCTGAAGAGATGACCGTGCTGCATAGTCAGTCATGCATCACGTCCTGCACAGGCCTTCTGTCTGGCAGTATTGTGGGTGATGTCTCTTCTATTGTACACCTAAAAGCAAACAAGCAAAAAGAACACCAGTGAAATGTGGCATTATTGACGTTCAAATAGTAGTACAAACAAACAATATCATTTAGTGTGGTGACTTAGCAATAAAACAGTCTATCTATTCATTCATTAAACTACACCGACATAAACTTTAATTCTGTCATTAAAATCAGGAAGGATGAGAAAGAGCAACAAAAAAAAACATACAGATTTAACTTTTTGCTTTATGTGCATCAAGTTGGGATGTGGCACTCAGGGAGGTGCAGGTGACAATGGAATAATTGTTAAACACTGAATGCTGCAGTCATGGGGTTGATGCCAGATGTTAGGAAAATATAAAAAAAAATGTCTTTGATAAAAAAAAATGTAAATTAAAATAATTAAATAAACAATATTTGAAGAAAAACAAATGTAATTTTAAAAAAAAATTAAATTTAAAAAAATGTAAATTAAAAAAATGAATACTTAAAAACATATATAATAGAAAAATAATACTAAAAAATATAAATAAAAAATAAAAAAGTTACATTAAAAAAACTAGAATTAAAAAAATTGAAATAAATTTAAAGATAAGTCAAAATATCCGCAAGCATAATAATTTATTAAACTTCAAATATTGTCAACCATTCATGTTAGCCTATGGCAAAGGGCCACACTGGCTGCACTCACAAAATGGCTGCCAGTCAGTGCCACATGGTCATCAACAACAGCTAACGTTGAGCATGGAGGCATGCCCACAAACAGAGAAGACATGCAAGCCTCTGGGGAAAGCACACTGGCTGGCTACACAAAATGGCCACCAGCCACATGGTCAGAACACCCGCAACCAGCAAAGAGGCATGTTTACAAATGGAGAGACACGCAGGCCTCTGAGAAAAGCACACTGTCTGGCTACAAAAATTGACCATAAGCCACGTGGTCACAACAACAACCAGCAAGGAGGCATGGCCACAAACAGAGAAGACATGCAGGTATAAGGGAAATCACACTGGGTGGCTACACAGAATGGCCACCAGCCAATTGGTCATAATAACAACAACCAGCAAGAAGGCATGGCAACAAACAAAGAAGATATGCAGTCCTATGGCAAAAGCACACTGGCTGGCTACACAAAATGGCTACCAGCCACATGGTCAGACCAGCAACAACCATCAAGACGGCATGGACACAAACAAAGAAGACATTCAGACCTATGGCAAAAGCACACTTGCTGGCTACACAAAATGGCCACCAGCCACATGGCCAGAACAACAACAACCAGCAAGAAGGCATGGCCAGAAGCAAAGAAGACATGCAGGCCTATGGGGAAAGCACATTGTCTGGCTACACAAAATGGTCTCCAGCCATATGGTCACAACAACAACAACCAGCAAGGAGGCATGGCCACAAACAGAGAAGACATGCAGGCCTTTGGCAAAAGCAGACTGCCTGACTACACAAAATGGCCAACAGCCACAAGGTCACAACAACAAGCAGGAGGCCTGGAAAACAAAGAACACATGCATGCCTATGGTGGAGACTGACTATACAAAATGGCCCCTGGCCACATGGCATGGGGAACAACAAAGTCAAATGGTGGCCCATGGCAAACACACTCTAGGCAGAGAAAATATGCATGATAACACAGAGAACACAACATTTCAGCAGTGCCAATAATGAAAATTAACAGGGCTAAAAATGTTTACAACAACACACATCCTCCAAAGCCATTACCCCACTTATACACTGTTTACAGGGGACATAAAATGATATACCACTAAAAAAACACATTTTGTAGTTTAATCCAATGTCATCCATGGCCAAAATGGTGTTTCAATTCAACTGACACCACAGAACCAGTTGTGTCTTTCACCCATGAATAGTACATGGCCTACTGGCTGGAAGGCACATTGACAGACTAGGCCACAAAGTGAATTGTAACTGTGCCACATTGTTCCTTCACAAAAGAAGAAAAATGAAATGCAAAAAAATAACTTGGCCCCTACTAAAACTGCAGGCCACCCACCACAATAAATTGTAAAAATCAAATAATAGTGCAAATAAATCCAGGTGCATGCCCCCAATCAAACAAACAACACTCTTATACACCAGTTTTTCAACTTCTGATATTTCAAAAACAATGTCCCTAAATCCAATGGTATAGATGCAGCAATCAAGGACAGTGATCCTTCCTGCTCCAAATCCCAATGAAAAGTAACCAGGAGAGGGACACATCGCTGGGAGGAGCCTGCTGAATAGGAACAGGAAGTTGGAGTCTCCCAAGCACTTCCTTTTGATTTGAAAAATAAGTTTCATATAATGGCTTCTCGCACAAACAAAACAACTCCTACGGCCAGTCTGAGAAGGAAACCTACTATAAAGCCTCTCTGCTGCATTCTGAAGCAGAAAAGCTGCTCAACCGCTCCGCTTGCGATCACGATCAGCACTAAGAATACTAGACTGGCGCTGTCGCGGCCAGAAGCCGTGTCAGTGAGTGCGAAGTCTTGCAGTAGGTCACTAGCGGTGTGAGAAGTCTCGCTTGTGCTCTCAAGTGGCCCGAGACTCTTGGCACTCGGGGATGAGCCAAAAGAAAACTTGAGTGCGCAAACAGAAAAAAACCTCCTGTTTGTGCGTGAATGGTGGAATTTAGGAATTCCGCGCTCCACCGCGGAGTTCCCGAATCCCGCAAACTCCGCGAGCAGAGTTTAACTCCCGGGCTTATATCTTTGGTAAAATTTGATGAATCTTTTCACTAAATTTTCCCAAAAAAGTTTCAAAGTAAGTTCTGTTGTGCATGGGAAATTTTGGGGTGATCTGTCAAGTGGGGGCTGAGAAAAAGGGGGTTAAAAAAGTGTGTTTTCCTATTTTAATTCACATAGGAACGCGTTGTTGAATCTAAAGCCCCAACTGCTAGATGGAATTACACTAAATATGGCAGAAAGGTAGATGTTGTTACACAGAATGTGCTTTCTGTTATTTGGTGCAAATTTGTTAGGTAGTTTTTCAGTAATTTAGGTTGAAAATTGTAGTAATATCTCTGGTCACGAAGCCTTCACGAAAAAAGGCAAGCTCGTGCAGAGAAATGCACCGCTCTGATTGGCTTCCAATTATTCAACCAGAAAGTGTTGGCAGCCATGTTGAGATTTGGCTTCACCTATTCCCCCGAGAAAAAAAAGAAAATAAAGAAAAGGGGGCAGGGTAGAAATACTCCGACCCCCAAGCCACAGTCTTAGAGTCCTCCTGGGACTCCTCCATGGTATAAAGGCATTTTGTTTTTGAATTGCTGCAAAAATAAGATTTTTGCGGCAAATGTTTTAAAATAAAGCAGGCGCAGGCTCCCGTGCTAGATTTTAAATAACCCCCCAGGTGGGCCAGGTCCTGTGGGCATATGTTAAATATAGAAGGGGTGCACAGGGTCCCCCTCTTAGGGCTTATCAATGCCCCAGGGACCACAGTTTATTATATAAGCAGACATGCCCACTGGGCCCGCCCGTATCCCCAGGGACCGACACCTCCCCGGGTCTAATTACAATAATATGTAGAGCCTCGTGGACCTCCATGCCCCAGGGACCACCACCTCCCTGGAGCTAATTACAGTTATATGGGGGGCCTCATGGAGCCCCTCTGCCCTAGGAACCAGGACCTCCCCAGGGCATTTTTTATTTGGCTTGGGGGGCCTCAAGGACCTCCCCATAGGGTGCCAGGACCACCACCTCCCAGGGCCAAACCCCCTTTCTGCACCACTCTGCAACCATTACTACTTAAAAAACATAGAAATTCACTGAAAAAAAACAAAGTTTACAGGGATGTTATAGTTAGGAATTAGCATTTAAAAAACCTTTGAAATTAACGAGAAATGCGCATGCGCGAACAATCAGGAATGCACAGTTGTCATCAAGAAGTCGCGATGAAGGAAGAGGGCAGCTTGGGGACGTCGCAGCTCAGGTAAGGCTTTTTTAATACTTTTGTATTGGTTTTTTTAAGCTTCCATAACTATTGTTAATAGGGTGGGTGGGAGGCGTGGGCTGGTGTTAATTCCACTCCACCGCGGAGTGTATGGTGTGCTGCCTACTCTGTGTATTCGCAAATCTCGGAGTAGACAACACTGCACACTTTGTGGGCGAAGCAGAGCTTGCCGCCCGCCCTTACCTATTATTAGGCCTGGGCGAAGCACTACGCTACGCTCGCGTAGTTTGCGAAGTTCGCGCTACTTCGCGCTACGCGAACTGCACGTAGCACAGTGCGAACACGCGTAGCGTAGTGTTGCGTAGTGCTGCGGTCATTTTTTGCTTGCTCGCGGTCCTCAACGTCAAGTTGGCGACCGCGAGCAAGCAAAATGACATCCTGGCGAGACTTTTTCCTTGTTCGCGATCGCGAGCATGGAAAATAAACCTCCCGGCGAGATTCCCAACGCGAGAAGGTCAGGTTTCTCATTGCGAGGGGTCGCGTATGCTCGCGACCGCTCGCGATGAGAAACTACCAGTTCGCGTTGAGAAAGCTGCAGCTCGAGTAAAAATCTACTCGAGCAGCAGAAAACTACAGCTCGCACTGTGCAAGATGCCATTTTCAATGATTGCACAGTGCCGGTTGCTTGTCTGCACTGTGCAATCATTGAAAACAACATCTTGCACAGTGCGAACATGTTACTTCGCAGTTCGCGAAGTGCTACGCGTAGCTCGCGTAGTGCGAACTTCACTTTGCGTAGCTTCGCGAAGTGCTACTTCGCGAACTACGCCCACCCTTACCTATTATGTACTAGGGCCGTACAGGGGAGGTCATGCCAATCACAGGGGTACCACATCCATCGTGTACCCTATTGTACGTAGACATTTTCACTGTATTCTAAGTGTAATTCAGGATAGCACTGGCTCTGGGCCTGATTAGTCAGAGTCAGTTATCACCAGTATCAGTTAGCAAATTCTTGTGGGCACAAGATGACTTTGCAACAAGGCTTCTTTCTGCACCTCTGTTGGTTCTTTGTGTATATTTCTTGCTTCTTTCTGCACCTTTCTTTGTCTTTCTGGACTTCCGTTGCATCTTTTTGCATTCCTTTTGCTTCTTTCTGCACGTTTATTCCTCTTTCTGCACATGTCCTATCTCTGTAGGAATAGTTAGAAATTAGCATTTAAAAAACCTTTGAAATTCACGGAAAAAAACATAGTTTTCAGGGACGTTGTAGTTAGAAATTAGCATTTAAAAACTATAGGTTTGAGGGACGTTGTAGTTAGAAATTAGCATTTAAAAAACCATAGAAATTCACTGAAAACACCATAGGTTTCAGGGACGTTATAGTTAGTTGGACATTTCACTCGTACAAAACCAGGGAAATTCGGCCGTTATAGTTAGTTGAGCTAAGTATAACTCACGCCCCCGCAATGCACTGCTGATGATGTCACATATTACATCATACGCCGAAATTCAAAGTAAAGAGACTTTTCAGAATGCCCCGAATCTCACAAAGGAAAAGAGATGGACTTTAAAATAACAATTCCAACAGACACCCACTTAGGAAATATTGTTGTGCTCTAGAAGGAACTACTTTTCCCAGAATGCATCAAGAAAAATGCACTAAGCCTACACCTACTAAAGGTAATTGAAAACACCTGCAATTCAAATAGAAATAAAAGAGAGCCTTTCCGTGGAATTGTAAACCCCCAAGCCTATGATGGGACGTGTGGTGGATAATTAACAACAGGGCAGTCTTGTCCTTGGGAGGTACACCATCTCGATAATGGTGTAAGAGGGGCTGTGCCTCGGAACTACTCTGAGGCAGTCCAGCACCGAAATCCAAAGTAAAGAGACTCTTCAGAATGCCCCGAATCCTACTAAGGAAAAGAGATGGACTTTAAAATAACAATTCCAACAGATACCCACTTAGGGAATATTGTCGTGCTCTGGAAGGAACTACTTTTCCTAGAATGCATCAAGAAAAATGCACTAAGCATACACCTTCTAAAGGTAATTGAAAACACCTGCAATTCAAATAGAAATAAAAGAGAGCCTTTCTATGGAATTGTAAACCCCCAAGCCTATGATTAAGATGCAGCAACATGTAAATGAGAGACATGACGGAGAGTCAGAAGCATAGTCCAGATGGAGGATTTAGGCTGAGTGTCCTCCATAAGTGCTGGGACATTTGGTGGATTATATATATATATATATATATATATATATATATATATATATATATATATATTCATATATATATTCACTGAAAAACCATAGGTTTTAGGGAAAGTTATAGCTAGATGGACATTTCACTCGTACAAAACCATAGAAATTCCCCTGTTATAGTTAGTTCAGCTAACTATAACTCGCACCCCCGCAATGCACTGCTGATGATGTCACATATTACATCACTCATGACATGGGCAGTGACATCACTGGTGACATCACTGATGACATCTCAAATGACATCACTGATGGCATCACTGATTACATCATCCATGTGATAATTTCATGCATCTTCTCACACCCTAATATAACCTATGATACCCCCAATCTAAATTACAGATCGACAATCTCAAAACCATAGACACTCCAACACCAATAACCACATACCCATTCACTGATTCTTAGGTCTACACACACATCCACTCACTCACCCGTACAGTCACTCATACTTACAGTCACTCAGTACAGGACTATCATATGCACTCATACACCTATATAGACACTCACACACCACCACTCATCCATAGAGGTGCTCACACACCCAGTCAGTCATGAAAATAATTAATCACACTCTCATTTATTCACCTATATAGTTATACACACACCAGCTCACTTATTCATACAAATACTAACACATTCTTACACTTTTATACAATCACTGATAGAAGCACACACCCATCTATACAGCCACTCTCACAATCACACACTGTCACTTATAGACATTTATATACTCTAACACACATATATTCTGCCTTTCACATATGTAGTTACTCACACATGTACCTCTGAGATATATATTCACTCACTAACACACCCATACACACACTCACCCACCCATACAGCTCATCACAGATGCACTCTTGAAACCATGCACCCAGTGAATCAGCAACTCACACATCTATGGAGTCACACACCCCCCACCCAGAAAAACACTCAGGCACCCAAGACAACCAATCAATAACTCAAATAGACACTCATGTAGTTATTCACAAACCTATTCAGCCGCTTACACACCAAAAAAGACAGTTGGATACAGAGATTCACACAGTTTAGTCACTAACCCATGCATTCATTACGATATGTTGAACCACTCACTTATAGAGTCAGTCACGCACCTACTGAATCATCCATTCAGACACTTATACACCCACTCATTCTTCAATACACCTTTCCCTATATAGATTAAACATATTTAAACTTTACAGAAACACACTGTCACTGGATGATGTCATCAGTGATGTCAACAGTGATGTCATTTGAGATGTCATCAGTGATGTCATGAGTGATGTCACTGACCATGTCATGAGTGATGTAATATGTGACGTCATCAGCAGTGCATTGTGGGGGCGCATGTTATAGTTAGCTGAACAAACTATAGCGGGGGAATTTCTATGGTTTTGTAGGAGAGAAATGTCCATCTAACTATAACTTTCCCTAAATCCTATGGTTTTTTCAGTGAATTTCTAAGGTATTATAAATGCTAATCTCTAACTATAACATGCCTGAAACCTATGTTTTTTTCTGTGAATTTCAAAGGTTTTTTAAATGCTAATTTCTAACTATAACGTATCTAAAACCTATGGTTTTTTAAGTGAATTTCAAAGGTTTTTTAAATGCTAATTTCTAACTATGCCTACAGAGATAGGACATGTGAAGAAAGAAGAAAAAGCGCACAGAAAGAAGTAAAAGAAATGCAGAACGAGGCAACAGAAGTCCACAAAGATGAAGAAAATTGCAGGAAGAAGCAAGATGTGTAGAAAGAACCAACAGAGGAAAAGAAAGAGATCTTGTTGCAAAATCATCCTGTGCCCACAACTTTTTCAGACGGGTACTGGTGGTAACTGACTCTGACTAACCAGGCCTAGAGCCAGTGCTATGCTAAAAGACACTTAGAATACAGTGAAAACACCTACATACACTAGGAAACACTATGCGTTGTGGTGCCCCTGTGATTAGCATGACCTCCTCTGTAAGGCCCTAGTACATAATAGGGCAGGGGGATTAAAACTACCTCTTAAAATCTGCCACCGGCGCATTTGCACAGTGGTGAAGGGAGGGGGCAGGGCCTGAGGTGACCTGTGCAAACACGCCCGTTGGTGTGTTTTAAGTTGTGGAATCAATTCCCCTTGAATCCTGAGGGTCCCTGGGGGCCAACTAGCCCACCAGGTACCTCCAGTAAGCGCCACAGAGGTGTAAAAAGGATGTCATTTGAGATGTCATCAGTGATGTCATCAGTGATGTCACTGACCATGTCATGAGTGATGTAATATGTGACGTCATCAGCAGTGCATTGCGGGGGCGCGAGTTATAGTTAGCTGAACTAACTATAACGCGGGAATTTCTAGGGTTTTGTACGAGGGAAATGTCCAGCTAACTATAACGCCCCTGAAACCTATGTTTTTTTTAGTGAATTTCTAAGGTTTTTTAAAAGCCAATTCCTAACTATAACGCCCCTGAAACCTATGGTTTTTTAAGTGAATTTCAAAGGTTTTTTAAATGCTAATTTCTAACTATGCCTACAGAGATAGGACATGTGAAGAAAGAAGAAAAAGCGCACAGAAAGAAGTAAAAGAAATGCAGAACGAGGCAACAGAAGTCCACAAAGATGAAGAAAATTGCAGGAAGAAGCAAGATGTGTAGAAAGAACCAACAGAGGAAAAGAAAGAGATCTTGTTGCAAAATCATCCTGTGCCCACAACTTTTTCAGACGGGTACTGGTGGTAACTGACTCTGACTAACCAGGCCTAGAGCCAGTGCTATGCTAAAAGACACTTAGAATACAGTGAAAACACCTACATACACTAGGAAACACTATGCGTTGTGGTGCCCCTGTGATTAGCATGACCTCCTCTGTAAGGCCCTAGTACATAATAGGGCAGGGGGATTAAAACTACCTCTTAAAATCTGCCACCGGCGCATTTGCACAGTGGTGAAGGGAGGGGGCAGGGCCTGAGGTGACCTGTGCAAACACACCCGTTGGTGTGTTTTAAGTTGTGGAATCAATTCCCCTTGAATCCTGAGGGTCCCTGGGGGCCAACTAGCCCACCAGGTACCTCCAGTAAGCGCCACAGAGGTGTAAAAAGGATGTCATTTGAGATGTCATCAGTGATGTCATCAGTGATGTCACTGACCATGTCATGAGTGATGTAATATGTGACGTCATCAGCAGTGCATTGCGGGGGCGCGAGTTATAGTTAGCTGAACTAACTATAACGCGGGAATTTCTAGGGTTTTGTACGAGGGAAATGTCCAGCTAACTATAACGCCCCTGAAACCTATGTTTTTTTTAGTGAATTTCTAAGGTTTTTTAAAAGCCAATTCCTAACTATAACGCCCCTGAAACCTTTGGTTTTTTCAGTGAATTTCAAAGGTTTTTTAAATGCCAATTCCTAACTTTAACGTGCATGAAACCTATGGTTTTTTTAGTGAATTTCAAAGGTTTTTTAAATGCTAATTCCTATCTATAACTTATCTCTGAAGATATCATGTTTAATGATTTTGATTGGATTTCTATATTTTTCAAATTCAGTGTGTCAATTTCATTAATTATCTTTTTTTTAAAATACTTTTTTATCACCATTTTTTAAACTTTTTTTTCAATTAATTCTTTTCAAAATTAAAAAATATTATTTGAACTTAATGGGTTTTCCAAACATATTTTTTTATATTTTTCAAAATATTTTTTTAACTATTTGTTCAAAACTGTATTTTATATATTTCTTTCAATGTTTTTGGATCCGCGCACCCTATGTGCATCGTTCTCGATCCCTACGCGATAGCATCCGCGCATGGTAAGCGTTGGGTACGTGTTTAGTGCGTGATCGCAATGCGACGGGTCTGCGACTCCCAGCCTATACGCGACACATTCGATGTACGTAACGCGACGTTTACGCGCTTCCGCGATGCGTCATCTGCATCTATGACGCGGTAGGTGCGCGGATCCCGCGAAGTATTTCACATTTAAAAAAACATATGTATGTATTTCATGTGAATATTAATTGAAGACAAACTCTAAACTAGTCTTAAAACTAAAATTGTTTACATCTAATCCTATAATTTTTTTTTATTCAGTTTCGCGGATTCGCGCTGGTTGCGTGCTGCGTACACGCAGGGTGCGCGGATCCCATGTAACCTGCAAAAAAAGAGATTTGTTTGGTTCGTTACACTTCCTCTTCTAACTATTGAAAGACCCCACCCATTTCAATCATTCTTCTTTGACCTTCTTTAGAGCAGCATCTCTTTGGAGAGAAGAAGATTTTTTAGAGTAGCTCTAACTTTTTTCAACCAAAAATGGCTTCAGGGCAGCAGGCATCACCTGCATCACCTCATACTTCTGAGGATGAATTTTTGCCGGAGGCACCACCCAAAAAACGTTTTTCTTCAGTGGTGTGGAAATTTTTTATTTTTCCCGAGGGGCACGTGCAAGATTTGCAAAAGAGTCCTGTCGAGAGGGGATCCTAACTAGAAATACTCTTGCGGCACGGCAAGTATGATGAAGCACATGAGGACCCTTCATCGGAACAATCTTGCACAAGAAGAGTGCCGACGGATGAGAAACACTCCTGCTCCTGCGCCATCCACCTCATCTCAGCCCAAACCTTGGACATCCGTCCTCAATTTCAATTTTTAAAAGTGCTCTGCACTAAGTGCAATAAGACTTTATGCTATGGTGAGCAGTCGATCGATCTGATCTGCCGCCAGCAAGAAAGTCACATTTGCTAGTTTTTTGTTTTTTTTACTGTTCCCTGAAGTTCATTGTTTGGTTTCTCCTGTTTTTTTTATTTTTTTATTTTGCAGAAAAACAAAAAAAAAAAAAATTGTTCAGAAAACCCCCCAAAAATTATAAAAGAAGAAAGAAGAAAAAAAAAAGTTATTGTAAGAACTAACTTTCCTGGTTTAAAAAAAGAGCTAAATTTCTTTGTTAGTGTTAGTTTAGATGAATGTATGTGTAGTATGTAATTGACTGAATGAATGCATTAGTAGCGTATGGTGAATGTATAAGTGCAGAACTATGAGGAAGTGCTGCAGCATCACACAGTAACCTCTTTAACTGCAGTGTGCTGTAGTACTTCCGAAGCACAGGGATGCAACATATGTACATAAATATGATGCAAATCTATGCTTCTCTCTGCACGGCTGCTTAAACTGCAGCCATGTGGTGACACAGGCACCCTTGCACCATAGTGCAAGGATATCTGTGTCATGTGCTGTTTGTTTTTCTACAGGAAGACACACCTCCCTGCACAAAAACAATGAGAAAATGCATTTTTCTTCTTCAATGTATGCTGAACATTTCAGCATGCATTGAAGATATAAAAATGTGGAGAAATTAAAACAATTCTCCTTGTTGTGCTTTCCTACACCAATTTTAGAATGGTGCAGCATTCACACACATATCGAGATTTATGATTTCTGATAAATCTAGACATGTGTCTTGTTCTATGAGTATTAAGTGCAATCATGCACAACAACACGTATAGAACACCCTTTCAATACAAAGTGGTGTGCATGATGAGGTTATATTTACATGGAGTACAAAAAGTGCACAGAGTGCCTTTTCCTCTCTTTGTAAATATGAAAGAGTATCTTGCACAATAACCATGTTACAAAAAGTGACATATTTCTGTTTTTAAATTTCCTTGCGAATGATAGAAGGTAAGCACACCGTTTTGTCTGCAAAGATGTTCAAAGAAGAATGATTGAAATGATTGCGGTCCTTCAACAGCTAAAATGGGTAATATTATGAACCCCTCAAATCTCTTTTTTTGCAGGTCACATGATATCTGATTATGGTCAGATTTCAAAACTACATAAACAGAGTGTTTTTAGAAACGTGTTTCAACTGTGTAGCTTCTTGCAGACCTCTTCATTCTGCATATTGAGACTTAGTTAAACTTACCTTCACAGTAATAGGAATAAAAAATGGTATATATTTTTTTCTGTTTTTCAATCAAATATAAATTCATATAAATTGCTTATTTTAAAATTTGGATCTGTGAAAGAAAAGGAAAAAAAAATATAACATGTAATAATACATTTTTTACAACACAGCATAATTTCCACAAAGTAATTTTTATGCCTTTTTTGCTGTTCTCAGAATATATCAAATTTAACTAAAAATAGTGATTTCAATCGTACTCATCACTTAACAGCGGGCAAAAAAAATACAATCTCAAAGATTGTTAAAAAAAACCCAACATGCCATTCTCAAAATACAAATCACAGATATAAAAAAATCCACACAGCTAACAACATTTTTAACTTTAACTTACAAAAACTGTAAATGATGTCGCTATAAAATATTCACCAAATCAAAAGATGAATTTTTGGAGGATGCACCAAGCCCACAACGTTTCCCTTCAGTGATGTGGAAATGTTCTACTTTTCTCAAGGGGCAAACAAAGACCAATACCATCTTTCTCATGCACAAGATTTTCAAAAGAGTTCTGTTATGAGGGGATCCTAACAAAAAATACTCATGCGGCACAGCAAATATGATGAAACACCAAAGGACCATTCATCCAAACAATCTTGCATGCACGAGAAGAGTGCAAACAGATGAGAAACACTCCTGTTCTGTATCTGTAGAAAAGAATCACAAATAAATGTATATTAATAACTTTCAAAATTATACTATTCCATTACTGTACAAACACATTTTATATAAATACTGACTAAGAAACTATAGCCCTGAACCACAAGTGTGACGATGGTTAAAACACTACATGCATAGTGCATACTACTTTAAAGCAGTTCATGCCCTAAATCCTACCTCACTAAAACTCTACATGCTAACTGACTAAATGATTACAGTACTATAAGGAGACACACTGGGTGAGTGACAGGGTGTTTGCTTGAAGAGTATGAATACTAACTAGGGAATTGAAGGTGTGAAACACAACTATGTAGGTGATTAGAGGACTGCATCCATACTGCTTAGGCATTTAAAGCAGTCCATGTGCTAAGGCCTGGCTCACTGCATGACTACTTGGGTACTGACTGAATGATTAGAGTACAGTAAGGAGAGTGCCTAGGTGAATTTGTAAGTGCTAGGCTTTTCGCACAGGGAATGGATTAGTACTTGGTACTGAATGGGTCACTAGAGGAGTGCAGTGACAAGATGTTTGCTGGACTGTATGGATACTGACTAGGAAATTGAAAGTGTGAAAGACAAGTGTCTAGGTGGTTAGAAGACTGCATGCATAGTGGATAGGGGTTTGAAGCAGTCCATGTGCAAAGGCCTGGCTCAGTGCATGAATACTTAGGCACTGACTGAATGATTAGAGTACTGCAAGGAGAGTGCCTGGGTGAATTTATTAGGGTTTGGGTTTTGGCGCAGCAAATGGATTAGTACATGATGCTTAATAAGGTCACTAGAGGAGTGTTTGAGTTTTCACACAGTGAATGGATTTGTACATGATGCTGAATGGGTCACTAGAGGACTGCAAAGGGAGTGACAGGGTGTTTCCTGGAAGTGTATGGATACTGACTAGGGAATTGAAGGTGTGATAGACAATTGTGTAGGTGGTTAGAGGACTGCATGCATAGTGGATAGGGGTTTGAAGCAGTCCATATGCTAAGGCCTGGGTCACTGGATGAGTACTTGGGTACTGACTGAATGATTAGAGTACTGCAAGGAGAGTGCCTGGGTGAATTTATTAGGGTTTGGGTTTTGGCGCAGCAAATGGATTAGTACATGATGCTTAATAAGGTCACTAGAGGAGTGAAAGGGGAGTGACAGGGTGTTTCCTGGAAGTGTATGGATAGTGACTGGGGAATTGAAGGTGTGAAAGACAAGTGTGTAGGTGGTTAGAGGACTGCATGCATAGTGGATAGTGGTTTGAAGACGTCCATGTGCTAAGGCCTGGCTCAGTGCATGAATACTTAGGCAGTGACTGAATCATTAGAGTACTGGAAAGAGAGTGTCTTGGTGAATTTATAAGTGTTTGGGTTTTGGCACAGTGAATGGATTAGTACATGGTGTTGAATGGGTCACTAGAGGACTGCAAAGGGAGTGACAGGGTGTTTCCTGGAAGTGTATGGATACTGACTAGGGAATTGAAGGTGTAAAAGACAAGTGTATAGTATGTTAGAACACTACATGCTTACTGCATAGACATTTGAAGCTGTCTATTTGGTACTTAGAAACTGACTAAATAATCAGACTACTTCTAGGACAGTGCTTGGGTAAAACTTTTAAATGTTCTGCTCTGCCACAGTGAAGAGAATAGAACATGGTACTGCACCTTAGTGTCAAACCCTGACTCATGTTATCAATGCATAAGCAAAGACTAGCTTCTAATGCTACTAAAACGTAACAACATGACAGGTTTTAAAAGAGTTATCTGTTAAAAAATACACGATGTTACCAGATGCTTCTCTCACAGTGGTTCCCAAATGCACACAGACTCACAGTGTGATTCTAGACAACAACCAGTATACCTAGGAGTTTACCAAAAATCATTCACTACTGTGGAAGTGGTAAGGGAACTGCACACAATCTTCATATTTCAGGACTGCACTTTTGTGTCAAAGCCTGACTCATTTAATCAAAGCATAAGCAAAGACTGGCTTCTAATGCTACTAAAACTTGACAACATGAGCGGTTTTAAAACAGTTATCTGTCAGCAAATACACCATGTTACCAAATGCTTCTCTCACAATCCTTACCCAAATGCACACAGACTCACAGTGTGATTTTAGACAAGCAACACTTTCCTAGGAGTTTACCTAAACTCATTCACTAGTCTAGAAGAGTTAATGGTACTGCACACAATCTACATATTTAAGTACAGCACATCAGTGTCAAAGCATGACTTATTTAATCAACGCATAAGCAAAGACTGGATTCTAATGCTACTAAAACTTCACAACAAGACAGGTTTTAAAAAAGTTATATGTCAGCAAATACATGATGTGACCAAATGCTTCTCTCACAGTGATCACAAATACACACTAACTCACAGTGTGATTCTAGACAAGCACCACTATCTCTAGGATTTTACCAAAACTCATTCACTACAATGCAGGTGGTAAGGGAACTGCACACAATCTACATATTTCAGGACTGCACTTTTCTGTCAAAGCCTGACTCATTTAATCAAATCATAAGCCATAACTGTCTTCTAATGCTACTAAAACTTCACAACATGACAGGTTAAAACATTTATCTGTCAGCAAAGACACGATGTTACCAAATGCTTCTCTCACAGTGGTTCCCAAATGCACACATACTCACTGTGTGATTCTAGACAAACAACACTATCCCTTGCACTATACCAAAACACATTTCTTCATCTAGAAGAAGTACCAAATTTTAGTATAGAAACATAACATAACTCATTTCACAAATTCATAAACAATGACTGGTTTCTAATTCTACCAAAATATAAAAACAGCACAATTATCTGTCTGCAAACACATGAAAAACACAAATGCTTATCACAGAATGGTTTCTACATGCACACACACTGTCAATAAGATTGTAGAGAAAAAAAGTACTCCCTACACTTTGGCAGGAGAACTACATTAGTCTGATTAAAATCAAAATAGTCTACATACATCCCCTCACAATTAAATAACTCATCTTTCAAGTTCTTTTGTATAGTAAGAAGTATATCAGTCACTCACCATATTTTCTTTTACAGAATCTCTGCACTGTGCACCTCTCAGCAAAAACAAAGAATGGAAAAGTTTCCTTTTCATTTTCCACACATATACATGTAAACATCAAATCACAATCGTTCACACATAAACTCAAAAGCAAACACACATTTCTATTGGTTAAACATTTCAACCCTTTCCAACTGAAATACATTTCAACCCTTCCCCCAATCTGCCTTCTGCCTGTTACCATAGAAACAGGTCATGGAACACTGCACTGAGCACACAGGTCAGAAGTTCAGCACACAATGTTCGTACACAAGAGAGGAAGTGTGCTTCACTTTTCAACATATCAGCTAATCATATATAATGTTCCTTACAATCTGTTTGTGTTAACCAATAAGAATCATACCTTTAAAAAACAGAAATATACACCCTACCTTTCAGTGTACAAAGTAGTCATACAACCAATGATTTCTTGTCTTTTTTTAAAACAATTCCGTGGATCCGCGCACACAACGCGATAGGATGCGCGCACGTGCGTGCATTTTGCTTTTTTTTTTTTAAAAAGGGGCCCCAGGGGGTCCTTCTGGGAGCCCGTAAGCACCTCTAGAGGGTCAGAGTATTTCCACTCTGCCCCCTTTATATGTTTTACACACTTATTCCCCTTGCTTCTTCAGCCTCGCTTCTACCGAGGCCGAAAATGGCCGCCAACAGTTCCTGGTTTCGAGACAGCCAATTAGCATTCAGCGCGCGATCGGGAGGGTGCACGCTCGGTTCGGGGAGGGTGCGCTTACGATGCGTGTAGGGTCTACGGATCTTCCCCGGCCATAGATATTTATGTACTTTTAATTTTCTCAGGAACTACTGAACGGATTCACACCATTTATGCAAAAGGCACGGGTCTGAACTGAGGACTACCTCTTTGGAAAATTTGGTGTCATTCCGTTCGGCGGTTTGGGCTGTAGCTGCGACAACAGATCATATGGGAAATTGCATGGGGAAAACGCGTTTTGGGACCCCCCTTTTTTTCCCCCCGCTTGACGAGTCACCACGAAACTTTCAGGGTAGGAGCGGAGCGGAGCTGGCCAAAAGTTTGGAAAATTTCGCGAGGATTTGTCAACCGGCGCCAGACTTATTGGGAACAGAATGTTGCGGATTTCCTATGGAAAATAGGTCCTAACTATAACTACCTACTGGCGGCCGCCAGTAGGTAATATATATATATATATATATATATATATAAATATTTGTTATATTAAAAATGTAATAACCAAATGGGTGCTTACTAGTACGCAGTTACTTACAACAGGTATAGAAATCCTTTGTAATTTTAATGCACATTGCAGGAATATTATGTTTGTTGGTTCAAAGAAAGTAATTTTGTCTTTTAATTACTGTATACTGAAGATATAGTTTGAACATGCAGGGATGACTAACAAATAGAAATGGATAAACAATGGAAACAAAAAAACATTGACAAAGAAGTGCATTGTCCCACCTGAACTGGCAAAGAAGTACAGGAAAGAGTTGTCACTCACAGTACAAAGGATTCACTGCCTGACATGGGCTGAGCCATTGCCGTAAGCGATATGTGAGAGACAGTGATAATACCAACTGATGAAGAGGGATATTCAAAACAGCTTCTATTCATGTATACATTTTGTTTTATGAATGTTTTAATGACATAAGGTTGGGAAAGCACCTAAAGTTATTTGAGGTCCGGGCTTAAAAAAATCATAATCTCTGGTTGGTGATGCCAACTGCATAAAAAATATGCAAATTTGCCCTAAAAGAAAAAGTATGGTGTGCTAATTATCAAAGCCAACATAAGCCTCTTTGCCTGGCTAACGGCACGCAAAAGCTAGTATTTAATTCTCTTTAGGAGCATTTACATGGGATAAACGTATTTGCACAGAATGCATTCTTGACATGCTCTTTTTAAATCAGGAAGGGAGCTGTTAAATCACTAGTTTTGAAATACTTCATTTGGCATAATCAGTTTCCCTGAAGGTCCCTGCTGTTTTTTGAGTTAAACTGCAATAAGATTGATGAAAACAGAGACCATATAGCCTTTTTACCTTGACCTACTTTGCAATAATATTATCAAGCATGAATGTTGGCTTCATTTTTCTGATACATAAAAAGCTGTCTAAAAGTATGAAATATAATTTTCCCCTCAGACCAGATGTTCAGTGCCTCTAAAAAAAAAATTGCGTAGCTCGGGGTTCTATGAGTTATTTTAGACGTTTGCTTGAAAAAGCATCCTATCACTGATGTTAGGCTTGGCATGAGTAAGTTTTAACCTTTCATCAAGCATGTATACATCATAGTGGAAGTGGATTTTATTGAAATTCAGGCGCAGATTTATCAAACTTGCTGCCCTGCGTGAAATGGAGAGGGCAGTAATGCGCCATGCTTAACATTATATGGCTCATTCCTGTCCTCTCCTTGCCCTGGCGCACTTTTGTCTGATTCGAGCCAAAGCAAGTCACCCATGCGTCATGGTGCAAGGGTGCCTGCGTTGCAGGCAGGATTGTTTTGTGCAGGAAACAATACCTTTCTGTATGAAAAAATCCCCTGAGTATTTTTCCTCTTTCTACGTGTGCTGCAGCATGTAGCACACGTAGAAAGAGGAAAGAAACGAGGACAAATAAAAAAATGTCTCCTCATTATGCCTTCCCTGGGAAGGCGTAGCATTGTGAAGCATTGTCAGGTCTAACACTGATGGTAAATCTGGGAACGTGCCAAAATCAATGGGTGGATGCATGGGAACACCTCTGCTCCACCCATGCAATGCCTTTACAATGCAAGGCAAAAACATGCTCCTGATTTACTAAGCACAGCTGGGCCACGCACGATGGCCTTGCATTGCTTGGTAAATCTGGCTTTATTGTTGCTTTGCGTTGTGTGTGACACGGGCAACAACACTATGATAAAGCTGTCCTCAAGTCTTCAAAGTGTATAGCTAGCATTTACATTAAACTTAAAAATCTTGCTTTACATTTTGCACTTTTACATTGCAGCGTTATCATGACTTGCAAATAGATTACCAGGTTAAAAATGTTTGTGTCTAGCATGGCTGCTATTTTTTTTACATGAAAATGCATAGCAGGGTATAATCAGCAGTTGAAGAATGACACTTCCACACAATACACAGCATCAATCACAAACTTCACAATAAAAATGCAACTCACTCACAGATTACCTACCTCCCTCTATTCCATTCACCTAAGAACCGGGCCTGAATTATCATAGTTTTGCATCGCCCTTCCATCGCGAAAGGTTACACAAGACAACACAATACTAAAGTCAGATATACCTAGCCATACATGGCCAACTTACTTCGCCCTGCGATGATGCCTGCTAAATCTGGAGTAATGAAAGGCAGCACAAGTTGCTGCCTTGCGTTACTCAGCCCCAGGGAGATGCTTCATGGGTGGAGCATGGGTGTTCCCATGCAGCCACCCATGCACTACGACGCATTCCCAGATTTACCATGAGTGGTAGACCTGAGAATGAGTCAAAATGCTATGCCTTCCCAAGGGAGGCATAACAAGGAGAAATATCTTTATTTCTCCCCATTCTTGCCTCCTTCTTCGTGTACTGCATTCTGCATAATACATAGAAAGAGGAAAAAGCCTCAGAAGATTGTGTTTGAGCAGGAAGGTGTCCCTTCCTGCACAAACACAATCCTGCCTGCAGCACAGGCCTCATTGCACCATGACGTAATGGTGCCTGCATTGGCACTACGCAGTCAAATATGTGCCATTGCATAGAGAGGACAGAAATGTGCCATATGATCTTAAATATGATGCATTTCTGCCCTCTCACTTTCAAGCAGCTCAGTAAGTTGTCTTGCTACGTTGCATGAAATATTGCAAAATCTGCCCTACCAGCCCTGTGGCACAAGCGGCCACCACCCTTTAGGAGCCCCCCCATTCAGCTTCAGGCCTATGAATATTCATGAGATATTGGGAGTTTTCAGGGAACCACCAACCATTCTGTATGGGCACATAAACAATCATAGGCAATTTGCTGTTTCTATGTGTGCTGTACAAGGCAGCACACATGGAAACAGCAAAAATACGGAGAAATAAAGCATTTCGCCTCGGTTTGCATGTTTAAGACCAGGTTTTCCCTGGTCTTAATTTTGGCGCTGCCTCCTATTTACGCTGACCTTGTAAATAGGAGGCAGCATCAGAATCAATGGGTGTTGCGGTGGAACGCCCACAGCAACACCCATTGCCCTCCCTGTTCATGCTAAGTACAGCGTGAAAGGGCACCTTATTTGCAAGGCAGCGTTAAGCCACATTAAGTGGCTTAACGCTGCCTTGTAACTAAAGCGAGGCCCCTATCGCCACCACAACGTCACTGAAAGTTACATTGTGGTGTCAATAAGGGCTTGTAAATATGCCTCTCAGTCTGAACTTTAGGTGGAGGCATGGATCAGTCGGACAGCCTGCAGCAACCCACCATAATGTTTCTTTATTGAATGTACATGTAGTACCTGGTACTCTGCTGGCTGAGGGGGTATTCTTTTGCGGCTAAGTTACTCAATTTTAGGGATATAGGCCATATGCTACAAAGGTTTCAAGCACATGGACTGTGTCAAATCGATGGAAGCAAAGTAAATATTTTCTAAGACTATATCATCTCAGTTTTAAACTTTATTTGGCAAGTTAAAAAGAGCCATAAAAGTACATAAAACATTTGATAAAACATTAAATGCAATGGCATATTGTAACAGAAAGCTCAAATACATAATTCTGTGTAGCATATATGCTTCGACAATCCAGAATTGACACATGTATTTCCACATCCCAAGGGTCTGTTAAAGCTTAAACATAATACTTTTCCTTAGACTAATTGCTTTCAAGTTAAAAAGGGCAACATTAAAACACACTAATTATTAATTTAAAGCAAACAAAAAAGTTCATAACTACTTTATAATTTTTAATGTTCTGGGCAACAAAGATGGGTTTATGATAATAATGCCTATAGTATGAATATAGGTTATAAAAAAGCATAGAGTGCAACGAGCTCTGCTTACCAACGCATGGTCAGAAAGTTAACTCAGTTGGGCACGACTTCATTATGGTAAAGGCTACCAGGTGGTGAACAAAGCCAAACCAAAAACTTATCAACATGTATTGATGTTGAGTATTTGTAACTAGGGACAAATAATGTTGGTAGCCCTCATCCAAAGAAAGAGACATGTACATGCCCATTGTCAATTTCATCATCTCAGATCGCATACAACAATGTGCCCTATGCTTAAGAAAGGTGCCTTTAATCATGTCTTAGTAAGTGACATGACGTTAAAAGGGTCATCTCAAATGGGCAGGTTGAATAAAAAACTAAAAGGGGAATTTAAATACACCTGCCACGAAATATGAGCTAGGCTGCCCAAAGTTAGACAATCTAAAATTGATTTAGTGAAACTGGTTACCTCTTTAGATGAGATGGGAAGCCAGAGTAGTAGTGGTATGATCAACATCAAGTCCTCTATGTATTGTAAACCACCCTCATATTGGGCAATAAAATTTGAGGCAGAGGCAGGTAAACAGAGTAAACATTTTAAAGATCAGTTTTCCTTGATTTGTAACTGCTTACTGCAGGTGTGACTCCACAGACATGCCCCATATGTGATAGAGGCCACCACTCTAGCCTTATATCTTCACAATTTCATTAGTCAGCTGGCTGCCCAGGTTAGAAGAAAGCTAAAGAAATCTGGGGCATATCAACAAGGGCTTTATCTCTTCTTTTTTGGCTTTAAAAGCCAAAAAAGCAGAGATAAAACTAGCGCCCTATCTGCAACAGGGTGCTAACATGCAAATTTGCATGTTAGCACCCTTTTGCTCTACGCTTCCCCTTGCATCTCTAATGAGATGCAAAGGAGGCGTTCCAGAGTAAAATAATATCAAGGATATCGCTAACCCTGTTAGAGATTAAAAAAAGCAGCGCTAACCGCGGTTAACGCTGCTTTTTTACATCTGGTATTTTTCTGACTTAGCCATGATATCCTATGTAAGGTGGATATCATGGCTAAGTATATCTATACCTATCAGCTATCTCTCGCCAAACCTTGTGGGATTATCGCTGTATTTCCAGCGATAATCTCACAATTTGCAGCTTGCGCTCTGAATTTTATCGCTTTGGAGAGAAGCGTTGCTGAAAGCACGCTATCTCTGCGATAAATTTCAGAGTTGGCCGGCGATAATTATCCTCACGCTAAGAGCGCTGAGCGATAATTATCGCCGGCCCTTGCTGATATGCCCCTCTATTACTATTTTTAGCCAGTTTGGATTTTTCAATGCATTGCATAGCAGCCATTACTCGTAAATAGAAGGCCCCGAAAACAAAGAGAATTTATTATAGTGATAGGTGTGTTATCGTAAAAAAAAAGCCTGCATTTCTTTGATTTACACCCACATTGCAGTGCAAAGGTTTCATATCTGTTATTCACCATATTCTTTGACGTCATAAACTCTTCAAAGGCACTCATCAGCTTTTGCAAACCCTCGGGATCCTAGATAACAACACAGCATCATCACCATATAATTACACTGGCATAGGAATAGAAAAGGCACCAGTTTGTACGACCTGCAAAACAAATGTCGACCCCATTAATAAAAAGTGAAAATAATAGCTGGCCCAAAACACAGCCCTGTCCAATGCCTCTTGCCATTTTAAAGGAAGATGAACATTCTCCCTGGGGTCCCTAGTAGAATTTACAGGATAAGTTTGCGTACATGCGTGCAAGAAAACTAACAATTTTCTATAGGGCACCAATGGAGAGCAACGTTGACCAGACGATGGTATGGTCACTAGGTCGAAAGTACTACTTAGGTCTACAAAACAGAGATAGAGACGTCCCACATTGCTCGTTAGCCCCAGGCCTTTTCTAAAACAAAATTGTGCTGGGGATAAAACTAAAGTCTCCTGGGCCCATTCCTCCAGTCTCCTCAATAAAATCCTACTCATCACTTTTACTGAGCAGTGCATCAATGAAATAGGGCAGTCGTTTTTGGGGTCTGACCTATTGCCCTTCTTGAAAATTGGTACTATAATGGAAATGGCTCAGCGGCATTTACTGGCACATGCATCAACAAAGACTTTTGCGATTCCTTAATTGCGATTTTTAAGGAATCGCAATTAAGGAATTGCAAAAGCCTATGCATGTAGGAATCGCTATAAAAATAGCGATTCCTACAAATTCCTCATTGCGAGTCGCAAATTGCGAGTCGCAATTAAGGAATGCCGTCCCATTCATTCCTATGGGCCTCCAGGCCCATAGGAATGAATTGGAGATTGCATGAGCAATTTGCGAGTACCAGTAGGTACTCGCAAATTGCTCATGCAATTTCAAGGGTGCAAGGGTGTCAAAATGACACCCTATTGCACCCCTGAAATTGATCTGTGCACATATGCTGCACACACACATGCTCTAAGGGCATGTGTGTGCGCAACATGAAACTTTGAAAAATGCACAAAAGTGCATTTTTCAAAGTTTTTGCAAATTACCATGAAGTTCAACTTCATGGTAATTTGCTCCCCCTATTAGCGAAATCGCTAATTTTTTCACTTTCATGCATTGCATTTAAGGAATCTCAATTTGGGATTCCTTAAATGCAATCGCAATTTAAGGAATCGCAATTTAGAGATTCCTTAAATTGCGATTTTTGCATTTGGGATGATGGATCCCAAATGCAATAAATACTGGTCGCAAAGGGGCAGATTCTGAGAATCTGCCCGTTTGCGACCGGTTTTTACATTGATGCATGATATCCTAAACACCCTAGTCAATAAAGATCCTCAAAATTCCTTTAGAGTTTTAAATGCATTTACTGGCACCCCATCGGGCCCTCAGCACCATCGTGCAAGGCTAGCATCACCTCATCATTAGGTACATTTAGGAGGAGGAGATTATGCTTCAGTATCACCTTTCGTGTCTCAGTACCATGTTCCCCATACTTTCAATGGAAAGTGTTGGAAAAGTATTCACATGGTACATGTGTGAGGTAAATTCTGGGATATTTCATTCATAAGAAAAGTGGCATTACCTGTGTCCCCAAAAAGGTTTACTGTCGCTGGATTCTGCGGCTAAATTTAGCCTTGACCATGCCTCTTCCTGGAGAATCTTTTTCCCAGCACCAATAGTCTGCTTATATTCAAAATGGGGAGTTTTGATTAAAATGTCATCCTTAGGAGAGCTATGGAAGAGCGTCTTCAGGCGCGGCGATGCTAAAGTGCGTGGGTGGGCAACCCAAGCCTTGTTCTTAATCCGAGAGGGGTTCGTTTTACGCATCAAGAGTGTATTAATAGTACCAATAATGCAGATAAAATTATCCAATAACCTATAAGGATTCACCTCATAACTTAAACAGTGATTAAATTCCAAAGAAATCCTAGCGAAAATATCATAAATAAGGATATTGGGGTAGATTCCCGCCCATTTGATCCCGATCCCATTAGGCCTTACAGGAATAATATCACTGGCTGCGGAACATGTACCATTAAAAACGGCAACATAACAGGATCCTGGCCGCTTAGTATGGACTGGACGATGCTAGGAGTGCCACACCGATGGCGTGCTGAGGCTGACACTAAAACATAATCAATGAAGGCAGCGGCGTTTCTCCCCCTAAAAGTAGGGGTTTGCTCCCGTTATCTCCTCATTTACAGTCACGCGCTGCAGATCGTGTTTAGCAATGATTAGATCACGTGCATCCCCGTAGTCACTGTGGCAAACGTGTCGAACCCAGCCCATCCTGGGCGGAGCATCTGCACACAGGTTTTGCTGCAGAAAGGCAGGACTGGATATTATAATCTCGTGCGCATAGTATTATAACATTTTTGAATGAATGAGATGAAGGAAGACTTCCAGACCGAGGTCCAGAGCCCTGGCCACCTTACTATGTGTGGAATCGAACATGTGAGAGTTTCTAATCACCAAGTCACCCCCCTCCTCGATGGACAACCACAACAGCTGGGATTGGGGTCCCATCGAAGAAGTCTTTTTAACAGCAGTAGGGCGCTTATTAGAAATAAGAATCTAAAGACCCCCTTTGGCCCACTGAGCACATGAGAGTGTGGCGCCTAGAGAGTGTGAAGATAACCATTTTACATGTATCTGGGTCACACACCATGTTTCCTCGATACAAGAGATTTCAAAGCAGATTATGGTGCCTGTCCACTCTCTGTTTCCTATTAGGCTTGATAGCCCTCCTACAGTCCAGGTTTCAGCAATCAATGCCTTGACTTGTGCTCCTTGGAAATAGGGCTGTAGGGTTCAAGCTCTTTGGAAGAGCAGTGTTATTGGCACTATTGGTGATACCATAAAGCCTTAGATTTTCCTCATTATTACAAACTCTCTCCCATGATAAGTACAGAGTCAGAGCAGCACCAGCATTAGGCCCAGTTCCACCAGCAATTTCAGAGCTACCTGACCTAATATTAAACCTACACGCCTTCCGTTAGTCATCTTCTTGAAAGGTACTCAAAACCTGAAACCTGTTACTCGTACCCAAAGGGGAATACATAATAGGGTTGTGACTGGGCAATCCGGGGTAATGTGGTGCCCATAATGCATTAGATCAGCACTGTGTAAAGGACGATAAATGAAACCCAACGGAAACAGGGCCATATTTCTGACAAATGGGGTATGCAATAGTGACTTAGCCAGAATTTCCCCGGCATAACTGGGATGACGACAGTTAAAGATAATGCAATCCCCCTTAAAACTTTTCCCAAGCGGCCCAACCCACCCCACTCTCCTCGCTGCCAGAATTGTGCATTGACCAACACCGCCACACATGGACAACATGCTAGTGGCAAATCTATTGTTACAGGGACACAGAGAGTTGCTTGGTCATTATGAGCAAATTTGCTTAGTACAGTGTTCTGCTTTTGGCTACTAGGGCCAAAGGGAGGATTCATACAGTGCACTTATCAATAGTTATAACTGGGGACTGCATGGGTTAACCTACAGTTGTAGAAACATCCGTTGCTAGCCAGCCAGCTCTAGACTGCCTGGTAGCAAAGCAAGGGTTAGCACCATGTTTAGGAAGCTCTCTGCTAGCTTGTAGAGAAACATTATGAAAGAATGGTTCTGAACTATGCCAATTGGGGCCAGCTCTGGTAGGGTGACATTAGCTGTGGCCATGATTGAGGCAGCGATACTGTGATAGAGAGATGATACTTTAACAATTTTATCTTCAGGGCATTCCAATTTTTTCCTGGGTAGTAGGACCAGGTATTTGATAATGTCTACAAATTTGTATAAAGCAGCAGCCCAGGGGGTTTCCTCCAAGGGTGCAGAAGAGTCACCGGCCCTATGGGAGGTTGTTGCATTGGGTGCAGCCCTACACCTGCCACCCTTCTGGACTTTCGCTTGCTTTTGGTCACTGGAGAGCAAATCAGGGGAGCGTTAGTCAGGAAGGTAGCGGCCACCTCAGATTTCAAAGGTAGGTCCTAGCAGGTATGATCATCAAAGGCCATCTAGATAACATGATTCACACCCATTTATGACTCCCCGTCCAAAACCGGGTCAAGGTCCCCGGTATCTCCCTCTGGACCACATGGCCCAATCATGCACAAAGATAGGCAGCGTTCAGCCAGGTCAATTTCTTTAGAAATAACGCCAATGGCTCAAGGTAAAAAAGAGTCAATGGTGGTACATTTGGTATCAGCTGCCACCTTTGGACCTCTAGCCTTATGTTTAACATTGGTACCAAAAGATCCCCTGGTGACCTTTGGTTAAATAGTTACATTCCCCCCAATAGAAATTCAACTAGGATAAGGTTCAATTACTTCTAAGACAAGGTCCACCTGCATATGAAAGAATACATGTGGTACCGTATCAAAGGATTAAAACAGGGAACTACCACAAAAAGTTGAGGCCAAGAGAGCAGGCCCAGCCCAGCCTCGACCAGTGGGTTACGTCCCAGGCGGCGGGAGACCGCAGCAGATTTACAGCACCTACCGGCACGGGAAGTGCGGAGGTGGCTCTCCGCTACTGCGAGCACGGCTGGGACTTGTGGTCCTCGCCCCTCGTCATTCAGTGAGAGTTTCCCACTCAAGTCAATCAAGAGTTGAGGCCATTGCCAGTTGTCCAAATTGGCATCTGAAACCTTCAGTGACCAGCAACTAAAACTCAAGTGATAACAAGCAACAGCTGATGGCAGGTGACAACAAATGGTAAAAACCTGTAGTGGAAATATATATAACAACATACAGTGTCTCTCGATATTCTCTCACCCTCCTGTCAAACTCTGAAGTCCGGAATCCTGGCCCTTTTTCCTGTTTAAAAAAAATTGACTTGAAGGGCTGTGGTGTGGCTGTAAGAGAATATGACGGGTGAGGGAGGCTTACTAAGAATTTGTTGGGACCCAGAAGGAGCACTTCATTTTTTTAGTGGCTGATAAACTTGACAACAGCTGCATGCTCGTGGCTATCTCAGCTTCCAAATGGCTGCAAGCCACACCAGACTAACACCGGCTGCTTCTGCACCCCACTGGGCTGGTGTCGTCTAATGTGGTGGGTCCCACTTTCCCACTTGCACGAGTGGTAGCCACTCCGCCACCTCCTTATGTTTGCTTCTGTTTCACCTCACTTGATGAGCAAATTCCGAACATGTCCGGGCCTCCTCCTTTTCTCCTGCCACATGGGCGCACAGCTTATAGAGCAGTGATCCTAGTGACCCTACTGAGTGAATCAGTATCTGTCGTAGGTTAATGAGCAGGCGGTAACAGGCGCAGGTAGGCTATGGCAGTGGGTATCACATGGATTGAGGCTCAGTGATTAGAACACTGGGGTCCAACTGTGGTCCAGCATCCATCAGCATCCTCCTTCCTCCTTCAATCCAATCCGGTCACGCCATGCTATACCATCTCAGTACAATAATAGAGGGAAGCATTTCTTGTGGTGAAAAGGCACCAACAGATACTAAAGGGGTCAATTATGATGCCGGTCAGAAAGTATTCTGACCGAATAGGTCTCGGAATGGTTTCCTTCTAATCCGATCCGGGGAGTCAGACCAATCATTTATGATGCTTCCAGATACGTTTCGGTCAGACTCCTATTGACTTCAATAGAAGCTAGTGTTCCAACCGAATACATAAGCTCCCATTTAAGAAAGGGGTGGCTGGGGCAAACTCATGCACCCTGTGGTGGGCACTCTATGGTGCCTGCCACAGTGTGCAGGGTGGAAAGCGGGGGACCCATGGGTCCCACCATGGGCCCCATTCGGACACTCCCGGGTAAAGGAGGGGCCTGCTACGGGCCCTGAAAGTCAGATTCCGACAGCTGATCCGAGTCAGAACAACTGATTGGGACATGCTGCCCGAATCTGAGAAAGTAATCGCTAAGTGGGAAACGCAGTCCCTAAACCTGTACGAGTCGGCTCCGAATTACTTGATTCCTCCGAATGCCATTGTGAACTGAGTTGGAAAGTCCGAGCACTTTCTGAACATTGTAATCTGTCGTTCAGAAACCTTTCTAAATTGGTTGGAAAGGCAGGTTACGAATCGGATTTAGAAGACCCGAATCCAATTCGGAGCCTTTCCGAACGGCATCGTAATCGACCCCTAAATTTGAAATATGCTTTGTTCTACCTTGCACAGGTGCACAAATAAACAATGATAAATCCTTCTTTTGCATTGGCTCCTGAGGTGTGGACCTGGTTGTAATCCCATGGACATTAGTTACTAGCAGAGATAGGACAGCAGCAAACAATAGGATGTCAGGAGCAATGCACAAGGAAGCATAATCTCAGGAGAGCAAGCAAAAAAACCTTCAAAAGAGCAGGCGGAGATGGCACGACCCTGAGTGATGCCCACCCTATACCAAAGACAAGAGTTGGTGGAGATTAACAAATGGAGCTTTGGAGTGTTTTGTCCAATAAGGAAGTAGGAGATGAAACCAAGGCTACCAACTCGAAGGTCGAACCAGAAGTTGAAGGGACAGCAGTGGTCATCCCAATGACCTTGAACACTATAATTTAAGGTCTGTATGAATTAATGCATGTTAATGTGCTGTAAATGTATTGTTCTGTACTGGCAGGTGGAAGGCAGCGGGATTAATCTCCTGACAACAGGGGAGCTTAGATTTATACAGGTCGGGTTGATAAGGGAGAAGTAACAAAAGAAAATTCCATGCCCCCTATTATTTTTTGGGAGTACCACATCAAGTCTGAGCAGACACTGGTTGTAGAGTGGATTGTTTAATATGTTTACGTGGAGGCGGTCCCATTATTATCACCTCTGTAGTGTGGGATTTGGGAACTGTCTTACAGGTTCTGGGCTGTGCTACATAAGTTCCAGTGGAAGATTCCTGAATACCATGTGGTTGAAAAGAAGGTCCATAGATTTAACAGTGGTCTAGAAGGTCAGTAGCAGCCTGGTCAGCAATATGAGATGTTTAGTAATAGAAGACCACTCACTTATACTATATTGACATGGAATGTGAGAGGGAAAGGGTGGCCACCAAAAGGCATCAGATTTATAATGACCTTAGATGCAGACATCTATACTTAGCATTTCTTCACAAAACTCACCTAAATGCAACTGATTCAGCAACATTGTGGGAAAATTACTTCCTTGACTTTTGCAGTCAGAGATTCCTAGACACCCTATCTGCTTCGTACAAAGCAACTTGGGGACAATTACAACACACAATAAAACATTAATACTGCATTTGCTGAGTATTATACACAACTCTGTGAAGATACCTCAGTCAAACCAATTTATGAGGTACAATCCTACTTAGACAAGATACCGGTGTGAACTCTCATGGCAGAACAATGCTGTAAGAAATCAGTTATTGGTTGAGAGTGTACAACCCTAATCAAGCAACAAGCCCAATCCTTGTTAGGGTGAACCATAAAGTCACTAAATTAACCTGTGCTTTCTGGTAGCTTGGCAAAAAAACAGTCAAGCTTAACTTAGATTAAAGTATTTCCACAGCACACAAGCAGTAATAATCTGAAAACGCAACAAATAGTGCACATTTAAATAAATAAATAAAATGAGACAAAAAGGATAAAAGTCCAATCATTAAAACCGGAGCTATGCAGTTTCAAAGTTTTAGGTAAATATAGCGCCTAAAAGCACAAAGTGCCACTCACAGTAATCTGGTCATGCTAGACAGAGGAAAATCAAAAGCTCAGGCCTACATGTTGGAGTATGGGCCGGATGCAGGGGTCACATTAGCCTAGATGAAAATGTTACCTTTTCAAAGTCCGGCCAGCCTAGAATTTCTCCTTTTCTTGAAGAGGAGTGTACTCTGATCCCAGACAAGAGTCCAGGACCTCGGGAGGATTTTCTTGGGGATCAGAGACCCACTCTAAAGAGGTCAACAAGACTCAGTCAGATCTTGTTGCAGGTCACGTTGAAGAAGGTTTGGCTGGGCAGTTACTGGGAGGTCTCTGGAGGGTGTTGTCATCCTGTAGCTCAGAAGAGGAGGTCAGCCAACTGACCCTTGGAGTACCTCAGGTTATCCTGGAATGAAGGTAGCAGGTCTTGACATCCTTCAAAGAAAGCAAGGGTGGCCTCAAGTAGCAGGGCAGCCCTTTGGCAAACAAGGCAGGCCTCAAGCAGCAGAGCAGAACTTTAATAGCAGCAGGACAGTCCTCTGAAAGCTAAGGCAGACCTCAAGCAGCAGGGCAATCCTCTGTGGAACAAGCCAGTATTTCTTCTGTAACCCAGCGGTCCAGGTGTGTACTGAAGAGGTTGGTCAGGAGGTCCAATATTTATGCATTGGCCTTTAAATTGGAGGAGACATTCTATCTACTACTACCACATCTGGTTCTGAAAAGTTCTGCCCTGGCCCTGTCAAATCTCCGAGTAGTCTAGGGTGACACAAGTCTGGTGTTAGGTCCCTTTGTGTGTGTGCTGGAGGCAGCCCTTTGAAATGTAAGTGGGCCAAGGAACAACTTCATACCAACCATCCTGGTAGGATGGCCCATTCTGCCAGCACCTAGCCACCTTTGTCTCACTGTCTCAGAGGAATACACAAAGGCCAACTGCCAAGCTATTTACAGTCATATAACCCCAGATAGTGGGTGCAGGCACCACATTTTTAGTACAATAAAATGCCAACTTTCTAAAGATTACATTTTCAGAATTGCGAATTATAAAATTACATAACCATTAAGAGGTTTTATACTACAATTCATTTGAGTCCAAAACTGAGGTGTCTATCTGTTTGAAATCAGATGTTTGAACTCATTAAATGTATTAGGTAACTGAAGGTTATCTAATTGGAGAGATAGGCTCTACAGTAGTGAAAAATGAATTTAGATGTTTTTCACTACCAGGTAATGCAAAACTTATAAACAGATGTCCTAGTTTTTAATTACAAAGCGCCCTGTCCTATGGGCTCTTTTGGGCCTATGTTAGGAGTGGTGTATATATATTAAGTAGGAAGGTTTAGGCCTGGCAAAAGGTTTATTTTGCCAAGTCGAAATGGCAGTTTAAAACTGCACTACAGGATACAGTGGTAGGCTTGAGAAATGTTTTAAAGGGCCACTAGTAACATTTAATTTACAGGCCCTGGGTATATGTAGCACCACTTTACTAGGGATATAACAAAACGAATCCCGGCACTCTAGAGTATTACAAATTACAAGTTATTGACCTTGATAAGTATCAATACCCGTACGGTAGAGATCTAATCACTCACTGGTAATCATCCAGAGATAAAGTTTCACAGAATCAATTGGTACACTCTTTCATTGATTTATTATATAAAAAAGATTAAACAAGGCAGCTAAAAAGTATTACTAATGACAAGTTTAAATTGAAACAGGGTCGAATACACTCAAAGTGAATCTCAACATCCATATAGACAATAGGACATTTCTTTTGGGACAATGTACATCGATCCAAGTGGGCAAATGCGAACACAGCCGACACGTGTTTCGTCACATCCAGTGACTTACTCAAGGCTTTTTACAAAAATGTGTCAGGTTCCGGAATGGCCAGTGTGTTGGTAAACTGGTAAAATGGGTTGTTCTGTTGGTCTTATTAATGAGCAAAAGAAGAGCCCGTAATCTATATCACTAAAACCGCTAAGGGGTTCGTATCTATTATAAGTTGGAACAGTTGGTACTTCTTTATAAACCTCAGGGGGGATTTGGGTTTCTGAGTCTAGGTCTATAAAAGAAACCTAATGGAATGGCCGTTATATGATCATTCTTGTTGTGATTTAAAGATATCGGGTGTTCAACAGGACCTCCATCAAGTCCCCTACCAATTCCCTGCTACAGAAAATTACTACAATACAGTCACCTGGACAATCTTTTCTAGAGCTACCCACCCAATTCACTCTCCTCAGCATTATTATGTTACGTTGCAAAATATTAATACCAACATTTGTTTTAGCAGCAATCCAATTTGTCACTTGGTTTTTAAGAGAATCGTATGTTTCACAATTTTTGTCTTCCGAACTATATACATTTTTAAGAACAATGACATATGAGGTTGGCACTGGAGGAAGGTGCAGTGTCTTTTCTGGGGTGTTAACGCATTGTCTAGGCCCTCTCGTATATGTAGTTTTTCCTGAACCCATTCCTGTATCTGAGGGTTTTAGTTCTGTAGGGAATCTTTGCTTCTGGGTTGTTCGCGGAATGTTACTATCCTTTGCAAATGGTTTAGGGCAATCCACAGGTTGTACAGTAGGGCCGACAATTAATTGGGTATCGTGGGTTTCGGTTAACTTTAACGGCGGATTACTACTCATGATAGTGTTAAACTTGTTTTTTAAAGGGACTAAATCCATGACCAAGTCATCCTTCTGAACCTGTTTTATCTCACGTTCAATACTATCCATCTTGGAATGCAGATTTTTAAATATAAGATCCAGGTTTGGTTTTCCTTGTGCTTTATCTGTTGTGTTATTTTCTACCTTTTTAGTCCCAGATGATTTGTCACCTTTTGCAGCATTTGGCTTTATTTTTGGCCTTACGTCCTTACTTTCTTTAAGCCCATTCTTCATTTTCGATTTTGTAAGCTGTTTTGCCTTTTTTGCTGGCGGTGAGATTAAGTTTATATCATTTGATAGCACTGAGATCTCCAGAGTAGATGTCAAAATGCATGGATTATCTGAGTTCGTAACGATGTCCGCATTTGGATCTCTATTCACTAACAACTCTGCTTCTATCCCTGTGGACACTGAGGTAGGTTTATTCCCCACAACCTGCTTGATGGCAGTATCTTTGTGGGTCTCTACTATCACCTCCTTGAGGGCTGCGTCTAATGCAGTTTTAGTAGCAGCTAGTTTCTCTTACACAAGGACTATCTCACTATCTATCATGCCCACTGCTGATTTTAAGTATTTTGTGATCAGCGTATTATTTGCACTTTTGCTCTTTACAAGTTGCAATAGTTTCCTTTTGCCGCTCCCAGTCCGTTCAGTTACCTCCTCTCACTCCGGCCCCCAGCAGGGATTGTGGCTGTGTGCTTATTGTGCATTAGGCCGTCCCGCGCTGCGGGAGCCCTGGAAAGCTTTTAGCGGCGCCTCCTGGTGTGCAGATGATGAAGGGCACCAAACCTGAGTGAGTTGGCCCCCAGACTACTGGTGGTGGGGGACAGTTTTAGATAGCTAAGCATGACTGCGGCTCTTACCTAGTGGCTGTACTGGGAATTTAACATACTTCGGCTATTGGCCGGGGTGCATCAGGACATGGGGATATGGTCAAACTTGCCGCTGTCCATGGCGTGGTAGTGAGGGCTTTTTAAAAATGTTGTTCCTCCCCTGCTTCCTGTACATACTGCAGCATTACCCCACATCCATTACTGCACACTTTCTTATCTGAACTGCAAGCCCACATTACCAGTTTCCCATGGGCTGGTGAAACACCTAGGGTGTCCTTTACAAAGTGCCATTTTTCCACATTTGATGGGGGACTAGGTTGGGCAGATGTCAAATTGTACTACTGGGCCTTGCGGCTAGTGAACATCAATGATTGGCTGAGGGCGGACAGAGATCACTTGGCACACAGATAAGACCTGGAACTGCTACACCCCCATTGCATACTTTCTCTGCTCAATTGAAGAGGCGGTCACCCAGATCTACACTAAGTGCTGGTATACAGCTTTACTGAGTACCAAATGGTATGGCACACTTACAGGAGCGACCCATCTCTGATGTGGGAAGTGCAAGCACAGCAGGATTTTCAGGCTTGGCATCTCATTGGAATACTTACACTCGAAGATGCTTGGAGGGGGGGGGCACATGTGATTATTCCAGGAGCTAGTATTGGACTTTTCTTGTATTCCAATGAGGGTCCAGTTGCCACAATGTAGATTTAAGTAGGATGTTTATTAAGCACTTGTCATGAAGAGCCCCATCGGTAGCAGCCTTCTTACTGCTCAGCCCATTCTCCAACTGACTCTCTCACTCACCCAACATTCAACAGCATCATCCCACACCAACATTACACGACCCCAGTCACATGCAAATATAAGCACATTTGGGCCCCATTGACTCAGTACAGAGGCCGCTCAGACTGAACTGGAAGTAAAATGAATATAAGATACTCTTTCTGTGTCAGTACAAGTTTGCATGAGGGAGGGGTGGGTGAAATACACTTGGCTCACTATCTTTGTGTGGTTATCCTACATGTGATTGGTCAGGGCTCGAACAACTGACCCTGCAGCCACGGTTATGTTTTGTATTTTTTTTTTCTCTAGCCTAACCCTCCAAATGTAATAAAACGTGCAGTGAAAAAAGCACATCTGAAAAATTTGACCATATATTTTAGAATGTTGCTGGAGCCCAGGGCGTAATGTTTGATGGTATTGTATTGCTATATCATTGATATTATCAAACTGTCTCATATAATTTTGCCATATGTATTATTGAGCAAGACTAATATATAAAAGCTGATATGTAGTCACAATAGATAAAGATGAAAATTAATAAAGGGATGTGAAAGAAATCATCTGAGATAGTAGGCACTGGTCCTAAATTCTATATGAAACATAGGTTGTGAGTCAGTGATTGTGGCCTATGGGCTTGATTTCGACATTACAGAAAGTTGTACCTTGTTTCATGAAGAATAAGCAAGCGTCCTTACTTTTCATGTACCGTCCTTGCCCTTTAACTTGTTTTTTCACTAGCCTGTACATTTCTAGCAGTATTGAGATCAGCACTATTTTACATTACAGTAGCTGTATCCTGTCCCATTGAGTGCCTGCACTATTCCTGTACTATTGTCATGTGTTCACCTCATAATACAGCCATGCAAGACATCTGCACTGTCTATCATGCTTCCTCAACAAGGCAACCAGGTCGTCTTTTAAAATGACTGCAGAAAAACACACAAAATGGCACAAGGTAAAAAGCATACATCATCTGCCATACAGGCTCTGGTGGTAACACCCAGTATGGACCATGGAGAGTGGCTCAAAACCCCTTCAATTTCTCAGTATTTGACGTTGAGCGTATGGCTTGTACATCACACTTTTCACTCAGTCCTGCCAGCTATACCACATTCTTCAAGGAAGGGATTCACTGAAAGGGTCCTGGAACATTCTTGTCAATTTTTGTTCTATATCTACTGCCTGACACATGTCCCTGAAAATGGTACTAGTTTAGCATGATGCAGGTGAGTGGGACTTGGGGCAGTATGTAGGATGTCATTGGACTTTTATGTACTATTGATATTCTTTACTCGAATTCTACCCAAACCTCTAGCCAGAAATATGAGTGACAACAACAAGGCAGCAACAAAGACCACATCCCATGAGGCCACACCCCACTTAGAGCTGAGACACACAGCATGGTTAACAAGGACTAACAAGCATTTGCAATGCAATATGTCTCGCATTCACGCATGTTTGAGCTATTGGCATTGTAAATGACAATGCCTTTTATTTATGTTTTGGGTTTTAAAACATATACAAAAGGCATTGTTATCTACAATAATAATAGCTTAAACTCTCGCAAATGAGACCTATTGCATTGCAATAAAGGGCCTTCTCGACCTCTTGTTAGATTGTAAATATCATAGGAAGAGACCGACCTGGAACGCCTTCAAAGTAGTGATAAATAGTGCAGTGAAGAAGATGTGTAAGTGTTGTAAATTACACAGACACAAATTGTGAAGTGAGACTTACATATTATCTGAGCTATAAACACTAACAAAACGCTCCAACACCTTTCGCTCTGTGATTACATTGTTGCGGCTCAGGAGGAAGAGCATGGGGGGGCTAGTTCCTGCCCTCTCCGTGATTTGAGTGTGCAGTGTGGCATTGCATAATGTCGTTGTTATGTTTGGCCTAATAAAAAATACTCCAGCTGTAGTAGGGCCCTGGCTACACCTCCTGATGCAGGGCGGGCTGTGCTTTATGGCAAGCATGGAGGGAGGGAGTGAAGGTCTCGGCTGTAGCTCCGGCCTCATACAGTGCCCCTGCTATTACTAGTGAGCGAGAGGCACTGACGTGGTGGTATTGGTATTGGTGGTTGTGGTATAGGAATTGGTGGTGCTGGTATTGGTGGTGAAGGTTGTGGTATTGGTGGTTTTGGTGGTATTGGTGGAGGTGGTGGTATTGGTGGTGGCAGCATTGGAATTGGTGGTATTGGTATTGGTGGTGGTGGTATTGGTATTGGTGGTGGTATTGGTATTGGTGGTACTGGTATTGCTGGTGGTGGTATTGGTGGTGGTGGTATTGGTATTGGGATGGTGGTATTGGTATTGGTGGTAGTGGTACTGGTATTGGTGGTGGTGGTATTGGTGGTGTTGGTGGTGGTTGTGGTGGTGGTGGTATTTGTGATGGTGGTGGTATTGGTGGTGGTGTTGGTATAGGTAGTGGGGGTATTGGTCGTGGTGGAATTGGTGGTGGTGGTGGCATTGGTGTCAGTGGTGGTGGTATTGGTGGTGGCATTGATAGTGGTGGTGGTATTGGTGATGGTGGCATTGGTGGTGGTAGTATTGGTGGTGGTGGTATTGGTGGTGTTGGAAATGGTGGTGGTGATATTGGTGGTGGTGGTAGTGGTGGTGGTGGTGGTGGTGGTATTGGTGGTGGCGGTGGTGGTGGTATTGGTGATGGTGGTATTGGTGGTGGCATTAGTGGTGGTTTTGGTGGTGGTATTGGTGTTGGTATTGGAGGTGATGATGGTATTGGTGGTGGTATTTGTGGTGGTATTGGTGGTGGTGGTTTTGGTATTAGTGGTGGTGGTATTGGTGGTGGTAGTGGTATTGGTGGAGGTTGTATTGGTGGTGGGGTTATTGGTGCTATTGCTGGTGGTGGTATTGGTGGTGATGGTATTGGTGGTGGTGGTGTAGGTATTGGTGGTGTTATTGGTCTTGGCAGTGGTATTGGTATTAGTGGTGGTGGTATTGTATGGGTGGTGGTGGTATTGGTGGTGGTGGTGGTATTGGTAGTGGTGGTATCCTTGGTGGTGGTGGTATTGGTGGTGGAATTGGGGGTGTTGGTATTGGTGGTAGTGGTATTGGTGGTAACATTGATGGTATTGGTGGTGGTGGTGGTTTTGGTGGTGGTGGTATTGGAGGTGTTGGTATTAGTGGAGGTGGTATTGGTGGTGGCGGTATTGGTGGTGGTATTAGTGGTGGTATTTGTAGTTGTATTGGTGGTGGTGGTGGTGGTGGTATTTGTATTAGTGGGAATTGGTGGTGGTATTTGTGATGGTGGTATTGGTGGTGGTATTGGTGGTGATGGTATTGGTGGTGGTGCTGTTATTGGTATTGGCAGTGGTGGTATTATTGGTATTGGTGGTGGTAGTATTGGTGGTGGTGGTTCAATTGATGGTAGTCATGATTGTATTGGTGGTGGTGGTATGGGTGGTGGTGGTGGTTGTATTGGTGATGGTGGTATTGGTGGTCGAATTGGTGGAGGTGGTGGTATTAGTGGTGGTATTTGTAGTGGTATTGGTGGTGGTGGTATTTGTATTAGTGGTGGTGGTATTGGTGGTGGTGGTATTTGTATTAGTGGTGGTGGTATTGGTGGTGGTATTTGTGGTGGTGGTATTGGTGGTGGTATTGTTGGTGATGGTATTGGTGGTGGTGGTGGTATAGGTCATGCTGCTACTGGTGGTGGAATTGGTATTGGCAGTGGTGGTATTAGTGGTATTGGTGGTGGTGCTGTTGGTGGTTCAATTGATGGCATTGGTGGTTGTTTTGGTGTTGGTAATGGTGGTTGAATTGGTGATGTGGTATTGGTGGTGGTGGAGGTGGTGGTGGTATTTGTATTAGTGGTGGTGGTATTGGTGGTGGTAGTATTGGTGGTGGTGGTGGCATTGTTGGTGGTGGTATTGGCATTGGTGATGGTATTGGTATTGGTGCTGGTGGTATTGGTGGTGGTATTGTTGATGGTGGTGCTATTGGTATTGGTGGTGGCATTGGTGGCAGTATTGGTGGTGGTATCAGTGGTGGTGGAGTTGGTGATATTGATGGTGATGGGGGTGGTGATGGTGGTGGAGGTATTGGTGGTGTTATTGGTCTTGGCAGTGGTATTGGTATTAGTGGTGGTGGTATTGTATGGGTGGTGGTGATATTGGTGGTGGTGGTGGTATTGGTAGTGGTGGTATCCTTGCTGGTGGTGGTATTGGTGGTGGAATTGTTGGTGTTGTTATTGGTGGTGGTGGTAGTGGTGGTAAAACTGATGGTATTGGTGGTGGTGGTGGTTTTGGTGGTGGTGGTATCGGTGGTGTTGGTATTAGTGGAGGTGGTATTGGTGGTGGCGGTATTGGTGGTGGTATTAGTGGTGGTATTTGTAGTTGTATTGGTGGTGGTGGTATTGGTGGTGGTGATATTTGTATTAGTGAGTAATGGTGGTGGTATTTGTGGTGGTGATATTGGTGGTGGTATTGGTGGTGATGGTATTGGTGGTGGTGCTCTTATTGGTATTGGCAGTGATGGTATTATTGGTATTGGTGGTGGTGGTATTGGTGGTGGTGGTTCAATTGATGGCAGTCATGATGATATTGGTGGTGGTGGTATAGGTGGTGGTGGTGGTTGTATTGGTGATGGTGGTATTGGTGGTTGAATTGGTGGAGGTGGTGGTATTAGTGGTGGTATTTGTAGTGGTATTGGTGGTATTTGTATTAGTGGTGGTGGTATTGGTGGTGGTATTTGTGGTGGTGGTATTGGTGGTGGTATTGTTGGTGATGGTATTGGTGGTAGTGGTGGTATAGGTGATGCTGGTATTGGTGGTGGTATTGGTATTGGCAGTGGTGGTATTAGTGGTATTGGTGGTGGTGGTGGTTCAATTGATGGCATTGGTGGTTGTATTGGTGTTGGTGATGGTGGTTGTATTGGTGATGGTGGTATTGGTGGTGGTGGAGGTGGTGGTATTAGTAGTGGTATTTGTAGTGGTATTGGTGGTGGTGGTATTTGTATTAGTGGTGGTGGTAGTATTGGTGGTGGTATTTGTGGTTGTGGTATTGGTGGTGGTATTGGTGGTGGTGGTGGTATAGGTGGTGATGGTATTGGTGGTATTAGTGGTGCTGGTATTGGCAGTGTTATTGGTATTGGTGGTGGTGGTATTGGCGGTATTCTTGGTGGTGGTGGTATTGGTTGTGGTGGTGGTATTAGTGGTTGTGGTATTGGTGGTGTTGATATTGGTGGTGGTGGTATTGTTGGTTGTCGTCGTTCAATTGATGGTATTCAAAGTGGTGGTGGTATTGGTGATGGTATTAGTGGTGGTGGTATTGGTGGTGGTGGTGTTATTGGTGGTTGTGGTATTGGTGGTGTTGATATTGGTGGTGGTGGTATTGGTGGTGGTCGTTCAATTGATGGTATTCGAAGTGGTGGTGGTATTCGGTGATGGTATTAGTGGTGGTGGTATTGGTGGTGGTGGTGTTATTGGTGGGTGTGGTGGTATTGGTGGGGGTGGTATAGGTATTAGTGGTGGTGGTATTGGTGGTGGTATTTGTCATAGTGGTATTGGTGGTGGCAGTGGTATTGGTGGTGATGATGGTTTTGGTGGTGGTGGTATTGGTGGTGGTAGTATTGGTATTGGCAGTAGTATTGGTGGTGGCAGTATTGGATAGGTGGTGGTGGTATTGGTGCTGGTTGTGGTGGTACTGGTGGTGGTTTTGGTGGTGGTGTTAGATTACAACTATTCATGTTAGCGTATTGCTAAAAGTAAGTTAGCATTTGCTGCACCATTTTCTATTTAGACACCATCTTGAACCGTGATCGAAACAAATTCCTTGCTGCTTCTGAGAAAGGGCCTCTGTTGTGTTTCGTTTATGCAATGTTAGGTTTTGCTTCACTGATGAATAGACTGTTCGTATTAGCACATACTTTCTGTCTAGATAGAGGCCCACTCTGGTGGTGGTATTGGTGGTGTTGATGGCGGTGGTGGTATTGGCAGTTTCACTATGGGCGTGTTCTAGCCCTGTTATGATGCGTATTGAATGTAAAATTTCCTTCAGTGGTGGTATTCGTTGTGGTTCAATTGGTGGTGGTATTGGTGGTGGTATAGGTGGTGGTGGTATTGGTGGTGGTATTTTCATGGTGGTAGTGGTGGTATTGGTGGTGGTGGTATTGGTGGTAGTGGTATTGGTGGTGGGGGTATTGGTGGTATTGGTGGTGGTGGTATTGGCAGTGGTAGTATGGTGGTGGTGGTATTGGTGGTGGTGTTAGTGGTGGTGGTATCAGTGGTGGTGATATTGGAGGTGGTGATATTGGTGGTGAGATTGCTGGTTATATTGGTGGTGGTGGTATTGGTGGTGGTGGTATTAGTGGTGGTATTGTTGGTGGTATTGGTATTGGTGGTGATGGTATTGGTGGTTTTGGTGGTGGTGGTGTTATTGGTGGTGGCAGTAGTGGTGATATTAGTGGTGGTTGTGGTATTGGTGGTGGTATTGGTGGTTTGTGGCATTGGTGGTGGTGGTATTGGCAGTGGTGGTATTGGATGTGGTATTGGCATTGGCGGTGGCATTGGTATTGGTGGCGGTGGTGTTATTGGTGGTGGTGGTATATGTGGTGGTATTGGTGGTGGTGGAGGTGGTGGTATTGATGGTGGTATTAGTGGTGGTATTGGTGGTGGTGGTATCGGTAGTGGTGGTATTGGTGGTGGTGGTAGTATTGGTGGTGGTGGTATTGGTGGTGGTATTGGTGGTAGTATTGGTGGTGTTGGTATTAGTGGGGGTGGTATTGGTGGTGGTGGAGGTGGTGGTATTGATGGTGGTGGTTGTAGTATTGGTGGTGGTTGTGGTATTGGTGTTGGTATTTGTTGTTGTGGTATTGGTGGTGGTGGTGATAGTGGTATTGGTGGTGGTATTGGTAGTGGTGGTATTGGTGGTGGTGGTATTGGAAGTGGTGGTGGTGGTGGTGGCGGCATTGGTGATGGTGATATTGGTGGTGGTATTGTTGGTGATATTGGTGGTGGTGGTATTGGTGGTGGTGGTATTAGTGGTGGCATTGGTATGGGTGGTGGTGGTATTGGTGGTAGCGGTGATATTGGTAGTGGTGGTGGTATTGGCGGTGGTGATGTTGGTGGTGGTATTGGTGGTGGAATGGTGGTGGTGTTATTGTTGGTGGTGGTGGTATTGGTGGTGGTGGTGGTATTGGCAGTGGTGGTATTGATGATGGTGGTATTGGTGGGGGTGGTAGTTGTGGTGGTGGTGGTGGTGGTATTGGTGGTAGCGGTGGTATTGGCAGTGGTGGTGGTATTGGTGGTGGGTATATTTTTGGTGGTGATATTGGTGGTGGTAATGGTGGTGGTATGGTGGTATTGTTGGTGCTGGTGGTATTGGTAGTGGTGGTATTGGTGAGGGTGGTATTGGTGGGGGTAGTAGTGGTGGTGGTGGTAATGGTTGTGGTGTGATTGGTGGTATTGGTGGTGGTGGTGGTGGTGGTATTGGTGGTGGTGGTGGTATTGGTGGTGGTGATATTGGTGATGGTATTGGTGGCGATATTGGTGGTGGTGGTATTAGTGGTGGTGGTATTAGTGGCGGTATTGGTGGTGGTATTGGTATTGGTGGTGGTGGTATTGGTGATAGTGGTGGTATTGGTAGTGGTGGTGGTATTGGTGGTGGTGGTATTGTTTGTGGTGGTATTGGTGGTGGTATTGATGGTGGTGATATTAATGGTGTTGGTATTGGTGGTGGTATTGGTGGTATTGATGGTGGTGGTATTGGTATTGGTCTGTATTGCTGGTGTTGGTATTGGTGGTGGTATTGGCATTGGTGGTGGTATTGGTGCTGGTGGTATTAGTGGTGGTATTGGTGGTGGTATTGGTGGTGGTGGTATTGGTGGTAGCGGTGGTAGTGGTGGTTGCATTGGTGGTGGTGGTATTGTTGGTGGTGGTATTGGTGGTGGTATTGGTGGTGGTGGTATTAATGGTGGTGGTATTGGTGGTGGTATTGGTGGTGGTGGTATTGGTATTGGTGGTGGTAGTATTGTTGGTGGTGGTGGCATTGTTGGTGGTGGTATTGGCATTGGTGGTGGTATTGGCATTGGTGGTGGTATTGGTATTGGTGCTGGTGGTATTGGTGGTGGTATTGGTGATGGTGGTGCTATTGGTATTGGTGGTGGTATTGGTGGCAGTATTGGTGGTGGTATCAGTGCTGGTGGAGTTGGTGATATTGATGGTGATGGGGGTGGTGGTGGTGGTGGTTTTGGTTTCCGTGGTATTGGTGGTGGTGGTATTGGTATATTTGTATTTTGTATTTAATAGTATTTATAGAGTGCATTAATCATCTCGAGGGACATTACGGCGCTTGCGCTTGGTGGTGTTGGTATTGGTGGTGGTGGTTTTGGTGGTGGTGGAGGTGGTGATATTGATGGTGGTGGTATTGGTGGTGGTGGTATTGGTGGTTGTGGTATTGATGGTGGTGATAGTGGTATTGGTGGTGGTATTGGTGGTGGTGGTGGTGATGGTGGTATTGGTGGGTGTGGTATTGGTGGTGGTGATGTTAATACAACAGGCTTTTCTAAACAACCCTTCAGGTGACTTTAGTACAGATGACATATAACACAGATGTGCTGTTGTCAGCTTCAGCCAATTAGCATAGGATTATGTGCTACCTGGAATTCACATGACCTAATTCGGTAATTATCTCTAAATTCATTTTACTGGGGGGTGGGGGAGTTTGAAACAGACACAAGATAATTACGGGATAAAGTGATTGAAGACCGGCAACCATGTTATGGGGTGGCACTGGCAGTGCTGTTTAAAAAAAATACAAGCAGTTTCAGCTGAAGCAGCGCATGTCCGGCTTGCAGTAAGAGAAACTCAATAAACTAAATAGTGCTTACAGACTAAATAACAGGTCCCGTGTAACAACCGAAGTAAAGGGGCCAGTAGCCATGGGAGGTTACAAATGAAGACACGGCCATACTAAGGAGGCACTAACAAGCCTATTAACAAATCCGAAGGCAGCATTTACGAAAGACAATGACACAAGCCAATGAAAAAAATGGGAAGAGAGTGAGCGCAGCTTCTCTCCCATACTCACTGCTAGACTTGACCTAAAAAGGGCCATAATACAGGCATATGATCCTTAGCATCATTTTCATCCTCCTGAGCGCCCACTAGCCACTCCTGTAATATTTTAGCTTTTCCAACAAGAGTTCTGGCTCTTGCAGAGCTATACAGACCCCACGCAGGGCTCTACACAGCACTCTCCAATGTCTTGGAGAGCGACCAGACACAAGAAAGCAACACATCAAGTATGAGCAGCATGGTAGACGAGGGTGCATGAGAGACTGAGCCACAAGACACTTAGCAAACAATGAACCTCAGAAATAGCAGTGGTTGTATGGATTAAAAAGTGCATCTGGAAAGGGCTGTATGGGTGAGTTAGTGTGTCTATGGGTGTGTTGGTGAGTGAATAAATGTCTCAGTGGTATATCTGTGATTAACTACATATGTTTTAAGCCACTATATGTGAGTCTTGGTGTATATAAATGAGTATACGTTATTTCAAGAGTGGGTGTATAAATAAGTGTCTGCTTCTATCAGTGATTGTATAAGACAGCAAATATGTGTTAGTATCTGTATAAATAAGTGATGTGGTATGTCTAAAAATAACGTAGTTGGTGCGTATAACTGTATACATGATTAAATGGGTATGTGATTCATTCTTTGCATTACTAACTAGGCGTGTGAGTAACTCTATGGATGAGTGGCACCATGTGACTGCATGTATAGATGTATGAGTGCATATTATAGTCCTCTATTGATGAGTAACTACATGTATAAGTGACTGGATGTGTGTGTAGACCTGGCAAATAGTGAATGCTATGTAGTATATGGCATTCTCCTGTGTATGGTTTCAAAAATAGTAGTCAGCATTTTAGAATGGCTGTATCAAAGTTTATATTAGAGCATCAGTATGTACATCAGATTGTCACGTGGATGATGTCATGAGTGATGTCATGAGTGATGTCATTTGAGATGTCATGACTGATGTCACTGACCATGTCATGAGTGATGTAATATGTGACATCATCAGCAGTGCATTGCGGGCGCGCGAGTTATAGTTAGCTCAAGTAACTATAACAGGCGAATTTCTCTGGTTTTATATGAGACAAATGTTCAACTAACTATAACATCTGTAAAACCTGTGTTTTTTTCAGTGAATTTCTAAGGTTTTTTAAATGCTAATTCCTAACTATAACGTCTGTAAAACCTATGGTTTTTTCAATGAATTTCGAAGGTTTTTTAAATGTTAATTTTATATTTTAATGTTTATAAAACCTATATTTTTTCTATTATATTTTTAAATATTTTGGAACTCTATTATACTTCTTGTTTTTAACTTTAAAAATCATGCAATGTTTTATTTATTTCCCCCAAAAATATGTATATTTTGTTTGGGGGGAGAAAACTGCACTCCCATACCAGTAGCGTACCAAGCTCCATCACCACACGAATCCTATCCGCCAGATTGCTAAACTCGTAAATGATGCGCATTTCGTATCCGACGAGTTTGTGGCACCAAGTCCCGCGTAACATCATATATGCATGGTCACCCCAGGTACTACTTTGGTATCCAACGGGTACGCAGTACCAAGCCACGTGTTACGTCATGTACGTATGGGGTCGTGCCTGCTGCGCGTTGCGTTTTCGACGAGTACACACTGCCAGGCCCTGTGTTACGTCACAGACATATAGTTTCGTGCCGTGTACCCCATTTCCTTTTTTTTGTCTCAAAAGATCTAAATAACTTTAAACAGTATATGAGATCACGCGAAAATCAAAATTATTTTAAACATTTATATATTTCTAACTGTAATAAACTTCTATGATATATATATTTTGTCAAAATCGCGTCGGGTGCAGCCTCCTTGCGCGCTCGGTGCGCGATTGCAATGTGACCTTAAAAAAAAGCATTTGATTGGTTCATAACATTTCCCATTGTAACAGTTGTATAACCCCACACATTTCATTCTCTCTACAGCGTTTGATGAGAGACACCTCTTCTGCTTAGAAAGCTTTTTTGAGAAGTGTTTTCCTGTATACACATATCTTATACTACACACAACATGCAACGATCATCTTGATCAATATTCATGTTCTGTACATTAGCCTTCCACATATGATTGGCATGCATCTCAAACGTTCCATCAAAAAACAAATATGTGTTACACGATGCCCCTGGTGTGTGTGTCTGCACATTACTGTGCTGCCTTTCGGCCTGGGTATTGCTGGCTCTATGGAGCATCATCCGCCATGGGCAGACTGCACATCCTAGATCACATGCCATCTCATTAACGATAGTCTCCGCCCTCCCAACACATGCTCCACTAATCTAAATTGCACACTCTGCGAGGTCAAAACTACAAAAGAAACACACATATGTACACTTCCGGGCCAGGCAGGAACAGAACAACGCCCAAGTCCCCGGAATATTTATTCACACCACTATGCTGGCCTGGCGTACGCAAGCCCAGCCCCCTTTGCGTACGTATAAATAGGATAACCATGACGCCACACGTCCCTCTTCTTCCACAGTACCTCAAATGATTTGCCGCATCCACCTCGCATATCACAATGCGCAATAAAAATGAAATGGATCCATGAGGTGTACTCCATCCTGGCAATCAACACAGGCTCTAAATTGTGAGCCCTACTGCCCGTCGTCTATGAAAGGGATCCATGAGGTGTACACTCTCCTGCAATCAACACTCCATCTGAATTGGGAGCGCTACTGCCCATAGTGTTTGCTCACACAACAATGACAGCAGGTAAGCAGAGCGGCCTGGGTGCACAGGGCCACAAATTGAGTGCGATGCGGCAAGAGGGGTGGGGTGCTTCAGCCTATATGCGCAGGTCCTAACAAACGATATTGCCATGTGTTATGATGTGATCTTTGACCTCATTCAGTCACCTTTCTGTCTCATTTTAAAGACCTTCTGGACTGTACTGTAGGCCTGAGCCAGCAGGCAGTGCTACCCTACAGACACCTCTTCAGCGCGGTGCTGAGGGAGGGATGGGATGCATCAGCCAGACTGCGCACGTGTGAATAAGCGATATTGTCATGTATTAACATGTGATCTTGGACCTCATTCAGTCACATGTCTGTCTCATTTTAAAGACCTGCTATACCATAAGGTAGGCCTGAACCTACGGGCAGTGCTGCCCTACAGACACCTTTTGAGGGCGGTTCTGCGGGAGGGGTGGGGTGCATCACCTTGAGTGCGCACGTGCAAAAAAGCGATGTTGCCGTGCGTAATGATGTGATCTCTGACCTCATTCAGTCACATCGGTCTAATTTTAAGGACCTGCTGGACTGTACTGTAGGCCTGAGCCAGCGGGCAGCGCTGCCCTACAGACACGTGGCGTTGGCTTTTAGGACACTGTAGTGAGCTCCTTACTAAGTGTACATGCACACAGGCTCCCGCCACTGAATTACACGCGCACATTATGCTTCTAGCATGCGCTCTGTTCCTTTGTATGTGAACGTTGGCATAACATATTATTATTTAACCTTTTGTATTCTCGTGCACTCCAACTCCTCTTTGAACCACGATTACCACTAACAGTTGGTAGATCGTACTTCAAAAACGAAGGATGCACTCAACTCCTATTTTCTACCAAGCTTGAAATAAACCTTCATTTACCTCCAGACGTTTCCACCATTAAATTATTTTCAGACATTCCATTGATTGCCAAAAGAAGGGCGGAGCGGGAGCTGACCCCGCAATGATGCCCTGGCATTCTGACACCTTCCATTGTGGTATCAAGACACCGTCCCCGACCGGAGACCTGGTCTATCGTACAAACATACCCCGGACTGGGAGCTTGCACCAACACCTCGTGGGACACACCAGTGGTGGCAGGTGAGCAGTGAAGCCTCAGTGTGCAGGACCTACAATTGAGCACAGTGCAGGGGAAGGGGTTGGGGTGCAGCACCCTGGGTGCACAGGTGCATGCAAGCAATTTTCCCGTAGCTAATAATGAATAATGTAGGACTATATTATCAAACAATGGCAATAACATTATCACAACTTTAGCGTCAGGAAACTGCTGCTAAAGCGATGATAAGGGGTTAATAATATGCCCTTGTAAATTCCCATAGATGCCCAGGTTCACACCAGAACCTGGTCTTCTAAGGGAATTCACAAGGGCATATTATCAACCCCTTATCGCTGCTTTAGCGGCAGTTTCCTGCCGCTAAAGCGGTGATAATGTTATCGCCCTTCCTTCATAATATGGCCCATAATCTCTGGCCTCATGTATTTAATTTTAAGGACTTGCTGAACCATACTCTTTCTCGCAGACCCCAGCGTCCTAGACAAATGGGTGACGGAGGGTAAACACTAAGGGCTGGGTGCAATAGGCTGATGCTCTGTCTCCTCCTCCCTCTCTTCTTTTGACTCTCCCTACCCTTCTCCCTTCCACCCACTCCCCTCCCTTCCATCCTCACTATGGTCCTTTCATTCGGACTACCTTTCTTTACCTCTTCCACATAGCACACATACTTATGTTTCATTTTTGTCTTGCAGGTTTCCTACGCTGCTTCCACTGGAGTCCAACCCACGTTTTTTTATTATACTGTTCTATTAAAGTTACATTTCTATTTATTTCTGTTTTAATAAAGGTTACTTATTTTTTCAAATAAATGACTGAGTGTATAGGTCTTCTTTTTCTGAAGACACTTGTCTATTGTTTATTGTGAAAATCATCTGTTTCTAGGAGATTTTAAGGACAACATTATTTAAAATTAGAGTGCACCAACCAAACATAATCTAACTGACTATTAGACAAATGAAGCCTGGGTAATTGTACAACTGCAAGACTTCTATGAGTGTATAACTTTATAACACCATAAGTACTGCCCGTGTGATTACAGAACAAATAAGGCACTGCCTAGGGCCACCGAGGCTCTAGGGACTACCGAGGCCCACCCTGTATATTTAAATAAAGACCCGGAGTGTGGCGATCCCCGGACTTCAGTTGGCCTCGAACCCCCCGAACAATTAGTAAACAATACCCAGGAAGGTGGCACTCCCCTAGGCTGCAAAACGTCTCTGTGCCCTTCCGCGCCTAATTTACATGTGACATTAAGATCCCCAGTCGTACAGAGACCCTGCAATATAATAATTGTATTGGCCACGGAATATTACCCACCCGCCAGGGGCCTCATTTAAAAGAACAGGTGAGACCCCGAGGTTTTCTTCCTCTCGCTTCAAGTAGTCGAACAAGTATTTGCTATCAAAGGATAGAAGTCATGCACCACCATCTAATAGCAATCACAAATGTCCAGCGAATGCACATCCCGGGACATTGTATGAGCTGCACCTGAGAGGTCGCCCTCCCTGCATTTGTTAGTACAAAAGCATCCTAACACTACTTACACAGCTTGTAGTACAGCTACCAGAATGTAGTGAAGAAGCAGATGAAGCGCAAAATCTTAAAATATAAATCCTACCAGAAGTCGGATGACATAGTTCAATGAGCCGACGACCCTGGCATGAGTAGAAACATCTATAGGAACAAAACAGGTTTTCAGCACAACGCGAGCAATTTTGAAATATTGCTCAGTGGTGCCTTCTTTTTGCCTTCTCCCACTCGTCGCCAAATTTGTGTAGTGAAGAGGCAGACAGCAGTGAATCCAATAAGTAGATTTATTACAAGAAAACATGATACCTGAAACAACCACCAACAGGAGCAGACAGCAAAGCAACCGTCTAATCCAGCACCATGCACAAACTCTGCAAAGTTCCCCTCGTGACAGCCCTACATTCTAACATTACATACTGAGGGCCATATTATCAAGGAACGGCGTTAAAATTATCGCCGATTTAGCGGCAGGAAACTGCCGCTAAAACGGCGATAATGGGTTTGATAATATGTCATAGAGAATTCCAATAGAAGCCCATGTTCTCGTGTTAACATGGGCTTCTATTGGAATTCTCTACGGCATATTATGAAGCCCATTATCGCCGTTTTAGTGGCAGTTTCCTGCCGCTAAAGCAGCGATAATTTTAACGCCTTTCCTTGATAATATGCCCCTTAGATTCTAGTAGAATTACATACTAGCATTGTACTATGACTTACAATGGAATACTACACCGAGCACATGACTTTAGAGCAATGAGCTCATAGTTTCATCCACGAGTCTCGTCACTGGTAGGGGTAAGACTTTCGCTTCTCACTCCCTATGTGGTATAAATGTAAACTAACACTTCTTCCACAAGTATGCTACAGTGCCCAGAGCACATCACTTTACAGCAATGAGCTCACAATTTAGGCTCACGGTTTAATCCCCGAGTCTTCACACCAGTAGGGATGAGTAGTTCGCTTCCACTACTAACACTACTTACATACTTATACTACAGAGGCTAGTATCCTACACCGCCCAGAGCCCATTACTTTACAGCAATCAGCTTGGTTTCATCCCTAAGTCTTCACACCGGTAGGCGTAACTACTTTGCTACCCGCTTCCGGTATACTATCGACACACAGTAGCTGTCAATAGTTTGCTTCCCACTTCCTGTATGGTATAAACGCCTACTCGTTTAGCCTCTCTGTTTCATACCCGAGTGTAGCACCACATCATATCACCACCATGCCACTCTGAGCAACACCGTACTTTCAGACATTTAACAGTGATAACTACCTACTGGCGACTGCCAGTAGGTAATCAAGAACAAATTACAGTAGTTCCTTGATTCTTTTAGCTTTCAAAAATTCTCTCTATTACTGTATTTCTACTTTTCCATATAAATAGTTTTTTAAATATTCAAGTTCACATCGAAGTCAGAAATGCAACGTATTCTATCAACACACTTTCTACAACATACTACAACACGTGGAGGTTAAAAGTTCATATTTTTTTTAAACCTAACGTTATTTTTTGTAACATTTTCGCAAACATTTAACGGCACGTGCAGGTTAAAAGTTCACGACTGTTTTAAGTTCGAACAGTGCCTTCCAAATGCAAGTAGCAGGTGTGGTTGAGTTGAGCAAATGTTATCCTATTATATGTACTATAATATGTACGCGCAAACTGCGTTTTCTTAACCAATCACAAACATACTTTTCCACAAAACGAATGTGCACCCTACTTTTAAAAAACAATGCTTTTTATCTCCCAATCAGGTACCGTTTTGTATGCGAAAAGAAACTAGTTTCCTATCTTTAAACATATCTCTTATTCTACAAAGGAACTGCATGAGCTACAGACATCTTTCCATACCTTCCAGCCATACCTTCAAAATGCTAGTGTGGATCGTAGTACATAGCTATGTTTTCTGGTGCAAGAGGTATACAGAACAGTAGACCTAGGTTTACAAAATGTGGACATTAAATGGTTTGGACAGAGAGGATTGAAGTGGCACCAATTGTTGCCTTTGGTTAAAACCTGTTTGCATCTCATTATTGTGCACTGTGGTGGAAACGACCTAGGCACATTGACTGGGGTAGATTTGGAAATTCTTATGAAGGACACCTTTGGACAATTGATGTTACTTTTGCCTCAAACTTGTATGTTCCAACATATGCCAAATATAGAAGTGGAAACGGTCCAAACTATTTTGTCCTCAGATTGAAAAATCTCGGAAAAAAGTCAACAAAGCAGTCTCTGCATAGCTCAGAGACCACAAAATGGGGTCCATATACAACAACAACATACGTTTTTATATGGCGGATATATACAGAAGTGATGGAGTACACTTCACAGATCAGGGAAACTGAGCTTTCCTGAATAACTTGAAGCTGTGCAACCGCACTTAAATGTAGCTCCAACTAATGAACACAAGGGCTCTTTTTAGAGCCACCCTATAACTTACAACTTAGGCTCCCTATTTTAGGGCCATTTAACGCCAGCTCCCGCAACCTCACCAAAATGTATTCTCCACACAGCTGTGGCGCAGTGGCCGGACCATCTCACTTTGGAGCTCAGACCTCTCGCTTTGATCCCCAGCTCTACTCACCCATAGAGGTGAGTAGTTTGCGCTCTACAAATACCATATTGATTTACCTTCTCACTCCCTAGACAACACCACCAAAGCACCAGACACAAGCTACACTGTTCTAAACAAAATTTCATCCAAGTACCTATAACTACATGATGACACTACTTGCACAAATGTGGCACAGCGGCCAGAGCACATGACTTCACACCATATCACACACAGTTTGGGCTCACGCTTTAATCCCCGACTCCGGCAGCAGCTCAGCTTAGCAACATGAGACTCTAGACAATACCTCACATATATTCCGTACCCCAGGACTTTCATTCCAGTACGGGTCCGTAGTTCGTCCTAGTAGTTATAAACACATCCGGACACTACTTCCACAACTGTAGTGCAGCAGCCACGGCACATGACTTCACAGCATAAGACACACAATTTGGGCTCACGCTTTAATCCCCGAGTCCCGCATCAGCTCACCTTACCTGCATCAGACTCTACCCAATACCTCACTTAATTTCTGTAGCCCACCACTAACACACCGGTAGGGGTAAATTCTTCGCTTTGCACCCCCTCTAGAGCACACCCTAATCATCCCACAGAGGTTACAGTGCTCCTACCCTCCTATTTACCACTTTTATCCCCTTTTTTCCCCCTTTTTTCACCTTACTCGCTTCAACGGAATCACAAAATGGCAGGCAACACTTCCTAGTTGCAACCACTCGCACCGCTTGCAGCCAATCAGCAACAAGCTTGTGCTCGTAATGCCTCATCCAATCAGATGGCAGAATTCCCAAATATCCATATCTGTAAATGTTGATATTTCTCAAAAACTACTGAACAAATTTACATCAAATAAACGAAAGCGTGCTTTCAAGACCAAGACCCTTCTCCCTGCCAAATTGTGGATAATTCCGTTCACCTGTTCGACCTGTAGCCTTGTCTAAAGTTTCCTACGGAAATGAACATGGAGAAAACACGTTTTGGGACCCCCCTTTTTTCTCAGCCCCCCCTTGACGAATCACCCCCAAACTTTTAACATAGGAGCAGATCTCAACAAATAATTAGTTTTGAAAATTTCGCGAAGATTCGTCAATCGGCGCCAAAGGTATTACGAATAGAATATTGCCATTTTCCTATGTAACTAGATCCTAACTATAACTACCTACTGGCGACCGCCGGTAGGTAATATATTACCTACTGGCGGTCGCCAGTAGGTAGTTATAGTTAGGACCACGTTTCCATAGGAAAACCTCAACATTCTATTTTGAATAACTTTGGCGCCGGTCGACGAATCCTCGCGAATTTCTCAAAATAGGTGGGGCGCTACGCTACGCTCCTACCCTGAAAGTCTCGGGGGGATTCGTCAAGCGGGGGCTGAGATAAAAGGGGGGTCCCAAAACGCGTTTTTCCCATGCATTTTTCCATAGGACCTTTAGAACGAGCTACAGCCCGAACGGCTGAACAGAATTACTTGAAATTTGGCAGAGAGGTAGTCCTCAGGTCAAGGAAGTGCCTTTTGTAGGTTTGGTGTAAATCTGTTCAGTAGATTCTGAGAAAATAGCCTTTAAATCAATATATATATCTGAGCCCGCTTACGGTACGCTTACCGTACGCTTACGGTAAGCGTACGGCGGCGTGCGCGAGCGCGATTCTGATTGGCTGTTAGATCTTAGTAAACATTCGAATCGGTCGAAACCAGGAAGCGGCGGCCGCCATTTTGTGTATTTCACTCTGAAAAAAAAGAGTGAAAACAAGGAAAGGGGGCAATGAGGAGAGTTACAGACCCCCTAACATTTGTAAGGGGGTCAAAGAAGGACAGAAAAGTACAAAAAAAACATTTATTGATTTAAAAAAAAATCACGGGGTACGCGTACGGTAAGCTTACGGTAAGCGTACGGTAAAAAAAAAAAAAAAAAGATAAATGAAAAGCAGATTTAAGAGTTTAGAAATTAGGGAGCTCTAAAAAGAGCTGTTGTGTTTATGAAGTCATTTTTTTAGTGGTACCTACAAGTAAGTACCGATGCAGAGTCTAAGGTTCAAGAGGAAGACTCTGTTCCCTTCATCATTGAAGTGCACACCATCTCCTCTATAAATGTCTTGCATGTCATAACGCAAGTTGTTGTGGTAAATGGCACCCATACCATAGTCACGGAGGAAAGCAGAAACAGATTTGTTGACGTGCTTTCTTGCTTTGTCAATCTGTGGACAGAAATGATTGGACCAGTTCCATTTTTGCCTTTGGCATATGTTGGAAAACACAAAGGCAGTTTTAGGGAAAAGTGTAAACAGTTGTGCAAAGGTGTCCTTCATAAGCATTTCCAGACCTACCCCAGTCAAAGTGCCTAGGTCATTGCCACCACAGTGCACTATTATGAGGTCAGGGTGTTGGATTTGAATGAAGGATTTCACCAATGGCATCAATTGGTGCCACTTTAACCCTCTCTGACCAATCCATTTAATGTCTACATTTGGCAAAGCAAGGTCTCTCACCATATCTGTTTTCTCTGCAAACTTTTCACTCCAGAAGACATAGCTGTGCCCTACAATCCACACTGTGAACATCTTCAAAGGAGAACTGGATGCACTCAGGAGGTGTCTTTCAGTAGAATGGCAATAAGAAAAGAAAGACAGTTTGGAAATGGAGGCATACATATTTTTTTAAAACAAAAAGAACTGATTGGCTGTTTCATACCATTCTAGAATAAAAACTAGGCTGTATGTGAAAATTAATAGAAGCATGTTTTGTATTGGTACAAAAAAATGTGTAACCAAAGAACAGTACTATGGATTTGCTGTAAGGTTTGAAAAGTCAAGCACTCTTGCTCTGTGGAATTGAAACATTGTGTGTCGAACTTCTGACCTAACTGCACACAGCAGTGTTCCATGAGCTGTTGCTATGGTAGCAGGCAGAAGTCAAGTTGGGGGAAGGGTACTAGGCAGAAGTCAAGTTGGGGGCAGGGTACTTTTGGAAAAGGGTTGGTTTTCAACCAATAGAAATGTGTGAATACATGTGAAAAAAAGGGGGAAGCACTGAGATTTGAAACTTACATGTATATGTGTGGAAAAATAGAGGGAAAGTTTGCCATTATCTGGTTCTGCTGAGAGGAGAGAGGTGAACAGAACAGAGATCCTGGCTCTGATAATCTGCTGTTTGAGTGTCACATTTCTTTCACAACTAACTAATTTTAAAGGTGAGTTTACAGTTTGAGAGGGGATGTATGTGGTAACTTAAGAAATGAATAATAGAAATGGGAATTGTTTTTGTTGTAGTTACACATGGTGGTTTCATAATGTGTCAGTGTGTAAAAGTGATTTACACTTGCCCCGAAAAAAAAAAAGAGCAGTAAGTGTGCTTTCAAATTGGCAAAGAAATTTCGTTTTGGCACTAATGTGAAAACATGACTCTGTGTGCATAGAAGAATTATAGGCAGAGATTTATTGCGTCTTGCTCTGGTGATTTCACAGTTGCATTAGATGGAAAGGGGGAGCGAATTTTTGGGGGAAGAAGCAGAGGCTTAGCACACACCCATGTCCTTGCCGTGTATAGTCATGCACAGTATTTACAAGCGAGTGGGGTTTTCAGGTTTCAATCTGTAATGCAAATACATTCAGCATCACTAAGGCTGGTTGCCCTTGGTGGAGTGTAGGCAGTCACAGAGAATGCACATGGTGGTGGTCTGAAAAAAAAACAGCTTGGACACGTGCAATTAAATAAATCAAAAATAGTGGTTTCATAATGTGTCAGTCTGTAAAAGTGATTTCAAATTGTAAAAAGAGATTTTCACTTGGCCCGAAAAAAAAAGAGCAGTAAGTGTGCTTTCAAATTGGCAAAGAAATTTCGTTTTGGCACTAATGTGAAAACATGACTCTGTGTGCATAGAAGAATTATAGGCAGAGATTTATTGCGTCTTGCTCTGGTGATTTCACAGTTGCATTAGATGGAAAGGGGGAGCGAATTTTTGGGGGAAGAAGCAGAGTCTTAGCACACACCCATGTGCTTGCCGTGTATAGTCATGCACAGTATTTAGAAGCCAGTGGGGTTTTCAGGTTTAAGTCTGTAATGCAAATACATTCAGCATCACTAAGGCTGGTTGCCCTTGCTGGAGTGTAGGCAGTCACAGAGAATGCACATGGTGTTGGTCTGAAAAAAAAACAGCTTGGACACGTCCAATTAAATAAATCAAAAATAGTGGTTTCATAATGTGTCAGTCTGTAAAAGTGATTTCCAATTGTAAAAAGTGATTTTCACTTGCCCCGAAAAAAAAAAGAGCAGTAAGTGTGCTTTAAAAATGGCAAAGAAATTTCGTTTTGGCACTAATGTGAAAACATGACTCTGTGTGCATAGAAGAATTATAGGCAGAGATTTATTGCGTCTTGCTCTGGTGATTTCACAGTTGCATTAGATGGAAAGGGGGAGCGAATTTTTGGGGGAAGAAGCAGAGGCTTAGCACACACCCATGTCCTTGCCGTGTATAGTCATGCACAGTATTTACAAGCCAGTGGGGTTTTCAGGTTTAAGTCTGTAATGCAAATACATTCAGCATCACTAAGGCTGGTTGCCCTTGGTGGAGTGTAGGCAGTCACAGAGAATGCACATGGTGGTGGTCTGAAAAAAAAACAGCTTGGACACGTGCAATTAAATAAATCAAAAATAGTGGTTTCATAATGTGTCAGTCTGTAAAAGTGATTTCAAATTGTAAAAAGAGATTTTCACTTGGCCCGAAAAAAAAAAGAGCAGTAAGTGTGCTTTCAAATTGGCAAAGAAATTTCGTTGTGGGACTAATGTGAAAACATGACTCTGTGTGCATAGAAGAATTATAGGCAGAGATTTATTGCGTCTTGCTCTGGTGATTTCACAGTTGCATTAGATGGAAAGGGGGAGCGAATTATTGGGGGAAGAAGCAGAGGCTTAGCACACACCCATGTCCTTGCCGTGTATAGTCATGCACAGTATTTACAAGCCAGTGGGGTTTTCAGGTTTAAGTCTGTAATGCAAATACATTCAGCATCACTAAGGCTGGTTGCCCTTGCTGGAGTGTAGGCAGTCACAGAGAATGCACATGGTGTTGGTCTGAAAAAAAAACAGCTTGGACACGTCCAATTAAATAAATCAAAAATAGTGGTTTCATAATGTGTCAGTCTGTAAAAGTGATTTCAAATTGTAAAAAGAGATTTTCACTTGGCCCGAAAAAAAAAGAGCAGTAAGTGTGCTTTCAAATTGGTAAAGAAATTTCGTTTTGGCACTAATGTGAAAACATGACTCTGTGTGCATAGAAGAATTATAGGCAGAGATTTATTGCGTCTTGCTCTGGTGATTTCACAGTTGCATTAGATGGAAAGGGGGAGCGAATTATTGGGGGAAGAAGCAGAGGCTTAGCACACACCCATGTCCTTGCCGTGTATAGTCATGCACAGTATTTACAAGCCAGTGGGGTTTTCAGGTTTAAGTCTGTAATGCAAATACATTCAGCATCACTAAGGCTGGTTGCCCTTGCTGGAGTGTAGGCAGTCACAGAGAATGCACATGGTGGTGGTCTGAAAAAAAAACAGCTTGGACACGTGCAATTAAATAAATCAAAAATAGTGGTTTCATAATGTGTCAGTCTGTAAAAGTGATTTCAAATTGTAAAAAGAGATTTTCACTTGGCCCGAAAAAAAAAGAGCAGTAAGTGTGCTTTGAAATTGGCAAAGAAATTTCGTTTTGGCACTAATGTGAAAACATGACTCTGTGTGCATAGAAGAATTATAGGCAGAGATTTATTGCGTCTTGCTCTGGTGATTTCACAGTTGCATTAGATGGAAAGGGGGAGCGAATTATTGGGGGAAGAAGCAGAGGCTTAGCACACACCCATGTCCTTGCCGTGTATAGTCATGCACAGTATTTACAAGCCAGTGGGGTTTTCAGGTTTAAGTCTGTAATGCAAATACATTCAGCATCACTAAGGCTGGTTGCCCTTGCTGGAGTGTAGGCAGTCACAGAGAATGCACATGGTGGTGGTCTGAAAAAAAAGCAGCTTGGACACGTGCAATTAAATAAATCAAAAATAGTGGTTTCATAATGTGTCAGTCTGTAAAAGTGATTTCAAATTGTAAAAAGAGATTTTCACTTGGCCCGAAAAAAAAAGAGCAGTAAGTGTGCTTTGAAATTGGCAAAGAAATTTCGTTTTGGCACTAATGTGAAAACATGACTCTGTGTGCATAGAAGAATTATAGGCAGAGATTTATTGCGTCTTGCTCTGGTGATTTCACAGTTGCATTAGATGGAAAGGGGGAGCGAATTATTGGGGGAAGAAGCAGAGGCTTAGCACACACCCATGTCCTTGCCGTGTATAGTCATGCACAGTATTTACAAGCCAGTGGGGTTTTCAGGTTTAAGTCTGTAATGCAAATACATTCAGCATCACTAAGGCTGGTTGCCCTTGGTGGAGTGTAGCACTGTGGACATGGGCTTTTTAAAAAATCTGAAAAGTGGTTTCATAATGTGACAGTTTGTAAAAGAGATTTTCACTTGCCCAAAAAAAAGAGCAGTTTGTGTGCATTCAAATTGGCAAAGAAATTTCGTTTTGTGACTATTGTGAAAAGAAATGTAGTAATATATTTAAATACAATAACAGATTTTTTTTTAGTTTTTTTCAGGTATTGCTGAAGAACAGTGAACAAAATTTAAGATGCCTACAAAATCTCGAGTTCAAAAAACGCTAAAAAAAAAACTATATTTGAAGACAACTGGAGGACCAAAGTTAGTAGAAGATGCTGATGTTGGGAAAAAGAAAAAATCTTCTGGTAAGCAAAAAAAACAATTCCTAAACAAAATATTTAAAACAAAGAAAAATGTACAAAATGTCTGTTCTCGGAAAAATGTAACAAAACATAGAGAACAGCAAAAAATTGAGAATTTAGTTAATGCAAATATACCTTCTGCAATTGAAAAGTTTAACATAAACAGAAAAACAGCATTTAAAGAGATACGTAGAAAAATGTTTCAGAGAAGAGTTATGTCCAATTTGATAAAGGATATAAAGAAATATAAGCAAAAGGCTAAATATTACAAGAGAAAAAAAGAAATTGAAGCCATTGCAGCAAAAGCATTAGAATTAAAAAGGAAACTATTCATATTAATTTTGAATAGGATGCGTACATTAGATAAAATGGTTAATGTACTGAAATCACAAAGCAAAAGCAAAAGAGTAGTGAACAGAACAAACTTTTGTAAAGTGTTTTTAGGAAAGTGGATGCATAGTTCAAGTAGTGAACCTTTTTTTAATGAAGAGAGCTATTTTCAAAGTAATAGTTTGCTGCATGCAGTTGACACCAGAGGTCGTTCATACGAAGTAAAAAATGGTTGCATAATGGAGAAGGAGATAATGGTTCCAAGAGATGAGGTACAAGTGATGGCAGATGAGGCAATGGGGAGACGTCCTAAAGCCCCAGTGTACACTTGGAATTGTAGTAGTATTTGCACTGTGCGTCAGGAATCTATTGACAGATTTCGAGAGTTTCTAAGAGAATATAGTAAAAAAAGTGTAAAACAAAAGATTAAGGTGCTTCAAAGTCTGGATCCATGCAGAGTGAGAGAGAATACTGGTTTGCAGGGTCATTCTCTTGCTTGTCTATCTAGAAAAGTGTGCAATAGTGTTTTCCATCATTTTAGGATGCTGGCTGTTCATCATACTGAAATGAGAAAGTTTGTGAGACGGTTGTATTTTGCCAAAAGTCCAGCAATAAAGTTAAATGAATTGAATAGGGCTCTGTTCCGAGGAACGGTATCAGATGTAGAGAAGGTTGTTGATGAAATTCAGTTTTGTTACTTTGGTCCTGAACAAAACAGTGCAGAGAAGGACACAGTAAATGAGGAAGAAGTGGAAGAGAATGTAGAACCCTCTGTAAGTAACACATTTAATGATCACATAACAAAATTTGCAATAGTCTCTAATGAAAGACCAAATTTTACTTGTATTTGTTGCCGCAGAACTCATTATAGAAAACAAACTAGGAATGTTGATCTCTACAGAAAGAGTGAAAATGAAGATAATTATAAGTGGAAGGATTTTGCCACATATATATTTCTAGAAAATTGTTTTGAATTGGGTGAAGATCAGCGTATTTGTAAATACTGTTATAACAAGTTAGAGGAAAATAGAATGCCGACCAGAGCTGTACATAATAATTTAGAATTGGATGCTATTCCTGCTGAACTTTCTGAATTAAATACATATGAGTCTATACTCATTCAATGTGTTCATCCGTTCCAGACCATAGTACGTATGGAGCCCAAAACTGGTAAATTACCTCCTTCAGATTTACTGAGAGGTTTAAAAGGTAGAGTGGTGTATTTGCCCTTGGATTTGAAAAAAAATATGGAAACTATTGATGCGGATACTTTGGAAACTGAACCATTAATTATTCTGGTTAATGGTGTACCTACAAAGAATAAGAAGATTTGGCAGGAGCTGGTAGATGTGCGGAAAGTACAAAGAGCAAATTTGTATTTGAAAAAAAATAACAAATGGTATGAATCAATTTATATAGAAGAAGAAGAAGAAGAAGAAGATTTACAAGGAGACACAGAAACACCAACTGGACAAATTGAAAAAGTGGACAAGTCAAAGGAAGAAGAAATTTATGAACATTTTAGCATACATCCTCTCCATTCGAAAGAAGTTATGGGAGACAATATTGATCTCTTTCAGATGAAGAAAGCAAAAGGAAATCCCGTGAGTGTATGGGAGGAGAGCTTGGAAGCTCGATGTTTTCCCCAGCTGTTTCCTAAAGGAACAGGAGGACGATACGATGAACGTCCAGAACAGATTCCAGCTTCAGAGTATCAAACTACAAGACTATATGCTGAAGATCCCAGATTTCGACAAAGTATTCCTTATTTGTTCCATCTTTTATTTGAAAGCGACTTGTCTGCACTGTCTTATGCAGTAAATCACATTTTAAAAAGTGGAGTACATTTACAAAATGTGTCTGCTAAGGATTTTATGGAGAAAGTGCAGCACCGAGATGATCATTTGGAAACACAACTGATCAATCTGATGGCTTGTCAGCGTGGGACAAATGAATATTGGTACCGACGCCATGGTGAACTAAAATGCATGTTACGCAATTTAGGAACACCAACATGGTTCCTTACCCTAAGCTGTGCCGAGTACGCTTGGGATGATTTACTGGATTTTCTACGAGAGGCCAATTCAAACATTAAAAACATCGAATACAAGACAGCAGGAGAACTGTGCTCATTGGATCCGGTTAATGTTTGCAGATATTTCAATCATAGATTTGAGGCTATGATGTCCTTCATCTGCAATAAAAAAAATCCACCCCTTGGAGAAGTAGTGGATTTCTTTTGGAGAAAAGAGTACCAGGCAAGAGGTGCTCCTCATATTCATATGCTGCTGTGGATCAAGGATGCCCCAAAGTTTGGAACAGATACTGATGAAGCAGTGTTATCTTACATTGAAGAATATGCAACATGTGCTATACCAAAAAGCCCAGAAGAGAACAAGTTAAAGGAGCAAGTTCTACGTTTCCAAAGTCATCGGTGTGGAAAATACTGTCGACGGAAATACAAGAGCAAAGAAAAATACTACACTAAATGTCGATTTGGATTTCCTAGACCAGTTCTTTCAAATGGAAGAGTCAACAGTTTTATGTCAGCTGTGAGACATACTATCACAAGAAAATCACCTAAGAATACCTACAACCTTAAAAGAAAAGAAGAATCTAAAAATATAAATGACTACAACCCAGTCATTTTATCCATGTGGAACGCTAACATGGATATACAGTATGTTGCTGACAATTCCATTGCTGTTGCTCGATATGTAACGTCTTACATTACGAAATCAGAAAAAACAGAATTGAAGGAAATGTGGGAAGAGATTTCTCACGAGAAGACTGTCAGTAAGAAGCTGTACAGTTTCAGTTTGAAGATGTTATCGCATCGAGAAATTGGATCCTACGAATGTTCAGATAGGTTATCTTCTGCAAGTCTCTACTCGAAGTCAAGAAGAATAATTTGGGCAAGTTTAGGCCTTGCAGCAATGAGAAATCGGGTACTGAAATCTGTTGGAGAAATTGAATATTTGGCTGAGAATGACCCAGAAAGTACAGATATATTGAAAACAAACATGTTGGACACATATTATCCCAAGAGAAGTCATCATCTGGAGAACATGTGTCTCTATGAAGTGTTACAGAACTACATTTATTCACGGAAAGCTGCAGAAGACATCAACAGTGGAAAATATAAAGTTGTTGGTGAAGAAGGATGTTTGGTGAAGCAAACCAAAGGAAGTTTGATAAATCACCGGAAGCTGAGTTGCGACACTACCGACAAGAAAGAATTTTACTACTTGGCTCTTTTACAGTTGTTTAAACCATGGCGTACAGAGGATGAACTACTGGGAGAATTCCAGAGCTATGAAGATTCTTTTAATGCTTGTAAAGACAGCATACAATGCAGTACATTCTCAACTTATCTGCAAATGTTAAATGAAGAAATTGAACAGGAAACTACAATTGCAGCAGAAATAGCTAGAGACAGTTCTCAGGACAGCCAAAGTTCAGGAACATACAGTCAAGATCCCCTAGGACAACCAATCGTTGAAAATAAAGCATCAATAGCCATGAATGAAGTGGAAACGGCTATGAATCAAGGTCAAGAAGAATTTATAGACTTAGAAAATTTGGAAAGACAACTGAATCAAGAGCAGCAACAAATTTATGAAGAGATCAAAAACAAAATTGATCACGGATTTCTACATATCAAAAAAGAGTGCTCATGCACATCATTTCATCCAATCAGGATGTATGTAAGCGGACAAGCTGGCACTGGAAAAAGTTTCCTAATTAAAGTCATCAGAAGCTACCTAAAGCAAAAAACGGATTCTACTTTGTCTTGTGTGGTTACTGCTCCAACTGGGTTAGCAGCATATAACATAAAAGGAATCACCTTACATCGTTTGCTAATGTTACCAGTGGAGCATGAGAACAAAATACAATTCAACAAGCTAACTGGAGAAGCATCCTTGGAAGTTTCAAGAGTATTGAAGAAGATGCAAGTTCTCATTATTGATGAGGTGAGCATGGTATCGAACTTAATGCTTGCCTTTGTGCATTTAAGAATGCAGCAAATTTTGAAGACAGACTATGACGTGTTATTTGGTGGAAAACACGTCATAGTTTTTGGGGATCTTTTGCAACTTACTCCAGTTAAAGGACAACCAGTGTTTAATACTGTGACACATGAAGACACGAAGAAGTCATTGGGAAGCATTGGAAATACAAATATTTGGTCCTTCTTTGAGTACAAGGAACTTACAACTAATATGAGGCAAGCAAACGATGAAGAATATGGAAGTATTCTGAAAGATATCAGGATTGGAATACTCACAGAAGTTGGGAAAAAAGCATTACAGAGTCGGCTGCTACATAATTTATTTCCAAAGGAAGAAATAGTTGCAGAGAAAATATACAAGAATATTGCAGAAAACAAAAGTGTCATCTGCTTAATGCCAACTCTACGTGAATGCTCAATATTTAATGAGGAGCTTTTGAAATTGGAAAAGGAAGACATCAGGAAATTGGAAGCAGTGGACAAAATTGAGGATGGAAGAATTACTGTCACAGTAACAGGCAAACTGAAAAATAAATTGGACTCACTAGAGAAGAACATCTCCAAAACAGCAGGATTAGAAAAAAATCTATATGTTTGCATGAACTGTAGAGTGTTTTTAAGGAGAAATTTGGATGTTGAGAAAGGCTTAGTGAATGGAGCAATGGGAAGAGTTGTGGGTTTTATTAATTATCAGAAAAAAGAAGGAATTGAATGTTTAAAAATAAAATTTGATCAGATAGAAGAAGTTAAAGATATTTGTCGTTGTACAGTTCGTTTTATGCTTGTGAAAGACTTATATGTACGTAGGAAGCAGTTTCCGTTTTCTCTAGCATATGCTGTAACTATTCACAAGTCTCAAGGATTGACTGTAGATTGTGAATTTGTGAACATTGGTTCAACTGTGTTCAAAGAAGGTATGGCATATGTAGCTTTGTCACGAGTCAAAACATTATCAGGTTTATTCATGATAGACTTTGATGACTCAAAAGTTAGTGCTGATACAAACTGTGTAAAGGAGTATAATAGATTAAGAAGAAGCTATGCTCCTCATTTAGGTCAGTATCCTGTGTTGGAGAAACGTGTAGTTTCTCGTAAAAGGAGAAATGAGAATATCTGTAATGAAGATATAGAGAAGAGGAAAAAAAAGAGGAGTGATGTAATTGCAAGCAAAAAGAAAAAGGAAAATGAAGAACAGGTTGTAGGATGTCATTTTGAAAATAGCTCTGGTGTCAACTGCTATGCAAATGTAGTGCTGAATGTTGCATTTTATCTGGAAAGTTTGCAAGAGCAGATAATAGTAAATCAGGGAAAAAGATTCTGTTCAGAGCTGAGTCTCCTTTTTCAAAAGCTGAGTAAAGATAAAACTCAAATAGAAAGTGCTACTGACATTAGAAAACTTTTAGATGTATGTTCAGGACGAACACAGTTTTCTCAAAATGAACAGCAAGATGCACACAAATTTTTGATGTATTTTCTTCAGGTAGTGGAAGAAGAAGGAGTTCCCATTGACATTTTTTTTGGTCTCTCTTATAAATGGGAACATAGTTGTGATAATTGTTATAATATATGTGGCTCTATTGTTGATAATGAAAGGTTTATTTATTTGACATTGCCAGAGAGTAAAACAGTCACTTTTGCAAAATTAGTTAAAGATGCTAATCATAGCATGAAATGTGGTGAGTGTAATTCTGACATGTTATCAACATTAATTTTAAGGGAATACGGACAGTATGTAATTTTAATGATGCAACGATGTAGAGCTGATGGATCAAAATTGGATACTTTAATAAAGAAGTTTACAGGACAGCAATTATCAATTTCAGGAAAAACTTTTGTAACTGTTGCAATAATTTTCCATGATGGACCTACTGTTACTTCTGGACATTACACAGTTTATCTAAAATGTGAAAAAGGCTGGACACTGTGTAATGATTCCCAATTGATTTTCAAACAACGTTTGCCTTTTGATTTAGCAAATTCCTATCTAATCTTCCTGAAACCTAAATTTTAGAGAGACTTGGCAAGATCTGGACAAAATAATTTTACCATTTTACTGGATTACCATTGCAATTTTGTAGAAAAAATATTTTTAAAATTATCATTTGGCCTAAAGGAAAGATAACCAATTGTAATGTGGACTTTTTTAATTTTTAATGCAATTTTGAAAAACCAATAATTTAGAGATAATCGGTAACTTCTGCACATTTTAAATTTTGGAATGCTATTGAACTGCCATTGGAAATTTTTTTCAAAAATGATTTAAAAAATTACTATTTGGCCATGTGGAAAAGTAAGCAATTCTATTGTGGACTAAATAAATTATTCAAAAAATTTTCGTGAACCAAAATGTTACAGAGAATCGGTGAGATCTGGACAGATTAAACTTTAGAATTTTAATGGATTTCCCTTGGAAATTTATTCCAGGAAAAAAAAAAAATACTATTTGGCCTAAAGGAAATAAAATCAGATGTATTTTGGAGTTATTTGAGATATAATATTGTGATTATACTTCTCAAACAAACATATCAGACGGTATTTTAAAGAAAAAAGTATTGTTTTTAGATGATATTTTTTTAGAATAATATGCATTTCTGTAATGATAAGTTTAAGTGAGAAGAGATTCTGGGCTTTTTTAATACAATCTTTGTGATTGTTAATTTTTTTTGCCCGCTGTAAAATGATGAATGCAATTGCTTTCACAATTAATAGTGAAATGCAATTTATTCTGAAAACAGCAAAAATAAGGCAAAAATATTTTTTGGTAAAAAATGTAAATATGTGTACTGTATTATTAAATGGTTTAAAAATATTAATACTTTTTTCTTTATTTTCAGATCGATATAGAAAATTTTCGGAAACTACAACCATTTTAAAAACTATTTTTAAAAAAAACAAATGAATAAATATTTTTTTGAGTGAGTATGGTAAGTCAATAATAAAAATTGTAGTCTCTCAAGGACTTTATAATGTGATAAATGATTTTTAGTGTTTTTTTTTTAAAAATAAAAAAAAGGTACGCTTACCGTACGCGTACGGTAAAAAAAAAAAAAAAAAGTTTTTAAAAACAAGTAAAAAAAAGATGGAAGATAAGGTTGGCTCTTAAAAGAACCGTTGTGTTCATGCAGGGACAGAGGAAAGGAAGCATGGGAAAATCATTCAAAGCTACAAATGTGCTGATCTATTTTGTTGTTCACTAGGGAAACACTGGTCTCCCTATGACAAATTAGACCTTTACAAAATGTGCAATGAATATCAACCTTCCGAAATCGAAGGTTCATTTCCAGAGGGCCAGCAAAAGGAGATTCTCCCCCCACAGATGAAGGGCTCACCTGACCTGCAGAAGAAGGAGTAAGCCCTGCAGGTGATGGTCCAGGCTGAGCTGCTGTGGATGTACTGGCTCGTGTTTCTGAAGAGTTACCTCCAAAAAGATGACCATGTGTCCTTCTGTATACATCCTGGAGGTGTCTCTTCATGGTGTGATTCCCAAAGGAATACTTCCTGTTAGGATTACCTCTAGAAAGTACACGCTTACACAGCTTGCAAGTAACTAAGGGTGCATTCACCTTTTGCTGGCCTTCTGGAAAAGTAAAATAATCCCAAACATAAGAAGGCTTTACTTTCCTCGCTCTCTGCCTCAAGACAGTGCTGCTGGTGCTAGCCTCACTCTCAGAAGAGCTCTGCTGTTCTGCCATCGTATCCCAAAGACAAACCAGCTCCTTCTCCCAAGGGATCACAAGCAGAAATGAGGGGAATGGGTGTGGTGTAGGAGAGTTCTAGAACTGAAAGTACTTTCAACCAATCAAAAGTTGTGTTTCATGATCACATGACCTACCGTACGCTTACGGTACGCTTACGGTGCGCTTACGGCAAAAAGTACGCATGCGCGTAAAAAAGACACGCGCTTGCGCGCATGCGCATAACAGTCACTCCCCGGCACTTCCGCGTAACGTGCGCGTGTGGCGTAAGCGCGCACGCGACCCACGCGCAGTACGCGCGGCTACGCAAAGTACGTAACTATACGCAAGCAGCGTAGATAGATTACGGGCGTTGCGTAAACCGTACGCTTACCGTGAGCTTACGGTACGCGTACTATAAAAAAAAAAAAAAAAAAAAAAAAAAAAATCTGGAAATAAATTTTACATGTTTATTTTAAAAAATTTATATAAAATAAATATTTCATGATTTTAAAAATTTAAGCATAGTCTTTATAAAAGGTAAGAAAATTAAATTAAAAATATGTTTGAAAAAAATGAAGAATAAAAAAAAAAAATAGCATTTAAAAAACCTTGCAAATTCACTGAAAAAACCATGGGTTTCACACACGTTATAGTTAGGAATTAGCATTTAAAAAACCTTAGAAATTCACTGAAAAAACCATAGGTTTCACACACGTTATAGTTAGGAATTAGCATTTAAAAAACCTTAGAAATTCAGTGAAAAAACCATAGGTTTCACACATGTTATAGTTAGCTGGACATTTTACTCGTAAAAAACCAATGAAATTGCCCCGTTATAGTTAGTTCAGCTAACTATAACTCGCGCGCCCGCAATGCACTGCTGATGACGTCACATATTACATCACTCATGACATGGTCAGTGACATCACTCATGACATCACTGATGACATCTCAAATGACATCACTGATGACATCACTGATGACATCATCCTTGTGATAGAGTGGCAGACCTCCTCTCACCTTAATATAAGCTTTGATACACACATTCAAAAATAGAGACTAAAATTTTCAAAACAATGGACATACCAATACCAGTTACAACAACCTCTTCAGTAATTCTAAGATCAACATACACATCCACTCATTCACCAACAGTCCTATACAGTCACTCATACATGTACTCACTCATCATATGTACTCATACACCTATACATCCTGTTACATAATGCCACTCATCCATAGAGTTACTCACACACATAGTCACTCATGCTAATAAAGAATCAAACATACATTCACCTGCATATACAGTTATACACACACCACCACACTTACTTCTACGGAAACTTACACATACTTAGTCTTTTAAACAATCACTTATAGAAACACATACTTATTCATACAGGAACTCTTTCAATCTCTCCCTCTCACATATACTCACATATATACACCAATAGTCACATATACTAGTTTAAAACATATGTAGTTACTCATAAGACACTATTGAGACAGTCATTCACTCACTAACACACCAATACACACACGCATCCACCCATGCAGTCCTGCACACATGCTCTGTTCAACACATACAAACAGTGAGTCACTCATTCATGCACCTATGCACTACGTCATACCCCCCACCGAACCATGCAGACACTCAGACTAATACTCAAAAAAACCAACTAATAACCTATATAGACACCCATGTAGCTACTCACCAACCCATGCAGCCACTTATACACAAAGTGAAAAAATGATACAGATATTTACATATTTAAATATTACTCACTAAGCCATGTATTCACTATGATACACTTAATCAGTCAGTTACACAATCAATTTTTCAAAAAGAAATCATCCATTTAGACAGTAATATACCCATTTATTCTTCTATCAACCTTGAGATATACATATATAAAACATATTTAATTTTCAGAAAAACACACATTCACTGGATGATGTCATCAGTGATGTCATCAGTGATGTCATTTGAGATGTCATCAGTGATGTCATGAGTGATGTCACTGACCATGTCATGAGTGATGTAATATGTGACGTCATCAGCAGTGCATTGCGGGCGCGCGAGTTATAGTTAGCTGAACTAACTATAACGGGGCAATTTCATTGGTTTTTTACGAGTAAAATGTCCAGCTAACTATAACATGTGTGAAACCTATGGTTTTTTCACTGAATATATATATATATATAATCCACAAGTGCCTCGGTAATCCCACCTCCTCCAAACCGAAGGGCGCGTCCCAATATGCACCAAATCTATAAGAAACCCCTAGGATGGAAAATACTGTAGTATGTATGGATATATGTGTTTTAGACTTTATGGAAAAGGCGTGATTATTGCGGTTAATGAAATCATCGAGACGTCCTAAATAACCGCAAAAACACCAGGAAATTGGTCTGAAAGTTTTTTTTTAAGCAGGCGTAAGGAGTGATGCAGCACAATAGTTATAGTTCTTCCTGAGCATTGCTGGAGTTGCGTAGTGCTTGACACGTCTCCAGCAAAGGGTGATCTTTGCGCCATCAGATGCGTCACGCATCTGTCAATCCTTGCGAAATGGTGTGCCGCACTGTAAATGGAACCCATCCATGGTGGCGCAAGGGTTTTTTTGTGTGATGCAAGTAAACTGACACATCTCTGCAATGATGCAGAGATGTGTCAGTTTCTTGTAAATCAGCCCCATAGTGTTTTGAGGATTCGAATTACATCTTTTTCGTCTGTTCCTTCCAGCAATGGTCAGTTTCTATGAAGTGCCCACATTTAATACACTGTAAGTGTGAAAGGTGCTCTTTAATGTGTCGGGAAGTAGGGCTTGAAGTATTGCTTACTGCTACAGGGAGCAATACTTTAATCCCACTCGCAGTTAGTCTTTGCCAGGAAATGAATGCCTGGCGGGCCCTGCCGTGTGTTAATACTATCTAAACTGTGGCTTTGCATGCATGGGGAATGAACCACACGACATTCTCCTGGGGACAAACTACAATTGCCAGCAGGACACGAACACCCACATAGTCTGGAGATGGGACAGCCATCATAGATATTTGGGTATAACTGCTATCTTGGCCCACAGTATCTTTGCTAGGAAATCGTGCAACAAAGTTGCTGCAGTCAGGACTTCTAACATACATATAGGGTTTTCTGTGCTAGACACCAGTTGCTTCCTTGGATTATATTGAAAGACATTGAGGATACAGAGAAGTATTTCTTGAAGTTGTATCGTTAATGGAAACAAAGTTTGAACTAGTTTAACATTTATATAAACTCTTCTGACACTGATTTATTTGCATATCACTTGATGGAACAGGAAGGACTATCAAGCAAGGGTATCTACTCATATTATATATTAGTGTCAAAGCGAAGATGTTAGAGGTCTAGCATGTATACTTGAATTGTTAGAAAAGGAATAATTGAATATCTATAATTTGTTACTTACCTTGCAGTGATGTACGAGCCAAGTAGAAACTTTACAACACAGAATTTTCATGCCACAGTACCACCTGATCTTCTGTCATCAAACCCTTGCCTTTGTAGTCAAAGGTCCAAGGCAACCCTTGATTGAATAGACTTCGCGGATAAAATTTGATATTTATGATCGGCGACCTAGTCCCAGACTTGTTCACGAGATTCCAAGAAATGCAACTTTGAATTCAAGAATTTTGTGAAGGTAAAGAAATAATTAGTACATTAACATCACCAAAACGTTTCCTTGATTTCTTTAACGTAATATAGTGTTTCTGGTCCAGCCTGTTGCAGTTGAGGGCAATCATTACGTGGCCAGACTCAAATAGTATATTATCTGCTGGCAAATTGCAGACAGTACCACATCTCAGCCTTTGTAATAAAACATTCTGACAATAAGTGGTCTCAGCAGCGCCATGAGCAGCACCCAATTGTCAGTACCCTATGCGCCTTCTCACCTATGAAACATCGACAGCTCCTTGCTGGCAGTCAGGTGCACAACCATGACTCCAAGGACCACTCTGGGGGTGAATCCAGGATGCCTATTATAGGGTGTTTCTTCTGACACTGCTCTCCACATCCTACACTTGATTCTCCAGGGTCTTCCACATGCCAATCAAGCATGCCACTGCGAATTTCAGCTCCTTCATGGATTCATCCAACTTGTTTACTCTTCTCTCGCTGCTTCAGCCACTCTGCATACTGAGTTGCAAAGATTCTGTCATAAAAGCACTACATCTGTGCCTAAATTCCCATGCATTTTTGCATCTAGCGGGATGAAAACTGCCAAAGACAGTGTACAGCCGCAACTCTGCCAGCAGGTGGCACAGCTTGTTCACTTTTAGGAGCCATTCAGCTTCTTTGCATGAGTACATTTCTGATAGTTACTCTGGTTGGGGATGGGATCACGTTTGTCTTTTTCCATTGCTGAGAGTAGAATGGTTGGTCAGCCAATGTTGGAGGAGGATTCGGATGGATTACCAGAATGCACTTCCAAGAGCAGCAGTTGTCCAAGGTAGGTGTGGAGCTTGAGAGACTGCAACACAGCATTTGCCAAAATATCCCCCTACCCCCACGGGCTCATGTTACCATCAATGTCCGGGACCACGGCATTCCAAGCCCTCACATACCTTTTTAGTCCACCTGTGCTCCCAACAAGAAGATTCAGGGAAGTGGGGGGAGCAATGCAGTGCCTAGACTCCGAGGCATAGTCTCAGCTGCCATAACAGTGAAATTATGAGCAGAGGGGGTCACAACAAGGCCGATCATTGATCCAGTTCCATCCAGGGAACGGGACAGCCCAGGTCAAACAGGATTACTTTAGCAGCAATCCCAGAGTCATTGGATGATCATCCAACTACTCTAGAAGTCATTTTCACATCATCAGACATCATCAAGCTCTTGAAGTCATCAGCAGAGTTTAGAAACTTGAGCTCGATGACTTGTGGATGACGTGAAAATGAGCATCTGATGACTTCACAAGGTGTGACTATTCCTGATTACTTCAGGAGGATTTAAGAATGAGTATGCAATGACTTCACAAGGTGTGACTATTCCTGATGACTTCGGGAAGACTTAAGAATGAGTATGCGATGACTTCACAAGGTGTGACTTCCTGATGACTTCAGGAGGATTTAAGAATGAGTATGTGATTACTTCATAAGATCCAATTGTGCTTGATGATTGGAAAATAAACATCCAAATCTCCACAAGCATCATTTCTTCTTAACATGATGAAATTGCTCCTTATGTTTTGAGAATGATTATACTTCTAGTGCAAGAGGTAAACACCCATTACAACTAATCTTTTACCGCTACTACCATCACCCCGCATACCATCACAATGCAACTACCATTACTCGGCAATGCCATTACAACGCATGGCATTACAATGCATATACCACACATGCTTTTACAACGCAATTTGTTGTAAATGCATGAATGGTAGAAGCATATGTGATTTATATGTAAGTATAAGGTATGTATAGGGTTTGGGTTTTGGAGTGTAGGGTTATATGCTTTGGGGTTCGGGGGAAATTTTAGGGTTAAGGCGTTTGGGGTGCTGGGGTATTTATAGGGTTCAGGGTGTGTTTAGGTTTTGGGGTGTCTGTGTATTTGTAGGGTTCAGGGTGGGTTTAGATTTTGGGGTGCAGGGGTATTTTAAGGGTTCAGGGTGGGTTTAGGTTTTGGGGTGCAGGTTTATTTTTAGTGGTCAGGATTAATTTTCGGGTTAAGGGCATGTTTGGGTTTTGGGATGCTGGGGTATTTTTAGGGTTCAGGGTGGGTTTAGGTTTTAGGGTGTAGGGGTATTTTTAGGGTTTAGGTTTTGGGGTGCAGGTTTATTTTTAGTTGTCAGGGGTAGTTTTAGGGTTAAGGGCATGTTTGGGTTTTGGGGTGCCCAGGGTATTTTGGGCGTTCAGGGTGGGTTTAGGTTTTGGGGTGCAGGGGTATTTTTAGGGTTCAGGGTCGTTGTAGGTTTTGGGGTGCAGGTTTATTTTTAGTGGTCATGGCTAATTTTAGGGTTAAGGGTATGTTTGGGTTTTGGGGTGCTGGGGTATTTTTAGGGTTCAGGGTGTGTTTAGTTTTTGGGGTGCAGGGGTATGTTTAAGGTTTAGGTTTTGGGGTGTAGGTTTATTTTTAGTGGTCCGGGGTAGTTTTAGGGTTACGGACATGTTGGGGCAGGCCACTTGTTACTAGTAGCAAGTCTCATCTTCCGTACTCACAACAATACCAGTGTGCACATTTGTGCCGGTTTTGGTTCCCAGTCCGGCCCTGTCTATGGCTGCCGCGCAGGCGTGCCAAGCGAGTGTGCTAACATTTCATAACATTGCTCCATCTCTTCAAGAAGGAACCGTGATCACATGTACTGTGTGTCTGTGTTTAAGTCTTAGGTTAGGTTCTTTTGCTTTTAAATAAGGGAAATGTCCCCTAATACAGATATATTTCACCAGCAGTTCGCTCAGTGCCAATACATATATATTTCCGCTAAGCGAAACTACCCGCTACGTGAGCTGAGAAGAGTGAGGCCAGTGATTAAAACTGGTGAAGATTTTTCCTTTCCACCTTTTTAAAGTTTTCTAAAACTTTATAATCCTTGTGAACTTCACACACCTTTAAAATTTAAATATAAGGGATCTGGTGGAACAACATTTTGGCTAAAAGTAATTTTGAAGGAGACAAACTGAGTAAACTACAAACAGCTTTTACAAAGAGAAGTGTCTTTCCAAAAGGTTTTGGTGTAACGCTTTATGGCAAAAATCAGTTTTTTTGTGCTCAACACTTGTGTAAATGATGATGTGGAACTGACGCTTTGCGCATTATACAAAGTGGATAGTGTGATAAACGCAAAATGACATATACGTTTTCTATTATACACAACAGAGCATACAATGTGCTTTAGCAAACAGTGTATAAGTCAGTGGTTATTTTTAACACATGTATTTATTTTTGTCACTTTCTTTTTGTACAAGGCAGGTAAAATAAGCATCCACTGTAAAAAGACCAATGCATAACATTAATGAAGATGAACATTGGGCATTATATGCATGGTCACTGAAGTTAAGTGAAAATGAAGTATGAAAATATGCGGCCGGATAAACAAAATAACATAACAAAAATAAATGCTGCATATTATGTTCAGTTGTACATTTTGCATCTATATTGCTATACACGTTATTATTTGGCCAACATTACTATGTTTTATGAGCAGTCTAGGACCCCTTCATAGGTGTTGCGGGCCCCTAGGTGTCCTTGGGGCACATGTTAAGAATGCTTATCAAGATGATTTCTAATCAAATGCGCTATAAAAAGAGACGTGCATGTAGGAGAACTTTCTATCATGATTTGCCTTAATCTGTTTCAAACAGATTTGGCATTTCACTAACAAATGATTCATTTTCTACCTGAATGTAAAAACAGGCACATTTTATCATTGATATCCTGATAGCTGTGATGATGTTATCTACTACTACCAGATGAACTGGTTCACGGATGTCATAGGATTCACACTTAAGTGGAACCATGAGTGCTATATTAATAGAAACGTCTGCCTGCTTACACTGAATGAATCTAGTGACCCTGCCATAGGCAAACACCCCGGATTCTGTTTCATATTTTATTACACTTTGGTCTCTCCTCTGAATACGAGTGTAATTTGAGCTGTAAACAAGAATATTGCTTTTTTCTAAAAATATTTTGTTATAGGCTACTACATCAGAGCCTAAAATATGAGTGATCTGAGTTACTGCTACATATTCATTCTCTGTTAAGCTGTAAGGGTATGTCGAACCAACGCTATAAATGCAATTTTCTAGTTTTAAGTATCGTTGTCTGTTTCTCTTATATGAACACATCATACTCTGGTAAAATTCTGCCTCAACACTATCAGGAGGCAAATGATTTTCCACTAACACAGGTATTACTTGTATCATATTTACTGCATCTAGAATTTGTGTTTCTATACCTACTGTACCATGCACATGTTGTAAAAGGAAACCATTAAGATCTTCAAAAACAAAACAATTAGCAGTAAACAGAGGCCCTGCTGCTCTTACACTGTCCACTAAATGGACCAATTGATGAACATTCATTGTCAAAAATCTTTTTTCATATAAATCATTAAACAGTTGCACAAACAATAGTAAACACTGTTCTGCTATATTTAAATCTTCCTGGCTAATGTCATCATTTAATAGCTTATGAATTGCTTTCATAAGTACACAAAAGTGTAAATAGCGTGATCTATCTAAAACATGTTTTAAAACAGGCATTCCATAAAATAAAAGAAAGTTCCGAAACTCGGAGGCCTTCCAATATGGTAGTTCATCAACAGACCTTGGAACTCTACTAACATCCAGTGTGGGTTTTATCTGTTTCAAATAGACATTAACTAATTTGACTTTTTCATAAAAAGAGTATGAATGGTGCTTATATTCTTTAGTGAACCAGATGGTCATCAACAATTTCATAATGCCACTACATACACCATGCATGTAATCAATCACAAATCCTCTGCTTACACAAAAATGTTTCAAAAACATGAACCACATGGGACCTTTGATCCCTCTTACACTGTAATCGGAAAGTCCACTCTCAATATTAGCTATTGCACTGTTTACATCCGATTTAATAGTATCAAGTGTCCTTGGTGGCCCTTTTGGGTTTTCAGCATTGTAGGGAAATACTCTACAGTGCCCTTTTCCTGAAACAGTGACTTCACCCTCTTGTAAACAATGCCAGCACCCAAACTTCCCATTAAACTGGGTGCTGTTTGAAACAAGACAACGAGCTGGTAAATCACATGTGATTGTCAGAAGTGTAGCGTGGCAAGTAAAACTACAATTGTTGTGATCGTTAAATGACACTCCACTTTCCAGCTGTGCAAGTTCGTTATATAATGGCTTTAAGAAAGACCACATTATTGGCTTTTTTGCAGAAACCCAAATACCATATAGTAATATATTTTCACGCAGCTTTCTTTGGGATGCAGGCAGCTCGTTTACCATTAAGTACACTGGCCACATTGATATTTTAGAACTTTTAAATACAGGAACACCATCTGTGTTCATTGCAAATGAAAGGCTGTTAGGGTTTTTCAGGAATCCACTCTTGAATAAATCCAAATACAGTTCTCCATCATATACATCTTTCATTGTTTGTTTCTCATTCTCCATATAGTGATCAAATCGATGTTTCCTCACCTTTTCTGTAAAATGTCTCCGCCTAAACATAGTCTGTAACTGTGCAATTACGCTATGCTGAATGAAATAAGACACCGATTCACTTGGACTCAAATCTTTCCCACAGTGTTGGTTAGTACAGGTCTGAGTGTTTTTATCAACATGTGTATAGCAAGTGGCACAATAGTAAGTAATATTTGGGGCCTTAACACTTTTTTTGATATATTTGTGAAGGTGATACATAGTTCGGAACATTCTATTATCACATGGCAAGAGCAAATAGATGAGATTCAGCATATAGCCAGCTGCCTCATCACTCAAGCGAAAACGAATAATAAAGCAACAAAGCAATAGTATGACGACCCCTAAGCATTTGTTAGAGCCCTCAAAAATAGGTGATGATTCATCTGTGGTATTAGTTTGATCAGAACAAACTTGAATATCTTCGTACTCATTTTGAATGGTATATCCAACTTGTTCCAAAAGTTGTTCAAAACCAGAATCCGAGTCATTAATTAAATCATCTTTAAGTTGAGCATCCATTTCACCTTTTAAGCTGCTACAAAGCGTATCCCAAACAGCATCAATTGGATCTTCATCTGTGTCCTCTACTGGTGGGGTATACTCTGGTAATGCTGGACAGTTGGCTGAATGCACTGTATGCTCTGCAGAAGGTGATGTATGAATACCTATGACAAAAGAAAGTACGTCATTGTACATTTAGTAAGCAAAATAGGGTTAATTAGATTGTAAATGTATTGTACGTCAGTAACCAATTACATTTCCTGTGACAGAAACTCAATGTGGGTTGATGAGGGCCTTCATTTTCGCAAGTGATGTGCTGTCAAAGTATATACTTTCAGACATCAAATTGTTAATGCACGCGGTATAAAAAGGAGTTTATAATTTCATACTGTACCATTGGGGATAATGTCATCTGCTGTGCCTGAAGTCTGCAAGGATCCTACTTTTACTTTCTTTGGTGCTGCATGTTGTATAATGATGTCATCTGTTTCTTTAATGAAATGTTCTGTCTACTCTCATGTAGAAAAAGGACAAATTAATTCAATTCTGCCCTTGGTAACGTGTAGCACAGGATTTTTTGTGACTTCTGTGTCTTTCATTTGATGACGGAGGAAAGTCCATCATTCAACACTGGGGTAATGTTTTTTTGTGTTTTTTTTAAGATACATAGGAAATTGCATTTCCACCTGTATGGCCTAATTATGATTTGCTTTCTCTCTAAGGAAATGGTATATAACTCCTTGGCCATAATTAATCACAATGAAAACTATTCCGTTGGCCCTGGTTCCTGTCAGAATGAGGAGTGTGTACGGTTACGAGCTGAAATCGAACACTTAAAGGGTGCGTGCTTGATATTCTACCTTCCCAAGTAAACTGCAACAAATTCCCATTAATAATGATTTTTCCCACCAAAATACATGCATTGCCAAAGAGTATGCTCGTTATGTGACTATTGTATTATCTGCTGCCTTTAACAACTGTATTTATTTGATTATAGCACAGTTGCAAGGCACTTGCAATAGGGAGTTGGCATTGGAGTATTTGCAAGCTGCGATGTCTGCTTTGACCAATGCAAGCAACGTAACAGATACAGCAGCATCAAAGATATGCAGTCGATCATTCACTGTACAAAAGGTACTTCTTTTCTCTGCCACTCTTTTAGCCCAGTTGAAGTCTATATAGGGTAAACCTTGTAGATTTCCTGCATGAGGACTTTGAAATCTTTCTGCATGCTATGTTTTTAAATATGGCTGCCTTATACTCTAGGTGCTACACTAGCAAATATTACATTGTTAGCAAAGTGTTGTAAATATGTTCTTGAAGCTTCTTGTTAGATATAAGTAGATTTATTCAAGTTACAGCAGAGTTCAGAAAACCTCACCAGCTGACCAGGCCATCAGCTGACAAGTGTAGAATGCTAGAGTACAGGCTAGAGTACTCTTAGGTAATGTGGTAGGCTGAGGAGGTAATAACACTAAGAAAGGACTAACTAATACAGTCAGCCATGTTAAGTAAGAATCAATATACAACACAATGTATAGATGCCAAATCAAAATATAAAACTCATATATTTTTTAATATGTAACCTAACATGATGGCAAATAGTTAATAGTTGTATTATTTTGCAGCCTGATATGCAGCAGTTGGTCAAGGACTCAAATGATCCTTCACGGTTCAAAGATGTTCTCGTACCAAAGCGAAAATTGCACAAACTCTTGGAGGAAGCCAAGGCAGCTCGAGACAGTGCGGGTTTTCTACTCAATGGCATCAGCGAAATACTTTTTTCGCCCAAAGAACTTGCTTCGGCAAAAGGTGTAACGAAGGCTCGTGCTGGAGCAGCTGTCCTTGATGAGGAGAAGGTCGAGGCATTATTTGGTAAGATATTACAAATGTTCAACTTAACATTGTCTATCTGGGATTGTGAAAATTCATTATTATACATGGTGTTAAAGAAGGTTTGCATATGTGGTCTTGTATCATATAATGGTACGATAACTCCATTACTCAACAGATGTCTGCAAATGAACAAGAAGAACAATGGTGGTGGCTTGTCATTTATTAACAATGTGTGCTGAGTTTGTGCTACAAATCTGGCACAAAGCCTTGAGTTGGGATTTTATTTCTAAGTCTGTGGTCCAGGTGAGGGGCTCAAACTGGATGAATGGGTGATAGCAAACTGAAATTATAAAATACTGTAATTGAAGCTTTTATGATTAATAGACCAGTTGGTCCGGTCCCTAGCACTTGGTTGTAAGCTCCAATTTTTATTTCTAGTCCCTATGCTAGTTAGACTGTTTTCAAAATATGAACATTGCAAGTAGAGTTCTGCCTCCAGGATGGTTTTGTTAAGAAATCTGGCACTGATTACTTTGTTTGCAGAGGAAGCGTGACTGTGTTTACAGAATATGTTTGTTTCACTTCCTCTACATCGGTACAGTCTTTATTCCAAGTACCCCAGCGTTTCAAAAGGGTGAAAGAGGCAGAGAAGACAGACTTCTACTTTGGGCTGTAATGGTCATTAGGGACCAGGGGCTACACACCAGTTATGTGGTGGTGCTTTGTGTTCAATTTCTGTCGTCGGTCACGTTTGCTCCTTAATAATTCTCCTATTTAATGTGGATTTAGAGATGCAGAAATGTACGCCTGCTCTGAGCCATGCCCACTCCTGCTGCCCTGAGTTTTATCTGAAGTTTTGGAGGGGACCTCATCTTTTATCATCAGGGGTCCCATTGCACAACATTTAAGACCTTTGTTGAAGGTGCACATTTCTGTGTCCTTCCTGAAACTCCAACAGATTTCCAGAATCCACAACTTGCTGCTTCCCTCTTAAGTTCATAAAGGGACTTTTTTCTTTCCTCACCTTCCGCCCCCTCTTCATCAATGCCTTGCTCTCACCTGTGCCTCTTTGACCAACTGCCCTTAATGTTACACTTGTGAACCCTTGTAACCCTATCTCATCTGGCACTCTATATGAAATAATGGTACTGAAACTTTTTAAAGACAGATCAGCCCATTTAAAATCTAAAAATAGTGGTGGTGACATGATACTGATGTATGTTTTATTTTTCCAGAGTTTATGAAGTCTGTGTGCAGTAGCAATGGCTGGCCATCACTGGACTACAGAAGCATGAGAAGGAAGCTGGCTACAAAGATTTGTAATGCTAGGAGAGGATTAAAGAAAACTCCGCATCTCGAATCAAACCATGAACTTGCTGGTTTTCGTTAAGCAATTTTTTCTGTCTGGCCTTTTTCCCCCTCCTTTTTGTTTTTTACTTGACTTTTTTTTTTTTCTGGATTTTTCCTCTTGTTTGGTATCCTGGCCCCTATGGGGCCAAATATGTGCTTTCGATAAATAAAATTACATGTTGACACATACCTTTTGGAACATTTTTCATTTAACCACTGTTTGGTTTGTTCTTTTGCCACTGGTCACCATGTCAAACAGATTCAGATAATGCTCTGTACCTCAAAATAAGGCAAGTCACAGTGAGTCAGGAGTATGTGAGTAGCAGCACAGGTTAACAGTAGCGGCTCGTATAGGGCGTGCTGCGGGCGGGGGAGAGACAGGGTGGGAGGGTAGCAAACAATGACATACGACAGAACGGAGGAACGTAATAATTACTTGCCTTCGTCCATCGTATGTCAGTGTTTACTACTCCCCCACCCTGCCCCTCCCGTCCCACTGCCCTGTTGCACGCCCTATGCAAGCCGCTACTGGTTGTTACACTTATCTGAATGCAAAGTATAACATTCTTGCAGACCACTTCTTTTGTATGAAGGTGCTTGTGGTATTTCTGCAGCACAAACCTAGCCAAAAATAGCATTTCTCAGATTTATTTTATACAGGTATCTACCTCTCACTGTACAATTTAAAAAATAATCAGATTATTAGGACCAGATTTAGGGAAGTTTTCTTTGGTTTGCTTAAGTTTTACAATGCAGACCTGAATCAAAATCCTTTTCAGGATTTACAAATCAGTGTATTGGTATTTGGTACAACACTCATCCAAAATGGGAAAGGTTACACGTTTGCCTAGACATAGTGGGGCATATTTACAACTTCTGGCGCATCTCTGCAAATCAGCAGAGATGCGCCAGAAGATTTGCGTCACGCAAAACTACCCTTGCATCACGGCGGTGCGTCAGTCCTTACGCCTGGTTCAAGCAGGTGTAAGGAATTGCCGCAGTAGCGTCGCAAAAGTGCCTGCATGTAATATTTCACGCAGGCACTTTTGCGAGGCGCACCTGCCCCGGGAACACCCACATGTGGTGCAGGGCTTTACAACCTTACACATCTGCCTAGATGCGTCATGTTGTAAATGGGTCGCAGGGATCGCCACGTTTACGCCGCCGATGCGTCACGCAAGTGACGCAACAGCGGCGTAAACGTGATGCATGGGGCTTGTAAATATGCCCCAGTATTTTTTGGGAACCAGAAGCGTAACCTTCCAGGACAAAACCCAGGCTAGACTCTCACAGACATTGCATTCTAGTGCAGTGGTGCTAGAGAGAGATAGACATGACCCTTCCCAGCTCTCTCCCTGGTTATGCAACACAGCCAATCGGGTGCTGCACTGCGTTCAGTGACAGATTTGTAAAGCTGGGCCTTACTTTAGAACTTGTGGCATTGCAAACAATATTTGGTATTGTGTAAAAAAAAGGCATATTACATCAAAGTGACCTGTTTTCAACAGGAAAATACATCTAAGGTTGTCTGCCAAATGTTTTCCTACCAGCAAATTCATAGTCCTAAACTAGTAGGGAATACTGGCAGGTGGCTAACGTGCTCCTAACATGGAATTGTCAAGGTGTAATGCACCTGTAATGATTTATTAGTGATCTACAGGCATTCTAAATTATTAATTAAATCATCTGGGAGTAATCTACTCTTATTCTTCTGTTGGTTTAAAGTCATCCAGGAGTATTTCAAATAATCATGAGTAATCCAAGCTCCTTTTGGAGTTGGCATTACAGCACCCTAGAGTAATCTACACATTACTAAAAATATAATGGGGCCTTTCTGAAGTAATCAATAGCGATCAATAAGCTGTATTAGGATCATCCAGGAATAATCCACATTCATCTGGAAATTGTCATGGGATCATTCCAGAGTAATCAACTTCCATCCTGAAGCGGTTATAGGATCATCCAGGAATAATTGACAGCCATCCTTAAATTGGCTAGAACCCATCCTGGAGTAATTCTCACTCATCCTGAAGTTGTCAATTAGTATTCGTGGAGTTGTAAGAGGTAATCGCTTCCTGCCAGTGGAAGTCATCAGAGCACCATCCTAGGGTAGTTTTTGTGATGAGTCTATAGAGTCATCTCATTTAAATATTTCTTCCTATAGGCATACTCCAGGATGGCTTCAGATGACTTCCCCAGATAATTGCAGGAATAGCCTGACTGTAATCATCGGATGAGTCCAGAATGATTCCAGGATGATCTTCCTTTTTGACTAGGGAGGGGAGAAATTGAATAAAGGTGCAGGCTATTCATTAATGACCTCTCATTTACCTCAGTGACATGTGTGGCCAACCTTCCCATGGTAATACCACACATCAGTCAGTCCAGGACGCGTGGTCACTGGTGACATCACTGAACCACCGGTGACATCACTGAACCACCAGACAGCAGGAAGCCGTCAGGCTGCTTATAATCCCACCTCTGCTCCCTTGCTTATGATTCAACGCCTCTTTTCCATGGTACAGCGGCCTCTCTACCCAGACAAACCTCACACCTGCATACACAGTCATCTAAACTGGGCTGCTGCATTACACAGCTCCCAAAGCACAACACAGGCCCTGCTGGCGAACACACCGCTCTTTTTCAACCAGCGCCCAGCCATATCTTCCTGCCATGGCTGTCGGTGCTGTCTACTTGCCATTCAAAAGCCCAAAGTGGGCCAACTCCTGATGGGCGTCCCTCTGGACGTCACCCTCTAGAAGGGTTTTCTTCCATAATAGGGAAATCACCGCATCTTCTGCTCCTAGTGGATGCCTGGATGTGACACTATATTAGCGATGTTTAAAGAATACGGTCTAATAAATATATTGAAGTCACGCTCGTAAAATACCGACCCCCTGCTCCTCTGCAGACTGTATTTTTGAATGCCTTTAAAGAGCGATACCTATTCACCGTTTACATCTTCATTTGCAACACATTGAACTACTGATGATATCACTCCCTCAAGGAATCTTGACTCCTGCAGTACTCTGTGACATTGCAAAAAAAATAAAAAAATAAGAGAGCCTCAGCTGGAATCAATCATTCCATTTCACCGTTCTTCACTCCACTTTCAACGTCTTTATATTTGAAATCGAAGCACAGAGCGACCGCAGCGCAGGTACAGGCGGCAGCCATCAAACTAAAGCAATCGCTGCCCTTTCGCGCAGGCAGCAGCCCCCGAGTTCTGCTAAACGAGGAGGGATAAAGGAATCGTGTCTTACTGTCCTGAAAGAGCTTTTCAAAACCTTAAACGCTCAACCATTTAAATTTTCCCTGCACCTCCAGAGTTTTCTGTTTGTAAAGATTTAAGTCATCTATATGCATGAGCAGCTTGAACTCCAAGCCATACTAGAATTGCGCTATTTAAATACTGTTCTAACCTGTAAACGCTCTTACATTTTGCACAGTGGGGTCATGGAACCAATTCTACAAACTTCAGAATTAAAACTTGCACTGGTAGCTCTGTACAGTACAGTCCCTAAGCATTCTGAAATCTAAGCAGCTTGTTATGAGTGACGCGGTAAAAGCGAGCTTATATCGCTAAATATCGCACATGGAGGTCTTTGCTGAGTGTGATATTACGTCCCAGAATAAGTCAAACTCAAATAGGCGCCGGAATCTTCTGGCATCAATTCTGTGTTGAGTGACACCACAGACGAATAATGTGCGATGAACTCAGCATGCATGCTGTTGCAATTTAAACAAATGCGTCATTGGGGTAACAAAATCTTAGCCCCCCTCGCCCCAAGGACTATAAGGGGGGCCCCTACAATCGTCTGGCCTCAAGCTGTTTTCAAACACCTGCCCTTGCAACCTACCTCCAACATATTAGCAGGATTTTCATGGATTAAATTAGCTTCAAGGAAGCCAATGTGTTCTGTAGGCAGGGAGACATCACCACGTATGAAAAAACATTTAGATGTTGATTCACAAAATTGGGGTTCAAGAAGTAAACATTCTTGGTGATATGAAGTGATCCCAGGGCACAGACATAGCATCATAAGCATATCAAAGATAACAGTGAGCACAAATGCTGCCTATCTGCTTTTGAGAAGTCAATTCACAGCACACCAATGTAAGTTGTTACTGGTATTTTATCCTTCATATTTCTCAATTCCGTCATATTCTGAGTATATGTTTCAATCAATCAAACAATCAATAAACGTTACTGGGAGGCATAATATGCAGGGCAAGGTGGCGTCCGAGTGAATCCACTGCTCTAACCTCTCCCGCAGCCGGACCTCCAGCCCTCAAGTGAGCCAACCAAATGGCGAAGTAAACATGTGAGGATTTTTGGAGCAAGTTGTGCTTGGTGGGGCATATTTTGGGTCACGGCTGCCTCAGCGATCCGGCAGCGCTGGCTCATTATTTGGAGGTTGACTGTTTTGCCTCCGGTCTCTCAGCTGGGGCGTCCTTTGACTGCAATGACAGAGCGTGGTGGCAAAGGTGCTGAGCAATGAGCTGCCCTCCCAGCTCCTTCTTCATCGACGATAACTGGCCAGCCTTCCCCACTGCCTGAGACAGCGACAGGGAGTCAGACCGGCGGCAAGAAGGGCGACGTCGAACCGGTAAGTAGGATACGTTGGAGACTGTGTAAAAAGCACCCAAGAGGCCTTCTCGGGATGTGGAAGGGTCCCAACTCCTAATCACTAAATAATTTTTCACTTCTGGAGTTGATTGTTTGCTTCCTGGTGGTCAGGAGTAGGGGGCTGGAACTCAACTTGCTAACAAGTCTAACGCTGTCAGCGAGAAGCTTAATACCTCGCTAGTAGATCCATTATCAGTAGGGTGCAAGGATTTAGGTGATGCTGTGGAAATTGAATCTGGCCTGTTATTACAAACTAAAGTAGAGTCCATTTTAGAAGCTTCATTTACGGGATAAGAGCCTGTCCTCCACCGAGACCCCTCGAATTGTGATGACTGTCAAGGCAAGCGATGCAGTAACACCCAGAGCAGTGGTGCCTCTGGATGACATAACCACCAAGTGCAAAATAGTAATTACCCCTCAAGGTCGAGCGATGTCCTCCAATGTGACTGAGAAATTTTACTCCTTGATGGATGAGTGAGATATCTCCGATGCTAGGATATCGACTTCCAGCATAGAAGAGGAGCTAACTGAACAGCAGCTCTGGGCCAGAAGATCTAGTAAACCCTCAGTGGTAAAGAAAATCTCTCTCTGAAAGAGGGAGAAAGAATGAGAAGAGCCTACGGGGAACGTCCGAAGGAGGCAGTCAGGGGTATCTGAAGTGGGATTACTCCAACATACAGTTCGCTGCTCCAGAGGAAGGAGGGGGTAAACATTGAAGAGAGTTGGCGGGTCTGCAATGCTGGTGGTACATCAGACAGTGGAAATCTGAGAGATCCCTCTCTCGCAATGATTCTGCAATCTACTAAAAACGTTCAGGAGGAAGTGAAAAGTGATAATCGGAGAGCTCGACTTGCAGCTTAAAAATTGCAGGGTGCCATTAGGAAAGTGGGCAGAACCTGCTCTGACATAGCTGAGAGAATAGCCGCTGTTGAAACCCAGATGGAAGCCTTGAAACAGAAGGCATGGCCCTAAAATCTTAGGGTGTAACTCAAGAGGGGCTAGTCAAGGATATGATGTGGAAAATTGAAGAGCAAGAAAACCAGCAACACCATAACAACTTATGATTTTTGGGGATACCAGTAGGGGTTGAGGGGAATGATGCTATAAAGTATATGGTTTCTCTTCTAAGTGGTGCTTTTCCTGAATTAGTTACGTGGGATTGGGACAGGGAAATCCAGCGGGTTCACAGGTTCCCTTTAATGCTATCCAAACGTGCCCCTAAAACCCCAGATTGGCCAGGGCAATGCTGGTTTATTTTGGTAACTTTCTGAAACAACAAGCCCTCTACGATATGGCCCATACTACTGCCAAAAGAGAGCATAATGGAGTGACTTTATTTACCAGAACGGATTTTGCTCATGCTAATGTAGAACGAAGGTGGCGTATAAGGCAGCTCTTTGCTCCATTCAAACAACTAGGAGCTGAACTATATCTTCAGAATCTGGCTCAACTGAAGATTCTTTTAGGGGGAACTATGTAGCTTCACCTCAGAAATTCAGGCTCAGGCATTTTTAAAGGATATAACGGGCGTGCCTGGGAATGGGGTTCTATGGATCATATGATTACGGTGTCACTATTTGTGCAGGGGGAATGAAAGGACAGCATGGAGGGTGATGTGTTAATTGTCAGTTTCCTCATTTAGTCTGCTGGTTTGCAATCTGGTGAATGATCAGTTCAAATTTCTGTTTTGGGTTGGCTGGAGAGAAGTGCTAGAGGAGTGGTGGGGGTGGGATTGTTTCAGATGACATCGTCCTGGCTCAGGTTGAGCCCAGTTGCCTTTGTAATGGGTGGTGGGTGGAGGTTGTGGGTGAATGGTCATACAGCTCTTTTACTTTACAGTATATATTGCCCTAGAAGTATTAGTATACTTTTCGCCAAGGAATGGGTAAATTACGTATAGCCACTATTAATTTCAGTGGCCTTAATGATCCCAAGAAAAGGCAGAATATGCTGCAGTATTACAATTGCTAACAGCCGATATTGTGTGTATCCAGGAGACTCATATTGATGGTGCCCAACTTCATCTCCTGAATTCACTGGGACGTAGGCTGGTTGGGGGGACAACACAGAATACCGGACATGCGTGGTGGCTATTTTGGTGCTCAACATCAGACTACAATTCACTCGTATGCTAGCCGATAACTATGGTCAATGGGTCATAGTTGAATGCCTGGTAGGCACTGGGGGAACACTTACTATATGCTCAATTTATGGTAGCATTGTAGATGACCCAGGAGTCTTTGAACAAGTGACCAGAGAACTTTCAGAGTGGCCTCTCGCAGTCGTTCTCTGTGGGAACTTTATCATTAATATACCTGCTAATTGGTCGCTGAACTCAGAAGCCAACTAGGTCTCTACCGGGAGGAAACCTAAGGTATTCCGTGGTCTGAGAGCTTTATGTAAAGATCATTGTTTGATCGATGTATGGAAATGGCAAAGACTGTCAGATTCAGGATATACTTTTTTCTCTATACCGCATAGTGTTCATATCCGATTAGATTATGTGTTTGTCTCTCATTCGCTACTTCATAACTGCTCAATAGAGAAAACTCATCATATACTTTCAGACCACAATTATTTAGTGGGTGACATTAAGGGGGAAGACTTACAGCCTATGGAAACATCTTGGAGCTTTGAGTAAGCCTTACTAATTAATGAGGATTATTGTAATCACATACGGAATTGGATCCCCATCTTTTTAAAAAATTGACCACGTAAGGAGGGTGATCTCGCTTTTCTATGCCACCACTATTACAAGGGACCCGATGTAACTAATTCTGATTGGCGAGGAAAACGCCTCTGACAGGGTCTCCTGGCAATTATTATGGGTAGCCCTGTCGAGGTTGGGTGTCAAGGAGGGTTTTATGCAAGCAGTTAAGATGCTATATTACTACCTGGTGGCCAGGTTTTTTGTGAATGAGGCATTGTTGAACCCATTTTTAATAACCTGAGGGACTCGACAAGGATGTCTGAGCTCCCCACTGTTGTTTGCTATCTACATTGACTCTCTGATACGTAGGCTTTAAAACAACTGAGCTATTTTACCAATTCAGACACAAGGGTGGGAAACAAATGTATTAGCTTATGCTGATGATATCACCCTTGTGACTTCAGACCTCTTAAATGCTCTCAAGGAAGAAGAGGAAGCAGAGAGGTTTAGGAAACTCTCTGGTTATGCTGCTAACCAAAATAAAACACAAGTGGTTGTTAATGAGAATAGAACTATACAAGACAAATGAGTGGCAAAGAAAGCAACCTATCTGGGAGTTAATATCTCACCAGAATTAGATAACATATTTAAAGACAATACGGAACCCCTCTTAAGCAAAACTAAACATGATCCGTTAAAACTGAATAATCTTCCTCTATCTATTGTTGGTGGATGCAATATTGTTGAAATGCTTTTCCCCCAAGATTTTGTATTTTTTTTAAGCAATCCCATTAGAGTTCTCAGCCTATTGGCTGAAGGGAATGGAAGATCTGTTCTCTAGGTTTGTTTGGGCCTATGCTAAACCTAGAAGAGCATTACAGTTTCTTACACTGCCAAGGGAGAGAGGGGTTTGGGCTTTGCCCAATCTGAAGCTTTACTACTGGGCCACCTACTTGTTGCACGGTGTAATATTATTGTAAGAAAAGCCTGGGGAAGGGATTATTGAGGGGGTTCCATATTCTTACAGACGTATAATGGGGGAGATGCATGGGGATGTCTGTGTTAGCAATTAAATGATAGCTACTACAAGAAAGATTGTTTTAAGACATTGTATGGGGTTTTCAAAATATGGAGAACATCTCGGAGGTCATTGGGTATTGGTAGGCTTAATTTTCATACACCTCTGGCAAATAATTTAAATGTATCTGAGATTTTCGGGGATGAACCTATCAAAAGATGGGTGGAACTTGTTCTGGCTAGACTGGAGGTTTTTTCCCCATTGGGCATAGCCTCCTTTGATGACCTTAAAAACATTTTTGGGTTGGGCTGGAGGGATTTATTTAATACTCCCAAGTTAGGGATTTTCTATCCAAAAAAGGGGGATGGAGCATTTGGATTTGTTAAAGATGTTGTAGTTGACAATCTGGTAGATACCAGGGACATGTCAATAGGGTCTCTTTATAATCTCCTTAACTTAGTGATGAAAGACAATCTGGAGATATGTTCACAGAAGTGGCAAGAAAGGGTAGGGATTTCAGATATTTTGTTCCTCCAGTCTTACAAATTGGCCAAAAATATTTTATTACCTGATTGACTGCAAGCACGGCATTTTAAGATCAGTTGTTCCCTTTATTATACCCCATATAAGATCGCTACATGGGGGAAGGTTAAAGGGACATGCTGTCCTCGTTGTGCATTGTATCGTGCAGACAGTGTCCATATTTTTGCTTCATGGAGTATGCTTACAAACCTGAATCAAGAAATCGCTAAATTCTTCAGGGAGGAGCTGGGACTGGAATGTACCATTTCTCCCACCTTGATGTTGCTAGGAGTGGCAGGGAAGGAGGTGGAGGCTGCAGGGCGAGATCTGATCTTTATTGCTATGGTTGTTATGCGGCTATGCATTGCTTAAGCATGGCTGGACTCCAACCCTCCGGGATTTCAGCACTGGCTAGCCCGGCTTTTAGCCGTTTATAATTTGGAGAAAGATGTTTATGCAAGAAAGGGGGCCTGTGCTCAGCAGAAAGGATTGAGAAATTGAGCTCCACTGACAGAATGGGTTGAGAGGAGCCTCCAAACTGGCATGGGCGGATTGGATTATCAACAGATTGCTGCTATGGCACAGGGCACTTTAGGGTTATTTATAGGTTTGGGGGAGTGTATATTCTTGTTCTCTATTGTATTTTTTTATATGAGGTTTTATGGATTATATATAATTTACTTATTTGTATAAGAACTTTAAGAATGAATTATATATTTGTTATTAAGATCTCTCACCAGCTGCTTGGGAGGTGGGTTGGTGGGTTGGGTTGGGCTTCTGGAGTGTTTAAAATGAGAAAATGCATAATAAAGAAGAATTTAAAAAAAGGAGGTATAATATGCTTTGCATAAAACAATCATGCAAAAATATGCATTTCATTGAACAAGGGAACACAAAATAAACAGTGTAAATAAAACAGAGTCAAAGTCCACATGGACATTATTGCATAGTGTAAGATGAGCATGCTCAAATAAAATCCATAAAATTAATTTAAACACGGTCATCATGACAGTAATTTATTATTTAAAAGACTAGTTTATCATGGACCTACATTGTCTGAGATCATAGCAATGCTTCTTTAAAAGTGCGATTAAAAGAGTCTGGTGTATCTTACATAAAATGTGCAGGAAAACATAAAATGAGGCATGGATTGGCCAGATACATCATCACAGGATCATAAGTTTGCTTCAAGGCTGTGCGCAACACCCATGGGAAAGCAGAAGAGGTATTTCATGGTATCTGACCTAAAACGAAAAAGCAGAGAATGATGCCAGCAACTTCAAGCACATAAAATATAATCAGTAGTGTGATCGAATTCGTACAAACCAAAATATCTAGTGACATTTTGCATCCCCTCCACATCCCTTAGCCTCAATGATTCCAAGGAAATACAGAAGGCAATTCAAGCGCATAGAATATAATCCGTAGTATGATCGAATTCGTACAAACCAAGATATCTAGTCACATCAAGGAAGTACAGAATGCTTGTATCATCCTTTTTTCACTCTAACACTAGTTAAGGGGTCAGTGAAGATAGATTGCATCCCAAGTTTAAAATATTCAGCCCTCACATTGCAGTCCGTTGGGATTTGTATCCCTCTATGCAGAGAGAGATAATCCATTATGATGTCTCTGGTCAAGGTAGCTGAAAAGAAGCCACTTGGTAAGTTCATGAAATGTATTTATAGCCAAACAAGACAGGAGCAGGAGCAACCAACATTCAACCGTCCCTCTCCAGGATCCAATCGTCTCCCTCCCCCTCCCGTTCTAGAACTCTACAAAGATGGAGATTCCCTGATGCCACGAGAGGCACAGAGAGCAATACACAACCCAACACATCTTCCCCTTATACAAATGAAAACAAAATTTAAATGGAGAACTAACATCAAATTAACATAAGACATAAGATCATAGTAATCATAGCATAGCAGAAAAATGCAAAGAACAAGATATAACAATACATAACATAGTCACGAAACTTGTCAGGTAACCTTGTTGACCTGGAGGAAGGAACATAAATATTATTGTCATGACATACCACACCCTGATTGGTATGAGACGTAGAAAGACCAGGCGTCAAATCAAGATGTCACTTGGGAACTGAAATCTGGTTTTTGTTCCACCATCTGCCATCCTCCAGTTTAACCACACTTTTGTTGACTCTTTCAACAGTTTTAAATCAGAAAATGTGGACTCACCCTTGGGAAAAATCCGTGGACACTTGACCCTGACCCAGTGTCCAACTTCCACTCTCAACTCCTTAGTTCTTGGCTGAACGTATTTATTCTGAGCTTCCACCCTTTTCTCGCCTACCTCCTTCATCTTTGCTTCTGGTAACTCAAACACACCCATCCACCTCCTCAATAACTTTGAAGAGGGAAGACGACCTCTGAGCAAAATGAATGGAGAAACCTCGGTATCAGAATTAGGAGTGGTGCGTACAGCCCACAACAGGTTTTTCAGGTCATTTTTGCAATTCAAACCACTGGCTTTGAATAACTGTATGTTATCCTTGATTACTCTATTGAACCTCTCAACAAGGCCATTGCTTCTTGGATGATGAAGTGAGGTTGTGATGTGCTTAATTCCCATGAAGTCCAAAAACTTCTCAAATTGTAAAGAAGTAAACTGACAACCATTATCCAAAATCACCTAATCAGGAACGCCTTCCCTTGTAAATAGAAATTCAAGAAATTCTATTACACAAACAGTTTTGGGAACCTTTACAAACTTTAACTCAGGCCAATGACTGTAGTAATCCATGATAACTATTCCATATTCAGGAACACCATTGTTAGACAATGTCAAAGGACCAATAATGTCAATGGCCAGCTTGGACCAAGACTTGGAAGGAACGTTCACAGCTTCAACAGGACTGGGAAACGTTACCTGAGATCTGTCTCTAACAGCACAGCATAAACAATCTCTCACAAAATGTTCCACTTGCCTATCTAGGCCAGGCCACCAAAAATGTTCTCTAATTCTTCTTTTCATGGCACGCATGTCAATGTGGCCTTCATGGACCAAGGTAAGAACTTTGTCCCTCATGCCTACAGGAAACACTAGTAGAGAAGAACAATAAAGGAGTCCATTGACACCAGAAAGTTCATCAAATACATGTTTGAATTTACTGATGACATCATTTTATGAACATTCTCTCATCCAAACTGTGTGTACCACCTCCATAAGTCTCTTAATTTCTAAGTCTGCTTCATTTTGTACACATCCAATGGGGTGACCCTGTGTCCCTCAGAACCTGGGAATTTATCAGAAAAGCTACATCGATTCTGTTGGGTAAAAGAATGATTTCTTCACACAGACAATTTCATTGATATCATTCAACTTTGATACCAATGGAACACAAACAAAAACCAAAAATTATGCAAAAACATTTACTTCATAGATTGTCAGTTTCACTTTTTCCTGAAAAATGCAATCAGAATGTTTATTGGTCCCTGATTTTCATCAGGCAACCACTAGCCTCGACTTAAAGAGGTTACTCTGAGGGAATGCACCCCTCCATTTGGGCAGCCTACAACACCCTAGCCTTGAAGAAGACCCATCATGACATCAATAATTAGGCTGTGTTCAGGGTCGAAATATCAGCGTTACACGTTGGCTCAGCTACAAAAAGTCTCTTGGTTTAGAATAATGAGCACGCTTGCCATCTACCGTAGTAACTGATTTATTTTGTTCCGACCATTTTTTCCTCATTTGTACATCCAGTCTGATCATTTGTAAATATCTAACGTTTACATCTGTATATAATGCGTTCACATTACCACAGTCACTGAGCACTCACGTCACTGTGATATATGTCACTATATATCTTGACAGCCTTAAAAGTTAAAATAAACATTCTGATTGCATTTTTCTGTAAAAAGGTAAACCGACATTCTATGAAGTAAAATCTTTTTGCATAATTTTTGGTTTTGGTTTGTGTTCCATCGGTATCAAAGTTGAATGATATCAATGAAATTGTCTGTGTCTTTGTGAAGAAATCATTCTTTTACCCAACAGAACCGCTAAATCTGCTCCATAGGCATCTCTCCATTTGCTCTCCAAAATAGCACCATCCAGGTGAGACACAGCATTACAAAAATTCTCAGAGTCAAAATTCTTATCTTCATAATCACACACATCATATCTACAACAGGGCAATCTGGACAAACACTCCTCTAAAATGTGTTTTATTCCTTGAACGTACTCAACATTGAAATTGTGCTCTAAAAGCCTATTTTGCCATTTGGCAATCTGAGGTAGTGCTTTGTCTCCCCTCTTGGTGGTAAAAAGCTGACCTGAAGGTTTGTGGTCCACTCTTACAGTAAATTTGGAGCCCCATAAATATTGTTTAAAATGAACAATGCCCCACCAGCAAGTTAAAGCCTCACGTTCCACCACTGAGTACGTTGCTTCGGCGCCTCTACGGCCTCTGGAAGCAAAAGCTAACACCTCATCCTTGCCATTCCTATGTTGCATGAGAACTGTCAAGTTCCTCAGCTGAGTTCTTAATCCACAGGAGCAGACGCTGGTTCTCCACTCCCCCACTCCGCTACCGCGAACTCTAAGGCTCACGAGCAGCAGTGAGGGGGAAAGGGGAATTGGACAGACAAGAGAGACTGCACTGTACGTTCTTCCTGGACTGGCCTCGAAACCTCTTCGTCAAGGATCCTGCAAAGAAAACTCATTAACAACTGCTCTACTCCTACTAACTCACAAAGTTCTAATTACCACCTTCTACACTATACCTGTCCAGATACAGTGGGTAGCTGCTCTCTATACAACTTCAGCGAGATTCTCTTCTGTGGAAGTTGGTGTGGGTGGATGGCATGCAACTATTCCTGTAATAGAAATTCACATGTGAGAACCTAAACTACCCATGACCTTCCCCACCCTTTACCCTTTCTAGTAACTATCTTTACCTGTCTACCATCTGAGAGAGTTGAATCTATCGCTGAATTTGAAGGTGGAGCTGAAGTAATAATGAATCTTCTTTCAGAGTTTGGTACTCCACAATAGGTTACTGAACTAAAGTATACCCTACATATATATATATATATATATATATCAATATACTACTAGGAAGCTCTTTGTGGCCTGTAGGTAGGTCTCTACTTGATGAAAGTTCTCCTCACAAGTCTCTTTATTTTTTCAGGTGCTCTGGAGTCAATGTTTAGACGACTGAAAATGCCTCCCTACTAGTAAATCAAACTACTGAAGGACTTGGCTGGAACTCGTAGTTGATTCTGAATGACTGAATTCAATTTACAACTGTCTCTGGATAAAGGCACTGGAAAGATGTGGCAACAGCAAATTGAATGAGAGGCTTCACTTACTTCTCAAGAGTCATGGACTCCCTCTTGCCACCTTTCCTCCTTACTTTCAGAAGAACGAAGTCACAGAAAATGCAGACAGCAGAATTCTCCGCTTCTCGCAGACAAAACTTCTCAGGATACGCTGTGGAGATTTCCCTCGAAAAATACGCTCCGCTAATAGAGCCAAATGGAAGTCACCCAAACAGGGAAACACTTGCTGAACTTCCCAAGAATCCGACTGAAAATAACCTGAGGGGAAGAGTCGGATCCCCAGACGAAAACCGCCTCTTCACCGAGTTTGACGGTTGAAGTGCGCCGCGTATTGGCCACGCGCGCACTAAATCAAAAATGAAACACTGCAACGCAGCCACAGCGGGAGTAACTGGGAAGTGATGTACCAACCAGCGGCCATCTTAGGGAGGGGACAGGGATGGAAACTAAGCGACTACCTAAACTAATAGTAAACGAAGGAAAGCGGAAAGTGATCTAGCAGACACACATCTCCGCTTCCTTCTCCCCAATCTGGTCTGACTACCGTGTAGTAGTTGTAATCGGGGGAATCTGACTCTCTCAACTCCAAACCTGACAGTACCTCCCACCAAAGCCCCTCTCCTCCCCTCCTTAGGTTTAGCAGGATAAGTGCGATGGAACTCTTGAAGCAAACGTGGTGCATGAATATTGGATGATGGCTCCCATGATCTCTCTTCAGGACCATAACCCTTCCAATCCACTAAGTAGAAAATCTTCCCTCTCTGTAGCCTAGAATCTAAGATTCTCTTCACCTCAAACTCCTCACTACCCTGCACTTGAATTGACAAAGGAGACTTCCTTAGCCTACAACCCTCGGGACTACGCTGGAGCAGTGAGGCATGAAAGACTGGATGAATCTTTAACCTAGGTGGGAGTCTAACCTTGACACTGACGGGATTCACCATTCGGTCTACACGAAAGGGACCCACGAACCTTGGTTGAAACTTCCGGTTCCCCTTCATACGTAGATTTCTAGTAGAAACCCAAACCAGATCTCCCTTTTTATAAACTGGATTTGGACGCCTCTTCTTATCTGCCTGCTTCTTAAAAGAACTTTTTGCCTTAGATAGATTTCTGGAAGCTGACTGATAGGCCAAGTGTAACTCCTGTACTACCGTTTCTACTGCTGGAACATCACTGATTTCCTTACCAACTAGGGTGTTTGGATGCCTACCTTGATTCAAATAAAATGGGGAGTAACCGGTAGAAGCATGCTGAGCATTATTGTAGGCAAACTCAGCTGCCCAAACCAAATCTGGCCATTCTCCCTCCTGATCCATCAAGAACAGGCGCAGGTATTGTTCCAATTCCTGATTTACTCTTTCTGTCTGTCCATCAGTCTCTGGATGGAAACTGGTGGACAGACGAGAATCCACACCCAATCTCTTCAAAAAGGATCTCCAAAAACGAGAGACAAACTGCGGGCCCCTGTCGGAAATAACTGTCTTCGGAATTCCATGTGCCCTTACAATGTGTTGTGTGAACAATTTGGACAGTAGTGTGGCATTGGGGAGAGCTTTCAATGGGACGAAATGGCTCATCTTAGAAAAATGATCCACCACCACCCAAATGACAGAAAGACCTCCACTGGACGGAAGATCAACTATGAAGTCCATAGAAATGGTATGCCAAGGGTATGGGGCTATAGGCAACGGCTGTACAAGACCTTGTGGAGCCCTTCTAGGTGTCTTTCCCTTGATACATAACACACAAGTGGCTACATACTGCCGCACCTGAGCTTCCATTGCCGGCCACCAAAATTCTCCGAATCAGCTCCAATGTCTTCTTCACTCCTTTATGTCCTGCCAGTGGATCGTCGTGGAAATGTTCTATGATCTGCTTTCGCAAATCCAAATTTAACACCAACACCTTGTCAAGATAATGGAGTTTCCCTTCTTTGACTTGGAATTCTTTTCCCTTGGCGGTCCAAGTCTTCACCTCTTCAGGGGACTGCGAATCACTTAACTTCTTTTCAATGTCAGCATAGGAGAGTGTTCCAATGATTCGTTCTACAGGGATAATTACCCCCTTGTCACTGGTGTGGACTTCTTCACCCACATTCAAACGGGAAAGAGCGTCCGCCTTTCCATTAGCTGTTCCAGGTTTGTAAGTTAAAACAAAATCATAATCTGCAAAAAATAAAGACCATCTCAATTGACGTGGAGTTAGGGTGCGAGCGGATTTTAGGAACTGCAGATTTCGATGGTCCGTAAAGACAGTTACAACATGCTTGGCACCCAACAAGTAATGTCTCCACTCTAAAAACGCATCCTTGACTGCCAACAGCTCCTTATCAGCGATGGGATAGTTGATTTCCGCAGCTGATAATTTCCTTGAACGATAGGCTACTGGATGCAGCTGACCTGTCTGTTTATGGCGCTGAGACAAGATACCCCCAATGGCCAGATTGGAGGCATCTGCTTCCACAAAAAATGGTTCTTCAGGATTTGGATGGAGCAGCACTGGGGAGGATACAAAAATTCTCTTAAGTTCATTGAACGCTGATTCAGTTTCTGCATTCCACTCAAACTTGGTCTTCTTCTTGAGTAGTCTCGTGAGAGGACATACTCGCTCAGAGAAGTTGACGATGAAACGCCTGTAGAAATTGGCGAAGCCGAAGAAACTTTGAACTTCCTTCACTGAGCTCGGAGAGGGCCACTCCTTGATGGCTCTAACCTTGGATTCATCCATGGACACACCATTAGGTGACAGCACAAATCCTAAAAACTCAACTTGGGTGGAATGAAATACACACTTCTCCAATTTGACAAAAAGTTGGTTCTCAAACAACTTCTTCAAGATGGATCGAACATGCTGGACATGTTCCTTTAAACTGGCTGAAAAAATTAGGATGTCATCAATATACACCACTGCACATCGATCCAAATATTCACGTAGCACATCGTTCACGAAGTGCTGAAACGCAGCTGGGGCGTTACATAATCCAAAGGGCATGACTTGGTATTCGTACAACCCAAACCGAGTACGAAAAGCCGTCTTCCACTCCTCTCCTTCTGCCATACGTACCAGATGATAGGCACCTCTCAGATCCAATTTAGTATATAACTTCGCTCCCTTAACCTGGTCCAAGAGCTCAGAAATCAAAGGTAGTGGATAACGATTCTTCTTGGTCACCAAGTTGAGGGCACGATAATCAATGCAAGTGCGCAGTTGGCCATCCTTTTTCGGAATGAAGAAGAGGGGAGACGAAACCGGAGACTGAGAAGGGCGTATGAAGCCATTGGCCAAGTATCTACTCAGATATTCCTTCAGATGGACATTTTCTGCTTCGGTCAGTGCATATATTCGGCTACAGGGCAGTGAGGCACCAGGCTCCAGCTCAATTCGACAGTCGTACTCTCGATGGGGGGGCAAACGTTCCGCTTCTCTTTCATCGAACACTGGGGCGAGATCTTCATAGTCTTGGGGAATTTCTTGTGTATCTACTGCACAAATAGTCTGAGTTATACTGGCTAAACATTGGGACTGAGAGACTAGTGTTGCCACTGTTGTATCTGGATTTTAATGGAAACAATGTTGCAAACAGTAGTCTGAATTCATGCGAATGGATCGTTGAGCCCAGTCTATTTGAGGGTTATGTTCAGTGAGCCAGGGCAGACCCAAGATAAATTGGAATTGCGGAGCATCAATCAAATTGAATTGGACAGAGCTTAAATGTTTTCCTGGACCATACAACAAAATTTCCTCAGAATCCTAGACTATGGGTCCAGAGGACAAACTCGTTCCATCTACTGCTCGTACCGGCTCTGGCCGTTCTTTTCTCACAAATGCGATTCCAAGAGCCTTAGCAAAACCAATGTCACAAAAATTTCCTGTGGCCCCTGAATCGATCATGACAGAAATCCCCTCCTTGACTTGCCCACCAAACCTTATCCGTACCAATAAAATCAAATGTGGGGCCGAAGATTGCAAGGTGTTTGCCGCTAATTTCAAATCTGGAGTTGGCTGTTCCTTCGCTTCCACCAGGGCAACCCCTTCTACTGGTGGAGCCGATCTTTTACCCAAGAATTGTTCTTTGGTTTCTTTTGGCATTCCTTCACAAAATGACCTGGATTCCCACAGTACATGCACAGCTTACCCAGACGTCTCTTCTCTCTTTCTTCCTTTGACAAGGGTCCTCGCACTGAACCAATCTGCATAGGCTCATCTTCAGAAGTCGTTTCCTTTGACTTAGCACCTTCTGCCTTCATTCTGTCGAAACGAGGAGGGATAAACCTAGTTTCCCTTCTCCTCTCATTCTTCCTCTCATTCTGACGCTGATCAATCTGAAGGACAAGGTCAATCAATTCGGAAACCTCTGTGGGACGTCTTGGGATCTGAGATAGGCCATCCTTGATCTCATCCTTGAGACCTCGATAAAAGATTGCAGCACGTTTTGCTTCTGGCCAGTTAGTTTCAACAATTAATTTATTAAATTGCGCCAAATATGCAACTAATTCTCGATTCCCCTGCTTCAGATCTAATAATTCATTATCTGTAGATTGGGAGATGGACCGTCTGTCAAAAATCCGTAGAAACTCTTTCTTGAATTCTTCAAAACCATATAAAATGGGATCATTGTTATTTACTAAAGGCATGGACCAAGCGGCGGCATCTCCACTCAGGTACGACAGCATGAACGCCACCTTTGACTGATCTTCCTTAAAAATTATGGGCCGACAGAGATAGTGTAAAGAGCATTGTGTGAGGAAAATTTGGGCCTTATTCGGGTCCCCACTATATCTCTCAGGGGCTGCCAAAGGGATAGTTGGCGAGATTGCGTGGATCACCTGTGTCGTGAGTTCCGCCGCAGATGGGGCGGGAGCGAAAGAGGGGGACTTATCTTCCTTGACAGGTAAACGAATTCCCCCAGAAAACTCCTCAAACTGTTGGCGCAAATGACTAGCATCTGAGACTGACTTCCTAACTTCTTCTCTCAGGGACCTATTCTCTTCCATAGTATCTGTTAACTGTTTTTGGATACTATCTAATACTGTGGCTAGGGCCTTGACATCAATTCCCTCAGCCATCGTGCTCAGGTGGAAAATTCAGTTTTAAGGCACTTCAATCTGTCAAGTTCCTCAGCTGAGTTCTTAATCCACAGGAGCAGACGCTGGTTCTCCACTCCCCCACTCCGCTACCGCGAACTCTAAGGCTCACGAGCAGCAGTGAGGGGGAAAGGGGAATTGGACAGACAAGAGAGACTGCACTGTACGTTCTTCCTGGACTGGCCTCGAAACCTCTTCGTCAAGGATCCTGCAAAGAAAACTCATTAACAACTGCTCTACTCCTACTAACTCACAAAGTTCTAATTACCACCTTCTACACTATACCTGTCCAGATACAGTGGGTAGCTGCTCTCTATACAACTTCAGCGAGATTCTCTTCTGTGGAAGTTGGTGTGGGTGGATGGCATGCAACTATTCCTGTAATAGAAATTCACATGTGAGAACCTAAACTACCCATGACCTTCCCCACCCTTTACCCTTTCTAGTAACTATCTTTACCTGTCTACCATCTGAGAGAGTTGAATCTATCGCTGAATTTGAAGGTGGAGCTGAAGTAATAATGAATCTTCTTTCAGAGTTTGGTACTCCACAATAGGTTACTGAACTAAAGTATACCCTACATATATATATATATATATATATATATATATATATCAATATACTACTAGGAAGCTCTTTGTGGCCTGTAGGTAGGTCTCTACTTGATGAAAGTTCTCCTCACAAGTCTCTTTATTTTTTCAGGTGCTCTGGAGTCAATGTTTAGACGACTGAAAATGCCTCCCTACTAGTAAATCAAACTACTGAAGGACTTGGCTGGAACTCGTAGTTGATTCTGAATGACTGAATTCAATTTACAACTGTCTCTGGATAAAGGCACTGGAAAGATGTGGCAACAGCAAATTGAATGAGAGGCTTCACTTACTTCTCAAGAGTCATGGACTCCCTCTTGCCACCTTGCCTCCTTACTTTCAGAAGAACGAAGTCACAGAAAATGCAGACAGCAGAATTCTCCGCTTCTCGCAGACAAAACTTCTCAGGATACGCTGTGGAGATTTCCCTCGAAAAATACGCTCCGCTAATAGAGCCAAATGGAAGTCACCCAAACAGGGAAACACTTGCTGAACTTCCCAAGAATCCGACTGAAAATAACCTGAGGGGAAGAGTCGGATCTCCAGACGAAAACCGCCTCTTCACCGAGTTTGACGGTTGAAGTGCGCCGCGTATTGGCCACGCGCGCACTAAATCAAAAATGAAACACTGCAACGCAGCCACAGCGGGAGTAACTGGGAAGTGATGTACCAACCAGCGGCCATCTTAGGGAGGGGACAGGGATGGAAACTAAGCGACTATCTAAACTAATAGTAAACGAAGGAAAGCGGAAATTGATCTAGCAGACACACATCTCCGCTTCCTTCTCCCCAATCTGGTCTGACTACCGTGTAGTAGTTGTAATCGGGGGAATCTGACTCTCTCAACTCCAAACCTGACAAGAACGGTGCCAATTCCTTTTTGACCGGCATCAGTCATGATTATTGTGTGATCATTAATGTCAAAAGGCTTGAGAGGAATGGCATGCGCAATTTCTTTTTTATCAGCTTAAATTTTTTAGGGCACTCAACACTCCATTTGAAAATTACATTCTTTTTAAGAAGATTCCTCATAAGAAAAGTTTTGGAACGAATCTAGCATAAAATTCAATGAGTCCCATGAAGGATCTCAATTGATCCTTATCACCAGGTGCACAAAAATCCTCTTGTGCTTTGACTAGGCTGGTCTTAGGTTTAACACCCTTGGCAGATATTTTGTATCCTAAGTATTCCACAAAACTCACATCTAATTTACATTTTTCAAGACTCAGGGTAACACCTTTGTTCTGTTGAATAGAAAAAACAGTATGCAATCTTTCGTTGTGTTGATTCCAATCGGAACCATACACCATCGTGTAATTCCAACACCCCGGGAATAGCTTTGACCATGCTTTCCACAACTCTCTGAAAGACCACAGATGCGGAAACAAGTCCGAAAGGCAGCTTTTGTATTGGAGCAAACCATCTGGGGTGATGAACGTAGTATAGTGTCTGGACTCGGGGTGCAAATCGATTTGATGATAAGCAGATGTCATGTCAAGTAGACTAAACCACTTACCATCCTTCAGAGTAGTTGTCATTTCTGTAATGTTGGGCAATGGGTGTTGATCAACCCAAGTGTGGCAATTCAAATAGCGAAGATCAACACACATGCACAACACCCCATTCGCTTTTCTGGCTAAAACAATGGGGGAAACCCAATCAGATGATTCAATGGGATGTATGACATCGCTAGAACACAGTTTGTCCAGTTCCTTTTTTAATGCATCGCGCAAGGCTAAAGGTACTTTGCGAACTTTGAATCTAGTGTCAAGAGATTTAATGGCTGTGGCATATTCATCTTCAACACAGTTGCCTTCACCTTCAATTAACAGAACTAAAACTTTCAGAACATGTTTAAGAATACTGCGGCCTTCTGAACCCCAAAAATGCCTTCAAATGGCAAATTTCTTTTTGTGTGTGTAGGAATCACCGTCAAGAGCATTCAAGTTTGCCTCTAAACTTTCCTCCCATTTCTCCCAATCAGATTCAGGGGACGCAGGATTAGGATTGAATGCAGCAGGAGGCATGATAACTTGTTGCATGATGTGAACACAAAATGATAGAAAGTACAAGGTAGATTATTTTTTACAATAAAGGTAAGATAGCAATAGATAATATGCTAAATGTTCTTTAAAGAATGGTGCGTGTGTCACCGAAATGAAATAAGGACACACTGTTATAAGGGTGTGTGTGTCACCGCTGAGAAGAACGAAGGTAAAGTAACAAAATGGCAAAATTCAGACGAGATTCGAGGTTCACAGTGCGGCCAAACAAGTTCAGAAGGTCAGGCACAAATTTCAATAGAAATCAGGCTTTAAAAATGGCACGAATGGCTAATTCCTTCTTGAGGCTAATGGATCTGCACGCATGGACATCTTGATGGCAAACGGCAACTCGTCGCCAGTGAAAAGAAGCAACTTGATAAGTTCATGAAATGTATTTATTGCCAAACAAGACAGGAACAGGAGCAACGAACATTCAACCGTCCCTCTCCAGGATCCAACCGTCTCTCTACCCCTCCGGTTTGAGAATCCTACATAGATGGAGATTCCTTGACGCCACGAGAGGCACAAAGAGCAATACACAACCCAGCAGTAGCCTCATTATTTTGGCAGATCAAGAGCCGGAGGAGGGCTGGTCATATCCTGATCAGATCTGTTATATAGGGGAGTCTGAGTTCTTTGTGAAGGATAAAACGTGCATTCAAAATAGTGACAGATAGCAACTTTCAGCAAAATCTGCTTTCATCCTGTTGGATAGACAAGCAGTTAGAACCGCCCCCACCTCTGCCCCATACATAGTGAAAGGTACACATTGTGGATATATATATATATCCAATCAATCCAAGTTCCTCCTTTAGCGTTCCCAATCCGTAGAGGGGTGGCGCGAGACCGGCGGAGAACCGGTAAATCAATATGTCGAAAAACGGGATTCCACTCATGCTCTCAAGAAACTTCTGACACAGTAAACCAGGTACTAGATCATATCCAAGTGGGGGTTTATTATCTTCATAAACCCACCGTGACGCGTTTCGCCACCGTGGTGGCTTGTTCACACAGTGATATTCAATAAAGATGCCTGTACATATACTTCCGTATTGGTAGTCAATAAACATAGTGAAAGGACACCGTTGGTTCTACAGGTAGCTTTGGGCGCCATCTTATAACATCTTAACATAATAGAATCTTATGCATAAATGTTCTTGAACATGCTTATTACGTTGTACATTCTTGGTCTAAACATGTAAAAAATGTCCCGTACACATTCGTATGAAAGCGTTATGAATTTCTATAAGGTTCCACTCAAGATTCCCTAATCGTGGGTAATACTCTCATGGTGGGTGCGCAACTGTGTATGTGCTGAACTATGTGAGTAATAAAGCTCTCGATTGCACTTGACATCACAAATGCATCTTACAAGTGATCATCGAATATCTGAAATATTGTGTACCACCCTTGTTAGTGGGTGTAGCGCTCTCCTTCAATTAATGCGTTACTCGAGTGGAAAAATCATGAAATACCCTGGCTAGTGGGTGTAACGCTGTCTCTCATGTAAGATGGCTAGTTTGTACAAACATATAAATACATCGCGATTGTAAGCAGATATGTATAAATGCTACCCATTAGTCCCTTGGTAAACTGTAAAAATGGAAGGTCACAAATAAACCGGCATCTAATTTAATACCCCCTACTACTAAGAGTAAACTGTGATTTCCCAATAACATAATCAAATCAAAAGTGGATGTTAAAATCTTATCTCCGTGTTGTAACTGCAGGATGATCTGAAGAAAGGGTAGGGATCGCGTTGGCACCTTAGATGACAATTCCCTTCCTTTCCTCCTGTGGGAAATAGAAATATAGTTGTCAAGTTGATGAGGTATTGTCAGACAAAGACCTACCAGCTCACATTATAGGATAACAGATAAAAGCATAAAGCATAAAAACATAGAACAATAAACAACATAGGTATGATGCATATGTACAGTGTTTTGCAGTGTAATCATATAATGATGAGAGTCATAACTTGTGAGTTAAACGCATAATATTATGCAGCCCTCATTCCTCTTGTAAGTGAATGGCCATTTCTTCATCCAAGTTATGGCCTCCTGGAAAGAGGGTGCACATACCTATGATGTTTCTTGATTCTCGTTGCCTGAGTCTTAGCACACGATTTCCACCTCTCACTTTAGGTAGAACCTGTTCAATTGCATAATACCTAAGCTTTTTGTAGTCTGAATAATGGTGACTGGCAAAATGGCGGGCTATCGGATATTGTTTATCGTTGTTGGTGATAGCCCGCATGTGTTCAAGTACACGCTTTTTTGCCATATGTGTTGTACTGCCCCCATAACGTAGTTTGCACGGGCACTCCAACACATAGATGACAAAAGTGCTAGCACAGGTGAGAAATTGGGAAATGGTGATCATGGTGTTGGTGCTCGTGTTCCAGAATTCTTTCACCATTTTGCTGTTGCTGCATGCCTTGCAGTGGCCGCACGGATAGAAGCCTTTTATATCTAGACCCCTCCCTTCAACATTAGTTGTTAGATCGCTATGCACCAAAGAATCTCTGAGGCTGCGGCCCTTTCTGTATGTTATGCTGGGTCTTTCTGATAACGACTTGCCAACTATGGGATCATTTCTCAGTATGTTCCAATGACGGTTGATCACCTTACGTATCTGGGTAGAATTACCATTATACGTCATAATCAAGCGTGTGTTGTTACCCTCATCATTCTCGCTTTCAAGTGCTTATATATATATACACATATATATGTATATATATATATATATATATATATATATATATATATATATATCACATCCACAACATTCCAAACATTACGAAAAGAAATCCAGGACTCCCAGGGGTGCTTATTCAAGGTTTTAATCCAGGCAAATTATCGCCTCACCAACGCATTTCGCTGTAAAAGCTTGTTCATATACCGTGAACAAGCTTTTACAGCGAAACGCGTTGGTGAGGCGATAATTTGACGGGATTAAAACCTTGAATAAGCACCCCTGGGTGTCCTGGATTTCTTTTCGTAATGTTTGGAAAGTTGTGGATGTGACGTACAGGGCAGCCGGAGCACGTCCAGGACCGCCGTGTCCGAAGCTCCGTACTTCCGGGGTTTTTGTGCGATATATATATATATATATATATATATATATATATATATATATATATATATATATATATATATATATATATATATATATATATATATATATATATATATATATATATATCACCCAGACTCCTCCAAGAAGAGAGCAGAGGCCACAATTGGTGTAAGCAGGGAGGCCACTTTATTCATTCACAAGCTTCTCAACGGCGAATGCATTTCGGCATCACATATGCCTTCTTCAGCGCCAGGAGTCTTATACGGAGTTGCAGGTAACATTGTGTATTTAAATATTGGCCCCAACATGATTGGTTTAGGTCTGCCCCGCCCCCAGGAGCAATGTCCTTTCTCACCACCTGTAGTGCAGTTGATACGTGTGCACTACAGTTCCCAGGATGCAATAGAAATCCAGGTAGGTAAGGCGGGTGGGAAACTTGTTGTTATTGCGGTAATTGGCATCATGATGTCATCTGGCCAAATCCACTGCCTGTTTTATGAATTACAGTGTCCCCCTGGGTCCCCAGACCGCATCAACCTCCACGGAACAGGATTCCCTTCGGTGGGGGCAAGACCGGAGATCCTATCTCACCCAGTGCAGAGTTGAGTAACTCCGTCACCGCCCCATCTCCTCTTGGACCCGGGGGTGGGCCTCGGTGATCCAGTACCCTGGAAAAACGCAAAGTCCGCCACAGCAGTGCCAGCGAGACCAAGGCCAACTTTAAGATGCGGGGGCCTCTAGAGCGCGCTTCTGGCATACGCGCTAATTATATCCCAGACTCCAAGAAGAGAGCAGAGGCCATAATTGGGGTAAGCAGGGAGGCCACTTTATTCAATCACAAGCTTCTCAACGGCGAATGCATTTCGGCATCACATATGCCTTCTTCAGCGTATACATACATATATATACATATATATATATATATATATATATATATATATATATATATATACATATATCAAGGCTCAGTGGGGTGTCCAACAAAGTAAGCAGCACTCAAACGCAGTTCCGCTTTTCCCCGTAAAAGCCTTTATTGGTATGCATGACATTCAATCTCAGTCCTTATATAAGAATACGACCACAGCCTTACGCGTTTCGTGGCTTCACTTCATCAGAGGCTGGAAGGTCGAAAGAGGCATTGCGGGTCACACCTCCCTTTAAACAATATCCTACGCTGTCATGCAGCTGCTCTGAATGAGTCTGTATGTAGTGTTTCTGGGAGATGTAGTCCGCCATTAATCCTCAAATGGATGCCCCTCAGATGAATGCTGGATACAAAGCTCACCATGAGCCCCAAGAAGCGATGTCATGCTCAATCCAGGAAGTGCATTCCACCGTTGAGTCCCTCATTGAGACTCCGTGGCTCCCTTTGTATCCAGCATTCATCTGAGGGGCATCCATTTGAGGATTAATGGCGGACTACATCTCCCAGAAACACTACATACAGACTCATTCAGAGCAGCTGCATGACAGCGTAGGATATTGTTTAAAGGGAGGTGTGACCCGCAATGCCTCTTTCGACCTTCCAGCCTCTGATGAAGTGAAGCCACGAAACGCGTAAGGCTGTGGTCGTATGCTTATATAAGGACTGAGATTGAATGTCATGCATACCATTAAAGGCTTTTACGGGGAAAAGCGGAACTGCGTTCGAGTGCTGCTTACTTTGTTGGACACCCCACTGAGCCTTGAATATATACATATATATATATATATAATATATATATATATATATATTCACTTAAAAAACCATAGGTTTCACACATGTTATAGTTATGTGGATATTTCACTCGTAAAAAACCAATGAAATTCCCCCGTTATAGTTACTTCAGATAACTATAACTCGCGCGCCCGCAATCCTCTGCTCATGACGTCACATATTACATCACTCATGACATGGTCAGTGGCATCACTCTTGACATCATTGATGACATCATCCTTGTGATAGAGTGCCGGTCGCGCGAGTTATAGTTATCTGAAGTAACTATAACGGGGGAATTTCATTGGTTTTTTACGAGTGAAATATCCACCTAACTCTAACATGTGTGAAACCTACGGTTTTTTAAGTGAATTTGCAAGGTTTTTTAAATGCTAATTCCTAACTATAACGTGTGTGAAACCTATGGTTTTTTCAGTGAATTTGTATGTTTTTTTAAATGCTAAGTTATGTATGTATTATTTTTTTTTTTATATATCTATTTTTCAATAAACTACGTATTAAATTTATTAATTTTTTTATGGTTTTTCACCGTGCGCGCACGGTGCGCGCACCCTCGCGATTTAAAAAAAAAATAATTAAATGTTTTTTTCTGCCTTCGGGCTCCTTCAGGGACCCCTTGACAAAGGCTAAGGGGTCAGGAACTCTCTACCCTGCCCCCTTTTCACGTTCGCCACCTTCCTTTTCCACTCTCGCACTGAAAACAAACAAAATGGCGGCCGACACTTCCTGATTTTGACCGATTCGAACGTTGACTGACATGTAACAACCAATCAGAATTACGCTCGCGCACGTTAGGGTGCGCGCACAGTGCGCTCATGGTGCGCGCACTGTGCGCGGCTATAGATATGTATGTGCTTTTAAATGCAATTTTCTCTGGAAATACTGAACAGATTGACTCCATATATGCAAAAGGCACTTCCCTGACCTGAGGACTACCTCTCTGGCAAATTTCAAGTAATTTTGTTCAGCCGTTCGGGCTGTACCTTCGACTAAAGGTCCTATGGGAAAATGCATGGGGAAAACGTGTTTTGGGACCCCCCTTTTTTCTCGGCCCCCGCTTTACGAATCCCCCCGAGACTTTCAGCGTAGGAGCTGAGCGGAGCGCCCCATTAGTTTTGAACATTTCGCGAAGATTCGTCAACAGGCGCCAAAGTTATTCAAAATAGAATTTTGAGATTTCCTATGGTCCTAACTATAACTATCTACTGGCGACCGCCAGTAGATAATATATATATATATACATATATATATATATATATATATACATATATATATATATATATATATATATATACACACGCAGCAATATGAACTCTGTTTCTGGCAGGTGGCAGCGAAAATCCGGTTTTGGAAATACTAATGAAAATCGAGTAGAGCACAGGGTGGGAGGGCAAGTCCCTCTAAAGATTGGGAAGAATCCCACGAGGATTGAGGATCTTATTAGCGCCAAGCTACGAGACCCCCGACCCAAGAATGATGAAAGAGTGGGCTGAGACCAATTTAGAGTCCTCAAAAAACTAATGGCGATACTTGTTAAATATGCCGAACTCAACCACCTGAAATTACAGGAACAAATAGAAAAGTGAAATGAAAATATTTATCCTGATGGGTCATAGAGAAGAGGAGATGAAATTACATGATGAAATGACTAAAAGTCTGTGGAAGGAAGAGGAGAAAATTCAGGAACGCAAGACATTCAAGTTCCACAGGGACAATGCTGATTATGAGTGCGGCTGCATCTTTACTTTTGCAAAGAAATACAATTCTTTGAAAATCTCTAAATACAGCAGCTCACGCACAGTAAAAACCGATACTAGTAACAATAGGGGGGCACATATAGACTCCCCCACTTCGGTCTTAAGTTCAGCCTTACAGAGTGAGACCGAGCTTGAATCTAGACACTCTAGAGGTATGCAGGTCCCAGCAAAATCATCATTAGAACAAGAACGTGATTTTTTATGCGAAGAACGAAGACAGACTCGATGACCACGACCCCAGCAAAACAAACAAAGAAAAACAACACAACTAGAATAGGGCAGAGGAGACAAACTAAACCAGGGAGAACAAAGAAGACCAAACACACTCAATTGGAAATGCAGATGACAGGTACTGCAGTCTCCAACAACATGGTCGTCAATCTAGCAAATGTTGATTTAAATGAAGCAGAAAAACAAATATTGGCCCTCGGACTGTCATGCTGCCCTAAAAAATCATTAAATTACACAACATCAAAAATTGCCAATATTAAGAGATTTAGAGGAATTCGCCCAAGAGAATCTAGAAGCGGGAGTGAACATTTTAACATCAGTTACAACAGAAGAATCCGGCATCAACAAGGATAAACAACAGCTCATTGCCACGGCACTCTTCAAACCAAAATCAATATTCACTCCAATAATGGCTAGAGATTTGATCGATATATTTCATGAACAGACTATCGCTGGTATAAAATGTTTAAACCACAATATAAGAGGATCCCACAAAGACAAAAACAATAGACAGGAAAATCACTACCCCCAACTCATGGCCAAATTAAAGAATAATCCTCAGATAATAATAAGAAATGCTGACAAAGGAGGCAACCTAGTTATCTGGGGAAAGCAGAGTATTTAGAGGAAGCTACAAGGCAATTATCAGACTGAAATTGCTATTGCAAGAGTGACACGCTTTCCTTAAGAGCAACCTACAATGTATACTATAATAAACTATTAGCATGGAAAAGTGCAGGTTTACTAACAACGGATGAGTACACATTTTAAAAAAATGACACACCAACCACTCTGGTCATCCCGAAGCTACATAAGAACTCTCTTAGACCCCCTAGATGGCCAATAATATCTGCACGGAACAGTCTGACTGAAAAAACATCACAATTGGGAGACCATTTTCTGCACGAGCACGTCCAGCAACTTCCCTCCTATTTAAAAGACACCAGTGATTTCTTAGCAAAAATACAACATTTTAATTGACAAGAGGACTTTCTTTTAATAACCATGGACATTACGGCACTCTATACAAGCATCAATCATAAAGATGGCATAAGGGCGGTTCAACAATATTTCAGAAGAAGACCCGCCTCACATGAGCAGCACAGCAAAATGCTCATTAATATGATTGAATTTTGCTTGAATAACAATATCTTTTTATTCCAGTGTACCTTGTACCAACAGTTACGTGGGGTAGCAATGGGGGCCAGCTTCTCCCCCAGCCATGCCTGCCTCCACATGGGTTGGTGGAAGGAGCTGGTTCTACAAAAAACCTATGAGACAGTATTACAAAGAATTTTCAATATGTGGTTAAGATATAGATGACTTGTTCTTAATCTGGCACAGGACCGTGTCAGACGCACAGAAATTCATAGACATTCTAAACAACAAGGACATTAATCTGGAATTTACAGCCAATATCAGCACTAAGACTGTAATTTTTCTTGATGTTCAGGTCTACATTAAAGAGGGTAAAATTGAGACCAGGGCACACAGAAAACCTATGGCTGGCAACTCAGTGTTGCATGCAGCCAGTGCCCACCCACAACACCTCATACACAGTATCCCTTACAGGGAAATGATTAGACTGAAACAAATCTGTAGCAATTCGGAGGATTTGAGAAGAGCACAAGAAGCTAGCAAAGCTAGACTTCTGGAGGGGGGTACACGAGAAAATGTATTGATGCAGCTATCACCAAAAGCCAGATGTCACTTAGGGCAGATCTACTTAAATCTAATCAACCCCAAGTATCCCCCCCAACATCGGTGGCAGTTTCAGATGGACAAAGCACCTCAGGGGATACATTCAGAATGATAATTGGGTTTAGCAGACAAGAGAAAGAAATTTACCGTATTATCCGGAGAAACTGGCCGGTAGTATTAAACGATCCAACGATAGGCCACTTAAGCTTTCACCTACAGTGGAGCCCCCTCCATGAAAGATGAGTTGGTGCAGACTAACCCAGTTGACAAAACATCTGTGACTTGGTTGGCTCAAAGAAAAGTTTTTTTTTAATGTAAATCATGTAACGCCTGCCAACACGGTATCACTAGATCAAGCTACAAAACACCATTCAGGCAACTCCTCACACCCTACTATAACCTTTGTTACACCCACTCTAAAATGCAGACTGCCATTTTTGAAACCATAGTCACACCAATAGTATACCAGTTACTACATACCCACTCACTGATTCCTAGGTCTACACACATGTCCACTCACACATGTCCACTCATTCATCCATACAGTTGCTCATACTTGCAGTCACTCATCAATACAGCACTATCATATGCACTCATACACCTATACAAACACTCACACACCACCACTCACCCATAGAGTTACTCACACACCTAGTCAGCCATGCAAAGAATCAATCACACTCCCATTTACTCACCTATACAGTTATACACACACCACCTCACTTATTCAAACATTTAGTAACACATACTTACAGTCTTCTACAATAACTAAATACAAGCACACACAGAGCCATACAGGCACTCTCACAATCACTCACTCTAACTTATAGTCATTTATACACTCCAACACTCACATATACTGCCTTTCACATATGTAGTTACTCACACATGTGCCACTGAGATATCCATTCACTCACCAACACACCCATACACACACTCACCTACCCCTACAGCCTTTCACAGATGCACTCTTGAACCCAGAGACCCAGTGAATCACCTACTCACACATCTATGCACACATCCCCCACCCAACTACAGAGACACTCAGGCACCCATACAGATACTCAGAAAACTAATCAATAACCCATATAGACACTCATGTAGCTACTCACCAACTCATGCAGCCACCGACACACCAACTGACAGACTAATACAGACATTCACACAATTTATTCACTAACCCATGCATTCAGTAAGACACGATTAATAACTCACTTATACAGTCAGTCACGCACCTACTAAATTATTTATTCAGATACTTATACACCCACTCATTCTTCAATACACCTTGGTGCATATATATATATATATATATATATATATATATATATATATATATATATATATATATATATATATATATATATATATATATATTACCTACTGGCGGTCGCCAGTAGGTAGTTATAGTTAGGACCCTGTTTCCATAGGAAATCCGCAACATTCTATTTTGAATAACTTTGGCGCCGGTCGACGAATCCTTCAAAATAGGTGGGGCGCTACGCTCCGCTCCTACCCTGAAAGTCTCGGGGGGATTCGTCAAGCGGGGGCTGAGATAAAAGGGGGGTCCCAAAACGCGTTTTTCCCATGCATTTTTCCATAGGACCTTTAGACACAGCTACAGCCCGAACGGCTGAACAGAATTACTAGAAATTTGGCAGAGAGGTAGTCCTCAGGTCAAGGAAGTGCCTTTTGTAGGTTTGGTGTAAATCTGTTCAGTAGATTCTGAGAAAATAGCCTTTAAATCAATATATATATCTGAGCCAGCTTACGGTGCGCTTACGGTGCGCTTACCGTAAGCGTACGGTGGCGTGCGCGAGCGCGATTCTGATTGGCTCTTAGATCTTAGTAAACATTCGAATCGGTCAAAACCATATATATATATATATATATATATATATATATATATATATATATATATAATCTACTGGCGGTCGCCAGTAGATAGTTATAGTTAGGACCGTGTTTCCATAGGAAATCTGCAACATTCTTTTTGGAATAACTTTGACGCCGGTTGACGAATCCTCGCGAAATTTTCAAAATAGGTGGGGCGCTCCGCTCCGCTCCTACCCTGAAAGTCACGGGGGGATTCGTCAAGCGGGGGCTGAGAAAAAAGGGGGGTCCCAAAACGCGTTTTCCTCATGCAATTTTCCATAGGGACCTTTAGTCCAAGGTACAGCCTGAACGGCTGAACAGAATTACTTGAAATTTAGCAGAGAGGTAGTCCTCAGGTCAGGGATGTGCCTTTTGCAGGTCTGGTGTCAATCTGTTCAGTAGTTCCTGAAAAAATCAAAAGTAAAATCATATATATATGTGGGCGGAGCCTAACCACACATCTCATCCTGAGATCTGATTGGCTGTCAGCACTTCATCCAAGAAGTGTTGATAGCCATCTTGGGACCAATATACATGATAGCACCTCATTAAAAAGCATTGCAGTTAATAGAAGGTTTTAAGACTTTAGTTACATTATAATTCATTTGTTGATGGTACCATACTTATTTTAGGAATTGTGGTATGTTCTAAGGTGATTTCACCATGTGAAAAAGCCTTCTGCTGGGATATCATGATTGAGAGAAAAATATTTTCTCATGCTTTTCCCACAGAGGTTTGGAAGGTGATCTATAAGCTTAACTGAGAGCTTATTTTCTGTAAATTCACATTATCTTTCTCAGTCATGTGAGAATGAAGTCTGACATTCTCAGTAAAACATGTACATCCAACAAGGGCAGAGACTGTCAGTTGATTCCTTTGTGTTCTACTGCAGCTTCCCAGAGTGTTCCAAAGAACAACTAGAGCGCTAACAGTCCTACTTATGATAAACGTATGGCACACCTGAAGCCATCTTGCTTGGATTAAAGTGGTAACTCTTAAAACATTTAATTTAAAAAGGAACAAAATGAGGGGGTTAATTTTTCCATAAAAAGTATGATTAGTGCTGCAGAAAGAAAAATTAGGGCACATTTTGAGTGACTTCTCAAATCCTCTTCTATTTCATTAAAAAATTCTGACATGCAGACTGAAACATGCACTTTCAATACCATCAGCAGTTTTCCCTGGTGAGCAGTAGCTTTACTACAGTGATCTAATAAGCAAAAAGAGTGCTAACATTCTGAATTTATGGCAAATGTGTGACACATCTGAATGCCTTTGGAATCAAAGTAAAAAACTGAAATTATTTCCTACTGAGGAGACTGCAGTAAATGAGGAAATTAGGAAACTTCATAACAAATAAGTCTGCCAAGATGGCCACCAGAGACAAAAGAGCCCAAATGTAGCCCAAATATCACCCAGATGTAGCCCAAGTATAGCCCAATGACAGAATATCCCAGAGTGTTCTTAAAAACAACTAGAGCGCTTACTGTCTTCATTATGACAAAAGTATGGCACACCTGAAGCCATCTTGATTGGAATAAACTGGTAACACTTAAAATATTTAATTTAAAAAGGAACACAATGAGGGGGTTCATTTTGCCATAGAAATTATGATTAATGCTGAAGAAAGAAAATGAGGGCACATTTTGAGTGACTTCTCAAATCCTCTTCTATTTCATTAAAAAATTCTGACATGCAGACTGAAACATGCACTTTTAATACCAGGAGCAGACTTCCATGGTGAACAGTAGTTTTACTACAGTGATCTAATGAGCAACTAGAGTGCTAACATTCAGAATTTATGGCAAATGTGTGACATATCTGAATACCTTCATGATGGAATCAAAGTAAAAAACTGAAAGCATTTCCTACTGAGGAGACTGCAGTACATGAGGAAATTAGGAAACTTCATAACAAATAAATCTCCCAAGATGGCCACCGGAGACAAAAGAGCCCAAATGTAGCCCAAAATCACCCAGATGTAGCCCAAATATAGCCCAATGACAGAAGTGTGCAAAACACTTATTATTTTGTGTTTTTGCAGTGTTATATAGTGCAGACTTGTCAGGTATTGGAGTGCTTTACATGAGCATTGGTTACATCACACAAGAACAAATTCATTTTGGTTGTAGACATGGGGAGACTAAGTGATTTGACCAGAATCACAGAATGTCAAGCTGAAGCAGAAACTCCAACCTGGTTCCCCGGTTGCAAAGTCTGCAGTTCTGGAAGTAACACCACATCCTCTCCCCTAAGTGCAACATTTAATCAAGTGGTCAACTGGATAAAAAAACATAAAGGTAACAAATAATTTAAAAGTGCTTTCTCGCTATTTGAAAACTCAGAAAATATGTCCTTATTTTAGTCTTTTAGAGCACTAACCATAATTTTGATGCCAATAAGACCCTCTCATATTTGTAATTTCTAAAGGAAATGCTCTAGGTATTACAGTTTTGATTACATCAAGATGACGTCAGGCGTTCCACACTTTTGTAATAAATATAGAATGTTAGCAATCTAGTTGTTCATTAGGATACTGTTGAGAGGCAGAGGCCAGGGGCACGGACTCTGAAAATTGAAGGCAGGTAGGAGGGTGCATTTAACCACACTGAGCAGGCAGGAAGAGCCGTGGCAGCACAACAGACTATGGAGGGCAGTGGAAAGGGGGACAGGGGCAACAAACCAACAATACAGGACTTGCAAGAGAGGCTGTGGCAATGTAATAGACCATTGTGGGCAGAAGGAAGAGGCAATGGTAGTACAACCATACATGCCAACAGACCCGATTCAGCCAGGAAACGTCCAATGTTTTTAAGCTCAAATGGGCTTTATTTTATCTGTCTCCTGTCTACAATCTCCTCTTTTTCAATGTAACTCAAAGGGGAAAATCAATACCCCAGTTTTTTTTCAAAATCTCCCTCTTACCAAGTTCAAAATGTTCGCAAGTATGGTACATTGGATCATGGAAGGAAATGGGGTAGGGACATGGACTTGGATAACAGAGGACAGGAGAGACATGGAGAGGTGCACCAAACTGACCCTGCAGGGCAGGCATCAGGGTTTGCAGCAGCACAATACACCACACAGGGCATGCGGGACGGGAGGCAGCACAACAATCCATAGAAAGCAAGAGGGAGGGGACAGGACCATGCACATGGACAACAGAGAACAGAGGGGCAAGAGGCAGGACCATAATGGACAGACAGGAGAGAAAACTGCAGCATAACAGACCATAAAGGGCAGGAGGGATGGATCAGGGGCATTACAATGGAACAGATAAGCCAGGAGGGAGGGAGTAGGGGTCTGCACATGTAAACAGAGGACTGGGGGCAAGGGGGCAGGGCAGGAGCAGCAAGATAGCCATGGAGGTCAGGCAGGATGGGCACTAGAAGCAAGACACACCATGAAGAGCAACAGTGAGACTGTGATGGCATACACACAGACCATGGAGGGAAGGTGGGAGGGGTTCAGGGGCAGCTAACTGACCACACAGGGAAGGTGGGAGGGGCCATGGCAGCACAGAAGACCATGCATGGCAAGTGGGAGGGTTAGTGGTAGCACAATGGTTATGATGGGCAAGAAGGAGGGTGCAGGGGCATGCACAAAGGACGATGGAGGATAGAAGGGAGGGTCAGGACCTGTGCACAGACAAGAAAGTTCAGGGGAAGGGACCTCACAACAGACCGCACGGGGCAGGCAGGAGGAGCAGTTGCAGCACAACAGACCAGGGAGGGCAGAAGGGTGTGGCAGTACAATGGACCATGTAGGACAGGAGGAAGAGGATAGGGGCATGGCATGTGGACAGGCAGGGTGGAGGTGGCAGGGACAGGTTACAGTCATCTGACAATGCTAGGCAGGTGGGAGGGGAGTGGCAGCTCAACAGAACACTCAGAGTAGATAGGAGTGGCAGGTCCATGGAACATGGTGGGCAAAAAGGATGGAGCAGGGGCATACACAAAGACATCGGAGGGCAGGGGGAAGGAGAATAGGGGCAGCAAGCTAAGCACAGAGTTTAAGCAGGAGGTCAATGATGGGGCATAGAATTGGGCAATGGAGGGCAGGAGGAGTGGACTGGTACATCATACTAAATTGAGGGCAGTGGCAGCACATCAGACCATGCATGGCAGGAGGGAGGAGGCTAGTCCATGGATTCACACAACAGAGGATAGGGAGGAGGGGGATGGGGCAGCAAGCTAACTGTTCAGAGAAGGCGGGTATTAGGAACTTTATTGTTTTTAAAACGTGTGTCGGTGCGAACTACTTAAAATATGAACAAGTATGCAGCATAATCTCACTTTTATTCAGGAAGAAGAGGACGTTTGTGACTGTGACTCCGGGCTCACTTGGCAGAAACACCCCCTGACCCTCCACCCCCTATCGCAAAATGTAATGCCCGTGAAAAGGGTAGGTGAACACAGTGTTATATAGAACATAGTCCTGAGAGCACGATTGAAAATTAAAACTAGATATAGTGTATGGTATAAACTATGCACCAAAAAGTGTGATATAAGATGAACCAGGTGTGAAATATAATATGCAATACATTGTGCGTTGCCCCCCTCCTCAGGCCACTTATGGCCCCAGGGACCCCATCCCCAGGGGCCTGCCATTGTTTTTTATTATTTAAAAAATATATATATTTATAGAAACACCTAGGACATGCTGGACAAACCGTATGTACCTATCACCATGACGATTTGCGTGATATTCATTAAAAGGCGACTTTGCATACAATTAAGAAACATGCACATCCAATACCAGCAGCAGACTTCGCTGGTGAGCAGTAGCTTTACTACAGTGATCTAATGTGCAACTAGAGTGCTAACATTCTGAATTTATGGCAAATGTGTGACATATCTGAATGCCTTCTTGATGGAATCAAAGTAAAAAACTGAAAGTATTTCCTGCTGAGGAGTAGTAAATGAGGCAATTAGGAAACTTCATAACAAATAAGTCTCCCAAAATGGCCACCAGAGACAAAAGAGCCCAAATGTAGCACAAATGTCACCCAGATGTAGCCCAAGTATAGCCCAATGACAGAATTTCGCAGTGTTCTAACGAACAACTAGAGCGCTAACAGTCTTACTTATGACAAAAGTATGGAACACCTGAAGCCATCTTGATTGGAATAAACTGGTAACACTTAAAACATTAAATTTGCAAAGGAACAAAATGAGGGGGTTCATTTTGCCATAGAAATTATGATTAGTGCTGCAGAAAGAAAAATTAGGGCACATTTTGACATCTCATATCCTCTTCTATTTCATTAAAAAATTCAGACATGCAGACTGAAACATGCACTTTGAATACCAGCAGCAGACTTCCCTCTTGAGCAGGAGCTTTACTATAGTGATCTAATGAGCAACTAGAGTGCTATCAGTCAGAATTTATGGCAAATGTGTGACACATCTGAATTAAGGGTGGGCGGAATTTGCGTAATCGCGTTACGCAAATCTCCGCGAAACGGTCAAAAATCTCCACGAACACGCAGAAATTCCGCGGACACGCGGAATTGCTTGTTCGCGATGCTTTTTTCCTGTTCACAATCGCTGTTTGCGTGCTCGGGGAGAAATATCTCGCGAACACGCATTTTGAGAACGCGAACAAGCAAAAATTTCGCGAAGTCGCGGAAAGCGGATTTTTGGGCAATTTCGCGTTCTCCGCAGAACGCGAAATTACCCAAATTCCGCAAATTCCGCGAATGGAGCGGAATTTACCGCCCAGGCCTAATCTGAATGCCTTCTTGATGGACCCAAAGTAAACAAGCATTGAAAATGCAATAGGTCTCGCCTTCGTTTAAGTTAAAGCAATTCTGTTTGTAATTAGGTGGCTTTTTAGCTTTGCTTGTATTAGTGTTTTTCAAAGTTTCATGTACATAACATGCATATGTATGCATATATGTATATGTATATGTATGCATGCATTTATATTTGTATTTATATAGATATGCAGATTATATATATGTTTATATATGTGTATATATCACAAGCAGGATATTTTGGCTGACGTTATCACCAGGACCCTGCATTACGCCCGACCATTTGGTGACTTTTTCTCCATACATCATTTACCTGGGAACAGAGCACTGAATTCTGGGATATGGAGTTTCATTGACCATCTCGTCAACGACATACAGGACGAGTCACATTTCAGCAGGGCGGAGCCTTTTACAGACCAATAAAGGCGGCAGGACTACTCACCTGGTGAAGATGGAGGCCACCTGGAATCTTGGGCGCTGAGGAAGGCAGCATTATGCCGAAATGCATTCGCCTTGTCATCTTGGTTCCATTAAATGCTTCTACGATCTCCCCCCGTTGTGGTCTCTGCTCATTCCTTGTGATGGGATTCGTGTGATTTGTGTTGCGTCGGCCAGAGACGCATTTCAGAGACCCCTGCTTCGTTCTGGGCCGGACCCTTCTGGCGCTGCTACGGCTGTTCGGAGACATTTCACGGTTGTGAAAAGGTCCTTGCCCGCCCTGGGAACTGTGAGCTACAAAGCAGTGTGGAGTTATTTGGCCCCATGTGGGTGGCGTGTACACACACAGCTGCCCCTGCGATACAGCTCCTGGGACTCGGGGCTGAAGCAGTGTGGGGATTCGCTGAGACATTTTTTTGTAACCACAAGCAGGATATTTTGGCGGACGTTATCACCAGGACCCTGCATTCCGCCCGACCATTTGGTGACTTTTTTTCCATATATAATTTACCTGGGAACAGAGCACTGAATTCTGGGATATGGAGTTTCATTGACCATCTCGTCAACGACATACAGGATGAGTCACATTTCAGCAGGGCGGAGCCTTTTACAGACCAATAAAGGCGGCAGGACTACTCACCTGGTGACGATGGAGGCCACCTGGAATCTTGGGCGCTGAGGAAGGCAGCATTAATCCGAAATGCATTTGCCTTGTCATCTTGGTTCCATTAAATGCTTCTACGATCTCCCCCCGTTGTGGTCTCTGCTCATTCCTTGTGATGGGATTCGTGTGATTTGTGTTGCGTCGGCCAGAGATGCATTTCAGAGACCCCTGCTTCGTTCTGGGCAGGACCCTTCTGGCGCTGCTACGGCTGTTCGGAGACATTTCACAGTTGTGAAAAGGTCCATGCCCGCCCTGGGAACTGTGAGCTACAAAGCAGTGTGGAGTTATTTGTTCCCATGTGGGCGGCGTGTACACACACAGCTGCCCTTGCGATACAGCTCCTGGGACTCGGGGCTGAAGCAGTGTGGGGATTCGCTGAGACATTTTTTTGTAACCACAAGCAGGATATTTTGGCTGACGTTATCACCAGGACCCTGCATTCCGCCCGACCATTTGGTGACTTTTTCTCCATATATCATTTACCTGGGAACAGAGCACTGAATTCTGGGATATGGAGTTTCATTGACCATCTCATCAACGACATACAGGACGAGTCACATTTCAGCAGGGCGGAGCCTTTTACAGACCAATAAAGGCGGCAGGACTACTCACCTGGTGACGATGGAGGCCACCTGGAATCTTGGGCGCTGAGGAAGGCAGCATTATGCCGAAATGCATTCGCTTTGTCATCTTGGTTCCATTAAATGCTTCTACGATCTCCCCCCGTTGTGGTCTCTGCTCATTCCTTGTGATGGGATTCGTGTGATTTGTGTTGCGTCGGCCAGAGACGCATTTCAGAGACCCCTGCTTCGTTCTGGGCCGGACCCTTCTGGCGCTGCTACGGCTGTTCGGAGACATTTCACGGTTGTGAAAAGGTCCATGCCCGCCCTGGGAACTGTGAGCTACAAAGCAGTGTGGAGTTATTTGGCCCCATGTGGGCGGCGTGTACACACACAGCTGCCCCTGCGATACAGCTCCTGGGACTCGGGGCTGAAGCAGTGTGGGGATTCGCTGAGACATTTTTTTGTAACCACAAGCAGGATATTTTGGCTGACGTTATCACCAGGACCCTGCATTCCGCCCGACCATTTGGTGACTTTTTCTCCATATATAATTTACCTGGGAACAGAGCACTGAATTCTGGGATATGGAGTTTCATTGACCATCTCATCAACAACATACAGGACGAGTCACATTTCAGCAGGGCGGAGCCTTTTACAGACCAATAAAGGCGGCAGGACTACTCACCTGGTGACGATGGAGGCCACCTGGAATCTTGGGCGCTGAGGAAGGCAGCATTATGCCGAAATGCATTCGCCTTGTCATCTTGGTTCCATTAAATGCTTCTACGATCTCCCCCCGTTGTGGTCTCTGCTCATTCCTTGTGATGGGATTCGTGTGATATATATATATATATTCACTGAAAAAACCATAGGTTTCAGGGGCGTTATAGTTAGCTGGACTTTTCACTCGTACAAAACCATTGAAATTCCCCCATTATAGTTAGTTCAGCTAACTATAACTCGCGCACCCGCAATGCACTGCTGATGACATCACATATTACATCACTCATGACATGGTCAGTGACATCACTGATGACATCTCAAATGACATCACTGATGACATCACTGATGACATCATCCAGTGAATGTGTGTTTTTTCTGAAAATTAAATCTGTTTTATATATGTATATCTCAAGGTCGATGGAAGAATAAATGGGTATATAAGAGTCTAAATGGATGATTTGTTTTTGAAAAATTGATTGTATAACTGACTGATTAAGTGTATCTTAGTGAATACATGGCTTAGTGAGTAATGTTTAAATATTTAAATATCTGTATCAGTCTCTCACTTTGTGTATAAGTGGCTGCATGGGTCAGTGAGTAGCTACATGAGTGTCTATATAGGTTATTAGTTGTTTTTTGAGTATCAGTATGAGTGTCTGAGTGTCTGTATGGTTTGGTGAGGGGTATTACGTAGTGCATAGGTGCATGAATGAGTGACTCACTGTTTGCATGTGTTGAAGACAACATGTGTGCAGGACTGTATGGGTGGATGAGTGTGTGCATGGGTGTGTTAGTGAGTGAATGACTGTCTCAATAGTGTCTTTATGAGTGACTGCATATGTTTTAAACTAGTATATGTGACTATTGGTGTATATAAGTGAGTATATGTGAGAGTGAGAGATTTGGAAGAGTTCCTGTATGAATAAGTATGTGTTTCTATAAGTGATTGTTTAAAACACTAAGTATGTGTAAGTTTCTGTAGAAGTAAGTGTGGTGGTGTGTGTATAACTGTATATGCAAGTAAATGGATGTTTGATTCTTATTAGCATGAGTGACTATGCGTGTGAGTAACTCTATGGATGAGTGGCATTGTGTAACAGGCTGTATAGGTGTATGAGTACATATGATGAGTGAGCACATGTATGAGTGACTGTATAGGACTGTTGGTGAATGAGTGGATGAGTATGTGGATCTTAGAATTACTGAATAGGTTGTAGTAACTGGTATTGGTATGTCCATTGTTTTGAAAATTTTAGTTTCTATTTTTGAATGTGTGTATCAAAGGTTATATTAGGGTGAGAGGAGGTCTGCCACTCTATCACAAGGATGATGTCATCAGTGATGTCATCAGTGATGTCATTTGAGATGTCATCAGTGATGTCATGAGTGATATCACTGACCATATCATGAGTGATGTAAAATGTGACGTCAGCAGCAGTGCATTGCAGGCACGCGAGTTATAGTTAGCTGAACTAACTATAATGGGGGAATTTCAATGGTTTTGTACGAGTGAAAAGTCCAGCTAACTATAACGCCCCTGAAACCTATGGTTTTTTCAGTGAATTTCTAAGGTTTTTTAAATGCTACAGAGATAGGACATGTGAAGAAAGAAGAAAAAACGCACAGAAAGAAAAAAAAGAAATGCAGAAAGAAGCAACAGAAGTCCTCAAAGATGAAGAGAAGTGCAGGAAGAAGGATAACGTGCAGAAAGAACAAACAGAAGAGCAGAAAGAAGCCTTGTTGCAAAATCATCCTGTACCCTCAACTTTTTCAGACGGACTGGTGGTAACTGAGTCTGACTAACCAGTCCTAGAGCCAGTGCTATGTTAAAAGACACTCAGAATACAGTGAAAACACCAACATACACTAGGGAACACTATGTGTTGGGGTCCCCCTGTGATTAGCATGACCTCCTCTGTAAACCCCTAGTGTATAATAGGGCAGGGGGATTAAAACAACCTCTTAAAATGCGCCACAGGGCGTGTTTGCACACGTCACCTCAGGCCCAGCCCCCTCCCTTCCCCACTGTGTAAACAAGCCCTGTGGCCGCTTTAAGTTGGGAGATTAAGTCCCCTTGAATCCTGAGGGTCCCTAGGATCCAACTAGACCACTAGGTACCTCCAGTAAGCGCCACAGAGCTGCGTTGCAGGGAGATGTAAAAAGGGGCACGGCCTAGACCACCTCTCTGCAACGCAGTGCAGTGGCGCTTACTGGAAGCACCTGGTGGGCTAGTTGGCCCGCAGGGTCCCTCAGGATTGAAGGTGAATTATTTCCCCAACTTAAAATGCGCCACAGGGGGTGTTTGCACACGTTAACTCAGGCCCTGTCCCCTCCCTTCACCACTGAGTAAACACGCCCTGTGGCCATTTTTAGTTGGGGGATTAAGTTCATTTGAATCCTGAGGTTCCCTACGGTCCAATTAGCCCACTAGGTACATCCAGAAAGCGCCACAGAGCTGCGCTGCAGAGAGGTGTAAAAAATGGCACGGCCTGGACCACCTCTCTGCTTCAGCTCAGTGGCGCTTACTGGAAGCACCTGGTGGGCTAGTTAGCCCCCAGGGGCCCTCAGGATTGAAAGGGAATTATTTCCCCAACTTAAAACGCGCCATAGGGCGTGTTTGCACACGTCACCGCAGGCCCTGTCCCCTCCCTTCCCCACTGTTTAAACACGCCCTGTGGCCAATTTAAGTTGGGAGATTAAGTCCCCTTGAATCCTGAAGGTCCCTAGGGGCAAAATAGCTCACTAGTTACGTCCAGTAAGCGCCATTGCAGAAAGGTGTAAAAAGGGGCACGGCCTGTACTACCTCTCTGCAACGCAGAGCAGTGGCGCTAACTGGAAGCACCTGGTGGGCTAGTTAGCCCCCAGGGGCCCTCAGGATTGAAGGGGAATTATTTCCCCAACATAAAACGCGCCACAGGGCGTGTTTGCATACGTCACCACAGGCCCCGTCCCTCCCTTCACCACTGTGTAAACGTGCCCTGTGGCCGGTCTAAATTGAGAGATTAAGTCCCCTTGAATCCTAAGGGTCCCTAGGGTCAAACTAGCCCACTAGGTACCTCCAGTAAGCGCCACAGAGCTGAGTTGCAGAGAGATGTAAAAAGGACCGAGGCCTCAGAACACCTGTCTGCAACGCAGCTCCCTGGCGCATACTGGAGATACCTGTTGGGCTAGTTGGCCCTCAGGGGCCCTCAGTATTGAAGGGGAATTAATTCCCCAACTTACAACTGGCCAGGGGGCGCATTTGCAGAGTGCTGCAAGGAAGGGGCGTGGCCTCTGGCGTGATGCCGGTCTTTTATTTATTTTTAAGAAGAGGGGCTGTGTGGCCCCCCTTCTTTTTCTAATTTATTGGCCCTGAGGACCCCATCCCCTAGGGCCTGCCCCCTAATTATTTTTTAAAAAGAAAAGTTTGGAAGGGGGCCGCGTGGCCCCCCTCCCAAGGCCTTAATGAGCCTTAATGAACCATCCCCCGGGGCCAGCCTTTGTTTTTTTTTTAATATAACTTACAATTCGCCAGGGGGCGCGTTTGCAGAGTGCTGCAAGGAGGGGGCGTGGCCTCCGGCACGATGCCAGTCTTTTATTTATTTTAATTTTTTAAGAAGGGGGGCTGTGTGGTTCCCCTTCTTATTCTAATTTATTGGCCCTGATGGCCCCATCCCCCAGGGCCTGTCTCCTAATTATATTTTTTTGACCTCAATCCCCAGGGCCGGCCACTGTTTTTTAATATTTTAAAAAAAAATATATTTATAGAAACACCTAGGACATGCTGGACAACCATATGTACCTATCACCATGACGATTTGCGTGATATTCATTAAAAGGCGACTATGCATCCAATGAATCCACGTGGAATGCATTTACACCACTAGTGAAGCTCTGACGTGTCTGACGCCCTACCGTGCCTAATCCCGGCGCCCCCGCCGGTGGGTACTCTCCAAGTAGACACCCTTGTCGTTTATTTATACAAACATGGGTAGCTATTGACGGGCACATTTAATACACACGCACACCAAGCCATTCAAAGGGGATTCGACAAAAATTCGACCAAAACTATGCAAGAAACCCCCCTCACGGTTAATAAAACACACATCCACCGCCGGATGTGTAATACTTTTTATTTTACTCTCTGGAAAGGAGACAAACCTCACTTGAGAGTCACAGCACGCTCCTGGCTGAGCCCAATGCTGTGTTACACCCACCAGTGCCCGCCGAGTGCTACACACCTCTCTGTTGTATACCACCAGCTAGTGCGTATGATATGACACTCTCTAGCCCATGTGCACTGTAACACCACCCCGTGAATATGTCATGCCACACTTGCCTTCGCACGGGTTATATTGCCCCATCTAACGTGCCTTCCTCGATGCCTATGTTATAACGCACAGCGCTATGCCATACATATTACAATCTGGGATCCATATCTTTGTCACAGTGCATATGCAACGTTACACTCCCCAGCACATATTTTATATTACAACTTTAGAGACTAGTTAGGTTACACAACACTGCCCTGTGCATATTACACTCCAAGGCGCATATCGCATAGCACGTGCTAGTGCGTGTGCTATCTCGCGCTCTCCAATGAATCTGTCATTGCGCACAATGTATTGCATATTATATTTCACACCCGGTTCACCTCATATCACACTTTTTGGTGCATAGTTTATACCATACACTATATCTAGTTTTCAATTTCAATCGTGCTCTCAGGACTTTGTTCTAAATTACACTGCGTTCACCTACCCTTTTCACGGGCAATACAATGGTCTGATGTGCTGCCACTGCCCTCCATTTAGCATGATGTACCAGTTCACTCCTCCTGCCCTCCATTGCCCAATTCTGTGCCCATCATTGACCTCCTGCTTAGCCTCTGTGCTTAGCTTGCTGCCCCTATTCTCCTTCCCCCTGCCCGCCGATGTCTTTGTGCATGCTCCCTGCTCCATCCTTTTTGCCCACCATGTTTCATGGACCTGCCACTCCTATCAACTCTGAGTGTTCTGTTGAGCTGCCACTCCCCTTCCTCCTGTCTAGCTTTGTCAGATGACTGTAACCTGTCCCTGCCACCTCCACCCTGCCTGTCCACATGCCATGCCCCTATCCCCTTCCTCCTGTCCTCCATGGTCCATTTTACTGCCACACCCTTCTGCTCTCCCTGGTCTGTTGTGCTGCAACTGCTCCTCCTGCCTGCCCGTGCGGTCTGTTGTGAGGCCCCTTCCCCTGAGCTCTCTTGTCTGTGCCCAGGTCCTGACCCTCCCTTCTATCCTCCATCGTCCTTTGTGCATGCCCCTGCACCCTCCTTCTTGCCCATCATAGCCATTGTGCTGCCACTAACCTTCCCGCTTGCCATGCATGGTCTTCTGTGCTGCGACAGCCACTCCCACCTTCCCTGTGTGGTCAGCTAGCTGCCCCTGACCCCCTCCCACCTTCCCTCCATGGTCTGTGTGTATGCCATCATAGTCTCACTGTTGCTCTCCATGGTGTGTCTTGTTTCTAGTACCCATCCTGCCTGACCTCCATTGTCATTTTGCTGCTCCTGCCCTGCCCCCTTGCCCCCAGCCCTTTATTTCCATGTGCAGACCCCTATTCCCTCCCTCCTGGCTTGTCTGTTCCATTGTAATGCCCATGATCCGTCCCTCCTGCCCTTTATGGTCTCTTATGCTCCAGCTTTCTCTCCTGTCTGTCCATTATGGTCAGCTAGCTACCATTGCCTCTTTCCCCTCTGTTCTCTGTTGTCCATGTGCATGGTCCTATCCCCTCCCTATTGCTTTCTATGGATTGTTGTGCTGCACTCCTGTCCCGCATGCCCTGTGTGGTGTATTGTGCTGCTGCAAACCCTGATGCCTGCCCTGTAGGGTCAGTTTGCTGCACCTCTCCATGTCCCTCCTGTCCTCTGTTATCCGAGTCCATGTCCCTACCCCAATTCCTCCTGCCTTCCATGATCCAATGTACCATACTTGTAAACTTTTTGAACTTGGTAAGAGGGAGATTTTGAAAAAACCTGGGGTATTGATTTTCCCCTTTGAGTTACATTGAAAAAGAGGAGATTGTAGACAGGAGACAGATCAAATAAAGCCCATTTGAGCTTAAAAAATTGGATGTTTCCTGGCTGAATCGGGTCTGTTGGCATGCATGGTTGTACTACCACTGCTACTTCCTTCTGCCCACAATGGTCTATCATATTGCCACAGACTCTCATGCCAGTCCTGTATTGTAGTTTTGTTGCCTCTGCCCCCCTTTCCACTGCCCTCCATAGTCTGTTGTGCTGCCACTGCCCTTCCTGCCTGCCCAGTGTGGTCAAATTGTTGCCTCTGCACCCTCCTACCTGCCTTCAATTTTCAGAGTCCGTGCCCCTGGCCTCTGCCTCTCAACAGTATCCTAATGAACAACTAGATTGCTAACATTCTATATTTATTACAAAAGTGTGGAACGCCTGACGTCATCTTGATGTAATCAAAACTGTAATACCTAGAGCATTTCCTTTTGAAATTACATATTTGAGAGGGTCGTATTTGCATCAAAATTATGGTTAGTGCTCTAAAAAAATAAAATGAGGACATATTTTCTAAGTTTTTAAATAGCGACAAAGCACTTTTAAATTATTTGTTATCTTTATGTTTTTTTATCCAGTTGACCACTTGATTAAATGCTGCACTTAGGGGAGAGGATGTGGTGTTACTTTCAGAGCTGCAGACTTTGCAACTGGGGAACCAGGTTGGAGTTTCCGCTTCAGCACAACATTCTGGGATTCTGGTCAAATCACTTAATGTCCCCATGTCTACAACCAAAATGAATTTGATCTTGTGCGATGTAACCAATACTTCACAAGTCTGCACTATATAAAACTGCAAAAACACAAAAAATAAGTGTTTTTCACACTTCTGTCATTGGGCTACATGTGGGCTACATCTGGGTGATATTTGTGCTGCATTTGGGCTCTTTTGTCTCTGGTGGCCATCTTGGGAGATTTATTTGTTATGAAGTTTCCTAATTTCCTCATTTACTGCAGTATCCTCAGTAGGAAATGCTTTCAGTTTTTTACTTTGATTCCATCAAGAAGGTATTCAGATATGTCACACATTTGCCATAAATTCTGAATGTTAGCACTCTAGTTGCTCATTAGATCACTGTAGTAAAGCTACTGCTCACCACGGAAGTCTGCTGCTGGTATTAAAAGTGCATGTTTCAGTCTGCATGTCAGAATTTTTTAATGAAATAGAAGGGCATTTGAGAAGTCACTCAAAATGTGCCCTAATTTTTCTTTCTTCAGCACTAATCATAATTTCTATGGCAAAATGAACCCCCTCATTGTGTTCCTTTTTAAATTAAATGTTTTAAGTGTTACCAGTTTATTCCAATCAAGATGGCTTCAGGTGTGCCATACTTTTGTCATAAGTAAGACAGTAAGCGCTCTAGTTGTTCTTAAGAACACTCTGGAACATTCTGTCATTGGGCTATACTTGGGCTACATCTGGGTGATATTTGGGCTACATTTGGGCTCTTTTGTCTCTGGTGGCCATCTTGGGAGATTTATTTGTTATGAATTTTCCTAATTTCCTCATTTACTGCAGTATCCTCAGTAGGAAATGCTTTCATTTTTTTACATTGATTCCATCAAGAAGGCATTCAGATGTGTCACACATTTGCCATAAATTCAGAATGTTAGCACTCTAGTTGCTCATTAGATCACTGTAGTAAAGCTACTGCCCACCAGGGAAGTCTGCTGTTGGTATTGAAAGTCCATGTTTCAGTCTGCATGTCAGAATTTTTTAATGAAATAGAAGAGGACTTGAGAAGTCACTCAAAATGTGCCCTAATTTTACTTTCTGCAGCACTAATCATACTTTCTATGGCAAAATGAACTCCCTCATTTTGTTCCTTTTAAAATTAAATGTTTTAAGAGTTACCACTTTATTCCAATCAAGATGGCTTCAGGTGTGCAATACGTTTGTCATAAGTAGGACTGTAAGCGCTCTAGTTGTTCTTTAGAACACTCTGGGAAGCTGCAGTAGAACACAAAGGAATCAACTGACAGTCTCTGCCCTTGTTGGATGTACATGTTTTACTGAGAATGTCAGACTTCATTCTCACATTACTGAAAAAGATAATGTGAATTTACAGAAAATATGCTCTCAGTTTAGCTTATAGATCACCTTCCAAACCGCTGTGGGAAAAGCATGAGAAAATAGTTTTCTCTCAAACATGATTCATGATATCACAGCAAAAGGCTTTTTCACATGGTAAAATCACCTTAGAACACACCACAATTCCTAAAATGAGTATGGTACCATCAACAAATGATTTATAATGTAACTAAAGTCTTAAAACCTTCTATTAACTGCAATGCTTTTTAATGAGGTGCTATGATGTATATTGGTCCCAAGATGGCTGCCAATACTTCTTGGATGAAGTACTGACAGCCAATCAGATCTCACAATGAGATGTGTGGTTAGGCTCTGCCCAGATATATATGTGATTTTGATTTTCTCAAGAACTACTGAATGGATTTACACCATTTAAGCAAAAGGCACGACTCTGAACCAAGGTCTACCTTTCTGCCAAACTTGGTGTAATTCCGTTCAGCAGTTCAGGCTGTAGCTGCGGCTATAGGTCCTATGGGAAATTGCATGGGGAAAACACATTTTGGGACCCCCCTTTTTTCTCCGCCCCGCTACACAAATCATCCCGAGACTTTCAGGATAGGAGCGGACTGGAGCTGGCCAAAAGTTTTGAACATTTCGTGAAGATTCGGCAACGGGCACCAAAGTTATTCCAAATAGAATGTTGTGGATTTCCTATGGAAAATAGGTCCTAACTATAACTACCTACTGGCGACTGCCAGTAGGTAATATACACATACATATATATAAATGCATATGCATATATATGCATATATATATATGTGCATATTTGTGCATGTAGAGAGAGGTAGAGAGAGGTAGAGAGGTAGACATGTAGAGGTAGCGGTGTAGAGGTAGAGAGGTAGAGGTAGAGAGGTAGAGAGTAGAAGAGAGAGAGCTAGAGAGAGGTAGAGAGTAGAGAGTGAGTAATAGAGAGAAGAGAGTGAGTAGTAGAGAGTAGTAGAGAGTAATAGAGAGAGTAGCAGGGAGTGAGTAGTAGAGAGTACTAGAGTGAGTAGTAGAGAGTGAGTGGTAGAGAGTGAGTAGTAGAGAGTGAGTAGTAGAGAGTAGTAGTGAGTAGTAGAGAGTAAGTAGCAGAGAGAGAGTAGTAGAGAGTAATAGAGAGTGAGTAGTAGAGTGACTAGTAGAGAATAGTAGAGAGAGAGTAGTAGAGAGTGAGTAGTAGAGAGTGAGTAGTAGAGAGTGAGTAGTAGAGTGAGTAGTAGAGAGTAGTAGAGAGAGAGTAGTAGAGAGTGAGTAGTAGATTGTAGTTGAGAGTGAGTAGTAGAGAGTAGTAGAGAGTGAGTAGTAGAGTGAGTAGTAGAGAGAGAGTAATAGAGAGTGAGTAGTAGAGAGTAGTAGAGAGTGAGTAGTAGAAAGTAGTAGATATTGAGTAGTAGAGAGTGAGTAGTAGAGAGTAGTGGAGTAGTAGAGTGAGTAGTAGAGTGGCTAGTAGTAGAGAGTGAGTAGTAGAGAGTGAGTAGTAGAGTGAGTAGTAGAGAGTAGTAGAGAGCGAGTAGCAGAGAGCAAGTAGTAGAGAGTGAGTAGTCGAGAGTAGTAGAGAGTGAGTAGTAGATAGAGTGGTAGAGAGTGAGAAGCAGAGACAGTAGTAGAGAGTAGTAGAGAGTGAGTTGTAGAGTGAGTAGTAGAGAGTAGTTGAGAGCGAGTAGTAGAGAGTGAGAAGTGGAGAGTGAGCAGTAGAGAGTAGTAGAGAGTGAGTAGTAGAGAGTGAGTAGTAGAGAGTAGTAGAGAGTGAGTAGAAGAGAGTGAGTAGCAGAGAGAAGTAGTAGAGAGTAGTAGAGAGTGAGTAGTAGAGTGAGTAGAAGAGAGTAGTAGAGAGAGAGTAGTAGAGAGTGAGTAGTAGAGAGTAGTAGAGAGTGAGTAGTAGAGAGAGTAGTAGAGAGTAGTAAAGTAGTAGAGAGTGAGTAGTAGAGAGGGAGTAGTAGAGAGTAGTAGAGATTAAGTAGTAGAGAGTGAGTAGTGGAGAGTAAGTAGTAGAGAGTAGTAGAGAGTGAGTAGTAGCGAGTGAGTAGTATAAAGTAGTAGAATGAGTAGTAGAAAGTGAGTAGTAGAGAGAGAGTATTAGCGAGTAGTAGAGAGTGAGTAGTAGAGAGAGAGTAGTAGAGAGTGAGTAGTAGTGAGTAGTAGAGAATAAGAAATAGAGAGTGAGTAGTAGAGAGTAGTAGAGAGCAGTAGAGAGTGAGTAACAGAGAGAGTAGTAGAGAGTAGTAGAGTAGTAGAGAGTGAGTATTAGAGAGTGTGTAGTAGAGAGTGAGTAGTAGAGAGTAGTTGAGATTTAGTAGTAGATAGTGAGTAGTGGAAAGTAATTAGTAGAGAGTAGTAGAGAGCGAGTAGTAGCGAGTGAGTAGTAGAGAGTAGTAGAGGGAGTAGTAAAAAGTGAGTAGTAGAGAGAGAGTAGTAGCGAGTAGTAGAGAGTGAGTAGTAGACAGAGAGTAGTAGAGAGTAGTAGAGAATGAGAAGTAGAGAGTGAGTAGTAGAGAGTAGTAGAGAGTAAGAAAAAGAGAGTGAGTAGTAGAGAGTGAGTAGTAGACAGTGAGTAGTATAGAGGAGTAGAGAGTGAGTAGTAGAGTAGTAGAGAGAAGTCAGTCAGTGTCAGTCAGTCAGTGTCAGTCAGTCAGTGTTAGTCGATCAGTGTCAGTCAGTGTCAGTCAATCAGTGATAGTAAGTGTCAGTCAGTCAGTGTCAGTCAATCAGTGTCAGTCATTGACAGTCAGTCAGTGTCACTTTATCAGTGTCAGTCAGTGTCAGTGTCAGTCAATCAGTGTCAGTCAGTGTCAATCAGTCAGTGTCAGTCAGTCAGTGTCAGCCAGTCAGTGTCAGCTAGATCAGCTCTGCTGACCTGGTTCTCTCCCTCTAAAGCAGCTCTGCTGACCTGGTTTCTCTGGCTCTACAGCAGGTCTGCTGACCTGGTTCTCTGGCTCTAAAGTAGGCCTGGGCGGCAAATTCCGTTCCGCTCGCGAAATTTGCGGAATTTGCAGAATTTTGCGTTCCGCGGAGAACGCAAAATTGCTCAAAAGTCTGCTTTCCGCGATTTCGCGAAATTTTTGCTTGTTCGCGTTCTCAAAATGCATGTTCGCGAGATATTTCTCCTCGAGCACGCAAACAGCAATTGCGAACAGGAAAAAAGCCTCGCGAACAAGCAATTCCGCGTGTTCGTGGAATTTCTGCGTGTTCGCGGAGATTTTTTACCGTTTCGCGGAGATTTGCGTAACGCAATTACGCAAATTACGCCCACCCCTACTCTAAAGCAGCTATACTGACCCAGTTCTATGGTTCTAAAGCAGCTCTGCTGACCTGGTCCCTTGGCTCTAATGCAGCTCTGCTGACGTGGTTGTCTCCCTCTAAAGCAGCTCTGCTGACCTGGTTCTCTGTCTCTACAACAGCTCTGCTGACCTGGTTCTCTGGCTCTAAGGCAGCTCTGCTGACCCTGTTCTAGGCTCTAAAGCAGTTCTGCTGACCTGGTTCTCTGGCTCTAGAGCAGCTCTGCTGACCTGGTCCCTTGGCTCTAATGCAGCTCTGCTGACGTGGTTGTCTCCCTCTAAAGCACCTCGGCTGACCTGGTTCTCTTGCTCTAAAGCAGCTCTACTGACCTGGTTTCTCTGGCTCTACAGCAGCTCTGCTGACCTGGTTCTCTGCCTCTAGAGCAGCTCTGCTGAACTGGTTTTCTCTCTCTCTAAATCAGCTCTGCTGACCTGGTTTCTCTGGCTCTACAGCAGGTATGCTGACCTGGTTCTCTGGCTCTAGAGCAGCTCTGCTGACCTGGTTCTCTCCCACTAAAGCAGCTCTACTGACCTGGTTCTTAGGCTCTAGAGCAGCAATGCTGACCTGGTTCTCTGGCTCTAAAGCAGCTCTGCTGACCTGGTTCTCTCCCTCTAAAGCAGCTCTGCTGACCTGGTTTCTATGGCTCTACAGCAGGTCTGCTGACCTGGTGCTCTGGCTCTAGAGCAGCTCTGCTGACCTAGTTCTTAGGCTACAGAGCAGCTCTGCTGATCTGGTTCTCTGTCTCTACAACAGCTCTACTGACCTGGTTCTCTGGCTCGAAAGCAGCTCTGCTGCCCCGGTTCTATGGCTCTAAAGTAGTTCTGCTGACATGGTTCTCTGGCTCTAGAGCAGCTCTGCTGACTTGGTTCTCTCCCTCTAGAGCAGCTCTGCTGACCTGGTTCTCTCCCTCTAAAGCAGCTCTACTGACCTGGTTCTTAGGCTCTAGAGCAGCTCTGCTGGCCTGGTTCTCTGGCTCTAAAGCAGCTCTGCTGACCTGGTTCTCTCCCTCTAAAGAAGGTCTGCTGCCCTGGTTTCTCTGGGTCTACAGCAGCTCTGCTGACCTGGTTCTCTGGCTCCAGAGCAGCTCTTCTGAACTAATTCTTAGGCTCTATAGCAGCTCTACTGACCCGGTTCTCTGGCTTTAGAGCAGCTCTGCTGACTTGGTTCTCTCCCTCTAGAGCAGCTCTGCTGACCTGGTTCTCTGGCTCTCCAGCAGCTCTGCTGACCTGGTTCTCTGGCTCCAGAGCAGCTCTTCTGAACTAATTCTTAGGCTCTATAGCAGCTCTACTGACCCGGTTCTCTGGCTCTACAACAGCTCAGCTGACCTGGTTATCTGGCTCTAAAGCAGCTCTGCTGACCCTGTTCTATGGCTCTAAAGCAGTTCTGCTGACCTGGTTCTCTGTCTCTAGAGCAGCTCTGCTGACCTGGTCCCTTGGCTCTAAAGCAGCTCTGCTGACCTGGTTCTCTCCCTCTAAAGCTACTCTGCTGACCTGGTTATCTCGCTCTAAAGCAGCTCTACTGACCTGGTTTCTCTGGCTCTACAGCAGCTCTGCTGACCTGGTTCTCTGGCTCTAGAGCAGCTCTGCTGACCTGGTTCTCTCCCTCTAAATCAGCTCTGCTGACCTGGTTCTCTGCCTCTAGAGCAGCTCTGCTGACCTGGTTCTATGGCTCTAAAGCAGCTCTGCTGACCTGGTTCTCTGGTTTTAGAGCAGCCCTGCTTATCTGGTTCTCTGGCTCTAAAGCAGCTCTGCTGACCTGGTTCTCTCCCTCTAAAGCATCTCTGCTGACCTGGTTTCTCTGGCTCTAGAGCAGCTCTGCTGACCTGGTTCTCTGGCTCTAAAGCAGCTCTGCTGACCTGGTTCTCTCCCTCTAAACCAGCTCTGCTGACCTGGTTCTCTGCCTCTAGAGCAGCTCTGCTGACCTGGTTCTCTGGCTCTAAAGCAATTCTGCTGACCTGGTTCTCTGGCTCTAGAGCAGCTCTGCTGACCTGGTCCCTTGGCTCTAAAGCAGCTCTGCTGACCTGGTTCTCTCCCTCTAAAGCAGCTCTGCTGACCTGGTTCTATGGCTCTAAAGCAGCTCTGCTGACCCGGTTCTCTGGATTTAGAGCAGCTCTGCTGATCTGGTTCTCTGGCTCTAAAGCAGCTCTGCTGACCTGGTTCTCTGCCTCTAGAGGAGCTCTGCTGTCCTGGTTCTCTGGCTCTAAAGCAGCTCTGCTGACCTGGTTCTCTCCCTCTAAAGCAGCTCTGCTGACCTGGTTCTCTGCCTCTAAAGCAGCTCTACTGGCCTGGTTTCTCTGGCTCTACAGCAGCTCTGCTGACCTGGTTCTCTGGCTCTAGAGCAGCTCTGCTGACCTGGTTCTCTCCCTCTAAATCAGCTCTGCTGACCTGGTTCTCTACCTCTAGAGCAGCTCTGCTGACCTGGTTCTCTGGTTTTAGAGAAGCTCTGCTGATCTGTTTCTCTGGCTCTAAAGCAGCTCTGCTGACCTGGTTCTCTCCCTCTAAAGCAGAGGTATTCAAACTGTGGGTCGTGACCCCCAAGGGGGCCATGGAGTCTTGGGAAGGGGGTCGAGCATCTGCCAGGCCTTGTTTCTGCCTGGAATCCAGAACATGTGCTCACGGCCTGGGACGCTTCATTCTGATCTTTAAAATGCGTTAGCTTCAGTAATTTTTTTCTTGAGTGGTAGTACTAAGAGTTTTACAACTGGGCTGTGAACTGCATGCATTTAATCATAATTGTGTTTACACCGCGCTTAGTAGCCCTGAGGAAAATGATTTGCAGTATGAATTGGGGGCGTTTATTGTTGTCGATAGTTGTCAATGAAGAGGAGTACCAAGTTCTAGAAATTTTTGTCAGGAGGGGGTCCTTAAGCCTAAAAACGTTTGACACGGGGGTCCTGCATCAAAGAGTTTGAAGACCTCTGCTCTAAAGCATCTCTGCTGTCCTGGTTTCTCTGGCTCTAGAGCAGCTCTGCTGACCTGGTTCTCTGGCTCTAAAGCAGCTCTGCTGACCTGGTTCTCTCCCTCGAAAGCACCTCTGCTGACCTGGTTGTCTGCCTCTAGAGCAGCTCTGCTGACCTGGTTCTCTGGCTCTAAAGCAATTCTGCTGACCTGGTTCTCTGGCTCTAGAGCAGCTCTGCTGACCTGGTCCCTTGGCTCTAAATCAGCTCTGCTGACCTGGTTCTCTCCCTCTAAAGCAGCTCTGCTGACCTGGTTCTATGGCTCTAAAGCATCTCTGCTGACCCGGTTCTCTGGATTTAGAGCAGCTCTGCTGACCTGGTTCTCTGGCTCTAAAGCAGCTCTGCTGACCTGATTCTCTCCCTCTAAAGCAGCTCTGCTGACCTGGTTCTCTGCCTCTAGAGGAGCTCTGCTGTCCTGGTTCTCTGGCTCTATAGCAGCTCTGCTGACCTGGTTCTCTGGCTCTAAAGCAATTCTGCTGACCTGGTTCTCTGCCTCTAAAGCAGCTCTGCTGGCCTGGTTCTATGGCTCTAAAGCTGCTCTGCTGACCTGGTTCTCTGGCTCTAGAGCAGCTCTGCTGACCTAGTTCTCTGGCTCTAAAGCAGTTCTGCTGACCTGGTTCTCTCCATCTAAAGAGCTCTGCTGACCTGGTTCTCTGGCTCTAAAGCAGTTCTGCTGACCTGCTTCTTAGGCTCTAGAGCAGCTCTGCTGACCTGGTTCTATGGCTCTAAAGCTGCTCTGCTGACCTGGTTCTCTGGCTCTAGAGCAGCTCTGCTGACCTGGTTCTCTGGCTCTAAAGCAGTTCTGCTGACCTGGTTTCTCTGGCTCTACAGCAGCTCTGCTAACCTGGTTCTCGGCCTCGAGAGCAGCTCTGCTGACCTGGTTCTCTCCCTCTAAAGAGCTCTGCTGACCTGGTTTCTCTGGCTCTAAAGCAGTTCTGCTGACCTGGTTCTCTGCCTCTAGACCAGCTCTGCTGACCTGGTTCTCTGGCTCTGGAGCAGCTCTGCTGACCTGGTTCTCTGGCTCTAAAGCAGTTCTGCTGACCTGGTTTCTTTGGCTCTATAGCAGCTCTGCTGACCTGGTTCTCGGCCTCTAGAGCAGCTCTGCTGACATGGGTCTCTGGCTCTAGAGCAGCTCTGCTGACCTGGGTCTCTGGTTCTAAAGCAGCTTTGCTGACCTGCTTCTTAGGCTCTAGAGCAGCTCTGCTGACCTGGTTCTCTGGCTCTACAACGGCTCTGCTGACCTGGTTTCTCTGGCTCTACAGTAGCTCTGCTGACCTGGTTCTCTGCACTCACGATGCATGGACCCGACTTCGTGAAAATATAATTAAAAATAATATAAGTTTATTATAAGTACAAATATATTATTTTTATGAATATCTTCGATAATCTCTTGCCCTAATATGTATATTAAAGACACATACATATCATTTTGGAACATAATTTCTTTTTGTGGGAGTCACGCACCCAGTGCGCCCCAGCACGTATATGATGTCACACGGGACCCGCCACCGCGCAAGCATCTCGTACCGTAATGCACATGTGTCACGAATGTGCGGGGGCAGGAGTCGCAGACTGGTCACATACCAATCGCTCACATCACGTAAAATTAAATGTATATGATGTAACTGAAAAACACGCAGCCGTTGCACACCGTACGCAGATCCTTCACAACTTTTCTAAAATGGCGGCTAGAATCCACGCACCCACCGTGATGTGTACGATTTGAGTGCGCGGCTCCAAAAAAAAATTGGATTTTTGAAAAAAGAGAAAATAATATAAATATATTAAAATAAAAATGAAAACAAAAAAAGTAATCAATATTTCAGTTTGAATTTTTTTTTAAAGATTTTTTTTTTAAATGTTCAGAAAAATATATAATGTTATTTAATGAATAAAATATTTATAAATAAACAGTTAAAAAACTGTAGAAAATCAGTACAAAAAATAGGTATAACTATTATCACACTTAGAAATTAGCATTTAAAAAACCTTTGAAATTCACTGAAAAAAAAACAAATAGGTTACAGAGACTTTATAGTTAGAAATTAGCATTTAAAAAAGCTTTGAAATTCACTGAAAAAACATAGGTTTCAGAGACGTTATAATTAGAAATTAGCATTTAAAAATCCTTAGAAATTCACAGAAAAAAACATAGGTTTCAGGGGTGTTATAGTTAGCTGGCCATTTCACTTGTGCAAAACCATAGAAATTCCTCCGTTATAGTTAGTTCTGCTAACTATAAATCACGCGCCTGCAATGCACTGTTGATGATGTCACATATTGCATCATTCATGACATAGTCAGTGACATCACTGATGACATCACTGATATTTATATTTTTGAAAATATTTTTTAAACTATATTTTCAAAACTTTCTTTTTTATTTTTTTTCTCAATTTTTGGGGGATCCACGCACCCTATGCGCACCCTTCACGACCCGTATGCGAAAGCATCCGCGTACGGTAAACATTGGGTACGCGTTTAGTGCGTGATTACAATGCGACCGGTACGAGACTCCAAGCCTATACACGACACGTACGATGCACATTGCGCGACGCTTGCGCGCTTCGCGATGCGTTATGTGCATGCAAGACGCGGTGGGTGTGCGAATCCTGCGAAATATTTTACATTTAAAAAAACATATATATATGTATTTTATGTGAATATTAATTGAAGACAAACTGTAAACTACTCATAAAAGTAATATATTTTTACATTTAATCATATATTCTTTTTAAATTCAATTTCGCGGATGCGCGCTGGGTGCGTGCTGCGTAAGCGCACGGTGTGCGGATCCCATGTGACCTGAAAAGAAGAGATTTGATTGGTTCATTACACTTCCTGTTCTAACTATTGAAAGACCCCACCCATTTCAATCATTCTTCTTTGACCTTCTTTGGAGGAGCATCTCTTTGCAGAGAAGAAGCTTTTTTGACTAGGTTTTAACTTAGCTCAAACTTTTTTCTAAACAAACAATGGCTTCAGGGCATCAGACATCTCCTGGATCTCCTCATTCATCTGAGGATGAATTTTTGGAAGAGCCACCATGCACACCACGTTTTTCATCTGTGGTGTGGACATTTTTCACATATCCAGAGGGACAAACAAAGACCAATGCCACCTTGGTGACCTGCAAGATCTGCCAGAGAGTGCTGTCTCATGGGGATCCACACAAGATTCATGCGGAATGGCGAGCATGATGAAGCATCTGAGGACCCTTCATCCAGTAAATCTTGCTCGGGAGGAATGCCGAAGGATGAGAGTCGTTCCTGCTCCTACGGATTCATCACCAAGCACTTCAAGAGTGCATCCTTCTGCACAAAATTTGGACATCCATCCACAGTTCCAATTTTTGAAAGTGCTCTGCATAAAATGCAATGCTACTTTATGCTACAGGGAGCAGTCTATTGATCTGATCTGCCGTAAGCAAGAAAGTCACCGTTGCTGGGTTTTTTTTTCCCTGAAGTTCATTGTTTTGTTCCTCCAGTTCTATTTTTTCCTTTTTTTTAAAAAGAAAATCGAAAAAAAATTAAAATTGTTAAAAAAAACTAAAAAAAATATAAAAGAAAAAAGAAGAAGAAAAAAAGTTCTTCTAAGAACTAACTTTCCTGGTTTAAAAAAAGAGCTATATACTTGTTTGTTGGTGTGTGAAAGTTTAGATGAATGTATGTGTAGAACGTAATTGACTGAATGAATGCATTAATAGCGTATGGTGAATATAATAGTGCAGAACTATGAGGAAGTGCTGCAGCATCACACAGTAACCTCTTTAACTGCAGTGTGCTGTAGTACTTCCGAAACACAGGGATGCAACATATGTACATAAATATGTTGCACATCTATGCTTCTCTCTGCACGGCTGCTTAAATTGCAGCCATGTGGTGACACAGGCACCCTTGCACCATAGTGGAAGGATATCTGTGTCATGTGCTGTTTGTTTTTGTGCAGAAAGACACACCTTCCTGCACAAAAACAATCAATAAACACACTTTTCTCCTTCAATGTATGCTGAACATTTTAGCATGCATTGAAGATTTTAAAATGAGGAGAAAAGAAAACAATTCTCCTTGTTGTGCTTTCGTACACCAATTAGAGAATGGTGCAGCATTCACACACATATCGAGATTTATGATTTCTGATAAATCTGGAGATGTGTCTTCTTCTATGAGTATTCAGTGCAATCATGCACAACAACACTTATAGAACAACCTTTCAACGCAAAGTGGTGTGTATGATGAGGTTGTATTTACATGGTGTAGAAAAAGTACACAGAGCGCCTTTTCCTCCCTTTGTAAATATGAAAGAGTGTCTTGCGCAATAACTATGTTATAAGAAGTGACATTTTTCTGTTTTAAAATTGCTTTCGAATGATAGAAGGTAAGCACTGAGTTTTGTCTGCAAAGATGCTCAAACAAGAATGATTGAAATGATTGCGGTCCTTCGATAGGTACATTGGGAAATATTATAAACCACTCAAATCTGTTTTTTTGCAGGTCACATACTATCCGGTAACAGAGAGATTTCAAAACTACATCGGTATAAACAGAGTGTTTTTAAAAAGTTGTTCAATCTTTGTAGGTTCTTGCAGATCTGCCCATTCTGCATATTTATACTTCATTAAACTTACCTTCACAGTAATATAAATTAAAAATGGTATACATTTTTTTCAGATTTTTTTTGCAATAAAAATTGATGTAAACTGCTTATTTTAGAATTAGGATCTGTAAAGAAAAGAAAAAATAGTTATAACATGTAATAATAAATTTTTTACAACACAGCATAATTTCAACAAAGTAATTTGTTTGCCTTTTTTGCTGTTCTCAGAATATATTGAATTTCACTAGAAATAGGGATTTCAATCGTACTCATCACTTAACAGCGGGCAAAAAAAAAACAATCAAAAAGATTGTTTTTAGAAAAACCCAACATGCTATTCTCAGTAAAATACCACAAGATACAAATCACACATATATGAAATGCTTATGGCTAACAAAATTTTATAAGTTTAACTTATAAAAACTGTAAATGTTGTCGCTTAAAAATATTCACCGAGTCAATGAGCACAAAAAAGTCCAAAATTCAAACATATACCTTTCCTTGAGGCCAAATGGTATTTTTGCACTCATTTTTATGTAAATTGTCCAATGGTAGTCCTATTAAATTATAATAATACATTTCTCAGAGAGTGAATTATCTTCCTAAAACTTTGACTTTAAAAATATTAGGTAAGAATTTGGTAATTCCCTAGGCAAACGTTGTTTGAAAACCAACTGGGAATCATTGCAAAGTGTTCAGCCTTTGTCACATTTTAGATAGGCAGTGTAATGCCCAGATGTGGTGGAAGGACCATCATGGAAAATTATTGCAATTGCTACAAAAGTCCTTCCTGATATTGATACTTGTGTTGCTCCAAACTGCTTTATTAAAGTATCCAATTTTCTTCCATCAGCTGTACAACGTTGCATCATTAAAATTGTGTATTGTCCATATTTTGTTAAAAATAATGTGGATAACATTTCTGATTTACATTTTCTACACTCCATATTTTGATTTGCACTTTTAACTAATTTATTGAAAGACACTGATTTACAGTCTGGTAATGTTAAATACAGAAATCTTTTAGTGTCTACATTAGTGGAACATGTATACATGCAATTTTCACAATGATGTTCCCATTTGTAAGAAAGGCCAAAAATATTTTCTATTTCTACACCTTCATTTTCAAAAATGGTGAGCATATACATTAAAAATTCCTGAGCATCTTGTTGGATATTTTGTGTAAATTGTGTAGAACCAGAACACACATCCAAAAGATTACGAACATCTGAAACAGATTGTATTTTACTTGTATCTGTTGTCAATTTTTCAAAAACAGAATGCAACAGAGAACAAAATCTTTCTTGCCGATTCTGCATAATTTGTTCTTGCAAACCTTCAAGATAAAAAACAACATTGACCACTACATTAGCATAGCAGTTGACACCTGAACTATTTTCAAACTGATAACCAACAACCTCTCCAATAGTGTCCAATTTCTTTTTACGTGCAATCACAACATTATCTTGTTCTATTCCCTTCTCGACACATTCAGAACAGATATTCTCAAATCTTCTTTTTCGACCAATCACACGCTTTTCAAATACAGGATATTGACCTAAATTTGGAGCATACACCCTTCTTAACCTATTATACTCTTTTACACTGTTTGCATCTGCAGTAACCTTCGTCTCATCACGATCAATCAAAAACAAACCAGATAATCTTCTGACTCGCGACAAAGCAACATATGCCATACCCTTTTTAAATACAGTAGATCCAATGTTTACCAATGCACTGTCTACACTTAATCCTTGAGATTTAAGAATAGTCACTGCATATGCCAGAGAAAATGAAAATTGTGTCCTATGGACATATAAATCTTTAACAAACAACAAACGAATTGAACAACAACCAATTTCTTTAACATCTTCAATCTGATCAAATTTCATTTTTAAAAATGCAATTCCTTCTTTTTTCTGATAATTAACAAAATCCACCACTTTACCCATTGTGCCATTAACAAACCATTTTTCTACATCCAAATTACGCCTTAAAATCACCCGACAGCTTACACACGCATATAGTGTCTTTTCTAAACCAGCCGTTTTAGATATTTTTTTTTCTAAGGAATCCAGTTTTGTTTTCAACTTTCCCATCAAAATAATAGTGATTTCTTCATGCTCTATTTTATCGATGGCTTCCATTTTTATAATTTCTTCATTTTCCAGTTTCAATAGTTCTAATATGTTGAATATGGAACACTCGCGCAGTGTTGGCATTAAACAGATCACTGATTTATTTTCAGCAATTTTCATGTACACTTTTGCAGGAACTACATTTTCATTTGGAAAGACATTGCAAAGCAATCGACTTTCCAAAGCTTGTTTGCCATGTTTTGTAAGAATTCCAATTCTTATATCTTGAAGAATACTTCCATATTCAGCATCATTTGCCTGTCGCATATTTGTTGTCAGTTCTTTGTATTCAAAATTAGTCTAAATGTTCACATTACCAACAATACCAAGAGACTTTCTGGTATCTTCATGTGCAAGTGTTTTAAATACCGGTTGTCCTTTTACCGGAGTGAGTTGCAATAGATCTCCAAAAACTATGATGTGTTTTCCTCCAAATAACACGTCATACTCTGTTTTAAGAATTTGCTGCATTCTTAAATGCACAAAGGCAAGCATCAAGTTTGAGACCATACTCACCTCATCAATAATGAGAAGTTTCATTTTCTTCAGGACTCTTGAAATTTCACAACAAGCTTCTCCAGATAACTTGTGGTATTCCAACTTGTTCTCATGCTCTACTGGTAGCGTTAGTAAACGATGTAAAGTAATTCCTTTAATGTTATGTGCTGCCAACCCAGTTGGAGCAATGACAACACAAGACAAATGCGACTCAGTTGTTTTTTGCAGATAACTTGTAATTACTTTAATTAAGAAACTTTTTCCTGTTCCAGCTTGACCACTCACATAAATTCGGATAGGTTGAAATGATGTACATGAGCACCCTTTCTTTTCATGAAGTAATCCATGGTCAATGTGCTCTTTCACTTGTTGATATATTTGTTTCTGTTCAACATTTAGTTGTTCTTCCAAGTTTCCTAACTGTATTACATCTTCTTGAGCTTGATACATTGCTGTTTCCACCCCATTCATGGCAGTTGCTGATTCATTTTCAACAATTGGTTGTCCAAGTGGATCTTGACTCAGTGCAGCAGAACTTTGACTGTCTTGAGAACTGTCTCTAGCAATCTCAGCTGCAATTGTAGCTTCTTGATCAATTCCATCATTCAACATTTTCACATAATTTGCAAAAGCACTGCATTGTATGCTATCTTTACAAGCATTAAATGAATCTTCATAGCTCTGAAAATCTCCAAGTAATTCCAGTTCTGAACGCCATGGTTTGAACATTTGCAAAAGGGCTAAATAGTAAAATTCCCTTTTATCAGCAGTGTCGCAACTCAGTTTCCTGTGATTAATTAAATTTCCTTTCCTTTGTTTCACCAGACATCCTTCAGAACCAATCACTGCATATTTTAAATCATTGATGTTCTCTGTAGTATTCCGTTTAAAAGTGTAGTTTTGCAGCACTTCATAGAGACACATGTTCTCAAAATGATGACTTCTGTTTGGGTAATATGTGTCCAACATATTCGTTTTCAAAATATCTGTACTTTCTGGTTCTTTTTCTGCTAAATATTCAATTTCTTGAACAGATTGCACTACCCGATTTCATATTCCTGCAAGACCTAGACTCACCCAAATGTTTTTTCTACTTTTGGAATGTAGACTTGCAGATGATAACCGATCTGAACATTCATATGCTCCAATTTCACGAGGCGAACATCTTCAAACTGAAACTGTATAATTTTTTACTTTGAGTCTTCTCGTGAGAAATCTCTTCCCACATTTCGTTCAATTCCATCTTTTCTGATTTAGTAATGTAGGACGTTACATATCGTGCAACAGCAATGGAATTGTCCGCAGCATACTGAATATCCATGTTAGCATTCCACATGGATAAAATACCTGGATTGTAGTCATTTATTTATTTTCATTCTTCACTTCTTCTTAAGTTGTAGGTATTTTCCGGAGACTTTCTTGTGATGGTATGTCGCATAGCTGATATAAAACTGTTCACTCTTCCTTTGGATAATACAGGACGTGGAAATCCAAAACGACATTTGGTATAGGACTTATCCTTTGACTTGTACTTTCGTCGACAGTATTTTCCACATCGATGGCTTTGGGATCGTAAGACTTGTTGTTTTAAGTTTTTATGTTCTCTGCTATTGGGTACAGCACAAGTGGCATAATCTTTAATGAAAGACAAAAGAGTTTCATCTGAATCTTTTCCAAATTTTGGGGCGTCCTTGATCCATAACAACATATGTATATGAAGAGCACCTCTTGCTTGATACTCCTTTCTCTAAAAGAAATCCACAACTTCTCCAAGAGGAGGATTCTTGTTATTGCAGATGAAAGACATCATAGCTTCAAATCTATGATTGAAATATCTGCATACATTAACAGGATCCAATGAGCACAATTCTCCAGGTGTCTTGTATTCAATATTTTTGATATTGGAATGGCCTCTCGAAGAAATTCAAGCTAATCATCCCAAGCATACTCAGCACAGCTTAGTGTAACAAACCATGTAGGAGTTCCCAAGTTCCGTAGCATACATTTCTGTTCTCCATGACGACGGTACCAATATTCATTAGTCCCACGCTGACATGCCATCAGATTAATCAACTGAGATTCTAAATGATCATCTCTCTGATGCACTTAATCCATAAAATCCTTTGCAGTTACATTTTGCAGATGCATTCCAGTTTTTAAAATGTGATTTACTGCATATGAAAGTCCAGACAAGTCACTTTCAAACAAAGGATGAAACATATAAGGGCTACATTGTCGAAATTTTGGATCTTCTGCATATAATCTTGTTGTCCGATATTCAGATGCAGGAATCTGCACAGGACGTTCATCATATCGTCCACCTTTTCCTGTTGGAAACAACTGCAGGAAACAACGAGCTTCCAAACTCTCTTCCCATACACTCATGGGACTTCCTGTTGCTTTTTTCATTTGGAACAACTCAATCGTATTCCCCATCACCTCTTTGGAATGAAGTGGATGTACACTGTAATGTTCATAGATTTCTTCATATCTGGACATGTCCACTTTTTCAATTTGTTCACTTAATGTTTCAGTATCTTCTGCTAAATCTATTTCTTCTTCTCCTACAAACTAAGGGTGGGCGTAGTTCGCGAAGTAGCACTTCGCGAAGCTACGCAAAGTGAAGTTCGCACTACGCGAGCTACGCGTAGCACTTCGCGAACTGCGAAGTAACATGTTCGCACTGTGCAAGATGTTGTTTTCAATGATTGCACAGTGCGGACAAGCAACCGGCACTGTGCAATCATTGAAAATGGCATCTTGCACAGTGCGAGCTGTAGTTTTCTGCTGCTCGAGTAGATTTTTACTCGAGCTGCAACTTTCTCAACGCGAACTGGTAGTTTCTCATCGCGAGCGGTCGCGAGCATACGCGACCCCTCACAATGAGAAACCTGACCTTCTCGCGTTGGGAATCTCGCCGGGAGGTTTATTTTCCATGCTCGCGATCGCGAACAAGGAAAAAGTCTCGCCAGGATGTCATTTTGCTTGCTCGCGGTCGCCAACTTGACGTTGAGGACCGCGAGCAAGCAAAAAATGACCGCAGCACTACGCAACACTACGCTACGCGTGTTCGCACTGTGCTACGTGCAGTTCGCATAGCGCGAAGTAGCGCGAACTTCGCAAACTACGCGAGCGTAGCGTAGTGCTTCGCCCAGGCCTACTACAAACACATTTCTATAGTACTCATTATTTTTTAACAGATACAATGATGCCTTTTGCATTTTTCTAACATCCACTAACTCTTGCCAGATTTTCTTATTCTTAGTAGGAACACCATTAACTAGAATGACTAGTGGCTCATTTTCTGCATGATCTACACCAATAGTTTCAATATTTTTCCTTAAATCTAACGGTAAATACACAACTCTTCCTTTCAATCCTTTTTGCAACTCTGATGGAGGTAATTTACCTGTTTTAGGCTCCATACGAACAATAGCCTGAAACGGGTGAACACATTGAATGAGAATAGACTCACACGTATTTAAATCTATCAGCTCTGGAGGAATAGCAACCAACTCTAGATTATTATGAACAGCTCTATCAGGCATTTTATTCTCATCTAATTTGTTATAACAATATTTGCAAATATGCTGCTCAGATCCAAAATCAAAACAATCCTCTACCAACAAATAAGTTGCAAATTCCATCCACTTCTCATTATCTTCTGTTTCACTTTTTAAATACAGATTGACACCCCTAGTCTGATTTTTATAGTGAGTTCGCTGACAACAAATACAAGAAACATTTGGGTGCCGATCACGATCCTGTAAAAACCGGGTACGAACCGTCGGACAGAGCATATTCTCTGTCCGACGCGTACCCGGTCGTAACAATATATAAACATGGAAGTACAATTCGCACGGAAAATACAAATGTGATCCGGGAAAGCGCCGACGTGACGTCGGGACGCACGCAGCCTGCCATTCACGAACCAGGAAGTACGATTCGCACCGACGTCATCCCGCACGGACAATATTTTCCGGCAGCCAAAAACTGCCGGGAAATCAGGACGACGCGAACAAGGAGTACCTGCACGCGACGGACAGACATGGACCCGAACCTACGTGTCATCCCGGCCCTCATAGCAGTCGACCTCCTCTACAGGTTACGACGCAGACGCCGCAGAAGGTCAGAACAACAAAGGGAGGGGGGAAAGGGGGGGGGCAGGAGCAGGGGCAGGCCACAAAACCCCCACCAAAGTCACACAGCACACATGCCCTGGACATACCTGACCCCCAGGCCCTGGTCACTACGAGGGGGTGGGGGCGTGTCCAGCAAAGCCAGCGTCCGCCACAACGGAAGTGCTTGACAACGCGAACCGGCAACACAACAATACAGGTACGTCCCGTACCCACGCCTTAAGAGCGTGGGTACGAGTCGTACCACGCCCACACCTACGTCACCCCAACAATGGCGGGACGGCTGTACCCACGTGGCAAAGGCCTGGGTACGGCCCGCACAAGCATTCCATAGCGTGGGTATGGATATGTGCGGACCGTACCCCCACCCCCGTATGCATGGAGCGTACCCCCCACCCCAACAGTGTAAGTACGACCCGTACCCTCACCCGCGTACGTATGGAGTATACCCTCCACCCCAACAGTGTAAGTACGACCCGTACCCTCACCCGCATATGTATGGAGCGTACCCCCCACCCCAACAGTGTAAGTACGACCCGTACCCTCACCCGCGTACGTATGGAGCATACCCCCCACCCCAACAGTGTAAGTACGACCCGTACCCTCACCCGCGTACGTATGGAGCGTACCCCCCACCCCAACAGTGTAAGTACGACCCGTACCCTCACCCGCGTATGCATGGTGCGTACCTCCACCCCAACCGTGTATGTACGACCCATACCCTCACCCGCGTACGTATGGAGCGTACCCCCCACCCCAACAGTGTAAGTACGACCCGTACCCTTACCCGCGTATGCATGGAGCGTACCCCCTCCCCAACCGTGTATGTACAACCCGTACCCTCACCCGCGTATGCATGGAGCGTACCCCCATGCCAACAGTGTACGTACGACCCGTACCCTCACCCGCATATGCATGGAGCGTACCTCCACCCCAACCGTGTATGTACGACCCGTACCCTCACCCGCGTATGTATGGAGCGTACTCCCACCCCAACCGTGTATGTACGACCCGTACCCTCACCCGCGTATGCATGGAGCGTACCCCCATGCCAACAGTGTACGTACGGAACGTACCCCCACCTCGTATGCATGGAGCGAATCCACACCCGTGTATGTTCTAAGCGTACATATCCTGAAATAGGAGGGTTGGGTGCAGAGTCCTCCCAGCAGTGCCCAGACACAGGAGGGGTGGGTGCAGAGTCCTCCCAGCAGTGCCCAGTCACAGGAGGGGTGTGTGCAGAGTCCTCCCAGCAGTGCCTAGACACAGGAGGGGTGTGTGCAGAGTCCTCCCAGCAGTGCCCAGACACAGGAGGGGTGGGTGCAGAGTCCTCCCAGCAGTGTCCAGTCATAAGAGGGGTGTGTGCAGAGTCCTCCCAGAAGTGCCCAGTCACAAGAGGGGTGTGTGCAGAGTCCTCCCAGCAGTGCCCAGACACAGGAGGGGTGGGTGCCTAACACTCCCAGCAGTGCCCAGACACAGGAGGGGTGGGTGCAGAGTCCTCCCAGCAGTGCCCAGTCATAAGAGGGGTGTGTGCAGAGTCCTCCCAGCAGTGCCCAGTCACAAGAGGGGTGTGTGCAGAGGCCTCCCAGCAGTGCCCAGTCACAAGAGGGGTGTGTGCAGAGGCCTCCCAGCAGTGCCCAGACACAGGAGGGGTGGGTGCAGAGTCCTCCCAGCAGTGCCCAGACACAGGAGGGGTGGGTGCCTAACACTCCCAGCAGTGCCCAGTCACAGGAGGGGTGTGTGCAGAGTCCTCCCAGCAGTGCCCAGTCACAGGAGGGGTGTGTGCAGAGTCCTCCCAGCAGTGCTCAGACACAGGAGGGGTGTGTGCAGAGTCCTCCCAGCAGTGCCCAGTTACAAGACGGGTGTGTGCAGAGTCCTCCCAGCAGTGCCCAGTCACAAGAGGGGTGTGTGTAGAGTCCTCCCAGCAGTGCCCAGACACAGGAGGGGGGGGTGCCTAACACTCCCAGCAGTGCCCAGTCACAGGAGGGGTGTGTGCATGCAGAGGCCTCCCAGCAGTGCCCAGTCACAAGAGGGGTGTGTGCAGAGGCCTCCCAGCAGTGCCCAGACACAGGAGGGGTGGGTGCAGAGTCCTCCCAGCAGTGCCCAGACACAGGAGAGGTGGGTGCCTAACACTCCCAGCAGTGCCCAGTCACAGGAGGGGTGTGTGCAGAGTCCTCCCAGCAGTGCCCAGACACAGGAGGGGTGGGTGCAGAGTCCTCCCAGCAGTGCCCAGTCACAGGAGGGGTGTGTGCAGAGTCCTCCCAGCAGTGCTCAGACACAGGAGGGGTGTGTGCAGAGTCCTCCCAGCAGTGCCCAGTCACAAGAGGGGTGGGTGCAGAGTCCTCCCAGCAGTGCCCAGACACAGGAGGGGTGTGTGCAGAGTCCTCCCAGCAGTGCCCAGTCACAAGAGGGGTGTGTGCAGAGTCCTCCCAGCAGTGCCCATACACAGGAGGGGTGGGTGCCTAACACTCCCAGCAGTGCCCAGACACAGGAGGGGTGGGTGCCTAACACTCACAGCAGTGCCCCTGCAAAGAAAAGGGTGGAGTACCCACAGATCCAATGCCCACAAATGTCAGTCAGGTGCACAAAGATCCTGCAGTACATGTACCACTTGTGTGCGAGGCTGGGAGTATACACATGCATAGCGCCAAAAAGAAAACATGTACACATGAAGTCATGGCAACAGTGTACATACACAAGTACAGTGAACACCAAGGACGCCACGAATGATGCAGGTGGAGACATCGCTCAGCATGCATGCCCCAAGTCTAACGAGTCCGTCACACACCCAGCCAATGTAGACACAGCTCAGCACCACATATTGGAAAGACCCTGCAGGGAAGATGTCAGGTTACACAGAGGAAGGAACACACCTTGGGACGATGTCACCATGCAGTAACTGCTTACATGAACAAAGTTATGTAGCCAACAGCTTGTGATGGCACACAGATACCAGGATCCACCCTATGACCAGCACAAGACTACAATTCCCACACACCCAACACATAATCACCACCCAAAATAATGGGGCAGGTCGACCAACAGCAATACCAGACAGACAGTAGTGTACTAAGGAAAAATAAATTGCTTTATTCAGCATCCAAAAATCTGTTTGTCCCTTGAAAGTTCAAAATGTACAATGCCCATAGGGCAATCCAAAGTTCAAATCCAGGTGGGGGACACAGTGGGACGCGTGTCCCCTAGCTTGCCTGCACAGTCAGACTCCTTCGTCTTCCAGAGCGGGGAGGGCATCATGTGGGGGGGAAGGACCAGGCACCGCAGGGACATGAGGGCAAAGGGTAGGCGTCGTGGGTGCAGGGATTGAGGACTCCACCACAGGGGGTGGGGCAGGGCCAAAGGCGGAGGCCAGGATGGCGCTGCACACCTTAGCAAGGTCCTCCAGCGACTCCCCTGCACCCGAAGGAACCACAGGCCCCAAGGAGGGATGGGTCGCAGCGCCACTGGGGGAGGGTGTGGACAGGGGGGGGACTCAACCACCCTGACCGGGGACTCCCTTGACCGCTTGCGGGGTGGTGTCACTGTGGGGCTCAGTGACAGAGCGGCCATGAAGGAGTCTTTGCCGGATATGTGGCCAGGAGAGCTGAGGGGACGGGATTTGGAGGGAGTGGATTTGGTGGAATGCGGATTCCCACTCTGGCTGCGTGGCTTACGTTTGCCCCCCGACCCAGTGGGTGTGCCTACTTCACCCTGTGTGTGCGTGCCAGGAGGTGTGCGTTTGATCTTCCCTGCTGGTGTGGTGCCTGTGTCTGGTGGGTGCATGCTGACGTCTGGGTGTACGTGGGACAGGCATGGGAGTGGGAAGTGTGGATGGGTCAGGGGTAGGGGGTTGGACGTAGTGCTGCAGGAGCCCCACTGCTGCAGTCAGTGTCAAGTCAATGGACCTCAGCAAGTTGCGTTGGTCAGCCTGCGATGAGAAAATGCCCTCCAAGTATGCCTCCATGTTGTTCAGCACTTGGCTGTGGCCATGGAGGACATTAAGCATCGCAGCCTGACCAACCTGCAACTGCCACTGGATGTCCACAGACTCGGCATTGGCGGTAGCAGTGGAGACAGGGGCAGGGGGTGCGGTGCCTGGCAGGAAGGAGACATGTGGTGACTGGGCACGCTGGGAAGGGACACGAGCAAGTGGGAGGCGGCTGATGGCAATGGAGGGGGCGGAGAGAGATGTTGTGCCGCTGTCAGCTGCAGGTGCAGCCTCCGCCCACTCTGAGAGATCATCCTCGGACCCGTCAGCTTCATATTCTGTCGTGCAAGTGGACAGGTCCTCGGCCTCACTCTCCTCCGCCTCAGTTCCACTCGATGTGCCAGCCACGATGTCACCGCTGGCACTGGTGCTAGGTCCCTCCGCTCCGTCTGTGCTCATGTCTCCCTCCGTGTCCCCCGACGATGCTGTGGGCAAGGTGAAGAGACAGCAATTAATCATACACCTGTATACATATGTCACATGAGTCCAATCTACATAGGTTACAGTGCATAGCCTGAAAAGAAAGATCAGTAACATCTACAAAACAAGGTACAGATGTAGGGCATGCAACACACAGTTGGTTGACCCACCATGCCACTGAAAAACTATGGAGAGCATGACACAATAGCAAATTACATGAAATGGAGTTTGACAGAGGAGCCAGGCCCTGGGGACAATCCAGCACTGCATCTGCACCACACAGCATTGCCGAAAATAGGGATGAGCAGGGACCATATCCATGAACTTGAGGCACATGCTGCATAGGTAATACTGAAAACATGCCCACCATGACTGGCTCACTGCACCTTGAGTGTATGTGCAGACAAACATCACACACTGGCCAGACCTAGCAAGGAGATATCAGGTTTTGACATGTAGGCTTTGCCCGCACCAACCACCCCCTACATGAGACAATTTGTTGAGACACAGGAAGCACTTACATCTCTTAGTCTGGGTGAAATACACATGGGCTGGATAAATGCAAGATTGGACACAAAATACCCAAGGTGCGCCTGTCCAAATAATCATGTACAAATGGTCATCATCAGATGATTGTAACAAGACACACAGGCACTGCCACCGTGAGTATGAACAAGGACAATCAGGTCAGGCTGTACAGTGGACACTTGTACTACATTTTACGTCAATATACATGGTGCCAGGGGACAATGGCACAGAGCACAACCTATGCTGTAGACACTGAGAGTGTCCACATTTTGTGATGACACACATGACACCTAGGAAAATATGCCCCAGGGGACAGTAGTGGCCACACAACTCCATGGTCCTGAATGGGAATGACTGCAACACATGCCACCATCCCTGCACTATGCGTATCGCACACTCATGCACATCATGTCACAGGCCACAACATAGGACATGCGTGCTGTAAGGCATGACACTTGAGAGACTAACTCCCATGTCTGGACTCAGCATCAGTGCCAACTGACATGGAACCCACAAGTACTGAACTGGACAGGGCACAGGCAAGGTCCCAAAACCTGTTACACACCACCCCCACACATGATGCTACAGGCATAGTTCACGTGGAGAAAGTGCCAGCCTACATATCCTTGTGAAGGAGTGACTACACACAGACCAGGGAACACATTGCAAGGAGGGGAAGGGAGGCAGGAGAGCACCGCTATACTGTGGGTAACAGGATCTGCACAGCACCTTTAAACCCTGGCAGTGTATCCATGCCATTGTGCACTTACAAATGCTGGTGACACACAACAAACACACATGTACCTACCCCCTTCCTGCTGCTGCTTCTCCTGTAAGCGCCTGTCCAAGTCTGGAAATACCACCGCCAGCACACGCTTGTGGATGTGGGTCAGACGGCGGTGCCCGCGGTTCTTATGGGTCTCAGGTGAGTCCCCCAGCAGGACCCGTGCGATCCTCCACGTCCAGCACCGAATATCCTGCCAGCGTTTCCTCACCTGGGCCAGGCGCCGCTTGCGACCGTCCGTCCTCCTCACGGCACTGATGGCGTTCACCCAGATCTGCTTCTTGGCAGAGGCACCTACCTGTGAGGATGAACAAGTGACACTACATCAATACACCTGGCACATGTCACAGAGACACATATTAGAACAAATTTGCTGTTTACAACAAGGCATAGTATGCATCCAACGCATTGCACCTTTGTCATAGGGACATGATCCTCTGGGGAAGGGCAAAAGCAGTACGTGCCATTGAAAGTACACAGGTGGAATTAGGGCAACGACACAATCAATGATCCAGGCTCACACTGTGCATCACAAGCTACACCAGGATAATGTGCAGCACCTCTAAGCAGTCACATGCCACAGGCCACTGACGCTACCTCAGCAGAGTACACAGACACACACAGGCACAGGACATTCACCTGCCATTGCCAAATGCAGCGACAAACCTCACTCTGCACATGTGCCACTAGACGGGGGGCTCACAGGTGTGGGGCTGGCTCTGCACGTCAGACACACAGCACTGCTCCCTGCTCACATCACATGGGCAGGGTATATCCATCCCTCATGCAGCCCGGGTGCCACACTCCACATATGCACCCACCCACATGACAGGGGACTTACACACACACCGATGTCCAGGGTACGAACACATCATGTGGACACTCTCAGCCCAGGTACACAAAACTAACACACATCTGTGGGTACAGTCACCTGTCACACTTGGCTGACCACATAATCAAATGAGGACTGTAGAGGCTACATTCCCAGGAGGACAAGACAGGCAGAATGTGGCATGCACCATGCAGTGATTGTCACAGTAAACACAATGCAAGTGAGGACGGCAGACATGCACCACAGCATGCTCTGGCTGGGCGACATCAGGCATTCCCCCCCCTGGGACCTCCCTACCAGTACATAGCATTAGGCCTGGGCCAAAATTCCGTTCCGTTCTCGAAAATTGCGATATTTTGGCATTTTCGCGTTCCGCGGAAAGCGTGAAAATGTCAAAATTTCCGCATTCCGCAGCTTAGCGATAATTTGTTTCTTGCTCGCGCTGTGAAATAATACATTCTCGCGCGTGCGCGATCGCCTTACCTGAATCCCTGCGTTCTCTGACAAGTTTTCTTGACCCGTCGCGTTCTCCACGAGATGTTGGATTTTGGTAGCCATTTTGCGCTGTCTCGCGAGAGTTCGCGGCCGCATTAACGTCATTTGTCACGCGATCACGTCATTTGTCGCGCGATCACGTCTTTCTTCTCGCGATCATGCACCGCGCGAGTATGAGAAGATTGAGATCTCGAACATGTCATTCTACATCGCGAGCCAGAGGATGAGGACGCGGGCACGTGTAATCGAACGCAAACAGGAGAAAGAGACCGCGAACACGTCATATCCAACGCGACAGGGACAAAGAAGAGAACGCGATCATATCGTTTTCGACACGCCGGCGGAAGTAATGTGAAGCTCGAGAACTCAACAACGTAAAATTTACAATTTGGAGAGGAATATTGGCTCTAGCAGCATGAAACCATCTGCAAATGCTGATTTTGGATGAAAAGAACTCCTTACATTGACATTTGGCTTTCCTTTTTTGTGCAAGGAGTCATTTATTTTAAAGGTGGAGAGAGGGAGGAAGTGACACAGAATCTCCAACTTCCTGTTCCTGTCCAGCAGGCTCCTCCCAGTGCTTTGTCCATCTCCTGCTCATTCTGCCTTTGGATTTGGAGCTGGAAAGATCACTCTTTTTGTCTACTGCATCATTGCAATTGGATTTCAGGATTTTTGGAATAGGATATTTTACAAGTAAGTGTTTGTTGTGTTTGATTGTGGGCATTGCAGTTGTTGTAACTACAATTTATTTTTGATAATTAATTAATTATCATCATTCCTTTTTTTATTTTTTTTATTTTGTGGGTTGTAGTAGTAGGCCCGAGCTAGCCATGGGCTTGGCCTCATGGGTGTGTGTGCATGATGAAGCAACTGTTCCTTTTGTTTTTTGAATGTATTTCATTTTCAAGCACATTTAGGGCATGGATGGCATTGGATTGAGTTGGGGAAGTGTGTTTTTTGGGGTGGCCTTTGTAATGTTGTTGGGCCTGGCCAAGTGGCTGGTTGCCATTTTGAGGCCTAGGCCTGCAAGCTTGCCTGGCCTTGTCTGCCAACAGGCCTGCTTTCATCCACTAGGACCAGAGCAGATAGCCACAGCTTTATTGATCAAGTGTTTTCTATGTGATCTGTTGAATTTAGACATCATTTAGGGCATGGATGGCATTGGATTGAGTTGAGGAAGTGTGTTTTTGGGGGTGGCCTTGCTGATGTTGTTGGGCCTGGCCATGTGGCTGGTGGCCATTTTGAGGCCTAGGCCTGCAAGCTTGCCTGGCCTTGTCTGCCAACAGGCCTGCTTCCATCCACTAGGACCAGAGCAGGTAGCCACAGCTTTATTGATCAAGTGTTTTCTATGTGATCTGTTGAATTTAGACATCATTTAGGGCATGGATGGCATTGGATTGAGTTGGGGAAGTGTGTTTTTGGGGGTGGCCTTGCTGATGTTGTTGGGCCTGGCCATGTGGCTGGTGGCCATTTTGAGGCCTAGGCCTGCAAGCTTGCCTGGCCTTGTCTGCCAACAGGCCTGCTTTCATCCACTAGGACCAGAGCAGGTAAACACAGCTTTATTAATCTACTGTTTTCTATGTGATCTGTTGTATTTAGACACCATTTAGGGCATGGATGGCATTGGATTGAGTTTAGGAAGTGTGTTTTTGGGGGTGGCCTTGCTGATGTTGTTGGGCCTGGCCATGTGGCTGGTGGCCATTTTGAGGCCTAGGCCTGCAAGCTTGCCTGGCCTTGTCTGTCAACAGGCCTGCTTTCATCCACTAGGACCAGAGCAGGTAGCCACAGCTTTATTGATCAAGTGTTTTCTATGTGATCTGTTGAATTTAGACATCATTTAGGGCATGGATGGCATTGGATTGAGTTGAGGAAGTGTGTTTTTGGGGGTGGCCTTGCTGATGTTGTTGGGCCTGGCCATGTGGCTGGTGGCCATTTTGAGGCCTAGGCCTGCAAGCTTGCCTGGCCTTGTCTGCCAACAGGCCTGCTTTCATCCACTAGGACCAGAGCAGGTAGCCACAGCTTTATTAATCTACTGTTTTCTATGTGATCTGTTGAATTTAGACACCATTTAGGGCATGGATGGCATTGGATTGAGTTTAGGAAGTGTGTTTTTTGGGGTGGCCTTGCTGATGTTGTTGGGCCTGGCCATGTGGCTGGTGGCCATTTTGAGGCCTAGGCCTGCAAGCTTGCCTGGCCTTGTCTGCCAACAGGCCTGCTTTCATCCACTAGGACCAGAGCAGGTAGCCACAGCTTTATTAAGCTACTGTTTTCTATGTGATCTGTTGAATTTAGACATCATTTAGGGCATGGATGGCATTGGATTGAGTTGGGGAAGTGTGTTTTTGGGGGTGGCCTTGCTGATGTTGTTGGGCCTGGCCATGTGGCTGGTGGCCATTTTGAGGCCTAGGCCTGCAAGCTTGCCTGGCCTTGTCTGCCAACAGGCCTGCTTTTTCATCCACTAGGATCAGAGCAGGTAGCCACAGCTTTATTGATCAAGTGTTTTCTATGTGATCTGTTGAATTTAGACATCATTTAGGGCATGGATGGCATTGGATTGAGTTGGGGAAGTGTGTTTTTGGGGGTGGCCTTGCTGATGTTATTGGGCCTGGCCATGTGGCTGGTGGCCATTTTGAGGCCTAGGCCTGCAAGCTTGCCTGGCCTTGTCTGCCAATAGGCCTGCTTTCATCCACTAGGACCAGAGCAGGTAGCCACAGCTTTATTAATCTACTGTTTTCTATGTGATCTGTTGAATTTAGACATCATTTAGGGCATGGATGTCATTGGATTGAGTTGGGGAAGTGTGTTTTTGGGGGTGGCCTTGCTGATGTAGTTGGGCCTGGCCATGTGGCTGGTGGCCATTTTGAGGCCTAGGCCTGCAAGCTTGCCTGGCCTTGTCTGCCAACAGGCCTGCTTTTTCATCCACTAGGATCAGAGCAGGTAGCCACAGCTTTATTGATCAAGTGTTTTCTATGCGATCTGTTGAATTTAGACTTCATTTAGGGCATGGATGGCATTGGATTGAGTTGGGGAAGTGTGCTTTTTGGGGGGTGGCCTTGCTGATGTTGGTTGTCCTAAAGACAATCCATGCTTTTTTTATGTGTCTGGTCACTGGTGTGTTGGTGCGCAATGCATGCACCCTGCAGAGCTTTTTGGGGCCTGTGAATGTTCCTACATTTTGTTGCATTAAAAAGTCAGAGCAGTGTGCTTTAGCAGGCATCCTTTACCTGGCTTTTATAGGCCTTTTGTCAGCTCCTGGTGTTTCCCAGGCCCCCGGCTTCTTTGTGATTTGTGTGTGTCCATGTGGGTGGTGGCCTTTTTGGGTGTTTGGACTGTGAGTATTAGTGTCCTGCTTTTGCCATAGGCCTGCATGGTTTTCCTATTGGCTCTTTGGCGTACTGCTTCCATCCATCCACCCCCTTTGCCAGCAGCAGCTCCATGGATGCTGAGATGCTCAAATAATGCAATGGTCCACCCCACTTCCATTAGATTTTTATTTTGTTGTTTATCATTAACTTTCCTATCCTTCCTGAGAGTGTACTGTGTGGCTGTACACAGTACTAGTAGTATAACATAGCTCTAGTTAAAAAAAATAGTCATAAATGGCTAGACTATCTTTTGTATGCACTAGTACAGTACTAAGTAACTGAACCACAACAACAAATGCAACATTTCACTGATGTTCTTCTGTCTTCTTTGCTTTTAGGTGCACAAAAGACAGAGTAGGAGGTGTCATCGGCATCACCTGGCTACCCGTTGTACTGCCAGCCAGACAGAAGTCCTGCTGCGCATCACGCCCACGTGTGACCAGAACTTGTTGTGCATCTGCCTCCTGCCTGACATCTGAAGAAGATGGCCCCAAAGAAAGGTACCAGGTCCAGTACCAAGAAAGTTGCCGGTGAGAAGAAGGAACAGAAAAAGGAAGTGCCATTAACCACGACTGGTGGTGTGCCAGCCAATGTTTTTTTTGGCACCAAAGCATTGTCCGGGAACCAAGCTGGGAGAACAGCAGCAGCCGCCGCAACAGCCCACCATAGTAGTTGTTGCTCCTGACGTAGGGGCATTTCAGGAAATCGAGCTTCCTGCAGACAAAGTGGAGCGAAGTCAAACCACTGTTTCAGAAGATCAATTGTCTTCCAGACCACCAGCAAGGAAAAGGAGGCTTACTCCATCATCTTCTTCTTCAAGCCCCGCTTCTGACGATCGTGATGACACTTGGGTCCCACCAGCTCGGTCTGAGAGTGATGTACGCCACAAGACATTGCTTCTGAAAAGGAAGGTCCCAGAAAAACTTAGAGTTATGGAGGTAGATGTAGAAGAGGGGGGTGATGATGTTGATGAAGACGAGCCAGTCATCACGCACATTACTCCCGCCCCAAAGGGATTGGAGACCGACATTCTCACCCTATCCAGAAAGGCTGCTACTGAGCGGGATGTAGCACGGATCTCACCAACACAGGTTACACCACCACTACCTCCAGCTGCCATATTTTCCAAGGCCCGGCAGGGACCTACATCCAGCTCAACCATCTCAGTAGGTAGTGGTAGTAAAAGTCACAGTGTAGGTGGACAGGGTCACATATTTTCAAGCACCCCCTCAAGTTCATCTGGTGTTGAAAGTGGCACATCCAGCAGTGCCAGAAAGTTCTCCTCCCCAGTTTGGGACTTCTTTTCTGTTAGCGCCAAGGAGGAGAACGTTGCTATATGCTCAATTTGTTGGCAAGGTGTTCGGCGTGGTAAGCTTGGTACAAACTATGGTACCGGAGGACAAGCAAGTCATCTAAAAATACACCACACTATCGTGTGGGAGGATCACCTACTTAAGTTAAAAGAAAGTAGAAAAACTCAACCCATTGAAGTTGGTCAGGAATCAGGGAGCAATATTATTGTGGTGGCAGGTGAAGAACAGGGAGGCATTTCTAGCCCTGTCCCCAGTACTGCAGTGGTAACGCCCACATCCTCCTCAGTAACATCAGAGTGGCACCGCAGTAAAAGCCATACTCAGAGTCAGGCTGAGACACCAAGGCGACCGGCGACTACCTCAATGAGACAATCTGTGTCGTTGAGCCTTAGTGGGTTAATGAAAACAGCTCCACTAAGGAAAGTAAGCCAGCCTACCATTGAGAGCATGTTTAGGTTGGAGGGGCAGTTCCAACGCAACCATCCAACGGCACGATTGTACAATGCGAAGCTGGCTAAAATGTTAGCGCTGGAACTTCTTTCTTTTTCATTTGTGGAAGGGGTGGGTTTCCTTGAATTTGTGTCTGCCATCTGCCCTAAATGGAATGTTCCCAGCCGGTCCTATTTTGCACGAATTGCTGTTCCGGCACTACATCATGATGTGCTGGAATTGGTTGGTCAAGGTTTGCAGCAGAGTGCTGTGCACAATATCCACCTGACAACAGACATATGGAGCAGTTGCCAAGCCACAGATTACATGTGCATCACTGCACACTGGATCTCTTTTGTGGGGGTTAGAGATCAACTATCTGCACGAGGTGTTGTTGACACAGCTGCGATTTTTGAAGGTATTCGGAAACATGCAACTGTAGCCATGTTCGCCATGGAGAAATCTCATACGGCTGAAAACATTTTAGAAGAGTTTCGCACCAAGGTTTTGGAATGGCTGCGGCCCAGAGGGCTTGGTATTGGTTTTGTTGCCACAGACAATGGCAGTAATGTACTTAAGGCCATGGAACTTGGTTCCTATTTCAGGGTTCCATGTTTGGCACACTGCATAAACATTATAGTGCAAGACTTTCTTAAAAAAGAACCCATAGTCAGCAATTTACTGGCCATCTGCCGAAGAATATGCACTCATTTCAGCCATTCTTTTAAAGCTCGGAAGCAGCTGAGGATCATCCAACGTGAATTTAGGATGCCAGTCAAGGCACTCATCCAGGAGGTGGCAACACGTTGGAACTCAACGTATTACATGCTTGATCGTCTGTACGAACAGCACAGGTCACTCCATGAATATGTCTGGTACAGAAGCAGTGATGCTAGTGTTAAAGGCATGACCCTTCAGAGGGAGCAATGGACCCTAATTAAATGCCTGGCTGAGATGCTGTCTCCTTTTGAGGTCTTCACACGTGAAGTCAGCAAGGAGGACTGTACAATGGGCCAAGCTATCCCATTGTTGCAAATGCTAGAGCATGAGCTGAATAATGTGTCTGAATCCTACAAAGGTGTAGAGGACAGAAGGCAAGCCCATGACTTGGTGGAGAGCTTATCCAGGCGCTTAACTGAAAATGTAAGGATACAAAATAAAATTTTGTCACAAAAACATTACATTTGTGCCACAATTCTGGATCCACGTGCAAAATTAGGACTAGTGAAGACATTCCTTGCTTTTTCCGACATTGATGTTGCCCGCTACAAAAGTTGTATAGCTGAAGCAGCCATTAAGTTTGTAAAGGAAGGGCTGCTAATTAAAAGCCCGCCACATCAACCCACAACAAGTACTGATACTGAAGCAGGCCATGCAGAATCAAGTGCAACTTCGTCGGCTGAGGGCAGTGCGGTTGGCTCACAATCACAACACTCACCATCACCATCGACTACAGAAACAATAACTGGATCATTAGGCCGAGTACAATCATTATCAGATTGGTATGTAAAGATGGGCTATTGTAAGCACAGTGCTGATGCACAGAAAAAACAGCACAAAAGCTTACCAGCAGCAACCCTGAACATTGAGCGGATGGTCCAGGCCTATCTGGACGACCCAACAGAGGTGTACGTTGATCAAAACCCAGTGCAGTATTGGTATAGGAAAAGGTCTGAATGGCCACAGCTCAGCAGGCTGGCGATAAGCTATCTGGCTTGCCCTGTCGCAAGTGTCTCTTCCGAACGTGTTTTCAGTGCTGCTGGTTCCATTGTAACCTTGAGAAGGACCAGTCTATCTCCAAAAAACGTGGAGAGGTTAACAATGATCAAAATGAATCAGCACTTCATACCACCGAATTACACAATGCATGAATCAACAGAGGAAGATGAGGACAGCGGCTCAGGTGACGGAAGTATTGTGTCTGATGATTACCTACTACTGGAAGAACCCCCAGAGTTTGAGGACGAGCTATACTTCCCTGACAATTAGGCTCGCACTTACTGTCTTCCTCCCTTTTTTCCCCCTTTGTTTATGTGTCTGTCGTTCCGGTTATAAACTTGTGAATCGCAACAAATCCATTCTCACCGTCTTCTACTCTTCTAATTTAAGATACAAGTTTCAGGTGTCTGCCATTTGACACTACAGTCCTCAGAATCCAGCTCCTCCGCTCGATCATACTGAATCTCTTGCTCAATTCCATTTCCCTCATGAATGATGATTGGATGATGGTAACAACAAATTCAAACTTTCCTCGTCCTTCCAAAACAAGTGGACCATGAATCAGATGACTACTATAGCTATCCTCCTTTCAGAGCCGAGAGAGACTGGCCATTAACTGAAAATAAGATGGAACAGGTAATGATTGATGCCATGCATTGGCCGCAGAATCGCAGACTGAATGATGTAGATTTTGTTGTGTGTGTTGCGCATGAATTGATGTAATTGTGCACTGCCACTAATCAACTTTCTACAGAACACACTAATTTTTCCCTTCTTGCAAACAAGAAATGTGTACTTCTCCTGCATCTTGGTGATACATTGCTTTTAATTCAATACAGGAAGGGGACTCACTCAATCTGCGCAATGCAAATGACTGTGACTTAACAGCACCGTCCATCATGATGATGGCGAAAGAGACGGCCTGCAGCGTTAACAAGATGAGATGGAACAGGTAATGATTGATGCCATGCATTGGCCGCAGAATCGCAGACTGAATGATGTAGATTTTGTTGTGTGTGTTGCGCATGAATTGATGTAATTGTGCACTGCCACTAATCAACTTTCTACAGAACACACTAATTTTCCCCTTCTTGCAAACAAGAAATGTGTACTTCTCCTGCATCTTGGTGATACATTGCTTTTACTTCAATACAGGAAGGGGACTCACTCAATCTGCGCAATGCAAATGACTGTGACTTAACAGCACCGTCCATCATGATGATGGCAAAAGAGACGGCCCGTTAACTTAAGATGAGAAGGAACAGGTAATGAATGATGAAAATTAATGGCATGCATTGGACACCTGACTCTGAGCTATTGGTCTTTGTGTTTGCGTTGTTTGTTTGTTGTGCACACAGTGATGTCAAAGTGTACTAGTAGTAATCTATCTTTCTGTACACAATAAAGAATGACTCAAGTCAGTAATATTTATATTTCTACTCTTGTTGTGTCATAAAAATTATACTTATACTGCAGGCCGATCTTCAGTCAGTAAAAGTATCAGAGATGATGATGAAGTCAGGAGGAGGATGTTTCAGGAGTGGCATAAAATGGGAAAGCCTAAAGGTAAACACTTCAACAACAACCACAGCAGACCCAAATGTCTGTGTAGAAGTTGAATAGAGTGTAGCGGTGGGATGACTGCAGTGCATTGATTTTACTAACTTAAACTGTAAAATGCTATGTTTGGAATGGATAATGTGCTTTGCGTTTGTCCAACTCTTTGAGAGAAAAAAAAAGGACTCTAAAGTTTTAACGTAGGATGTGCTAATGGTAAGCACTGTGGGCCTGATCTCTCCTGTTACTGTTGAAGGTCAATGCTGGAAACAGACTAGAGTAGAGATGATGCATATGCATACATGCCACCTCGGAAAGTGTTCTTGTTGCACTACACCATCACTTGTGCATTTGTTTTCACTTGATTTCTCAATATCCCCTTTGGTTTTCAATCTAAAATTACAGTCTGGGCCTTGGCCAAAACTTTGTAAAACATTACAATGCATATTAATTACCTTACCAATCAATCACCTTTTTTTCCAGCCGGGCAGTGGCGAGGGGCGAGGCGACACACCCAAGATTGATGGACGAGAAGAGCAAGAGGAATGCCGAGATGCAAAAATCCAGTCCACATTTTTGACCAGGATAACACAGTAACAGTATCCACTTTTAACTTCTTTTAAATAATTTGATTAATATCTTGTATACAATCTTTACAACAGTGTGTTCTTGGAGTTGTTATTATCAATCATCATTAGGTTTGCTCTGTGTTTACGATTCTTCACTACCAATATTTAAAATTTCTATTTGCTATCTGTTAAAGTATTAAGGCCGGAACAGAACAAGAAATAGAAGTGTATGTAATCCGGGTCTCTCATCATCATGCATGCATTGCCTTTTTCTGGCTTAACATATGGATATGGTAGTCTTCAATGATTGTCATTTGTTTGTCTATGTATGCATACTGTTTTTCTATGTCAAACCTTTCCCAAAATCCCCCTTCCCATCCATTCAACAAACCCTAACCCAGTTCCCGCGGACTGTGTGACTTATTGTCGAGGTGTAACTAAATTAAATTTACACCAATACTTAATCACACACTTGCTGGGGCGGATGTGGTGAAAGCAACACTACTTCAATTTCAATGCAGAGCAATGATCTTCTTCTGCTTGCCCACCCATGAGTAGGATATTTTAGAGGTTATTTTATTTAACAAAGGAACATATACCTCAGCATGAATTGCCGGCATTGATTGGATTTGTTTGTTGTCATTCCTCATATACAGCACTAACTGTTAGACTGTAGGCATAGTCAAGTGACTCGAGTCGACACAACTATAGTTTGTAACTCTGTCTAGTAGGCTATCCTCATAACCACCATTCAGTTTTTTTGTCAAATTATATTTGAGCATATAATTGTTGCTCCGTAAGTTCTGTAATGTACTTCATTCAACTACTCCTCTAACAGTCTCTCAAAGGCAATTGACTGTCTCCTTTTCTTTTTTTGGAAATGCTGCCACCCTGCCAGTGTCTACTACTACTACTATACTACCACCACCACCACCACCCCAATCATGGCATGTATGAAAAAGGAAACCATTTTCACCATGCAGCCAGTGCTGTGCCACAGTTGAACATAAACGTCAAGCACCGGTAAGAGAGAAGTTTGGGGGAGGCAGAATTAATAATGGACATGTTGTCAATGATTTCATTTTCACACACCACTCCAAAGAATGCATAGACTAGAGGACAGACTGAAAGTACTAGAAGGACCAGTCAATGAGTGAGGTGTGTCGCATCTATCTGTTTGTGTCTTATACAGTCAGCAAATTATTGAAATCAAACACAGGCTATGGGCGGCCATGCACCAGCAAGGAAACAGTGTGATGTAAAACAGTTACCCCACCTACAAAACATTAACAACATTGCATGTAACATAGAAAAATATATTTAATTTACCCTAACAAAAATAAACTAAACCCACAAAAGCTGACCCACCCCCCTCCCTAACCCCAACCACTGTCCACAGTAGAAAAAAGTCTTAACGGCCAAACAAGTAAAGAACAAGAACAGGAATTAAAAAAGGGGCAGTGACAGGGACTAACTGGTGGGGCGGGACTGGAGGAGGACACTCATCTGGCGCATCTCGTCCTCTAAATGGGCGACGCGGCATCTAAGGCCGCGGCAGTTGCAGCCACAGTGGGGGGGGCACCGGAGATGGCACTGTGGCGGCGGGCAGCCGCCAGACGGTGGCGCCGTACCGCTGGAGGGCGGTGGCTGGGGCCCGGGGCACTGGAGGAGGCTTGAATTGCTGCTACAGTCTCCTCCTCCTCCTCGGCTAGGACCACCAGCCGCCGGTATTCCTGCTGGATTGCCTCCAGCTTCCGGCGCCGTGCCTTGGCGGCCAACTCCTTCCGGTTGAGTTTCGGATTAGCTGTGTATCAAAAAGAAAAAAACAAGACAATTGTAAAATATAGTCTTAATAAAACAGTAGGACAAGGTAATTATTTATACACATAGTGGCATGGTAGAGTAGCACTATAAAATAAAGCACAGTAGTACATAACATTTTAAATGTCGCCCGTCCTTCTTCCTTCCACCTGTCTTACACTTTTTAGTTGAACAGTGCACCAGGTGCTCTTCTCCATAAAACTTTCAAAGCGGAGTTGAAATCAGATAGATGAGGCCATTGGTTACTCAATACTCCGGCTCCTAGTCCAATCCCAATTAAAGGGAATTCTAGTCTTCTAGTTCACTCTTCAAACGTCCCCAACAACTCATACTTACTTACGACATCGGATAGTGGGCGCCGCCCGCCATCTGACTGCTAAAAAGGGTGGGGGTCCCGTGGGGACAATTAATTAGGATGATGCGCCCGGCACAGTGGCGGGCGCACCCTGTTTTTTTAATTTAAATTCTGGTTGGCTTTGCTGAAAGCAATGCTAAAATGTTGTGCTGCTTTTCCAAGCACAACATGACGGGCCCCGCACGGAGCCTGTCACGTTTTGCTTTGAAAGTCGGGGGGGTACCATAGCATAGGTAGGTACCCTCCATGGGGGCCCCCAAGCATACTCTGCAATGTGTGCATGCCTTTCCGTGGCGGACGGCAATGCCGCCAACCAAAGGCATTCCAAAATGCAGATTATATGGCTGGCGTTGTGGTGAGAGAGACACCACCGCCAAATTGAACCCTTTTCCGCCTGGACATGTCTGAATATTTTCTACAGGGATGGCGGGAGGTTTGCCCCTGCGGTGACGGCAGTGAATTCCAGCCGGCCCGGCAGGGGCAATATGCCCACCATCCTAATGGGGCCCTAAGTCACAACTGTACAGTATACATATACATACAGTACACCCTTGCAGTGAGTGTGCTGTCAAGTTCAACAATAGTTAAGGATTATGAATCTAACTAACCACCGCCTGCCACTGGTGCTGCCACTCCCCCTACCGCTCCGTTGCTATCTGCAACTGCCGCATCCTCGCCCTCCGCGTCGCCTTCGCTGGCCCCGGCAATGGTGGTCGGTAGTGCGCCTAGAAAACATTACACATTTATTAGGCGTCATATACACCTCCCCCCTATTGATCAGTAGCAAGGTTGAAAAATGAGTTAATACTAACATACATCACTAGTACAAATCAGGTAGTAGTAGAGTAGACACTAATAGTTATATGATCATTGTAGCCTTTGCTTGATTAGCCCTAGCCATGCACATGTGACGTTACCTTTACCTTGCAGCTTCTTAAGACACCTTTGAGCCCACATGACCTGCCTCACACTGCTACTGTCTAGTCTACGCGCTGCGTACAAGCGGTCAACAAACATTAACAAGACACTTTTTTAGGAAGAACTGGTGTACTACTGATACTGTTAGTCCATATTGCTTATCCATAGATGCTACACTTTTTGGCACGGCTGAGAAATGCTTGCAAGTTGCAATATACTAACGCACACCATTTCTTTTTTCGCATTACAGACGCAAGATTCCCTTCTACGAACCAGAGCTTCTGAACGATGCACCAACTACCAGTACAAGGTTCTTCTGAGGTGAGGGGTCCCTTCACTCACATCTTCATTTATAAATTTATATAAACTAAATTGCTATGGGATGGTAGTGCTGCCTTCCACCACTGTTCAGTTATCATGATTTAATTCCCAACTGTATAAGTGTAACAATGTATATTGTTTTAATGTTATTGATTTGCCGGTTGGTGCTGCTAAGAAAACAGTGTACAGACCTTCTCAAATTGAAATAAACATTTTAAACTTACATAGACTTGGTAGTATTTGGTGTGGACTAACTTACACGAGTGAGCAAATTAAAGTAAGGGTGTGCATGTGAATTGCTTCCACGACAGAGGTTGGGTGTGTTATGTTCTGGGTTGTGTACTTGTTGGGTATCTTGGGGGGAGGGTTCCGAGACCTAATAGGTATGACAAGACAGTACTATAGTCAAGCAGTGGAATTGTGGTGGGTGCGGAATTTCTGATTGAGGTGTGCAAGGAAGGTCCAACCTACCATCACCAACATCCTATTTTCTGGTGCAAATGTATGTGCAAGATCCCTACAACAGTGGTATGTCCTATAGGGTATCATATCAAAATATTAAGAAATCTGGTAGGGCTGTTGTTGCTGTGAATTTTCAAAGCCTCAACATCAATAAGAGTAAAAGTAGTACAAGACAACGACCCAACGGATTGTACGAGCTACTGGTGAATATGAGTTTTATATTACAACCTTTCACAAAGAGTGGCACTGGCCAACTGGGCAAGACTAGCTACTACAGTACAGACAGACTGATAGTATGTAGTAGTAGTAGTAGTACTCAGAGTCATCATAGCGGAGGCAGGGATAAGATTTTTGAAACCGTACAGATCGAAGGGTAATTGGTGGTAAAAAAATAGCATTTGGAAACACATTATAGTTCGGGAAAAATGGGGCAGTAAAAGTTATGGAATAAGAAATATTATTAAAAACAAGAAGACTTACTGGGGCCAGCAGAGGAGCCCTCAGCGGTGTCCTCCTGGTGGTGTTCCTGTCCCGCCGACTACCCAGTCCCTGTCTGTCTGCCCCTGGGTGCTGATGACCAGGAAAGATATAAGAAAGAGACAAACATTGATGGATGGTGTCAAACAAATACAATATTTTTCAACAACGGTCAAAAAACACTTATGTAAACAACAATTGCAATAACTACATTGACCGATCTCATCTGGTCAACATGTAATATCGGGGGATTCGCAGTTCGACTACTTAAGTTACTATTTATCAACAGTAATCCAGTCTTCCATTCTGATTCCAGAAAACTAAGTTACAACTAAGCCTAAGTAGTAGTACAACGTACCACCCAACCTAGCCCACCTATTCCAGGCATGCCAATTGTACATTAAGTATGCATTTCCACTGTATTCCTCAACAATGCGTATGGTCCAATCATGGAGGACACATGAACATGACTACATTTTTTGTATACACCAAATTTTGGTTTGATTGATGCTGATCTGCTACTGCTAAGTAACTGCTAAGCCTACCTCCACTCATTGAACAAACTACAAAAGGTTCTAAAGACTGCCCCACTAGCAGCACGTCACGTAACTGAGTGAGGGGGGGCATCACGCATACCACTAACCAATTAGAAGCTCATACAAAGTACCTAAACCTAAGTATCAATCCGCCCCTATCTATTAGTGACAGGACAAAGTAAGGAGTGGACGTGAGTCACTGTAGCATTACGTAACTTAATTTCTCTAAAATAAACTCGTAAAGAATCACGCTAAGCAAGCGCAAACGCAAAGCTGCAAACAAGTAAGATTAGTAGTAGCGCAGAAGAGCACCTGTGTCATAATCACAGAAGACTTTTAAACGTTATTAACCTGGAATGTATTGTAAGCAGCAACATTCTAGCTGGTTGGAAGGAAAAAAAGATATTCGCAATATATAACATAGAGCAGAAGAACAGACACAAAGTTGTAATAATTAAATAGGTACTCACCAAGCCCCGGGACCTCCACTCCTAGCAGGTCCAGCAGGTCCTGCTCACGGTCCAGGATGTCGGACCACCGGTGCGTCAGCTGTGCCTGGGTGCGCCGGACCCCAGAGATGCGCGACACTGCCCGGCGCACCTTCCCCCACCCCTGCCGACGCTCCCGGAGGCCGTACCCGGACCCAGGCCTGCCACCTGCTGCCAGGGTTGAGGGGAGGTGGCTCTGCACAAAGAAAATTAGTGCAGCCAACTCCACCTCCCCAAATAAGGTCCGTGCCTGCACTCCTTGTGGGCGCCGCCTTCCGCAAGGAAGGCGGTCGCGGCTCTGGCTGCGCCGGCGAACAGCCCTACCCTTGGACATGGTTCTGGGGACGGGGCGGGAAAGAAAAGGTAAAATAAATAAAGGAGTAAAGGAAATAAATAGCAGGCAATAGAAAGAGAAAAAGTAGCTAAAAAACAAAAAAAAAGTAGACAAAAACCAAAAATATAGAAGCAGGAAAATAGTTAGAGAAATAATAAGTAATAAAGATCCAAAAAAAGTGGCTATAAACAAAGGATTGAAAAGATTTAGGGAGGATTGAAAATCAGGCCCCAGAACCATGCAATAGAGTGAAAAACAAGATGGCCGCGCCCATTGCGACCACGTGCGCAAGTTTGCGCGATATTTTCTCCCCGAGCAAGCAAAAAGCAACGCGATCAAGTAAAAGCGGTCGCGAACAGGAAATATCGACCGCGAACAGGCGCGAACATGCATTGCGCGACCCGGAACAGGAAGTAAGCATCGCGAGATGGTGGGACAAGTGAAAACAAGATGGCCGCGCCCGTGAGCAACCGCATGGGTAAGTTGGCGACCCGCGATCACGCAAAAAATACCGCGAACAGGCGGCAAAAAAACTTCCGCGTCTTCGCGATATTTCCGGCGTGTTTGCGGAGATTTTCTGCATTTTCGCGATAATTTGCGAAAGTTAATTTCGCAAATTCCGCCCACGCCTACATAGCATGTGTGTCACACCTGGACACAATGCCAGAAGTCACAGTCACAAACAAGGGACACAGTCTGTGCTAGTAGACTCTGCACTCACCTGATACCCTGGTCGCCCATACAGCAGGGGGTACTGTGGGAGGATCACATCCAGCAATGCCAGGTTCTCCTCCAGGGTGAAAGGCTGTGCCCTCTCCACAGACCTTGACATGGTTCCAGGGAATCAGTAGCAGCAGCTGGGTCGTAGAATCCAAAGATGTGCAGGCAAGTGCTCCCTCATGGGACCTGGCTGCCTTATATCTGCCTTGCTGGCCTGTTTCATGCACAGGAGTACAGAGTGATTGGTCACTCACATTTGCATCCTATGTTTCCTCCAATCCCTTCAAACCTAGCACAGTCAGTGAGTTCTTATTGTGTTTTTTTCTTGAGCATGATGTTAACTCCAGAACCACATTGCAACAAAGTAGATTCATTCAAACTGACTACTGCTGTGCACCTGCTGAAAAAATATTCAAACTTTAAACTTGGTCTCCATGACAACCAGCATGCATGTAGGCCTTTATACTTGTCCCTCATGTGTCCCCTATGTAATTTGGAGTTTCACACACAGGTACGGTGCGTACCGGGGCCCTAGGGCACCCCAAATGCATAGCAATGGCCCGTACAGGCGTGTGTACGGTCCGTATCACTATGGGTGTGCTCGCGTATGCGTACCTATAGTGATAGCGAGCGTACAGGCGTGTGTACGGTCCGTATCACTATGGGTGTGCTCGCGTATGCGTACCCATAGTGATAGTGAGCGTACAGGCGTGTGTACGTTCCCTATCACTATGGGTGTGCTCGCGTATGCGTATACAAGCTCAAAAAGGTAGTTTTCGCTGTTCCTCAAAGTTGGAAGAGGGGAGAAGAGTCAGGTAGAAGGCTAGAACCAATTGTATCCACTTTGTATTGGAAATTGGTAATCCATTTGTCGGATAATAATGCCCTCACACACCCTTTCAGGTGTCATGCTTCATCATATGGGCTAGCTCCTCGTCGGGCCAGCGGTGCAATGCCCGACGGGCTCCCTATTATAAGGGGCACTTTGTCGGAGATCTTTAATCCGACAGCCGTATGGTGAAGTGCGGGTGAGGGGGCCTAAGTGGTGTAGATGTGACTAAGTGGTATAAAACAGGGTTAGAGTGCCAGCTGGGAATCAATTTTATTCTTGGGGCCTCCTTCACTGATTAAAAACGTGAAAATGTGGCACTCAACGGAGTATAATGTCTCATGTGTGAGTGAACTAAAAAGTGGTCAACATGTTTCTCGCTATGAGTGTGTGTACTCGCGATTCTTCAGGACCTAAGAAAAGCACTATCTACAGAGGAATAGAAATAATAACAACAGTATTCTAAACTGGGCCGTGTCACGTCAGTTGGTGACTTTAATTGAAGTACCTGTCAGTGTCTGGTATAACCCTATTTGATATCACCGAGTCCGAGTCCGGACTCGGTGGAGAGGGTAGGTCAATACGGCCGACATGAGCGGCACGAAATTTCTACTTTACGAGAAATTCTAGCTCTATGTACACCCACCGAGTACTGCTGCTGTCTAAACTGATACCAAATAGGGTTATACCAGACACTGACAGGTACTTCAATTAAAGTCACCAACTGACGTGACACGGCCCAGTTTAGAATACTGTTGTTATTATTTCTATTCCTCTGTAGATAGTGCTTTTCTTAGGTCCTGAAGAATCGCGAGTACACACACTCATAGCGAGAAACATGTTGACCACTTTTTAGTTCACTCACACATGAGACATTATACTCCGTTGAGTGCCACATTTTCACGTTTTTAATCAGGGAAGGAGGCCCCAAGAATAAAATTGATTCCCAGCTGGCACTCTAACCCTGTTTTATACCACTTAGTCACATCTACACCACTTAGGCCCCCTCACCCGCACTTCACCATACGGCTGTCGGATTAAAGATCTCCGACAAAGTGCCCCTTATAATAGGGAGCCCGTCGGGCATTGCACCGCCGGCCCGACGAGGAGCTAGCCCATATGATGAAGCATGACACCTGAAAGGGTGTGTGAGGGCATTATTATCCGACAAATGGATTACCAATTTCCAATACAAAGTGGATACAATTGGTTCTAGCCTTCTACCTGACTCTTCTCCCCTCTTCCAACTTTGAGGAACAGCGGAAACTACCTTTTTGAGCTTGTATACCCCAGGGGCATCTTCTCCTGCTGGACCTACCGCTCCCCTGAGAACGGAAATAGCCCCATTTTGTCCCCCCTTTTTTGTAATTCTTGCGTATGCGTACCCATAGTGATAGTGAGCGTACAGGCGTGTGTACGGTCCGTATCACTATGGGTGTGCTCGCGTATGTGTACCCATAGTGATAGTGAGCGTACAGGCGTGTGTACGGTCCGTATCACTATGGGTGTGCTCGCGTATGCGTACCCATAGTGATAGTGAGCGTACAGGCGTGTGTACGGTCCGTATACGGACCGTACACACGCCTGTACGCTCACTATCACTATGGGTACGCATACGCGAGCACACCCATAGTGATACGGACCGTACACACGCCTGTACGCTCACTATCACTATGGGTACGCATACGCGAGCATACCCATAGTGATAGGGAACGTACACAGGCCCTCTGAGCGAATGTACGGTGCCTTTCACACATCACAGTGGTGACAGGCAGCACACAGGAAGGAATAGAGCTGACATACTTGTCCATGGATGGACATCAAGGCATTGTCTGGGCATTACTACATGTGTGGGCCACAGGTGTGAAAGTCTGTGATGTGGCACATTACTCCTGAGTCAAGAAGGCAACAGATGTATGATGAGATGTGTACAGATGTTATGTGTGACGGTGCAATGTGTGCCAGGCATGCCCTTAACTCCTTTGACATGTGTGCTTGTCGTACTGCACACTTGGGATGAGCGTCACTGGCATGGCACAGTCAACAACACACGCAAGTGTCCCCTGATGCCCGCTACAGGGGTTACCACACCAGACATGTGACTACCCACGGTGCACGATGTGTCTATGTCATGTATGTGTGGGGTGTTCCCATTAGCTTGATGTTGGTGCTCCCTCAAAAGCATCATCTGTTGCAGCAACCAACATGTGTCTGTGTGTAGATGGACATGGCACACTGTTACGCACACCAGGCCACATGTGGTATCGGATGTGAGGTGCGTATGTATGCATGGGACACGGAGTAGCGTAACAAGGACATGTCTGCATCCTCTCAATGAATGTGTGGTGAGTCATTACATGTACACCTTATTGGCAAGGTGTGTGGGCTGTCCTAGTGTAATGTCATGTGACCTGTGGCTCTAGCGTTCCGCTACCAGTCTCTGAAATCGACATCCTACTTCTGCTGATGTGTTGATGCATGTCACTCCTGTGTTGCGTCTGGCTGTTCACTTACACTGGGACACAGCTAATCCCATGCCATGGCATGTGGAGGTTCACAATCTCCGTGTGTAGCTGGGTCTTGGTAGGAGTGTCACCTGGCAGCCATACGTGTCCAGGGCATGTGGCACATACCTGACTCCGTATGTCGCATATGTGTATTGACAGATTAACATGTGCTCAGTACAAATAAATTGTTGTTGTTGTGCACTCACTCTTCCTTGTCACTTCCAAATTACTGCAGAGCGCCGCCTCTTCCCCGACCAATTCCGGACTTGGCTGACATGCGGGAGAATGACTGTATCCGGTGCTACCGCTTCCCCCAACCGTTGATTGAGGAGTTGACGGCGAGGCTGGCACCACACCTGCAACCGCTGCACAGGTATCCTACGGCACTGACACCCAAGCTGAAGGTAATGGCAGCCCTACATTTTCTTGCCACGGGTACCTTTCAATATACCATAGCTCATGTTGGTGGCATGTCCCAGAGCATGTTCAGCCGTGTGCTGCATGATTTCTTAGAGGCCATGTTGCTTCACCTGGATGAGTTCATCCATTTCCCAACTCCTGAACTGTTGACTGGGGTCAAGCGTGGATTCTATGCTCTGGGAGGGATGCCCCATGTCATTGGGTCCATAGATGGGACACATGTGGCTTTGGTACCATCACAGGCACAGGAGGTAGCGTACAGGAATCGCAAGCACTACCACTCCATCAATGCCCTTGTGGTGTGTCTGTCCAACATGGTGATTTCACATGTCTGTGCTCGTTTTCCAGGATCAGCACACGATGCCTACATCATGAGGCATTGCAGGGTGCCTGAAATGATGACGCAGCTGCGCAACGAACGAGCATGTGTTGTTGGTGGGTACACTCTGTCTGTCCTGTATTTTGCGTAGACTTCCAGCACGACCGCTTCTCCTGTCCTACTTATGTCCATGTGGTTTCCATGTAGGGGACGCTGGCTATCCCAACATGCCATGGCAGATCACACCTCTCCGCAACCCCATCACGCCGGCCCAGCTCCACTACAACACCGCCCATGGCCGGACAAGGCGAGTGATAGAGAGGACATTTGGCCTCCTGAAGAGCCGATTCAGATGCCTCCACAAGACCGGCGGCGCCCTCCCATATGCCCCGGCGAAGGTCTGCAAAATCTTCATGGTCTGCTGCATGCTGCACAACATGGCAGTTGAGAAAGCTGTGCCACTCATCCTGGATCAAGATGATCAGGACTATCCACCCATGGAGGATGAAGGTCTTGGCAATGGGGCTAGTGATGTGAGGAAGTGGTTCCGCAAGAGGACATCCGGAGTCGGCTCATACGCGACTTCTTTGCTTAGTGGTGAGTACCAGTGTCTGTGTGTGCATGCATTGGTCCCCGTGTGGCATGTGTTGCGATGTGTGTGTCCATCTGCATGTATGCCACGTGAGTCAGAGGTGTGTGTGGATGTGTCACTGGAGTGATGGTGCCAGTGATGAGTGTATTTCCCCAGTCAGAATTGTGACCTAGTATGTTGTCATCCTTACATGTGTCGAGTACATGCACATGCAAGTGGCTGTGCTTTTTGTGGCTGACTTCTTGTGTGTCTCTCATCCCCAGGTACTTGCGCATGCCGTCTGCTGGTTGCATTGTTGTGGCACTGCTATTCCTCATGGACACGTCATCGTGTGCTGACTCAGCGTTACACGCACGGACAAGTTTGGAAGTCTCCTTAGGGTAAGGGATGCATCAGGGGTGTATTGGGTGTGGCAGTTGTTTACGATGTGTGCACACTGCCCCTGTCGATGTTTGGTTCCTCTGCAGACATGTCGCATCACCATGGGACACATGACATGCAGCTGGGTACACCTGAATAGATGGTCAGACTTGTTGACAGTCATCTGTGATGGGATTGTGGATTGTGATGATGGCATCAATGTGTGTAACACTGCCCTCGGACACATACGGTTTGCATTGGCTTGACATGGTGTGGGACTTCCACATCAGAGGATCAATGGTGTATGGCAGCCTCTCCGTGAGCAGCAGGGGGTGTTTAGCTGTTAGCCGACACTTGTGTGCCAGTTCCATGGCTATCACGCATTTGTGCTGCAGAAGGGGGGTTCCAGTGTTGGACCCACATGTTACTCCACATGACCTGTTTATGTGTACTCCGAGTTGCCTCTGCATTCCCGAATACATGAATAATAAAGGTGTCCCTATGCCTCCAAGGTGCCTATTCTCAGTCAATGCTGGTGTGTTGCCACGGTGCATCCGGCATGTCTGGCATGGTTTTCCGTGATAGTGGCTATGTGTCTATGTGTAGAGTAGCAAGATGCAAGCTGTTTGTGTGGGATTAGACTGTGTATTGTGCATGATGTCCATGACTGTGTGGGTATTGTGACATGTGCCATCCCCATGCATCCAACGTTGGCCAGGCCACCATTCTCTGCATCCACCTGACTCAAGCTTGCAGGACATGGTTCTGCCACCTGTCCACACATACCTGGGTGCCCCACAGGACACTCCACATGATCCCTGACCTCTGCACATGGCTGTCACTGTACTCAATATGTCTGTCGGCACGGTTGTGCGGCCACCCCCTCAGCTGGTTGGGCCCATCACGGGTGTGTATGGTGCTCCATGTCTGTCTTGCCTAATACAATGTGACCCATGTGTGTCCTGTGCCAGACTCAGGCCCCAGGGTGTGGATGGTTGAAGTCAAATGAGAACTCAGGCATGGTTAGACTTTACAAGACACATGTAAGGTAATAATGCAAAATGTAGGCATCATCTCTTTATCGTGTAACTTTTTATTTTGGTTGGGGTACGTGGGGGGGTATGACATGAGGGGCTTTCCGGGTGTGTGTAATCCAAAGTTCACTAGGGGACTTGGTGTGCTTGCCATTGGAAATCCTCAGAGTCCATGCCACAGTATTTGTCAACATTGGTCAGACAGTGACCAGCAAGTCCATGTGGCCGAGAATGTCTTTTGCTGCTGTGCTGCTGTTGGTCCAGTGGGCCAGGTGCCAGGCCAGGTGTCCTGGGAGATGGTGCTGTTGCGCTGACCCTCACGGTCTTTTCCGTGGACGACCCGCCCTCCTGCGGGGACCCTCAGAAGCAGGCTGTGACGATGTTTGGGATGCTCCGTCGGATGTCTCCTCCTCCTCCTCATCCCTCCCTGTGGGTGGTGATGTTCTACGCCTGGTGGCACAGGGAGGGTTGCCCATGTTGTCGGCTATCCGACGGAGTGAACGGTTAATTCCCGTGAGCACCGTCACAAGCTCAGCCTGTCTGTCCTCCATCCGCACTTGGTGTCGCAGTAGACAAGCATGTTGCTCCGCATGTTGCTGGGCCTGCTGGGTCTTGATCTCCTCGAGGATGGACACAACCTGGGCCATGCCCGTGGTGTCCTGCCGGTATGTGTCCAGGATGTTTCTGACATGGGAATATACCGGTTCCGCAGCCAACTGGTCAGGCTCGCGCCTCCGCCGTCCTCCACTCCCACCACCCCTGCCCACTTGCAACTGGCCTGCCCTTGTGGGCACATCGGGTCTCCGGGACCCCTGAGGGGTGGCATTGGCATTGTCGCCTGCCTCCTCCTGGGTGCCCGGTACACCGTGTCCCTCCTGGCCAGCCTGGCTGCATTGTGGTGGTGGGGCAGGGATCCTGGGTGTCTCCTGGGATGTGGCAGGAGTGGGGGTGGTGGTTGGCCCAGTTGTACCTGACGCAGGTGCTGCAGGTGGTTGGACACCAGAGGGGCCAGGTTGGTCGGGGTCGGGTTCGTCCACAGAGTGGTGAGAGTCGTCGCTGCCGGTGGGTCCGTCATCCCGCCGAGCCGGATCCTGTGAGTCTTCCCCCCCAGTGTTGGGGGGTGATCCACGACGTTGACCTGTGTGTGAGAGAGACAATGTTAATTTTGTTCCATGCAACATCCATGTTTCATTAGTTTCTAAGTTGGGACATTTCATCTGGGAATTTGCATATGTCTTGCATTCCAACTCACAGTACACTTGTGCATGGGTATGTCCCTTGGCCACAGCTTTTGCGACTTTACCTATGTGTGGCACAGTCTTACTTGCTGCGTCAATTGTGACTGCAGTCAGCAGTGGAGTGAGCAGGTGTGGCGAGCCATGCATTGGCGCCTTCCGTGTTGCACTGTACGTGGGCACATGGAGTTGTTCCACACACTGAGATAATGCAGGTAGCTGGGGTTGTGCTCGTGCACAGGTTGAGACATGGCCCTGTGTTTTGCCATGGAGAAGAGGGGGGGTTCAGGCACTGGCCACCCTTGTCTACATGCACACAGTCCACCTGCTGACGAGCAGACATTCCCACACCCCCCAAGGCTGAATTGGTCTCCCTGTGTGTCCCTGTCTCACTCCCTCTCTGTCCCCCTCTCCCTCCCTCTGTGTGTCAGCCTCCTCCCTCTGTCCATCTCCCTGTGTCTCCCTCCCTCTCTCTCCCCCTCTCCCTCCCTCTGTGTGTCACCCTCTGTCACCTCAGCCCAGCTTCCTAGGCACACACTTTTTGCAGATCTTTGAATGGCCCTTGACTTGTTGATGTGAGTTTGTTTCTGATCTCCAGGCACCCATTGGGTGTAGTGTCTGTGTCTGCGCTGCTGCTGTGGTGGTGTGTGCTGCCACTCTTTCACAGTGTTGGCTGTTCATTAGCTGCTGTCATGTGCAAAAACGTGCCGTCACCCCCATGTGTTAATGCAAGGCGTCCGCCATTTGCTGGCAAGTCTTTCCTGTGTGGGGACACACTGTTTGTCTGGCTGTGACCTAGGCCATATGTGCAGAGGGCATAGTTGTCTGCTTCTGAGTTGCACTATGTGATTTTTGGGGCCCACACTCCCGCCATCCGGCTTACCGTGTCTTGTGTTGGTGTTTTCTGTGGCCTGTGACTTTGCATTGTCCAGCTGGGTGCATGGGGCATGGTGGCGCCAGTGGCATGTGCGTGTTCATGGATTGTGGTTGAGTCATGCGATAGCTTGGGGTGGTTGCGTGCCTGATTGTGAGTTTGGTTGTGGATGACGTTCCCCCCATGTGAGGTGAGTTGTTTGTGTACTCACCCGGGTCTCGGAGTCCTTCTAATCCGTCCACTGACACCACCGGCAGTATGGCCATCACCCTCTCCTCCCAGGGATGGTAGTGTACGGCTCTGCGGGGCGGCCCTCCTCCAGTGACGTTGGCCTGGTTGTGGTCGTCAGTCATTTTGGCTCGGACCCTCCTCCGCAGATCGTACCACCTGGCTTGGCATTCATGCCTGGTCCTTCTGGTGGCCGCAACAGCATTCACAGCATCGACAATCCTCTGCCACATGGCTGTTTTTTCGGACATGCAGGTCTGTCTGATCAATGTTCCAAAGAGGTGTGGCTCGACTCTGAGGATTTCGTCGACAAGGACCTCCAACTCTCGGCTAGTGAACTTTGGATTCTTGTTAGTGGGCATGGTGAGGGGTGTGGGTGTGGATGGTTGGGGGGGTGTGTGTGGATGGTTGTGGGTGTGTGGGTGTGGTTGTGCAGGTGTGTGTGTGAATGTGATGAGGGGGTGTTTGTGAAGGTGTGTGTGTGAAGGTGTGCAAGTGTAAGGTGTAGTCAAGGTTCAAGTATGGTGCTGTAGGTTGTCTGTGGGGTCTGGCAGCAGTGAGTCTGTTGCAAAGGCTCATGGTTTGTGTCTGTGGGCCCTTTTTATTGGTCCATTGGTGGGTGTGGCTGTGTTTGAAGTTTGGGTGGGTGTGTTATAAGGAGTGGTTGTGTTTTGGGCCTCTGTTTGGAATTTTGGCAGTTGCAGGTCAGTGAATGTGTTGTTTTTGTGCTTGTTGGACATGTTTTGTGGCTTTGTGCCATTCGAATGGTGTATTCTTGTGTTGTTTTGCTTTGCCCTGGTTGTGTACGTGTGTTTTTAGCGTGTGTACGGTGTGCACTTCGGGAATTTTGTTGTACAGTGCTGTCCTTGTGTCTGGCTTGGTACGACTCATACATGCGCGATGTTGTGTGAAGGTGCTGGTGTTGGGGCCTGGGGTGCGCTCCGTACTTAGAATGTTGGGGTGGAGGTACGCTCCATACGTACGCGGGTGAGGGTAGGTGTCGTACATACACGGTTGGGGTGGGGGTACGGTCCGTACATACACGGTTGGGGTGGGGGTACGCTCCATACGTACGCGGGTGAGGGTACGGGTCATACATACACGGTTGGGGTGGGGGTACGGTCCGTACATACACTGTTGGGGTGGGGGTACGCTCCATGCATACGCGGGTGAGGGTTCGGGTCGTACATACACGGTTGGGGTGGGGGTTTGCTCCATGCATACGCGGGTGAGGGTACGGGTCGTACATACACGGTTGGCGTGGGGGTACGGTCCGTACATACACAGTTGGGGTACGCTCCATACGTACGCGGGTGAGGGTACGGGTCATACATACACGGTTGGGGTGGGGGTACGGTCCGTACATACACGGTTGGGGTGGGGGTGCGCTCCATATGTACGCGGGTGAGGGTACGGGTCGTACATACACGGTTGGGGTGGGGGTACGCTCCATGCATATGCGGGTGAGGGTACGTGTCGTACATACACGGTTGGGGTGGGGGTACGGTCTGTACATACATGGTTGGGGTGGGGGTACGCTCCATATGTACGCGGGTGAGGATACCGGCCGTACATTCACTGTTGGGGTGGGGGTACGCTCCATACATACGCGGGTGAGGGTACGGGTCATACATACACAGTTGCGGTGGGGGTACGGGTCATACATACACTGTTGGGGTGGGGGTACGCTCCATACATTCACGGGTGGGGGTACATCTCGTACATACACGGGTGTACATACACGGGTGGGGATTCGACTCGTACATAGGAGGGCTGGGGGGAGTGTTGGGCACGTATGCGGGCACATGTCTCCATGGTTGCTATGGGAGTTCGGTGCGGACGGTGTTTTTTCCATACGATTGAAACATCGGACGCACGGGATGGATCGTACTTGCGCGGTCGGACTTCACTTTTCACATTTGTACGGTAAATCATCCGGGGACGTGTCGGACACATTTTCCGACCCGAGGACGTGTGGGGAATTATTCCCAATGCGATTCGTATGGACTTTTTCCCATGCAAATCGTAGTTGGCAGTTTGTACGGCACTTGTACGATTCGTACGGTAAAAAGACCGGATACGAGTCGTACGGGGATTTTTTTTACAGGATCGTAATCGGCACCTTGTTCTTTCACCTGAAATTACCTTAAACTTTGTGATTTCTTCCTCAAATGTTTTTGTAATTACGGGTTCTACCTTGTCTTCAACATTTTGTTCTACTAATATGTCAGTTTCTTCACTCTCTTGCTGAGGACCGAAAGTAACAAAACTCAATATCATCACAAACCTTCTTCACATCTGATACTGAGCCACGCAAAAGAGCACTGTTCAACTCATTTAACTTTAGTGCTGGACTTTTCGCATAATACAATCTTCTCACTAACTTCCGCATTCGAGTATGATGTACTGCCAGCATCCTGAAATGGTGAAAAACACTTTCACAAACTTTCCTAGAAAGACAAGCCAGACAATGACCTTGCAAACCAGTATTTTTTCTCACTCTGCAAGGGTCTAGTCCTTGCAACACCTTAATCTTTTGTTTAACACTTTTTTTACTATATGCTCGTAAAAAACGACATAATTTATCAATACATTCCTGTCGTACACTACAAATACTACTGCAATCCCAAGTATTGTGGTAAATAAAATATTACGCTCTCAGAATTTTTCAGAATATTAATAGGATCATGCATAAAGCAAGAGGCTGAGTCTGTGGTATCAGGTTCATAAAGGGATTTATTCCAATAACTCGAGTCAAAGGGAGAATATTTCCATCACCAAAATTGGATCTGGAAAGGGGCTCAAAAGTATTCTCAATATTCTCAAAACATTATTCACAGAGTACAGTATATATACATTTCTCAATTGTACGTAAGCAAAAGAGCAAGAGAGAATGAGATAAGAGCATGTGGGCGTGTAAGTAGGCGTGAAGGTGGGCGTCCATGTGGGCGTCCACTTGATGATAATGGGTAATTTGTCATGTGTGGGTGGATACCTGGAGGGGGTTGCGTGATCTGCTGGAATTGTACTGGAACTTTGCCTTACTTGTGCTCAACTCGAGCATGACGTGTAACTGACGTGGGGCTAGAGGGAGAAAGGGACTTGACATTTAGCTCTACATGTGGAGACAAAAGTCTGGGGTTATGTCAACCTAATCCCAAATCATATCTAACATCCTATGTTTAAAGAACTATGTTATCCAAAAAGAAAGGTCTCTCGGAGTAGAACCTTATTCTATACTGACTATATTGACTGTGAGTGCATGTACAAGCGTCTAAGTGTCTACACAATATGCGGGGGCAGAAATCGTCCATAGTAACAGGGCTATGAATTACTTGCATAAAGACAGAGAAGCCGGGCCTTTGCTCGGTAGCTGGCAGGATGTTTACTTAAACTACTAGACAGGAATGCATTGGGCAGGGAGCGGAGCAGATAATTTCGAAGGTGAAATACAGTTTTTGGCAGGCAACAAGCTGATGTCAGGCACCGTTAGCTGCGCAGAGAATGAGGACAAAGTTCATGGATACAGATGCAGGCTCAGACTGGAGCTCTCAGAGGCAGAAGGCAGGAAAAGCTTGATGGCAGAATCAGGGCCTACTCGCCTGGACTGAAAAATAGCATAAGTGAACCATATAAAGCCGGTGGCCTTTCGTACTTAGGAATGGAATATCCGGCCCATTCATGGCGGATCTGAAAGAGGACATGTTAACGGTGGACGCACATGTATTTGCGTCTTCATAACTGGAACTGGAGGGAACATACATGTACTTGTGATTTATACATGAAACCGTTGGGGTCCAAGATAGGGGACATAACTGATCATAAAAATCCATATTTCCACATTCCCTCCTTGTCCCCTACTTGCCCGTCAAGAGATATCAATCTTCATCAATCCATTGATCTGTTCATATAGCATCATTTGTTCTTCTTTTTTCTTCTGGGACGAACGAAATCTTGGTGGTGGAATACACGATGTGGCACACAGACCACAAATCGCTGGTCCACATTGTAGGCATAAGCAGCAACTGAATAGTATGAGAAAGCCAATACCTAGGAAGGATAGGACCCTCCATCCAAAGGTAGATAATACACTCCAAAACCAACCGGACCAAGTCCAGGTGCCTGGATTCTGGTGTATCTGGCTTACAATCTTATGAAGGCGAGTTATGGCTTTATATACAGATGGCGAATTTTCTGGTATGAAAAATGCAACAGCTTGATTTGATGACCCTACAAGCTCCGCCCCTATCGGCCAGGATAACGTCAAGGAAAAGACTATTTTGAAGCACAACAATCCGCATAGCAGACTGCTCTTCTGTTAAATTGCCTAAGGCGGAAATAGTTTCGTTCACTACTGCTTCAAGGGTTCTGGTTAATCTACGTATCAGCTTACTATTGGTAACTGTACCTATATAGGGAAAGAAACCTTTATTGAAATCTGTGTATTTTTCCCATGCTGTTTCAGTGTAATCGACAATTGGGAGATCTCTCTGCTGTCTATTGTGTACTAAATGAGTATTTCTATGATAATCAGGAGGAGCTAGGAAAACAGGTGGTAGGAGGAATGCTATGTAACAGGTACCATCCCAATCTAGAGGTAGGCGTATATATGCGGTCTGGCCACATATAAAGTAGGAATGACGAGAAGCTCTAAATGTAGACTTGCCTTGATCACTGAATTTTATTACAGTGGTGCATTTACTATGGCCAATATGTATGGAACCATTCTTTCTTACACATAATTCACCTTTAACTGGAAATACTGTCATGGCGGGCAAAATTGGAGTAGCTTCGGATTCGACATTCAAGATCATGAGATTGAGCGTAAAATTACCTAATCCATATACTTCATTTTCTAGATCAGTTCCTGTTCTTTTGGGAAGTCCCTCCTTGTTAGGGTGACAGACTTTGAGTAAAACTAAGTTCAGATTTCCCCATACCCAGTTGTCCTGGTAAACTGCAGAATTCGAATCTAGGGAATTAATTAAACTAAACCATGCTCCACAGGAGCCATTGTGTGTGAACGGATAGAGAAAGAGGGGCAAAACTCCCTTATAGTTCTGATAGGGGGGGAGTCGGCCACAGACCCAGCAGTCTGTAGCATTGCTAGTCTGATGTGAATGGTGCAGCATCTGAATAAAGGTATTGTTGCGTAAGGCAAGTCGATATGATAGCTCATAGGATGGCAGATCACTAAATGTGTGCTTTATGGTATCATTAGTGGAGGAGTATAAGAGTGAGGCAATAGGAGGAAAAAATAGCATGTAGTATTAAGCTGATACATATTATCGTGATGCACAGAAGAGATTGAAAAATTACAGTCACTATACATCTATTTGCTTCTTATCTTGCTCTCTTATTTTTGCTTTATGTTATTGTCCAAGATCTTATGCGAGCCAGAATACATGTTCAACCGCTTCACCACCTAGTGGACTTAATTGATCAAACGGGTTCTGACTTCTTAGATCAAAGTTTAGCTTTGTGGAAACTTCTGGGGAGTCTCCTCTAGAAAATGGTGTTCAAAATCCAAAATCCAAGTTCAAAGTCTTTTTCCTTTGTAAAAGAGTGGTGAAGGTGCACTTTGACTTTAACGGCCGTCCCCGTGGTCCAGAGCACTGACTTTGGCGCCTTTCATCCAGGAGCGATGGAGTATTCTTTGACCTGGGTGTTGTCAGGGAAGGCGGCAGCAACCTGCGAACAACAAGAGAGTAGTGCAGACATCAAGGAAGCCAGGTAATCTGTCAGCATGTTACTATTAACATCAGTAATCTTTTAGGCATTGTAGTGCCCCACATATTTGGTGGTCTATCAAAGACCACTTCATAGGGAGATAAGCCTGTTCTAGAATGAGCTACCATTCGCATGTAAAAGAGGGCAACCGGCAGGGCTACCATCCAATCTACACCTTTGTCTGCGCAAATTTTAATATCCGATTATGTCTTTCTACAAGGCCTGCTGCTTCAGGATGTCGCACACAATGGAATTTCCAGGTATACCCTAACAGAAGGGACACCTGCTTCATTAGTACCAGGACATATTTGTAACCTCTACATCTGTTCATTTGGATATAATCCATTTGGAGCACTTCAAAAGGGTGGTCAGGTGGATGGAATCCACCTTGTTCCATCGGAATGCCTTTACCTGGATTGAATTGGCAACAGATCATACATGTTCTGACCTTTTGTTTCGCTGCTGCACGCAGGTGCTTGTTGAACCATATATTCTGTAAGCTATCTATCATTGCTTTCTCTCCTAAGCGTGCAGGACTATGTGCGGTATTTATAATCACTTGTACCATCGAATCAGGAAGAAGCCATGTGGATTTGCCCTTGTCATCCAACCCTGATCAGTCAGTACCCCTCCTTGTTCCGACCATTTCTTTAATTCGTCCATCGTAGCATGTGTCTGTATGTCTTGTACATCCTTGGAAGGATCCCTAACTGTCATGGCTTTGGACACTTATTGAACCTGTAACTTTGTCATGTCTAGTGGGGTCTGAGCTGTCTGTTTAGCAGTTCGGTCTGCCAGATCATTGCCTTGGGAAATGGTATCTGTGGGTCTAGTATGTGCTTTACATTTTAGGATAGCTATGGCTGTTGGTAAATGTATTGCTTCCAGTAGGGCTTGAATAAGGGGCCATGCTGTATCTTGGCCCCATGAGAGGTCAAGAAACCTCTTTCTCGCCAGAGAATCGGTGTAAATGTTTACTCTCAGGTGCTTAGCTCTTATGCACGCTTGTGTCAGGGCGATGAGCTCTGCTGCTTGTGCTGACAATATGTCTATTCTTTTAGTCTCTATTATTACAGTATCAGTAGTCACTGCATATGCTGCCACTAATTCTCCCGCCCCCGTCCTCATGCATGAGCCGTCAACTTATAGTGTTAGGTCGGGGTCTGGGAGTGCAACGTCTGTCAAGTCTTGTCTTGGTTTAGTCACGGTATGTATTACTTCAACACAGTCGTGTGGTGAAACGCTTTCTGTACTGGAGGGCAAAAGGATAGCAGGATTCAGTATGTTGCATCGTCTGATCTCTATGTGTGGTTGAAATAACGTTGGCTCATAGCCTGTCAGTCTAGCTACAGTCAGGTGTTGTGTTTGTGTCCGGTTCAAGAGAACCTCTACTGCGTGTGGTACTTGTACTGTCAGAGGGTGGCCCAGCACTATCAAGTCACTTTGTCTTATGGCTAAGGCCGTTGCTGCAACTGATTTTTGGCACGCAGGCAAAGCCTGTGCTACTGGGTCTAATGCACTAGAAAAATAAGCACAGGGCTCGTGTTTTCCTGCATGATCTTGTGTTAGGACAGATAGTGCTGTTCCATCCCGCTCTGTCACAAAAAGCATAAACGATTTGTTGTAATCAGGGTTTGCTAAAACTGGTGCTTGACATAAAGCTCTCTTTAATTCTTCAAATGCCACAGTGTGTTCTTGAGGACTTTAGTCTTTTTGTGTCTTGGGCTGGGAAAAACCAGAAATCAATTGAATACGTTCCGGTGCCCACAACTAATTCCCCTGAAAGATCACAATAAAACATGAGAAAAAGGGGAAAGCACCATACCTATTTCCTCGACTTAATTTCTAAGGGGGCTAATTTCTAAGGGGCTTAATTTCTTAAGGGGCTAGCGGGAAGCGAACCTCCTCAGGGGCCAGCAGAAAGCCAATATTCTCCTCCTTCCCCCCCTTTTTGACAGGAGGAAATCTGAAACAGATTTCACTGCTGTCAAACACTATCAAACCCTGTGTCTTGTCAACACTATTAATCCCTATGTGTAGCTACTGGGCGTAAGCAAAATATAGGAGATACACAGCGTATTTGAAACGGCGAGAAATCCTTCAAATTAATGTATAAACCTCATTGTGTTAGCTCATAAGCTAGCCAAATGACATCTCATATGCAAATGTCCCTATTACATGAACCTACACCAACCTGAAGTCAATATTAATGCTAGTAGGCCCTAATAGGAATGCTAAATTACCTAAATATTCGGAAAACCAAGTTTAAGAACAGTTGTTAATGTTGATAATTAATAATTTATCTGCTAAAGAAATCAGTCATTTTGCAATAATTTCCACCTATACAATAAATGGCCTAATTTAAAAACAAGTCAACTTTTGGGGCCACCACTTACAAGAATGAGCTTACTAAAGCAAACTTTAAAAAGGAAATCCTGTCAGATATTTTCTCATTACCCTAAATACCGAGCCTCATTTGTCACTCTGTGGTGGCAGTCCTTATTTAAAACAGGCCTTTCAAGAGGTAAGATGCGAGTGCACAGATCATAATGGTTCCTTAATGTCCAATCTGGAAACATATGACCGAGGCTGCCTGTCTATAAGAGAAAGGCAGTCATGTGAAAAATATTTTAGTCTTGCATAATTTTTCCTTTTATTTCATTCATCTCCAACACCAATTAGACATACACTGATAACGTGTTGTCTGCTATTTTGACAGCATGATAAAGGTAATATCACGTCTGTGAAATTTAGTAATTGTGAACAAGTTCCAGCCAAGCGCTGTGCAAAGATCGCCGTCGTCACGACTATCTCTGTACTTGCACAGGAGAACTTGGTATTAAACGCTAAACAGACTGGTCAATACAACACAAAAACAAAACATATATAAAATACATATGCCAAGCCATCAGTATACCAAGCACAGAAAGCATAGACAATTGCACTAACATATATAAATGAGCAGCGATGCGCAATTACAGTACCTACAGCTCAGAGGCGAACATTCTGGCCTGCTTAATTTGTCAGGCTTATAATCAATAATTCATTTACCTGCCCTATACACCCCCATCTGAAATCACCGTGTCAAGTCTGACACACAGAATCAGCAATAATAATCAAAAACGAAGAACACACGAACCTGTTTGTTTTCTTTTATAAAAACAGAATCAGCAATAATAATCAAAAACGAAGAACACACGAACCTGTTTGTTTTCTTTTATAAAAATGAGCTATGCATCTTCGTCAACACAATGTACCCTAATGTCCCAGACGAAGACGCACCTCTCATCTCTCCTCACAGACTTTTAACCACTGGATCATTTATCCAATGCAACAGGTGGCAGCTTGTGGCCACAATTAAAAAATGTCTGAATTCGAAAATCGTTTTTATATAGGCACATAGCCCTTAAAATTCCAAGCAAGAGCAACATTTTACTTTCTGGCCAGAAGCAATATAGCATTTGCTAAAAAATAAAACAAATCTTCTCCATAGACATTTCCTCGGGGCACTCGTTTTGCACAGAATAGAACAAGGGAATCTTTCTCGACTTACATTTCTCAGCTGCCCTGTCTTATCAGAGAAGTTAAAAATAGCCCCTCAGCGCGGCCTGAGCCTGGGCTGCCAGCCAACTTTTTTCGTTGTTCCGGCTGCAGGCATTACACAGATGCGATGTCAGAGAAGCTTTCTAAGCAGTGCCTCTGTTCTGCTCCTCTCACCGGCCCCCACCTACACTGGCTACAAGGTCAGAATCTGTCTCCGATTTCTGTATCACATACTGCTCTACACAGCCCCCACCTTCTCCTCACTCTGAAGCTGTCAAAGACAAAAAGACTACTCAAGTCCATAAAAACTGCAATAATTTGCTCAATTGAAAAATTATTTTTACATACAATTTGCACTCAGGGGGTCATAATCTCACCGACTTGACCCAGCACATTGGCTCACTGGACCACCAAGAACACAAACCTGGATTCTGGAACAATTTTGTAAATTCGAAATACCCACAATTTTTCTCAAGCTAAACTTTTCACTAATTATTTTTCATTAACACTTTGTACATTAGGGGTGTCATCAAATCACAGGTGTTGCTCCTTCTCTAGCTACACCCCTCTCAATTTCCTATTGACAACGTAGTCAAATGTTGGACCATGTAAACACCAGCTATGCGCTGTTCATTTGGTGGGTGGCTCAAGAACCTTTGGGCTACTATATCATTATTATATGTATCGTGGTACTTGCGGTGGCACTCTAACTGGTCTTTCTACTGGGGCCACTCTTGCTAGGTCCTCTGAAAGGACGGGATAAATACCAGCAACGTCAGTATTTCTTTCTCTGTCAGCCTGCGCTCATGTTACCTACTCCAATTCCTCCTTTAAAATCTTTTCCTTGGCTTTTCCAGACTCCAGTCTACTTCTCTCTGCTTCGTGAAACACTTACTCTGACCTCCTATGTGACTCCTTGCGCCAAAACTCAATGGCATCCTTCCAAGCTGGTCTACATTTTCTCTTTCATAAGAGTGTTTCGTTGTCCATCTACTTGTTCTGCTTTTACTCGGATACCTTCCTCAACTAACACGTTTTCTCGGGCTTTGTCTGAATCCTCCCTACTTTTCTCTTCTTTTCTGAGCGCTTACTCTGTGCGTCTATGCTATTCTTTACGCCATAATTCAATGGCATCATTATGTTACTGTCTGGCTATCTTTTTCCATAATTCTTCTTCTACTCTCATGATGCAATCTGCATCCCATGTCCCAACTGCGGGCCACCTCTGACTTTCTGGTAAATCCTTGGTGTAGTCCACCCATAAATCAAGAAATAATACGGCATCTAGGCCATGCTTATGATACATAAAGTACCCTGGAGTGTCCCTAGGTGGAATGGGAACAGCTTCTTCGAGTACCCCTTTTCTAGTTTTGATCTGTCTTAATTTTGAAAAGAGCGGCATTTTTAGACCTTATTACTTGAACACACTTAATACAATAAACACAATAATGAACAGTCATTCACACCACAATATGTAGAACGTATTTAAAACATTTAACATTTAACATTTAACGAACAACAATGATCATTAGGGAACTAATCACTTAGCATAATACTCGACACTAACTAGATGATTCTGAATTATATACTAGACATACTAGATATACTGCTAAACAGTACAGATACACTGCTGAAACAGTGCAGACCGGATTTGTGTACCCAAACCCGTCTTGACCGGCACAACCTATGTGCACGTCAGAACGCCTCCCCGGCAATGGTACTCACCGGGTAGCTCGGAACGGAAGGCCTCGGAACTGAACTGGACTGGACTGGACCGGACTGGACTGGACTGGACTCGACTCGTGACCTGGATACTTCGGAACTTCGGAATCTGGTGGGCCTCTGTATACCTCGGACACAGCTCTCTCGCAGGTGGGCTCTGGGTAGGACAATCTGCGTTCCTCACCGCCTCGTATGGATGCCTGGTCGCAGTCTGTCCCCTTCGTTGGCCTGAGGGAGTTGGCGGGAAGACCCGCGACGTGCGCGCTTGAAGTCCATCACGGCTGTGGAAGGGGGCAAAACTGGACCTTCATCTCCGGCGTGTGGGGAAAGAGATTAAACTATTCGGGCACCATTATGTGGTAAATAAAATATTACGCTCTCAGAATTTTTCAGAATATCAATAGGATCATGCATAAAGCAAGAGGCTGAGTCTGTGGTATCAGGTTCATAAAGGGATTTATTCCAATAACTCGAGTCAAAGGGAGAATATTTCCATCACCAAAATTGGATCTGGAAAGGGGCTCAAAAGTATTCTCAATATTCTCAAAACATTATTCACAGAGTACAGTATATATACATTTCTCAATTGTACGTAAGCAAAAGAGCAAGAGAGAATGAGATAAGAGCATGTGGGCGTGTAAGTAGGCGTGAAGGTGGGCGTCCATGTGGGCGTCCACTTGATGATAATGGGTAATTTGTCATGTGTGGGTGGATACCTGGAGGGGGTTGCGTGATCTGCTGGAATTGTACTGGAACTTTGCCTTACTTGTGCTCAACTCGAGCATGACGTGTAACTGACGTGGGGCTAGAGGGAGAAAGGGACTTGACATTTAGCTCTACATGTGGAGACAAAAGTCTGGGGTTATGTCAACCTAATCCCAAATCATATCTAACATCCTATGTTTAAAGAACTATGTTATCCAAAAAGAAAGGTCTCTCGGAGTAGAACCTTATTCTATACTGACTATATTGACTGTGAGTGCGTGTACAAGCGTCTAAGTGTCTACACAATATGCGGGGGCAGAAATCGTCCATAGTAACAGGGCTATGAATTACTTGCATAAAGACAGAGAAGCCGGGCCTTTGCTCGGTAGCTGGCAGGATGTTTACTTAAACTACTAGACAGGAATGCATTGGGCAGGGAGCGGAGCAGATAATTTCGAAGGTGAAATACAGTTTTTGGCAGGCAACAAGCTGATGTCAGGCACCGTTAGCTGCGCAGAGAATGAGGACAAAGTTCATGGATACAGATGCAGGCTCAGACTGGAGCTCTCAGAGGCAGAAGGCAGGAAAAGCTTGATGGCAGAATCAGGGCCTACTCGCCTGGACTGAAAAATAGCATAAGTGAACCATATAAAGCCGGTGGCCTTTCGTACTTAGGAATGGAATATCCGGCCCATTCATGGCGGATCTGAAAGAGGACATGTTAACGGTGGACGCACATGTATTTGCGTCTTCATAACTGGAACTGGAGGGAACATACATGTACTTGTGATTTATACATGAAACCGTTGGGGTCCAAGATAGGGGACATAACTGATCATAAAAATCCATATTTCCACAGTATACACAGGGTGTTTAGAACGTCTCCCTAGAACTTCATCAGCTATCACTTCTTCTGCATTTCTTTCATCCATTTTCTCTTTCTCAATTGGACAACCATCTCTAACTTCATAACCTCTACCAATGGGGTCAACTGCACTGCAAACAGTAATTTTTTGCTCTCTAAATAACTCTCTTCATTAAAGAAAGGATCTGAACTGGAACTGTGTTTCCATTCTCCCAAAAAAACATCACAACATTTTTTTCTATTAATTACTCTTTTCCTCCTACTTTTGGCCTTCAAGAAATGGATTGTTTTATCTAGTGATCGAATTCTGTTTAATACTAAAATGAATAGTTTCCTTTTTACTTCAAAAGCCTTTTCAATAATGTTTTCAATATGCTTCTTCTTTTTATAAAATAGAGCTCTCTTTTTATATTTCTTCACATCTTTCAGCAAATTATGTACCATTCTCTTGTAAAATATTTTTTGCGTAATTCCTTATACTGATTTTGCCTTCTTTTAGCATACTTTGTCTCCTTTGACTGAACATTAGTTTTTTAGCTTTTCCTCTTATTTTGATTTTTTTTTCTAGTTGAAACATTCTCAGTGGTTTCAGCATTCTGTACATTCTGTTTGCTCCTACAAACAATTTTAATAAATTGCTTTGTGATCTTACCAGAAGATTTTTTCTTTTTAGCCACATTATCTTGTACATTTAATACTTGAATACTTGTGGTTGATGTTTCTTCAAGTAATTCTCCTGTCTCTGTTCTTTTCTTTTTCTTTTTTTTTCTGGCATGATTTCTCTATTTTAACGTTGAGAAACAGTATCTGTAAAAAAGAATCACAAATAAAAGTATATTAATAACTTTCAAATTTATACTATTCTATTACTGTAGAAACACATTTTATATAAAAACTGACTAAGAAACTATAGCCCTGAAGCACAAGTGTGATGATGGTTAAAACACTACATGCATAGTGCATACTACTTTGAAGCAGTTCATGCCCTAAATCCTACCTCACTAAAAGACTACATGCTAACTGGCTGAATGATTACAATACTATAAGGAGACACACTGGGTGAGTGACAGGGTGTTTCCTAGAAGTATATGAATACTGATATGGATATTGATGGTGTGAAAGACAAGTGTGTAGGTGATTAGAGAGCTACATGCATAGTGGACACATGTTTGAATCCATCCATATGTTAAGGCCTGTCTCACTCCAATAGTACTTGAATACTGACTAAATGATTAGAGTACTGCAAGGAGAGTGCCTGGGTGAATTTATAAGTGTTTGGGTTTTAGCACAGTGAATGGATTAGTCCATTTGAAGCAATTCATGTGCTAAGGCCTGTCTCACTGCATGAGTACTTGGGTACTGACTGAATGATTAGTGTACTGCAAGTAGAGAGCCTGTGTGAATGTATAAATGGTTGACTTTCGGCGCAGTGAATGGATTAGTACATGGTGCTGAATGGGTAACTGGAGGAGTGCAAGGGGAGTGATAGGGTGTTTGCTACAGTGTATGTATACTGAGTGGGGAATTGAAGGTGTGAAAGACAAGTGTGTAGGTGGTTAGAGGACTGCATGCATACTGGATAGGCGTTTGAAGCAATTCATGTGCTAAGGCCTGGCTCACTGCATGAGTACTTGGGTAGTGACTGAATGATTAAAGTACTGCAAGGAGAGTGCCTGGGTGAATGTATAAGTGGTTGGCTTTCGGAGCAGCGAATGGATTAGTACATGGTGCTGAACGGGTTACTGGAGAAGTATAAGAAGAGTGACAGAGTGTTTGCGGGAACTGTATGAATACTGTCTGGGATATTGAAGGTGTGAAAGACAAGTATGTAGGTGGCTAGAGACCTACATCCATAATGGATAGACGTTTGAAACAGTCCATAGAGTAACACTTGGATCACTGCAAAACTACCTCAGTACTGACTGAATCATTAGAGTACTACAAAAAGAGTGACTCTGTGAATCGTTTTAAGATTTTGGAGTCTAGTGCAGTGAATAGGTTAGTACTTACTGCCAAATGAGTCAGTGGGGTGTGCTATTAAAGTGACAGAGTGTTTATTGGAGTTTATAGATACTGACAGAGAAATTGAAGGTCTGAAAGGCAATTGTGTTGGTAGTTAGAGGCCTCCATGCATACTGGAAACACGTTTGAATCAATCCATGTGCTAAGGCCTGCCTCACTCCATTAGTACTTAGGTACTGACTGAATGATTAGACTATTGCAAGAAGAGTACCTGGATGAATTTACTAGTGTTTCAGTTTTGGCGCAGTGAATGCATTACTACATGGTGCTAAATAAGTCACTGGAACACTGCAAGGGTAGTGACAGGATGTTTGCTGAAAGTACATGGATACTGACTGGGGAATTGAAGCTGTTAAAGACAAGTGTATAGTGTGTTAGAAGACTGCATGCATACTGCATAGACATTTGTAGCCCTCTATGTGGTAATGCATGGTTCACTACATCAGTACCTAGAAACTGACTGAATCATTAGACTACTGCTAGGAGAGTGTCTGGGTAAAACTTTTAAGTTTTTCAGTTTTGGCGCAGTAAAAAAACTAGTACATGGTACTGGATCAGTCACTGGATGAGTACAAGATGAGCGACAGGATGTTTATTGAAGTATATAGATACTGAATTAAAGACGTGAAAGACAAGTGTGTAGGTGACTAGAGGCCTGTATGCATACTGGATAGGGGTTTGAAGCAGTCCATGTTGTAAAGCCTGGCTCACTGCATGAGTACTTGGATACTGACTGAATGATGAGAGTACTGCAAAGAGAGTGCCTGAGTGAATTTATAGGTGTTTGGGTTTTGGCAAAGTGAATGGTTTAGTATATGCTGCTGAATGGGTCACTAGAGGAGTACATGGGGAGTGACAAGGTGTTTGCTTGAAGTGTATGGATACTGACTGTGGAATTAAAGCTGTGAAAGAGAACTGTGTAGATGGTTAGAGAACTGCATGCATAGTGGATAAGCATTTGAATCAATGCATGTGCTAAGGCCTGCCTCACTCTGTTACTACTGGAATATTAACTGAATGTTTACAGTATTGCAAGGACAGTCCCTGGGTGAAAACATAAGCAATGACTGCCTTCTAATTCTACCAAAACTTCAGAACAGGAAGGTTTTTAAGCAGTTATGCGTATTCAAACATATGAAGTACCCAAATGCTTCTCTCACAGTGGTTCCCAAATGCACACAGACTCACCGTGTGATTCTAGACGAGCAACACTATCCCTAGGAGTTTACCAAAACTCATTCACTACTGTGGAAGGGGTAAGGGGACTGCACACAATCTACATATTTCAGTACTGCACTTTACTGTCAAAGCCAAAATAATTGTATCAATGCATAAGCAATGACTGGCTTCTAATGCTACTAAAACTTGACAAAATGACAGGTTTTAAAACAGTTATCTGTCAGCAAATGCACGATGTTACCAAATGCTTCTCTCACAATCCTTATCCGAAATGAACACAGGCTCACAGTGTGATTGTAGACAAGCAACACTATCCTAGGAGTTTACCAAAATTCATTCACTAGTCTGGAAGGGGTAACGGTACTGTACACAATCTACATATTAAAGTACTGCACTTTAGTGTGAAACCTGACTCATTTTATCAATCCATAAGCAAAGACTGGCTTCTAATGCTACTAAAACGTGACAAAATGAGAGGTTTTAACACAGTTATCTGTCAGCAAATACATGATGTTACCAAATGCTTCTCTCACAGTGGTTCCCAAATGCACACAGACTCACAGTGTGATTCTAGACAAGCAACACTATCACTAGGAGTTTACCAAAACTCATTCACTACTATGGAAGGGGTAAGGGGACTGCACACAATCTACATATTTAAGTATTGCACTTTTATGTCAAAGCCTAACTCATTGTGTCAATGCATAAGCAAAGACTGCCTTCTAATGCTACTAAAACTTGACAACATGGCAGGTTTTAAAACAGTTATCTGTCAGCAAATACATGACGTTACCAAATGCTTCTCTCACGGTGGTTCCCAAATGCACACACATTCACAGTGTGATTCTAGACAAGCAACACTATCACTAGGAGTTTACCAAAACTCATTCACTACTATGGAAGGGGGAAGGTGACTGCACACAATCTACATATTTAACTACTGCACTTTAGTGTCAAAGCCTGACTCATTTTATCAATGCACAAGCAAAGACTGGCTTCTACTGCTACTAAAACTTGACAACAAAACAGGTTTTAAAACAGTTATCTGTCAGCAAATGCACAATGTTACCAAATGCTTCTCTCACAATCCTTACCCAAATGCACACAGACTCACAGTGTGATGTTGAACAAGCAACACTATCCTAGGAGTTAACCAATACTCATTCACTAGTCTGAAAGGGGTAAGGGGACTGCACACAATCTACATATTTAAGTACTGCACTTTAGTGTCAAAGCCTGACTCATTTGAATAATGCACAAGCAAAGTCTGGCTTCTAATGCTACTAAACCTTGACAACATGACAGGTTTTAAAACAATTGTCTGTCAGCAAATACATAATTTTACCAAATGCTTCTCTCACAATGCTTACCCAAATACACACAGACTCACAGTATGATTGTAGACAGACAACGATCCCTTGTACAAAACACATTTACTAATCTGCAAGATCTAAGGTGACTGCACACATTGCAGAAAATCTACTACTACAGATTAGTACCAAAATGTTTCTCTCAAAATGATTCCTAAATGCACACAGACTCACTGTGTGATCCTAGACAAACAACACTATCCATTGCACTATATCAAAACACATTTCTTAATCTACGAATACTACATTTTAGTGTAGAAACATGACTCATTTTGCAAATTTATAATCAATGACTGATTTCTAATTGTACCATAATATAAAAACAGCACCGTTATTTTTCTGCAAAGACATGAAAAACACAAATGCTTATCACAGAATGATTTCTACATGCACACACACTGTCAATAAGATTGTAGACAAAAAAAGTACTCCCTGCACTTTACCAGGAAAAATACATTAGTCTGATTAAAATCAAAATACAGCACATACATCCCCTCACAATTAAATAACTCACCTTTCAAGTTGTTTTGTAGATTAAGAAGTATATCAGTCACACAACAGATTTTCTTATACAGAATCTCTGCACTGTGCACCTGTCAGCAAAACCAAACAATGGCAAAGTTTCCCTCTCATTTTCCATACATATACATGTAAACATCAAATCACATTCCTTACCACATAAATTCAAAACCAAACACACATTTCTCTTGGTTAAACATTTCAACCCTTTCCAAATGACATAAATTTCAACCCTACCCTCAATCTGCCTTCTGCCTGTTACCATAGAAACAGGTCATGGAACACTGAACTGAGCACACAGGTCACAAGTTCAGCACACAATGTTGCTAATCAAAACAGCAAGTGTGCTTGACTTTTCAACATATCAGCTTATCATATATAATGTTCCTTTCAATCACTTTTTGTTAACCAATAAGAATCATGCGTTTAAAAAACAGAAACATGCACCCTACCGTTTAGTGTAGAAGGTTGTCAAACAACCAATGATTTCTTGTCTTTTTTCAAAACTGCATCTTAGCCACCATTTTAGAAAAATCTTACTTTTAAAACTGCCATTTCATTCACAGAGACCCTCTGAGTGCATCCATACCTCCCTTCAAGATGCTTAGAGTGTGGATTGTGGGACACAGCTATATTTTCTGGAGCCAAAGGTATTCAGAAAACAAAGGCATTCACAAAGACCTAGGTTTGCCAAATGTAGACTTTAAATTGATTGGACAGAGAGGGTTAAAGTGGCACCAATTGATGCCATTGGTAAAATCCATTATGCATATCCAACACCCTGACCTCATAATAGTGCACTGTGGTGGCAATGACCTAGGCACTTTGACTGGGGTAGGTCTGGAAATGCTTATGAAGGACACCTTTGCAGAATTGATTTCACTTTTTCCCAAAACTGCCTTTGTGTATTCCAACATATACCAAAGGCAGAAATGGAACTGGTCAATCATTTTTGTCCACACATTGAGAAAGCTAGGAAACATGTGAATAAATCTGTTTCTGCTTTTCTCCGAGACTATAGAATGGGGTCCATTTACAATAACAATCTGCACTTTCATATGCAAGAGATGTATAGGAGAGATGGAGTACACTTTACTGATGAAGGAAACAGAGTCTTCCTCAACAACTTTAGACTCTGTATAGGTACTTACTTATAAGTACCAAAAACTCTCAATGAACACAACGGCTCTTTTTAGAGCCACTCAAGAACAAAACACTTAAGCTTGATGTTTATCTCCCAAAAATGGCAGTTTTTTTTCCTTGGATCCACACACCCAACGCGTTAGAAACCGCGCACCCAATGCGAGAGGAACCGTGCACCCAACGCGTTAGGATGCGCGACCAAAAAAAAAAAAATAGCCCCTATCATTCATTTTTATTATCTCTGGGGACCCCATCCCCTGGGGCTTATAAAAAAACGTTGGAGACTGCGGGGGGAGCCCCAACGCCCCCACGGTCCCAGGCAGCTCCCTGCGTCCTTCGGGAGCCGGCATTGCTTTTCCACATGGGGTGCTGCTGACATGCAGCTCCCCCTGTGGAAGAGCAATATCATTTGGATTTTGAAAGAGAGAGCAGGTTTCCCTGCTCTCTCTTTCAAAATCCTAACAAAGTTTGCTATGGGAGGGCGGGAGACTCCCGCCCTCTCATAGCAAACAACAGTGTCCTGGGGTGGGCTCCCCAGGACACTGTAGGGGCCGGCCCTGGTGGGTGGTGGTCCCCAGGGCCCTCAAAGGCTCCAGGAGGGGGGCCACGCAGCCCCCCTCACCCTATTAATTTCCAAACATTTTACCCCCGGATTTTGGCCCCCCCCGGGGGCTAATTATTAATGAAGCGTGGAAGCCCGTGCTTTGGGTTTTTTGTTTCCGTCCGGATCCGCGCACCCTGCGCGCATTTCGCCGATTTCTTTTTTTTAAAAAAAGGGGGCCACAGTGGGTCCTTCTGGGACCCCCTAAGCAACACTAGAGGGTCAGAGTATTTCTACCCTGCCCCCTTTATATGTTTTAAACACTTATTCCCCTTACTTCTTCAGCCTTGCTTCTACTGAGGCACAAAATGGCTGCCAACAGTTGCTGGTTTCGAGTGTAGACAGACACTTGACAGCCAATTAGCATTCAGCGCATGATCGGGAGGGTGCGCGCTCGGTTCGGGAGGGTGCGCTTAGGGTGCGCTTAGGGTGCGCCGATCCTCCGAGGCCATAGACATATCTATCTTTTTTAGTCTAATTTTCTCTACTGAACGGATTTACACCATTTATGCAAAAGGCACGAGTCTGAACTGAGGACTACCTCTTTGCCAAATTTGGTGTAATGCCATTCAGCAGTTTGGGCTGTAGCTGCAGATCCTATGGGAAATTGCATGGGGAAAACACGTTTTGGGACCCCCCTTTTTTCGCAGCCCGCGCTTTACGAATCACCACGAAACTTTCAGGATAGGAGCGGACCGGAGCTGGCCAAAAGTTGGGAACATTTCACGAAGATTCGTCAACCGGTGGCAGACTTATTGGAAAAGAATGTTGCGGATTTCCTATGGAAAATAGGTCCTAACTATAACTACCAACTGGCGACCGCCAGTAGGTAAAATATATATATATATATATATATATATATATATATATATATATATATATATATATATATTCACTGAAAAAACCATAGGTTTCAGGCCTGATATAGTTAGGAATTAGCATTTAAAAACCTTAGAAATTCACCGAAAAAACAATAGGTTTTAGGGATGTTATAGTTAGCTGGACATTTAACTCGAACAAAACCATTGAAATTCCTCCGATATAGTTAGTTGTACTAACTACATCTCGCACGCCCGCAATCCACTGCTGATGATGTCAGATATTACATCATTCATGACATGGTCAGTGACATCACTGATGACATCTCAAATGACATCACTGATGACATCGCTGATGACATCATCCACATGACAATCAGATACACCTCATCATACACTAGCATAACCTTTCATCACTCACTGTAAAATAGAGAGTGCCAGATTTAAAACCATTGACACAACAATACAAGTTTCTAAACACCCACTCAGTGATTCCTAGATCTATACACACATCTAATCACTTACCTATAGATTCACTCATACATGCTGTCAATGATCAATAGAACACTATCAAATATACTTATACACCTATATCGACATTACACACCAGCACACATCCTAATCACTTATGAAGTCATCCTACTCACTTATGCAAACAATGGATCATACTTACTTTTACTTAGCTATACACTTACAAAAACACCACTTCATCTATTCATATAGATAATAACTCATACTTAGTGTGTTATAAAAACACTTATAGAACACCCTTTCAACGCAAAGTGGTGTGTATGATGAGGTTGTATTTACATTGAGTAGAAAAAGTACACAGAGTGCCTTTTCCTCTCTTTGTAAATATGAAAGAATGTCGTGCGCAATAAGTATGTTACAAAAAGTGACATATTTCCGGTTTTAAAATTCCTTGCGAATGATAGAAGGTAAGCACAGAGTTTTGTCTGCAAATATGTTTAAAAAAGAATGATTGAAATGATTGTGGTCCTTCAATAGGTACAATGGGAAATATTATGAACCCCTCAAATCTCTTTTTTTGCCGGTCACATGATATCTGATTATGGTCAGATTTCAAAACTACATAGGTATAAACAGAGTGTTTTTAGAAACGTGTTTCAACTTTGTAGCTTCTTGCAGACCTCCTCAGTCTGCATATTGAGACTTAGTTAAACTTACCTTCACAGTAATAGGAATAAAAAATGGTATACATTTTTTTCAGATTTTCATTGCAATCTAAATTGATATAAATTGCTTATTTTAAAATTTGGATCTGTGAAATTATAACATGTAATAATAAATTTTTTACAACACAGCATAATTTCCACAAAGTAATTTGTTTGCCTTTTTTGCTGTTCTCAGAATATATTGAATTTCACTAGAAATAGGAATTTCAATCGTACTCATCACTTAACAGCGGGCAAAAAAAAAACAATCAGAAAGATTGGCAAAAAAAAACAACATGCTATTCTCAGTAAAATACCAGAAAATACAAATCACACATATATGAAATGCTTACGGCTTACAAAATGTTATAACTTTAACTTATAAAAACTGTAAATATTGCCGCTTTTAAATATTCACCGAATCAATGACCACCAAAAAGTCCATAATACAAAAATATACCTTTCCTTGAGGCCAAATGGTATTTTTGCACTCCTTCTTTATGTAAATTGTCCAATGGTAGTCCTATTAAATTATAATAATAAATTCCTCAGAGAATGAATTATCTTCCTAAAACTTTGACTTTAAAAATATTAGATAGGAATTTTGTAATTCCCTAGGCAAACATTGTTTAAAAACCAACTTGGAATCATTACAAAGTGTCCAGCCTTTGTCACATTTTAGATAGGCAGTGTGATGTCCAGATGTGGTGGAAGGACCATCATGGAAAATTATAGCAATTGCTACAAAAGTCCTTCCTGATATTGATAGTTGCGCTGCTACAAATTGCTTTATTAAAGTATCCAATTTTTTTCCGTCAGCTGTACAACGTTGCATCATTAAAATTATGTATTTTCCATATTTTGTTAAGAATAATGTGGATAACATTTCCGATTTACATTGGCTACACTCCATGTTTCGATTTGCACCTTTAACTAATTTATTGAAAGACACTGATTTACAGTCTGGCAATGTTAAATACAGAAATCTCTCAGTGTCTACATTGGTGCTACATGTATACATGCAATTTTCACAATGATGTTCCCATTTGTAAGAAAGGCCAAAAATATTTTCTATTTCTACACCTTCATTTTCAAAAATGGTAAGCATATACATTAAAAATTCCTGAGAATCTTGCTGGATATTTTGTGAAAATTGTGTAGAACCAGAACATACATCGAAAAGACTACGAACATCTGAAACAGATTGTATTTTACTTGTATCTGTTGTTAACTTTTCATAAACAGAATGCAACAGAGAACAAAATCTTTTTTGCCGATTCTGCATAATTTGTTCTCACAAACCTTCCAGATAAAAAACAACATTGACCACTACATTAGCATAGCAGTTGACACCTGAACTATTTTCAAACTGATAACCAACAATCTCTTCAACAGGGTCCAATTTCTTTTTACCGGCAATCACAACATTATCATGTTCTTTTCCCTTCTTGACACCTTCAGAACAGATATTCTCTAACCTTCTTTTTCGACCAACCACACGCTTTTCAAATACAGGATATTAACTTAAATTTGGAGCATAAATCCTTCTTAACCTATTATACTCTTTTACACAGTTTGCATCTGCAGTAACCTTCGTCTCATCACGATCAATCAAAAACAAACCAGATAATGTTCTGACTCGCGACAAAACAACATATGCCATACCCTCTTTAAATACGGTAGATCCAATGTTCACCAATGCAGTGTCTACACTTAATCCTTGAGATTTATGAATAGTCACTGCGTATGCCAAATTGTTTCCTACGGACATATAAATCTTTAACAAGCAAAAAACAAACTGAACAACGACCAATTTCTTTAACTTCATCAATCTGATCAAATTTAATTTTAAAAAATTCAATTCCTTCTTTTTTCTGATAATTCACAAAATCCACCACTTTACCCATTGCACCATTAACTAAACCTTTCTCTACATCCAAATTACGCCTTAAAATTACCTGACAGTTTACACACACATATAGTGTCTTTTCTAAACCACTAAACCAGCAGTTTTAGATATGTTTTTTTTCCAAACAATCCAGTTTTGATCTCAACTTTCCCGTCAAAATAATAGTGATTCCTTCTTGCTGTATTTTATCAATGGCTTCCATTTTTACAATTTCTTCATTTTCCAGTTTCAATAGTTCTTCGTTGAATATGGAACACTCGCGCAGTGTTGGCATTAAGCAAATCACTGATTTATTTTTAGCAATTTCCACGTACACTTTTGCAGGAACTGCATTTTCATTTGGAAAGACATTGCAAAGTAATCGACTCTCCAAAGCTTGTTTGCCTTGTTTTGAAAGAATTCCAATTCTTATATCTTGAAGAATACTTCCATATTCAGCATCATTTGCCTGTCGCATATTTGTTGTCAGTTCTTTGTATTCAAAATGAGTCCAAATGTTCACATTACCAACACTGCCAAGAGACTTTCTGGTATCTTCATGGGCTAGTGTTTTAAATACCGGTTGTCCTTTTACCGGAGTCAGTTGCAGTAGATCTCCAAAAACGATGACGTGTTTTCCTCCAAATAACACATCATACTCTGTTTTAAGAATTTGCTGCATTCTTAAATGCAAAAAGGCAAGCATCACGTTTGAGACCATGCTCACCTCATCAATAATGAGAAGTTTCATTTTCTTCAGGACTCTTGAAACTTCACAACAAGCTTCTCCAGATAGCTTGTGGTATTCCAATTTGTTCTCATGCTCTACTGGCAGCATTAATAAACAATGTAAAGTAATTCCTTTAACCCCTTCGACGCTTATGACGGAACGGTTCCGTCATGCACGTCGGTTGGGCTGTGCTTATGACTGAACTGTTCCGTCATGGCCCCGCCCGCGCTCAGAACCTTCAGCACTGCGCGGAAATCCGCGCAGCGCTGAAGGGGTTAATGTTATGTGCTGCCAACCCAGTTGGAGCAGTGACTACACAAGACAAATGCGAATCAGTTGTTTTCTGCAGATAACGTGTAGTTACTTTAATTAAGAAACTTTTTCCTGTTCCAGCTTGACAACTCACATACATTCGGATAGGTTGAAATGATGTACATGAGCACCCTCTCTTTTCATGAAGTAATCCATAGTCAATCTGCTCTTTCACTTGCTGATATATTTGTTTCTGTTCAACATTTAGTTGTTCTTCCAAGTTTCCTAACTGTATTGCATCTTTTTGAGCTTAAAACATTGCTGTTTCCACCTCATTCATTGCAATCGCTGCTTCATTTTCAACAAGTGGTTGTCCTAGTGCATCTTGACTCAGTGCAGCAGAACTTTTACTGTCTTGAGAACTGTCTCTAGCAATCTCAGCTGCAATTGTAGCTTATTGATCAATTTCATCATTCAACATTTTGACATAATTTGCGAAAGCACTGCATTGTATGCTATCTTTAGAAGCAGTAAATGAATCTTCATAGCTGGGAAAATCTCCAAGTAATTCCAGTTCTGAAGGCCATGGTTTGAACATTTGCAAAAGGTCTAAATAGTAAAATTCCCTTTTGTCAGCAGTGTCGCAACTCAGTTTCCTGTGATTAATTACATTTCCTTTCCTTTGTTTCACCAGACATCCTTCGGAACCAATCACTGCATATTTTTCATTGTTGATGTTCTCTGTAGTATTCCATTTAAAAGTGTAGCTTTGCAGCACTTCATAGAGACACATGTTCTCAAGATGATGACTTCTATTTGGGTAGTATGTGTCCAACATATTCGTTTTCAAAATATCTGTACTTTCTGGTTCATTTTCTGCTAAATATTCAATTTCTTGAACAGATTTCAGTACCCGATTTCGCATTCCTGCAAGACCTAGACTCACCCAAATGATTCTTCTACTTTTGGAATATAGACTTGCAGATGATAATCGATCTGAACATTCATATGCTCCAATTTCACGATGCGATAACATCTACAAACTGAAACTGTATAATTTCTTACTTAGAGTCTTCTCATGAGAAATCTCTTCCCACATTTCTTTCAATTCAGTCTTTTCTGATTTAGTAATGTAAGACGTTACATGTCGAGCAACTGCAATGGAATTGTCCGCAACATACTGAATATCCATGTTAGCATTCCACATGGATAAAATAACTGGATTGTAGTCATTTATGTATTTCGATTCTACGCTTCTTCTTAAGTTGTAGGTGTTTTTCGGAGACTTTCTTGTGATGGTATGTCGCAAAGCTGACATAAAACTGTTCACTTTTCCTTTGGATAATACAGGACGTGGAAATCCAAAACGACATTTGATATAGAACTTATCCTTTGACTTGTACTTTCGTCGACAGTATTTTCCACACCTGTGGCTTTGAAATCATAAGACTTGTTGTTTTAATTTTTATCTTCTCAGCTATTGGGAAGAACACATGTAGCATAATCTTCAATGAAAGACAAAACAGTTTCATCTGAATCTGTTCCAAATTTAGGGGCGTCCTTCATCCATAACAACATATGTATATGAGGAGCACCTCTTGCTTGATACTCCTTTCTCCAAAAGAAATCCACAACTTCTCCAAGAGGAGGATTCTTTTTATTGCAGATGAAAGACATCATAGCTTCAAATCTATGATTGAAATATCTGCATACATCGACAGGATCCAAAGAGCACAATTCTCCAGGTGTCTTGTATTCAATATTTTTTATATTGGAATTTGCCTCTCGAAGAATTTCAAGTAAATCATCCCAAGCATACTCAGCACAGCTTAGTGTAACAAACCATGTAGAAGTTCCCAAGTTCCGTAGCATATATTTCAGTTCTCCATGTCGACGGTACCAATATTCATTAGTCCCACGCTGACATGCCATCAGATTAATCAACTGAGATTCTAAATGATCATCTCTCTGATGCACTTTATCCATAAAATCCTTTGCAGTTACATTTTGAAGATGCATTCCAGTTTTTAAAATGTGATTTACTGCATATGAAAGTCCAGGCAAGTCACTTTCAAACAGAAGATGAAACATATAAGGGATACATTGTCAAAATCTTGGATCTTCTGCATATAATCTTGTTGTCCGATATTCAGATGCAGAAATCTGCACAGGACGTTCATCATATCGGCCACCTTTTCCTGTTGGAAACAACTGCGGGAAACAACGAGCTTCCAAGCTCTCTTCCCATACACTCATGGGACTTCCTGTTGTTTTTTTCATTTGAAACAACTCAATTGTATTCCCCATCACCTCTTTGGAATGAAGTGGATGTACACTGTAATGTTCATAGATCTGTTCACATCTGGACATGTCCACTTTTTCTATTTGTCCACTTATTGTTTCAGTATCTTCTGCTAAATCTATTTCTTCTTCTCCAACAAACACATTTCTTTAGTACTCATTATTTTTTAACAGATACAATGACGCCTTTTGCACTTTTCTAACATCCACTAACTCTTGCCAAATGTTCTTATTCTTAGTAGGAACACCATTACCTAGAATGACTAATGGCTCATTTTCTGCATGGTCTACACCAATAGTTTCAATATTTTTCCTAAAATCTAACGGTAAATACACAACTCTTCCTTTCAATCCTCTGTGCAACTCTGATGGAGGTAATTTACCTTTTTTGGGCTCCATACGAACAATAGCCTGAAACGGGTGAACACATTGTATGAGAATAGACTCATACGTATTTAAATCTATCAGCTCTGGTGGAATAGCTACCAACTCTAGATTATTATGAACAGCTCTAGCAGGCATTTTATTCTCATCTAATTTGTTATAACAATATTTGCAAATACGCTGCTCAGATCCCAAATCAAAACAATACTCTACCAACAAATAAGTTGCAAATTCCATCCACTTATCATTATCTTCTATTTCACTTTTTAAATACAGATTGACACCCCTAGTCTGATTTTTATAGTGACTTCGCCAACAACAAATACAAGAAACATTTGGTCTTTCACCTGAAATTACCTTAAACTTTGTGATTTCATCCTCAAATTTTTGACCTTGCAAACCAGTATGTTTTCTCACTCTGCAAGGGTCTAGTCCTTGCAACAGCTTAATCTTTTGTTTTACACTTTTTTTAGTATAGGCTCGTAAAAAAACTACATAATTTTTCAATAGATTCCTGTCGTACACTGCAACTACTACAATCCCAAGTGTACACAGGGTCAACTGCATATAATAATTTTTCGCTCTGTGAATAACTCTCTTCGTTAAAAAAGGCTCTAAATTGGAACTGTGTTTCCATTCTCCCAAAAAAAATCACAACATTTTTTTTTATTAATAACTCTTTACCTCCTACTTTTGGCCTTCATTACATGGATTGGTCTATCTAGTGATCGAATTCTGTTTAATACTAAAAATAAACAGTTTCCTTTTTATTTCAAAAGCCTTTTCCACAATGTTTTCAATATGCTTCTTCTTTTGATAAAATAAAGCTCTCTTTTTACATTTCTTCACATCTTTCAGCAAATTATGCACTACTCTCTTGTAAAATATGTTTTTTGCGTAATTCCTTATACTGATTTTGCCTTCTTTTACCATACTTCGTGGCATATTATCAAGCCAGGCGATAACATTATCGCCGCTTTATCGGCAGAAAACTGCAGCTAAATCGGCGATAATGGGCTTGATAATATGCTCTATGGAATCCCAATTGAAGCCCATGTTAGATGTGAAGGACGTCTAACATGGGCTTCAATTGGAATTCCATAGAGCATACTATCAAGCCCATTATCGCCGTTTTAGCGGCAGTTTTCTGCCGATAAAGCGGCGATAATGTTATCGCCTGGCTTGATAATATGCCCCTTCATTTCCTTTGACTGATCATTTGCTTTTTTGCTTTTCCTCTTATTTTGATTTTTTTTCTTAGTTGAAGCATTCTCAGTAGTTCCAGCATTATGTACATTCTGTTTGGTCCTACAAACATTTTTAATAAATTGCTTTGTGATCTTACCAGAATTTTTTTTCCTTTTAGCCACATTATCTTGTACATTCAATACTTGTGGTTGATGTTTGTTCAAGTAATCCTCCTGTCTCTGTTCTTTTCTTTTTCTTTTTTTTTTCTGGCATGATTTCTCTATTTTAACGTTGAAAAACAGTATCTGTAATAAGAATCACAAATAAATGTATATTAATAACTTTCAAATTTATACTATTCTATTACTGTAGAAGCACATTTTATATAAAAACTGACTAAGAAACTATAGCCCTGAAGCACAAGTGTGACTATAGTTAAAACACTACATGCATAGTGCATACTATTTTGAAGCAGTTCATGCCCCAAAGCCTACCTCACTAAAAGACTACATGCTAACTGACTGAATGATTACAGTACTATAAGGAGACACACTGGGTGAGTGACAGGGTGTTTGCTAGAAGTGTATGAATACTGACTGGAGAATTGAAGGTGTGAAAGACAAGTGTGTAGGTGGTTAGAGGACTGCATGCATAGTGGATAGGCGTTTGAAGCAGTCCATGTGCTAAGGCCTGGCTCACTGCATGAGTACTTGGGTACTGACTGAATGATTAGAGTACTCCAAGGAGAGTGCCTGGGTGAATTTATGAGTGGTTGGCTTTTGGCGCAGTAAATGGATTAGTACTTGGTAGTGAATGGGTCACTAGAGGAGTGCAAAGGGATTAACAGGATGTTTGCTGGACTGTATGGATACTGACTAGGAAATTGAAGGTGTGAAAGACAAGTGTGTAGGTGGTTAGAGGACTGCATGCATAGTGGATAGGGGTTTGAAGCAGTCCATGTGCTAAAGCCTGGGTCGCTGAATGAGTACTTGGGTACTGACTGAATGATTAGAGTACTCCAAGGAGAGTGCCTGGGTGAATTTATGAGTGGTTGACTTTTGGCGCAGTAAATGGATTAGCACATGGTACTGAATGGGTCACTAGAGAAGTGCAAGGGGAGTGACAGGGTGTTTGCTGGAGTGTATATATACTGACTGGGGAATTGAAGGTGTGAAAGACAAGTATGTAGGTGGTTAGAGGACTGCATGCATAGTGGATAGGCGTTTGAAGCAGTCCATGTGCTAAGGCCTGGCTCAGTGCATGAATACTTGGGCCCTGACTGAATGATTAGAGTACTGCAAGGAGAGTGCCTTGGTGAATTTATAAGTGTTTGGGTTTTGGCACAGTGAATGGATTAGTACATGGTGCTGAATTGGTCACTAGAGGAGTACAAAAGGAGTGACAGGGTGTTTGCTGGAAGTGAATGAATACTGACTAGGGAATTGAAGGTGTGAAAAACAACTGTGTAGGTGGTTAGAGGACTGCATGCATAGTGAATAGGCATTTGAAGCAGTCTATGTGCTAAGGCCTGACTCAATGCATGAATACTTGGGTACTGACAGAACGATTAGAGTACTGCAAGGAGAGTGCCTGGGTGAATTTATAAGTGGTTGGCTTTTGGTGCAGTAAATACATTAGTACATGGTGCTGAATGGGTCACTGGAGGAGTGCAAGGGGAGTGATAAGGTGTTTGCTGGAGTGTATCTATACTGACTGGGGAATTGTAGGTGTGAAAGAGAAGTGTGTAAATGGTTAGAGAACTGCATGCATAGTGCATAGGCATTTGAAGTAGTCCATGTGCTAAGACCTGGCTCACTGCATGAGTACTTGGGTACTGACTGAATGATTAGAGTACTGCAAGGAGAGTGCCTGGGTGAATTTATAAGTGTTTAGAATTTGACACAGTGAATGGATTAGTACATGATGCTGAATGGGTCACTGGAGAAGTATAAGGAGAGTGACAGAGTGTTTGTGGGAACTGTATGAATACTGTCTGTAATATTGAAGGTGTGAAAGACAAGTATGTAGGTGGCTAGAGACCTATATGCATAGTAGATAGACGTTTAAAACAGTCCATAGAGTAACACTTGGATCACTGCAAAACTACCTGAGTACTGACTGAATCATTACAGTACTACAAAAAGAGTGACTGGGTGAATCTTTTTAAGTTTTTTGGTTTTGGTGCAGTGAATAGATTAGTACTTAGTGCCATGAGTCAGTGGATGAGTGCAATTGAAGTGACAGAGTTTTTATAGGAGTTTATAGATACTGACTGGGAAATTCAAGGTCTGAAATTGTGTTGGTACTTAGAGGCCTCCATGCATAGTGGAAACACGTTTGAATCAATCTATGTGCAAAGGCCTGTCTCACTCCATTAGTACTTGGGTACTGACTGAATGATTATACTATTGCAAGAAGAGTGCCTGGGTGAATTTATAAGTGTTTCAGTTTTGGCGCAGTGAATGCATTACTACATGGTGCTGAATGGGTCACTGGAACAGTGCAAGGGGAGTGACAGAACGTTTGCTGGAAGTACATGGATACTGACTGGGGAATTGAAGCTGTTAAAGACAAGTGTATAGTATGTTAGAAGACTGCATGCATGCTGCACAGACATTTGAAGCATTCTATGTGGTAATGCATGGTTCACAACATGAGTACTTGGAAACTGACTAAATCATTAGACTACTGCTAGGACAGTGCCTGGGTAAAACTTTAAAATATTCAGTTCTGGCGCAATGAAGCGAATAGTACATGGTACTGAATCAGTCACTGGATGAGTGCAAGATGACTGACAAGATGTTTATTGAAATATATAGATACTGACTAGTTAATTAAAGAAGTGAAAGACAATTGTGTAGGTGACTAGAAGCCTGTATGCATACTGTATAGGGTTTAAAGCAGTCCATGTTGAAAGGCCTGGCTCACACCATGAGTACTTAGACACTGCAAAGAGAGTGCCTGGGAGAATTTATAAGTGTTTGGGTGTTTGTGCAGTGAATGGATTAGTACATGGTGCTGAATGGGCCACTAGAGGAGTACATGGGGAGTGACAGGGTGTTTGCTTGAAGTGTATGGATACTGACTGTGGAATTAAAGGTATGAAAGAGAACTATGTAGATGTTTAGAGAACTGCATGCATAGTAGATAAGCATTTGAATCAATGCATGTGCAAAGGCCTGCCTCACTCCATTACTACTTCAATATTAACTGAATGTTTACAGTATTGCAAGGACAGTTCCTCGGTGAATACATAAGGAATGACTACCTTTTTATTCTACCTAAACTTGAGAGCAGGACATTTTTTAAGCAGTTATGCATATTCAAAGAAATTAAGTACTCAAATGCTTCTCTCACAGTGGTTACACAAATGCACAGAGACTACAGTGTGATTCTGGACAACAACCACTATCCCTAGGAGTTTACCAAAATGCATTCACTGCTGTGGAAGAGGTAAGGGAACTGCACACAATCTACATATTTCAGGACTGCACTTTTGTGTCAAAGCCTGACTCATTTAATCAAACCATAAGCAAAAACTGCCTTCTAATGCTACTAAAACTTGACAACAAGACAGGTTTTAAAACAGTTATCTGTCAGCAAATACACAATGTTACCAAATGCTTCTCTCACAGTGGTTCCCAAATGCACACAGACTCACAGTGTGATTCTAGACAAGCAACACTATCCCTATCAGTTTACCAAAACTCATTCACTACTGTGCAAGGGGTATGGGGAATACACACAATCTACATATTAAAGTACAGCACATTAGTGTCAAAGCATGACTCATTTTATCAATGCATAAGCAAAGACTGTCTTCTAATGCTACTAAAACTTGACAACATGACAGATTTTAAAAGAGTTATCTGTCAGCAAATACATGATGTTACCAAATGCTTCTCTCACAGTGGTTCCCAAAAGCACACACACTCACAGTGTGATTCTAGACAAGCACCACTATCCCTAGGAGTTTACCAAAACTCATTCACTACAGTGGAAGAGGTAAGGGGACTGCACTCAAACTACATATTTCAGAACTGCACTTTAGTGTCAAAGCCTGACTCATGTAATCAAAGCATAAGCAAAAACTGCCTTCTAATGCTACTGAAACTTGACAACAAGACAGGTTTTAAAACAGTTATCTGTCAGCAAATACACAACGTTACCAAATGCTTCCCTCACAGTGGTTCCCAAATGCACACAGACTCACAGTGTGATTCTAGACAAGCAACCCTATCCCTAGCAGCTTACCAAAACTCATTCACTACTGTGGAAGGGGTAAGGGGACTGCACACAATCTACATATTAAAGTACAGCACATTAGTGTCAAAACATGACTTATTTTATCAATGCATAAGCAAAGACTGGTTTCTAATGCTACTAAAACTTCACAACATGACAGGTTTTAAAATAGTTATCTGTCAGCAAATACATGATGTTACCAAATGCTTCTCTCACAGTGACTCCCAAATGCACACAGACTCCCTGTGTGATTCTAGACAAACAACACTATCCCTTGCACTATACCAAAACACATTTCTTCATCTAGAAGGAGTACTACATTTTAGTGTAGGAACATAACTCATTTCACAAATTCATAAACAATCACTGATTTCTAATTGTACCAAAATATAAAAACAGCACAGTTATCTCCCTGCAAACACATGAAAAACACAAATGCTTATCACAAAAGACCCCCCCTTAATTAAAAAACTCACCTTTCAAGTAGTTTTGTAGATTAAGAAGTATATCAGTCACACACCAGATTTTCTTATACAGAATCTCTGCACCGTGCACCTGTCAGCAAAACCAAAGAATGGCAAAGTTTCCCTCTTATTTTCCCCACATATACATATAAACATCAAATCCCATTCCTTCCCACATAAATTCTAAACCAAACACACATTTCTATTGGTTAAACATTTCAACCCTTTCCAAATGACATTAATTTGAACCCTTCCCCCAATCTGCCTTCTGCCTGTTACCATAGAAACAGGTCACGGAACACTGTACTGAGCACACAGGTCACAAGTTCAGCACACAATGTTGCTAATCAAAACAGCAAGTGTGCTTGACTTTTCAACATATCAGCTTATCATGTATAATGTTCCTTACAATCAGTTTTTGTTAACCAATAAGAATCATGCGTTTAAAAAACAGAAATATGCACCCTACCTTTCAGTGTAGAAGGTTGTCTTTTTTCAAAACTGCATCTTAGCCACCATTTTAGAAAAAATCTTACTTTCCAAACTGCCATTTCATTTACAGAGACCATCTGAGTGCATCCAGACCTCCTTTCAAGATGCTTAGAGTGTGGATTGTGGGACACAGCTATATTTTCTGGAGCCAAAGGTATGCAGAAAACAAAGGCATTCACAAAGACCTAGGTTTGCCAAATGTAGCCATTAAATGGATTGGACAGAGAGGGTTAAAGTGGCACCAATTGATGCCATTGGTGAAATCCTTCATGCATATCCAACACCCTGACCTCATAATAGTGCACTGTGGTGGCAATGACCTAGGCACTTTGACTGGGGTAGGTCTGGAAATGCTTATGAAGGACACCTTTGCAGAACTGATTTCACTTTTCCGCAAAATTGCCTTTGTGCATTCTAACATATGCCAAAGGCAGAAATGGAACTGGTCCGATCATTTTTGTCCACAAATTGAGAAAGCTGGGAAACATGTGACTAAATCTGTTTCTGCTTTTCTCCGAGACTATAGAATGGGGTCCATTTTCAATAACAATCTGCGCTTTCATATGCAAGAGATGTATAGGAGAGATGGAGTACACTTTACTGATGAAGGAAACAGAGTCTTCCTCAACAACTTTAGACTCTGTATAGGTACTTACTTATAAGTAGCAAAAAGTCTCAATGAACACAACGGCTCTTTTTAGAGCCACTCAAGAGTAAAACACTTAAGCTTGATGTTTATCTCCCAAAAATGTCAATTTTTTTTTCCTTGGATCCGCGCACCCAACGCGTTAGGAACCGCTCACCCAACGCGAGAGAATCCGTGCACCCAACGTGATAGGATGCACACACCCTGTACACATTTCGACGTTTTTTTTTTTTTTAAAAAGGGGGCCCCAAGGGGTCCTTCTGGGACCCCCTAAGCAGATCTAGAGGGTCAGAGTATTTCCACTCTGCCCCCTTTATATATTTTACACACTTATTCCCCTTGCTTCTTCAGCCTCGCTTCTACCGAGGCAGAAAATGGCCGCCAACAGTTCCTGGTTTCGAATGTAGACAGACACTCGACAGCCAATTAGCATTCAGTGCGTGATTGTCAGGGTGCGCGCTCGGTTCGGGGAGGGTGCGCTTACGGTGCGGGTAGGGTGCGCGGATCCTCCCCGGCCATAGATATCACTAACTTTTTTACCTTAATTTTATCAGGAACTACTGAACAGATTCACACCATTTATGCAAAAGGCACGAGTCTGAACGGAGGACTACCTCTTTGCCAAATTTTGTGTAATTCCGTTCAGCAGTTCGGGCTGTAGCTGCGACAACAGATCCTATATGAAATTGCACGGGGAAAACGCCTTTTGGGACCCCCCTTTTTTCTCGTTCCCCCCCTGACGAATCACCACGAAACTTTCAGGGTAGGAGCGGAGCGGAGCTGGCCAAAAGCTTGGAAAATGTCGCGAAGATTCGTCGATCGGCGCCAGACTTAGTGGGAATAGAATGTTGTGGATTTCCTATGGAAAATAGGTCCTAACTATAACTATCTACTGGCGACCGCCAGTAGATTTTATATATATATATATATATATATATATATATATATATATATATATATATATATATATATTCACTGAAAAAACCATAGGTTTCAGGGGTGTTATAGTTAGCTGGACTTTTCACTTGTACAAAACCATAACTCGTGCGCCCGCAATGCACTGCTGATGACGTCCCATATTACATCACTCATGACATGGTCAGTGACATCACTCATGACATCACTGATGACATCACTGATGACATCATCCTTGTGATAGAGTGGCAGACCTCCTCTCACCCTAATATAACCTTTGATACACACATTCAAAAATAGAGACTAAAATTTTCAAAACAATGGACATACCAATACCAGTTACAACAACCTCTTCAGTAATTCTAAGATCCACATACACAACCACTCATTCACCAACAGTCCTATACAGTTACTCATACATGTACTCACTCATCATATGTACTCATACACCTATACATCCTGTTACACATCCATAGAGTTACTCACACACACAGTCACTCATGCTAATAAAGAATCAAACATACATTTACTTGCATATACAGTTATACACACACCACCACACTTACTTCTACGGAAACGTACACATACTTAGTCTTTTAAACAATCACTTATAGAAACACATACTTATTCATACAGTCATTCACTCACTAACACACCCATACACACACTCATCCACCCATACAGTCCTGCACACATGCTGTCTTCAACACATACAAACAGTGAGTCACTCATTCATGCATCTATGCACTACGTAATACCCCCCACCGAACCATGCAGACACTCATACTGATACTCAAAAAACCAACTAATAACCTATATAGACACCCATGTAGCTACTCACCAACCCATGCAGCCACTTATACACAAAGTGAGAGACTGATACAGATATTTACATATTTAAACATTACTCACTAAGCCATGTATTCACTATGATACACTTAATCCGTCAGTTACACAATCAATTTTTCAAAAACAAATCATCCATTTAGACACTTATATACCCATTTATTCTTCCATCGACCTTGAGATATACATATATAAAACATATTTAATTTTCAGAAAAACACACATTCACTGATGTCATGAGTGATGTCACTGACCATGTTATGAGTGATGTAATATGTGACGTCATCAGCAGTGCATTGCGGGCGCGCGAGTTATAGTTAGCTGAACTATCTATAACGGGGGAATTTCAATGGTTTTGTACAAGTGAAAAGTCCAGCTAACTATAACACCCCTGAAACCTATGGTTTTTTCAGTGAATTTCTGAGGTTTTTTAAATGCTAATTCCTAACTATAACGTGCCTGAAACCTATGGTTTTTTCTGTGAATTTCAAAGGTTTTTTAAATGCTAATTTCTAACAATGCCTACAGAGATAGGACATGTGAAGAAAGAAGAAAAAATGCACAGAAAGAAAAAAAAGAAGTGCAGAAAGAAGCAACAGAAGTCCTCAAAGACAAAGAAAAGTGCAGGAAGAAGGATAACGTGCAGAAAGAACAAAAAGAAGAGCAGAAAGAAGCCTTGTTGCAAAATCATCCTCTACCCTCAACTTTTTCAGACGGATACTGGTGGTAACTGAGTCTGACTAACCAGTCCTAGAGCCAGTGCTATATTAAAAGACACTTAGAATACAGTGAAAACACCTACATACACTAGGGAACATTATGCGTTGGGGTCCCCCTGTGATTAGCATGACCACCTCTGTAAGCCCCTAGTATATAATAGGGCAGGGGGATTAAAACTACCTCTTAAAACAGGCCACAGGGCGTTTTTGCACACGTTAACTCAGACCCCGTCCCCTCCCTTCACCACTGTGTAAACACGCCCTGTGTCCGTTTTTAGTTGGGAGATTAAGTTCATTTGAATCCTGAGGGTCCCTAGGGTCCAACTAGCCCACTAGGTACCTCCAGTAAGTGCCACAGAGCTGCGTTGCAGAGAGGTGTAAAAAGTGGCACGGCCTGGACCACCTCTCTGCAATGCAGCTCAGTGGCGCTTACTGGAAGCACTTGGTGGGCTAGTTAGCCCCCAGGGGCCCTCAGTATTGAAGGGAAATTATATCCCCAATTTAAAACGTGCCATAGTGCGTGTTTGCACACGTCACCTCAGGCCCCGTCCCCTCCCTTCACCACTGTGTAAACGTGCCCTGTGGCTGTTCTAAGTTGAGAGATTAAGTCTCCTTGAATCCTAAGGGTCCCTAGGGTCAAACTAGACCACTAGGTACCTCCAGTAAGCGCCACAGAGCTGCGTTGCAGAGAGGTGTAAAAAGGGGCTTGGCCTCAGAACACCTGTCTGCAGCGCAGCTCCCTGGTGCATACTGGAGATGCCTGTTGGGCTAGTTGGCCCTCAGGGACCCTCAGTATTGAAGAGGAATTAATTCCCCAACTTACAATTCGCCAGGGGGCGCGTTTGCAGAGTGCTGCAAGGAGGGGGCGTGGCCTCCGGCACGATGCCAGTCTTTTATTTATTTTAACTTTTTAAGAAGGGGGGGCTGTGTGGTTCCCCTTCTTATTCTAATTTATTGGCCCTGATGGCCCCATCCCCCAGGGCCTGTCTCCTAATTATATTTTTTTGACCCCAATCCCCAGGGCCGGCCACTGTTTTTTAATATTTTAAAAAAATATATATTTATAGACACACCTAGGACATGCTGGACAAACCGTACGTACCTATCACCATGACGATTTGCGTAATATTCATTAAAAGGCGACTATGCATACAATGAATCCACGTGGAATGTATTTACACCACTAGTGAAGCTCTGACATGTCTGATGCCCTACCGTGCCTAATCCCGGTAGACACCCTTGTCGTTTATTTATACAAACATGGGTAGCTATTGACGGGCACATTTAGTACACATGCACACCAAGCCATTCAAAAGGGATTCGGCAAAAATTAGACCAAAACTATGCAAGAAACCCCCCTCACGGTTAATAAAACACACATCCACTGCCGGATGTGTAATACTTTTTATTTTACTCTCTGGAAAGGGGACGAACATCACTTGAGAGTCACAGCGCGCTCCTGGCAGAGCCCAATGCTGTGTTACACCCACCATTGCCTGCTGAGTGCCACACACCTCTGTGTTGTATTCCACTAGCTAGTGCGTATGCTATGACACTCTCTAGCCCATGTGCACTGTAACACCACCCCGTGAATATGGCATGCCACACTTGCCTCCTGCTTAGCCTCTGTGCTTTGCTTGCTGCCCCTATTCTCCTTCCCCGTTTCCTCCGATGTCTTTGTGCATGCCCTTGCTCCATCCTTTTTGACCATCATGTTCCATAGACCTGCCACTCCTATCTACTCTGAGTGTTCTGTTGAGCTGCCACTCCCCTACCACCTACCTAGCATTGTCAGATGACTGTAACCTGTCCCTGCCACCTCCACCCTGCCTGTCCACATGCCATGCCCCTATCCCCTTCCTCCTGTCCTCCATGGTCCATTTTACTGCCACACCCTTCTGCCCTCCCTGGTCTGTTGTGCTGCAACTGCTCCTCCTGCCTGCCCCGCGCAGTCTGTTGTGAGGCCCCTTTCCCTGAACTCTCTTGTCTGTGCCCAGGTTCTGACCCTCCCTTCTATCCTCCATGGTCCTTTGTGCATGCCCCTGCACCCTCCTTCTTGCCCATCATAGCCATTGTGCTGCCACTAACCCTCCCGCTTGCCATGCATGGTCTTCTGTGCTGCCATGGCCCCTCCCACCTTCCCTGTGTGGTCAGTTAGCTGCCCCTGACCCCCTCCCACCTTCCCTCCAAGGTCTGTGTGTATGCCATCATAGTCTCAGTGTTGCTCTTCATGGTGTGTCTTGCTTCTAGTGCCCATCCTGCCTGACCTCCATGGTCATCTTGCTGCTCCTGCCCTGCCCCCTTGCCCCAGCCCTCTGTTTACATGTGCAGACCCCTACTCCCTCCCTCCTGGCTTGTCTGTTCCATTGTAATGCCCCTGATCCGTCCCTCCTGCCCTTTATGGTCTGTTATGCTGCAGCTTTCTCTCCTGTCTGTCCATTATGGTCAGCTAGCTACCATTGCCTCTTGCCCCTCTGTTCTCTGTTGTCCATGTGCATGGTCCTGTCCCCTCCCTCTTGCTTTCTATGAATTGTTGTGCTGCACTCCCGTCCCGCATGCCCTGTGTGGTGTATTGTGCTGCTGCAAACCCTGATGCCTGCCCTGCAGGGTCAGTTTGGTGCACCTCTCAATGTCCCTCCTGTCCTCTGTTATCCGAGTCCATGTCCCTACCCCAATTCCTCCTGCCTACCATGATCCAATGTACCATACTTGCGAACATGTTGAACTTAGTAAGAGGGAGATTTTGAAATAAAACTGGGGTATTGATTTTCCCCTTTGAGTTACATTGAAAAAGAGAAGATTGTAGACAGGAAACAGATCAAGTAAAGCCCATTTGAGCTTAAAAACATTGGACGTTTCCTGGCTGAAACGGGTCTGTTGGCATGTATGGTTGTATGACCACTGCCTCTTCCTTCTGACTGCAATGGTCTATTATATTGCCACAGCCTCTCTTGCCAGTCCTGTATTGTTGGTTTGTTGCCCCTGCCCCCCCTTTCCACCGCCCTCCATAGTCTGTTGTGCTGCCACTGCCCTTCCTGCCTGCCTAGTGTGGTCAAATTGTTGCCTCTGCACTCTCCTACCTGCCTTCAATTTTCAGAGTCCGTGCCCCTGGCCTCTGCCTCTCAACAGTATCCCAATGAACAACTAGATCGCTAACATTCTATATTTATTACAAAAGTGTGGAATGCCTGACGTCATCTTGATGTAATCAAAACTGTAATGCCTAGAGCATTTCCTTTAGAAATTACATATATGAGAGGGTCTTATTTGCATTTGATTCTGGTCAAATCACTTAATCTCCCCGGGCCCGATTCACAGAACTAACTTAAGACAAAATCCTAAACTTACTACCAATTTGGTATTCACAGAAGGCACTTACTCATTTTGGTATTCACAGAAGGCACTTACTCATCTCGGTATTCACAGAAGTTAGGAGTCCTGACTTTAGGACTCCTAAATGCCTTCTGTGAATACCGAAAGTCTTAAAATTAGGATTTTTCTCAGTTTAGTAGTAGTATAGTTAGGACTCCTAACTTTAGGACTCCTAAATGCCTTCTGTGAATACCGAAAGTCTTAAAATAAGGATTTTTCTCAATTTAGTAGTAGTAAAGTTAGGACTCCTAACTTTAGGGCTACTAAATGCCTTCTGTGAATACCGAAAGCCTTAAAATTAGGATTTTTCTCAGTTTAGTAGTAGTAAAGTTAGTAGTCCTAACTTTAGGACTCCTAAAATGAGAAAAATCTTAATTTTAAGACTTTCGGTATTCACAGAAGGCATTTAGGAGTCCTAAAGTTAGGACTCCTAACTTCTGTGAATACCGAAGTGAGTAAGTGTCTTCTGTGAATACCAAAATGAATAAGTGCCTTCTGTGAATACGAAAATGGTAGTAAGTTTAGGATTTTGTCTTAAGTTAGTTCTAGTGCAGAAGTGGCCTCACCATTTTCTCTCACACACACACACACACCCGCACACACACACACACACACACACACACATTTATGCGTCCATGCTGCAGGAACAGTGGCTGTACAAGTGTCCCACACACACATCAAAACTATGAGTAACAGCTGTAGAAGGCTCCCCCCTTAAACACATACAGTACATGAAAGAAGGAGCACTTCAAATATCCTTGAAAAATGTGATGTAACATGGCTAGCATGTTACATCACACAGCAATGATAGCTGCTTTCACAAGTGAGGAATAGTAGTGGAGGCAGGTGTAAAAGTACCTCTCGCCACGACAGGTAGAATGCCACAGCAGGAGAGCAAGCTCATCTTGTAAAGCAAGTGATGCCGGTGCAGCATGAATGGATTGGTGGGCAGCCGCCAAGTGTCAACTTGTCACATGTAACCCTCAGTCATTCCTGGTTTTTCATCCAAAAGCGCTGTGTTAGCACAGATTTCTAATATTAAGTTATGCACTTTAAGGTGTACTTTTTAATATTGGCACTGGCACTCTGAGAATTGTAATATATAGGGATCTAAGAACTCTGAAATATCAAATATGCTTTAAAAAAAATCATTCATTTTTATTTTATTTTACCATGGGTGCAATTCACAATATAGTGCATGCTATTTGAAAAATATGATATAGATGTCTATTTATTGTCTGTTATCCTAAAATGAAAGATACAAAAATTCCACCAGATTTCACAGTGAGCTGGGTAAAGAGGTCAGTCAGGGCACCATGCTAAAGGACCTGTGAAAGGGTCAGGTCTTTAAGTAGGATAAAATTGTGGGGGGAGTTTTTTTTTAAGGGGCATGGCCATAGTATCATAACTAGACATTTCTATCCAATGGAATGGTGTGACTTAAAACATCCGTAACATGAAACCATGTAAATCGCAGAGTGGTACTTGACTAGTGCCTTAGTGCCTCTTTGTGAATGTGCTGGTATTGCATTGAGACACATCACAAAATAACAGACTGGTGCCTAAAACAAGCCAGACCTATTGACTTTGCAAGTGATTGTGGGAAACATCAGATAAATGAGTAATAATGATATTTTTGTGAAAAATTAGAATTCAAAATATTTCAATTCTGAAACTTTGAGACTGCCAAAGTATATTTACTGAGGGCTGTGGAAAGGGTAGTGGTCTTCTGAATTGGTATCACTCTTGTCCTTCCCGCCACACAACCTTCTTCTGCAGCCTCTCTGTGAGACACGGATACCCTGTTTCTCCCCACATCTTTCTGAAATGCCCCATCTGCATATTACACATCTCTTCTTCTTCTGCTCCTTTTCAGTCTCCTCTTCTGAAAGTACATCCTTGCATCTCATTCACTTCACCAATGCCCCATGTACATTCACCAGTTAGCACTTCATTTTCTATTAAATATATCCTGCCTATATATTAACAGCTTTGGACCTCCTTTACAAACTTCTGCACATACTTACAATTGCAAGCGACATGCCACCATTGCTCTGTTCCCTCACTCAGTGACTAGAGATGGGTGAGCCAGCTAATTAACAGGACAAGCAGAGCCAAAGGCCTGGCTTGACTCTAAGAGCCTGTACACGAGCCGAGCCCTGAAAATGTTTTCCATGTAAATCATACAACAAACATCATGTAAATATGGTAGAGGTTCTTCAAAAGTTTGAAAATAGCATTTCTTTAATATGTGGAATCTTATAACACTGCACTGAGAAGTACTTATTTAAACATGAACTTAGAAACATTCCTGCCCTTGTCTCCACCCTATTAGCAGTGCAATTAATGAACTAAAATGTAAGATAGTTTGTGTGAACCCTGTGTGTGGCCCAGATTCCTGTAGATAGAGCAACATGATAGTCTAGTTAGTCAAACACACTAGTGTAGTATACTACAAATTCTTATCTCATGTATTTGAAAGGGCTTTCATATGCAACAGCGGAGAATAAGGAGGATTGGTAAATTAAAATATTTACCTAAGATCACACACATTTGATCAGGAGGGGACCAGCAATGAATCCAGGTTTTTCTGGTTTCACTTTGTAAAATCAGGCAGTAAATAGGAATCAATTTTTTTCTCTTTTTTGTCTCAAATGCTTTGATTTCACATCTTTGTGCATGGGGGTAGGGCAAGGATGGCAGGTAGAATCCACGTGAAAGTGTGGTATATTATTGGCTCAAGGTTTCAACAGGAACTCGAGCCCAGTTAGAGCCGGACTTCAGGGTCGAGCCTAACTTGAGATTTAATTACCTCTACCACTGATTAGCAACTACTCCAGTCCTTTCCTTCCGTTTCCTTATAAATTGTAAGTCCTGCCTCAGCAAAGTGTTCTCTTCAGGCAGTGCTGGTATTTATTTTACGCCCTGTCAATAGAAGATAGGCCTCAGTCAGTCTCGCTCTCCATACAACTTTTTTATTGATTTTTTTTTTTTGACATAGTACAGCATATAGCATCACCCGCGTCATCATCTCAGGTGCTGCGTTAAAGAACATTACAAAATTGAAGCTGGGAATGGTCTTACTGATTACTGGAGACAGTCTCTGACCCAATCTGTTCGTGGTGCACAATTAAGGGTACAGTTTATAATGCAGCTCGGTCTAGGGCCAGTCTCGCCCTCTGCACAGTGCGGTAAGGGAGACCGGATGTGTCCCATCGTCCTTAGGGAGAGCTCATTCCGGAGTCCTGCTAGTCCGATGGCAGCATTCAAATAGTACTATAAAAAAATTAAAACAGCTCCGAACAATGAAACAGTAAACATGAAATAAGTAACAAACTGCTTTCTTCGCCCCACCCCCTCCCCAAACATGGTGGCAGTACCGAAAGAAGAAGAATGCGCTCGTCTGGCTGCTGAGCAGAGTGCCGTTCAAATTTGAAAGAGGTGCAGTGCTCTGATAGAGGAAGGACAAACAGCAGAGGTTAGCCCTCGAGAAAGAAAGCTAACCAGGGGGCCCCACCTAAATTGGAAGTTCTTAAAATTATCCCTGAAGATTTCAGATATACGTTCCAGGCTAAGGAGCTTCCATAGCCTAGAGTACCAGAGGGAAGTGGCTGGAGCCTCTCTCCTTTTCCACGCCGCCACCAAGGCAATCTTCGCTGCCCCTATACAGAGCCACATGATCTTTTTATCAGCTCGGGTTTGGTGTTCCAAGGAAGGATCACGAAGTCCCAGCAGAACCTCCACCATACCAGTGGGGATAGGGTACCCCAGCATCTCCTTGATATGGGCAAGGATCTCTTCCCAGAAGGGCCGTATGTGTGGGCAGTCCCACCAGATGTGCTGTAAGTCCCCTAGTAGTCCGCATCCCTTCCAGCATCTGTCAGAGGACTCAGGGAAGATCTGTCGGAGTTTGGCAGGATGGAGGTACCAAGCCATCATGGTCTTAAGGTGTGCGTCCCGGAGGTCAACAGAATGATTGAGTTTCGTGAGATCAGACCATAAGTGGGACCATTCCTCGTCAGAGATGGCCCGTTGGAGGATACCCTCCCACATTTACATATACCGTGGACAGGGAGAAAGTATAGTAGTTAAAAGAAACTTGTACAAAAAGGAGATCGTGCCTTTCATGGAGGTCGCCTTAGTGAGAAAGGATTCATATTTAGTCAGGCGTCGAGTAGCTGCGTCCCGGATTTGTGGTGTGAGGGCCCAGTGTAATAATTGGTTATAGCGGTTTCGTTCTGTGTTCTGTAAATTGTACTCCCATTTGCAGTTATCGAAAGCAAGGGGATCAAAATTATGGAAAAGGTGCGTCAGGGCTAGACAGCCGCCCTCCCTCCAAGCATCAAAGGGGCCCGTCTGGTGGCCCGGGGGCAATGCAGGGTTAAAGTGCAGCGGCGTGAAAGGAGAGGGAAAGTAGGTCCATCTCTCATCGCCCGACACCGAGTCCCATGCCTTGAGTGGTGTGCGTGTAGGGGTGCTGATATAGGGGTTCTTAGGTCGGTCATGTTTGGGGCACCAGATCAGATCCCTTATGGTCCGTCCTGTCACACTCCGGTCCATATGTAACCAGTGTTTATCTGATTCATGTTTCGACCATTCTACCAGGACGTGAAGCTGGGCGGCCTTATAATATGTGTACATCTGGTAGTCCGACCCCACCGTCCTCCCCAGAACGACGAAGTATCGAGAAGGAGAAACACGCCCGTCTCCCCTGCCATATGAAATTCAAAATCATGGTTTTAACGCGCCTAAAAAAGTCCCTCTCGAGTTCAATGGGTAAGGCTTGGAACAAATAAAGGAGCTTAGGGAGAAGGGACATCTTTATGGCATTAACTCTGCCCAGCCAGGTCAGGAAGAGGGGCTTCCATTTATTGAGCTCTGCTGGGATACACTTGAGCATAGGGGGGAAGTTAGGAGAATATAGTCTGTCCACTCTTGGTGTGATCTGGATGCCCAAATATTGTATAGAGGAGGTGGCCCACTGGAGGGGCGTCAGAGGTCAAAGCCTGAGAATTTCTGCCGGTGGGAGAGTGAGGTTGAGGATAAATGACTTGCTTAGGTTTACTTTAAAGCTGGCTACTGATTCAAAACGTACCAATTCCGATTGGAGGTGTGGGAGGGATGTAGCTGGATCGGCGAGGGATAGCGGGACATCATCCGCAAAAAGGGAAATTTTGTGTTGTTCCCCCGTGAAAGGATTCCCTTGAATCGCAGGATTTGCTCTGATTGTTGCAGCTAGGGGTTCGATGCTGAGAGCGCAAAGGAGGGGGGAGAGGGGGCACCCCTGTCTAGTACCCCTGGAATGGAAGAAGGAGAACGATTGCACACCATTAACAGTCACCCGAGAATGGGGTTGACGATAATTAGCCGGTATCATGGTGAGGAATTTGGGCGAAAAACCGAAAGCCGTGAGAGTGTGGAACAAGAACTCCCAATCCACCCTGTCGAAAGCTTTTTCGGCGTCAAGTCCGAGGACGACTGCGGGGATCTGACGCCTATTGGCCTTCTCGATGAGGTGTACAATGCGACGGGTGTTGTCGGGTGTTTGGCGACCCTTGATAAACCCCGATTGGTCCGGGTGTATAAGGTCGGGCATGAGGTCGTTCAGTTGCTTAGCCAGAATGGAGGAGTACAGCTTTGCATCCAGATTAAGCAAAGCTATAGGCCTGTAAGAGGCGCAAGCTTCAGGATCTTTTCCCGGCTTAGGTATAACAGTAATCACTGCGTCAGAGAGGAAGCCAGTGGTTGCACCATCCTCTGCCATCTTATTAAAGAGCCGTGCAAGGTGAGGGGTGACATCAGGAGCAAAGGTTTTATAGAAGAGGGCAGTGTACCCATTCGGACCGGGGGCTTTATGTAGTTTGAGAGCCTTAATAGCTGAGGCAACATCCTCAGTGGTGATAGGGGCGGAAAGTAGTTCATTCCATTCCGGGGAGACCCATGGAAGGTGCAAGGTATGTAAGTAATCTCGTTGGGCGTCAGGATCTAAGTGATCCCCAGTGTAGAGATGTTTATAAAAGAAGCCAAAAAGTTCCGCTTTCTCCCTGTCATTATGGGTGATGTCTCCATGGGGTCCCCGGATGCCGCTAATGTACTCCCGTATGCGCTTATCCTTGTGTTGCAGAGCAAGGTATTTGCCTATCTTGTTGCCCTGAGAGTAGGAGAGATGACGCAATTTCAATAGCGTATACTCTGCTCTATTATTATCGATGGCCCGGAGTTTACCCCTAAGCACTGTGAGATTACGGAGGGTGTGCCTAGCGGGGTTCGAATTATGAGCTTGTTCGACGGAGGCCAGTTCGGTCTCCAACGCCACCCTTTCTTTGTTACGCTGGGAATTTAATGCGGAGTTAAGGGAAATACATTTCCCCCGGAAGACCGTCTTAAAGGTGTCCCAGGTGGTAAACTCCGAAGTGTCCTCAGGTTTGTTAGTAGCGAAGAATTTGGTGATTGCCTCCCTTAGTTTAGTGCAAGAGTCCTTATCTCGCGTGAGCGCAGCTGGGAAAAACCACCTAGGTGTGGTAGAAGTGGTTATCGTCCAGGACAAGGAGATAGCTAGGAGACTGTGGTCTGACACCGAGAGAGGGAGTATATTAGCACTTTGCAGCTCACCTAGGAGAGTTTGATTGATAAAGATGTAATCGAGGCGTGAGTATGTGTGGTGCACATGCAATTAGAACATGTAGTCCCGAGAGGTAGGATACCGGGTGTGCCAGGAATCCAAAAGGCCCATGTCGTTAAAGTGGTGTCGGATGTCCGCAGAGAAGGAGCCTACGTATGAACGCTGCGGGTGTGTGCTATCCAAATCCTTCTGCCATATTAAATTGAAGTTGCCCAGGAGTATCAACGGACCCTCGAAAAAATCGAATATTTTCCCCAGGAGAGTGTGCAGGAAGGTCGTCTGGACAGTATTAGGGGCGTATACCGCCACAAATGTGCACGTTTTCCCCATCAGGCGACCCTTTACCATGAGCCAGCGGCCTTCTTTGTCGTGTTGAACGTCTAACGGCTGGAATTTGGTGGATGAGCGAAATAAGAGAGCAACCCCCCCTGTGCTTCGTCAGTGCCGAGGATCTGTAGATCAGTGGGTAGTGTTTGTGATGTAGTACAGCGTCCTCAGCTCTGGTTAGATGTGTTTCTTGGAGGGCCACTATGTCTAGGTGATGAACAGGGATGTACTACCACACCTTCTGGCGTTTCTGAGGGGAGTTAAGGCCCTTGACGTTCCAGGTGCCTATGGTAAGTGGCATAAGATTAAGAGATAAAGCCGTTCTGCAGTGAGAGACACATGAAGCTTGGCATGTCCCGTGTCATCCATTGTCCCCCCGGTCCAGCACCCCCTCCGCCAAAGCAGTGAGAATAACTGTGCACGCCAGAAAGCAGGTCATAAACAGTATGAAAAAGGCCGCCACCATGACCCACCCATCCCCAGCCCTCAACACTCAAAGAGAGAAACAATAAAGTGTGAATCGTTCAAAAGATCAATATACATAACTATATCAATAGCCTGTTGGGGGAAATGGAACCCCACAGGATTACGGGGAGGCGACTGGACAGCGTCTGTGAGAAGCAAATAAGTTAGTGCTAAGGTGAGTCCCCAGTCGCTGTAAGTATGAGCCACTCCCCATGACCCTCTCCCACACTGGAAGGACTGATCTCGAGAAAGAATAAGAGAATAGTACATACATATGTGGCCAGGCATGTCTGAGAGTCAACAGAAATAAGGAGGAAATCCACAGTGCCCGGCAGGATCATGAGGTCAGGTGGAGGCACACCAAGCCACATTCAATAACATGTGTGCAGGAAGAAGAAGGCTGCCATTAGGGGTGAGGTAGCCACACCCGTACCCCGCGCTGCAAGGAAGTGTCCCCAACAGAGTCCGTCAGGTACGGCGCCGCCAGGTGTCTGTCCCTCGAATCAGCAGGGTGCCACCAATCCATGAGACACATGTCCATACGCGTGTCGCAGCCTTGCGAAGGGTAGCGGTCTTGTCCTGAGTAGAGACGGTGTCATCAGGGGAGAGATCCAGAAGAGTTAAGCCCTCCTGTAGATCCGAGACATCTTGCTGTTTATTTTGAAATTCGAAGCTGAGTCCAAATGGGAAGGTCCAGCGGTATTTGATCTTATCGTCCCGCAATTTGGAGGTGATCGGCCTGAACAGTTGTCTCCATACTAAGGTTGCGGGTGCTAAGTCTTGGTAGAGCGTGCAGGGATAATTTTGAAACGTGATGGATCCCTTCAACCTGGCCGCTGCAAGAACTGCTTCCTTGACCCTGAAGGAGTGGAATTTTGCCAAAATGTCCAGAGGTCTCCTCTTGTCGCCGGGTTGCAGTGGCCCCACTCTATGCACACGCTCCAGCTTTATTTTGAGGGATTGAGGACTCAAGATCTCCGCAAAGAGCCCCTCAAGGAAGGCCCCAAAGTGAGGCGCCTCTGCCCCCTCCTCCAGGTCCTTAATCCGTACGTTCTCCCTCCGAGCCCTGTTCTCAAGGTCTTCTGTCTTGAGGTGCGACTGGAGCATTTGGTCACAGAGGAAACGCACTTCATTCTGGAGATCTGTAGTGAGTCTCACTTGCTCATTGGAGTGCGCCTCTAGATCTACCACTCGGGTGCCTACAGAATCCACATCGTGTTGGAGTGACGTAAGCTTTTCAGTCAAGTCAGCCCTGAGCTGCTCCATGGACGATTTGATGTCTTGGCCGAGTACTTTACGTAGCTCAGATTTAAAGTCCTTAAACATGGCCAGGAGATCCGCCTTTGTGAGGGCCATGTTGGTTGTCTCTGGGTCCGCACCCAGGGCAGGGCGTCTGTCCGTAGCCATGAAAAAGTCGGAGATCTTGGCGAGTGTTTTAGCCATCCTCTTCTTGGGTGGCATGCGAGACGGCCCTAGGGCATCCCCCCTGTGTGCAGTCACGATGGTCCCTGAGTTTGCTTAGCTGGGTGCGGGATCCAGGTGAGCGTTGCGTCATACCGGCGGTGGTTGGTGTGAGGCCCGAGGTGTTGGGGAGCCGAGAGTGGGGCCAGAGGAGTGGAGGAAGAGGAGCGTGTGTGACAGGGCATTGCTGAAGAAGGAAGCCCAAGGGAAGGGCCGCTTAGAAGGTCAGTCTGGCAAGTTGTCGGGATTTTGCAAGCAGGGGCAACCACTGGTCTTAATGTTCAGAAGACCCACTGAGGGTAGACAGGCGAGCCCATCGGCCCCTCACCAGGGCAAGCAGGGTGCCATCCGGTGCTCATGTGTGAGCAAATGGGGCAGCGCGTATGACCAACTCGCCTCATGGCCGTGCGTGGGGCACGGGATCAGCAGCCCGCCCCTGGCTGGAGGCCGGTACAGCAAGGGCCCTCCAAGCGGTGATCAGCCACAGCTGGGCGCGGAGCTGCGGGAAAAGGCCTCGGCACTGATGCCCCGGGGCGCTGCCATCTTAGGGTCAGGCATGGAGGCCTGAAAGTGGAACCGGCAGTAGTGGCCCCCCACGAAGGGCAAAGACAGGGCTCTGATCATCGCACCGAGTTTGGCTCACCTTGAGCTAGGAATTTCGGCGCCGAGGGCCGAAACCAAGAGGCGGCGTCCCCCGCCAAACCAGTCGGGTCCGGAGGTCAGGGCTGCTGAGCCGCCGCCATTTTCAGGACCCGTCCTCGAGGTCCGCTCCGGAGCAAGCCGAGACCGATGTTGTGCGTGCTGGGGCGGGTGAGTGCCTGCAAAATGTGCACTGATTGCTGCTAGATTTAGCCCCTGGGGCTCTGGGGGCCGCCAACATCAGCCCCTGAACCGAGCGCAGCCCGGGAGCCGAGATCGTTTACGACCTCTCGGCCATCTTGCCCAGCCCGCCCCTCCATACAACTTTTAACTTGTTATTTAATTCATTTGCAACCTGCCTTGGGATCTGTGGGGGTCCCCTTCTGCCATGGAAAGTGTGGGGTCCCACGTAATGGCTCAAGTCATTGCAGCTTGCACCTCCCGCTTCCACATCCTATGCATGCTACAAAAGAGCCTGAAACGGTTGCCCCAGAACACCAGACAGACTATCACGCAAGCACTAATCACCAGCATGCTGGACTATGCCAACAGTCTCTATGCCGAAATCTCCAAACAACTCCTACACAGATTCCAGACCATGCAGAACACCACTGCAAAACCCACACTTGACTTCCCCTGCTGCACCCATATCATACCCCACCTCAAGAAGCTTCACTGGCTCCCCATTCACAAGGTCAGCCAATTCAAACTTCTCACATACACATACAAATCCCTACACAACACAGGAACAGAATACCTGAACAGCCACATACAACCCACCAGACACCTGTACTCTGTCTCACTCTCACTCGCACACGTTTCCCGCATCTGGAAAAACAAAGCTGGAGGCGCTCATTCTCATACATTGCACCCATGATAGTGAACTACTCCCCTCTACATATCATAGCCTCCTCTTCACTTTTTGAATTCTACAAGAAGCTGAAGACCTGGCTCTTCATATAAGCAGCTTGGGCACAACTACAATTCTGCCCAAGCACCAGGATACCCTCTCAGGAGATTAGTGTGCTATACAACGCAATATAACATAACACCACAGGGCCTATGTGGGCCTTGGTTACACCCCTGAAATGCATGCTGGAGGGAGGGACAGAAGCAAAACATAAATGCACTGTGTGAGAAGCTGGCCTGGTATATGATGTCCACTTATGTAAGTGGGCACACTGCACCAGTCCAGGCAACTCTAATGGTGATTTTGGAGGTCTTAGACAAGCTTAGAAAGGTCTCTAAGTGATAGCTGTGGAGAGCATCTTTCAGGTTTAGTCCAGGAGCGTAAAGCAGCTTGTTTTACCAGAATGCAATCTTATAGTATAGATTAAATGAAAAAGAACCACACAAGGTATTTATAAAAAGATGTATTTATTCTATTATACTCTCTACCCTGAGATAAACATAATGCACACAATACTTTGCAAAGAAATACAGTAAATAGTACAGAATACACAGGGGACCCCAGGGGGGAAACCAAACCATATACTAAGAAAGTGGCATAAGGACCACAACTCGGATCAAAACAATGTTGAGAGGACTTACAAGTGCTGGGGACCCAAAGAACCAGCCAAGGTGAGTGACTAGGAACCCCACGGAGGGCATGTGCAGTGTGGGGAACATGACCACAAGCTTCGTACAACTCTACGTGTAAGTCGCAGTTGTAATTTTAAAGATTAAGGACCCTTCCCAGTGGACCCTAAAGAAACCTCATGGAAGACAGAATGTTGGAGAGCCTCCCCACCCATGGATACCCTAGTACCCACGTTGCCTACACCAGGGAAGCTGTGTGGAAAGGTGTGAAGTGGTTGTCGGAAACTGCAGTCAAATCCAATGGAGGACTTCAGGAAAGTGCCACTGCTGAAGAAGGAGAAAGTGTCCAGTGGAACCTGAAGGTGGATTCCTCGGTGAGAGGTACCTGCAAGCAGAGGGGGCAGAGTCTATTTTATTCAGGAGTGACCAGGAGGTCTGGAAGATGAATGCCCACCAATTCTGGGAGTTGCAGGAGAGTTGATGAGGATATTGACTCTGCAGGTGTGAGGACCAGGCGATGCTGGGGAAGACCAGGAGTCCCACGTCGGATGTCGAGTGCTGAGGGGTCGGTCTCTGGCGGGAGCACCAACAAGCCTTGGCAATTGCAACCAATGGAGAAGTCAAAGAAGGTCCAACGGCGGGACCAGCAAGATCCAGGGACTCACCACAAGCGGGGGAGTCAGGGCAAGCCCGAGCAATCAAGGGAGCCCAAAAGAAACAAAGGTGACCCCAAATGGACCCACAGGCTGGAGGCACTGGAGTCACGAGAGGACCTCAAGCAGCTCACCAAAAGATGCAAGCCACGATGCACAACGATGCTGTGTGGCCAATGATTCTGGTCACTTGAGGTGCTCAAGGTTGGGGCTACTTGAAGCCCAAAGACCTTCTTGGAAGGAAGCCAACAAGCCTTTGCAACTGAAAGTCAATACGGTGCACAGGGGTCAGTTCCTGCATCTACCACGAGGGATACTGGCCTCAAACTTGATGAGATGGCAGGGCAAGCCTCAAGAGCTGTGGAGAACCACCACCTGTGTTGCAGAACCTTTCAGAGTCTGGAGGAGCTCAGGATCAGCAGACCGGTCAACTTAGTTGTGGTGCCTGCGAATGCGAGGAAGTGACTCCTTCACTTCCCGGGAGATTCCTTCAGGTGTCTTTAATGCCCACAGGCCTTGGAATGTTCCTGCATGGTGCACATACACAGACGATGCAGTAGACTGGAAGGGACACAGCATTGAGCCCAAACAAAGTCCAGTGAAGTACAGAGTGCCCAGACAGTAGAAGAGTAGTGGTGTCTGATCTAAATCTAGTCCCACAACTAATCTAGGGACCAACCCACAGGTTACGTACCCTAAGAAAAGGGTTGGGATGATTCAGAGGACCCTCCCAGGGGAGGGTCTGGACAGCGGGGAGGTTACTCCCATGTCCTTTGTACAGTTTTGCACCAGAGCTGGAGCCAGTGGCTCCCAGAGCTGTTTTGAACTGGATTATGCATGGGGACACCAAATGTGCCCCTCATGCAGACTGAGTGGTGCTGGCAAGCACACCCGCCCTGCCCCAATACACTAAATCCTGTCTGGGAGGTGGTCACACCTCCCTGTGACAGGATGCCTATTGTTCTGCCTTCCCCTGCTTGAGCTTGGCTCAGCAGTAGGAGGGCAGAATTGTGTATTTGGTCAGCAGCAACCATTTTGTGCTGTCCGGGTCTAGAAGGCACTGAGAGCCTAACGGAGGGCTCTCCCAGTGCTTGGAATCATTCCTCCCACACCGTTTATGGTGTGGGGGTATGATTCCAACATGTTTGAAACCAAACATGATAGGATTCCTTGCAGCCATTTTCGAGATGGACATTGTGTAATTACATGGTGCCCCTCTATATAGTATATAGCTGCTTCACTTTCAACCCGGGAGAATGGACTCCATAGGGTTTAGGGGTGTCCTGATCATGCAGGGGCACCCTCACACTTAGAACCAAGCACCCTGCCTTCAGGAATGCAAAAGGCCTGCTATGGGGTGACATATAGGTTTTAAGTGCAGTGACCCTAGATATAGGAAACTTATATCTTTAGTAAGTGGTATTAGCACCAGCTTACAGAGGTTGCAACGGCAGGCCTGAGGTTCCATTTTTAATGGTCTTCCATGGATGGCATAATGCATGCTTCAGTCCATGGGGGACCTCTGGGGGACCTATGCCCTGGGTATCCTAGTACCATATACTAGGGACTGATAAGGATACCCGAGTATCCAATTTGGGATGTACCTAAGTACTGAACATAACCATTTAAGGGAGAAAGCAGATAGACTGGGGTGCTGATTAGCAGGATCACAGTCAGACTAGTCAATAACAGCTTAACACCAGGCAAAAAGTGGGGGTAACCATAAAAGCAGATCCTACTTTCCTACACACTACAACTAAAATCACAACTGATGCCTATTTGTTGTTCTTTCTTAGTGAGGGTCCATGCATATGTTGCTCCTGTGAGTCCCAGTCTCAGAGCTCAGTTTTAGCTTTTCATTGTAGATGCTGCCAAATGTCAGGTAAAGACATGCAAACAAATTAAAGCTCTTGCAGAACTGTGCTTATAGTCATCATTGTTTTAACCCCTTCGCTGCGGCGCAAATTCCGCTGCAGCGCTGGGGGGGTTTGGGGGCTTGACGGCGCCGCTGTGCTCATGACGGAACCACGCCGTCATGAGTCATGGGTGAGCTGTGCTCATGACGTCGTGGTTCCGTCATGACTCCACCCACTGCGCTAATCGCCCGCACAGGCGGGGAATTAGCGCCGCGTGGGAGGAGCAGCCGCCAACGGCCGCAGCATGACGGAACCACTCCGTCATGAGCACAGGGCGCCCGTGGCTCATGACGGAGTGGTTCTGTCATGAGCGGGGAAGGGGTTAATATCAACCCGCTAAAAAAAGCTTGAAGATGTGATTACATTCAAGGTGTAACTGAAAGTGCGTTCATCAAAAGTTGACAAGAATGAACTCTGAGTATACCCTTACAAGTAGCACACCTTTCTGTGTGTTAGATGTGTCATTCAAACTTCAGACACCTCACTCAGCTTGTCCCATATCGGCCGAACTACCAATAACATCATTTCCACCATGCACATCGAAGAGTGCCTAGGAATCCGACACAAGTCGGAATACCTAACAACCTCATCAGGCTTATGAAGAACCACTTAATAATTCGAACGTACCAGCAAGAAACCGCTTCGGGCTTTGCTAGGGTATGAAAAGCGTTATATAATTACCTGTACTAAACAATAGAATACAATCCAGGTGACGTGCTAAAAGGAGCAATGTTGCAATGTGGATGTAAAACCAGTTTGTCCTTCAATCAAATAGGCTGGCTTAAGAATGCAAATGGAAATGGAGCTTGTCCCAGTTTTTTGCAATCAGGTAAGTGAAAGAGCAGCACCCTGTCTCACCTTAACAACCGATGGAATCTGCAAATAATGCGTTGAAGTTAGGAGTGACATCCTTGAGGGGTGATAGCAATGAAATAACTGTAAAATACATACAAACCCACACTTATTTAGAGCTTTAAAACAAAAGCATAGGCTTTTAACTACAGTATGTTTTCTTATCGTCGGCCAGTGCAGACTCTTTAAAAACGGTGATGGATTAAAACCATGATCTCTTGACTTGGTAAGAGTATTCTGCATCATTCAGAAACTCTGTCCATCACCACCCCCTTTTTCCCAGTTCAATAGACAAGGGCCTAGGAAGATTTAGAGGTAAGCACGTGAACCAATTTTTGATAATTTGAAATCATTTAATTGTTTATGACTGAAGACCTAATTACAGAGAATTACAATAATTCAAATGAAGTCCAATTATCGCCTGAATAACCAGAAAGTGCACCGAAGCTGGAAGAAACCTACACATTTTTTTTAAAAACGCCTTAGATGAAAAAAAGAAATTGCCATGATCTCATTATTCTGCTGTTGGATTGAGAGGGAGGAATCCCAATTTACCACTATGTTTCTCGCAGACTGAATTGATCAGGACTAGACCCCATGGATCTGACCACCAGCTAGAAGGTCAGCGGGAGGAAGTCCCCACCTCAACACAATAACCTCAGTTTTATCTGTGTACAATCTAACTGGTGAGTCAATCAGCCACTGTGTTTAGTACAGCACAGACAACTTTAACAGAGACAACCCCATCCAATTTAATGATCATCTGGATGACATCTGTATAACACATTCAGGTTAGATTAAGTTTCTTGATCAAACCTGCTTGTTGTGCTTTAGAGAGATAAAAAGATTAAATAGGGTTGGACTTACTTTAATCCATAGTGGAATACTTAGGGCCACATTACGATCTTGGTCGGAAAGGCTCCGAATGGCATTCGGATTGTCCTAATCCGTGTCGGAACCCATGTTTCTGAATGACACGGAAACATTTCCGACCAACCGATTACGATAGACGGTAATGGTCCAGTCATTCTGACTCCAACCGGCATTCAGAGACTTCGAGTCAGTTGGAGCCAAATCGTACAGGTCTATGGACCGCGTTTCCGACTGACATATTACAATGTAGGATTCGGACAGCCTTTCCGAATCGGTCTGTCCGACTTGAAAGGCCTGTCAAAACTGACTTGACCAGGTTGGGGCTTGTTTGGGTACCCATGAGTCCCCTCTTTATAACCATGCTCAGTGTGGCAGGCTCCATGGGTTGCCTGTGACAGGGTGCAAGGTTTTTCCTCAACCACCCCATTTTTCAATGGGAATCTGTGTTGTCGGTTGGAACACAGGCTCCCATTGAAGTCAGTGGGAGTCTGACCGAATGGTATTCGGAAACATCATAATCAGTCGATCAGACTCTCCGAACCCGAGTCGGTCGGGACCGATTCAGACAAGGAGTCGGTCGGAATGCTTTCTGACTGACATCGTAATGAGGCCATTAGGTGCACCTCAAGTGCATCCTGCTCAACACCCGCTCCGTCCACAGACACGCCGTCGAACTCTGGAACCTCCTAGACGCCACAGCCCCTGACGTTGCCTTCCTCACAGAGACCTGGATGAACGCCTCTTCAGCTCCCGACATCGCCATCGCTATCCCAGAGGGCTACAAGATCGTCCGGAGGGACCGCAACGCCAACCAGATGGGAGGAGGCATCGCCATCATCCACAAGAACACCATCCGTCTCACGACCAGCACCGAGAACACCCTGACCACTGCCGAACACCTGCATTTCCAGATCCACACCAACCCGAACACCACCCTCAGAGGCACCCTGCTCTACCGACCCCCTGGACCACGCACGCAATTCAGCGAGGACATCGCCGACTTCGTCAGCCCGCATGCCCTCCCCTCCGCTGACTACATCCTCCTGGGGGACCTCAACTTCCACCTGGAGAACAACAACGACCGCAACACCAGCACCCTGCTGGACAACCTCGCCAACCTGGGACTCAAGCAACTGGTGTCCACCCCCACCCACCTCGCCGGACACACACTCGACGCAGTCTTCTCTTCCAGCACAGACATCGACTTCAGCCACGCCACAGAGCTCCAATGGACGGACCACAGCTGCATCCACTTCACCTTCAAGAGAACGACGACCCACCACCACCAGCAACAGGCCGCCCGCAGAAGCTGGAACAAGATCACAGCAGACCAGCTCGCCACCTCCCTGAGCCAGCACCCTCCTGCCAGCTCAGCGAACCCCAGCCAGGCCGCCGTCAACCTCACGAAGTGGATCAGCATCTGCGCGGACGAGCTCGCCCCGCTGAGGACCCCGCCCAGCAGACCCGGAAGCAAGAAAGCCCCATGGTTCACCGACGAACTCAAGAGCTCCAAGAAGAACTGCCGAGCCCTCGAGAAAGTCTGGAGAAGGGAACCTACACCGGACAACAGGACCTCCTTCAAGCTTGCCACCCGGAAGCACCACCAGCTTATCCGCGCCGCCAAGAAAACAGCATTCAAGGAACGGTTGGACAACAACGCACACAACTGCAAGGAACTCTTCAACATCGTGAAAGAGCTCTCCAACCCCAGCGCAGGAAACAACGACATCACCCCATCACAAGACCTCTGCAACTCCCTCGCTTCATACTTCCACAACAAGATCACGGACATACACAACAGCTTCAACAACCAACCAACGCACACCATGACCGAACAATCACCCCCCACCACCACCCTCCACGCCTGGACCCCGATCAGCACCGAAGACACCATCCGCACGATGAACTCCATCCACTCCGGATCACCGACCGACCCCTGCCCTCACCACGTTTTCAACAAGGCCGACGCTGTCATCGCACCCCACCTGCGAGACATCATCAACACATCATTCAACACCGCCACCTTCCCTGAGAGCTGGAAACACGCCGAACTCAGCGCCTTACTCAAGAAACCAACAGCGGACCCCACCGAACTCAAGAACTACCGCCCCATCTCGCTCCTCCCGTTTCCAGCCAAAGTCATCGAGAAGACCGTCAACAAGCAGATGGCCGCCTTCCTCGAGACGAACGGATCCCTCGACCCCTCACAGTCCGGCTTCCGAGCCAATCACAGCACCGAGACCGCCCTCATCGCCGCCACCGATGACATCCGAGCCCTGATGGACAATGGAGAAACAGCGGCCCTCATCCTCCTAGACCTCTCCGCGGCATTCGACACGGTCTGCCACCGCACCCTAGTACAGCGCCTCAGTAACATCGGAATCCAGGACAAGGCGCTGGAATGGATCATCTCCTTCCTCGACGGAAGGACACAGAGAGTCCGCCTACCACCATACAAATCAGAAGCCTCCGAAGTCATCTGCGGCGTCCCTCAAGGATCATCTCTGAGCCCCACCCTCTTCAACGTCTACATGAGCCCCCTCGCGGCCATCGTACGCAAACACAACCTCAGCATTATCTCCTACGCCGACGACACCCAGCTGATCCTCTCCCTGACCAACGACCCCGCCTCCGCCAGAGCCAACCTGCACGAAGGGATGAAAGAGGTAGCCGAGTGGATGACGACCAGCCGCCTGAAACTGAACTCTGACAAGACGGAGGTCCTCATCCTGGGCTCTTCCCCCTCCGCCTGGGACGACTCCTGGTGGCCTCCAGCCCTGGGCACCGCACCCAAACCAACAGACCATGCACGCAACCTGGGCTTCATCCTGGACTCCTCCCTCTCCATGACCAGGCAAGTCAACAACGTCTCCTCGGCGTGCTTCAACATCCTACGCATGCTACGGAAGATCTTCCGGTGGATCCCCACCGAGACCAGGAAGACCGTCACCCAGGCCCTCGTCACCAGCCGACTGGACTACGGCAACGCCCTCTACGCCGGTACCACCGCCAAGCTCCAGAAGAGACTCCAGCGGATCCAGAACGCCTCGGCCAGACTCATCCTCGACATCCCACGAACCAGCCACATCACCGGACACCTGAGAGACCTTCACTGGCTCCCCGTCAACAAAAGAATCACCTTCCGCCTCCTCACCCACGCACACAAAGCCCTACACGACCAAGGCCCGAGCTACCTCAACAGCCGGATCAACTTCTACGCTCCCAAACGCCACCTCCGATCAGCCAACCACGCCCTCGCCGCCGTCCCCCGCATCCGAAGAGCGACTACAGGAGGAAGGTCCTTCTCCTACCTGGCCGCCAAGACCTGGAACTCCCTCCCGACCGACCTGCGCCTGACCCAAGACCACCTCTCCTTCAGGAAGAAGCTGAAGACCTGGCTGTTCGAGCAGTAGCGGCACCCCCCCCCCCAGCGCCTTGAGACCCTACGGGTATGTAGCGCGCTCTATAAGTGTCACTGATTGATTGATTGAGGTGTAATGAGTGAGAGGAGAAGCGATGAGTTGACATTGAGAACTTCAAGAAAGGAACAGAACCATTTCAACACTTGATCCTCAATACCGAAGTTCTTGAACTTAGTCAGTAAATGTCATAACACACTGTGTCAAAAGCCATGGATTAGTAAAATAATATTATAGCCGCTGTCCCTTCATGGGCCAAAATCATTCTTAACTCATGCTGAACTGCAGCGGGTGCTACTTCGTTACCATGTTATTAACTCATCTTGGGTAGGTTCCACCACCAAATTGTATGGCATATGTTTTGCGAATTGCATGTTGCCAACCTTTTTCAGCAATTTTAGCAAGGAAAGCATGCCTCAAAATCAGTGTTATTTGCTCAGTATAAATGAATTTAAAGCAGATATTTCTTAATAACGGAAGCACACAAGCTTGCTTCCATTGCAAATATTTATTAGTTGATAGAAAGTTGAACAAATCTTTTACATACCACATGAAAAACATGTAATGGGCAGGGATTGCCCATGGAGGTTGATTTCACTGCATTAATGACCTTAAGAATTTCCTCAGGTTGTACATTGGTATAAGTAGAGAAACAAGAGTTCTCACAAAAGTGATCATCCATTGAGGAGGAGATTGCAACATCTGACTGACTGAAAGATGTATTGATGTTCTGAATCTTGCCAACAAAAAAATGATAAACTGCTCACAGAATGTAGCTGATGACATAAACCTGGCAGTGGTGACAAATGAAGTTGGAAATTCTTGCACCACTTTGAACATCTCTCTTACTGAGCTGTTCCATTCTTAGGTTAGAGTTATATTCTCTATGAACATACCTTAGCTAAGCTTTATATTTATTTAAGGTCTTTTTACATTCCACCTCATCATTCAAGAAGTAGTTTTTCCTTAATGTTGATTCCATAGCTTCCTCAATCTGTCTATCTGGTTGCCCTGGTAACTGTGACATGGAAGCAGGACTACGGATGTTGCGCATATACACAAGTTACGAGGAGTAGAATCAGAGGAGCTGGGAGCTGAGCTGAGAGCATCTGGCAACCCAGCGAGCCACCAGGGAAATTTCAAAAGGATTTTGTGGGACTCGCAGTTGGCGGGATCCACAGTCAGCCACATGCTGCAGGCAAGAACAAGGGTACCACCGGTTGGAGCTGCTAGGAGCTGGAGGTCGTCGATCAGTGGCTGGTGGTTGGTGGACAGTGGTGACGGTGTCAGTGGAGCGAGGTAGGGGGTAAAGGCTGGCAGGAGCAATTAGGGTCCAATGACATCCCTCTCCCTGCATGCACCCTCTCTCCCCTGTGGCCACCATTTACTGCTTTACCAATTCGCTGGATGCCAATCCAGCCCCACTGCTACCTCTGCCGGCTCACCCCTTCAGCCGCCACCCCAACCAGAAACCTTAGCCTCCAAAATTAAGGAGCAGGGAGCAAGGTCCCTCGAGGGCGAATTACCACTAGCAGTCAGCTAGTAACATCATCAGTAACACCGTTAACAGGAAGCAGTCAGAAGTCTCCATGGTGTTAGTCTCCCACAAACAGTTGGTTGAGCCCTGTGATACAGAAGTTATCCGGCTAGGTCTGTGTGCGGGTCGCAGACAGTTAAGCTCTCCCTCATCAGAGCAGTTCAAGCATTCAAATGACCAAGCAGTTGCTGAAGAGATAAACTTAATGTTGCATTCCTCCAACTGACATTCTGACCCAATGATTGTGCAGATCCTAGGGTGCTCGAGCCCCCCGCAACACACGAGGGAGCAAGTACCACTTGGTCTCATTAGGGAGGATAGGTGGCGCTTGCAAGACCTGCATAAAAGCATACAATTTAAATCCGACTTAATCAGGAAACAATAAACCTGCAAGACAATCCCTGGCTTTATCAGTAAACAATAAGCCTGCAAGACAATCCCTGCAAGATCCTTCTTTCTTCACGAGAAAGCACTTCCATAAGGCATCACAAATTCCTCACAAAACACTAACAGAATGAGATCTAGCAGAATGAGAGGCCAAGCTCCAGTGTCCAACAAACGAAAGCAGGCGGCAATGACAGGAGAAACAGCATCAAGAGGGAGAACTAAAAGAGCAATAGCCTAGACCACCCCAGTGGGCAATCATGATTTGGTTGCAGAGAGGAACATAGACATAGCATGCAATCCACAGGGAAGGATATTGTGGAAGTTGGCCAAAATCTTGGGTGGTCCAAAGGACTGGTTGTTGCACTCAAAACAGCGAAGATATCAGATTTCTTCCATTCATTAAGCACTGAAGGTGGAAGGGTCACAGTTGGGGCAAGAGGTAATTTTACCATTACTCAAGTGGCATTCAATCTTACAAGTAATGGGACAGCGTGGTCATAGTGGAGAATCCCTCTCAGATCCCTTTGTTACCCCAGCACACATTTCCCAGTGTTCAAGGCCACCAAAGTCGAGGGATTGGACTCACTGGCAGACAGTAGCAGCATAGGCAGCCCCCGCCATATGTAGACACCGGAGGATGGCTGTGTAGCCCCTCCAGTAAGGTCTACAAACTGAATGGCAGGGCTGGAAGTGCATAATGGAGGCACTCAAAGTGTGACTGACACTAGTAAGTTGTGAGCAGCTATTCAGAACTCTATGCAAGTGACGGGAATGACCCTCAATCATCAGGCAAAAAAATGGATATCCGGGTGGATCTACTCAATACTATGGCAGTCTTTGTATCAGGGATCGATGATAAACTTGAAAAGAAAAATGCCCTGATCACTCGGGTGCAAGCAAATCAGCTGAATGACTTTACCTTATGCTCTTGCAAGGAGTTGATTTACAAGTTGGTGCTGCTTCTGGTGATTTTGGAGGGCATACTGGGAGAAGTTAAATCTAACCTTAGTTAAAAGGGTGCTTATCCAAGCCCCCCCCCCTTTGGTGTTGTTCCAGCTGAATTCACCACCAATAGATCCCCGGCAAGTCAGAATTCCCTTGATAAGAGGGAAAGAAGAGGGGACCCCCATTTATGGACCCTGTAGTTAACAGGGCAGGTCAAGTGGAAGACTTTAGTGTACAGCGGGACACAGTGCATCAAGATACAACCCCAACACTAAACCATCTGTCAAAGAGGGAATGGAAGCAAACAAGGAAGGGCAGAAATTAAGCGTGCTGGCGCCATAATTACAATCTCAACTCAGCCACCAAAGGAAGAAAAGGACAAGGTGGAGAATCCCTTTCACCCGGTAGGCCTTCCCAGGTCAGCTGAGCCTGTGCCAGTAATCAATGTAGGGGCCATGCCTGCAGTAGAGGAAACCACACAAGTCATGGAGGGCAATAAGGGAGGTAGCCTGGCAAGAAAGTTCAAGGAAGAATTGAATCAATCCATAAGCAATGTAGATCTCATTCATTCTGAAGGTCGATCGGCATCGCATAAGGAAGCAGCCCCTGCAAAAGTGGAGGGGTACCCAGCATGCCAATCGAGTCAGCAACCCCGAGCCAACCATCAGGAAAGAATTATATCAAAGCTGACACAGCCCCTTGAGTCTATGGGACAGGCCATGCTGCACTTAAGACCGAATGATCATAAACATATACCTGCTGAGTATAATGAATAGGGGTGTCGGCTTCTATGGATCCCAGAATTCAAATTCAGGGGCTCATGTGATGTATTAAATTGTGCAAATGTCCTTAAACTGATAAGGGCATTACCAGGTCTGGATCATGTGGTATCAGATGACATTCTTTCCATAAAGTTCCTACCAGTTGGGGGATGGCAGATCTCAGAACCCACGCTCATTCTGTTTTCTGCACCGGATATGCCAACCAAGGTCCAACAGAGGAAGATGCTGCTTAAGTACTGGGGTATAGAATTGATAGTGTTCCAGGGGGATCGGTATCCACACCCACTGATAGAGCAGCAGCACTTTGCCAAGAAGGCAGACCCTTCTACATCTGTTCCAGGAGGTACTATGGGGAATATCCCCCCTGATTTCAACCTTCAAGTGCTGCAATGTACTCCAGTGTTTCTGTTCAAATAAGCAAAGAAGAAGAACCTATTGTAGAGTGAAGGATTCTAAGAATGTGAAACTCCTAGAATTGTTGGTTTTGGTTGCCGGCTGCCCTATTCAAGGCAACAATCAGTAAACATTGAATAGAGGTGCGACCTGTGGGCAATGAATGAGGTGGCTTAACAATCTACTCTTGGAATATGGGGAGTCTGCAGGCAAAAATTGAAGAACCCTCCGTAGCGGACTATCTGAGTTTATTTGATATAATAATGATACAGGAACCATGGTCCTTAGTCAGTGTTCCTCTTATAGGGTTTGAAGAACACATCAAACCGGCTCAGAAAGCAGCCCTTTGGAAGTGAAAAGCTGACCTGGCAGTTTATGTCAACTCCAACCTGTCTGCAAAAATCACAGAATTAAAAATGATGAAACCTTGGCTTCTGGCCTTGCACCTGGATAGTTGGGCTCAGCATTCATGCGAATCCCTGGTGCTTGTTAATTGGTACATCAATCCAAAGAGGAATGCTGCAACAGCAGAAAGTTTTTTCACGTACATGTTGCAGTTAAAAAACATGTTACCTATCATACTAGCTAGTCACTGAAGAGTTTAATATAAATTTGTTCCATCAACCAATTGAGGAGCATCTTGAAGCAATTGGACCCCTCCGTAGACTAGAGTTTGCCACATTCCAAGTGACAAGATAATATCGGGGACACACTTGCTAGAGCATGTTAGTTATCCGGCCTTATCTTCCTGAACGGCTGCATGTATACAATCGGGCAGTGAACTTTAGGCTCACTCACCGCCAGGAGAGCGACCACCATCCACAGGAAATTTTGATTGGGAACACCAAGTCCAAACATGAGCTCACAACAGACATGTTGGGAGATGGCCCTACTGAAATTCTAAAACATCTGAAGTGGAGCTCCAGCATGCTGAAAGGTCTGGAGGAAGAGGCTGTGGAATCCCTTGAGCCCATTTCCCATGGGAATCCCAACCCGATATCAGCCTGGGAAACATTTACTGATTACTTAACAACTAAATTCCCTGCCAAACGTGTGAACAAGGTGGGGCACCTTGGGTACCATAAGGCCACAATCAAGCAGAGACCTGTCCGTCTGCTTAGAGCTAAAGTTGGCAGAATGCTTAGGCAATTACAGCGCTTCGCAGAGGACCAGAAGCTACTACAATTCCTGCAAAAAGGTTACCGAAAAAGGAGGTATGGGCCTTTAAAAGAACCAAACAAGAAACCCTATGGACCAAACTCCTATATGCTTCAAAGTCAAATGACTCAAAGAAATTCCGGAAGTTGATCAATGACATTGATAAAGGTCTAAGGGCAAATCACAATGCAAACATAAGGGAGGATGGCTGGGTTGAGCGCCAGAGTCACATCTTACAGAAAGTATGCATGATGCAGCTGGCCTGGAGTGATCTCAGAGAATTAACAGGACAAATGATGTCACTGAGCTACTAGAGTACATAGCCACAGCAATAACCAAAGTCATTGATAAATCTTGGTCTGACTGCGCCCCTGGCACAAATGGACTGCTGTAAGCTCCCTTTAAACATAATACCTTGCGATGGGCCGACTTGTTGGCCAGGATGCTTAACACCATCCTGGCAGAAGAGTCTATCCTGGGAAGCTGGAACGGTTCAATTATCCACCCCATCTTGAAAGGAGGAGCTGCCTCATCACCAAGTAACTACCATTTAATTGCCCTTCCGAATGTAAACCTTAAGTATTTTTCAACTTTGCTGCTTCAAGACCTAGAAGCATGGGCGTAAGACACAAGCAGATTCTCCATGAACCAGACAGTGTTTACAAAGAGGAAAAGAATGTTAACAAACCTCATGGCAGTAGGCCTCATCCTCAGCAGAGCAAAGACCAATGGCATTCCTCTATATATGTGATTTGTTGACTTTAAGTTGCCATTTGACCAAATCCCACATGACAAATTATGGGCAAAGCTTCAGCAGTGGGGAATTCCGCCCAATCTATTTAGGGCTATTAGATAATTTACTTAGCTACTTGGATCATGATTAAGATTGGGGACGGCACCCATCTGTCAAGGGGTAGTGACTCTATGCTGGTTGTATGTGTGCCTCGGAAGGGTACCGTACAGGAATAGAGTAGTATGGTGTAGCACATGTGTGGATAATGCATGTACTGAGTGTATGTATGCCTGAAAGAAATACATTACATCAGAGAAGTAGTGCTGTGCAGTGCACACCCAGTGACCCCATGTGATAGGTGTATTGTGTGCTTTTGTGCAGTACACTACATGAAGGGTGATGAGTTGTGCAGCACACATAGCATGTTTGTGTGCTGGCGGTGCATGTATTTTGAGTGTGTGTGCTGAAAAGTCATGTGTACATTTGAGGGATTCCTGGTTCACTGAGGTATGCACTCAGGCCAGGCAGGAACCACCACTATAGTCAGGGTAAGCTATATACACAATAAGATAACCTGTACTCACCCTCTGGTAGCTTGGCACAGAGCAGTAATGCGTATCTACTAAGGCACGCAGTAACACAATGAATACACCACAAAAGACTCCCCACAGGTTTAGAAAAATTGAAAATATTTATCTGAGCAAAATGAGACCAAAATAACAGAAATTGAATCAGTAGTGAATTTTATAGAATTAATGCAAAAATAGTGCTTAGAAGTCACAAGCTGTCAAAAAGTGCAAATCAAAAGTTCAGATTGACCGCGATGGACGACAGGCTGGAAACAGGACCAAGACAGGTGACACTGAAGAAATACCTTGGATGGAGCTTTTGTCGATGTTAAGATTCTACTGTGTGGTTGTCGAGCTGCACAAAGGGGGTACTGCTCCGTCATCAAACTCAGTTGAAGTGGATGCAATGCATCATTGTTGAGCTGCGCAGAGTGTCATCTTCGAGCCACACAGTCTGTGGAACCACTGTCATTGAGCAGCCTTTCCGACGGTGTCAAAGGGTCATGCAGCAGAAATTTTCATGCAGTCGATTTTTGACGAAAACAGCTGCAGAACCCACTTCTGAGGCCCGGAACTTGGAGGGGGCTCTTTGGGCAAGGGTAGGACTCACAGAAGGCAGAGTCCAACATCCCTAGCAGAATTCTAGGAAGTCTATTGTGTACCTGAGACTTCAGAAGAAAAGGAAGCACTCCAGCAAGCCCTTGGTGATCACTTGGATGTTAGGCAGGATCCTTCCAGCAGAGATAGGGAGCGGCAGGCAGCAGGGCAACAAGCAGGAAAGCAGTCCTTCCACAAAAGCAGTCCAGTTGAGTCCTGTAAGCAGCACAGCAGTCCTCTGACAGAAGTTCAGTTCAAGATTCAGAAGTGTCTGAGTTGAGGGGGTCAGAGATCTAGTACTTATACCCTAAAGTGCCTTTGATGTAGGGCTGACTTCATAGGAACTCTGAAGTGCACACCATCGATCCCTTCCAACCTAGTCCTGTCTGTCAGGCTAACCCTTGGGGGCAAATCAGTGGCTTGTGTGTGGACCGGACACTACCTATTGAATTGTAAGTGTCAGCCCCTCCTATTCCTCCCTGCCAAGGAAGACCCCTCAGAATGTATATGAAGGCAGTTGAGTGCTCAGAATACAAATGAGCCTCACGATCCTGTGTTTGTGGCAGTGTAGAGGTAATGCACAAAGTGTAGCTGTCGTCCAGATGAGTATCAGAGGCCGGCTGTCAGGCACAAAGAGCAGTAAGTACAGAGAAATGTCAACTTTCTAAAAGTAGTATTTCTAAAACAGTAATGTTAAATCCAACTTCACCTGCAAGGAGAATTTATCTTTCTTGTTGGAATTTGGTTTATTTAGTAGATGTAGTTAGGGACCTACCACTAGTAATAAGGCCACAATAACAATATAAGGTCCAATAAAAGTCTCAACAAATTTTTTCCTTGCTCAACCATTGATTGTTGGCATTCAGCAGTCAGGCGTAGCTTAGGAGACAGGTGTTTAACGTATTTAAAACACAGAAAGGAGGCTGGGTAGCCAAACTGGTCTTCGGAGATTAAGTGACAGTTAGGACAGGACACGGGCTCGTCCCCACATCCTGCACTCCCAGCCAGACAGGACAGCAGTAATTGAATTAGCAGAGGGGCTGGAAGGGGAGTGTTAGGGAGACATAGCCACACCAGTGGGCTGGCTTAGTCAGATCCTAACCTCCATGAATGAGTTTTTCCATTTTGGATTTTATAGGAAGAGGACTCTCTGAGTCAAGAATATGCCAAACTTTGACTCAGAGAGCCCTTTTCCTTTAAAATCCAAATGGAGAAACTCTCTCATGGAGGTTAGGATCTGACTTAGCCAGCCTACTGGTGTGGCTACGTTTCCCTAAGATGTGGAGGCGAGCCTGTGTCCTGTCCTAACTGTCACTCAGTCTCTAAAGACCAGTTTGGCTACCCAGCCCTCTTTTTGCCTTTTGTTCTGCAGCTGCAGATCTCCTCCCACCAGATGTTCTTTTTCTCTGTGCAGGCCACCTCACACCTCATCAGAGCAGTTTGGCCCAGCCTGCTAAAGGCTGTCCAATCTAGAGATGCTGCTGAAAGGCTAGATCTTAGTCCATCAGGAAAGAAACATCTAAAATGTCTTTCTTGTGACAGTTATAATACATCTAACCTTGGGAAATTGTTGGATTTATTCTATCATTTTGATACTTTGAAGTATATATTTAGCTGGTGCCTGTCAATATTTATACTTTATTAAAGTATTATCAAGTTAGCCTATGGAGCCATTGTGCTACAATGGGGAAAAACCTTACCAGTGCATATAAAACATCTTTTATAATGTCCATGCTACATGACACCCTACCCCTGTGGTACCTAGGGGAGGCCTAAGAGGTGACTTATATGCAAATGTAGGTTAGTTAGAGACTTTGGAAGTCCCTTTAATTCCAAAGTTACATTTGCATATAATCTACTTTTAAAAACAGCCTGCAAAGCCGGGGTGCCTTTAAAATGACAGCAGAAAACACAGCTGTGCACACTTAAGTGCATTCAATCTGCAAGGCATCTAAACCTACATGCCCTACTATATACCAGAGGCTTACAGGTAGGTTGTAATACCAATTGAAATGACACCTAATTACCATATACCTTTTACACTGATCACTGGCCCTAGGTCTGGTTGGCAGAGCCCAAGGCACGATCAGAGTCCGTTACCACTAGTATCAGTCAAAAAATAGGAGTGATCAGGGCAATAAAGACTTTCTCACATTTGCCATTCCAAACATATTAAACATGAACAAGCTATTACTCTCTGATCAGAAATTACAGCGTAAAAGTGTATTAAGGAACAGTCGTGAAAAATAAAACAGGCTGTTTGTCACAACTAAGACATGAAAAAGATACAAGTACTTGTCGTCCCTTTTACGTGCATGGCACCCTGCACTGAGGGTTGCTTCGGGCCAACCTTAGGGGTGACTTATTCGTAATATGTATTTGTTATAAAAGGGGAGTTTAAGTCTTGGAAAGTAGTTTTAAATAGCAAGTCGAAGTGGCAGTAACCTGCACACACAGGCAGTGCAATGACAGACTTGAGACAGGTTTGAAAAGCTACTTCTGTGGGTGGCAAAATCAGTGCTGCAGCCCACTAATAGCATTTGAAGTACAGACCCAGGTTATATGGCATACCACTTTACAAGTAAATCAAATTAGCTTAACCGGTATAAACCAATTATAACATTTTTGGAGGGGAGATCACATGCTCTTTAGCACTGGCCAGCAATGGTAAAGTGCCCAGAGTCTTAAATCCAACAAAAAGAAGGTCAGAAAAAGAGAAGGAAGCCAACAAGTTTGAGGTAACCCTTCAGAGAGGGCCATTTTGCAACATAACACCCTTTTCCAGCCTAAAGTAAGCCAATACCTTGATGGACTTCCCTGTTTAGGCTGATAGAACTGGACAATTGCTCACCACTGCAGGGATACTTGCCAGTTTTATGCCTCTCTGAACCCAATTGTATCCCTCGGTCTATGCTCTCAGGAACCACTGAGCTAACCCATGGGGAATCCTTCTCCTTACCTGTGTATCCCATCTGTGCAGCACCTAATTTTAACTTGCTCACAGCTGCATCCCAGTAGGTAGACTGTACCAGCATGGCCAACAAAGGGATGTGGCCCATTCCACCCTTTGGGTCTAACTTCTGTTCCCAACCAAAGGAAAACTCTGTCCACAAGGACAGCAAACCACAGAGGCCACTGACAGCTTTCAGTGTCAAGAGCCAGGTCACAGGCAATTCAGGGGTCCCAGTCCACTGTGGTTTCTCAGAGTAGGGGGCAATAGCCCAAGGTGCCTTGCATCCTTTCTCGAATTCACCTCCTACCAGTTGAGGGAGGTTTCCTGCAACTGGTCCTCCAACCCAGGGTCTGTACGCTTGGGCTGAACAGGAGTCATGTGTGACGCCTTCCTCCCCCTACCAGTACATCCATTTGGGAGTGGTAGTCCCAGAAAACTGAACTGTCAGGCTGCCTGCAGCAGCCGCCCCTCCCAGTTCTCCTGATACTTGGGGAAACTCATTCTCCAGAATACAGTGAATGGGCATCAGGGGACTAACTATGACCCTTCTCTGGGTCACCTCCTCATCCCAATCTAGGGACACGAGGGTCATAGGCCACAACAAGTCCTGCCCATGGGCTGAAGTCACTCTATACACCTCACCAGTGTACTACTCTGGGGATGCTAGCTCTTCCACAACCAGGGTCCTGCTAGCCCCAGTATCCCTCAGAGCAGTGTTGAGACCCCATTCACTCCCACTTGGTGGAAGTGCTGACTCCCACCCTCAGGAATCACCAACTCACCCTCAGAGTCTATCTCCCAGCTGAGTGAGATCATGGTATTTTCCATGACCTGCCCCACGCAACTACTTTCCCCTATGGCCACATTGGCCACCCCTGTAGGGCTCCCATCTGTGGGTAGTTTATTTGGACTGACAGAGTCCTCCTATTTGAATCCTAATTGAGAGTAATCAAAGCAGCAGGGTTTGGAAATGGGGTGCCCTGGGCCACTAGCCACCTGAACCTCCCTCCCTCTTTTCAGAAGGGACAGGGAAATCCTTTCCTTCGTCTTTCCCTGGGACCTGTCTGTGTATCTCTTGACCACTCCCTCACTCTGTTGGGAGGAAACCAAACTAGCCATCTTGTAGTCACCCTAGGTACCTTTATGGACACTATGGTGCTGACCCAGAGGCCCACCTCTGCACCAAGCTTCCTGGAGCCAGAAAGCTTACTATAAAACAAGCGTTGGCGCAGCTCTTGAAAACACGTATATAGAATGTGCTCCTTCAAAACAATTAGCACAACCCTTTAAAATCATTAACTTTGCTGCCCCTCGCTCAGTCCTTCCGCACCTTACTAGCATGATCCAGAATATCTACCCATGTTTGTGTAGAGAGATTATGACTAGCCATTAACCGTTGTCGATACCTCACAGGTGTAAACCCAAACTTATTGACTAGAATGATCTTCATGGAAGTGTAGTCGGTCTGGCCCCCACCTCTAGTATCGGGAGTATGTCCCTACCCACCGTGGTCATGTACTGCCAAAGATTAAGCCCCTGGGACCCTGTGCACTTTCAAAGCCACTTCATAGGCTGCCAGCCATTTATCTATATCAACCTCCACTACAATGTTTTGCACCATATCTTTTGGACTATGTGTTCTGGACTCATGTGAAGACACTGAAGGTATGCTGCCACCATTATTGTTGCTGCTGGGCCCCAATTGGAGGCCCTGATAGCCAGCTCTCTGAAGCTAAGCCCAAGGGCCATCTTCCATTCCTCTATGGCCAGCATGCTTTCCTCTAGAGCCTGCTCTTTCTCAAGCTTTAATTTTAGTTTCCCCTGCTCCCTTATGTAATCCAGCTCCTTTGGGGTCAGGCTCTTTGAGGATACACTGCAGGCTGCTCTAGAGTGGACTGCCAGTCCTGGGATAAAATTGCTCCTCCTCTTTGTAGGCTGTTGGTCAAGACCTTCTGCCAGGTCCCGGTCTTATTTTTCCTCAGACACAGACCCCTCTTTGTTCATTTGTCCTTCTGGGTGAGCGGCTGACCATGCTCTCAAGGCTTTCTGAAGCTCTGCCTTCTCAGCACTTCCCTTGTGTAACACTCATTTCTCCTGGAAGAACCAGATGAGCTGAGCCACTGTGTATGTTTCCATGTTGGCCAGTTCAAATTCCATCTTGGCAGGTAGGACCAGAGAGGTTGCAGAGAAAATGGGACATGGGCAAAAGGACTTTTGGCAAATTTAAAAGATGTCAGATTATGGAGAATTGAAAAAGGCTCAAATTGGTTTCAGTATAGAGTTGTAGTGAACAATGAGTTACTATATGGTATTGTACAAAAACAAATCCTATCCTCACTGCAGATCACCAATGTTAGAAATGGGATTCCTTGCTGGCTGAGGTATGCACCTAGGCCAGGCAGGAATCACCACTCTAGTCAGAGTAAACTAGATATACAATAAGATAACCTGTGCTCGCCCTCTGATAGCTTGGCACAGAGCAGGCAGGCTTGGCGACAAAGGCAATATGTAAAGTATTTGTGCAACACACACACACACGCTGTAACATAATGAATACACCAGAAGAAGACACCACACAGATTTAGAAATATAGAAAATATCTGTCTGAGTAAAATGAGACCAAAATGACAGAAACCCAATCAATAGAAGGCTTAATATGAATTTTTATAAATTGATGCAAAAATAGAGCTTAGAAGTCATTAGCGGTCAAAAGTTTAATTGAGGTCACAAGGGAACAGTGCAAATCTAAAGTTTAGGCTGACCGCAATTGATTGTAGGCTGGCTAGAGTACCAAAACAGGTTCACTGAATACATACCTTGGTTAAAGCTTTTGTCATTGTCGCGAGTGTACTTTGTTGTCATTAAGCCGTGCAAAAGGGGTCCCACGTTGTCGTCGAGCGATATTGAAGGGAATGCAATGGGAATGCAATACATTGTCATTGAGCTGCACAGAGCATCGTCGTCAATCCGTGCAGGCTGTGGAACTGCTGTTATCAGGCAGCCTCGGCATTGGCGTCGCAGGGGAGTCAAGGAGCAGCAGGCTGCAGGGCAAGGATCACTGACATAATATCAACGACAACAATATCGTCCTACCAGAATATCGTGTCAAGAATATCGATGGACAAAATATCGGCATCCGATCTCTAGAAAGGTAAGTACAAAAATATCAAAACCAAAATATCGTTGTTTAAAATATCGTTCTTTAAAATATCGTTGTTCAAAATATTGTTTTTTTAAATGTCTTAAAAAGAATATAAACTAAATTAAATAATAATTATAGTCAATAAAAACATAGTTAGAATTAAGTAAGAATGTTAAAAATTATAAATAAGAAAAGTAATATAAAAATAAATTAAACATACATATATAAAAATATATATATATTTACTTAATAATATTAATAAATAATTATTTTATTAAATTATAAAACGTTACAAACATAATAAAAATTATACATACATATATATACATAAACCTGTAAGAAAAATATAAAAATAAATTATATATATCATAAAATAAAATATTAAAATAAATATTTACCTTTAAAACTAAATTTTACACTACATTAACTAAAACACTAGGGAAAATATTGGATAGCGTAGGGCATAAAATTACTATTCCCACTTCAAGGAGTTCAACAGTAGGGGAAGTGTTGGATTGCGGAGAGCAATAATTCACTATTCCCACTCCAGCAAGTGCAACAGTAGGGAAAGTGTTGGATAGCGGAGGGGAATGATTTACTATTCCCACTCCAAGGAGTGAAACAGTAGGGAATGTGTTGGATAGCGGAGAGAGATAAAATTGCTATTCCCACTCCAGCGAGTGCAACAGTAGGGAAAGTGTTGGATAGCGGAGGGGATAAAATTACAATTCCCACTCCAGCAAGTGCAACAGTAAAGAAAGTGTTGGATAGCGGAGGGGAATAATTTACTATTCCAACTCAAGGGAGTGCAACAGTAGGGAAACTGTTGGCTAGCGGAGGGGAATAATTTACTATTCCCACTCCACAGAGTACAACAGTAGGGAAAGTGTTGGATAGCGTAGTGGATAAAATGACTATTCCCACTCCAATTAATGCAACAGTAGGAAAGGTGTTGGATAGCGGAGGGGAATAATTTACTATTCCCACTCCAGCAAGTGCAACAGTAGGGAAAGTGTTGGATAGCGGAGGGGAATAAATTACTATTCCCACTCCACAGAGTGCAACAGTAGGGATAGTGTTGGATAGTGAAGGGGATAAAATTACTATTCCCACTCATACAATTGCAAAAATAGGGAAAGTGTTGGATAGCGGAGGTGAATAATTTACTATTCCCACTCCGGAAAAATAATAAACATTAATTAACAAATACATAAAAAATAATAAAAAATAATTTACCTCTCACCAAATACCCCTATAAATAACACCACCACTATTGTAAAACATGACACAATTAACATAATTGCTTAACAATTAATTAATTAACTAATAACAATATACATAAAAATTTAAAACAATGAGTAATACATTAATTCATGCTATTAAAAATATATACATTTTTAATTACTTGCTGCACAACTCCCCTCTAACTACACAATTCGCTCATAATAAATTGACACAATTTACATATTTACAAATTAATTATTAATAATTAATAACCAATTAAAAATTAATTAATAACAAATTATTTACCACAATTAACAATATGAAATATTAAATACACAAATAGTAATTAATAAAAAATGATAAATTAATTAATAATAATTAAATTACTTCCCACCCTACTCCCCTATAAACCCACAACCCGCTCCTAAACAAATAACACAATTAACATATTACCAATTGATTATTAATATTTAATAACCAATTAATAACTAATTAATAACAAATTAATTAACACAATTAACAATATAAATAATTAAATACAAAAATATTAATTAATTAACATTATTATTTAATTAAATTTAATTAAATTACTTCCCACCCTATTCCCCTATCAACCCACAACCCGCCACGGAACTAAAATGCAATATTTAATTTCTTTAAAAAATTAATAATTTCTAAAAATGTATCAATAAATATATTATAATTAAATTACTTCCCACCCTATTATGGGTTATTGATTTTTAAACATCGATATTTTGATTATATACCACAGGGCAACAAGCAGAAAAGCAGTCCTTCCAGAAAACCCGTCTAGTTGAGTCATTTAAGCAGCACGGCAATCCTTCTGAAAGAGGTTCAATTCAAGATCCAGAAGTGTCTGAGTTCCAGGGGTTTGAGACCCAGTACTTGTACCCATAAGTTCCTTCGATGTAGGGGGTGACACTTTCAACCCTGTCCTGTATACCAGGCTAACCCTGGGGGGTAAATCAGTGCTTTGTGTGTGGACAAGACACTACCTATTGAAGTGTGCCTGCCACTCCCATCCCTCCCTGCCCAGGAAGACCCATCAAAATGCAGATGAGTGCTCAGAATGCAGATGATCCTCACCTTCCTGTTCCTGTGACTGTCTAGTGGGAATGAACAAAGTGTAGCTGTCACCCAGCCCAGACGTGTATTGGAGACAAGCTGTCAGGCACAAAGAGCAGTAAGTATAGAGAAATGCCTGGCAATTTCAAGGCCTGACAGTCGCACTCTCGCAACAGAAGGCTGAACCATACAAAAGAGCTGACTTAGAGGGCAGATTAGGGAGGCCCGACACAACGGGAAGTATCACGGACGCCAAACTTGTTAACTGTTAGGGGCTCCAATTCAAGTAATAAAGCACAGTGTCCCAACCTAAAATAAGGCAGGAAAAGGCAAGTAACAACCAAGACATGTTTAATAAAGTATTTCAGGACCTTATTTGAGTTTCCTGCCCCAAAAAAATCATGTCCAATCAAAGTATAAATCTTGCCCAGAGGAAGACTTTCACGAATAGAAAATAGGCCCGCTGCGAAGGTCGAAACACATCCGTGGATTGTCATTGTGGCCAGAGGACACATTCCTGCCAAAAATTGGTTTAGAACCAAGACAGAAGTAAATTGAGTTACCCTCCGCGACTATTGCACAAAGACATTCTGAATCTTTTCCTAGACCACATAGGGCCATATACGTATCAGAGGATTATAAAGTTGATAGGACCATATTATAATTTCTTCTTTAAATAACAATTTGTCCCTTAACAATACCTGTATACATTTTTTCAGTTGGACAATTGCAAGTGTAATAATTATGTATGTTGTACATATTTGTAAAGTAGTGTCTATTATTAAAATGTTTGTTTAATCTGTATGATGTCTTAATTGCACACACAATACATGTCAAATTTCTTTAAACAATGAAATCAATATGTGCCATATGAATGTTTACGTTATGTTGTGATGTTTACACATATGTTTTTTACAGATCTGAGATAAACAACAAGTTATACATGTGTACGTAATAAAAACTTAGTAAAAGAGTAGGGAGTAAGGTCAGGCAACACACAGAATCAAAATAATAAGGGACTAAATCACTCTTCTGGAATTAAGTAGGTTATACGTCCAATGAAATAAAACTGAAATTTAGGGTAGAAGGTATATTAGTGTTGAAAGTATAGCATTGATCCCACCTCTCCTACCTCAACAGTATCATCCCCTTAGATGTAAGATAACACTTTCTAAAAGTGACTTTTCTAAAACAGTAATGTTAAATCCAACTTCTCCAGTTAGGAGGATTTATCATTACCATTCCAAAGATGTGAAACATGAAAAAACTACTCCTCTTTGATCAGGAATTACAACTTAAAAGTGTAATAAGGAATTCCCACTGCTGGCCTATTGGAAGGGTGGGCCTCACACTAGTGAAAAACAAAATAGGCTGTTTGTCACTACCAGGACATGCAAAACATACATGCACATGTCCTACCTTTTACTTACATGGCACCCTGTCCTTAGGCTTATTAAGGGCCTACCTTAGGGATGATTTATATGTACTAAAGAGGAGTTTAAGGCTTAGGAAGGAGCCTTAAATGCCAAGTCAAAGTGGCTATAATCTGTACACACAAGCACTGCAGTGGCAGGCCTGAGACAGGTTTGAAAGGCTACTTCTGTGAGTGGCACAATTAGTGCTGCAGCCAACTAGTAGCATTTGAAGTACAGGCCCTGAGTATATGGTATACCACTTTAAAAGGAACTTACACGTAAATGAAATATGTCAAACAGGTGTAACCAATTATTGGTCAGCAGTGGTAAAGTGCTCAGAGTCCTAAAGTCAACAAAAAGAAGGTCAGAAAAAGAGGAGGAGGAGAAACGTAAAAAGTTTGGATTGACCCTTCAGAGTGGACCATTTTCCAACAGTGCTACACCAAAAGTGTGCTATGAGTGTACAGTGACTGTGTGTGCCTGCAATGCTATAGTGTATGAAGGACCCTGGGTTCTATTTTGAGAAACCTAGGCCTGCCTGGAGAAGACATGAGGCGAATAATCCCCCCTGACCGATTGGTGTAGTGAAGCATTCCTGTGAGCTGGGTGATGACAGATAAAATCTCTGCACCTTTCATAACATCAATGCATCTTCATACACATACTGAGCTGCAGTGTTGCTTCAACCTGACTTAAACTGGCCCTAATGTCTTTTTACAGCATATTGCTAACTGCTTTTGGTGTACTTCACATCTGCAAACATACTATCTCTTTCATTTGGATTTGCCAGAAGCAAAAGATTTAAGTGGTTTTTGTAAAGGGTGAAGGTGAGGCCATGTTTTATACAGAATAACATACTCTGGGGCATATTCTCAAGTATCTATTGCTGAGTTATCAGCATTTTCTTTCTGCCAAAGTCATGATAAATTAATTGCCCCATTCACAAGCTGGTGCAAACAGCCGATACCACCAGTTTACTTACGATAGCAGCGCAAAAAACATCACCACAGATGACCCCGGCAACTAATGCTAATGAGATGCAGAGTAGGCATTCCCAAGCAAAAAGCAGTGACAACACCACACCTCAACATTCCCAACGACCAGCCAGATCTGCGATAAGAACACAAAACATGCAATAAGGCGTGTTAGCAGCAGGAAATTAACACCTGCTCTGACCTGGTGCAAAGTCGGACTACAACCTGCACCAGAAAAGGGAGCCCAGCCCAGAGCCACACCTGAAGAACAACAGATGCCATGGAGCCAACGATCATGCAGCTCGTAGCCCCAACAGGGCCACAACACCCACCGCCACGCACCCCTGGACCCCCCCCGGCCTCACCCCGGGCACCCCCCACCTTCCCCGGACCAAGAGACTGCACATCAACGTCACGAAATCATGAACAAAATCATTTGCCTGATGCCGCAGAATAACAACAACTAACAGTCATGTGAGTACAGAAAAAGCAGAATGAATCATTCACCATTGAAAGTCCAAACAAAATATCACTATCAAATTTCTCTCCAAACAACTATTTGGAAGAGTGATGGCGGGTCATCCCTGGACAATCTGTAAGTGACAGCCTGTAAGGCAATATCCAAGATAAGAAGGTGTGTCAGGCACTCATTAAAGGTCAGAGAGATAGAGAAAGAGAGAGAGAGACTGAACAAGGAGCGCAAGGACAATCGGGCCCTTGGCTCATACATGCCACCTGTTGCGTGTGTTTCGTAATCGGTGCACCCTAAATCTAAGGCCTGGCAACAATTTCAGTGCGAAGCCCACATCACATCTCCGAAATGCAAGCAGTAGTCAGACTAAAATTAGGCATGAAAGCTCCTTTGTCTCAATACACAATGTGGAAGGATATCCGAACCTCCGACCTTGGTCTCCATTGCGCCCGGCACCCCCTGAGTGAGATCACCATACCAGACTCCTATGACTTCCACACCACAAACTGCGCTAATGAAAGAGCAATGTGTCCACACCTCATGCACACTTGCCCCTGCTCGAGGTACACCTGCATGGCATGCCACCAACACATTGCTAAAAAACAACCAATACATCCAAATGTTGAACACACATACGACTCATTGCTCCGAGCTGTGGCATATCGTCCACAGAACTGCCGCCGGTCTGAGGAGTGCTGGTGATACGAGATCAACAAACGCAATGGCAGGCAATCCCAGGCACATGCACAACCCCCTGTCAGGTGGAACTGTACCATGCACGAATGCTGCATCTGTTGGGAGCTCTGCTAATGGCAGTTTTGCGAATCCGTTACCGTCTGAGTTTCCGGCTTGCGTACGTCCCATACGTTCAGCCCTGGTTCCACTGTCGATCATGCACATTCGGTGTGGCCTATGGAGGTCTGCCTATCCAACATAACGGTAGCCGAACTGGATTATGACTTGTGTGTGCACCCCCTGTTGGCCCACAAACAGGAGTGCAACGGGGATAGCCATGCATGGGATGCCCTGATCTGTGGCATATGTGCTGGCAGTAGTGGATAGGAGATTGCACAAGTCATCGTGTGCAGTGACCACATTGAGGCGCTCCCCTATTGGGCTGTGTTGCGGATTGGTGAAACTGCATGGTCGGAGCACATCTGTCCGGACAAGTTAAAGGATTGTCTCTCCCTCGTGTTCCTTGAATTCGAGAACAATGTACTTCTGGAACTGAATGCCTATGAAGCAGCGCTCGCATTCATGGACGAGTAACTACCTTCCTGCAGCCACATGTGAGTGACACCAAGAGCACAGGTCCCAAAACCGTGTTGCATCGTGGAGGAATGGTCCCATGAGCTGGAACAACAGTGGGCATGTCTGCATTCGCACAAACTCAGAATGTATGTGCGTGCACCTACACGTCTTGTCACACACCTGTGCAAGGTGCTGCAGCCCCATGGGCGGAGCTGCACAGCGTCGTTTGGCAAAGTACATAAATCTGACATACTGCTGGAGTGAGACTATACACATGGCAATGTAGCATGACTTGTTGGTCCCTTTCACCTGCTCACTGTCAGCATAGCACACAGTCAGCGCAGTCCTGTGGTACAGCTCCATGCAGATCCCATGGGCTGTGAGTCGTGTCCCCTGACACGGGGCTATGAGCAGACGCCAAACATCAAATGACTCGACCAGCAGGTAAGGTGGGCTGAGACCGTTGCCAACCGTAAGGACCTGTGTTCTTTTTTGCCTCCCCATTTCTTGCACCTCGACACGTTCCAATTCTTCCTGTAAGTGTCTTAAGAATTTGTCTTTCTGTTGTGGCCCATTACTGGCCCGTACTGACACGCACATGCTAATAAAGTCTACGCAAATTCACCAGTGTACAACTGTGATGAGTGTTGATTAGTATGACAAATCGGGTGCCTCAATGAGCATTGCCTGTACACAGGGAGGGACAGACTGCCTCTCTGGTACATAGGTGGTGAATCCCTATTGGCTGCTCCACCTCTGTGAGTCAGACATTGTGTTTGAGATAGTTGCTTGTAGACCTGTGCTCTTAGGTGTCTTCAGCAATGTGAGTAAGGTGTCCAACTTCTTGCCATGTGGATCAATATGATCCATTTAAACAGATTGTGTCCACACTGATGTGTGTGAGTAAGTCATAGGAAGAGATGTTCTCTAGCCACATGCGATAGGGTGTACCTTTTTTGTGCAATTAATGTCCCTACATTAATCCATACTTGTACACGTGAGTAAACATAGACATGACACATCTGTGTGATTTGGAATGTTTTAGTCACATTCTAGGGAGTGTCGGAGCTGGAGGGATACATGGCCAGTTCAAGCCCACATTACATGGTTGTCCAGTGGTGGGGCAACCGGAGTCCTTGGGAGAATGCAAAGTTAATCTGAAGAGGAACAGTTCAGTCCTCAGCCGGATTGCTGTGTCATTGGTACAAGAGCAGATATGGCAGTCCATGTCGGGGTCCAGGTGAATGTCGCTGAGTGTTCCGGGTGACAGTGGGAGGTATTGTTCCAGGGCATGATGCATAGGGCTGAACCAGGCAGGGACAGACCATGTGGCGAATACGGATGCTACTGCCTCTTTCCTCACACAGTCATTAGCCTCCACATCTTACTCATCTGAGACATCTTCTGTGTACGGTGTGTCATGTGTGTGTGGTGGTGTTATGGCTGCATCACTGTGGGGCACTGACCCATCAGGATGCGAAGGTGATAGGGCTGCATCACTGTGTGCCAATGACACGTCAGGGGGCGGAGATGTGTATGTCGAGGTTCCTGCAGCAGTTATCTGGGACAGGCTCTGTGGCAGCAATGGCAAGATGAGGATCTGCAAGGCCTGGAAGATCCCAGCTACATCTCGCTGGTGTTCAGCCATGGCAGTCCTACTTCCAGCCTGCATCTGCTCCATGGTCTCCATTGTCCTTCGCATCTGTGCCAAATCCATGCTGTCATCGCTGGAGCCTGTCTGACTAGACAGTTCCTGTATCCAAATAATGGCCCCAGCGAGGTCAGCCAAGGATTGTCGGTGAGCATAGTGCGGACAGTGGGTGTCCGTGAGGGACTGTAAGTGGTGCCACTCCCTGATGGGACTCAGACACCCACGTATGGCATCGAGTTTGGCTCCCACGAGTGCACCCACCCGCAGCTGATCAGCCATCTCCTCCTAGCACGCTAACACACGGCGTTCAACTTCTATGTGTTGGTCGTGGTGGTCCTGTGAGCCAGCCATGGTGGTGTGTGCTTCCTGCTGTGTGGTCTGTGCAGGGTGTGGGCTCACCACGATACAGCTGGGCTGCCCTGCTCCTGGGGATGGGGTGCGGAGGCTGTCCATGAGCCGTTGGAGGGTGTATGGGCAAATGTGCAGGGTGTCCTCTTCCTCATCACTGTAGAGATGTGGGGTCTTCTCTGCAGGAGGTCTTGATTGTCCCTCTGCAATGTGACAGGGAGGTGCAGGTTAACAGTGTGTTCCATGTATGTTCATGCATTGTATATGTTTACATACAGACTGTATGACAATGTACAATGTGACTGTTTTGGAGGAGCTGGCTATATGATGGGAGACAGTGGACATTTCAACTACATGACGGATGGGAGGTTGTACTTGTACATTATCATCTCACAGTGTCATGCAATGCCAGATTTAATTGTCCAGTTTCTACGCACGAGCGGCACCAGTTGTGTCCTCTGTCCTGTGGTGTAAGTGTTGCACTTTGTACCACATTGTCGTCAATGTTGATGTGCTGTGATTGCCATGTGTGTGATGCATTGTTGGCGAGTCGGTCCTTCAACTTTGATTTGGCGGCCCCTTCTCCCTTTGAGTAGGTGTGCCTTTGACTTGTGTGCTTTTCGGGTGCTGTGATGTTTGCGACTTGGGTCATTGGTGCCCTTGGATATATTTTGTACTCTTGTGCATTGTTTGTCTGCAGATGTGTTTTTGACGTCATGGGTTGTAGCTGCACGTGGATGTGTGAGAGTGTGACCTGGATGTGGTCCACACTCAGCCACCTCAAAGTCGTCTCGTGCTCCATGTCATGTATTGTGACTGCAGCCATGCTATCTGTCATGCAGTGTCACTTGCATAGTCTGTGTGGCCACAAAGCCACTGCTTTTCTGGATTCAGCACATGTGCATGAGTAGGTTGTGGCACTGGTGATATGGAGGGGGGCCCTTTCGTGCACATAGTGGATGGGGGCCTACTTGGTGTTTCTATGTGTGCTGAAGTGTGCCAGGGGTATCAGGGACATGTTCCACACTCATTGTGGGTGTGCAGTGTGCTGCACATGATTATTCATGTTTGCCATTGTGCCCATATCCCTCCGTCCCCTCAGGCCTTGGTCGTTACTCACCCTGTTGCTGTTGGGTCAGGTCATATGGAGCTGTGTCTAGACCACCAACTCCTGCCACCGTCTCCACACTGATGACTGTGGCCACCATTTCCTCCAGCTCATCCAGCTCCTCCTGTGGCACAGGATGCCCACCTCCAGTCGATGGACTGTCATATTTCCATTTGTGTTGTCAATGACACAGTGGAGGTGACGAACAGTTGTTGGTCGTGTTCTATCACCTCCGTGACGATGATCCGGTCTTCCTGTGTACTGAACCCCATCTTCCTCTTCCTCTTCTCTTTGCCCTTCCCTGAGCACGAGGTTCCTGGCTGGTCCTCCATGGGGATTGTGGGGTTCAGGTTGTCCTCTGCACTCGGTCCGGGTGCATCCATGGTGCTACGCAGTTTGATTTGGTTTTGGTGTGTTTTTTTTGTTGCTTTTATAGTGCATTTTTCCTCATGACACGTGGGAATTGCAGGCCTGTGGCTGGTTTTCGCTGATTTTTGTATCATGCTTGGCCTGATCGCAGCTTTTTTGGTTGTTCGTGTTTCGCATTTGACTTTATCGCGGACCTTTGACGCATTGTCGTGAGCCTATCGCATGGTACCACCGGCTTGGAATACTACATTACCATGGTGTTATTTTGCCGCGATAGACTACGATGTGAAGAGTTGCGTTAAGCTAAATTTGCGATGGTTATCACACGTTCTTGAGAATACCCCCCTCTGCGTCATATGTTAAAAGGACACTGCAAGTCACCTCGGAATTCCATGGTTTTACAAAGGAACCCGTCCTTTCATCTCGTTCCTCTTCATCTTGTTGACTGCGGAATTCAATAGGGACAGGCAATATCCTTATAATCTGCAGAAGAAGGACTTTATTCTATATATATTACAATTTATCTTCTGACCAAGCTGCCTTTAATGAAAAACGTGCTATAGCCATCGCAATCATAACTCCTACACAACCATGCCCATCTTAGGCATTGGCGGACTGTGGAGGTAAGCACAGTGGAGATTGGCAGGGTGGTGGAGGGTGAAAGTGACAAACGATGGGAAACAGAATGTATAATAGATAGATAAATAAAACCACTTACTTTGCGTTAGCCGATGCGCGAGGGCAAGGTAAGGGATGGTATTTATTTATATATTTATTTTACATTCCCTATCTCGTCGTTCGTCACTTTCACCCCCTGCCCTGCCCCGCGCCACTGCCCCACCACACTTACTTGCACAGGCCACTACTGATAGGTATTGAGAGACCCAGAACATGCTACCATTATTCTGGTTGGAGTTCTGGGGTGCCTATATATTCACTGAAGTGAGTCCACCACTACATAAATAGCACATTTATTGATAAATGGCCCTCCAAGGAAAAGGGCGTATACGTGTTTGAGTAAACATAGATACCTCATCTGGTTCAGGTACTCGCAAAAATACATGAAACTAGAGATAACTTGAGGTTTTGTTACAGATTGAACCTTGACTTTTGAGATGCATCTCATTGCTTGTTGACAATACTCTAATATGTTAGTCAGAACAAATTCTGTATACATTGATGCACACTTTTGTTTGATATTACAGTCAGAATATTCCAAAAAGTAATAAATAATTCTGAAATGCATTGCAAAATTCACATATATATGCACAGCTGCTTCAGTTTAATCCTAGCAGTAGCATTTACAAGAGACATTTCAATTGATCACAGTTTTCAGAAATACATCGGTGGTGCTTTTTTTTCCTAATTGATATTTTCTTGATTTTTAAACGTGTTTTTTTACATCCCTACAGAAATCTCAATGCCATTACATCCATTTTTAGTAAAGGAAGGTTATTTTCAAGGATAATGCAATTCCAATATCTTTGTCAGATAGGGCAGGTCGATCTTTCTTGTTCTTTTATTTGTTTTGCTGACTGGCTGTAACCATCGCTGTGTTCTCACTGCCAAGATTACAATGCTAGCAAACTGTAAAGGTTAGCCTTTTTCCAGCCCATCAACCTTGTCACGTTGACACGTTTGTATTCTGTGCAATGTCTTTGTTCTGAAAATGCTGCATTTACTTTTTTTATGACAAGTCGTTACTACATTTTTAACTGTCTGTAAAGACTTTACCTTGACACACAACCACACATCTATCTATCTATCTATCTATCTATCTATCTATCTATCTATCTATCTATCTATCTATCTATCTATCTATCTATCTATCTATCTATCTATCTATCCATCCATCCATCCATCCATCCATCCATCCATCCATCTATCTATCTATCTATCTATCTATCTATATATATCTATATCTATCTATATATATATATATATATATATATATATATATATATATATATATATGTATATATATATATATGTGTGTGTATTTCAAAGATGCTCTCAGCATTGAAAGAGCACTCGACCGTGTCCCCACCATCTGGCATTTATCACCTCGCTGCAGCTTGCCTTTCACATGCCAAGCATTACCTTCATGTCCGATGCATTTCGAGGCAAACACCTCTTCTCCATGGGCTCAAAAGACACGCATTGAAAAACAGCTAATTTCCGGTATTTATTTCATTCGCCTGATTGGCTTTTGCTTCGTGCATCATAACTATTGCATTATGGATGTTGCAGTCCCGTTAAATGAGTCTCACTTTAATCCTCCTATAGTAGGCTCAATGTCGTGTCCGATTAAAAGCTTGTAATTCACCTTTGTAGGTTTGGCACACTCAAGGCAGGCACAATTAATTGCTGGAACACTGTGCTGCGCGGAGACAGACAATCAGCTCCATAGCCTTTCAAGTTCTTGAAATGGTGCTCATTTCCACGGCGAGCAGCCGTGTTTAATGTTTTTATTTCAAAGATGCTCTCAGCATTGAAAGAGCACTCGACCGTGTCCCCACCATCTGGCATTTATCACCTCGCTGCAGCTTGCCTTTCACATGCCAAGCATTACCTTCATGTCCGATGCGTTTTGAGGCAAACGCCTCTTCTCCATGGGCTCAAAAGACACGCATTGAAAAACAGCTCATTTCCGGTATTTATTTCATTCGCCTGATTGGCTTTTGCTTCGTGCATCATAACTATTGCATTATGGATGTTGCAGTCCCGTTAAATGAGTCTCACTTTAATCCTCCTATAGTAGGCTCAATGTCGTGTCCAATTAAAAGCTTGTAATTCACCTTTTTAGGTTTGGCACACTCAAGGCAGGTACAATTAATTGCTGGAACACGGTGCTGCGCGGAGACAGACAATCAGCTCCATAGCCTTTCAAGTTCTTGAAATGGTGCTCATTTCGTTAGCGAGCAGCCGTGTTTAATGTTTGTATTTCAAAGAAGCTCTCAGCATTGAAAGAGCACTCGACCGTGTCCCCACCATCTGGCATTTATCACCTCGCTGCAGCTTGCCTTTCACATGCCAAGCATTACCTTCATGTCCGACGCGTTTCGAGGCAAACGCCTCTTCTTCATGGGCTCAAAAGACACGCATTGAAAAACAGCTCATTTCCGTTATTTATTTCATTTGCCTGATTGGCTTTTGCTTCGTGCATCATAACTATTGCATTATGGATGTTGCAGTCCCGTTAAATGAGTCTGACTTTAATCCGCCTATAGTAGGCTCAATGTCGTGTCCGTATAAAAGCTTGTAATTCACCTTTGTAGGTTTGGCACACTCAAGGCAGGCAAAATTAATTCCTGGAACACGGTGCTGTGCGGAGACAGACAATCAGCTCCATAGCCTTTCAAGTTCTTGAAATGGTGCTCATTTCCACGGCGAGCAGCCGTGTTTAATGTTTGTCGCTGGTAGGTAGTTATAGTTAGGACATAGTTTCCATAGGAAAAGCGGTTATTGTTTTCCCAATAACTTTGCCGCCGGTTGACGAATCTTCGCGAAATTTTTAAAACTAGTGGCCCACTCTGGTCAGCTCCCGTCTTGAAAGTTTCAGGGTGATTCGCCAAGCGGGGGCCAAGAAAAAAGGGGGGTCCCAAAATGTGTTTTCCCCATGGTATTTTCCATAGAAAACTTTAGACAAAGGTACAGCCCGAACTGCTGAACGGATTTACACCAAATTTGGTAAAAAGGTAGCCCTTGGTTCAGAAAGAGACCTTTTTTTCAAAATGGTGTAAATCTGTTCAGTAGTTCCTGAGATATTAAAAAAAGTAGTAACTTTATATATCTAGGTGGGACCTAACCACACAAGCACGAGCTTGGCTCTGATTAGCTGCCAACACTTCAAACAGGAAGTGTTGGCAGCCATCTTGTGCTCGGACGGAGAGAGAGAGAAAAGGGGAGGAAAAAGATAAAACAAGCATTTGCAATGCATCGGTCTCGCTGTTGGGACCTTATATGTTGGTGGACTTTTGTTCTATTTCCTTTTTTATGAGTGTTTTATGAGTGTTTTCTTCATTAGAACGAGAAACTACGACTAGATGCCGAAGTGACAGAGGCTGGCTAGCTTCTTCCGTGCATAGCATGCACGCTGCTGTGTGGACTCTTTTCGCATCTGTGCATGTATGAGATGGAGTTCCTTGATAATGTCTGTAGGGGACTCTGTGGAGCGTGGGACAGTCCTGGGAAGTCGCTGGTTCTGTGCAGTGCAGTGCTTGTTCTTTGCATCAAGCCGCAGGATATCTCCGCTGCCCTGTTACTTATCACCCCACCTCAGAGACCTCCAGCGGAATCCTGCAGCAGGGACAGGATCGCCAGTAATAGATGCGACCCGGACAGTGCACTCCACGACCGCTCAGGGACACAGAAGAAAGATTAGGGCCTCATTAATCACTGATGCGGAAAACCAGGGGTTACAGTGTCACTGTGGGGAGATTTCTTTCACCGCTGGCCAAAGATAGATGGAAGCGCTGGTTTAGAGCGAGATAAGACAGTCCGAGCACTCTGAGTCCTCCATCTGTGCTGGCGACGTAAAGCATGATCCCTCACCTCCCCAGCCCATCACACCCTGACCCGAGATGCACTGCTATCTCTGGGACACCCGCAAAGCTAGCGGTATACACTCTTCCTCGTTTTTAATACCTCTTTACTGTTTTACTATTTTTTTGCACTTTTGCATAGCGAAACGTGACCCAATGGCATTACAGCGCTTTACAAGAGCAGCAAGGTACATTACACATGTAACTTAATATGCGCACTGAAAATTTTTCTTTTGTAAATGCACCTTATTTACAGAGCTTAGAAATGGAACAGGTGTGGGATGAAGCGCTACAAATATAAACGCATCATCAGATATACTGTGGGTTTGCGTGAAAACAGTGATAACAAAATATAATTTGTATGTTCCACAAAAAACCCCCAAAGCCCCGTGACACTCTGCACGCATCCACTTCCTGACAGACACAGTGCGCGTAAACTGCTCAGCAAAGGTTCTTTTCACCCCAATTTGCGGACTGCTAACGAGGGTAGAGGCGGGGGGCTAGGTGGCAAGAGGCACTACACTCTGCATAATTTCTTGTTGCCATCAAAACTTTAAGGCTCTGATTCTGTAACTGGGGTAAAGCTATGGGGACCGCAGGGGTCTAAGGTTAGATCAAAAGTGACTTTAATCGAAATCACTCCCTGGGTGTTTCATTCCATCAGGACTGTGTCTGCTGATGGCCGTGAGTTGGAGGAGTCAGTCTTTGCTGGGGGTGGCCTTGACAAGCCGGGCTGTCTCACCGCCACCTCGGCCCCAGTGGCTTGCGATGATCTGTGTCCGCCCCTGTTGCAGGGATTCTGCTTTTACACAGAACTATGCGCAGGAGACCAGGACCTCAGAGAATTGTGGTGTACCAGAAAATCCTCCTCAGAACCCAGAACCCCTTATCCGACTAGCTTAGTATCTCATTTGTTAACCTAGATCTAGCTAGGTGGTCCCAATGTATAGACAAACCAGAACAAGCGACTTAGATATTTCTCAGGAGTGGTGGGAATCTGAAATACCGGTTCGTACTTATTTATTAGTCCACAACTAAATAATACAGACACGGTAAAGTTTAAAGAGTTTATTTTATAAACCTCGCATCCTAAGATGCAGTACTTTGGCTAACACTAGCAGACTAACGATACAGATCAGAATCATGAGCATTATTACAATACCATATAGAATGAAAGGAGCAATCATACTATTAATGACAGTGGTATACGGCCACACTCCTTTCACTATAATCTAACACATTATTATTATTAGACTATTAGAAGGTCTCTTAGGCTAACAGGGGGGACCCCATACCGATAGATCAGCTTAGTAGAATCACATCAAAGGATCAGCTCACACAGCATACATCAGCTCTTCTTGTTCGAATGAATGTAAAACCAAACTGTTCTGCAATATTAAAGACGCTCGTCCTTCAAACATTGGCAGCTGTATGCATGATATGTCTAACAAGTGTCTACGATCAATCTAAACACAACACTCTGTACCTTCTAGTGACCCAGACGCGTTCTTTGCATGATGTATAGACCAAGGGCACATTTCACGGTTAAGAATGTATAACAACCGTTTGTTATTCTGTAGGGCAAAGACGAGTCAGCATTTTACAAAATGAATAACACATAACAACAGTGTCGTGTGCAGCGCAGCAGAAACGACAAGCTTGCTTGTTAACTATGATCTCGGTTATGCTAACTTAGTGTTGTAAATAGGGCGTGGCTTAGTCCATCTCACACCCCCCCATGATCGGAGCACTAACCAATAGGGATACATTTATCAAGAACGCAGAGTTCAAGTGACTTAGAACGGACTCAAGGACATACAAGATAAATGTAAAGTCCGATAATAAAAAAATGTTCGTTTAAAAAATGAAAAAATATTGTGACAAAAAGTAAGCAAAATTTTTGTAGAAATTTAATAATTCTGGATGCAAGCTGCATTGACAATGTCAATCAGTCAATCCATGAAGGTATATGCACCGTAAGTTGCGACTGCTTCCAAGAGGAAATCATTGGAGCGTCCCGCAAAAGTATCAGCCATCCAGTTGAGCAAGTGAAAGGAGCATACATGTTCGTCCATTATCGGAGCATCCAGCACCATGATAGGACAACTGTCAGTCTCCTCAATATAACTCCTTTCAAGGAAATCAATAGCTGCCTCTTCGATATCCCAATTTCCACTGACTCCGTGTGGCGCACCCAAAGCCATAAACGCGACACCAGAACAGTCGAATTCATGAGCCACTAAGGGACACATTAGTTCATCAAAATCCGGGTCAGGAGACGCCAAGTTTGACAGGCACAAGTCCAGAGCCCATTGGAAGGGACAATCTAGGCAATGAAAAACAGGTTGCACACACGTAAAAAATGGAAACCGGAAAGACAATCCATACTTGACGCTTAATACCGCCAGTGGTAAGGTGCCATAGAAATCAAGCATCCGGCTACGAAGATGGAGCAAGCGCAGCATTCTGTCTTGCAGCTCCCGGTGTGCAGCCATAGCGAAGAGCGCAAATCAACAAAAGGATCCCAGCCACCAAAGCGAGGAGCAAGTGGAACCCTCCGAAGACACTCGAAAAAATAGAATGTAAAAATGCGGGGATCACACCAAAAACAGTCTGGAAAGATGTCACGAGGCTGGAGCCCACAATTTTAAAAAAATGAACAAGGCCAGTCGTAGACGAAGCATTAAAGATAGTTTGAATCAAAGTTCCAAAATGGAGGGGGAGGTCAGTATTTAAAAGAGCTTGTACCTCAGTGCGTGTGTTTGCAACATTAAGAAGAAATGTTTCATGGGATGAAGTTAACGCAACCTCCTTTTTAGACAAAAGAGCCCTTATTCTGCTCATCCTATTGAACTCCGCGTTCAAGTTTGGAATCGCTGGCCAGATGGATATATCGAGTCGGCCTTGCGGGGGTGGGAAAAGGACGTTATTACAGCAAACTACTTTTTGTGTAACAGTCACTATGTAAGGAATACCCACTAGCCTCCCACAGCAAGCTTCACTATTTAAAAGCAAATAACTACCGTTGGCAAGCAGCTTAAAAGAAGACGTTATAACTGGCATTGGAATCCCCTTTAAGACACAAGCTAAATTAGGAGCGTGTATATTGCAAGCGCCATGTAATTGTATATGTCTGCAAACAACAGAGTGATCAGGAGCGGAACTGCATTCTTCACCTTTTAAGTAAACTTCCTTGCCATCTCTCACGCATCTGTAAGTGAACGGAAGTGACCAAACTTCATGCAGAAACGCATCACCAAGTTGTTCGTATCTGCCGATAGTATAATGTTTCATACACGAACTAAACTTAAACAAACTGAACGGTAAAGTTACTAATCCGTGTACTAACCACACGGCTGAATTTAACTCAGCTATAGAAAAAGGCAAAGGTTCTAATTTTTCAATGTGCAGCAATGCATAAGTAGCTTCTTTCATGGACATGAACTGCTGCTTGTCAGTCAAATTAAATGGAAGGAACAACGATTAAATATTCATGTAATCCCAAGGGACTTTCCCTGCCTTTAACGTTTGCAATGTCCATGCAAACTGCATAATTGAACGCAATTGATTTTGACCATGATACAAAACAGATACATCATCTTGCACAATGTCTACAACAGAAGAAACGATATTATCTAATGTATAAATTCTTGAAGACAACGTATTAATACTATTATCTATCACAGCCAATACTTTTTCCATATTGGCCTGGTCAATAGCACGTAGTCTAGAAGCAGCCTCAATTTGCGACAACTTCCAAACTTCATTGTAAATAGCATAAGCCCATCGTTTAGATCTACCATTAACAGGACCCTTAATGAAATCATTCAAATCTATTTTTTCATTTAAACGTGACAAATGAAGTTTAACTGAAGTTAAGGTGGAATGTTGCAGCCATGACTGACATAACTTACCTACAGAGTAGGTAGTCACCGTGTGTGAAGATGTGAAACGAGGGTCAACCCTAAGTTGTGTATACCCCGGGGTCAAATCCAGAAACCGACGTTGACAGGAATCTGAGCTTGTTTGCCATACTAGCCAACCCTCAGGATTCAATGTTGAAATATTGAAGGTGCCATTGGAAACAAGCGACTGCAACCCAGTAAGGGACAGATCTGAGTGATTTTCCCAACCAGGATAAGCACCCAGATCAGGGATCGAGGGGGAAATTAATTTTTTAGATATAGCCAATCCAAAACAGGTTGTCTGAAAAATAGATGAATTTAAAAATAAAATATGGTTAGGGATAAGACAGGCACGATGTAAAGCTTCTGTTCCTTGTACCTGCCACGGTTTAGTTCCCCAAACCGATTTAAGATCGATAGTAGCTTTCCATACGTCATAACCTCCAATAGCCAATTCCTCCATAAAGGATTTGGAATATAATAATTTTGTGTGTGTCAGTCTGACTTTAGAAGAGGGTTCTCCCGCCACCTTAAAGTAAAAAGACTCAGGGTTTGACACACTAACATCCGAAAAATATGTGAATTTTTTCAATAAAGTGGCCGAGCTGCCAGGCATAGGGACAGGACAATGTTCCCATTGGGTGTAATTAACAAAATTTCTGAAAGTATTTGCTCTGTGTAGGAAATGTGTGCCATAATGTTGAAAACAATACTGCTCCTCATAGTTTGCAGTATTTAAATACAGATCTTCAGCATCAAATGCAGCATAATATTGTAAATCAGAAAACAGTGCTTCTATTGCTTTTACATCCCAATCATCTGAGCGGATGTTTTGTTTAACTACATCACCCATAGAAACACAAAAAACAGTTGGCACATTAATAACTTCGGTGGGACCATAAATTTGAAAGTTCACCGCATCCCAAGCAATCCCATCACGTACAGGCCAGGCGGTGATGTTCACAAACGTCTGGTCTCTTTTCATGATGTGTGATGAGGAATGGGGGGCCAAAGTTCCATCAATTAATTGAATTGTAGAACGTTCATTCAGGTAGTGTCCATTGATAAGTCTAAAAAACACTACCACAAAGCCAATTTTCATGAATAAAAAAATACAAATCAGCACCAACCAGATGTAAGTCCAAGGTGCAACCAAAAAATGTCTCTTGAACCAGGCAAAAAATATAGAGATTTTGGAAGGGACAGTGGAAGTCAATGATTCAGTTTCAAAGGAAGACTGGGACTGGGCAAGTGTTGTTGTATTTAAAAGGGGCAAAGCGACTTCTGTAGGATAAGCATATTCAGGATCAGCAGACAAACCACCAGCATTAGGCGGCGGATCAGTAACTGTAATCATCTCAATGGAAACTTCAGGCACGATGACAGAGGGCGGCACCACAACAGAGTTTCTCAGCATCGAAGGGCAGGAAACCGAAGGTGTCATACTATGGAGAATCGGCCACCCTGTGTAGCTTGACATTTTCAATCGAAATGTACCTTTTTTCTTTGCGACCAGGAAGTGGTGGTAAAACAACTGTACGTGTACCCAATACTCCAAGCACTGGGACTGGTGCACGATAAGAGGGGCCAAACTCCTTCTTGTTCTCCACCTTCTCACGGACCAGATCTCCAACTCGAGGCAGCCAGCCGACCACCGGAATCAGGAGCGCTTCTTCTGATGCAGAGGGCACGTGTTCTTTTGCCAGAGTGTCTCTTGCTTCTTGTAGATTCTGCAATACAGCACAGTGGTCATCGAGGTCAAAAGGGGCGGCAGCCGCCGCCATGTCTAGACCATCAAGGTCCGGAACAAACATTCTCACTCCAAAGAGCATCATGTAAGGGGTCCTCCCACCCAGAGACCTTCTAGGGAGATTATTAAGTGCACGTTGGACGTCATACAAGTGGGCAAGCCAGTTCCGGCCTGTACCTAACACCTTGGCTGTCAACGATTGCTTTAGGTCACGGTTCATCCGTTCCACAACACTATTGCCCTCAGGCCGGTATGGAGACGAAAATTTGACTTGGACCCCCAAACTTCTCATAGCCTCTTTGTAAGCCTTAGAGGCGAACGCCGGGCCCTGATCAGAGTGAAGGGTACCACACGCAAAACTCCCTATAAAGACACGCAATGCTTTGATGACAGTCCTGGCATCAGCACTCCTTTGTGGCCACACCCACAGAAAACGTGTGCACGAATCCACTGCAACCAAGATGTACTTGTACGCAGTATCAGAGGTAAAAGGACCACAGTGATCTAAATAAACACACGCTAGTGGTTGATTAGATATATGCAGCTGCGTTGGAGGTGGACGCGCAACAGAAGAAGGTTTGATCTGCTGGCAAATGTCACAATCAAGTACATTGGCCCGTGCTTGTTTATACAAACCGTACCACCAGTAACGTTGCTGCAAAAGAGAGACAGTCGCTGACACTCCAGCGTGCGCAGACGCAACACCTTCGTGAGCAGCTGTTATCAGATTTGGTCTGCAGTCCGCGTTGGGAATCAATCTATCACCAACGTCGTTAATCCTCACTAACGGGACGTTATCAGGACTTAAGTGATAATGGTATTGAGAAGGGAAACCTCTAGGGAAGTTTTTCCCTGTCTCTGATGCCGCAATAGCTGCTAAGATGTCTGCATCTATCTTTGATTTTGATCTTGTAACTGCTGCTACTAAATATGTTGCCACTGCTGTTTTAGCTGCCTCGTCAGCCAAACTGTTACCGACAGCATGGACACCCACTCGTTGGTGACCAAGAGTGTGAATTACATCCACAAGTGGCAAACTCCCTTTGAGTTCTGACACTCGAGCCCAAATTGTCTTATGCTTTACTGAGCAACCTTTGGAGTCACGAAAACCATTCATAATCCAAAAAAGTATATTGTCGTTGTAAGATTGAACACAGTAGTAAGAGTCACTCACTATAAGAGTAGTGACTCGGTGATCAGCAAACTCAAGTGCAAGCACCAGAGCACGTAGCTCCGCCAGTTGCGCGGTACAATCACCCAATGACTGCGTATGCACTGCATCAGATTTGAACTCTCCATTCACGAAAGTACCGACCACAATTGCGCATGCCGCTGAATAAGCGTGCCTTGATCCAGTTGCGGGTTGCGCCGACCCGTCAGTGTATATGACACAATGGTATTCCTCGATAGGGCGCAATGACTGTGGAGCTGGATGAACGAATTCATACTCCAAACTCTCTTGAGTCTGCAACGCTGCGTCAAAGATGTATTCGACGTCAGGCGAAGCTAAGGAGGTCGCCCATTGTATCCACCTCGGATGCAAAGCCTTAGAATTTGGTACACTTGCTTTAGTGTCTGCTTCAAGAGCAGGAAACGGTGTTACCACCAGCATGCGCTTTCCTTGTGATAGCGCTCGTTCTTTCAGGATCGCCATCTGAACTGCTGTCAAAACTTTTTCAACAGTGGAAAATCGCAGCTCAGCCGAAGTGTACAGATGAGATTTGTAAGCAATGGGGACTGTGTCACCCTCATTGAACGTTAAGTACGTGAAACCTTCCGCGCCTGGAACAATTCTAATGACCAGGTTGGTGTGATTGTCATGAGTTTTTAGATATTTAGCTGTAAGAAGATCAGTTTGCAAAGTATATAATGCCAACGAGTGCTCTGGCAGCCAGCAAGATCTGGTATAAGTTGGTTGTATCAAGGCATAAAGTGTCTTGATACGCTGGGCATAATCAGGAATGTAGGATCGACCGAAATTCAGAAAACCCAACAAGGATTGTAATTTTTTCAGTGTCGTAGGGATACGAAGGTTTGCGCATTTCTCAAGGAACTGCGGTGCCAAGCCTCGACCTTCATTATTGAGTTCGTACCCCAAGAACAACACTGTAAATTCAGCACTGTGCGACTTCTTAAACTTAAACTTGTAACCGAAGTCTGCAAACATAGTCACTATGTTATCCACACGAGCAAGATGTGGAAGCAACTCGTCGTCTGTCAGATAGATGTCGTCGACATACGAGTACGCTTCCGGGTCTACTATCTCTAAGAGAGAGACCACGCGAGCAGCAAAAACTCCAGGGCTGTTCTTATAGCCCATCTGGAGCCTCTTAAACAATTTTTGTTTACCACCCGAGGTAAATGCTGTCCACTCATAACTGAGAGGGGACAGATTATGGCAATAAAAGCCATTGGATAAGTCGAGCATAGTTTTGAAACGTTTTCTCACAAGACTATCTACGAGAGCCGAACTATGAGTATTCTGTACCGCACACGTCCGGCAATGTGAGTTTAAATGCCGGTAATCCAAAACTAGGCGGTACGATCCGTCAGGCTTCGTTACAGTGAATAAAGGATTATTCATGGGTGACACACATGTCTCAATTACTCCTTGATATTCCAATTGCTCAAGGATTGACGCGACGTGAGGTCTAGCCTCGCGACGCATGGGATATTGGGGTTGAGGCTGGGGATCGGATCGCAATGGAATCTCGTGATTGGGAGAACATTTATCCCAGCCAACCTGATTACGATATAACGCAGGCGCAAGCACCTGCGCCCACTCCCCGGCCAACCTAGTAGACTCCTCCGTGGGCACTGCGTGCCCAAAGGAAGGAAGTATAACTTCCTCTCCCCTAGGGGCGTCTAAAATGAAAGCCGGAGGCCAATCTTTCTCCGCCAAAAGAATATCATATGTGGTGGTAAGATTATCCCAAAAAAACGCTTTAATTTTGCATTGTATGTCACCCTCAATATTAAGGACTACTTCAAATAATCTCTCTGGGGGTGTTACGCGAGTATCAGCAGTTTCAACTGTCACATATATATCAGTTGCTGTCGCCTCCAGAAATGGACGCAATGCTTCCCGCACTACTGTAACTTCCGCCGCGCTGTCTAGCAGCGTTAATGCCCATGTCAGGTTCCAAAGCTGTGTCCTGACCATCTGAGGCATATCTCGCTGAGATAGCAGCAACTTTCTTTTTCTGAAACGGTGGACGTGGTCTGGCAGCGTCTTCCTGCTTGCCTTTACCATCAGTCTGGCGGGGCTGGTCTCGACTTTGAGTACCCCTTCCTCTTCCACGCTCTCCACCACCAGAGTGCGAAGTTGATGTTTCCTGTGAAGAACGAGGAGAGCGTTGTTCAGAAACCTGAAACCTATCAGGTGACTTAATACGAGTACGATCGCGCAAATCATAAGTGCGTTCACTATACGACTGAACTGGTGAGGCAGGACGAGAAACCTGTTTCTGTTGCTGCTTCTCTTGTTTTTTGGCTCGCCAACTCTGTTTCGGAAAGTTGGGCTTTTCGTCTTTTGTAGACGAACTCACCTTAGTTTGTTGTACTACATCTGGAATTTTGATGGTGGGTTTTACACCTAAGGCACTACGTCCAACCGTCCTGTAGGCTTTCGCAATAATTTTTGCGAATTGCCGAGGCTTGTCTTCATCAGCCAGAAGCTCCAGCATATTGCCAACTTGGAACTGCATGGCATCTCCTTTGAGGTTGCCCATTACCATGGAACAAACCACATCGAAACTGTCGACAAGCCTCATTCCCAACTCAATAGCTGCCTCCGCACCATGACTTTCTTGAACTTTTTTGATGACGGAGGGTAGTACAGCCATAGACGGAGTGCCGTAGCACTTCGAATATGTCGCCGCAAAGATCTTGCCCCAATTGTCACAATCAACAAGCTCAGGAACCAGGTCTTTGGGCAAAGTAATGGTGAGTATCCTGTGTTTATCCACAGGTGTAGTGTTTGGAAACACGGCTTCTAATTGATCAAATTTTTCTGCAAGCCAGTAAGGAAATTCATCCTTACTGAGGGGGCGCTTGCCGACAACCGCATTAACCATAACAGGGCTTATCACCACCGCGTGATGGTGATCCGCCCCGTGTCCAGCAACTGCAGGTGTTCCCACCTGAACTGTGCGCGACACATACTGCACTAAAGCCCTATGGACCGTAATCAGGGCAGTGTGTAGTGTTCATAAATCACCCACTCCCACCGTCAGGTAGCGTGGGTGTGGAGTATATCCGGCCAGAACCGGCCATGTAGCTCCCGCAATTGATAACGGGCCCATTCTCGCCGGTACGACCTGATGGGGGAGGGCACCATTAAACCAAATTGTATGCTGCCAGGCAGTAATAGGAATTTCCAGAGTCCGATATGGGGCATAAGCCGCAGGTACAGCCGAGGCTGTATATTCGTGGAACAAATTATCGTCTGCATCCACCCCCGCAAAGGTCACCCATGAGTAAAACAACTCATACAGGTAGGTGGTATCAGCACTGACCACAAAAACTACGGACATCCCGTCATCAGGTACCCCATACGCCCTCAGATGAGTGCGCAGAGGAACCCTACTATAAGCGGGAATATTAACCGCCATAAGGACTCCTTAAAAGAATAACAACGATTTACTCAGTAGCACTTGGGCTCAAAAATTATAACCTTTTTAATTTTCAAGCTTGATAGAACCTTTAGTCTAAACCTAGGTAGGTTAAACCGTCACCCAAGTTTTCCGGAAATGAGAGCAAGGGTTGTTGTGGACTAAAATCAGCACTACTAAAGCGTCTCAGACGTTAAGACCAAACGTTAGGTACGCCATGTTGCAGGGATTCTGCTTTTGCACAGAACTATGCGCAGGAGACCAGGACCTCAGAGAATTGTGGTGTACCAGAAAATCCTCCTCAGAACCCCTTATCCGACTAGCTTAGTATCTCATTCGTTAACCTAGATCTAGCTAGGTGGTCCCAATGTATAGACAAACCAGAACAAGCGACTTAGATATTTCTCAGGAGTGGTGGGAATCTGAAATACCTGTTCGTACTTATTTATTAGTCCACAACTCAATAATACAGACACGGTAAAGTTTAAAGAGTTTATTTTATAAACCTCGCGTCCTAAGATGCAGTAATTTGGCTAACACTAGCAGACTAACGATACAGATCAGAATCATGAGCATTATTACAATACCATATAGAATGAAAGGAGCAATCATACTATTAATGACAGTGGTATACGGCCACACTCCTTTCACTATAATCTAACACATTATTATTATTAGACTATTAGAAGGTCTCTTAGGCTAACAGGGGGGACCCCATACCGTATAGATCAGCTTAGTAGAATCACATCAAAGGATCAGCTCACACAGCATACATCAGCTCTTCTTGTTCGAATGAATGTAAAACCAAACTGTTCTGCAATATTAAAGACGCTCGTCCTTCAAACATTGGCAGCTGTATGCCTGATATGTCTAACAAGTGTTTCGATCAATCTAAACACAACACTCTGTACCTTCTAGTGACCCAGATGCGTTCTTTGCATGATGTAAAGACCAAGGGCACATTTCACGGTTAAGAATGTATAATAACCGTTTGTTATTCTGTAGGGCAAAGACGAGTCAGCATTTTACAAAATGAATAACACATAACAACAGTGTCGTGTCCAGCGCAGCAGAAACGACAAGCTTGCTTGTTAACTATGATCTCGGTTATGCTAACTTAGTGTTGTAAATAGGGCATGGCTTAGTCCATCTCACACCCCCCCTCGGAGACTCTGCTGAGGTAGCAGGGGGTCTGTGAGGATCATGGCAGAGGGGTGAGATGGAAGATGACTGGCTTTGGCTATGTTTTATGTTATTAAGCTACCATACTATGCGATATTAGACATGTTTATGTCGCTTTACTCTTCTGCCACTAATATGGCCTCACAGCACTTCATAGTACAGCTACTTCTTGATATTGAGGAATCTCACACAGAATAGTCCAGGTTAGGGCTACGATCAGCATGGAGCAAAACATTCTGAGAACCGTGAAATCCGCCCATTAATAAAACAATTTCACTCCGGAAAAAATATTTTGAAATTTTCGCTCCAGAACATTTCCTATGAGAAAGTGAAACATCACGAACGGACACGAAACACCGCGAATAGATGAAAACATGTGAATTTTCTACGACGTTGAAATACCAACAAGCATTTGCAATGCAATAGGTTTTGCAGTTACCCAAGTTTAAGCTAATGGCATTGTAGATGACAATGCCTTTTTTTAAACGAAAAAACAACAGTTGATGGACAGAATGCAGAACAAAGTCATACATTCACCCCAGTACAGAGATCTGGGCCTAAATCCATCGTATTTTTGCTCACCATGCCGTTCCAGTTTGAACCTAGCCATATGCAAATCAGTCTGAACCCTGTGCCTCATGGGAACAGGGCAGCCTGAACTGCCAACCCAGGTGCTCATTGGACTGGAAACAAGCATCCTAGGACTGGTTTCTGGGTTTCCCCCCTCTTCAGCCAGGATAGCTTGATTCCAGTGGCATGGAGATCACGGGACCCACGTCTGGGCATACCCTTCCCACTCGGGGTGACAAATGCAAAAACAACAGTTGATGGACAGAATGCAGAACAATGTCATACATTCACCCCAGTACAGAGATCTGGGCCTAAATCCATCGTTTTTTTGATCACCATGCCGTTCCAGTTTGAACCTAGCCATATGCAAATCAGTCTTGACCCTGTGCCTCATGCGAACAGTCCAGCCCAAACTGCCAAGCCAGGTCCTCCCTGGGCTGCAAACAAGCATCCCATGACCGGTTGCTGGGTTTCACCCCTCTTCAGCCAGGAAAGCTTGATTCCAGTGGCATGGCGAGCACGGGACCCCCGTCTGGGCATACCCTTCCCACTTGGGGTGACAGATGCAAAAACAACAGTTGATGGACAGAATGCAGAACAATGTAGGAGAGTACAATGGTTCTTAATGGCCTATAAAGGTCCAGTTTAGCGACAAGCCCTAGAGAGGGCAGGTGGTTTTATATAGGTACAAAAGACTCAAGGGGAGAGAGATAATTAATATAGAGAAATTAATTAATATAGAGAAGGGACAAGAAAGTCAAGTTGTGACACTTATTTATTATACATAGGATGAATTCAAGTGCTCACATATTCAGTGACAACAAGCGTGACGTGAGGGTGAGGGTGAACTTTAAAAGAGAATATCGCATTGGCAACAATTGTGAACCATTTTTGTTAAATTAGTATAAAGGGTTCAAGTTGCGTAAGGTCGACGACGTTTCGAACTCAATTATTCGAGTTCATCTTCAGGACAAATGTGAGCATATGAACTCTAAATGTAAAGGAGCAAAAAATAAATATAAGTAACTCATAGAAAAACTAATTGTAAGAATTGTAGGGAAGTAACTCATAATGACCCTTCAAGATTATATATATATAGTGCATCACAGTCATTTAAATGATACAAATTGCTCTCCAGAAATTGATGCAAAAGGAACCCACGTTTTGAGCGCCTAAGTGAGAAAGTAACTAATTTCAAAGTAAATCAGTGTACTACAATATCTAATGATATACAGTTCATTATGGAAGTATTTACATTATACCTTAGCCGAGGCCAAGGAGCATGTTCAAGCAGCCTGGGGATAGCTATAAATTAAGGATCATCTGCATAGTGGGGTGAAGCCATCTGTGAAGCGGAGACCTGGCGCTGCGCGAGGGTGGTGAAGGCACTTACTTAGCATATGTGATGGATGATCACTTGCGGTGCAAATTGTTTAGTAAACGAGTCACCGGAGTGGCCAGTACTTCAGTGAGGGCCTCGAGGGTGTTTAGGGCCTGGGGAAAGGGGAAACCTAGTGTCAAAAAAACGTACAGCAAACTGCTTGTAAGGATACGGGACTGGGTCAGAGTGGCAGACTCAGTCTGCCACTCTGACCCAGTCCCGTATCCTTACAAGAAGTTTGCTGTACGTTTTTTTGACACTAGGTTTCCCCTTTCCCCAGGCCCTAAACACCCTCGAGGCCTTCACTGAAGTACTGGCCACTCCGGTGACTCGTTTACTAAACAATTTGCACCGCAAGTGATCATCCATCACATATGCTAAGTAAGTGCCTTCACCACCCTCGCGCAGCGCCAGGTCTCCGCTTCACAGATGGCTTTACCCCACTATGCTGATGATCCTTAATTTATAGCTATCCCCAGGCTGCTTGAACATGCTCCTTGGCCTCGGCTAAGGTATAATGTAAATACTTCCATAATGAACTGTATATCATTAGATATTGTAGTACACTGATTTACTTTGAAATTAGTTACTTTCTCACTTAGGCGCTCAAAACGTGGGTTCCTTTTGCATCAATTTCTGGAGAGCAATTTGTATCATTTAAATGACTGTGATGCACTATATATATATAATCTTGAAGGGTCATTATGAGGTACTTCCCTACAATTCTTACAATTAGTTTTTCTATGAGTTACTTATATTTATTTTTTGCTCCTTTACATTTAGAGTTCATATGCTCACATTTGTCCTGAAGATGAACTCGAATAATTGAGTTCGAAACGTCGTCGACCTTATGCAACTTGAACCCTTTATACTAATTTAACAAAAATGGTTCACAATTGTTGCCAATGCGATGTTCTCTTTTAAAGTTCACCCTCACCCTCACGTCACGCTTGTTGTCACTGAATATGTGAGCACTTGAATTCATCCTATGTATAATAAATAAGTGTCACAACTTGACTTTCTTGTCCCTTCTCTATATTAATTAATTTCTCTATATTAATTATCTCTCTCCCCTTGAGTCTTTTGTACCTATATAAAACCACCTGCCCTCTCTAGGGCTTGTCGCTAAACTGGACCTTTATAGGCCATTAAGAACCATTGTACTCTCCTACATTGTATCACCCCAGGTTCACATATTGGGGTACCCTTGTTCCTTAAAAACATAATGCAGAACAATGTCATACATTCACCCCAGTACAGAGACCTGGGCCTAAATCCATCGTTTCTTGCTCACCATGCCGTTCCAGTTTGAATCCAGCCATATGCAAATCAGTCTTGACCCTGTGCCTCATGGGAACAGTCCGGCCCGAACTGCCAAGCCAGGTCCTTCCTGGACTGGAAACAGGCATCCTAGGACCGGTTTTTGGGTTTCACCCCTCTTCAGCCAGGATAGCTTGATTCCAGTGGCATGCAGAGCACGGGACCCACGCCTGGGCATACCCTTCCCACTCGGGGTGACAAATGCGAATACAACAGTTGATGGACAGAATGCAGAACAATGTCATACATTCACCCCAGTACAGAGACTGGGCCTAAATCCATCGTTTTTTTGCTCACCATGCCGTTCCAGTTTGAACCTAGTCATATGCAAATCAGTCTTGACCCTGTGCCTCATGGTAACAGTCCAGCCTGAACTGCCGAGCCATGTCCTCCCTGGACTAGAAACAAGAAACCTAGCACCGGTTTCTGGGTTTCACCCCTCTTCAGCCAGGATAGCTTGATTCCAGTGGCATGGAGATCACGGGACCCACCTCTGGGCATACCATTCCCACTTGGGTTGACAAATGCAAATCAACAGTTGATGGACAGAATGCAGAACAATGTCATACATTCACCCCAGTACAGAGATCTGGGCCTAAATCCATCGTTTTTTTGCTCACCAAGCCGTTCCAGTTTGAACCTAGCCATATGCAAATCATTCTTGACCCTGTGCCTCATGGGAACAGTCCAGCCCGAACTGCCAAGCCAGGTCCTCCCTGGACTGGAAACAAGCATCCTAGGACCGGTTGCTGGGTTTCACCCCTCTTCAGCCAGGATAGCTTGATTCCAGTGGCATGGAGATCGGGGATCCACGTCTGGGCATACTCTTCCCACTCGGGGTGACAAATGCAAAACAACAGTTGATGGACAGAATGCAGAACAATGTCATACATTTAACCCAGTACAGAGGTCTGGGCCTAAATACATTGTTTTTTTGCTCACCATGCCATTCCAGTTTGCACCTAGTCATATGCAAATCAGTCTTGACCCTGTGCCTCATGGGAACAGTCCAGCCCGAACTGCCAAGCCAGGTCCTCACTGGACTGGAAACAAGCGTCCTAGGACCGGTTTCTGGGTTTCACCCCTCTTCAGCCAGGATAGCTTGATTCCAGTGAGATGGAGAGCAGGGGACCCACGTCTGGGCATACCCTTCCTACTCGGGGTGACAAATGCAAAAACAACAGTTGATGGACATAATTCAGAACAATGTCATACATTCACCCCAGTACAGAGACCTGGGCCTAAATCCATCGTTTCTTGCTCACCATGCCGTTCCAGTTTGAACCCAGCCATATGCAAATCAGTCTTTACCCTGTGCCTCATGGGAACAGTCCGGCCCGAACTGCCAAGCCAGGTCCTTCCTGGACTGGAAACAGGCATCCTAGGACCGTTTTTTGGGTTTCACCCCTCTTCAGCCAGGATAGCTTAATTCCAGTGGCATGCAGAGCACGGGACCCACGCCTGGGCATACCCTTCCCACTTGGGGTGACAAATGCGAATACAACAGTTGATGGACAGAATGCAGAACAATGTCATACATTCGCCCCAGTACAGAGATCTGGGCCTAAATCCATCGTTGTTTTGCTCACCATGCCGTTCCAGTTTGAACCTAGCCATATGCAAATCAGTCTTGACCCTGTGCCTCATGGGAACAGTCCAGCCCGAACTGCCAAGCCAGGTCCTCCCTGGACTGGAAACAAGCATCCTAGGACCGGTTGCTGGGTTTCACCCCTCTTCAGCCAGGATAGCTTGATTCCAGTGGCATGGGGAGCACGGGACCCCCATCTGGGCATACCCTTCCCACTCGGGGTGACAAATGCAAAAACAACAGTTGATGGACAGAATGCAGAACAATGTCATACATTCACCCCAATACAGAGACCTGGGCCTAAATCCATCGTTTCTTGCTCACCATGACATTCCAGTTTGAACCTAGCCATATGCAAATCAGTCTTGACCCTGTGCCTCATGGGAACAGTCCGACCCGAACTGCGAAGCCAGGTCCTTCCTGGACTGGAAACAAGCATCCTAGAACCGGTTTCTGGGTTTCACCCCTCTTCAGCCAGGATAGCTTGATTCCAGTGGCATGGAGAGCAAGGGACCCACGTTTGGGCATACCCTTCCCACTCGGAGTGACAAATGCAAAAACAACAGTTGATGGACAGAATGCAGAACAATGTCATACATTCACCCCAATACAGAGACCTGGGCCTAAATCCATCGGTTTTTGCTCACCATGCCGTTCCAGTTTGAACCTAGCCATATGCAAATCAGTCTTCACCCTGTGCCTCATGGGAACCGTCCAGCCCAAACTGCCAAGCCAGGTCCTCCTGGACTGGAAACAAGCATCCTCGGATCGGTTTCTGGGTTTCACCCCTCTTCAGCCAGGATAGCTTGCTTCCAGTGGAATGGAGAGCACGGGACCCACGTCTGGGCACTCCCTTCCCACTCGGGTGTGACAAATGCAAAAACAAGAGTTGATGGACAGAATGCAGAACAATGTCAAAATTTAACCCCAGTACAGAGATCTGGGCCTAAATACATCGTTTTTTTGCTCACCATGCCTATCCAGTTTGAACCTAGCCATATGCAAATCAGTCTTTACCCTGTGCCTCAGGGGAACAGTCCAGCCAGAACTGCCAAGCCAGGTCCTCCCTGGACTGGAAACAAGCATCCTAGGACCGGTTTCTGGGTTTCACCCTTCTTCAGCCAGGATAGCTTGATTCCAGTGAGATGGAGAGCAGGGGACCCACGTCTGGGCATACCCTTCCCACTCGGGGTGACAAATGCAAAAACAACAGTTGATGGACAGAATGCAGAACAATGTCATACATTCACCCCAGTACAGAGATCTGGGCCTAAATCCATCGTTTTTTTGCTCACCAAGCCGTTCCAGTTTGAACCTAGCCATATGCAAATCAGTCTTGACCCTGTGCCTCATGCGAACAGTCCAGCCCAAACTGCCAGGCCAGGTCCTCCCTGGGCTGCAAACAAGCATCCCATGACCGGTTGCTGGGTTTCACCCCTCTTCAGCCAGGAAAGCTTGATTCCAGTGGCATGGGGAGCACGGGATCCACGTCTGGGCATACTCTTCCCACTCGGGGTGACAAATGCAACACAACAGTTGATGGACGGAATGCAGAACAATGTCATACATTCACCCCAATACAGAGACCTGGGCCTAAATCCATCGTTTCTTGCTCACCATGCTGTTCCAGTTTGAACCTAGCCATATGCAAATCAGTCTTGACCCTGTGCCTCATGGGAACAGTCCGGCCCGAACTGCGAAGCCAGGTCCTTCCTGGACTGGAAACAAGCATCCTAGAACCGGTTTCTGGGTTTCATCCCTCTTCAGCCAGGATAGCTTGATTCCAGTGGCATGGAGAGCAAGGGACCCACGTCTGGGCATACCCTTCCCACTCGGGTGACAAATGCAAAACAACAGTTGATGGACAGAATGCAGAACAATGTCATACATTCACCCCAATACAGAGACCTGGGCCTAAATCCATTGTTTCTTGCTCACCATGCCGTTCCAGTTTGAACCTAGCCATATGCATATCAGTCTTGACCCTGTGCCTCATGGGAACCGTCCAGCCCAAACTGCCAAGCCAGGTCCTCCTGGACTGGAAACAAGCATCCTCGGATCGGTTTCTGGGTTTCACCCCTCTTCAGCCAGGATAGCTTGATTCCAGTGGAATGGAGAGCACGGGACCCACGTCTGGGCACTCCCTTCCCACTCGGGTGTGACAAATGCAAAAACAAGAGTTGATGGACAGAATGCAGAACAATGTCAAAATTTAACCCCAGTACAGAGATCTGAGCCTAAATACATCGTTTTTTTGCTCACCATGCCTATCCAGTTTGAACCTAGCCATATGCAAATCAGTCTTTACCCTGTGCCTCAGGGGAACAGTCCAGCCAGAACTGCCAAGCCAGGTCCTCCCTGGACTGGAAACAAGCATCCTAGGACCGGTTTCTGGGTTTCACCCTTCTTCAGCCAGGATAGCTTGATTCCAGTGAGATGGAGAGCAGGGGACCCACGTCTGGGCAAACCCTTCCCACTCGGGGTGACAAATGCAAAAACAACAGTTGATGGACAGAATGCAGAACAATGTCATACATTCACCCCAGTACAGAGATCTGGGCCTAAATCCATCGTTGTTTTGCTCACCAAGCCGTTCCAGTTTGAACCTAGCCATATGCAAATCAGTCTTGACCCTGTGCCTCATGCGAACAGTCCACCCCAAACTGCCAAGCCAGGTCCTCCCTGGGCTGCAAACAAGCATCCCATGACCGGTTGCTGGGTTTCACCCCTCTTCAGCCAGGAAAGCTTGATTCCAGTGGCATGGGGAGCACGGGATCCACGTCTGGGCATACTCTTCCCACTCGGGGTGACAAATGCAACACAACAGTTGATGGACAGAATGCAGAACAATGTCATACATTCACCCCAATACAGAGACCTGGGCCTAAATCCATCGTTTCTTGCTCACCATGCTGTTACAGTTTGAACCTAGCCATATGCAAATCAGTCTTGACCCTGTGCCTCATGGGAACAGTCCGGCCCGAACTGCGAAGCCAGGTCCTTCCTGGACTGGAAACAAGCATCCTAGAACCGGTTTCTGGGTTTCATCCCTCTTCAGCCAGGATAGCTTGATTCCAGTGGCATGGAGAGCAAGGGACCCACGTCTGGGCATACCCTTCCCACTCGGGGTGACAAATGCAAAACAACAGTTGATGGACAGAATGCAGAACAATGTCATACATTCACCCCAATACAGAGACCTGGGCCTAAATCCATTGTTTCTTGCTCACCGTGCCGTTCCAGTTTGAACCTAGCCATATGCATATCAGTCTTGACCCTGTGCCTCATGGGAACCGTCCAGCCCAAACTGCCAAGCCAGGTCCTCCTGGACTGGAAACAAGCATCCTCGGATCGGTTTCTGGGTTTCACCCCTCTTCAGCCAGGATAGCTTGATTCCAGTGGCATGGAGAGCACGGGACCCACGTCTGGGCACTCCCTTCCCACTCGGGTGTGACAAATGCAAAAACAAAAGTTGATGGACAGAATGCAGAACAATGTCATACTTTCACCCCAGTACAGAGATCTGCACCTAAATCCATCGTTTTTTTGCTCACCATGCCTTTCCAGTTTGAACCTAGCCATATGCAAATCAGTCTTGACCCTGTGCCTCATGGGAACAGTCCAGCCAGAACTGCCAAGCCAGTTCCTCCCTGGACTGGAAACAAGCATCCTAGGACCGGTTTCTGGGTTTCACCCCTCTTCAGCCAGGATAGCTTGATTCCAGTGGCATGGAGAGCACGGGACCCACGTCTGGGCACTCCCTTCCCACTTGGGTGTGACAAATGCAAAAACAAGAGTTGATGGACAGAATGCAAAACAATGTCATACTTTCACCCCAGTACAGAGATCTGCGCCTAAATCCATCGTTTTTTTGCTCACCATGCCTTTCCAGTTTGAACCTAGCCATATGCAAATCAGTCTTGACCCTGTGCCTCATGGGAACAGTCCAGCCAGAACTGCCAAGCCAGTTCCTCCCTGGACTGGAAACAAGCATCCTAGGACCGGTTTCTGGGTTTCACCCCTCTTCAGCCAGGATAGCTTGATTCCAGTGAGATGGAGAGCAGGGGACCCACGTCTGGGCATACCCTTCCCACTCGGGGTGACAAATGCAAAAACAACAGTTGATGAACAGAATGCAGAACAATGTCATACATTCACCCCAGTACAGAGATCTGGGCCTAAATCCATCGTTTCTTGCTCACCATGCCGTTCCAGTTTGAACCTAGCCATATGCAAATCAGTCTTGACCCTGTGCCTCATGGGAACCGTCCAGCCCAAACTGCCAAGCCAGGTCCTCCTGGACTGGAAACAAGCATCCTCGGATCGGTTTCTGGGTTTCACCCCTCTTCAGCCAGGATAGCTTGATTCCAGTGGCATGGAGAGCACGGGACCCATGTCTGGGCACTCCCTTCCCACTCGGGTGTGACAAATGCAAAAACAAGAGTTGATGGACAGAATGCAGAACAATGTCATACTTTCACCCCAGTACAGAGATCTGCGCCTAAATCCATCGTTTTTTTGCTCACCATGCCTTTCCAGTTTGAACCTAGCCATATGCAAATCAGTCTTGACCCTGTGCCTCATGGGAACAGTCCAGCCAGAACTGCCAAGCCAGTTCCTCCCTGGACTGGAAACAAGCATCCTAGGACCGGTTTCTGGGTTTCACCCCTCTTCAGCCAGGATAGCTTGATTCCAGTGAGATGGAGACTAGGGGACCCACGTATGGGCATACCCTTCCCACTCGGGGTGACAAATGCAAAAACAACAGTTGATGGACAGAATGCAGAACAATGTCATACATTCACCCCAGTACAGAGATCTGGGCCTAAATCCATCGTTTTTTTGCTCGCCATGCCGTTCCAGTTTGAACCTAGCCATATGTAAATCAGTCTTGACCCTGTGCCTCATGCGAACAGTCCAGCCCAAACTGCCAAGCCAGGTCCTCCCTGGGCTGCAAACAAGCATCCCATGACCGGTTGCTGGGTTTCACCCCTCTTCAGCAAGGATAGCTTGATTCCAGTGGCATGGCGAGCACGGGACCGCCGTCTGTGCATACCCTTCCCACTTGGGGTGACAGTTGCAAAAACAACAGTTGATGGACAGAATGCAGAACAATGTCATACATTCACCCCAATACAGAGACCTGGGCCTAAACCCATTGTTTCTTGATCACCATGCTGTTCCAGTTTGAACCTAGCCATATGTAAATCAGTCTTGACCCTGTGCCTCATGGGAACAGTCCGGCCCGAACTGCAAAGCCATGTCCTTCCTGGACTGGAAACAAGCATCCTAGAACCGGTTTCTGGGTTTCACCCCTCTTCAGCCTGGATAGCTTGATTCCATTGGCATGGAGAGCAAGGGACCCAGGTCTGGGCATATCCTTCCCACTCGGGGTGACAAATGCAAAAACAACAGTTGATGGACAGAATGCAGAACAATGTCATACATTCACCCCAATACAGAGACCTGGGCCTATATCCATGGTTTCTTGCTCACCATGCCATTCCAGTTTGAACCTAGCCATATGCAAATCAGTCTTGACCCTGTGCCTCATGGGAACCGTCCAGCCCAAACTGCCAAGCCAGGTCCTCCCGGACTGGAAACAAGCATCCTCAGATCGGTTTTTGGGTTTCACCCATCTTCAGCCAGGATAGCTTGATCCCAGTGGCATGGAGAGCATGGGACCCACGTCTGGGCACTCCCTTCCTACTCGGGTGTGACAAATGCAAAAACAAGAGTTGATGGACAGAATGCAGAACAATGTCATACTTTCACCCCAGTACAGAGATCTGCGCCTAAATCCATCGTTTTTTTGGTCACCATGCCCTTCCAGTTTGAACCTAGCCATATGCAAATCAGTCTTGACCCTGTGCCTCATGGGAACAATCCAGCCAGAACTGCCAAGCCAGGTCCTCCCTGGACTGGAAACAAACATCCTAGGACCGGCTTCTGGGTTTCACCCCTCTTCAGCCAGGATAGCTTGATTCCAGTGGCATGGAGAGCACGGGACCCACGTCCGGGCATTCCCTTCCCACTCGGGGTGACAAATGCAAAAACAACAGTTGATGGACAGAATGCAGAACAATGTCATACATTCACCCCAGTACAGAGATCTGGGCATAAAGCCATCATTTTTGTGCTCACCATGCATTTCCAGTTTGAACCTAGCCTTATGCAAATCAGTGTGGACCCTGTGCCTCATGGGAACAGTCCAGCCCAAACTGCCAAGCCAGGTCCTCCCTGAACTATAAACAAGCATCCTAGGACCGGTTGCTGGGTTTCACCCCTCTTCAGCCAGGATAGCTTGATTCCAGTGGCATGGGGAGCACGGGACCCACGTCTGGGCATACCTTTACAACTCGGGTGACAAATGCAAAAACAAGAGTTGATGGACATAATGCAGAACAATGTCATACATTCACCCCAGTACAGAGACCTGGGCCTAAATCCATCGTTTGTTTGCTCACCATGACGTTCCAGATTGAACCTAGCCATATGCAAATCAGTCTTGACCCTGTGCCTCATGGGAACAGTCCAGCCTGAACTGCCAAGCCAGCTCCTCCCTGGACTGGAAACAAGCATCCTAGGACCGGCTTCTGGGTTTCACCCCTCTTCAGCCAGGATAGCTTGATTCAAGTGGCATGGAGAGCACGGGACCCACGTCTGGGCATACCCTTCCCACTCGGGGTGACAAATGCAAAAACAACAGTTGATGGACAGAATGCAGAACAATGTCATACATTCACCCCAGTACAGAGATCTGGGCATAAAGCCATCATGTTTTTGCTCAACATGCATATCCAATTTGAACTTAGCCATATGCAAATCAGTCTTGACCCTGTGCCTCGTGGGAACAGTCCAGCCCGAACTGCCTAGCCAGGTCCTCCCTGGACTGGAAACAAGCATCCTAGGACCGGTTTCTGGGTTTCACCCCTTTTCAGCCAGGATAGCTTGATTCCAGTGGCATGGGGAGCACGGGACCCACGTCTGGGCATACCTTTCCCACTCGGGTGACAAATGCAAAAAACAAGAGTTGATGGACAGAATGCAGAACAGTGTCATACATTCACCCCAGTACAGAGACCTGGGCCTAAATCCATCGTTTGTTTGCTCACCATGACGTTCCAGTTTGAACCTAGCCATATGCAAATCAGTCTTGACCCTGTGCCTCATGGGAACAGTCCAGCCCGATCCACCAAGCCAGGTCCTCCCTGGACTGGAAACAAGCGTCCTAGGACCAGTTTCCGGGTTTCACCCCTCTTCAGTCAGGCTAGCTTGATTCCAGTGGCATGGAGAGCACGGGTCCCACGTCTGGGCATACCCTTCCCACTCAGGGTGACAAATGCAAAAACAACAGTTGAGGGACAGAATGCAGAACAATGTCATACATTCACCCCAGTACAGAGATCTGGGCCTAATCCATCGTTTTTTTGCTCACAATGACGTTCCAGTTTGAACCTAGCCATATGCAAATCAGTCTTGACCCTGTGCCTCATGGGAACGGGGCAGCCCGAACAGCCAACCCAGGTCCTCCCTGGACTGGAAACAAGCATTGTGGGACCGGTTTCTGGGTTTCACCCCTCTTCAGACAGTATAGCTTGATTCTAGTGGCATGGAGAGCACGGGACCCACGTCTGGGCATACCCTTCCCACTCGGGGTGACAAATGCAAAAACAACAGTTGATGGACAGAATGCAGAACAATGTCATACATTCACCCCAGTACAAAGATCTGGGCATAAAGCCATCATGTTTTTGCTCAACATGCATATCCAGTTTGAACTTAGCCATATGCAAATCAGTCTTGACCCTGTGCCTCGTGGGAACAGTCCAGCCCGAACTGCCAAGCCAGGTCCTCCCTGGACTGGAAACAAGCATCCTAGGACCGGTTTCTGGGTTTCACCCCTTTTCAGCCAGGATAGCTTGATTCCAGTGGCATGGGGAGCACGGGACCCACGTCTGGGCACTCCCTTCCCACTCGGGTGTGACAAATGCAAAAACAAGAGTTGATGGACAGTATGCAGAACAATGTCATACTTTCACCCCAGTACAGAGATCTGCGCCTAAATCCATCGTTTTTTTGCTCACCATGCCTTTCCAGTTTGAACCTAGCCATATGCAAATCAGTCTTGACCCTGTGCCTCATGGGAACAGTCCAGCCAGAACTGCCAAGCCAGTTCCTCTCTGGACTGGAAACAAGCATCCTAGGACCAGTTTCTGGGTTTCACCCCTCTTCAGCCAGGATAGCTTGATTCCAGTGAGATGGAGAGCAGGGGACCCACGTCTGGGCATACCCTTCCCACTCGGGGTGACAAATGCAAAAACAACAGTTGATGGACAGAATGCAGAACAATGTCATACATTCACCCCAGTACAGAGATCTGGGCCTAAATCCATCGTTTTTTTGCTCACCATGCCGTTCCAGTTTGAACCTAGCCATATGTAAATCAGTCTTGACCCTGTGCCTCATGCGAACAGTCCAGCCCAAACTGCCAAGCCAGGTCCTCCCTGGGCTGCAAACAAGCATCCCATGACCGGTTGCTGGGTTTCACCCCTCTTCAGCCAGGATAGCTTGATTCCAGTGGCATGGCGAGCACGGGACCGCCGTCTGTGCATACCCTTCCCACTTGGGGTGACAGATGCAAAAACAACAGTTGATGGACAGAATGCAGAACAATGTCATACATTCACCCCAATACAGAGACCTGGGCCTAAACCCATTGTTTCTTGCTCACCATGTCGTTCCAGTTTGAACCTAGCCATATGTAAATCAGTCTTGACCCTGTGCCTCATGGGAACAGTCCGGCCCGAACTGCGAAGCCAGGTCCTTCCTGGACTGGAAACAAGCATCCTAGAACCGGTTTCTGGGTTTCACCCCTCTTCAGCCTGGATAGCTTGATTCCATTGGCATGGAGAGCAAGGGACCCACGTCTGGGCATATCCTTCCCACTCGGGGTGACAAATGCAAAAACAACAGTTGATGGACAGAATGCAGAACAATGTCATACATTCACCCCAATACAGAGACCTGGGCCTAAATCCATCGTTTCTTGCTCACCATGCCGTTCCAGTTTGAACCTAGCCATATGCAAATCAGTCTTGACCCTGTGCCTCACGGGAACCGTCCAGCCCAAACTGCCAAGCCAGGTCCTCCCGGACTGGAAACAAGCATCTTCGGATCGGTTTCTGGGTTTCACCCATCTTCAGCCAGGATAGCTTGATTCCAGTGGCATGGAGAGCATGGGACCCACGTCTGTGCACTCCCTTCCCACTCGGGTGTGACAAATGCAAAAACAAGAGTTGATGGACAGAATGCAGAACAATGTCATACTTTCACCCCAGTACAGAGATCAGCGCCTAAATCCATCGTTTTTTTGCTCACCATGCCTTTCCAGTTTGAACCTAGCCATATGCAAATCAGTCTTGACCCTGTGCCTCATAGGAACAGTCCAGCCAGAACTGCCAAGCCAGGTCCTCCCTGGACTGGAAACAAATATCCTAGGACCGGCTTCTGGGTTTCACCCCTCTTCATCCAGGATAGCTTGATTCCAGTGGCATGGAGAGCACGGGACCCACGTCCGGGCATTCCCTTCCCACTCGGGGTGACAAATGCAAAAACAACAGTTGATGGACAGAATGCAGAACAATGTCATACATTCACCCCAGTACAGAGATCTGGGCATAAAGCCATCATTTTTTTGCTCACCATGCATTTCCAGTTTGAACCTAGCCTTATGCAAATCAGTGTGGACCCTGTGCCTCATGGGAACAGTCCAGCCTAAACTGCCAAGCCAGGTCCTCCCTGAACTTTAAACAAGCATCCTAGGACCGGTTTATGGGTTTCACCCCTCTTCAGCCAGGATAGCTTGATTCCAGTGGCATGAGGAGCACGGGACCCACGTCTGGGCATACCTTTACAACTCGGGTGACAAATGCAAAAACAAGAGTTGATGGACATAATGCAGAACAATGTCATACATTCACCCCAGTACAGAGACCTGGGCCTAAATCCATCGTTTTTTTGCTCACCATGACGTTCCAGTTTGAACCTAGCCATATGCAAATCAGTCTTGACCCTGTGCCTCATGGGAACAGGGCAGCCCGAACAGCCAACCCAGGTCCTCCCTGGACTGGAAACAAGCATCGTAGGACCGGTTTCTGGGTTTCACCCCTCTTCAGCCAGGATAGCTTGATTCCACTGGCATGGAGAGCACGGGACCCACGTCTGGGCACTCCCTTCCCACTCGGGTGTGACAAATGCAAAAACAATAGTTGATGGACAGAATGCAGAACAATGTCATACTTTCACCCCAGTACAGAGATCTGCGCCTAAATCCATCGTTTTTTTGCTCACCATGCCTTTCCAGTTTGAACCTAGCCATATGCAAATCAGTCTTGACCCTGTGCCTCATGGGAACAGTCCAGCCTGAACTGCCAAGCCAGCTCCTCCCTGGACTGGAAACAAGCATCCTAGGACCGGCTTCTGGGTTTCACCCCTCTTCAGCCAGGATAGCTTGATTCAAGTGGCATGGAGAGCACGGGACCCACGTCTGGGCATACCCTTCCCACTCGGGGTGACAAATGCAAAAACAACAGTTGATGGACAGAATGCAGAACAATGTCATACATTCACCCCAGTACAGAGATCTGGGCATAAAGCCATCATGTTTTTGCTCAACATGCATATCCAGTTTGAACTTAGCCATATGCAAATCAGTCTTGACCCTGTGCCTCGTGGGAACAGTCCAGCCCGAACTGCCTAGCCAGGTCCTCCCTGGACTGGAAACAAGCATCCTAGGACCGGTTTCTGGGTTTCACCCCTTTTCAGCCAGGATAGCTTGATTCCAGTGGCATGGGGAGCGCGGGACCCACGTCTGGGCATACCTTTCCCACTCAGGTGACAAATGCAAAAAACAAGAGTTGATGGACAAAATGCAGAACAGTGTCATACATTCACCCCAGTATAGAGACCTGGGCCTAAATCCATTGTTTGTTTGCTCACCATGACGTTCCAGTTTGAACCTAGCCATATGCAAATCAGTCTTGACCCTGTGCCTCACGGGAACAGTCCAGCCCGATCCACCAAGCCAGGTCCTCCCTGGACTGGAAACAAGCGTCCTAGGACCAGTTTCTGGGTCTCACCCCTCTTCAGCCAGGATAGCTTGATTCCAGTGGCATGGAGAGCACAGGACCCACGTCTGGGCATATCCTTCCCACTCGGGGTGACAAATGCAAAAACAACAGTTGATGGACAGAATGCAGAACAATGTCATACATTCACCCCAATACAGAGACCTGGGCCTATATCCATGGTTTCTTGCTCACCATGCCGTTCCAGTTTGAACCTAGCCATATGCAAATCAGTCTTGACCCTGTGCCTCATGGGAACCGTCCAGCCCAAACTGCCAAGCCAGGTCCTCCCGGACTGGAAACAAGCATCCTCAGATCGGTTTTTGGGTTTCACCCATCTTCAGCCAGGATAGCTTGATCCCAGTGGCATGGAGAGCATGGGACCCACGTCTGGGCACTCCCTTCCTACTCGGGTGTGACAAATGCAAAAACAAGAGTTGATGGACAGAATGCAGAACAATGTCATACTTTCACCCCAGTACAGAGATCTGCGCCTAAATCCATCGTTTTTTTGCTCACCATGCCCTTCCAGTTTGAACCTAGCCATATGCAAATCAGTCTTGACCCTGTGCCTCATGGGAACAGTCCAGCCAGAACTGCCAAGCCAGGTCCTCCCTGGACTGGAAACAAACATCCTAGGACCGGCTTCTGGGTTTCACCCCTCTTCAGCCAGGATAGCTTGATTCCAGTGGCATGGAGAGCACGGGACCCACGTCCGGGCATTCCCTTCCCACTCGGGGTGACAAATGCAAAAACAACAGTTGATGGACAGAATGCAGAACAATGTCATACATTCACCCCAGTACAGAGATCTGGGCATAAAGCCATCATTTTTGTGCTCACCATGCATTTCCAGTTTGAACCTAGCCTTATGCAAATCAGTGTGGACCCTGTGCCTCATGGGAACAGTCCAGCCCAAACTGCCAAGCCAGGTCCTCCCTGAACTATAAACAAGCATCCTAGGACCGGTTGCTGGGTTTCACCCCTCTTCAGCCAGGATAGCTTGATTCCAGTGGCATGGGGAGCACGGGACCCACGTCTGGGCATACCTTTACAACTCGGGTGACAAATGCAAAAACAAGAGTTGATGGACATAATGCAGAACAATGTCATACATTCACCCCAGTACAGAGACCTGGGCCTAAATCCATCGTTTTTTTGCTCACCATGACGTTCCAGTTTGAACCTAGCCATATGCAAATCAGTCTTGACCCTGTGCCTCATGGGAACAGGGCAGCCCGAACAGCCAACCCAGGTCCTCCCTGGACTGGAAACAAGCATCGTAGGACCGGTTTCTGGGTTTCACCCCTCTTCAGCCAGGATAGCTTGATTCCACTGGCATGGAGAGCACGGGACCCACGTCTGGGCACTCCCTTCCCACTCGGGTGTGACAAATGCAAAAACAATAGTTGATGGACAGAATGCAGAACAATGTCATACTTTCACCCCAGTACAGAGATCTGCGCCTAAATCCATCGTTTTTTTGCTGACCATGCCTTTCCAGTTTGAACCTAGCCATATGCAAATCAGTCTTGACCCTGTGCCTCATGGGAACAGTCCAGCCTGAACTGCCAAGCCAGCTCCTCCCTGGACTGGAAACAAGCATCCTAGGACCGGCTTCTGGGTTTCACCCCTCTTCAGCCAGGATAGCTTGATTCAAGTGGCATGGAGAGCACGGGACCCACGTCTGGGCATACCCTTCCCACTCGGGGTGACAAATGCAAAAACAACAGTTGATGGACAGAATGCAGAACAATGTCATACATTCACCCCAGTACAGAGATCTGGGCATAAAGCCATCATGTTTTTGCTCAACATGCATATCCAATTTGAACTTAGCCATATGCAAATCAGTCTTGACCCTGTGCCTCGTGGGAACAGTCCAGCCCGAACTGCCTAGCCAGGTCCTCCCTGGACTGGAAACAAGCATCCTAGGACCGGTTTCTGGGTTTCACCCCTTTTCAGCCAGGATAGCTTGATTCCAGTGGCATGGAGAGCACGAGACCCACGTCTGGGCATACCCTTCCCACTCAGGGTGACAAATGCAAAAACAACAGTTGAGGGACAGAATGCAGAACAATGTCATACATTCACCCCAGTACAGAGATCTGGGCCTAATCCATCGTTTTTTTGCTCACCATGATGTTCCAGTTTGAACCTAGCCATATGCAAATCAGTCTTGACCCTGTGCCTCATGGGAACGGGGCAGCCCGAACTGCCAAGCCAGGTCCTCCCTGGACTGGAAACAAGCATCCTAGGACCGGTTTCTGGGTTTCACCCCTTTTCAGCCAGGATAGCTTGATTCCAGTGGCATGGGGAGCACGGGACCCACGTCTGGGCACTCCCTTCCCACTCGGGTGTGACAAATGCAAAAACAAGAGTTGATGGACAGAATGCAGAACAATGTCATACTTTCACCCCAGTACAGAGATCTGCGCCTAAATCCATCGTTTTTTTGCTCACCATGCCTTTCCAGTTTGAACCTAGCCATATGCAAATCAGTCTTGACCCTGTGCCTCATGGGAACAGTCCAGCCAGAACTGCCAAGCCAGTTCCTCCCTGGACTGGAAACAAGCATCCTAGGACCGGTTTCTGGGTTTCACCCCTCTTCAGCCAGGATAGCTTGATTCCAGTGAGATGGAGAGCAGGGGACCCACGTCTGGGCATACCCTTCCCACTCGGGGTGACAAATGCAAAAACAACAGTTGATGGACAGAATGCAGAACAATGTCATACATTCACCCCAGTACAGAGATCTGGGCCTAAATCCATCGTTTTTTTGCTCACCATGCCGTTCCAGTTTGAACCTAGCCATATGTAAATCAGTCTTGACCCTGTGCCTCATGCGAACTGTCCAGCCCAAACTGCCAAGCCAGGTCCTCCCTGGGCTGCAAACAAGCATCCCATGACCGGTTGCTGGGTTTCACCCCTCTTCAGCCAGGATAGCTTGATTCCAGTGGCATGGCGAGCACGGGACCGCCGTCTGTGCATACCCTTCCCACTTGGGGTGACAGATGCAAAAACAACAGTTGATGGACAGAATGCAGAACAATGTCATACATTCACCCCAATACAGAGACCTGGGCCTAAACCCATTGTTTCTTGCTCACCATGTCGTTCCAGTTTGAACCTAGCCATATGTAAATCAGTCTTGACCCTGTGCCTCATGGGAACAGTCCGGCCCGAACTGCGAAGCCAGGTCCTTCCTGGACTGGAAACAAGCATCCTAGAACCGGTTTCTGGGTTTCACCCCTCTTCAGCCTGGATAGCTTGATTCCATTGGCATGGAGAGCAAGGGACCCACGTCTGGGCATATCCTTCCCACTCGGGGTGACAAATGCAAAAACAACAGTTGATGGAGAGAATGCAGAACAATGTCATACATTCACCCCAATACAGAGACCTGGGCCTAAATCCATCGTTTCTTGCTCACCATGCCGTTCCAGTTTGAACCTAGCCATATGCAAATCAGTCTTGACCCTGTGCCTCACGGGAACCGTCCAGCCCAAACTGCCAAGCCAGGTCCTCCCGGACTGGAAACAAGCATCCTCGGATCGGTTTCTGGGTTTCACCCATCTTCAGCCAGGATAGCTTGATTCCAGTGGCATGGAGAGCATGGGACCCACGTCTGTGCACTCCCTTCCCACTCGGGTGTGACAAATGCAAAAACAAGAGTTGATGGACAGAATGCAGAACAATGTCATACTTTCACCCCAGTACAGAGATCAGCGCCTAAATCCATCTCTTTTTTGCTCACCATGCCTTTCCAATTTGAACCTAGCCATATGCAAATCAGTCTTGACCCTGTGCCTCATAGGAACAGTCCAGCCAGAACTGCCAAGCCAGGTCCTCCCTGGACTGGAAACAAATATCCTAGGACCGGCTTCTGGGTTTCACCCCTCTTCATCCAGGATAGCTTGATTCCAGTGGCATGGAGAGCACGGGACCCACGTCCGGGCATTCCCTTCCCACTCGGGGTGACAAATGCAAAAACAACAGTTGATGGACAGAATGCAGAACAATGTCATACATTCACCCCAGTACAGAGATCTGGGCATAAAGCCATCATTTTTTTGCTCACCATGCATTTCCAGTTTGAACCTAGCCTTATGCAAATCAGTGTGGACCCTGTGCCTCATGGGAACAGTCCAGCCCAAACTGCCAAGCCAGGTCCTCCCTGAACTTTAAACAAGCATCCTAGGACCGGTTGATGGGTTTCACCCCTCTTCAGCCAGGATAGCTTGATTCCAGTGGCATGAGGAGCACGGGACCCACGTCTGGGCATACCTTTACAACTCGGGTGACAAATGCAAAAACAAGAGTTGATGGACATAATGCAGAACAATGTCATACATTCACCCCAGTACAGAGACCTGGGCCTAAATCCATCGTTTTTTTGCTCACCATGACGTTCCAGTTTGAACCTAGCCATATGCAAATCAGTCTTGACCCTGTGCCTCATGGGAACAGGGCAGCCCGAACAGCCAACCCAGGTCTTCCCTGGACTGGAAACAAGCATCGTAGGACCGGTTTCTGGGTTTCACCCCTCTTCAGCCAGGATAGCTTGATTCCACTGGCATGGAGAGCACGGGACCCACGTCTGGGCACTCCCTTCCCACTCGGGTGTGACAAATGCAAAAACAATAGTTGATGGACAGAATGCAGAACAATGTCATACTTTCACCCCAGTACAGAGATCTGCGCCTAAATCCATAGTTTTTTTGCTCACCATGCCTTTCCAGTTTGAACCTAGCCATATGCAAATCAGTCTTGACCCTGTGCCTCATGGGAACAGTCCAGCCTGAACTGCCAAGCCAGCTCCTCCCTGGACTGGAAACAAGCATCCTAGGATCGGCTTCTGGGTTTCACCCCTCTTCAGCCAGGATAGCTTGATTCAAGTGGCATGGAGAGCACGGGACCCACGTCTGGGCAACCCTTCCCACTCGGGGTGACAAATGCAAAAACAACAGTTGATGGACAGAATGCAGAACAATGTCATACATTCACCCCAGTACAGAGATCTGGGCATAAAGCCATCATGTTTTTGCTCAACATGCATATCCAGTTTGAACTTAGCCATATGCAAATCAGTCTTGACCCTGTGCCTCGTGGGAACAGTCCAGCCCGAACTGCCTAACCAGGTCCTCCCTGGACTGGAAACAAGCATCCTAGGACCGGTTTCTGGGTTTCACCCCTTTTCAGCCAGGATAGCTTGATTCCAGTGGCATGGGGAGCGCGGGACCCACGTCTGGGCATACCTTTCCCACTCGGGTGACAAATGCAAAAAACAAGAGTTGATGGACAAAATGCAGAACAGTGTCATACATTCACCCCAGTACAGAGACCTGGGCCTAAATCCATTGTTTGTTTGCTCACCATGACGTTCCAGTTTGAACCTAGCCATATGCAAATCAGTCTTGACCCTGTGCCTCACGGGAACAGTCCAGCCCGATCCACCAAGCCAGGTCCTCCCTGGACTGGAAACAAGCGTCCTAGGACCAGTTTCTGGGTCTCACCCCTCTTCAGCCAGGATAGCTTGATTCCAGTGGCATGGAGAGCACAGGACCCACGTCTGGGCATACTCTTCCCACTCAGGGTGACAAATGCAAAAACAACAGTTGATGGACAGAATGCAGAACAATGTCATACATTCACCCCAGTACAGAGATCTGGGCCTAATCCATCGTTTTTTTGCTCACCATGCCGTTCCAGTTTGAACCTAGCCATATGCAAATCAGTCTTGACCCTGTGCCTCATGGGAACGGGGCAGCCCGAACAGCCAACCCAGGTCCTCCCTGGACTGGAAACAAGCATCGTAGGACCGGTTTCTGGGTTTCACCCCTCTTCAGCCAGTATAGCTTGATTCTAGTGGCATGGAGAGCACGGGACCCACGTCTGGGCATACCCTTCACACTCGGGTTGACCAATGCAAAAACAACAGTTGATGGACAGAATGCAGAACAATGTCATACATTCACCCCAGTACAGAGATCTGGGCCTAAATCCATCGTTTTTTTGCTCACCATGCGGTTCCAGTTTGAAACTAGCCATATGTAAATCAGTCTTGACCCTGTGCCTCATGCGAACAGTCCAGCCCAAAATGCCAAGCCAGGTCCTCCCTGGGCTGCAAACAAGCATCCCATGACCGGTTGCTGGGTTTCACCCCTCTTCAGCCAGGATAGCTTGATTCCAGTGGCATGGCGAGCACGGGACCGCCGTCTGTGCATACCCTTCCCACTTGGGGTGACAGATGCAAAAACAACAGTTAATGGACAGAATGCAGAACAATGTCATACATTCACCCCAATACAGAGACCTGGGCCTAAATCCATTGTTTGTTTGCTCACCATGCCGTTCCAGTTTGAACCTAGCCATATGCAAATCAGTATTGACCCTGTGCCTCATGGGAACAGTCCGGCCCGAACTGCGAAGCCAGGTCCTTCCTGGACTGGAAACAAGCATCCTAGAACCGGTTTCTGGGTTTCACCCCTCTTCAGCCTGGATAGCTTGATTCCATTGGCATGGAGAGCAAGGGACCCACGCCTGGGCATATCCTTCCCACTCGGGGTGACAAATGCAAAAACAACAGTTGATGGACAGAATGCAGAACAATGTCATACATTCACCCCAATACAGAGACCTGGGCCTAAATCCATCGTTTCTTGCTCACCATGCCGTTCCAGTTTGAACCTAGCCATATGCAAATCAGTCTTGACCCTGTGCCTCATGGGAACTGTCCAGCCCAAACTGCCAAGCCAGGTCCTCCCGGACTGGAAACAAGCATCCTCGGATCGGTTTCTGGGTTTCACCCATCTTCAGCCAGGATAGCTTGATTCCAGTGGCATGGAGAGCATGGGACCCACGTCTGGGCACTCCCTTCCTACTCGGGTGTGACAAATGCAAAAACAAGAGTTGATGGACAGAATGCAGAACAATGTCATACTTTCACCCCAGTACAGAGATCTGCGCCTAAATCCATCGTTTTTTTGCTCACCATGCCTTTCCAGTTTGAACCTAGCCATATGCAAATCAGTCTTGACCCTGTGCCTCATGGGAACAGTTCAGCCAGAACTGCCAAGCCAGGTCCTCCCTGGACTGGAAACAAACATCCTAGGACCGGTTTCTGGGTTTCACCCCTCTTCAGCCAGTATAGCTTGATTCTAGTGGCATGGAGAGCACGGGACCCACGTCTGGGCATACCCTTCACACTCGGGTTGACCAATGCAAAAACAACAGTTGATGGACAGAATGCAGAACAATGTCATACATTCACCCCAGTACAGAGATCTGGGCATAAATCCATCGTTTTTTTGCTCACCATGCCGTTCCAGTTTGAACCTAGCCATATGTAAATCAGTCTTGACCCTGTGCCTCATGCGAACAGTCCAGCCCAAACTGCCAAGCCAGGTCCTCCGTGGGCTGCAAACAAGCATCCCATGACCGGTTGCTGGGTTTCACCCCTCTTCAGCCAGGATAGCTTGATTCCAGTGGCATGGCGAGCACGGGACCGCCGTCTGTGCATACCCTTCCCACTTGGGGTGACAGATGCAAAAACAACAGTTAATGGACAGAATGCAGAACAATGTCATACATTCACCCCAATACAGAGACCTGGGCCTAAATCCATTGTTTGTTTGCTCACCATGCCGTTCCAGTTTGAACCTAGCCATATGTAAATCAGTATTGACCCTGTGCCTCATGGGAACAGTCCGGCCCGAACTGCGAAGCCAGGTCCTTCCTGGACTGGAAACAAGCATCCTAGAACCGGTTTCTGGGTTTCACCCCTCTTCAGCCTGGATAGCTTGATTCCATTGGCATGGAGAGCAAGGGACCCACGTCTGGGCATATCCTTCCCACTCGGGGTGACAAATGCAAAAACAACAGTTGATGGACAGAATGCAGAACAATGTCATACATTCACCCCAATACAGAGACCTGGGCCTAAATCCATCGTTTCTTGCTCACCATGCCGTTCCAGTTTGAACCTAGCCATATGCAAATCAGTCTTGACCCTGTGCCTCATGGGAACCGTCCAGCCCAAACTGCCAAGCCAGGTCCTCCCGGACTGGAAACAAGCATCCTCGGATCGGTTTCTGGGTTTCACCCATCTTCAGCCAGGATAGCTTGATTCCAGTGGCATGGAGAGCATGGGACCCACGTCTGGGCACTCCCTTCCTACTCGGGTGTGACAAATGCAAAAACAAGAGTTGATGGACAGAATGCAGAACAATGTCATACTTTCACCCCAGTACAGAGATCTGCGCCTAAATCCATCGTTTTTTTGCTCACCATGCCTTTCCAGTTTGAACCTAGCCATATGCAAATCAGTCTTGACCCTGTGCCTCATGGGAACAGTTCAGCCAGAACTGCCAAGCCAGGTCCTCCCTGGACTGGAAACAAACATCCTAGGACCGGCTTCTGGGTTTCACCCCTCTTCAGCCAGGATAGCTTGATTCCAGTGGCATGGAGAGCACGGGACCCACGTCCGGGCATTCCCTTCCCACTCGGGGTGACAAATGCAAAAACAACAGTTGATGGACAGAATGCAGAACAATGTCATACATTCACCCCAGTACAGAGATCTGGGCATAAAGCCATCATTTTTTTGCTCACCATGCATTTCCAGGTTGAACCTAGCCTTATGCAAATCAGTGTGGACCCTGTGCCTCATGGGAACAGTCCAGCCCAAACTGCCAAGCCAGGTCCTCCCTGAACTTTAAACAAGCATCCTAGGACCGGTTGCTGGGTTTCACCCCTCTTCAGCCAGGATAGCTTGATTCCAGTGGCATGGGGAGCACGGGACCCACGTCTGGGCATACCTTTACAACTCGGGTGACAAATGCAAAAACAAGAGTTGATGGACATAATGCAGAACAATGTCATACATTCACCCCAGTACAGAGACCTGGGCCTAAATCCATCGTTTGTTTGCTCACCATGACGTTCCAGTTTGAACCTAGCCATATGCAAATCAGTCTTGACCCTGTGCCTCATGGGAACAGGGCAGCCCGAACAGCCAACCCAGGTCCTCCCTGGACTGGAAACAAGCATCGTAGGACCGGTTTCTGGGTTTCACCCCTCTTCAGCCAGGATAGCTTGATTCCACTGGCATGGAGAGCACGGGACCCACGTCTGGGCACTCCCTTCCCACTCGGGTGTGACAAATGCAAAAACAATAGTTGATGGACAGAATGCAGAACAATGTCATACTTTCACCCCAGTACAGAGATCTGCGCCTAAATCCATCGTTTTTTTGCTCACCATGCCTTTCCAGTTTGAACCTAGCCATATGCAAATCAGTCTTGACCCTGTGCCTCATGGGAACAGTCCAGCCTGAACTGCCAAGCCAGCTCCTCCCTGGACTGGAAACAAGCATCCTAGGACCGGCTTCTGGGTTTCACCCCTCTTCAGCCAGGATAGCTTGATTCAAGTGGCATGGAGAGCACGGGACCCACGTCTGGGCATACCCTTCCCACTCGGGGTGACAAATGCAAAAACAACAGTTGATGGACAGAATGCAGAACAATGTCATACATTCACCCCAGTACAGAGATCTGGGCATAAAGCCATCATGTTTTTGCTCAACATGCATATCCAGTTTGAACTTAGCCATATGCAAATCAGTCTTGACCCTGTGCCTCGTGGGAACAGTCCAGCCCGAACTGCCTAGCCAGGTCCTCCCTGGACTGGAAACAAGCATCCTAGGACCGGTTTCTGGGTTTCACCCCTTTTCAGCCAGGATAGCTTGATTCCAGTGGCATGGGGAGCACGGGACCCACGTCTGGGCATACCTTTCCCACTCGGGTGACAAATGCAAAAAACAAGAGTTGATGGACAGAATGCAGAACAGTGTCATACATTCACCCCAGTACAGAGACCTGGGCCTAAATCCATCGTTTATTTGCTCACCATGACGTTCCAGTTTGAACCTAGCCATATGCAAATCAGTCTTGACCCTGTGCCTCATGGGAACAGTCCAGCCCGATCCACCAAGCCAGGTCCTCCCTGGACTGGAAACAAGCGTCCTAGGACCAGTTTCTGGGTTTCACCCCTCTTCAGCCAGGATAGCTTGATTCCAGTGGCATGGAGAGCACGGGACCCACGTCTGGGCATACCCTTCCCACTCAGGGTGACAAATGCAAAAACAACAGTTGATGGACAGAATGCAGAACAATGTCATACATTCACCCCAGTACAGAGATCTGGGCCTAATCCATCGTTTTTTTGCTCACCATGCCGTTCCAGTTTGAACCTAGCCATATGCAAATCAGTCTTGACCCTGTGCCTCATGGGAACGGGGCAGCCCGAACAGCCAACCCAGGTCCTCCCTGGACTGGAAACAAGCATCGTAGGACCGGTTTCTGGGTTTCACCCCTCTTCAGCCAGTATAGCTTGATTCTAGTGGCATGGAGAGCACGGGACCCACGTCTGGGCATACCCTTCCCACTCGGGGTGACAAATGAAAAAACAACAGTTGATGGACAGAATGCAGAACAATGTTATACATTCACCCCAGTACAGAGATCTGGGCCTAAATCCATAGTTTTTTTGCTCACCATGCCGTTCCAGTTTGAACCTAGACATATGGCAATCAGTCTTGACCCTGTGCCTCATGGGAACAGTCCAGCCCGAACTGCCAAGCCACGTCCTCCCTGGACTGGAAACAAGCATCCTAGTACCGGTTGCTGGGTTTCACCCCTCTTCAGCCAGGCAGGAGCGGGCCTGGCAGTTCGGTCTGGACTGTTCCCATGGGCACAGGGTCAAGAGTGATTTGCATATGGCTGGGTCAAAACTGGGGTGGCGTAGTGGGCAAAAGAGCGATGGATTTTATCCAGATCTTTTGACTGGGGGAGAATGTTTGCATTGTCAGCATTCTATCCATCATTTGTTTGCTGTAACATTTTTCGCCCTAAGTGGGATGGGTATGCCCAGACGTGGGTCCCTTGCTCACTGTGCCACTGGATTCAAGCTAGCCTGGCTGAAGAAGGGTGACATACCCTGAAACCGGTCCCAGGATGCTTGTTTCTGATCCAGGGAGGACCTGCTCTGGTAGTTCGGTCTGGACTGTTCCCATGGGGCACAGGGTCAAGACTGATTTGCATATGGCTGGGTCCAAACTGGTGTGGTGTAGTAGGCAAAAGAACGATGGATTTCACCCAGATCTTTTGACAGGGGTAGAATGTTTGCATTTCCAGCGTTTCGTCCATCATTTGTTTGCTGTAACACTTTTCGCCCTAAGTGGGAGGAGTACGCCCAGACGTGGGTCCCTTGCTCACTGTGCCACTGGATTCAAGCTAGCCTAGCTGAAGAAGAGTGACATACCCTAAAACCGGTCCCAGGATGCTTGTTTCTGGTCCAGGGAGGACCTGGCCTGGCAGTTCGGTCTGGACTGCTCCCATGGCGCACAGGGTCAAGACAGATTTGCAAATGGCTGGGTCCAAACTGGGGTGGCGTAGTGGGCAAAAGAACAATGGATTTAACCCAGATCTTTTGAATGGGGGAGAATGTTTGCATTGTCAGCATTCCGTCCATCATTTATTTGCTGTAACACTTTTTTCAAACGAAAACAAAAATAAAAGGCATTGTTATTTGAAATGTCAATATCTCAAAGTCGCATAAATGAGATACCTATTGCATTGCAAATGCTTGTTACTTCAGGTGTTGGGAAATTAAGTGTTTTGCCCAGAATCACAGGATGGTTTCACACTTTCAAGTCAGCAGGTTTGGCTGTAATGCCACCTCCTTTTTAGTTTAATAAAAGCTTAATAATGTTTGCTTCACAGCGATGTCTATGCAAATGCACACACCCTCCAGTAAGGCTCCTCTTACTTCACAATCTCCTGATCCCTCCATAGCCTCAGGGTGAGGGCCTTGCATGGGAGGGGTCAAGAAAAAGGACACAGCTGCTGCTGCTCCAAGGGGGGCTGAGATGTAGATGGCCCATAGTCAGAGAATCTCAGACCCCAGCAGGGCCTGTCAGGACTCCAAAATTACAGATAGGTTTAATAGCGCATCGAAAGGTCAAAGCTTACACTCCCCGTGCTATGGAAGATACATGGGTGGAGCTGACTCGGAAATGGCACCTAAAAAGGCCACCAGAATCGAGTAGCTGTTAGCGTTCTAGTGCCCACCAGAGAACGCACTGGAATTCCAGGTGAGGCTTGTGAACTGCGCAATTTCAGGGAGTCATGAGCGTTTTTAGAGTGCGATAGCGAAATAGTTATTGTGTTAGTTTTTGAGGGTTTATCGTTATCAGGGTAGAGAAAGGCCTTCAGGAGTCTGCTGATAACGAATCCTTGAACCGTGTACAAAGAAGTTAAGCGGCTAGTGAGGAGAGCGGCAGGTCTCCGTGTTGCTGAGGAATTTGTACCGCGTTGAGAGAGACGAAGCAGCGTCGCACCGGAGCATCTGGAAAAAGAAGAAGAAAACTAAGCTAAGTTATTAAAAGTAGGCCTGGGCCAAAATTCCGTTCCGTTTGCGGAAATTGCGATATTTTGGCATTTTCGCGTTCCGCGGAAAGCGCGAAAATGTCAAAATTTCCACATTCCGCAGCTTAGCGATAATTTGTTTCTTGCTCGCGCTGTAAAAAAATACATTCTCGCTTTCGCGCGATCGCCTTACCTGAAACCCCACGTTCGCCGACAAGTTTTCTTGACCCGGTCGCGATGTTGGATTTTGGTAGCCATTTTGCGCTGTCTCGCGACAGTTCGCGGCCGCATTAACGTCATTTGTCACGCGATCACGTCATTTGTCGCGCGATCACGTCTTTCTTCTCGCGATCATGCACCGCGCGAGTATGAGAAGATTGAGATCTCGAACATGTCATTCTACATCGCGAGCCAGAGGATGAGGACGCGGGCATGTGTAATCGAACGCGAACAGGAGAAAGAGACCCCGAACACGTCATATCCAACGCGACAGGGACAAAGAAGAGAACGCGATCATGTCGTTTTCGACACGCCGGCGGAAGTAATGTGAAGCTCGAGAACTCAACAACGTAAAATTTTCAATTTGGAGAGGAATATCGGCTCTAGCAGCATGAAACCATCTGCAAATGCTGATTTTGGATGAAAAGAACTCCTTACATTGACATTTGGCTTTCCTTTTTTGTGCAAGGAGTCATTTTTTTAAAAGGTGGAGAGAGGGAGGAAGTGACACAGAATCTCCAACTTCCTGTTCCTGTCCAGCAGGCTCCTCCCAGTGCTTTGTCCATCTCCTGCTCATTCTGCCTTTGGATTTGGAGCTGGAAAGATCACTCTTTTTGTCTGCTGCATCATTGCAATTGGATTTCAGGATTTTTGGAATAGGATATTTTACAAGTAAGTGGTTGTTGTGTTTGATTGTGGGCATTGCAGTTGTAACTACAATTTATTTTTGATAATTCATTATCATCATTCCTTTTTTTTTTGTTTTAATTTTGTGGGTAATAGTAGTAGGCCCGAGCTAGCCATGGGCATGGCCTCATGGGTGTGTGTGTGCATGATGAAGCAACTGTTCCTTTTGTTGTTTTTTGAATGTATTTCATTTTCAAACACATTTAGGGCATGGATGGCATTGGATTGAGTTGGGGAAGTGTGTCTTTTGGGGGTGGCCTTTGTGGTGTTGTTGGGCCTGGCCATGTGGCTGGTGGCCATTTTGAGGCCCAGGCCTGCAAGCTTGCCTGGCCTTGTCTGCCAACAGGCCTGCTTTTTCATCCACTAGGATCAGAGCAGGTAGGCACAGCTTTATTAATCAAGTGTTTTCTGTGTGATCTGCTGAATTTAGACATCATTTAGGGCATGGATGGCATTGGATTGAGTTGGGGAAGTGTGTTTTTTGGGGGTGGCCTTTGTGATGTTGTTGGGCCTGGCCATGTGGCTGGTGGCCATTTTGAGGCCTAGGCCTGCAAGCTTGCCTGGCCTTGTCTGCCAACAGGCCTGCTTTTTCATCCACTAGGATCAGAGCAGGTAGCCATAGCTTTATTAATCAAGTGTTTTCTGTGTGATCTGTTGAATTTAGACATCATTTAGGGCATGGATGGCATTGGATTGAGTTGGGGAAGTGTGTTTTTTGGGGGTGGCCTTTGTGATGTTGTTGGGCCTGGCCATGTGGCTGGTGGCCATTTTGAGGTCTAGGCCTGCAAGCTTTCCTGGCCTTGTCTGCCAACAGGCCTGCTTTTTCATCCTCTAGGATCAGAGCAGGTAGCCACAGCTTTATTATCAAGTGTTTTCTGTGTGATCTGCTGAATTTAGACATCATTTAGGGCATGGATGGCATTGGATTGAGTTGGGGAAGTGTGTTTTTTGGGGGTGGCATTTGTGATGTTGGTGGGCCTGGCCATGTGGCTGGTGGCCATTTTGAGGCCTAGGCCTGCAAGCTTGCCTGGCCTTGTCTGCCAACAGGCCTGCTTTTTCATCCACTAGGATCAGAGCAGGTAGCCACAGCTTTATTAATCAAGTGTTTTCTGTGTGATCTGCTGAATTTAGACATCATTTAGGGCATGGATGGCATTGGATTGAGTTGGGGAAGTGTGTTTTTTGGGGGTGGCCTTTGTGATGTTGTTGGGCCTGGCCATGTGGCTGGTGGCCATTTTGAGGCCTAGGCCTGCAAGCTTTCCTGGCCTTGTCTGCCAACAGGCCTGCTTTTTCATCCACTAGGATCAGAGCAGGTAGCCACAGCTTTATTAATCAAGTGTTTTCTGTGTGATCTGCTGAATTTAGACATCATTTAGGGCATGGATGGCATTGGATTGAGTTGGGGAAGTGTGTTTTTTGGGGGTGGCCTTTGTGATGTTGTTGGGCCTGGCCATGTGGCGGGTGGCCATTGCGAGGCCTAGGCCTGCAAGCTTGCCTGGCCTTGTCTGCCAACAGGCCTGCTTTTCATCCACTAGGATCAGAGCAGGTAGCCACAGCTTTATTAATCAAGTGTTTTCTGTGTGATCTGCTGAATTTAGACATCATTTAGGGCATGGATGGCATTGGATTGAGTTGGGGAAGTGTGTTTTTTGGGGGTGGCCTTTCTGATGTTGGTTGTCTTAAAGACATGCTTTTGTTGTATGTGTCTGGTGTGTTGGTGTGCAATGCATGCACCCTGCAGAGCTTTTTGGGGCCTGTGAATGTTCGTATTTACATTTTGTTGCATTAAAAAGGCAGAGCAGTGTGCTTTAGCAGGCATCCTTTACCTGGCTTTTATAGGCCTTTTGTCAGCTCCTGATGGTTCCCAGGCCCCCGGCTTGTTTGTGATTTGTGTGTGTCCATGTGGGTGGTGGCCTTTTTTGGTGTTTGGACTATGCGTTATTAGTGTCCTGTTTTTGCCATAGGCCTGCATGGTTTTCCTATTGGCTCTTTGGCTTACTGCTTCCATCCATCCACCCCCTTTGCCAGCAGCAGCTCCATGGATGCTGAGATGCTCAAATAATGCAATGGTCCACCCCACTTCCATTACATTTTTGTTTTGTTGTTTATTATTAACTTTCCTATCCTTCCTGAGAGTGTAGTGTGTGGCTGTACACAGTACTAGTAGTATAACATAGCTCTAGTTAAAAAAAAAGTAATAAATGGCTAGACTATCTTTTGTTTGCACTAGTACAGTACTAAGTAACTGAACCACAACAACAAATGCAACATTTCACTGATGTTCTTCTCCTGTCTTATTTGCTTTTAGGTTCACAAAAGACAGAGTAGAAGGTGTCATCAGCATCACCCGGCTACCCGTTGTACTGCCAGCCAGACAGAAGTCCTGCTGCGCATCACGTCCGTCCACGTGAGACCAGAACTTGTTGTGCATCTGCATCCTGCCTGACATCTGAAGAAGATGGCCCCAAAGAAAGGTACCAGGTCCAGTACCAAGAAAGTTGCCGGTGAGAAGAAGGAACAGAAAAAGCAAGTGCCATTAACCACGACTGGTGGTGTGCCGGCCAATGTTTTTTTTGGCACCAAAGCGTTGTCCGGGAACCAAGCTGGGAGCAGCACAGCGGTCCAACCCCACCAACCTAGGCCCAAGGGCTTTAGTGTCGGGGAGGTAGCCAGTCTGCTAAGGAGCAGCGATGTTGAAGAAATGTAATTACCGCAAAGTAGTACACAATCAAGTTCAACGCAGGCGCAAACTCAGCAGATCAGTGTGCAGCCGCCGCAACAAGAACAGCAGCAGCCGCCGCAACAAGAACAGCAGCAGCCGCCGCAACAAGAACAGCAGCAGCAGCCGCCGCAACAAGAACAGCAGCAGCCGCCGCAACAAGAACAGCAGCAGCCGCCACAACAAGAACAGCAGCAGCCGCCGCAACAAGAACAGCAGCAGCTGCCGCAACAGCCCACCATAGTAGTTGTTGCTCCTGACGTAGGGGCATTTCAGGAAATCAAGCTTCCTGCAGACAAAGTGGAGCAAAGTCAAACCACTGTTTCAGAAGATCTATTGTCTTCCAGACCACCAGCAAGGAAAAGGAGGCTTAGTCCATCATCTTCTTCTTCAAGCCCCGCTTCTGATGATCATGATGACACTTGGGTCCCACCAGCTCGGTCTGAGAGTGATATACGCCACAAGACAATGCTTCTGAAAAGGAAGGTCCCAGAAAAACTTAGAGTTATGGAGGTAGATGTAGAAGAGGGGGGTGAAGATGTTGATGAAGACGAGCCAGCCATCACGCACATTACTCCCGCCCCAAAGGGATTGGAGACCGACATTCTCACCCTATCCAGAAAGGCTGCTACTGAGCGGGATGTAGCACGGATCTCACCAACACAGGTTACACCACCACTACCTCTAGCTGCCATATTTTCCAAGGCCCGGCAGGGACCTACATCCAGCTCAACCATCTCAGTAGGAAGTGGTAGTAAACGTCACAGTGTAGGTGGACAGGGTCACATATTTTTAAGCACCCCCTCAAGTTCATCTGGTGTTGAAAGTGGCACATCCAGCAGTACCAGAAAGTTCTCCTCCCCAGTTTGGGACTTCTTTTCTGTTAGCGCCAAGGAGGAGAACGTTGCTATATGCTCAATTTGTCGGCAAGGTGATCGGCGTGGTAAGCTTGGTAGAAACTATGGTACCGGAGGACAAGCAAGTCATCTCAGAATACACCTACTTAAGTTAAAAGAAAGTAGGAAAACTAAACCCATTGAAGTTGGTCAGGATTCAGAATCAGGGAGCGATATTATTGTGGTGGCAGGTGAAGAACAGGGAGGCATTTCTAGCCCTGTCTCCAGTAGTGCAGTCACTGCAGTGGTAAGGCCCACATCCTCCTCAGTAACATCAGAGTGGCACCGCAGTAAGAGCCATACTCAGAGTGTGGGTGAGACACCAAGGCAACCGGCGAGTACCTCAATGAGACAATCTGTGTCGTTGAGCCTTAGTGGGTTAATGAAAACAGCACCACTAAGGAAAGTAAGCCAGCCTACTATTGAGAGCATGTTTAGGTTGGAAGGGCAGTTCCAACGCAACCACCCAACGGCACGATTGTACAATGCGAAGCTGGCTAAAATGTTAGCGCTGGACCTTCTTCCTTTTTCATTTGTGGAAGGGGTGGGTTTCCTTGAATTTGTGTCTGCCATCTGCCCGAAATGGAAAGTTCCCAGCCGGTCCTATTTCGCAAGAATTGCTGTTCCGGCACTACATCATGATGTGCTGGAATTGGTTGGTCACGGTTTGCAGCAGAGTGCTGTGCACAATATCCACCTGACAACAGACATGTGGAGCAGTTGCCAAGCCATAGATTACATGTGCATCACTGCACACTGGATCTCTTTTGTGGGGGTTAGAGATAAACTATCTGCACGAGGTGTTGTTGACACAGCTGCGATTTTTGAAGGTACTCGGAAACATGCAACTGTAGCCATGTTCGCCATGGAGAAATCTCATACGGCTGAAAATATTTTAGAAGAGTTTCGCACCAAGGTTTTGGAATGGCTGCGGCCCAGAGGGCTTGGTATTGGTTTTGTTGCCACAGACAATGGCAGTAATGTACTTAAGGCCATGGAACTTGGTTCCTATTTCAGGGTTCCATGTTTGGCACACTGCATAAACATTATAGTGCAAGACTTTCTGTAAAAAGAACCCATAGTCAGCAATTTACTGGCCATCTGCCGAAGAATATGCACTCATTTCAGCCATTCTTTTAAAGCTCGGAAGCAGCTGAGGATCATCCGACGTGAATTTAGGATGCCAGTCAAGGCACTCATCCAGGAGGTGGCAACATGTTGGAACTCAACGTATTACATGCTTGATCGTCTGTACGAACAGCACAGGTCACTCCATGAATATGTCTGGTACAGAAGCAGTGATGCTAGTGTTAAAGGCATGACCATTCAGAGGGAGCAATGGACCCTAATTAAATGCCTGACTGAGACGCTGTCTCCTTTTGAGGTCTTCACACGTGAAGTCAGCAAGGAGGACTGTACAATGGGCCAAGCTATCCCATTGTTGCAAATGCTAGAGCATGAGCTGAATAATGTGTCTGAATCCTACAAAGGTGTAGAGGACAGAAGGCAAGCCCATGACTTGGTGGAGAGCTTATCCAGGCGCTTATCAAAAAATGTAAGGATACAAAATAAAATTTTGTCACAAGAACATTACATTTGTGCCACAATTCTGGATCCACGTGCAAAATTAGGACTATTCCTTGCTTTTTCCGACAATGATGTTGCCCGCTACAAAAGTTGTATAGCTGAAGCAGCCATTAAGTTTGAAAACGAAGGGCTGCTAATTAAAAGCCCGCCACATCAACCCACAACAAGTACTGATACTGAAGCAGGCCATGCAGAATCAAGTGCAACTTTGTCGGCTGAGGGCAGTGCGGTTGGCTCACAATCACAACACTCACCATCACTATCCACTACAGAAACAAAAACTGGATCATTAGGCCGAGTACAATCATCATCATTACAGGATTGGTATGTAAAGATGGGCTATTGCAAGCACAGTGCTGATGCACAGAAAAAACAGCACAAAAGCTTACCATCAGCAACCCTGAACATTGAGCGGATGGTCCAGGCCTATCTGGACGACCCAACAGAGGTGTACGTTGATCAAAACCCATTGCAGTATTGGTATAGGAAAAGGTCTGAATGGCCACAGCTCAGCAGGCTGGCGATAAGCTATCTGGCTTGCCCTGTCGCAAGTGTCTCTTCCGAACATGTTTTCAGTGCTGCTGGTTCCATTGTAACATTGAGAAGGACCAGTCTATCTCCAAAAAACGTGGAGAGGTTAACAATGATCAAAATGAATCAGCACTTCATACCACCGAATTACACAATGCATGAATCAACAGAGGAAGATGAGGACAGCGGCTCAGGTGACGGAAGTATTGTGTCAGATGATTACCTACTGCTGGAAGAACCCCCAGAGTTTGAGGACGAGCTATACTTCCCTGACAATTAGGCTCGCACTTACTGTCTTCCTCCCATTTTTTCCCCCTTTGTTTATGTGTCTGTCGTTCCGGTTATAAACTTGTGAATCGCCACAAATCCTTTATCACCGTCTTCTACTCTTCTAATTTAACATACAAGTTTCAGGTGTCTGCCATTTGACAGTACAGTCCTCCGAATCCAGCTCCTCCGCTCGATCATACTGAATCTCCTGCTCAATTCCATTTCCCTCATGAATGATGATTGGATGATGGTAACAACAAATTCAAACTTTCCTCGTCCTTCCAAAACAAGTGGACCATGAATCAGATGACCACTATAGCTATCCTCCTTTCAGAGCCGAGAGAGACTGGCCATTAACTGAAAATAAGATGGAACAGGTAATGATTGATGCCATGCATTGGACGCAGAGTCGCAGACTGAATGATTTAGATTTTGTTGTGTTTGTTGCGCATGAATTTATGTAATTGTGCACTGCCACTAATCAACTTTCTACAGAACACACTAATTTTCCCCTTCTTGCAAATAAGAAATGTGTACTTCTCCTGCATCTTGGTGATACATTGCTTTTAATTCAATACAGGAAGGGGACTCACTCAATCTGCGCAATGCAAATGACTGTGACACAACAGCACCGTCCATGATGATGATGGCGAAATAGACGGCCCGTTTACAAGATGAGATGGAATAGGTAATGATTGATGGCTGCCATGCATTGGCCGCAGAATCGCAGACTGAATGATTTAGATTTTGTTGTGTTTGTTGCGCATGAATTTATGTAATTGTGCACTGCCACTAATCAACTTTCTACAGAACACACTAATTTTCCCCTTCTTGCAAATAAGAAATGTGTACTTCTCCTGCATCTTGGTGATACATTGCTTTTAATTCAATACAGGAAGGGGACTCACTCAATCTGCGCAATGCAAATGACTGTGACACAACAGCACCGTCCATGATGATGATGGCAAAAGAGATGGCCCGTTAACTTAAGATGAGAAGGAATAGGTAATGATTGATGGCTGCCATGCATTGGCCGCAGAATCGCAGACTGAATGATGTAGATTTTGTTGTGTTTGTTGCGCATGAATTTATGTAATTGTGCACTGCTACTAATCAACTTTCTACAGAACACACTAATTTTCCCCTTTTTGCAAATAAGAAATGTGTACTTCTCCTGCATCTTGGTGATACATTGCTTTTAATTCAATACAGGAAGGGGACTCACTCAATCTGCGCAATGCAAATGACTGTGACACAACAGCACCGTCCATCATGATGATGGCGAAAGAGATGGCCCGTTAACTTAAGATGAGAAGGAACAGGTAATGAATGATAATTAATGGCATGCATTGGACACCTGACTCTGAGCTATTGGTCTTTGTGTTTGCGTTGTTTGTTGTGCACAAAGTGATGTCAAAGTGTACTAGTAGTAATCTATCTTTCTGTACACAATAAAGAATGACTCAAGTCAGTAATATTTATATTTCTACTCTTGTTGTGTCATAAAAATGATACTTATACTGCAGGCCGATCTTCAGTCAGTCAGTAAAAGTATCAGAGATGATGATGAAGTCAGGAGGATGTTTCAGGAGTGGCATAAAACGGAAAAGCCTAAAGGTAAACATGTCAACAACAACCACAGCAGACCCAAATGTCTGTGTAGAAGTTGAATAGAGTGTAGCGGTGGGATGACTGCAGTGCATTGATTTTACTAACTTAAACTGTAAAATGCTATGCTTGGAATGGATAATGTGCTTTGCGTTTGTCCAACTCTTTGAGAGAAAAAAAAAGGACTCTAAAGTGTTAACGTACAATGTGCTAATGCTAAGCACTGTGGCCCTGCTCTCTCCTGTTACTGTTGAAGGTCAATGCTGGAAAAAAACTAGAGTAGAGATGATGCATATGCATACATGCCACCTTGGAAAGTGTTCTTGTTGCACTACACCATCACTTGTGCATTTGTTTTCACTTTCTTTCTCAATATACCCTTTGATTTTCCATCTAAAATTACAGGCCGGGCCTTGCCCGAAACTTTGTAAAACATTACAATGCATATTAATTACCTTACCAATCAATAACCTTTTTTTTTCCAGCCGGGCAGTGGCGAGTGGCGAGGCGACACACCCAAGATTGATGGACGAGACGAGAGGAGCAAGAGGACTGCCGAGATGCAAAAATCCAGTCCACATTTTTGACCAGGATAAGACAGTAACAGTATCCACTTTTAACTTCTTTTAAATAATTTGATTAATATCTTGTATACAATCTTTACAACAGTGTGTTCTTGGAGTTGTTATTATCAATCATCATTATGTTTGCTCTGTGTTTACGATTCTTCCCTACCAATATTTAAAATTTCTATTTGCTATCTGTTAAAGTATTAAGGCCGGAACAACAGAACAAGAACTAGAAGTGTATGTAATCCGGGTCTCTCATCATCATGCATGCATTGCCTTTTTCTCCCTTAACATATGGATATGGTAGTCTTCAATGATTGTCGTTTGTTTGTCTATGTATGCATACTGTTTTTCTATGTCAAACCTTTCCCAAAAACCCCCTTCCCATCCATTCAACAAACCCTAACCCTCTTCCCCCGGGCTGTGTGACTTATTGTCGAGGTGTAACTAAATTAAATGTACACCAATACTTAATCACATACTTGCTGGGGCGGATGTGGTGAAAGCAACACTACTTCAATTTGAAGGCAGAGCGATGATCTTCATCTGCTTGGCCACCCATGAGTAGGATATTCCAGAGGTATTTAATTTTATTTAACAAAGGAACATATACCTCAGCATGAATTGCCGGCATTGATTGGATTTGTTTGTTGTCATTCCTCATATACAGCACTAACTGTTAGACTGTAGGCATAGTCAAGTGACTCGACACAACTATAGTTTGTAACTCTGTCTAGTAGGCTATCCTCCTAACCACCATTCAGTTTTTTTGTCAAATATTTGAGCATATTATTGTTGCTCGGTAAGTTCTGTACTGTACTTCATTCAACTACTCCTCTAACAGTCTCTCAAAGGCGATTGACTGTCTCCTTTTCTTTTTTTGGAAATGCTGCCGCCCTGCCAGTGTCTACTACTACTACTATACTACCACCACCACCACCACCACCCCAATCATGGCATGTATGAAAAAGGAAACCGTCTTCACCATGCAGCCAGTGCTGTGCCACAGTTGGACATAAACATCAAGCACCGGTAAGAGAGAAGTTTGGGGGAGGCAGAATTAATAATGGACATTTTGTCAATGATTTCATTTTCACACACCACTCCAAAGAATGCATAGACTAGAGGACAGACTGAAAGTACTAGAAGGACCAGTCAATGAGTGAGGTGTGTCGCATCTATCTGTTTGTGTCTTATACAGTCAGCAAATTATTGAAATCAAACACAGACTATGGGCGGCCATGCACCAGCAAGGAAACAGTGTGATGTAAAACAGTGACCCCACCTACAAAACATTAACAACATTGCATGTAACATAGAAAAATATATTTAATTTACCCTAACAAAAATAAACTAAACCCACAAAAGCTGACCCACCCCCCTCCCTAACCCCAACCACTGTCCATAGTAGAAAAAAGTCTGTAACGCCCAAACGAACAAGAATTAAAAAAGGGGCAGTGACAGGGACTAACTGGTGAGGCGGGACTGGAGGAGGACACACATCTGGCGCATCTCGTCCTCTAAACGGGCGACGCGGCGTCTAAGGCCGCGGCAGTTGCAGCCACAGTGGGGGGGGGCACCGGAGATGGCACGGTGGTGGCGGGCAGCCGCCAGACAGTGGCGCTGTACCGCTGGAGGGCGGTGTCTGGGGCCCGGGGCACTGTAGGAGGCTTGAATTGCTGCTGCAGTCTCCTCCTCCTCCTCGGCTAGGACCACCAGCCGCCGGTATTCCCGCTGGATTGCCTCCAGCTTTCGGCGCCGTGCCTTGGCGGCCAACTCCTTCCGGTTGAGTTTCGGAGTATCAAAAAGAAAAAAACAAGACAATTGTAAAATATAGTCTTAATAAAACAGTAGGACAAGGTAATTATTTATACACATAGTGGCATGGTAGAGTAGCACTATAAAATAAAGCACAGTAGTACATAGCATTTTAAATGTCGCCCGTCCTTATTCCTTCCACCTGTCTTACACTTTTTAGTTGAACAGTGCACCAGGTGCTCTTCTCCATAAAACTTTCAAAGCGGAGTTGAAATCAGATAGATGAGGCCATTGGTTACTCAATACTCCGCCTCCTAGTCCTATACCAATTAAAGGGAATTCTAGTCTTCTAGTTCACTCTTCAAACGTCCCCAACAACTCATACTTACTTACGACATCGGATAGCGGGCGGACTTTGTCCGCCCGCCATCCGACTGCTAAAAAGGGTGGGGGTCCCGTGGGGACAATTAATTAGGATGATGCGCCCGGCACAGTGGCGGGCGCACCCTGTTTTTTTTCTTTACATTCTGGTTGGCTTTGCTGAAAGCAATGCTAAAATGTTGTGCTGCTTTTCCAAGCACAACATGACGGGCCCCGCACGGAGCCTGTCACGTTTTGCTTTGAAAGGCGGGGGGGTACCATAGCATAGGTAGGTACCCTCCATGGGGGCCCCCAAGCATACTCTGCAATGTCTGCATGCCTTTCCGTGGCGGACGGCAATGCCGCCACGCAAAGGCATTCCAAAATGCAGATTATATGGCTGGCGGTGTGGTGAGAGAGACACCACCGCCATCTTGAACCCTTTTCCGCCTGGTCGACATGTCTGAATATTTTCTACAGGGATGGCGGGAGGTTTGCCCCTGCGGTGTCGGCAGTGAATTCCAGCCGGCCCGGCGGGGGCAATACGCGTCGCCCACCATCCTAATGGGGCCATAAGTCACAACTGTACAGTATACACATATACATACAGTACACCCTTGCAGTGAGTGTACTGTCAAGTTCAACAATAGTTAAGGATTATGAATCTAACTTACCACCGCCCGCCACTGGTGCTGCCACTCCCCCTACTGCTCCGTTGCTATCTGCAGCAACTGCCGCATCCTCGCCCTCCGCGTCGCCTTCGCTGGCCCCGGCAATGGTGGTCGGTAGTGCGCCTAGAAAACATTACACATTTATTAGGCGTCATATACACCTCCCCCTATTGATCAGTAGCAAGGTTGAAAAATGAGTTAATACTAACATACATCACTAGTACAAATCAGGTAGTAGTAGAGTAGACACTAATAGTTATATATGATCATTGTAGCCTTTGCTTAATTAGCCCTAGCCATGCTACCATTTTACCTTTGTGGCTTTTATTTTTGCACATGTGACGTTACCTTTACCTTGCAGCTTCTTAAGACACCTTTGAGCCCACATGACCTGCCTCACACTGCTACTGTCTAGTCTACGCGCTGCGTACAAGCGGTCCTCAAACATTAACAAGCCACTTTTTTAGGAAGTACTGGTGTACTACTGTTACTGTTAGTCCATATTGCTTATCCATAGATGCTACACTTTTTGGCACGGCTGAGAAATGCTTGCAAGTTGCAATATACTAACGCACACCATTTCTTTTTTCGCATTACAGACGCAAGATTCCCTTCTACGAACCAGAGCTTCTGAATGATGCAACAACTACCAGTACTAGGTTCTTCTAAGGTGAGGGGTCCCTTCACTCACATCTTCTTTTATAAATTTATATAAACTAAATTGCTATGGGATGGTGGTGCTGCCTTCCACCACTGTTCAGTTATCATGATTTAATTTCCAACTGTATAAGTGTAACAACAATGTATATTGTTTTAATGTTATTGATTTTCCGGTTGGTGCTGCTAAGAAAACAGTGTACAGAGAGACCTTCTCAAATTGAAATAAACATTTTGAACTTACATAGACTTGGTGGTATTTTGGTGTGGACTAACTTACACGAGTGAGCAAATTAAAGTAAGGGTGTGCATGTGAATTGCTTCCACGACTGAGAGGTTGGGTGTGTTATGTTCTGGGTTGTCTACTTGTTGGGTATCTTGGGGGGAGGGTTCCGAGACCTAATAGTTATGACAAGACAGTACTATAGCCAAGCAGTGGAATTGTGGTGGGTGCGGAATTTCTGATTGAGGTGTGCAAGGAAGGTCCAACCTACCATCACCAACATCCTATTTTCTGGTGCAAATGTATGTGCAAGATCCCTACAACAGTAGTATGTCCTATAGGGTATCATATCAAAATAGTAATAAATTTGGTAGGGCTGTTGTTGCTGTGAATTTTCAAAGCCTCAAGATCAATAAGAGTAAAAGTAGTACAAGACGACGACCCAACGGATTGGACTCAATGGCTCGAGCTACTGGTGAATATGAGTTTTATATTACAACCTTTCACAAAGAGTGGCACTGGCCAACTGGGCAAGACTAGCTACTACAGTACAGACAGACTGATAGTATGTAGTAGTAGTAGTACTCAGAGTCCTCATAGCGGAGGCAGGGATAAGATTTTTGAAACCGTACAGATCGAAGGATAATTGGTGGTAAAAAAATAGCATTTGGAAACCAACAATAGTTCAGGAAAAATATGGGGCAGTAAAAGTTATGGAATAGGAATTATTATTAAAAACAAGAAGACTTACTGGGGCCAGCAGAGGAGCCCTCATCGGTGTCCTCCTGGTGGTGTTGTTCCTGTCCCGCCAACTGCCCAGTCCTTGTCGGTCTGCCCCTGGGTGCTGATGAACAGGAAAGATATAAGAAAGAGACAAACATTGATGGATGGTGTCAAACAAATACAATATTTTTCAACAACGGTCAAAAAACACTTATGTAAACAACAATTGCAATAACTACATTGACCGATCTCATCTGGTCAACAGGTAAGATCGGGGGATTCGCAGTTCGACTACTTAAGTTACTATTTATCAACAGTAATCCAGTCTTCCATTCTGATTCCAGAAAACTAAGTTACAACTAAGCCTAAGTACAACGTACCACCCAACCTAGCCCACCTATTCCAGGCATGCCAATTGTACATTAAGTATGCATTTCCACTGTATTCCTCAACAATGTCTATGGTCAAATCATGGAGGACACTTGAACATGACTACATTTTTTGTATAGACCAAATTTTGGTTTGATTGATGCTGATCTGCTACTGCTAAGTAACTGCTAAGCCTACCACCACTCATTGAACGAACTAGAAAAGGTTCTAAAGACTGCCGTACTAGCAGCACGTCACGTAACTGAGTGAGGGGGCATCACGCATACCACTAACAAATTAGAAGTTCATACAAAGTAGTGTACCTAAACATCAATCCACCCCTATCTATTAAGTGACGGTCACGGGACAAAATAAGGAGTGGACTAGAGTCACTGTAGCATTACATAACTTAATTTCTCTAAAATAAACTTGTAAAGAATCACGCTAAGCAAGCGCAAACGCAAAGCTGCAAACAAGTAAGATTAGTAGTAGCGCAGAAGAGCACCATAATCACAGAAGACTTTTAAACGTTATTAACCTGGAATGTATTGATTTGTAAGCAGCAACATTCTAGCTGGTTGGAAGGGAAAAAAATATTCGCAATATATAACACAAAGCAGAAGAACAGACACAAAGTTGTAGTAATTAAATATGTACTCACCAAGCCCCGGGACCTCCACTCCTAGCATGTCCAGCAGGTCCTGCTCACGGTCCAGGATGTCGGACCACCGGTGCGTCAGCTGTGCCTGGGTGCGCCAGACCCCAGAGATGCGCGACACTGCCCGGCGCACCTTCCCCCACCGCTGCCGATGCTCCCGGAGGCCGTACCCGGACCCAGGCCTGCCACCTGCTGCCAGGGTTGAGGGGAGGTGGCACTGCACAAAGAAAATTAGTGCTGCCAACTCCTCCTCCCCAAATAAGGCCCGTGCCTGCACCCCTTGTGGGCGCCGGCGGTCACGGCTCTGGCTGCGCCGGCGAACAGCCCTACCCTTGGACATGGTTCTGGGGACGGGGCGGGAAAGAAAAGGTAAAATAAATAAAGGAGTAAAGGAAATAAATAGCAGGGAATAGAAAGAGGCAAAAGTAGCTAAAAAACAAAAACAAAATAGACAAAAAACAAAAATATAGAAGCAGGAAAATAGTTAGAGAAATAATAAGTAATAAAGATCCAAAAAAAGTGGCTATAAACAAAGGATTGAAAGGATTTTGGGAGGATTGAAAATCAGGCCCCAGAACCATGCAATAGAGTGAAAAACAAGATGGCCGCGCCCATTGCGACCACGTGCGCAAGTTTGTGCGATATTTTCTCCCTGAGCAAGCAAAAAGCAACGCGATCAAGTAAAAGCGGTCGCGAACAGGAAATTTCGACCGCGAACGGGCGCAAACATGCATTGCGCGACCCGGAACAGGAAGTAAGCATCGCGAGAGGGCGGGACAAGTGAAAACAAGATGGCCGCGCCCTTGAGCAACCGCATGGGTAAGTTGGCGACCCGCGATCACGCAAAAAATACCGCGAACAGGCGGGAAAAAAACGTCCGCGTCTTCGCGATATTTCCGGCGTGTTTGCGGAGATTTTTAGCATTTTCGCGATAATTTGCGAAAATTAATTTCGCAAATTCCGCCCACCCCTAATTAAAAGCATATTTTACATGACTGTGAATAGAAGTACATTTGCTGATAGCTATATAAGTAAACAAACTTACTGTGAAGAAAATAGCATTTCTGTAACCCAGCACTGGAGTCGAGCGCCGAGTCGGCAAGACCTGTAACAACCAAGAGGTTGTTAGAATTACATGTTAGAACTCATGAGTAAAGTGTAAATAGTAAAAATAAGAGAAACAATACTCGCTATAGAGATAAAAGACGTCTCAGTCTGTAGCTTAGGAATCGAGAGCAATAAGGCAAACCTGAAACAGGAAGAGAAAATACATTAAAAACAGATGATTAATTACCAATAGGAAAAGACCCAAAAAACAGTAAGTTGAATTCTAATTTGAATATAAATAATACAGAGTCAAAGAGGAGAGTGGAAGTCCTTAACAAAAAATGTAAATATATTGCAGGTGTGCTAGAAAGAAAGAAAAACTACGAATAAAGGCAGATAGCAAGGAAGATAAAAATAGAAGAGAATAAACAGAGAATAGAGAAGTAAGTAAAACTACACAGGAAAAAAAAAAGGTTGCATAAAGAAGATAAACATTTGGTTAAGGTTGCTTTTCTAATTGCAGACAAAGAATTCAGTTAAAGAATAGAAGAGCACACACAGAAAAGACTAAATAGAAATAGAAGAGGAGCTGTGTTCTGGAATTAGTAGGGTAAGGAAGCGAGATAACAGGGTTAAAAAGATAAAGACAGGTTTAAGGATTAAATAGTTTTAAGATAACATTAACTCTTGTCTACAGGTTTTTCTCATCAACAATAGAAGTCTGAAGGACGGACTACTGAAGAAACCAGCCAGAACAGTCTCTTCTCTCTTTTGTTATTTTATCCACTTTTCCCCCTTCCCCCATGATAGCCTCTCTAGAGACGTGTTACACTAAGCTCTAGGTTGCTGTAGGGGTGGTTTTGGGAGCTAGCATCTCTGTTCCTGTGTAGTAGCGTACAGAACTTAAAGTCTGACAGGGCGCTTGCATACTCCCATCCTCCCTTGCCCACCATTGCTTGAATGTGATGGCCTGGCAGGGGAGGGGTCAGGGGCAAGATGCTGCTTCTGGGTTTAGCCATCCCCATGGGGGCCGAGGTAAGAATGGCCCAACAACCTGGCCCCCAGTATGGCCGATAATGACACTTACCAGTTACCACCCTCGCCCGCCCACCATAGCCTGAAGTGCTATGGCCTGGAAGGGCAGGAAAGAAGCAGGGGCCCTGAAAAAATACGACCCACATATCACCCTTAGGCACTAGTGCTTTGGCCTTCCCAATCCGACCCTGGTGGTGACAAAGTGCTGCTTTTATTGGTTCCCAGGCTGACGGGGATATGTCCTTGTCACTTAGGCGCTCCCATGTCCATAGCCTTCAGCTTCTGCAGCACATGGCAGTTCGATAAATCACAAGAGGTAGGGTGTGTCTGGTCTCCGGGGCTAGGGAGAGAACTTCATGCTTGGGAGGGAGCCCTCAGAGGAGCCTAGTTGTTGGCATAATAGCATCTGTAATGCCCATGGCTGTTCCACAAAAGAGCACACTGATCTCAGAGCACAGCTTGTCAAGCTGTGATTTAATGGATAAGCAAGTCCAACCACAGGACTGTATGCTTGGGCAAAATGGTATACCCCAGCTTAAATCCGAACAAAAGTATACCGGATTGTGTTGAGGAAGCCTTGGCCACCACAAGGTCGTGACTCTGTCCAACTTTCCTGATCTGTGGGTTTTTTAAAACTGGAACTGTGTAGCTTGTTTTTGACAACCTCTGCTTTTTGCTCCACCCGCAACCACGTGTCATCTTGCTAACAACTCAAAAAAGCAAATGGACACTTTATGGACATTATAGTATGTGACAGTGGATTAACACTCACACAACTGAATCGTTATTGTTTCAAGTACTGCAATAACATAATTGACAATTAATTACATTCATTTTTGTATAACATATATATATAAGCCATACATTAATTTATTAATATAGGACTTTGGATTTATTCTGCATTGATTGCTAGAGTGAGGTCTAATTTTGCTTCACCTCCCTCTTACAGATTCACTCAAATATTTAGTGTCACCTATGTGTTCAGGCGTGTCCTTTGGGAGCAACTGTTTATGTTGCCGCTCCAGAAACCGAAACCAGTGATCCGAGGGCAGAGGCTGTGCAGATGGCATACAAGGTGGGGGAGCCCAGTCGTGTGCACCAGCGGGCCAGCGAAGTGACAAGTACCACTACCCACAAAAAAGGTCACTGAATAACACAAGGATCTTCTCTTTGTATCTGGCAGGAACAACGAGGTTAAAATGCCCTAGATCCAAAATGTAGAATTAGTGCTACAACGGTCTTCAAGAGGACCTGCGATGGATGCCGCATCTGCCTCCCGTAACCTGGAGGCGGCACATGGGTCACGCAGCAGCGGTAAATGTCCTCCTGCAGATAGTGAAGCACGGTACGGTCATACTGCGGTGAGACGCACACTCGTTGACCTCTCATGGCACTGCTCCACACTTCAGGGATGACGCTTTCCATTAGCTGTGTTTTCTGATGACGTGTCGCGCCGGCCCCGCCCAACAACAGAACTCCTTTAGATCCAACAGACTCTTCCACCCTCACATCGGAAGTGAAACCAGGCCACGCAGACACTTTCACAATACAACTGCCGGGAATACACTTTTCGGTAAAAAAAACCACATTCCTTCCTCCTAATTTATCAAATAAACGACTCACTGAACAACAGGGGCCAGCTTCGATCGGTAAACAGCCGTTACAACGACTTTTTTACTTTGCAATACCATTACAACGCATGCATTGCCACGCATGCGTTGTACATCGCAAAGTCATTACTACACATTTCTTTAGAACGCATGGTTATTTACCACGCATGCCTTTACAACGAATTTCGTTGTACAGTTATGTATGGTAAATGACCATGCATTCTAAAAGAATGTAGACGAGCCACATTGTTGTAAGGAAACAGAGGCTGTTCCGTTTCCTCAAAACGACGTGCACCGCCCCGCCCCGCCCTCAGAGACGACATAAAGCAGGAAGCAGGAGGAGAGAGGAACCATGAGGAGAGAGAGGTAAGGGGGATTGGGCTTACTTTTCTAGGGTTTAGGTTAGTGCAGTGGTGTTTGTGTAGTGTAGGGGGTCGTGCTGGGGGTAGTGTTTTAGGGGTTAGGGTAGTGCAGCGGTGCTTGGTTAGTGTAGAGGGTCATGCTGGGGTAGTGTTTTAGGGCTTAGGGTAGTGCAGCGGTGTTTGTGTAGTGTAGGGGGTCATGCTTGGGGTAGATTTAGAGTAGTGCAGTGGTGTGTGTGTAGTGTAGGGGGTCGTGCTGGGGGTACTGTTTTAGGGTTTAGGATAGTACAGTGGTATTTGGGTAGTGTAGGGGGTCATGCTTGGGGTAGTGTTTTAGGGTTTAGGGTAGGGCAGTGGTGTTTGGGTACTGTAGGGGGTCATTCTGGGGTAATTTTTTAGGGTTTAGGGTAGTACAGTGGTGTTTGGGTAGTGTAGGAGATCATGCTGGTGGTAGTGTTTTCTGGTTTAGGGTAGTACAGTAGTGTATGGGTAGTGTAGGGGTCGTGTTTTAGGGTTTAGGGTAGTGCAGTGGTGTTTGTGTAGTGTAGGGGGTCATGCTGGGTGTAGTCTTTTAGGGCTTAGGGTAGTGTAGCGGTGTTTGAGTAGTGTAGGGGGTCGTGCTGGGGTAGTATTTTAAGGCTTAGGGTAGTGCAGCGGTGTTGGACTTGGCCCTTCTGGCAGGTTCACCCCTAAACTTTTTGCTTTTACTGGTGACCTGGTGGTAGTGATTTTTGGTTTCTGCGCACTTTACCGCTGAGTCCCAGGGTAAAGTGCGTGCGTGTAGTGAGGTTTGCCTGCCCTCACATAGGAATGCATGGGGGAATGTATGTGTCCCTGGTAGTTCCTGATGTGTGGGGAGTGCAGGTGCGAGTTTGGTATGTATGGACTCGTGTGATGAAATGCTGCGCGATGATGTGTGCGGTGTCCATGTAGCTTGTGTGGAAGTGCCCCTTCTAGACGCTGGCATAAATGTGCAGTGACTGCCTGACGCGTGATTGGCTAGCTGAGGTCATGTGACGGGCTAGGGAATCCCCAGAGTCAGGAGGAGTCACCCAGTGGTGAATAGGGAGATCAGCAGCCAGATGGGTGGGAGGAGTACACCTAGGACCTGAATAGGGCTGGGCTTTCCCCCACACAATGCTGGCTCCGCCCCCTGTGGTGCGAATGATGACCCTGGCCTGTTCTCTGAATAGGGAGAGGGGCTGAACAAAACAAAGTGCTCAGGAACCAGTTGTAACTGGTTCGCCCCTTCTCTGCACCTTGAGACAAAGGAAAGCTGTGGATAAGAAGGGGTTGTGACCCCATGAATGTTGTTCTTTGCTGATCCTAATTTGAGGGGTGGGCCTGCTGCTGCTGCTGGGCGCCAGGAGAGACCGCCACTGGGGACTGCCTCCCTGCCTGGAGGGCCCTGTGAACTGGCCCCTGGGCCCAGCCCTTGCCCCCCTGCCTCCTAGAAGAACTTTTCTTGAACCTGGCCTTCTAGCGCCTGGGAAGCGCTGTATCTCTAGTGCTGGGGGAGTGTTCTGCTCCTACCTTGAAGAGCGCTTTGTTTTTGATCAGGAGGAGCGCTGTGTCCCTGGCCTGAGCTGACCTAGGGAGCCCTGTCAAAGTTTGGCCTGCGGCACGATCGAGGAGGAGGGAATCCCGAGCTTGGGGATCCACCCCCTTGCTGCCGACCGGCGGGAGCTCACCCCGCTTGTTGCGCCTCTTCGCGGGTGCCCACCCCGCTGGGTTAATTATTGTGGCTGTAAGTGGGTGCCCACCCTGCTGGATATTGTTTTTATCATTACGAGGGAGACAACCCTCTTAGGGCAGGAAAAATCACCGCTGCAGCCCGGTCTGGGCTTAAACAGGAAGTCAGGCAGTTCTCGTTAGGACGGGGGCGGGGCCTCGTCCTGAAACGGAAGTCGACGGGAGCCCACCCCGCGCTCCAGTGCCGGCAGCGAAAAGGCCGTCCCGAAGGAGAGAGCCCCCGAGGAGCAGGAGCTCTCTTGTGGCCGTCGTACTGCCCCCAAAGAGTCCGGTGTGCCTGGAGCCTCGGAGTCTCCCCAAGAGAAGTGCAGCAGGGGAACCGAGAAGGAGCAGACGGGAGCCTACCCTGTGCTCCTGTGTGAGGAGAGAAGACAGCGAGTCAGCGCGACGCCACCGGAGAAATCGGAACAGCGTGTGCAGTGTCTCGGTGAGTGTGGGGGTCGACCGGGTACATGTGGAGTGCCCACAAGGCACCGGGGTGACTGTGCCTGTGTCCTTCAGCGGCCACGCAGGGGAGCGGGCCGCTGCAACTGGAGGCCACAATTGCTGTCCAGAGCCCTGAAAGGCTCCCACGTCGGGCATTCTTTGTGTAGAGTCCGGAGGGACTCCAACGAAGGGGGTGATTTTAGTTGCAAGGGCCCCAGAGAGGGGGCCCCCACCTACTTGTGCCAGCGCTTGAGCGGCCCCGCCTGCCAGAGGGCCGCTCCAACATCGGGGGCAATATTTTAATAGAGCCCTGACAGGCTCCAACGACGGGGCCAGCATTGTTTTGTACAGAGCGCGAGTACGCTCCCAAGACGAGGCCCACATTGCCTTAAGGGCCTAGAAGGCTCCAACGTTTGGCCCCCCTTCCCAGAGCCTAGGTGGCTCCCGGGCTACACATTTGTTTTCAAAGGCACAGTGGTGCCCAAGCATTTTCCCAGCTGCCCAGCACTTAGTGGGCAGCTGCAACGTTTAGGTTGTGGCCTTCACGCTTTGTCTTGACTGCGTGCGCAGTCTTGCCCTGACTCTGCTGGACAAAGGGCGTTTGAGCCCCTGAAAGGCCAAGTTGGCCTGGGGACACTTTCCCTGTGTTGTGCCCTCCCCTAGGGTACCTGGTGATTGTTATATATGTACTTTTGCGCCTGCGCAATGCCTTTATGCAGTGTTTCTTTCTAGCTGTACCTATGTGTAGGAGAGGGTTTTTCCTGGTATAGGTTATGCTGATGTGTTCATGATTCCCTGCGTAATATTTTCCTAAGGGGGTTAGGGTTGCGGAGGTGGTACTTACCTGTTACCAGTGGTTACTGGTTGTGCGCTACATGTTATAATTGGTGCTACAGTGATTGTTTGTGCTATGTTCTAAAGTGTTATTCCTACAAAGTGCTAATTCTACAACGTGCTAGTGCTAAAAGGGCTTATTCCTGACAGTGGTCCAGGTGGCCCTGTCTTGTACATATCCCCTGTAAATTCTGCCCGTGCCTGTTGGCACATTGTAAAGTGTGTGTTTTTATCTAATGTGTTTTGGTATATTACAAAGGCTATTTTTATATAATACCTTGTGTGGAGTTTCTTTTGTGGTGGGCCTTGGGTGTTGTTGCTGGGTGCGTGTGCAAACGCTTTACACATTGCCTCCGGGATAAGCCTGACTGCTCGTGCCAAGCTACCAAGGGGGTGAGCAGGGGTTATCTTTTGCATGTAACTCCCCAGCCCTGACTAGAGTGGTGGTTTCTGCCTGGCTTTGGCGCAAGCCCTAGCCAACCAGAAATCCCATTTCTAACAAGCGGTGTTTGTGTAGTGTAGGGGATCTTGCTGGGGGTAGATTTAGGGATGTGCAGTGGTGTTTGTGTAGTGTAGGGGGTTGTACTGGGGGTACTGTTTTAGGGTTTAGGGTAGTGCAGTGGTGTTTGGGTAGTGTAGGGGGTCATGCTGGGGTAGCGTTTTATGGTTTAGGGTAGTGCAGTGGTGTTTGTGTAGTGTAGGGGGTCATGCTGGGGGTAGTGTTTTAGGGTTTAGGGTAGTGCAGTGGTGTTTGGGTAGTATAGAGGGTTGTGTTTTAGGGTTTAGGGTAGTGTAATGGTGTTTGTGTAGTGTAGTGGGTCATGCTGGGGGTAGTGGTTTAGGGTAGTGCAGTGGTGTTTGGGTAGTGTAGGGGGTTGTGCTGTGGGTAGTGGTTTAGGGTAGTGCAGTGGTGTTTGGGTAGTGTAGGGGGTCGTGCTGGGGGTAGTGTTTTAGTGTTTACGGTAGTGCAGTGGTGTTTGGGTAGTGTTGGGGGTCTTGCTGGGGGTAGTGTTTTATGGTTTAGGATAGTGCAGTGGTATTTGGGTAGTGCAGGGGGTCGTGCTGGGGGTAGTGTTTTATGGTTTAGGGTAGTGCAGTGGTGTTTGTGTAGTGTAGGGGGTCGTGCTGGGGGTAGATTTAGGGTTTAGGGTAGTCCAGTGGTGTTTGGGTAGTGTAGGGGGTCGTGCTGGGGGTAGTGTTTTAGGGTTTAGGATAGTGCAGTGGTGTTTGGGTAGTGTAGGGGGTCATGCTGGGGGTAGTGTTTAAGAGTTTAGGGTAGTGCTGTGGTGTTTGGGTAGTGTAGGCGGTCATGCTGGTGGTAGTCTTTTAGGGTTTAGGGTAGTGCAGTGGTGTTTGTGTAGTGTAGGGGTTATGCTGGGGTTACTTTTCTAGTGTTTATGGTAGTGCAGTAGTGTTTGTGTAGTGTAGGGGGTCATGCTGGGGGTTGTGTTTTAGGGTTTAGGGTGGTGCAGTGGTGTTTGTGTAGTGTATGGGGTTGTTCTGGGGGTAAAGTTTTAGGGTTTAGGGTAGTGCAGTGGTGTTTGTGTAGTGTAGGGGGTCGTGCTGTGGGTAGTGTTTTAGGGTTTAGGGTAGTGCTGTGGTGTTTTGGTAGTGTAGGGGGTCGTGCTGGGGATAGTGTTTTAGGGTTTAGGGTGGTGCAGTGGTGTTTGGGTAGTGTAGGGGGTCGTGCTAGGGGTAGTGTTTTAGGGTTTAAGGTAGTGCAGTGGTGTTTGTGTAGTGTAGGGTAGTGTTTTAGGGTTTACAATAGTGTAGGGGGTTGTGCTGGGTAGTGTAAATGTAGTGAGAGGACTGTCACTTACCTTAGAAACTTTTACCATGACTATACCTTTACCATGCATGTTTTTGCGCTGTAATAGCAAGCCTGGTAAAGGCATAGTTGTTGTAAAAGTACTAATACCCGTATTGTAATGGTACACGTTGTATTAGTACGCATTTCACAACGCAAGGTTTTTGTTTTTTATTGCAACCAGAGCTTCTCCCACAATCACAGTTATTCCCAAGCTGATGCCATTTTATTTCACTTGTATCTCCATTTGGCACCAGCATGTTAAACTCATATTATTTCAATCATTGTCTCTAAAATATTTATACTCATTGCTCTCACCAATGTACTGCTCTCTCAGTAAAAGGAGAGTTTTTAAGCAGTCCACCTATCACACCCTCTCACCACTCTGCCAACAAGCAGCAGCTGAGATCGCCAGAGAAGAGACACCGTGCGCGTGCACATCTGCTGTCCGTGCGCGTGCACATATCCTGTCCCCTTTCGGAAGAAAATTCGACAACAATAGATCTCGCCAAGCGTGCAGTGCATGCACTTCGTCGCTAGGCGAGACCTAAAAAAAGGAGGTTCACGATGAATTTCGCCTCCCCCTTTAAAAACAAGTACTCACCATCTGTTTTCATTCAGCCGCTTGTTTATATTTGCATCGCGCTTTCACTTTCACTGAAAGAGCGATGCAAAAATAAACACAGGCTGAGTGAAAACAGATGGCTGGCCCCCATAAAGATAAGAAATTGCTTTGCGACAGCAGCAAAGCAGGCGACCCAGTCTGGATCGGAGGCGAATGGGCGTCAACAAAAAAACCTCATCTCCAATGGCAGGCCAAGTGACGCAAGCCAATGGAAATGAGGTACGGGTTTTCGAGACCCTTTCTGAAAACCCCTCATCCACAAAATCTCTCGCCGAGCGAGCAGTGCTTTGCACTGCAACGCCAAGCAAGACCTAAAAACAAAAAAAGGGGGCAGTGTAAAAACACCCTGACCCCCCAGGCCTGCTCACAGGGTCCTACAGGGACCCCCAGGCCCCAAAAAAGCATTCTGTTTTTTAAATTTTTGGACGGGGTCGCGCCGGTGCGCGAATCCGTCTGATTTTTTAAAAAAAAGAAGCGTTGTCTCCCGCACTTTTTTTTTCAAAGCCCTCGGGTGGGTCAAGTCTCGGGAGCATTTATTTATGTAGCGGGGGCCCCCGCAGCCCCGGGGACCACCAACCCCCAGGGCTTTCCTTGAATAATGTGCGGCCCACAGCCCTGGGGACCGCCACCCCCCAAGGCTTGTTTTTAATGTGTGGAGGGCCTCCAAGGCCCCCAAACCCCAGGGACCGTCACCCCCTGCGCTTACTTGAGGTACCTAGTGGGCTAGTTGATCCCAAGGGACCCCAGGATTCAAGGGGACTTAATCCCCCAACTTACAACTAGGCCTGGGTGGTAAATTCCATTTCGCTCACGGAATTTGCGGAATTTGGAAAATTTCGCGTTCCACGGAGAACGCGGAATTGTCAAACATACCGCTATCCACGTCGTCGCGGAATTTTTTGCTTGTTCGCACTTTCAAAATGCTTGTTCGCAAGATATTTCTCCCGAGCACGCAAACAGCGTTCTTGAACAGGAAAAAAGCATCGCGAACGAGCGGAATAAGCAATTCTGCGTATTTGCGGAACTTTGCATGCTCGCGGATATTTTTTACCATTTCGCGGAGCTTTGCGTAGCGCGACTATGCAAATTACGCCCACCCCTACTTACAACAGGCCAGAGGGCCCGTTTGCACAGTGGTGAAGGGAGGGGGTGGGGTCTGATGTGAAAAGTGTGCAAACATGCTCAGTGGCACGTTTTACGTTTGGAGATTAAGTCCCCTTGTATACTGAGGGTCCGTGGGGGCCAACTAGCCCACCAGGTACCTTCAGTAAGCGCAACAGAGTTGCATTGAAGAAATGTGTAAAAAGGGGCGTGGCCTTGGACCACCTCTCTGCAACTCAGCTCTGTGGCGCTTACTGGAGGTACCTGGTGGGCTAGTTGGCCCCCAGGGACCCTCAGGATTCAAGAGGACTTAATCCCCCAATTTAAAACACACCACAGGAGCGTTTACATACTTGTCACATCAGGCCCCACCTCCTCCCTTCACCACTATGCAAAAGGGCCCTCTGGCATGTTGTAAGTTGGGGGATTCATTCCACTTGAATCCTGTGGGTCCGTGGGGGCCAACTAGCCCACTAGGTACCTCAAGTAAGCGCCACAGAGCTGCATTGCAGAGAGGTGGTCCAAGGCCATGCCCCTTTTTACCTCCCTGCAACACAGCTCTGTGGCGCTTACTGGAGGTACCTGGTGGGCTAGTTGAACCCAAGGGGCCCCCAGGATTCAAGGGGACTTAAGTCCCCAACTTATAACATGCCAGAGGGCCCTTTGCACAGTGGTGAAGGGAGGGGGTGGGCCTGATGTGACATGTGTGTACTTAAGCAATGATTCGGCCAAAACCCAAGAACTTATAAATTCACCAAGCACTCTCCTTGCAGCACTCTAATCATCCAGTCACTACCCATGTACTCATGCAATGACCCAGTCACTACCACACATGCACTGCTGCAATCCCTTGAGGACTACCTATGCAGTCCAGTAATCTCCCTGGTACTACCTATGCAGTCCTTCACTCACCAAGCCAGTCCCATATCCTTATCCAATCACTGCACCAAAACGCAAGCACTTATAAATTCACCATGCACTCTTCTCGCAGTACTCTAATCATCCAGTCACTACCCATGCAGTCATGCAATGATCCAGGCACTAACACATGCACTGCTATGATCCCTGTGTACTACCCATGCAGTCCTCTAACCTCTACACACTTCTCATTAACTCCTTCAAATCACCTGGTAGTACCCATGCAGTCCAGCAATTACCCTGTCACTCCCCGTGCACTCCTCCAGTCATTCAGCCGCTAATATGTACTGATCCAAACACTCTGCCAATACCCAAGCACTTACAATTCACTCAGGCACACTCCTTGCAGTATTCTAATGTTTCAGTCAGTAGCTATGTACTCATGCAATGATCCAGGCACTAGCTGATCACTGCTACAATCCCCTATCCACTACCCATACAGTCCTCTAACCACTTACACACTTCTTGTTTGCTCCTTCAATTCCCCAGGTAGTACCCATGCAGTCCTGCAATCACACTGTCACTCCCTGTGCACTCCTCCAGTCACCCAGCCACTACCATGCACTAATCCAAACGACTATAACACCTATAGTGGTCAAATACTGACAGGGGGATTCCTGGAGTGCATAGGTAGTCATCAGGGGATTGTAGCACTACATCTGTTAGTGCCTGGGGCATTCCATAAGTACATGGTTAGTGACTGGATAATTAGAGTACTGCAAAGAGAGTACATGGTGAATTTATAAGTGCTAGGGTATTGGACCAGTGATTGGATAAGTACACGGTGCTGATAAGGTGATTGGAAGAGTGCTAACAGAGTGAAAGGAAAAATGCTGGAGTGCATAGGTACTGCTCTGGTGATTGTAGCAGTGAATGTATTAGTGCCTGGGACATTGCATGAGTACATGTGTACTTACAAATTCACCATGCACTCTCCTTTCAGCACTCTAATCATCCAGTTATTACCCATGTACTCATGCAATGGCCCAGGCACTAACTCATGCAGTGCTACAATCCCAAGAGCACCACCCATGCAGTACAGCAATCCCCCTGTCACTCCCTGTGCACTCTTCATGCAATGGCCTAGGTGCTAATACATTCACTGCTACAATCCCCAGAGCAGTACCTATGCACTCCAGCATTGCCCTTGTCACTTCATAAGCACTCTTCTAATCACCCTGTCAGCACGGTATACTTATCCAATCACTGTGCCAATACCAAAGCACTTATAAATTCACCATCTAGTATCTTTGCAGCACTCTAATCATCCAGTCACTAACCATCTGTTTATGCAATGACCCAGGCACTAACATATGTAGTGATGCAATCCCCAGAGGACTACCTATGCAGTCCAGGAATCTGCCTGTCACTGCCTATGCACTCCTCCAATCACCCAACCAGCATGTTGTACTTATCCAATCAGTCCCCCAAAACCCAAGCACTTATAAATTCCCTGTGTACTCTCCTTACAGTACTGTAATCATCCATACACTACCCATGTACTGATGCAATAGCCCAGGCACTAACACATGCACTGCTACAATCCCCTGAGCCCATCCCATGCAGATCTCTAACCACCTACACACTACTGATTCACTCCTCCAATTACCCAGGTAAAACCCATGCACTCCAGAAATCCCTCTGTCACTACCCATGCACTCCTCCAATCACCAAGCCAGCACTATGTACTTATCCAATCACTCCACCAAAACCCAAGCAGTTATAAAATCACCATGCACTGTAGTTGCACCACTCTAATCATCCAGTCACTACCCATGTACTCATGCAATGACCCAGTTACTAACAAATGCAATGCTGCAACCCCTTGGGGACTACCTATGCAGTCCAGTAATCTCCCTGGTACTACCTATGCAGTCCTCCAATCAACCAGCCAGTCCTATGTCCTTATCCAATCACTGCGCCAAAACCCAAGCACATATATATTTACCATGCACTCTTCTCACAGTACTCTAATCATCCAGTTACTACCCATTAAGTCATGCAATGATCCAGGTACTAACACATGCACTACTACAAGACCTGTGTACTATCCATGCAGTCCTCTAACCACCTACACATTTCTCATTCGCTCTTTCAATTCACCTGGTAGTACCCATGCCGTCCAGCAATCACCCGGTCACTCCCCGTGCACTCCTCCAGTCACTCAGCCACTACTATGCACTAATCCAAACACTCTGCCAATACCTGAGCACTTATAAATACACTCAAGCATTCTCCTTGCAGTATTCTAATGCTTTGGTCATTAGCTATGTACTCATGCAATGAATCAGGCATTAACTGATCACTGCTAAAATCCCCAATGCACTACCCATACAGTCTTCTAACCACTTAAAAACTTCTTATTTGCACCTTCAATTCCCCAGGTAGTACCCATGCAGTCCCGCAATCACACTGTCACTCCCCCTCCACTCCTCCAGTCACCCAGCCACTACCATGTACTAATGCAAACAACTATAACACCTTTAGTGGTCAAAGAATGACAGGGGGATTGCTGGAGTATATAGGTAGTCCTCAGGGGATTGTAGCACTAAGGGGCATATGCATCAACATTAGCATTTGCGATTCCTTGTTAGCGAAAAATAAGGATTCGCTAATAAGGAATAGCAAAAGGCTATGCATGTAGGAATCGCTATTCAAATAGCGATTCCTTAACTTTCCTTAATTGCTACTAGCAAATAGCGAGTAGCAATTAAGGAATGCCGTCCCAATCATTCCTATGGGCCTCCAGGCCCATAGGAATGAATCGGAGATTGCATGAGCAAATAGCGAGTACCAGTAGGTTCTCGCTAATTGCTCATGCAATTTCAAGGGTGCAAGGGTGTCAAAATGACACCCTATAGCACCCCTGAAAATGATATGTGCACATATGTTGCACACACACATGCTCTAAGGGCATGTGTGTGCGCAACATGAAACTTTGAAAAATGCACAAAAGTGCATTTTTCAAAGTTTTTGCAAATTACCATGCAGTTCATCTTCATGGTAATTTGCTCCCCCTATTAGCGAAATCGCTAATTTTTTAACTTTGATGCATTGCATTTAAGGAATCTCACTTTGGGATTCCTTAAATGCAATCGCTATTTAAGGAATCGGTATTTAAGGAATCCCTATTTAAGGAATCGGTATTTAAGGAATCCCTATTTAAAGAATCGCTATTTAAGGATTCCTTAAATAGCGATTTCTGGTTTTGGGTTGATGCATTGGGATTGGGTATTTTTAACTTAATACCGGGAGCTATTAGCGAATCGGTATTTTACCGACTGGATTTTGGGTTGATGCATGAGGCTGCATATCTGTTAGAGCCTGGGTCATTCCATAAGTACATGGTTAGTGACTGGATGATTAGAGTACTGCAAAGAGAATACATGGTGAATGTATAAGTGCTAGGGTATTGGAGCAGTGATTGGATAAGTACACGGTGCTGTCAAGTTGATTGGAAGAGTTCTCACGGAGTGACAGAGGGAATGCCGGAGTGCATGGGTACTGCTCTGGCGAATGTAGCAGTGAATGTATTAGTGCCTGAGACATTGCATGAGTACATGTGTACTTACAAATTCACCATGCACTCTCCTTGCAGTATTCTAATGTTTCAGTCAGTAGCTATGTACTCATGCAATGAACCAGGCACTAACTGATCACTGCTAAAATCCCCTAGGCACTACCCATACAGTCTTCTAACCACTTACACACTTCTTATTTGCACCTTCAATTCCTCAGGTAATACCCATGCAGTCCCGCAATCACACTGTCACTCCCCGTCCACTCCTCCAGTCACCCAGCCACTACCATGTACCAATACAATCAACTATAACACCTTTAGTGGTCAAAGACTGACAAGGGGATTGCTGGAGTATATAGGTAGTCCTCAGGGGATTGTAGCACTACATCTGTTAGTGCCTGGGTCATTCCATAAGTACATGGTTAGTGACTGGATGATTAGAGTACTGCAAAGAGAGTACAGGGTGAATTTATAAGTGCCAGAGTATTGGAGCAGTGATTGGATAAGTACACGGTGCTGACAAGGTGATTGGAAGAGTTCTCACGGAGTGACAGAGGGAATGCTGGAGTGCATAGGTACTGCTCTGGCAAATGTAGCAGTGAATGCATTAGTGCCTGGGACATTGCATGAGTACATGTGTACTTACAAATTCACCATGCACTCTCCTTGCACCACTCTAATCATCCAGTTACTACCCTTGTACTCATGCAATGGCACAGGCACTAACGCATGCAATGCTACAATCCCAAGAGCACTACCCATGCAGTCCAGCAATCCCCCTGTCAATCCCTGTGCACTCTCCATGCAATGGCCTAGGCACTAATACATTCACTGCTACAATCCCCAGAGCAGTACCTATGCACTCTAGAATTCCCGTTGTCACTCCGTGAGCACTCTTCTAATAACCCTCTCATCACCTTATACTTATCCAATCACTCTTCCAAAACCCAGGCAGTTATAAAATCACCATGCACTGTCCTTGCAGCACTCTTATTATCCAGTCACCACCCATGTACTCATGTAATGACCCAATCATTCACACATGCACTGCTGCAATCCATTGAGGACCTATGCAGTCCTCCAATCACCCAGCCAGTCCTATGTCCTTATCAATCTATGCGCCAAAACGCAAGCACTTATAAATTCACCATGCACTCTTTTTGCAGTACTCTAATCATCCAGTCACTACCCATGTAGTCATGCAATGATCCAGGCACTAACACATGCACTGCTACAATCCCTGTGTACTACCCATGCAGTCCTCTAACCACCTACACACTTCTCATTCGCTCCTTCAATTCCCCTGGTAGTTCCCATGCAGTCGAGCAATCACCCTTTCACTCCCCGTGCACTCCTCCAGTCACTCAGCCATTACTATGTACTAATCCAGACACTCTGCCAATACCCAAGCACTTATAAATTCACTCAGGCTCTCTCCTTGCAGTATTCTAATGTTTGAATCAGTAGCTATGTACTCATGCAATGATCCAGACACTAACTGATCACTGCTACAATCCCCTCTGCACTACCCATACAGTCCTCTAACCACTTACACACTTCTTATTTGCTCCTTTAATTCCCCAGGTAGTACCCATGCAGTCCCGCAATCACACTGTCACTTCCCGTGCACTCCTCCAGTAACCAAGCACTACCATGTGCTAAACCAAACATCTATAACACATATAGTGGTCAAAGACTGACAGGGGAATTGCTGGAGTGCATAGGTAGTCCTCAGGGGATTGTAGCACTACATCTTTTAGTACCTGGGTCATTCCATAAGTACATGGTTAGTGACTGGATGATTAGAGTACTGCAAAGAGAGTACATGGTGAATGTATAAGTGCTAGGGTATTGGAGCAGTGATTGGATAAGTACACAGTGCTGAAAAGGTGATTGGAAGAGTGCTCACAGAGTGACAGGGGGAATGCTGGAGTGCATATGTACTGCTCTGGCGATTGTAGCAGTGAATGTATTAGTGCCTGGAACATTGCATGAGTACGTGTACTTACAAATTCACCATGCACTCTCCTTGCAGCACTCTAATCATCCAGTTACTACCCATGTAATGGCCCTTCCACTAACTCATGGAGTGCTACAATCCCAAGAGCACTACCCATGCAGTCCAGCAACCCCCTGTCACTCCCTGTGCACTCTTCATGCAATGGCTTAGGCACTAATACATTCACTGCTACAATCCCCAGAGTAATACCTATGCACTCCAGCATTCCCCTTGTCACTCTGTGAGCACTCTTCTAATCACCCTTTCAGCACTGTATACTAATCCAAACACTGTGCCAATACCAAAGCACTTATAAATTCACCATGTTGTATCTTTGCAGCACTCTAGTCATCCAGTCACTAACCATGTGTTTATGGAATGACCCAGGCACTAACAGATGTAGTGCTACAATCCCTTGAAGACTACCTTTGCAGTCAAGTAATCTGCCTGTAACTACTTATGCACTCCTCCAAGCACCCAGCAAGCACAATGTACTTATCCAATCAGTCTGCCAACACCCAAGCACTTATATTCACCATGTACTCTCCTTACAGTACTGCAACCATCCAGTCACTACCCATGTACTGATGCAGTGGCCCAGGCACTAACACATGCACTGCTACAATCCCCAGAGCACTACCCATGCAGTCCAGCAATCCCTCTGTCACTACCTATGCACTCTTCCAATCACTCTGCCAGCACCATATACTTATCTAATCGCTCTGCCAAAACCCCAGCACTTATAAATTCACCATGCAGTCTTCCTGCAGCACTCTAATCATCCAGTCACTACGCATGTACTCTTGCAATGGCCCAGACATTAACTCATGGCAAATACAGAGGAGGTCATACTAATCACAGGGGTACCCCAACACGTAGTGTTCCCGAGTGTATGTAAGTGTTTTTACTGTATTCTAAGTGTCTTTTAGCACAGCACTGGCTCCAGTCCTGGTTAGTCAGAGTCAGTTACCACTAGTACCCGTCAGCAAAAAGTTGGGGGCACAGGAGGACTTTCTGCTCCTCTGTTGGTTCTTTCTACAGATCTCTTGCTTCTTCCTGCACTTTTCTTCCTCTATCTTCACATGTCCTACCTTTGTAGGCATAGTTAGTAATTAGCACTTAAAAAACCTTTGAAATTCACTGAAAAAACAATAGGTTTCATGGACGTTATAGTTAGAAATTAGCAGTTAAAAAACCTTTGAAATTCACTGAAAAAACCACAGGTTTCAGGGATGTTATAGTTAGAAATTAGCATTTAAAAACCCTTAGAAATTCACTGAAAAAACCACAGGTTTCAGGGACGTTATAGTTAGTTGGACCTTTCACTCGTACAAAACCAGAGAAATTCGACCGTTATAGTTAGTTCAACTAACTGTAACTGGCGCCCCCGCAATGCACTGCTGATGACATCACATGTTACATCATTCATGACATGGTCAGTGACATCACTGATGACATCACTGATGACATCTCAAATGACATCACTGATGACATCACTGGTGACATCATCCATGTGATAATCTGATGCACCTCCTCATACTCTAATATAACATTTGTTACACCCACTCTAAAATACAGACTACCATTTTTGAACCCATAGACACACCAATACCAGTTAGTACATACCCACTCACTAATTCCTAAGTCTACACACACATCTACTCATTCACCCATACAGTCACTCATACATGCAGTCAACCATCAATATGGCATTATCATATGCACTCACATATCTATACAGATACTCACACACCGCCTCTCATCTATAGAGTTACTCAATCAATCAATCAATCAGTCATTTGTAAAGCGCACTACATATCCGCGAGGGTCTCAAGGCAATGGGGGGGGGCGCTACTGATCGAACAGCCAGGTCTTGAGCATCCTCCTGAAGGTCAGCAGGTCTTGGGTCTGTCGTAGGCTCAGTGGGAGGGTGTTCCATGTCTTGGTGGCGAGGTGGGAGAAGGATCTCCCGCCGGTGGTTGTTCTTCGGATGCGCGGGACGGTGGCGAGTGAGAGGTTGGCGGAGCATAGCTGGTGGTTGGGGATGTAGCAGGAGAGCCGTCTGTTGAGGTAGGCTGGGCCGGTCTTGTGGTGTGCCTTGTGTGCATGGATGAGGAGCTTGAACGATATCCTCTTGCTGATGGGGAGCCAGTGCAAGTCCCCCAGGTGGGGGGTGATGTGGCCCTGGCGTGGTACATCGAGGATCAGTCGTGCCGAGGTGTTTTGGATGCGATGTAGTCTTTTGATGAGCTTGGTCCCGGCTCCCAGGTAGATGGCGTTTCCGTAGTCGAGTCTGCTGCTGACGAGGGCCTGGGATGACTGTCTTTCTTGTACCTGTCGGGATACATCTGTAGATCTTGCGGAGCATGTGAAAGGTGTTGAAGCAGGAGGAGGAGACGGCGTTGACCTGCTTGGTCATTGACAGCGTTGAGTCGAGGATGATTCCCAGGTTATGTGCATGGTCGGTGGGTGTCGGGCTACTCCCAGTGTCGTCAGCCACCAGGAGTCATTCCAGGCTGAAGGGTTGGAGCAGAGGATGAGGACCTCCGTCTTGTCTGAGTTCAGCTTCAGACAGCTGGTCTTCATCCAGTCGGCGACGACCTTCATTCCTTAGTGGAGGTTGGCTTTGGCGGTGATGGGGTCCTTGGTGAGGGAGAGGATCAGTTGAGTGTCGTCGGCGTAGGAGATTATGTTGAGGTCATGCTGTCGGGCAATGTGTGCGAGCGGGGCCATGTAAATGTTGAACAGTGTCGGGCTGAGGGAGGATCCCTGGGGTATGCCGCAGATGATCTCGGAGGCTTCGGACCGGAATGGGGGAGGCGGACTCTCTGGGTTCTGTCGGATAGGAAGGAGGTGGTCCATTCCAGCCCCTTGTCTCGTATCCCTGCGGCGTGGAGGCATGTGCCTAGTGTGCAGTGGCAGACGGTGTCGAAGGCGGCGGAGAGGTCTAGGAGGATTAGTGCTGCATTCTCGCCGTTGTCCAGCATGGTCCTGATGTTGTCGGTGGCGGCGATGAGGGCAGTCTCGGTGCTGTAGTCACTGCGAAACCCTGACTGGGAAGGGTCCAGGATTCTGTTTTATTTAAGGTATCGGGTTAGCTGTCTGTTGATGATTTTCCCGATGACCTTGGCTGGGAAGGGGAGCAGAGAGATGGGCCGGAAGTTCTTGAGGTCTCTCGGGTCAGCCTTGGGTTTTTTCAGTAGGGCGTTGATCTCGGCATGTTTCCAGCTCTCTGGGAAGGTCACGGTCTCGAGGGAGAGATTGATGACGTTGCGCAAGTGGGGTGCGATGGAGCTGCTTGCTTTGTTGAAGACATGGTGCGAGAAGGGATCTGACGGAGAGCCGGAGTGGATTGTGCTCATGGTCTTGATAGTGTCATCGATGCTCACGATGGCCCAGGCTAGCAGGGGCTCGTGGTCGATGGTGTGCGGAGGGTCTGTTGTGTTGCTGTCTGTTGGGTCTGTCTGGGTGTTGAAGCTGTCATGGATGTCTGCTATCTTGCGGTAGAAGAAGGTGGCGAGGGAGTCGCACAGGGCTTGTGACGGCGGGATTTCGTTGGTGTTGGAGCTGGGGTTGGAGAGTTCCTTCATGATGTTGAAGAGCTCCTTGCTATTGTGTGCGTTGTTGTCGCGGTGGTCTTTGAACGAGGTTTTCTTGGCGGCCATGATGAGGTGGTGGTGGTTGCGGATGGCGCCCTTGTGTGCTGCGCGATTGTCCGGAGTTTGTTCGCAATGCCATTTCTTCTCTAGTTTACGGCAGGCTTGCTTGGAGGCTAGAAGTTCTGGGTGAACCAGCTGGCCCTCTTGCTGGTGTCTCTGTGGTTTTTTTTTTCAGTGGGGTGAGGGTGTTGGTGCAGTCTTTGATCCAGCGTCTAAGGCTGCGGGCCGCGTCGTTGGTTTTGGAGGGTTCGGTGGGTGGGCTGAGAGCGAGGTTAGCATGTAGTTGGTCTTCAGTGATTTTTCCCCTGCAGCGGAGGGGGGTCTGTTGGGTGTGGTGGGTTTCTGGAAGGTGAAGTGGATGCAGTGGCGGTAGGTCTAGAGGAGTTCGGTGGTGTGGCTGACGGAGACGTGCAGGATTGAGGAGAAGACGGGGTCGAGCGTGCGGCCAGCGGAGTGGGTGGGCGTTGTGATGAGTTGCTTTAGTCCGAGGTTGGCGAGGTTATCGATCATGGTTGTGGAGTTGTTGTCATTGTTGTTCTCAAGGTGAAAGTTCAGGTCTCCAAGGAGACTCACACACCTATTCACTAATGCAAACAATCAATCACACTCCCATTTACTCACCTATACAGTTATACACACACCACCTCACTTATTCAAACATATAGTAACACATACTTACACTCTTATACAATAACTAATACAAGCATACACAGACCCATACAGGCACTCTCACAATCACTCACTCTCACTTATAGTCATTTATACACTCCATCACTCAAATATACTGCCTTTCACATATGCAGTTACTCACACATGTACCACTGAGGCATCCATTCACTCACCAACACACCCATACACACACTCACCCACCCATACAGATCTTCACAGATGCACTCTTGAACCCGTACACCCAGTGAATCATCCACTCACACATCTATGCACAGAGTCACACACACCACCCACCCACACAGACACTCAGACGCCCATACAGATACTCAGACAACCATTCAATAACCCATATATATATTCATTTAGCTTCTCACCAAACCATGCAACCGCTTACACCCCAACTGCCAAACTAAACTGTGTGAATGTCTGTATCAGTCACTAACCCATGCATTCAGTAAGACACATTTAATCACCCACTTATACAGTCAGTCACGCACCTACTAAATCATCCATCCGGACACTTATACACCCACTCATTCTTCAATACACCTTGGCATATACATAAAACATATTTAAACTTTATAGAAACACACAGTCACTGGATGATGTGATCAGTGATGTCACTGACCATGTTATGAATGATGTAATATGTGATATCATCAGCAGTGCATTGCGGGGGCGTGAGTTATAGTTAGCTGAACTAACTATAACGGCCGAATTTCTCTGGTTTTGTACGAGTGAAATGTCCAACTAACTATAACCTCCCTGAAACCTGTGGTTTTTTCAGTGAATTTCTAAGGTTTTTTAAATGCTAATTTCTAACTATACCGTCCCTGAAACCTATGTTTTTTTCAGTGAATATTCAGTGAATATATATATATATATATATATATATATATATATATTCACTGAAAAAACCATAGGTTTCACACACGTTATAGTTAGGAATTAGCATTTAAAAAACCTTGCAAATTCACTAAAAAAACCATAGGTTTCACACATGTTATAGTTAGCTGAACATTTCACTCGTAAAAAACCAATGAAATTCCCCCGTTATAGTTAGTGCAGGCAACTATAACTCACGCGACCGCAATCCTCTGCTGATGCTAATACTGTATTTAGACACTTATTTGCCCATGTCTTCTTCCATTAAATTTTAGCTATACATATATTACAAATATTTTTTTTTCATAAAGACACATATGTCATCAGCAGAAGATTGCGGTTGCGTGAGTTATAGTTGCCTGCACTAACTATAACGGGAGAATTTCATTGGTTTTTTACGAGTGAAATGTACAGCTAACTATAATAACATGTGTGAAACCTATGGTTTTTTCAGTGAATTTGCAAGGTTTTTAAATGCTAATTCCTAACTATAACGTGTGTGAAACCTATGGTTTTTTCAGTGAATTTGTACGGTTTTTTAAATGCTAAGTTACTTTACGCCATTCGTGGCGTGCGTGCCCAGTTAACGCAGTTCGTTCCGTGCGCGCACGGTGCGCTTCGCACGGTGCGCGCACAGTGAGCACGCGGTGCGCTTCGCGCACCGCGCGCCCACTTTACGCAGTTAGTGCCGTGCACGCACGGTGTTCACGCGGTGCGCTGCGCGCACCGCGTGCCCACATTATGCGGGATGGGCCATGTACGCACGATGCGCTTCACGCACCGTGCGCACATGGGGGACATATTATGCGCATTGTTGTGAAATGTATTCTTTATTATTTTCATATGTTTGATATGCCATGCGGAAATGGTGCCCTTCGGGCACCATTTGCACACGGGGTGGGGAGAGCGTGGATAATTTTTTTTTTTTTTTTTTAAATTTTACCGTACGCGTACGGTAAACGTAATCGGCGATTTTTCGAAAAAAAAAATATATATATTTTTTGGCCATTGGGGGTTGTTTGGGGACCCGTATATCACTGCTGGGTGGTTATGATCTCAATATACTGCCCCTTGAGACATTTTTTGGCTTAATTTTTGCTGCCCCACTCAGAGTGCGAGAGAGAAAATGGCGGCCGCCGCTTCCTGGTTTCGGCCGATTCGAATGTTTACTAAGATCTAAGAGCCAATCAGAATCGCGCTCGCGCACGTCACCGTACGCGTACGGTAAGCGCACCGTAAGCGCACCGTAAGCTGGCTCAGATATATATATTGATTTAAAGGCTATTTCCTCAGAATCTACTGAACAGATTTACACCAAACCTACAAAAGGCACTTCCTTGACCTGAGGACTACCTCTCTGCCAAATTTCATTTAATTCTGTTCAGCCGTTCGGGCTGTAGCTCTGTCTAAAGGTCCTATGGAAAAATGCATGGGAAAAACGCGTTTTGGGACCCCCCTTTTATCTCAGCCCCCGCTTGACGAATCCCCCCGAGACTTTCAGGGTAGGAGCGGAGCTCAACGCCCCACCTATTTTGAAACTTTCGCGAGGATTCGTCGACCGGCGCCAAAGTTATTCAAAATAGAATGTTGCGGATTTCCTATGGTAAGAGGGTCCTAACTATAACTACCTACTGGCGACCGCCAGTAGGTAATATATATATATATATATATTACCTACTGGCGGTCGCCAGTAGGTAGTTATAGTTAGGACCCCTTTTCCATAGGAAATCCGCAACATTCTATTTTGAATAACTTTGGCGCCGGTCGATGAATCCTCGCGAATTTCTCAAAATAGGTGGGGCGCTACGCTCCGCTCCTACCCTGAAAGTCTCGGGGGGATTCGTCAAGCAGGGGCTGAGATAAAAGGGGGGTCCCAAAACGCGTTTTTCCCATGCATTTTTCCATAGGACCTTTAGACAGGGCTACAGCCCGAACGGCTGAACAGAATTACTAGAAATTTGGCAGAGAGGTAGTCCTCAGGTCAAGGAAGTGCCTTTTGTAGGTTTGGTGTAAATCTGTTCAGTAGATTCTGAGAAAATAGCCTTTAAATCAATATATATATCTGAGCCAGCTTACGGTACGCTTACCGTAAGCTTACCGTACGCGTACGGTGGCGTGCGCGAGCGCGATTCTGATTGGCTGTTACATCTAAGTAAGCATTCGAATCGGTCGAAACCAGGAAGCGGCGGCCGCCATTTTCTCTCTCGCACTCTGAGGGGGGGGCTGTAAACAAAGGCAAAAAACATATAAAGGGGCTGTTTAGACAGCGCCCATGCACATAGCCATGTTAGTTGAGTCCTCAAAGATCCCCCAAGGCCAAAAACGGTAAATTTTTATTTTTTGAAAATTTCGCCGATTACGCTTACCGTACGCGTACGGTGCGCTTACGCTAAAAATTTTAATAAAAAAAAAAAACACTCTCTGTGCAGGGCATATTATTGTCATCACTTACAAATTAAATTTAACAGATTACCTATCACAAGGAAGCGCATAATATGTCCTCCATGTGCGCACGGTGCGTAACATGGGCACGCGGTGCGCATAGCACACTGCGTGCCCACCTTGCGTGTACGGCACTAACTGCGTAAAGTGGGCGCGCGGTGTGCGAAGCGCACCGCGTGCTCACTGTGCGCGCACGGTACGCGAAGCGCACCGTGCGCGCACGGAACGAACTGCGTTAAGTGGGCGTGCACGCCACGAATGGCGTAAAGTAACTTAGCATTTAAAAAAACGTACAAATTCACTGAAAAAACCATAGGTTTCACACACGTTATAGTTAGGAATTAGCATTTAAAAAACCTTGCAAATTCACTGAAAAAACCATAGGTTTCAGACATGTTATAGTTAGCGGAAATTTTACTGATAAAAAACCAATGAAATTCCTCCGTTATAGTTAGTGCAGGCAACTATAACTCACGCGACCGCAATCTTCTGCTGATGACATATGTGTCTTTATGAAAAAAAAATATTTGTAATATATGTATAGCTAAAAATGTATGGAAGAAGACATGGGCAAATAAGTGTCTAAATACAGTATTAGCATCAGCAGAGGATTGCGGTCGCGTGAGTTATAGTTGCCTGCACTAACTATAACGGGGGAATTTCATTGGTTTTTTATCAGTAAAATTTCCGCTCACTATGGTTTTTTCAGTGAATATATATATATATATATATATGAAAAAACCAAAGTCCTGGCTCACCAAATACTCAGCAAGAAAACAGGAACGGACCACAGCGCATTCCTTAGGTTAAATTTGTATTGCAGATAAATTAAAGCAGCACCCATCGTGCACAGACAAGTGTCCAGCCTGATGCATTTTAACTGCGTTGCAGCGGTCTTGTTCACATGACTCGCTGGAGCAAAACAGATATAATTATAGTGAAATCAACAAGTAAAGCCACTCTCTTGAGCAATAGCAATAGTAAAAAGACTCAATGTTAACACAGAACTGCCCCATTCATTTTGCCCATAAAATCATGTAACAATCAATGTTTATATCCTTGTCACGCCAACTATTTCTTTGCAGTGCTAGACAAACTGGGATTTGGACCAGAGTTTATAGGGTGGGTTAGGTTGCTCTATCAACAGCCACTGGCCAGAGTATGAGTCATTGCCATGGTGTCAATGGCGTTCCCTCTCCGAAAGGGAACAAGCAAGGAATGCCAACTGTCCCCACTGCTTTTCGCCTTGGCCCTGGAGCCTCTAGTGGCATGGGTATGTCAAGACCCTCTGAGATGCGGGATCGCGATTGGGGAGGAATGGGAGGAACGAGTCTCATTATATGCGGATGATGTCCTGCTATATGTTTAGAAATCACTGCAGTCAAGCAACAGAATACTGCAGCTATTCGGAATTTATGGGGAATACTCGGGATACCAAATTAACTGGCAAACCCATTGCTCTTTCCACTGGCAGGGGGTGCCCCAGAGCTAACTTCTAGATGTACGTTGCCAGTTGAGATGAACGGTTTCTAGTATTTATTTATGTTCTATCACCATAATCTGTGTTCAAAGCTAGATAGATTAACTGTGGATGCCAAGCACTGACAGACACTGCCCCTTACTTTGATGGGGCGGGCACCCTTGTTTAAGATGATAGCCTTCCCCTTTTATTATACGCACTGCAAAATACACCATACGATGTACCTCCACTAATCTTTCAAAGAGAAGAGGTGGAATTGCGACCCTTGCTCTGGGGTGAATGTGCACCATGCTAAGCGCTACGCAAATTGAAGACAGGGGTCTATGAGGGAGGATTAGCAATACCAGACATCTGAAGCTACTACTGAGTGGCCCAATTAGTAACAGTAAAAGGGTGCCTGTATGGAGAGAATGCAGAACTATCCTACAGGGTGGAAAGACTAGCCATAGACAAGGGAGGGCCTAGAACTATACTATACTCTAAACGACTAGCGAGTAACGTACCACAACACACCCAGACAGTAGCATTGGCATGGCAGGAGGCCACAAAAGATTTAGGATGGGAGGGTAAGTTTACAGGGATGACCCCACTCTGGGATGGTGCTTGGTTGGGAAAAGTGAGTAAACTAAAGTGATTTGCAAAATGGAAGCTTTTGGGCATTGAGACGCTAGGTGATATATGGAGGGGTCAAGCCTACATTTAATTTGCAACCCTGCAAACGGAATTTGAGATGGGAAAAGGGGAGTGGTTGCAGTACTTGCAGCTAGGACATGCTATACTCAATTATCTAAGGGAAGGGGAGACACTAGAAGAAGCCTCACAATTAGAGGACGGAATATTGACTGAGCGAGTGCATGATAAGACCATTTCCCTGATATACAAAAAAATACCTAACAACGCCCCTGAAATATTGAGTTCACTGAGAGCAACCTGGGAGGGGCACATTGGTCCGCTTGAAGATGAGGAATGAATGGAGACAATACAAGGCCCAAGAGAGGTGGAAATAAGGGCAAGATTCCAACTGATTCAGTTGAAGGTCCTTCACTGAGTATACAACCCCAGAATGGTGTTACACCGACTGGGGCGAAGTGAAGATTCACAGTTGTAAAATGGAGGGACCTTCTATCATTTGATATGGGGTTGCCCAAGGTTACAAGAGTTTTGGCACAGAGTTGGGGAAGTTATATATATATATTTTAATCGATCACAAATATGATCATTTATATCGTAAGAAAAAAAAAATCATAAGCATAAAAAAAGTTAAAATATTACATTGCATTACATCATATAAGATTATGTTTTAAAGACAAGCTTCAGAGCATCTAGCAATATACATTTTTTGATTTGAATCCACCTTTAGCAGGGTAATTTGAAGAGAAATTGTTTCCATGTTCCTGAGCAACTATGTTAATAAAATCCATGGTTCTATTCCCTGATATCAAATCGGTGTACATTTTCACATCAAATTCTCAGAAACATTTTTAATCATTTTTGACCTCTTCCACCAGGAAAAGAGCAGAAATCTACAAATTGCAAATACTAACCACGTTATGGTATCTGACTTAAAAATGCATAAAGCTTCCCTAGGGCGTGTAAAAGATAATAAACGGCAGGCAGGAATTATCCAGGTTTTCCAGGGGTCAACATAACAGGGGCAAAAGAAAAGAAAGTGATCAAGGGTCTCGGGAGAGGAATGATAGGTGGGGCACAGCGGTGTTACAGATACATTTTCCCAGGTACTTCTTCTGGAATTTAAAGGGATAACTCTGTATCTAAATTGAATATACAGAGCTCTTGCCTGGGGGGGTACGATGTCATCCATAAACATTTCAAAACCAAACCATCCATTAATATTTATAAAACTAGAGGTTAAAGTGACATGTGCATTACCTTCAGTACTTTGTAAGTCCATATACTCCAAAACCTTTTTTTGAGGAGGCAAACCATTGTTTTTGTTATGGACCCTGGCTCCTCCCAGATACAACCCAGCCCTAGTTTTAAAAGCCCGTCCTTGATCTTGTTAAACCACCTAATACGGCCTGTTTGTTTTTGCAAAGTCATTAGCTCTTCCAGGGCCTCCTTCACCGGGACCTGTGTGTTACTAGTCCATATCCTTATCCAAAACAGGAGAGCCCTAAGAATGGCAAAGTGGTTAATAGGTTTAAGACCAAGATCAAGTCTAAGCGGCAGGAGGGGAGTGTTCAAGGGTAGGCTCAGGATCACCCTAATGAATCTATTTTCAACAAGGGCTAGATCCTGGAGGTTTTCCAGCCCCCATAGCTCAGCCCCATATATGGATGTTCCTAAACCTCTGGCCCTATGGAGTTCCAGAATAGACGAAAGCGGTCGGTATGGGGACACCCTGGCCCTCCGGGCTATTGCACAATCGGCATGCTGGAGGGTCAGAGTACTCTTTTCAATATGTGGTGTCCAGACCAGCCTGTCACTAATTCGTACTCCCAAGTAATCAAATGCCTTGACCTGCTCCAAGGTTTGCATGTCCAGCATTAGTTTACCCTTGTGGGATTTATATGCGTTAAATGTCATGGATTTTGTCTTAGAACAATTCATTTCTAACCCCCTATCCTTACAGGCTTTATCAAATGTATTCAAAATGTTCTGAATCCCCTTGGGTGTCCTGGCAATAAGTAGCATATCATCTGCAAAAAGCAGACAGAGCACTGAACTGCCTTCTAGTTTTAGGGTGTCACCACCACAATTATACAGCTCTCCTATTAACCCATTTATGTAGAGGGTGAATAATGTTGGGGCAAGGACACAGCCTTGGCGTTCACTTTTGTGAACAGGAATATCATTTTAAAGACTACCATCAGAATTCCACCTGACCTTTGCATAAGTGTCATGGCACAGGCAGATCAAAATTTTAAGTAGATATGATGGGAGTCCTAGATCTCTTAGAGCTAGCCAAAGTTGAGTACGTTCTATAGAATTGAAGGCCGTTTTTAAATCCACAAACACGACATACAAGTGACCTCCTATAATGGTCACTTCCTTCCATATTAATAGAAGAAATCTAAAAACCTGGTCTGTGGTGCTTGTGGAGGCCCTAAATCCTGTCTGCAGGTTTGATAAAACATTATTTTCCTTGAACCAGTTTTGGAACCTGGTTAAAATGATTTTACAGAAGATTTTTTGGTAGACATCTATAAGGCTTGGGGAAGTACCAATAGTGGTTACAGGAGTACACATGCAGATGACACCGAAATTGTTTTTACTTATGATTACCGGGGAGGAAGACTGGCCCAGACACACAAGGCAGTGGGTGGCTTTGGTACCGGGAGTGGCAAAGTGGAACATTTGAAAAGAAATGGGGAGCAACCAAGATTTCGGCAATAGGAGAGTGGAAAACCGACTCAGACTGGTGCAGCCAAGCAGAACAAACAATATACAATATACAAGAGCAACGGGTGCCCGAGGAAATGGGAGAAGATATGGGGAGCCTGGTAAACCTACTGAGGCCTATGAGGGAAGTAGTGTAGGGTAGGTTTAGACATGGAATGAGGTGCTATTGTAAACATTTATGTTCCATTGATGACATGAGAACTGGAAATACTGTAATTTGATGTAGCTGTCCAAATGGTGGTTTAAGAATGAAGCTGTATATATATATATATATTATCTACTGGCGGTCGCCAGTAGATAGTTATAGTTAGGACCGTGTTTCCATAGGAAATCCGCAACATTCTAATTGGAAGTACTTTGGCGCCGGTTGACGAATCCTCGCGAAATTTTCAAAATAGGTGGGGCGCTCCGCTCCTACCCTGAAAGTCTCAGGGGGATTCATCAAGCAAGTGTGCTGAGAAAAAAGGGGGGTCCCAAAACGCGTTTTCCCCATGCAATTTTCCATTGGGACCTTTAGTCCAAGGTACAGCCCGAACGGCTGAACAGAATTACTTGAAATTTGGCAGAGAGGTAGTCCTCATCTCAGGGATGTGCCTTTTGCATATATGGAGTCAATCTGTTCAGTAGTTCCTGAGAAAATTGCAGTTAAAAGCACATACATATCTATAGCCGCGCACCGTGCGCGCACCGTGCGAGCAACGTGCGCGCACCGTGTGAGCACCCTAATGTGCGCGAGCGTAATTCTGATTGGTGGTTACATGTTAGTCAACGTTCGAATCAGTCGAAATCAGGAAGTGTCGGCCGCCATTTTGTTTGTTTTCAGTGCGAGAGTGAAAAAGGAAGGTGGCGAACGTGAAAAGGGGGCAGGGTAGAGAGTTCCTGACCCCCTAGCCTTTGTCAGGGATCCCTGAAGGACCCCGAAGGCAGAAAAAAACATTGTAATTTATTTTTTAAAAATCGCCGTGCGCGCACGGTGAAAAACCAAAAAAAAAAGACTTTTTAAAAAAAAAATTAATACGTAGTTTATTGTAAAGTAAAAATATAAAAAAAATAATATTACATACATAACTTAGCATTTAAAAAACCGTACAAATTCACTGAAAAAACCATAGGTTTCACACACATTATAGTTAGGAATTAGCATTTAAAAAACCTTGCAAATTCACTTAAAAAACCATAGGTTTCACACATGTTATAGTTAGATGGATATTTCACTCGCAAAAAACCAATGAAATTCCCCCGTTATAGTTAGTTCAGATAACTATAACTCGCGCGCCCGCAATCCACTGCTGATGACGTCACATATTACATCACTCATGACATGGTCAGTGGCATCACTCATGACATCACTGATGACATCATCCTTGTGATAGAGTGGTGGTCGCGCGAGTTATAGTTATCTGAACTAACTACAACGGGGGAATTTCATTGTTTTTTTGCGGGTGAAATATCCACCTAACTATAACATGTGTGAAACCTATGGTTTTTTAAGTGAATATATATATATATATATATATATATATTATCATTTTATTCAATTTTAATTATTCTTTTTACATTGATTGTTTCTTTTTTGTATTGGTTTTTATTAATCACACAAATAAATTGTCATTGTCATTGTCATGTAGCTGTCTCCCGATTGTACTAATTGCTGAGCATATATCAATAAAAAGAATTAAAAAAAAATATAAAAAAGGATTCTTTAGATACAAGAACCTGTGCTACTTGCTTCCTTCCCACGTCAAGATTGGAGGAACGGAAATTGCAGGGTTGGGGTGAAGCTAAACTATAATATATATATCTATTAGTCTATGCTTAACATGTGTATAGGTCACTGTTTAGTTTTCATTTAAGTCATTTGATTAGATGTTTATGGGTCTCTGTTTTATTTATCTATCACAGTATTTAAATATTATCATACCTATTTTATCCACAAGTGCTTCACTATTGACATATTGAGGAAAAGATAGAATTTAAAAAGATAGTTATAAAAATACACAAAAAAATTTGCTTCAAGTACAGCATAACTTTAAAATCTGAGGGCCCGATCACAAAGGTAAACAACTTATTGGGGAAAACATGGCGGCCGGTTAGCGGCAGGTCGCAGGTGAACTGAGAGGTGTGCTGCGGGTGTTTGGAGAGGAGGGCAAAGGAGAGCAGAGCGGGAGTTGTGGTTCGCGAATATGAAGGTAATGTAACAGTAGAGGCGGAAAGACATGAGTGAGTCCGTTTGGGATCGTTTATGAAATTTTATCGTGTCTGGAGAGCGGGAGCGGGAAGTTGTAAGCTGTAATCGCGGATGCGATGAGATCGCTACTGATGCGGCGATAAGTAGAGAGTGTCTCTGTCTGGAAAACCGAGGGACTTTTGAATTCCTACGGTATTAGAGAAGAGAGCGGGAGCAGTGACTCAGAGCGGCCGGAACGAGATCATCACCAACGCAGCAGTAAACAGAGAGTTCTTCTCCGGGTGAGGCTTTACCGTGTCCAGGCGTAAGGCAGCACAGAGTGTCATGGGTTTCGGCAGTTACCTAAGATGGCCAGGCGGGGAGAGCGGTTGCAGTTTGCCTTGGGATGTCATGGCAGGAGCTGGAAGGTATCCCGGGGGAGGAAAGCAACCACGGCAGAGCAGCTGTGGTGGAGAGCGGCTCTGGAGCTCCGTAGAGGGTGTCAGGCAGCTGTAAGGGTTCTCTTCCGGGGGAGTGGGGGGTAGTCTGCAGAAGTGTGGAGAGGCATGAGGGGGTGGAAGACAGCGAGCCCCCAGTTTCTGACATAACAGAGGTGCAACTACATGAACCTCCGGTATCTTTATTCGAGGAGGCTCCAGTTGTGAAGATAAAGGGTAAGGAAAAAAGACCTGTATCCAATAAAACAAGCACAGAAAGTGGAGGAAGAGGTAACGGGACTGGTTTGAAACCTACTGCTATTTCCCAATATGTGTTGAGGAGTGGGGGTAGGGAAAACAGGAATAGGTTGGAAGTTTCCGAGCCACAGGAGAACTCTGTTAAATGTGCCAAAGAGCAAAGGGTGAATAAGAAAGAAGTAAAAGAAGTAAAACCTAGAGGAGGACTATTGAGCAAAGAGGTTAGAGGTTGGAAAAAAAATGTAAAAGGAGATCGTACTGAGCACAAGATCAAAGTGACCCCTTCTCTAAGGTCTTACTTTAAAGAAATACCAAAAACCTTAGTGTTAAGGAGAAACAGTACTATGGCGGCAATTGAATCTCACCTCACTCAACAACAACAACCAGCAGGAGATGGTACCACAGGTGAAGGTCCAAATTCAATGGAATGGACAGAGCATTTGAGCCTGAATCATTTTCAGGTGCTGACCTCAGAGTCGGGGGTTGGAGGAGTCTCCGGAGGGGGAAGTTTCTTTAGATACTAGTACGTTCTTTTTAGTTCAGCCTCCCCCTGATTTATAGGGGCGATCCCAAAATAGTAAAGCGAGCCAGCCCGAGCAACTGTCTGGGGACCATTCTAGGCTTGTGCAGAATGAGATGGGCTCTGTTGCTGTTAATTTTGAGAATGGTGATTCCCCTATTAGTAGTTTGATTGCATCTCTCACGCTAGAGATTCGTAATAGATTTGAAATCTCAGAGTTGAATCAGAGAGATTTAAAGTCTGCTTGCGAAGTTTTGGAGAAAAAGATCGATGACTTAAGTGGAAGGACTCTAGCTTTAGAAGCGGAAGTGAGTGACCTTAAAGTAATGGCGCAAGTAAACAGAAATGAGATAGAAAATCTGAAAGCAAGGGGGAGAGATCAGGATGAAAGGGTGAAGAGGTTGGAGAATTTCCAAAGGAGAAATAACTTAAAAATGTTAAGACTTACAGAGGGCAAGGAAGGCAGTGACATCAAGAGTTTTGTAGTACAACTGTTCAAAAAGGAGCTTCAGCTGGAGGAATCAGAAGATGAAATTGGTAGAGACATCCAAAGGATTCACAGAGACCTGTTTAGGTTAAATGCAAACAGGTCCAAACATAAGAGAAATCTAGTTAATTTCCTCTCGTACTCCTTAAAAGAAAAAATCCTGGCCAAGGCCCTGAAGAACAAATCGCTGGATCTGGACTGGGGTTAAAATTGAAATAAGATCAGACCTCTCAGTAGCAACATCTAATAGGGAATTGGAGTTGGGGAAAAGAATGGAGCCCTTGAGAAAGCTGGGGGCTTGGGTTCAATTGAAATTTCCAGTTTTACTTAAGGTGATGTTAAACAACAAAATGCACTCTTTCCAATTTGTGGAGGAGGTTGACAAATTTATTGAGGAGCTCCAATCTGAAGTCTAGTAAAAAGATCCTGCTTAAAGGGCTTTTATTGGCCATGGGAAGTTGGTTAGGGTCTTCAAAAGGTGGACGGGTGGTGTGGGCTGGAGCACAGGATGGGGAGCATGAAGGGGAATAAAAAAATACCTCAAATGTCTTGTTTTAAACCAAATCAGTCAGCAATGCTAGCCTTTTCTTTTTCTTTTTCATTTTTTTTATCTTAGGGGATGTCTAGAAATAGGGTTAACGAGATAATTTTTTTAGCATGGAACATAAATGGGCTTCTGGTAAAGAGCAGGAGAGACAGGATAATGTTTTATGTAAAAGAATGCCCAGCGCAAGTTATTATCCTGCTAGAGACACATCTTACAGAAGAAGAAAGTAGGGAGTTCTTTAATTCGTAGAGGTGGGTTGCACATGCTGGCTATACGAATCAGACATTGGTTAGGAAGGAGGTAGTATTATTGGTTAAGCAAGGAACAAATATTTCAGTAGAAAGAAGTGTCTCTAATATTGCAGGAAGTTGGCTTGTACCAAAGTTAAATATGTTTGGTCAGAACTATACTTTGGTAGGGTATTATGGGCCAAACTAGGATGATGTTTACCACAGAAAGCTGCTCCTAGTGAAGTATGTCCCTACTACAGTTATAAAACCATTGTGAGTTGGGACATCTCACAAAAAGTAACGGACTGGTCTCACACACCACCTGATGTCATGCTTCATCATCGGCCAGTCCTCGCCCTCCAAAACCTTCGTTTGATGGAGGTCGGGCATAAACCTGGAGACAGGGATGCACTTCTAAACTAAAGAGTGGGGGCCCGTGAAATAGAAAGTGAAGTTAAAAATCATTATAGTTACCAGAAAGTAAATTTTAATGTGGCCAATAACTATATGATACTAAAACAAAGGACGGTGAGTGGGGAGTTTAGTGTCCCCTAACCATCTAGTGAAAGGTCAACATGTTTCTGCCATGTAGGCCCGAGCGGGTTCAGGGCATTCATCAGGACCTAGGTTTGAACTGGGGGCTCCGTTCTTACCAACAAATAGCAAGAAAGTACCACTGTGCGGGTGTGGCGAAGGCCGCACTCCGCTTCCTAAATGGCTTCCGAACGTCAAGCCTATAGGGAGATATAGGAAAGAGTGAACAAACAAATATATATAAAAACCTGTAGAACTGGGTCAAAAGAAACATTAAATTACATGACATAATGAAAAGAAACAGCGCATGCGTAGGTTCCTTAAGGTGAGTGACTATTCACGTGACTTGTGCCACTCTATGTGTGTACACAAACAGATCGAGAGTATTGAAGCTCTCATGGGTCTTACCCTAGTTGAAACAACTACTTGCCACATGGGGGGTGGGGAGGGGAAACTCCTGTTCATTCTGGAGGGAGAGAAGGAAAACCAAAGTTTCCATCAAACGATGTGTGGGAGATGAGTTTCCACATGCTTGGTCTTGCCCTTCCTGTTTTTTATGGTGTGGCTGCTGTCGCAGTCCCAGTCCCAGTCCAGAGTCCAACTATCTTTCTCTTCGTTGTGAAAGAAGTTTCAAATGAGGGTGGAAAGTTTAAAATGGGGTGGAAGTTCCAGAAGCCAGGCACCGCTGGCCAATCGTAGAGTGCCACATCACTCCTCCATCCTTGTCCTAAGTCTCCTGCACAGCATGCTGGGACATTCAAGATAGCACCGTCCAGTGTTCCCTGTTCATATCTTCTCAACTCCGCCCCTAGATTTGATGTGATTTGATTTCGACATTTGTAGAGCGCAACTGTCCCTCCGAAGGGAGCATCCTGGCATACATGGAAGAAGCAAATGAGATTAGGTAGGTGTGAGAGATGATACTGTTATACCAGCAGAATGCATCCATAACCCAGAGTATCTAGGTGTTTGATGATTTTCTGAATAGGGTCTCCGATTCTTTCACCCTCAGTTGTGCGGGCATGAGATTCCATGATCTTACCCCCAAGACCGCAAGGGATTTTCCTCCTTTTGTTTCTATACCTAAAGGTGAGAGGCTAAAGAAGGTTCACTGCGAAGAATCTGAGGGTCCCAGCAGTGAGATAATGAGTGAACTTAGCTAGCTGCCAGGTATTTGGTTCCCAAGGCTCTAAAGGGGATTACCAAGATCTTGAATAAAATTATTTTCTGTATGGGCAGCCAATACAGAGTTTTAAGAGCTGAAGTGGCTGTTGACCGACAAGCATTTTCAGCCCCAAACAGGCCGCTGCATTCTGTATGACCAGTAGCTTTTTTACTACTTGTTTGTTAGTTCCTGTGAAAAGGCTATTGCAGTAATCTAATCTAGATAGGATCAGTGCTACTGCCACTGTCTTCCTTGCAGAGTAGGGAATTCAGTCAAATAACTTTTTGAGGGTTTTTATAAGGTTGAAACACATTCCTGCCACTGCAAGAGCTTGTGGCAGAAATGAGAAATTTTGCCCCCAGGTTCTCAGCAGCTTCTACTGTGTTAGATGGGGCAGGTGCACCTTCTGGCCACAATTGGATCTGGTTATAGGGATTGTCTTTTCCTATTAATGGTATCTCGGTTTTATCTGGGTTGCATTTAAGATGGTTGCGTCTCATAAAACGGATGACTTCTGTCATAAATTGCTTGAAATTAAGCTCTGTTTTGGTAGTGTCTTTGTCTAGGGCCAGAATCAATAGTGTATCATCTGTGTATGTGGTTGTGTCAATGTTGAGAGAAGATATTAACGAGATCAACAGAGCCATATAGATTTTAAATAATAGCGGACTGAGAGAAGAGCCCTCTAGAACGCCTTAGGTGATTGGGCATTCTTTTGAGAGGTAATGTCCTAGGGTCACTGTTTGTCTACGGTTGGTAAGAAAGGATTTTAGCTAGGCCAGAGTGGTTGAAGATATACCGCTTTGTTTAATTCTTGATAGAAGGATGTCATGTGAGATGGTATCAAACGCCTCTGACAGATCCAATAGGATCAGTACCTCATTTTGTCTTTAATCTAGAGTTAATTTCAGTGCATCTAGTACTTCCAGCAATGCAGACTCAGTTGAGTGTTTAGGATGAAAGCCAGATTGGCTGGGGCGTATTATCTTGGCTTTTTCAAGGAAGACAGTGAGCTGTCTATTAACAAGTCTTACAATGATTTTGCAAGGAATGGGTAATAGTGATATAGGGCGAAGATTGAAGAGTGTGGAGGGGTCTATGTTCTGTTTTTTGCAGTGGTTCTACGACTGCCAATTTCCATTCTGCAGGGATTATAGCTGTTGTTAGGAATGAATTAACTATATTGCTAACTACTGGATTAACAATGTCTATAATCTTGTGAAGAACCACAGGAGGACATGCATCAAAAGGCATCGAAAGATGAAATCACCACCATGGGCTTTCCCACCAAAACTTCAAAGAGGAGCCCCCTCCTGTGTAGGCTTTAGAGGTCAGGCTTTCCTCCTTTGTTCAGTGGGCCTGGGCTGTCCCAATCCTGGTATACCGTGACAGCTAATTACCAAATAAACAATTTCTTCCACACCTCTTCAGGAGCTGAGTAAAGCATTGTTATTACTACTTTTGTGTTGAAAGGCCTTTCTTCCCTCTGCTGTGGAGCAGAGTAAGTAGCTTGGCCCAACAGGGTGACAACAGACCTGGAATCTAATTTTGAGCTGAGCCAGAAGAAATATGAAAATTCTGGACGACCCATTAGGTGGACAAGTGTTCTTGGGACATGCTAATTTCAAGTTAATGGTCGTTTTACAACATTTCCATACCTTACAGGACTTTGTAGGTCTAAAGGAAAGGAAGCTGCACCTTAAGGCAGATTTGCCACTATGTGTATCGTACAAGGATGCTGCAGATAAACCAGTAAATCCTACTGACCTCATCTATGAGTGCCTATTAATATTATAACCCGTCATAGGATGCTTGCTTCCAGTCCAGGGAGGACCTGGCTTGGCAGTTCGTGCTGGACTGTTCCCATGAGGCACAGGGTCAAGACTGATTTGCATATGGCTGGGTTCAAACTGGAATGGCATGGTGAGCAAAAAAACAATCGTTTTATGCCCAGATCTGTGTACTTGGGTGAATGTATGACATTGTTCTGCATTCTGTTCATCAACTGTTGTTTTTGCATTTGTCACCCAGAGTGGGATGGGTATGCCCAGACATGGGTCCTGTGCTCTCCATGCCACTGGAATCAAGCTATCCTGGTTGAAGAGGGGTTAAACCCCAAAACTGGTCCTAGGATGCTTGTTTCCAGTCCAGGGAGGACCTGGCTTGGCATTTAGGGCTCGACTGTTCCCATGAGGCACAGGGTCAAGACTGATTTGCATATGGCTGGGTTCAAACTGGAATGGCATGGTGAGCAAAAAAACTATGGATTTAGGCCCAGATCTCTGTACTGGGGTGAATGCATGACATTGTTCTGCATTCTGTCCATCAACTGTTGTTTTTGTATTAATATTATAAGGCCTATTTCAGGTCAACATCTAAACTTGTAGAGTCCGCTCTTGGCACCAGGCTACCTCTGTGCAGTAATCGGGTTGCGAACAGCGATAGTCTTGCAGCATAGCCCGCACAGATGTGCCCATGTGAGTACACATGTGTTCACCTGTAACCAGTCAAGCGCCCCATACGCTAGCTGCATTACAGTAGTCTTATCTTAAAAGGCGGACGCTGGCGGTATACATGCACTGACCATTTGCCATGGAATTGTTGTGGGCAAGAGGCAAGTAGTGAGGCTCACCCACAGTAAAAAATCCATAACCTGGTGGTGGAAAAAGGAAGGTTAATCTGGGTGTACTAAATGGGTGGGACCCATTTGCAACAGCTGGCCACTGCTAATTGTACACAAGACACTAGCCTGGCAGGTACTGGATTGCATGGAGTTCATGCTTGATTGAACTTCTGAAGAATAAATCCAGTCTGGCTTAATTTTCACTCACAATAAGGGGCCAAAGTGTGGACAGAAACAGCTTTTAGCTGCATGGCTATCCCCTACGCCCTAACAGATACCTTTGAATGGTACTATAAGAATGCCTAGGATATACTCCAAAGGAGTGGGCAGGCACAAGAAGTCCATTGGGAGGCCTCTTTCCTTTTCCATCATAGAATCACAGTACTGCTGCATATTGCAGAGGTTTTCAGTGTTCTCCTTTGTTGGACACACAAGGGAATTCCTTTGTCAGTTCCCAGAGTTACAATTTTGCAGGTGTATGCAAGTGTAAAACAGGCTTTTCCTCCATGCAACATCCCTATCTTTACCTTTTCTATCCCCTAAAGCAGACTTACTAATAAGGACCCATCTGAGTAAGTATAACTTCTGTTAATAAAAGTCTACCCATTTTTTTAAATGAATTTGAAATCTAATGATATAACATCATATTTCTGCACACCAAAATGGCACTTAGGATCTGCCCCCCACCATTCTTTTGCCAAAGGACTCCTACCGAACATTGAAGCACTAACACATTAACACCTATCCTCAACATCTCTATCGACTCACAGGTCCGGACACCTGGAAACATGCCACTGCTCTAGAAACCATCCGATGATCCAGCAACATTTTTCAACTACCGATCATAGCATAGTTCTTAGAGAAACGAATTAACCAAGAGCTCACCAACCACCCCAGCAACCACCAGCTTCTCAATGCCATGCAGTTCAGATTCAGGTCCAACCACAATACAAAAACAGCACTCATCATCACCACAGATAATATTTGCATGATTCTTGAGGAGACGTGGCAGCCCCTATTCTATTGAACCTCCTTGCACCATTTGACACAGTTTCATATCCCATCCTCATCAGGCTCCTGCATGAGACTGGCATCCAAGAACCCGCTTTCTTTGCATCTGCTCCTAGAACACAAGCTGCCGGCCTGCAACCTTACTCCTCTGAAGTCCGCTAAATCATCTGCGGAGTGCCTGAAGAGTCCCACCCTCTTTTCAACGCATACATGCTCGCTCTGGCCAATGCCATCTGTGTACACAACATCAACATACTCTCCTTCGCCAATGACACGCAACTCATACTCCCCCTTCTTGGACAAGACCCGTAACACAAGAAACAAGCTCACTGCATGACCAAAGTTGCTAACTGGATGAAAGCTCGACACCTCAAGACCAACGTAGTGATCTTCAGCAAGAACACCTCACTATGGGACTCCAACTGGTGACCAGATTAACTCAGACCCACACTGAGCAATCAAGTCGGGAAGTTCAGAATAATCATTGAGAGCAGACTGGAAATGACCACACAAGTCAATAGCATCACTGCATTCTCCTTCCAAAGCCTTAAGATCCTGAGGAAGATCTTCAAGTTACTCTCAAGCAACACCAGAAAGAATGTTACACATGCCTTAGTCACCAGCAAGTTGCACTACAGGAACACTCTCTCTGGAATTGCGAAGCAACTCACCAGAAGGCTACAAGCCATCCAGATCTCAGCAGCCAGACTTATCCTCAACCTTCCACACAGAACTCATGTTAAACCACACCTCTAGGAATTCAACTGGCTCTCAATACAAAAGCATTCTCATTTCAAACTCCTCACATACACATTCAAGGCACTGCACAACTAAGGCCCCACCTACCTGAACAGTTGCATCTTCTCCACCAACCACCCAAACACCTCTTATCCACATGACTCTGACTCGCACAGATCCCGCGCATACACAGAACCAGATCAGAAGGATCAGCATTCTCTTACAATGCTCCTAAAGCAGAGAATGGCCTCCTACCCCTTATCCCAGCCTCATCCCCTCTTTTTAAATTCTGCAAAAAGCTGAAGACCTGGCTTTTCAATTCACCAACCTGTCATAGGGAAGGCTAAGCACACACCTGCTCAGTGACAGGATACCCTTGCGGATGATAGTGTGCTTTAAAAACACACATAACATCTTCTACCTGTGGAGGTCTCTGCCATGACTGCTGAGCTCTCCACACACTTTCGTCTTAGTTTTAGAGGTTAATGTGAGAGGGACAGGAAAGAGTGTCTGGAAAATGGGGAATACCTACTACTAAAGGTGTGGAGTTTAGGGAGGGGTAAGAGGGATGAGGGAAGGATAGGGAAGAGTTTGGGGAGGGACATGTATCCACTCACCCACAAAAGACTGAGGGCCTGATTAAGAGTTCAGCGTAAGGGCTACTTCATCACAAACATGACAAATATCCCATCTGACTTATTACAAGTGACATTGGGTGTAATGCATTTGTAATATGGCAGATGGGATATCCATCATGTTTATGATGGAGTAACCCGTCCACCGAACTCTAAATCAGGCCCTAGGTCCATTGCTATTCCTAAACTGCACTTCTGTAGTTACTATAGCAAAAAAGGACCCCAAAAAGCTGTAAATATACCCTAGTTCTGAGCTGGAGTAAGTACATTACCACCTATGGCCACTCACATGTACTGCAACACCCTCCCATAGAAAATGATGTTAGGGGTTTAATATAAAACTCCATAGAAAATTATGTTTAGATAAATTAACTTATATAAATGTATATGGTTGAATTAAATTTAACGTAAAAAAATTAATGTGTAAATACACACTATTTTATTTTAAAAAAAAATTTCAATAAGCTTTTCTAGTTTAAAAATAAATAATAAGTAATAACTGTTCATTAAAAAAAGTATATTAAATTAATTAAAATATGTTTAATTTATTATAGTACATTTTCAATTAATTGCATTTTCAATTTAAAATGTAGTTAATAATGCTTTTAACTTTTCAAATTTTCCCTATAGTTTACCATAGGGAGATTTCTGCCCTGTTCACAATGGCCTCCACCAAGTGTGTGGAATGTCACATACAGTCACAAAGTCACCTCCAGTGGTACCTATATGATGTTTTTTTTGTTTACATTTCTTTATTGGGAGTTTTACTTTTCATGGTACATCATTACACATCTTTATTAATACATGATGACAGGTGTATGCAGGTAGTCGGTTGGTATCAGTGCATCATGGAAAACCATCCCATAATATAACGTACATCGTGAGTAAGAAACAGCAAAATGAAATGGAAATTACACTTCCGGTGGACTATTACGGGCAATTGTAAGTTGTCTGGTGCCTTCATATGTGGGGTTCCACGAGTCGTGGGTTGATATTTAGTCCCCCGCTCTATCCCCATACACCTTCTTTTAAATTGTCCATGATTTTGTTCCCAATACAGATAAGCAGACAACGTGGGTGTCGGGGGGAAAACGTCGAACAGTTAAGTAAGGGGGAAAGTGGAGGGGACGGGGGGTCAGGGAGCCTACGGATTGTATCGTGGTAGCTGTCTATTTTGTGGCCGATTCTGGTTTGTCCATTAAGGAGCTGTGGTGTCAGTAGCGAGGGGAGATAGAGACCTGAAGGGGGTGTCGTCTCCCATCACGGATCGGGGTGCTAGTCTGGTGGGGCCCTAGTACACAGTTGGCCCTTCATATCACATGGTTGTTACGTGTTGGTGTTTGCTTACGCTATGGGGGACAGGGGTAGGGTTTGGGATTGGGATTGTGTGGCCATGGGTGAGTCATCTAGTGTTGTCTCTTGTGCAAACTGGAACAGAAGTTGTGCCCATTCCATGGAGATGGGATGTTTACGTATCCCTTTCACCTCCTCGTCTCTCAGTGTTTCTTCCTCTGCTGCCCCCCACTTTTTAACGGCGCCTATCCAGGCTGCATCAGCGGGTCCTGCTGGGGCCCTCCAATTCATGGCTATTTCTCGTTTAGCTAGGAGCATACCCATGGATGCAAACCTGCAGTGCATCTTTTCTGTCTTCCGCTTGCGGAAGACCCCCAGAGCGCACGCCTCCCATGTAGAAATATTCATGAGGTTGACTGTCGCCCTTAGGATCCGATGTACCCTACCCCAATATGGTTGGATTGTGGGACAATCCCAGAACATGTGTTTGAAGTTCGCCTCGGGTGTTTGGCATCTGGGGCATGCAAAATGTGTATCGGGGTAAAATCGGTGAAGCCGGTGAGGTGTTAAGTATGCCCGATGTAAAATATTGAATTGAATGTTTTTGAAGCGTGCTTTCCTTGAAACCTTTTTTGGGTACTCTAGTGCCTTTTTCCACTCTTTGTCAGGTACCTATATGATGTTTTTACTGAATATTAATAATAATATTAATAATAATAATAACGTGATTTAAAAAACTCATTGTTACTTCTACTGAAGTGTCCCAGTGCTACGGTCTCACTCTCAGAGGTCAGATCCAGATAAAACTAGTGAAACATCACAATTCAGGCCCACCTGAACAGTCAGGTTTTTAAATCTTTGTGGAAAAATAGTTCAGTTTTAATTCCTCACTAATTTGAAGAAGAAGAGAGTTCCACAACTTAGCAGTCACATGTCCCCAACCTATTTCAATGGGAGGGGTCATGTAACTGTACACATTTGATTACCTTGACACTTTAGGTGAATGGGCAGTAGAAGTAAAGTTACTCGAAAGTGTAAGAGCAAACTTACAGATGTAGATTGACTCACATGCATGTTTACCTTTATTAATAAGTCCCTATATGTGGCCAATAATATGTTGTTGGCAAAGAAGAACAATGCACATTTTAAACTCAAAATTATTCTGCCTTATTCATGCCAATGACATACCCTTTGTCATATTCCTATAGTATTTTATTTTTAATTTACAGGATATTATTTGAATGAACATTTCAACAGAATGATTGGTATCTCAATATGTCTTTGTGAGTGACCATGTTGAGTTCTAGGCAGTAACAGGAGTCAGCAGTGATTGATGAGTACTCTATGGAGAGAAGTAAAGACCAGACATAATTGTTTTCCTAGTCATTGAGCGCCACTCACCAGCAAGACAGAATAGGCACTTGAATAGGTAGTGCTATTTGCCTGACACTTATTCAAATTTGAATGGATGTTTTCTTGATTATGTATTCACCTTAATAACTCACATTCAAACAGTTTTGGAAGTAATTCATCAGTTTGTATTTGTACTGTTGCCAGGATTCTGCACAAACACAGGACTATGTGCGGTATTATGGGTTCTTGGTGTATAGGGACTGTCTCTTCCTACCACCTTAGTACCCATGAGCCCAGGACCGACTAGCTATAGTGTCTCACTTGCTCTCTTACTCAGTCACAGAGAAACAAAAGATTAGATACCTAAGAACACAACACTCCCAGATCTCTCAGGAATCGCAGTAACAAGATGCACCCTTTCACTTTCACTCTTGTACTTGTCCACAATAAGATGTGACAGAAACACAAAACATAACATGCAGTATACATGGCACAACAAGCAGGAAATGCATAGTACAAATACAGTCAGCATTGCAAATAGTCTATATATCATGAAGGGGCTATCATAATGAAAAGACAATAGAGCCTAACCTCCCTCCCCTTGCTAAGAAGCAGTAATATTATATATTAGAAGATCTCTGGGCTTTGTCAGCAGACCCCTAACCTGAGCTATAGATGGTAGATCTGCATCAGTGGTGCTATCTCGCTCTTCGCCCTGGAAAGGTCCCTCTCCAAGTGTGTGCTACCTATTTGTGTATTCTAATAAGACCAAAGTGCATTTGTCCAAACAACAGCTGCATTGGTATGTTTTGTCTAAGGGTTAAGGCCTGGCCGGAACAAAATAACAATGGGCATTGTTGTTCAACTTTGCTCACAATGTTCAGTCAAAATCCCAGGAACTTGCAGAGAGTGAAAACGGCGATGAAACTAGTCATTGAAATTATTGCAAAGATAAAGACGTGTAGTAACGTGCTCAAAAGCAGCAAGCCACTTGCAGGGTGCTCATGCTACGTTAGTGAAGACGACAATGTCCCTTTGGGCCACGTGAAAGTACATGCTTAAGTTTGTGTGCATTCACATTTACTCATTTAAAGATACCTAATTAATTTACTAAATTTTTGACTCTTGTATCAATATGGAAACCTATTTGTATACATTATCTCATCTGTCTCCAACCCACTCAAATCAGGTGGTGTAGACTCCTACAGACAGATTTTCAAGTTGAAAACAACTACTTGCAATTTCTTTGCTGCTGTAGCAGAGCTCTCCTTTAGGAAAGTGTATAAAATGTATTAAGGGCTATCATTCTTTTAAAAAAAAAGGATTAAGATTTTAATGTCAGGCGGAAATTTAAATTATTTTAAAATACTTTTTATTAATCTTGAACTAATAAAATGAAACATTACATTTTTAAGTATATCATTACATTTTAGAGTACTAAAAGAATGAATTAATCATATAGAATATTTTCAACACTAGATAGGTAGATAGATAGACAGATAGATAGATAGACAGACACATAGATAGATAGATAGATAGATAGATAGATAGATAGATAGATAGATAGATAGATAGATAGATAGATAGATAGATAGATAGATAGATAGATAGATAGATAGATAGATAGATAGATAGATAGATAGATAGAATTCAAACAGAAAAACTATTTAATTGATTTATTATTAGTTCTTATGGAGTATTATTTTATTTCACTGCATACACTGTTTTCTGTTGGAGTGTGTTGCAATACCAGTGAGTGTCCTGAGTGGTGCTTGACATACTCAAAGGCTAAACAGGAGAACATTTACACCTGTTGAACACATTTAGTGCTGTAAGAACTTAGAAGCGTAGTTTGAGAATAGCAACAATTTTACTCTTATGTGGGTATTTGTTTGTATTAGCATGTTCCTCCCTAAATTCCTCATTCAATTTCCTACCCATTTGTAGTAAGCATTCCCTATTGTCCAGCCACCTTCCTTTGTCCCTTCCACATTTACCACATTCATTTCCACACAGAAAACAAAGGAAAGGCGGAGGCAAAACTCTCCAGCCATAGGTTTTTGTAGTAAATGAGTCGTACTACTGTGGTACCTTACATACTACAAAATGTAGATTGTGAATCAGGTCTGTGCAGTTTAGTTCCACTGAAACTATAACAATGCACAGTTTCCATATTTCTACATCTAAGTGGGTATGCTGAAAATCTGTGTTATCTGGGAGAGGCTGTGGATCAACATTAGGAAGCTACGAAAAACTCAGAGAGTAGTAATTCTGGCAGTCTACACCCATTTGCCCATAGAATCCTACACCAAATATCATTTGGAGCATGTTAGTATTACAATTGATGTAACTGTCTGATTCCCAAACATCCCCATTTTTGGGGTGGAAGGAGGTGAACGGGTTTTTTCACAGGGATAATGTTTACCCTGAATAGAAATAAAAACAATAACCCTTAGTGTGGCAGTGACCATGTATGCAGTACTTACTCAGCAATCAGTGCAGAGGAGGTGCATTCAGAAAATGTGCAATTTGATCAGATTGTTGCATCGTCCAAAGTACTTTCCTAATCCTATTCAGTCAAACACATGTACAAATCATAGGAGAAATTCTTATAGGTCGAATTCACAGAAAAGCTGAGAAAAAACGGGAAATGCGTTCTTCATGAATCACTTTAATATTGCTGCATTTGGTACATGAATATGGGTTTCACCAACAAAAACCCAGGAGAATTCCTAGAAATGTACAACACTCATAAGTGTACCCACATACACATAAGGCATGCATTCACATTCTTTAGCTGATCCAAATTTTGCACGAGTAGATCAGGCGGACTTTTTTTCTCCATTACTCCTGCCATTGAAAGAAGTGCTGAGGGGGGTGTGAATTATCACTGAAGTGAGGAAACTGATCTGTGAATTGGCTCCTGGCATTATAGATTGCTCACGTCATAAACCTATAAGAAATGTTGACTAAGCTTTCTTACTATTTAAGCACTAGAAGATGCCCGTATGTTGTGAATGCACATAAAAATTGAACTGTCGTAGTCAATGGGGTGTTATTAACTGCACATCGTATGTGCTCTGTTGTTTCAGTTCTTAGTACCTACATACCTATACTGCACTTGGGCCGCAACAATTCCTCTGAGACCAACACTCCCATGCCGGTAAGTAGTTTGACACGTTTCAGAGAAGATTCCTTATTCATAGGCCGGTTCACAAAGTTGGCAGTGTTTCTTGCCACACCACATATTCAGTCATCTGCCTCCAAATAGGCCAATGAGCTGCTCCAATGAGCTTTCACCAAGGTGTTGTGGAATTCGTAGTGCGGTGATTCTACCCTGGATGGGTGCCGGGTGACTGGTGTCCCCAATCTCTGCCCTCAGATGGGCCCCAGAATGTGCATGGTCTTAATTTCTCGGCGATGCTGCCCCATGAGTCGACCCTGACATTATTCCAAGCTCCATGGCCCGCATTTCAGTTTGAGGCGTTATTTCTTAACCTGCCCGACACTGAAGAGGACCATAGCGGCAGAAATGCAGGTGTACAAACAACAATGTTAAATCTTTACTCAAAGAACTGGAGAAATTGCTTCGGACCGAGTTAAATAAATGATGGGAAAAAAAAGTCTTTAGAGAAGTACCGTGAGGTGAACAGAATACACGAGATATAAGAATAATGATAGCCCCAACATTTGAAAAACCAAATCCCCTCATGACGAAGGAATGGGCTACTAATAACCTGGAGGCCTCGATGAACATGGTATCCATATTAATAAAATATGCGGAAATCGACAGGCTGGCAATACTTAAAGACATTGAGAGGATAAATGGATTATTGAACACCAATGACAACAAAAAACAAATACAGAAAGGAAGGGAGGAAATTGAAATCCGTCTGAAATAATTAGAGGACAGTATTAAAGCCCTCAAGGTATACAAATTTGCAAGAGATAAGACGGACTACGAAAGCGGGAGGGTCTAATAGCGAAAACATCGAGTACAGCAAGTATCATTAATTTGGGCCCGAGTCCTTCAATATCAGATTTAAGTTCAGAATTAAGCAGCAGTGATTCTGATGACAGCAGGGGCGCCACTGCACAGGAACAGGTGCCATCGAATTTCACACCAGGGGAAGAACTGACTTTTTTATACTGGGATTGACGACAAACTCTGAGACCACGAAATCCCGTCAAGAGACAAGGCGATGGAGAAACCAGCGGAGAAAACAAAGGCGTAAACTCCGGGAACAACAATCATGGCAAAGGAGGAAGGAACAGGAAGAAGTGGCCCCAACAGTAAGTGCACTGGCAATACAGTAATTAACCTTTCTGCTACTACCTTGACTACTGCGGAAACTCAATTATTATCATTAGGGCTTTCGTATTGTCCACCAAACAAATTCAAATATGTCCAATCTAGGGTGGATTTATATAAATTCATCAGGAAGCTGAACTTACTAAAGTTTTACAAACTTAAAAATACAGCGGGTTTGGTACATGAACAACCTCCTGTACCTGCATCAGCTTTACAGGTTTATGATGTCAGCATGTTGAGAACTTTTCATTCATTAGCCTCTGATGAGGATATTGCTTCCACCTCAACACAATCTGATCTTTTGTCAATTGGAATAAATGTCAGTAGTGTCATTTAAAGTCCATTTCCTCCGCCATCCAAATTCGTCCCCCTGATGCCAAAAGACGCCAGTGATGTTTTTAATGATTGTGTGACTGAGGACCTGAAGAACTTAAAACAAAAGTGTTCTGCGTAAGAATACCGCAGGAGCTATCGGATGTACAATATCCCAAGCTCATGCACAAATTGAAAAGCAACAGGGATCTGATTATCAACCAGTCAGACAAAGGGGGCAACATTGTTTTATGGCCGAGGGATTTATACATGCAAGAAGCTGAACGACATCTAAGTGACACTCTTTGTTATAGGAAAGCGTTCCCCAACGAATTGACCAAGTAAAGAATAAAGTGTTCAAAGAGCTAGTACAGTGGAAGCGTCAGGGGCTTCTCAGCAAGGATGAGCAGAGTTTCCTTAAAAATGAATATCCCACAACACCAATCTTGTATTTTATCCCAAAAGTTCATAAAATGACTACCCGATACCTGGCAGACCCATTATTTCAGCCCAACGTAGTCTCTTGGAACCGATGTCTAAATATGTAGACTACAATCTTCATGAATTTGTGGGGGGTCTGCCATCATTTATCAAGGATACGGGGCACTTCTTATCAAAACTACAAGATATTGTTTGGCATGATGATTATTGTCTCGTTGTAATGGACATCAGTGCTTTGTACACTAGTATCAATCTTGAAGATGGCATTAATACAGTCAAGTACATTTTGGGCAATCACGATGTTGGTCTCCATGAGCACAATAAGATGCTGTGTAGAATGATGGAAACATGTTTAACCAACAATTTTTTCATGTTTAACAGGTTGACCTATCAGCAGTTACAGGGAGTGGCGATGGGGGCTTGCTTCTCCCCCAGCTATGCGTGTCTTCATGTTGACTGGTGAGGGGAGCGGGTCCTCAAAACCATACACAAAACTGCATATGATTCACACATTCTCCATTAGTGGAGATTAATTGATGATGTGGGTGTCATTTGGAAGGGGTCAGAGGAGTCTGCTTAACAATTTGTTAACGAGATCAATAACAACAATTTGAATCTAACATTTACTGCACATATTAGTACTAGCTGTGTCCGATTTCTAGATCAGGAGCTATATGTTGTTAAGAACAGGATTGAAACCAAGCTGTACAGAAAGAGCACTGCTGGCAATTCCATTCTGCATGCCAGCAGTGCTCATCCTCCCCATCTTATTCGCAGTATTCCCTACAGCGAATTCCTGCGTATTAGAAGGATTTGCAGTTCTGAGAGTGACCTCACTTCGTGGCAAGCAGAAGCCTTTGAAAGTTTTTCGGTCAGGGGTTACAAGATTAAGGATTTAGAAAAGGCCCGAGATAGGGCCAATATCATTGATAGACAAGAGTTCCTACAGGGCCAAACAGCTGCAACTAAGGCTACTAAAATATCCTCTGGACAGTTATCCAACACCACTGACTCAATCAGGCTAATAACAACATACAGTTGCCAGGACAAACAGGTAAGGAAGATTATTTATAGACACTGGCCGATCATAATATCTGATTTGACATTATCACAGATCGTGCCCAATCTTCCTACCCTCACATTCAGACGCGCTCCCTCGATGAGGGAAGCGCTAGTTAGAACCAGCCCAGAGGTAGTGGTTTCTAACACCTGGTTGTCGCCAAGGTCTGGTGTTTTTTAAATGCACAAGTTGCAGAGCCTGCAGGTTTGGAAAAAGTATTACGGAATACACCACTGCCTTTGAAGAATTGACGGTCAAAATTCAGGGTCACCTTACATGTTGCACCGAGTACGCAGTATATGATATTAGAGTGCACATGCAAACTCAGATACGTAGGAAGTACCAAGCTTCAGGTGTTTAACCGAATCCTTCCGCATCTAAGGGCGGTGGTTAATTCCGATCCTAACTACCCAGTGGCTCGCCACTTTAAACTTGTGCACAACAATAACCTGAATGAGCTACTTTATTTTGTGATCGGATCAGTACCTAAATCAGTCAGAGGAGGGAACAGGGAAAAGTTATTGCGCCAACTGGAATCCCACTTTATTGTACTATTAGATACCAAGATGCCGAATGGCTTGAATACAGGGGAAGACTTATACAACTTTCTTTAATGGGGATTCTTTCAGAAATAAAATGAATGTCCAAACTATACATCTTATTTTAACAATTGTTTCATGGACTTGTTATTAACATTTTTTAAGTATTTATGAAATGTTTTTAGGAAGAATTTTTTTTTTCTCCTCATTTAACCTCCGTAGCCATAGCAACCTCTCGCCCTGATCCACCGCTGGTGCTGATGACTTGGTGGTTTCAGTCTCAGCTCAGGCTCATTCCTTCAGGGACCCCCGGCTGACCAAGAGGTTTTAATCATTGGAACTAAACCAAAAAAAGAAATTAAAAAAACTAGTCTGATCTGATCTGATTCATGGGATTCTCATCCAACAAATTTCAAAACAACCCAGTGTCGGGCCTACCTCTATAAGCATTTACACTTTGATCCAAAGCTCTAAAATAAGTAACAGAATTTCACCAGGCAATCCAGGAGGGTGGTGCCGTCTGACGCCACAATTTACATATCTCTCTCCTGGCCAGGAGGATCATATAAAACACCAACTTATATTGCAATACGTTCGAATCATGCCTCCCCCCAGATTTAGGGGTTATCCCAAAAAGTATAAGAGATGGGCTTACCTCTACATCTGAACCCAGCACCCTCAAAATGGTCTTACCCACATTTTTCCAGAATTCATGTAGCTTGGAGCAGGAGACAAATATGTGGATGTCATCTGCATTCGGGGAGCCACATCTAAGGCATCTTGCTTCTCCACCGCCCCTCATTCTTGAGATCTTAAGAGGGGACCAATATAGCCTGTGAATTGTAAAGAAGTGGTTCTTTCTGAGTGCAGCAGATTTGATTAACGGGTAATCGGTGTCTATAGATACATGCCATAAATGATCTAGCTCCTCTCTCTGCAAGTAATTTTCCCAGACTCGAGTTGGCTTATCGAGCTTCCTATCCGCTGCAGCTAGAAGGTATCCATACCAAAGAGCCACTTCCTTTTTCCTCTGGCCACATCTTGTAAATCGCTTTCCATGGCACATTCCTTCAATAGAGACCAACATTTGTCCTTACACCAAGAAACAATCTGATCAAATTTGAACCTCGAAAGGGCGCCTCTAGTGATGTTATTCCAGTAATCCCAAGAGTGACATTCATTACCCGAAACAATGTCCTTCCAGTACGTGACACCTGCCTCTATCAAAGGACGAGCTAAAATGTCCAGGAAGCACTCCGGAGTTCCAGGGGAGCCCCACTCAGGTGCCCACTCGCTATAATATGAGAGGTCCAAACAGTCTCGACAACTTGACCATAATTTGGCCGCCATATATAAAGTCTGCAAACTTACTTTGTTGAAAAATTTAAAGGAGCCAAATTTATACATGAATCCTGATGTCTCTATGCCAACTAACATGGCTTTGAACATGCTCCCTGTTAACGAATTATCTGGGGTGAGCAGTAGCATCCTGCAATTTTTCAACTGGCAGGCCCAACAATATAGCTGTAAATCGGGTAAGCCCATACCTCCATAGTGCAATTTGCGCCTTAGTTTTTTCCAAGACATGTGAATCCCCTTACTTGCCCATATAAAAGAAGAAATCTTGCCTTGAATTCTAAGCAAATCTGCTTTTGCAAAATCAAGAGGGATATTGTTAAACAAGTAGGTAAATTTAGGAAGTATACACATTTTTACAAGATTAACCCTTCCATAATGAGAGAGGGGTATACTCTGCCATCTTTTCAACAAAACATCAACCTCCTTAGAGACCCGATCTAGGTTAATTTTTGGGATTTTATCAAGATCTTGAGTAATTATTACTCTGCGGTATCTGAGCTTCCTGGCAAAATTACTTTCATGGTCGGGGATGTTCCATGCCATAATCTTAGTTTTATCTTCGCTTACCTCGTATTCTGAGAATTTCCCAAACACCTGTGCTTCGGCCAAAAGCCCTGGAAGTGTAGCGGAGACATTTGAAGCCAATAAAACTAAGTCATATGCATAAAGCGCAACTTTCCTCTCAAATCCATTTATTACAAAGGGAGCTATCTTCTGATTCTGGCATAAACTCTGGGCAAGGGGTTCAATGTATAAATCAAACAGAATGGGGGACAATGGGCAACCCTGCTTAGTTCCACGACCTATTTCAACAATTGGAGCGAGGCTTCCATTAACCAAAATCTGGGCATAAGGTGACCTGTATATTTTCTTAAATACTTCCCTAAACTCTTCGCCTAAACCAAAAGCCTTCAAAACCCTATCTAAGAAATGCCAGTTCACACAGTCGAAGGCTTTGGCGGCATCAACGGTGATGATGGAAAGAGGGATATTCTGTGAAACTGCCAAATTGGCTGCCCCAATTAGAGTATATACCATTTCAGACATCTGCCTACCCAGAAGGAAGCCCTTCTGATCTTCATCTATAATAGGCCCTACAATTTTTGACAATAGGTTGTTCAAGATCCCCGCAAATACTTTATAATCAGCATTTAATAAGGAAATCGGACGATATGACTGGCATTGGGTCGGATCCTTCCCAGGTTTTAATATGAGTGATATAATTGCGCCGCTCCAAGAATCTGGCAGAGGAGATAGGCCACCTAATATATCATTAAATAACTTCAGCCAAACTGGAACAACCTGGTCCCTTAATAGGGAATAGACTTCAATTGGGATTGAGTCTGGGCCCGTGGCCTTTCCCTTCTTCAATCTGTCTAATACCGCCAGAACCTCACTTTCGGTTATTTCTGACTTTAAGAATTTTTGGCTTTCCTCTGATAACTTTGGGAGTTGTTTCTTTATAAGCCAACAATCAATATGTTCCGCCACAATACAGGAGTCTTCTTGATATAGCTCTTGGAAGAAATGCACAAAAGCCTGTTCAATCTTATCTTTATCCTCAGTGACGTGTGCGTGTAGTTTAATCCTACTGATATAATTATAAGATCTATCAATTTGGCTTTTTATGCCAAAAATTTACCACAATTCTTCCCCTGCTCAAAATCGATCATCTTGCTAGCTTCCCATTTTTGAAGCAAAATCTCTTCGGACTTAAGCCTAAAATGTAACTGTAATTCCTCAAGTCTCTTTGTTAGATTTTAATTTTCTATAGTGGATAAGCACCTAAACTTAAGCTCTGCCTCTACCTTTGTTATTTGTGCTTCTAGACCGTCCAACTCACTCTTCACTGCCCTAGACCATCCCACCAACGCCCCCTTTAGAGTTCCCCTCAACCAAGCTTTAAAAGTGTCCCAAACATTATGCAAAGATGTCGAGCCCAGATTATCTTGTAAAAAGCTAGCAGTTTCAGATTTCAAAAAGTCTGGAGTAGAAGGTTGCAATAGGAATCTCCTATTTAAAGTCCATCTCCTCAAGGGAGGCTTTTGAGGGAGCTCCAAATTGAAAACTATAGCCCCATGATCAGAAATATGGATAGGCATGTATTCAATAAGACATACTTTGTCCAACTCAGAATAATCCAAAAATATGTAATCTAACCTGGAGTAATGCGAATTCTTTTTACTATAGAAAGAGTATTATCCAGCTTCACCCTTTTTTTCCGCCAGACGTCGCACAGATTCAGATTTTTAAGAGTGGACATAAGATGAGCTTTAACACACGGAGCAGCAATCTGTATCCAAGGGGAGTATCTATCCAGCCTATTATCCAGGAGCACATTAAAATCTCCTCCCATTATCAAAAGAGCCTCAAAGTCAGCCAAGGCAAAACAAAGAATGTTTAATGGCCCTATAGCATCCTCATTCGGACCATAAAAACTGACTATAGTATATTTACTACCCTGAGATTTTATTTCTGCTATAGCCCAGCGCCCCATTGCGTCTCCCTGAGATTTAATAAGCTCAATCCCCGAATTTGATTTAAGAATGATGGCAACCCCTTTCGAACAGCACAACTGATCTGAGGCTATAATCTTGTCCACCCATCTTAACTTGCCAAATAACGCTTTACACTCAGGTTGCAAAAGATGGGTTTCCTGAATCATGAAAATACTAGCCAAGCTATTTTTTAGGTATTGAAGAATCAGGCGCTGTCCCAGATTTCGTCTCGATCCCTGTAAAGGTCTATCCACCATCATTAGCCTGATTCCACCCTCTGCTAGTACTACTGGAGGTTATTATGTCAAAAGGATTTAACATTACTTTTTTTTATTTTTTCCCAATGCTTCCCACCAACAAACGTGCAACCCCCCCCCTTCTCCCTACACCCATCCCAACCCACCCCCGGGAACCCTCCCTGTCTAACCATGGCAATAATTATTGTCCTATGAGTCGTGACTCTCCTGTCTCCGAACAAGAGAAAAACATAAAAGAGAAAAATGGAAAATATGGAACCGACATCTCTTAACCGAAATGCTAGTTTTTAGTTTGTTCTAAGAAATTGTCTACTTCTTCTGGGAATCTGAAATTAAACATCTTATTAGCCCAGAGGACTTTCAGAAAGGCTGGGAATCTCAACTGCAACTGTCCTGTACCCCCTTCTCTCTCAGAGCGTCCATCCACTTCCCTAATTCCCATCTCCTATCTTCTGTTACCCTAGAAATGTCAGACCTGATCTTAAAGGACATATCGTTAACCTGTATAGATTTAAGTTTAAGGGCTGCCCCCAGAAGCTGCTCTTTCAAGAGATAAGATTGGATACATACTAACTTCCTCAATTTCTTCCGTGCAGGATTTAACCTGAAAGGGTCTCTATGGATACGCTGAATTTCATTCTCCCACACTGATGTTGAAGCGATCTGGGGGAATGCTTTTACCAGGTTATCTATGATGTATGCTTTTAAATTGGCCTCTTCCAGTCCTTCTTTTAGATCTAATATCCTTATGTTGTTCCTTCTAGATATGTTTTCAAGTCTCTCCAGTCTCTCCGCCATACCACGCTCTCTCTCTTTTAACCTGACCACTTCCTACGCGTTATCCTTAACCTCCTGGCCAAGTTCTCCCACTTTACTTTCCAATGCCTCCAGCCAATGTGTTAATGCTTCCAAATTTTCTTCTAGACTGGTGCACGTATCTTGTATATTCCTCTGATTGGCCTCTGAAGTGGAGAAGCGGGCTCCCATCTCGGCTGACAACTGTCTTAACATCCCTTGTATTGAATCTGTATCTGGAATCTGCTCTGCCCCTTCTGGGCTCCGCCTCGAGCCTTCCAAGCTATGCTCCGTGGCTTTTAAGAACACATCCCCAGATTCTACTTGCCTTATATGACTAGCTTCCATAGTTATGGAAGCTGTAGAGTTAGTCTCGCTCAATATAGAATACCGGTTTGATGGAGAAATGGCAGGATTCTGATCGAGAGCAGTATCTACATCTGTCATACTTTTGCTAAGGTCTTTATTGCCCTGTGAGTTAGCCATGAAGTAGGCCCTTAATGAGGGTTTTTTTTTTTCGAAAGGGGTTGATTTTTGTCTCTCTTCCTACCTTTCATGGGAGCTAGTTTCCCTGTTCTAGATGAGGGCTTCTTATACTTATGGCCGTTTATTGGGGCCTCCGTAGTCCCAGGTGGCTGCGTAGGTTGTGTATGTTGGATTGGTTGAGTTGGCTGTTATACAAGAGGCTCTTTCCCTAGGAAATTTCATGATCTTAATTTATACCTTCTACCCTGTGGAGTCACAGTAACAGGTACACCGGGTGTCGGTTTGATTAACTCTGCCCCCTTATGCGGCGGTGGCCCTCTTCCCTCCAAAAATTCTGTTCAGATTGTGATTTATCTCCCACTGCCTCCATGTGGTAATGAATGTCCTCATTCCTTAGTTTAGCCACTGATATAGGCGTTAAATCAGACTTGCGCTGGCTTATGGTAAAAAAAATGAGACCCTGTACATGTGTTTCCAGGAGTAGTTCCCACTTTTACAGCTGCCTCGATAGCATAATTGGGGCAGATTATCGTAGTAGAAGCAATTAGCCAATTTGCTAGTCTGGGGGGGTTCCTATACGGTGTAGAAGCTTACAACGAAAAAACTGAGCATAGACATAACGCTGTGCGCGTCGACTATCAGCTAATGCCCCCGTAGCCCTGAAAAAGGAAAGTGTTAATCCCGCACACATTCAGACTGGTAAATGGTTATTGCTCCGTCCAACCCCACCGTACTACCCCCAGTCCTCTTCCAGATCCACTACCTGTGCTGCCGCCACCTTCACTGCTCACCTTCCACCGCTCTCCCACCACCACTCGGCCATTCCAGACACCCCAAGCACCTCCACCACCGCCGGCAGGAGGGCGCAGTACAGCCCGCAGATAGGAAAACGGAGCGAAAAACAAAACTCAGACCGGCCCCCCCTCCCAGAGAGCAGTCCACCGCACAGAAGCGGGAGGAGGCGCAGAAGATGGGAGACCGAAGGCGAAAGACGCGGAGAACTCACAGGGACCGAATGAGGCTCCAGCCCCGATCACTGTGGTAAGAATCGTAATAGTCAAAAGTAATGCTCAGGGTAGATATAACACCCTAGTATTAAAGCCAAGTTATTTCATTTCTTTTTTTTCCTCTTACGAACGTTTCCCGATCGAAGTAGACATTGCCGGTTCCAAAAAATGGGAGAAAAGGAGAGCGAGTGACTCGCGACCTGCTGACTAGCTGGCCGCCATGTTCCCTCTTTAGGAAGTATTTATGTATAATCATTTTATATGAGATTCTTTGGACATGATACCCCCCAATAGGCATCGGTACCTCATGTGTGACTTCAGCCTAAGTGGATATTCCCTATGTAACATTAGTATTTGTTACCAGTATGATGTTTACTAGTATACTTGGATCTTCTTATGTCCCTCATTATACTGATCTGCTGAGCCGAGGATATATAGTTGACTGCTGTTTTAACCTATTTTAACCATTTGTAACTGAGATTTTGACGGTTTTCCATTTTTGTCTTTGAGTAACATTGTATGACTACTATCTTTTACCATCCCAAGATAGTTTATCTAAGTTGAACCGATTTTTATGCTGAGTTTGTAATCTACATTACATGATTGTGCATTTGCACTTTATTTTTCTATTCTAGCAGGAATGAGTATAGCTGCTGACCCGGCCTGATGGATGTACATACCAAATTTTGATTCTTTAAAATCAGCATTTTTTGCACATATGATAGCTCTGGCACTTTTTTTGCACTTGCACTTTAGGTATGTATTGAGTAGGTTGGCAATATTAATATTAGGGACTCCCCCGTCTGGATACACGACGGTTGCACATTTCATTGAGGGGACTAGACTATGTGTTATGATTTTAAGGCACCTTTTATCTGTATTAGCAGCAGCCATTATAAAGCACAAGATGCTTATCCCTCAATGTCTTAGGGCATTATAATGTATATATTATAGTTGTATGCATAATATTTATATATAGGCCATTGTGGCATCTAAAGACAGGAGTGCCACCTGTTCGTCCGAGAGTGCCTCTTTAAGGTGAAGGACCCCAAACAATCTACGCAGGTTAAGTCTGATTCCCCTGTGGGGCATAAACCCCGATTGATCCGGGTGTACAAGGGAGGTAATCACCTTGCCCAATCGCAGGGATAGGAGTTTCGTCCAAAACCATCACTTCATAATTAAGCAGGGAGATTGGTCTGTTTGAGCCGCATTCTGTAGGTGGTTTACCCTCTTTTGGTATTACGGCTATTAACGCTGTCCTCTGATCTGGGGAGATTATTCTATTCCCTCTTTTCTTGCATCTTTCAGCATGTCTAGCATGTGATCTGCTGTCCCTTCCAACAGACATTTATACATTTCCACTGGGAGACCATTCGGTCCTACTGCTTTACCCGACTGCAGAGAGAGGGACGCTGCCTTTATTTCTTCCGTCATTACGTCTCCCTCTAACATCTCTCTGTCTTCCTCATGCCACATCTTTCCATGTGACATAATTGTGGCCCTTTTCATCTATTAGTTCGGGCACCCATCTACCTTCCGCCCTTCTCTTATCTAACCAGGCAAGTAATTTGCTTTGTCCCCTGCATCATGTAGTCTGTGCTGTGTGGCTAATGCCTGGGTTCTTGCGCTATCTTCCAGCAAGTCTTGTAGTTATTTTTGGTGATGCTGCAACCGATGCTGCTCGCCTACTGAGTCAGTCCCCCCCTCTGCCACCTGGGAATCCAACCTCATTATGTCTGCTTCCAGGGTTTGACACTTAAGCAATTTCTCTTTCTTTTCGGCACCCAGACCTGCTTGGATTCTACCTTGGAGCACCCTTCTAAATGCCTCCCAGAGTGTCACTTTGGAGTCTACTGATCCCACATTTTCAGCAGAAAATAATTCTGCTCCCTTCTTCGTACCTACCCCTAAGGCACCTTTTCTGAATAACCATGGGTCTATCTGTGGGGGTAGTGTATAGTCACTCCTAGGGCCAATGAGTGCCACTTCCACCGGGGAGTGATATGACACCCCACAACCCTGTAGGTTGCACCCGCAAATTCTCCCAAACCTGTGAGTTGTGTTATTATGTAGTCCAGTCGTGAAAGGCTCCAGCTTACTGATGACAGATGTGTATACTGTCTCTCTGCGGGGTGTTGGTGTCAACAAATGTCACCCAGTCCCGTCGCCCTTAGGAAGCCCCCCAATGGGCCCACTCTTCTCCCTGTTGCTGTCTCTCTATGGATGTGATATCATTCATGTCTCCTCCTAAAATTAAGCGCCCTTCTGGGTGTTCCAGGAGCAGACGGCCTAGCGTCTTTAGTGTGGTGGCCTGCAACCCTGGAGGAACCTAGACAGAGCATAGGTTTAGCCTCTTCCCTTTCCATGTCCCACTACCCGCTATGTATCTACCCAATGAATCTGCCCATACCCTCCCTTGATTGAATGGAAGTGATTTCCTGATGAGCACCCCTACTCCCCTGGATCCTGTAGTGTGCCCTGCATGTGCCAGTAAGGTATAACCAAATCTATTCAGAGCTTTACATTGCTTGCCTGTTAAATGTGTTTCCTACAAAAGAACAATTTCCGGCAAGTAATGTTTGATATATTGTAAGACGACTGAATGTTTTAACTTCCCATTAAGTCCATTCACATTCCAGGACCACACTCTCAAAGGAGTCATCGATGTTATGCAGTTTGCCATTGCTGATAAAGTCTCTGAGCCGATCGTTTCTGGAAAGGGGCATGCTCATGCCTCTTTACGCTGCATTGTGTTCTTGTTTGGTATCAACTATCTCCCTTGTGTTCTCCCTGACATGTTTTGTCTTCTGCTAACAGTTTTGCTAGGAACAGCAACATATTTTTAAGTTTGCGGTCTCTCAGTTTCCTTTTCACTGCTTCAAAGCTCCCTCTTTGCCATTGCACATGCAGTGTGAAGTCTGGGGAAAAAGCAGATTTGGGGATTTTCAAATCGGATGTCTCCCATGGATCTGGCGACCTGGAGTATTCCATCGCGGTCTCTGTAATTGAAGACTTTTGCTATAAGTGTCATGGGGGGCCCCGAGGTCTGGGCGGCAGTATCGGTGCAAGGTGTGCCCGTTCGATCAAAGAGAAATTGGAGAGTCTCTTGGCCTTAAAAACTTTCCTGATAAAGTCCTCTAAAAAGAGACCCAAACTCGGTCCCTCTGCCCCCTCCGGGACCCCCACCACCCTAATGCTATTCCCTCTTGCTCTTCCTTCTTGGTCTTCCAATTTCGCTGCCATTTCAGTAGACTGCTGGGTAAACATCTGTACTTGAGCTTCCAGGCACTTCACGGTTGATTGGAGCTGTGTTATATTTGTCTTTGCTGTCGTTACTTTATTGGAGAGTTTATGCAGGTCAGCTCTGATCAGGTTCGTTTTGATCTGCACTGCATCAATTTTAGGCTCTTGTGATTCTTTTAGGTCTTGGGTAGCCACCGTAATTGCTCCTAATGTAGGCTCTGCTGTTTCTGCTGCTTGTTACCCCACGAGGTTTTTAGGTACTCCGAAGTTGTCCATTTTGTTGGACTGGGGCACCCACGCTTCTGGGCTTTCCCATTCCACTCCCACTTCTTACATGTGCACTCTTGAGTTTCTGAGTATTGAATGTCCCTCAACTGTTTCTCCAGTGGTGGCAGGCAGGCCGTGAGTAATTTCGGATTGTCTCTGCTGATTTGAGGCCCTTTGCATAATCACCCTCCTGATCCTCCTTAGAGCATTTGCTGGATGGTCATAACATTGATTCTGGATTGCTTACAGGGCTGTGGCTGCCTACTTGCTTCTCCTCTTGAGGTAATCACTCTCCCAGTCGGCCTGTGTCTAGATCGGCCATATTTCTCCCCCCTGCTCAGCCCCTTCTCTGTGTCTTGGTCTTCAATGGATCTGGTACCGGATCGGATGCTTGCTGTGGTTTGACACTCTTCTTGTCACTGCTAGGGCCTTCTCTCTGTAAATACGTTTGATACTCTACTTGTCACAGTGTTCTTTAAAGACCCTGTCACGGTCCTCATATGGCCTCGCTCTTAGCCCATGGGTGATGGCCTCTCCCTTATCCTTTCAGCATTATGCGTGGTATGTACAGCACTCAGAGGGGCTCTCTATACCCCTTAGGTGCTGTTATGTTGAGGGGCTTGGGAGCGGCACCTCTGCATCCTCTTCCCCATTCCAGTAGGCACCCACTGCCTGGGTCACAATGTGTTTTTCCCGCTCCCTCTTGTGCTTTAATTCCTCACTATTTTGTGGAGCTCAGATTAGGCATGTCCTTCTTCTCAGAACTACGGTCTCTGCACTAGGTGAGGCTTGAGTGGACATCTACTGTCCGCTGTCCAGAGCATTGCGTGGCCCAGTTCAACTATGCCAACCCCCTAGTGACTGCGTCGCACACCTCTCCCTTGGTTGCCCGCCATCTGTGTCCCAATACTTTCACCCCTCTTCTGCGCTGGTTATCCTGTGGGGCTTGAGCTCGGCACGTTGTTACCTCCTTCTTCCTGGGGCTGCAGCCTCTGCACCGGGTGTGGCTTTTGTGGACATCCAATGTCTGGAACATGGCGCAGCCCAGGTCTGTTATGCTGAGGGGACCAAGAGCGATACCTCCATACTGCTTGCTTCCAGCTCTGCAGTTACTGCGTCGGGCACTGTGCATTGGCTCCTCATTATCATGTGGGACTTGGGCTTGTCTTCTCTTTACCTCCTTATTCTGAGGTCTGTCGCTTCCACACCGGGTGCCGTTTGTGTGGGTGCCTGTCGTCTGGAGCACGGGGCGGCACAGTTCTCTCCTCGTACTCTCCCACCATGTCTGGGTGGTGTCTTGCCCAATGTTCTCCAGGCGTATTACTTCACAAATTGGCTCCTCGCACTCCTGATTTCAGCCTCAACACTTTCACACTCAGCAACTTGATTTTTGGGGTCAGATAATGAACGGATTTCTGCATTTTCCCCCCTCGTTTAGCGGAGCTCAGCTAAGATGCCACCATTTTCTCTCTGGGCCAAGCCACAACCCCCTTTTCATATTTTATTTGCATATTCGAAGTGCAAGAACACAGACTAGACTAATGCAAATCAGCTGCAGCCTCCAAAAGGATCATTGACTTGCAATGTACAAAGTGTCTGTTTCAAGGGACAACCCTTTCCCCATCACCGTTACATTAAAAACAATTATACTGCTCAATAGGCATTTTCATTGTATCCCACATCATTCACCATTATTCCTTTTACAGATATCATTCAATACTGCCATAGACGAATCAGGGATAACTAAAGACAAACTATGTATATACATTTATATATTCACTTAAAAAAGATTACAGGGACATTATGGTTAGGAAATAGAATTTTAACAAACCTTGGAAATTCATTGTAAAAAACATAGGTTACAGGGACATTATAGTTCGGCTCAGATTTCACTCACACAAAGGCAGTGAAATTAAGCCGTAATAGTTATAGCAGGAGCCAGCTCCGGGGGTGGTGGTCCCCAGAGACATTATTGGCTCCAGGAGAGAGGCCGCGCGGCCCCCCTTTTTTCTTGAATTTTGCCCCGGGGAAGTGGTGGTGCTGGGGCTGCTGGGGGACATTCAATTTACCAAAAGTATGGGGAAAGTGGTGGTCCTTGGGGCTGGGGGGTCCAAGAGGCCCCCCATTTCAAAAGTAAATAAGCCCAGGGGAGTTGGTGGTCCCCGGGGAAGTGGGGGAGGCAGTATGGGCCTCCCCGCATTCAAATATAAACAAGCCCCGGGGATGTGTTTGCATTAATAATCCTTTCTTTTTTACTAAATTGCTGCCGGAACCTGGCCCACCCAGGGGTCAATTAGTAACGAAGCGCTGGAACCCGGACCTCATTTCTAATTTTTTTTTCAAAAGGATCTTTGGATCCAATGCTACTCCTGCCTAAAATTTAAAATCAAATCTTTTTTTTTCTTTAAACAACTCCGCAACTACTGAACTGATTTACACCAATTTACAAAAAGGTTGCTTTCTGGACCAACAGCTACTTTTCTGCCAAATTTTATGTCATTCTGTTCAGCAGTTCAGGCTGTAGCCGTGTCTAAATTTGCCTACGGAAATGAACATGGGGAAAACACAATTTGGAATGTCCCATTTTTTTCGGCCACCAATTTTTACTTTAAACAACTCAGCAAATACTGAACTGATTTACACCAATTTACAAAAAGTTCGCTTTCAAGACCAACAGCTACCTTTCTGCCACATTTGATGTCATTCCGTTCAGCAGTTCAGGCTGTCTAAAGTTAACTATGGAAATGAACATGGAGAAATGCAATTTGGAACTTCATCTTTTTCTTTGCCCCCGCTTGACAGATCATCCCGAAACTTTTAAGACAACAGCTGAATTGAGCGTCTAACTAGGTTTGAACATTTTGTGAGGATTCATTAAATGATGCCAAAGGTATTGGAAATAATTGGCAAATAAAAAACGCTCTTCCTATGGAAACTACATCCTAACTATAGCTACCAGTAAGGTTGTGTGTGTGTGTATGTATATATATATATATATATATATATATATATATATATATATTCACTGAAAAAACCATAGGTTTCACACATGTTATAGTTAGCTGGACATTTCACTCGTAAAAAACCAATGAAATTCCCCCGTTATAGTTAGTTCAGCTAACTATAACTCGCGTGCCCGCAATCCACTGCTGATGACGACACATATTACATCACTCATGACATGGTCAGTGACATCACTCATAACATCACTGATGACATCTCAAATGACATCACTGATGACATCACTCATGACATCATCCATTGAGTATGTGTTTCTGACCAATTTTAATATGTTTAATATATATATAGGAAAAGGCCTGTTGAAGAATGAGTGGGTGTATAAGTGTGTGAATGGATGATTTTCTAGGTGCGTAACTGACTCTTTAAGTGAGTCATTAAATGTATCTTATTGCAGACTAGTGACTAAACTGTGTGAATGTCTGTATGTGTCTGTTGGTGGTGTATAAGTGGCTGCATGGTTTTGTGAATAGCTATATGAGTGACTATATGGGTTATTGATTGGTTGTCTAAGTATCTGTATGGGTGCCTAAGTGTTTGTGTGGGTAGGGTGTATGTGACTCTATGCATAAATGTGTGAGTGGGTGATTCTATGGGTGCATGATTTTAAGAGTGCATCTCTGATGGACTGTATGGTTGAGTGAGTGTATGTATGGGTGTGTTAGGGATTGAATGTATATCTCAGTAGTACATTTGTGACTAACTACATATGTATAAGGCAGTATATAAATGAGTAGATATGAGAGTGTGTGATTGTGAAAGTGACTGTGTGGATGAGTGTGTGCTTGTATGAATGATTCTATAAGAGGGTAAGAATGTGGTACGTTTTAATGACTAAGTTTACTTGAGTGTGTATAACCACATAGGTGAGTAAATGGGAGTGTGATTATTTGCATGATTGAGTAGGTCTGAGAGTACCTCTATGCATGATTGGTAGTGTGTAAGTGTCTATATAGGTGTATAAATGAATATGATACAGTTGTATGGAGTGACTGTAAGTATGAGTGACTGTACAGGTGAATGAGTGCAGGTGTATGTAGACCTAAGAGTTAATAAGTGGATATGTAGCTATTGGTATTGCAGTATGTATGGTTTTCTGAATGGAACTCTTAAATTTTGAGTCGGTGTATCAAAGTTTATATTAGGGTGTGAGAAGATGTGCTAATTTTTCACATGGATGATATCATCAGTGATGTCATCAGTGATGTCATCAGTGATGTCATGAGTGATGTCACTGACCATGTCATGAGTGATGTAATATGTGACGTCATCAGCAGTGGATTGCGGGCGCGTGAGTTATAGTTAGCTGAACTAACTATAACGGGGGAATTTCATTGGTTTTTTACGAGTGAAATGTCCAGCTAACTATAACATGTGTGAAACCTATGGTTTTTTCAGTGAATTTGCAAGGTTTTTTAAATGCTAATTCGTAACTATAACGTGTGTGAAACCTATGGTTTTTTCAGTGAATTTCCAAGGTTTTTTAAAGGCTAATTCCTAACTATAACGTGTGTGAAACCTATGGTTTTTTTACTGAATTTCAAAGGTTTTTTAAATGCTAATTCCTAACTATAACGTGTGTGAAACCTATGGTTTTTTTCAGTGAATTTGCAAGGTTTTTTAAATGCTAATTCCTAACTATAACGTGTGTGAAACCTTTGGTTTTTTCAGTGAATTTCAAAGGTTTTTTAAATGCAAATTTTTATTTTTTTTATTATATTTTGTATATTTTTTTTTTCAAAAATTTCCCCATGTGTACATTAATAACTTATCTGTTTCCTTTAATTTTGTGTGGGTCATTTTTTTTTTACTTTGATTTTGGATAAAGTTGAACAGCATAGTTAATATATTCTATTAAGTTTTGTCCACTTTATTTTTATTTTTTCTATAAATTCTTAGGGTGCGTGCTCAGAGCGCGCACCTAGTACGTTTGCATACGTTTTTAATGTATGCAGTCGTACGTTATCTACGTACGCATACATACGTTTTAGTGCGCGCTCGCAGCGCGCACCCAGTACGCATGCGTACGTACGCTCGCGCATACGCGTAGAGTACGCGTGCTGACGTTCGCGCATGCGCGCGTGCTGCGTATACGCATTACGTACGCGCATAATACTTATGCGCATGTGCGCGTACACGTTCGCGCATGCGTAATTGCACCGTGCGCACACCTCGGGTTATGTGATTAATAAAAAAACACTTTTAATTGGTTTTCATTACTTTCAGTTTCATATTGTTTCAACACCACACCCAATCCCCTTATGGCAAGTCATGTGATCAAGAAATATCACTTTTCATTGGTTCCAAGTACTTTCAGTTCCAGATTCTTCCAAAACCACACCCACTACCCTCATTATTAGTTCTGATTCCCTTGGAGAAGGAGCTACTCTGTTTTTGTGAGACAATGGCAGAGCACCAGCCACCTTCTGAGAGTGAGCAGGACACTCTTGAGAGACAGAGGCAGAGGAAGCAGAAAGACTCCTTTATATGGCAGTTTTTCACTTTTCCTGAGGGACAAAAGAAGGTGAATGCACCAAAGGTCACCTGCATACTGTGTCAGCGCACCTTGTCACGCGGGAATGCTAATAAGAAGTACTCTTTTAGTATTCACACTATGATGAGGCACGTTGAGGCAATGCATCCTGTGACTTTTCGTCAAGCTTCTGGAGCAAACCCTCCACCTGCTCAGCCGACGACATCTGCAGCAGCTCAGCCAAGCACATCTTCGGCAGCTCAGGCGAGCACTTCTTATGCAACGGTGCCTTCACCTTCTAACACACCTCTGTATATTCGTCCTTGTTTTGGGAGGATGATTACACGGTGCATGGATTGTAGTACTCTTATTACTATGGGTGAGAGCAGTATTGATCTCATTCAGAGGAAATTTGAGGAGCACCCTTGCACTAGTGCACTAGGCCATAGTTTTCTTTTTTTTTCCGTTTTTCTCTTCCTCTGTCCCTACATTAACTCAAGGGCTCTTTTTAGAGCCACCTAAAATCCAAACACAAAAACTTGTTTTTTGAATCTATTTGTAATTTTTTTTTTTGGGGTGCGCGCACCCTGCGCGCATCCAATGGGTTTTTTAAAAAAAAAAAATCATTTTTTTCACCTTTAGTAAACCTTCAGGGACTCCCTGACAAAGAGAGGGGAGTGGCAAAGTAATTAAAAAAAGATGGTGTACATTTCACAGATGAAGGGAAGAGAGTCTTCCTATTAAACTTTAAACTCTGCATCAGTACTTACGTATAGGTACCCAAAACCTATCAAAAAAGATAATAGCTAATTTTAGTGCTGCGTTTGAATTGGCTGTATTTACAAGGAGAGGAAAAGACACACAGAGTGGCTTATCCTCTCCTTGTAAATATGGAAAAGCACCCTGCGCCACTAGGACGTCAAGAAAAGTGACGTAGTGGTGGTGCAGGTGGCTTGTATATGTGCCCTAGAGATGTTAAGGAAATTAAGGGTAAAACAGACAAACCGAGAGTGACAGATACAGAGACAGACAGCAAACAACTGAGAAGGAGTAAGGCAGTTAAAAAGACTAAGACATATGGATACAGAGAAAGAAACATGGATGAAAAATTAGTGATGTAGATAGTAAAGGTAGGGGAGTAGTAGAGAAGGAGTGAGGGAGTTACAAAAGAGTAGTAAAGCAGGAAGAGAGAGTGAGAAGAGAAATGAGAAAAACAGAGTAAGGAGAGGTGAAGAAAAGGAAGCATGAAACGAAAGCAGTTACACATACAGATATGTTAAACTTACCTGACCATCAAAGTAAAATATTTAGAATTAAATATTTTTATTTAATTGCAAAGAAAACTGAATTACATCTTCTAAATTTTCTTTCTAGTTCTGAAAAAAAGAAAAAAAGTATTAATATTCAACAATACACTTTATTAAACAGTACATGTTTTTTCATATTTAGCAAAGCAATTTTTGCCCTTTTTTTGCTGTTTTCAGAATGTTTTGATTTTCACTGAAAATAGTGAAATCAATTGTATTCATCATTTAACAGCGGGCAAAAAAAAAACAATCTGAAAGATTGTTTAAAAAAGCCCCAAATGTATTCTCACTAAAACATACCTTAATAGAAATGTCAAAAATACCTTTTAAGAACAATAACAATTTTCAAGAAATAACGTCTGTAAACCTGGTTGCAAAAGAACATTTTCCAAAATAATATCTGTCAAAGAAGTCCACAATTGTTTGTTTTACCTTTCCTTGAGGCCAAATGGTAAGTTTAAAATCCCTTTTGAGTGAAATATCCAATTTTAATCCTTTTAAATTTTAATAATGCTTTCTTCCGATGATGTTGTTAGTTTTTAAAATTTGGGTTTCAGAAAAATTAAGTAACAATTGGGTAAATCATAAGGCAAACGTTGCTTGAAAATCAATTGAGAATCATTACACAGTGTCCATCCTTTTTCACATTTAAGATAAACTGTGTAATGACCAGAAGTTATAGAAGGACCATCATGAAAAATTATTGCAACTGCTACAAAAGTTTTTCCAGATATAGATAATTGGTTGCCAACAAACTTCTTTGGTAAAGTTTCCAATTTTGTTCCATCAGCTCTACAACGTTGTACCATTAAAATTACATACTGTCCAAAATAAAGTTGATAACATTTCAGATTTACATTTAGAACATTCCATGTTGTGATTAGCATCTTTAACTAATTTACTAAAAGTCACTGTTTTACTTTCTGGTAATGGTAAATATATGAACCTTTCAGAATCTACATTGCTACTGCTTGTGTTCATACAGTTATCACAACAATGTTCCCATGTATAAGAGACACCAAACAAATTTTCTACTTCTACTCCTTCATCTTCCAGTACCATCAGGATATACATCAAGAATTCCTGTGCATCTTGCTGGACATTTTGTGTAAACTGTGTACATCCAGAACATACATCTAAAAGATTTCTAACATCAGAAGCACTTTCTATTTTATTTTTATCATTACTCAGCTTCTCATAAAGGAGACTCAGCAAAGAACAGAATCTTTTTTCATGATTTAGTATTATCTGCTCTTCAAAGTTTCAAGATAAAATACAACATTCAGCACTACATTTGCGTAGCAGTTGACACCAGAGCTATTTTCAAAATGACAACCAACAACCTCTTCCACACTGTCCTTTTTCTTTTTGCTTGCAGTCCAATCACTATCTTTTTGTTTTCTCTTCTGTACATCCTCATTACAGATATCCTCAAATCTCCTTTTCCGACAAACAACACGTTTTTCAAACACAGGATACTGACCTAAATGAGGAGCATAGCTTCTTCTTAATCTATTATACTCCTTTACACAGTTTGCATCAGCACTTACTTTTTTTTAGTCATCAAAGTCTATCATGAATAAACCAGATAATTTTTTCACGCGTGACAAAGCAACATATGCCATACCTTCTTTGAACACAGTAGACCCAATGTTTACAAAAGCACTATCAACAGTTAATCCTTGAGACTTGTGAATAGTTACAGCATATGCTAGAGAAATCGGAAACTGCTTCCTACGTACATATAAGTCTTTCACTAGCAAAAAACGAACTGAACAATGACTAATCACTTTAACCTCTTCAATCTGATCAAATTTTATTTTTAAGAATTCAATTCCATCTTTTTTCTGGTACTTTACAAAACCCACAACTTTACCCGTAGCTCCATTCACTAAACCTTTTTCTACATCCAAATTGCGTCTTAAAATTACTGTACAGTTCATACACACATAAAGATTATTTTCCAACCCAGCTGTTTTTTAAATGTTTTTCTCCAGAGAATCCAATTTAGTAGCCAATTTGCCTGTCAATATAATAGTTATTCGTTCATGTTGAATTTTATCCACAGCTTCCAGTTTTATGATCTCTTCATTTTCCAATTTCAAAAGTTCTTGATTGAATACAGAGCATTCATGTAGTGTTGGCATTAAGCAGATTACAGTATTTTTTTCAGCAATTTTCTTGTATATTTTCTCTGGAACTATTTCTTCTGTTGTAAACAAATTACTCAGCAATCGACTCTGTAATGCTTTTCTGCCATGTGCTGTGAGTAGTCCAATTCTTATATCTTTCAGAATACTTGCATAGTCCTCATCATTGGCTTGCCTCATATTGGTAATGAGTTCCTTATACTCAAAATATGTCCAAATATTTACATTGCCTATACTTCCTAACAACTTTTTCGTGTCTTCATGTGGAAGAGTATGGAATACCGGTTGTCCTTTAACTGGAGTAAGTTGCAAAAGATCCCCAAAAACTATGACGTGTTTTCCTCCAAATAACACGTCATACTCTGTCTTCAGAATTTGCTGCATTCTTAAATGCACAAAGGCAAGCATTAAGTTTGATACTATGCTTACTTCATCAATAATGAGTACTTTCAATTTCTTCAATACTCTTGAAACTTCCAAGCATGCTTCTCCTGCTAGTTTGTGGTACTGTATTTTATTCTCATGCTCTACTGGTAACATTAGCAAACGATGTAAGGTAACTCCTTTTATGTTATACGCTGCTAACCCAGTTGGAGCAGTAACAACACAAGACAAAATGGAATCCATTTTCTTCTGTAGGTAGCTTCTAATTACATTAATTAAGAAACTTTTTCCAGTTCCTGCTTGTCCACTTACATACATTCTCATTGGTTTGAAAGATGTGCATGAGCACTCTTTCTTTTCATGTAGTAATCCGTGATCAATTTTTTTCCTGACTTCTTCATAAATTTGTTTTTGATCTTCATTCAGTTGCTGCTCCAAATATGTTAAGTCTACTAAATTTTCCTGAGCTGGATTCATAGCTGTTTTTACTTCATTCATGGCTATTGCTGCTTCATTTTCTATGATTGGTTGTCCTAGAGGATCTTGACTAAATGTCCCAGAACTTTGACTGTCTTGAGAACTGTCTCTAGCTACTTCAGCTGCAATTGTTGCTTCTTGTTCAATTTCTTCATTTAACATTTGAACATAAGTTGAGAAAGTACTGCATTCTATGCTGTCTTTGCTAGCATTGAAGGAATCTTCATAACTCTGGAATTCTCCAAGTAGTTCGTCCTCTGAACGCCATGGTTTAAACAGCTGCAAAAGTGCCAAGTAGTAAAATTCCTTTTTGTCAGGAGTGTCGCAACTCAGCTTTCGGTGATTAATCAAACTTCCTTTTGTTTGCTTCACCAAACATCCTTCCTCACCACTGACTTTTTATTTTCCATTGTTGATATCTTCTGTGGCATTCCGTTTAAAAATGAAGTTCTGCAGCACTTCATAGAGACACATGTTCTCAAGGTGATGACTTCTTTGTGGGTAATATGTGTCCAACATGTTTGTTCTTAAAATGTCTGTACTTTCTGGTTCGAACTCTGCTAAATACTCAATTTCTCGAATAGATTTCAGTACCCGATTTCGCATTCCTGCAAGGCCTAAACTTACCCAAATTATTCTTCTGGATTTCGAGTACAGGCTTGCAGATGATAACCTATCTGAGCATTCGTAGGATCCAATTTCTCGATGCGATAACATCTTTAAACTGAAACTGTATAGCTTCTTACTGACAGTCTTCTCATGAGAAATCTGTTCCCACATTTCCTTCAATTCCGTTTTCTCAGATTTAGTGATGTAAGATGTGACATACCGAGCAACAGCAATAGAATTGTCAGCCACATACTGTATATCCATGTTAGCATTCCACATGGATAAAATGACTGGGTTGTAGTCATTTATATATTTTGACTCTTCTTTTCTTCTTAGGTTGTAGGTATTCTTAGGCGATTTTCTTGTAATAGTATGTTGCACAGCTGACATAAAACTGTTTACTCTTCCTTTTGAAAGAACAGGTCATGGAAATCCAAATCGACATTTTGTGTAGAATTTATCTTACTCTTGTACTTTCGTCAACAGTATTTTCCACACCGATGACTTTGGAAACGTAAAACTTTCTCTTTTAAGTTTTTCTCTTCTGTGCTTTTAGTTATAGCACATGTTGCATATCCTTCAATGAAAGATAAAACTGCTTCATCAGCATCTGTTCCAAATTTTGGGGCATCCTTGATCCACAACAGCAGATGAATATGTGGAGCACCTCTTGCTTGGTACTCTTTTCTCCAAAAGAAATCCACAACTTCTCCAAGAGGTGGATTTTTTTTATTGCAGATGAAGGACATCATAGCCTCAAATCTATGATTGAAATATCTGCAAACATTAACCGGGTCTAACGAGCACAATTCTCCTGCTGTCTTGTATTGGATGTTTTCAATGTTTGAATTTGCCTCTCGCAGAAAATCCAGTAAATCATCCCAAGCGTACTCAGCACAGCTCAGGGTAAGGAACCATGTAGGAGTTCCTAAATTTCGTGACATACACTTCAATTCTCCATGGCGTCGGTACCAATATTCATTAGTTCCACGCTGACAAGCCATCAAATTGATCAATTGGGATTCCAAATGATCATCTCGCTGTTGCACTTTGTTGAGAAAGTCCTTTGCTGACACATTATGTAGATGTACTCCAGTTTTTAAAATGTGATTTACTGCATAAGATAGTGCAGACAAGTCACTTTCAAATAAAAGATGGAACAAATAAGGAATACTTTGACGAAATCTGGGATCTTCTGCTTATAATCTTGTAGTCCGATACTCAGAAGCTGGAATTTGTACTGGACGTTCATCATATCGTCCACCTTTTCCTGTAGGAAACAGTTGGGGAAAACAACGAGCTTCCAAGCTCTCCGCCCATACACTCACGGGAGTTCCTTTTGCTTTTTTCATCTGAAACAGATCAATAGCATTTCCCATAACTTCTTTAGAATGAAGAGGATGTATGCTGAAATGTTCATAAATTTCTTCTTCTTTTGACTTATCCACTTTTTCAATTTGCCCAGTTGGTATTCCTGTGTCTTCTAGTATTTCTTCTTCATCTTCATCCATATAAATGGCTTCATACCATTTATTATTTAATACAAATTTGTTCTTTGTACTTTTCGTACATCCACCAGCTCCTGCCAAATTTTCTTATTCTTCGTAGGTACACCATTAACCAGAATAACTAATGGTTCAGTTTCCAAAGTATCTGCATGGATTGTTTCCATATTTTTTTCAAATCCAATGGCAAATAGACAACTCTTCCTTTTAAACCTCTTTGTAAATCCGAAGGTGGTAATTTACCTGTTTTAGGCTCCATACGCACTATTGTCTGAAACGGATGGACACATTGAATAAGTATAGACTCATACGTATTTAAATCCGAAAGCTCTGGAGGACTTTCAACCAATTCTAATTTATTATGTACAGCTCTTGCTGGCATTCTATTTTCTTCTAACTTGTTATAACAGTATTTACAAATACGCTGATCTTCACCCAATTCAAAACAATTTTCCAGAAATGTATATGTTGCAAAATCTTTCCACTTATAATTATCTTCATTTTCCCTTTTTTTATACAGATCAACATTCCTTGTTTGAATTTTGTAATGGCTTCTCCAGCAACAAATACAAATAATATTTGGTCTTTCATTAGAGATGATCGCAAATTTTGCCATTTCATCTTCAAAATTTTTACTAAAAGTAAGTTCTACATTCTCTTCTACATTTTCATCAATAACTGTGTCATTTTCTGCACTTTCTTGTTCTGGACCAAAGTAACAAAACTGAATCTCATCAGTAACCTTCACTACATCTGATACAGATCCACGGAACAGAGCATTATTCAACTCATTCAACTTTAGTGCTGGACTTTTAGCAAAATACAATGTTCTCACAAACTTTCTCATTTCAGTATGATGAACAGCAAGCATCCTAAAATGGTGAAAAACACTTTGACACACTTTCCTAGATAGACAAGCCAGAGAATGTCCTTGCAAACCAGTATTCTCTCTCACTCTGCATGGATCTAGTCTTTGAAGCACCTTAATTTTCTGTTTAACACTCTTTTTACTATATTCTCTTAGAAAGTCACGTAATTTATCAATAGATTCCTGACGCACAGTACAAATACTACTACAATTCCAAGTGTACACTGGGGCTTTAGGACGTCTCCCCATAACCTCATCAGCCATCACTTCTTCCTCATTTCTTGGAACCATTTTCTCCTTTTCCATTACACAACCATCCTTAACTTTATATGCTCTTCCATTGGTGTCAACTGCATGCAACAAACTATTACTTTGAAGATAACTCTCTTCATTAAAAAATGGTTCAGTACTTGAACTATGCTTCCATTCTCCTAAGAACACTTTACAAAAGTTATTTTTTTTGACTTCTCTTTTCCTTTTGCTTTGTGACTTCATTGCATTAACTAATTTATCTATTCTACGCATCCTGTTCAGAATTTAAATGAATCGTTTTTTTTTTATTTCTAATGCCTTGGTAACAATATTTTCAATTAATTTCTTTTTCTTATAAAATTTGTTTTTTTTCTTATATTTTTTCAAATCCTTTAGCAAATTTAACATCACTCTTCTCTGAAACATTTTTTGACGAATGTTTTTAAAATCTATTTTCCGTGTTAAGTCACTCTTTCTTACTTCTGAGTCTACATTAGCATTTTGTTTTTGCTGTCGACTCTGTTGTTGTTTTGTACTTGAAACACTGTTTGAATTTATCTTTCGATCATTTTTTTTTTTTTGGAAGATATTTTTTAAAAATTCTTTAGTTTGCTTACCAGAAGACTTTTTCTGTTTTCCAACACACGCTTCGCCTCCTATTTATTTTTTACCAGTCATCTTCAAATATAGTTGTTGTTTCTTTTCTTTTCTCTTTCTTGACTTTATAGGCATCTTTATATTTTTTCAGTGTTGCTCAGCAATACCTGCAAAAAACTAAAAAAAAAATACCTTTATGTAATTTTAATTTATTACAATTTTTTTTTTCAACTTTTCAAATCCTATCACATGAGCTGATCCTTTCCTACGAGTCCAAGTCTTACAAAACAAGAGAAACATGAATCTCTGACAACAATTCCTGTGTGCACAAACGATATTTGTTTGGCAATTTGAAAGCACATTTACTTCTGTTGAGGAGCAAGTGATAATTACTGAGACAGCCTGACACATTTCCCTTTTATTTTAGAGAGGCAAAAAAGAGCACATGTCCTAATAGCTACTTGAGACCATCAGCATGTGTTACAGGGTGAGTGATTAGAGTAGAGCAAAGGAAATGAGCCTTGGTGACGTTGAATGTGTTTGCGTTACACACTGCTATCTGAAATACAACACAGAGCTGAGTATTATGCATGGGAGTGTAGGAGAAGCTGCTGCATGTGTGCAAACAGTGTGTTTCTGGAGACTGTGTATTGTCAGGTGCAAGAGAGATCTGCATGGAGACTTTTACAAGTGCATGAAGACTGCAGATGTGTGTGTAAGAGTACATCTTTGGTAAAGGTTAATTAGAGTTTTGTACATGTAGGAACTACCTCACCTATTGCAGGAGTGGATGGACAATCTACCCTGTTGATTTGAAATGTGTTAACATTTGCCTCTCATTTGTGAGATAGTGATTTGTGCTGAGTGCTAACCATCACATTTGAACAAAACAAGCTGGCCCTTTCTTGAAAGTGCAAGTTTTACAGAACAACAGCAACACAAATTAAATCTCTGACAACAATTCCTGTTTGCACACAGACTCATGGTGTGATTCTAGGCACAAAGCGATATTTTCTTTGCAAATTGAAAGCACATTTAGTACTGTGGTGGAGTAAGTGAAAATTACTGTGACAGCCTGACACTTTTTTCTTAAATTTTACACAAGCAGAAAAGAGCACATGTCCTAACAGCTCCTTGAGACCATGACCATGTGTTACAAAAAAAAGCTGCCCCTTTCCTGCGAGTGCAAGGGTAACAGAGCAAGAGCAACACAAATTAAATCTCTGATAACAATTCCTGTGTGCACACTGTCTCATGGTGTGATTCTAGGCAGAAAACAGTATTCCTGGGTGATACCAGTACACCTTAACTTATAGTGTGTACATACTCCATAATATCTAACATGTTCAAGGCACTTAAATATCTTCCTTAACATAAAATGTAAAACACCACTTTTAAAGTGGTAGGAAAATGTACCATGCAATTTTCAAATGTGTTTGCATTTGCCTCTTTTTTGTGAGTAACTAATTTCTGCTGATTGCTAACCATCACACTTTAAGCAAACAAACTGCTGCTTTTCTGCGAGTGCAAGGCTAACAGAACAACAGCAACACAAATTAAATCTCTGACAACAAATCCTGTGTGCAGACAGACTCATGATGTGATTCTAGGCACAAAACAGTATTCCTCAGTGATACCAGTACACCTTAACTTACATTGAAGACATACTCCATAATATCTTACTAGTTCAAGACAGTTAAATTTCTCCTAATTCACAAAATGTAAAACACAACTTGAAAACAAGAATGACGATTCTATTATTTATATCAAAATACACCACATACTTCCCCTCTCAAACTCATAACTCACCTTTAAAATCAATTAGTTGAGAAAGAAATGTGGCACTCAAACAGCAGATTATCAGAGACAGAATCTCAGAGCTGTACACCTCTCTCCTCTCTCCACAACCAGTAAATGGCAATTTTTCCCTCTCTTTTTTCCCACATATACATGTTAATGTAAAATCACAGTGCTTCCCACATTTTTTTCAAATGGAATCACACATTTCTATTGGTTGCAACTTTCAACCCCTTTCCAAATCATCCCTTCCCCCAACATGACTTCTGCCTGCTACCATAGCAACAGCTCATGGAACACAGGTGTGAGCAGAGAGGTCAGAAGTTCAGCACACAATGTTTCAAATCCAAAGAGCAAGAGTGCTTGACTTTTCAAACCTAACAGCAAATCCAAAGTAATGTTCAGTGGGAACACATTTTTCTGTACCAATCCAAAACATGCTTTTAAAAATGTAAACATACAGCCTAGTTTTAACTGTAAAATGGTTTGAATCAGCCAATGAGTTCTTTTTATTAAAAAAAAGTATGTATGCCTCCATTTTTCAACTGTCTTTCTTTTCATATTGCCATTCTACTGAAAGACACCTCCTGAGTGCATCCTGTTCTCCTTGGAAGATGTTCACAGTGTGGATTGTAGGTCATAGCTATGTCTTCTGGAGTGAAAAGTATGCAGAAAAAAGAGGTATTTTCAAAGACCTTGCTTTGCCAAATGTAGACATTAAATGGATTGGTCAGAGAGGGTTAAAGTGGCACCAATTAATGCCTTTGGTGAAAACCTTTCTACATCTCCCACAGCCTAACCTTATTATTGTGCACTGTGGTGGAAATGACCTAGGCACTTTAACTGGGGTAGGTCTAGAAATGCCTATTAAGGACACCTTTCTGCAATTGATGTCACTTTTACCACAAACTGCCTTTGTATATTCTAATATATGCCAAAGGCAAAAGTGGAACTGGTCCAACCAATTTTGTCCGCAAATTGACAAAGCAAGAAAGCACGTCAATAAGTCTGTTTCTGCTTTCCTCAGAGACTATAGTATGGGTTCTATATACCACAACAACTTGTGTTACAACATGCAAGACATTTATAGAGGAGACGGTGTACATTTCAATGATGAGGGGGAACAGAGTCTTCCTCTAGAACTTTAGACTCTGCATCGGTACTTACTTGTAGGTACCAAAAAACACTCAATGAACACAAGGGCTCTTTTTAGAGCCACCTAATATCTAAACACTTAAACGTGATTTTTAATTCTATTTTTTTGAATGTTTGGACGGGCTTGTTCACACAGCGTTATCCCAAAACATTGAAGGATTACATACTCTTCCGTATACTGTCAATAACACAATAGAGGGACTAACATTACATATTGCAATTCAACGTCCGTTACTTTGGACGCCATTTTGTGATGTGTACCTTGCTTGCAGTGAATGAGTATTATTAAGAGTGCAGATCGTAAATTACATGCGAGATTGTCTCAAGTGTTCGCAGTTTGTATCACCATTTTGTAATGTTAATGTTAAAAGCGTAATTTTTGACAGCGTAATATTTACAGCGTCATTTTTACAATCAACTTATATATCCAATATTGTTCTCAATAAAGACAGTGCACGATGTAAGTAAAAGTAAGCAAAACAAAGTAACAAAAAATACAAAGGTATGTTGGCCCTTCCCCAGTGGTTCATACATTTGGTCGTTTGATTTTGGTCCTTGTTCTGTTGGTCAAAGCAAGTGTAACTTTATTGACCGCGATGGTCTCGAGAACAGAATGCCTGTTCTAACTTGTATAAACATGAGCATCATTGGACGTTTGTGCTTATTTTGAGCTTATTTTAGTAAAGGCAAACTGTTCATAAGCATGTCCTGATATATATGTTATAACACATCATTTGCATAAGCGTAATAAATGTCGGAACCCAATTCATTTACAAACTGAGTAAAGGTCTACTATAGATGTTTTATACATTTGATTTTAGTTGCTTACTTTTACTTACATCGTGCACTGTCTTTATTGAGAACCATAATGGATATATAAGTTGATTGTAAAAATGACGCTGTAAATATTACGCTGTCAAAAATTACACTTTTAACATTAACATTACAAAATGGTGATACAAACTGTGAACACTTGAGACAATCTCGCATGTAATTTACGATCTGCACTCTTAACAATACTCATTCACTGCAAGCAAGGTACACATCACAAAATGGCGTCCAAAGTAACGGATGTTGAATTGCAATATGTAATGTTAGTCCTTCTATTGTGTTATTGACAGTATACGGAAGAGAATGTAATGCTTCAATGTTTTGGGATAACGCTGTGTGAACAAGCCCGTCCACGGGTGAAACGCATCACGGCGGGTTTATGAAGCTAATAAACCCCCTCATGGTTGCTTTACTCCGGTGATTTCCTGGTGTGATTTTGTTCTGAGAGCGCGACTGGAACTCCGTTCGTTGGAATAGTGGTTGCCGGTTTTCTCCGCCGGTTCCGCGCCACCCCTCGAAGGGCTTGACCTTCAGAAGGAGTTGTTGTTTGGAACTATATAAATTGAGAAGTTCGCCGACTAGCTGAGAAGGTAGAAACACTTTTCTGAATATGCCCGGACCACACATGGATTGACCACACGCTATCCCATGACGGGTTACACTGTGCAGGTAAGAAGAACCTTCTTAAGTAATTGTGGATGGGCACAGACTAGTGTATACCCAAGACGATGCTGAACGTATAGTGTGCATCTCAGAACGCATACTGAAAAATTACGATTGTGAGCTCACTAGAAAAATACGTAATGTTTTCACGATAACTTTCATATTAGCATTTAGTCTACATCACTGGCAAGGGGAACTCTTTATAGTAAAGAGGGAACAACCAGCACCTAGTAACCAGGAGTATCACAACTGGGATCCTTTTCCCAAGATTCAATATGGAAGAGGAGAGAGAAAGAAGAGAGGCAGCGCTAACTCTCTTCGCAAGGGCGCCAGGTATAGGACGTTCCATACCAACGGTAACACCAATAGAAAAAACAGTTATGGATACGTTACGAAGATTAAAAAAATTACATAAACAAGAGATATCCAAGTGGTGGGCAGCCACATCGCTTCAAGATTACATTGACAAGGCAATGGTACCTCGGGGCCTAAGGATCTACATAACTCCATCTTATGAATCACCAGATCCACAGATGTTAGAAGACTGGTCAGCCAATTCTGCAAGTAGCTCCAGAAACATGTTAGCTATTTTAGTGAAGTATGCCTGGTCTGATTGAGAATCGGCTTTAGAGTCCGCCTTTAGTAACTTCGTGACTCGTCTCAGTCTCGTGGAAGGGCTCCGGGGTGTTCGTCCCGATGAGGCAATGGAAAACAAGAAGAGACCACGGATTAGGACACCAGTCCTTCTCTTTTAACAACAGGGGCCGGGAGTGAGGGAAACCGAGTGCTCCAGTGCTCATTTGAACAGGTGCTAGGTGACTTAGTGCTGAGTGAGGGGAGGGGTTGGTGTAATCACTGTTACGGTAGCTCTATCGTCAGTAATTACGTTCAAAGAGGAGGCTGCGTCTTTCTGCCCACCCAGCCCGCTACTTTGCCCCCGTACCTGCTCGAGCCACGCTCCTCCCATGGGAACGTGGCGGGGCGCCTCGCGGGATCGGTGGCCTCCTGGCTTGTAGCGGTCGTCTCCACTCTGCTCGGTTCTCGGGTCTTCGCTCTCTTCTCCACGTCGCTCCTCTTCCCAACTCCTCGTCTTTCTCCACTGCAACACTCCGTCTGCCTCCAGGGAATCGCCGTCCGCCGTCTTCCGGGTTTCCTCCGTCTTTATTCCGCCCTCTACCATGACGTCATCAGGGGGCGAGGTTTCGTCCTGGTGGTAGGCCAACTTAAAGGAGCCAGGTTCCGACTCCGATGTCCAGTCCCGTGATGGATAGGGATACCAAACGTCCTCTGCAGATCGTTCCATTGGCTGCTGTAGGGGAAGAGAGGGCGGTGAATTTCACCAATTCCAGTCTGTTGAGGCGGCGTTCTCGTCCCCGTCACAAACGGCAATTCCGACCAAGTACGGAAAATTATTGCACAAAATTGGAAACTATTAAAGAACGATCCAATAATAGGTGAGGGTCTGCCAGACAGACCGAGCATAACCTACAGGAGAAAACGCAATTTTAGAGACCTGCTGATACATAGTGATGTGACAACTAGCATGAACACAAGGGGCATTAATCTACAGGGTTTCTTCCCATGTGGCCACTTTAAAGCCTGTGGCAACAGTCGGATGATCAAAGAATTTTGGAATACCAGTACCAATACCATGGTTAGCATAAAACAGTTCTTAACATGTAACAGCACATTTGTCATTTATGTGTTGGAATGCCCATGCAAATTGAGATACATGGGCAGTACAACACACATGGCAAAAAAACGTATCTTAGAACATATGAGGGCAATCACAAATGTGGACAAACAATATCCCATTGCCCGTCATTTTGAAAGATACCATTTCTCTGATTGCACCAAGCTTTCCTATTATAGTATAGAGCAGGTCTTACCAAATAAGAGAGGGGGGAATCGAACTCTGAGACTCAGGCAACGAGAATCTAGACACATTATTGGCATGTGTACCAGATTTCCTAATGGACATAATTTAGATGAAGAAATGGCAATTCATTTACAAACTGAGTAAAGGTCTACTATAGATGTTTTATACATTTGATTTTAGTTGCATGTTTTTTAGAATAATGTTTGTTAGATTGCTTATCATGTACTATTCTCTATGCTACTGTTAAACAACAGTAATTAACTGACTTCTCTCTTTAACAGGAGGAAAGGAAGGGATCATGTCTTTATCCAGTGACAACGGGATCCCTACCCTTTTCTTCATATACCTTCCAGCCACCATTCTTCAAGACACAGATAAGAATTTTGAAATGACTCTTTTTCTATATGTTTTTCACTTGGATTTTATTTGGGTTGTAGTATATAGAATGTTTAAGGATGATACACAGGGGGCGAGCAAGACATGAAGCTAGGTAACTTCTCTCTTCCATATAAACAGGGTCTTTTAAAAAAAAAATAGGTCTCTTTTTAAAAAAAATAGTTTTTTTTCCATTGCAATGAGTTACTATAACTGCCATGGGGGAGAGCCACATCATTCCCAACTGTATGACACACCATACATATTTTTCAGATATCCTATCATGTGAGAATTCATCATGAACTCCGAATGGATATCTTTTCTCCCACTATTGGGTTTCGACATTTATTACGCTTATGCAAATGATGTGTTATGACATATATATCAGGACATGCTTATGAACAGTTTGCCTTTACTAAAATAAGCTCAAAATAAGCACAAACGTCCAATGATGCTCATGTTTATACAAGATAGAACAGGCATTCTGTTCTTGAGACCATCGCGGTCAATAAAGTTACACTTGCTTTGACCAACAGAACAAGGACCAAAATCAAACGACCAAATGTATGAAACACTGGGGAAGGGCCAACATACCTTTGTATTTTGTGTTACTTTGTTTTGCTTACTTTTACTTACATCGTGCACTGTCTTTATTGAGAACCATATTAGATATATAAGTTGATTGTAAAAATGACGCTGTAAATATTACGCTGTCAAAAATTACGCTTTTAACATTAACATTACAAAATGGTGATACAAACTGCGAACACTTGAGACAATCTCGCATGTAATTTACGATCTGCACTCTTAATAATACTCATTCACTGCAAGCAAGGTACACATCACAAAATGGCGTCCAAAGTAACGGACGTTGAATTGCAATATGTTATGTTAGTCATTCTATTGTGTTATTGAGAGTATGTAATGCTTCAATGTTTTGGGATAACGCTGTGTGAACAAGCCCGTCCACGGGTGAAACGTGTCAGGGCGGATTTATGAAGCTAATAAACATAGGTTTTATAGACGTTTATAAAACATAGGTTTTATAGACGTTATAGTTATAGTTAGCTCAACTAACTATAATGGGCACATTTCTCTGGTTTTATGAGTCAAATGTCCGACTAACTATAACGTCCCTGAAACCTATGGGTTTTTCAGCGAATTTCTAAGGTTTTTTAAATAGTAATTCCTAACTATAACGGCTGTAAAACCTATGGTTTTTTCAGTGAATATATATATATATATGGGTTATTGATTTGTTGTCTGAGTGCCTGAGTGTCTGTGTGGGTGGGTGGGACGGGGTGTGACGGTGTGCATAAATGTCTGAGTGGGTGCTTCACTGGTTGTATGGATTCAAAAGTACATCTGGGAAGGGCTGTGTGGGTGAGTTAGTGTGTGTATGGGTGTGTTGGTGAGTGAATGAATGTCTCACTGGTATATGTGTGAGTAACTTACATATGTTTTAAGGCAGTATATGTGAGTGTTGGAGTATATAAATGACAATACGTGAGAGTAAGGTATTTGAAGGAGTGGGTGTATAAAAGTATCTGCTTGTATCAGTGATTGTATAAGACAGTAAGTATGTGTTAGTATCTGCATAAATAAGTGATGTGGTGTGTGTATAAATAACGCAGTTGGTGTGTATAACTGTATACATGAGTAAATGGGTATGTGATTGATTCTTTGCATGACTGACTAGGTGTGTGAGTAACTCTATGGATGAGTGGCAGACTGTGACTGTATGTATAGGTGTATGAGTGCATATTGTAGTACTTTATTGATGAGTAACTGCATGAATAAGTAAGTGGATGTGAGTGTAGACCTAGAAAATAGTGGGTGGTATGTAATATCTGGCATTGTTGTGTGTATGGTTTCAAAAATAGTAGGCCTGGGCTAAAATTTCGTTCTGTTCGCGGAAATTGTGATAATTTGACATTTTCGCGTTCCGCGGAAAGCACGAAAATGTCAAAATTTCCGCATTCCTCAGCTTGGCGATAATTTGTTTCTTGCTCGCGCTGTAAAATAATACATTCTCGCGCGTGCGCGATCGCCTTACCTGAATCCCTGCGTTCGCCGACAAGTTTTCTTGATCCGGTCGCGTTCTCCATGAGATGTTGTATTGTTTTTAGCCATTTGCGCTGTCTTGCGACAGTTCGCGCCCGCAGTGGCGTCATTCGTCACGCGATCACGTCTTTCTTCTCGCGATCATGCACCGCGAGACAACTGAAAACAAGATGGCCTCGCCCGCGAGCAACCACATGGGTAAGTAGGCGAGCCGCAACCATGCAGAAAATCTCGCGAACATGCGGGAAAAAAACTTCCACATCTTCGCGATATTTCCGCGTGTTTGCGATCATTTTTAACATTTTCGCGATAATTTGCGAAAGTGGATTTTGCAAATTCTGCCCACCTCTAAAAAATAGTAGTCTGTATTTTAGAGTGCATGTATCAAAGTTTATATTAGGCCATCAGTATGTGCGTCAGATTATCTGGTGGATGATGTCATCAGTGATGTCATTTGAGATGTCATCAGTGATGTCATGAGTGATGTCACTGACCATGCCATGAGTGATGTAATATGTGACGTCATCACCAGTGCATTGCGGGCGCGCGAGTTATAGTTAGCTCAACTACCCATAACGGGCAAATTTCTCTGGTTTTATATGAGTCAAATGTCAAACTAACTATAATGTCCTTGAAACCTATGCTTTTTTCAGTGAATTTCTAAGATTTTTTAAATGCTAATTCCTAACTATAACGTCTGTAAAACCCATGGATTTTTCAGTGAATTTCGAAGGTTTTTTAAATGTTAATTTCATATTTTAATATTTATAAAACCTACATTTTTTCTATGTTTTTTTGTAATATTTTGGAACTCTATTATCCTTTTTTGTTTTTTTTAATTTGAAAAACATGTAATGTTTTATATCTTCAAAAAAAGTATGTATCTCTTTTTTTTTTGTTGAGAAAACTGAAGTTCCGTACTAGCAGTGTACCAAGCTCCATCAGCACTCCAATCCTGTCTGCCATATTGCGAAACTCCTAAAGGATGCGCATTTAGTTTCTGACTGGTTCGTGGCACTGCATCTCGTGTAACATCATATACGTATGTGGTCGCGCCAGCTGCTACTTTGGTATGCGACGGGTACACAGTAACAAGCCGCACCTTACGTCATGTACGTATGGGGTCACGCCTGCTGCGCATTGCGTATGCGACGAGTGCACTCTGCCAGGCCCCATGTTACATCATACACATATGGTGTCGCACCGGGAACACAATTCCCTCATTTTTTTTATCTCAAAACTATATAAGTTTAAAGTGTATATGAGAGCAAGCGATAATCTAAAATATTTTAAACATTTATATATTTCTAACTGTAATAAACTTATATTATGGTAATATTTTCTCAAAATCGCATTGGGTGCGGCCTCCTTGCGCGCTCGCTGCGCGATTGCCATGTGACCTTAAAGAAAAGCATTTGATTGGTTTATAACATTTCCCATTGTAACAGTTGGAGGACCCCACCCATTTTCGTCATTCCCTCTACAGCGTTTGATGAGAGACTCCTCCTCTGCTTACTGAGCTTTTTTGATAACCTTTTGCTATGTACACATATCTGACAGTACACACAACATACAACCATCATCTTCATCAATATTCGTGCTCTGTAAAGCAGCCTTCCACCTGTGATAGCCATGCATCTAAAAGCTACATAACAGAACTTTTCCCCACTGCCAGAGGTAACATGGTTGCATACGCTGTTCACAGCACAATGTAATGTGGTACGGCCCAGGGGCAGTATCATGCATACATAATGAACATACGGATACTAATAGATAGTGGAAGTGGGTACGGACACATGCGCTCAACTCCTCTTTATTACCAGGGTCACATATCCAGTGACGTCTGTGCTGGATGCGTGTGGGGTGAGTGTAAACCAGCCCTTAGGGAATGGCTGCTGCTAGCATCAACTACAACAGTAATCATTGGATCACACACAGAGATTCAATAATAGAAGGGTCAATAGTTTGTGCTGCAGTAAGGTACGGACACTAGATGTGAAATAATAAAGAAAAGATTCTATCGTAAAACAACCATAACTTGTGGTATACTGAGATACAGGCAGTAGATCTGAAATAATACACAAAAAGATTGTATCATAAAGGGTCCATCAGGTCTAGTGCACTTAGATAGCCACATCAAAAGCATTCAGCATGTGCACAGCCAGCGATGATGCGTGCTGCGGGCGGGCCGTACTAGGAGCAATGTCTGTTGGCTACAACACTACATCATCTGCAATAGTGACTCGATCTGAATTGTAAACACTGCTGTCTGCAGTGTAGGCCAGATAGCGGTCAGCAAGCGCCCACAGCCATGTGGCATTGACTTTAGCTGCCAAATTTGCAGTATGCGTAGCAACAAAAAACGTGTGCGGAACCTGTGATGATGCGTATGCATGGTGCGGACAGAGCACACTGGATCAATGTCTTCTGCCTACAGGACTGCCTCATCTACAAAAGCGATTTGATCTGAATAGTGAACACTGCTGTCTGTAGTGTAAATTGAAGGCAGTAGTGAGCACAGTCTTCCATGAATACTTTTTCTCACGTCCTCTTCACAAAATACAACAACATAAATTACACAAAACTCTGCAATAAATAAATCAAAACAATTTGAATTGCGATCTCTGCTGTCCACTGTCTACACTGATATTCAGTGTTCTTTACCGCTACCAAGAAGAATTTGGTCATTGTACTAGACCTATAAGTCATCTTAAAAAACTTCTTCAAGCAAGTATACTATGTATATTTCAATAGACGTTGTAGTTATTTGCCTACTGGATTCTGTAATTAAACAATCACCACTCCATCTGAATTGTGAGCCCTGCTGACTGCACTGTTGGACAGAGGCAGTTGTCATTAACGCCTCACAACTACGTGCCGTTGGATTCGGAAGCACGCAGTTGGTTGCACCTGATCGGAGTGGGTACACAGAAATCATCACAAACTTTAACTTCTGACATCCTCAATCACAGAATCAAGACCCCGTTTCACTGTTCCGACCTGCTGTACCACGGTTTACTCCACCAACTGCAGTCAAACAAGCCCAATAATCATGTGCAGCTGTTAGCTACGGAAGCACAGAGTTTGATGCACCTCAAAGGAGGGAGTTCTGTCAAAACCAAGCAGCAAGTAATATCGGACATTGTCCACTTTGGGATGAAGACACCGTTCCACTGTTGGGACCTAGAGTTGGTTGCACCTGGTCAAAGGAACTACCTTCATCTCCACTCTCAGATACAGTTCTAACATCATCCATTGTGGGATCAAGACACCGTTCCACTGTTGGGACCTAGAGTTGCTTGCACCTGGTCGAAGGGAGTACCTTCATCTCCACTCTCAGATGTAGTTTTAACATCGTCCATTTTGGGATCAAGACACCGTTCCACTGTTGGTACCTCTTCGTCTACTGTGTTAGTAATATACAGAGCACTTCATGGTGCTGGGCCTCAGGCTGGGCGCTGTCTGCCTGTGTCGTGGTAGCCAGCATTGATCTCAGGAGCCTTCCCAGCTCGCATACCTCGGCCCAAAAGCTTCCACCGGCACGTGGTGGGCCCTCTTTCACATACGACGGTGTTGAAAGGTGAACTGTGGGGCATGTGTGCGTTGCAGCGGCCATGACGGTTTCTGGGTAGCAGCAGGCTGAGAGCATTATTCCCGCAGCCACCTTCGCTCACGGCATCAACCTCGTGGAGGTGTAAGCTGCGCAGACCTGACAGAGATGTTTGCCATTCCGGAAGAGAACAACACCCAGAGAAACTTGCCTTTTATTCATACCCCTATGCTAGCCTTGCGTACGCCGAGCCAGCCCACTACGCCAAAGATTTGGGGGGGGAGGGGGCACGTATGCGCTATGTTTTCGTAATCTTCCCTAATGACTGTATTATCGTGGTTGCGTCCACTGTCGACTTCACTCAATAGACCATCAATGAATGTTGACTTGTAAATGTCTGTGCTCTGCATACTCAAGTCTCTCCGGCACATCCCCTCAACACTTTGCATTGTATACTTTTATAATCGATAATCACTTGCCACCTTCGCACATACTTTGCTCCCATCTCTCCCCGCATTCTGCATTGTGTGGCAGAGGTGCCATGTCATGTTTGGTTTGTGTACATGGCTAGCCACGGTTCCCACAGTACGTAGTGTTGTTGTGTCTGCTAGGTGTACATGTTCTTTATCATGTTGTATGTGATTATATCATTGATTGATGATATAGATTGATTTACATATCGCTGTCTTAAAGAGGATACAGAAGTTTTTCTCACAGGTGAAAAGTGCGACCACAATGGCAGTCATTCATTACTATGCAAGAATATCCAACAGCACAATGCTTCTAAGCTTACAGCCCCCAATCTTGCATGATTTCTTAAAAGCACACCAACTCCCACAATCAGACAAACATTCACACTGCTTTCTAACGCAGTTATCTGCTTCTTAATAACATGGACTGCTACGCAATGTGAGCTGGCATACCATATGTCCTTACTGTTTCAAACCGGATAACTTCCTCTGGCAATCTCTATTCCCGCCCACACCAAGTAACTCCCAAAGTTCAACTTGGCCTTCAATACCTACTTTGAAAACAGATTTTATTATATGGAGCAAAATGAAAGCACTTTTGTTTCAAACAGAGGTGTCCCTCACTTCTCCAAAAGTAATTTATCGACTGCAGACAGCACAAACTTCAAGTAAAATACACTTCCTTTTAAATACGAACCTCCCATTACACTTAGTGAATTGTTACACAATTTTCAACACATCTGACATTTAAGGGCAGGCACACTTCTTTAACATTTTCTCCTCCGGCCTTCTCACAGGCTTTCAAACTGTTTTTAGTCTAATACCAGACTTCATTCATTCAATCATCTCTGGAATAACAGCAACAGTGCCCATAATTCTCGCTCTGTTTGCGGCCATCCTACTACTATTTTAGCTTGTTAAAAATGGCTAAGCTCCCTGTGGTAACAAGCATGTCTAACAGAATACGCCTCTACGCGAAGCTACATCAATACTGTGAAAAAATGGAACAACTTTTCGGCTGCCTGCCTCTATCTATTATCGGAGCCAGCTACAACATGACATTTATTTACACATATACAATCTGCGTACAACCATCTTCTTATTGCAAAACTTGCCCAATCGACTAGTGAATGGATCTATGCCTTGCCAACATCCCAGCAAACGCTCCCAATATCCAGCAGGTAATGGAGTATCTTGAAAACCATGAACTTGATTGTTCGGGCAGTGGAGCAATGGCGGATGCAACGCAAAAAGGTATCCTGGCGGAATGGGATTTCTGCGCAGCCGCAAAAGATCTCATGCAACGTGTGACCTTTCACAACATCGCAGATTGCCTGCCAATTCAAATTGCCGCTCCAACATTTGAGGACATTACTATCCCTTCGAGGATATGAATTGGATCACTTCGCTTTTCTCACACGATGGCAACAATCACCTCTTGGAACATTACGCATCTCAAGCCGCTGAAGAACTTCCAGACTGCAATCTCCAAGACTTGTAAGAAATTCACTTTATTCTTGGTTTGATTTTTTCCAACTTTTTTTTACTTTTTCCTATTACATTTTTTAATACACTTCAATTGAACTATTTTCATATAATACATTCTAAGTATTCTTAGGCATTTGAACTCTGTTTTCATTATTGGCCCTTATCTCTCCACACTAACTAGGGATGGATGATGTATGGCCTATGCAAATATGCTATTTACTTGCTAAATTAGCCTAAACCCGACATCCATTTTGAAACCAGATCTACTCTTTGTACACACGTCTCTCTGCCTACCTCTTATCCACGAAGCCCTTTCATGCAAATTAGCTCATTCTCAGCCTCTGCTCACGAACTGGCGATCAAGATAAAAAAACACGGCATTGTTTAGGAACTGGTTGGCGCAGTGGGGTAATCGTATGCTACCTTTATTTTCATTCTACAATTTACAGTTATTCATGTCTAATAGGTATTGTTTATGTCACATGAAACTCTAACATGTAATGTGGAATTGACTGATGCAGGAGCTTAGGTTTGAATAGAGCAGAAGCGGTTGGAGTTGCCTCAGCGGGATGCCTTAGCTCTTGCACCAATGGTTTCATTTATGGCACTTACACAAAGACATTTTTTATATAACTTGCAGACTCCATCGCTTTATCCCGCACAGACACTTTCTTAAACACACCTGATGTCACCATTTGTCTTCTGTGGCATTGCAGCATTCTGCATTATATTCTTCACAAATATTTATTTATTCCTGCTTGCTAAAACACTCTATTCGAGTCTTCAGAACGGTAGGGGTGAGTAGTTTGCTTCCCACTCCCGCTATAGTCTAAACCCATACTAACACCACTTGCACAGCTATGCTACAGCGGCCAGTATCCTTCAGCACCCAGAGCACATCAGTTTACAGCAATCAGCTCACGGTTTCATCCCGAGTGTACCGGCACCTCACCTCAGCACCATCTCACTCTGGGCAAAACAGCACTTTTACACCGGTAGGGGTGAATACATCGCTTCACACTCCCTGTGTAGCACACCCTAACCACCCCACAGACCACACAGTGCTCCTACCCTCCTCTTTCCTACTCTTTTCGCCCTTTTTCCCCCTTACTCGCTTCAACGGAATCACAAAATGGTGGCCAACACTTCCTAGTTGCAACCGCTTGCAGCGCTCACAACCAATAAGCAGCAAGCTCGTGCTCGTAACGCCTCAGCCAATCAGATGGCAGAATTCACAAATATCAATATCTGTAAATTTTGATATTTCTCAAAAACTACTGAACGGATTTACACCAAATAAACAAAAGTGTGCTTTCTAGACCAAGACCCTTCTCCCTGCCAAATTTGGGGTAATTCCGTTCACCTATTCGACCTGTAGCCTTGTCTAAAGTTCCCTATGGAAATTAACATAGAGAAAACACATTTTGGAACCCCGCTTTTTTCTCGGCCCCCCCTTGATGAATCACCCCCTAACTTCCCACATTGAAGCTGATATAAACAAAGAATTAGTTTGGAAAAGTTCATGATGATTCATCAGACAACGGCGAAACATCAGCCCTCATCCTCCTGGACCTCTCGGCCGCCTTCGACACGGTCTGCCATCGCACTCTAAACACACGCCTCTAAAAACACGCCTCCAAGAAGCCGCTATCCAAGAGAAGGCCCTCGACTGGACCACATTCTTCCTCTCCGGCAGATCCCAGAGCATCCGCCTCCCACCCTTCCGATCCAAAGCCACCAACATCATCTGCGGCGTCCCCCAGGGCTCTTCCCTCAGCCCAACGCTGTTCAACATCTACATGGCCCCCCTCGTACAAGTGGCCTGCCACCACAACCTCAACATCATCTCCTATGCCGACGACACTCAGCTCATCCTCTCCCTCACCAAGGACCCACGCACCGCCAAAACCAACATCCACGATGGAATGAAGGCCATCGCCGACTGGATAAGGAGCAGCCGGCTGAAACTGAACTCGGACAAGACAGAGGTCCTCATCCTCGGACTCAACCCCTCAGCCTGGGACGACTCCTGGTGGCCGACCACTCTCGGGACAGCACCGACACCCACCGACCACGCACGCAATCTAGGATTCATCATCGACTCCTCCCTCTCCATGTTCAAACAGGTCAACGCCGTCTCCTCCTTCTGCTACAACACCCTCCGCACGCTTCGCAGGATCAACAAGTGGATCCCAACCGAAACAAGAAGAACGGCAACGCGCTCTATGCCGGAATCCCAGCCAAACACCTACGACGACTACAGCGCATCCAAATTGCCTCCGCCCGACTGATCGTCAACATCCTCCGCCGCAGCCACATCATCACCCACCTGACAAACCTACACAGGATCACCTTCAAACTCCTCACCCACGCACACAACGCACTCCACAACACCGGACCAGCCTACCTGAACCGCACATCAGCTGCCACACCCCCACCCGCCAGCTCCGCTCTGCCAGCCTTGCACTCGCCGCCATCCCCCACATCCAACGAACAACCTCCGGTGGCAGATCCTTCTCCTACCTCGCCGCCAAGACCTGGAACACCCTACCTACCCACCTGCGGCAGACCGAAGACCTACTCACCTTCAGAAGACTCGTCAAGACCTGGCTTTTCGAGCAGTAGCAAAACTCCCCCCCCCCCAGCGCCTTGAGACCCTCACGTGTTAGAAGCGGGCTTTACAAATACCATGATTGATTGATTGATCAAACGATGCCAAAGTTATAAGCAAAGCAAAAAATGTTCTTCCTATGGAAACTTGGTCCTAACTATAACTACCTACTGGCGATTGCCAGTAGATAATATATATATATACACGCACAATCCTGGCTCACCACATATCCTTGAAGAGACCACACAGGTACAGGCCACAAGGCGTTCGTAGATGAATATTAAAGTGCTTTATTTCGGAACAAAGATTAGCACACAGTCTACTCCAGGCCAGTGCCTAGCATGATGCGTTTCGACTGCTCAAGCACGGTGATGAACAAATTATATATATATATATATATATATATATATATATATATATATATATATATATATATATGCATATATTTGTTTAACCAGTTCTGTCTACTTTGCTGCTGCACCACTTCACACGGTGGGTGCTGTGATAGTGAAAACGGTGATTCACTAACAATTAGTTTCTCAAAAAAACTGTGCACACATGGGCATCTATTACCTATATTCTTTTAAGGAGCCACAGAGTGAAATAAATAATCCGACAAACGCAGTCCGCTACAAGCCTTTGTCAATGGCGGATACACCGGCATAGTTCATGTTATTTAACCAATCTCAGTCAATCCTATTGGTCAACATTTCCTGCCAGCAAAACAAAAAGCAGACAATTCCTAGAATTTGTGTGGCGGCCATCCTAAAGTAGGTTTTTAAATGCATATATACAATCATACTACATTCAAGCCTAGCATCAATATCTGTTTATCTTTATCAACCTTGATATGCATTTTTCCATTTTGGCATATTCAATTTATAATTAGGAAACATAATCAATCCTGAGATGTACTTCATATATTGTTATTTTAATATATATATATATATATATATATATATATATATATATATATATATATATATATATATATATATATATATATATATATATATATATATACAACAAGTTGCCCAGAGGCAAAGACGCCCTTCAGCAGTGAAATCTTCATCCAAAGTTTTATTGATAAAACCAGCACATGGATTCCAGAGATTTGTTTACCTTGCCTGACGTGTTTCCGGGCCCTACCCCTTAATCATAGGCGTTAACTCTCAGTCCACAGCAGCACTCTCCCGCATTTTCTCCTCTGCTCGCTTTTGAAAAGTTGCCCTTTGGTGGGCCTCACAGGTGAGTTGAATTGGTTTTGGCATTCTGGGAGTTGTAGTCTGAGTCTGCGCAGATTATTCCCAATGTGGGTTCTGTGTCCTTTCAGTGATTTCATTAAAAATATATTACTCCAGTGGGCCTCAGATTGCAAATCTGTTTTTTTTTAATTCAAAATTCACTGTGCTGTTCAGAGGCTGACACACTTCCAAGACCCTGCAGCCCCACATTACCTCTCAGTGGTGGGGCAGTCTTTCACAGCCAGGCTGCTGTGCTAAAATTCATCCAACAAGTTGCCCTGAAGCAAAGACACCCTTCAACAGTGAAATCTTCATCCAAAGCTTTATTGATAAACCCAGCACATGCATTCCAGAGATTTCTTTACCCTGCCTGATGCGTTTTGGGGCTCCTACCCCTTAATCATAGGTGTTAACTGTCAGTCCACAGCAGCACTCTCCCGCATTTTCTCCTCTCTGTATACTTTTGAAAGGTTGCTCTTTGGTGGGCCTCACAGGTCAGTTCAATTGGTTTTGGCATGTGGGGAGTTGTAGCACGAGTTTGCGCAGATTATTCCCAGCGTAGGTTCTGTTTCCTTTCAGTGATTTCATTAAAAATGTATTACCCCAACTTGTTGGATGGATATAAATATATATATATATATATATATATATGTATATATATATATAAAATATATATATGTAATGTATTACCTACTGGCAGTCGCCAGTAGGTAGTTATAGTTAGGACCTATTTTCCATAGGAAATCCGCAACATCCTATTTCGAATACCGTTGGTGCCGATTGACGAATCTTCACGAAATTTTCCAAACTTTTGGCCAGCTCTGGTCCGCTCCTATTCTGAAAATTTCACGGTGATTCATCAAGCGGGGGCCGATAAAAAAGGGGGGTCCCAAAACACATTTTCCCCATGCATTTTCCCATAGGACCTGTTGACGCAGCTACAGCCCGAACTGCTGAATGGAATTACACCAAATTTGGCAAAGAGGTAGTCCTCAGTTCAGACTTGTGCCTTTTGCTTAAATGGTGTAAATCCGTTCAGTAGTTCCTGAGAAAATTAGAGTTAAAAAGATAGATATATCTGGCCGGAGCCTAACCACACATCTCATCGTGAGATCTGATTGGCTGTCAGTACTTCATCCAAGAAGTGTTGGCAGCCATCTTGGGACCAATATACATGATAGCACCTCATTAAAATGCATTGCAGTTAATAGACGGTTTTAAGACTTTAGTTACATTATGAATCATTTGTTGATGGTACCATACTCATTTTAGGAATTGTGGTATGTTCTAATGTGATTTTACCATGTGAAAAAGCCTTCTGCTGTGATCATGAATCATGTTTGAGAGAAAACTATTTTCTCATGCTTTTCCCACAGAGGTTTGGAAGGTGATCTATAAGCTAAACTGAGAGCATATTTTCTGTAAATTCACATTATCTTTCTCAGTCATGTGAGAATGAAGTCTGACATTCTCAGTAAAACATGTACATCCAACAAGGGCAGAGACTGTCAGTTGATTCCTTTGTGTTCTACTGCAGCTTCCCAGAGTGTTCTAAAGAACAACTAGAGCGCTAACAGTCTTACTTATGACAAAAGTATGGCACACCTGAAGCCATCTTGATTGGAATAAAGTGGTAACACTTAAAACATTTAATTTACAAAGGAACAAAATGAGGGGGTTCATTTTGCCATAGAAATTATGATTAGTGCTGCAGAAAGAAAAAATAGGGCACATTTTGACTTCTCAAATCATCTTCTATTTCATAAAAAAATTCTGACATGCAGACTGAAACATGCACTTTGAATACCAGCAGCAGACTTCCCTGGTGAGCAGTAGCTTTACTACAGTGATCTAATGAGCAACTAGAGTGCTAACATTCAAAATTTATGGCAATTGTGTTACACATCTGAATGTCTTCTTGATGGAACCAAAGTACAAAACTGAAAGTATTTCCAACTCAGGAGACTGCAGTAAATGAGGAAATTAGGAAACTTCTTAACAAATAAATCTCCCAATATGGCCACCAGAGACAAAAGAGCCCAAATGTAGCCCAAATATAACCCAGATGTAGCCCAAGTATAGCCCTATGACAGAATGTCCCAGAGTGTTCTAACAAACAACTAGAGCGCTAACAGTCTTACTTATGACAAAAGTATGGCACACCTGAAGCCATCTTGATTGGAATAAAGTGGTAACACTTAAAACATTTAATTTACAAAGGAACAAAATGAGGGGGTTCATTTTGCCATAGAAATTATGATTAGTGCTGCAGAAAGAAAAATTAGGGCACATTTTGAGTGACTTCTCAAATCCTCTTCTATTTCATTACAAAATTCTGATATGCAGACTGAAACATGCACTTTTAATACCTGCAGCAGACTTCCGTGGTGAGCAGTAGCTTTACTGAAGTGATCTAATGAGCAGCTAGAGTGCTAACATTCAGAATTTATGGCAAATGTGTGACATATCTGAATACCTTCTTGATGGAATCAAAGTAAAAAACTGAAAGCATTTTCTTCTGAGGAGACTGCAGTAAATGAGGAAATTAGGAAACTTCATAACAAATAAATCTCCCAAGATGGCCACCAGAGACAATAGAGCCCAAATGCAGCACAAATATCACCCAGATGTAGCCCACATGTAGCCCAATGACAAAAGTGTGCAAAACACTTATTTTTTCTGTATTTGCAGTTTTATATAGTGCAGACTTGTCATGTATTAGAGTGCTTTACATGAGCATTGGTTACATCACACAAGATCAAATTCATTTTGGTTGTAGACCTGGGGAGATTAAGTGATTTGACCAGAATCACAGAATGTTGAGCTGAAGCAGAAACTCCAACCTGGTTCCCCAGTTGCAAAGTCTGCAGCTCTGGAAGTAACACCACATCCTCTCCCCTAAGTGCAATATTTAATCAAGTGGTCAACTGGATAAAAAAACATAAAGATTACAAATAATTTAAAAGTTCTTTATCGCTATTTGAAAACTAAGAATATATGTCCTCATTTTAGTTTTTTAGAGCACTAACCATCATTTTGATGCAAATAAGACACTCTCATATATGTAATTTCTAAAGGAAATGCTCTAGGTATTACAGTTTTAATTACATCAAGATGACGTCAGGCGTTCCACACTTTTGTAACAAATATAGAATGTTAGCAATCTAGTTGTTCATTGGTATACTGTTGAGAGGCAGAGGCCAGGGGCACGGACTCTGAAAATTGAAGGCAGGTGGATGAGTGCAGAGGCAACAATTTGAGCACACTGGGCAGGCAGGAAGGGCAGTGGCAGCACAACAGACTATGGAGGGCAGTGAAAAGGGGGGCAGGGGCAACAAACCAACAATACAGGACTGGCAAGAGAGGCTGTGGCAATATAATAGACAATTGTGGGCAGAAGGAATAGGCAGTGGTAGTACAACCATACATGCCAACAGACCCGTTTCAGCCAGGAAACGTCCAATGTTTTTAAGCTCAAATGGGCTTTATTTGATCTGTCTCCTGTCTACAATCTCCTCTTTTTCAATGTAACTCAAAGGGGAAAATCAATACCCCAGTTTTTTTTCAAAATCTCCCTCTTACCAAGTTCAAAATGTTCGCAAGTATGGTACATTGGATCATGGTAGGCAGGAGGAATTGGGGTAGGGACATGGACTCGGATAACAGAGGACAGGAGGGCCATGGAGAGGTGCACCAAACTGACCCTACAGGGCAGGCATCAGGGATTGCAGCAGCACAATACACCACACAGGGCATGCGGGACGGGAGTGCAGCACAACAATCCATAGAAAGCAATAGGGAGGGGACAGGACCATACACATGGACAACAGAGAAGAGAGGGGAAAGAGGCAATGGTAGCTATCTGACCATAATGGACAGACAGGAGAGAAAGCTGCAGCATAACAGACCATAAAGGGCAGGAGGGATGGATCAGGGGCATTGCAATGGAACAGACAAGCCAGGAGGCAGCGAATAGGGGTCTGCACATGGAAACAGAGGGCTGGGGGCAAGGGGGCAGGGCAGGAGCAGCAAGATGACCATGGAGGTCAGGCAGGACGGGCACTAGAAACAAGACACACCATGGAGAGCAACAGTGAGACTATGATGGCATACACACAGTCCATAGAGGGAAGGTGGGAGGGGGTCAGGGGCAGCTAGCTTACCACACAGGGAAAGAGGGAGGGGCTATGGCAGCACAGAAGACCAAGCATGGCAAGTGGGAGGGTTAGTGGCAGCACAATGGCTATGATGGGCAAGAAGGAGGGTGCAGGGGCATGCACCAAGGACCATGGAGGATAGAAGGGAGGGTCAGGACCTGGGCACAGACAAGAGAGTTCAGGGGAAGGGGCCTCACAACAGACCGCACAGGGCAGGCATGAGGAGCAGTTGCAGCACAACAGACCAGGGAGAGCAGAAGGTTGTGGCAGTAAAATGGAACATGGAGGACAGGAGGAAGGGATAGGGGCATGGCATGTGGACAGGCAGGGTGGAGGTGGCAGGGACAGGTTACAGTCATCTGACAATGCTAGGCAGGTGGGAAGAGAGTGGCAGCTCAACAGAACACTCAGAGTAGATAGGAGTGGCAGGTCCATGGAACATGGTGGGCAAAAAGGATGGAGCAGGGGCATGCACAAAGACATCGGAGAGCAGGGGGAAGGAGAATAGGGGCAGCAAGCTAATCACAGAGTCTAAGCAGGAGGTCAATGATGGGCCATAACATTGGGCAATGGAGGGCAGGAGGAGTGGACTGGTACATCATGCTAAATGGAGGGCCGTGGCAGCACATCAGACCATGCATGGCAGGAGGGAGGAGGCTAGTCCATGGATTCAGACAACAGAGGATAGGAAGGAGGTGGATGGGGCAGCAAGCTAACTGTTCAGAGAAGGTGGGTATTAGGAACTTTATTGTTTTTAAAATGTGTGTCTGTGCGAACTACTTAAAATATGAACAAGTATGCAGCATAATCTCACTTTTATTCAGGAAGAAGAGGACGTTTGTGTGTGTGACTCCGGGCTCACTTGGCAGAAACACCCCCTGACCCTCCACCCCATCACAAAATGTAATACATGTGAAAAGGGTATGTGGAGGCAGTGTTATATAGAACATAGTCCAGAGCACGATTGAAAATGAAAACTAGATATAGTATATGGTATAAACTATGCACCAAAAAGTGTGATATAAGATGAACCGGGCGTGAAATATAATATGCAATACATTGTGCGCAATGACAGAATCATTGGAGAGCGCGAGACAGCACAGGCACTAGCGCGTGCTATGCGATATGCGCCTTGGAGTGTAATATGCATAGGGCAGTGTTGTGTAACCTAACTAGTCTCTAAAGTTGTAATATAAAATATGTGCTGGGGAGTGTAATATTGCATGTGCACTGTGACAAAGATATGGATCCCAGATTGTAATATGTATGGCATAGCGCTGTGCATTATAACATAGGCATTGAGGAAGGCACTTTAGATGGGGCAATATAACCCGTGCGAAGGCAAGTGTGGCATGACATATTCACGGGGTGGTGTTACAGTGCACATGGGCTAGAGAGTGTCGCACTAGCTGGTGGAATACAACACAGAGGTGTGTGGCACTCGGCGGGCACTGGTGGGTGTAACACAGCATTGGGCTCAGCCAGGAGCACGTTGTGACTCTCAAGTGAGGTTTGTCTCCTTTCCAGGGAGTAAAATAAAAAGTATTACACATCCGGCGGTGGATGTGTGTTTTATTAACCGTGAAGGGGGTTTCTTGCATAGTTTGGTCAAATTTTTGTCGACTCCCCTTTGAATGGCTTGGTGTGCGTGTGTATTAAATGTGCCCGTCAATAGCTACCCATGTTTGTATAAATAAACGACAAGGGTGTCTACTTGGAGAGTACCCACCGGCGGTGGCGCCGGGATTAGGCATGGTAGGGCGTCAGACACGTCAGAGCTTCACTAGCGGTGTAAATACATTCCACGTGGATTCATTGTATGCATAGTCGCCTTTTAATGAATATCACGCAAATCGCCATGGTGATAGGTACATACGGTTTGTCCAGCATGTCCTAGGTGTTTCAATAAATATATATTTGTTTAAAATAATAAAAAACAAAGGCCGGCCCCGGGCAATGGGGTCCCCAGGGCCATAAGTGACCTGAGGAGGTGGGCAACGCAGCCCCCCTCCTAAAGAATTTTTTTTTAAAAAAGGCCGTGACCCAGGGGTTGGGGTCCCCGGGGCCGATTAAGGCCTTGGGAGGGGGGCCACGCGCACCCCTTCAAAATTAATCTTTTTCAACAAAAAATTTAGGGTGCAGGCCCTGGGGGATGGGGTCCCCATGGCCAATAAATTAGAAAAAGAAGGGGAACCACACAGCCCTCCTTCTTAAAAAAATAAAATACATAAAAGACCGGCATCGCGCCGGAGGCCACGCCCCCTCCTTGCAGCACTCTGCAAACGCGCCCCCTGGCCAGTTGTAAGTTGGGGAATTAATTCCCCTTCAATACTGAGGGTCCCTGAGGGCCAACTAGCCCAACAGGTATCTCCAGTATGCGCCAGGGAGCTGCGTTGCAGACCGGTGTTCTGAGACCACGCCCCTTTTTACACCTCTATGCAACGCAGCTCTGTGGCGCTTACTGGAGGTACCGAGTTTGTTAGTTTGACCCTAGGGACCCTTAGGATTCAAATGAACTTAATCTCCCAAGTAAAAACGCCCACAGGGCGTGTTTACACAGTGGGGAAGGGAGGGTACAGGGCCTGAGGTGACGTGTGCAAATACGCCCTATGGCGCGTTTTAAGTTGGGGAAATAATTCCCCTTCAATCCTGAGGGCCCCTGGGGGCTAACTAGCCCACCAGGTGCTTCCAGTAAGCGCCACTGAGCTGCGTTGCAGAGAGGTGGTCCAGGCCGTGCCACTTTTTACACCTCTCCGCAACGCAGCTCTCTGGCACTTACTGGAGGTACCTAGTGGGCTAGTTGGACCCTAGGGATCCTCAGGATTCAAGGGGATTTAATCTCCCAACTTAAAACGGCCACAGGGCGTGTTTACACAGTGGTGAAGGGAGGGGACGGGGCCTGAGGTGACGTGTGCAAACACGCCCTGTGGCGCGTTTTAAGAGGTACTTTTAATCCCCTGCCCTATTATATACTAGGGGCTTACAGAGGAGGTCATGCTAATCACAGGGGACCCCAACGCATAGTGTTCCCTAGTGTATATAGGTGTTTTCACTGTATTCTGAGTGTCTTTTAACATAGCACTGGCTTTAGGACTAGTTAGTCAGACTCAATTACCACCAGTATCCGTCTGAAAAAGTTGAGGGTACAGGATGATTTTGCAACAAGGCTTCTTTCTGCTCTTCTGTTTGTTCTTTCTGCATGTTATCCTTCTTCCTGCACTTTTCTTCGTCTTTGAGGACTTCTGTTGCTTCTTTCTGCATTTCTTTTTTTTCTGTCTGTGCTTTTTTTCTTCTTTCTTCACATGTCCTATCTCTGTAGGCATGGTTAGAAATTAGCATTTAAAAAACCCTGTGAAATTCACTGAAAAAACCATAGGTTTCAGGCATATTATACTTAGGAATTAGCATTTAAAAAACCTTAAAAAATCACTGAAAAAACCATAGGTTTCAGGGGCGTTATAGTTAGCTGGACTTTTCACTCGTACAAAACCATTGAAATTCCCCCATTATAGTTAGTTCAGCTAAATATAACTTGCGCGCCCGCAATGCACTGCTGATGACGTCACATATTACATCACTCATGACATGGTCAGTGACATCACTCATGACATCACTCAAGACATCTCAAATTACATCACTGATGACATCACTGATGACATCATCCTTGTGATAGAGTGGCATACCTCCTCTCCCCCTAATATAACCTTTGATACACACATTCAAAAATAGAAACTAACATTTTCAAAACAATGGATATATCAATACCGGATACAACAACATATTCAGTAATTCTAAGATCCACATACACATCCACTCATTCACCAACAGTCCTATACAGTCACTCATACATGTACTCACTCATCATATGTACTCATACACCTATACATCCTGTTACACAATGCCACTCATCCATAGAGTTACTCACACACATAGTCACTCATGCTAATAAAAAATCACACATCCATTTACTTGCATATACAGTTACACACACACCACCACACTTACTTCTACAGAAACTTACACATACTTAGTCTTTTAAACAATCACTTATAGAAACACATACTTATTCATACAGGAACTCTTCCAATCTCTCACTCTCACATACACTCACTTATATACACCAGTAGTCACATATACTAGTTTAAAACATATGTAGTTACTCATAAAGACACTTTTGAGACAGTCATTCACTCACTATCACGCTCATGCACACACTCATCCACCCATACAGTCCTGCACACATGCTGTCTTCAACACATACAAACAGTGAGTCACTCATTCATGCACCTATGCACTACGTAATACCCCCCACCGAACCATACAGACACTCAGACACTCATACTGATACTCAAAAAACCAACTAATAACCTATATAGACACTCAGGTAGCTACTCACCAACCCATGCAGCCACTTATACACAAAGTGAAAGACTGATACAGATATTTACATATTTAAACATTACTCACTAAGCCATGTATTCACTAAGATTCACTTAATCAGTCAGTTATACAGTACATTTTTCAAAAACAAATCATCCATTTAGACATTTATATACCCATTTATTCTTCCATCAACCTTGAGATATACATATATAAAACATATGTAATTTTCAGAAAAACACACATTCACTGGATGATGTCATCAGTGATGTCATTAGTGATGTCATTTGAGATGTCATGAGTGATGTCATGAGTGATGTCACTGACCATGTCATGAGTGATGTAATATGTGACGTCATCAGCAGTGCATTGCGGGCGCGCGAGTTATAGTTAGCTGAACTAACTATAACGGGGGAATTTCAATGGTTTTGTACGAGTGAAAAGTCCAGCTAACTATAACGCCCCTGAAACCTATGGTTTTTTTCTGTGAATATATATATATGTATATATGTATATATATATATATTCACTTAAAAAACCATAGGTTTCACACATGTTATAGTTAGCTGGACATTTCACTCATAAAAAACCAATGAAATTCCCCCGTTATAGTTACTGCAGGCAACTATAACTCACGCGACCGTAATCCTCTGCTGATGCTAATACTGTATTTAGACACTTATTTACCCATGTCTTCTTCCATTTATCTTTAGCTATACATATATTACAAATATTTATTTTTCAGAAAGACACATATGTCATCAGTGATGTAATATCTGACGTCATCAGCAGAGGATTGCGGTCGCGTGAGTTATAGTTGCCTGCAGTAACTATAATGGGGGAATTTCATTGGTTTTTTATGAGTGAAATGTCCAGCTAACTATAACATGTGTGAAACCTATGGTTTTTTAAGTGAATTTGCAAGGTTTTTTAAATGCTAATTCCTAATTATAACGTGTGTGAAACCTATGGTTTTTTCAGTGAATTTGTATGGTTTTTTAAATGCTAATTTATTTATGTATTATTTTTTTATATATTTATTTTACAATAAACTACGTATTAAAAATTATTATTTTATTTTTTTTGGTTTTCACCCTGCGATTTTTTCGGGGTCCCTGAAGGACCCCGAAGGCAAAAAAAATTTTTTTTTTGTGTTTTCAGGGTGCGCGCACTGTGCGCGCACCCCCGCGATTTAAAAAACAAAAAAAATTTTTTTTTGCCTTTGGGGTCCTTCAGGGACCCCCTGACGAAGGCTAGGGGGTCAGGAACTCTCTACCCTGCCCCCTTTTCACGTTCGCCACCTTCATTTTTCACTCTCGCACTGAAAACAAACAAAATGGCGGCCGACACTTCCTGATTTCGACCGATTCGAACGTTGACTAACATGTAACCACCAATCAGAATTACGCTCGCGCACGTTAGGGTGCTCGCACGGTGCTCGCACGGTGCGCGCACCCTGCGCGCATATAGATATATATATGTTTTTAAATGCTATTTTCTCCAGAAATACTGAACAGATTTACACCAGACCTGCAAAAGGCACTTCCTTGACCTTATGGCTACCTCTCTGCCAAATTTCAAGTAATTCTGTTCAGCCGTTCGGGCTGTAGCTGTGTCTAAAGGTCCTATGGAAAAATGCATGGGAAAAACGCGTTTTGGGACCCCCCTTTTATCTCAGCCCCCGCTTGACGAATCCCCCCGAGACTTTGAGGGTAGGAGCGGAGCGTAGCGCCCCACCTATTTTGAAAAATTCGCGAGGATTCATCGACCGGCGCCAAAGTTATTCAAAATAGAATGTTGCGGATTTCCTATGGAAACGTGGTCCTAACTATAACTACCTACTGGCGACCGCCAGTAGGTAATATATATATATATATATATGTTTAATTGATCATATTACACAAATCAAGCAGATGCTTCCTCAATCTATGAATTAAGCCCAGAATGGGCAGAGTACTCCTTCTGTCCCTATGTTGTCCTCGAAAATCTGTTTCAACCCACATGTACCCATAACTCCTCATCACTGTTGGGTCCCTTCAGGACAATATCTGCATTGCTAATATATTTTTTGACTCCAGTCGATGCAATTTACGGACCATTTAATGGAACCTGATCTAGACAAAAGTAACGCAGGAGATCTCTGTTGCCCTGATGTGCTGTCTGAAAATGTCTAGCAACTGGATATGTGATGTCTGCATCCATTATAGCACGCATATGCTCAAGCACCCTCTTCTTAGCTATGTGTATCGTGCTCCCAACTTATTTATGTCCTCAGGGGCATATTAGGCAATACACTGTCAAGCTACAAATGTAGTTGGGCAATTTTGTGATGGGTTTATTCTTCTTTCCCAGAACCTCATATTCTTTTACTTTTGTGCTGTATTTGCATTCCTTGCAATTTAAGCAAGAAAAGAATCCCATAGTCTTGGGTTTTGCTACTTCATTTTCTATAAAGTGGCTGTGCACCAACATATCTTTAAGAGAGATGCTTCTTCTATGGATAACAACTGGTCTTACCGGTAAATAGAACCCAGCATGGAAACTGAGTTCAGGATACTCGATTTCTTTTGCAAGACGTTATACAAATGTGAAGATTTTATGGATAAACCTGTAATTAATCTCATCACATTTTTCCCTGCTTCTTTTTCATCTCTATCTAACTTTTTTATCAGGATTTTCCCATTCAGCATTTGTACTCTATGCTCTGCTTGTTGCAATATTATATTTGGATATCCTCTCAGTTTAAATCTTAATAGGGCCTGATCCTTTGCTTCTGTATAAGTAGTGGGTATGGAACAATTGTGCTTAATCCATCCACAGAAGTTCCTCATATGGTATACTGTTAACCAAACTAATTGGATGTTGACTATTACCATGGAGAATTAAATTCCCCCATGTTGGCTTGCTATATAATGTTGTCTGTAACTTGCCATCCTGCACATACACAATTAGATCTAAAGATGGGACCGTTGTCTCACTGATAAAACTTGTGAATTGTAAGTTAAGAGTATGGTTGTTAAGCTTTCTGATGTCTTCAGCAGATTCTCGTGTACACTTCCACACCCAAAACAAGTCATCAATAAAGCACACCCAAATTGTTACACTGTCTATCAATTCATCATTTTCATCTGCCCAGGCTACGTGCTTCTCCCACCAGCCCACTTTTTGCGATCACAGGACACCGTTCTTAGTAGGAAGAGGTTTATTGAAGTATTGGAGTAACAGCTCCCAGAGGCCAACCTCTCAGCTCCACAGCCAAGCTTCACTGCTGGACTCCACAATCCAGATTCCAGCAGTAGAACATTTGTTGCTATGAGATACAAAGGAGTCACTGATGGCAATGACTAAATGAAAACATAACACATCTCCTCTTCTTAAAAGAAAAAAAAATAGTATTTAAAACAAGTCATATAATTGGTACATCTAAAATGCAATATGAGGATTGCTGAATAACGGTAAGTTAATTGCAAATGTAACTTTCCAGTTTATTTGGTTTCATTTTCAGATGTTCACTAGGAACCCTTCTACAGACATCAGTAGAATTGTTGACATCTTCAGTATTTTTCATCAACCAATACTTCACTTCAGCATCATTGCACTTAACCGCTCTGCGAATATTCCACCACTTACCATCAGATAATTTAAGTAAATTACCCTCAACATTTACTACCTTCCTTGGTTTTGATAACCTGGAATGACCCTTCTTCACAATGTTACCTATACACAATCTCACAAAATCACCTTCTACAAACACTCTACCACACGTCCCAATTTTGTTATGATGTCTTAGTTGATAAGTGTCTTGGTATCTTGCAACCTTAGTGCGTAAATCTTCCTCTTTTATATCTTTCTTATCACACCTACCCATCCATGCTGGTACAACCGCAGTACAGGGAACCCTACCTTTAAGAAGAAAAAAAGGAGTTTCCCCAGTTACAGAATGTGGAGTAGCTCTGTAGTTCCACAACATCTTCCTCACTTCTGACCTCCAACAATTATTCATCGATACAGCCAATTGAATGTTTTCTCCCAAAACTCAGTTGAAAGGGTCAACCAAACCATTTCACCTGTGATGATAAACCGGGGTTTTAAAATGCTTGATACCCCACTTCTTGAGAAAGTCACTGAATTCTTGCAAAACAAATTGCGGGACATTATCTTTCAGAATTTTGGCAGGACACCCCTCCCTTCGAAAAACCTCCTCACAAAATGTGATAGCATTGCTGGATTTGAGTTTGCTGACAAACCCCACCTCCAGCCACTTTGAATAATAATCAATCCTCACAAATGCGTACTTCTCAGATACTCCTAAACCTTCAAACGGTACAGATATATCAATAGCAAGTCTTTTGCATGCTTTTTCAGGTAACTTCGTGAGAGTTATTGGCGAATTCCTTAATACATGAGATTTATCACTACACATACCAGATACACATTCTCTCACAAATCTCTATATGTCCCTAGCCATACCTGACCACCAAAAATACATTCTGGCTTTTCTTTTAACTGCAGACATTCCACCATGGCCCTCATGTAATAGTTCCATCAACTTGAACCTCAATGGTTCGGGTACAACCAACTTGGCGCACCTCCTAACCACACCATTAACGACAGATAATTCTGCCCACACATCTTTGTACATTAAAATCTTACTGTTCAGATTCCACCCATAAGCGGCGGGCAAGGTTTTGATCACTTTCACTAATGCAGCATCGGCAGAAATAGCTTCCTTCCATTCATCCTCACTGATGGCCTGACACACATCCGTAATGCTTGATATCATCCATTCCTCTTCTTCACTACTGTGTACAGTTTTAGCCTTCACTTGTAAACACGACAAACAGTCCTCATTCACATTTTTCACTCCAGGAACATATTTTAGATCAAATGAAAAATTTTGCAACTGATTTATCCACTTTGCAATGCATGGGGTAGCTCTACTAGCACCTGCTGTGGTGAATATGTCCAACAATGGCCTGTGATCTGTGCGTAGTTCAAATTAAGGGTGGGCGTAGTGGGCGTAGTGAGGCTACGTGAAGCAGCACGTAGTGTGCCCAAATCTACGCACACTACGCGCTTCGCGTAGCCCCACTACGTGCCACCCACCTCCCGCCCGCCCTCCTTTTAAATAATATCAGCAATGTAAAATAAATTAAAGTAAAGCGACTTACCGTAAGCGCGGCGTCTCCGGGGGTCCCTCTTCTTCGTTTCTAATTTCTTCTGACAAATGCGCATGCGCGGACGCCTGCGCATGCGCATTTCTCTCAAGAAATGCGCATGCGCGGGTGTCCGCGCATGCGCATTTGCCAGAAGAAATTAGAAACAGGAAGAGGGAGCCCCGGAGACGCCGCGCTTACGGTAAGTCGCTTTACTTTAATTTATTTTTCATTGCTGATATTATTAAAAGGAGGGCAGGCGGGAGGTGGGTGGCGGGTGGCAAGCAGCTACGCTTCGCCCTCGGCGTGTGCGTAGCGCTGCCCTGCTTCGCCTACTTCGGAAAGTGCGAAGCAGGCAGCGCTACATACACTACGTGGGCGAGGCGTAGTGCTACACCCGGGGTTAGTTCAAATCTTATATCCCACACATAAACACAGAAATGTTGTACGCCCCTCCAACAGGCCAGGGCTTCCTTTCCAATGGTGGAATATAACATTTCCCCACCCTTAAGGGTACGTGATGAGAAAGCAACAACCCTTTCTTTGCCAAAACACTCTTGCATAAGTACGGCTCCTAGGCCATGACCACTGGCATCTGTTACAATCATGGTCTTGTCATTAGGGTTAAATGACTTCAAAGCAGTAGCACTGCCCACCACCTTCTTCACTGCCTCAAACACTGCTTGGCACTCATTCGACCATTGAAACACCACCCCCTTTTTCATGAGCTGGCGTAAGGGATATACTAACTCAGAAAAATGGTACACAAATTTGGCATAATTCTCGGCTAAACCGAGAAACGATCTTAACTGATCCTTGTCTTGTTGCGATTGAGCTTTTTCCAGCTCTTCCACCAAATTTAACTTTGGTTTAATTCCATTAAAGAACAATGTGTGCCCTAAATAATCAACTTCTTGTTGACAAAATTTACATTTTTGCAGACTAATGGTGAGACCAGCTGCTTTTAGGAGGATCTTGGAATACTAGCACATTCTTTACATCCTTCAAAATATTTTGCATAACTCTTTGGAAAACGGCAGATGCCGAGGCCAGCCCAAAAGACATACTGATGAACTGAAACGCCCCCTCAGGTGTGATGAAGGATGTCAAGTGCTTCGATTCGGGTTGCAAACGTACCTGGTGATAGGCACTAGATAAATAGAGTGGTAAAGTACCTATCTCCGGCAACACTGGACAACATTTTGTTTATGCGTGGTAGAGGATATCTGCCAACCCAAATGCACTCATTCAAGTCTCTCAAATCCACACACATGCGGATATTCCCATTCGGTTTGTGTGCGATAACAATCGTACTTAACCAATTGGATGCTTCTATTGATTCTATGAATTTTTCCTTGCATAATCTATGTAAGTCATCCTTCAACTTTCCTCTTAATGTCATAGGAACGTTAGGTACCTTGTGTACTTTAGGTTTAGCATCCTTCATCAATACAATCTGATGTGCAAATCCTTTAAGGCATCCTAGTTCTTCCTTAAATAAATTAGGAAACTTCTCAACCCATTTATTGTCATTGGGCCTGATTCACAGAACTAACTTAAGACAAAATCCTAAACTTACTACTTTTGGTATTCACAGAAGTTAGGATTTTGTCTTAAATTTGTCTTAAGACAAACTTAAGACAGACTTAAGATAGACTTAGGACAGACTTAGGACAAACTTAAGACAAACTTAAGACAGACTTAAGACAGACTTAAGTTAGGATTTTGTCTTAAGTTTGTCTTAAGTCTGTCTTAAGTCTGTCTTAAGTCTGTCTTAAGTCTGTCTTAAGTTTGTCTTAAGTCTGTCTTAACTCTGTCTTAAGTCTGTCTTAAGTTTGTCCTAAGACAAACTTAAGACAAAATCCTAACTTCTGTGAATACCAAAAGTAGTAAGTTTAGGATTTTGTCTTAAGTTAGTTCTGTGAATCGGCCCCATTATGAGAATCTGTCAATAAAGCTTGTAAAGGATGATTTGGGTTGAGAATAATGCCCACATTTTTCTGTACTTTCCACCCCAACAAACACTTTCCAGTTTCTACCACATATATTTTTGCAATAGTTTTTCTTACTTTAAACTGCACAGTAGTGTTGAAATTTCCCAAAACAGGTAATTTCATCCCACAATACCCCTGTGGTTCAACATCAGTCGATATCAAATTTGTGGCTCCCAACTCTTGCCATTTCTGCTTATCTATCAAAGTAAAAGGGGAACAAGAGTCTGCCTACATATGTACATCAATATCATTTATAGTTACCACACACTTGGGAGTAACATACACTTCTGGTAGATTCTTGTTCATGGCATTAATATTTCCCACCACCTTTACTTCTAAACCAATATCATTCTCAATTTGTGCTTAATCTATGGAATGCATTACCATGGTATTATCTATTGCATTTACTGATTTATTTTGTTTGAGGAACTCATCTGCTTTGCATACTCTTGAAAAATTACCTATTTTCCTGCATTTGTAATAACGGCTCTTAGAAGCAGGACAATGACTGGCATCGGCATTGTGCCTATTGCTAACGCATCTATAACATTACTTTTTATAATTCCCTTCTTGTTTTCTTATAACGTTTTTATTATCCTCACTGTCTATCTTTACAGCTCTTTCAGTATTAGAACTCAACACTCATACCTTATTAGGATCCACATCACATTTTGTAGTATTTTCGGATAATTCTTTAACATATTGAGAAATGTTTTCAATGCGGCTTTCAATTTCTATTGACTTGTCTAAGGTAGGATCTTTCAGATCCAACAATTTCTCTTGGATTTTCATATTATTGTTTACTATTTATAAGTTGATCCCTGATAATTTCATCTCTTAAGTCTTTAAACTTACACGTTACTGTTAACCTCCTCAGAGCAGCCACATACTACTCAACTTTTTCACGCTGTTTTTGGGAATGTGAGAAGAACTTATGCCTTTCTACAACTATACTTAACTTATTCCCATTATTGTCAGCTAATGCTGATAAGGCATTTTCATACACATCATCCTTGTCTTCATCTGAAGTAGCATTAACATTCCTTACACTAGGTTGGAAATTCGGTAATGTACTTAAGACCCTCCTACCTTCCACTCCCAGACTGAGTTTCAAAATAGCTAATTTCCTCCTAGTGATAAACACATCCCCTCCAATAGCTTCTAAGTAGGTGGTAAAAGATTCCAATCCTCCCATTCCATGCAAGGAGGACCTGGCTCTTGCAAGAAGTTTGGTGGACGAGGAATAGATTGTGAAGCCATGACAGAATAAAGAAAACTCTAACTTCAACACACAACCATTCTTAACAATTGGGACAGGTACACCAATATGTCCCCTTTACCACATAGTAACAGTTATGTTGTGAAAAACAAGAACTCCAAAATCCAATGCGTTGCGTTGTGCTGCTTCGCAATCACTCCATAAATGTGAGTAAAAATCCAAAATGCCACTCTTTAACGATAAACTCCTCAAACGCTGTACTGTGTTGTTTTAAACTCGCTTCAAACTGTCTGATGCAGTTTTGTAAAGTTTAGACACAATAAAAGAATTCTCACCAGACTTGTAGTGTTCCTCAAGTCACCTCAGCATAACATACATACTGAGAACGGAATGCAGGAAGAATTCAAGATGGTGGTAAGCACGTTACCACGTCACGATGCTGGCACAATTTCTTCAAACACACGATACTAGGCAATAGTACCCAGAATGACATTGCACCCTTGCATGCGTATCAACGCTCCACAATGTAAGATGTCTCACGACCTTAGGAACTCTGGAATGAAGGAAACTCCACTTCACAAACTGCAAGTAGTCAGCAGACCCTGACCATGCGTTGCTCCAGCGCAGCCAGAATCGTTTCTAGGTTGCGGGCGGCAGAGTAAACAGAGGTAGGTGTTTACCTTCGAACGCCAACCTCCTCCTGACTAAGACCACCTCGACCCAAGTAATGGATATTGGTTGAAGTACACTTTCGGCAACAACATTTTCCTCACACAGCGACGGTGTCCAATGCAGAACGATGACCAAGCTGGGGGTAACAGATACCCATAATGGTATCAAAGTAAGTCCAATCCACATACAGTTGAATCCAGCAACCAATCCTTTCTAGATATGGTGCATGTCTTCTACAAATGCGCATCCCACCCTCGTCGCCAATTTTGGGATCCTAGGACACGGTTCTTAGTAGGAAGAGGTTTATTGAAGAATTGGAGTAACGACCCCAGAGGCCAACCTCTCAGCTCCACAGCCAGGCTTCACAGTCCAGATTCCAGCAGTAGAACCGTATTGCTAGGAGATACAAAGGAGTCACTGATGGCAATGATTAAATGAAAACATAACACCCACAAAACGATTTGCGTAGTTGTAGGCGAAGCACATACCATTGCGGTCCCCTGTTTCTGTCTATACGGCTGTCCTGCAGATAAAAATATGTTGTTATTTAAACAGAATGTAATAAACTCCAACATCATCATGTTATGTTCATATTATATTAGAGGACGATTCCTAAGAAAATGCTCTACCCCTTTTAATCCTTGTGTATGAGATATACAGGTATAGCGACTTGTTATCTCTAAGGTGATGAGGAGAAAATCATCTTCCAATTGGATATCTTCGATTCATCTCATAAAATCCATGGTATCATTGATATATGAACTTAAATCCTTCACAAACGGAGACAAAAAATGGTCCGCATAAACCTATGCATTTCCAAAAGGCTCCTCTTGGTTGAAACAATTGGTCTTCCTGGTGGTGCCTGCTGATCCTTATGAATCTTGGGAAAATTGTGAAAAGTTGATATATCAGGGTATTCATCTACAAGGAATTGATATTCTTAATATCCTAATGTCCCTCTATCTCGCCATTACCTGAGTAGACTATGGACATTTTTCACACTTTCACACTCTCCATATATTGCTCCTTAGTGATCTGTTCATAACATATTTCGTCTTGTAGTTGTCTTAAGGCTTCCTGTGAATATTGCTCCTTAGTTTGCAGAACAATTTTCCCCCCTTTATCTGAGGGTTTTATAACAAAATTGTTGTCATTTTTTAAGCTCAGAACTGCTTCCCATTGCTCCTTTGTTAGATTGAATTAAGCCCTGAATGGGCTCGTTCTCACCCTTATTTACATTATGTCCCACTTCCCCATTATATTTATCCAATTCTTTGATAACTGCTTCTTCAAAGAAATCTATGGCATCACGAGGTGTTTTGAGGATGAAGCGGGATTTCGGGGCAACACCATTCCTCCCTGTGTCTTGCTTAATACCATATAATTCCAAAGTGTCTGATACTCCTCCAGAAGTATCGCTTATTGGATCTTGAATATTTCCCTCTAATTCCTGTAAGGCTAATGAGGCCTGTAGATCTCCACCTGTAAGAATCAACCTGTCTTTTGGAGCAGCTTTGTTTTTTGGATGTGCTAAATAAATCTTTTGCAATTTCCTAGTATCCTAGTATACAACACATGACCAAGGCTGCTGGGCATTCGGAAAGCAAATAAACAGTTTTCACAACAACTACCGTCGTCTGAGTGTACTACACGCTAAGAGCGCGTTTACTGGAACTTTTGGAATAATATATATATGTATGAAAGGGTGGTTGTAGTGTCTTACATTAACTTACATATACATGTGTTGTCCTTCAACTATGTGTGGAATGTGGAACTCTTATGTTGCTATGGAGAGCTGAGCATCTAGTCAGAAGGCAGTTGCCAGTCCTGAGCGTTGGATGGGGTCTCTGATACTTTGAGCTTAATAAAGAGACTGTCACCTTCACCTCTGCCTCCTGTAATTTAATGAAGACGCATCTTACATTTGGCGACGATGGAAAATTGAAGAACTCCTACACATGCTCTCAGAGACCTCAACACAATTTTTAAAGGAACTTCATTGAAAGCAAGAAACTTCAAAAATCAACACTACCCATCTTATCCCATCATAAGGAGAAGATCATCACCATGTATCCTACACAGCTGCACATCCGGCACACCTGCTTTTAAGCAAGGATCTGGTGAGGTGTATGTGTTTAGATCTACATGTGAGCAAGACCTCTATCCTGCTACGCAAGTACTGCACCAGTTAATCTATATTTCTTTCTACTTCACTTTGTGACTTCTTGCTACATAAGAATATTTCTCTATTACTGACTGACTCTACTTATGAAAGTGCACTTGCGGTGTTTGTCCTTGTGCTTTATTGATATGAGCTTGTGAACTTTGGCTTATCTTGCTACTGTGGATTTTATTTCACGATGTGTCCTTATTAATTTGGGGATAAAGTACTTCATATTCTGTCAAGTGTATATGCTGTGCCTACACTAGTCGAGAACTTGAAAGTGAACATTAACGGTCCTAGCGCTCTTCCGTTGAATGTGGCTTTGCATGACGTCTTGCTATCATGTTTTGTTTCAACCATTCTTCGGTCCTGCGACGACATCTTCTTCAAAGTGCATAAGTATCTGTGACGTCTCAGGAGTGTGAATCAACCTGCGTCACGTCGTCTGCACGTCACCTCTACTCACGTTGACTCTGCCATCTTGCAACGGGTTCTCTCCAATTTCTGAGCGTATGTACTGACGATCACTCCCACTGACATGCACAGCTGGTCTGTTTTGGAGCGTGTTGTCCAGCATGCTACTTATTCACATGCATCACGCTTATTATTACTAACTAACTCGCTGACATGCACAGCTTTCTTTAGTGTTTATGTGTGTCACGTTGCTTCAACGCTGACACGCACAGCTTGTCTCATCTTCAGTTGTACCACTACTCTCACGCTGACACACACAGCTGATTTGATGTTAAAAAATAAAGAGGTACTATTTCATAATATCCTATAGTTTAAGCTTGTTTATTATGATATTAGTATGATATCACTATTGCTTCGATATATTTAAATTTTGCTTTGTTATTTTTTTGTTTTTGTTTTACAAGAGTATCCTGCATGCTCTATCACATTTACTCCAACTCAGGTGAAGCCAGTACTTTTACATTTCCTCCTAGCTGTGTCATACTCAACTCCCCTCTTTCAACTATGCAAAATGTACCTGCACCGCCTTTTTTCTTATCATCTCCCGGTGAACCAGCTCTTCCATGGCTCAAATGGAAAAGGTATTTACACATTATGCAAGGGTTTGTGGCACGTCCCTCAGTGCTGAAAGGAAAACTTCCTTATTAATGCATTGTTTGGGTTCGGAGGGTCAGGAGGTTTTTGAGCATCTTCCCGACCTCTCAGATGGGGATGCTGCAAATGTAAATTAATTTGAAATTTCTGTAAAAAAATTGGATTTACACTATCTTCCAAAGATCAGCACTGTCCTTGTAAGATACCATTTCGGAAGGAGGATGCAGAGGCAAGATGAGTCTGTGGAACAATACATTACTGAATTACGCAAACTTGCTGCCACGTGTAATTTTTCTGCATCCTTGGATGAACGTCTCCGTGACCAATTTATGTTGGGCTGAACCATTGACAAAGCTTGTGGCAGAAAGACAACCCGTCTCTACATGAGGTTCTAACAATTGCAAATACCCATGAACATTCCAAGGCATGTGTAGACACCATACGTAAAAATGATACAGTTAAAAAAATGAATGGTGAAAGTGTTTTAGTTGTTGAAAAAGAAAAGAATTCAGAATCTAATATCTCTACTAAAACTGAGAACAAACCACTTGCATCTAAGTCATTCTCTGACAAGTGTTTTGGGTGTGGTAATTCAGGACACATGGTCAATTTCAAAGGTTGCCCTGGGTTAAATGCCTCATGTAGTGTGTGTGGGCGCAGAAGTCATTTTACAAAATGTTGGAGATCAGGGAAGGATCTAAAAAAGGTAAGAGAAATAGATCTGTATGAAAATTATTCTGATTCTGACATAACAAATATTTGTCAAGTCAAAGCTTCTTGTGGTGATGGCCCGATGGAGGTTGTTCTAATTAATGATGCCCCTGTAAAAATGTTATTTGACTCAGGGGCTAAAGTGACTTTGATTCCGAAATCATTTCTTGAACAACATTTGGCGAAGAAAGAAAAACTATTGAAACCTGATATCAAACCGAGAGGATACGGTGGGGAAATCATTGATCTGTTAGGTTGCTTTTGGGGTACTATCGATTTTAAGGGCAGAATTGTGCCTGGAAAGGTGTACAAATCCATGAAGGGAGATTCCCTCATTAGCTGGTTCCATCAATGTGACTTACATATAATATTGGATCCCAATAAGAATCCCTCAGAGTGCCTAAAAGAGTTACCTTCTGTAAGTCAAGTTGGTGATGAACGTAAGTCATGGGTCAAGGAATCTCCTGAGGTTTTTGAGGCGAAACTGGGATGTCTCAAAGACCGACTACCATCATATCAACGTTAAGCATAATGCAGTACCTAAAGTCGCTAAGGTCCAGAATGTACCACTTTTGGCAAAGGAAAGCATGAAAGCTGAACTGGACAAGTTAGTAGCCAATGCCAATATACAAGAAGTAGAAGCCACATAATGGCTTTCTCCCATTGTTATGGCCCGCTAGGCCAATGGGGAGGCCAGGCTCTGTGTGAACTTGAGGGAGTTAAATAAGGCTGTAATAGTTGATCACTACCCTCTACCTAATATCAGTGAAATGTTATGCTTGCTAAATGGTGCCAAACACTTCTCCTCCCTTGATTTGACCTCCGCCTACCATCAGGTCAAATTGCATCCCTTGTCTCAAGATCTCACCGCATTCGTAACACCTTATGGTACTTTTATATTTTTGAGGATGCCGTTTGCCCTTATTTCTGCTGCCTCTGTATTTCAGAGAGTAATGGAGCGCATCTTGAAGGGTGTAGAGGGAGTGAGAATTTACCAAGATGACATGCTGGTGTTTGGAATGGAAACAAATGAGCATGATAATAGATTGAGGGCATTCTTAAAAAGGTTGTGTGATGCAGGTCTCACCCTGAGAGCAGACAAGTGTTGCTTCGATGTGGCAGAAATTGAATATCCGGGGCATCTTTTGTCATCCAATGGTATTAAACCTAAACCGGCCTTGATTAACACAATTTCCAATCTAAGGACACCGCAAGATAAGGATGAACTCGTGAAATTCTTAGGGATGACTGAATTTTACCATAAGTTCATTCCTAACTTTGCAAGTGTCACGGAACATTTGAGAAATCTTTTAAAAAATGGGTGTGAGTTTGTCTGGTGTGAGGCATGTGATGAAGAATTTCAGAATCTAAAAGGTCTATTGAACAAAACTCCAGATTTAGGTAGCTTTAATCCCAAGAAAGCATCCTGTTTGATGACGGATGCTAGCTCAAAAGGTCTTGGAGAGGTACTTTGGCAAAAAGGGGAAGGTGAGGACAAAACTATTTTGCTTTTGTCAAGACCTCTGAGAGATGCTGAGTTCAATTATTCGGTCATTGAGAGGGAAGCAATGGCGATATTTTGGGCCATACGTAAGTTACGCAAGTTTCTGTGGGGCTGTCAGTTTTCAGTGTTAACTGACCACAAACTGTTGAAGGAAGTTTTTTCCAAGAAAGGTATTGATTTGGTGTCTCACCGAATTAGAAAATGGGTGGTGGCTCTACAGGAATTTAACTTTGTAGTTAACTATCCTCCTGGAGCCAGCAATACGTTAGCGGATTGTTTATCCAGATTAGGAAATGCATGTGATGATGTAGCTACTGGTACTGTTCAAGGTGAAGGTGATTGGTTTGATGGTGACGAACTTAATGAAGAAGTTGATGTCTGTCTCATTAGTGAGGGTATCATTTCTGAGGACTGGAAGGAGTCGTTAACCAAAGATGAAGTGTTGCAGAAAGTCATGTCCATGGTCTTGAGTCGTTGGTGTGATAAAAAAGACTGCAGTGATGAAGTCAAAGGGTTCTGACAGGTCAAAGAGGAATTGGCTGTGGTAGATGGCATTCTTGTGAGAGGTAGTAAATTAGTTCCTCCTCGGGAACTTCGGAATTGTTTGCTGGAACGTGCTCATTCTAGCCACTTGGGGATTGTTAAAACGAAAGAGAGAATAAGACAAGCTTATTGGTGGCCTGGCGTTGATGCTCATGTGGAAAGGGTTGTTAGAAATTGTCTAGAGTGTGCCAGCAGTGATAAGATCTTGAAATGCAGGATGCAGCCTATGGTAAAAAGGGAACACTCTGAAGGACCATGGTGTGATATCTCCATTGATATTTTAGGCCCTGTGAGAAGGAACGCTTGTGATCGGTATGTCTTGGTATGTATGGATATGCACTCACGTTGGCCTGAAATTAAGATTGTAAACTCAGTAGAATCTAAGGTGGTGATTGAATTCCTAGATGATTTGTTTGAAAGGGAAGGCTTTCAATTTACTTCAAATGTTTTTGAGGAATTTCTTTCCTCAAGAGGTATTAAACACAAAAGGGCTGCCTTCTATCATCCCGAATGTAATGGTTTGGTGGAGAGGTTTCTAAAAGTCTTGAAAGAATGTTTACAGCAAGCCATTGTGTCAGGCAACAACAGGGAACAGGCCATGAGAAAGAAAGTAAGGGAATACAGGTTTACACCACATTCCTCAACAGGTGTGTCACCCTTTAGACTTTTCAAAGGAAGAGTACCTAATGTTAAAATTTATCCTTCATGGGTCTTGGCAAAAAAAACCTTGCTTGATGGGAATGTTGGCTGTTTCGAAGGGTGGAAGGAGAAGGAGAAGAAGGTGCAAGAAAAGCGTAAAGTTTGGTTTGATGGTTGCAAAGCTACAAAGGAAACAGTGGTGTCTGTGGGTGACTAGATAAAAATCAAGTCACACCCTCTTGAAACAGGATGTTCTAAATTTAGCAAACCATTAAGGTGATTAAGCTCTTTAAGAATGCTGTTAAGACCAGTGATCACAGAGTATGGAATCTCAATAGAGTGTCTAAATGTCTTCCCATGGAGGTATCAACCTCACTTTCATCCCCTACTTCCACCTCTTCTATGCCTACTCTGGATGTGAAAGCGAGACCTCGTAGGGAAGTCAGACGTCCTTCTAGGTTGCAAGATTATGTGTAATCTTGCAGTCAGATGTTCTTGTTGGTTGCAAAATTTTGGTTATCCTCATACTTCATAATTTGTCTTCTTGATACTTTAGAAGTTGTTGGGGTATTATGTTGTTATATAAGGGGAGATAATGTAGTGTCTTACAGTAACTTACATATACATGTGTTGTCCTTCAACTTTGTGTGGAATGTAGAACTCTTATGTTGCTATGGAGAGCTGAGCATCTAGTCAGAAGACAGTTGCCAGTCCTGAGCGTTGGATGGGGTCTCTGATACTTTGAGCTTAATAAAGAGGCTGTCACCTTCACCTCTGCCTCCTGTAATTTAATGAAGACGCATCTTACAGTGGTCTAATATTAACTTATGTGGGATTTACTGAAATTGTTTCACCAACAAAGGGGGTGTAATTTCTTTAATTTATTAAATGTATGAGTCCTTGTGAAATACAAGTCCGTAATTCTATTCGTAAAGACTACCACTGCATGCCACCAATATTATGCTCTTGTGACCTGGGCATGTGTCATATTGAAGGTGCCCTTATTGATGCGCAAGTTACAAATAAGATGAGAAATGACTCCCAGCCTTCCTGTGTATTCTTACTCTAATTATATAATGAAAGTGGAACATGTTCTCTTATAGCTAAAGTGCGAGAACATATTTCAACATTGCGAAAGGCCACAACATGGGGTTACCATCATGGTATTCTTGTCTGTACCATCTCTCATCATTGTACATAACTCTAATTCTCAGAGCTGTCATGAGGGATTCAATCTATTCTGCTCAGGTGCAACCACCCACTGTGCCACTGGCTCTTTCTATGTCACATATGTCCTCATTATTAATGTATCTAAATCATTTTCAGATTTCTGCAGGGGTTTTCTTCATCATACAGAATTGTGCAAAATCCACATTTAAAATTTCAGGCAATACTTTAGCATATTTTCCTAAAGTGCTAGTGCAAGATATTCTGCTAGTTTTCCTAAATTAGACTGTTCTATCAACAGAATGCAATAGCATATCATCTCACAGTATTGTGCAAAGTTTGCATCTAAAAGTATTGTTTACATAAATACAATGACCAATTATCCCATAATGTTGTGCCACATCCACAGACAGTATTTCATATGTTTTCCTAAAGTGCTAAGAATTTTAACCTATCAACATACATATAGGGCCAGATGTATCAAGCTAAATTGCCATTGCAAATGCTGAAATTCACAGAATTTCAACATTTGCGATCCCAATTTAGCTGTGTGCAATGTAGGAAAGAAAAACCTATTCACAAAATAAGGAATCGCAAATTGCGATATTGCTGTAAGGAATCACAAATTACCACCAACTTCAAGTTGGTGGTAATTTGCGATTACCGTGAAAAATGAACTTTTTAGCATTTTTCAAAAGTTGGATACTGGTCCAGGGAAGTGCCTTTCTGTGCTTTATTGTAAATTCATTCAGTGGTTTTAGAGATATTAACTGAAACCCCAATTCGTATATATAGGGACTCGGATCCAACGTATTTTTTAAAAGAAGCGCAGGCTCCCATGCTTCTATATTGTTTATGGGTGGGCCAGGTCATGGAGGCATGCGGCCATTAATGTTGTAAAGCAATGGGGGGTCTCATGGACCCTTCCCGTGCCCCTGGGACTGCCACTTTCATTGGGCAGGCCCTAATACAAGAAGTGAGGGGGGCACGTGGCACCCTCCTGGAGCTATAGATGACCCTGGGTACAACCACCCCTCAGGGCCAAATCCTGCTATGTCCTGAGATGCCCACCCCCAGTACATAACTGTTTTCTGTGGCTTGGTAGGAGCATTACCACTCCCATAGAGCTGCAGCAAACACTCTCCTTCCAGCAAGCAAGAGCTCAAAAAAGGTCTTGCTTGCTGGAAGTTGAGCAGATTGCTTTAAGACAGATGGAGCTGCTTGTTTAGCAGCTCCCTGTGTCTGAAACCAATGTTGGCTCCAACAGGAGGCAGGGAGCCAGCAGGGACCACGGGGGCCTTTAGGCTCCCCCTGCAGTCCCAGTGGTAAGAGATGGCCAGGCCCCTGGGGATGTGGTCCCCAGGACGGAATTCAGCCAGGGAAGGGGGTCCAAGCAGCCCCCTCCCCCATTTGAAATAGCTGGGTTTTGGGGGATGGTGGTCCTGGAACCAAAATCTGTGCTAGCATGGAGGGCACACACTCTCCTCCCCAGTAGTATTTTAAAAATCTTTAAAAGTTGGGCCCTGGGGAATGTGGTCCCCGGGGACGAAGTTGGCCCAGACAGGCTGATGTGTATTGGGGCTGGGCGGGAGCACTCTCTGGTGCTTTGAAGTCCCGCACTGGGGGCACACTTGGTGTCCCTGTGCATACTCCAATTCAAACTGGTTGCAGGGGCTACCTGCCCCTGCTCTGGTGCGAAACTAGACAAAGGAAATGGGTGTAACCACCCCTCTTTCCTGGCCCACCCATAGGTGGGGCCTTAGAGTTAGTCCATCCCCTAAACTCACTATAAGTATAGGAATCCAGTCCCTAGGACTTTAGATTACCCTGGACGAAACTCTGCAACGTACATCCTGGACCTTCAACGTTCTATCCTGACTAGAAGACTGAAGAGATCTCCCTTGGGATCAAGGAGTGACTCCCCTGCTTGGCAGGCACCAAAGAAGCAACTGACCAGTCTGCAATTCTGAAGCTCCCGCCGGATGCCAAAGTCTCTGCATCCCCAGAGGTGGATTTTCTGACTTCCCTGAGACTACCCTGAGTCCACAGCAAAGCTGAGGCCCGTGGCTATCGTGGGTGACGTGAAACCATGACCCCTGGACGCCGTGATCTTTTGCAGCAACACTATCTTCATGGTCCTCCTCGAAGTTGTGCTTTGGGCTCCAAGTAGCCCCAGCCTTGAGCACCTCCTACACAGAAGATTGTTGGCCTCCACTCCACGAGTGACCCGTGGGCCAGCTTCAAGTGCGACCGCTCAAGGCTTCTTTGCGATCACTAGCCAGTTGGCTAGCAGGTCCCCACGAAGGCGACTCCTTTTCTGATTGGGCTTACCTAGTTGCTCCAGATGTGCCCCGACTTACCCTTGCTGGGTTAGTCCCTCAGACCTTGCTGGTCTGCACCGCAGTCTGTTCTCTAAATTCTAGTGACTTGCCGTTGCCAAGGCTTGTTGGGTCCATTCTGGTTGCCGATACTGCAGAACTCGACAGACTTTGTGGAACAGCTCGAATCCGGCTCGTGGACTTCGTTGACACCTCCTGGACCTCGTGGCTGAAGAGTCAAGACACCCATCAACTCACCTGAAGCACCAGACATCTGTGGGCATTGGTCCATCCTGCTCTAGGTCACTGGCAATTGACCCAGACTCTGTCCCCTCTGCTTTCAGGTTCCTTCCATCCTAGATCCAGGCTTGGATCTCTCTGGACACTTCTCCTCTTCACAGCAGCAGAAGTTCTTTGCAGGCTCCCATTGAAATCGACGACGCGACCCGACACCAAAAGACACCTATGCACCCGGCTTCCCTGGGTGAGGTAACTCGAGTACTCTGGTTCTCTCGTGGGTGCTAGAACTTCTCAAGTCCAAAAGGGTTTGGTGCTGACTCGATTAGAAGTGTCTCTAATCTTTAAATTTCCAACCGCGGCATTGCCCATGGAAGATAACGGGAACCCGTGATTGTGTTTACACACTGCATACAGTCCCCGTGGGTCCCCTGTGTCACTACCTTGGGTGGTTCCTTGGGCTCCCAGAGATTCTACAGGCTATAGGCCCACTTTTTGGTATATGGTTTGGTACGCCCCTAGCGCCCAAACGTATATTTGTGCTATTACTGATGATTGCTATCTTGTAACTTAAGTACTTCGAACTCCAGTCTCATAAAGAGACTAGAGGGGTGTGTGTTAACCTAAATACATATATTTTAAATATATGCCTGGTGTGGTTGTCCTTTCATTTGATCATTCAAGAGAGTATAGACTGGTAAAACAAGCTGCTTTACATTCCTCCAAGACTTAGCCTGAAGGCTGCTCTCCATAGCTACCACAAGGATAGCTTTCATATAAGGTTGTCTTTAACCATTCACCATAAGGGGTTGTTTGGACTGATACAAGGTGCCCACTAGAACTAGTGGACAGCATAAATCAGGCCACCTTCTCACATCTATCTCTCTATCTATCTCTCTATCTCTCTATCTCTCTATCTATCTATCTATCTATCTATCTATCTATCTATCTATCTATCTATCTATCTATCTATCTATCTATCTATCTATCTATCTATCTATCTATCTATCTAGCTATCTATCTAGCTATCTATCTAGCTATCTATCTATGCACACACACACGTATATATATTTTATCATAAGTAATATATATACATTTGTTAAGCAAACCTAAAGAATATGTGTTTATTTTAAAAGCCATAGTTATACATATTTGCACAAAGAAATACAAAATCAATCAATCAATCAATAAATCAATCAATCAATCAGGGGAATTGTAGGCACACTACTCACCCGTGAGGGTCCCAAGGCTCTGGGGATGGGGGGGGGGGTTGAGCAGCTCCGTTCAGTCGAAGAGTCAGGTCTTGAGCGTCTCTCTGAAGATGAGGCGGTGCATCTTATGTTGGTCGAGATCTCGTTCCTGGTCTTGGCCGCAATGCAGGAGAAGGCTCCTCCACCTGCCCTGGCTCTGTGGATGCGTGGAGTTTCTGCGAGGACGAGGTCGGCGGAATGGAGGTTTCTCTTAGGTGCATGGAAGGAGATTCTCTTGTTGAGGTATTGGGGGCCGGTGTTGTGGAGGCATTTGTAGTTGTGGGTGAGTATCTTGAAGATAATTCTCTTCTTGATGGGGAGCAAGTGGAGGTTGTGTAGGTGTTGGGTGATGTGTTCGTGTCGAGGGATGCCGAGGACGAGTCTGGCTGCGGTGTTCTGAATGGTCTGGAGTTTGTTGAGCAGAGACTTGTTGATTCTGGCATAGAGGGAGTTTCCGTAGTCCAATTTGCTGGTTATGAGTGCATGTGTGACGGTCTCCCTTGATTCGGGGGGATCCACTTGAAGGTCTTTTGGAGGATGCAGAGGATGTTGAAGCAGCTGGAGGTGATGGCGTTGACTTGTCGGGTCATGGAGAGGGAGGAGTTGAGTATGATGCCGAGGTTCCAGGCGTGGTCCGTGGGGGTGGGAGGGTTGCAGAGGGCGGTGGGTCACCAGGTGTTGTCCCATGAGGAAGTGGAGGGTCCGAGGATGAGGACCTCTGTATTCTCTGAGTTGAGCTTCAGGCAGCTGCTGCTTATCCAGGATGCCACTTCCTTCATTCCTTCCTGGAAGTTGAGTCTGGTGGTGACTGGGTCCTTGGTGAGGGAAAGCATGAGCTGGGTGTCGTCGGCATAGGATACTATGCTGTCTGACGATGGCGACGAGGGGGGCCTTGTAGATGTTGTAGAGTGTGGGGCTGAGCGATGATCCTTGGGGTACTCTGCAGTTGATTTGCATGGGTTCAGAGAGGAAGGGTGGCAGTCTGATCCTTTGGGTACTGCCAGTGAGGAAGAAGTGGATCCAGTTGAGGGCAGTTCCCTGTATGCTGGCGTCATGTAGTCTGGCGGTAACTGTGCGGTGGGGAACGGTGTTGAACGCTGCAGAGAGGTCGAGCAGGATCAAAGCCATGGTGTGTTCTTGGTCAAGCAGGGTGCGGGTGCGGATGTAATCTGTGGCCGCGAGTAGTGCGGTCTCGGTGCTGTGGTTGCTTCTGAATCCGGATTGGGAGGGGTCGCGGATAGTTTTCTTCAATTAATTTTGTTAGCTGGGAATTGCTGATCTATTCGGTGACTTTGTCCACGAAGGGGAGGAGGGAGATGGGTTGGTAGTTTTTTAGGTCTGTGGGGTCTGCTGAGGGCTTCTTGAGCAGGGGTCTGACTTCTGCGCATGTCCAGTCATCGGGGAACGTGCCGGTCATGAGGGTGGTGTTGAAGGTGTGTCGTAGTTCTGGAGTGATGGCGGCTCTGTGGTAGATGTGCGGTGGGCAGGGGTCTGTGGGGGCCCCTGAGTGGATGTCTTTCATGGTCAAAGTGGTGTCTTCGGTGGTAACAGTGGTCCAGGAGGAGATGGTAGGCTGGCTGGCGTTGCAGGAGAGGGAGGTGCTTTTGGAGTCAGGTGTCTGGTCATTGAGGTGGTCATAGAGGTCCTTGATTTTCAGATGGAAGTAGGATCCGAGCTTGTCGCAGACGTCCTGAGAGGGGGTGATATCGTGGTTTAGTTGGGGGGTTTGGTGAATTCCTGGATGGTGCTGAAGAGTTCCTTGGAGTTGCTGGAGTTGGTGAGGATCTTGTTTCGGATGAAGGTCCTCTTGGTGGATCTGATTCGTTGGTGGTATTCTGTCATGGTGTTTTTGTAGGTAGTGTGGTCTTCTGGCGTTTTGCTGTTTCTCCAGTTCTTCTCGAGACTTCTGCAGGTGCGTCTGGATTCTTGGAGGTCAGTGGTGAACCAGGTGGCCTTCCTGGGGCGCTGTCTGTCGGAGTTACGCAGGGGTGCAAGCTCATCTGCGTAGTTGGTGATCCATCTGTGGATTTCTTTGGCTGCGAGGTTGGCGTTGGTCGATGTGGTGGGGGCATCGCGATTGAGGGCGGAGTTGATCTGCTCCTTAGTGATTTTGCTCCAGTTCCTTCTTGGAGGGCGCAGTGCAGGTTTGGGGGCAGTGGGTTTGTCGATGTTGAAATGTACGCAGTGGTACCTATCCAGGAGGTTTGCGTGGTGTGGCTGAAGTGGGTGCTGTTACCTCCTGTGAAGATGGGGTCGAAGGTGTGTCCTGCCTTGTGGATGGGCGTGGTGACAAGCTGTTTCAGGCTGATGTTGGCGAGGTTTTCTAGGAGGGTGGTGGAGTTGGGGTTGCTGGGGTTGTTGAGGTAGAAGTTCAGGTCTCTGATGAGTGTGTAATCCATGGAGGTGATGCCGTGGGGTGCAATGAGGTCAGCGATGGTCGTGGCAAACAGGGCACGAGGTCCGGGGGTCTGTAGGTGAGGGTGCCACGAAGTGTAGTTCTAGGGCTGGTCTGGATCTGGAAGTGTAGCTGTTCGGTGGTGGAGATGGAGTCCTTCATGGTGGAGGTGGAGAAATGGAAGGAGCACTTGTATGCGATGGTGAATTCTCCCCCATGGAGGTTGGGGCGGCCTTTCCTCTGGATCTTGTATCCGTTGGGATGGCAGTGCCGATGTAGGGGGCGGAGAAGGCGTTGTTCCAGGGTCCTGTAAAGAAGGCAATGTCTGGTGAGAGGGCATTGAGGAGGTCCCAGATCTCTAAGGCATGTCTGTGCAGGGAACGTATGTTGAAGAGGATGCACCTCAGGGGTTGAGTGTGAGGAGGGTAGCTGAGTCGTAGTTGTGAATGGTTGGAGATCCAGGGTTCCTGGCACTGGTTGCGGGCGGGAATGGGATGGGTGCAGACGGGCTTCCCTTTGGTGCTCCTTAGGCGTGCCAGGGGCTCGGCCGTGCAGCAGCCACCATTAAATAGGGGAGGAGGGAGGGAAAGAGCAGCTGGGAGGCGTGAATGGGGAGTGTCAGGGGGAGGGGCCACAGGGGCAGCAGTGGCTGGAAAATGGCAGTGGAAAATGGGGCAAAAGAGATAATAAGGCCCAACGCAGGGGCACAAAAAGACAGGTACAGGCACAGAAAATAAGGCACAGATTAGGCAAAAAACTATTTAAGCAAACCACAATACCTAAACAGGAACCGGCTGAGAGCTGACTCGAACCCTGCTGATCAGGGTAGAGTCCTCACGACAGAAACGGCACACCAGTAGAGCTGCGGGGGTGAGAGCAGGTTCCCGACCAGGAGGTCAGAGGTTTTGCTCTGCTACCCTTGCAGCAGCCGAAATTAAATAGGGGAGGTGGTAGGGAAAGAGCAGCTGGTAGACGGGAGCGGAGTGTCAGGGGGGAGGGGCCACAGGGGCAGCAGCGGCAGGAAAGGGCTGCAGAAAACGGGGCACTAAAGATAATAAGTCACAATGCAGGGGAACAGAAGGACAGGCACAGAAAATAAAGCACAAATTAAGCAAAAAACAATTTAAGCAAACCCCAAAACCTAAACAGGGACCCGCTGAGAGCGGACTCAAACCCTGCTGATCAGGGCAGAGTCCTCATGACAGAAACGGCATACCAGTTGGAGTTGCGGGGGTGAGACCAGGTCCCTGGTCTAGATCTAGAATTATAAATGTGCACAAACATAGTGATTTGCCGTATTTTAGTGTTTGAATATAGTCGTTATGTAGGAAAGAGGCAACTCTTGAGGAGTCATAGATAAGATAGTTGTCCGTGTATCTTATTTTGGGGGTAATTAATTCCATAGTTTGGCTGGTTGAGCAGAATAAGATGTATCACCTATGTTGTTTTCCCGTATGGTGGGATTTTGGGAGTTCCTTATTATACTTTTAAGCTATAATTCCTGATTGATAAGGAGTAACTCTTTCATATTCATATTTTTAGTATGGTAATTATAAATCGTCTTTACTGGTAAAGTTGGATTTACATTACTATTTTAAAAATGCCACTTTTAGAAAGTGGAAATTTCTCTGCTCTTAAAGCTTTTAAAGGTCTGGGTGCCTGCAGCCTGTCTCTAATACACGTCTGGTTTGAGTGACTTCTTATCTAATGACTTTGTGCATTTCCTTTGGATTGCCACACACAAAGGAAGATTAGGTGTGTCTGAGTGCCCATCTGTATCCTGATGGCTTATCCTGGGCAGGATGGGAGGGAGGGGCTGGTACTTACACTGAAATAGGCAGTGGCATGCCCCCACACTCGGGGGTGATTACCCGCTGTCGTGAGTCTAGAGCCAGGGCTGTAAAGAAAGGACCTCTGTGCACTTCAAAGACCCTTCGTTGAAGTCCGCCCCACTTCAAGGCACAACTGGGTATACGTACTGGGTCTCTGACTGGGTCTTTGACCACACCAAATCAGACACTTCTGGGCCTGTAGTGAACCTCTCTCAGAAGAACTGCTGTGCTGCTACAAAAACTGTTGGACTGCTGCTCTGGAAGAACTGCATTTTTACTGTACTGCCTTGCTGCATGCTGCTCTCTGGCCCTGTTGAGGGAGACCTGCCACTCTCCCTTGAACCCAGAGTGATCTCCATGGGCTTGTTGGTTGGTCTCCTGTTTCCTATGACTCAAGGATATCAAAGTCTCACTACCTACTCCTGTGCCTGTTCTTTGGAAGTGGGCCCTGGTGCTTCCTCCAGCAAAAATCCATGGATCTCCAGTCTGTGTGTAGCAGAACCAGCCCCTTGACCCTTTTGCAGGATCAGAATCAAGTTAAACACAGTTGGAACCAGTGCATCGCATTAAAGAACCGGCGCTTTAAAACGAATGCATCACCACCTCTGCAGTGTGGGAAGATCAACACATCATCTCGACCATGGAACCAATGCCACAGCTTGGCACACCCTCCTCAGAACGCATCGCATCGCCACCACTACTTGAAGAAAATCGATGCATCACCTCACCCGTGGGATCGACACATGGCTCGGTTGCATCCCGCATCACGCTGTTGTGACCAGATTCAAGGTGCTTTGTTCAGCGGGCCTCCATGGCTCCTGTATGCGGCTCTATCCCGTTGGACCTGAACTCTTGACTTTGTCCTGGTCCAGTGCTACCAGAAAACTCCCATAGGTCTTTATTGCTTAAGTTCTAAGCGCTATTTTCTACATTTAATCATTAAAAGATCATATCTTGAATTCTACTCATTAGATTATTGTTGGTGTGGTCTTGTTTTATTTATAGAAATCATATCTATTTTCTAACCAGGTGTGGAGTCTTTCTGCAGTGTTTTCATTTTGTTACTGAGTGTTGTGTTGCCGAAATACTTTACACCTCTTAAGTTAAGCCTGCCAGCTCTGTGTCAAGCTACTAGAGAGTGAGCATGGGATAATTTATGGTGTGTAACTGACATAGGCTGACTAGGATTGCGGTCCCAAGTTAGACAGGGTGCATGCCAACTAGAGACCCAATTTTCAACATTGGTGATCAGCGGTGAGGATGGGACTTACAGTTCCATACATTTGCTTAGTGTAGACAACTACTCCATGCTTAGACCAATTCACACTCTTTTCAATTCTCCCTAATTGGCTTTGTTGATTTCTGGCAAAACCCATGTCTCTATCCGGAGAAGCCGCACCTGCAAAGATGGATTTTGAGCTAGTCAAGTTGGATACCTAAATTGGGGCTGTGTCCCCAGAAAAGGAGAACCAAGAAATTGAGGAGGACGAGGATCTGGTTCTAAATTCTGAGGTGGATCTGGGACTGTCTGTGGAGAGAGAGTCAGCATCCGGTCAGGAGCAGTGGTTGTCCTGAGAGCAGGTTGTAGTGTCTCATCCAAGAACCTGACCCCAGAGGAGCTCGAGGACAGGAGGGAAGTGAAACATTTGAAGTTTTAGCTTCCTAAGTTAGAGATGTAGCGGGTTGTAGCTTAGAGTAGGTTAGTCCATTAGGAGTAGAAGATGGCCCATTAAGGAAGCCTCAGAGAGCTGAACATAAGACCACTCTAGGTTGGGTCCAGCAGTACTGATAGCAGTTTACCTACAGTGTTCACTGGTGAAGGAGGAGTTCACATTCCAAAAGACTGGTGCCCATTTATGTGGTGTTGATGATATAGATAAATGGTTTGCAGCCTATGAAGTGGCTCTAAGAGTGCATGTGGTCCCAGAGGAGTCTTGGCAGGAAGTTTGTGGATGTACATGCCTACAATGGGGAGGGATACATGTCTAACATTGGAGGTAGGGGATCAGACACACTACACCGTAATGAAAGCCATTTTTAGTCAACAAGTTTGGTCTGACCCCTGAGAAATATAAGCAGAGATTCAGGGGCAGCCACAAGATTTCATCACAGACATAGGTGTACTTCCTAGATTATGCTAGCAAGGTACTGAAGGGATTGGTGAGGGACAGCGAGTTTGATTATTCAAGGCTGTACAACTCAATTTTGAAGAAGCATATGCTTGATATTTGTTTTCCCGAGCTGCGCCAACACCTGGTTGATAGCAAGTTGACTGACCCCAGGAAGCTTACTGGGGAGGTGGAAATCTGTGTCAGCACCAGAGTGTCCAAGAATGCATCTGGGAGACTCTGAAAAAGGGTGGTCAGGGTTCCACCAGAAGAAAGAGGGGGGGAGATAGAAAGAAGAAGTTCTCTCAAGGCCCCCAGAACAACTCACAGAGGAAAAGGTCCAATTCTCACTCTGGTCCCTGGAAAAGGAGCTTCACTGACAAGAGTCAGACAAAGAATCCCAAGTGCTATAAGTGTTTTGAGTATGGGCACTACAGGGAGATCCCAAGGGCCAAACAAAGTACAACCTTCTACTGGAGGAAAAGTCCCAGGGGTGGTGAACGTTGTGCTGGGGGAAAAGTTTGTCCCAGTAAGAGGGGGGAGTTCAAAGAGGTTACTCTAGTGTCCCTGGGTGACAGTGAGATGGTTCCTAAAATCCATGTGTTATCGAATACTGCAAAGTATAGGAAATGGGTTACCATCAATGGGCAAGATGTTGAGGCTCTGAAGGACAACAGGGCCAGTATGATTATGGTAAGGAGTCAGCTGGTGTCCCTTGAGCAGGTGATGCCCAATGCATTCCACCAGGTTATGGTGGCTGACAACCAGGAGGGTCACTATCAAGTGGCCCTTGTTCCACTGGAGTGTGGAGGGGTCTGAAGTCTTCTGAAAGTTGCAGTGAGCCTTGACATTACTGTGGACTGTTTGTTAAGTAATGACATGGAGCACAGTACCTGGAAGGAAGTGGAACTCAAGGCGCACCTGGAAATGTTAGGGTTACCTGAGTGGATTTGTACTACCACCAGGTCCATAGCTGCTCAGGATGGGAGTCAAGATGGGCTGGAGCCTGGAAAATGGCCCAGACAGCTGCTAAGAAAGGAAAAGGCAGATGGTGTGGGAAACTATCCTCCAAATGTCTCCCAGCTGAGGTGGCTGGTACACCTACAGTGCTACCCCAGATTCCACTGAGGAGGGCATTGCTCCCCTTGGTGACCTGCCAGAGCTTTTCTGAATGGCATGCAGAAGAAGGACCCACCAGGCAGGAGTTCTGTAGGGCACAGAGAGAGTATCCAACCCTGGCAGCTGATGCCTCTGGAAGTCAACACATTTACGAGGAGGATAACCTTCTTTACAGTGAGGCTAAGGCTCCTGTGCATGGGATAACAAGGGCCCTGGTGTCCCTCAATGCTATAGGGCCGTTGTACTGGAGTTAGCTCATGACATACCCCTGGCAGGACATCTGGGCCAAGACAAGAGCTTTGCAAGGCTTGTCCCCCACTTTTATTAGCCGAGGATGAAGATTTCCTCATATGTCTTCTGTAGGACTTGCTTGATCTGCCAGGCCAGTGAGAAGAAAGGGCAGCGGCTGAAAGCGCCCCCTTCTTCCCTTGCCTGTCATTAGTACACGCTTTGAGAGGGTGAGCATTGGCATTGTTGGGCTTATTGATCCTCAGAATGCCTCTGTCTACAGGTTTATTCTGGTTTTGGTAGATCATGCCACAAAGCACCCAGAGGCTTTACCTCTGAGAGATGCAACTGCATCTCCAGTGGCTAATGCCCTAATGGGGATTTTTACCAGAGTGGGTTCCCCCTATGAAGTTATGTCTGACAGGGGGACCAACTTCATGCCTTCTTAAATGCAGTGAATGTGCAGGGAGTGTGAAGTGACTTACAATTTTTCCACTCCTTACTATCAAAAACCAATGGGCTTGTTAAAAGGTTCGATAAGACCCTGAAGGGCATGATGAAATGACTGCCTGAGACCTTGAGGCATCAAAGGGATGTCCTCTTGCCATGCTTTCTCTTTGCTTACAGAGAGATGCTACAGAAGGAGGTTGACTTTACCTCCTTGAGCTTCTGTATGGACTTCCTGTAAGGGGGCCTCTGAGTTTGGTGAAAGAAGAGTGGGAGCGAGCTCCCAGGAAGATTCTCCAGGATGTAGTTAACTACATGCTGGCATTCGGAAGCCAAATGGAGAAGTTGTGGAAGCCAGCTTCTGTGTGTGCAGCAGAATGCAGCACACAAAGAAAAAGCACAAACAAGGAGAAATAAAAGTATTTCTCAATTTTTTGCCACTCTAATGCGTGATCTTGCATGGCTTTAGTTTTTAGTGCGGCCTCAGATTTACACCTCCTTGTATATCTGGGGCAGAGTCGAAAAGCAATGGGTGTTTGCAACATCATTGCACGCCCCTTTCATGCAGATAACTGTGTGAAAGTGTAGCATATTTGCAAAGCGGCGTTTAGCCACAAAAAGTGGTCTAACATCACTTTGTAAATATAGTATAGGACACACTGCCACCAAAGCATAAAAAAAAATGATGGTCCAGTGGTGCTAGGGGCTTGTACATAGGCCCCTAGGTCTCTGACCCCACCAAATCTAACACTTCTGGACCTGTAAAAACCTCAGTCAGAAGGACTGCTGTAATGCTACAAGGACTGTCACTCTACTGTACTGCTGCTTCGGAAGAACTGCTTTTCTGTTGTGCTGCCCTGCTGACTGCTGCTCTCTGACCCTGCTGAGGGAGAACTGGACCCAGGGATCTCAAAGTCTCACCACCTGCTCCTGTTCATGGTTCACTAGAAGTGGACCCAAGTGCTTGCTCCAGTAAAATCGACAATTCTAGTTTGCATGTAACAGAACCAGTGCTTCGACCAGACTTTAAACATCACAGTCAGAACCAGCACATCACCTTAAAGAACCAACGCATCGGAACCAACGCATTGCCACTGCTGCGATGCTGGAAAATTGATTTATTCCGACGATTGCATGCAGAATCCCGGTGCATTGTCTAGAGAACCAGCGCCTCTCGGCCTGGCACATCATCTTGGGAACTGGCACATCGTAACAATTGCATGAAGAAAACTGATGCATCAGGCCGCCTGCAGGATTGACACAGACACATCACTCAGTTGCACCCTGCATCTTGCTGTTGAGACCAGGATCAAAGTACTTTGTTCAATGGGCCGCGCATCTCCTTTATTCAGTCTGCCTACCATTGCAGTTGGCCTGAATTCTTGACTTCAACTCCCAATGGCGCTCATTGCTTCTAAGCACTATTTTTACATTTAATATTTATAAATCTATATCCTGACTTCTATTTAATGGATTTTTGTCATTTTGGCCTTGTTTTATTTATAAAAACCATATCTATTTTTCTAGTCTGGCGTTGAGTTTTATTGTGGTGTTTTCATTGTGTTACTGTGTGTTGTATTGCACTAATACTTTACACATTCCCACCTAAGTTAAACCTGCCTGCTCTGTGCCAAGCTACCAGAGGGTGAGCACAGGTTAAGTTATGGTGTGCAACTGACTAGGATTGTGGTACCTACTTGGCCCAGGTGCATACCTCTGCCAACTAGAGATCCAGTTTATAACATTCACTTTGTGGTATTTGTTTAAAGGAATGCAGAGACTGGATTAGCCTACTTTTGAAGGGGATTTTTGGAAATGGGTTGGTGCTGGTGGTTTACCATTATTTTAAATAGGAGCCCAATAAGTCTGCTTTGGTTGTGTAATGATTTGCCAGTTTGTCAGTAAATTCTTGAGTAATGAGATGAGTTTCTTCTGTGCATTTAGCTTTACAAAGTTCGATGACATATTTATTTTATCCTTTATTTGCACATTTAGTATGTTGAATTCTGTCTGCATAGTACCTTTTTTTAGATTTTCAATTGTTGACTTGAATATTCTGTTAAGTTTGCATAGGTGAAGTTTGTCTTGACTGTTGTTTGCTTTGAGCAAGGTGAGTTGCATCTTTCTAATTTGTTGTTTTATCTTTTTTAGTTTTGTATTTCTCCAATGTGCTTGTTTTCTTTTGTCCTGTTTTGTTGTTCTTAATGGTATTAGGATATCAAAAGTTTCCAGTAGCCACTGATAAAGATTTTGAACTGAATTTTTGTATCTAGATCTGTGTTGGATGTTAGTTGTGTTTCTAAGTATTCAAAATTGAGATTGTTCCACGGTCGATAGGTGGATGTATATAAGTCTTAGGTGTGTTGGTTTGTGGTATTTTATATTGGAAAGCTACCAAATGGTGGTCTGGCCATGTGACTGGAGTAATCCTTTGAAAGGTAACTAGTTCTGAAAATTACATTTAGTGTGTATCCAGCGATTTGTCTGGGCTTGTGTACGATCTGATGTAGGTTCAGTGTGACTAGACAAGTGATGATAGTTTTTGGATGGAGCATATTGGGTTTGTCAAACCAAATGTTTAAGTCACCAAGAATGCACAGGTTGGTGTGTAGTGTTATAAGGTTTGAAAATGTGTCTTAAAACATGTCTGGTAATGTTGCATTGCTAGGTGGTGGTCTGTAAGGGAAGAGGAAGTTGTAGGGGGAAGATGGTGTATGGTTGCATCGGGTGATGAGGGCCTTATGACCTTGTATGGAAGTGTCATCAGCTTTGGTGAGTTTGATAGGCTGGAGGAACGGCTTCATGCAACACTGTCATCTCCCAACTATGATTCAGTTATGAAGAGTAAGTCAGGTTGTGTATCAGTGCGTAGGTCATAGATTTGGTGCTTGTTTTTAGAGAGTGGTCAGGCATATATTAGTAGGCAAACCCAATTGGTCGCACACTGCTACACCTACCAGTCGTGTTCCCCCAATGAAAATGGTCCCTGAAGGTCAGCGTCGGCGGATACACCTATGCTCGAGTGTGAATGCAAGTATGCGTGGCGTGTGCCATCCCTGGACACGTGTTTCGAGGTAGTTGCCTCTCGTCAGCAGGGAGCAGGAAAATGAGTGTGGGGTTGCTGTGTAAGCTGCTAAAATCGTTATCAGGTCTAGTACCTCTCGTAGCGCGCAGGTGCGTAACCAAAGTCCGTCGACTCCACCGGCTCAAGAGAGCCTGAATATAAAGTTAAACCCAATTGGTCGCACACTGCTACACCTACCAGTCGTGTTCCCCCAATGAAAATGGTCCCTGAAGGTCAGCGTCGGCGGATACACCTATGCTCGAGTGTGAATGCAAGTATGCGTGGCGTGTGCCATCCCTGGACACGTGTTTCGAGGTAGTTGCCTCTCGTCAGCAGGGAGCAGGAAAATGAGTGTGGGGTTGCTGTGTAAGCTGCTAAAATCGTTATCAGGTCTAGTACCTCTCGTAGCGCGCAGGTGTGTAACCAAAGTCCGTCGACTCCACCGGCTCAAGAGAGCCTGAATATAAAGTTAAACCCAATTGGTCGCACACTGCTACACCTACCAGTCGTGTTCCCCCAATGAAAATGGTCCCTGAAGGTCAGCGTCGGCGGATACACCTATGCTCGAGTGTGAATGCAAGTATGCGTGGCGTGTGCCATCCCTGGACACGTGTTTCGAGGTAGTTGCCTCTCGTCAGCAGGGAGCAGGAAAATGAGTGTGGGGTTGCTGTGTAAGCTGCTAAAATCGTTATCAGGTCTAGTACCTCTCGTAGCGCGCAGGTGCGTAACCAAAGTCCGTCGACTCCACCGGCTCAAGAGAGCCTGAATATAAAGTTAAACCCAATTGGTCGCACACTGCTACACCTACCAGTCGTGTTCCCCCAATGAAAATGGTCCCTGAAGGTCAGCGTCGGCGGATACACCTATGCTCGAGTGTGAATGCAAGTATGCGTGGCGTGTGCCATCCCTGGACACGTGTTTCGAGGTAGTTGCCTCTCGTCAGCAGGGAGCAGGAAAATGAGTGTGGGGTTGCTGTGTAAGCTGCTAAAATCGTTATCAGGTCTAGTACCTCTCGTAGCGCGCAGGTGCGTAACCAAAGTCCGTCGACTCCACCGGCTCAAGAGAGCCTGAATATAAAGTTAAACCCAATTGGTCGCACACTGCTACACCTACCAGTCGTGTTCCCCCAATGAAAATGGTCCCTGAAGGTCAGCGTCGGCGGATACACCTATGCTCGAGTGTGAATGCAAGTATGCGTGGCGTGTGCCATCCCTGGACACGTGTTTCGAGGTAGTTGCCTCTCGTCAGCAGGGAGCAGGAAAATGAGTGTGGGGTTGCTGTGTAAGCTGCTAAAATCGTTATCAGGTCTAGTACCTCTCGTAGCGCGCAGGTGCGTAACCAAAGTCCGTCGACTCCACCGGCTCAAGAGAGCCTGAATATAAAGTTAAACCCAATTGGTCGCACACTGCTACACCTACCAGTCGTGTTCCCCCAATGAAAATGGTCCCTGAAGGTCAGCGTCGGCGGATACACCTATGCTCGAGTGTGAATGCAAGTATGCGTGGCGTGTGCCATCCCTGGACACGTGTTTCGAGGTAGTTGCCTCTCGTCAGCAGGGAGCAGGAAAATGAGTGTGGGGTTGCTGTGTAAGCTGCTAAAATCGTTATCAGGTCTAGTACCTCTCGTAGCGCGCAGGTGCGTAACCAAAGTCCGTCGACTCCACCGGCTCAAGAGAGCCTGAATATAAAGTTAAACCCAATTGGTCGCACACTGCTACACCTACCAGTCGTGTTCCCCCAATGAAAATGGTCCCTGAAGGTCAGCGTCGGCGGATACACCTATGCTCGAGTGTGAATGCAAGTATGCGTGGCGTGTGCCATCCCTGGACACGTGTTTCGAGGTAGTTGCCTCTCGTCAGCAGGGAGCAGGAAAATGAGTGTGGGGTTGCTGTGTAAGCTGCTAAAATCGTTTCAACAAGTACTTACTTGCACCCACTGGGGTGAACCACTCAAGAACTTCATGTACCAGCTTCCCTTGGGGTGACCCGGAGGAGGAGCTAGCGGAGTGCGGTCCATTGCGGTTGTTTATAAAGATGGCTCCTTCGAGCTTTGGGCTGACGAGCTCCTGGACGACGCACCTGCGTGCCTGTGCGGGCACTGAGGCCCTTGACGGTTGTTTGGCGGCCCTCTCTTCCACCCCTAACTATTTTCTCTACTGAGGAGGGAAGTTATCCCGAAACCCGAGCCATGTCTCGGGCGATATTTTAAAACCCGGGACATGTATCGGGTCTAGAGATCATCAGTTCAACAAGTACTTACTTGCACCCACTGGGGTGAACCACTCAAGAACTCCATCAGAGATCATCAGTTCAACAAGTACTTACTTGCACCCACTGGGGTGAACCACTCAAGAACTTCATGTACCAGCTTCCCTTGGGGCGACCCGGAGGAGGAGCTAGCGGAGTGCGGTCCATTGCGGTTGTTTATAAAGATGGCTCCTTCGAGCTTTGGGCTGACGAGCTCCTGGACGACGCACCTGCGTGCCTGTGCGGGCACTGAGGCCCTTGACGGTTGTTTGGCGGCCCTCTCTTCCACCCCTAACTATTTTCTCTACTGAGGAGGGAAGTTATCCCGAAACCCGAGCCATGTCTCGGGCGATATTTTAAAACCCGGGACATGTATCGGGTCTAGAGATCATCAGTTCAACAAGTACTTACTTGCACCCACTGGGGTGAACCACTCAAGAACTCCATCAGAGATCATCAGTTCAACAAGTACTTACTTGCACCCACTGGGGTGAACCACTCAAGAACTTCATGTACCAGCTTCCCTTGGGGCGACCCGGAGGAGGAGCTAGCGGAGTGCGGTCCATTGCGGTTGTTTATATATTAGTAGGCAGTTTAAAGACTGCATTTTGGTGATGGAGTGACTTTGTTTTCTAGAAGAGTGAGCAGTATTTTTTGAACTTGTAGCAGGTGTGTCAATAGTGCTGGAATTAGCTGTATGAGGATACCAATAATGTTGCTTTTCTATATTGCATTCCTCGTCCGGCAGGCTTAGAAGGCATTTTGTTGAGTCATTGTGTGTAGGCAGTGGAGATGGTGGTTGAGAGTGAGTTGGTGAGCTATGTTGTTTTTATGGAGGAGCCTTGTTGTGTAATATGCATGGAGATGTAAAGTTGTGAGTACTGGCATGTTGTTTATTTTGTTTGCATTTGTTAATGGTAGAAGGTATATGGGTTAGGGGTGGTGGTGGAGCATGTGAGTAATGTTTTAAGGCACTAAATTGTGCAATGGATCAGAGGTGGCTGAACAAGAGTTGTTGTGTAGGCCTATTTGTGGTAGGTGTTGGTGAAGATAGAAAATTAGTGAGTAATGATGATTTAGGAATTGTATTATTTGTGTAGTCATGGGGCTGGGGTGTGTATATATATATATATATATATATATATATATATATATCCAAAATAATCAAAGTTCAGTACGCTCTCAGGCAGGTAAATAGCACGACCAAAGAGTAGAAGTGATCAGGTTTATCTCATGACGCGTTTCGACTGCGTCCGCAGCCTTGCTCACATGAAGATCGTGCATCATAGGGCAGCTCGCGACTAAATACAGAGGACACTCAACAGTGACAGTCACTGTTGAGTGTCCTCTGTATTTAGTCGCGAGCTGCCCTATGATGCACGATCTTCATGTGAAACGCGTCATAAAATAAACCTGATCACTTCTACTCTTTGGTCGTGCTATTTACCTGCCTGAGAGCGTACTGAACTTTGGTTATTTTGGAGATAATTTGCCGGTTGCTTCGCCGGCGTGTACGCCACTTTTCATGGGGCTGGCTGTCCAGAAGGAGCAGAGGTATTTTGGATATATATATATATATATATATATATATATATATATATATATATATATATATTTCTAATCTGTGATGGAATGTATTATGAAAATGTGTGTATTATGTTTTGTTTATTCCTATAGTAGTGAGAGGAGTTTTTGATGCAGTCATTTCGGAGAAGGCTATATATGTAAAGTACCATTGGTGAGTTGAAGTTGAATGGTAAAGGGGTGGTGATGTGTTTTGGAAAAGAGTGTATGTGATGATTGGGAGGGAATATGCAAGAGTTTTTAGTGTTTGGTTTAGATTTGTTAGCTGGAAGAGGGAATATGTCCAGTGGAATGGATTGTAGGGATTGTTTGGTTGTGTGTTTTAGTAAAAAGAGGAGGAGGGTGCTGGTGCATGATTTGATGGAGGGTTGACTTTAGGTTTGGTGGTGACAGAAATGGATCTGGTAGGGGCAAGTAGAGGATAGTTGTGGTTTTTTGTGTGTTCTGCATGAACAGGTAGTGTGTGTCTGGATAGATTAAATGTATGTATAATGTGGCTTTGTGTTGTGTTGGTGATGTGTGGATTTGTTAGTGTTATATAGGACAGAGTGATGTTTTGCGTGAGAGTGAATGTACCGTTCTATGGTAGTTAGGGTACAAGGGTGTATAGGTGTGGTTTGTGGGGTTTTGAAGTGGTTGTTGAGACATGAAATGGGGTTAGAGTTTGTTCGTTCTAAATGGTTATCTGTATTTGCTGTGAGTGTGCTAATATGTTTGAGGGTCTTTTTGTGTTAAGGTGGTTGTTGGTAAATGGTAAGAAGGGCATCAGTTCTGGCCCTAGGCCTGATCTGTCCCAAACAGGCCCCAACAGGCAACTGCCCTTGTCTTCTTCACCCTTACCCTCAATGCCCGGGCTGAGATTCCCTGAGCCCTACGGTTAAATAGTCCTTTGGCAAATGGGAATCCTAGCACTAACCCTAGGACCAATGGGAGACCTGGCCCTTCCAACCAATCACAGCCCTAGCAACCAATCAAAAGCTAAACCCTATGCCCTAAGTCCAATAGAAACCCTAGTTCTAGGAGCCAAACCGAACCCCAGACCTATCAGCCAACCAGAACTGTAACTCTAATCCCTAAGTCCAATAGAAACCCTAGCTCTAGGAGCCAATCAGAACCCTAGACCTGAATGGAAGTTGTTGGTGCCAATTATTTCTGAATTCGCACTAGTTACACTTGGGTCTTCTGGGATGAAAAATTCTACGAAGGTTGAGTCACCACCTAAACGTAATGTTGGACATTTCAGAAATGAGTGTCCTCAAAAATATGTATCAGTATGGAGATACCACCCTTGTCACACAATCTACTACATTTTGTGAGAGGCTGTTAAATATTGTACAACAAGTCATATTGTTTTTAACAATTTTTTATAAAGATTCAGAGTTAAAGATCTTAGAGTTATTAAAGTAATTGTTCTATTTGAAAACTTACTTAAAAAGTTATGTTTATGTTCCTATACATCCAGTTTGTAGGAACATCTTCAAACATTTTGGGGCTAAAAAGGAACAATATTAAGGGAGAGTGAAATTATGCCCAATCACTCTGGATTTGCTTTTGGAAATGGTCTTATTTCCATGTTTAGCGTGATGGATCCAAGATACAAATTAGAATAGTAGCTGTTAAACTAAAGTGAATCCTACTGGTAATGCAAGAAATGCAAAATACAAATCAGAGTTTTAGATTTTAAACTGGACCGAATCCTATATGCATTAATTGAACATTTAAAATTTAGATATAGCAGAAGCACTTTAAAGACTTTATTGAACATCACTCCACATACATAGGATATCATTGACATAGCAATCTCAAAAGATGGCTAATGTAATTGCTTTGCTCCTATAATGGTCAAGTCCATTGTTTAAAATATGTTGTAATGTAATAACCAAAGAGAGTCCATCTGTGTTGTTTGGACTATCTTTCCACTCTTTCTATTAGGTAGAAAAGGTTTTCTTAAAATAACCCTCACCCACCAAGCTTTCCCTTGGTGGCTTGCTTCATCATAGGGTACTTCCCGTGCTGCTCCAGAACTCGGTGTGCTGAGAACGACGAATATGTGGGAGCACTTTTGAAATATACTATCAAGAATCGTGAGGTATAGGAGTGGTAGGGACTTATCTAATGAGGAAATAAAGGTAAAAATACCTAGCTAAATAGGAAAAAATTATTTATTCAGACCTCTAGCTGGTATGGTTAAAAAGGGGAAATGAAAGGCATGCAATTATGTGCATGTATTTCAAATCTTTTCATCATGACCACCTAATAATCACTTGTACCACTCCTAGTGGTAAACAACTCTCATGCAAGTATCCTTAATAAGTAAGAATAAATATATACACTGTACAATACGCAATTGGTAGTATTTCTTTTATATCTGGAAAGATATGAGTTCTCTCTTGTACCTTTCCACATCTAAAAGAAATACTACCGACTCATTGTTATGTCAAACAAGTGTAAGTTATCTCATTTCTAGCTTTGCTTAACCCATCTAAACAGAAGTATCTTTTAAATTTCAGTCCTACAACGTATGGCCATCACTGTTAAAGATTCCCAAATAGAGCCTCAAGACCTCTATTTGGGATTATTTTTTATTAGTAGACAATTTGACTATTCCGTGACAAACCTTTTTTTTAAATATATTGCTGCTTATGTATCTAAATCCTAGGAATCCTGGCTTTCTCTCACACTGTTTAAAAGTAGGAGTAATGTATATCAGTGGACCTTAACTGTACACTGAGAGACACTGTGATTTAAGAGAATGTGTGTCCTCCTGATCTGATTCTGTGTATACGTGGGATGTATGAGAGTAGGAATACTGTGGAGCAGAGGTTTCTGGCTGTTTGGTGGCAGGAGATACCACTGTTTAGGTAGGTGGGACCTATGTTTTGTGTATGAGGAGAAAATATGGGAAGTCTGTGAATTCCATACTCCATTGGTTTTTACGTTATGTGGCATAGAACACTGTACCATACCTTTTAAACCTTCTCTGCTCCACTGACTCATCTGCCAACCTTCTCCCTTTGGGAGCTTCCTTGCGTTAAAGAGGTCCAGAGGGGTGAGCAGGTTAATGGCATTTCAAATCAGAAACCCAGGAACAATAAAGATAGGATGGCGAAACAAGGTGACCCAAGCCACACCAGTATGGGGCGCTGAACAGTTTGGTAAAATGACTAAATGCCAAGGGTTTGACAACTGGGATATGATTGGCATTTCTAGAGTTGGAGACCTTTGGTCAAAAGGGCACTGTGCTTCCATTTACTGACTTACAAAAAGAATACGGGATGACAGACCACGAAAAATATAGGTACTTACAAATCACACATGCCCTGTGGGCAGCCATTCCCCAAGGTACAGACCTCTCAAAGTCGACACCCCCGGAGGACAGGCTACTAAGTGAATGCATAGACAGTAAGGTGATCTCCCTGACTTACAGGAAGCTACCCACTACAGACCCCCTACAGAAACTGCACAAGAAATGGCAGAACAATTTAGGTGAACTTGAGGAAGAATACTGGCAAGAAGCATTAGCCTCCCCTGAGAGGTAGCCACCTCTTCCAAGCTAAATTTAATTCAACTTAAAGTTCTTCATAGAGCATACCTCTCCTGCACCACATTAGAGAAAATTAAAAGAATCCAGGTGTCACAGACACTGTAAACAGCAAGGAACCTTCTTTCCTATATTATGGGAATGCCCGTACATCCAGAAATACTAGGGGGAGGAGACAACACAAATATTTCCAGTCACGAAGAAAAAAAATCAGCACACACTACAACTTTGTCTTGTAAACATATGGGGGCAAACATACCTAACCAGGAAAGAACAAATCTGGTTAACACTGTGTTTCGTTATAGCCCCAAAAAATAGATCCCGGAAATGGGGTGCAGGAGATCCCCCCACAGTGTTGGAATCGGTCGATGCTAGCAGAAAAAACCATCTATGAGAACAGAGGCTGTCCTTAAAAATGGGAACAAATCTGGAATGTATGAATTGCAGCTTGGGGACAAATATGCACCCCGTCAGTACAGGTAAACAGATCATTTCATGGGAGACGGGTTGGAGGGAAAGAGGAGGTGAAAATAGGGGTGCAAGTCTATGACAACTGTATGTAAAGCACCGAAATTGAGGATACACTGTAAATCGAATGCTAACTTGTGGAACTTTTGACTATGTGAAGAGACTATGTATAGATGTAAACAAATAAAATGAGTTTAAAAAAAAGTGAGGTCTACTGGCTTTGTCAGGGTGTCACCACTAAGGATGGTACCATCTTATAATGTCATTCATGAATACATCTAATGATTCACTGTTAGCATCGTAATTGCAATAAAGCATTTCAATGGCATTCATTAATACATATTATGATTCATTGTTAATTTTGCTGTTGGTTTGTCAATAAAGCTTTCAACATTAAAAAAACACAGAGAGGGAGGGAATCACAGACCGCTCATACCCACTGCTCACTGTGTGTGCGTGTTCCCATTTAAGCTCTCTAATAGTAGGAGGGCCATTATACCACGCCCATCCACTTCCCTCCGAAACAGCAGTGAAAGGCAGCATATCCATATATTTGTAGTTCTATCTTGTTCAGTCATGGTTTTTCCTGTCTGCCGTTCCATGAAGGATTTGTGCCTTATGCCATTGCAGGTTTGTTTGGAGACAGGAGCCCCCATGTGCTCCTTGATGCAATGTACCACAAACAGAGATTTGTTTCACTTTCATCCGGCCAACAGTATTCTGTGTATTGGTCAGGTGCACCACACTCCTTGTAATAAATTGGTCACTTCCTATGCTCCTAACATTAGCACATTTATAACCCTCAGTAACATTTTGGTGGTTCTACAGTATTTATATTATCTCATGCATTGTTACCACATTTGAGTAAATACAGTGTTATCAAATTACTCTGACATTACTCTTACATTCGCCAAATCCTACTCCACTTTAACTAAGGGCCTCCGTGCTTACTTTCACAACTGTCACTTCATGTTCTCTATGGTGAAGAGAGTGAGCTACAGGGTCTCTTCTCTATCAAACCTCATATCTACAAAATAAATGATATTGTTTGTCCTCCTAGGTCTCCGTTCGCTTTGTCTGTTCTTAACCCAGTTCAGCACTTTGTGCACAGAAAACGATGTTCAGCTTCATTAGTATTCTTGCATATGAAAGACTGTCAGTTCCGCATTTGCTGCTGTAAATTCCAGATGAACAGTTGTTTAAAATAATCATACCTGCTTGGCCATGGTCTCCTTCTCAGGAAGGCTCAAGAAATTGTAGAGGTATTTGTGAGGTACAATTGATATATTTAGATGTGTTTACTAGGCTGTAGCTCAAACCAGACATAGCAGTCTGAAGTCTCCAGCCTTCCTTCTGCCTCAGCACACAAGGATTTGCATCCCACACTCTCCACTGTAGTGCTACACTAAATTCCTTTTTCTCCTGCAATACCCTGGTTTATGCCATTACCTCCTCGTTTGTCTTCCTCTCTTAGGGGCTTATTTACAAACCTGTTGCGCCACTTTTGCAACATGGGAAAAGTGACACAAAAGTGGCACAAGGGGCTTGTAAATCTGCCCTTAAGTCCTTAAGCAGGAGTTTACCTCCATTCTTGCAGAAACTAATCACCAGACTTGAATTTTTCTTCCCAATCCAAGATGGCCCCCATACCAAAGGGCATAAAGGCATACCTTCCTGGAGAGGACTTCCTCTCTATTTTTTCTGCAGCCGATTGCTATCTTGGCGTCTGGCATGTGTGTATATCGTTTTTTGTCAAAGATCTATTTATTGACAGTTTATTATAAACATTTCCATAACAGTTTGATTCCTGGCCTCACCATTCCGCAAGCGATACAGCGCTAATTGTTTCACAGTATCTTATCATACAGGAATGGCTTTCTTTTAGAGCTTCACATGAGCCCTTATTGCTATGGCAGTTGCAACAACATTGAAGAGAACATCAAAGAACTAAAACCCCCAAACTCCCTACCCTCCTCCCCCTTCCCGTGGTGGAGAAGCATGCCCCCCCTTCCCTAGCTACTACTCGGGTAGGGCTGCCGGAATGTCATCATTCTGCTTGGTGTCTGATGAGTGTCACATTATCCCTCGTGAGAGATCTTCTATGATAGCGCCACTGCCAGGTCTAAAATTGGAATAGATGGATCCCTCTTTATGTGGGTGGACATACTGCAAGCGGAAGCCCTTTCATAAGGTATGATACCAGGAGACCCCACTCAAATTCAAAAAATGTATATTCGTCTCTGAAAATGTCTGCCATGCGTTCCATCGTGAGTATTTTCCATAGGCGAGAGTGCCACTGCGCCAGGATCGGTGGTTCTTTTTTCTTCCAATTAGCCGCTATCGCCTTTTTCGCTGCCCCCACGCATGCCCACATAATTGCTTTATCCGCCTTGGTTTGGTGTTCTAATGTGTTGTCTCTAAAGCCCAGGAGGATCTCTTCTATGGAACTTGGGACGGGGTAACCTAACATATCCTTCATTTGGGCCAAAATCTCCTTCCAAAATGGCTTGATCGTTGGCCAGTCCAAACCAAATGTGGTGAAAATCCCCAAGGATACCGCAACCTCTCAGCAGAGATCCAAAGTGAGGGGATAAATCATTCTTAGTTTGGCAGGGACTAGGTACCAGTCAAATAATATTTTGTAATATATATGAATGATGGCAGTGGTTGCTAAGAAAGCAGTCAGCACCTCTGTTAAAGTTTTGCACAGGTATATACTAATATGTCATATAGCGTGCTCAATGTTAACACTGTGCCATCTACAGTGTCACTCGGTGCAGAGAGAAAACTTCCTCCATGCACATCAAATCAAGTAAAACTAAAAAAGAGCACAGCAACACAAGAAATACCAACAGACCATCAAAAGTCAGTAATGTATTTTAATTGCCCAAGTACATCGTAAATTAAATCAATCTATATGGCAAGAACATGAACAAATACGACATCTGTAATATGTGCCAACCGGTTCCCGACTCGGGAACCGGTTGGCACATATTACGGATGTTGGGGAAAGACCGATAATCTGCCAAGGAGCCCTTGACATTGGCTTTCAAACCGTCTACCGTAACAGGAATCTTGGAGCTTACATTTATTAACCAAATGTCGGGGAAAGACCGATAATCTCCTGAGGAGACTTTAACGTTGGCGTCCAAACCATCTATCACAATGGTGATCTTTGGAGCTTACTTTTACTAGCCAAAATTACACTACTTCGGGGAAACCGTAATCAGAGAAAAAAGGGGTGCTTATGTGGAATTCCCGACTTACCGACAATTTTCAACGGTCTTTACGCATACGGATCCGTAGAGACTTTTAAAGTACTTTTAAAAAATTTCCACCATGGACGAAATAGTCTGTTTTTATGGACCCTACGATACTTAGATCTAACCTTAAGCCTTGAGAAAGTTGTTCATCGATGAAGCACGTGTTGGTTGTGGATGTACTGCAACTACACGTCAACTTTTTGGATAAATAAGCTATATTTGTTCATGTTCTTGCCATATAGACTGGTTTAATTTACGATGTACTTGGGCAATTACAATACATTACTGACTTTTGATGGTCAGTTGGTACTTCTTGTGTTGCTGTGCTCTGTTTTCATTTTATTTAAATAATATTTTGTAATGTGCCTCCCTCAAGTCAAGTGAGTGATTACATTTTACGATGTCTGTCCATAGGTGTTTCCACCCCCCCCTCAGTTGTCTCCCTTCCCAGGACATAGTCCCATGTTGCTCTGTACCAGGGTTGAGGTGCAGAAGAAGTGCCCAATTTTAAGTTGCAAATAATGAAAGTGCTCTCAAGCCGGTACTAAAAAATCTTGTTGGCAATTCTCAGAAGAGAGAATTTCATAGTTGTGGAAGAGATCGGAGAGCATTTTGCACCCACCCTCTCTCCATGCGTCAAAAGGCCTCTCTTAAAGTGCAGGCTGAAACTCGGGATTAAAGTGTATAGGTGTGTAGGGGGATGGAAAAGAGGTCCAGCCCCAGTTTTTATTTATCTCATCCCAAGTCTTCAGAGTGGTCCTTGTATGGGTGCTTAGGTATGCATTGGCTGGTCTATCCTTCTTTGGCTTCCAAAGCACATCCCAAATTGTCCTGCCCACAATAGCCCGGTCCATGTGGAGCCAGTGCTTGTCTGAAGCTCGCATGGACCATTCAGTGATATCTCTTAGCTGTGCTGCCTTAAGGTATAGCTCTAGGTCAGGTAGAGCCACCCCTCCCTCTGTTCTAGGTCTCTTTAAGACATGAAAGGGCAATCTTGCCCTTCTGTCCTGCCATACGTAGCAAAGTACTAGAGATCTCACCTCTTTCAGGTATGCCTTATCTACATCCATTGGGAGAGCCTGGAATAGATAGAGCAGCTTAGGAAGCAGGGTCATATTGACCGCATGGATCCTACCCAACCATGAGATAAACTGGGGCTTCCAGCGCTGTAACTCTTGTTTTACCTGTGTAAGTAGGGGAGGGAAATTCGCCCGAAACAAGCCTTCTATAGAGGAAGTAATCTGAATTCCCAGATACGTTAACCCATGTTTAGCCTACGTAAATGGGGATTCCTCCTGAATTGCTTGCTTCTCCCTTGCCGATAAAGTAATGTTCAGAATGGAAGATTTAGAGAGGTTGACCCGAAAGCCCGCAAGGTCCTCAAATGCTCTCAGTTCTGGTTGTAGTGCCCGGAGGGAAGAGACAGGACTCGTGAGGGACAACAGAATGTCATATGCGAACAACGACACCTAGTGTTCCTCCCCCTCAAATCTGAGTCTTTGAATGTCCGGGTTCGCCCGAAGCTGTGCCTCCAGTGGCTCGATGCTCAGCGCGAACAATAGTGGGGATAGGGGACACCCCTGCCGAGTTCCACGTCCCAGCTTGAAGAATGGTGAGCTAATCCCGTTAACCTGAACTCTAGATCTCGGGTTCAAATTGTTGGCTTCTATCATCGCTAAAAATCTATCCCCAAAGCCAAACTTCTCCAGGGTAAGAAACAGGAAGTGCCAGTCCACCCTGTCGAATGCTTTTTCCGCATCTAAGCCCAACAGTATCACTGGGATTTTGAACTTGTTAGCTTTTTCGACAAGGTGGAGTGTCCTGCTTATGTTGTCGTGTGTCTGCCTCCCTTTTATAAAACCGGACTGATCCGGGTGAACAATGTCGGGCATCAAGCCTTCTATACGGGTCGCTAAGATAGCCGAATAAAGCTTGGCGTCTAAGTGTAGGAAAGCTATTGGCCTATAAGAGGCGCTCTGTTGAGGGTCCTTCTCCTGCCATGGTGGGTGTGATCGCCTGCCTCGTCACTATATCATTAAAAAGGACTGTCAGATGTGGCACTTGTTCGCTGTGTATGTTTCGTAGAAAAGGGCCATCAGGCCATCCGTCCCCGGGGATTTATGGAGTTTAAGCACCTCAATCACAAGGCGCACCTCATCATCAGAGATTGGAGCGTCCAATTGGTCCCTCCAGGAGTCTGGGATCTTAGGGAGGGCAAGGCGGTCTAGGTAAGCTCTCTGCGCTGCGCCGTCATCAAGTGTTGCTTTGTAGAGATCTTGGTAAAACGCACCAAGCAGCGAGGCTTTACCCCTGTCGCCTAGTTCTACGTCCCCCCCTCTTTGCGTATTCCCCCAATATGCTCCCTAGTCCTCTTCGCCCTAAGCTGTCATGCCAGTAGGAGCCCACCTTGTTCCCCTCGGCGTATGTACTTCGCCGAAGCCGGAGCAGTGTGAATTCAGCTCTGTTTGTATAAATTGCCCCCAATTTCCCTTTGAGAGCACTCAGTTGCCGCTTTAGACAACGGGTGGGGTTCTTCTTAAATTCCTGCTACACTTGTGCCAGAGCTGTCTCCAGCCCCTCCCTCTCTTTAGCCCTTTCCTTGTTTAGTGCCAATAACAGGGCCATACATTTTCCCCTAATGAGCGCCTCAAAGGCGTCCCAATTGTTCTAGGGGAGGTGTCCCCTGGTTCATTCATTTGAAAAAATTTTCTAATCGTGAGACGCAGTTCATCCCACATGGACTTGTCTCGCGTCAATGAAGCTGGCAAATACCGATTGAGAACCCCTGCGCTTTCCTTCCCCAATTTAGGCTAACCGTTACTGGGCTATTGTCAGATATGGTGATGGGAAGAATCTTTTCTTCCTGGAGAGCGCCCTGATGTTCTTGTGACATAAAATTGTAGTCCAATCTGGAGTAAGTTTGGTGGGCATGTGAGGAATACGTGTAGTCTTCAGTAGAGGGGTTGAGAAGTCTCCATGCATCAAGGAGTCCCAGATTAAGAAATGCTTGTTGCAGTGATTTGGGGAATCTGCCTCCTATGGACCTATGTGATTGCGAGCTATCGTCTGTCGGGTGCCAGGTGAGATTAAAGTCCCCCATCATGGTTATTTGTCCTTCTGCAAACTCACTTGCCATATTTAATAGGGATCTCACAAAGGTCACTGGCCCAGTATTGGGAACATAGGCCGAGACCAGAGTCACTTCTCTACCCCTAAGCTTCCCTTTTACCAGTACCACCCTCCCATCTTTGTCCGTCCAAATGCCTTCAGTCTGGAATTTCGTGCTATTGTTGAATAGTAGTGCCACACCATTGTGTTTTGTTTTGGCGGAGGACCTGTATAAAAGTGAGTAGTTTTTGTGCCTAAATCTCAGCTCTTCCAATCTCTTAAGATGTGTCTCTTGGGGCGCCACCACTTCAAATTGGTGGTCATCCAGATACTTCCAAATTTTTTGCCGCTTGAACGGCGAGTTTAGGCCTTTCACATTCCATGTCGTGACAGATATCATCTTATGTGGTATCTCTGTGTCCGCGCTGCGTGTCTCCCTTGAATATGTCATATCTTTCCTCCTTCCCTGTAACCTCTGATCAGGATTCTCTCATCGCCGCCGCACGAGATCGACCAGTGTTGTAGCCCACTCCCACCCCCGTTCCCTCTTTTTCTCCACCACTCCTCTAACCCTCCACCCCACCCTAAACTGTAAGACAAAACCATACAAAATAACAATGGTCGGCCGCAGGACCCTTACTTGTCCTGCTATTGCGAGAGTTATTGTTAGGTGCATCGAGCCGGGATCACGGCCCTCGCCCATCACCTTGCTGTCTCTATTTCAGTGTCCAATGTAGCTGATTACACGTTGCAGTGTAAGTTTCTTCTGTTCATCTTCCGGTGTCTCCTGTGTCAAGTGGGACATACAGTTGCCATTGTTAACCTGAGGTGCCCCTCGACGTCTGAAGTTATAGCCCTTCGTAATTCTAACACACTAAACGGCTCCCAGCAATGCTCATGGTTGGGGCAAGACGGCCTCAATTGCTGCTCGCATACTTGCAGGCCTCTGTATGTCTCTTTTAGTCACAATGTCTTTCCCTATCTCCGCTATCACAGTGGTCTATAGGCTGGTGTCGGTGGAGTGTAGGTCGTGCTGCCAGCCTCCAGCACTGTGTTCATTGCTCGTTATGTAAGTCCTTCCATGTGTCCTTATAGACCACCAGGTCTTGTCATGTGTGACCATTCCAGGTGGGCCATCTTTGCCATCAGTCAGCTATTCCTCAGGTCCTTGAAGATCGACCCTTGGTGATTGTTTCCCACTGTGCGGCGCTGGGCCATGGCTGGTCTTGTTGCCCCGACTGGGACCCAGAAGCCTCGCCTTCCGACAGGGGGATCCTGAACAGCTCCATGCCTTCTTTGAGTTCTGTGATGTGGCGATGTTTATTTTTATACTCAAATGCTATTCCAAATGGATACGTCCAGCGGTATCTGATTTGGTCTTTACGAAGGTGTTCTGTGAGGGGTCTAAAGGATTGTCTCCTCTGAAGGGTCACCTGTGCCAGGTCCTGGAATATTACACAGCGATAGCCTTGAAAAGAGATGGAGTCTTTCTTTCTGGATTCTTGCAGGATAGCGTCCTTGACTTTATAGGAGTGCAACTTGACGAGGACATCTCGGGTGCGACGTCTTTCCCCCGGCAGTGCCAGGCCTACCCTATGCGCTCTATCAATTTTGATCTTGAGTCGTCTGGGCCCCAGGATCTCTGCAAAGAGGCCGTCCACAAAGGCCTCTAGATCAGGATCATCCGCCCCTCCGCCAGGTCCCTAATGCGTATGTTCACTCGCCGATACCTATTTTCAAGGTCTTCATTCTTCAACAGAGCCGTTTAGAGTTGCAAGTGTAGAAGTTGCACCTTATAGTTCGTATCCTTTGTGTGTCGGTCCAGCTCCTGTGTTTGTGTCTCCGTGTCCAGCTGTCTTGTTCCAATGGAGTCTACATCTTGCCGTAGGGAAATTATCTTTTGTGAAAGATCAGTTTTCAGTTGGGCCATGGAGGCTTGGAGGTTCCCTTTCAGTTTGGCACGCAATTCAGTTTTAAAGTCCTTCAAGGAACAGAGCAGGTCTTTAGCCAGGGCCATGTTTGCATCGGGGGTCCCTTTCTATTGGGGTTGTGGTTTCTCTGCCATCGTAAAATAACTGGTCACCTTGGATGTTGACTTCTTGGGTGGCATGGGTGCGTCACTGTTGTGGGCCTTGGCTGCTACAAATTGCAGGCCTGTTCTGTGCTTTAAGCCCTTGGTGCCATAGTCGTTGGGGTGGAGGCCACCGTGTCATCAAGCTAGTAGTCGGTTCTCTTACCCTGGCTGTGTGCAGGTTGGTTAATGGAGGCTCAGACTTCGGTAGCCATCTTAAATGTAGGCATCTTTTGCATGAATTTGACTTCTCAGCAGAGGTGCCATGGCCGGCACTCCCCAGTACCTTCAAGTGTTTGGGTCCTTTTATACTGGTGTCGCTTAAAATAAGCCCTGGAAGATGAGTGCTGCTGGTGGAAGTCCCCCGTATGGTTCACCACCGCCATTTTGAGGTCAGGCACTCACGGGTGTGGGGCACCTCTTCCATGTCTTCCCTGCTCGCTGGGCCCCCAGGGGGTGCTTCACATACTTTGCTGGGCACTATATCACAAGTGGGGGCCCCTACCGGCGCCCAGGGCTCTTGGGCCGCATTTGGTGCCCGTATCTCCTCAACACTTCCAGCTGACTGCCACAATACTGAGTCCTACAGCAGCATACACGTCCAAGAGCCTTCCGTGTTAGCTCACTCCATATTTAAGCGAGCTGAGGTACCGGGGATAATGCACCGCTGCTGGCTGCTTGTCACACCTCCTTCCTCGCGGGGAGACTCCGACTAAGCTACAGCGGCCGAGGACCGCCGTCTTAGCTCCCACTGACCGCCTTCTCACTTTGTGTACTTTCTGGGTTGCTGCTGGCTCCTTGCCGATTCCCCTAGTCACCTTTAGGTCCAAGCTGCAAGTAGCTTTGAATGGACAGAATAAGGGCTACATTGGGGTTAGAAAAGTGTCTACGACAGCCCCGTGGTGTAGGAGCCGAAACAGATCACATTGGATCGGCCATCTTGCATGGCCACGCCTCCCTGTGTATATCTTTTGTTTTAATTTTTAATTTTGTCTGCTTCAGGCCTGCTTCAGCGGTTTCTTCATTTTTCCCATGGCCACACATGTATTCTGGACATACTGGATAACTGAGGGTGTCTAGGGTATGCTGGGCAACCTATGAAGGCCTCGGGGATATCAGTAAGCAAGGGCAGCTCCTCCGTTATTATTTTATTTTTCCGTCCTTGCTCAGGGGGGTGGGTGCAGGGCAGGGTTGGGCTGATCTTCTCACAGAGCAGGGCAGGGGAGGAGTGGTTTGCCCACTCCAAGTGTGTATGACGCTTTGGCAGGCTGTCTAAGCTGGCTAAACCGTCATGTGCAATTTGATGGTTCTTCAAAACAAAAAGAGAGTAAGGAAAAATAGGAGGGCTACTTGTCCCGTTCCCTGGGTAGTCATTGAATAAACAAATTGGACAAGTCCTTGGTAGGTGTAAAGGTCGTAGTTTGTGACCTGTACCTACGCAGGAGGAGCGTAAACAACTGTTTTTTGTTTTAAGGAACCCCTCACCCACCTACCTAGCAGGTGGCATGCTTCATCATCGGGGTCCAGCTGGATTACCGAGTGTAATCCAACTGTGGTTCCACGCCTGAACTACAGCGGAGCGGGTTTTTTTGTGTAAAGTGTACAGTGCTATGTGCAGTGAAATGATGTGCTAAAAATGTCTCTAGGAAATTCCCTTGTGAAAGTTTTATTAAAAGGGTCCTAGGACATGAGTTAAAAAGTATATTCACGATATACTGGAGGTTTTTAAATTGAACCTCTATATCCTATTTATTTAAAAAGGGGGGAGTGTAGGTCTACTAGTTTCAGCCTTCACAAAAATGTTCAAGAGGCTTTCGTCAGGACCATGAGTGCGTGACCCAAAAGAGGGTGCACGTAAGTGTGAGTATCAACGCACGCCCTACAGTGCGTTGTGAGTGTAGTGGGATCTTGTTACTTACAGATCCTATGCAGCGTATACTTTAGTTCAGTACGTTAACTGACTCATGGATCCGGTTTACAAAGGTACGCCCGATTTGTAGACCATTTGTCTCCGAGCTGTGGGACCTGTACACCTACGTTGTAGTCCGGATCCCGCCTGTGTAGGTACAGGTCACGAACTACGACCTTTACACCTACCAAGGACTTGTCCAATTTGTTCATTCAATTTGATGGTTCTCCACCCAGGCTGCATTACAGCCTGGTTAGAGAACATGCCCAGGCTCCGATTCCCTGGCTGAGATAGAACCACGGTGCTCAGACCAATCACAATACTGCATAGCAGCGTTGTGATTTGCTCTGGGGAGCCTGGGAGCAGGGCGCTTTCTGCTTCCTGCTTCCTGCCCTGGAGTCCTGGAAGCAGGCGAAGAGGACCGAAAGACGGCGATAGCACACAGGTTAAGTGTTCACATTTTTTTCCTTTCCCTCCCCTTTCCCCTCCCCCCACAACTCACCCTCCACGCCGTTAAATACCAGCCGCCACTGTCGGTAAGCTTTATGGCATCTGGCCAGCATGCTGCTCCTTTCATAGGTGTAGTAGCTGTGTCGCAATGCATTCCTTCCTAGGTGTGGTATCCTGCTTGCCTGGATTGTCCTTTGGCATGGGCTTTGCCCTTTGGGGATTGCACTGCGCTGACTGCATTACGGTCATGCATGCATGTGACTGTGCTTCAAACTCACTGACCTTCTCTACATCTTGGCTTCAAGTGTGTTTTGTTTTTTCATTTTTGTTTTTTGAGCCTGCTTTAGCGGTTCCTGTCATTGTGGTGTTCACACTTGTGTGCTGAACATGCAAGCTCACAGGGGTTGTCTTTGGTGTGTTGGGTTACCAGTGGCAGCCTCAGGGCATTCAGTGTGTGTTCTTCCTCTTTTTCTTTGCTGGTTTGTGTTTCACTGTGTTGCACTTGTTTTTGTTGGGCCCCGATGTTTCTGGGTGCAGGCACTCGGGTGACTTCTCTGTACTGGGTCTTTTGTGCCTGTTTTGCTGGACGCAGAGGATGCCCAGCACCTGTCTGCTTCCCACATGTTGCAATGATATGCTGGGAATGTCGTTCTGGTGCTTCAGCCTAACCCTGGTTTTGGGCAAGAGCAGCGTTTCCTGGGTTCCCGGCTGGTTTGTTGGTCTGCAGGTGCTGGTTTTCCTCTGTGCACCTGACTCTTTGGAACTTGGGCCATTCAGTGCGGGGCTGTGTGTTCTGGCGTGGTACCTGCTTTCCGTGTGCGTCGCCTCACTCCTTGCCTTGGTGGGTGCCTCAGCTGCACTGTTGTGGGCATGTGGGTCCATGTGCCTTCCCGGTGCTGTGGCCCTTTCCCTGCCCTGCATGGTTGGCTGCATATGGGGTCCCACTTGTTGCCTGCATTGCCCTTACACCTGCTGGTCTTTCCGGTGGCCTAGGGGGGTCTGCTTTCTTTTGCCACTTGCTGGTTTCTTTTTCGTTGTGTCCGGAGGCTCCTGGTCAGGGTCCTGTTCTTCTGGGTTGCTTTCCCTTCTGTTTCTGGGATTTAATACCTGCCGGTGCTCTTCAGGCACCGGTTGCATGCTGAGTCCTGTTTTTTTTTCTTGCTGTGCCCTCTGCTGTGGCAGTTGGGCAATTTGCTGGGCAGTTGTGCCCCTGTTCTCATGGTTTTGGCTGCTGTGGTGCCCAGGCGGGGGCTCGCGGGCATGCCTTCTGGGGCCTTGTGCAATCCTCGGTCTCTTTCCCCATGGTTTCCGCTGGTGGGTCTTGCTGTGGCTTTCCCTTTATTGTGTGGGTTGCCTCTTAGCTCTTCCTGGCTTAATTCCCAGGTAATTGTTATCCCACCCCATTAACGGCTACCGCGCTGGCCTGCTACAACTCATTACGCCGCTCACCGGCACTCCATTCACCACACCAACCCCCCTAATTAATTTCTCCTGCCTCCAGGAATTCCACTGCTCCACTACCTAAGACTGGATTTCCGCTGTCCGGCCACACGGAATGAGTGCTCGTAGACTTAACTCTCCACCATCCTCAATCTTGACGGTTCCTATAGTCCTATTACGCTAATTCCAGGTAATTATTAGCCTCCACTTCCTCCGGTCCCCTTGCGGCTTCTTGACACTTCATCCCCTTCATTCTCTCCCCCCCTTGTTTCGCCCACAGAAATTCCCTTGTGGCACAGGAGATCCTTTTAGCTCATTCACCTGCTGTAACTCTCGCTCTCCAGCGGTATATTGCACAGTAAGTTCTTTTCCCTTTTCCCCTTCCCTCCATCCTTCCCAAGGCACTATCCCACTCCACCTTCACTTTCTCTGCCCATTCCTCCCTCCGTTCTCTCTTACACTCACACCCCAATTCTGGTATCATTCCTCCCCTTGCTGCTCCCTCACATTCTATTTTTCCTTCCACCCCAATCCTTCTCACCCTTCCTGCGTATATATCCCTAGCATGCACATTGCTCTCCCTCTCCAGTGCATCCTTACCCTGGTATGCTTCATTTTGATATTACCTTTTCCTTTCTATTTTTAATAACCCTTTCCCTCTTCTCTTTTTTCCTCTACCCCCTTTTTTCCCCCCCTTCCTTCCCTACCTACCCAGGCATACTTTCCCAGGCATTTCATCAATCGGTTAGTCCTGAAGAGATCCCACCACTACTTTGGGGATCGAAACGTCGTCGACACACATCTCTAATCTCCTAATAATACATTGTAAATTTTATTTGAGTACGAGATGTTGTTCAATTGTGACTTTCAATAACCTTTATTCTCACAAACACAAAAAGTCACATTTTAAGTCACTTGCCTGCGGCTAGGAAATCGGCTGATTTCCTTTTATAACTCACGGGCTGCTCACTTATTTCACCACATGTATTTTGGTTCGTAGCAATTGTATTATATCTGAATCATTTTTTGAATAAAACATATAATCCAATTTTTGATTGGAAAATTGTGAGATTATACCTATCTTTAAATTGAATGGGACCTTGTTTCTTAAAAATAACTTTCTACCCTTGGTCCCTTCTGATCAATAGGGTTTCCTTGTTTCTATTTTTGATATAAGCGCAATCGCTGGATTGCAAGGAATTCGTACTGTATTCCCCCATACTAAACCAGGTTTAGTGGGCATCCCCTTCCCCCCTCCCCAAACACCCCTCCTTTTTTCCCCCCCCCCCCCCTCCCCCCTTTTTTTCCCCCCCTTTACTCCCCTCTCCATTACCACCCAAGTTGGTATGGCACAACACGCCCCTCTATATTCCGATGAGTATATTAAAAGAATACTAGAGGGACCTTCACTTTTCACCGAGACCACAGAAAACACGAGTGCAGCTGAGAGCACTATTTTTGACCAGTTAGAAAAATTGACAAAAAAATTTATAAGGTTACAACTTATGGTTCGAATGTTAACCGAATACCTGAAGTCAGACACAATTCCTGTAGGCCTACAAGTCCGCAACATACCAGGGGTCTTCACAGACATCAAAAAATATTTGACAGGATTTAGTCACATTGGCACAACTTGCTCAAGGCACTGGATGGTGCTGGGCATTGATATAGCCAATGAGGAAGCCAAGAAACTAGAGGTGGAAATTAAAGACATTGAAAAACAGATTAAAGAAAACAGTGGCATCACAGACGCAAAACTACTCCTAGATAAAGTTGAGAAAACCTTGACGGAATTCCACAGAATTGAACAGAACAAAAAAATCACTAAAGTTAAACGAGACATAAAGAATTATAAAATAGAGAGAACATACCCCTATTTAGTTGAAGATTTCTACACAAATAGAGCATACCTGGGCCCCAGGATACAGCGCCCCTGGGGGAGATTTAACAAGCAACAGAATATAGTCAGCTTCTCAGATACATCAGCTGAATCTTCTGAGAACTCAGACTCAACTGAAGGCCCTAGCACATCTAGAGCTAGAGGAAACACCCATTTTTTAGGACAAGAACAGGGCCGCCAACCAACTCGCGGTACGTCGCGACCACCTCGTTGGTACAGCACTCCAGGGGACAGGCAGACACGCCAGAGATATTACCAGTGGTAAATCTTCAGATATCTCAACCTGCTTCCAATACCGCCAATATTACTAACACTAGACCTCACCACAACACCGTGCCTATTACCACCATGTCTGACCCTGAGGTTATCCCGATTTTCAACCTTTCCAATCACCAACTCTCGGAGAATGAAATCGCAGTACTAAGCAAAGGACTTTCATTCGTCCCTACCACCAGACCTGACTTCCTACAACTACAGATTGAACTATTACGGTTCTTTAGGAAAATACGCCTACAAGCATTCTTCCAAGATACCCCTTATATCCCTCCTCCTGCTTTCACGACATTTCGTCCCCCCTCAACTTTTTCCCCACCCAACAACAGCATTCCAGCTGAGATAGTCGCCTTTGAAAAATTGATTCTTAAGGAAATCTCAGGGCTTGAACACACACGTAGATTTATCCCATATAACCTCACAATTCAAGAGAAGTCTGCGTTACAAGAACTTAAACATATGGACAAATTGATTATCAAGCCTGCTGATAAGGGTGGTGGTATTGTTCTCCAAGACATAGATATATACAAGCAAGAGATTTTAAGACAACTATCTATACCTGAACACTATCTAAGACTTCCCTGTGACCCCACCAATGAGATACAAAAACTAATCCTTGATGCAACAGAGGAGGGCGTTCAACAAGGCTTCCTGAGTAAAAAAGAATTTTTGTACCTTAACACAAAGTCTCCACGCACACCGGTTATTTACACCCTACCGAAGATTCACAAAAATGTTACTACCCCCCCTGGAAGACCTATCGTCTCCGGTTGCGGCTCTATACTTGAACCCCTAGGGAATTACATTGACTTTTTTATCAGGGAATTTGTACCCGAAACCCCTTGTTACATTAAGGACACCATGGCCATGGTCAATCTTGTAGAAGAACTCCCCTTTGACCCTCTTAACAATCTACTTTGTACCCTTGATGTGGAATCTTTATACACGAATATCCCTCAAGAGGAAGGCATTCACATAATTGGTATTACCCTTAACTCTAGACCTCAACCCCACACTGTCCCTACTTCTTTCATCATAAAGCTCCTCAAAATTTGTCTAACTAAGAATTTCTTTCTTTTTGATGGCAACTACTATCAACAAGTGAAGGGTACCAGTATGGGTGCCGTTTTTGCTCCAAATTTTGCCATACTTTATATGGATTGGCTGGAGACATACCGCATACTATCTCCCATGAACCCTTTCAGAAACTCTATTCTGGAATGGAAGCGGTACATTGACGACATTTTCCTGATCTGGAACAACAGTGAGGAGAACCTCACTGAATTCAAAGACTGGCTCAACTCACACTGCAATGGCCTCAAATTCACTGTTAACAATAGTAGAGACGAAATTGCCTTTCTTGACCTAACTATCAAAGCTCACAATGGCGGTCTTTATACTACGCTTTATCGCAAACCCACAGAAAAGAACACTCTACTATCTTACAACAGCCATCACCCCAGAGCCTTGCGAGACTCCCTTCCCTACTCACAATTTCTTAGGATACGCCGCAATTGTTATCTTAAAAAAGATTATTTTGCGGAGGCCTCCATCCTTTCCAAAAAATTGACCAACAGAGGCTACCCACGCAAACTAGTGAAAAAAGCCCTTAAAAGAGCATGGTATTGCCCAAGGGAGACTCTACTTAGCCCCAAAGAGAAAAGAAGGGACGACAAGATAGTTTGCGTGACCACTTTTTCACCCATCTCAAACACAGTTAGGAAATGCATTCTAAAACACTGGCCAACAATTAACGCCGGCATTTTGAATTTTGAACGCCCTCTTTTTGCTTTCAAAAAAAGCAAAAACATAAAAGACCACCTTGTAAGGGCAGCACTTTCCAACAAGACAAAGGACCAATCCCTTAGAGGCGCATGGGGTTTACCACCACTGCTAGGCCATTTCAAGTGCGGTAATTGCAGTGTGTGCAATTTCACTAAAGACACGAAAAAATTTGTGCATGGTAACATTGATGTCACTCTTTCACATTTCTCAAATTGTAACACTATCAATGTGATATATGCTATTACCTGCCCCTGTGATTTGATTTATGTTGGACAAACGACACAAAAGATCAGGATCCGGATTTGCCAACACAGAAGCCGTATACGCTGCAAAACACCTAATGCGCCTCTTGTGGATCATTTCACCAACCTGAACCACACTGAGGACGACATCAGATGGCAAGTCATTAACGTGGTCCAACAACCCCCAAGGAACACTAACATTGCTGCTTTCTTGGACAAAGAGGAACTAAAATGGATAATTCGTACTGACAGTTTGCACACCGGGCTTAATCGTCAGGAGGACTGGTCCAATCTTCTGTAATAAGCTATCATTGTATGAATATGTTGTCCATACACTGTGACTGTCTTGCCCCCCCCCCCTCTTTTTATCTCTTTTATTCCTTTTACCCTTTCTCGATATATCCAATTCTCTACACCTTCACTCTTCAACCTTACACCTCCCCTCGCCAACAGTGCCTGATTTCCAATTGCCCCCCCCCCCCCCCACCCCCGCCTGGGACCCCCTGTACCTCCTTCCACCCCTCACTCTTTGTAGCACGATCGGCTAACTCTTGCCTTTCTTACTCTTAATGTACTCCTCCCTATTATTACCCTACCTTGTTCTTTCCCGAATCTACTTCATTTCTCATTATCATTGCTTCCCTGCTCCGGGCCCCCTCTCCCTCTCTCCACATGTATTCCCCTCCTTGCCTTCCTATTCGTATGTATTTACTCCTTCTTCTTCATTCTTAACCTCACAACGCCGTCCGTCTCTCCCCGTCCCGTGTCTCTTCTCCCTTTCTATCGCACTTACTACTCGGGACACGCCCCCCTCGTCACACACCCTCTCCTACGTAGGAGAATTCATATGACCTGCCCCTTCCGGTCCGACACTCGCTGCAGACCCGGGAACTTCCACTCGAGCCCAGTCTCGCTACGGAGAACCAGCTGACCCTTCAGGTACTGTGATCGCCCCTCTAACGATCATCGGCCCCCCACTAACCCTCGGCCTTCTCCGTACTACCAGCACTTACTCCCCCTTTCCCGCCCACAGATTACCCACCATTGGCGTGAACAGTCTTGGCTCTCCGTTTTCCAGCACGAAGGATTCTTTACTCGCGGCAAATTTTCTGCCGCTTTTCCCATACCAGGACCTATCCAGTTCCTGGCTTAATTCCCAGGTAATTGTTATCCCACCCCATTAACGGCTACCGCGCTGGCCTGCTACAACTCATTACGCCGCTCACCGGCACTCCATTCACCACACCAACCCCCCTAATTAATTTCTCCTGCCTCCAGGAATTCCACTGCTCCACTACCTAAGACTGGATTTCCGCTGTCCGGCCACACGGAATGAGTGCTCGTAGACTTAACTCTCCACCATCCTCAATCTTGACGGTTCCTATAGTCCTATTACGCTAATTCCAGGTAATTATTAGCCTCCACTTCCTCCGGTCCCCTTGCGGCTTCTTGACACTTCATCCCCTTCATTCTCTCCCCCCCTTGTTTCGCCCACAGAAATTCCCTTGTGGCACAGGAGATCCTTTTAGCTCATTCACCTGCTGTAACTCTCGCTCTCCAGCGGTATATTGCACAGTAAGTTCTTTTCCCTTTTCCCCTTCCCTCCATCCTTCCCAAGGCACTATCCCACTCCACCTTCACTTTCTCTGCCCATTCCTCCCTCCGTTCTCTCTTACACTCACACCCCAATTCTGGTATCATTCCTCCCCTTGCTGCTCCCTCACATTCTATTTTTCCTTCCACCCCAATCCTTCTCACCCTTCCTGCGTATATATCCCTAGCATGCACATTGCTCTCCCTCTCCAGTGCATCCTTACCCTGGTATGCTTCATTTTGATATTACCTTTTCCTTTCTATTTTTAATAACCCTTTCCCTCTTCTCTTTTTTCCTCTACCCCCTTTTTTCCCCCCCTTCCTTCCCTACCTACCCAGGCATACTTTCCCAGGCATTTCATCAATCGGTTAGTCCTGAAGAGATCCCACCACTACTTTGGGGATCGAAACGTCGTCGACACACATCTCTAATCTCCTAATAATACATTGTAAATTTTATTTGAGTACGAGATGTTGTTCAATTGTGACTTTCAATAACCTTTATTCTCACAAACACAAAAAGTCACATTTTAAGTCACTTGCCTGCGGCTAGGAAATCGGCTGATTTCCTTTTATAACTCACGGGCTGCTCACTTATTTCACCACATGTATTTTGGTTCGTAGCAATTGTATTATATCTGAATCATTTTTTGAATAAAACATATAATCCAATTTTTGATTGGAAAATTGTGAGATTATACCTATCTTTAAATTGAATGGGACCTTGTTTCTTAAAAATATCTTAGCTCTTGGCTGGCAATTTTGCTTCTGGATTTTCCATTTAGCTGCCTTTGTTCCTACTGGGTAGGTTTTCCTTGGGTGTTTTTCCATGCTGTACCTGGTGTGTTCTTCCCAGTTTTGGGTCACGTGGTGGTCCTCCTGTTTCTCCTTATTGTATCCTTCTGGTTGGTGTCTCTCCAGCTGCCCTCTCTTCCGGCTGGTGGGTTTGTGGCTTCTGTTATCATAGTTGTTTCTCTCCATGTCCCAATTCCTCTTTTTAGCTGTCCGGGGTCTCCTCTCCCCAGGTCCTCCCTTGTAGACTGGTATACACACCCTGGATGTTCTCCGCACTTTGGTTCCATGGGTGGGTGTTTTACTGTGTTGGTTTCCACCTCTTCCCATCTCTGGTAGGCTGGCTTGTTGCCTCTTGTTCCTTTTGGGGACCCTGTTGGTGGTTTTCAAGGGGCCTGTGTGGTGGCTGGGGTGCAGCTTCTTGGTCACACGATGGGTGTCCCTGGTCCGGCCGTCCTGGTTTCTCTTCTTTTTTGCATACACTTCATAGTGGTCTTGGGGGTTCCTCTCTGCTCCCTTTTGCCTTCTTCGCCCCCAACATCTACAGGTGCATGGCCCTGCTGTTGGTGGGTGCTGTCCTCTGCTATGGCTCTTTCCTTCCTTCGGTTTCTGGTTTCTATGCCTCCTCTTGTCCTCAGAGTTCTCCTGCGGGGGTTGGCCCCTGCTTTTTATCCAGTGGTTTTCTCTGGTTCCTCTTCCCAGAGTGTTTCTCACATCTCTGAGGTGTTCCGCTGCTCTTGGGTGCTGGTGGTGTTGGTTGGTGGTGCTTCTTTCTCCCGCTTCGATGGGGCTAGCGGCTGTTCTGTTAGCCTTTTTTATATTTCCATCTCCTGTCCTTGCAAACAGCGCTGTGTGTTCTGGCAGACAAACTGTTTGTCTGCTCCCTTGTGCTTCAGCTGGGCAGAGTGGGTATGTACTCATATGTAAGGACTGTGCGAGGAAGAGGGTCGAGGAGGTTATGCTCAGTTACTTACTGGTAATATTCATTACTCTGAGTTCATGACATTCTCGTCACAGTCCTGAGTTCCCTTATGCCTCTCCCTGTTGTACAAATGATTTTTTCTGGGCTTTGTTATTTCAGGAAGTCCTTCCCAGGAAGTGATGTATTTATGCCCTTTGGTATGGGGGCCATCTTGGATTGGGAAGGAAAAGTCAAGTTTGGTGATTAGGTTCTGCATAAATGGAGATAAACTCATACGTACGGACTGTGACAATGAAGACATGAACTTGGAGTAATTAATATTACTGGTAAGTAAATGGGCTTATGACAATATGGCGATGAACAACATTTCAGACTGCTTCTTTCCCTCATACAAATGTTCATAAACACCTCAGTTAAGGATGTGTTTTCAGGAGTCAAGCAAGAGAAAAACTTTACTACGAGGACTCCAGGGAGTAGGAGCCAGGTCTGCTCCAATCGCCAGACTGGGCTTAACACTGATGTTGTGCAATATGCAATATATCCTTTCAGATGACGCTATTCATACACATTCCATATGCACACCACTCTTAGGCCCGACAATGATTCACGCACTTGGTGGGATAGGTTACTGAAGGATCCCAGCTATAACAAGCATTTGCAATGCAATAGGTCTCGCATTTATAAGAGTTTGAGCTATTGGCATTGTAAAATTACAATGCCTTTTATTTATGTTTTGGTTGTAAAACAAATAAAAGGCATTGTCATTTACAATGTCAGTAGCATAAACTCGCATAAAAGCAGTGTGTGGAGTGCAGCAGTGTGCCGCGTGCAGCAGTGTGCCGCGTGCAGCAGTGTGAGGCGTGCAGCAGTGTGCGGCGTGCAGCAGTGTGCGGCGTGCAGCAGTGTGCGGCGTGCAGCAGTGTTTTGTGTAGCAGTGTGAGGCATGCAGCACTGTGACGTGCGGCGTGCAGCAGTGTGTGGCGTGCAGCAGTGTGCGGCGTGCAGCAGTGTGAGGCATGCAGCACTGTGGCGTGCAGCGGCATGCAGCAGTGTGCTGCATGCAGCAGTGTCGTGCAGCATGCAGCAGTGAGTAATGCAGCAGTGTGCAACAGTGTGCCGGTTGCATCAGTGTGTGCCGTGCAGCAGTGCGTGGCGTGCAGCAATGTTTCGTGTAGCAGTGTGTGGCGTGCAGCAGTGTGCGGCGTACAGCAGTGTGCGGCGTGCAGCAGTGTGCGGCGTGCAGCAGTGTGCGGCAGTGTGTGGCGTGCAGCAGTGTGAGGCGTGCAGCAGTGTGTGGCGTGCAGCGGCATGCAGCAGTGTGTGGCGTGCAGCAGTGTGAGGCGTGCAGCAGTGTGAGGCGTGCAGCAGTGTGTGGCGTGCAGCAGTGTGTGGCATGCAGCAGAGACACGTGGAGGGTGAGGAGAGACACGTGGAGGGTGAGGAGAGACACGTGGAGGGTGAGGAGAGACACGTGTGGAGGGTGAGGAGAGACACGTGTGGAGGGTGAGGAGAGACACGTGTGGAGGGTGAGGAGAGACACGTGTGGAGGGTGAGGAGAGACACCTGTGGAGCGTGAGGAGGAGACACATGTGGAGGGTGAGGAGGAGACACATGTGGAGGGTGAGGAGGAGACACATGTGGAGGGTGAGGAGGAGGGTGAGGAGACACGTGTGGAGGGTGAGGAGAGACACGTGTGGAGGGTGAGGAGAGACACGTGTGAAGGGTGAGGAGAGACACGTGTGGAGGGTGAGGAGAGACACGTGTGGAGGGTGAGGAGAGACACGTGTGAAGGGTGAGGAGAGAGACGTGTGGAGGGTGAGGAGAGAGACGTGTGGAGGGTGAGGAGAGAGACGTGTGGAGGGTGAGGAGAGACACGTGTGGAGGGTGAGGAGAGACACGTGTGGAGGGTGAGGAGAGACACGTGTGGAGGGTGAGGAGAGACACCTGTGGAGCGTGAGGAGAGACACGTGTGGAGGGTGAGGAGGAGACACCTGTGGAGCGTGAGGAGGAGACACCTGTGGAGGGTGAGGAGGAGACACATGTGGAGGGTGAGGAGGAGACACATGTGGAGGGTGAGGCAGAGGGTGAGGAGACACGTGTGGAGGGTGAGGAGAGACACGTGTGGAGGGTGAGGAGAGACACGTGTGGAGGGTGAGGAGAGACACGTGTGGAGGGTGAGGAGAGACACGTGTGGAGGGTGAGGAGAGACGTGTGGAGGGTGAGGAGAGACACGTGGAGGGTGAGGAGAGACACGTGGAGGGTAAGGAAAGACGTGGAGGGTGAGGAGAGACACGGAGGGTGAGGAGAGACACGGAGGGTGAGGAGAGACACGGAGGTTGAGGAGAGACACGGAGGGTGAGGAGAGACACGGAGGGTGAGGAGAGACACGGAGGGTGAGGAGAGACACGGAGGGTGAGGTGGAGACACATGTGGAGGGTGAGGTGGAGACACATGTGGAGGGTGAGGAGGAGACACGTGTGGAGGGTGAGGAGAGACACGTGTGGAGGGTGAGGAGAGACACGTGTGGAGGGTGAGGAGAGACACGTGTGGAGGGTGAGGAGAGACACGTGTGGAGGGTGAGGAGAGACACGTGTGGAGGGTGAGGAGAGACACGTGTGGAGGGTGAGGAGAGACGTGTGGAGGGTGAGGAGAGACACGTGGAGGGTGAGGAAAGACGTGGAGGGTGAGGAGAGACACGGAGGGTGAGGAGAGACACGGAGGTTGAGAAGAGACACGGAGGGTGAGGAGAGACACGGAGGGTGAGGAGAGACACGGAGGGTGAGGAGACACGTGTGGAGGGTGAGGTGGAGACACATGTGGAGGGTGAGGAGGAGACACATGTGGAGGGTGAGGAGGAGGGTGAGGAGACACGTGTGGAGGGTGAGGAGAGACATGTGTGGAGGGTGAGGAGAGACACGTGTGAAGGGTGAGGAGAGACGTGTGGAGGGTGAGGAGAGACGTGTGGAGGGTGAGGAGAGACACGTGTGGAGGGTGAGGAGAGACACGTGTGGAGGGTGAGGAGAGACACCTGTGGAGCGTGAGGAGGAGACACCTGTGGAGGGTGAGGAGGAGACACCTGTGGAGCGTGAGGAGGAGACACATGTGGAGGGTGAGGAGGAGACACATGTGGAGGGTGAGGAGGAGACACATGTGGAGGGTGAGGAGGAGGGTGAGGAGACACGTGTGGAGGGTGAGGAGAGACACGTGTGGAGGGTGAGGAGAGACACGTGTGAAGGGTGAGGAGAGACACGTGTGGAGGGTGAGGAGAGACACGTGTGGAGGGTGAGGAGAGACACGTGTGAAGGGTGAGGAGAGACGTGTGGAGGGTGAGGAGAGAGACGTGTGGAGGGTGAGGAGAGACACGTGTGGAGGGTGAGGAGAGACACGTGTGGAGCGTGAGGAGGAGACACCTGTGGAGCGTGAGGAGGAGACACCTGTGGAGGGTGAGGAGGAGACACATGTGGAGGGTGAGGAGGAGACACATGTGGAGGGTGAGGCGGAGGGTGAGGAGACACGTGTGGAGGGTGAGGAGAGACACGTGTGGAGGGTGAGGAGAGACACGTGTGGAGGGTGAGGAGAGACACATGTGGAGGGTGAGGAGAGACACGTGTGGAGGGTGAGGAGAGACGTGTGGAGGGTGAGGAGAGACACGTGGAGGGTGAGGAGAGACGTGGAGGGTGAGGAGAGACACGGAGGGTGAGGAGAGACACGGAGGTTAAGAAGAGACACGGAGGGTGAGGAGAGACACGGAGGGTGAGGAGAGACACGGAGGGTGAGGAGAGACACGGAGGGTGAGGAGACACGTGTGGAGGGTGAGGTGGAGGTCTCGCATTTGCGAGAGTTTGAGCTATTGGCAATGTAAATACCAATGCCTTTTATTTATGCATTTGAAAACCTGCAGGCTGTGCGTAAACAAGCACTTTGTACTTATAGTCCTTGCTTTTGAGAAGCAAAGCTGGCAGTCTCTTTTACTGACAGCCTTGCTTCTCGTAATTAAGAATTATAGGTACAAAGTGTGTGTTTATGCACCACTTGCAGGTTTTCAAAACAAATTAATAAAAGGCATTGTCATTTACAATGCTGATAGCTCCAACTCTCGCAAATGCGAGACCTATTGCATTGCAAATGCTTGTTCATTATCCATGCACCACAAAAATAACACTTAGCACCAAACATTTGTAGTTTGTCCAGGACATTAAGAACACCCATAGCTCCGTGCCTGGAAGAGGGAGAAATAAACAGGAGGGGGAGGGAGAGGGAGATGTAGAAAGAAAGATAATCAGGGACAGAAATTAGGAATTCCAGATAAGGACAGAGAGAGAGATAATGAGAGACAGGCAGAGCAGGACAAAAGTCAAAGATAGGGAGAAAATAGAAAGTCAGAGACAAGGATACACAAAGATACAGAGAGAGGGAAAAATAAGACAGACAGGAAGTGGCAGAGAAAGGCAGGCGGAGAGACAAGGAGAGAGCGTCAGAATGACAGATGGCTAGAGAAAGACGAGGAGAGAAAGGGAGACCAGAGAGGCATAGAAAGAGGGAAAGCAAAAGAAAGACAGAGACTAAGAAAGACAGGTGGAGGGTGAGGAGAGAGACGTGTGGAGGGTGAGGAGAGACACGTGTGGAGGGTGAGGAGAGACACGTGTGGAGGGTGAGGAGAGACACGTGTGGAGCGTGAGGAGGAGACACCTGTGGAGCGTGAGGAGGAGACACCTGTGGAGCGTGAGGAGGAGACACCTGTGGAGGGTGAGGAGGAGACACATGTGGAGGGTGAGGAGGAGACACATGTGGAGGGTGAGGCGGAGGGTGAGGAGACACGTGTGGGGGGTGAGGAGAGACACGTGTGGAGGGTGAGGAGAGACACGTGTGGAGGGTGAGGAGAGACACGTGTGGAGGGTGAGGAGAGACACGTGTGGAGGGTGAGGAGAGACACGTGTGGAGGGTGAGGAGAGACACGTGTGGAGGGTGAGGAGAGACACGTGGAGGGTGAGGAGAGACACGGAGGGTGAGGAGAGACACGGAGGGTGAGGAGAGACACGGAGGGTGAGGAGAGACACGGAGGGTGAGGAGAGACACGGAGGGTGAGGTGGAGACACATGTGGAGGGTGAGGAGAGACACGTGTGGAGGGTGAGGAGAGACACGTGTGGGGGGTGAGGAGAGACACGTGTGGAGGGTGAGGAGAGACACGTGTGGAGGGTGAGGAGAGACACGTGTGGAGGGTGAGGAGAGACACGTGTGGAGGGTGAGGAGAGACACGTGGAGGGTGAGGAGAGACACGGAGGGTGAGGAGAGACACGGAGGGTGAGGAGAGACACGGAGGGTGAGAAGAGACACGGAGGGTGAGGAGAGACACGGAGCGTGAGGAGAGACACGGAGGGTGAGGAGACACGTGTGGAGGGTGAGGTGGAGGTCTCGCATTTGCGAGAGTTTGAGCTATTGGCAATGTAAATACCAATGCCTTTTATTTATGCATTTGAAAACCTGCAGGCTGTGCGTAAACAAGCACTTTGTACTTATAGTCCTTGCTTTTGAGAAGCAAAGCTGGCAGTCTCTTTTACTGACAGCCTTGCTACTCGTAATTAAGAATTATAGGTACAAAGTGCGTGTTTATGCACCACTTGCAGGTTTTCAAAACAAATTAATAAAAGGCATTGTCATTTACAATGCTGATAGCTCCAACTCTCGCAAATGCCAGACCTATTGCATTGCAAATGCTTGTTCATTATCCATGCACCACAAAAATAACACTTAGCACCAAACATTTGTAGTTTGTCCAGGACATTAAGAACACCCATAGCTCGGTGCCTGGAAGAGGGAGAAATAAAGAGGAGGGGGAGGGAGAGGGCGATGTAGAAAGAAAGAAAATCAGGGACAGAAATTAGGAATTCCAGATAAGGACAGAGAGAGAGAGATAATGAGAGACAGGCAGAGCAGGACAAAAGTCAAAGATAGGGAGAAAATAGAAAGTCAGAGACAAGGATACACAAAGATACAGAGAGAGGGAAAAATAAGACAGACAGGAAGTGGCAGAGAAAGGCAGGCGGAGAGACAAGGAGAGAGCGTCAGAATGACAGATGGCTAGAGAAAGACGAGGAGAGAAAGGGAGACCAGAGAGGCATAGAAAGAGCGAAAGCAAAAGAAAGACAGAGACTAAGAAAGACAGAGGCAGGACGGGAGAAAAAATTGAGAAAGAGACAGGGAGAGACATACTAGGAGCCAACAAGAGAGCACACACAAAGCAAGCAGGCAGCCAAGGGAGGGGGATGGGAGGGGAGCAGAACAAGCCTTTATGTATACACAGATATCAACGCTGCCGCCCACGAGCTCGCTGAAAGCAAGAAATCAGGATAAAATAGAACAGTGCAAAATGTTTTACCTAGAGGAGGCAACCCCTTGTTTAGCAAATGAGAACTTCCCATTGAGGTGTATGTCCAGACTCCCTACAGTTAAGAACTTGAGGGAAATGTTTAAAAAATCCTAAGCATATGGCGGCCACTTCAGTTTTTCCCTGAAGTAACACACGAGCGCACACGCACCAAAGCCCCTGCGCTGCTGTCTCTGAAAGTGGGAGAGGTTTAGGCAGGCGGGGCATGGCTCCGGCCGGATTGATCTTCTGTTTAGCAGGCTACAAAAAGAGCACTAAAAGATGAGGAGGGAGGTGTAAAAAGAAAAATGAAAACAATTCTCCATCCGCTTGATCTGCAAAATGGGGACCGTGCAGTTGTTCTGCTGGGTGTGGTCAGATGCGTAACACCAGCTTACAATGTCGCTGCTTTGCTGTTAGTGCAGGTAGTCTATACACAGTGACAGCTAACATCTTATTAAAAAATATATATAACCGTAGCAGGACAACAGAGCAAGCCAGTTTAAACAAGCAGGAAGGGGGTGGCAAATGGTGTTCACGGGCGCTTTGATGTCCTCAGTGGCCGCGTGGCTCACTGAAAACATCAAAGCGCCCGCGAAATGTAAGTGATCGCAATCGCGATCACACTTCAAAGCGCGGCCGGGTGGCAGACGAAAGTGAAAGTAGTTTTGGAAGTGCAAACAGTGGCTTTTCAGGCCACCAAATGGTGCGCGCGCCCGGGGCACATGCACTGTACTTGGAGGCCTGAAAAGCCACTGTTTGCACTTCCAAAACTCGCTTACTATAAGTCTCGCCAGAGCAGCGCTAAAGCGCTGTCTCAGACGAGACCTAAAAAGCTGAGCAAACTTTACCTGAAGGAGGCAGAATCAGTGTCCCTTGGGTGCAAGTAAAAAGGATGTGGCCCAGCACAAACATTAACCACCACCGTCATTCTCATCACAGCCCAGCAGGGGGCAGAAGCCACTATCATCCATGCGTGGGATATACTTGATCTATAGGGGAGAGTAAATAAATACAATATCAAGCAGCTCCAGTGCAATGAATACAGCCGAGTGTACTGGGAGAAAACATGCACCGGTACATGCACCCGCCCACCTCTCCCCTTTACAAGACGCCCCCAATGTGATTTTAATTGTAAACGAGGAGTATGGCACTTCTGGCTGTCAATTTAAAACCACAAACAACTACTACAGCTCAAGCAGAATAAACTAAATGGATGCTTTGACCATCATCCCCAAACGAATTCCTCTGGTTGTGCCTTATGTAATACTGCTCTTTTCCTGTACGAAGGCACTGGGGTAGTCATAAATGCTGATTATGTCAAGCAACATATTTCTGGAATGGACTCAGAAACATGCATAATTGATCTGACAGATTTTTTAAGGCGAAACAAAGAACATAACAAGGCTGACATCATTCCTGATGTAAACAATGTTTCACTAGGTAGTGCCAGGCCTTTGGCTCATACATTAAATACATTTCCAGTGCTGTTGTTTTCTGAAAGAGGTCTGAGGAACTGTGTGTGTGGCTTGTTCACTTGGCCTCCTTCTCAAAATAACTTTTACGTTTTAATACCATGGCGAAAACCTGAAGCTTAATATAGATTGTGAGAGAAAATAAACGCATAGAGCGGCAGAGGCATTATGAATTCCAGTTTTGCAACTGTGCAGTGTGTGAGCAGAATGAACTGCACACGCGCACCGCACCTGACATATCTGCTTTCCTTCATTATATTTCGACATGGTTTAAGACTCAGTGGTGTGGAGGGCTTAACGCATAATAATCTGCATTCATTTTATATACATGTGTGTATATATATATATAGATTAGATTGGCAAAATATATCGGGGGTGTAACTCTAGATACATAAAAACTGCAACCAGCAGATGCATTTCTGTTATTTGTTGTAATGTTTTAGGGCGCATTCGCCTTCTTCGGTTTTACTAGCATGCTTCAAAAGTGCTTTTCCTTTCCCGATGAAGCGCACATTTAATAAGCTTAGACGAGGCAGACGATTTACAATTTCATGAAACTCAATTGGAGTGGAATCACGACCCTGTGGGTTTGCTCTGCGCTTTGAAAAGAGCGCGCCTGTACGCTGACCGCTTTATTTTCCTGTATAACGCATGGGTACGAGGATTCCGTTGCCCTCAAACTACATTTCCTTTTATCATGGAGGGGGATGGTGGACCGAGGAGAAAACCTGAGGGTGGTAACAAACTGAGGGGCATATCATCAAGCCCCGGAGATAAAATTATTGCCGCTTTAGCGTCCGTTTTAGGACGAGAAGCGCCGATAATTTTATCGCCTAATCAGCAAGGTCACGCTATAGCGTGAATCCTTGCATTATTGCCCTTTCCCCCAAGGCCAATCTTTGCATCTCTAATGAGATGCAAAGTGGGCGTTCCTGCCCTGACATAACTGGAGAAATGACGCTTATTCTCCGATTATCAATGGGCACGCTAACCTGCAGAGCGACAAGCAAAGTAGCGATAACCTCTGTTATCGCTACTTTCCTTATGCCTGATTCAAGACTGACTTAGCCATGATATCCTATGTAAGGTGAATATCATGGCTAAGTATGCCTTGCCCTATCAGCAAGCTTTCGCCAAACCTTGTGCGATTATCGCTGTATTTCCAACGATAATCGCACAATTGGCAGGTTGCGCTCTGAATTTTATCGCTTTGGAGATAAGCGTTGCTGATAGCACGCTATCTCCGTGATAAAATTCAGAGTTGGCCGGCGATAATTATCCTCGCGCTAAGAGCGCTGAGCGATAATTATCGCATGGCCTTGATGACATGCCCCTGAGATCTTTACAAAACACAAAAACATATATTTCACATTGGCTTTCCCCATAACATTCATTTTCCCTGAGCTGTGGCATGCTGCTGATACACAGGAAACATATAAGAACATTTGTAATATGACATTCAATAATCTTGACACCTTCAGGTCGATTAATCCTGGAAAAAGCATTGAGGCTGAGGGTAGCTCAACCACAATGCAGTCTCGAAAGAGGCGCAGAACGACAATAACATGTTTGAACTTTGAACAGTTTAGTATTCGGAACAACAGTGTTGCCTTTTAATGCCTGCCTACCAATAGTACAGTTACTGATTTTTCTGTTTCTCACCAAGGATGGTTCAATTTATCTTCTAAAATCACAGAAAAGAAAAACATCCTTTTGTGTTACAGGAAAATGCAATGCGCATTGTGTGTCCAAGGACAGTGCACCCTGTCAGCTGCTGTAAAGAAATTCTGCACGTCGAGGAAACAACCTCCCTTTCCTCTCTCCTCCATTTTGTGAGCGATCCTTACCCTGCAGAGCACTCGTTGCTCATAGATAGGTTTCCGCTATAGAATTAGCTCTACATACATAGTTAAGATCTGTGGTCAAACGATTGGGGAGGGAAGGGGTAGCTATGGATGAACCAACATTCAATACGCCAACTTTCATATGTTAAGACCTTTAATGTCAATAGTAAAAGTAACATCAGGTATCTGTTGACCCATAATGACGTTGAGCCCTTTTTATGGTCTGGCAGAGCAGCTGTCACCAGACAATTATATGAGCACCTTGGTTCCACCCTCATGATGGGAGCCAGGAGTACATGTGCAGAATTTGGGTGCTTCAGTAGTGAAAAAAGTGCTTGCCCTCCATACAGCTGTGGTCATTTGGTTTATTTATCCAGCTGCCTGAGATTGATCTTTCAGGGGCACGCACCTGACATTGTAATGCTATTAAAGTGGATTAGATAGCAAAAATGTGTGATGTTTTTCTCTGGCAGCAACACAGATGGGAAGAGGGCAGTCATTAATCTACATGGATGTTTAGGTCTGGCTTGTAAGTACTACTGCCATTTGTCCTTTTACGTACACCAATATTATGCTACAGTTCTTTGCTTCCACACAAATGTACTCCCATTCCCATGATATTTTCTTTTAACGATTCACATTACCGTGCAACATTCCTTTGATGCCAGACCTATCAGCTTTGCCAATGCTTGTTACTTTCCGTTGATGCTCTGCCTTCAGTAGCACTGAGACCAGGGGCAGCAAGCCAGGGGTGGCAGCTGATGCGTCAGGCAGCCAAGAACTGATGTCTGTGAATGAAACTCACTAATTGAAGAGGGTGAGTCTGGGAATGTGCACAGATCAAAGGAGATTTTCCTGCTCTTTGGTAGAGGGCCATTCATTATTTCGAGGTTCTTAGCTGGTGTAAACTTTCGTAAATCTCCTGTAAATGTAAAACAAATACAGACAAAAGAACCTACCTTGAAACAAACAAGGAGATCGTTCTTTCAGTTGATGCAGGGTTGGTACTGTGGCTCGTACTCTCAATGCTTGCACTGGAGTGGTAACCTGTGCTCTTTCAGTGGTTCTTGTGTGGTTCCAGATGGAACACTCATAGATGGACCTGGATCTGGCCCACTTACCAGCAACAGATGTAATGTCACATGTCTAGGGGTCCCCTATGCTGACAGTTTGAGGCACAGAAAGTCGTTTTGTAAAGTAAGAGATGGGGAATATATTTCCAGGACTGGACATGTGGGCCAAACATTGACTGTGCTAGATGAAATTATCAAACATTTAGTAGTTTATTGTCAACTCTTGTAGACAATGTGCTCTCTTTTATCGTATTGCTCATTGTATGCCTGGTAAATGGTGACTGGCTGTGGCTCAGTTCAAGTATGGGACCTTGCAGTTATTAGGACACAGACCAGAACCTTGATTTCAGTTCTGTGCCCGGCCACCCCAAGGGAGGAGACACTCAGTATCCTGACAAGCTGACCTATGACCCTCAGCCAAAGAGAGCAACCAATCTTTGTTTCAAGATATGTAGCTTCTTGAGTCCTTGTTTTACATAGGCCTACTGACTTTGTATTAATGTGTTTCTGAGAGGTTCATAATTTACAAATGTGGCTCAAAATTTGAATTAAAGCAAGATCCTCATTAACCAGTTAAAAAGGCCAAATCACCCTGAGACATTCAAGTATTACAAGAAAACGTTTACCAACACCCAAACCTTCAAGGAGAGTAAAGACGTTGGTATATATTTACAGAAAAAAAGCTCAAATGTTTATTTCAAGAATTGGGGGAGAGGGTGCAGGAACGGAGATAAGAAGTGGGAGAAATAAGAAAATACTGGGTTGAAGCTCAAAGAAGGGATTTGTTGAGAGGAAAGGGTAGCGCTTCATCATGCTACTTTAGTGAATTACTTTAGTTAGTTAACATCCATACTGTGTAGATGTTTTTGTAACCTGTCTATTACCTGGTATAAATCCAGGAAGAGACAGTTCATGGTCTTATCTTTTCAGGTGACAGGATGAGTATAATTGAGTCCCAAATGTATTTTGCGTCTGCGCTGCATCATTTTTTGGGTGCAACCCCGACAAAAAAATCTATTCTATGATTTAAAAGGCCACGAAAATCCTAATTTGCAAAGATTTGCTTGGCTTTGAAAGAAAAAAGTAGCACAGCACATAGCAGTGCCTTGCTATTTTGCCTCAGGTAGGCATTACATGGGTGGTGAATGGCCCTTCCTGTGCATCCACCCATATATTGTGATGCAAACTCATATTTATAAAGACTTGTGAACATGGGTTTGCACCAAAATGATGCAACTACCTGAGGCTGGCGTAAGGAAGAGAAATATCTTTATTTCTCCTTGTTTTTTTCTGCAGGGCACATACAATGAGTTAATAACCTGAAATGATAGATTCTACATAAAATCTATCCTGATCTCAAAAAAGGCACCTTTGCAATATGATGTAATGGTGCCTGTATTGGCGCCAGGCACCAGCACTTCGAGAGAGCAGAGATGCACTATATCTTTGAAAATGTGGCAAAGTTCTGCTTTCTCCGATTCACACAATGCCGCTCATCAACTTCCTTTTCTGTGCTGAGTGAAATGTTAGCAAACATGCCCTTGAGTTGGGTAAATTACACCTATTATTATAAGTGACAACTGAAATTTGTTTATGCACTTTCCATCAATTATATTTTGGCAAGATAGCACAGTAAATTAATGCATCTGATGCAACCTACTAGTGTAAGTTTAAACCTGTTAACCATCTAAGGGGCATATTATCAAGCCAGGCGATAAAATTATCGCCACTTTAGCGGCAGAAAACTGCCACTAAAACGGCACATCGGGATGATAATGCTGGATGCCGAAAAATCTTTAAACCGGGTTACTTGGGAAGCACAATGGGAAATATTGTCAACATTCGTGCTTGGTACCTGGTATATTACAATGATTCAGAACCTATATAAAAACCCTATTGCTAAGGTTATTGTTGTGGGAATCCATTCTTCGCAATTTATTATGTACAGAGGTACACAACAGGGGTGCCCATTTTCTCCTATATTATTTGCGTTATATATTGAACCATATATTAGACATCTTTCAGGTAATCATAGTATATAATCAGTAAATCTGAACAAAGTAGAGTTAAAAGTCATGGCTTACGCTGATGACATTGTAATATTTTAGTTAGCATTTGGCTCAGATATCAGATTGAGATCCCAATTATTTTAAAAGGGTTAGGTTTAAGGTAATCAGGGATGTAGCCAGGATTTGGCGGGAGATAAGCATTTGGTACTCGCTGCCGACTTTACATGTACATACTCCCTTATAGTATAACCCGTTATTCCCAGGTATCTTTCACAGTGTAGTTGGAAAGGCATGGCAACAAAGGGGGCTATATAAGCTTGGGCAATTATATGACTTTAAAGGGTTTAGGACCTTCACTTCATTGTGGGAAGAGTACAGGCTTTCACGTAATTCCTTTTCTAAGTATCTGCAAGTAAAATATGACTTATTCCACGGCTCTAACTTGCCTATTGACCATGCTCCACCTGAAATTCTCACCTGCCTATACTCATTACCCAGTAACTAACAGTTTATTTCATCAGAAAATACTCTTGTTTGTCCCAGATGACAGTCTGAGGATGGCTTCAAAGTGGACACAACTCTTAACAACTGAGGTATCTGTCACTGAGATTTAGGGGGCACTAGTCATATTTGATCAATCAGTGGTATCAGTCAATCTCAAGTTACAGCAATTCAAAACTATATATAAGATATTTACACACCCAGTCTATTCTTTCAGTTGACACAGCCTCAAGTCTCGGGGAAGTCATTTTGACCGAAGTGCCATCTTTTAGCTGCTGATCTATCTCATATGCTTGTCGAATGTCCTATGCTTCATTACTAGGGAGATGTGATCCTAACCTTGACTGATCGGCTAGGGCACGAGCGACAACTGAAAAAAAAAAGACTTCCTCTTGGAATATAAGGGCAGACTGGATAGACATCTCAATGATTTAGTTACAATTATAATAGTTTGTGCTCGATTATGTATTGCCCGTGCTTGGATCGATCCGTGTCTACCTAAGGCTAGTGGTGGGCATCTTTACTACAAATATATGAGTGTGAACTAGCACTTGCTAAAGTCCGGCATCGGCGCTCAATTAAGAAATTTGAGAAAATATAGGCTAGATTTCAATGGGATGATTAGGCTCTGCCTTTATCATCACTATTTTGGGCTTTATTCAATGAGTCTTGTTAATAATCCTCTGATTTCTGTCCCCTCTTCCTCTATCGCGCAGAAAAGATATTTCTCCTGTTTCCATGTTCTCTTCTTTTTGTCGTGAAGTCCTCCTGAGGCTTGAGCCGGGAGAGACCCACGTTGAATTTGTTTACTATTGCTGATTTTGCACACTAGCTCCGGTACTTACTACATTTTAAAACAGTTTTTATTGTTTTAATTTATTTATGCGCATTGCACTTCCGTGTACTCACCAGCTGACTCAGTATCCTGGTACGAAGCCCTCCGTAGGGTGTTCCGATACTTTGGCAGACATTTTGGGGGTAGTGAGGTCAACGGGCCAGGCTTCATGACCGTGACACTATGGAAACAGACGCTGGCGCGAGCGTGCGTTTTGAAGTCCTCCCGAGGCTAGAGCTGGGAGAGACCGACGTTGAATTTTTTTACTATTGCTGTTTTGCACACTAGCTCTGGTACTTGCTGCATTTTCAAACTGTTTTTATTGTTTTAATTTATGTGCATTGCACTTCTGTGTACTCACCAGCTGACTCAGTATCCTGGTACAAATCCCTCCGTAGGGTGTTCCGATACTTTGGCAGCCATTTTGGGGGTAGTGAGGTCAGCGAGCCAGGCCTCATACCTCTGACACTATTTAAAAAGACGCTGGCACGTGCGCGCAGTTGGTGCGCCAGCTGCGCACTCGGGCAAGCCCATCTGCGCCCGTCCGCACTCGATCCGTGCTCAGCGCCAGCCCCCCTGCACAAATTTTACCAGGTATAGCTGATATAATACAGTATTCTTGCGAAGATTTGAAGCACCTAAATCATATCACCACCACCTAGAATTGCTGTATCCTTCACTTGGATTCCATGCCCCCTCACGTTCCTAGGACTTGTCCAGGGTGCGACACTAAGTTACCAGAGGACCTTTCCCAACCAATATCTGCCATAAGACATCAGCAAACATTAATTGACAGGGACGCCTCCCTTTCTACTTGAAAATGTGCCCTTTTTAATGCTAGGTCACTAGTTAAACATAGTTTAGAATGTGCCTCTCTTATTGAAGATGAGAAGATACTTGTGGCTTTTATGGAACATGGACGGATGGGGCGCCCGGTCCTGACTTAGTGAAAGCCACTCCTCCAGATTACCTCTGTTACACTCTAAACAGACTACAGAAGGTGGGGGGGTTTAGCAGTCATATACCACAACTCTATCACAGCCTTCTTCAGTCCTATAGTAAATGAGGGATGTGAAGCGTTAGAGTTCTGTCTTCAGCTTTTCACACCATTATTCTTTTAGAGGTTCTCTCATCTATAGCCACCGGGCCCGAGATGATGATTGTTAACACCATTGGGCAGCATTCTTGAAAAGGGGATCAGTACCAATTCCTATATGATTTTAGGTGACTTTAACCACCATCTTGAGTCACCCTTTGACATTGACACCATCAGTCTGTTGGATTTGATGAAGGGTGGGAACTTAGAGCAACAGGTGATAATAATTCGCAGTTGTCATTTACGAGTACTCTTCCTTTAGTATGGTCAGACCACTCGGCAGTATTGTTTGAGCTTACCATTCCAGACCGCACAGTACCGAAATTATCAACAAAATACTGAGCATGGAATAAGATAGAAGCCTAGGAGTTGCATCAACTGTTAACCTCGACGACTACTCCTACACCTAGTGACCTGGACGAGGCAACTAGGTCTTATACTAAATGGTTAGAAGCAGCAAGGAATAAGTTAGCACCCAAAAAATGTCTTCGCCGCACTAGGCAGCAGATTTCCTCCCCCTGGTACTCTCAGGAGCTTAGGAATAAAAAATTGGCCTGTAAGCACCTAGAGAGAATCTGGAGGAAGGATTACAAGGAAATGGAATATGAAGCAAAACTTGCAAATTACAAACAGCTGCTTCAAAGTACAAGTGTATTTTACCAATAAAATTAAATCTGCCAAAAATTTGCCTAAAAAGCTTTTTAAAATAGTAAATATCATAACCCTTCCACGCTCGCCCACTATTCCAGCTAGTAAAGAGCTATGTAATAAAATTGCCAAATTATTTTTCAATAAAGTTAATGGTATTTTTTTAAAGCTTTTTGGACTCCAAATCAATGGATCAGATGAAGGTAAAAAATGATGCCCCCCAATTTGACAGTTTTGCCTGTTTAACGGAAGTAGACACTCGTAATGTATTGCTGAAAGTAAAGTCAGGCTCGTATGATCCCTGTCTTAGTTCGGTTGCAAAAGTAGCTGCAGAACCAGTGTCACAAAAATTGACTTCCATCATCAATACAATGTATGTAGAGGGATATTTTCCGAGAGACTGGAAACATGCTTCAATTTTGCCCTTACTCAAGAAACCCAGCTTGGGCGCTAATGATCCAAAAATTTTAGACCTATATCCAGATTGCCACTCCTGGCAAAAATCATAGAAAGAAACATGAATGATCAAATCAACAAATTCCTGCATGATTCTATGGCGCTGAACCCAACTCAGTATGGGTTCAGAGAGGGCAACAGTACAGAAACTGCCCTCCTCAAATCCACAGAAGAGATTAGGTCCATTCTGGACCAAGGAGGGAAGGCTGTTTCGATCATGCTAGATTTATCTGCTGCATTCGATACGGTCCATCATGCTTTGATGTTGGGATCGATTAGAGGAGATAGGAGTCAAGGGCACTGCCTGGAAACTTCTCAAATCATTTCTATCAGACAGAAGGCAAACAGTGGGCATGGACAATTTTGAAGCAGGTAATTTTTCTCTAACCTGTGGGGTGCGCAGGGGTCATCATTGAGCCCGACACTATTTCATATTTATGTATCTTCACTGGCACCTCTAATTGAATCTTTCAGGTTCCTATGCTGATGACACCCAAATTGTGATAACCATACTACCAGAAGGGATTCAAGAGACTGCGTCAAAGCTGCAGGACTGTATGAGCGCTGTGGGTGGTTGAATGGCACAAAACTGCCTGAAACTCAACACCGGGAAAACTGAGGTTGTGTTATTTGTCAATAATCCCAACTTCTGGACCCTGGAGTGCTGGCCGGAGGCCTCAGGTCCACTCCCAATTCCAATCAAGAAAGTGAAGAACTTGGGAGTATGGATAGACGATAAACTGATTTTCAGAGACCAGGTGAACTCAGTGGCGTTCTTAACATCGTATACCCTTATATATTGCAAAAATATAATGCCACTGCTACCCAAAGATGAACAACAAACAGTTATAACTGCATTAATAATGTCCAGATTTAACTATTGTAATAGTCTATATCTTAAGATACAGGAAGGATTGCTGAATAAATTACAGATTCTTCAGAACACAGCGACCAGAATCCTTACAGGCACCCCAAAGTTCAAATCAATTTTGGCTAAAATCAAAAAAACTGCCCTGGCTGCTGGCCAGGAAGCACACTCTATTCAAGTCGCTATGCCTGGTCTTTAAAGCCCTTCAAGGAACCGGTCCCAAATTTCTAAAACAGCGATTTCGATGGTCTACACCAAAAAGAGTACTCTGATCATCTGAGGCTAAACTTGTGACCGTCCCCAGGGTGAAAAGAGCCAACTGGGGTGGCAGAAGCTTCAGAGCTAATGTGGCCAAATCATTGAATACCCTTCCATAATATTTGAGAAGCATGACCAATCTTCAGACTTTTAGGAAGTCATTGAAAACGTGTCTTTTCTCTAACTGATCTGGTTGATTTCCCTCATCGACTTAATCTTTTGTAGGCCTTCACACAGCGCCAGGACACCTTTGGGTAACAGTCAGCGCTTTATAAATAGCAATAACATTAACATTAACATTGTTTGATCTTTTTCCTCTTGGCTAACTATTCAATATATTATTAATTTGACTTCTGTGTTTAAAATGAAAAATAACATTATCATTTTTTTTTTAAAAGCACTCTGGGCACCTTACCACTGCTAACCAGGGTTATAGTGCATGTGCTCTGTGCTGTAAACATGGAAGCATTGGATTATCCAAGAATCCACGGGTCTCTGAAAAGTATATGTGTAAACAGACTTGTGCAACTCAACAGGATGCAAAACGAAAAAGAAAGTCCTCTTAAAGAGGACAGAATCCCATCACCCACCAAAGTGGCATGCTTCATCATTTGGGGTCTCCTCTTAGCTGCAACCTTGTGCAGCCAAGGAGCTACAACTCCTTGCTAGTGTAAAGGAGGAGCTCACGGATGTTTTAGTATGATCCGAGGACTAGATCTCCTAAAGATCAATGAAGCTGGACAAAGTGTGGTGAAAAGTTAGTGGTGCAGTGTAAAGCAGAGAGTGTATTAAAATTGAAAATAAATGTATTGAGTATCTCGTGGTGTCAAGGTTTAAAAGCAGTCAGGGCGCGATCTGAACAAATATACGAACGCGCAAGTGAAAAATATGGAAGGTCTACTTGTTTCAGCCAATCTAGATCAAGATGTGATCATGGCTTTCTTCAGGACCTAGTTGTTACTACTGCAAAAATTACGTGAGTGAAAATTACCACAGATCAAGATATTAGGAACGATACAACCAACAGTATGCCTGTGTATTATTTGTAGTGGAGACTACAGAGATACCTGGTAAACACCTGTTGAAAAAGAAAGAAAAGCACATACTCAAAAAGTGCAAATGTGATACCAGTCTGTTTAACACACAGCATTGCTAATGATAACATGATGCTTAGAAAATCGCCAAAAGAAAAAAGGGAAATTAATCAGCCTTCTTACCCGTACAAAATCGGGGGAACAACCCACCGCTCCTGGTAACAACTCAGGGCGTGAGGCAACGCTCTGTGAAAAAGAAGAGAATAAAAGAAAAAGAACTAGTACCACACAAACGGTTAGTTCTTAAGTGGAGGTGCCCCAAAATGGCACCAACACGGATGTTTATGAAGGTTAAAAAGGGTCACTCTAAAAGGCTTTCAGGTACAGAACGGAAAAAAAAAACCTAATATGTGGGCCAGTATGTGGAAAGGTAGTTGTTGGTGGAGGCTGTAAACGTTATCGATGTCAGCGCCCAGCCTGTCTCTAACCTAATTAGGTCTCAGAAACTATCAAAGTATATGATAACTAGTTATACATGGAAATAGGCACACAATGTGGATAGTACCACGGGGAACCAAAAAGCCAAGCTGCTCTCTTGCAACAGACCAATTTAGTTAACAGAGCAGTGAAAATCACTCATAGTCCCAGCACAATATGATAAAATAAGTTATGCTGGATAAGCGGTGTCAAGCAGTACCGCGATATAAGCTAAGGCAACCAGTATTGTTAGAAGCCTGAACAAAGGGAAAAGAGAGTGTATGTGTGCTAGCAAATATGAAAGAAAGTACACAGAACATGCCGCTGCACTCACCTGTCCGTCGCTACCCCGGGCTCGATCCCGGCTGTTACGAGCAGTGGGCAGATGGACGAGTGCGTAGCATAAATAGTAGTTGTTAAACGGTCTCACCTGGGGAGGGCCGTTGATGGCGTGCGTCGCACTGCGTCAAATGACGTATGGAGCAGATGTCTCATTCAATATACATGGCAAAGACTACGTGAAAGTGTGGAAACTTGGGATTCGTAGTCCTGCTTAGCATATGCAAAGTTTCCAACATCACGCATGGGTTTTTGAAAACGCCGCTGATATGCGTGAAAACCCGGCGTGATGATTCCGCATCCCAAAAGGCATAGAGATACTCTAAGTATCAACAGTGTAGTCCCGCAGTCACATAAATAAAGCTGCGTAATGTGAGTACAATCATCCAACAAAGAGAACTAGAATATGTCCCAGTGATGAATATGCGGGACCTGTAACAATATCATGCATATGTCAAAGCATCCTGAAAGAGCACATGGTGCTAGCAATCACACTTACAGTTACAACTATTGATGATACATGTCTTAGTCATAAGAGGATACATGTTGCTGTTGTTATTGGCGTATATACACAAGCAGTGGATTAAAAAGAAATCACTGTTATTGTTGGTGTATACACACACACTGAGTTAAACAAGGATCCAAGAGTTCTCGTCATTGAGCTCCTCCACATCACTATGTAGCTTGTATACCCAGCGCTGCTCTTTTCTGAATCAAAAGTTAAACACATCAGTGACATGTGTTGGTAGATATGGTTGCTCAAGGATGGTCCAAGATAAGTCATCGGGCTTATGATTTAGCTCGAGGAAGTGATTAGTCAAGTGAGTAGATTGTTTCCTGCACCGAATCGTGCTTTTATGCTCCACGATCCTCTGTTTGATCTTTCTAGTAGTCATGACGACATACTTTTTCTGATCTGGGCACGTGATCAAATAAATTACTTTCTCACTATTACAATTTCTGTGTTTGATTTGTCTCCAGGGCCTTTGGGTTCCAATGTTGATCTCTGTGGTGTGTTTCGTTTGAGGACACACTACACAAGTACCACACGGATAATGTCCCTGAACAGCTGGCATATTCCAAAGTGTAGTTAGTGAGGGAGCCAAATCGCTTCTAGGTCGCGTATGGACCAAAGTATTCCGCAAGTTCACACCTCTCTTGAAAGAGAACAAGGGAGGGGGCAGTTTATCCTGTCCTATATTCAGAATGCGCCAATGTTTTCGCACAATTTTTTTAATCTGATTGGACTGGGTACTAAAGGTGTTCACACAAGTCAGTCTGGTGAATGGGGCTTTAAGCTCAGTAGGCTCAAACAAAGCTTCACAATTGTTGTTGGAGGCTCATTTATAGGATTACTGTATCAATCTCTGGGGATATTTCCTAGCTCGCAGGTTCCGAGACAAGACATCGGCATGCTTCCTAAAGTCTTCAGTAGTTGAACAGTTTCTTCTTAATCGAAGGAACTGCCCAAATAGCAGGCCTTCGCGAAGAGATTTCGGATGGAAACTATCATATGTCAATAAAGAATTTCTGGCCATAGGTTTAGTATAGAGTTGATTCTTCAGATGAAAAAATCCAGAGATCAAGGAACGGCAAACTCGTTTTGCTGAATTCCATAGTGAATTTAAGAAATTGAGCCAGATGTGGAAAGCATTTACACGTCTGGGTGGGTGACAGCTGGGGTTTGAGCATTCCCCCTAGACAGCCACACACAAAGGGTGATTAGGTAGGACTGATGGGCGATCCCCATCCTGATGGGCCTCCCTAGGCAGGATGGGAGGGAGGAGCTGACACTTACATCTGAATAGGCTGTGTCCTGTCCCCATACAAAGGGCTGCATAACCCCTGTAGTGAGTCTGGAGCCAAGGCAGGAAAGGCAGGGACCCTGTGTGCTTCAAAGGTCTCTAATTGAAGTCTGCCTCACTTCAAAGGCACAACTGGGTATAAGTACTGGACCTTAGGTACCACCAACTCAGTACACTTCTGGTCCTGTGGATACTCTACCAGGGAGAAGGACGTCTGCTGCTGAAGGGACTGCCACTCTGCTGGACTTCTACACTGATGGACTCCTGCTCTGCTGTACTGATCTGCTGTCTGCTGCCCTCTTGCCAAGAAGGGACAAAGACTGGAACTGCATCTCTACAAACCAGAACTAAAGTGAATAACATGACTTGTCTGCTTGCCTCCTGTTATGAAGTCTTAGGGACATAAAAGGCTTCCAACTATCCACCTACAGCACCTGGACTCTGAAATCTGAAAATCTTGCCCTGCCAAGTAGTGCCAGTCCAGTCCAGAGACCTTGGAAGTTGTTATAAAGTGCAGCTTTAGTGAAAGCCCACGCATCGCAGTTGTTGCTCAGCTCGGAACCGGCACATCTCCCTCGACACTGACACATTGCCACTGTCGAGAGACCAAAGACATCGCATCGCGGATTGTGTGGCTTATCAACTCTAGTTCCTGACACAGTCTCAGCTTGTGTGGCTCGATGAGGACGCATCGCTTACATTTTGTGGTTCAACAGTGATGTATTTCCGACTAGGGTGGCAGAGAACCAACGGATCACCAACATCTGACAGGATCGATGATGATGCATCGCCTCCTCTGCTCCATAGATTGGGCGCACCCCGATGATGAAACGAGGGGGCATATTAACAAGCCAGGCGATAAAATTATCGTCGCTTTAGCGGCAGAAAACTGCCGCTAAAGCGGCGATAATGGGCTTGATAATATGCTCTATGGAATTCCAATTGAAGCCAATGTTAGACGTCCTTCACATTTAACATGGGCTTCAATTGGAATTCCATAGAGCATATTATCAAGCCCATTATTACCATTTTAGCGGCAGTTTTCTGCCGCTAAAGCGGGGATAATTTTATCGCCTGGCTTGTTAATATGCCCCAAGGTACTTTGGAACCGGACAATATTGGTCCCTGTAGCCAACCTGCACTCCATCGCGTTCAGCCTGAACGTTTGGATTTTACCCATTGTAGCATGACTAGAAAGCCCCAGTTGGCGGAAAATGCTTTTAAGCACTACATTTCAGTTTAATCTTTAAAAATTCATAACGTTGGTTATACTTTTTCGATATTAGTCGGTTTGGTCTTGCTTTGTTCATTAAATTGTGCTCTAGGTTTCTAATCAGGTGTGGAATCGTTTTGTTTAGCGTTGTCACTGCTTTGCTCTTTTAAGTGTTACACAGTTACTTTACACTTTGCCTCCTACGTTACACCTGAATGCTCCGTACCAAGCTACCAGAGCGTGAGCACATGTTATTTTAGGTTGTGTATCTGACTTACCCTGATAAGGATTGTGGTTCCTGCTAGGATAGGGTGCATACCTCTGCCAGTCAGAAACAAAGTTTTTAACAGGAAGAATAACTGAAAGGACATGAACATATTTTCTTCTGTGAAGTGCATTAAGGAAAAAAGGCCCAGATTTTCTCAGGCTTTGTAATAGTGCAAAGTGACACAAAGTGGAACACGGCATTTACTATTCAGTACAAAAGATATTTTGCGCTGGAAAATGCTATTTTCTCAGCACAAAAATTCATGTATTATGCTTTGAGTCATTTTGATTCATGGGGTAGTTACTTGAGTGGATCTGCACAACCACCCATAGGTTTCAATGCAGTGCTAGGTCTACTAAGATAAGCAAACCAGGCTTTGCATCAAAAACTAAAACATACTTGAAGCAGGCTTAAACAAAGGGAAAAGTGTTAATTTTTTGCATTGCATGTGTGCTGCAGTGCAGAGCGCGCATCAAGTGTTGTGGGATCCTTTTATGTTTGCCCAGGCATAAGAATTTGAATTTGTATACTTCTAGTACAAATCTTAGCTCACAGTCACCTCTCACCATAATGCAATGCTGTTCATTGTGCAAAGTAGTCTCATTAGAGTCAGCACTGTGGATGTCAACAGAAGCAAGACTTTCTTAGTAAATAAGGCTTTGCACTGTTTTTTCCTAATTGCACCACACAAGTTGTTGTGGTGTTGCGTGAAACAATTGTGAAGCTGGGCTCAAGTCTGACAAAGAAATTGGTGTCCAAGTTCTGTCCTGCTGGTGTTGCTGAGGGCGTCAAATGTAATGCTATGTGAGTACATGCAATACTGAGAATTATCATGGATGTTCGACCAATTGCTTGGCCTTGAAATAATAAGATTTTACACTGAAATCAATGCCTAAGCAGTCTGGACCTTCTATTTTATGAAAGACTCAATGAAGATGGCTTGATCGAGGTTTAGTGGACTAGTGCTTAATTTTAAATTACGACATGTGCACATAGGTATTGAAATTGCAGTTTAAATTTGGAATTACAGAAAAATCTCCCTTTAAAACTGAGATTGTTTCTGCAATTGGGAACGTCAAAGCACTACTCGACACTGTTTTCCAAACTTATTGGTTGAAATCAAACAATTGCTTTAGTTTTCTTCCCTGCCTTGACCCATCAGTCCTTTTTCATGTGTAAACTTCTCTGGCTATATTCTGAGCCCCGGCTCTGTGTAGAAGGAATAGGAGGGGCAGCCGACAGGTAGAGAGGATGGTGAGATAGAGAGACGTTTAAGAGAGGTAGAACTAGGCCTGGGCCATAATTCCGTTCCGCTTGCGGAAATTGCGATAATATAGCATTTTCGCGTTCTGCGGAAAACGCAAAAATGTCGAAATTTCCGCAATCCGCATCTTACCGGTAATTTTTTTCTTGCTCGCGCTGTAAAAAAACTACATTCTCGCGTGCGCGCGATCGCCTTACTTGAATTCCTGCGTTTCGCCGACAAGTTTTCCCGATCCGGTCGCGTTCTCCACAAGATGTTGGATTGTTGGTAGCCATTTGCGCTGTCTCGCAACAGTTCGCGCCCGCCTTAACGTCATTTGTCGCGCGATCACGTCATTTGTCGCGCAATCACGTCTTTCTTCTCGCGATCATGCACCGCGAGAGTATGAGAAGATTGAGATCTCGAACACGTCATTCTCCACCGCGAGCAAGAGCGTGAGGACGTGGGCACGTCATATCGAACGCTAAAAGGAGAAAGAGACCCCGAACACGTCATATCCAACACGACAGGGAGCGAGAGAACGCGATCAAGTCATTTTGGACACGCCATCGACATCCGGCGGAAGTAATGTGAAGCTCGAGAACTCGAACATGTAACATTTTCTACATTTTCTTCTATTCTTTGGAGAAGAATATTAGCTCTAGCAGCATGAAACCTTCTGAAAATGATGATTTGGATGCAAACAACTCCTCAGATTGACATTTGGCTGTCCTTTTTTGTGCAAGGAGTCCTTTTTTAAAAAGGTGGGGAGAGGGAGGAAGTGCCACAGAATCTCCAACTTCCTGTTCCTGTCCAGCAGGCTCCTCCCAGTGCTTTGTCCATCTCCTGCTCATTCTGCCTTTGGATTTTGAGCTGGAAAGATCAATCTTTTTTGTCTGCTGCATCATTGCAATTGGATTTGAGGATTTTTTAATTGGATATTTTAGTAAGTGGTTGTTGTGTCTGTCTGATTGGGAGCATTGCAGTTGTTGTAACTACAATTTATTTTTGGTAACTATCATTCCTTTTTTTAAAAATGTTGTGGTTAGTAGTAGTCAGTAGTATGCCCGAGCTAGGCATGGCCTCCTGGGAGTGTGCATGATGAAGCAACTGTTCCTTTGGTGTTTTTTGAATGTATTTCATTTCCAAGCATCATTTAGGGCCTGGATGGCATTGGATTTAGTGTGTTTTTTTGGGGTGGGCTTTCTGTTGTTGGGCCTGGCCTTGTGGCTGGTGGCCATTTAGAAGCCTAGTCCTGAAAGCTTGTCTGGCCTTGTCTGCCAACAGGCCTGCTTTCATCCAGTAGGATCAGAGCAGGTAGCCACAGCTGTATTAATCACGTGTTTCTGTGTGGTCTGTTGAATTTAGACATCATTTAGGGCATGGATGGCATTGGATTGAGTTGGGGAAGTGTGTTTTTTTGGGGTGGGCTTTCTGATGTTGTTGGGCCTTGCCATGTGGCTGGTGGCCATTTTGAAGCCTAGGCCTGCAAGCTTGTCTGGCCTTGTCTGCCAACAACAGACCTGCTTTCATCCAGTAGGCTCAGAGGTTGAGCAGGTAGCCACAGCTGTATTAATCAAGTGTTTCTGTGTGGTCTGTTGAATTTAGACATCATTTAGGGCATGGATGGCATTGGATTGAGTTGGGGAAGTGTGTTTTTTGGGGGTGGGCTTTCTGATGTTGTTGGGCCTGGCCATGTGGCTGGTGGCCATTTTGAAGCCTAGGCCTGCAAGCTTGTCTGGCCTTGTCTGCCAACAACAGGCCTGCTTTCATCCAGTAGGCTCAGAGGCTGAGCAGGTAGCCACAGCTGTATTAATCAAGTGTTTCTGTGTGGTCTGTTGAATTTAGACATCATTTAGGGCATGGATGGCATTGGATTGAGTTGGGGCAGTGTGTTTTTTTGGGGTGGGCTTTCTGATGTTGTTGGGCCTTGCCATGTGGCTGGTGGCCATTTTGAAGCCTAGGCCTGCAAGCTTGTCTGGCCTTGTCTGCCAACAACAGACCTGCTTTCATCCAATAGGCTCAGAGCAGGTAGCCACAGCTGTATTAATCAAGTGTTTCTGTGAGGTCTGTTGAATTTAGACAGCATTTAGGGCATAGATGGCATTGGATTGAGTTGGGGAAGTGTGTTTTTTTGGGGTGGGCTTTCTGATGTTGTTGGGCCTGGCCATGTGGCCATTTTGAAGCCTAGGCCTGCAAGCTTGTCTGGCCTTGTCTGCCAACAACAGGCCTGCTTTTATCAAGTAGGCTCAGAGGCTGAGCAGGTAGCCACAGCTGTATTAATCAAGTGTTTCTGTGTGGTCTGTTGAATTTAGACATCATTTAGGGCATGGATGGCATTAGATTGAGTTGGGGAAGTGTGTTTTTTTTGGGTGGGCTTTCTGATATTGTTGGGCCTGTCCATGTGGCTGGTGGCCATTTTGAAGCCTAGGCCTGCAAGCTTGTCTGCCTTGTCTGCCAACAACAGGCCTGCTTTCATCCAGTAGGCTCAGAGGCTGAGCAGGTAGCCAGAGCTGTATTTATCAAGTGTTTCTGTGTGGTCTGTTGAATTTACACAACATTTAGGGCATGGATGGCATTGGATTGAGTTGGCAAGTGTGTTTTTTTGGGGCGGGCTTTCTGATGTTGGTTGTCTTAAAGACATGCTTTTGTTGTGTGTGTCTGGTGTGTGTTGGTGTGTAATGCATGCACCCTGCAGACCTTTTTGGGGCCTGTGAATGTTCGTATTTGCATTTTGTTGCATTAAAAAGGCAGAGCAGTGTGCTTTAGCATGCATCCTTTACTTGGCTTTTATAGGCCTTTTGTCAGCTCCTGGTGTTTCCCAGGGCCCCTGCTTGTTTGTGATTTGTGAGCGTCCATGTGGCTGGTGGCCTTTTTTTGTGTTGGGAGTTATGAGTGTCCTGCTTTTGCCATATAGGCCTGCATGGTTTTCCTTTTGGCTTACTGCTTCCATCCATCCACCCCGTTTGCCAGCAGCAGCTCCATGGATGATGAGATGCTCAAATAATTTAATGGCAAATAGGGTCCACCCCACTTCCATTACATTTTTATTTTGGTGGTTCTTATTAACTTTCCTATCATTCCTGAAAATGTAGTGTGTGACTATACACAGTAGTATAACATAGCCCTGTTGAAACAAAGTCAAAAATGGCTAGACTATATCTTTTGTTTGCACTAGTACAGTAGTAAGGAACTGAACCACAACAACAAATGCAACATTTCACTGATGTTCTTCTCCTGGCTTATTTGCTTTTAGGTGTACAAAAAGCCAGAGGAGGAGGTGTCATCATCATCACCCGTTGTACTGCCAGCCAGACAGAAGTCCTGCTGCGCATCACGTCCACGTGTGACCAGAACTTGTTGTGCATCTGCATCCTGCCTGACATCTGAAGAAGATGGCCCCAAAGAAAGGTACCAGGTCCAGTACCAAGAACGTTGCCGGTGAGAAGAAGGAACAGAAAAAGGAAGTGCCATTAACCACGACTGGTGTACCGGACAATGTTTTTTTTGGCACCAAAAAGGTTACGCCTGCAGCAGCGTTGTCCGTGAACCAAGCTGGGAGCAGCACCTCAGCACCAGAGGTACAACCCCACCAACCTAGGCCCAAGGCCTTTAGTGTCGCAGAAGTAGCCAGTCTACTAACGAGCAGCGATGTTGAAATGTCATTATCGCAAAGTAGTAAACGATCAGCGCAGGCAGAAACTCAGCAGATAAGTGTGCAGCCGCAACAAGAACAGAAGCAGCCGCAACAAGAACAGCAGCAGCCGCAACAAGAACAGCAGCAGCTGCAACAAGAACAGCTGCAGCCGCAACAAGAACAGCTGCAGCCACAACAAGAACAGCAGCAGCCGCAACAAGAGCCCACCATAGTAGTTGTTGCTCCTGACGTAGGGGCATTACAGGAAATCGAGCTTCCTGCAGACAAAGTGGAGCAAACCACTGTTTCGGAAGATCTATTGTCTTCCAGACCACCAGCAAGGAAAAGGAGGCTTAGTCCATCATCTTCTTCTTCAAGCCCCGCTTCTGATGATCGGGATGCCACTTGGCATCCACCAGCTCAGTCTGAGAGTGATGCACGCCACAAGACAATGCTTCTGAAAAGGAAGGTCCCAGAAAAACTTAGAGTTATGGAGGTAGATGTAGAAGAGGGGGGTGATGTTGATGAAGACGAGCCAGTCATCACGCACATCACTCCCGCCCCAAAGGGATTGGAGACCAACATTCTCACCCTATCCAGAAAGGCTGCTACTGAGCGGGATGTAGCACGGATATCACCAACACAGGTTATACCACCACTACCTCCAGCTGCCATATTTTCCAAGGCCCAGCAGGGACATACATCCAGCTCAACCATCTCAGTAGGTAGTGGTAGTAAAAGTCACAGTGTAGCTGCACAGGGTCACATTCCAAGCACACCCTCCAGTTCATCTGGTATTGAAAGTGGCACATCCAGCAGTGCCAGAAAGTTCTCCTTCCCAGTTTGGGATTTCTTTTCTGTTAGCACCAAGGAGGAGAACGTTGCTATATGCTCAATTTGTCGACAAGGTGTTCGGCGGGGTAAGTTTGGTACAAACTATGGTACCGGAGGCCAAGCAAGTCATCTCAGAATAACCATACTATTGTGTGGGAGAATCACCTACTTCAGTTAAAAGAAAGTAGAAAAACTCAACCCATTTAAGTTGGTCAAGAAGAATCAGGGGGCGATAATATTGCAGTGGAAGGTGAAGAAGAGGGAAGCATTTCTAGCCCTGTCCCCAGTAGTGTAGTGGTACCGCCCATATCCTCCTCAGTAACATCTGAGTGGCACCGCAGTAAGAGCCATACTCAGAGTCAGGCTGAGACACCAAGGCGACCGAGTACCGCAATGAGCAAACTGCGGCGTTGAGCCTAAGTGGGTTAATGAAAACAACAGCACCACAAAGGAAAGTAATGCAGCCTACCATTGAGAGCATGCTTAGGATGGAGGGGCAGTTCCAATGCAACCACCCAACGGCACGGTTGTACAATGCGAAGCTGGCTAAAATGTTAGCGCTGGACCTTCTTCCTTTTTCATTTGTGGAAGGGGTGGGTTTCCTTGAATTTGTGTCAGCCATCTGCCCTAAATGGAAGGTTCCCAGCCGGTCTTATTTTGCAAGAATTGCTGTTCCGGCACTACATCATGATGTGCTGGAATTGGTTGGACAAGCTTTGCAGCAGAGTGCTGTTCACAATATCCACCTGACAACAGACATGTGGACCAGTTGCCAAGCCACAGATTCCATGTGCATCACTGCACACTGGGTCTCTTTTGTGGGGGTTAGAGATAAGCTATCTGAACGAGGTGCTGTTGACACAGCTGCGATTTTTAAAGGTACTCGGAAACATGCAACTGTAGCCATGTTCGCCATGGAGAAATCTCATACGGCTGTAAACATTTTGCAAGAGTTTCGCAGCAAGGTTTTTGAATGGCTGCGCCCAAGAGGGCTTAGTATTGGTTTTGTTGCCACAGACAATGGCAGTAATGTACTTAAGGCCATGGATCTTGGATCCAATTTCAGGGTTCCATGTTTGGCGCACTGCATAAACATTATAGTTCAAGACTTTCTGAAAAAAGAACCCATAGTCAGCAACTTACTGGCCATCTGCCGAAGAATATGTACTCATTTCAGCTATTCTTTTAAAGCTCGGAAGCAGCTGAGGATCATTCAACGTGAATATTGGATGCCAGTCACAGCACTCATCCAGGAGGTGGCAACACGTTGGAACTCAATGTATTACATGCTTGATCGTCTGTTTGAGCAGTACAGGCCACTCAATGAATATGTCTGGAAAAGAGGGGATGCTACTGTTAATGGCGTGAACCTGCAGATGGAGCAATGGAGCCTAATTAAATGCCTGACTGAGATGCTTGGTCCTTTTGAGGTCTTCACACGTGAAGTCAGCAAGGAGGACTGTACAATTGGCCAAGCTATCCCATTATTGCAAATGCTAGAGCATCAGCTGAAGAAGGTGTCTGAATCATACAAAGGTGTAGAGGATAAAAGGGAAGCCTATGACTTGATGGAGAGCTTAGGCCATCGCTTAGCTGAAAATACAAGGATAGAAAATAAAATTTTGTCACAAGAGCATTACATTTATGCCACAATTCTGGATCCACGTGCAAAATTTGGACTGAAGACATTCTTTGCTTTTCCAGAGATTGATGTTGCCCGCTACAAAACTTGTATAGCTGAGGCAGCGAGTAAGTTGGAAAACGAACTGCTGCTAATTAAAAGCCCACAAGATCAACCCACAAGAAGTACTGCAGCAGGGCATGCAGCATCAAGTGCAACTTCATCGGCTGAGGGCAGTGCGTTTGGATCACAACACTCACAATCACTATCGACAACAGCAACAATAACTGGATCATTAGGCTCAGTAGAATCGTTAGACTATTGGTATGTACAGTTAGGCATTAATAAGTACAGTGCTGATGCACAGAGAAAAGAGCCCGAAAGCTTAACAGCAGCAACCCTGAACATTGAGCGGATGGTCCAGGTCTATCTGGATGACCCAACAGAGGTGTACATTGATCAAAACCCATTGCAGTATTGGTATAGGAAAAGGTCTGAATGGCCACTGCTCAGCAGGCTGGCGATAAGCTATCTGGCTTGCCCTGTCGCAAGTGTCTCTTCCGAACGTGTTTTCAGTGCTGCTGGTTCCATTGTAGCAGTGAGAAGGACCAGTCTCTCGCCCAAAAACGTGGAGAGGTTAACAATGATCAAAATGAATCAGACCTTCATACCACCGAATTATACAATACATGAAGCAATGGAGGAAGATGAGGACAGCGGCTCAGGTGACGGAAGTAGTGTGTCACATGATTACCTACTACTGGCTGAACCCCCAGAGTTTGAGGACAAGCTATACTTCCCTGACAATTAGGCTTGCACTTACTGTGTTCCTCCCTTTTTTTCCCCTTTATTTGTGTGTCTGTCATTCCGGTTACAAACTTGTGAATCACAACAATTCCATTACCACCGTCTTCTACTCTTCTTATTTAATATACAAGTTTCAGGTGTCTGCAATTTGACAGTACAGTCCTCCGAATCCAGCTCCTCCGCTCCATCATACTGAATCTCCCGCCTAAATCCATTGCCCTCATGAATGATGATTGGATGATGGAAAATAGAAGAAAAAATAAAAAATTTACTAGTCCCGCCAAAAGAAGTGGAGCATAAATCAGATGACTACTATAGCTAGCCTCCTTTCAGAGCCGAGAGAGACTGCCCATTAACTGAAAATGAGATGGAACAGGTAATGATTGATGCCATGCATGGGACGCAGAGTCGCAGACTGAGTGATTTTGTTGTTGTTTGTTGTGCATGAAGTTATGTCATTGTGCACTAATCATCTTTCTACAGTACACACTGGACGTAACTCAAAGTGAATTTTCCCCTTCTTGCAAATAAGAAATTTGTACTTCTCCTGCAGCTTGATACATTTCTTTTAATTGAATACAGGAAGGGACTCAATCTGCGCACTGAGTATGATTGACAACAGCACCGTCCAAGATGATGATGGCGAAAAAGACGGTCCGTTAACTTAAGATGAGAAGGAACAGGTAATGACAATTAATGGCATGCATTGGACACCTGACTCTGAGCGATTGGTGTTTGTGTTTTCATTGTTTGTTTGTTGTACACGAAGTGAAGTCAAAGTGTACTAGTTGTCTTACTGTACACACTAAAGAGTGACTCAAGTCAATAATATTTCTACTCTTGTTGTGTAATAACAAAATTTTACTTCTACTGCAGGCCGATCTTCACAGTCAGTCAGTACAAGTATCGGAGATGATTGATGGAATAATAACAAGTCAGGAGGACATTTCATGAGTGGCATAAAAGCCTAAAGGTAAACACGTCAACAACAACCGCAGCAGACCCAAATGTCTGTGTAGAAGTGGAGTCGAGTGTAGCGGTGGGATGACTGCAGTGCATTGATTTACTAACTTAAATTGTAAAATTCTATGTTTGGAATGGATATGTGCTTTGCCTTTGTCCAACTCGTTAAAAAAAAAAGTACTCTAAACGAGGATGTGCTAAGCAACGTGCCGTCAGGCATGTCACTGTGGGCCTGCTCTCTCCTGTTGTTGTTGTTGGTCTAGAGTAGAGATGATGCATACATGCCGCCTCGGAAAGTGTTCTTGTTGCACTAAACTATAACTTGTGCATTTGTTTCAACTTTGTTTCTCAATATCCCCTTTGTTTTTCCATCTACAATTACAGGCCGGGCCTTGCCCTATACTTGGGAAAACATTACAATGCACACTTACCTTACCAATAAATCGACATTTTTTTCCAGCCGGGCAGTGGCGAGTGGCGAGTCTGGCGACACCCAAGATTGACAGACGAGAGGACCAAGAGGAATGCTGAGATGCAAATCCAGTCCATTTTTTTGACCAGGATAACACAGTAACACTATCAACTTTCATCTTCTTTTAAATAATTTGATTCATTTTTTTGTCTACAATCTTTACAACAGTGTGTTCTTGTTGTTGTTATTATCATCATTAGGTTTTCTCTCTGTTTACGATTCATCCGTACCAATATTTAAAATTTCTATTTGCTATCTGTAAAAGTATTAAGGCCGGAACAACAGAACACGAAGTGTATGTAATCCGGGTCTCCTTATTAATCATCATCATGCATGCATTTCCTTTTTCTCCCTTAACATATGGATATGGTAGTCTTCAAAGATTGTCCTTTGTTTGTCCATGCGTACTGTTTTTCACTGTCAATCCTTTCCCCAAACCCCCTTCCCATCCATTCAACAAACCCTAACCCTCTTCCCCCAGGCTGTGTGACTTATTGTCGAGGTGTGACTAAATTAAATGTACACCAACACTTAATCACACGCTTGCTGGGGCGGATGTGGCGAAAGCAAAAGTACTTCAATTTCAAGGCAGAGCGATGATCTTCTTCTGCTTGCCCATCCATGAGTAGTATATTTTAGAGGTGATTTTATTTAACAAAGGAACATATACCTGGGACGCTTACGGGCAGCCATGCGCTTTATAAATCTGTAAAATAAATAAATAAATACCTCAGCATTAATTGCCGGCATTGATTGGATTTGTTGTCATTCCTCATACACAGCACTAACTGTTACGCTGTAGGCCTTGTCAAGTGACTCGACACAACTTTAGTTTGTAACTCTGTCTAGTAGGCTATCCCAACCACCATTATGTTTTGTTGTAAAATATTTTAGCATATTATTGTTGCTCGGTAAGTTCTGTACTGTACTTCATTCTACTACTCCTCGAACAGTCTCTCAAAGGCGACTGACTGTCTCATTTTCTTTTTTTGCAAATGCTGCTGCCCTGCCAGTGTCTACAACTACTACTATACTACCACCACCATCCCAATCATGGCAAGTTAGAAAAAGGAAACCATCTTCACCATGCAGCCATTGATGTGCCTAATTTAAACATCAAGCAAAGGTAAGAGAAGTTTGGGGGAGTCAGAATTAATAATGGACATGTTTTCAATTAATTCAATTTCACACACCCCTTTGAGTCCAGATAAAGAATGCATAGACTAGTGGAGAGACTGAAAGTACTAGTAGGACAAGTCAATCAGTGAGGGGTGTCGCATCTATCTGTTTGTGTCTTACACAGTCAGCCAATTATTTAAATCAAACACTGGCTATGGGCGAGCCTGCACCAGCAAGAAAACAGTGTGATGTAAAACAGTAACCCCACCTACAAAACATTGACAACATTGCATGTAACATAGAAAAATAGATTTAATTGGCCCTAATAAAAATAAACTAAAAACCCACAAAAGCTGAACTACCCCCTCCCTAACCCCAACCAATGTCCGTAAGAAAGTGCAGAAAATAGTCTAAAAACCCAACGCCCAATTCCCACCCACCCAAACAAGAATTAAAAAAGGGGCAGAAGACAGGGTGTGGGGCGGGATTGCAGGAGGACACGCATCTGCTCCTCTTGACGGGCGATGCGGCGTCCGAGGGCACTGCAGTTGCAGCGACAGTGGGGGGGCACCAGAGATGGTATTGCGGTGGCGGCGGGCAGCCACCAGACGGTGGTGCCGTACCGCTGGAGAGTGGTGGCTGGGGCCCGGGGCACTGGAGGAGGCTTGAAGTGCTACTGCAGTCTCCTCCTCCTCCTCTGCCAAGACCACCAGCCGCCGATATTCTTGCTTGATTGCCTCCAGCTTCCGGCGCCATGCCTTGGCGGCCAACTCCTTCCGATTGACTTTGGAAGGAGTAGTGAATTTCGCTAATTCCGCCCACCAGAACATGGTGAGGAAGAGGTGGAGAGAGTGGAAGAACGCTGAGGTAATAAAGATGAGTCTGAGAGAGAAGCAAGGAAGTAGGAGGAAAGCTACAGAGATGCTGGATGGAGATAAAGCATTGAGGAGCAGAAAAATAAGGATGTGATGTGAGGGACAGAGAAAGAGAGTTAGGGTAAATAGGGTGTATTTAAAGAAAAGTAAGGTAGAAAGAGATTAGGTAGTGGGAGTTGAGTTAAGGAGATGTGGTAGTTGAATATAGATGTAGAGAACAGGAGACAAAGAGGTAGAGAGAGAAGGGACAAGGTGTGAAGCATGAGAAATAAAGTTATGTAAGGCAGATTGAGAGAATTTGATAGTTATATACAGAAGTGACAGAGAGAATGTCAGAGAAATGGGTAAATCACATGGATAGAATGGAGGAGATAAAGGGCCACATGTATCAAATGTGGAAATTTCGATTACCTAATTGCGATTTTCTGAGAATCGCAATTAGGTAATCTCTATTTCCAATGGTTCGTGAATTGACCTACCTCATTAATATTAATGAGGTAGATCACAATTTGCGACCCCCTAGGTAATCGCTAAAATCACGGGGATGGTGGCCTGCTGGAGTCAGCAGACCACCATGTCCGTGATTGCTTTTAAATGAAGCAATCTTTTTTTTAAAATACAGCTTGTTTTCCTTAAAGGAAAATGGCTTGCATTTTTCAGAAAGTAAAGTAATAGAATTTTTGGGGGGGACTCTCAAGATGCGAAATTGCTCCAGAAATACTGCCGCATGCCAGCTTGACTCCCCAGTTCTGGAGCCGAGGGTCAAAATGCGTGCAGGACAAGCGGCAGCCCGGACTGATCGTGCAGCAACTCTGAGGAGAGATTTAGGTTCGCCCATAGAAAACTCTGAGATGGCCACTGCAGAGCTCTCCTAGCAAACAATTACAACGCATGCATTTACAACACAGTTTTTACATCGCAGCATCCATTACAATGCATGATTTTACAACGCGTGCCATCACAACCAATTTTTAGAAACTACATTTACAACACATTCCATTACAACGCATACCATTACAACACATACCATTACTTCACAAAAATACTTTTAGGGCAAGAGTAGGGAAAGTGTTGGATAGTGTAGGGGTAAAAATTACTATTCCCACTCCAGTAAGTGCAACAGTAGGGTAAGTGTTGGATAGTGTAGGGGTACAAATTACAATTCCCACTCCAGTGAGTGCAACAGTAGGGTAAGTGTTGGATAGTGTAGGGGTAAAAATACTATCCACATGTACCCCAAGACCCATACCCACCCTAAAACTAAAATATCCCCATTACCTACCTTTTAATGCGTTGTAATGGCATGCATTGTAATGGTATTCATTGTAATGGCATGCGTTGTAGTGACATGCGTTGTAATGACATGTACTGTAATGGCCCACAATGTAAAGGCAGCTGCGTTGTAATGACTGCGTTGTAGCGGTAGTGCATTGTAATGACTGCGTTGTAATGGTTGTTTCCCCTCCCTGATACATCACTTGGGGGAAGCCTCCAACGAATTGGATTTGAGGATCAGTCCTGCTCCTGTTTACTCTCCTGGGGCTGGTCTTTCTACTGTGCAAAGCTTGGAAAGCTTGGCGGTCCAAGATGCGATGGCTCCCGGGGTCGACTCTGTTGCTGGGAAATCAAAGGAACTTAAAAAATACCCTCTATTTTCTAAAGCTAAACCAGGCTTAACCTCTGGATTAGAGGGGGCTGTGAGTGTACCATCATTTGCTGAACCTCCTGCAAACCCCTTAAAGGGGGCGCCTCTCTGCAGCAACAGCGTTGCTCTCTCACAACCTCAAATACAATCCTCCCCGGGACGGAGCTTGTCGGATCTACCTGCCTTCGAGGTATCTGATAACATCGTATCCCATGGGCACATCTTCTTATGTACTGAGCAGAGTTGAATTCATTGATAGCTAAAGTTAGAACTATTACCCTAGAGACTCTTGTTTTTCAATTTTTTCAAATGATTGTTTGGAAATGTAGCCTTTTGCTTTATCTAGATAGACCTTCAAGGAAGGTAGAAAGACTGAAAGAGAAAGCATTCTCATGATTTATGATGAAGCCCAAGAGAAAAAAAAGAGTGGTTACATTAGAAAAATGGAGGCTGGCCTTGAAGATGGTGGTTTATTGTCAATGTGGTAAAAAGATTAGCTTTGAAAGTAAAGATTAGGCGTCTATCTTGGAATGTGAATGGGATGTGAATCCCAGGAAACAGGGATAAGGTCCATAATTAGGCACATAATTGTTCATTTGGTAGAGACAATTATTCTCATTCCAAAGCTAAGCAGCTCATTAAATCTAAATGAAGGTGTGACCACCACCTACTTTAATTATAAAATAATTGGTGCTAAAACTCTTACTAGGATCATTATGTAAAAGCGGTGGATGAGGAGCATTCCGTACTTGGATCAATGCGGATGAATTTAACTTGATAATAGCATACAGGCCCAATTTTGACAACTCCCGATGCTATGAGATGTTGTTATTGAGATACAAGAATATTTAAATCTAGTGGATGACTAAAGAAGGAGTTGCATATAATTAATAAAGACTTTGCTTTGTAATCTGGGAAGCATAGGCAGTCCTCAGAATAGATTTCTACTGAGCAGGGGTTTGTAAACGAAGGGTTTCTTGTGCAAGATGCATGCTTGTAACATCTCTTATAGTTCCCTGCTTTCTTTTTACCTATCCTAAAACATGATTAGTGGATTTATATTTTACAGAGGAAGTTGAAGGCAAATTCAAGAATAGTTCATGATTAATGTTGGTTCAATAAACCCCCCTTGTCAAAAGGTGTGAGAAATTATATTTTTTGGGGTAATTCCTCCACTTTTTTGTTTATATTTTACTGGCTTTACAACTTTGGACCTCATTACGATGTTGGTCGGAGTTGCCTCCTACCGACACCGTTTCGGGAAAGAACCACCCGACCATAGGTCAGCAGTTCTTACAACCCCATTAGGATGCAACCACACATGGTGGGGTCGTAAACTCCCATTCTTTCATGGGAGCTTGTGCGGTGGGCCAAAACCGCATGGAGCACAAGTTACCATTGAAAAATGGAAGTTTGTAAACATTCCTGCACTGGGTGCCTATCACACTCTGCACAGATGTTTAGGGGGCACCATAGGTGACCCCAGGCCAAAATGCGGAGTGCCAGGGTGAAGGGGCTCTCAAAGTCAGTTTCTGGCAGACTATTCATGTCAGAAAGGCTGACATGGAATGGCGGTCAGAAACTGACATTATCATGCCGATGGCGGAAACTGTGTCCTTAAGGGATTATGAGCACTTTCTGACTGCTCGACGGGCTCAGGGAAGCGCCGGATTCGACCGCCGTATTATGATGTCAGCGGTCGGACTTTAAACCTGCCATGTCAGTAGGAAAGCCTCCTACCATCGGTTAGAGGCTTTCTGACCAACATCGTGATCAGGTCCTTTGTGTAGTTAGAAACAGCATCATAGCCTTTCTATGTCACTAATGTGCCCATTTTCTATGAACAAAGGCCTGGATTCACCAAGATTTAATGCAACGCAGTGCAGCAAGAGAAGTTGCTGTGCTGTGGTGTGTTACAAAGGTCCCTGCATTGTGGTCAGGATACTTTTGTGCAGAAAGGAATAACTTTCTTCACAAAAACTATCCTTTGAAGCTATGCAGCACGCATACAAAGAGGAATAAATGAGAAGAAATAAATATATTTTCCCCGTTACACTAGCCTTGGGTAGGTGCAACATTTTGGCACCAACCCATGGTTTCAAGTCCATGCATAGAAGCACAGGAATGCTCATACTCCATCCATGCAGGTATTGGTGCAATGTCTCAAAGGCCAGCACTATGTTCTGCATTCCATTACTACTTTGTTTTTTACAAAGCAGCGCAAAGCTATGCAAATCTGGTTATGCGTGGGTTTGTAAATCTGAAAACTGATGTTGCATCCGGCCATGCCAAAAAAGTTAGGCAACCCTGAAGCAAATTATCAGTAAATTTGGACCCTAATTTCAAATTAGGGTTTGGCTTATTGAATTTTTCAGTATTGCCATGGTAAGTTGGCACAAGCAATTCACTAGTGACATGAAAGTTAAATGTCTTATGTGGGTTGAAAATTATATTTATGCCACCCACAGATATTGATAAAGATATATGCCTCCAGAGACACCATTGTGCCCTGGCAGACTGCAGTTTTAACCTCAGGAGTAATACGTGGCATAGAAACGTGCCTTGCCCTGTAGAAGGTCCATATGAAACTGATCCTGCGGTAATTGCACGGTAATTTCCCCATACAAAACCTCATTGACTTCTAATTTACCACTGTAAAGGTGTTGGACCCTTGCCACCGTGTAGTACCTTCAGGAGACTGTACATAAACATGAAAAATCAAAAATGCAATTAATATTTCAGCCAATAAAGAGAGTTGTGAGTATTTTAAAGGGTTTTATTTTCTAGTTAATAGTTAAGGTTCTCTGACCCTTTATTGATTAGTCAAATATCAATCAGTTTACAGAATTGAAAATAGTAAAAATAGAATTAATACAAAACATATTATAGGTTGCATACAAAGCACTCCATCAAGAAGGAAAAACCCCTAATTCTATGTTGGTCAGAACTCTTTAAAGAGTTTCAGGAAAAATATAATTCAAGAGTGAGTTTGCAGGGTTATTCAATAATTAATAATTGGCAAAAATCTCCTATAAAGAGAAATAAATACATAAGACAAATAAATCTTTTTCAAACTAGTTAATTAGTCAAAGCATAAACTTAGAGTTTTAGCATCTAAATCTAAACCTGTTCCATCAGCTGTACTCTCTGCCCTGGTCTGTTCAATCTGCCTCTCTGTGCTTCACAGAGAGAGACAGCCCGCCCTTCACAATACCACAGAGGAATGTGATCGGCCGTGCCAAAAATATGAAGTGCAAGGACTCTCTGAAAAAAATATGAGCAAGAACCCCCACCTCCCTCTGTCTCTCCTCGGACGCAATCTCCTCCCAGGCTGCACCCGCGACGTTCACGTACCTAACCCATATGATGTCTGGTCTCATCTTCTCTCTCTCCTCTCTCCTTCTATCTCTTCTAGTCCTAAAAGCTGACACGCCCCCTATGGCCTCATTATTTATTTTCTAATTCTTGGCTGACTACCCTAATAATGTTGCAGTTTCAGTAGAAACTTCTACTGTGATTGGTTAGCCTAGGTGACATGAGGGCTCACCATCCTGTTCTCATTGCAAATCCAACCCATACCAGTTCTGCAAATAGGGGCTTAATTCTTAGAACAAAATACATAACATGTATCAGTAAGAACATTTCTTGCAACTGAATGTATCACTCAATTTCCTGTGTCTCTTTCACATAGCACACAGGAATTACACTTTCCCACAAACACTGGTACATTGGCAGGATAACAAGAATGTACAGTTCACTGTTGCCTTGACCCATGTGTCTTCACTTGAGGCAAGCTAGTTCTGCGCATGCGTCTCTCATTCAGTACAATTCTCAGCCATGCTGGATTCCCAGGCAGCCATTTTATGGAAGGCCAAAAACAAATCAAACACAAAAGAGTATTAATTTATGAAATAAAAACCCATTATGTTTACCTCCCCATACTAGTACCCTGTATTAGCTATTACCTAGCAAAAGCGATTAGTTTAAAGCAGTTTTTCTAGTATTTGTGCACAACATGCAAAAATGTGAAATGTACAACATAGCAAAAACATGCACCAGTGCAAATTTTCAAAGCGCAAATAGTTAATACATCAACATGCTCTAATTTTTTAGATAGCTTTTCATGCAAAATGCTTTTGCCCCATGTGTAGTGTTGGTTGATTAATTAATACAAATTAGAAAAAGATGTGTTATGAACTGAATATGCATTGTCTAAATATGCAACAAAGCCAGAGTCTATTGAGACGGGATCAGGGAGTGTAGATTATAGGGGAAAGGAGCTGGAAGGAAAGAACACATTCCATTTTCTTTTCAAAGCTAAAAAGGAAAACTGCAATCACAAGTTTCTCTACACTGCAAAAACACATGTTAATTCAGCACAAGCATTTCAGACTGAAAGCATTTTGACTAGGTCTCATGTTATGTCTTTCACTTTACATGCACCATAAGTGCCCCTTTTAAAAAGCATTTGACTAGGCCTCATTTCATATTTCATGTGCCATGTGTTTTCACTTGCACCAAAATCTGTGTGCCAATTTAAATGTAGTCTGTCTGAAACACAGAAACCAGAGCAATGCTTAATCTTGAGAAATCTAGCTCTATCAGTATACAGTCAATAGTATTGTGTGTTCGATGTATAAAAGTGGGGCATGCTAAATTATAGTATGTCACTACAGTGAACAGATACCAAATACTGTTTATCACTGTTCATATACATTTACGCTGAGGGGCTTTATTGTGAATGACAGTCAATTTTTGCAATCTAGTACAGAATAATAATAATAATATTAATAATAATAATAATAGATTCAGCTGTCTAGCCTCCTATTGACTGCCTAAGGGACACAAAAGCCTGAGAAAGAGCTCTGTCACCTGCGAAAGAACCAACTTCATTGTTACAACTGGAATGTGCATGGCCATGTGGAAGACCTAGCTGTAGAGAGACCTGGACCCTGAAAGCCTTTCCTAAGGATCACCTTTGGAGTTGTGCCTGCAATATCCCAGGAAAAGTGGGGGACCAATACTCAAATCTTCCTCTCACTAAATTCCTTTCAGGGAAGGAAATTTTGGGAATTGCCAAGCAGTGTCAATACTGTCTGTAGACTGTGTGCAAGTGGAGAACACCCTACATGCCAGTGTTCTGAAAATGGAATACATTTTCAAGCAGGACATGATCTCTAGCGTTTTCTAGAGTGATGGCCGCCCACTTTTATATATTCCCTGTGGCCCATGGTGTGTTTGCTTGACAATCTTGAGACAATGTTAGTCAATCCAGGACCTTGTTACATGGATCTCATCCTTTCTTGCTAACTCTTATTGCTTCCTTTGGATTTGGATTTCAAAGTCATTGAAAATACAGAGAAGTATTCAGGGAATTAACATTTATATGAACTCTTCTGAAATGGGGAGTGTTTGGGAGGTGGTTTATTGATTAGTGTAGATAGGCACCTACCACTAGTAACAAGGCCACAATCACAATATAGGGTCCATTCAAGGTCTCAATAAATTATTCCCTTGCTCAACCCTTGCAAGCTGGCTGTGAGTAGGCAGGCTTAACTTAGGAGACAGGTGTGCAAAGCATTTAAAAAAAACAATACATTAAATAAGTAAGAAACAACACAAAAGAAAAATCTAAAACCAATTTATATAAATAGGAACTATTCTTATGATTAAAATGACACCATATTGACAAAAATACAATGTAGGGAACCAGGGATATGACATTCTAAAGATTAAAAGTAAAACGAGGCCTTAGAAGCAAATAGCTCTCAAAGGATTAAAAAAGGTTGCCCTGGACGAGTACAAAGTACAGAGTTCAGGCCACCCATGATGTAATACTTTTACATTTACTTCTGCAAGTGTTTCTTGATACAAGAAAGTGGGCCACAGCATCAGTCAAGGTTTCAGATACTCTGGTTTGCCTCTTGGGGTCCAGGATTACAACTCCCACAATGTACCTAGTCAATTTATGAAGCTTTTTACAAACGTTGCTCAAAACTTCTGGAACTTCTTTCTAAAGTTCCTCTTGGGCTACCAAAGTGTCCGCAACACCCATCCAAGGGTCTCGAAGCTCTGAGATGGTCCTTGGGGTGTTAAAGCCAAAATTACCACAATGCACTTGTCCAAATCCTTAAAAATCCACTGGATGCACTCCTGGCTGAGGACTTCTTGTTGGAGATCGTGCAAGTGAGGTCTTGTAACCTGTTGCTTTCAGGGATTCCACTCTTCCGCTTTCTGAAGCAAGGAAAAATCCTTAGGGGTGTAGTTCCAGATTGAGCAGCAGGTGCAGTCCTTCAGGGTTACAGCAGGGCACTCCTTCTTACCCTTGTTGTTCAGGCAGGGATCTGAGTTGCTAGGTAGCTCTTCTATTTGTAACCAGTGTTCCTGGGTGACAAGCGGGGGGCTCCCCTGAATAATGGAGCACAGGGTGCTACCCTCAGGTACAGCACCTTTCTACAAAGTGTGACATATTATTGTCCCATAAAGCACTATTCTTCTCAAATCCAGAATGGAGAAACTTTCTCCTGGAGGTTTCGATCTGGCTAAGCCATCATTCTGGCATGGCTAAGGTTCCCTAACACTCCCATACCAGCCCCACTGTTAATCTAATTACAGGGGCTCTTGTTTGGCTGGGGGTGCAGGATGTGGGTATGAGCCTGTACTGCCCTAAACTGTCATTCCATCATTGAAGACCAGTTTGGCTACTCCACCCCTGCCCTGCCTTTTGCTCTGCAGTTTGCAGTTCTCCTCCCACAGGAAATCCTTTGTCTCTAGTCAGGCCAATTCACACCTCATTTGGACAGACTGGCTCAGCATGGCAGAGGCCAACCAATCAGGGCGGGCCTGCTAGAAGGCTGGATTTTGGCTTATAGAAATAAAGGTTCTATAACGTATTATCTGTGATAGGTATAATAAATCTAACTGCGGTAAGTTATGGGATTTATACTAAATATCATTTTGATACATTGAAGTACAGTTCTAGCTCCTTTCTTTCAATAGTTACAATTTAATAAAGTAATCCCATGTTAGCCTATGGAACCATTGTGCTACAAAGGGGAAAACGAAATTGGCAATTTTGCCCTTACCAGGGCATATAAAACATATTTTATAATTTGTAAGTTTATAAAGGCATCCAACTCTGGGGCACCTATGGGAGACCTTAAGGGTGACTTATATGTTAAAAGAAGGTACTTTGAGACTTTGGAAATACCTTTAATTTCAAAGTTGAATTTGCATATAATTTATGTTTAATAGCAGCCTGAAGGCACGGCTGGCTTTTAAAATGACAGCAGGCATCACTGTAGCGCACACTTGAGTACATTAAATCTACTGGACCTGTAAACCTATAAGCCCTACCATATACTAGGCACTTACAGGTAGGTTGTCAGTACCAATCGTAAGTATCCCAATTACCATGTACTTTTAATCATAGCAGAGGCCTTGGGTCTGGTTAGAAGTCAAAATGGGGGCAATAAGTGGAGGGACACTGCAAACGGGTCCTGGTTTCTCACAGGTGGGGGGATGTTAAATTCTGCTTAGGTTTTTCCTGTTACAGAAGAGTAAGGGTTCATAACTTGTACTGTTTTTCAAGTTATGGATTAGTGTCAAACACAAGGTATTAGTCTAGCATGTACATATGAATTTTTAAGATAACAAGCAACAGAATATTAGCACTGTTGGTTACCTTACATTTCTACAGGAGTCAAGTTGAAAGTATATCTCATCTTCCACCAAGGAGTGCATAGTGTCAAAGCTTAAGGCAGTTATTTATATTGGAGGAAGAAGTGTTAATGTATACATACTTGATGAACTCATTTATTGCATATGTTTAGTATTCAGCAATTACAATGAACCACACCAAAGTACAAAGATTTTCTTACACTGAGATATTGCTAAAGTAGAACCATTCAGATTATAATTTGGTGTAGAAACTCTTATGATACGTTACTTTACATATCTCTTTGGCATGTAGATATCCATGAGACCCTGCAGACATCTTTGAACAGAATAGATGGGTAAGATTAATGGAATCCTTTTCTCCCTTTCATCTTCCATCCCATTCCTTTTTACATGCTTCTACCATTGGCCCTTGTATCCTTGTGTATGTGGTCACCGGTGAAGGTGGTAAAAGATGCAAAAGTCCCTCACTCCTGTTGGATTCTGAGGACGAGCATGCTGGCTTCCTCACTCTGTAAGACAGAACAGCTTGCAAGAATTGTTTTTGTGTTTTTGTTTTTGGTGGGAGGGTATCCAATTGATGTTTTTGAGTATCCAAATAAACTAATAGTTACATTAACATTGTTCCTATGGGTATTTTAAACCGTATTGTGCCATTTTGCTTATTGTCTTGAACTTTCTAAATGATTTGGGAATGTTATTAAGATTGTGTTCTTAACTTTAGTGTTTTGTTTCTGCTTGAACCTATCATACATTTCTGTGGGAAATAACCTTCTGTACCAAAGGTGAGCAGAGATTCCCAGTGAACTTTGTTGACACTTAATACGACCATGCTTTATTGAATTGGGATTACTTAGTAATATAACCAATTACTACCAATCTTTGGATCAATAAATCAAGGATTCCACAAGATTACACACAAGTCCGCAAGATTTCAATGGATCATATTATGATATTTATGAAAGCTTAGTGAAAGAAATGTTCAGGTATTGGCAAAATGAGGGCAATGGCTTAAACAGATATATGTGTCTTGAAGAATATACCCCTGTTTCAGCCAACAAAATTATACGGATGCAACTAGAATTGTGATTAAAGTGTTTTCAAGTTATTTATTTTGATGGCCTTTGCAAACTGAGGTCATTGCGGGGGTCCTGATCTGGTACTATCAAGTGCTACAAACAGCTGAACCCAACAGCAGAGAATATAAAATAGTACAATAATACCTTAATTGTCTGCATCTATGAACTCTGTGTAAGGAGTGGTGTCAGTAAATGGATGGTCAGATTATGACTGACATGATCAAAAAAGCCATTAAATCTCTGTGGCTAGGGACTATGGTTGGGCCCAGCATAATCACCACAAATTATTTGAGCATTTTGGTATGTTGTGTTCCTAAATTTAATCTTTTGGCGCTCCTTGAACCTATCATGCATTTCTGTGGGAAATAACCTACTTTTTATGACAGAATAACCCAGGGTTCAGCAGAGATTCTCAGTGAACTTTGTTCTGATTTAACGAGATTATGTTTTATTGAGTAGGTATAGTTACTCCCTCCTAAATCACCAACTCATTTTCTGACAAATGGGATGCACTTAAATTCTGTAAGGGAATAGTTTCTGGTAATAGAGATCAGATGAACAAATAATTTAACCAATGACTACCAATCATTGGATCAGGAAATCAAAGATTCCACAGAATTACACACAAGTCTACAAGATCTCAATTGATCTGCTTATGATATTTTTGGAAAGCTTAGTGAAACGAATTACCAGGCATTGGAGATACGAGGGCAATGGCTTAACCAGATGTATAAGCCTTGAAAAATATACCCCTTTGAGCAAAACAAAATGGGAGGGACGCAACTAGAATTGCAATTAAAGCTTTTTTAAGTCATGTATGTAGTTAAATATTGATAGCTTTTCAATACTAAGGGGATATAGAATAAAAGTAGAGAATATAAAAGAATACCTTGATGGTCTACATCTATTGACTCTCTGTGTGAGGAGTACCGTGAGTAAATGGATGGTCAGATAATGACTGACACGATCAACCAGCGCATTCAATTTCAGTGGCTTTGGACAATGGTTGGGACAAGGACGTTCCCTATGAAAGTGTGAAATAATTTTCTTATGCTGCATAGGTTTAAAATGTTTGACAAGGTTGTGCAGGACATGCATGCCCCTGGTTGAATGAAGTGGTGTTTTTTGTAAGAAATACAAGATGTTTACATTCTAATTCCTTTAATGAATAGCATTTTGAAGCTATATTCAATAGTTTACAAGATCTGTTCTGCTTGTTGTTAACTTGCTGGTCACCACAGTTTTATTCATTTGAAACATCTTACCACACTAACAAGCACTTTGATTAATATTATAGCTCTATTCTCTATGTATTCTACAGCAGTTTACTGAATTGCTTATGAGAACACCTTTGGACGCATGAAGTGTGCGTTTTTTACATACAATATTAGTACAGTTTAGCCTATACCTAGATGTAGATGAAGAATTGTGACTTTGAGTGACCATATACGTTGGTGTTTTGCACAGGTTTGTGTTATATGTCCTTGTCATTTCTGGAGGCGCAAGGCAGGGTTTCCCTTGCTTCCACTGATTTTTGCCCTGGCATTTGAGGCCCTGGCCTGACAGTTAAGCCTGGATCTTAGTATCCCCTTTCTTTTCTAGCAAACGTCAGTAAAAGACTTTAATTATAAGCTGCTAGTTTGATTATTAAAAGGTTTACTTTACTAGAGGAAAGTCACAAGTGTTTACACCGATACGGTCCCTTTTCTGGGTATAAGATTATCCCAGAAAAATGCGAATTGATGCAAGGGGCATTTCAGGTCATCGTGACAGGACTTTGAATATATACATAGATGCCATGCTTAGTAGAAAGCTGGATAAGCAGGCTAAGTACAATGTGGCAAAGGTGGTTGGTAAGCTCTTGCTAATTTATTACTAAGGGCATACACACTGCTAAGATTATGGGCAAATTAGTATTTATGTTTTTAAATCCTGACACTGAGCTGTGTGTTATAAAGCAAATCGTCACATGTTGCTTGTGAAATCTATTGTGGGACTTTGGACACTGCTAAATATTTTTTATGTTATTTCTCTTTCCTTGGTTGTCTGAAATGTTATGTAAAACATGCTGAGTCTTTTTAACCAAATGTTTGTGCATGTTCCCTGTTGTTGCCTTTTGTATGATGTACTGTGATTTACAGTAGTGTCCAATGTTCCCTCTAAGTTTATTTCTCTGTGTGCGACAATGAAAGATTTTCGTGCACCACAGCCAAGGTTACGTCCACCAGAGAGATGTTTATGAAAGATAGTACCGGGGATGAGTCAGTCACATATGAGACTATGCCTCACACTGTATCTGACCTGTTACTGATGTATCCCAACCATAACTATTTGCTTAGGAAAGGCACTAGCCTACTAAAAGGTCTCCGTGATACCCAATACAACAGAGCACCCTGCAAAAGAAAGCACAGGCATCTCTCAGTGCTTCCTCTCCTTCACTTAAGAAAGCCCTTCTCTGTTGGCTTCTGAATTATCTGACCCTGAGCTGAATTGCATGTGTACACGGCCTGACTCCCCTCAGTGGACTGCGGTAGGCTAGCACTTCATGATCCGATGCAGAAGTGGATGAGCCACTGAAAGTTCAAAGTCAGATGCCTGGCTTTGGTTCAGCTTTCATGAGGTTTCTGCCTGGAAATATGCTATAACTTCATGCAACAAGAGTTAAAAACAAAGCAGTACTCCGATGAAAAGCAGGCAAGAGGAAAATACACCCATCTTGTGGATGCACAATGTGAATCTAGATATCCTGGGCTCAATCTCAGCTCCCCTATTTCACCAAATTGTGGGATTCTCTGTAAATATTTTATTTCATTAAACCTCCTTTTTCTTCATTATTACATATGACAGCATGTTCAAATATGTGGGTACAGGATGTGTGCTGTACAAAATCCTGCTGTGTTTGATTTAATAGACTAAAAGGTTGCTCTAGAGGTGGGCGAGCTACTGAAAGCTCGATCCAAATCTCTGGCTCAGCTCAAGGTCTTCTTGAACCCTCAAGCCCAAAATTAGCCCAACGTTTGCAGAGGCAATGTGGCCTTTTAGCTATAACTGCTGACCATGTCACATGGGAAGCAGAGTTCAATTCTCACTGTGCTGAAAAAATACATTTTTAGCAGGCCGTTTCTGTTGTTAAGAGCTCAAAAGGCCTAGGGTAAGGTTTGCGCTGTGCAAATCTGTCAAAAATAAAATGTGAATTCTGTTCATCACATACTCTCTAATCTCATCTGTCGCCTACTCTCTAATCTCATCCGCCAAGATTTTTGAAGAAAACATTAACCTTTAATGTCAGAGATACCCATCTAGTGGTCTAGTTGCAGCGTGATGCTCGAAAAAATTGAATTAATCCCAGCTTCCCTGCTTGTTCAAATTGTGTGATTAGAGGTAAATATTTTATTTCACCAAACTTCCTTTTTGTTCATTATAATATAGGAGAGCACCTTTAAATAGGTCCATTCAGGGAGGGCTCTGTGCAAAAACATCTATGTATTTGATTTAATATCCTAACATGTTGCTCTATTGATAATAAGAATCTAATCCATGTATAACATACGAATATCAATTTACTCGTCTCCTAGTCAGACCCTTCAGGATATTGTAATCAGAAAAAAAGTGGAATCAGCACTTTTGTAAAAATTCTGTGAATTTTACAAAAGTGTCCGCAAAAATTGGCATTGTAAATACATTGAGGCCGATCCTCATTCTATTGGCTCCCCTCTATGCTGAGTCAATGAAAGGAGGATGAATAAACAGGTTAACAGGTGGCAGAGGTGTTAAGTTCCTCTGTCTTTAATATGCAGACGCCCTCCTCCTGTGCTATCTGGCCCCTGCTTTCCCCCTGCCATTTGTTTCCTGGGACCTGCTGCCCTTTGCGCTTTATTTATCTCTTGCACCTTTATATAGCGCAAGCTCGGCATCTAGTGGAGCACGTTACATCAGCTCCAGTTACATTAAACACATTTAAATTTTTTGGGGTACAGCGAGATTGAGTGATTTGCTCAGAATCACATGTTGAACCGACACTGGGACTCAAACCTGGTTCTCCAGGTCCAAAGACTGCAGCTCTGGCCATACTGCCACATCCTATCAGTTTACCACAGAAAAGAGGAGTTAACTCTAATGTGTCTCCTCTCTCTTCATGATAAACACCCATACCCCTAACAACCCAGGTTAGGATGCCTCGTGGCGCCCTCTCGAGTGTGCTCGCCACGCCATTTGCCCCCTGCTGCAGTATTTCCCTTAGGAATCGAGGCTGTCCAATGCCAGAGAGAGCAGCGTTCGATTGTAAACATGCACTCTCTGGCACCAGACACTGCCCTGTTCCGTGGTGCAGTGCTGCTGGACATATCTGGGGGTCACAGAAAGTGTCTAGTGGTGACCGAGTGGTAGTTTTGTGACAAGCACATGTTCTGCCTGCCGCACCAAACCGCAGATTTTGGGGTGGCGAATTTTGCTGCAAAATGTGCCATCCCAAGCCGCAGAATCCTGGGGAGCTCTCCCTAGAGTACTAATAGCATTGCCATCAGCGCAGGGGCAGGAATGCTTCCCAAAACATGTTTAAAAACTCCCACTTGTTATAAATACTATGTTGTTCGGAAACAGACTTGCCACTTACATTGTTGTCAAAGCCTGAGGCCTGAATGTGTCAAAATTCATGTTTCAAAAGTATCACTTTGGGTAAATATGGCTCAATGCAATGATATCATGTGACATTCCAAAACCAGAAGGCTTTGGGCAGCATGAGAAAATACATTGTCAGGTTGGCTATTTACTTAGAATGACGCTTCGAGTCTGGCCTTTCTTAGCATTTAGCACTCTACCAAATGCCCTCCTGGTTTCTCTCTCAATGCTTTGTCCACTTAATTTTGTGCCAGTTTAGGGCACGGCTGTAACAACACCTCACAGCTCAGGAGTGCTGGGGGAATGAAGCAGCATTACCGAGAGCTGCCTTTTCAATCTCTCACCTCCAAGCTAATTACGGGTCCGACCTCCTTCCCAGCTGGGTTCTTGACCCTTTTTGCAGTGCAGCCCAGCAAGCAGGCACGCACCTTGGAGGTAACAAAGGGCGCATCTACCCAACCAAGTCAGAATTCCTTGTATATGCCATGAACAGAAAACCTGAAACAGCACAAACCTGCCTTAATGACAGGAGTCTTGATGGCTTCATACTCAAACTTCCACTGAATGCCACAACACTTGGATTTACCCTGAACATTAACCTCCAACTCAAGGCATTCACTGCCAAAAAATAAAGATGACCTATAACTATCTTTCTCTTCTAAAGTAAGTAAAACCATTTCTTCCAGGTAAGAGACAGCAGAAATGCATCCAAGCCCTCATTCTCTTGAATCTGGAAGGCTGTAATGCACTACTTCATGGCCTTCCAGAATCTACACTGGCAAACCTTAAGGGTATCTTACATGCCACAGCAGATCTCATCTAGGGCTGAAGGAATATGATCACTCCACTGGCTCCCCTTGCCGGCCCACACCATTTTCAAAGACAGCTGCATCAATTACAAAGCCGTACAACCAGCCCCCTTGCTTATCATCACCATCTCTAGTGTTTCTCAGGACACCCACAGCAAGCACACCATCAGACGGCAGCCGAAGAAGTGTAAAAAGTTAAAACAATTCAGCAGTCCTTTAACATCTACGCACACAGGATCTGGAAACATTCATATCCATTAGGACTGCCCAAACAGTGCTTCAATTTCGGAAAGAATTGTAGAGGCATCTCTTTAATGAAAACGACACCACAAAGCATTAGGATTCCTCAAACCAGATACTCTCTTATCACTTGTTGACTTAATGTAGACTTTGACCCTGTACAGTGCTCTGCTGCCCTTTGACTAGGCCAGTTTAATTTCACACTTGTTTGAAAAATCCTTTGTTTCATTTATCTATGTAAGTCATATTATCATTCCCAAAAATTGTACTTGTTGTCCTACAATGTTGAAACAAACCGTTTCTTTTCGCTGTCCTAATTATGTTGCTCATGAGCGCATACCTGATGAATGTGGAGGTTTCTCTTACTCCACAGAGAGGTATACCACCATGTTATAAGGACATGTAAAGACTTTCTTCAAAGGAATTCCTTTGTGAACCTGTTTGTCTACATTTATTATGGTCCAATGAATGTGGAACACTATGCCGATGTATTCCACACAGTATACATTGAAAACGCTGTTCTTATGCCTGCCATGCATGTTGCCCCATTGATACATTTCACCAATGCACTCTTATATTTTTTACCTAGTGCATCATGGTTCTCCTTTGGACCGCACAACTTTTTTGAGGAACGCTACAATGTTTCTACATTAATGCGTCTGCATTTGTCCGCGTGATATCCTTGACAAGCAGCCTAATTCTTTTGCTGATAATTCGGATTGTGTGCCAAACTGGCTTAAATGGTCCCCCTGCTGTGTGAGACTTATGGACGTGCACACTCACGCAGCATGGGATAGTCCCCTATTCCCTTATCTGCCCGCTGTTGGCTGAGGTCAGTTCGCTCACAGCTGAAGCGTCAGACTTGCTCATTGAGTGTTATGGACACTGTTTTCCTGCCCGCATTGGTCACATGTTATAAGCTTGAAATTGTAACTAGCTTCATCCTTGGCTTTTTTTCCACAGCTCATTACTTTCAGCATTTTGAAGGAAAATCATTCTTCACTGTGTAAGGTTTTCATTTGTAACTAAAAGTATTTTATCTGAAATTGAGTGTTCCATTTACATTCCAGTATAGACACTGACCATTGCCCTTTCCTTCATTCATTCCACAGCCCATTCAGCATCATTTATTGTGTTGAAGGGCTCCTTTTCATGTCTAGAATTTTCATCTATTGAATCTGGTGAGTACCTATTTAACTACTCACCTCATTCGACAGGTCAATGTTAAGGAACTTTGCTTAGAACCCATCAAAGATGAGCAGGCCTGCCGTCTCTCCGCTCTCCATAGCAATCCCATGGAAGGTCCTTTCGCAGGCAAATCACTTCATTTTATTCTATTTTGTCTGTACGGCCAGTTCATACTTCACATGGTCACTCTCCACAAGCACTTTCATCCCTATGTTTCCACTTCTTGGAGCAACTTTAATTCTGCTGTAAATAGACCATTTCATATATTCCAAACAAATATTAAACAATACATGCATTTTATACGCAAGTGTCATGATCCGGCGCGCGACGAAGCCCTGCCACGAAGAAACAGACTCCAAGTCCCAGGAGCCAATGCGCGCACCCGCAGCACGGGACCTCCTGTAATCCCCGGAAGCAGATAAAGCGCGTGACAACCTGGGAGGCGGGGCCAATGATTCTCATCGTCTTGTACTTGATCAACGGCTCGGAAGCAATCTCCGCATCGCTTCGTTCTGCTTGGCTCCTTCTGGTGTAATCCTGCGTGGTATCCCCGTAGGGAGACCCGCGGCTTCGTTGGGAGAACCAGGACGCCATCACCGGTAGCGTGGATAAGGTGAGCGCTCACTCCCAGACTGCCTACGCTTCACCCGCGACCCGTGGTACCGGGTTGTCTCCCCCTCGCTGTCCTCCCTTGCTACGCGCGACCCGGCTGGCCGCCCAGTCCTTCACAACACCCCCAGGCGGGGGACCATACCTGCTATCCCGGCGCTCCTCCGCCCAAGGATTCCGGGCGTGACGTTGCAGCGCCGGCTGCACTCGCTTTGTGGGCATCCGGTCTCTCCGTGCTTGGAACGGAAGAGACCCCTTCTGATCTCTGGCGCTCCTCCGCCCCAGGATTTCCATGGGCGTCGAGTCGTAGCGTCGCCTCGACCAGTCCCTGGCTCTTTCGGGACCATCGCTCTCTTTCCTCTCCTACCTGTGACGTAACGGGATAGTACCGGAGGAGGGCGTCCTGACTTCCACCCGCTTTTCTCCGCACCTAAAACATTGCCCAGTGACTCTACTTGGGACTAGGTATCCCGGGGAACCAGGCGGAGGGAAGAAGGGACTACAGGTACTAGAAAAGCCAGGCCAGGGGTGGTGGCGGGGTCAAGAGGGTACGCCTAGGGTTAATCCATCTCCTCTCTTTCAGGTCTCTCTCCCCGCTGTTCCTACCCTTCCTTCCCTCGCCCACCTGTCTTCTGAGTCCATGGGTGTTACACATACGCCGGACTGGGGACGGATGGGTGGTGGACCCATACATAGCATCGGCGTCATCCCGAGGAGAGGATCCCTGGGGACCGTGACAGAATCATTGGCCCACGAATTTTCCTCCTCCTGATCACGTCGGTGCGGAAACATGGCCACCTTGGATGACGTGTTAGCCGCGTTGGCCCAAGTACAGCTGGAATTGGCGGCTTCCAGGGCGGATTCCGCCGCGTTGCATACTCGCTTGGACCGCATGCAGCGTAATCCCTTCGACGCAGGGGCTGTCTCCCCTGTACCTACCCCTCAGGTCGTGGTGGAGATGCCGACACAGATACCCTTGGCCCCCCCGGAGAGGTTTCACGGAGACATTCAAAAGGTGCAAGTCTTCCTGACTCAAATACAGCTGCACTTCCACTGCAAGCCGAAGCTCTTCCTCACCAACCAGGCCCGAGTGGCATTCCTCATCTCCTACTTGACCGGAGAACCAGCACAGTGGGCTGTCCCTATCGTAAGGAGAGACGATGCCCTCCTATACGACTGGGATGCCTTCCGGCAGGAGTTCGAGAAGACCTTCGACCGCCGGGCCGACACCTTCTCCGCAGATCGTGATCTCCTTGACCTTCGCCAAACCAGCTCCGATTTCTTGGGGAATGTCAACAGCTTTCGCAGGTTGGTGGCCGAAACCAACTGGCCTGAGTCGAAGCAAGCCGCGATCTTTTACAGAGGGCTGACGGATGAGCTGAAGGACGTTATTGCACAGATAGACCCGCAACCGGTCACCTGTGCAGCCATGGTTGAGCTGGCATCCAGACTCGAATACCGGCTCCGAGAGAGAAAAGGAGACCATAAAAGAAAGGACAAAACCCCATCTCTGTTTGAGCCCCCCCGTTTGCCTGAGCAGACATCACCACGAGTCGACCCCATGGAGGTTGGGATGGTGAGAGCGTCCTTGACCCTTACCGAACGGGACCACCGACGGAGACAGGGCCTCTGTCTCTATTGCGGCAAGAAATGCCATTTCTTGCGCGAATGCCCGGTGTGCCCGAAGACCAGTCGGCCCCGGACCAGTCAGACTGCAGCCGGCCTCGGTGAAGGGGCGTCAGGAAACCAACGCGCTTGAAGGAACAGGAAGGGAAGCCTTCAAGCTGTCATTTCATCCCTTCCCTGGAGGCTAAAGTCACCAAAGAACCCGACCATCTGTTTATTACCGTGCAGGTGACACTCGACAGGGGCCCCATAGACGTTAGGGCCATGATCGATTCCGGAGCCACGGGCTGCTTTATGGACATCAAGGAAGCGGAACGGTTGAAGATTCCCCTCCGCCTCAAAGCCACTCCCGAGCTGGTGTACGCAGTCGACGCAAAGGAATTGGAATCCGGTCCCATTCATCGAGTCACCCCGTCCCTGTGGATTACCATAGGGAGAGACCACGGCGAATGGCTCGCCCTGAACATCATACAAGCCCCAAGATGTAGACTCATCCTTGGATTGCCATGGTTAAGGCGACATGAGCCCTCCATCCACTGGACACCAACTCGATCACGTTCAGCTCCCCCTTTTGTCAAGCCCAGTGCCGCCTCAAGGGGACCCCTCTGGATAAAGCCAAAGCGTTCTCGCATCACTTGGCCACAGCCGCAGAGAAGGAAGTGACTCTCCCCAACTGCTATGCCCCGTATGGGGAGGTCTTCGATAAACAGAAAGCCGAAGAGCTGCCGCCACATCGCGACTACGATTGCCGCATCGAGCTGATTCCAGGAGCCTCCATCCCGTGTAGCAGGGTGTATGCCCTTACGGGCCCCGAAACCTGCCACTTAAGAGAGTACTTGGACAAGTACTTGAAACTGGGGTTTATTCGCCCCTCCAGTTCCCCGGTGGCGTCCCCCCTGTTCTTCATACCAAAGGCAAACGGCAAACTCCGCTCCCTCAACGCACTGACAATCAAGAACCAATACCCCTTGCCGCTCATTCCGTTCTACTGGAGCAGGTCCAAGGAGCGCGGATCTATACAAGATTGGACCTCCGAGGGGCGTATCATCTGGTGCGAATACGCTCGGGCGACGAGTGGAAGACCGCGTTCAAGACGAGATTCGGCTTGTACGAATACTTGGTGATGCCCTTCAGGCTTTGCAACACCCCGGCCGCGTTTCAATACTTCCTCAACGAAGTGTTGAGAGAGTTCCTGGACCGATACGTCGTAGTGTATATCGACGGCATTCTGATCTTTTCATCAGATCCCGAGGAACATGTCGGTCACGTTCGGAATGTGTTGGCGGCCCTTGAAAGAAACCGGTTGTTCTGCAAACTCACTAAATGTGAATTCCACGTCACCACGGTGGAATTCCTTGGTGTCCTGCTCACCCCAGAGGGACAAATCATGACTGATCGTAAGGTGCAAGCAGTCGCCAGGTGGCCTCAAGCGACAACAGTGAAGGAAATCCAGAGCTTCCTGGGCTTCTCCAACTTTTACCGGAGGTTCATCCGTCATTTCTCGCACATGGTAACACCGCTCACTAAGCTAACGCGAAAAGTGACCCCCTTCCTATGGTCTACTGAAGCCCAGACCGCCTTCGAACAACTCAAGAGAGCCTTCACAAGTGCCCCCATCTTACGACATGCCGATCCCGATCTTCCGTTCCTGGTCGAAGTGGGCGCGATACTATCCCAGGGCCAACTGGACACCGGAGTGCTCCACCCGGTGGCTTACATGTCCAAAAAGTTAAGCCAGGCCGAACTCAACTACACCATCGCTGAGAAGGAGTTGCTCGCCATTCGAGAAGCATTCCTGGAATGGCGGCATTGGTTGATGGGGGCTCGACATCAGGTAACCGTGTACACGGACCATCGGAATCTCCAATTCCTGCGGTCAGCTCGCCATCTCTCACCCAGACAGAAGAGGTGGATGCTCTTCTTCGCGGAGTACCATTTTATGGTTACCTATCGACCCGGAACGCTAAACAAAAAAGCCGATGCCCTGTCGCGCCAGAATTCCCTGTGCCTTCCAGTAGAGACCCCAGAGCAGTCCATCGTCTCACCAGGGCAAGTCATAGGCAGTGTGAAGACCGACTCGTTTTTGCAGAAGGTGAAACAAGGACTCCGAACCTTCGCCAGGACTTCCTAGCTGAGGAGCCACAAGGAATGGCGCCTACACCACGGTCTTCCCCTGTGTGGCTCCAAGCTGTTAGTACACACGCTCAAGCTCTGGAAACTCGTTTTCTCCTGGTGTCATGATCTGCCCTGTGCGGGGCACATTGGAGGGACCAAACCCTTGGAAAAGGTGCTGAGACAATTCTGGTGGCCCTCCGTCCGACCGGAGGTTTTACAGTGGGTAACGCAGTGTGCGATCTGTGCGCAAATGAAATCAGATCATCAAAGAAAACAAGGGCTCCTGATGCCGCTTCCTACCCCTATGAACCCCTGGGAATGGATATCAATAGACTTTGTGGTGGGGCTACCAAAGGACCAGGGATGCACTGCCATAATCGTTGTAGTGGATTACCTCACCAAGATGGGGCACTTCATCGCCTGTAAACAAGTCCCCACTGCAGGGGTTTTGGCAACGCTCCTGTTGAGACACGTTGTGCGGCTTCATGGACTTCCGTTGGGAATTGTGTCTGACGGGGGTTTGCAGTTTACAGCCCGTTTTTGGAAGGTGTGGTGTGAACAGCTCGGTATCCGCTCCTCCCTCTCCACGAGCTTCCACCCTCAGACTGATGGCCAGACAGAGCGGCTCAACCAAACCCTCAAACAATACCTGCTCTGTTACACGGATCAGGCAGCAGACTCTTGGGTTGACTTGCTCTGGGTGGCAGAAGTGGCATATAATAACGCACAACACTCTGCCACACACCACACCCCCTTCTTTCTCGCTTCTGGGTTCCACCCACGCTTTGTCCCCTTTATTCTTCCATGGGAGAACACGTCTCTTCCCAATCTTCAGACAAGGCTCAGCACCATACGCTCCGCGTTGAGGCAAGCCCGGGCTAACCTTCAGGTAGCCAAACGTAAATACAAGGACCAGGCCGACAGACATCGCAGGCCCGCACCAGTCTATCACAAAGGGGACAGGGTATGGTTGTCCACTAGGAATATCCGATTCCGTAAACCCAGTGCCTTCAACCCAAAATATATAGGGCCCTACCCTGTAGTACGACACGTGAACCCCGTGGCGGTGCAACTGCGTTTGCCCCCTCATCTACGAATTCACCCGGTGTTTCACGTGTCGCTGCTCAAACCTTTGTTGTGCCCAATAAAGAAGGCCCCGGCCCCCGTGTGGGTACACCATGACCAGGAGTATGTCGTTCGGCGAGTCCTAGATTCCAAACTGGTGAGGGGCAAACTTTGGTACCTCTTGGCATGGAAGGGTTACGGTTTGGAGGAGAACTCCTGGGAACCTGCTTCGGCGGTGCACGCGGCCCGCCTGGTGGCGGCCTTCCACCGCCGCTCTCCCTCCAAGCCCGGGGGCCCCAGCGGGCGGGGCACCGGGGTGAAGGGGGGTATGCTGTCATGATCCGGCACGCGACGAAGCCCTGCCACGAAGAAACGGACTCCAAGTCCCAGGAGCCAACGCACGCACCCGCAGCACGTGACCTCCTGTAATCCCCAGAAGCAGATAAAGCGCGTGACAACCTGGGAGGCGAGGCCAATGATTCTCATCATCTTGTACTTGATCAACGGCTCGGAAGCAATATCTGCATCGCTTCGTTCTGCTTGGCTCCTTCTGGTGTAATCCTGCGCGGTATCCCCGTAGGGAGACCCGCGGCTTCGTTGGGAGAACCGGGACGCCATCACCGGTAGCGTGGATAAGGTGAGCGCTCACTACCAGACTGCCTGCGCTTCACCCGCGACCCGTGGTACTGGGTTGTCTCCCCCTCGCTGTCCTCCCTTGCTACGCGCGACCCGGCTGGCCGCCCAGTCCTTCACAACACCCCCAGGCGGGGTACCATACCTGCTATCCCAGCGCTCCTCCGCCCAAGGATTCCGGGCGTGACATTGCAGCGCCGGCTGCACTCGCTTTGTGGGCATCCGGTCTCTCCGTGCTTGGAACGGAAGAGACCCCTTCTGACCTCTGGCGCTCCTCCGCCCCAGGATTTCCATGGGCGTCGAGTCGTAGTGCCGCCTCGACCAGTCCCTGGCTCTTTCAGGACCATCGCTCTCTTTCCTCTCCTACCCGTGACGTAACGGGATAGTACCGGAGGAGGGCGTCCTGACTTCCACCCGCTTTACTCCGCACCTAAAACATTGCCCAGTGACTCTACTTGGGACTAGGTATCCCGGGGAACCAGACGGAGGGAAGAAGGAACTACAGGTACTAGAAAAGCCAGGCCAGGGGTGGTGGCGGGGTCAAGAGGGTATGCCTAGGGTTAATCCATCTCCTTCTCTCTTGCAGGTCTCTCTCCCCGCTGTTCCTACCCTTCCTTCCCTCGCCCACCTGTCTTCTGAGTCTGTGGGTGTTACACATACGCCGGACTGGGGACGGATGGGTGGTGGACCCATACATAGCATCGGCGTCATCCCGAGGAGATGATCCCTGGGGACCGTGACAGCAAGTATTTCTCCCTGGTTGTGTTGTCTGCTCTTTTGTGTTGATGCTGACTTTTTCTTCATTTGACCTTTAATTCATTGTGGTCTTATATGGTAATTGTGTCATATGGTAATTATTCACTGACAGGATTTTTGTTGTTTACAGTAACTGCTACCCAGATTCTGAGGGTTCACTGGGTAACCCCATTAGAAGATAATGGACTACTGGGTTTAAAATCAGTGACTTGCAGGTTACTCACAGATCTTTGTAGTGTTATGTGGTTAGTTAGGCCCCAGGCACAGAACACCACCATTTTACATGTTCACATTTAAAGATGACATCTTTGTTAAACCACTTTTAACACATATGTCTGTGCACCCGTATGTGATAATATTCTCCGAAACAGATTTGCTTACAATTACAATTCTTTGTAGGATATTATCAGACCCTTGAAGATTCTATACAAGGACTAATTTCACTGTGCAAATGTTGTTGTTTATTGTTGTCTGTTCGGTGACAGCTCTCCAAGGGTAGAATAAACAATAACAATAGCATCCACACTAGAACTCCAGCATAGAGAGTATGGCTGAAGTTTATTATAAAAACTCTTCTAGCCCTTTGTTTTGGAAGAGGAACATTTCACTTGCACAGGTGCTGCTGAATCCCATTACCATCCTGAGAAGGACAGCGTCCTTCTTTACACCAAGGCATGTTCCCATATGACACATGTCCTCCGGTAAATGGGGACTTAGACCACTTTATGGCATTCTGGCAGATCAGCACACCCTGTATATTAGAATAGGAAGTGCTAGGTAGGGGTATAGAGACAATTATATGTATTCATATAGTCAGTGCAATAGCACAATGTTGGAGCTGTTTATTTTCTTTACCATTCTCGTAATTCTGATTACCCTGTTTTGTTTCCTTTTATTATTCATTGCAGCACACATATTTTACGTGTATTTTGCATTTGAAATGTCAATTTGAGTATTTATTTTGTCTCCCTTTGGGAATGCCTGAGTAACTAGCAAAAGTGTTAGATCTAGTTCCACGATTCCTTGGGGAGCCAGGTTTGACATGTTCTGAGGTTGCAGACACTATCTGCTACCATGTATGGTTTAGAGGGCCAGATGGCGCTCTGTGACCTAGGCAGGATTAAGGTCAACATATTCTGATGGCATGCATGGACTTAATCCCGCACAGTTTTCATGCTTATGTTGCACAAACACACATTCTTACTAAAATAGTAGGAACTGGACGACTTGAAGCCACTAACATTCTGGCTTGGGTACTTATTTAGTGGGCCTCCTGAGCAGTTTTTTTTTGTGTGCTCAAAACATTACTCACCAATTAACCGGAGACATTTGTGGTGCTAGGCATAAATCCTCCTCAGCAAAGTAAGGAACCCCTGTTTCTGGTTATGGGTTGTTCAAGCTTGAACTTTTAAAAAACGATTACCACATAAAAGCTACCCTCTATGAATCTCACATATTCAAATAGCTAATCCAAGACAGGTGGCTTTACCACTAAATTGCAAACATCCTTTAACACAAATATTAATACAACATGGGCTCCCACAAGCGGGAGGGAATGTAACCTTAGCGGTTGAGGCCTAACAAGCTTATAGAACAGAGGTATTCTATACATGGGTTGCATTCCCGTCAGTAAATGCTAACATAGGGAATTTTCACAGATACCCTGAAGCAGCAAAAGAAATGACTAAAGAGCATATGAATATTTAGAAATGTCACTAACATATCAGGAACACATGAACTGGTTCCTAGGCACCCTATGCAATACATTAGAAATTGTCAGACTGGGTCCCTTCAGTAATAAAGGAGCAACATAACCAGTCCCAGCCAGCTTTACACCATATCTGCAAATAGGAGTTTTCACAGCAGCAGAACTTGGCTTACTCTACACAGGTATAGTTACGCTATACAGATGACTAATACAATTCAAAATACAAACCATAACAGAAACCCTCGCAAGGGCTGTTCAAGCTAAACAACCACAATTGGCAATGCCTGAAACTAGTCTAGTGACTTGTTAATGCAATTATGGGTTAGGTTCTTGCCAGATGGGACGAGATTCTGTTCTGGATTGAACACAAAAACAAACCAGCTTGAAGCAGTGTTTCGCCATGTGAGACCCTAAAATAAAAATACATGCAATTTATACCATAACACATTGCAACCCATCATTGACTGTTTTATGAGAAAAATAAAGAAAGAATTAAACCAGAGGGTGGATCTCCTCGACAGAAATCCTCTGAAAATTGCTGCAATTTGCATAACCTTGAAACAATTAAACAGCTTGATAGGTATCAGGATACACGTCTTTCTCGTTCCTTTCAGGAATCATCCAAAAAACACTCAGAGAGAGAGAGGAGGACAATCAGAGCACAGGTTGGAGAAGTATGTGAAAAAAAGAAGAAGGTGACTAGGATAAAAGTTAAACATGCCACACATATTGAGGACTTTGCTTCTTCACAGTGAGTGGGCTCTGACTCCACTGGACAGCGTGGCAGAAGTCACAATAGTTTGCCATAATCTTATGGAATGTCCGGTGGCAGTAGCAAAAAGTAGCTGTGTCCAGGTGGACCACCAGACCAGAGAAAAGTGTCCCAAGTCATTTGAATGAATTACAACTCCAAATGGAGGAAGATATACCCCACACTACTAATATTCTCTTTTGGGAGAACTTATCATTTGGTTATGACATTCTCTTGGCTGAAAAAAAAGGCCACCTGAGTTTGTTAGGCAAGTCCCACAGGGAGAGAGTGTAATATTACCAGCCTTTTTCAAACATGTTCCAGATTCTGTTAAACATAGATATACCAAGAAGTGGGCCCTTGAACAACCCCTAGCATTATATCACAACCACGGGGTTGGGATGGTGATTCAACTTACCACATAATGCTTATAAGCTTCAGCCTGCAAGTGCAACCACAATACCCTATTAAACATGAAGTCAAACAAAAGCTTACAGGAAGACTCACACAACCTGAATATGAGAGTGTAATAGAGAGTTGTACCTCACCAATGAGCAATCTTTTGTTTCTAGTGATGAAACCATATCATTTATATTGCTTGGTCTATGACTATAGACAATTGAACAGTGCTACACGCACATTTGCAATACAAAACATGCATGATGCAGCACTAATGAGCAAAATAGGACACAAAAAAATGAAAAACCACGTTAGACATCTCAAACAGGTTTTTCTGCAGATATCTGACTCAATTTACCACCCTGGGCTCTCAAAACAGTTTGTTGATTACCACAAGGGTATAATATTAGCCCCGAGTTGTTCTCAGCCCATGTAACAGAACTACTACAAGCTTTTGACGAAGCATTATCATATATGGATGACATATACTAAATGGATTGTGATTTAGCAACACACTTGGCCAGAGAAGATGGCATAATTCTGAGAGTTGTTCACTTGTGCAACAAACGTAACTTAAAAAAAAAACTGCCTACCTCAGTTTCCTGCTCTTGGTATACGAGTTGTCAAACAAATACAAAAGCTTAGCGACCCATTCCTTAGAGAAATGTGTACTTTTACAACCACCAGCCACAATAAAAATGTTGCAATCGCTTTTAGGTTCTCTACAGTTTGGAAGAACATACATACTAGATTATGCACAAAGGGTTAAACATTTTTTTATTGACTAATTCATCCAGACTTTGTAAACATTTATTGGACACCAGAACACACACAGATCGTGTTTAGAGTACAAGCGGACATGGTTGCTGCAAAACACTAACACACATGTTTAAACACAACAAACTTGGTAATCCGAGTAGTTGCGGGGACCACCGGATACACATAAATCACATTCAATGGTGGTGACCCAATTCCAATTGCATATAAATCACATGTATATTCCAATGCAGAAATGTGTTTTGTACCAACAGAAAAAAATGCTGACTGCAGTACAGACAGCTGTAGTGAAAGAAAGAACATCGGCTCAGGGAAAATACATAATTGTGGTAATCCCGATTACGACCTTAGAGGCTGTCACAAAGGCCAGCATATCTAGTGCAGAAGCCTTACATTCAAAATGGATAGAGTGGGCCAGCTCACTTACAGCAACAGACGCAGATTATGTTTTTGACTCTACACTACAAACACAAGCATACCTACAATATGAACACGAATATCCTCTGCCCTGTGAAATAATGCCTCTAGATCAGTATGACTTCATAATTTATCCTGATGGTTTGGCCCAGCCTGCATTTGGAACTGTTAGAATTCAGGTTCTCTGGTTGGCACAGGTAGGTACTTGTGACAAGCAGGGACCCTTTCCTCCAGTCAGGATGAGGGGTTACACTACTAAAACAACCCCTTGCTCACCCTCTAGGTAGCTTGGCGCGAGCAGACAAGGCTTATTTCAGAGCGTTATAGGTTAAGCATTTGTGAACACATACAGTAACCAAGTGACAACACTACAAATGGACACCACACAGGTAATTATATTAAAAATAAGGAATCTTTATATAGGATTATCACAAGACCATTAAACGATTAAAAATACACAATACGGTTGCTTAGTTGGTAGAAGATTGCTTAGTTTCTCTTAAGTTCTTAAATGCGACACTTTAAGTCAATGTACCTTAGATGCGACACGCAGGGCAACGAAAGTGTTGCAGCGATGCAGTTGCGTTGAAGTTCTTGGTGCAAAAGAAATAAAGACGGGATCTTCCAGATGCGTTACGCTTCTCCGTTGTTGCGAGAAGGCTCGACTCGATGCATCAGCTACAGCGGCGTCACCCTTGACGAGATGCGACGACAGCGGCCTTGGCAGCGGCACTCGTCTCCGATGTTGCGAGATGCTTCCGCTCGATGCGATGCTGCAGCAGCGACACCCCTTCTGCGAGATGCGACGACAGCGGCTCCGACGGCGGCACGCTTCTCAATGGATGCGAGGTGCTTTTCTGGATGCGGTGCAATGTGACAACTACGATGGCGACACGCTTCCTCCTCGATGCAAGACTCTTCTCTCGATGCGGTGCAATGCGACAGCTGCGATGGCTGCGATGGCGGCATGCTTCTTCGGCGTTGTGAGACACTTCCGGAATGATGCGAGACGCTTCCGCTCGATGCGATCCTGCAGCGGCGACACTCTCTGCGAGATGCGACGACAGCGGCTCCAACGGCGGCACGCTTCTCTCCCTTGCGTCGCGCTTCCAGCTCCTTGCGACACGCAGTCCCTCAGAAGGCCCAACAACAGCAGCAGGCACTTCCAAAAGACTTTGGGGAGCTGGGGATGAAGTCCACTGGTCCTGGGACTTCGTTCAGGGGGCAAGCTCAGTTCAAGCCCTTGGAGATCTTTAAGCACAAGTTGAAATAAAAGTCTTTGTAGTCTTTTCTCCTCTCCTTCAAGGCAACCACTGCAGGCCAATCCCCCAGGTCAGGGACAGTTACTCCTCCTACAGCTTTCCCAGTTCCTTCTCTTCTGGCAGAGGTTCTTCTTGTTTCAGCAGGATCTGATCTAATTTCTTGGGAGCAGGGTCCCAATACTTATACCCCTAATTCCTTTGTTCCTCTGGGGTTGAGGGGCCTTTGCCCAGTCCAAACCAGTTCTTGAGCACTCTGTTGACATGACTCTGCCTTTCTATTAAGGGTGCAGGGCAGAGACATCAGCCGCTCCGCAGGAGGTGGAGCCAGCATTGTGGTAGCAGAGCACAACCCTATTCAGAGCCCAGGGGTACTCTTCCCACCCATCTGACTGCCAATCTTCCTATTCACCACCAGGCAGCCTAGCCCTGCCCCTCTGGGTTTCCCCAGCCCTGTCATTAACACAACCAGACAGGCAGATACACATCACAGCAGAGGCGGGCTGAAATGGTCAAGCAAGCAAATACCAACTTTCTAAAAGTGGTATTTGCAAACACAGAATATTAAAATAAACTTTACTAAAAGATGTATTTTATTATTCTGAGTTCAGGCATACTAAACTCGAATTTCTACCATGTTCCCTGGGTCTGTTAGGATCATAGGATGTAACAATTCTAACAGCCCATTCTGGCCCATGGAGAACAGGAGCCTTAGAATAGTGAAAAACGAAAATGGCTGTAATTCACTATTAGGACATGCCACACACATCAGGGCTTGTCCTACCTTATGCTTACAATGCACCCTGCCCTTGGGCCTACCATAGGGGTGACTGATAAGAGGTTAAGGGAAGGTTTAGGGACTGGCAAGTGTGTGCACCTGCCCAGTCAGCATGACAGTACCAGACTGCACGCAGGTTCTGCAATGGCAGACCTTAGATACCTTTTACCAGGCCGCTTCTGTGGGTGGCACAACCAGTGCTGCAAGCCCACTAGCAGCATTTGTATTTACAAGCCCTGGGCACTCCTGGTGCACTTTACTGGGGTCTGACAGTAAACCAAATAAACCAATCATGGAATCCAACCAATATATACATTTTAAATAGGGAGCACTTGCACTGTGGCACTGGTTGGCAGTGGCACAGGGCTCTGAGCGGCCAACACCATAGAAACACATGAGGCACAGTGACAAAAAGTGGAAGGGAGACTCACGCCAAGGTGCCAGGTCTAACAGGAGCAAAATACCAAAACTCTGTCTTTTGCTCAGCAGTAAAGGATAAAGTGAGGAATGGAGTATTCCAACCTTTTAAAGCATTCAGGCAGTCTCTAGGTGATTGCATTGCACAGTTGGTAGAAATTAAAGCTCTAATTCTGGCACTTAAGAATACTGACCCTGCATTCCCCACACTTCTAGTGTGTGATTCCTAATATTGTGTCTAGTTTTACAATGAGTATCTACATTACTGAAGTCAGAATGGATTCAGATATTCTGACTGGTACATTATTAAAGCATAAAATGCTTTGGGGACAGGTGGCAAAACTTAAAGCGAGTTTGCCACGGGCTCATGTTATTACATTGCTGGGACACCAACCTGTAGGAATACACATTGCAGGGAAGCAACTGGCCGATGAGGCCGCAAAAGCAACAGGGCAAACTGCTGACATAGCTGCAGTGACTCATTCTAACATGATGATAGATAGAGACAGGCTGTCACAGCTTCATGCTGTGGCACCTCCTTACTGAATGGTTTTCTAGCAAAATACTTCCACCAGCTAAATGCACAAAACATTTTGTTTACTCATCTTCCTGAAGTGGGGGATAGAGTGATTTCAAATTTGGACCAAAGGTTAGAATAAATTATAGCTGCACATTAGGGTCTACATTTGCTCATGCAGGGATGGCAGCTTCCAGTATTATAGCAATGCTATTGATGGCCAGGTCTATACAAACAGAATAAAGACTCTGGGCCTCATGTAGGTAGCTAAATACCGGTCGGTAACGGCCGAAATTCGGTAAAAAACTCGTTACCGACCGGTATTTAGATAGTTGAGATGTAGGAGGCCAAAAACCCATATTCGGTAAATATGAATCGGTAATTACCGATTCAAATTTACCGAATTCTAAAATACCGCTTCAAATTTACCGAATACATATTTTCCGATTCGGTAAATATGAAGTGGTAAATATGAAGTGGTAATATGGAAAAAGATATGTAGGTAAATTCGGTAATTAAGAAATCCTTGAAAATCGGTAAATAAGAGTCGGTAATTAACACTGATAGAAAGCAGGTGGTAATCATCAACAGTGCATATAAGCAATCCCAAAATGCAACAGCATGGACAACATGGCCGCTCTGTATGTCATTGCAAGGCGGCTACGTCTACAGGCAGCAGGACTGAGGATATGGAGACGGGAGGAACGCATCTAGAGACAGCGCATCACACTCTTCCAACTGACTGATGCAGAGATACATGAAAGGTACAGGCTACACCCCCAAACCATCATGGACCTGATAAGGGACCTGCACCCACTCCTGGACCAGCCAACAAGAAGGGCGCATGCCATACCACCACATGTGCAGGTTCTCTGCAGCCTACACCTACTTGCATCTGGCAGTTACCAGGGGGTGATAGCTGCGGTGGGCGGTGTATCCCAGAGTTGCCTGTCCCGTTTCTTCAGGAAGTTCCTGGATGCCATGATGCAGAGAATGCACCACTACATCAGCTTCCCAAACACACAGGCTGAACTGCAGAAAACTAAAACTGACTTTTATCACATGGCACAGTTCCCCCATGTCATTGGCTGTATAGATGGCACACACATCCCAATCTGCCCACCAGCTGCCACTGAGCACATCTACAGAAACAGAAAGTCCACCCACTCCATCAATGTGCAGGTAATCTGCGATGCAGGGAACATCATCACTGATATCGTTGCCAAATTCCCTGGGAGCACCCATGACTCCTACATCTTCCAGAACAGTGGAATCTACACACGACTGCTTGCGGGAGAATTTGGATAAGGATACCTGCTAGGTAAGTAACAGTGACGCTCCATAGTACTCAGTGCAAGTCATAGTGTATTGAGGCATGTGACTGATGTCTCCCTTTTACTCACCAAGGGGACAGTGCATATGCCGTGCGGTCATTCATCCTCACTCCCTACCTACACCCATCAACCCAGAGTGAGAGACGATATAATGTGGCACACAAATCTACACGCAATGTGGTGGAGCGCACGTTTGGACTACTGAAGAGCAGGTTTCGCTGCCTCCATAAGAGTGGAGGTGCACGCCAGTACACACCCATCCTCTGCTGCAAGATTATTGCCACTTGTGCAATGCTGCACAACCTTGCCACAAAGAGAGGCACAGAGGTTGAAATGACATATATTGAGGACAATGATGATGAGTCTGCACAGGCAGAGGCCAACGCAGCAGGAGTGCCAACAGCAACAGATGGAAGAGTGAGACGGGCAGAGATCACATGCAACTATTTCTGAATGAGTAAGGGGACACAGCCAGTAGTTGGATGCCATAACGTAGTTTAATCAGGCAGCACTACGCCACGACACAAAGGAAAACGTATTCCAACAACAATGAAAAATAAAATTTTGTCAGTTAAGGGTTACTTCACCCAATTGTGTCATTGTTTTGCCTGACGCTTTAATGTTTGCGCCCACGCGCACCACTGCGGGATGGAATTGAGGGGGCATCCTCACTGGCTGGGGTACCAGTGGCACCACGTTGACGCCTGTTGCTCCGACGAGTGTCTGGGACAGGGGGGGTTATGCTGCTCCTGCTGGTCGTGTCTTCTGTGTCGCCAGCATCCAAAGCGCCAGTTGTTGCAGACTGGCTGGTGAGCAGCACTTCTAGTGCACTCGTGACCCTAACCATCCCCCTGGACACATCTGTGCTGCAGTGTGCAAGGCCCTCCTGCATCGCCACAGAGCGCCTGCAGAGCAGCGATGTGGCAGTCGCCAGCCGGTTCACTGCCCTCAAGGTCAGATCCTTTCTCTGATGTCCCCTGCGCCGTGCTGCCCTGTCCTCATCGTACTTTGAGCACAGCAGCATGATGGATTGGGACATGTCCCGCATGCCCGCTGCCATATCAGCCATGCCCCCTAACATGGTGCTGATGCCCTTTTCAATGTTTCCAAAGGTATTGTTGAGGCCACGCATTTGTCGCTGTACCGACACCATTGCCCTTGCCTGGATGCGTTGTATTTTCACCATGGTGCCCTCAAGACCTGAGAACACTCCATGGCCCTGCCCAAGGGGAGGTGGACTCTGCGGCCGAGCCCTGCGGCATCGTCTGCCAACTGTGTGTTCTCCCTCAGAGTCGGAAGGCACACTGGCATGGGTTACATCCTGGGGTACAGTGGACGTTTCCGGGGCCCTCGAGTCTTCGGACGATGAGTCGGTCACATCCAACCTGGCTGCAGGACGCCTCCTCAACCTGTGCAATGCAGGTGGTGAAGATGGTGGTGACACCTGCAGGACTGGGGATGCTGGCAGGAGCGGCGATGCTGGCTGGGGTGGTGTAACTGCCTGTGGTGCCGTTCCCTGGGCGGTACTGGTGGTGGCCTTCTCTGTGCTGGGTTTGTGGTGTGCCCTCTCTCCCTTGTCATGGCCAGTTCTGTGCGCAGTAGTGCCTGTGGACAGAAAAGCGACAGCAGCTAAGTGTACCTGAAGCATTGTCTTGATGACATGACAATACATTTTCTGTACAGTATCTCAATGTCCTCTGCCTGCTTCTCGCTACTGTGTGTCACATGCCCTGTTATTCTGTGCTAATCGTATCATGTTTGGGCTTTCAGGGACTACATCTCCCATGATGCATTGCAGGCATGCACTAATACCTGTACTGGAGTGGGATTCTCATAGCACATTTGGGGAGTTGGGATAGGGGTAGGGGGGGCACATTGCTGTGCAAGCGTCTTACCTTGTTTGGAGGTGCCTCTGGCGGAGCTGTCAGCGTCCCCAATCCCCACGATGCTTTCTGGCTCAATCGTTGTCTCCACTAGCTCCTCCAGTTCTGTCAGGGCTGGTGCCCTGTTGCGTCCACCTCCTGTCTGGCTGGCCTCTTTTTTTAATTCTGCCACCTTCCTCTTTGTGATGATACGGATGTCGTACCACCGCTTCTTGAGGACATCGATGTCCCGGGGGGTCACTCCCATGGCATTCACCTGTGCCTGGATTCCAAGCCAGATCTTTCGTTTTTCTGACTCAGGCACTTGCTGTGACAGTTTCCCAAAAAGTTTCTGGTGCTGCTTCACGACCTCCTCCACCAGTACTTGCAGCTCCTTTTGGCTGAATTTCAGCTTTCGCTTCCTCTCCCCTCCTTCCCTCTCTGTGTCCTGGCTGGCCATTCTTGCAGTCTCCAGGGCTGAATCAGGCAGTTGCTCTCTTCCTCTCCTCAGCACTCCCAGCCTCTCCAGAGTCTGCTGATTGTGTGCACCTGCCTGGGTGTGGCCACTCCCTGGTTGGGTGGGGTTTAGGTAGCACAGGATTGGCTGATTCAAGTCATGTGTTTTTGAACTACCGATTCGGTATTTACCGATTCGGTATTTACCGATTCGGAAAATACCACTTCGGTATTTACCGAATCAGAAAATACCACTTCGGTATTTACCGATTCGGTAAATTCCGATTCATGTTTACTGAATTTTACCGAATCGGTAATGTTTACCGAATCTTGACCTACATATAACTTACCGATTCTTAAATACCGATTCGGTAAAATTCGGTATTTAAGAATCGGTAAAAATTATTTACCTACATATGGCCCTATGTCCTTAAATGTGACATTTGTCATCAAATAAAGGTTTCCACCATAGCAAGCCCACAACACACCTCTCATGATCTCAAACGTGCCTCTCGCTAGGATTTCTATGGACCACTACGGGTCCATAAACATGGATGGCTCTTTTAAATACACCATGTTAGCTGTGGATTTCTGCTCTTGATTCCTAGGAGTATGGACACAGCGATCAGTTGATACTCCAACTGTTATACAAGATTTGCAAGTCTTCATTGGATCATATGTAGTAATCGCATTCCATTCAGACCAGAGCAAAACGTTTGCGTTTAAGGCTTACTTGTACTCCATGAGAACATTGGGTGTGACTGTGTACTATTCCTTGCCCTACCATCCCGAGGGAAATTTGGCAGTGGAAAGGAAAAAACATGACTTAGATCAGTCATTAACAGCTTGAGTATTAAGGTTCAGGTCGCAGTTGGATTCACCACCTGTATGGGCCACCAACAGCCTTAAACGATCTGCAAAGAATATTTTCAATGGGTTGGACTCCCTATGAAGATCTGTTTGGGATTAAGATGTGGGTTTCAGACCTTGACAGTCCTAGTACAGTAGTAGTCGAAATGTCTTTTTATATCAGTGAATGTTTGGCTGTCTTGCAGGAACTGAACGACTTCCAAGACAAGCAAAGTAATGACCTATAGAATCTCTACCTCTGGCGAAGTACAGCCAGTACTAGCAACTCTTGGCTGGATTCTAAAGACTGGTGATCTAGATTGGGAGATGATTGTAGACAAGACAGAATTCAGGCCATCCTACAGCCCCTTACTCTTACAGCCCCTTGCAGGTAGTAAACACAAGATATTTGTATCTATTGATCACATCAAACCACACCATGTGGCTGGTTCTACATAGTAGGCCATGAGGGCTCCTGGGTCGTTACCTGCCTCCTCTCACTACCTTATATGAAATCCCATTACAAGCTTTAACCAACACTGAAGTTCCTTCTCCCTGGCTGGGGACATCTGACACTGAAGTTTTGCTACTTCCAGTCACATCTACTGGCAACACACAGTCACTGTATGCCAATTCAAAGATTTCAGCAAAACAAGTTGTTTATTGCACCCCACCATTGGGGTCATATACCAGTTCTACACAGCTTAGCAAGCCCCCTACATTTGCACAAACTGCCTCAGGCTATGTTGTCAACATTGATGACTTTTTGTTAGGATCCATAAGACCCACTACCGCATGGAACTAATGCATTTATAATTTGGTGCAAGAAGACATACTTTGTTCCTTCTTGGATTTAAATTTGGATTTACATTTTGTTGCTTTTCATTTTCCTTTGGATACATTTTGTGACAGTGTTTTTCTGACTTCTGAATGGACACTATCTCCCAGAACGCTCTGTTGTTAAACTGGTAACCGAGGTATTGAGGCTTCATGCTTCATCACATAAAGTACAAAGAGACCTGTCCCTTGTGATCATTTCAGCAGTTCACGAAATTGATGGAATTGTTTGGATTATGATACCCTATGATATATTTGCCCCGAACAGAGACATTACAGATTCCTTACATTTTGTTAATTTCTCTTTGTGATATCATCACTACTGGCACCATCTCTGTTGATTGGGATATTTGTACAGTGAAGCAAATGCTTGCTGATTTAGAGCATTATACTGTATTTGAGTGTGAAGATATGTAAAGCAGTATATATAATAATGATGAAATGTTTTTTTCACCATTATGCATACCATTTCTAACACAATGTAAGTACTCAGTGTGCAGTATGTTTTAACACGTAATGAGAACACTGCCCTACATTAGCAGTGGGATGCTCCAAGATATATTTCACAGATGTTTGCATATTTTTCTGGTCACAACCTGGTAGACCCAAAGTCTTATTACTATAAACTGCTCCATTTCCAAGCAAAGAAAAATATGCTTACTGACACAATGCTAATTTATTGGGCCCTCTTTATTTTCCACTTGCCAATGTAAGGGTACGACTTTTGGAAGGACAATGTTGATTTAAAATCTGTTTGGGAATTGTAACTTCAGGACAATCAGGCTCAGTTTAGATCATGCCTTATACCAAGACAAATTATTTTCCTGAACACAAATATCCTTTCTCGGCCTTGCCAAGGTAAAGGATATGAACATACCAAATATTCTCACATTTGCACATTTTGAGAATTGGCAGCAATTCACAAACTTCACAGAGGGAACATTCACCAACATGCTTAAGGATGGTGCATACAATCCTTCGCAGGCCAGAGGGATGGCTAGTGTGGCCATTAGATAATAATGGATGTCATGCACGTTTTCTCAATAACACAAAGGGGTTCAGGATAACCAGACCCACGTTACACGCAGACACAACACTCAAGAGTAATAACAACATGTAATGTGGGAAAATCAGCATTTTTAGAGCGCAGCACGGTCACCCCTGGGGTAACTGGGCGATGGGAAGCAAGGTCTCTGTTGAAAAGCCAGGTCTGGAAGAAGCATCGGGAAGAGGGAAGACATGAGCAGAACAGGTAAAACAGAGGGCAGAAAAACAAGCAGAAAAGGCAAAACGGAAGAGAAAAAATTAGCAGAAAAACAAAACAGAGCAGAAGAGGGCAAAACAGAGGGCAGAAAAAAAGCAGAATGAGGCGAAACATTCCAGAAAAACAAGCAGAAAAGGAAAAACGGAGGGGAGAAAAAAGACCAGGAAAGGCACGTCAGAGGACAGAAAGACAAGCAGAAAAGACAAAGGAGAGGGAAGAAAAATGAGCAGAAAGGCAAAACAGTAAGAAATGAGTAGAGGAGGCAGACACTAAGGGCAGCAGGTAGATAGGTAGCAGAGGATAGCTGACTGCGGCAAAGCTGGATAGGAGAACTGTTGTTGGGGATGCTGGCACAAGGACTTGCTCAGGTGAGGTGAAAGAACACATGTCTCTCCTTCTGATAACATGGATTTACAGGATTACTTACTAGGTCCTAGAAAGTCACGCCAAAAGAGCTTTTTGTATGCTATATACAAGTAAGAATGGAAGGTTTCTGTTTAACTGGCCCAATGTGCAAGGTTATCCCCGAACATTTGGCCTTCCTCCTGTATTTTTTCTGACCTGTTTTTGTTGGTTTTCTAACTCTGAGCACTTTACCACTGCTAATCAGTGCTAAAGTGCATGAGCTCACTCCGGTAAACTTGGTAAGATTGATCTACACCTGCTTGGCATATTTATTTGCCTGAAAGTCCCTTGTACAGTGTTATCTCATATATCCAGGGCCTGTTAATTAAATGCTACTAGTGGGCCTGCCACGCTGCTTGCACCACCCACAGAAGTAGCCTTTCAAACCTGTCTCAGGCCTCTGCAGCTGCAGGGCCTGCGTGCAAATTTTACTGCCACAGTGAGGTGGCATTTGAAGTGTTTGCCAAGTCTGAAACTCGCCTTTTACTCCATATAGATCACACCTAAGGTAGTTCCAAGGAAGCCCTATGGGCAGTGTGCTGTGTAGGTAAAAGGTAGGACATTTGCCTTTGTTGTGTGGCATGTCCTAGTACTGACAAACAGCCTATTTGGTTTCTCACTGCTGTGTGGCTGCTCCTCTCATAGGTTTGCATTGGGAATTCCCTGATATGTGTTTCAGTGGTAATTTCTGATATGAAAGTGGTAACGTGGCCATGTTTAGTATGTTTGGAATAGTAGTGATAAATCCTGCTTATTGGTAAATGTGGATTTGTTATTACTATTTTAGAAATGCCACTTTTAGAAGTGGGCATTTTTGTGTGTTAATGACTCTTTGTGCCCTGCCTGGTTGTGAATTCACTGTCTGGTTTTGGAGTGACAGGGGCTGGGGATGTGCATTCACTGTAGACAGTCACAAGGGGGGTTTAGGTGTGTCCTGCCTTTCCTAGGTGACTCATAGTTGGGCTGAATGGGCCTGGTCTGCATTTAGAATGGTGGGAGGAGTTGTCACCTGCACCTGAATAGGGCAGTTCCTGCCCTTCACAATGCTGTCACCGCCCCCTGTAGTGTGTCTGGAACCAGGGCTGGGGTTTTAATGGGGGTGCTGTGCACTTCTGTAGGTTGTTTGAAGTGCCACCAGAACAAAGACTTTGGTAGTATAAGTACAGGGGCTGTGACCCCATGATTTGAGACACTGTATGGGACATGTAACCAGATGCTGCTGGTTCTACATGTTGCATATTGCCAGGGGGAACTGCTGTACTGCCAGGAGGAACCGTCATCGGAACTTGCTTGCTTTGCTGTGCAGACCTGTGGCCTGCCAGTTCACAAAAAGAACTGCCACTTTGCTTGGAAAGGACCTTGGTGAGCTGGCCTGCTTGCTGTTCCCTGCTCTAGTGCCTCCAGTTGTTCTCCAGGGACTGGATGGTGTGGCCCTCCCTGTTTTGCGAACCTGTGGAAAGCTGCACTAGAGTGCTCTTCCATCCTCTTGATGGTGCAGCGTGTGTTAAGTGCTTCACTTTTGGAAGGTCTGAAGGGCTGGCACTCTCCTATGGTTTTCCCCTGAAGGGTTTGGGGCAGACACCGCAGCACTCTGTGGCTCTCCCCGAGGCAGCGCGGCACTGAGGGCTGTACTCTGATGCTACCTAGGGAGCCAATCTCACAGAAGCCACAAGGAAGGAAAGGGTGAGGCTGCCCGCACTCCTAAGAGGGCAGGGCTAGGATATGGACTGGATGATGGGCAGAGATCGCATGCTGCACCGGGTGCTGCAAGCCAGATCCTTGACCTCGACAGCGGTATTTGCACCTGCTTATCTAAAACCCGGGCGGTCCCAGCAGGGCTGCACAGTGCTCCTCGCCTTTAGGCAGCACTGATTTCAACAGCTGACCCGCACGGTCTCAGGAGGCTGCCGTTTGCTCTCCTCACTTGTGGGGAAGACTAAGTTGGGTCTCCCCACTGATCACTTCATGATCTGCATATAGTCTACAGTGTTGGTGGTCTTATGACATGTTTAGCTTATACGTAGTTACTTTAGGTCACTACCTGTAATGTTAGGACCATTGCCTAGTTGGCAAAGTGATTTCATGATCTATGTGACGTCATGACAATTGCCGAGTTGGCAAGGTGACTTATGTGATTGTAGTCTAATGTTTTTATGTATAATACAAAGGATATTTTTATATTACCTTGTGTGGAGTCTCGTTTTGTGGTGTGCCTAGGGTGCCAGTGGTGTGTGTGTCTATGTTGCACAAACGCTTTACACATTGCCTCTGGGATAAGCCTAACTGCTCTGCCAAGCAACCAAGGGGGTGAGCAGGGGTTATCTTGGGTGTGTAACTTCTGTACTCTGACTAGAATGGTGGGTCCTGCCTGGCTTAGGTGTATACCCTAGCCTACCAGAAACCCCATTTCTAACAGTTTCAGAGCAGGAAGCTGCTGATCAGATATGCAAAATTGACAAAGTGAATTTCAAAGAGGCTCCAGTGATAGTTGATAATAGTATGACTACATTATCCACTAGGATGTATTCTCTAAGTAGCATTGTCCCATTTGCTATTGACATCACACAGAGTGACATGTTCCTTTTACAACATGGTGAAACACAGCTTAGGTCTATCATGCTCTTGAGTTGGACTATGCAAATTTTGCTAAATGGTCACGTTCCATGAAAGCATTTAAATGGCACAAATCGATTTTTACCATACAATTTGACAAAAGAACAGAAAACTTTGACACAAAACAACTCAATGTACTCAATTCTACACATAGATAAACTAGAGAAATGACCATTCACTGTAGCAGAGATGCCATCAGCTGATTGGATAATACATGGGTTTATTTATTTGCCAATTCTAACCTTTCACTATAAGAACAGCTGACAGACCTATCAAATAGACAGGTAAAGAAGCGCTAGGGGAGAAATTTGTACATGAGGCTTTATTATTATTATTATTTAGCGATTTGTAAAGTGCCTGGTGACCCGAAGGCATCCCCGCGCTATGTTGTTTGTGGAAACCAGAGGAGAAAGAGGAAAAAGGAGGGGACTTTATTTTGGGAATAGGAGCGTTTTCAGTTTTTTCCTGAAAATCCGATAGTTGGGTTCCAGCCTCAGGGTGCGAGGGAGTGAGGTCCACCCGGCGGATGCCTTCACGGAGAAGCGCCGGCCACCGGTACGTGTCTTCCTGTATCTGGGAATATTGGCCAGATGCTCATTCTCTGAGCGAAGGGACCTAGGGGCCTTGTAGGGAGTGACCAGGTCACTCAGGATAGCAGGGCCGCAACCATTCAGCAGTTTATGTGCAGTACACAGGGCCTTAAATTCGACCCTTTGACGAACTGGGAGCCAGTGTAAGGCCTTAATTGCTGGTTTGGCTGATACTCTGGAGGGGAGGTTCATCAGTAGTCGGGCGGCTGCATTCTGTGTGCGTTGGAGTTTAGCCATGGTAGCCTCTGGAGCTCCCAGGTATACCATGTTGCTGTAGTCCAACCGCGCAAGGATCAGACCTTGGACTAGGAGTTTCCTAGATAGGGGCGGAAGTAGTGGGAACATCCTGCGAATGGTGCGCAAAAGACCGAAGCAGGTACCTGCTGTTTTGGATGCTTGGGTTTTCATCGATAGCTCGGGGTCTAGCCAGACTCCTAAGGTCTTAATTTCTTGTTTCGGGGTGGGGATTTCCCCGAACACTTCTGGCCATACCGATGGGGGGATGGTAGCCCATTGCTTACCCATGAGCATGACTTCGGTCTTTGACCCGTTTAATTTAAGCGATGATTCGCACATCCAGTTGTGAATTTCCGTGAGGCAGTTTGACAGATTATCCGGGTGGTTGTCCAGTTGGGAGAGTGAGACGACCAACCGCGTGTCGTCCGCGTAGCTCACTATTTTAATCCCGAAGGGAGTAACCACATCTTCGAGAGGGGCCATATAAGCATTAAACAGCGTAGGGCTTAGTGACGACCCCTGGGGGACTCCGCTCGTAAGGGGGAGGGTGGTAGAGTGGTGATTGCCATCCCATACCTGGAACGAGCGCCCTGAGAGGAAGGACTCTATCCACCTGAGCGCCGAACCTGCGAGCCCTGCCACAGCCAGCCGATGGAGTAGGACACGATGGTTGACTGTGTCGAAGGCTGCACTAAGATCCAGGAGGATCACTGCCACTGACCCTCCTGAATCCAAAATGCGCCTTGCCTCCTCGATGACGGCGAGAAGGGCGGTGTCTGTGCCATGGCCCGGGCGAAACCCAGTTTGGGACTGCCGTAAGATGTTATTTACTTCTAAAAACTGTGACAGTTGCCCATTGACCAATTTCTCGGCCATTTTGCTTATGCAAGGGAGGAGTGAAATTGGCCGGTAGTTCGCCATGTCGTCTGGGTCCAGCTGGGTTTTTTTTTAGGAGTGCCTTAACTACTGCACTCTTCCAGCTGGGAGGGACCGAGCCTTGTGCGAGCGAGATGTTTATAAGCTCCGTGATCGTGGGCACGATGACAGGGGCTACAGTTTTAAGAAATCTGATGGGTGCGGGATCCAAAGGGGAACCGCTTTTCATTTTAGCCATGGTTGTATCTACCTCGTTCCATGTTACTGCCCTAAAAGCAGACAGCTGAGGACACAAGCTGCTTCCTGTCTGAATGGTGGATGCCTCATTGTCCATGTGGTTCGATAGGCAGGGAGGGGGAAGGGAAACTAGAATGCGGGCGATTTTATCGTTGAAGTAGGTAGCCAGTTCGTTACTTCGGTCTGACGGGGGTGTGTTGGAGGAAGGTGGAGCTGGTATTTTCAATAGCTCTTTTACAATAAGGAAGGATTCCCTTGCTGTGTTGGTGGAGTTTTTTATCCTCGTGTCATAATGGGAGGCTTTGGTGAGCTTCAGGGTTGATTTGTATATTCTCACCGCCTTCTGATAGGTTTCCTTGCTGGCGTACTGCCAGTCTTTCCTCCATAGCCGCTCTGCTTTCTTGCAGTTTTTGCGGAGAGTCCGGAGTTCCGGGGTATACCATGGGGCAGATCCTAGTTTCCCGTTTTTATCCTCACGGGTTTTTATAGGGAGGATGGAGTCTAATGATGTGACGATCCACTCCCTGAATTTACTGTCTGCGATAGCCGTGTCTTCCGAGGAGGTAGGGGTAGGTGATTTCAGGGTTCTGGCCCAGTCTTCTGTGGAGAGTCTGGACCATGCCCTGTCCCTGGTATAGGTGGTAGGTTTGTGGGGTTTCTTAAAGGCTCCTGGAATGCGGAGAGGGACCAGGAAGTGGTCCGTCCATGGGAGGGGGAGGGACTCTTTGGCTTGCATGGTAGGGATGTTTGTGAACACCGGGTCGAGCAAGTGACCTTTGGTGTGTGTAGCTCCGGAGTTTAAGAGGTAGAGACCGTAAGCCGCTAATTCTGCAATCAAGTCGGCTTCCCCTGTGTCTAGAGGGTCGTCGAAGTGAATGTTCAGGTCTCCTAGTATCGAGAAGTTGGTAGTGGAGTGGGCCTGAGATGCTATAACATCCAGGAAAGCACTGGAAAAAGGACCCGAATGGCCCGGGGGGCGATAAACTAGGATGCCTGATAGCGAGTTAGTCGGAGCTTACTGGATGGTAAAGTGAAGGCTTTCGGAATCAAGGATATGTGCATCAATGGTTCTACAGGAGAGATGGTCCCGGTGGATGATGGCCAAGCCACCTCCTCTACCAGATGGACGAGGCTGGGACTGAATAAGAAAGCCCGGGGGAATGGCTAGGACAACGTCTGAGTCCGAGTGATCGGAGAGCCACGTTTCCATCAGGAACAGAATGTCGATCTCGTGGTCTTCTATGAGATGATTAATTAGCAATGCGTGCTTAGGGAGTGAGCGACAATTCAAGGTGGCCAGTTGAAGAGCTGAGGGCATGGCGGGTCTGCTGGAAAGTTTGAGCTGCGCTGGGCGGCAGAGAGTGCATCTGGTGAATGGTCCTTCGAGATCATGAACATAGTTACATGAGGTATCAATAGTGGGTCTGAGACTAAGAAGGTCCCGGCGTGAATAGCTTACCTTAGAGGCAGCTTGGTCTGACAGGGGTTCTGGCCCTGGGCCCGTCCGTGCGCGGACGGGCGCAGACGGGCTTGCCTTAGGCGCGCCTTTGGCACGCAAACGGCGCTCCCGCTGCGCTCGTCCGCTGCGCTGGTATGGCCGACACATTTGACGCCGAGGTGGGTGGGTGTGGCCTCGTGGTGGGCGTGGTATACGCCTTCGAGCCGCGATGGCGGTTTGGGTGTTAACCCTGTGTCAGCGCTAGGATCCGCTGTATCAGGGGAAGTCAGGAGGGCTGCTCGGCGCGTTAGGCAAGCGCTGCTGAGTTCAGGTGAGAGCGGGTTTGTTTTTTTAAAAACAGTGAAAGTGTGATAACAAAGTTTTAAAATAAACAGAGCAAAATACAATCCTCCGGCTTTCCGCCTCAGAGGTCAGACAAACAGTAGTACAAGGCGCTTGTTATTCAGCGTATTTGTACTATTTCAGGTGGGCGTGGCCTCGTGGAGGGCGTGGCTACGCCTTCGAGCCGCGATGGCGGTTTGGGTGTTAACCCTGTGTCAGCGCTAGGATACGCTGTATCAGGGGAAGTCAGGAGGGCTGCTCGGCACGTTAGGCAAGCGCTGCTGAGTTCAGGTGAGAGCGGGTTTGTTTTTTTAAAAACAGTGAAAGTGTGATAACAAAGTTTTAAAATAAACAGAGCAAAATACAATCCTCCGGCTTTCCGCCTCAGAGGTCAGACAAACAGTAGTACAAGGCGCTTGTTATTCAGCGTATTTGTACTATTTCAGGTGGGCGTGGCCTCGTGGAGGGCGTGGCTACGCCTTCGAGCCGCGATGGCGGTTTGGGTGTTAACCCTGTGTCAGCGCTAGGATCCGCTGTATCAGGGGAAGACAGGAGGGCTGCTCGGCGCGTTAGGCAAGCGCTGCTGAGTTCAGGTGAGAGCGGGTTTGTTTTTTTAAAAAACAGTGAAAGTGTGATAACAAAGTTTTAAAATAAACAGAGCAAAATACAATCCTCCGGCTTTCCGCCTCAGAGGTCAGACAAACAGTTAGCTTTGGACCTTCAGTTCACTTACAAGGTTCTGCTGTAATTTGTTCGGTATTCAGGCTACATTCAATGATGTTGTGCAACCAAGGTTGCTGTGGGATGAAAGCGGGAGTGCCCTATCTGGTAACGGTTCTCGGGCCAGCACCTGTTGTGCAAATGTGCTTTTTCCACCTGCCCCTACAGTTAAGAAAGTGACAATTTGGCTTACAATTTCCATTTCAAGTGTAACCTTTGATAAATGAAGCAGACTGAAACCCTTATTGTTTCAGAATGAAGTTGACTTCACATCTGCGGAGGAGACGTTTGTTCTTCAAACTGCAAGGTCTGAGATCCAGTCGCTACTATTCACTAAGCTCCCACATCATTTTGGAGAACTTGTACACCTAATTTTTAACAACTCAAATACTGCAGGAGAAGCACACTGTTTATAAATCAATTGGGTCCGGGTTTGTTAGTACCTTCCAAACTGTCCTTGGAGTGATTCTCTCCTTCATACACTCTGTGCGTGTGAGCATATTTGGAGGCATACCACTTGTCCAGTTTCTAATTGTCACGAAAGTGATTTTATTTTTTCTGCTCGACAATCGATGCTCCATTATGTGGCCAAATCGGGATAACACTGCCACATTTGCTACTGTGTCATGAACGGATGATACAGTATTTTGGCGCACCCTTGGTTCAAGAACTTAATGATAACTGGTTAGATTGAAGCCTGTGTTCCGCTGTCAGCTGTACACTTCCAAGTGTGTCTTGGATGTATGCCCTGTAATGCAACAGGTCCAATCTACAGACATTGAACTGCTTGTGGATCAGTTGAGAATTCACCTGCAAAGTTGCCATGTGCAATTGCTGCAAAATGCATATTACAAGCACTCCCTGGATTCCTTGGCTTCTCGATTTTCAGATCCTGTCTCATCCTCTACGGAGGCACTACTGGCAGGCACACCTTTCAGCGGCTACTGAAGGGGCTAGATTTGACCATGTTTGTTCATTGGCACTTCTGGTAGGGATGCCAACGGAAAAATCGTCTGCGGTGGCCTGTAACAACAACGTTGTCTTGTCTACTTGTTGGAACATTTAAATAATCAGGCAGTTTCTAAGCGCTTTTTTAAGTTGTATTTTAAAATGCATTTTGGCTTTCATTCCGATTTTACTACTAAAGAGGATTGTCTTTTGGAGACTCTTTTAGCTTCAGCGAGTTATTTTTTTGCACACGTTTTTTATTAAAAAAATGTAGGTACCATACAAACAGGAGTGGGTTTTGTGTGGTTACAAAGGCCCCGGGCAAAAAACACCAACATTTTACATGTTCACGTTTAAAGTTGTCATATTTTTAACAGATGACTTTTATTTCACATTTGTTTGCATACCATTACGGGATAATATTTTCAGAAACTGATTTGCTTACACTTACAATTCTTTGTAGGCATATTATAAGGCCCTTGAACGTTATGTACAAGACTAGTTTCACTGCGCAAAATGTCGAATGTTGTTGTCTGTTTGGTGACAGCTTTGAAAGTTTTGAATAAACAATTACAGCTAGACTAGAACTCCGGCACAAAGAGTATAAATGAAGTTTATTATGAAAACTCTTCTAACCCTTTGTTTTGATAGAGGAACATTTTGCTGGCCCTGTTGAGGTCACCCCATGGAGAAAATTCAGCTCAGCTGAATCCTGTTACCTTCCTGAGAAGGAAGGCAGTCTGCTCTACACCAAGGTGGGCTCCCAGGTGAAACATACACTCAAGTTGATGGGGAATTAGGCCACTCTAGGGCATTCTGGCAGATACGCAAACCCTATGCATATTAGGATAGGAAGCGCAGGGTAGTAGTATAGATATAAATATATGTATTCATTTAGTTAATGTACCAGCACATTGGTGGAGCTGTTCATTTTCTTAACCATTCTCATAATGCTGATTGCTTCCTTCTATTAATCATTGCAGCTTAAGTGTTTTACGCAAGAATCTTATTGCTTCAATACATATTTTAAATGTCAATTTTAGTATTTCTTTTGTCTCCCTTTGGGCATGCCTTAGTTACTAATGAAAGGATTAGATCTGTTGCCACAAATTCCTTGAGGAGTCAGGGCTTTCATGTTCTGAGGTTGCAGACACCATCTTCTACTTTGTAAGGTTCAGAGGATTGAATGGCGCAGTGTGAGCTAGCCAGGATTTAGGGCAACATATTCTGATGGTATGAATGGACTTAGTCCCATATAGTTTTCATGCTGATGCTGCCCAAACACACAGTCTTACTGAAATAGTAGGAAACGTATGGCAGTAGAAAATTCTGGGAATTTCAGGAAATTCTGAAATTCTTTCAGTTACTCTAAAGGTTTCACTTTTCCTGCAGGTCACACACAGATCTCTGTAGAAAATTCTGTAAACTTTCAGTAACTCTAAAGGTTCCACTTTTCTTTGATGCTTGACGCTGAATGAAGGGTTATCTTTTAGGATCATTTTGTGAAAATCAGATGCCAAATGTAACTGTCACATTTATTTCCAGTGCTCCAGGACTGATCCTTTGACCCACTGTTTACCAGGTACTTTTTATTTTGACGCTCTTAAAATCATAAATCTCTTCGACTCATGAATCCCTTTAGATATCTGAAGGTGGGACTACAATTCCAGCAGGCTCCAGTGTTTAAAGCCCAAGCCTAAGGTTGAAATCCCCTTGGACTCTGTCAGGCCTTTTGTTGACAGCAACAGCTGTGTACAAACATTGGAATGTTGGAGCTTCAGGCTTCTACCGGCCATTAGAATTGCAGACCACTCCATTGTTTTCAATGGAGCGCCCAACATTCCAATGTTCCAATATTGAATCGATTCAATGATTCGCCAATTAATGACTGAACTTCTTTATCAGTTGGACTGCAAGGTGTAAACTTTGTCATGTATTTCGTGCTGCTAAGTGACAAAGGTGGATGGTGGTGGTGTAGTTTAAACACAAAAAGGAATGAACAATTCTTTCTACAGAGCCTCTTCTTGGAAATAATTTATAGCAGCTCTGATAATGAAGAGCCGAAAAAGAATTGTCAACAAATAAGGGGAACATCCATCTTCATATTGTTCTTCTGGATATTTGCTGAATGGATCTCAATGGATTTTCCTGTATCCTGACCTGCGCCAATAATTCGTCCTATACCTTAATTGACAAGCACAACAGTCTCTGATCTTAAGTGACTTTACCTTTCTGCTGTCACCAAGGACCACACACGAGAACAGAGCTCTCGGGGCTGATCAAGTCTTGCATGATAGGGCAAATCACACCAAGAGAAATGACCCATTTTCTGGATGCACTTTGCACCATCTACAAGTTGATGTTTTTGACATGCAGCTAACATTGCGGATTGAATAAATAGCAATTTCCTATGTAAATTGTGTTGATGTATCTGGAATGAACAATACCACGCGTTTCTGATTTAAATAATTAGCAGCGTGTCATGTGGCTGTCAACCTCAATATTTCAAAGTCATGTGGCTGTCACCTTTAATTTGCCCACATTTATAAACATTGAAATCTCAGACTCTGTTATTAGAGTGCACTGCAGAATGTTAGATTGCTTCAGCAAAAGCAGTAGCTTTAAAAGTCTAAAGCAATTTTTAAATGCAAATACATTTTTTTCTAAAAGTTCAGTTTATGGTGATGTCATGCGACCCTACAGTGCTGATATATTCCAAGGTGTTCTGCATTGAACCTTTTCCTATATAAACCCCATTCGTGTCCACTCCCTTGCACAGACCATAACATACGTTTCCATTTCTAACACTTATGCTTGGAAAACATCAGAATTCGTTGTATATAATTTTGTACACAATGTGTAAGGATGAGATCACCTAATAAGGATTATAAAAAGTCTTGATTTCGTAGACATTTTACATTATTTCTTTCATAGCATGTTTACATTTGTGCCAAGCTCGCATGTTTGAAGCTGCAGAGTCATTTTTGTTGTGTGATACAAGTTGAAACTCACTCAAGTGCTGTTGAGGTTGCCCAGTAGGTGGGCATCCATCTCGTCTTGGAGAGGCCATTGTCAAACCCCCACTTCAGTCTGGCTTGGTTGACGTCAGAGCTCAGACTCACACGCGCAGGGCTCCTGTCAGCCAATCAAACCGAGCACTCGGCGGCTTGTGCGAGAAGAAGCAGCTGCTCACGCGGCTGATTCAATGTATCGAGGCACCAGGAGGAGCTCTGGGGTCGGAAATAAGGTAGACTGAAAGCAGGAGTGGGGGTGGTCCTTTGTTAGAGATTCTGACAGGAACTGCCAATATTTATAAAAAAATATAATGTACTTTAGTCTATCAGAACACAGCTGAGACAACACAATCCAATGCTCACTCACAAAGGTTTCGCCTTCCTCAGCAGAGATGGTTTAGATGTTGAATACCACCTACTGTACCTCTGATAGGTACCACAAATAGGTAGTCTAGTGTCCAGCGACATTATTGCTGAATCCTTCTTTATCGTCGCAAAGTATTTTCATGCAGGGAATGATTTCTCCTGAAGCTAGGCAAACCTACGTAGCCCTCGATAATATTTTATTGTAAAAATATTTTTTTCTTTTTTAGATACTCTTCTGACCATCTGTTTTGCCTGTCTCCGAATAGAAAGGTTGCTCCAGGATTGGCTAGATGGTGTGCTCCAATGAATATAATAAACTTTGCAGCATATTTAGTCATCGTGCTGCACTGCATTATGGAAAAAGGGCAGGACGTGCCATATTTATCCCATTGCGGTGCATTCCATCCTTTTCCCATCGCTGGCGCACAATGGGCTGCCTAGCGCCAACGCAGACACCCTTGCACCACATTGCATGCAGGATTGTTTTCTTGCAATAAGTGGCACCTTCCTCCACTTAAACAACCCCCTGAGGAATTTTTTCTTTCCATGTGTGCTGAAGAATTCAGCATGCGTAGAGGAAGTAATGAGGAGAAATAAATATATTTTTCCTCATTACGCCTCCCTTGAGACGGTGTAGCATTTTGACTAATTCCTGGGTCTACCGGTAATGGTAAATCTTGGGTGTTGCTATGGGAACACCCACCAACACCCATGGAAGTCTTTCATGGTGCAGAGTTGGAACTGACATGTTCTGGTTGGCCGAGGCAAGGGCCTAGCCATGCAGAGCCTACCACTCCCATCAGGGGCAGGTGATCATACTCACAGTACAATATGTACTCACCCTTAGGTAGCTTGGCACTAAGTATTCAAGTTTATTACAGAGGCAATGTGTAAAGCATTGGCACAGCACTCACACAATAAATTCCTTGTGCGTCACAAAAGAGACTTCACACGTGATGTATTTAAATAGCATTTGTATTCAGCACACATAATTATCAACACAGCATGAACATCATGCATTTTCTGGGCATAAATCAAACTTGCAATTATTAGTAGCAGTACTAGGCCTGATTGTATTCAGATGACATCAGCAATATGCACACTCGGGGAAAGATCCTACTCCATAACCCCCCAGCACTCTTTTTCAGTGCAACATGTTGTCCACCACGGGCCCAACCTACCAGTTCTTATGATTCAATCCCACACAGTTCGATGGTGCACCCCGGGTCACAACGATATCAGAAATATCTACATGCACTGAATTATACAACTTTTTACCAGCACAGCAGGCCGAGGATGTGAGGGAAAACCAATGTCAAATGTAATGCTCTTTGTCAAGAAATCAATGTATCAGGCAAACTGGTGTCCAGTGTCGTGAATCGCGGTTGGTTCCCCACTGTCACTCCCACACACACACTCACTCCGCACCATTTCCTGGTGCAATGGATATCAGGCAAGTCCATACGGATTGCGCTTGCACGCATACATACTCAGCACACTAATGCCGTGCACGGATACCCAGCAGGTCAATTGATTTCACACTGCAGAACCCGAGGCCCCAAACCTCCCTCTGCCCTCCAACTCACACAGAATATCCTACACCCATGGACTGGAGAGACGCCGCCCTTCTCCCGGGCACTAGGCCATACACAGCCGAAGTCACTCTTAGTCAGGGTCCCAGGGAAGAAGATGGGGATAGGCAGCAAGGTAAATTAGGAGGCAGTTGGCAAAAGGGATTTGACAGCCACTTGAGAAGTTCACCCACAGGATGAGGAGCAAAAAAAGTCCGAGGACAATAGATGGTCACACCAAAGGAGTCCAACTGCTCTTACACATTTAATAAACCTAAATAAAATTTTAAGGACATTTTTGAATATTTATAAAAAAGCAATTTGGAGTGGTGTTGTTCTGAGAAAATTGATAAAAATTTGAAAATATTAATTTATAGTTGTTTCATTTAACTGCACTCAGACTTGCTTCATACTTTTCCACATACCAAAATCATCCCTTGCGTGTGTTTGGGTTAATGTACCAATGCAGGTGAATAATTGAATTTGACACCGCTTCCTTGGAGAGAACTTGCTCCCCCAACTGGATAGAGTGAGCAGAGATATTGTCCACTGGAGGAAACTCCCTCTGTCCTTAATGGGGTGCGCAGCACTGTTCAAAATGATGGCACAGACTCAATTCCTGTATGTTCTGCAGAATACCCCATGCAAGATACCTCCTAGTTTCTTTAAACAAGTAGATTCTGAGAGGAGATTGCTGTTATGGGACGGGGGTCAGGCCAGAATAGCCATATATAAGTTGCAGCGCAGTGTTTATGAGGGAGGACCAGCAAATCTGGATATTAAAAAGTATAACTGGGCAGCAAAACTTACAACCATTAACGTGTGGGTGTTCACCAGAAGAGAGGAACCTGCCTATAGAATGGATCGTCACTATATTTGAGAAGGTGGCTACCCAGCGGCGCTGTATTGGCAAAGCAGGTATGGTACAATACCCCCATACACTAGGGCAGAGGTCTTCAAACTTTTTGATGCCGAGACCCCTCTGTCAAAATCTTTTCGGCGTAAGTACCCCATCCTGACAAAAATTTCTAGTACTTGATACTCCTCATCATTGACAACTATCGACAACCATAAACGCCCCCAATTACCGCAACAAATCATTTTTACAGTGGGAAAATAATATTAAAGCGTGTTTAGCAAAGCAAAGGTCAGTGATCATGGGGGCGTGGTCAAAGGTGTGACTAAAACAAAGGGCCTCATTTATGAGGAATTGGCATAGGGCAGCGCCACAAGTCTTTTTGATGCGCTACCCTATGCCAATGTGAAAGGGCAGGAATGCACGTTATTATTAAATATGGTACTTTCCTGCCCTTTCTCCCTGCGTTGGCACACAAATTGCTGCCTTGTGCCAACATTGGCAGGATTGGTTCTGTGCAGGACGGAGCATCTTCCTGCACAAAAACAATCCAGAGAGGAGTTTTACTCTTTCTATGTGTATTGCAGAATGCAGCACACAAGGAAAGTGGAAATGATGAGGAGAAATGAAAACATTTCTCTCCATTATGCCTGCTGTGTGGAGGCGTAAGGTTTTGGCGCTGCCCCAGGTTCACATGGTTTTAGAAATCTGGGGCATCATCGAAACCCATTGGCGTTGCGTGGGAACACCCACCACAATGCCCATGGAACGCCTACTTGACACAGAGTAAGGCAACGCAACGACTTGCACTGCTTTGTCTTACTCCATATCTATGAGGCCATGCAAAGCCATGCTGGGTGACTTTGCGTCGCCACATAGATATAATTGAGGCGCTTGCACTGCTGGAGCTTCATAAAGTGATGATCCAGCGGCACAAGCGTCTCATCAATAAGCCCCAAAATATTTTCTTCGGTTTTTTAGAACTTTCACAATTGGGTAGCTACATATAAAATAACGGATAGCTTAAATGAAAAATACATTTCAAAAAGATGTTACTCAGTGATAAATACACTGTAGTACTTTATGAAACCTCTATTAGTTAATGCACTGCAGAGGTCTGTGTCTGTAACCAGAGAGCCACAGATTTACTTTTGGTTGGTGCAGTGGGGAATAGTGATTTGTGTAATTTTTTGTTACTAGGTCACAGCCTGTAACAGAAAGCACTGTGAATGCGTACGTCATTTTTTAAATAATATTTTAGGATATAATGGAGCTTCCAAAATGTAGATTTTAGTAATAGCAGTACATAAGTAATGCATTTTTTTTTTTGCATAATTGACCCTTCAACCCTCCTCAGGGGTACTAGGCACTGTGTAAATACAGTTACAATTAAAAGCACAACTTCACAGCCCAGGTATGAACTCTTCCTACTACCACTGAAAAAACCCCAAATCTTTGCAATCACAATGCTTGGAATGAGTACCGCTCCCAAGCGCCTTTTACGTTTGCAGATTAACTCATAGCTGCATTTGCATTTCATTCAGCCAAGCAGGCACCCTGGTGTGAAGGATTGGTTTACCTGTCTGCCCGACCTCTTTTTTTCACAGCACAGGAGGCTCCATTAACTTCAGCAATTAACCACAGCAGAAGCATTTTACTGATCAGCAGATCGGAATGAAGCACCCGGACGGCACATTTTGGATTCCAAGCAGAAGTGAGGCCTGGAAATGTGCGACCCCCATTTCCTTGACCACAGGGTCCCCCTGATTGACACAGGGCCCCACAGATTGAAGACCTCTGCACTAGGTGACAATACAAGTCTGGAGGACAGCCGCAGCATTTCTGAGGTGGAGGGGCAGGTTGACAGAAAAAAAGACCATTATGGGTTGGCGACCACCTAAAGGAGGTGGGTCAACTAAAAGGATTCCAAAAAATGGCAGACTATTGGAGTAGACTATTTGGGAGATATTTGGAGAGGTGGTAACAGCGTACCAGATGTCCTTAGCTACCTGCAACTATGACATGACATGACACTATGACATGCACTGACCAGGCATAGAAGGGGAGCAAATAGGAGAATACTCTCCACTTGAAGATAGGTTGCTCATGGATCCCATGCAGGAAAAGGCTATATCATTGATTTATAAAAATATAATCAATAATTCCCCCGACCCGTTGGTGGCTCTAAGGAAGGCCTGGACAAGAGATTTAGCAACGTTGGACAACAACGATTGGATGGAGGCGATACAGAGTACGAGGGAGGTGGAAAAAGGGCAAGATTCCAGCTAATACAGTTAAGAATATTGCACAGGCCCTACACCTCCAAAGTGTCCTGAGCCGGATAGGGCACAGTGACTTGGACCAGTGTACACGGGGATGTGGGGAGGTAGGCACATTTTTCATATATTGTGTTCATGCCCCAAGATACAACAGTTTTGCACATGTCATGACAGACGTAATCTCGCTAGAGGTCCCATGGGAGGGTAAATGTCATATTCTTTGCGTGACGGGGGAGGCAACTTGGCCAAAATATTCTAAAATATGGCTTGCAACAGCAAGCATAGTTGCCAAACATATTACAGCAAGGGAGTGGGGTGTGAGGCAGCCACTGAACATGGCAAAAGGGCAGGAGGATCTCAACTGGTGTTGCAGCACAGAGAAAGTAGTGTTCCAATAGAGGGGGTGCCCCAAAAAGGGGGACACAATATGGGAAGGCTGGGTGCAATACAGAGGATTGTGATAACTGACTAATTCCCTGTGAGCAGAAGTGGCGGGAGCAATCATACATGATAACACACCAAAATATACTTAGCCTTGCCTTGGTGAGATGACTCTGTCTAGTATGTAAAAAGATGTTTAACAAAACAAGAAAGAGAAAACAGAACGACCAGTGTGTCGATGTAAATGTAAGGAATTTGTTGACTATCATACTGCCAGGTTTGCTCATTTAATAAACAGAAATACAAAAAAAATGAATTTGAGTCCTTTCAGACCCTTTTAGTGACCCCTCAGAAAGAGTGCTAGTCATCTTGATCTGCCTCTAGTGAAGTCCATTGCGTTAGGAAAAGATAGCAATTAACAGCAGTTTGTTTATGTCAAGCACTTCATTTAGACTACCTATCTTTTGTGAAAAGTTTGATGACATTTAGTGCTCAATTACTCTCTCTTGTGATAAGTGGCCTTAATGTGATTTACATAATTGAATTTGAAGCAGCATTGATACCTGACAGGCCGCACCCATTCGGACAGCCTGATCCCTATCAGCTCGGATGCTGTCAACCTCATCTATGTAGTTCCATAAGCATCCTCACTAGCCCCACTCTGTTGAACCCCTACATGACCCCACTCATCAGCAACATCCAGAACGATCAAATCAACTTCATATCGTATGCTGATGACACACAGCTCACACTCTCCCTCTCCAAAAAGACACCAAACACTCAGACCAATTTCTCCGCTTCCATGTTCAAAGTTGCCAGATGGGTGAAAACCATCTGCTTCAGGTTCCACACAGAAAAGATAGAAGTATTAATCTTTGGCAAAGACACTTCTCTCGGGGGCTCCACCTGGTGGTCTGCCAAACTCAGACCCACATTCCTCCCGGCAAACCACACAAATAACCTCAAAATACTAATCAATAACCAACTCAACATGGCCTGTCAAGTGAATGCAGGCTCCTTCTCCTGCTTCCACAAACTCAAGATGCTCAAGAAGATCATCAAATGGCTCCCCACCAACACTCGCAGAACCATCACCCCAACCCTCATCACCAGCAAGCTGGAGTAAAGCAACTCACTCCATTCTAGAATCAACACTCAACTCACCAGAAGCCTCCAGATCATGCAAAACTCAGTGTCGAGGCTCACCATCAAGCTCCCACCCTGCACTCCCATCATCACACATTTCAAAGAGTTTCACTGGCTGCCAATCCACAATCAAGCTCTCTTCAAATTCCTCATGCACGCATACAAAGTCTTACACAACATTGATTGCACGTATATAACAACTGCATAAACTATCACAAACCTACCAGACACCTCCACACAGCCGGAACCCTACTTGCACACACACCCCGCATATGCAAAACCAGAGTCAGCGGTCGTGCCTTCTCCTACCTTGCTCCTATAACCAGGAATAACCTGCCCCTGCTCATCAGTGCCCTCCTTAGTTCTTGAATTTCACCTAGCCCACCCTGACTCAGCCCGTATAGCTCCTGCTTCGGCACCAGGATACCCCCCAAGTGAGTTGTAGGCTATACAAATACACATAACATAACATAAGTGTTAGACCTGGCACCTTGGCGTGAGTCTCTCTTCCATTTTTGCTGTTGCCTCATTTGTTTTTGCTGGTGTTAGATGCTTTGGGCACTGTGCCACAGTGCAAGTGCTCCTGGACTGACCAGAACTGGTTTGGACTAGGCAAAGGCCTCTCTGCCTTCAGAGAAGAAAGAGAAACTTGGTATAAATATTGGGACCCAAACCCAAGAACTTTAGATCACTTTGGGAACAAGAAGAAACCTTTGCGAGGAGTGGAACCAGAAGAAACTGAGGAGAGACTATCCCTAAGCTGAAGTGCTGCTTGGGTGATTGGCCTGCAGTGGTTGTCTGACTGCCAAAGAAAGGAGAAAGGACTTTGTGTGCATTTTCATTCAACTTGTGAAGGATCTCCAAGGGCTTGGAAAAGAGCTTGCCTCCTGCTGAAGTCTCAGGGGCAACAGACTTCACCCACCAGCTCCCCAAGAGTTCTTTTAAAGTGCCTGCAGTTGTGCTGGACTTTTTGAGGACTTGCGTGTCGCAAGGGGCTGGAAGGGCGACTCAAGAACAAGAAGCGTGTTGCCGAACTGCCGCTGCCGCTTCACAACACGAAGCGCCTCACATCGCCGGAGAAGAGGATCGACGTTGCTGCAGACGCCGCCGCATCTCCGGTAAGCGGGTTGCAGAAGAATCGTTGAGTCAATGCAGGTCCACCGAAGCGCCTCGCATCGCCAGGAGTGAGGATCGACGTCGCCGCAGACGGCGCCGCATCACTGGGAAGCGTGTCGCAGGGCCTGTCGCGGCTCATCGCTGGAGAAAAGGATCAACGTCGCCGCCACATCTCCGGGAAGCGTGTCGCAAGGCCTGTCGCAGCTCATCACCGGAGAAGAGGATTGACGTTGCCGCAGATGCCGCCGCATCACCGGGAAGAGTGTTGCAGGGCCTGTCGCAGCTCGCATTGTTGTGGAAGCAACTCGCATCGCCAGGGAGAGGATCGACGTCGCCGCAGACGCCGCCGCATCACTGGGAAGCATGTCGCAGGGCCTGTCGCAGCCCCCATCGTGAGGAAACATCTCGCATCACCGGAGAAGAGGATCGACGTCGCCGCAGATGCCGCCGCATCACCGCGAAGCGTGTCGTATCAAGAGGAAAGCGCCATCTTTGTTTATTTGCGCCGGATTTTCAACGCATCACCGTCTTTGCAACACTTTTGTTGCCCTGCGTGTTGCATCTAAGGTACATTGAACTCTGAGTGTCGCATTTACCATCTTAAGAGAACTAAGCTAAATTCTACCATTTTAAAGTAACAGTATTGTTGATTTTTGTTGTTTATGGTCTTGTGATAAATCTATATAAAGAATACTTATTTTTTATATAAAACTTGTGTGGTGTCCATCTGTAGTGTTGTCACTTGATTACTGTATGTTGTTAACAAATGCTTTACACGCTGCCTCTGAGATAAGCCTGTCTGCTCGTGTCAAGCTACCAAGGGGGTGAGCAAGGGTTATTTTATGAGTGTACCCCTTTACCCTGACTAGACGCAAGGGTCCCTATTTGTCACAGGTACCTACCTATGCCAACTAGAGACCTCCAAATCTAACAATAAGGTTTCGAAGATGCTGAGATTAATAATTTGAAACATAATGTAAGCAAAAAAAGTTAATCTGGCAACATATTCAAGATGCAAATTGTCTCTGTATTCCTTGACTATTAGTTCAAATAATGTATTTTTTAAAGGTTTTGAACATTGAAATATACAAGTGGTTAAATAGTGACAATTGGTTTCTGTATTGAAAAATCTTCTTGGGAAACTATCTTATTAAGTAACTAATTATACATAACAAACAGAACTCGAATTTTAAGAGTGCTTAAGGCCCTGAATTGCAGAATATTATTGGAATTATTAACATCAATTACTTTGAGTTAGGACTCTGAAGACATTGGATTGTTGCGGCATCACTAGCAAACAGATTTTCAAAAAATCCTTCAACTTTTTTGAGAAACCATTATGTAAGAAACAATTATGAGTTAAAGAATGTTGCTACTGCCATTTATAGCTCAGTGAAATAAATGCTTGCTACAGAAATACATTGTGATTTGCAGATCACAAGTTTAAAACTTAACAGGTCCAACTCAGTCTTTCATCACTTCGAGGTCAAGTAATAGAGGCGGACCTGTGATATGAAATACTATTCAAAAGTAAGGCATTTTTACGATGTGAAGCAATTTTGGCATTTGGCTGCCTTTGGCTTCGAAACATTTTGTAGGCTGTATTCAAACATAGAGGGACATATTCACTAAGGGGCTAATTACGAGTTTGGCAATGCATTGGACCACCAAACCAGCGACGGTCAAACCGCTGCATTACGAGTTGGGCGGTTGAATTTCCATAAAACATCTGCTACCGCCAGTCGTGCAGCGGACTGAAGACCGCAATTTGCTTTGTTGTGCCTCTGTGCCACCGCCAAGCCAGTTCCTGCACAGCATGGACTTTTGTTGTTGTTTTTAATAGTCCATGGAGTGCAGGAACAAGCTGAGGCACTCTCATTGCGGAGCCTTTCTAAGGCTGAGATATGAGCCTTTGAACATCACAAAGTGGTACTGCCGCCACAGGACCGCCCAACCTGTATTCTAATCAGAATATGGCAGGCGGCCAGACTACGGGCTTGGTGGTCTTGGAGTGAGGTGCTGGCGTAGCAGCCCTCTCCAAGACAGCCAAACTCATAATCAGGCCCTATGTTATTTGCTCATCATAGCTAAACTTAGATGCACAAATTCCTCCATCTCCATGTCCATTGGTAAGTTTGTACTTACAATTAATTACTTTATGCCCATATATTGATTTGTTCACTTTAATATTGCACCAGCATCACTGTGTGTAAACAAATATGATCAAATGTACAGTGTGGTGGCGTTCCTGGAAGGTCATTGCCTTCTCAAGTTGAAGAATAGGCGCAGGTTTGTATGTTTCCACAACCTTATTGCTGGCGTGTCTGCATACTAGATATAGTCACAGTGATTGTTTAGGATTTCTTTCCATGAAGGCTAAAAGACTACAGTCATGTCTAGGATGGGAACACTTTTTTCTTTTATTTGTATGACCAACTGGAGTTCGAATTACTAAAAGCAGCTTTTCTGTGGAGCTGTAGATAATCAACCAGGTGAACATAAATATATCCAGTTGCTGATTCAATGAATCATCTATCGTTTGGGTTCACAGGAGACATTTTGGAGCAAGTGAATGGTGCGCCAAAAGTTTTGTAAATCCTTCCCTGTGAGCCTGCAATTGCCCATGAACCCTAAGCAGGTTTAAAAAGGCAAGCAGCAGACAAACATGAAGTGTAGCCACGTAAAAAGAAAGCATCTTGAGGAGACCATCACATATCTAGATGAGGCCTATTACTCAAGAACGATGGCAACTGCCTCTCTCTGACACAACAGGGCTTCTTGATTGCAATATATTTTCCAATCAAAGGCACCAACGAATGACATGATGGAAGACCTTCAGGAGAAATGCCTCTGGTAAATACAAACACAGTCCTTCTTCTATGTTTAAAAGCTGCAACAAGGCTAGTGTACAAGGATGCATCCAGTGTTAGAATACCCCCGATATCGCATGACAACAATGTTACATCCACTACATCGCCATACCACTACATCTCAGAGAAAGTATACGAAAGTATAATGGGTGAATACAACAGTTAATAAGGTTAGCCAAAAGACTTTGAGTTAAAAAAAATAATTAATCATGCTATAGCGTTATGCAACTCAGCCGGTCCTTCCTGGAGACAAACTAGAGGTGGGCAGGGTCAATTGATCATTCCTGGACATCAAGAAGGCTAGTGCAGAAACAATCGCGTGCAGGAGCAGCCATCACCAGGCCTCCACATGCCCTCTGGTCGGAAGGCATCCCTCTCTTCCCTGATGGCGATAATCTGCTGAACTGACACATTTTGGAACAGGACGATCGTCAGAGGTCATGTACATCCCTCCAGACATGTGGCAAGTGGTGACAGATCTTTCACTTTACATTAATTTCAATGCCTGACCTACATTGAAAAGAGCTTTAATTTCTATTGTGGACCTATATTTAAAGGTTTATTGTCTAAAAGTAGTAATGTATATAGCAATTATATAGATATATATTAGTCTATATAATATATTTTCAATAAAGATCTGTCCCTCTTTCTCTCTCTCTCTATATATATATATACATATATATATCTATATATCTATTTCTATAGCTACATATATATAATTTACTACGGTCAATACACTATTCGTTCTCTTTCCAAATACATTATTATATTATGTTTCCTTCTGTACATATGGTGTGTGAGGGCACATAATTATGGGGTTTACAAATACACTTCACCGAAATGCATTATTACTTGTGAAAGAGTTCTTGCTTCAAAACTAATTTAATGAGCTTCTTAAAACTGCATTGCACAAGGCATACGATAATATGTCAATCTGGTTATAATTACGATTTAATTATTTATATATTGTATCCATGGCAATAAGAGAAATTCAACCACGTTGTCAATTAGAGTTTGCAAGAAAGTTTGTCACTTGTAGTACACTCTTCTCACTAAAATACATTTCTGAGATATATATATGGAAGTACATTCATCTCGTTTTATGGTGGTGCCTTTCAATTGTTTAAAATGCGATCTAGGTGTTCTACCGCACTTTGGCCAGATTTATTGAGGACTTGATTTGTCTTTGTATGATGCGAGTTATTGCAAGGCCACACAAACCCTTACATTGGATCTACAAAGCCACGCAAGGGACTATTTGTGTCGCTTCGCATGACTTTGTAAAGAAATGCGACGCAACGCAGCGGCTTGCGCTAAATTGTGCTACATATCGTTGCTGTATGTATTATTTGGATGTTGTGTCTTATGTCTGGAGTTTGAAACTGTTGAAGAGGAAGATTTGGAGTCATCAAACACATGTGACATGGCAGCCATTGTTCTTTGGGACATTTCATTGCTATGATTTGCATTATAAGCAGTTATATTTATTGATGTAGGCATGTCATCTTCGGTGGGCAACCTGGCGACCATTTTGGTTTGGTGCTATTGCGTCCAGATACGCCCAGTTGAACAAAGAAAAATACACTGTTATTTGCATTACTATTGCAAGCAGTGGTGAACGGTTTCATCTTATTTTTTTGATTTTAGATAGCCTGCTGAATGACTTTACTATCAGTGTATATCTTGGTTCAGATCTCAAAGTTTTGTTACTTACTTGGGATTTTGATATTCTTAATGGCTACAGCCAGCATGCCCTCCCCTTCTGTTTTCTGTTCCAATTATGGGTGAACCACTGCTTCCTGGAAAAGGTGAGGAAACGTTTTGATTGATATGTTGTTGCCATTCGGGTTGAAAAGGTTTCTGTGGCCAGGAAACAAGGAGTACTTTAATTTACACAATCTAGGGGTGGAAGTATGTAACATTTATGACAGTTTAGAAACCATACCTTTAAGGAATGCAGAAGGAAACCAAGAGATGTTTTTGACCTTGTCCATATTGATGCTTGAAAACATCTTCGGAGCAAGGATCAATGTGGTATTGGTACGCCACAAGATTTTCTAAAGGACACAAGGGAAACATGAGAGTTTTGAAAACTATGTAACTTGTTTGAGAACATGGTCCCGTACTTATGATTTTAATCTTTTTTACTGATTCACCTATCAAGGACAGTTGGTGAGCTGAACTAACAATGTCAGTGTTCAAGAAACATTGTTAGCAAAGAATCCTGATCCCTAAAGCAACTTTCACTATTGTTGTTTGTATAGAAAACACAAGCATGTGATGCGTGATTTGCATGTTGTGCCTGCTTCTTTGCAGAGTGGTCCCATGATAAATGAGGTTGATGAAAAGGTGAACAACCTTTACAACGCAACTGTTACAACGCACTACACTTACAACAACATTTTTACAACGCAACATCCACTACAACGCATTCCATTACATAGCATGACACTACAACGCATGTTTAAAAACTACCTTTACAACGCATTCCATTACATCGCATACTACCTTTAAAACGCATACGTAAGTAAATATGCCCCTTTGTGTCTGTTGTCAGTACAGAATCTATATGCCCCCTCCAGAATCACAAAGGATGTTAGGGGTTTAGATTCTTCATCAGTGGCAATCTGATGGTGTCAGACCTGTAATCCTTAAGGTGGTCTTCCCCCAACATCTTACCTGCTTACCTCTACTTTTTGCTGCATCTTTTTGTTGGCCTTAGGACTCTGAACACTTTACCAATGCTAACCAGTGCTGAAGTGCATGTGCTTCTCCCCAAACATGTTGACATTGGTGTATACCTGATTGACATATTTGGTTTACCAGTAAGTCCCTTGTATACCATATACCCAGGGCAAGTAATGTAAATGCTACTAGTGGGCTTGCAGCGCTGGTTGTGCCATCCACACAAGTAGCCTTTCAAAACTGCAGGGCCTGTGTGTGCTGTTTACTTTCACTTAGCACTGAAAACCACTTGTCAATTCTTAAACTCCACTTGTATTACATATACATCACCCCTTAGAAATGGCCTTGGGTGACCCTAACAACAGGGTGCTGTGTAACTAAAAGGCCAGACATGACTTTTAAATTGTACATGTCCTGGCAGTGACAAACATCTACATTAATTAGTCACTGCTGTGAGGCCTGCTCCCCGCATAGGCTAGCATTGGGGATTCCTTAAAACACCCTTAAGCCGTGATTCCTGATTGGAGAGGAGCAGCTACTTCATGCTTAATATCTTTGGAACAGTGATGATAAATCCTCTTTTGTGGTAAAGTTGGATTTGACAGTACCCTTTTAGAAAGGTCACTTTTAGAGAGTGGACATTTTCTCTGCTCTTAACTTTGTTCAGTGTACTTGCAGCCTATCTCTAGATAATCACAAACACACAAAGCGCTCGATTTGATAGAAGACTCATCTGTGTTCATCTGCATTCTGATAGCCTTCTAGGGCAAGAAGGGGGAGAGGTGGCTCATACTTAGATCTGAATAGGCTGCGTCCTGTCCTCACTCGAAGAGCTCATTATTCCCAACCGATACCCTGACAGACAGGACTGGGTTGAAAGGGATCCTTGTGCACTTAAGAGATCTCCTTTGAAGTTACCCCCTGCAGCAAAGGCACTTTTGGGTATAAGTACCGGATCTCTGACCCTTCCAAACCAGTACACTACTGGACTTGGGAAGAAACCTGCCAGAGTAAAGACTGCTGTGCTGTAAGGATTGCCACTTTGCCTTGCCTGACTGTTCTGAGGATCTGGCTATATGCTTTGCTGAGCTGCCCTGCTGTCTCCTCACCTCTGCCCTGCCTAAGGACAAGGACTGAATTCATCTCATTTGATCCCTGTGTCACTCTAAGTGCTTGCCTCCTGTTTTCTGAAGTCTCCAGGGCACAACATATGTCCTGCAATCCTGCTGGTGTTGCTGTACTCTCCCATCTGTGAGTTCTACCCTTGCCTGAGGTGCTTCCTCCTGAGCTCGGCCTCAGAAGTGGCTTTCTGCAGCTTTTTCTACATGGAGGTCGGTGCAGCAAAGGCTTTGTTTAGTCGGGACCGATGCGTCACCCTTGGAAGCCGATGCAGAGACTGCTCGATGACAGTGGTTCCACAGTCGGCTGGGCTTGAAAACGACAGTGTCTGCATCATACAGAGGTTCATTGCTGAAGCGTCAATTGATGGTACAGCTCGGCACTGATGGTCGCCCACATCTACAGATCGACAACGATGTTGTGCCTCCTCGAATCCTCGCCACTAGTCTTTGACATCAGAGCTTTGCTCTATCCAAGGAACTTTGTCAGTGGGACCTGTCTGTGTTCTGTAGACGGCCTGCTGTCAATTGTGGTCAGCCTGACTATTAGATTTACCCCAGTCTAGCGCGACCTCAAGAAACCTTTTAGCGCTATTGACTTCTAAGCACTGTTTTTTGCATTTATACTTTAAAAATTAACATCTCAACTTCTACTGATTGGATGTTGTTGTTTTGGGTTTGTTGTCCTCGGATAAATATTCTCTATTGTTCTAAATCTGTATGGAGTCCATATTTGGTATTTACATTGAGTTATTGTAATCTAAGTGTTGCACACATACTTTACATATTGCCTCTTAAGTTAAGCCTGACTGCTCTGTACCAAGCTACAAGAGGATGAGCACAGGTTAATTTAGGATGTGTATCTCACTTGCCCTGACTAGAGGGGTGGTCCCTACTTGGACAGATTGCTAACTAGAGACACTATTTCTAACAGATAGTAAGCCAATGACAGGTCTAATGTTGAAAACATCACTGCCCTATGAGAATGCTGAATATATCAGTTATATTGGGCAAAGGATGGCAATATACCTATATGTTTTGATTTAAAGCTTTAAGTCAATGCACATCCTCAACCCACCACCGTCCATGTGAGCCAACAACACTGAGGGCCAACCATTCTGAGGTTTTAATGAGTTCTATTATGCCTTGATTTGGCCCTTTCACATAACCTAAGCTCTTTGGTAACCCAGGATCATTCTTAAATACTTCAGGATATTTTCATTTCGAACATGAAAGCTTGTTCTCATTCGTCTCACCTAGATGATCTACGGAATACCCAACTCTATTAATTGGTGCCAACAAAGCAGACATCCCCTTTCCTCTCTTGATATTCTCTGGAGGATACTTTGTCCCCATATGCTATCAGTTATACATAACCATCACCATACAAGTGCCATTTGTTCCACTACTAAAGAATATCTTGCACCCAAAACTGCAAACATCATCAAAACTTTATCATCATCACAACTTTATCATTAGCTTCCTTGTCACAAAAAGGGCATCATGGTCTCCTTCCACACCACACACCTGTAATATATATTCTTCCTCTGCAGTACCATTGTTTTTAACCTATGCACCACATACAGCCTCCACTACATACACATGTTTAGATAATGCATTGGTTTAATGCACTCCTATGCACATAAGTGTGTAACATCCTATTTTTTACATCACCTACATATTTAGGAAATGCAGGGCAAGACTTATCACTAGCCAAATGTCCTTTGATACCCCATCGAAAACACATGTTGTTTTGTCATCCAAATTTCAGCTACTTTCATTCTTTTCACTCCTGCTTCCATTCTCAGGTTGCGGTTGGTTCATGGACCCTTACTCTCCTTTTCTGCCACTACCTGTATGTTGTAACATTCTTGGAATTTACCTCAAGCTATTTAATGTCCTTCAACATGTATTAAAACTTCTTGATTATTTCTATTGTCTTTAGTGAGATCCTTACCCATCAACAATTACTCTTGCATGCTTTCAATTTCAATCCTCAATGTCAATCAATCATGAAACATTTAATGGTGGAACAACTTATAAGTGCACGTAGCAGCTAAACATCTTACTTAAGAATGGAATGAAATCATCTACAGTCTCGCCAGCAGTTGTTCCCTCCCTAAAATGTGTTGCCTCTCTATCACTTTATAATTCTTTTTGCTATAATAGATGTCTAACCTTTTATTGCACTTTCATACTCCCCCAACTCATTATTCTCCTCTTTTTCATCTACATAAAGCAGTAGATGTTTCAATACTACTCTTCTCTCCACTCCTAAACAATGCCTTCAGAGAGCCGATTTGAATTTACCAGTAATTATGCTTTTACCTAGCGCTTCAAGACAAGCTGGTAACCCTTCCTTCCATTTCACCTTCTAGTGATGGTTGACCAGGGGATTGTAGTAACACTAAAGAAGCGGTAACTCCCATTCCATTCACTGGATTGCAGTCCATCACGGCAGATAGGATGTTATTAATATCCACATTTCATATGTGAGGTGTGTGACATAGTATCTTATTTATTCTTCTTCTGCCTCTTTGGAGTCAGGGTAGAAAGAGAAATGCATTTGGAGAAGAGCAGGTCCATTGGAATTAAAAATAGATTATTGTCAACTAAAGCTGCCCCAGCTGCAAGCAGTAGCAAACTATCTGATGCTAGTACTACATAGTGCATAGACAGACACACACACACACACACACACACACACACACACACGCACACACACACACACACTCCTTTCACAAACTCACCTCTCTCTTTTCATATAGCTGAGTATTAGGCCTCAGGCTCTTGGTTTACCTTTGAAGTGAAGTCAATAATCTCTTGCTTTTAGCTGTTGATGAGGTACTTCTGCAGCTCCTGCCTTGAGTTCTTCCCTCCTCCTCCGGAGTCCTGACTCTGAGTAACTCTGAGTCTGACCCAGAACAGTCATCATCATGGCCCAATCAAGATAGACGTGTAGTGCACTGCTGGTAAAGTAGAGAAACAGAATTGCAGTGTTTGGCATAGGTTTTTGTTTGTTAACTAAATTGACTTTTGCAGTCTCTGAAGAACCAAAAAAAGGAGAGGACCCTGCAATTAAATCTGTATAACTGTGAAAGCGCTGATCACTTCCAGTGAAAAAATGATCACCCCTCTCTCAGGCTCCAAACATTGCAAATCAATAATCACCTCAAGAAATTACATTTCCCATATTACAGTTCAACACATCGTCCCTCACTATCAGCCTCCACATCAATCATCACTCACAGTCACTCGATAATCTGATCACTTATTGTTGCGATGGTTACCTGTTCCAATCCAAGTACGGTGGAAGGTACACTATCTCCCCTTTAATGCAAGCAACAGATTGGAATTTAGCAGTCATGTAAATCAAATGATTGTCTGAGGCAGCCATCCTACATGATGGAAAAAAACAGAAGGATCAGAGAAGAGGACCAAACAGGTTAATTAATTTACACTAAGTACGTTTGTGAAGTCCAATCACCGCCATGGAAAAAATGATTGCCCATCACTCAGGCCGCAAACATTGCAAATCAATCATCTCTGGCAAGCTCCCACATTATAGTTAAAAAACCTTCCCTCACTGTCTGCCACCACGTGACTCATCAATCATCATCATCACTCACGCAATTACTCACTCACTGTTTCAATGGTTGTAGTTACCACTTCCAAAACAAGCACAGGGAATTTAGGAATTAGGTATTCATCTTTGATGCAGGCAACACAGTGGAATTTGGTGGCAGGCAGTTTTGTAAATCATTGATCTTGTGGGGCAGACCTTCTAGTGCTAAGTGATGTAAAAAGGGATAGGCAAAAGGCATGCAAAGGTGAAAGGCATTGTCCCCAATGCCATAAAGGAATTGTGGAGGTTTCTTCAATGCACACAGGTCCAACTTTAATCCTGAAATATATGTGACTAAATAAATGGTGGGGCATCATAATCTGAAACAAAATAATAATGTTCCACTAGCTTTTTTTTTGCAAATATAGAAGTTCAACGAGAAATAATTAAAATGTTTTTGTTCAGGATGGAGAGTTCATCCTCAAACTCAGGTGGTTTACCCAGAAGTTGATCAGCTAACACATTTGATTCAACTTCGGACCAATCACCCTCCTCCTTGCTAGGAGACAAGACTGTTCTCTCTGGAAGTTGAAGGAGGCTCCCCATAACTGCAGGGTGGGACTCAAATTCCAACCGTTCTACAATCAACCTCTTGTATTTCAAAAGATCCCCTTCAGAAAAAAGAATGGAAGTGGGCAGTATTTATTGTACTATGAATCAAGTAGTGTGGCACAGTTGTACACTTTAGACGTGATGATGTCATTTTGAAGACTTATATTTTGAGCCAAGTGAAGGATTAAAGTCTCAACCAAGGCATGTGCTTCTGTGTTTTCATTCACACCTTTCAGACACCTTCTTTACCTGGTCCTGTAGGAGATGTAAAAATGCGATAGATTGGCCCATCGTACTATCCTCCTTGCTAACTTCTTGTGTGAAAACCTCAAAAGGGAGTAGCATATGTGTCAGGCATTTGACTAGTCCCCATTTGTCCGCAACCATGGTCATATCTTTGAATGAATGAATGAGTAGTTTGTAAAGCGCATCAATCACCCCCAAAGGGGTATCTCCGCAGTACAGAGCAACAACCCAGGTTAGCAGTTACAGAACAGTTCGCTTTTCAAAAGTTTGCTAAAGGTAGAAAAATCGCTGCATTTACGGAGGCCAAAAGGCAGATGATTCCAATATAGGGGCAGTAGATTGGAAAAGGATTTGCCCCCAGAACAGGACTGATGAATACAGGCCCCAGCTAGGCCCGCAGGACACAAGGGTTCGCTCTCCTGCAATGGAATCTATAAGGAAGTTGGCACGGAAACTGCAAAGTACAAAGACAAGGTTTATTAACCCTTAAGGGTGGTCCTACAATCCATACAACACCCTTCGGTATTGCATAGAGTAGCACAAAGAACTTGCGTACACGGTCCCCTTTTATACACAACAGAGGGGCTCATAAGTGGGAGGATACAACATGAGGCAAGGAATGTTACCTTTTATGGACATTTTCGATACAAGATCAATATGTGGGCGGAGCTGACATACTCCTTGAGCCCGCGGAAACATGGTCAAGCAAGGACTAACTGATAACAGATGTGGTCAAGCCTGGGCATGCGCCAGGTGGACAAAGGAACTATTTATAGACTGTTACTAGGCAGATTACAAGAGCAACTAACACGAAGATAGGACTCTTCTCGTGTTGAGCACGTGGAGACATGACAATACAAAATGGAGTCCAAACTTCAGTCAACATAACGAAAGAGACATGTGTAAGGCAGGAGAATTCATGTCTTTAGTAAATGCTTAATCACGTCGTGGTTTCAATTTACAACAGACGACCCTTTCAGCATTTACTGAAGACATCCGGTTTGTTAGGATAATCATCGTATATGTCAATTGTCATCATTTCTTCCACTTCTTTGGCTAAACGTTTCTGATAAGTGACATTGGAAATAGCTTTCTTATCGGGGATACAGAATGATACACATAAGGAACAGAGCAAGGGACCACATTGGACACAGATGCAGCAAGAAAACAGAACTGCTATAATTATACAGAGACCAGTTAAAACCTTCCAACCCCAGGTAGTGATCAATGCCCAAAACCATCCAGAAAAGGACCAAGTGCCGTTTTCTGTATGGATTTCAGCTGCGATTTTATGCAACCTGTTGATTGCATTATAGACTGACGGTGTGTGGTCAGGGATAAACACACAGCAACTACTCCCAATAATTTTACAAGCTCCACCTCGATCAGCTAACATAACATCTAACACCATACGATTCTGCAATGCAACAATTCTGGTAATCTGCAATTCTTCCGTAAGATTCCCAAGAGCAGCAGCGGTTTGGTTTGTCACAGCCTCTACCACTCTTGTTAATCTTCGAACTTTCCTACTATTTAGGGCAGCTCCAACGAAGAAAAACAATCCTAAATTAAAATCAATGTACTGCTGCAGACTGGTGTCAGTCTGGTCCACATCATCAATTGATAGAGTACGTTTATACCTATTTACAGTTACATTATTTAACAACTTCAAATCCTTATGATAGGATGCAGGTGCCAAAAATACAGGGGGCAATAGAAATGCTACATAACATACTCCGGACCAACCGGCTGGCAAACGGTAATAACCTTTATTTCCACATACGAAGTATGTATTATGGGATGCTAAGAAGGTACTGTTATTCAACCCGTCGATGTTTAATATGGTAATACAATCACTAACACCAACAGGAATATAACCCACACTCTGGACACACAGGTCCGCTTGAGCTTGAGCCACTTGAATCACAAATCTGTCCTTTCCCACAGTGTCTCTGGTGTTCGTAAAAACATAAGGAATCGATTCATTGTCTGGTCGATACTCTTCCCATTTCCAAATTGTCCCATTCGCTTGCGGATATCCATCTTTATCCTGATGACATTCTTTATTGAGTCTGAAGAGTAATCGTCCCACTGTGGGTTTCCGAGTGGCAAAAAGCAAAGTGTACCATGCCCTACAAGAGCCATTATGAGAGAAAGGAAGAGGTATGAACGGCGTTCCTCCTTTCTTCTGATGAGCTGGCATCATACCACATATCCAACAGTTCGTAGCATTCGTGGCAACGTGGGTATGATGCAGCATCTGAATGAAAGTGTTATTCAAATAAGACTGACGATGCTTCAATTCTTGATACGGAAGGGTATAGAAGTAGTGCTCCTCAGGCACTGGAGTGGTCAACACAAGTAACTCTCGAGCAGGGATCGCATCCTCCACAAACCATGTGGTTATCCCAACAATAGCTACTGTGAGCATAAAACCTGTTGCACAAAGGATCTTCTTTTTCTCCATGTCAAGATAAAGAATCAATATCTTCCTGAAACTAAAAGGTTTGTCAGAACTCTTCCCCTTAGGCAGCGGTCGATTTCTTCACCAACGGGCCAAGACGGGTGTCGCTACACTAATGCAGGGCTGATCCCCCCCCTTGCCTCATTGGCTCTCCGTTTCACTAACCCAAGGGCCGTTCTGACAACATGTCCCGATACTGAAGGATTCACTTTCTTGGCCTCAGATGATATCGCTTTCCTCCAGGAGTCGCGTGATCCGGAAAGAGCTCCTCAGCGTCGTTCGGTTCCACAGCACGGCCTTTCTCTGTGGTCAGAATCTCTCATTGATCGGTCAATACAGCAGGCTCCACCAATCCGGGCGGTACTTTGCGGCAGTGCAGGGAATGGATCCAATTCTTTCTGTTGGAAACTCGCACAGCCGTCCTCGTTGCCAGTAAGACTTGCTCAGGACCAACCCATCTCGGCTCCAGGCTGTTCGTCCTGTGAAAGATTTTTATCATGACATGGTCGCCAGGCCGGAGACCATGTCCTTCACCGGTGGACCGATCAGGGAGCGCCTCCCGGACCTGTTGATGAATAGAAACCAAGTTATCCGTTAACTGTGCCAGATAATCATTCATCATTACACAAGGTACATCATACACAGTCTTAGGTTTTGGTGGACCCCAAATATTCATTGGACGTCCAAAGACAATCTCGTACGGTGTAAGACCGATTCGAGAGTGCGGTACCGACCTAATTGACAACAACGCCAGCGGTAAAGCATCTGGCCAAGTCAAAGACGTCGAAGCTTGGATTTTAGCGATCTTAAGCTTCAGTGTACCATTATACTTCTCGACTAGTCCTGCAGATTGAGGGTGAAATACTGCGTGGAACTTCTGGGTGATGCCCAGACCCTTCAAAACATACTTTATAACATCCGCTATAAAGTGGGGTCCGTTATCACTCCACAGAAGTCTACAAACGCCATATCGAGGGAAGAACTCCTTCAACAGCATCTTGGCGGTAGTCATTGCAGTATTGTCTTTCGTAGGGTATGCCTCAACCCATTTGCTAAAGGCACAAACCACTACTAGAACATACTTCAAATTGTTACAGCGCTCAAGCTGGATGTAATCCATCTGCAAAACCTCAAAGGGTGCAGTAGGTGTTACAAATCCTCCTGCTGGGGTTCGAGTACCCTTTCCTGGGTTGTACCTCAGGCAGATCATACAGGTCTGCACCACCCTCTTTGCCGTGCTAGCAATCTCTGGATGCTCCCAGACTTGGGTAAGCAATTTTACAATTGCGGAAGCTCCGACATGTGCTAGCCCATGTGCCATCTGAACCATAGGTTGTACAAAAGCCGTGGGTAGTTTCCATCTATCCATCTGCTTATTTCTCCAGCAACCCTCATCATCCAATTCTCCCTCACTGGACCATTGCTCCCGTTCTTTATCAGAAGCGGTCCTCTGTATTTCTCGCACTTCTTCCTTCGCATCGTGCCATCTTTCTACTTGCGACTTCACTACATACATGACAGTAGCACCGGGCTGCATCGCAGTCTCCCGTGCCACCCGGTCTGCTAACGCATTCCCTTCTCCAACTTTATCGACTACCTTCCTATGGGCGCTACATTTAATGATGGCAATTTTCTTCGGATATGTCAATGCAGTTAAAAGATTATGAACTAACTCCCCATGCATTATTTGTACTCCATGTGATGTTAAAAACCCTCTCTCCTTCCAGAGTAGGCCGAAATCGTGCGCTACTCCGAAGGCATAGCGGCTATCTGTATAAACATTCACACACAATCCTGTACTGAGCTCACATGCTCGTGTTAATGCTATCAGTTCCGCTGCTTGAGCTGATTTCTGTGGTATGCGTGCTGTCTCCACTATTGTTTGCAATGTGGTAATTGCATACGCTGCTGAAGTCGTACCATCTGGTAGCTTCAGGCATGACCCGTCCACCCACAATTCTCCATCTACATCTGAAAAGGGCGTATCCTGGAGATCAATACGACCCTTTGTTTGTTCCTCAGTCACAAGGATACAATCATGTGCTTTCCGTGCCTCAGACTGAGTCTCGGGGTATGGCAACAATGTGGCCGGATTTAACGTCACGCACCTCTTTAACGTAATATGAGGAGCCAAAAGCGTCAGCTCATATCCCGTTAAACGGGCACTGGTCAAATGCTGCGTCTTTGTCTGATTAAGCAGGGCATCAACAGCATGGGGGACTAATACCAACAGCTTATGAGATAACACAATTCCCTCGCTTTGGCGTATTGACACAGCTGTTGCCGCAACCGAGCGAAAACAACCAGGCAATGCTCGGGCAACAGGATCAAGTACAGCCGAAAAATATGCACAAGGGCGCTGCTTGTCGCCGTGCATCTGCACTAAAACTGATAATGCACATCCATCTTTCTCATGCACATACAGCGAAAAAGGTTTGGTATAATCAGGAGTCCCTAACACTGGTGCTGAACAGAGAGCCTGTCGCAGTTTCTGAAAGGCAGTGTCACACTCATTCGTCCAAGGAAGCGGGATAGGTGTGTCTTTTGTCAAAAGGGCTAACAATGGCTTAGCTATGTGTGAAAACCCTAGTATCCATTGCCTACAAAATGACACAAGACCCAAAAATGCACGCACGTCCTTCTGTGTGGACGGCGTCGGCGTGTCCAGAATTACTTGGACACGATCTGGTGTGAGTGCGCGCCCCTCCTTAGACAAAAGGTGACCCAGATAAGTCACCTTTGGTCTACAAAACTGCAACTTTTTCCGAGATACTTTGTGATTGTGGGATGCCAAAAAGGAAAGTAAAGACAACGTACTCGTTTCACACAACTCCGGAGTGTCGGCCGCCAGCAAGATGTCATCGACATATTGAATGAGGGCGACACCCTCGGGCAGAACAAAGGAATCCAATTGTCTTTTCAAAGCTTAACTGTAAATGCTAGGGCTTTCTGTGTAGCCCTGAGGGATTCTACAAAATCGATAAGACCTATTATTTAAAGTGAAACCAAAGAGTAGGGGTGGGCGGAATTTGCGGAATTAACCTTCGCAAATTATCGCGAGAATGTTTAAAATTATCGCAAACAAGCAGAAATATCGCGAAGATGCGGAAGTTTTTTTCCGGCATGTTCGCGCGATTTTCTGCATGGTTGCGGGTCGCCAACTTACCCATGTGGCTGCTTGCGGGCGCGGCCATCTTGTTTTGAGTTGTTCTCGCGGTGCATGATCGCGAGAAGAAAGACGTGATCGCGCGACGCATGACGTCACTGCGGGCGCGAACTGTCGCGAGACAGCGCAAATGGCTAAAAACAATACAACATCTCATGGAGAACGCGACCGGATCAAGAAAACTTGTCGGCGAACGCAGGGATTCAGGTAAGGCGATCGCGCGCGCGCGAGAATGTATCATTTTACAGCGCGAGCAAGAAACAAATTATCGCCAAGCTGCGGAAACCGGAATTTTTGACATTTTCGCGCTCTCCGCGGAACGCAAAAATGTCAAAATATCGCAATTTCCGCGAACGGAACGAAATTTTTGCCCAGGCCTACCAAAGAGGTATCGACTATCGGGATGAATAGGAATTGAAAAGAAGGCATTTTTCAAATCAATAACTGAAAACGTGGTCGCCGTAGGCGGGACCAAAGTAAGCAACGTCGTGATATCAGAAACCACTGGGTACTGAGGTATCACGATCTTGTTTACTTCTCTCAAATCAATTATAAACCGATAGACTTTGGCATCCGTATCCTTTTTCAAAATGGGTAAAATCGGGCTATTACAGACGTTATAGGGAACTTCTTCCACTACTCCCACCGTAATCAAATCCTGCACAATCTGTATAAGAGCATCTTCCCCCTCCTGCGAAATACGATACTGTGGAAGGCGTGGTAACACCGCCCCCTCCTGGACACTAATGTGAACAGGCGGAATCACCATCTGTCCCACATCAGTATCCGAGGTGGCCCACAAAGCGCAAGGGAGGGTAGCTAACACAGCATCCTCTGCAACCACACACATCCGTTCAGACAGGGGGTAATTGTCGTTTAATATCACCCGCACTCCAGCAGGGGAGCAGCGGATCGTAGCTCTGAAGTGCTTCAACATATCAAGGCCCATAATATTGTCTGGCGTGTTCGGGGCAAGCAGAAACGGACAGGGTGCAGAAAAAGAATCAACCTGAAATGTGAGGGGCCGCGAAAGAGGGCTGCGGGAGAGTGTACCATCAAACCCTACCGATGTAACCATTAAGCCAGATGGGGGAGCCCTCGGAACCAATTGTTTAGACAGCGCACTACGAGTCGCTCCTGTATCCACTAGGAACTGATCAGTAGAACCCAAAACCTCAGCTGATACGTAAGGACCCTTCTGATCAACCGGCACCTCAACTGATTCTAACCCCCATCCAACGCATTCCTATGCATGCTGAGAATCATGGTACCCAGAACGGTCAATCCCCGACACTTGATACTGGTTTTGTCGATCGAAAACATTAGGCCTATCTCGTTGCTGCCCGGCAGGGTCCAAACGAGCGTGATCATTAGAATTCCCTCTGAAATTCGAGAAACCCCCTCTACCTCTCGGGCCACCCTGATTGTGCCCCTGACGCGAAGCATGCAACGCTGGGCAATCTCTGGCCCAGTGTCCCGATTGCTTACAGTACGCACATTGATTCCTGTTCAAATCAGATCGGCCCGAGGGAGGACCATAAAATCCTCCCCTACCTCTATTTACACCCCGTCGGGGCGGACCATATACTTGTGCTAACATCACCTTCGTTTTTAAATCCTTCGATTTCTTCTCCTCCTGCCCCTTCGCTTCTTGCTCCTGGCGCTCATAGTACTGAGCTATAGTCAGGAGGGCTGTCGGGGTCGCAGTAGACCAAGAACTTTCACTCGCTTTTAGGCGGGCTGCGATCGCCGGTAATAAATTCGCCACATATTTATCAGCAAAGAGGTGTCGACCCGTATCATCCGTAAGTGACTGACCACTAAAATCATGAAACGTCTCCTCAAAGCGCGTAAAGAAATCTGCAACTGATTCATCGACTTTCTGCTTGCACGAGGCTAGCATATTCCAGTCAATCTTTTTAGGGGGGATGATTGTCTTCAACTTAGCCAGAATAGCAGCAGGGAGATCTAAGATAATCTGAGGTGGTTTCTGCGCGGGCTTTCTCTCCCTATCCTCATCCTCAAGCTCAGACCACCGAGCCTTAAAAGCGGCAACATCGTCCACCTTCCGCACAGATCGCCACATATCTGGTGGTAGAATAAGCCCAAAGAACAAATCTATATCTGCTAAGGTCATAGTACAAGAATTCAAGGCCCCCTCGACTTCTTCGTAAAAGGCCGCTGGATTCTTGCGGGGATCAGGCAACGCATTCTTTAACGCCATGACGTCAGCCCTGTGCCAGGGAGTATAAACCCAATTATACACAAAATATCCCTTAGCATCGGCGGAGGTAATATCCGAGCTAGTCCCCGTTCCTTTAGGAGGAACATACAAAGGCGCCGCCTCTCGCATTGGTTTAGCATGCACTAGATCGCTCTTATCTGATTGAGAGGTGGATGAATGGCCATCTCCGGTACGCGAAGCCGACCGCTTCTCCTCCTCGAGTTGTTGGCGTGCTTTCTCTTTAAGGTCTTTCGCCGCATCCCGCAACGCAAACAGTCGCCGAACCGCATCAGGCGCCTTAGAGGGAGAGAAAACACCATTACGCAATGCTTTAGCATCTAATACCACATCGTCAGGTTCAAAGACACTGGAATATTTCCGGAAAGCAGCAATCACTTCCTCAGAAAAGTGGCCCAAAAAATACAACCTTTCTCTATCCTGCCACAACTCCCAGGAATCCAACAACTCAGCAAGGGATAACTTGCCCTTAAGTGCACAATAGGAAACTTGCCGAAGCTCACCCATTCGCTCAGCCGATAACATGGACCGCGTGTCTACCTTACCCGAGCCCGATCCAGAATCTTGTGGCCTCGGGGCAGACGCGCCGACATAAGGAGGCGGAGAACGATCTAATAAATAAAAATCATCGTCATGATTATCAAGGACAGGATAAAGTGACTGACGAACAGCATATTGACCCGAGACTTGCAACCTACGCTCTTTCTCTTGCCTCTCCGTCTGTTCTTTTTCCTCCCGACGCTTTGCTTCCTGTGCTCTCGCATGATCATTCTTCCGTTGCTCTTTATCAAACAGCGCTTTCTCACGTTTCTCTCGCTCACGCACTTCCTTCACCCATAATCGCACACATTCAAACATGTCTTGACGAGCACGCCGTTTACACATACACTGTTCCACATACTCAATCTTACGCATATCAAACGACCCATACAACGGCCACCGTAACTCAGGATCCTTTCTGGTATATTTCCTCCATACTGTGCTGTACATTATGGAGGAAAGACCATGCTTCCCATACATATCCCTATTAGGAGTCCCCTCAGGGGGGGCTGGAGCAGATTCCTCGAGGTTTAACCGGTTTCCAAAGCAGCAGCACCACTTACGGAGTGCGCTAAAAGCAGGCATGCTCATAAATAATGCAGAATATGCAGTATTATCAAAAAATGGCACTTAAACGTTGTGCCGTTCAAAGTTACACAGTTCCGGAGAAATATCTCCACATTACCTGCCTATATGTGTTGCAACGCATATATTCTCACAATAATCAATACAAGATATGACCGGTCATCACAAATCAAAGTCAAATAGCCAAACCAGGCTTCAAAAACTCGGAGCAAGTACCGCACAACGGTTCTTACCAATCAAGAGTTCAGATTCCAACTGCCAAGCTCCAAAATTCGCCCAAACGGCTGTCACGGCAGGACCGACAGAAGAGGTCTCAGTCGAGGACCGGCGCCACCCAGATGGTCAGCTCGGAAGGGAAGGAAGAAAAACCTCGGGATGCCAGGACTAAAAATGCCTCTGGCAGTGATCACATCCCCGGCCAAATTCCTCACCTTCGTCGCGACCAATCCTTCAAACATCCGAGTCGCCGATGAGCCTCACGTTGGGCGCCAATTGATGAATACAGGCCCCAGCTAGGCCCGCAGGACACAAGGGTTCGCTCTCCTGCAATGGAATCTATAAGGAAGTTGGCACGGAAACTGCAAAGTACAAAGACAAGGTTTATTAACCCTTAAGGGTGGTCCTACAATCCATACAACACCCTTCGGTATTGCATAGAGTAGCACAAAGAACTTGCGTACACGGTCCCCTTTTATACACAACAGAGGGGCTCATAAGTGGGAGGATACAACATGAGGCAAGGAATGTTACCTTTTATGGACATTTTCGATACAAGATCAATATGTGGGCGGAGCTGACATACTCCTTGAGCCCGCGGAAACATGGTCAAGCAAAGACTAACTGATAACAGATGTGGTCAAGCCTGGGCATGCGCCAGGTGGACAAAGGAACTATTTATAGACTGTTACTAGGCAGATTACAAGAGCAACTAACACGAAGATAGGACTCTTCTCGTGTTGAGCACGTGGAGACATGACAATACAAAATGGAGTCCAAACTTCAGTCAACATAACGAAAGAGACATGTGTAAGGCAGGAGAATTCATGTCTTTAGTAAATGCTTAATCACGTCGTGGTTTCAATTTACAACAGGACTTCCTAAAATGAGGGATAACAAGGAGGGAATTTTCCCTGACCATAGAGATCTGCTTGGCCGATAATGGAGAAGTTTATCTGTTAAATAACTGGGTCTTTTATCATTGAGCGCTTTGTGTACAATACAGCATACCCTTCTAGGAGCTTAATCATTAACGGGAGGAATGAAATAGGGCAGTAATTTGATATATCTGAGGAGGACCTGCCTTTATACAAATAGGAAGTACTTGTGCTGTTTTCCAAGCTCTTGGTAGGATTCCATTGTTCGTAGATGAATTTAATATTGTACAGATGGAAGGGGCTAGTTGCGTAGCTAGTAATGCATACCCTCCTCTTTGGAGGACATAGTCATTGCTCTGTTTGTACTGCTCTAACAGACAATGCAACATGTAAAAGGTTGAGTTACAACATGTTGACACCTCCTGTATCTAGGCTTTAACTGGTGCTCTATTATTACACTGAGTAATTCGCAACTGCTTCCGGGATTTAAAAGAATGGCTGAAATGATTGCAGATTCTTCTGCAGGTGGTCAGTATGTTGATGACTGTTTTCTTTTTTTAGGATATCTTGCACCACCAGGTTGATGGAATGAGCCAAACACAAGATGCTGAAACAGACTTTGTATAACATGGCCTTGACTATGTTACTGTCATTGTCTGTGGCATCAAATCCATTTCTGAGACCTCTGGGTTGCAGCCATTCATACACATTTCTGTTAAATTCCTCTAAGATGTTTACAGCTGCATGCAATGTCTCCAAGGTAAACATGGTCACTGTTGCATCCTGCTGAACGCTCTTAAAACTTTCTACAGGGCCAAAACCTACAGATATCTTTTTCTTTGCCCCTGCAAAACAGATCCAGTGTTCAGTGATGTCGCCTGACAACTGGTCCACATTTCTGTCATCAGGTGGATGGTTTGAACAACACTTTGCTGCAAAGCTTGTCCAACCAACTGCAGCACATTGTAATGCATCACTGGAATAGCCACTCTGGCAAAATAGGTCCAAACCTTCCAATTTGGGCGGATGGCTGCCACATATTCTAAGAATCCCACTCTTTCCAGAAAAGAAAAAGGGAGGAGGTCCAGTGCTAACATTTCTGATAGTTTCCCGTTTTACAAACATGAGGTTAGGTGGTTCTGGTCATAGGGTCCCTCCTGCCTAAACATGCCCGTAACAGTAGTCTGAATTTTCTTCTTTTCTGTGGGTCTTTCGAGAAGTCGATAGTAGTGGTAGACTCAATGTGCATTGTGGTGGGGCAGTCACTGTATGCCATCGTGACTCCATCTCACTCAGAATCTTGTGCCATTGTGAATTGTGAATCTGCTGGTGCACTGCTGGGAACAGGGCTGCTTTGCATGAAGATGTCACCCTCTTCTTCCTAATCAACACCTTCCACTGTGATTGAACTTGTTCTTGTAGCGGATGTTCGCCGGCCCTCCTCACCACCATGACCACGTTCAGCAATTGTTTTAAGGTGCTCTTCCCACTTGATTACCTCGATGAACACTCATGCTGCAAATGCTGCATACTGCAATCTGCTCTCCTTCTTTACTAACTCTAAAAAAGTTACAAACTGGAGAGTACTTTTTTGCTGTGCCACTGCCAGTGCCTAAAGAAGAACTGGAAGTAGGTAGGCGTGCTGTCAATTTCCTCTCTGCTTCTCCTGAGGTAGGGATTGGTACAGCTCTCAGCTGGGGCTTTGCAAATTTGAGAGCTGATGGCGGTGCTACCTGTGCCATATATTTCAGAGCAGGTTGAATAGCATGGCCAGACTCCTCTGTGTCTCCTTCCACCACGACTGCCCCGTAATTATCATCCTCATCATCATCCCCTTCTATAAGTCTAAGTCTTTCAAGAACTTTTCTTTTCCCTCGCCTCTCCTGTTTTTTCCTCGATCCTGCCGGGGTCTACTTCATATCTCTTTCATCTTCATCAGAAGTGGTGCTTGGAGAAAGCGGTGGACTAGTACCCTTCCTTTTCTTTGCTGGAGGTCTGGGAGCCAATGATTCTAAAAGAGTAGGTTCTTGCTCAGAAGGGTGCTCAACCTCCTGTTCTTCTCTACCTTCAGGCAAATGTACTAATGCTGGCTGCGGCTGCTGTCCACTTTGCTCTGCTTCCGGAAACAATTCTGTACTACTTTGCAAAAGGGACAAATCCAATTCAAGGTCACCACTCGTTGGCGTCAACATGATTGCAGTGGCTGCCTCCCTGGCAGACATGGTCTTGGTCTTAAGTTGGGGGTGGTGCTGTTGATGCACAAATGCTTCTCTCAGCTTGCTAGCTGAAGGCCGGTGCGTCAGGCACAAGTTCGCTGAAAAGGTTCTGGTCGGCACACCAGTGGTGGAAATATGCTTCTTCTCCTCCAAACTGGTGACTTTCATGGCAGCATCTTTGTTTGGGCCCATCTTGAAGCTGTCAGTTGGCAGCATCACTTAGCTTCACAAGCTGAAGAGATGCCCGTTTTGTGTAGTCAGTTATGTGCAACATCGCGCACAGGCCTTCTGTCTGATAGTACTGTGGGTGATGTTTCTTCTCTTTTGCACCTAACAAGCAAGAAGAACATCAGGGAAAGTTAATATAAATATCTAGCAATACAATGTAACTAGCCATTCATTCAACCACACCAATATAAACTTTCATTGTGCTAGAAAGGACAACACCAACAACAACATACAGATGTAACTGTTTGCTTTATGTGAATTAAGTTGAGATGTCGAACTCAGGGAGGTACAGGTGACAATATAATAATCTTTAGATAATGAAGGTTGTTGTGGACCTATAGCAGACATTGGGTTGATGCCGGATGTTGGGAAAATGTGAAAATAGTTACACTAAAAATAAAAAAGAAATACAAAAATTAATATTAATTTGTTTGTAAGTTAAATAAATTACAATTAACAAAATAATAATTTGAATTATGAAAGTTCAAAAACCTATAATAAAATGTTTATAAATAAGTGAAATTATCCTCAAGCATATAATTTATTAAACTGCTATCTCAACCAGGCGTGCAAGCCTATGGCAAAGGGCCACACTGGCTGAACGCCTAAAATGGCTTCCAGCTAGTGTCACAAGGTCAACAACACTGAGCAAGAAGGTGTGGAGAACAAAGACAACACATGGAGGCCTATGGCAAAAGCACACTGACTGCCTACACAAAATGGCTGCCAACCACATGGTCACAACAACAAACAAGAAGTCTTGGGGAACAAAGAAGACATGCATGCCTATGACAAACGCACACTGACTGCCTACACAAAATGGCCACAGACCACATGGTGAAACAGCAAAGAAGGATGCATGGCCACAAACTAAGAACACATGCAGGCATATGGCAAAAGCACACTAGCTGCCTACACAAAATGGCCAGCACCCACATGGTCACAACAACAAGCAAGAAGGCATGGGGAACAAAGAACAAATGCAGGCCTATGGCAAAAGCACACTGGCTGCCTACACAAAATGGCCACCGACCACATGGTAAAATAGCAAGAGAGTAGGCATGGCCACAAACAAAGAACACATGCAGGCCTCTTGCAAATGCACACTGGCTGCTTATAAAATATGTCCGCCAGCCACGTGGTCACAACAACAAGCAAGAAGGCTAGTGGAACAAAGAACACATGGAGGCTCCTGGCAAAAAAAACACTGGCAGCCCACACAAAATGGCCATTGACCACATGGTCAAACAACAATAAAGGAGGCATGGCCACAGACAAAGAACACATGCAGGCCTATGGACACTAACTATACAAAATGGCCCCTGGCCACATGGCATGTGTAACAAAGACAAATGGGGGCCTATGGCAAACACACTCACACAGTGTCCAGAAAAGGAGGCATGCTTTGGCAACACAGAAAAAAGAGCATTACTTCAGCAATGCCAAAATCGAAAATTAACTGAGCTAAGAAATGTTACAACACACATCATCCAAAGACATCAAATATAATTGCCCCAACTATACATTGTTTGCAGAAAAGTACCTAAAAAAAAAAATATTACAATTTAATCCAATGCCATCCATGGCCTAAATGATGTTAAAATTCAACAGACACCACAGAAACAGTTGTTTCATGCACCTATGACTAGTACTCGGCTTACTGGCTGCAAGGCCCATTGGCAGACAAGGCCACACAGTGAATGAAATTAATATTGCAGACTTAAGTTAAAGTACATGCAAAAAAATACCTAGGCCCCTAGTAAAACTGCAGGCCACCCACCACATTTAAAAAAATCGAATAAAAGTTCAAATAAATCCATGTGCATGCCCTCAATTAAAGAAACAACACCCTTATGTACCAGTTTTTCAACTCACTTGTGAAATCTCAAATATAAATAGGCCTTAAATTCAATAGTATATATGCAGCAAACCTCACTTGAGGGGCCACACACAATACAAATGGTACCAGTCTGGCAGTAGAGGTCAGGGAAGCTGCAGCAGCAAGGCCTTATAGAGTGCTACCATTGTCACAAAATGGGCCACATGGCCAACCAATGCCACCTAAAAACATACCACGAGCAGAAAGGAATAGTCCCAAGAGAGCCCTCACAGAATACCCATTCACAAAACCAAGCCCAAAGCAACGCCAATGTATCATACAATCAGCCTCAAGGAAATCAGGCAACAGCTACCCTGCTGCAGCAGGGTCTGGGTGGTTGGCCGAGCACATGGCAACCCCCACAGCAGACAGGGAGCCCAGCCCAGCAAGGATGAGGCAACAGCCACGACAGGGAGGGATGACTTTCTGGGGTGGCAAAGCCCTGGTACAGTCCCATAATACAAATATGCAGTTAGTCCAAAACCACCCCCAACATGACATATCACCTTTATTCTGATTCCAGATACAGTTCCTTACCTGCGTTCACAACCAACCTTTGGGAACGCAGTATTATATAGATCAGGAATTCACACTAGAGTTCATCATCCAGGTGCCCACAGGGGCTTGAGCCTCCCTCCACCATTGATCCCCTGGGGCTGGCTTGACTGCCCCCCCAGTGGAAAGACAGTCTGATGAGGCAGCAAGGTGGCCCTCACCTGGTGCATAAAGACCAGCACCCAGGTCCAGTCATCCAAGTCCAGCCTTGGGTGATCTATATAAGTCTGACCAACCCTAGGGTTTCATCAAATGGAGACCCCCCCTTACAGTTCCAAAATGAGGCAAGCACTCCTATGTTGGTCTGGTGCCAGGTTTTCCACACACTAAGGACAAGGATGGCCTCAAAATTTCAAATCAAGCAACTACATGACACCAAGTCCATAGGGAAGATCCACTGAATCCATTAGCATTACTCGCATCGAGCCCATTACAACGAGTCCCAACTGAACACTGACTCTAGTTGAAAACACAGCAAACAAACACAATCTCAGTCACTCCCCTGCAGAGCTATACAGGTGCCATGAGCAATTCCCTGACTACTCCCAGTATGCGGTGATGGGTATGCCCAGACGTGGGTCCCTTGCTCACTCTGCCACTGGATTCAAGCTAGCCTGGCTGAAGAAGGGTGACATACCCTGATACCGGTCCCAGGATGCTTGTTTCCGGTCCAGGGAGGACCTGGCCTGGCAGTTCGGTCTGGACTGTTCCGATGGGGCACAGTGTCAAGACTGAGTTGCATATGGCTGGGTCCAAACTGGGGTGGCGGAGTGGGCAAAAGAACAATGGATTTAACCCAGATCTTTTGACCGGGGGAGAATGTTTGCACTGTCAGCATTCCGTCCATCATCTTTTTGCTGTAACACTTTTTGCCCTAAGTGGGATGGGTATGCCCAGACGTGGGTCCCTTGCTCACTTGCCACTGGATTCAAGCTAGCTAGGGTGACATACTCTGAAACCGGTCCCAGGATGCTTGTTTCCGGTCCAGGTAGGACCTGGCCTGGCAGTTCGGTCTGGACTGTTCCCATGGGGCACAGGGTCAAGGCTGATTTGCATATGGCTGGGCCCAAACTGGGGTGGCAGAGTGGGCAAAAGAACGAAGGATTTAACCCAGATCTTTTGACTGGGGGAGAATGTTTTCATTGTCAGCATTCCATCCGTCATTTGTTTGCTGTAACACTTTTCGCCCTAAGGGTGATGGGTATGCCCAGACGTGGGTCCCTTGCTCACTCTGCCACTGGATTCAAGCTAGCCTGGCTGAAGAAGGGTGACATACCCTGATACCGGTCCCAGGATGCTTGTTTCCGGTCCAGGGAGGACCTGGCCTGGCAGTTCGGTCTGGACTGTTCCGATGGGGCACAGTGTCAAGACTGAGTTGCATATGGCTGGGTCCAAACTGGGGTGGCGGAGTGGGCAAAAGAACAATGGATTTAACCCAGATCTTTTGACCGGGGGAGAATGTTTGCACTGTCAGCATTCCGTCCATCATCTTTTTGCTGTAACACTTTTCGACCTAAGTGGTATGGGTATGCCCAGACGTCGGTCCCTTGCTCACTCTGCCACTGGATTCAAGCTAGCCTGGCTGAAGAAGGATGACATACCCTGAAACCGGTCCCAGGATGCTTGTTTCTGGTCCAGGTAGGACCTGGCCTGGCAGTTCGGTCTGGACTGTTCCTACGGGGCACAGGGTCAAGACTGATTTGCATATGGCTGGGTCCAAACTAGGGTGGCGGAGTGAGCAAAAGAACAATGGATTTAACCCAGATCTTTTGACTGGGGGAGAATGTTTGCATTGTCAGCATTCCGTCCATCATTTGTTTGCTGTAACACTGTTAGAAGTAGCTTCGCCCAAAATCATAAACACCCAATGGAACCCACCCAAAAGTAGCTCAAAAACCCCAAACTTCCCAAAAGAGGGCATACCCCAATCACCCTACTCCATTAGGTAGAACCTTATCACATGTCACATGCATGTGACAACAGAAGCGTCACCATTACCCACAAAAAACCCTAATTATGATTAAGCATCAACTCCCCCTCACATTGCACACAGAACATGCAGGTCAAAAGGACACCCCCACACAGATAAAACAACACACACACACACATGCATCAAATGGAAGCAGCCCACAGAGAAATGTGCTCTCCCTGCCATAGCAAGGAGAGGGGGGTGCACTGGGGTGATGCTGCTAAGGACCTTAGTTGTTGACTTCTTGGCAGCTTATGCAGTGTTGTATATTGCTGGTCAGTCATTCTCTCAAGTATATAGTTAACTGGAGATTTAAATTTATATGTAAAACCCAGTCTACAAATACGAGTGCACAAATACGTCCACTCCCGCCTCCATCTGTCGTCCCAGGGTGGCCCTTAACATATTTTGGGCTGCCTCTTTTAATGACAAATGGACCAGTGATATCAAATTCCACTGCCGGGCCATTCAACAATGCTAGGGGAAATTGTCCCATGGGGGGGACAAATGCCAGCACAGACAACCCATGCCAGATTAATAGGTCACATGGTTGGAAGGGATGGGGTAACCCCTAATAGTATTATGGACACTTACACTGTATTCTTTGTGTTCCAGAGGCAAAGGAGCCATACCGCTTGGTTCAAATGAGAACTGTGAAGCAATACTGTATATAATGGACCTGCAATGGGGCACCTCCACATTGATGGATATGTACTGGCAGTGTGGCGAGATTGCCTACACCCAGCTTGTCCTCAGATGGTGGTGCCTCTGCACCCTCCTGACCATACACACCCCAACCATGGTCATCTCTGGAGAAGATCTGTGTGAGTTGCCCCAACATTTGCTACAGAAGACAACAACTCTTTTGCATCGGGTTTGAGGAAGAAGAACTGCTAATTATTTTGTCTTTGCTAAGTACAAGGACATTCCAGAAGAATTTAGACTATTTTTTTTAACTTAAGTAAACGCAGAGGGACCATACCCTTCTCACCTTGCAAATGAAGGCAAACGCCACTGGTTACAGATAACCTAGTGGGAAATGCTGAAGATGATCAATGGCACTCTGCGCAGCCTATATGCTATCAAGGAGGAACTAAGAGACATCCGCCTCATGGCGATGCAACATCGGTATGTGGTGCACTTGATGACCGCGATGGAGGGTGGGCCGTGTGCCAAAATTGGTGCTTCCTGTTCTATGTTTATGCCTGGAAATGACATTGAAAATGAAACTCCAGTGCTTGCCAACTAAGCACTGCATTCTCAATCAGCTGACATAAAGAACGAGGGATGCGTGCCTTAGCAGGACTGGTTTCATAGTATTTTTCCTGACTCCCCTATGGGTGCCAAAACTGTTCACATCATTGCTTCCAGTTATCATTTTTGTACTAGTGTTGTGTGGTTCTTAGAAATGGGTGCTTCCTGCTGTAAAAATGCAGTCTTCAAATTAGGTAGTATACAAATAGCTACAGAAAGGATAGCAGACACTACAGAAACACACACATCCTCGAATAATGGGACTGCTATGAGCTATGAGAAAAATAATGTTGTTGAAAATTCAACTAGATGGAGGAATGTTAATAACGGTGAATGCATGTCAATGTGCGTCATAAAATATGCATGTATAACAACAGCAATACCAGTAAATGCTATGTCACTGTACACCATAATCTATGCATGCATAGAAATGTCAATACCTGTAAAACAATGTTGATGTACGCTATGACAAATGTATGCATAATAATGAAAATGTCGATAAATATGATATCAATTAACTCTATCTTATATGGACACAGAATAATGAACCCATATCATTGCTGTCAAAGTCACCTGAGATGACCTCCTCGTCAACACTGACTCAATCCAAATCGAGATTTTGAAATTTCTTCTATTTTTGTTAACTCCTTAGTCAGGAGTAAGAGTGAGTTCGTTGGTTATGAGATATGTTGGGTTAGCACATGAAGGGCCATGTGTAGGTAGCCTAACATTTACCACTTCATAAATATCGAATTTTACCAATTCGGTATTTATGAAGTGGTAAATGCTATGTAGGTAATCCATCGGTAATATTTACCGATTCGGAATGGGTCGGTAATTTAGAATCGGTATTTACAGATTCGGTAATGGTAACTGGCTTCCCATTGATTCCTATGGGCCAGGAGGCCCATAGGAATCAATGGGAAGCCAGTTACCATTACCAAATCGGTAAATACCGATTCGGTAATGGGGGGAGCACAATCAAGGGTGGCAGGGTGTCACAGTGACACCCTGTTGCACCCCTGATTCCTGCTTGTGTGCACATGTGGCACAATTACATGCCCTAAGGGCATGTATGTCTGCCACATTGCACACTTCAAAGTGCAAAGAAATGCTTTTTTACAGCTATTCGTCATTTACCACCAACTTTTAGTTGGTGGTAAATAACGAATCCCCACAACAACCACACACTCCCCCTACATATCATTTCAGGATTCGGTATTTACCGAATCGGTAAAATTACCGAGTCGGTAATTTTACCGATTCGGTAAATTACCGAATCCTGAAATGTGCCCCCTACATACCAAAAGCCTGAATACCGGTCGGTAACGGGATATTTACCGAAAATCGTCCGTTACCGACCGGTATTGGGCTTCCTACATATGGCCCGAAGTCATCTAAAACGGTTACAATACAGCTTTTTCCTTCTAGGAAACGCGAAGTGAGACGGACGCTCATCACACTAAAAACGTAATTAGGCGTCTGCTGACCAATTAATTATAAAAGGTAGTGTGGTCTGAAACCAACCAAAAGGGTTGACTTAACATTGCAGTTTGGCGCCTTTACTAAGACTAATCTGGGATTTCTTTTTTTTTTTCCTGCCCTTTATAGGATTCACGTCTGAAAATCCACAACATCATACCCGTGACACTACGGCTCCCGGTCTTCGACTGGCCGCCGCTATAAATGTAAGCTTTTCTAAAATATATAAGGTAGAGACTTTGACTGAAAATTTGTTTGAGGACATTGTTGTTTGAGACTTTGCTGTTGTTCCTGCAGGTTTGTTCTGTAGGCTGTTAGAATAGAGTTAAGCAGGGATCGGCTGATCTTGCGGTAATAAAAAAGGTAACCAGACTCCTTGAGACGAAGTAGAGTATGAGGAGTGGGGATTTATGGAAGCATGGTTAAAAATTAAGACAGAGTTTTGTGTGCTCTTTTCCAGCTTTCTGGTCCAGAGGAGAACCTCATATCTGGAGGGGATCGAAACGCGTTGACATTTTTGTGCATAATTGATGTCAAAATTGGAAATTCTTGCAATCTGTGAATTTTTCTCTTGTTTGGCGTTTTGTTTACTTTTTGTCTTATTATGTTGTGTACAAATATGAAATACTGAAAGGTGGGCAGGGTGTGGGTCTGCTGGAATGTATGTGGACTGGAATTAGTGGATGGTTGAGAAGAATGTTGGATATGGGTGGATTGACTGGGTCTGAAAATGAGGTTGTTGTGGTTCTAAGTATGTAAAAAGTTGTAATTTGTGTTTTGTAAAGATAAGGGAGTTTGGTGTTTGTCAAAAGTTTTAAATGGATCAAATCTTCTTCACCTTTTTAATACATGTGAATTTTTTAATACATTTTGATGAATTCATACGGAAACAGATGTTTCATGGTGACATTGTTTCAATTCAATGCGCCAGTAGAAATGAGAGAACTGTATATCAGTATTGGCATCTTGGTGTTTCTTGTTACATGTTGTTCAGAGCATTCAAACAATCAGAACATAGGAATCATACCACACACGGTGATCACGCGATCCCCATGCTGGATACTGGGACACATAGATACTTGCCCATACTAGCTATCCACGAGGTTGAGAGCCAACTTTGGCCCCTTATCAGATGGTTGTATTAATGGTTCATGACTGAGCCCAGATCTACATGCTTTACAAGAATTTGTAATCATTTTATTGTACCCCAAGATCTGTATACATATTACCGGCCAAAACGTCTGTACATTGAGACTGTCTTCAGACACAACTCTGTTGATGCTCTACTGGCTGCTGCATTTAATTGAACAAGCTTGCTCACGTTTTGCCAAACGCCCCTTGTCTGTTTATTTTTCCAAGGTAAATTCATATCCGAGCAATACCACCATGGCAACCTTTTGGTTATAACAGAGTTTTTTAAGCTCTTGGCTGGCCTCAAGGTTTTTGCTTGCCTTATCCATGTACTCTGCCACCAGGGAACATAGGCCTAGTACATAGTCCACAATATCTTGCTTAGGCTTGTGGAGAGGTCTCTCTCAGCCTTCCTTAACCAGACAAAGTGGTCCCTTCACAGGAAGGCCAAACAGAAGTTGAAAGGGGTCAAAGAAACGACTCCCTTCTGTGGCACCTCTCTGTAAGCAAAACGTAGGCATGGCAAAAGGACATCACATCTCCTTCTGAGTTTTTCAGGAAGTTCCATGATCATGCCTTTAATGGTCATATTGAATCTCTCAGTCAAGCCATTAGTTTGTTGGTGATCTGGATTAGTGAATTTGTAAGTCACTTTATATTCAGTACACATGTGTTTCAAGGTAGCCAGACATGAAGTTTTACTTCTGTTTGACAACACCTCCTTTGGAAAACCCACCCTGGTAAAGATACCAATGAGGGACTTAGCCACTTCTGAAGCAGTGGTAGTCCAAATAGGAATTGCCTCAGGATACCTGGCAGCATAATCCACTACTACCTGCCTAAACCTGTTTCCTGATGCAGTTGGAGGGTCAAAGGGACCGACAATGTTGAGTCCTACCCTTTCAAATTGTACCCCAACTACTGTAAGTGGAATTAAGGTGACCTCTGGGTGAGCATCTGCTTTTCTACTGGCTTAGAGGGTGGCACAGGGTTTGCTAAACTCCTTCAACTTCTGGGACATATTTGGCCAGTAGAAGTGGCTGACAGGCCTACTTCAAAGTTTTAGTCTCACCAAGATGCCCAGCTAGAGAGATGTCATGTTCCAATGTGGAGAAACTCTCTGAACTGCTGAGACCCTAACACTGGCCTGGTGGCACCAGGTTTGGGGTCTCTGGCCTCAGTGTACAGGAGCCCTTCCTCACAATGGGTCCTGTCGGAGCCACTATCATCTCCCTATTTCTGAGCAGCAGCCTCCTGTCTCAGGCTTTCAAGAAACTAACAGGTCCTCTGCCCTTGCCACAGCTCTTCCCTAGATGGTCCCCCTGAGCCTAGGAGCTCTGATGTGTAAGGCCCAAGTTCCTGGGGCTCAGTTTCCTCTGGGGCTGACAGGTTTTCTGCTTGAGGAAAAGGGACCTAAGCTTGTAGCTGCTCCGAAGCTAACTTCCCAGACTTCTTACCTTTTCTCTTCGAGGGTTGGTCCATCATTTCAGGCTCCAACACCTCTTTTTCACCCTGGGCTTTTTATGCACATCCATTCAGGAATTCCCAGCATGACTGATGAATACAGGCCCCAGCTAGGCTAGTCCATGTGCCATCTGAACCATAGGTTGTACGAAGGCTGTGGGTAACTTCCACTTATCCATCTGCTTACTTCTCCAACACCCTTCATCATCTAATTCTCCATCATTGGACCATTGCTCCCGTTCATTATCGGAAGCGGTCCTCTGTATCTCCAGCACTTCTCTCCTAGCATCGTGCCATCTTTCTGCCCGTGACTTCACAACATACATTGCAGTAGCACCAGGCTGCATCGCAGTCTCTCGTGCCACCCGGTCTGCTAAAGCATTCCCTTCTCCAACTTTATCAACCACTTTCTTATGGGCACTACATTTAACTATAGCAATCTTCTTTGGATATGTTAATGCAGTCAAAAGGTTGTGAACCAACTCTCCGTACATTATCTGTGCTCCATGTGACGTTAGAAACCCTCTCTCCTTCAAGAGTAGGCCGAAATCGTGCGCTACTCCGAAGGCATAGCGGCTATCTGTATAAACATTCACACACAATCCTGTACTGAGCTCACATGCTCGTGTTAATGCTATCAGTTCCGCTGCTTGAGCTGATTTCTGCGGTATGCGTGCTGTCTCCACTATTGTTTGTAATGTGGTATTTGCATACGCTGCTGAAGTCGTACCATCTGGTAGCTTCAGGCATGATCCGTCCACCCACAGTTCTCCATCTACATCTGTAAAGGGCGTATCCTGGAGATCAATACGACCCTTTGTCTGTTCCTCAGTCACAAGAATACAATCATGTGCTTTCCGTGCTTCAGACTGAGGTTCCGGGAACGGCAACAATGTGGCTGGATTTAACGTTGCACATCTCTTTAACGTAATATGAGGAGACAAAAGCGTCAGCTCATATTCCGTTAAACGAGCACTGGTCAAGTGCTGCGTCTTTGTCTGATTAAGCAGGGCATCAACAGCATGGGGGACTAATACCAACAGTTTGTGAGATAACACAATCCCCTCACTTTGGCGTATTGACACAGCTGTCGCCGCAACCGAGCGAAAACAACCAGGCAATGCTCGGGCAACAGGATCAAGTACAGCCGAAAAATATGCACAAGGGCGTTGCTTGTCGCCGTGCATCTGCAATAAAAATGATAATGCACATCCGTCTTTCTCATGCACATACAGTGAAAAGGGATTCGTATAATCAGGGGTACCTAACACTGGTGCTGAACAAAGGGCTTGTCTTAATTGCTGAAAGGCAATTTCACACTCATTTGACCAGGGAAGAGGGATCGGTGTGTCTTTTGTCAAAAGGGCTAACAATGGTTTAGCTATGTGTGAAAACCCCAATATCCATTGCCTACAAAAAGAAGCAAGACCCAAAAATGCACGCAGGTCCTTCTGTGTGGAAGGTACTGGCGTGTCCAAAATGGCTTGAATACGATCTGGTGTGAGTGCACGCCCCTCCTTAGACAAAAGGTGACCCAAATAAGTCACCTTTGGTCTACAGAATTGCAATTTCTTCTTCGACACTTTGTGATTGTGAGATGCCAAAAAGGAAAGCAATGATAACATACACTTCTCACACAGCTCAGGAGTGTCGGCCGTCAACAAGATGTCATCGACATATTGTATAAGGGCGACACCCTCGGGCAGAACAAAGGAATCCAATTGCCTTTTCAATGCTTGACTGTAAATGCTAGGGCTTTCTGTATAACCCTGAGGGACTCTACAAAATCTATAAGACCTATTATTCAGAGTAAAACCGAAAAGGTATCGGCTATCAGGGTGAATAGGAATCGAAAAGAAGGCATTTTTCAAGTCAATAACTGAAAACGTGGTCGCTGTTGGCGGGACCAAAGTGAGTAACGTTGTGATATCAGAAACCACTGGATACTGAGGTATCACTATCTTATTCACTTCCCTTAAGTCAATGATAAAACGATAAACCCTGGTATCGGTATCTTTCTTCAAAATGGGTAAAATAGGACTGTTACAGACATTATAGGGAACTTCTTCCACTACTCCCACCTTAATCAAATCCTGCACAATCTGTATGAGTGCCTCCTCCCCCTCCTGGGAAATACGATACTGAGGGAGGCGTGGTAACACCGCACCCTCCTGGACACTAATGTGGACAGGCGGAATCACCATCTGGCCCACATCAGTATCCGAAGTGGCCCACAAAGAATGAGGGAGGGAAGCTAATACAGTATCCTCCGCAACCACACACATCCGGTCTGTCATTGGGTGATTATCGTTTAATATCACACGCACTCCAGTAGGGGAGCAACGGATCGTAGCTCTGAAGTGCTTGAGCATATCAAGGCCCATAATGTTGTCGGGCGTGTTCGGGGCAAGCAGAAACGGACATGGCGCAGAAAAGTTGTCAACATGGAATGCAAGGGGTCGGGAAAGAGGGCTTCGAGAGAGTGTACCATCAAACCCTACCGATGTAACCATTAAGCCAGATGGGGGAGCCCTCGGAACCAATTGTTTGGACAGCGCACTGCGAGTAGCTCCTGTATCAACTAGGAACCGATCAGTAGAACCGAAAACATTTGCTGAAACATAAGGACCCTTCTGATCAACCGGCACTTCAACTGATTCTAACCCCCATCCAACGCAATCCTACGCATGCTGTGAGTCATGGTACCCAGAACGGTCGTTCCCAGACACTAGATACTGGTGTTGCCTATCAAACACATTAGGCCTATCCCGTTGCTGTACGTTAGGCTCAAATCGAGTACAATCATTAGAGTTCTCTCTGTAATTTGAAAAACCCCCTCTACCTCTCGGTGGTCCCTGACCACGTCCCTGACGAGAGGCATACAACACTGTACAATCTCTAGCCCAATGACCCGACTGTTTACAATACGCGCATTGATTTCTATTTACATCTGACCGACCCGAAGGGGGACCATAGAATCCTCCCCTACCTCTTTCTACACCCCGACGAGGCGGACCATATACTTGTGCTAACATCACCTTAGTTTTCAAATCTTTCGATTTCTTCTCCTCATTCCCCTTCGCTTTTTGTTCCTGACGCTCATAATACTGAGCCATAGTCAGGAGGGATGCCGGAGACGAAGTGGACCAAGAACTTTCACTCGCTTTTAAACGAGCTGCTATTCCCGGTAATAAATTCGCCACATATTTATCCACAAAAAGATGTCGGCCCGTATCGTCTGTTAGCGACTGACCACTGAAATCATGAAATGTCTCCTCAAAGCGTGTAAAGAAATCTGAAACTGATTCATCAACCTTCTGTTTACACGAGGCTAACATATTCCAGTCAATCTTTTTAGGGGGAATAATCGTTTTCAACTTAGTCAAGATAGCAGCGGGGAGATCTAAAATAATCTGGGGCGGTTATGCGCGGGTTTTCTCTCCCTATCCTCATCCTCAATCTCAGACCATTTGGCCCTAAAAACGGCTTGATCATCCACCTTCCGCACAGATCGCCACATATCCGGTGGTAAAATAAGCCCAGAGAACAAATCTATATCTGCTAAAGTCATAGTACAAGAATTCAAGGCCCCTTCGACCTCTTCGTAAAAGGCCGCCGGATTCTTGCGGGGGTCAGGCAATGCATTCTTTAATGCCATAACATCAGCTCTATGCCAGGGAGTATAAACCCAATTATACACAAAATAACCCCTAGCATCGGGGGAAGACATATCTGAGCTAGTTCCTGCTCCTTTAGGAGGAACATACAAGGGTGCTGCCTCTCGCATTGGTTTAGCATGCACTAGTTCGCTCTTATCTGAGTGGGAGGTAGATGATTGGTCGCCGCCGATACGTGAATCCGATTGCTCCTCCTCCCCTGTCTTTAGGCGCGCTCTCTCTTTAAGTTCAAACGCCGCGTCCTACAATGCAAACAGCCGCCGGACCGCATCAAGTGCCTTAGAGGGAGAAAAAACACAGTTACGTAATGCTTTAGCATCTAATACTACATCATCAGGCTCAAAAACTTCTGAATATTTCCGAAAGGCAGTAATCACTTCATCAGAAAAGGTTTCAAGAAAATACAACTTCTCTCTATCCTGCCACTTTCCCAAAGGCTCCAATAATTCAGAAAGAGATAGCTTGCCCTTAAGCGCACGAAGAGAAATTTTCCGAAGCTCACCCATACGCTCAACTGATAACATGGACCGCGTGTCTACCTTATCCGAAACCGGTCCAGAATCCCGTGATTTCGGGGCAGACGCGCCAACATAAGGGGGCGGAGAGTGATCTAATAAATAAAAATCATCGTCAAGATTAGTAAGGACAGGATAAAGTGGCTGACGGACAGCATATTGACCCGAGACTTGCAACCTACGTTCTTTCTCTTGTTTCTCCGCCAGTTCTCTTTCCTCCTGACGCTTCGCTTCCTGGGCTCTCACATGATCATTTTTCCGTTGCTCTTTATCAATCAACGCTTTCTCACGTTTCTCTCGCTCACGCACTTCCTTCACCCATAACCGTACACATTCAAACATGTCTTGCCGAGCACGCCGTTTACACATACACTGTTCCACATACTCAATCTTACGCATATCAAACGATCCATACAAAGGCCATCGTAACTCAGGATCCTTTTTGGTATATTTCCTCCACACTGTGCTGTACATTATAGAGGAAAGACCATGCTTCACATACATATCCCTATTAGGAGTCCCCTCTGGGGGGGCTGGAGCAGATTCCTCGAGGTTTAACCGGTTTCCAAAACAGCAGCACCACTTACGGAGTGCGCTAAAAGCAGGCATGCTCAAAAATAATGCAAAATATGCAGTATTATCAAAAATGGCACTTAAACTTTGCGCCGTTCAGATTTACACAGCTCCGGAGAAATATCTCCACATTACCTGCCTATATGTGTTGCAACGCATATATTCTCACAGTAATCAATACAAAATAAGACCGGTCATCACAAATCAAACTCAAATAGCCAACCCAGGCTTCAAAACTCGGATATAGATATAGAAAAGGGAAGGGGTAAGCGGTGAATGAAGAGAGTATAGAGAGAGGAGATTAGGGCGATCCACTCAAGGCGTGTTGGATTAAGTCACAACACAGGCGCATAAGGTGCAGGTGTGGAAACCAGGCGGCATGCTGGTGTGTGGGCATGCGTCGAGCTCATAGATACATGAGGCCCAATGGAGTGGGTCAAGGAGGGGTGGTTACACGTGCTAGTGGTGTGAGTACTGCCAAAACAATGTGTCAATTACACTCGAGGTAAAATGCTGACTGAAAGGATATGAGTAAGCGCTTAATCCGGTCAATTGCGTGGTGCGGGAATAGGCGGCGCTCACCTTGGTAAGGTGGTCGAAGGGATTCAATATCCACGAGGGGAGCGGTGTCCCGGAGGCAGGGGAGAACCTCATTTTGATGCCATATCAAGAAAATATCATCTATGTAGCGCCGCCACATAGTGATACCTGAGAGGAATGGGTTGGTAGTAGAGAGGATAGAAGTCATTTCTAGGTGATCCATGAAGAGGATGGCTAGATTCTGCGCGAAGACTGCGCCCATCGAAGTGCCCTTAACTTGCTGGTAATATTCATTCTACAAACTGAAGAAATTCCGGGTCAGACATAGTTCTAGGAACTGGATAATAAAAAGTGTGGGATGATTTGAGGGGTTCCCATATGTTTCGGGGCCTGAGGCTAGTGGTAGCAATTTCACATATGTGAGTGTCTGATCCTGCCAGAACAGCATGTCTTTGAGCCAATCCTTAAATTTAGGGTCTCTGCCCCGTCCCCATCTGCATGCTACTCTCCGCTTGGCAAGTAGCAGCCCCAAGAAAATGAATCGTTGATTTCCCACTTCTATAATCTCTGTGTAGTTTAGGAGAGCAGTCAGTGGCGAAACTTGACTCAGGGGTGACGTCATCTGTTGCAATGTGTCAAATACTTGTTCCCAATAGTCTAGGATGCTGGGGCAATTCCAAGCAAGATGTAAAAAGTCTGCCTTTTCCATCCTACATCTGTCACGGCGGTTGTTTTACCGCAACTTGTACCTAAGCATTTTAACAGGTGTATGATGAATACAGTGCAAGAATTTGTTATGTATAATGCACCGGTGGCAACTAGCCGAGACCTGCTCAGTTTGTTACCGCAATAGAGCCACTGTTTCTCGGTTATAGCTTGTCCTAATTCGAATTCCTACTTCTCCCATGCCTCACACTACATGCGAAGCCTGATCATTCAGTAACAGCGTGTGTAATAGAGAAAGCATTTGTGGTTCTTGTGGGTATGACGGCGTATATTGATTGATTCCTTGTCACAATCTAACATATAAAAACATTTCCATGGGGGAGGGTGTGGATGTAGCGAATATCTGCTGCATTGTGCGGGATTCACCCTTGAAGTATAAGTCACCCCATTTGTGTATGCCAAATTTAGTTTTGGTTTGTTTGAAAACCCCCTCTTGAAGTACTAGCATCTTGGGGTGATACACCAATGGAAGCATAGGAGAATAGAGCATGGGAACATGCATGCGCATGGCTATACGCTGCCAATTATTCACTGTACATGCGACTGCTGTAGGGCTGGAATCACAGAGTTGGGGTGTGCTCAGTATAACCCCTTCTAAAGGTATGGGATCAGCCAGCCACTGTTCCACCGCCACTTGTGGCATGTACTTAGGGAGATGGAACTAGTATTGGGCATAATGGGCTTGAGCACAGACATAGTACAACTCCAGATATGGAACATCAAATCCCCCCTGAGCATAGGGCCTAACAAGCACTTCCCACTTCAGTCTAGGCTGTTAACCACCCCACAGCAATCTGATTATCTCAGTGTGTAAAGCTTAAAAAAAATATCTACCGGGGTCAAATGGAATGGTCAATAATAGAGTTTGGGAAGAATAATCATCTTTATAGGAGATGCACGTCCCATCATAGACAGGGGAAGGGCGATCCATCTAGAGACGCAACTATTAATGTGTTCTAGTGTTCTGCCATAATTTAAGCGCCTCAGTTCTTCCCGATCTGAAGTGGTGTAAATCCCAAGGTATTTCACCTCCGTGGCTCACCATTCTATTGGGAAGTTAGGGTCAAATGATGTTGTGGAATTAGTGAGGGGGAAGATTTGAGACATCTGCCAATTTATATGTATCCCTGACAGCTCCCAAAAAGCGAACAAATTCACACAGTATAGGGTTTATATTTTGCCGAGGATCTCTAATATACAGGGTGATATCATCTGCGTAGAGGGAGATGATTATGGGGCGCAGTTGGCACCGCAAAGCTTTATCGTGATGATGTTGCCTCTCTTTGGCCGTGAGCGGCTTGATTGCAAGAGCAAAGAGGAGCAGGGAGAGCGGGCAGCCCTGCCTCCTACCCCGCGTAATTGAGAAAGGTGAAGAGACCAGACCATTGAGAAGAACATTGGCTGTTGGGGAATTGGACAGCAAACGTATCCATGCTATGAATCCTTTGGGGATGCCCATACATTGCAATATGTTGACTAAATAATCCCATTCAACTGAATCAAAAGCCTTCATGGCATCAAAAAAGATCACCGCGAGTGGCAGGGTGGAGTCTACATTGTGCAGGATGGAAAATATAGTTCAGAAATTATGGGGCGTCGCTCTCCCCGAGATGAAGCCTGCCTGATCCGGCAGTACTAATTTGTCAATTAGGAGGCTCTACCGATTCGCTAGCATCTTAGCTAGTCTTTTGGCGTCATTGCTAATTAGGGATAGTGGCCTGTAGGAATAACACACGTCTGCAGGTTTGTTCGGCTTTAGGAGGGAGGTAATGAGGGCTTCCCTCATAGAGCACGGGAAAATACCTGTTTCATGGGCTTCTTCTTAGACCCCTTTAAGAATGGGTATCAACTGATCTATATAAGTCAATTGGAAGGCCATCTGACCCTGGGGCCTTACCAGAGTGCATTTGAATGATAGCAGCACGTATCTCTTCCACTTCAAATGGTGCAGCGAAGAATTCTCTCTGTGTGTCTCCTAGCCAGCCAATAGCCACAACCCGCAAATAGTCAGAGAGGTCTAATGGATGGTGTCAGCGGGTACTGTACAGACTGTCCAGCATGTCTTTACTGTCTCTGTGTCTCACCCCGTCACCATCCGTCAACTCCAAAACATAATTGGAGAAGCAAGGTTTATGGATCCCTTCCACCAGGGCCTTGCCCGGTGGCTCCCCTTCGCCGTATCTACGCGCTGTGAAATATTTTCCCCTGAAGCGGGTCTCCCTTTCTGCAGTTTCTTCATAGTCTGAGAGCATTTCTCTGAATTTTGCCTGGTGCGTACCACTAATATCATTCCCCATTTCTCTCTCCAGCCGTTTAAGCTCCCCTCCAAGCGTTGCAAGCAGCGTTGAAATTCTCGCAAGACTCTGGAACTCTTGGCTATGCAAAAGCCACATATTGTGACTTTAAAGGCCTCCCATACGACACCGATGTGTTTAACAGAGCCTATGTTCCTTTGAAAAATCCAGTGATTTCCTGCCCCAGTTCAGACCTAACAGCTGCATCTAGCAATGCTTCTGGAAGGAGTCTCCAGCTCCTGAGAGCTAGGCATGATGTCAGAGGGGAAAGTGTCAAGCAGACCGATGTGCCGTCTGAAAAAGTCCTGGCCATGTTCTCAGCGTTAACTATCCATGGGCCAATACCCCGAGTGACCACCCAAAAATCCAGTCTGGCCCAGGAAGAATGCATTGTCGTGTAATGTGTACCTTCCTGCTGCTCTGGATGAATGTGTCTCCATGCATCCATGCGGCCGTTACCAGCTATCATGTCAGATAATATACCATGGGTCTTAGTGTAGTGATGTTGAAGAGGAATAGATCGGTCATGAACGGGGTTTAAGATTGTGTTAAAATCTCCCTCCCCCAGATCACATGTGTAGAGCCTATTTTGGAAACTCTGCCCCATAGTGTGGAAAAGAATTCTGGATCATCCGTATTTGAGGCCATAGCAGCACACCAGCTTAACATAGTGTGACTTCAACCTGCCCCATATCATACAGTATCTTTTGTACGTGTCTGTGGCCATGCCCTCCATAACGAATAGGGAATTATTTTTTATCAGGATCTCAGTACCCCTAGAGTATGAAGAATAAGAAGAAAATACCCTATGTATGGCCCACTTGCTGGCAAAAACAGGGGAATATGCCAGGTTAAAGTGTGTTTCCTGTAACATAGCGATGTGTATTCGGTGTCTATCTAGGTATGCCAGTATCTGCCTGCGTTTACGTGGATCTCCCAGACCCCTAATATTCCACGTCAATAAGCGTATTTTTAGTGTTTCAGAGTCTTGAGTCATAAGGGAAGTATCACATGATTGCTACCAGAGTGTGTAGAATTTCTACTGCCTAAAGTGCACTGTGCATGTATAAGCAAATGTAACGATCAGAACGTATGCCTTTCTAAACAATTAGAAAACATTCCCAGTCCCTGACCGCCCCCACCCACAACAGCACCCCAATCATGCTGGTATTTCTATGCCCACCCACCTCCCAGAAATCACAACGAAGCATACAACTGTTAAAGTCCCAAGCTAAGTGGGTAATGCCTTGGGGGTACAACAGGGGGCACATGAGGTTCTCTCCTCTCACCAAACGATGGAATAGACCAGGCTGAGTCTGAAGTGGGGGTAACAGGGTAGCCCAACATAGTCCATTTTAGTCTCACCAAATACAGTGTTACATCTTCTTCCTCCCCGCCACCCAATCCACTAATCTGAGTGCGGGATCTCATTAATGCTGTCCAAGCCCAATGCATTCTGGGCGTTCATTCAAGCAGATTGCTCTAAAACATATTGGCACTCCCTTTGTCAGTAAAAGGGGATAAGAAGTGTAGATATCTGTACAGTCTTATAACGGATCGGAAAGGTTTGAGTCTCTCATCTTATTCCCTTGATGGAGATGCCGATCTGGACGGATTTTCCTGCGACACATAAGGAGAAGTCCGTCGTCTGTTCCGCTTGAGGAAGTCTTCCACTGTTGTGAGCAGTGAAGAAGTGTGGCTTGTTCTGGTGCGTAATGCGCAGTTGTGCTGGATATAGTAGTGCATAGTCGATTTGTGCTTTGCGCAGTTTCAGTTTCATCTTTACTGGAACAAATTTCCTTCTTGTACTACAGGAGTGATGTCAGAGTATATTGTGAAGTCAGTGCCCTCAAAATTCAAATGACGTTTCTCTCGGGCCATTTTCAAAGCCACATCGTGATCCCGAAAATTGAGGCAGCGCACAATGATCGGGCGCGGCTGACTTCCCGGGGAAGTCTTGGGGCCCAGGAAGCGGTGTGCATGTTCTAAGGTCAAATGCTGCGAGAAGGCTTCGGCTCCGAAGGTTCCACGCAGTAGGCGTTCAAAAAAGTCTTCCATCTTACCAGTATTGGTGCTCTCTGGAAATCCAATAATGCGTATATTATTACGCCTACTGCGCGCTTCCAAGTCCTCATTTTTTGCAGCAATGACTTTCAGGACCTTATCCATTTGAGCAATGTGTTTTTTCATTTGGGCCGCAGTGTCTTCGCTGTCCGAAATGCGTATTTCCTCTTCCACTATTTTCTCTTCGTGCTTATCCAGCTTATGGACAATGGAGTCCATTCAGATGTTCATTGAAACCATCCTAGACTCTATAGAGGTTAGGCTTTGTTGCATGATGAGCAGGAGGGCTTTAACATAATCTTCTCGGGAGGTCTCTGGGTCTTGTACCCACTCTGCACCTGCATTATCTGGGTCATCCCCACAAGATCATGTGACATTTTTCAGAGCTTCAAAGTGCAACTTTGCTTGCCGTCCTTTTTCCTCATGATGGGCCCAGAGCAAAGTTGCTGCGTTCGCATCGTGAATCCAAGCACGTGGGCCTAGGTAACCGCTGATGCAGCGAGTTCAGGGGATCGGATATAGATCTAGCCACCCAATATGACAGCAGGTCTGTGGAGCATTTATATAGCAACGTTCATGCAATGCAACAAAATGTTCCCACCACCACCGCTTTACTCCATAACGTTGCATGAGCTTACTTCAGCAAAGCAATTAAACTGCATTGGGGTGCACCATGCAAGCCACCGCCCAGTTGTTAGGGAATATATGCTTTGTTTTGTCCAGCTGGAGGTAACCAGTCAAGCGGTATGTCACAATATGGGCAATTCCCCTGTCTTCGATCCGGCATCTCTTTGGCCAGATTGCCTAGGCCCGGCCCCGGCCACTAAAGATCAAATAAAGAGCCTGGGCTTCTGGATTGATCATTCCCTTACGTTTAATCATCAGGCAGCAAAGCTTTCTGCAATCTGATTTGGGCTACTAAGGTTCTTCCCCTTCTTCCTTTCCACGCTAGAAGGATCATGGTCCAAGCTCTGATCCTCTCTCGCTTGGATTATGGAAATGCATTATATCTGGGAGCTCGGCAGTATACCATCAACAAGCTCCAAATCATTCAGAACTGTGCTGCCCGTAGACTTCTTCCGATTCCTCGCCGGCAGTCCGCCAAACAAGCATTGAAGAGCTTGCACTGGCTGCCAATTAGGGAAAGGATCCAGTTTAAGGCTATGTGCTTGGTCCATAAAGCCTTTTGGAAGAATGGCCCACCCATTCTCCAATCTTTGATTACTCCCTATCATCCGAAGAGAGACCTTCGGTCATCTGCATCTTTTCTTGCCCTTCAACCTAGAATAAGGAGGGTCAGATGTGGGGGTCGATCCTTCTCATGCAATGGTGCCACTGGTTGGAATGCTCTTCCACTTCAATTGCGGAAAGAACCCAATTTTCTATCTTTTCGCAGGCTCTTAAAAACTTGGCTGTTTTAGCTTTTTATCTTTGCCCACTGTCCTTTGCCTGTTTAGTCCGCAGCGCTGGAAGGCCTACGGGTAGCCATCGCGCTTTATAAATGTCATGCCATTCCATTCCATTCCATGGTCTCCTGCAGGCACCAATCCACATATGTGTCCCCTGTGTTGCAAATGTGAAAGTGCCTAAACGTGGGTTAAATTTCCCACAGTCATCACAATGCAGGAGGACTCCTCTCTATTTGCATGGCCAGTGCTGCTTTATATGGCCAAATGTTCACCAGTGAAATGGGAGACAGTTATTCACCTGGGAGGCTATGCAGGGCCCCCAGTGATGGAGCAAGTCTTCAGCAGCTGTTGGGACCGTGCTGTACAGAATTGTCCTGCATTATCGCCCAGCAGTCACACAGTTAGATCACGGCGCTGGGGGCTGCAAGCTCCGCTGATTCGCCCCAGAGGCCGTAGTATCATATAACAGGGCCACGGCAGCTGGAGCAGCCATGGGTCAGACCGGCAGGAATCTTCCCAGCGCCTCCCGCTTCGCAAATTTGCTGTTATCGTCCAGGGAGACACAGAATGTCACACCGCAGTGGGTGAGCGCCACAGATTTACTTACGGGCAGATGCTCATCCCCGCACTGCGATACCTCTGGTGCGGCCCAGTCTCCACATGGGCGCCGGGGCTCAATTAGTGATGAGAATAAAATATTACGCTCTCAGAATTTCAGAATATTAATAAGATCATGCATAAAGCAAGAGGCTGAGTCTGTGGTATCAGGTTCATAAAGGGCTTTATTCCTATAACTCGAGTCAAAGGGAGAATATTACCATCACCACAAGGGATCTGGAAAGGACTCAAAAGTATTCTCAATATTCTCAAAACATTATTCACAGAGTACAGTATATATACATCGGAAACGAAAAGAGCAAAAGAGAGTGAGATAAGAGCATGTGGGCGTGTAAGAGGGTGTGAAGGTGGGCGTCCATGTGGGCGTCCACTTGATGATAATGGGTAATTTGTCATGTGTGGGTGGATACCTGGAGGGGGTTGCGTGATCTGCTGGAATTGTACTGGAACTTTGCCTTACTTGTGCTCAACTCGAGCATGACGTGTAACTGACGTGTAACTGAAGGGTGAAGGGGACTTGACATTTAGCCCTACATGAGGAGACAGAAGTCTGGGATGTCAGAACAACCTAATCCCAAATCGTATCTAATATCTTGTGTTTAAGGAACTGTATTATCTGGAAGGAAAGGTCTCTCAGGCAGAGGCTATCCTATACTGACTGCTAGTGCGTGTATAAGCGTCTACGTGTCTACATGAGATGCGAGGGGGCATGGGCCTACCATGGAACAGGAGCCATGAATTACTTGCACGGAGACAGTAAGGCCGGGCCCTTTGCTCTGTAGCTGGAAGGATGTTTACCTAAACTACTAGACAGGAATGTATTTCTCGAGGAGCGGAGCAGATAACTTGAAGGCTGAATACAGTTTTGGCAGGCAACAGGCCGGGCCAGGCACCGTTAGCCGCGCAGGAAGTAAGACAAAGGTCATGGATACAGATGCAGGTCCAGGCTGGAGCATTCAGAGGCAGAAGGCAGGAAAAGGCTCGATGGCAGAATTCAGGGCCTAACTTGCCAGAGCTGAAAAACGTGAAAAGTACACCATATAAAGATGGTGGCAAGGCATACTTAGGAACGGAATATTCGACCCATTCAGGGCGGATCTGAAAGAGGACATGTTGACGTTGGACACAATTGTATTTGCGTCTTCATAGCTTGAAGTGGAGGGAACATACATGTACTTGTAGCATGTACATGGAGCCGTTGGGGTCTAAGATAGGGGACACAACTGATCATAAAAATTCATATTTCCTCATTCCCTCCTTGTCCCCTACGGACCCTTCATGAGATATCGATCCTCAGGAATCCATCAATCTGTTCATGTAACATCATTTGCTCTTCTTTCTTCTTCCGGGATTTTGAATGAGAACTTGAACGTGGAATACATGATGTGGCACACAGGCCGCAAATCGCTGGCCCACATTGTAGACACAGGCAGCAACTGAATATTATTAATAGTATCAACCCACAGACGGTCAACACTTTCCATCCCCAAGCCGATATTAATCCCCAGAGCCAACCGGACCATGTCCACGTGCCTGGGTCTTGATGTATGCTTTGGGCAATCTTGTGGAGCCTTGTTATTGTTTTGTATACAGACGGTGCGTTATTAGGAATGAAAGAAATGATATGTAGCACGTCCCACCCCAGTCTAAGGGCAGTTGCACATAGGCTGTCTGGCCACAAATAAAGTAGGTGTGTCGTGATGCTCTGAAATAGGACTTTCCTTTGTCTTTGAATACTATTATAGTATCACACTCACTGTGCCCCAAATGTACTGAGCCTTCTTTTCTGACACACAAGTTCCCTTTTACTGGCAGGACTGTAATTGAGGATGGACCTAAATTGTGTATGGGCTTGACATTCAACACTATAAAGTCGAGGGTCACATTTCCTTGCAGATACTCTTCATTTTCTAGATCTGCACCTTTCATTTGGGGAAGTCCCTCTTCATCTGGGAAACATGCTTTGTTCATGACTTTATTCAAGTTACCCCATACCCACTCGCCCCTACACTCCTTGTCTTGACATTCTTTGGCATCACCGTTGATGGATGTCATTAAGGCAAACCATGCTCCGCAAGAACCATTATGGGAGAACGGAAAAGGGAAAAGAGGCAAGACTCCCTTTACCTTCTGATACGGGGGAAATCGGCCACAGACCCAGCAGTCTGTAGCATTGCTAACCTGATGTGAATGGTGCAGCATCTGAATAAAGGTATTGCTGCGTAAGGCAAGTCGATATGATAACTCATGGGATGGCAGATCACTAAACGTGTGTTTTGTGGCATCATTAGTGGAGGAGTGTAAAAGTGAGGCAATAGAAGGAAAAATAGCATGTAGTATTAAGCTGATACATATTATCGTGATGCACAGAAGAGATAGAAAAGTCACAGTCACTATACATCTACCACGTAATATTTTACAGTATTTGCTTCTTATCTTGCTCTTTTTTTTTTATGTTATTGTCCAAGATCTTATGCAAGCCAGAATACATGTTCAACCGCTTCACCACCTAGTGGACTTAATTGATCAAACGGGTTCTGACTTTTTAGATCTAAGTTTAACTCCTGCTGGGGAGTCTCCTCTAGAAAAGGGGGCTCAAAGTCCAAGCAGTCAGTGTTCTTTTGGAAAGTACAGTTATTCCCAAAGTAACGTTTGCAATGATGTATCCATCCTTTCCGTCCCTCGACTTTAACGGCGGTCCTTGTGGTTAGCAACACCAATTTCGGCGTCTTCCACCTCGGCTCAAGAGGGCTTGATCTATCAAAGTTCCGGATCAGCGATGGAGTGTCCCTTGACCTGGGTGTTGTCAGGGAAGGCGGCAGCAACCTGCGAACAACAAGAGAGTAGTGCAGACATCAAGGAAGCCAGGTAATCTGTCAGCATGTTACTATCAACATCAGTAATCTTTTAGGCATTGGAGTGCCCCACATATTTGGTGGTCTACCAAAGACCACTTCATAGGGAGATAAGCCTGTTCTAGAATGGGCTATCATTCGCATGTAAAAGAGGGCAACCGGTAGGGCTACCATCCAATCTACACCTTTGTCTGCGCAAATCTTTGCTAGTCTAATTTTCAATGTCTGATTATGTCTTTCTACAAGGCCTGCTGCTTCAGGTTGTCGCACACAATGGAATTTCCAGGTATACCCTAACAGAAGGGACACCTGCTTCATTAGTACCAGGACATATTTGTAACCTCTACATCTGTTTATTTGGACATAATCCATTTGGAGCACTTCAAAAGGGTGGTCAGGTGGATGGAATCCACCTTGTTCCATCGGAATGCCTTTACCTGGATTGGATTGGCAACAGATCACACATGTTCTGACCTTTTGTTTCGCTGCTGCACGCAGGTGCTTGTTGAACCATATATTCTGTAAGCTATCTATCATTGCTTTCTCTCCTAAGCGTGCAGGACTATGTGCGGTATTTATAATCACTTGTACCATCGAATCAGGAAGAAAACCATGTGGATTTGCCCTTATTCATCCAACCCTGATCAGTCAGTACCCCTCCTTGTTCCGACCATTTCTTTAATTCGTCTAGAGTAGCATGGGTCTGAATGTCTTGTACATCCTTGGAAGGATCCCTAACTGTCATGGCGTTGGACACTGATTGAACCTGTAACTTTGTCATGTCTAGTGGGGTCTGAGCTGTCTGTTTAGCAGTTCGGTCTGCCAGATCATTGCCTTGGGAAATGGTATCTGTGGCTCTAGTATGTGCTTTACATTTTAGGATAGCTGTGGCTGTTGGTAAATGTATTGCTTCCAGTAGGGCTTGAATAAGGGGGCCATGCTGTATCTTGGCCCCATGAGAGGTCAAGAAACCTCTTTCTCGCCACAGAATCGGTGTAAATGTTTACTCTCAGGTGCTTAGCTCTTATGCACGCTTGTGTCAGGGCGATGAGCTCTGCTGCTTGTGCTGACAATATGTCTATTCTTTTAGTCTCTATTATTACAGTATCAGTAGTCACTGCATATGCTGCCACTAATTCTCCCGCCCCTGTCCTCATGCATGAGCCGTCAACTTATAGTGTTAGGTCGGGGTCTGGGAGTGCAACGTCTGTCAAGTCTTGTCTTGGTTTAGTCACGGTATGTATTACTTCAACACAGTCGTGTGGTGAAACGCTTTCTGTACTGGAGGGCAAAAGGGTAGCGGGATTCAGTATGTTGCATCGTCTGATCTCTATGTGTTGTTGAAATAACGTTAGCTCATAGCCTGTCAGTCTAGCTACAGTCAGGTGTTGTGCTTGTGTCCGGTTCAAGAGAACCTCTACTGCGTGTGGTACTTGTACTGTCAGAGGGTGGCCCAGCACTATCGAGTCACTTTGTCTTATGGCTAAGGCCGTTGCTGCAACTGATTTTAGGCACGCAGGCAAAGCCTGTGCTACTGGGTCTAATGTACTAGAAAAATAAGCACAGGGCTTGTGTTTTCCTGCATGATCTTGTGTTAGGACAGATAGTGCTGTTCCATCCCGCTCTGTCACAAAAAGCATAAACGATTTGTTGTAATCAGGGTTTGCTAAAACTGGTGCTTGACATAAAGCTCTCTTTAATTCTTCAAATGCCACAGTGTGTTCTTGTGTCCAAGAGAGGACATTAGTAGAAGCTGCCTCCTGTGTCGTCAACTGTATTAGGGGCTTGGCTATGTAAGCATACTGGGGAATCCACTGCCTGCAATATGAAGTGAGGCCAATGAATGCACGTACTTCCTTTTGTGTCTTGGGCTGTGAAAGGCCAGTAATCAATTGAATACGTTCTGGTGCCCACAACTAATTCCCCTGAAAGATCACAATAAAACATGAGAAAAAGGGGAAAGCACCATACCTATTTCCTCGGCTTAATTTCTAAGGGGGCTAATTTCTAAGGGGCTTAACTTCTTAAGGGGCTAGCGGGAAGCGAACCTCCTCAGGGGCCAGCAGAAAGCCAATATTCTCCTCCTTCCCCCCTTTTTGACAGGAGGAAATCTGAAACAGATTCCACTGCTGTCAAACACTACCAAACCCTGCGTGTAGCAACTGGGCGTAAGCAAAATTATAGGAGATGCACAGCGCAGTTTAAATTCAAGAGAAATCCCTCCAGCAAATGTACAAACTTCATTGTGTGAGCTCATAGGCTGGCCAAATGACATCTCATATGCAAATGTCCCTATTATGTGAACCTACACCAACCTGAAGTCAATATTAATGCTAGGAGGCCCTAATAGGAATGCTAAATTACCTAAATATTCGGAAAACCAAGTTTAAGAACAGTTGTTAATGTTGATAATTAATAATTTATCTGCTAAAGAAACCAGTCATTCAGCAATAATTTCCACCTATACAATAAACTGCATCTCTCGCCTTTCATATTCAAACGTCTCCCTTCAGAAACCCAAATCCAATAGCCTAATTTAAAAACAAGTCAACTTTTGGGGCCACCACTTACAAGAATGAGCTTACTAAAACAAACTTTAAAAAGGAAATCCTGTCAGATATTTTCTCATTACCCTAAATACCGAGCCTCATTTGTCACTCTGGGGTGGCAGTCCTTATCTAAAACAGGCTCTTCAAGAGCTAAGATGCGAGTGTACAGATCATAATTGTTCCTTAATGTCCAATCTGGAAACATATGACCGAGGCTGCCTGTCTATAAGAGAAAGGCAGTTATGTGAAAAATATTTTAGTCTTGCATAGCCTTTTTCTTTTGTTTCATTCATCTCCAACACCAATTAGACATACACTGATAACGTGTTGTCTGCTATTTTGACAGCATGATAATGGTAATATCATGTCTGTGAAATTTAGTAATTGTGAACAAGTTCCAGCCAAGCGCTGTGCAAAGATTGCCGTCGTCACGACCATCTCTGTACTGTTCAGGAGAACTTTGTATTAAACGCTAAACAGACTGGTCAATACAACACAAAAACAAAACATATATAAAATACATATGCCAAGCCATCAGTATACCAAGCACAGAAAGCATAGACAAATTACGTTAACATATATAAATGAGCAGCGACGCCTAATTTCTGTACCTACAGCTCAGAGGCGAACATTCTGGCCTGCTTAATTTGTCAGGCTTATAATCAATAACTGATTTACCTGCCCTATACACCCCCATCTGACAGTGGGTCATCCCAATGATGACCAGCTGTCAGCTGAAATCACCGTGTCAAGTCTGACACACAGGATCAGCAACACTAATCAAAAATGAAGAACACACGAACCTGTCTTTTTTTTATAAAAATGAGCTATGCATCTTTGTACACAATGTATCCTCATGTCCTAGTCGAAGATGCATCTCCCATCTTTCCTCACAGACCCGTAACCACTGGATCATTTATCCAATGCAACTGGTGGCAGCTTGTGGCCACAATTCAAAAATGTCTGAATTTGAAAATCGTTTTTATATAGGCATATAGCCCTTAAAATTCCAAGCAAGAGCAACATTTTACTTTCTGGCCAGAAGCAATATAACAATTGCTAAAAAATAAAACAAATCTTCTCCATAGACATTTCCTCGGGGCACTGGTTTTGCACAGAATAGAACAAGGGAATCTTTCTCGACTTACATTTCTCAGCTGCCCTGTCTTATCAGAGAAGCTAAAAATAGCCCCTCAGCGCGGCCTGAGCCTGGGCTGCCAGCCATCTTTTTTGTTTTTCCTACTCCTGGCCCCCAAGGCTCTCCGGCTGCAGGCATTACACAGATGCGATGTCAGAGAAGCTTTCTAAGCAGTGCCTTTGTTCTGCTCCTCTCACCGGCCCCCACCTACACTGGCTACAAGGTCAGAATCTGTCTCCGATTTCTGTATCACATTCTGCTCTACACAGCCCCCACCTTCTCCTCACTCTGAAGCTGTCAAAGACAAAAAGACTACTCAATTCCATAAAAACTGCAATAATTCGCCCAATTGAAAAATTATTTTTACATACAATTTGCACTCAGGGGGTCATAATCTTACCGACTTGACCCAGCACATTGGCTCACTGGACCACCAAGAACACAAACCTGTATTCTTGAACAATTTGCAAATTCGAAATACCCACAATTCTTTTTCTCAAGCTAAACCCTTAATGGATCACTAATTATTTTTCGTTAACACTTTGTACATTAGGGGTGTCATCAAATCACAGGCGTTGCTATTACCCTAGCTACACCCCTCTCAAGTCCCTTTTAACAACGTAATCAAATGTTGGACCATGAAAACACCAGCCATGCGCTGATCTTTTGGCGGGAGGCTCAAGAACACTTGAGCTACTATATCATTATCATATGTATCGGGGTACTTGCGGTGGCACTCCAACTGGTCTTTCTACTGGGGCCACTCTTGCTAGGTCCTCTGAAAGGACGGGATAAATACCAGCAACGTCAGTATTTCTTTCTCTGTCAGCCTGCGCTCATTTTACCTGCTCCACTTCCTCCTGTAACATCTTTTCCTTGGCTTTTCCAGACTCCAGTCTACTTCTCTCTGCTTCGTGAAACACTTACTCTGTCCTCCTATGTGACTCCTTGCGCCAAAACTCAATGGCATCCTTCCGAGCTGGTCTACATTTTCTCTTTCATAAGAGTGTTTCGTTGTCTGTCTACTTGTTCTGCTTTTACTCGGATACCTTCCTCAACTAATACGTTTTCTCGGGCTTTGTCTGAATCCTCCCTACTTTTCTCTTCTTTTCTGAGCGCTTTCTCTGTGCGTCTATGCGATTCTTTACGCCATAATTCAATGGCATTTTTCTGTGACTGTCTGGCTTTCTTTTTCCATAATGCTTCTTCTACTCTCATGATGCAATCTGCATCCCATGTCCCAACAGCGGGCCATCTCTGATTCTCTGCTAAATCCTTGGTGTAGTCCACCCACAAATCGAGATATAATACGGCATCTCGGCCATGTCTATGGTACATAAAGTACCCTGGAGTGTCCCTAGGTGGAATGGGAACGGCTTCCTCGAGTATTCCTTTTCTAGTTTTTATCTGTCTTAATTTTGAGAATAACGGCATCTTAAACCTTGCTACTTGATTCTTACTCGGACTTGAACACAATTAATACAATAAACACAGTAATGAAGATCGAACAATCACTCATACCACGACATTTAAAACACATTAAAACATTTTAAAACGAACAACGATAATTAGAATAAAACTAGCTAACTGCATAATGCTGGATGTACTGCTAAACAGTACAGATACACCGCTAAAACAGTGCAGACCGGGTCTGTGTACCCAAACCCGTCTTGACCGGCACAAATTAATGCGCACGTCTAGATGCGTCCCCAGCAACGGTACTCACCGGGAAGCACGGAACGGAAGGCCTCGGAAACTCTGAACTGGACTGGACCGGACTCGTGACGTAGGTACTTCGGAACTTTGGAACCTGGTGGGCCTCTGTATACCTCGGACACAGCTCTCTCGCAGGTGGGCTCTGGGTAGGACAATCTGCGTTCCTCACCGCCTCGTCTGGATGCCTGGTCGCAGTCCGTCCCCTTCGTTGGCCTGAGGGAGTTGGCGGGAAGACCCGCGACGTGCGCGCTTGAAGTCCGTCACGGCTATGGAAGGGGGCAAAACTGGACCGTCATCTCCGGCGTGTGGGGAAAGAGATTGAACTGTTCGGGCGCCATTATGTCGTGAATAAAATATTACGCTCTCAGAATTTCAGAATATTAATAAGATCATGCATAAAGCAAGAGGCTGAGTCTGTGGTATCAGGTTCATAAAGGGCTTTATTCCTATAACTCGAGTCAAAGGGAGAATATTACCATCACCACAAGGGATCTGGAAAGGACTCAAAAGTATTCTCAATATTCTCAAAACATTATTCACAGAGTACAGTATATATACATCGGAAACGAAAAGAGCAAAAGAGAGTGAGATAAGAGCATGTGGGCGTGTAAGAGGGTGTGAAGGTGGGCGTCCATGTGGGCGTCCACTTGATGATAATGGGTAATTTGTCATGTGTGGGTGGATACCTGGAGGGGGTTGCGTGATCTGCTGGAATTGTACCGGAACTTTGCCTTACTTGTGCTCAACTCGAGCATGACGTGTAACTGACGTGTAACTGAAGGGTGAAGGGGACTTGACATTTAGCCCTACATGAGGAGACAGAAGTCTGGGATGTCAGAACAACCTAATCCCAAATCGTATCTAATATCTTGTGTTTAAGGAACTGTATTATCTGGAAGGAAAGGTCTCTCAGGCAGAGGCTATCCTATACTGACTGCTAGTGCGTGTATAAGCGTCTACGTGTCTGCATGAGATGCGAGGGGGCATGGGCCTACCATGGAACAGGAGCCATGAATTACTTGCACGGAGACAGTAAGGCCGGGCCCTTTGCTCTGTAGCTGGAAGGATGTTTACCTAAACTACTAGACAGGAATGTATTTCTCGAGGAGCGGAGCAGATAACTTGAAGGCTGAATACAGTTTTGGCAGGCAACAGGCCGGGCCAGGCACCGTTAGCCGCGCAGGAAGTAAGACAAAGGTCATGGATACAGATGCAGGTCCAGGCTGGAGCATTCAGAGGCAGAAGGCAGGAAAAGGCTCGATGGCAGAATTCAGGGCCTAACTTGCCAGAGCTGAAAAACGTGAAAAGTACACCATATAAAGACGGTGGCAAGGCATACTTAGGAACGGAATATTCGACCCATTCAGGGCGGATCTGAAAGAGGACATGTTGACGTTGGACACAATTGTATTTGCGTCTTCATAGCTTGAAGTGGAGGGAACATACATGTACTTGTAGCATGTACATGGAGCCGTTGGGGTCTAAGATAGGGGACACAATTGATCATAAAAATTCATATTTCCTCATGGTGTTCAGCAATCCACAGCGGTGATTCCGCGGTATCGGACCGGTGGGCTCCAGCAATGTTCCAGGACAGCATGTGCCGCTACTTTCGGCTGCAGTGAGTTCCGAAGATAATCACAAGCATTCGGCTCTGCTTGTCATAGCTGCAAGGGTGCGTGGGCAGGATATTCGGCAGGATTTTGCTGCTGGTCTGCCAGAGTCTCACTGCAGTGCGTCCATGCTGATCATGCGTCACCTAGCACTCCCCCAAACCCTTTCTTTTGGTCAGCCCCACCAGTGGTAGTTTTGGTTCCCTTAGTCTTGACCCAGTGGTCCACCTTCTTTCCAAATTCTTGAAGGGAAATTGGACTTAGGTCTACTAAGTATTGGTGCAACTTTCATTTACACAGTTACTCAACAGATGTTCTTCCATAATCAAACTATACAGTCCATCATAGTCGGTGTTGGACCTGGCTTTCACAACGGGTTTATCTCCAGATTTTTTGCTTTGTGGCCTTCTGTTTCTGACCTGTTTTTGTTGGTTTTATGACTCTGGGCCTACTTTACCACTGCTGATCAGTGCTAAAGTGCATATGCTCGCCCTGTAAATTGTATCGATTGGTATTTCCATAATAGGCTGATTTGATCTACTAGTCAGTCCCTAGTACAGTACACTGTGTGTAGCCAGGGCCTGTAAATCAAATGCTGCTAGTGGGCCTGCAGCACTGATTTTGCCACCTACATAAGCAGCCTGTAAATGTAACTCAGACCAGCCATTACAGAGCCTGTGTGCAGTCTAGTACCGCTATGTCGACTTGGCATGGGCGTCCACTTGCCAGACCCTAACATTCCCTTTTCTTACATGTTAGTCACCCCTAAAGTGGCCCAAGGTACCCCTGTGGGTAGGGTGCAGTATATGTGAAAGGTAGGATGTGCCCTGGTGTGTGTGGCATGTCCTGATAGTGAAATACTACCAATTTAGTGTTTCACTATTGAAAGGCTATCTGTTCCCATTGATTTGATTTGAATTGTTATTTATAAAGCGTAGCGAATGCCGTGGCGTCTTGGCGCTAACTGTGATACATAGGTAATTGGGGCACCTGACTCTGGGTGTTTTAGTTTTTGGCAAATAGCCAAGTTTTTAATTCTTTCCTAAACCTCATCCGATTTGGTTGGCAGCGCAAGGTAGATGGCATCTGGTTCCAAAGTTTTGGTGCACAAAAAGACAGTGTGCGCCCCTCCATCTTACCTTGCGTGTTTTTGGAACACAGACAAGGCCCTCCGTAGAGGATCTAAGAGTTCTTGCTGGAAGATACCTAGTAAAAGGTTTCAACCACCCCAGAAATGCCTCCATGGAGGGCCTGATGCACTAAGCAGAGAGCTTTAAAATTGGCTCTTTGATGGACAGGGAGCCAATGTAGTGCTCTAATGGCCTCTGAAGTGGGGCGACCCTTAAGAATATTCATGAGTAATCTAGCCACCGCATTTTGCAGTGATTGTAGCTTCCTCTCCTGTGCTTTATCAATTCCCATAAAGAGAGCGTTCCAGTAATCTAATTTAGATTAAAAAGTGCACCTACAACTGTCTTTTGAAGTTCATGTTCAATGAACGGGAATGGGGAGTTTGCTTCTAACATCTTGTAAGCCTAACTACCCCTGGGAAAAGGTAGGAAAATAAAGTTTCGTATGCCTGAACTCAGAAAATTAAAATGCATCTTTTAGTGAGAGTGATTTTTACATTCTGTGTTGAAAATACCACTTTTAGAAAGAAGGTATTTTCTTGCTTAACCATCTAGATTTCCCATGCTAGGATGTTGATTGACTGTCTGGCTTTGGAGTGACAGGGGCTGGGAATGTGCAGTGGCTCCAGAGAGTCTGAATGAGTCAGTGCTAGGATGAATAGGTATGGTCTGCATTTGGAGTGGTGGGAGGAGTAGCACCTGCACCTGAATAGGGCTGTGCCTGCCTTCCACAATGATCGCTACGCCCCCCTGTGGTGTGTATGCAGACAGGGCTCACACTGATAATGGAGGTTGGTTAGCACTTGCAAAGTGCCCCCCAGAACTGGTTTGGACTGGGCTCAGAACCCTGTGCCAGGAGAGAACAAAATGATTTACTTTGTAAAAAGAGGGGCGCAGACCCCTGACTTTTAAATCACTTCTGGGAATCAAGAGGAACCTTTGCCAATGAGCAGAGCCAGAGAAGCTGAGGAGGAATGCTCCCCCTGTGCTGGTTGCTGTCTGGGGTTGACCTACAGTGTCTACCTGCTGCCAAGGAAAAGAGAAAGGACTTTGCTGTTTTCTGTGTTCCCTGCATGAGGACGATCTCCAAGGGCTTGAAACTGAGCTTGTCTCCTGTTCTGAAGTCTCATGGACACAAATACTTCACCACCAGTTCCCCTGAACTTCCTTGCTGGGAGTTCTGACCTGCTAAGAGGTGCCTGCTGTTGTTTTGGACCCCTGGAGGCTGTTTGCCGCTGGGAGCTGGAAAAAGTAACACAACTTTGAGAAGCAGACTTATCTGCACCTGTTTCCAATGCATTGCCGAAGAAATCGTCGCAGCACCTCCCCCCGGCTTGAGAAATCGCTGCACGCCGCATCAAGTGCACTGTTCTCCGAAGTCCACGGTCACCACACCGGCCTGCTGTGTGGCTGCAAGAGCCCTCGATTGTCCCACATCGTCGCATCGTATTGAGGCGCTAAGTCTGTTGCATCGTTGGGGGATGCAGTAAGAAACCAACACATCATCTCCCAGCACAGTAAGAAACAGACGGATCACCTCCTCTACAGTAAGGAACCTACGCATCACCTCCCCTGCGCAGCAGTGATGAACCAACACATCACCTTTCCCGGAGCAAGGAACTGACGCATCATCTTCCCCGAGTGTAAGGAACCGACGCATCACCTTCCCTGCAACCCTTTTTGTTTGTGTGCCCAACACATCCTAGGTACTTTGTGTGAAAAGTGTTGTATCTGCAATTGGCTTTGACCGGAACTATTTCTACCATTTGAAAGTCATATTTTGATTACTGTATTGTGGATTTTTTTGATTTAGATAAAGATTACTTATTTTTAGGTCTTGCCTACGCAGCGCGCAATTCGCTGCTTAGGAAAGAGACCTCTTGAAATCAATTCGGCTTTGCAGGCAAAAACGTGCATGTGTTGCATTGCTTTCAATGCAGCACGTGCACGTTTGACGATTCCCTTGCGGGAGCGAGCGGCACCATATGGTAGCAATTATTGCACTCGCTCTCGCAAGGGAAACACTGCCTGCTCTCGGCCGCACTCCCCTCACACACTAATTGCGTGAGGCGCGCGTGCTTGTTGTAAGTTTCTGCTGCCTCTTTTCAGTCTTCCCAGCCCACTGCATATTGGAGACAAGCAGGATCACTTCTCTTGGAGCCCTCTGACAATATCAGGAAGTTGATGAGGCGGTTGCCATATTTCAAACTCGTCTAATGAGGGAGATAGTTATTGAAAGTTTGGTATGGATTACCCAAAAGTCTGGTGAGCATAGACTTTTCAAAATATAGTAACGTGCAATTAAGTAACGGCCTGTGCATCGGCATAATAAGCTTGAGTGCAGCATTCAAAATTGATTCACCTCTCACTGCTTGCAACAGCTCTCCTCATTTGCAGCATGACGGGAGATCCGGTATGCATTCTCGCCCCCATCAGGCCTTGCGATAAAGCATATTACGTTGCAGCCAACTTGAAGTGGTATCAGCCCATGGAAAGACGCTGGAACTACCACTTCGCAGCAACAGATCTTGTCAGTGGACTGACATTAAACAGCATTTATGAGCAAGAAAGGACACAACATCGTTGTTGTAGTGTTGCAAGCCCCTCAGACACCACTACCTAATATGGTGTTTCACTGTGTGTCCCCCTGTGAACGTTAACAACATGGTTGGACCTGGTCATACGTCAGGTAAATAATAAATAGAACCCCTTGAAGCGTGGAGCTATTTTTTGCATGTCATCAGCAAGTGGTGTCTGTATTTAATGCCATGCATGCTAGCGCCACACTACATTGGTAATGAGGCGGTCGCACGGGCCCTCAGCGTGCACTGGCAAGTTCTCACTCTCTGACATTACACTGCCACACTACTTAGCTTCCAGCCCGTATGTCCGGCATACTGCACAACCACCCACCTCCTCAATCACGGTCCAAAACAAGTGCGCTGACCGCGCACCGGTGCCAAAGATGCTTGCTTCCCACCCGGGTGCCCCCGCAGCCTCCTCCTCAGTATGCAGCTCTTGGCGGGTGCACCAATCACAGCCAACTGCACCAATGCACCCTGGCAACCCGCGCTCAGGCTGTTTCACTTGCAGCGCTTGCCATGGGCCGCCAAAGAGAGAGCCCCTGCCAACACCGAAGTTCACCGCCTGCAACAGGCGCTGCAGCGCCCCAGCTGGTTTCCATAGCTGCTAGCCTACTGAGATGCCTGCTCACTGAGCGAGAGAATCTGCCACCATGTGGTCTCGCCCCTAGATGCTCCTGCCAACCAGGGGGCCACGATCACACTGCGCCACATTGGTTTTCTTCCTACTGCTTCATTTTAAGGGTCAGAAATCACCAAGCACCGCACATGGCACTTTCGGGTAGCTGCCTGCTGCTGCTGCCCACCCCCTCTGCTCCCGCCCGGGGATTCATTGCTGCCCAGTCGCACCCTGCTGGGGGTGGTAGAGTTCACAGCTGTGCGCGCTTGTTTATATTGCTCTACTCTCGCCCTCCCTTGTTTAATTAGCAGCCTGCTCTCCATGTTTGCACCCCCTCCCACAGAGCTCTCCCACACAGCTGGCTCGGCTCCTTGTTTAGGAGAGAGAATGTGCCTTTCTTTTTTAAGGTAATACGTGATGGCACACGTGCCAAAGGAGTGAGTTAGGACTTTTCTCACATGCAGCAAACGAGGGTTAAGGGTTCATGTTACAGTTCTGTTTTATACACTAGTAGTGTTTTCACAAATTATTTGAACAAAAGAGAAGCTTCCTGTGCCTGACTGTGTTGGGATTAGGAGCCCGAGGGAATCCTATTGTGCCAGCTTTGTTCACCCCTGTTCATTACTGAATAAAGGTTGCTTATGTATATCCCTTTATGCAGGGCTTTAAGTGGGACGGGTCTCACCGGGTCTGAGCACCGGCAGTTTTTTAAAGGGGGCCTCGAAACGGGTCTCTATCGGGCTCTGTTTTGTGCCTGCTGTCACTGCAGTCCGTTTTTTCCCAGACTGCAGTGACAGCAGGCACATAATGTGCGCTGCTCACATTGCTCACTTCTCACTAGTGGAGAAGTTATAGCATGACTTCATGCCAGGTGAGCGTTGTAGGGGAAGGGAAATCCATAAGAGTCATTTTCTCTCAGGATTTCTCTTCTCTTTTTGAAAATCAGGAGCAGAATATTGTCGTGGTGTCACCAGGGCTTTAATTGGAAGCTTTTTTAATATTATATACATGCCATAGTTGCTGCCTATTTATCTCATGCAACTAACAACCACTGACAAAGCCAAAAGTCCTGACTTGTTGTAGGTATAACGTTACTTCTTATATCATATATTTAGCTGCAATGACAGAAACAGCAAAATACCAGTCGGTGGCAAACTATGCTAATGACAGATTTTTTGCTAAGTGTTTGTAAGCCACGCCCTTAATTAAATTGACCACGCCCCTTTGAGAGACCCCCCAGTTTTATCTTCCCACTTAAAGCCCTGGCTTTATGTACTTCTAAAATGACATTGAATTTCGTGACCTATGTGGTTGTATTATCTTTCCGTCCATCATGTATTAATATGACTCGGTCTTTAATTTTGTTTTTCTCAATGGTAGCCTCTGTTGGGCAAATAGAACTTATAAGTCATTGATTGTGACTTTTCCTACTCTGATGTGTCCATGGATTGCCTTCTCTTGTCAAGCATGCATTCCTGTTGGCCTCCTACCATGAAGGCAAAGGATGCTGTGGATAATTTTGTCACTATGAGCCCTCCCGTATATACAGCGTCCATTTTAGTTTATATTGTAAAGCGTTTGATCCAAAACTAACAGCTTATTAGGTAACTATTCATAAACAAATTTACAAATATTTATTCACCATATATTTGCAAACCCAGCCTCGTACTAAAACATGCTTTTAATGAAGTCTACATATTCACTGAAAATAAAAGAGGGAACTGCCATTTCAGAACATATTTATTTCCCCCTTTTCATGTTTAACAATATATTCTAAATCAGATGTTACACTTCAACATACTTCTGTAACTGAATGTCCCAAATTAATTATCCACAAATAATTTAACTTCCTTGCTAATGCACTTAAACCTAGTCAGAAGTGCAAGTTTTATTTTGCCTCCAACCAGTAAGCCATAACCTCATGAATGTGTGTTTGTATGTACAAGATTGGGGTATCAATCCACTATGCACCCTCCTGACTAGTATTCAGCTTGGCTGAGATTTAGCAACTATACAGGTAATAGAAATGGTTTGTGCATTTATTTTACTAATGATTGTCACCTTTTACTTTATTGCCTGGAATATCACATTTAAGTTCTCACATGCAAACCTATGTAATCCAACTGCTAACTTCTAGTGGGCACTGCTTTGTAGCCTTTCAGCAAGGGCATTGTGAACAAGCATTGGTATAGCCAATAGGTCTCGCCATGTTTAGCCATGCAACAATTGATGTTGTTGCACCAAGGATATTGTGCTGCATAACTAAATACTTATAAGGTCCCAAAAGCGAGACCTATTGGCTATGCCAATGCTTGTTCTAAACTGGCGTGGTGTCCACTTGTAGTGTTTTCCCTGTATTACTGCATGTGTTCACAAATGCTTTACATGCTGCCTCTGACATAAGCCTGTCTGCTCATGCCAAGCTACCAAGGGGGTGATAAGGGGTTATTTTAGAAGTGTATCCCCCTTACCCTGACTAGAAAGAAGGGTCCCTACTTGGACAATGGTACCTACCTCTGCCAACTTGAGACCCCCATTTCTAACAGTCGGTCACCTGGCTTCAGTCTAACCAATCACCTACTGTCTTTACTGAGAAGTCTACAAATCAACCCATGACTGACTCGTGCTTTTCTGAGTCTCCCTGAACCTAATTTTATATTCTTCAGAAGTGAGTATAAAGCCCTAAATCAGGGTACCCTTCATTCAGTAATAGGATTCAGCTTCTCTTCCTGTCAGTATCAGGAGTTTATTCCTGGACTTGCCAGAGAATAGTCCCCAAAGGAAAGAGCCCCAATACTTCTGACTGACCTTCCTTGCTTCACAGGCTCTCTCGAATGCTGTAAACCTTCATGTGACATAAAGTGTGATCTTTCCCTGCATTGTGTTCATCTGTGTATTACTCACTGCTGGTTATTAAGCGTGCTTCCTTGATACCACACACAGTTGACGCATGTCACGGCTCACCTATGCCGAAGCACGTTATCGATATGCTATGACTGTTGAAGAAACTCCTTGTACTTCGCATTGTCCTTGTTATGTTGTTTTTAATATTTTCACTTCATTATATCTTGCAGGTTGTGATGTAAACTACTGGTACCACACATTTTTTTAGGGTGCTGTACATGTGGTCAACATTGACACCTCCATGAGGTCATTACCGCCACCAAAAAAAGTGTAGGCAGTAATTATCCTGGTCCTGAAGAATTGCCAATTAATAGATAAACAGGCAAGAAACATGTTGACCTTTCCAGCACATACCCTCAAAAACCTAAGAGTGAGAATGTGCATTTCACTATGTTTTTAATCAGGGTAGTGACCACAACTCATTAAAATAGTCCTGAGTGGATCACTATCTCCTGTTTTAAATTTCACCTATCCCACACATCACTGTCACCTACACTAGTTACTATAAGGGCCCTCACACGCACAACACCCATCGGCATTGGAAAAAAGATCTCCGCAAAGAAGACCCAGACCGGGCGCCTGATCGGGTATTGCACCGCCGACCCGATAAGGAGCTAGACCCGATGATGAAGCAAGACACTCACTTGTTGGGTGTGTGAGGGTCTCTTTTCCATAAGGAGTGAATCCCTCTCCTGCCTGCCCCTTGACTTACACCTTGGCACCTCCTGTTTACTGACCACAACCTGGCACATCGTAGGAACTGCATACCATTTCTGGATCACTGTCTTTTGGGCATGTATGCTGGAACTTAATAATTAATATTTATTATTTAAAAGCCCACTATTCCCCCACTTGATTTAGATCACTTTCTGTATACTTAGGAACAATCCCTTGGGGGATTTTAGGGTCAAAGGTTCCCTCATTGTCCCTAGGAATTATGTTGCTGCCACCATTGATGCGTCCTTTCCCTTTCTATGGCCAGTATCCTCTCATCCAGGGCTATTCTTTGGGCAAGTCTTTCAAGAAGAACCTGCCCCTCTGAGGGTTCTTCTATGCAACTTGAGTGACCTGAACTGTCAACACTAGAGGCAGGTACCCTTGGTATAGTAGGTCGTTTTTGAGGTGGAGGTACGGTGTCCTCTACCTTGAGTTGAGGTATATTAGGGTCATCTTCCTCAGTCACTCCGCCCTGGTTCCCAGGGTCCACAGCCTGATCAGTAGGCTGGGCCTGCTCATCCTCTGCCAACAGCTTCTAAAGTTTTACAATGAAACGGTTTGAGCTTGTTTTTATTTTGTACCCTTGGCATAGAATCCTTAGCTACTTAAAGGTAAGCTGTAGATAACTGGTAAGGTCGAGCTTCTTTGCCACCCCTTGCAAGATCTATTATCACACTAACATTGGAAACTTTTTCAAGCGAGAAATCCTAACACAAGTTTTCTTAGTCCTAACTATTGTGAATGTTTAAAGCATAAACAGTTTTAAAGTTCAGTGACTGAACCAAGGCCCTCACAATTAACTTTAGAAATTAAAAAAAATTACCATTTGAAAAAAATATAATTTAACTAAAGGCAATTTTTAGATTTACTTGTGTGGTCACATATTAACAAAGGGGTATCAGCAAACACAAAGAGGCCTCTTACGATGTCGGTCGGAGTCAGTCTCGGATTCGGGACTGACCGGCCTCCGGTCAGTGATTCCGACCGTCTGATTAAAATGTGACTGAACACTGTTTGGTCGCATACTCACTTTTCACTATGGGAGCTTGTGTCACAGCCGTAAAATGGCCGTATTATAGGCTCCTATAGAGAAATGGGGGGTGGGGTGGAAAACCTTGCACCCTGTGGCAGGCACCAGAGTACATGGTTTTACATGGGGTACCCGACCACCAACCGTAGACCACGGAGGTAACGGGACCCTGCTAGGTCAGTACGGAAAGGCTGTAAGAAATCGACATTGCAATCCCGACAGTGGAAACGCCGTCCATAGGGGATTACGTTGCTGTTCTCCGAGAGCCAATATCGTAATCAGGCAGTCGGACTGCAAACTGACTGTGTCGGTAAGAAAGCCTCAGACCGCGGTCAGAAAGCTCCCAACTAGCGGTCGGATGCTTTCCTACCGACATCGTAATCAGCCCCAAAGTCGTAGACCCCACTGCTGATCCACCAATGTAGTAAGCTGGCTATATATATAGTGTACTAAAACAAAGTACACTGTGATGAGAGTCCATTGGGTCCCCAGTTGGTTTACTGAGGTTAAAGTAGATAATACTAACACTCTCTTTTATGGGAGTGTGGGCAAGCAGTTAAGCTATCAGAGGGTAGTGCTATGCATTTTTTGTACTCACGAGGCAATGAATGAGACACAAACTCCAAGAATAAAACCGATACCAATTTTGAAAAATAACACTTCTTTTTATAGATATTGCAGTTCTCAAGAACTTCATTTCAAGCTAAGTACCAGCCCTGGGCAGTAAACTTTACTCTGTGGGTGGAGTTCATGGAATTTTGCTTTTGTCACTCCGTACTTTTGCTTGCAAAATCTCCACCTAAGCCGTGTAGCGGAGTTTACCGGCTCTCCTTAGAGTACCTGGTTGAAATGTATTCAAATAAATTATCAATAACTTCATCGAAGGAAGCAAGGTGAATGTTTATGACAGCTAAATGTAACATACTTTGAATTCCTAAGCATGCTTACATTCGCAATAACGCCACGCAGTGTATAGCACGAAATAGGTGAGTTTAACTCCACAAAGCTTCTTCAACAGGTCGCTATGTGACAGCGTAAACTCTGTTTGACATAAAAACTGACATTCCATTTAGGGTCTGGACTCGGGATTGAAGTCAAAACTGTAGCTTGTCACCATAGTGGATTCTGTAAAATTATATTTTCTTCTGCTCGCTCAATGGGAGGTGCTACCATTTTAGGCAATGATTTGCTGTGATAATCACATCTTTGTGCGTTAATGTTGCCTCTCATTCTGACAAGTAGATGTAGTCTGATATTCCCCCTAGCCCTGAAATGATACCAGATAACTGAAAAGAGGAAACCGAAGCTTCCTGAGAGGAGAGAGTGCCTTTTTTCGAAGTTATAGATGTGTTTGAGGACGTAGTAATAACGATGGCATTCAGTTAATGGCTGGATGACTTGTCTTGAAACAAACAAGCTGTGGTGACGTGCTCTAGTTGTTTGAGTCTGCGCTCGAGGCCTGCTGGGAATGCCGGCGGCCATTTCAGATGCCGCGAGTAAAGGGAGCTGGCGGACGCATTCCCGGCGCTCGGGAAGAATAAAGGCATTACTAATCATAACGGTGTTGGAGGTGTACTTTGTCCATAAGAATATTACTACATAAAGTGGCGATGAGAGTGGGAGGGCGCGACTACCGCCTACCGAGCAGCACACGACCTGTACCCTCTGCGTCCGATCACAGCCCCGAGGGCGGCAGTGGAGTGCACCGCACCTAGTGCTAGGAAGCAGACGGCAGAGCCCATGTGCATGCCGCACAGGCGCTGTCGTTTCCCCAGTGGGCGGCATTACCAGTCCTGAATGAGAGGGCAAGTGCCACTGCAGCCCAGAAGGAACGGAGGCCAGGCAGCAGCAACCGACAGCCAGTGCCTGAGAGAGACGGTCCCGAGGCACTACCAGGGGTCGTGTAGGCATCGACGGGGAGCAGACACGCCGAGGTCCAACCAATCTGCGGATCCCAAGGCCTTAATCGGCCAGAATCTCGTACAGTGAGTAACCAGAGGCATGGCTGTGCACTGCAGATCACTAAAACATGTACTTGCGCACGCCGGGGGAGACACACACAGTCCGTCAACATGCCATAGGGGGGCATAGCACTGGAGGCCCCAGGTTCATCCCAAGTAGGGCAAGGAGACCCTTCACCCACGCAACCCAATGAGTCAAGAGAGAGGCAAGCCCCAGGGAGCCCACCAGGGGTTGACGCACAACAAGTCCCTGCCCAATGCAACGGGGGCAAAATGTGTGCGCAGTCGTCTTCGCTCACCAACCTAGTCCCCTTCTCACCGAAGATAGGCGAGCCAGCCATGCCATGGGAAGACTAGAAGCGGTATTTCCTGAACTACTTAGCAGCCCTAGAGGAAGAAGGGGAAGGGGCGTTCTCCAGTTTAAGGAGGAAGAAAATACTTCTGCACAACCTAGGCCCGGAAGGCATCAGAGTGTTTGACAAGCTGGTGAAGAAGACCAGAGCCCCAGATGAAACCGACGAGTTCCAAAACGCACTGGAAGACCTAGACTCCCACTATCGCCCAATAGTGTCCACAGCCATAGACAGTTGCAATTTCTGCCAAAGGAAACAAAGTAGCGGGGAATCGATAGACGAGTAAGTAGCAGCACAACAGAAGTTGGCGGTGACGTGCAAATTCGGTACCTTGCACGACAAACTCATCAGAGATCAGATCATAATGCATACCGCCAATACTGCAATCCAAGAAAAGTTGTGGGTCAATGGAGATGCACCCCTGAAGGAAGTAGTGGCACTGGTGAAGAAAGCAGAACTGTCAAAGAGGTGTGCAGAAACGGCAAAAAGGGAGAGCATCAACAGAACTCCGGTGTGCAAGGTATCAGACAAAAACAGGCCTGAAGCAACGCAGCAACACACACCGCCAAACTCAAAGTACCAGAAGAAATACCCTCAGAATTCCTCGAGAACCCAGAGACCACAAGGAGAAAGCAGACACACATGCTACAGATGTGGTAGCCAAACATACACAAGCAACGACAAAGTATGCCCGGCGTTCAGGGCCAAGTGCGGAATAATGGGACACTACGAAAAGGTGTGCCGGCGTAAGCTCACTAGAATGGGAGTGAAGTACGTCACCCAAGAATTGGACGGAGACGAGGAAGCCCATGAAGGAGGTAACGGAGAGGACGAAGTCTTATGTATAGACGACCAAGTTCCTGGAGTAAGCTGCACAAGATCCAAGAAACCGGCTTTACAGATGTCGATTAGAGGAGTACAAGTACACATGGTGGCGGATTCCGGCTCCACGTACACCATTATTCAATGAACCATAGGGGAAAGAGAATTTGAACCCAGTGTGAGCGCAGACTTGCACCCCACAGACATACACCCGGTCACGTTCAAGGGGGAACCTATACCCATGGTGGGGTATCGACCATTGACGTTCGAGTTCAAAGGACAAACTGCAGAAGGGAAGCTGTACGTTGCAGAGAAGGGTCCCTCCGTTCTAGGGTGGATGGATCAAGGAGCCCTAGGAATAAAACTCAATCCCGGCGGGACCACCCAGGTGTTGAATACGGACGCAGCCCAAGCATACGAAGAAAATGTGTTGAAGAAGGAATATCCAGAAGTCTTCAAAGGAACGATAGGGCGGATGACAAAATTCACGCACAAAATATAAGGCCGGGGCAAAACCCGTAAGCCACAAGGTTCGCAACATCCCCTTCCGGAGCAGGGAGGCGGTCCAGGAAGGACTACAACGCCTGGAAAGAAACTGCGTCGTAGAAGCCATAGAAAGTGCAGAGTGGCTCGCACCATTGGTGGTCGCACAGAAACCCAATGGGAAGGTGCGCCTATGTGTGGATTTGAGGGAGCTCAACAAGAACATCGTTGTGGACAAGTTACCACTACCCCGGATAAACGAGATGCTGGCGGAAACTAAAGGAGTCAAGTGGTTCTCGACGGTGGATCTCACCTCCGCGTACCATCACATCGCCTTGCACCCATCATGCAACCACCTGGCATCGTTCATCACAGCTTTTGGATGCTACAAGTTCCTCAGGATGCCGTTTGGACTAGCATCAGCTGCGGCAGTGTTCCAAAAGCTCATGCACAGATTGTTCCAGAAAGTGGAAGGGGTGCAGTATTTTCAGGACGACACCCTCGTCATGGGGAAATCAAAGGAAGACCATGATGCAAAACTACACACTGTTCTGACCATACTGGCACAAAATGGTCTCACCGCAGAATGGTAAAAATGCAAGTTTGGCGTGGGATCGGTGACGTACTTAGGCCACGAGATCTGCGGAAAGGGGATAGAACCAAAACGAGCCAATGTAGCAGCCATCAAAGAAGCGCCTACGCCCAAAAGGAAGGAAGATGTCCGCTCCTTCTCAGGCATGGCGGAGTTTTATATCAAATTTGTCCCTAACTTTGCGTCCAAAACACACCACTTGAGACAACTCCTGAAAGAGAAGAACACCTTCAAATGGACACACGAAGAGCAAAAGGAATTTGATCTGTTAAAGCAAGACATCTGTGCCGCCAACCCTCTCAAAGGGTTTGACCAAGCAGCCCTGTCCATACTAACCACTGATGCCAGCGACAAGGGCCTGGGCGCAGTGCTAATGCAGAGATCCCACAGGAAGGAGAAGTCGCCACGATCAGCTTTGCCTTGCGGTCTCTAGCACCCAACGAGGAGAAATTCAGTGGGATAGAAATGGAGATGTTGGCAACAGTTTGGGCCATGGAACGGTTTAGACAGTTTTGTGGGGTTCGAAATTCCTACTCCGCACTGATCACAAACCACTGGTGAGAGTCCTAACATCGTGTGGACACGCACACGTAACCCCCCATATAGCATAGATGACCCTGAGACTTCTTGATTACGTGTACGAGGTGGAATACATTCCCGGCACCAAAAACAAAGTAGCTGATTTTTTTAGTAGAGCAGTCGCGATGGAACCAGCAGCAGATCAGGAGCCCTCAGAATGGGAAGGCTACATGGTTGCACTCACACAAGACCACGAAGGAGTGATCAGTGCACAAGAGTGGGAGGAAGCGTACACTAATGACGACACCTTGGGAGCTCTGAAGAGTTACGTAACACAAGGATGGCCAGACAAGAAGCACCTAAATAGCAATCTGAGGAAATTCTGGGAAGTCCAGGAGGAATTATCTATCGGAGACAATCCAGTGTTCCTGATAAGAGGAGACAAGGTGTTCCCTCCGCAGCCCTTGGTGAATCATCTTCTAACCATCCTACATGAGGGGCACCTTGGGATCATGAAGACCAAGGCAAGAGCAAAGCAGGCGTATTGGTGGCCAGCCGTGGACAGTCAACTAGAGAAACACGTCAGGATGTGCGAACCGGGCAGACAAAACTCAAGTACTACTACACCCGCCACTAGGGAAATTCACCTGCCCTTCCAGTCCATGGGAAATGATTTCGGTGGACATCTTGGGTCCCATTCTGGATACAGAGGGCATGCCCAAATATGCCACAGTACTGGTGGATAGGTACTCTAAGTGGCCGGAGGTGGACGTCTGTGAAGTAGCGAACACCGAGGCGGTGCTGTCTTTTCTCACCTCCACATTCTTGAGGGAAGGAATCCCTAAGGTGGTTACCTGTGACAATGGACCACAATTCATTTCAGCAAAATGGAACGCGTTCATGGACCGCAACGGAATAGAAGTCAAACACACTCCAGTGTACCACCCGGCGGGAAATGGACTAGCAGAGAGATTCAATCGAGTAATTATGGGGTCGGTGCAAGCAGCGATAAGTGCAGGACAAAACTGGGAAAAGGAGCTCCAACGGATGCTATGGGCTTATCGCATCACACCAACAAACACCGGATACAGCCCATTTAAAATACTCCGAGGATGTGACCCCTTCACGAGGGACAATCTGGCGTGGAAACAACTAATCGTCCAAAGCAGGTGGTCTCCAGCTGTGGTGCGTCGCAACATTGACAAGGCGCAAGCTTTGTACACTGACTACTACAACAAACGTTGGAATGTCAAGGAGGTAACCCTCGAAAGGGGTGAGTGGGTTAGAGTGAAACAAGCAATTCTAAGGAGGAAAGGAGACAGTAAGTTCAGTCCACCTTTACAAGTAGTGGAGCCTTACGCCAGGTCAGCCCTATTAAGCGATGGGAAAGTATGGTCGCAGGATAGGATGGCGAGATGCAACAGAATCATGAAGTGGGAAGAGCTGGAGAGTATGAGTGCGCCTACCACATAGGAAGGAAATGAGGGTGAGATGGCACCAGAGACGGAGAACACGGTGCAAGGGCCCACCACTACCAAGCGAGGTAGTGAAGACCAATACACCTCAGGGGAGAGCGAAGGTGTAGAAACAACCAGACAGCTCACACCAAGGAGCCCAGGCGTCAGGGTAAGAGAGAGAGAGCCGCAAGGGGAAGCGAAGGTAGGAGGAGGACTTCCATTAAGTGACCAGAGTGCGGTCCTCATCCCTACACACTCCCGTACAAGGCTGGGCAGACTGGTCAAAGTGCCCAAGAAGTTGATGACTTTGACATGAGAGTCAAGTAAGACTGTAATGTAATTATGTTCACTGTTCTTTACATGTTATTTGGTGGGTGTCCAAAGGGGGAGATATGTGATGACACGCTCTAGTTGTTTGAGCATGCGCCCAAGGCATGCTGGGAATGCCGGCGGCCATTTCAGATGCCGCGAGTAAAGGGAGCTAGCGGACGCTTTCCCGGCGCTCATGAAGAATAAAGGCATTACTAATCATAACGGTGTTGGAGGTGTACTTTGTCCATAAGAATATTACTACACAAGCCTGGCTAAGAGATGCACGTCCTCCATCGTGCTGTGAGCAGGGAAGCCTTACTTGGCTGACACGTGGACGAAGCAGGTCTGCAGTCAATGAAGGCAGACACAAACTTCAAGCTCTCTGGCCATTTAACAGTTTTAACAATTGACATCGTTCCATGGAGCTAGGAGGCATCTCGGCCTTTCATACAGGGTAATACTACAACATTACCATTCAAGCTAGGTGATCAGACATCTCTCCATTTGCATCCCTTTGAGCCGATACAATTTGGTGAGCTCAGAGACCTTGCATTTTAGGCTGGTAAAGACAAGACCTTCTTCAGTGTTTGTTCTTGAGTGTAAAATGATCATTGTCTCAGTCTACACCAAGCAACGTCCTTCAGAAATCCTTTCCTGTGAGTGGACAATCCTTCCTCTATGCCCTCCTTTGTGTTTCCGCTTTTTTGTCACGGAGCACTGGCCATGTACTGTCTCCTTACACTAAGAGTGTTTGTGTTCAGAAAGGGATTATTTTTTTTGTTTGCCTGCTCATGTTTTGTGCCATCCATTGACTCCCCAATTCCCTTCCTCCCATCCACCCCTTCCCACTTCCCACTGCTTAGTGCTTTTCCCAGTGATGCTAAACATTAAGGTAACAGCCCAGGGCTTTAAGTGGGATGAAAAAACTGGGGGGGGGGGTCAGAGAAAGGGGCGTGGCCAATGTAATTAAGGGCGTGGCTTTAAACACTTAAGCTAAAAATCTGTGCTTACCATAGTGTGCCGCCCGACTTGTATTTTGAGGTTTCTGTCATTGCATCCAGATATTTGATACAACAAGTGATATCATACCTACAACAAGTCAGGACTATTGGCTTTGTCAATGGTTGTTAGTTGCATAAGATAAATACGCAGCAACTATGGCTTGTATATATTATCGAAAAAGCTTCCTCATAAAGCCCTGGTGACACCACAACATTGTTGCTGCGCCTGAGTTTCAAAAAGAGAAGTGGCAATTTTCAGTATGCGCTATTCAATAGGGCCCCCTCGGTCGCAACAGCGCTCGGAGTCTTGGGTTTTAAAAAGCAGACACATGGGAGATGTAAGAAGCCAGAATTTCCCTTCCCCTACAACGCTCACATGGCATGACGTCATGCCGTAACTTCTCCAATAGTGAGAAGTGAACAGTGTGAGCAGCGCACATCGTTGAGCCTGCTGTCACTGCAGTCCGGAAAAATCCAGACTGCCTGTGCCAGGGCACAAAACTGAGCCCGATTGAGGCCCGTTTCAAGGGACCCTTTAAAAAACTGCCGGTGCTCAGACCCGGTGAGACCCGGCCCACTTAAAGCCCTGGAGCAGCCTAATCTGTATCAGCTCTGAAAATCAGCCTCAGCACCAGAGTGGCCGCCCGCAGCCAGCAGGATCAATGAGGTACGAGCCCGAGCTCCACCTAATCCACTTTTTATTTCTCTGCAGATGTCGTCTGTGTCTGGATATCATAGAGTTGATGCTGGCAACCATAGACCTTACAAAACACCTCAACAGTCTGTCTTTACAAATTCGAAACTCTCCTTATTTAATTGGGTGATGGTCCGCTTTTATTTTGGTTCCGGGTCCAACTTTATGTCCCAGCCTGACCCCGAACTTCTCTACAAGGTGGAAAGCCCACTGCAACTACAATAGTATACATTATTAAGGATCAGTCAGCACACGAGCGACGCTTGTCTGGTGGGTTCACACGTTCCTTTTGTGTAGGTCCTAATTGGTGAAGTTTGCGCTATATAAAATAATGAATAACTTAACAAGAGTTGCGGGGTAGGGTGCTGGCGGGAGCGGATTGGATCTGGGCATTGACAGGTCTATGAACCGCCTCACCCTGCTCACAGCAAAAGTTTAAATTATCCTGATCTCTAGAGTTACAATTTTCTATAGATTACTGATTGTATCAAACTTGGGTAGATGAAGCCGAGTATGTTTTGTTGGACTTCAAACTCGGGATTCACTTATCACAGAGAAGATGTCAGCTGTGAGCTTTTAAGTCACTGAGCCATCTGCCGACTATTTTAGGACCACCTAGGATGCATCCTTTGGTTAGTTTTCAGTAACGATCGGGAGAGACGTGGCTTTATGGCCGGAGCCGCCAATTTTGCTTCTAGGGAGTCTCAGGTTCGCGTCGCCGCTTCGACTCAACATCCCATGATTCTCGGCAACTCACTTAATTTCCCAGTGCATTTAAAACACAAACCTGTCCTTGAGGAATGTTACTGACTGCTGCTCGTACAGTGCAACAATGGCCTTGTTTAAAAGTGTAATTGTATTTGCATTTTTAAACCTCTTACTACCCCTGACGAGGCGTTCAATCGCAAATTTGTTGTGACATTCATTGCCAATCATGTAGTGAGCTCCCATGGTGATTCCCTTTCGCTGTTGAAGAACTCCACTTTAAGCTTGATTCTGTTGGAACTTACCACAAGAATGCATGTTCTTAAATGGCGGGCTCTAGAAGTTAACTGTGAGGATAGTTTCTTTTAAGCCTGGGCAAAGCACTACGCTACGCTCGCGTAGTTTGCGAAGTTTGCGCTACTTCGCACTATGCGAATTGCACGTAGCACAGTGCGAACACGCGTAGCGTAGTGTTGCGTAGTGCTGCGGTCATTTTTTGCTTGCTCGCGGTCCTCAACGTCAAGTTGGCGACCGCGAGCAAGCAAAATGACATCCCGGCGATACTGTTTCCTCGTTCGCGATCAGCAACATCAAGTTGCCGATCGCGAGCGTGGAAAATAAACCTCCCGGCGAGATTCTCACTGCGAGGATGTCAGGTTTCTCATTGCGAGTGGTCGTGTATGCTCGCGATGAGAAACTACCAGTCTGCGTTGAGAAAGCTGCCGCTCGAGTAAAAATCTACTCGAGCGGCAGAAAACTACATCTCGCACTGTGCAAGATGCTTGTCTGCACTGTGCAATCATTGAAAACGGCATCTTGCACAGTGCGAACAGGGTACTACGCAGTAGCTCGCGTAGTGCGAAGTGCACTTTGCGTAGCCACGCGTAGCGCTACTTCGCGAACTACGCCCAGGGTTAGTTTCTTTACTGTAGCTGGGTGGCGGTATGTGTATTTAAGCTCAGAAAAGCTACAAATGCATTCCTGGAATATGGTCGGAATGGTGGCAGAAAAGGATAGAGTTATCAGAGTGAAGTGCAACAAAGAGGAACAGCAGCCGTGACAGTCTTAGGGTCTACCTGGACATATGCATTGCATCTATTTTACAACGATTCCTCTCGAGTAATTGACAGCAAGGACAATCGCCTAGAAAGTGTTCTGCTTCTGCCTTAATTTGTCACAAAACAGTACAAGTTTTAAGATAACTTCCAGGGTTAAGGCACATGCTGCAGACGTCTTTGCATATGCAGCAAGTCTCATGATATACCACTGGTTTGATTGGTGGGATGGGTACATGCACTTGCTGGAGAAATCTTTAATCTCTGTCTAATAACAAAATAATTTATAGTGTTGAGATGCCTGCTACACAGCATTTCATGTAATATTTAGGTCACTGGTTTGAATTTCAGGTAAAATAGCTATCTGGATTTGTTGCTTAGATCCACAATGGACTAGAATGTCATAGAATGCAAACCCCGTAAAGTAGTTTGATGAGCAAACTAGGGTACAAACTGGTACTGTTGGATGTTTTTAACATGTTATTAAATGCCAGCGCCACGGCCCCATGACTGGAATTCTTCTTCCAGAACATGCAGTGCTCTGCCTATCAGGAGTCCTGGCACCCTCGACTCCGCTTTCCACCATTCAGTGGTCAGTGAATTGTGTATTGATATATACTGTCATTTAGCTTATAAACAGCAGAAGTGTGGTATGAAGCACTAGTTATTATTAATAAAACTATATACTTCAAAAGGCATGCCTGCCATTCCCAGGAACGCCCTTTTGCATAAATACAGAGTTTGAGAAAGTCAAAAACACTTTTAGTTTATGTAGCGCAGAGGTAGGCTCGTTAAACTCCCACCTTGGGAGCGAGCTGTCTCGTCACGGAAAATCACCTGCTAGGACGTACCTGGTTGACTCACTAGAGCTACTGAGACTGACCAACCTCTGGGATACACGCACAGATCACCAGAGTTTTATAAAGATTGTGACAAAGGTAACAATGAAGGTATCCATTCTAGAAGAGAAGGCAACGATAGCCAGAAGGGCTCATAGTTGGATAGTGCTTAGCGACTACGAAGTTCTCAAACCACAACCTTACTTGAAAGTGGGAATCAAAACAAGGACTAAAGAAAAATTTCTAAAGTTGCGACTGGGCAATTTACCGATTATGCCACACCTTCTGCCATGGGAAAGGAGTTCAGGACCACAATCCTGCCGTTTATGCGAAAGAGGAGATGAAGATCTGGTGCACGCCATCTGCAGTTGCCCCAACCTAAAGGACATAAGAAGAATCCTACTTCAACCAACATTCAAGCAGAATGGTCTTAGGACATGTCGGCAGGCAGTAAAACAATGCTTTAATCCAGCTGAGATGCAGCTAAACTGCCGGCTCAGAAAAGTCTTTGATATATTAACCGTGAGACTCAACCATGCATCGCAAGTGGACATCAGCTAATTAAACAAGCAGCTGGGCTGGTCCATCATCACCCCTTGTCATAGCCAGCTTTCACCACTGCACCTTATGGACATACAACCATAGCTGACTAGACAAAGTCTGTAAGCACAACATATGCATACTTTGACAGGACATAAAAAGATAACCGCTAAAATGGGCACTGCACCTGTTAGTTCAGTTTCCCTTGAAGCAAAATGCACTTTAGAATTGTCAAAGAGCACAACGTCCAATTGCGTGTTTTAAACACAATGCACTTTGATGATTTTTTAAACACTGTTTTATTGATTGTATTATTATGGAATCTTATTATCATGTGTATGCAACGGTTTTAATTAATCATGCATAGTAAATGTACTTACTTACTTACTTTTAGTTTGTTGTAACATATGAACTGACACGTTGTGTCTTTGTCCCCCTGATGGGTCGCTGTATCTGGAACCAAGGTGTGAGGTTCAAGAGGTGCCCAGGCAAACAACATTTCAGATTTTCGTGAATTTAATTAAGCATTTACTGCAGGCCATATTAGAGGCATATACCTCCAGGATGCTGTGTCACATGACAGAGCGAATGTCTGGAAATCCTTTCATGTGTCCTGGTGTTGTCACAGTGCACTGGGATGCAAAATGGGGAATTTACTTGTGCTGTGCTGGAAACCTGATTCTGCTCAACAATAGCTGCCGGAACTGCAATCGTGCTGGCCCCCACTTAAGGCCAACATACTACATAGAATTCTTCATGATACTTTATTTAATTGAAAGCATGAATAGCCACTATTGACTTAAGGGTGTACTTGCTTAACGATCATAGAGTGCAACAATTTTATTTCCTTCAGTCATAATCAAAACATATTTCTTATATTCATAAAAGTACAGCAATGGAACATATTTGCCAACAATTGCATTCATCCAATATATACAATTGCATTTCCTTCAGTCATAAACAAAACATTTTTTTTAAAGACAGTAGTGTAACATCTTTGAATCGTAGTCATAGCAAAGCATGGAAAAGGGTGCTCGGACGCCTCAGTGAATGAGCTCAGATGTTTCTGTAGTCTTACCTTCCTCCTACACTCTTGTTATCCCAAACTTCAGACAAGTGGCTATCACAAAGTTGTATTTGTTCTTTTCTCCAACTGTGTCAAATTAACGCAAATGGGCTACCGTCAGACTGGTGCGATTGTGCACAAATTATTGGAGTTGTGAACAGTCTGAAGTGCAGACCGAGCGCAGTAATAAGCAAACCGTTTCAAAAGAGGGTTTTTGTGTAGCATCTCTAAGAAATGTTCTTAATGACCTGTGCATGTCACAGTATATTTTTCCGAACACATCTTAAAAAACAGCAGACAGTTCTGGAAGAGAACTCATGGCCCTCTAATGTTTGGGGCCACTCCAGCACCTAATGACATTGTTGTTCTGCACTTGCTAGGTCGTTTATATGACCAATGCAAAATTGTGTTGTCACTATGCCCAAATGCCAAAATAAGCACCTGTGCTTCAAGATGGATATGCACGCCTGGCTAACATCTTAAAATTACTTTTCTTGATTAGAAAACTCATTTCAAAATGGTCCCCCATGCTCCTGCCTGCATCATCATGTACTAGCATCCATCTTGGAATTCGTTTGATAAGGCCGGATTCTTGCCTACCTGGTTAGCTCCAAGAATCCTCTCAGGTCGCCAGGATCTTTTTATTTGCCAGATAGCGTGGAGGGGATGAACACAATTATCAAAATATATCTACCACAATTAGACTTCATTTGGAAAGGACCACTGACTCCGAATCTAAAATTTGTAAGATTTTATTATAACCAAAAACAACTGGACATACAAACACCTTAATACAAGGTGCAAAAGGAAAATGGGCACTAATACAAATGCGAGCCTACGCAAAATTCTCATTCGACTTAATACAAAGAGAATCACTGACTCCAAAATCCTCAAAAAGGCGATTGTAAGGCCAATGTCTAAATTGGGAATCATTAGTCAAAAGAGAAAACATTAATCTATCCCTACTCTACCTCTAAGGTGACATCCCTACTTAGCATTCCCATCCTAGGCAAGAGAATCAAGAAAAAGGTGTCAGAAGTGAAGACTCCTTTAAGAAGTACCTTCACTTAGTCAGAGCTCGTTCTAAGATGCTCCTTCTAGCTTCCCATCTAAACCTCATCTGCTCAACCCACGGGGCACTGTCCCTAATACAAAACCCCAAAATCACAGAACACGCCCTTCGGCACACCTCTTCAGCCAGGTCTTCTCTCAGTAGTTTTCCACAAAGTTGTCTTGCATCCAACGACGGTTAGCTTGACCTTGGGTCCCAGGCACCTTGCGCAGCAAAAGTATCTATCTCACATTCCGATGCACTCCCCTGTTGGCTTCTCACAGCATCCTAACTCCTAAAACAAAGATCTATTCTCTCTAACCAGTTAAATGTCCTTGCACCTACAACAGAAACATGGGAACGAGAAAAGCCATTTCACATCTTTAAGATTTTACATTTCCCTGTAACCCAAAGCCTTTACCAAGGGAATCATTTTTGTCCTACAACATTAGCTAACATAAGGAATGAACAGGCCTTCTCTTTGACATGTGTGATCAAGTCTTTACAATATTAAACACACTAGTAAACCACACTCTAAGCATTAGTTCATTATTTTCATATACGTGAATAAGCAACCTACGCATAAAACTTTAACATGGCACACATTAAGCCTAATACATTGCATTGTAGGAAAACTAATGATTATTCGTTTTATTGAATACATTCACAATAACTTGCAACATCGATCCTCACAAAAACATTATCACATTTGTAATCACCTCTAAGTTAAACGATTACATCAATACATTTCTATGACACTTCTAAACATACATTGATTAATATGCGGTTGCTGACTAACAGTGAACATGATACACCCCTACAAATTTCAGAATCTTATGAAGCTCTATCAGTTCCCCCCTTTGATACACCATCACAACCACTTTCCCTTGGAGAAAGAACCGACCTAAACTGTGCTTGTTGCCATTCTATTTTGTCGGAACCTCTCCATTCTCTTAAGATTCTGGTATTGACTGTCCTGCAGTCTGGCCATTCGCCTCTCACTCGATCTAAGAGCTCTTTCAACTCTGTTTCCTCCGTACCACTTACAGGCTCTGATTAAACCCCACAAGCAGATCACACAAACCACAACAATGATAAGAGGCTTCAACACAAATCCAAGGAATCCTTTTCCCAAGCTCGCAAACTAACTTCCCACACGACCGAATCCTTTACCAATCTTCTCCCACACACCCTCTTCAGTCATATCCGCAATCTCTTGGTGAATCGTGGTAATGTTCTCAATATATTTCTCCAGATCCTTGCTGTTATCTGGAATATACGTGCAACATTCCTGAACTTTCAACAATTTACAGACTCCACCCTCTTTTGCCAATAACACGTCTAAAGCAAGACGATTTTGCAAAACCATAGTTCTTATCGACAACATCTCTCCATCTACCAACAACAAAGACCTCGCCGTATTCATTGACAACTCATCAACCACAGTCGCCAACTTTCTTATCTTCACATCATTCAAAACCACACGTAAACTTGGTATCATCGCTCCAAAAATATCACCAATCGCTGCTCCTGCACTTGCAGCTCTCCGCACTTTAGAATGATGTCCAGTCTCCAAAAGATTTAAGTCTTCTGTATGATAAATCTTCGGAAAAATAATAGCCAAGTAACATGTACCATACCAATTCGCAGGCAACCTCACATAGGCATTTCTTCCACACACAAAATACACAGTTGGAATCACTCGCACCGGACCTTGCAAAAAGTTCTTAGCAGAGTCCTCCATGGTAAAGGTATGTTCGCATGTACTCTGTCCTACCGAGACTTTTTCATAATAAGTCTGAGGACGTCTCACACACAGCTTCCCCTTCTGCGTCTGATCTAGCGCTATGGGTCCATAACTTCCCTTAGATCTATGTGATCTCTCCTCATCAGTCCAGTCTACTGGACTCTTTCCTGTATTCCGTGTCTGTGTTAGTTTTCTATATCTATCTTCTATCCGGCCAATAAACTTCTCTTCAGTTTCCGACAATAAACACGTTAGATTATGTCGGTGAGCATAAACTGTATCCAAACTCAAAGTTGGTATGAAATACTTCCGAAGTCTGTCCTCTGACATATAATAGTCGTACTTATTCAAATGCTTATATGCCGGTACTTCAGGAAGTATTGCATCATAATTGGAAAAGAAGTACTCAATTTGTCTTCTCTCATAAAAGATGCTAAGCAATAAGCTGCAAGAAATCCCATAGGTTAATGGAAGATGACGGTATCTAATACCCTCATCCACAGAAGAAGTTAGCTGCATGCACACATAGCAATCTTTCGCATTCATTGCAACAACATACTCATACAACAGCTTTGCATAAGCATTAAGCTTAAAGTCACTTCTAGACAAATCTATATGAAACCTACGACTCTCTTCAAGTACCAAAGCTCTTTGAACTCCTATAGTAACCTCTTTCTGGCTAGAGATGGTAGGTGTAGGTGTCCCCTGTACCTCCCCCTCCTGCTCATGGGAAACGATATATGAGGCTACCACTATCACAACTATAGCAACTATCACTACCCCTGAAAGTGTACCTATCACTAATTTAGCTCTACGATGGGTTTTTCCAGCATCTGCAATCCTTGCAACGGTGTCAAAATTTCAGTTCAACAGCAACAGGTAAAAGTCTCTTTTCTCATCCGAGTATTGCTTGTCAAACCAGTTCACACAACGCCTTGAAGCTGGAAGTCCCCTAGTAATTTTCAGTTCCTTATTTACACAGTCCACAAAGAGACTTCCTTAACCCTCTTTCAGTGTCCTGACGGAAAGTCCCTAACTTTATTCTTCTTCCACTCGGGCCTAGGTTTTCTTCTTCTTTTGGACCTTTATGTACAACAAAAGGGTTTTTCTTTTAATCCAGAATGATATTCGCTCCCAACAGCTCTAAAACTCCTTGCAAAATGTCAAGACGAAGGATCACCAACTCCTGATGTGGTGGTATAACAGCAAACGTCGGAAAAACTAGCGTCTCCAGAATCAACTCACAAACTTTACTCAGAAGTGGTGGGTTCGGAATATTGAGGGTCAGTATTCCTTTGATTTCCAATCCTGGAACTCTCAACAACACTTCTATTTTCAAGTTCGGAGAATTGCTGATCCAAGTCAGGGATCTCAGCCTCCCTGTGCTTGGTATGCCTGGCATCAGTCACAGCGTATGTCCACTCTGGTGAGGCGTACCTTTGACACGGCACTCTTGCTCTCCTTGACCTTCTCAGATTAACTCGAGCTTGCTCTTCATCACTTTGCTCAGATTCAGACGTTTCAGAAACTGGGGCAAGATCTCTTCCAGGTGCCAATCTCAAGTTTACCCGTCTCTGGTTCACGGGCCAAACTCTCTCTGCTTCAGTGGCACTTCTGCTCTCCCTTCGGGTACCCTGTGCACTACTTCCTTCTTCAGCAGAATTTGACTCTACTCCACCCACAGCAACACTTTCTCCGTCTGAGTCAAATTCGTGGCTTCGATTTGCACAATCCCTTTCAGCTCGGTCTGGTGCACAACCAACTGCATCAGCAACCCTCACAGCTTGGCTTGCCCTCTCAGATGGCTCTGCCACCTCAGCTGGATTTTCATTCACGAGAGGGGCTGTATCTTCCAAGGGTGCTGGAACTCTGCGGGTATGGGAGGCATGCACCCAGTTCGGTAGTCCCCCACACTTCACTGCCGTGTTCGTAACCAGTATTACCTGGTACGGACCACGCCAACGAGCATCCAGGCAACTCTTCCTCACGTGTTTACGCAGAAACACCCAATCCCCTGGGCATAGGTTGTGGCACAGGTCACTTGCGGCTGAAACAACTGCTGCTTGCACCTGCTGAGACACAGAACGGACTACGTCAGCCAGGCCCTTACAGTAGTCGAGAATCAAGTCATCAGTGATGTTAATCAAAGCAGTAGCAGGTATAGCTGGCAATTGCATCGCTCTCCCCATGAGTATCTCATGAGGTGACAACCCAGTCCTCCTATCGGGAACACTACGGAGGCTCATGAGAACTAAGGGTAGTGCGTCAGGCCATTCCAGTGATGTCGAAGAACACACTTTTGCCATCCGTGCTTTCAAAGTCCCATTAACTTGTTCCACAATCCCAGAAGCCTCTGGACAATAACTGCAATGCAATCTCTGATCCACATTTAAGGCAGCGCAAAGCAATTTCATGATCTGACTATGGAAATGTGTCCCTCTGTCTGACTCCAAAGAGGTCGGAAAACCAAACCTCGGGATAAGCTCTCTCAGTAACAGTTTAGCTACGGTGAGTGTGTCACATCTACGTGTTGGGTAAGCCTCCACCCATCTTGAAAAGGCACATACCACAACTAAGATGTACCTCAACCCATTGCACTTTGGCATCTCAATTAAATCCAACTGCATCCTATTGAAAGGCCCTCCTGACCTCCCAATGTGGCCCAACGTCACAGCAGTTCTCTTTCCTGCATGCATCTGCTGGCATGTAACACACCTCTGACACACAGCTTCAGCTACTGCACGAAACTGCGGATTATACCAGGTCTGTTGAAACACTCGCATCATCGCGTCTCTACCAAGATGTACAGCACCATGTATCAGTCGTGCCATTGGGTTCAACAAACATTCTGGCAACACAGCTCGTCCATCATTCGAAATCCATACATCCACATCTCCCTTTTCACATCCAGCTCGTATCCAACTGTCTCGCTCCTGATCAGTAACTTCATCCTGCACCCGTTTTAGCTCCTCCCATGTATCAGCCATGGTCAACATCATGCTGAGATCGGTTCTTTCTTGGCTCTTTTCTACATGGCCTTCAGTAAATATGCATTCATATTCTGCACAAAACCGGGCAACTTCATCCGCGTAGCTATTACCCCGCAACACGAAATCGTTCCCCTTGCTGTGCGCAGAACATTTGACAACTGCGATTTCCCCTGGACACTTCAATGCTTCCAACAACTGTCTCACATATTCACCATTTCTGATGGGCAAACCAGAAGATGTCATGAACCCTCTCTGTGACCATAACTGCCCAAAATCATGAACGACACCAAACCCATACTGACTATCGGTGTAGATCGCTATCCGAATCTGGTCAGCAGCCAAACAGGCATGGGTCAAAGCAATAAGTTCAGCTACCTGTGCGGAGTGTACTCCTTCTAGACAAGCAGCTTCAACCACTCCTGTGATGGTACATACAGCAAACGCTGCTCTCAGTCGACCCGCACTGTCTCTTAAACATGAACCGTCCACGAAGAAAATTTCCTCAGGGTCTGTCAGCGGCTCATCAACAATGTCTGGTCTCGGTTTGGTGCACAATTCAGTCACATCGAGACAATCATGGTCCTCACAATCTTCATCATCTACTTTTGGAATAGGCAATACCGTAGCAGGATTTAAAACAGAACACCTCTTCAAAGTCACATTCTCTGCAGCAAGTATAACTTGCTCATAGCGGGTCAATCGATTGTTCGTGAGGTGCTGTGTTTTAGTCCTTGTCATCAACAGTTCAACAGAATGTGGTACATAAACTGTAAGCGGGTTACCCATTACAATGCTCTCACATCTTTCAATACTGACACCTGTTGCAGCAACGGATTTGAGACATCCGGGCAACGCAGAAGCTACTGGATATAAAGTAGCTGAGAAGTAGGCAACTGGTCTACAGACACCTCCATGGCTCTGAGTCAAGACTGCCAATGCGCAACCTTCCCTTTCACAGCAGAATAAGGCAAATGTCTTATTGTAATCAGGCATCCCCAAAGCTGGGGAATAGCACAAGGCTTCTCTCAGCCTCAAAAATGATCTCAAACAGTCTTCGTCCCATGGTACCGGATCACTCACATCCTTACGCGTCAGCCGTTGTAAAGGCTTTGCTTCGAAGGAGAAATTGGGAATCCATTGGTGACAGTAGCCAACCATCCCCAAGAACATTCTGACTTCTCTCTGAGTGGTAGGCACAGGCACATTCATAATAGCCTCAAAACGGTCTGGTGACACCTTTCTCCTGCCTTTCTCAATTCTGTGACACAAATACTGCACTTCACTCAGGCAGTACTGTAGTTTACCCGGAGACACCTTGTGTCCATTCTCTGCCAGATAATTCAGTAGGGCAATTGTATCAATCCTGCAAGCGTCTTCAGTCTCCGACACAACGAGCAAATCGTCGATGTATTGCACCAAAACAGAGTTCTGCGGTAACACAAGACCTTCAAGATTCTTCTTCAAGATCTGATTGAAGATAGACGGGTTCTCCGTATACCCCTGTGGGATACGACACCACGTTAACACACGATTCTCCAGCCGAAAAGCAAAAAGAAATTGGCTTTCTTCATGTAGAGGAATCGAGAAGAAAGCTTGACACAAGTCAATCACTGTGAACGATTCAGCTTCACATGGGATCTAAAACAGGATCACAGACGGATTCGGTACCACTGGACAACATGGAATGACTATCTCTTTAATCTTTCGCAGATCCTGTACAATCCTGAACTTCCCACTTGGTTTCTGCAGTCCCATGATAGGTGAATTGCATGGGCTACCCATGACCTCCTTTAGAATTCCCTGCTTGATCATCGACTCAATTACAGGTTTGATCCCTGCAATAGTTTCAGGTGACAAATTATATTGGGGAGTCCTAGGGAACTCTACATTCGGCTTAACCTGGATTTTCACTGGGTCTACACCCTTGACCAATCCGATCTCTTCTCCACTGAGGTCCCACACATCAATTGACATGGAATCCCTCAAGTCTAGTGGGAGTTCTTCCACTGACAATGCTGGATACATCTCTATGCACACACGCTGATTCGCAACCTTGAAGGTCGCATCATCATCCCTCGTCTGTACTTCTACTCCCTTTGGGGTGCAATAAATGGTGCAATTCAGCTTGCACAACAGGTCTCTACCTAACAAGCAAACTGGACTGGACTCGCACACCACAAACTGGTGCCGATCTCTGAAATTTCCTATCTTCACTGGAATTGGCTCGGTCAATGGGCTAGTCATTTTCTTATTTGCTACACCAATGACTTGGATTGATTGTCCCGAGAGGGGTAGGTCAGGGACTACTGCAGATCGGACAGTAGACCGAGTAGCACCAGTGTCAACCAAAAAGGTGGTAGGGTGACCATCAATGTCTGCGTCCACAAGTGGTCCCCTCTGATCTACTTCTAAGACTGCTCCAAGCGCGCAGTCCTCTTCCCCTCTCAAGCACGGTCATGCCAACGGATCTGGGCTGTATTCCTCACTCCCCTCAAACATTGGCATCTGTAGGTAAGTTCGGACTCCCTGTTGCATATTCAGTATCCTAGGTGGTTGAGGAACCTGCATCTGCGGAACACCAGACCCTCCCTTTGACCATCTTCGGTCGAGTCACTGTAGGGACCATGTCCGCCACAGGAACCTGAACTACCTCTCCTTCTTGTTATATCTAATTTAACAGGTTCAAAGGACACTCACGTTTCCAGTGTCCGATCTGGTGACAAAGATGACACGCAGTGATCTTTTTCAATGTCGCCACATCCATTCCTGTCTTAGGATCAATTGACTTTGGCCTTCCTTGACCCTGGGCATTCTGGTTTACTCCTTGATTATTTCCCTGTTTTCTTCCTAAAGTCCCTCCATTAGGCTGTCCCTGAGCTGTTATGCATCTGGACAAGCATCAATTTGTCTTTCAACTTCCTGTGCTTCGATTCAATCTCATCACTACAGTACCTATCATACCGTAAAATCTCATCCACTGGCTAATTCTGCCAACAAATCAAATGCTGCTGTATCATGAGACTACCTTCGGGCCTCAATCCCAACACAAATTTCTAAACAAACTGTCCCATGTCCTTCGTGTCTAGCACGTCTAATCCACTGTACTGTTTAAACGCCTGTAAAAGTCTCTCATAAAACTTGTGCACCGTCTCTTTTGGCTCTTACACTGTCTGATCTATCTTCACCCAATCAATGTCCTGAGGTGAGATTTTCGACTTCAACCATGTGATCACCTGCTCGAACTTTTTCATTACTATGGGCGACGGACCATTCGAGATTGGGTCCCTGTCAGGCTCTGAGGTTGGCCACTCAACAGCAATTTTACATGTCGACCACAAATCACTCGGAACCACAATGTCAAATAATCTGTTCAAATCAACCCACAACACCTTCGAAATTTTGACAAACCGATCAACTTGCTTGTACCACTCCACGGGCTTTTCCCTCAACCAGGGAAAATCATTTGTAAATGCAGCCAAATCACTCCTACTCCACGGTACATGCACATATCCTCCATTCTGTACCTCTCGTAACGGGAAATTCCCTATCTCCGTCATCCCTCCACCTGGGGGTGACATCTCTCCTATCGTTCTCTTCAAACTTTTCTTCTTGGACCATCTTTTTTCCCACTTATCAAGCGTGATCCATGCACGCATTGCTATGATCAAATCCTTGATATGAGTTCTCAAACCCATGATTCTCTTTTCTTCCAATTCCTGATCACTATACTGCTATCTATGACTTCCTTGCAATGATTTCGTTTTGGACAAGTCCACATCATACTTTATGGCCAATTCTGATAACTTCTCATGTGCAGTTCGTGCCTTGCGAGTCACATCCTTCGCTACAAAGAGTAACTCATCTTGTTCGTACATGCATGTTCTCTCAAGAGGCAAGTTCCCACTCATCTACCTCTGCCTTTAGCCTCACAACATCTAACATTTTTACCTTCAGGGCTCCCTTCAGTCCTTCCCTACAAGCTGCACCATCCTTTTCATCATAATCACATTCCCGTTCCTGTGATCTACTCTCTTCTGACATACTCATGGGAACTGAATGATTCACTATTGTGTCTCGTTCACTTTCTGCTGTTCTCACACTCTGGTTCTGCTTCCTCGCTGGTGGTGCCCACATCCGCAAATCTGATCTTGACTCGGCCAAAGACCTCGGTCTCACATCTGCCTGTCCCCTAGAAGAGTCTGCTGTGGCTGGCAATGACGTACTCCATTCTATAGGCTTTGGAGTTTGCTCCATTCCGCTCACTGATTCATTCCCTTCAATCACACTCCTCGTTCCTACAACTGACTGCACTGAGCTTCCAACTTTCTCTTGATCTGGGTGATAAACAGAAACGATGGGTCCAATGGTGACCGGTACCTTTAGAGCATCCGGTAACCGCGCACCTCTCCCAACCTCTGTGCTGGCTACAGGCTGGTTTCTAGTACTCTCAGCTTCTGTCGAGATCTTCCCTTCTATCCTCACTTCCGACTGAGTCGGTACTCCCCTATTCCCCTCTGGCTGAGCCAATTTTCCTTCGCAAAGATCGGGATTGTATGGAGGTGGCCTCTCAGACAACAGCCTCTCTAGTAGACTATTGTCTGTGTCACTATCATCATCATCATCTACTCTCTTTATCCTCGAGCCATCAGTTTTTACCAGTAGGGGATACAACCTGTCTTCTTCTATTGTTTGCACTCTCCACCTTTTCTCTTGTGCATCCCATCTTGCATTCTGAAATGCCTTAATCAACTTTTTCACCCTCTCTTGACTACGATCTCTTTTCCTATCATGCGCTGCTCTAATCCATGCATGCAACGCTTCAAACTGGGTTGGTCTCGGCAAGGGTCGTAATGCCGCCATCACAGATTTCAACTGGTACAACACTTACAATCTAAATGAGCCATATCGCGGGAAAGCTAACTCCCCTTCATTCTGGGTCATCTTATGCCAATTTTCAAGCCAAATTATAGTATGCATCCCTACATTTCTTGCCATGTAATGCGCTGGAGTATCTTCGGGAGGGGCCTCTTCTCCCCCACGAGTAACCACATGTTTGGCACAATTCTCGAAAAACTTCAGTCGCACACAATGTTTTCGTTTTCTTCCTGATGTCAAAACCCACCAATTACAGCGTGACTCACACCAACCAACCTATCGCAGCGCGGCACCTTCTGACGTCACCAATCCTCCGCTTGCAGCAGTTCCCCTCCTTCACAGCTCACGTCTCATCCTTGCATTCATCCCATTATTATGCTGAAATAACAGTTTGTCCCAAACAAGTTACTTCTCTGACTTTCCGTCCACAGTCTCTCGAAGTTGTCGACCTCGGTTGGCAACTGTCTGTCCACGTCCGGCCAGACAATCATCTCTGATAGGTTACAAATACTCAAATTCCACGTACAACAAACCACGACCAGCGCCGGTTTCTCACACACTCACACATTCGCTCCCCCTATCTCGGTCCAGGTGATCGATGACGTCTCACGATCCCCTTTCGGTGGTCAACAAAATCTACCTTGGGTGTCTTCTACACCACAATCGCTTAAGCTACTCGTCGAGCCTAAGACTTTCCCGGGTTGCGCGCGCTCTCAGCCTGATCTCACAATCACTCAACACTCACTCCAACTCCGCAAGACATCACACAACAAATCAACACCGCAATCTACAAACATCTCACCCTATTCATACTCACTCCTCCACGAACTGCTGCTTTCCGCCGCACCGCTACTCTCTGTCAATCTCCATCAACCGCCGTCGTCCGCTGCTCGCCATCCGATGAGTCACCATCACTTGACTTCTATGGGCCTCAAGGATCTCTTATCCTAATCTAGATCTCCCCTCACTATCAGAAATAACCATCCTACTCTGCTACCAACTGATAAGGCCAGATTCTTGCCTACCTGGTTATCTCCAAGAATCCTCTCAAGTCGCCAGGATCTTTTTATTTGCCAGATAGCGTGGAGGGGATGAACACAATTATCAAAATATATCTACCACAATTAGACTTCATTTTGAAAGGACCACTTACTCCGAATCTAAAATTTGTTAGATTTTATTATGACCAAAAACAACTGGACGTACAAAAAATAACTTAATACAAGGTGCAAAAGGTAAATGGGCACTAATACAAATGCGAGCCTACGCAAAATTCTCATTCGACTTAATACAAAGAGACTCACTGACTCCAAAATCATCAAAAAAGCGATTGTAAGGCCAATGTCTAAATTGGGAATCATTAGTCAAAAGAGAAAACATTAATCTATCCCTACTCTACCTCTAAGGTGACATCCCTACTTAGCATTCCCATCCCAGGCAAGAGAATCAAGAAAAAGGTGTCAGAAGTGAAGACTCCTTTTAGAAGTACCTTCACTTAGTCAGAGCTCGTTCTAAGATGCTCCTTCTAGCTTCCCATCTAAACCTCATCTGCTCAACCCACGGGACACTGTCCCTAATACAAAACCCCCAAATCACAGAACACGCCCTTTGGCACACCTCTTCAGCCAGGTCTTCTCTCAGTAGTTTTCCACAAAGTTGTCTTGCATCCAATGACGGTTAGCTTGACCTTGGGTCCCAGGCACCTTGCGCAGCAAAAGTATCTATCTCACATTCCGATGCACTCCCCTGTTGGCTTCTCACAGCATGCTGACTCCTAAAACAAAGATCTATTCTCTCTAACGAGCTAAATGTCCTTGCACCTGCAACAGAAACATGGGAAGGAGAAAAGCCATTTCACATCTTTAAGATTTGACATTTCCCTGTAACCCAAAGCCTTTACCAAGGGAATCATTTTAGGCCTACAACATTAGCTAACATAAGGAATGAACAGGCCTTCTCTTTGACATATGTGATCAAGTCTTTACAATATTAAAAACACTAGTAAACCACACTCTAAGCATTAGTTCATTATTTTCATATACGTGAATAAGCAACCTATGCATAAAACTTTAACATGGCACACGTTAAGCCTAATACATTGCATTGTACGAAAACTAATGATTATTCGTTTTATTGAATACATTCACAATAACTTGCAACATCGATCCTCACAAAAACATTATCACATGTGTAATCACCTCTAAGTTAAACGATTACATCAATACATTTCTATGACACTTCTAAACATACATTGATTAATATGCGGGTGCTGACTAACGGTAAATATGATGCACCCCTACAAATTTCAGAATCTTATGACACTCTATCACGTTCAAGCAAATATAAACAGTAGCTCACCATTTTAGAGTCAAAACATGTGCGCTTTGCCTGTGCTTGTTCTGTAGATAATTACTGCAATTTTACCCATTGATGTTTTTAAATTTTTGTTTAGACTCATGCACACCAACAAAGCATTGGTAATTCCCAAAACTGTCAGATAGCTGCCATCAGGTGTAAACTTTACTAGTCGAGTTGTGATTACTTTGATAGGTGCAGGTCAGAATTTTAAAATGATTGACAACGAGAGCACTGTCCTATGTTTAAAGTGATGTTTGGTGGATCAAGGCCTTTCATGAGCTGTCAATGCAAATTATATCCTAGTGGAAGAACCCTTCTCTGAGGATTCTTATTGAAGGGCACCTGACCTTTCGCACCCATATGAAGGTTGTGGCTGACTCCTTCCATTTTCAAGTGCCTGTTTTTAAACGGGCTGCTCAGCCTTATCCTCCATGGTAGCCAGGCTAAACTGGTGCAATAGATTTTACCTTGATCTGCCAGATTCGTTTTTGCTAGACTATATTGACTTCTGATCTCTTCACGGTTGACATGCACTTTGTTTGATGCACAAATCTTTGCATCACTGTGACCACCCACTCCTCATCAATTTGTTTGAATAGTATGTCTTCGGCTGCCCTCTTCCCACCTCGACTGCCAATCTTCTCAAGAACCACCGATTCCAGAAGGCTCTTACTGAGGGATGTCTTTCACAGTGCATAGGTACCCCTGTAAAATTATCCCTCTTTGTGTCTCAATGAGCACCTATATGCACTCCTGTAAATACATCAAAACACTTTTCCTTATATGCTGTAGAAATAGACACATGAATACAACAGTAGTGCATCTATGCAGACCTCACACAGGCATTCAGCAAGTCTTTGCACTCTGGCAAAGTAGAACAGATATCCTTTGCTGTTTTTGTTAGTTTGATGCCCAGGCTACTCAGATTGTTGCTCTTTCCATGGCCAGAGGCTCCTTTTCCCAAGATAATGCATAAAGCTCCTCCACATGTCCTTTACCCATGAATGTTCCTGTTAGAACTGGGGGTCTCTAGTTGGCTGAGGTAGGTACCTTAGCCGAAATAGGGACCCTTGCTTCTAAGTCAGGGAAAGGAAGGTCACCTTCTCAGATAGCCCCTGCTCACCCCCTCGGTAGCTTGGTACGAGCAGCCAGGCTTATCTCCAAGGCAAATGTGTAAAGTATTTGCAACCACGCTCTCAGTAACCCAGTGATAACACCACAAATGGACTCCACACGAGTTTCATAAAAAAACAATTATATGTTTATAAAAACAAGATATACGATGAGACCACATGATACATATCCAACATATGCTTATTTGTAATATTTCACCTTGCCGGTTATTAGGCCAGCAAGCCTTTGTAGGTTCTTGCAGTATTGAGCAATTCTAGATGAACCAATGCAGTCCTATTGCAATGCTATGCAGTTCGTAATGCAAGAATCAGGCACTTCGTGATGTAAAAATAATGCAGTTCATAATGCAACAATCAGGCAGTTCGTAATGCCAAATCTTGACCACAATGTAGTTTCAATCCTTTTTCTGTCTTGGTCAGTCCAACATTCAGGGGTTTCAGCTCTCATAGTTATACCCCTAAAAGTCTTTGAAGTCTTTGTGTTCAGGGGGGCACTGACCCCTGTCCAAACCAGTTCTGGGTGTCTCCCTGCCAGTGACACCTTATTCCTTTGATAGTGGGGTTCTGGATCCTCAATCACTCAGCAGGAGATAAAGCCATTGTTTTATGGCAGCAGCCCAGGCCTCTTCACCTCCAGGGGCTACTCCTCCCCCCTACACTCCAGATGCAGGTCAGCCTGTTGCTGTCTCACCTCCTCCCCTGGGTCAAGACATTTCCCAGATCCTATGACATTCAAATCCAGACAATCAATCCACAACCAGGCAGAGACACACAGAATTGTTAGAACAAAAAAAACAGCCAATTCTGAAAGCGCGCTGTTGGACTTTGCCCTTCTGGCAAGTTCACCCCTAGAACTTTTTGCATTATCCTAGCCTTTTTCCTGTGTTGTACTAGTGGTTTTAGGCCTTTAGGCGCTTGCACACTGTGTCCCAGTGGAAAGCGTGTGCGCTCTGTATATGGTTTAGTGAGACTGACCTGCCCTCCAATACGAATGCATGGGGGATCTGAGTGACCGTGGTAGTTCCTGATGCGTGGGGAGTGCAGGGTCGAGTTTGATATGTACAAACTCGTGAGAGTGAATGCTGCGCGATGATGTGTGCGGCGTTACTGTAGCTAGTGTAGAAGTGCCACTTCTAGACGCTGCATAAATGTGCAGTGACCGTCTGGCGTGTGATTGGCTGGTGAGCCTGGCTCCAGGAGTCAGGATGGGTCTGCCCCAGTGGTGGGTGGAGAGAGCTGCATGTTGATGAGTGGGAGGAGTACACCTGGGACCTGAATAGGGCTGGGCTTTCCCCACACAATGCTGGCTCCGCCCCCTGTGGTGCGACTGATGACCCTGGCCTGTTCTGTGAATAGGGAGAGGGGCTGAGCAGAACAAAGTGCTCAAGAGCCAGTTGTATCTGGTTCGCCCCTTCCCTGCACCTTGAGACAAAGGGAAATGGTGTATAAAAGAAGGGGCTGTGACCCCAGAAAAATGTTCTCTTTTGGATCCTGACAGAGGAGGGTTTGCTGCTGGTGGGGTCCAGGAGGGACCGCCATGGGGGCTACATCCCTGCTGGAGGGCCCTGTGTGCTGGCCACTGGGCCCTACCTTGCCCCCTGGATGCCTTCAGGACCTTTTTGCTGGTCCTTTTACTCTGCCAAGGCTTGATACAGCCTTCTAGCACCCTGGGAGCGCTTTATCCTTATATTGCCAAGAAGAGGAGCTTGTATGCTCTGCAGCGCTCAGCTGGCGTCTTTGTCCCCAGAGGGAATCCCCAGCGTAGGGATTCCCCCGTAATGGCTGCCGAGCGGGAGCCCACCCTGCTAATTGATCGTGGTTGCGGGAGCCCACCCCGCTTGTGGGTTTTAATTAGGAGGGAGCCCACCCCTCATTGCCGCATCTGTATTTTATTGATTTGAATGCGGGAGCCCACCCCGCTTATGTCCGCTTATTGACTGTCTCGCGGGTGCCCACCCCGCATTTTACTGCGCTGCGGGTGCCCACCCCGCTTCATCTTTATTTAAAATTGCGGGTGCCCACCCCGCACTTTACCCAAGGAATCACCGCCGCGGACTGAGCCGCACATCTAATTCCTTCCGGGCCGCTGCCCAGCGCGACCCGGAAGGCAGGGACTCTGTGGGCGGGTCCCAGGAGGGGGCCCGGGTGAAGAGGGCAGGTAGCCAAGGCCACCCACGGCAGCAAGAGACGTGCCGCTGTAGCAAGGAGGAGCCCCCGCCAGGAAGAGAACCACCGGTGAGTAAAAGTGGCTGGGGGGGCTCCGTGTGAAGCGCTGGTAGTGCCTGATCGAGGCACTGTGCCAGACCTGTCTCATGCGGCCCCGCCTGCCAGAGGGCCGCTCCAACGACGGGAAAAATTGTTTATAGAGCCTAGGTGGCTCCAACGTTTGCCCAACTTTGTTGAAAGGGCCCCTGTGGGGGCCCAAGGGCCCGTGCTGCCCCATATTGCCAGTGTTCTCCAGCTGCCCCACTTTGCAGGAGTCAGCTGCAACGTTTGGGGACATGGTTTTTTTTTAGAGCCTCTGTGGCTCCAACACTATGGGGGCATGTTTATCTTAAGAGCCCCGTGTGGCTCCAACGCTATGGGGACATGTTGTTTTCAGAGCCTAGGTGGCGCCAACGTTTTGGACACTATTTCAAGGGCCATTGAGAGCCGAAGCCTCATTTTACTCCCCCAGCTGCGCAGCACTTAGTGCCAGATGCAGCGTTTAGGCCCTGTGCTTGTCCCCAGCTGCCCAGCAAGTAGTGGGCAGCTGCCACGTTTAGGTTCTGGCGCAACCTGGACCCTAATGTGATTGAGGTGTTATTGTGATTCATATATTAATGCTTTTGGTGCTAGGAAATGTAATTCATGTAGTATGTTTTACGCACCCTGTGTTATACCTCCAAATGTGGTTTTATGATTAGGAGGTTGTTCTTGCTAGTGAGGTTAAGTCTCCCTGTGTGATGTACGCCCCTAGTGTAGTTATACTTAGGTGGTTAGGTCTAATGTGTTAGACTAATGAGAAACTGCATAATGTGTTTATGCCCCTGTGATGGATGCAGGATAGGTTTTATACCTGATTCTAGTGTGATGACGCTGAGGTCATTATTGCGCCAGTAGTTACTGGTTGTGCTCTACCGTGATAATTTGTGTTACAGTTAGTATATGTTCTACATGTAGAATTGGTGATTTGTGCTGATTCTGACAGTGGTCCATGTGGCCCTGTCCCATGTAAATGGTCCCTTGTAAAATCTGCCCAGTGCCAGTTGGCACAGTGTAAATTATGTGATTATCATCTAATGTGTTTATTATAATACAAAGGCTATTTTTGATATAACCTTCTGTGGAGTTCCTTTTGTAGTGTGCCTGGGATGTTGTTGCTGTGTGCATGCGCAAATGCTTTACACATGACTCTGTAAAGCACTCCTGAGGCGGAAGCCGGGAGGTCTGTGTTGTACCTTTTTAAAATTACTTTGTTTGGTTTAGCTTTTAAAATTGTGCACTCACCCTGAGCACCTACTCGCTGACTGACAAGCGCCAGTACTCTGTAAAGCACTCCTGAGGCGGAAGCCGGGAGGTCTGTGTTGTACCTTTTTAAAATTACTTTGTTTGGTTCAGCTTTTAAAATTGTGCACTCACCCTGAGCACCTACTCGCCTAGCTCCACTCTGCCATTCCCAGCGTGGTCACAGCGAGGAAAGCGCTGAGCCCTTTGCGCGCGCCGCAACTGCTGACATGCCCCCAGAGAGGACACGCCCACCTAGGCCACGCCCCCTTTTCGCCGCCTACAAATACGCGCTGACTGACAAGCGCCAGTACTCTGTAAAGCACTCCTGAGGCGGAAGCCGGGAGGTCTGTGTTGTACCTTTTTAAAATTACTTTGTTTGGTTTAGCTTTTAAAATTGTGCACTCACCCTGAGCACCTACTCGCCTAGCTCCACTCTGCCATTCCCAGCGTGGTCACAGCGAGGAACGCGCTGAGCCCTTCGCGCGCGCTGCAACTGCTGACACGCCCCCAGAGAGGACACGCCCACTTAGGCCACGCCCCCTTTTCGCCGCCTACAAATACGCGCTGACTGACAAGCGCCAGTACTCTGTAAAGCACTCCTGAGGCGGAAGCCGGGAGGTCTGTGTTGTACCTTTTTAAAATTACTTTGTTTGGTTTAGCTTTTAAAATTGTGCACTCACCCTGAGCACCTACTCGCCTAGCTCCACTCTGCCATTCCCAGCGTGGTCACAGCGAGGAACGCGCTGAGCCCTTCGCGCGCGCTGCAACTGCTGACACGCCCCCAGAGAGGACACGCCCACTTAGGCCACGCCCCCTTTTCGCCGCCTACAAATACGCGCTGACTGACAAGCGCCAGTACTCTGTAAAGCACTCCTGAGGCGGAAGCCGGGAGGTCTGTGTTGTACCTTTTTAAAATTACTTTGTTTGGTTTAGCTTTTAAAATTGTGCACTCACCCTGAGCACCTACTCGCCTAGCTCCACTCTGCCATTCCCAGCGTGGTCACAGCGAGGAACGCGCTGAGCCCTTCGCGCGCGCTGCAACTGCTGACACGCCCCCAGAGAGGACACGCCCCTCCGCCCTCTACCAATGTGCCACTTTCGGACGCGCAGCGGCCGAGCGCAGCGGGAGCGCCGGCATCGCGCCGAAGTCGAGCCAAAGTCAAGCCCGTCTGTGCCCGTCCGTGCACGACCGGGCCTAGGGCCTGCCCCCATGCCGGATCCTACCTCCATTAGGATAGCCTACTCTCGACGAGACCTCCTCAGCCTCAGAACCTCGAAAAGTACCTCCTGTCAGGCCATACATGACCCTAATGTCTCCTTCACGGGGTGTATCATCTGCAAACCTGGCAACCTACTTCTTTCCAGGACCACCGCCCCTCTCCCCGGCCTCAAATTAGCAACCCTTAACTGTAGATCGCTGCCAAAACACGCCCTTCTCATAAACCACTTAATCGTCGATCACGAGCTGGACATACTTTTCTTAACTGAAACTTGGATCACCGACCACTCCAATTCCGATATAGTCTCGGCCCTCCCCCGGGCTTTCTCATCATGTCCCAACCTCGCCCTCTAGGTCGAGGTGGTGGTATTGCCATCATTTACCGTGACGACTTCTCCTGCCGATCTACCGAGATCGAGAGCAAGGAATCAGAGAGCTGTATGTTCACATTGTCACTCTCGCCGACCTATTCCCTATCAGGCCTTTTGGTCTATAGACCTCCTGGACACTTCGGCCCCTTCTCCGCCGCTTTTCTAGAAGCCGTCTCATCCCTGGCCCACTTAACATCTAATTTCCTGATTACAGGCGACCTCAACATCCATTTCGACGATCTAACTGATACAGGTTCATCTGACCTTATCAGCGAACTGGGTGCCCTTGGTCTCTCCTTGACTAACTCAGGAGCCACGCACGTGAAAGGTCATCTGCTCGATCCTGTATTCTCGAATATCCCTTCACTCCAGTTCACCAATTCCCTCCCCCTTCCGTGGACGGACCACTTCTTGGTCTTAACCCATCTCCCAGGGACCTTTAAGAAACCCCACAACCCCCCTATTTTTACCAGGGACAGATCCTGGGCCAGACTCTCGACGGACAACTGGGTCTCGGCGCTGGAGGCTTCTATCCCCAGGCTCGCAGCCGACCCCACCATGGCGGACAGCCAGTTCAGAGACTGGATTTCTTTATCCCTCGACAGCCTCATACCCATCAAGAATCGGGAGGTGAAAAACAAGATCAAGCGCAACGCCCCCTGGTATAATCCCGAACTTAGAGCACTCCGTAAAGTATGTAAAAGGGCGGAAAGAGCATGGAGGAAAGACTGGCTACACAGCAACAAGGATTTATATCACAACGCGGTAAGACAATATAAAACTGCCCTGAAATCAGCCAAATCCACGTTCTACGACAATAGAATACAAACCGCGTCCAACTCAGCCAAAGAGTCCTATCAGATAGTTAAAGAACTACTCAACATCCCAACAGCGCCTCCCACTCTCTCCCCCCCCCCAGACAGAAGCAAGGATCTGGCCAACTATTTTGAGTCCAAAGTCCTGCGGATACTGGACTCCCTTCCTACTGTCAGTCCCCCACACACCCTGGCCTCAGTGGACGAAAACAACATCCCACAGCTGAAGACTTTTAGATCAGTTTCCCTCACCGAAGTCACATCCACACTAGGAAAAATGAAAAGCGGTTCCCCCCTTGACCCAGCCCCAGTTAGACTGCTCAAACAGGCCTCCTCCACCATAGCCCCTATCATAAGGGACCTTATCAACTCCTCTCTTGCTGGTGGAACGGTTCCACCCAACTGGAAGAACGCAGTCGTAAAGGCTTTACTGAAAAAGCCCCAACTGAACCCGGACGACATGTCCAACTATAGACCGATCTCACTACTCCCTTGCATCAGCAAGATGGCTGAAAAATTAGTTAATTCTCAACTATCACAATTCCTCGAGACAAACAACATCTTGCGCCAATCTCAAACCGGGTTCCGACCCGGCCATGGCACGGACACTGCACTCCTCTCTGTTATCGAGGAGGTAAGGTGTATCTTAGACTCAGGGGGATCAGTGGCAGTGATCCTCCTGGATCTGAGCGCCGCCTTTGACACGGTGAACCACCGTGTCCTTTTACACCGCCTGGCCAAGGCAGGAATTGTGGGTACAGCGCGAGCGTGGATCGAATCCTTTCTCTCCCATCGATCCTTTCAGGTGTGGGACGGCAACTCCAGGTCAGATCCTCTCCCACTGAAGAATGGAGTTCCCCAGGGGTCTTCGCTTAGCCCCACCCTGTTTAATGTATATATGGCCCCCCTGGAAGACGTAGTGGCCCCCTACGATATAAAAATAATCAACTACGCTGACGACACCCAACTGGTCGTCTCCCTGTCCCACCTGGACAACCATCCTGACAGCCTGCTGCTCTGCCTCCAGGACATTCATACCTGGATGTGTGACTCGGCCCTGAAGCTTAACGGCGCTAAGACCGAGATCATGCTCCTGGGTAATAAATGGACTGCTTTTCCATCCACATCTTGGCCCGATACTTTCGGCGAAATCCCCTCTCCTAGAAAGGAAATCAAAACTCTAGGAGTCTGGCTGGAACCCGACCTGTCCATGAAAACACAGGCAGCTAAGACAGCAGGCACCTGCTTCGGTCTCTTACGGTCCGTACGCAAGATATTGCCCCTTCTACCCTTCCCTTCCAGGAAACTACTTGTTCAGGGTCTTGTCCTGGCCCGGCTCGATTATAGTAATGCCATCTATCTGGGGGCCCCGGAGTACACCCTGAACAAACTTCAACGCACCCAGAATGCGGCTGCCAGGACCATCATGAATCTCTCCCCTAGAGCGTCAGCTAAGCCTGCCCTCAAAACCCTACACTGGCTCCCGGTCCGCCAACGTGTAGAGTTTAAGGCCCTATGCACCACCCACAAGCTCATCAATGGAGCTGGTCCCGCCGTGCTTAAAAATATGGTTACCCCCTACAAAGCCTCAAGACCCCTTCGCTCTGACTCCGAACATCTCGCTAGGGTGCCCAAATTCAGGAAGGCTCGCACTGGCGGTCGCCGATTTTCGGTTAAAGCCGCTACAGCTTGGAACTCTCTCCCTCTCAGTCTTCGCCTGGAACCCTCCTACATGGTCTTCCGTAAAAAACTCAAAACCTTCCTGTTCCCCAAATAAGACACTCCCTTTTCCACCTTCTGGATCTCTACAGGTTAATAGCGCGGGGATGCCTACGGGTCACCAGGCGCTCTACAAATCGCAAAAAAAAAAAAAAAAAAAAACATGGCCTCCGGGATAAGCCTGACTGCTCGTGCCAAGCTTCCAAGGGGCTGAGCAGGGGTTATCTTTGGCGTGTAACTCCCTTGCCCTGAGTAGAGTGGTGGTCTCTGCCTGGCTTTTTCGCAAGCCTTAGCCAACCAGATATCCCATTTCAAACATTGGTTATCAGCGTTGAGGATAGGACTTGCATTTGCGCAGTACCACAGTGACGACTGGCTGCATTACAAAACTCTGCATTTTAGATAGTCACATGGAAAGGGATTATTGTGCTTAAGTTTGCTGTAAGTGTCATTTCTTTGGAAATGTGTTTCTTGTGCACTATGAGTTGGGTGTCTTGCCAAGGACAGAAACCAGAGAATCTGGAGGAGTGATTGCTCTTGTGCAGACTGCTATTGGGTTGGCCTGAAGCTGAAGGAGGGACTGCCCTTTGGACCATGCGGCCGGTTGTTGGGTTGGCCTGATGCTGAAGGAGTGACTGCCCCTGTGCTGTCTGCTGGTTCTTGGGTTGGCCTACAGTGGGGACTTAATTGGCATGGAGTAACTAGCTCAGGAGGGTAGATTATCCCCTAAGTGCAGTGTGAGTGTCTGTATTCACCAGTAAGGGTGGGATCCAGTTGTGGCAGCAAAAGTGACTCCAGTGTATGAAGTCCCCATCCCGTTCCCAGAGTATGGTACCTGGTGCTCAGTAAGATTGGTGCAGGTTGAGATTCAGGGGCAGTAAGAAACTGTCTCACCAGTCTGGGGGGGGCGTGTGTGGATGAGTGGTGTGTTGCACTGGACGATTGAGTGTGAGTTCTCTGTAATAAGGAGCTTGCATGGGGGAGTAACCCTAGAGGAATGGTACAGGTATCTTCCAACCCCGAGTGGTGGAAGAGGTTCAGAGTTAGGTGACCTCACAGTAAGAAGGATGCAAGGCCTCACATCATGTCCTGCAAGGAAGGTGTGAGTCTGGGCCGTATTCCGAGCCACAACCTGTCTCTGACACTGGTTGGTTCTTAGAAGGAACACCATGTTGGGAGCCTAGTTTGTCCTGTTGGACTGTTCTTTTTGGGGGATCTCCCCGTGTTAGAGGATCTGAAGAGGCATTTGAGAGTGATTCCAAAAGGAGTGGCTGAGGTGTTTTCCAGCCCAGAGTGGTGAAAGAGGTTCAGAGTAGCCCAGCTAGGTCCCGATGTAGTGGGAGGGGTGTAGGGACTCACGTCCTGTCTCAGAGGAGAAGGAGTGAGTGGGAGTGCGTGTCTCCAGGTGCCTGAAACCTCGTCTCAGGGTCTGGGTGGTTCTTTAGGGGAACACCAGGTTGGGAGCCTAGGCTGTACTGATAGGCCATTTGAGGAGGATCTCCTAGTGTCTGGAGAACGTGGAGCATCTGTAAGCAGAGCTCCAGCAGTTATGTTATGTTATGTTATCTCATCTTCTATAGCGCACAGCTGCCCCAGCAAAGGTGCGTCCCGGCGCTTTGACTGGCTGAAGGAAAATACATACAGAACAGAGAAAAAACCAGAAAAAAGTAGCAACAGGGCAGTGTATTAAGGTGCATGCAGTATATTAAGGTCCAGGGGGGAAAAGATAGGTTTTAATAGCCCTCCTGAACGTAAGCAAATCATCCAGGGCGCGAATGTGAGCTGTTAATGAGTTCCAAAGCCTAGCCGCTAGATAGCGGAAGGAACGCCCTCCCGCTCTGCAGCGTTTGAACCGTGGAACTATAGCCAGATTTTGACCCAATGACCTCAAAGAACGAGAGGGGACATAGGGGGTGAGAAGATGCTCTAGGATCAGGGGAGAGGACAGTTTAAGAATCTTGTAGGAAAGACATAGAGTCTTAAACTCAATCCTTTGAGCCATGGGCAGCCAATGGAGTTTCCTGATGATTTCCTTCGCAGAGCAGAACCTAGGTAGGCCCACCAGGGCTCTGGCCGCCGCATTCTGTACGCGCTGCATCCAGATAACTTCCGCCTATTTGGCCCCCAACAGGAGCGAGCTCACAGGAGCGAGCTCGCATAATCAAGCCGCGAGAGTATGGTGGCCTGAATTATCAACTGTCTAGTGGGGGAGTCAAAAAAAATTCAGGATTGGCCTGAGGCCACGCAAAATACCAAAACAAGTAGCAGCCACTTTTTTAGTGTGTCCGCAGAAACTGAGGGCGGGGTCTAACCAGACACCCAAGTTTTTAACCTCGAGTACCGGGATGGGAGCTGAACCCAGCTCTGGAGGCCACCACTGAGCACCCAGAGGTTGCTATGCTTACCACATTTAGAACCTCCGTTTTCTTGGCATTAAGCTGTAAGCAGTTAGCAGTCATCCAGCCAGCCACTGCTGTCAAACCCTCCCTGAACCTAGGGGCCTCAGAGTCGGAGTCCCCACTGAGTGCAACTGCCAGCTGCGTATCGTCAGCATAAGAAACCATAGTTAGGCCCCACTGCTTGGCGACCGCAGCCAGTGGCTGCACATACAGATTGAACAACGTGGGGCTAAGTGCCGACCCCTGAGGCACTCCCTGCTCGATGAAATAGGGTTTAGACTCAAATGGAGGTGTAGCGACCCGAAATGAGCGACCTGCTAGAAATGACCGAAACCATTCAAGTGCTAAATCAGAGACACCTGCTTCTCCCAAACGCTGCAGCAGTATCGCGTGTGAGACCGTGTCAAACGCTGCACTGAGGTCGAGTAACACCAGCGCCGCAGTTTGACCGGAGTCGAGCACGGAGCATAGATGTTCTGTCATAGCAAGGAGAGCAGTCTCTGTGCTATGACCTGCCCGAAATCCATTCTGGGAGGAATCCAGGATATTGGCAGTCTGAAGGTGTTTAGTCAGGATTCCATTGGCATGAGCATCCGCAACCTTCACGGCCCATGGGAGAAGAGAAATCGGACGATAATTCTCCAATTTGAGAGGGTCCAAGGCGGGTTTCTTCAAGATAGGAGTGACATAGGCTTGTTTCCACTTAGTTGGTACTGACTCTGAAGAGAACGAAAGATTGATGAGTTGGTGTACGGGGGGAAGACATAGACCAGCCGACTCTCTGAGCTGCGCGGGTCTGAGCGGGTCAGCAGGAGACCCGGATTTTACTGTGGCCGCCAGCCTATCGAACTCTACCTCTGAAATGACAGGAAATGTGGAAAGAACCACATTAGTAGTAGAATTAGGCCTCTGGTCCTCACTCTGAGGGATGATACTAGGAAAGGAGCGATAGATAGTATGCACCTTTTCCAGAAAAAAGGTAGCAAGCTCTTCACAGTGGGACACTGAGCATATCTCAGCTGCAGGGGCTCTATTAGCAGTCAGGTCTTTGAGAACTTTAAAGATCAGCTTCATAGGATTAGGACTGCGTTTGAACTCCTGGGAATAGTAGGCCGCACGAGCCCTACATATGGCTCTATGGTAAATTTTGGTTTTAGCCAGGTACTGCGTTTTTTTCTCAGCATCATAAGTTTTACGCCAGTCTCTTTCCGCTTGTTTGCATGATTTTTTCAGGAGCAATAAGGCGCTATCATACCATGGACTGGGTTCTAAAGAACGACATTTACTCCACGTAGCAGGGATCAGAGAGTCAAGTGCCCGGAAGACCCATTCACAAAAGAGATCATAGCCAGACTCAACATCGTTAAAAGGGCCAAGCGGGTGTTCGCTAAGCACCCGATGAAAATCCTCAAGCTTTAATTTCTTCCATGGGCGTTTAAGAACGAATCTGTCTATGTTTTTAAAAGGAGGGTTTCTGATCGCGAGGTACAATTCCACAAAAAAATGGTCTGACCAAGCTACCGGAGTCGGTGGCAAGCCATTTGCCACTGTCAAGTTAGTAGTAAAAATGGGGTCCAGGATGTGTCGACCCACATGCTTGGGGTGGGTAACCACCTGACTTAACTGCAGCGCCTCTAAATCTGCAAGTGTACTAATAATAGCTGGGGTGTGACAAAGGTCAAAATGGAGGTTGAGATCACCAAGGACACTAAAGTTAGCCGATCCTATCGCAAGAGAGCTCACTGTTTCTGGAAGAGCCTTTCTAAAAGCGGTGTCGTTACCAGGGGGTCTGTAAATCAGAAGCCCAGAAAAGGTAAAGTGATGATTAACCGTAATACAGAAATGCGCACTCTCGCATCCATCATAGCTAGTTTCTTCCAAATACAAAGGTAGCATGATTTAACTACCACTGCAATACCCCCACACCTAGAGTTACGATTATGAGTGTAAATGGAGTATTCTGGAGAGAGTGCTAAATTCAGTTCAACCACGGCCTCATCATGAAGCCAAGTTTCGGTCATGAAGAAAATATCAGGAGCCTCCTCCAAGATAAGGCCGTGGATTACGGAATGGTGTTTAACCAGAGACCTAACATTGAGATTCCAGATTTTAAGATCCCGGGTAGGCCTGGTCTAAAATTTCGTTCCGTTAGCGGAAATTGTGATAATTTGACATTTTCGCGTTCCGCGGAAAGCGCGAAAATGTCAAAATTTCCGCATTCCGCAGCTTGGCGATAATTTGTTTCTTGCTCGCGCTGTAAAATAATACATTCTCGCGCGCGCGCGATCGCCTTACCTGAATCCCTGCGTTCGCCGACAAGTTTTCTTGATCCGGTCGCGTTCTCCATGAGATGTTGTATTGTTTTTAGCCATTTGCGCTGTCTCGCGACAGTTCGCGCCCGCAGTGACGTCATGCGTCGCGCGATCACGTCTTTCTTCTCGCGATCATGCACCGCGAGACAACTGAAAACAAGATGGCTGCGCCCGCGAGCAACCACATGGGTAAGTTGGCGAGCCGCAACTATGCAGAAAATCTCGCGAACATGCGGGAAAAAAACTTCTGAATCTTCGCGATATTTCCGCGTGTTTACGATAATTTTTAACATTTTCGCGATAATTTGCGAAAGTGGATTTCGCAAATTCCGCCCACCCCTAATCCCGGGGAGCCGAAGGCTCGATGGGCGAGGATACCGCGGGAGAGGGCACAATAAAAGCTCTAATAGGGGTTGGGGGATTAAGTACAAAATTACCACATGGACACCGAAAAGGGCCACACAACGGATCAAGAGAGGAGTGCTCACAGAGTTGGGACAACTGCCGGATCATGAGTAGCTCCTCCCTCATGTACAAACCTCCAGCTGGTTTGTGAGGCACATTATCCCTGGCGCCTCCTTAGCGCTGACGGGCGCAGACGGGCAGGACTCTGGCACAGATCCGGCATGTCCGCTGTTCGCGTCCGCTGCGCGGAGACATGACCGTCCCCTTTTATGCGCAGCTAGAGCGCGTCCCAGCAATAGCCCACACCCAATAAGGCCACCGTCTATCACTCGCCTACCCGGAACCGGACTCTCAGCGTCGGTACTCGACTGAGAGTGGCCGGGTAGCGAGGGGGGGGGAAAGGTCTCTACGAAGTCTCAGCAGATGTCACCAGTTAAAAAGCATATTAAATCACGCAATAGTCAGAATAACACGAACATTTCTAAAATACAAGAAAAAGTGAAAGAGAGACCTCCTGGCATCCGCCTCAGGAGGGTGGGAAGAACGTACTGCCTAGTCAAGCGCAGGACTTCCAAATGCCCCTTTTATGCGCAGCTAGAGCGCGTCCCAGCAATAGCCCACACCCAATAAGGCCGCCGTCTATCACTCGCCTACCCGGAACCGGACTCTCAGCGTCGGTACTCGACTGAGAGTGGCCAGGCAGCGAGGGGGGGAAAGGTCTCTACGAAGTCTCAGCAGATGTCACCAGTTAAAAAGCATATTAAATAACGCAATAGTCAGAATAACACGAACATTTCTAAAATACAAGAAAAAGTGAAAGAGAGACCTCCCGGCATCCGCCTCAGGAGGGTGAGAAGAACGTACTGCCTAGTCCAGTGTCTGGCAGTACCGCTCCAGTTGGCAGGGTGCAGAGGTCCAGAGTGAGGGGTGAGAGGGGAAAAGAGTCCCCAGTGGGAACCAGTGGGTCAGGGGCCAGCCAAAAGGGCTGAGTCACCAATGATTGGCCATGGTGACGCCACTTCTGTCCTGGGGGATCTGCATGCACTGTCCAATGGACAGGAGGCTGTGAGATCTGCGCCAGGCAGACTGTCACACGACACATTAGTTATGTGTCACCTTCGGGGGGCATGCGGGCTCCGTGTGAAGTCCTGGTTCGCCAGGCATATGACCAAAGGGTAGCACCCCTGGGTTGGGGAGCCAGGAACAGGTGTTTCCTGACCTGGATGGCAGGACAGCTGTAATCAGTGTCCTGGTTGGTTTGCCTTCTAGGGGTAGCCCTGTGAACACAGGTGGGGCCCATCTTAAGTGAAGAGACACTGTGTTTCCCAGAAGGAGTGGTGCAGGCCTAGCCGGGCTCTTTAGGGTCCCTGGCTGAATGTGGTATTACTATATTGCTACCCTGAGAGCAGGTGGGGCCCATCTTAAGTGAAGGGACCCTGCTCTACAGTGGGAGGGTGCAGAACTCTCGAAGGGGGTGCAGAGGGAGGGAGTCCTCACCTCTGACCCCGGTGCATCTGGTGAATGTGGATCCCAGGTGGTAGACCAGTTGATGGAGAGAGGTCCTGAACTGGTGGGAGAGTTGTGTTCTGGAGGGTGCTTCTCCTGGGAGAGTGCGCAACCCCAGAAGTAGAGGGAGGGTGAGGAGATGCTTTGCCCATGACCTCTGGTCAGCCTGAGTGTGCGGACCCTAGGTTGAAGGATCAGTGGTAGTTTGGAACTACACCGAGAAGGGAGATTAGAGAATGGATATTGGATGTCAGGGGTTACTGCCCCCCACTCTGTGGATTGGCAAGTACCAGTGATGTCTGGGTGGTCTAGGGCCTGGTCCTGGCCGTGGACAACTAGGGAGTAAGAGTGGGGTAGCCTAGTTGGGCCTGAGAGTTCTTTTTCTGAGGGAACCACATGGGTTCAGAGTGGCGTAGAACCGGAGGGTGTCCCTGTAGTGCGGGTCCGCGACCGTGTTCTATCGCCCCATGCAGGGTAGCCCATCACGGTGGTGATTGGTCTGCCCTGCGTTTTGGCAGGAAGGGGGTTGTTTTGGACTTGGCCCTTTTTGGCAGGTTCACCCTCTGAACTTTTTGCCTTAAGCTCTGACATGGTGGTAGTGTTTTTAAGCCTCTGGGCACTTTAGCACTGTGGTCCAGTGTAAAGTGCGTGCGCTCTCTGAGTGCGCGTGGTGAGATTGGCCAGCCCTCCCATAGGAATGCATGGGGGATATGTGTGTCCATGGTAATTCCTGGTATGAGAGAAGTGCAGGATCGAGCTTAGTATGTATGAACTCGTGAGAACAAATGCTGCGCAATGGTGTGTGCAGATTTATGGTGACTGGTGGAGAAATGCCACTTTTGGAAGTTGGCATTTCTGTGTGCTATGTGTCTGCCTACCTGATGTGAATTGCATGTCTGGCTTGTGAATGACAGGAGCTGAGAGGTGTGGGTGGCTCCAGGAGGAGCAGGATGAGGCAGCGCTGAGCTGAATGGGACACCTGGAGGAAGAGTGGTGGGAGGAGTAATCCCCTGACTCTGAATAGGCTGGTGCTTCTGGAGTGAATGCTGGCTCTGCCCCCTGTGGTGTGTCTGATCACTGAGCCCCCACCTGACAAAGAGGAGAGGAGCTGGGCAAAACAAAGTGCTCCAAATAACCCCTAAACCAGTTCTGACTGGTATCCCCAAGCCCTGTGCTGTGACACAAAGGGATTTTGTAATATACATATAGAGGCTGTGACCCCATGAAAATGTTCACTTCTTGTTCCTGTATTTGTGGGGGCTTGCTGCTGCTGGGGCCCAGGAGGAACCGCAATGGGGGCTGCCTCCCTGCTGGAGGGCCCTGTCTGCTGGCCTCCCTGGGCCCAGCTATGCCCCTGGGACCTTTTGCTTCATATTTTAGCCTGAAGAACTTTAGGCTGCTCCTGCGCCCTGTGAGCGCATTAATTTTCCCTGTCATCGAAAAGGAGCAAGAGATCTCCGCAGCGTCGCGCTGCTTGAAGAGAGAGAGAGGGAATCCCCAGATTAGGGATTCCCCTGAGATGCCTTGAGAGCGGGTGCCCACCCCACGTATTTGTGCTTGAGCGGGTGCCCACCCTGCGTTTTGCTTTAATTGTAAGAGTGTGCATTTGGATTTTTATATGCCTTTATTTAATGGAGGGGGTGCCCACCCCGCATTTCCACCAGAAGAAATCCTCACCACTGCGGCCCGAGCTGCGGCCGATCTGGAAATCAGGCCCGTCGGCCTGTGACATGGGCAGGGCCTGCAGCTGAACCGGAAGAGGTTACCCATGTGGCGGCACCGGGCTCCCGTGAGCAGAGGGGAGGCTTGGCCGGAGAAAGAGTCGCAGAAGTCTCCCGGAGCCCTGCGTGCTCCACAGTGGAGTCCGCCGAGTGAAGAGGGCTGGATTCCGTTTCCCCGGCAGGAGAGGAACAGAGTGCCAGTCCTAAGCCCCGCGTGCCACTGCAGAGAGGAGAGTCCTGCCTTCGCCCCATCCGGTGAGTGGGGCTCGAGTTACATAGTGCCTGGGAGAGGCACAGAGTCAGTGTGGCCCCATCTGGCAGCTGGCAGCTCCAACGAGAGGGGCAGTGTTTATTTTGTTATGGGCCACAGTGTGGCTTGGGGGCACAGTGTCTAGTTGCCATGAGCGGACCCGACGTTGCGGGCCGCTCCAACGTTGGGGCACATTCATTTAAAGCGCCCCAGTGAGGCCCCTATGGCACAGTTGTGCCAGGGCCTATTTGTGTATTCACAGCTGCCCCACCAGACAGAGGGCAGCTGCAACGTTATGCGCACATTTGCATAAGAGGGCACAGTGGTGCCAGGCCTCATTTTGATATTCACAGCTGCCCAGCAAGTAGTGGGCAGCTGCAACGTTTAGGCCACAGTTTTTTGGGGGCATGTTTTGAGTTAGGAGTGAGATGCACTCCTTTGCCCCATACTTTCCCAGCTTCCCAGCAAGTAGTGGACAGCTGCTACGTTTAGATTTGCGCAGTGGTGCACTTTGGATTCAGCTGCTAGGCAGCACCCCTGACATTCTGGACACAGGGCATTTGAGCCCCTTTTAGAGGGCCAGTTGGCCAGGGGGACTATAAGATTAATAGGGCACCAGGCCCTAATTTGATTAATGCCTCTACTATGGTCTTTATTAGGAGACTATGTGCTAAACGTGATTTATGTGGTGCTAGGAAATGTGATTCATGTAGTATGATTTACGCACCCTGTTTGATGCCTCTAACTATGGTTTATTATGAAGTTGTTTGCATATTATGGTTCATGCCAGTGAGATTATGTTCCACTGAGATTATTTCCTAATGTGAGTTATGTTTAGGAGGTTAGGGTCTAAAATATTTGGCTGTTGAGATTATGGGCGTACAATGCGTTTGGCGTCTAATGTGATACTGTGCATAATGTGGTTTATGTTACAGGATGATGCTGAAGTTGCCAGTAATTACTGGTCGTGTTCTATGTTTATGATAAATTCTAAATTTACTAAGTTCACTAAGTGATGGTTCTGACAGTTGTCCAAGTGGCCCTATCGTGTATATAATCCCTTGTAAATATGTCCTAGTGCCAGGTGGAACCATGTATATTATGTGAGTACTGTTCTAATGTGTTTTGAGAATACAAAGGATATTTTTGATATAACGTTGTGTTGAGTTCCTTTTTTAGTGTGCCTGGGATGTTGTTGCTGTGTGCGTGCACAAATGCTTTACACATGGCCTCCAGGATAAGCTTGACTGCTCGTGCCAAACTACCAAGGAGGTGAGTAGGGGTTATCTTTGGCATGTAACTCCCTTGCCCTGACTAGAGTGGTGGTCTCTGCCTGGCTTTGGGGTCAGCCTTAGTCAACCAGAGATCCCATTTCTAACATGCACACTGCCCAGGGTAAACCTTGGGCCTCGTATAGGGGTGTCTGGTGTGCAGGCAAAAGGAAGGGTGAAGCCTGGCAAGTGGGTGCACTTTTCAGGACAACATGGCAGTTAGCAAACTGCGCACAGGCACTGCAGTGGCAGGCCTGAGATCTCTTCTTAGGGCTACTTGTGTGGGTGGCATATTTAGTGCTGCCGGCCCACTAGTAGCATTTGCATTACCAGCCCTGGCACACATAGTGCACTTTACTAGGGATTGTACTAGTAAGACAAACATACCAACTATGGACAGCCAATTACCATAACACTTTATACAGAGAGCATATGCACTTTAGCACTGATCAGCAGTAGTAAAGTACCCAGAGTCCTAAACCCAACATAAACAGGTCAGAAACAATACAGGAGGAAGGCAATAGTTCAGGGATGACCCTGCAAAAAGGGCCAAGTCCAACACAACCCCCTTCCAGCCAAAACACAGGGTAGGCCAATCACTACCTTGAGGGGCTTCCCTGCTTTGGGCGATAGAACACAGACCATGGCCCACATCTGCAGGGGCATATTCCAGTTCTACACCAATCTGAACCCAGTTGGATCCCTCTGTCCATACTCTCAGGGCCCCCTAAGCTAACCCAGGGGGACCCATCTCCTCAACTGGGGACCCCATCTGTGCAGCGCCTAAACTTACTTTGCTCACAGCTGTGTCCACACTGGTAGACAGTACCCACATGGCCAACACAGTGGTGTGGCCCAGTCCACCCTCGAGGTGTGACTCCAGCCCCCCTCCCAGGGGCAGCTCTGTCCCCCAGGACAACCAGCCACAGTGGCCAATGACAGCTGACAGTGATGAGAGCCAGGTCTCATGCCTTTCAAGCCTCTCTAACCTCTGTGGCATCAGAAAGCGGGGGGCAGTAGCCCCAGGCGCCTGGCACCTTTTCTCCACTCTCCCCTCTGCCAAGTCAGGTATGGCATCCTGACACTGGCCTGTCAGTCCAAGGTCTGTACCCTCTGGCTACACAAGAGACCCTGGTGGGCTCTCCCACACCCTGCCTTCCTCTCTGGACCCATGCACCCTTCCCATGGGAGCAGTGCTATCAGACACCAGAACTGGTGTGATGCTTATTACAGCAGTCCCCCTCAATTCACCTCACACTTTGGGATCCCCCCAGGAGATGGCCTCCCGGTACAGACTAAGCTCCCCTCCTGGTGTTCCCTTATGGAACCAACCAGGTCCTGGGACTGAGTATCGGGCACCTTGGGACACAGCCCCCTCCCACTCCTTCTCCACTGAAACAGTACGTGGGACCCTACACCCCTCTCAGTACATTGTGACCTATCTGGGCTACCACCAACCTCCCCTACCTCACTTGGTTGGGGAAAACCTAAACCACCCCCTTCTGGGTCACTTCCAAAAGCTTCCTCAGACCCTCAGGAATCCACCCAAAGGTCTGTCTCCTAAGCAGGCTCGATGGACCCCACCGGATGTTAGCATAGCTCTGGAAAACAGGGACTTAAAATATGCTCTCCAACAAATGAATCACAGAGCCCCCCAGAGTTGTTAACCAAGCTATCCTTTGCCTCACCCTCCAGTGCCTCACACAAGTACCCCACACCACTCTCCTGAGATTGTCAAGACAATGTCTGACTGTCTCAGTCACTCAACCTACACTCTTCTGGGCGGTCTCCACACTCACACACCAAGGTTTCTACCATGAGGGAACCCCTCTCCCTGCACCTCTCATCTAGGATCAGTAGAGTGTCCCTCCCACCACTAGGAATATGATCCCCAGTGTCAGTTCCCCAATCTACTTCAGGGACACTGCACACCACTGGAGCTACCTCATAAACCTGAACCCCCTGGTGTATGTTAACCCCCTCCCTCAAGTCATGCGCTACATCTCTGGGTGGGTGTATGTACTTTTCTCTCAGCACTAGATACTACATTTTTGCTGCCACCATCTTAGCTGGACTCCACCTCCAACCCAGCAGAGCTGACCTCCTGAGCTACACACATCTCTTTTGGCTTGGCTGAGACACACATGGCCTCAAGCCTTTCGAGCTCCAAATCAAGCTCCCTCATTCTTAACTTATGGGCCAAAAGCAATTTCTTTTCCTCCAAAGCAAGAGAGTTCTTGCTCACCTCTGCCCACCTTTTGCTCTCAATGAGCAACTTCTTCTCTTCTGCCTGAGTCTTAAGTTTTAAAAACGCCAACTCATGCTCTCTGACCCTTCGGTTTTCCTCCAGCTCCTCTGGGGAAAAACACCTCCCTGAATGGTTACTACCAGCCCCAGAGGCTGGTCCTTCCACCGGCAAATCCTGTGGACCAAATCCATTCCCTGGGTCATCCTAATCCACCCTAGCATTACCTGTCTCCTGAGCCTCTTTGGCTTCCCACCAGGCCCTCAAGACCTTTTGCAGCTCTTCCTTCTTGGCACTACTTTTCATGGTACACCCCAAAGCTCTGCAGAAATCAACCTTGTTAGTAAGCAATGCCTCCATTTCGAATTCTAATTCTGCAGCCTCACTGGCTTCTTGACTCCTTTAAGACATGATGTGTGGCTTAAAGGTCGTTCAAAAATAGAACCAAAAATCAAATCACAACATGTGGTTGCATCGTGGTCTGCGCTAAACTAGTGATGTACACCAATCACTGTGAGTGAATTTGCAAATACACGTTCAAATCCCCAACTGCTGACCACCAATGTTAGAACTGGGGGTCTCTAGTTGGCTGAGGTAGGTACCTTAGCCCAAATAGGGACCCTTGCTTCTAAGTTAGGGAAAGGAAGGACACCTTCTCAGATAGCCCCTGCTCACCCCCTCGGTAGCTTGCCACGAGCAGCCAGGCTTATCTCCAAGGCAAATGTGTAGATCATTTGCAACCACGCTCTCAGTAAGCCAGTGAAAACACCACAAATGGACTCCACACGAGTTTCATAAAAAAAGCAATTATATGTTTATAAAAACAAGATATATGATGAGACCACACAATAAAAATCCAACATATGCGTATTTGTAATATTTCAACTTGCCGGTTATTAAGCCAGCAAGCCCTTGTAGATTCTTGCAGTATTAATGAGCAATTCTCAATGATTCAATGCAGTCCTAATGCAATGCTATGCAGTTTGTAATGCAAAAATCAGGCACTTCATAATGTAAAAATAATGCAGTTCATAATGCAACAATCAGGCAGGTCTTAATGCCAAAATAATGGAATTCGTAATGCAACAATCAGGCAGTTCGTTATGCAAAAATAATGCAATTCGTAATGCAACAATCAGGCAGTTTATAATGCAAAAATAATCTAATGCGTAATGCAACAATCAGGCAGTTCGTAATGCAAAAATAATGTACTCCGGCACCGATCGCGGTGCTCTGGACGGTCTCTATGCCACTCTTACTGACTAGCGGTCAGCTACTGCCAAAATATGCCCCCAACACGGTATGATGGAAAACAAAGTGCAGCTCCACACTCCAGCCCCAGTACTGCCACTCCTCGGCAAGTACGGTCCGCGATACAAGCGTGAGCGGAGGCTCGCGCTGCAAAGATGGGACAGGCCGAGAGCGTTTCTCTCATAGCCCGCACCCTGCCTCAGTCGGCGACACATTCACGCTCGCTGAGTGTTACCTGGGGGGGTACAATCTCACTCTCCTCTCCTCGCGGCTTGGGCCTCTGATGTGACTTTGTTGAACTTGGGCAGTGGACCTCGGAACCCCAACGGTGAGGGTTCGAGGTCTCTCCTTGGCAAAGGCAGGCTTGGGCCGACGGCGGGGAATTCTCACAGCTCCTCTGGGGATGCCGGTGCGGGCCGATGGCAATGACGATCGCAGCGATTCTGGTCACGCTGTTGATCGAAGCAGAGAACAAAACTGCTCCAGGACACACAGTCATGGGGCAATTTCCCATGGAGGTCTCAGGCTGCAACATGGCACATGCACATAGCGTCACTGAGACTCTCTTGAGCTCCAAGTGCACACGATCACAGGGCAATCCTTACAAAGCTCTCAGGCTGCACGAAGCACACGCACACAGCATCGCAGAGACTCACTTGGACTCCGGGTGTGCACGATTACAGGACAATCCTCATCACAGGGCAATCCTCACGAAGGTCTCAGGCTGCACGAAGCACACGCACACAGCGTCGCTGAGACTCACTTGACTCCGGGTGCACACGATCAAAGGACACTCCTCACGAAGGTCTCAGGCTGCACGAAGCACATGCACACAGCATTGCTAAGACTCACTTGGAAACTTTTATGTTCCTGAGTTTCCACAACAGGGAGCCAGCTCTCCTCAGGCCCTTGGGGACAAGTTACTTCAGGACACTGCACACAGCAAAATCCTTTCAAGCAGGGGGACACAGCACACAGCAGAGTCCCTTAGCCTCTTCTTGGTTAAATCAGCAAACTGCAGGCCAGCCCCAAGGTCAGTCTTTTCCTTCAGTCTCTTCAGCTCTTTCTTCCTTGGCGGAGGTTCCTTTTGACCACAAAGTAGTTTCAATCCTTTTTCAGTCTTGATCAGTCCAATGTTCAGGGGTTTCAGCTCTCATAGTTATACCCCTAAATGTCTTTGAAGTCTTTGTGTTCAGGGGGGCACTGACCCCTGTCCAAACATGTTCTGGGTGTCTCCCTGCCAGTGACACATTCTTCCTTTGATAGTGGGGGGTCTGGATCCTCAATTACTCAGCAGAAGATGAAGCTATTGTTTTATGGCAGCAGCCCAGGCCTCTTCACCTCCAGGGGCTACTCCTCCCCCCTACATTCCAGATGCAGGTCAGCCTGTTGCTGTCTCACCTCCTCCTCTGGGTCCAGACATTTCCCAGATCCTATCACATTCAAATCCAGACAGTCAATCCACAACCAGGCAGAGACACACAGAATTGTTAGAACAAAATAAAACAGCCACTTCTAAAAGCGCGGTTTCTAAACACACAATGCAAAAAACTCCTTCACAAAAAGATGTGTTATTAAATTGTGAGTTCAGGCACACTAATCTTCACATCTCCATCTTAAGCCTATGGAAAGATAGGCTGGAAACATATTACACAGCCTTTCCCATTCTTTCCTACGGGCAAGATGGCCTTGCAAGATTGAAAAACGAAATGGAGAGTATTTCACTGTTAGGACATGGTACACACCTCAGTACATGTCCTACCTTTCACAGACACTGCACCCTGCCCAAGGGGGTACCTTGGGCCTACTATAGGGGTGCCTGATGTGCAGGGAAAGTGAAGGGTAAGGCCAGGCAAGGTGGTGCACTTGTCAAGACAACATGGCAGATAGCAAACTGCGCGAAGGCACTGCAGTGGCAGGCCTGAGATCTCTTCTTAGGGCTACTTGTGTGGGTGGCACAATTAGTGCTGCAGGCCCACTAGTAGCATTTGCATTACCGGCCCTGGCACACATAGCGCACTTTACAAGGGACTTTATTAGAAAGACAAACATACCAATTATGGACAGCCAATTACCATAACACTTTATACAGACGGCATATGCACTTGAGCACTGATCAGCAGTAGTAAAGTGCCCAGAGTCCTAAAACCAACAAAAACAGGTCAGAAACAATACAGAAGGATGGCAAAAAGTTCAGGGATGACCCTGCAAAAAGGGCCAAGTCCAACAGTTCCAGTTTGTAAGAAAAAGAGCCGTTGAGCCTGAAGGTGGAGGCTATGGCAGCTGGCCTGCCGACGAGCGGCGTACAGAGGAAAAACATCCTCACTGGCAGCCACGCGATGGACATCTGAATGCGGCCTCAGGAAAATACATTAGACACCGGCCAGGTCTTTTGGAAGCTGTTAAAAAAAGAGAGAGAGCACATATTGCGGTACTTTGGGGTAGGGAGGGTCTTCCCCTGTTTTCTCAGTTGCAGATGGTGGTGATAGAAAATACATATGCAAGATTTTCCCAGCAATAAGCACTGGAGTGAAGGCAAGCTTTGAACTATATCTTGAGGATGTGGTTAGACAGCGAGTTTTAACTCACATACACACTTGCATGCGTGTGTCTGAGAGAGGGTTCACTCATATCTGCCTCAGTGCACCAGGCGTCTTCAGTCTAATAAACTGACTTGCAGAAAACACATGCACACCTCTAGGACTGCACCACACTGGGTACCAATGGCTAGTGCACATAGGGTATATTCTTAAAAATGCACTGAAAATCCACCAGTATGAATGGCCTGTCCATGTTTACTGTGAGTTCGCAAAGGTAGAAATTCACAAATTTAGTTGTACTTCTGCTGTCAAATTTAGGGGTAGGGTCAAGTATGTGGTCGATGCTGGCTGGACTCCCACGTAAAACATTGGCGACCCCCCGATTTTACCAATAATTTGCACATAAGGCTATTCCTTGGACAAGGAAGGCAGGAGTAATCACCTTTCTTGAGTGTGAAATAGACTATCCCTTCAGGCGCACACAGTGTGGTAGCCCAATGTGGGGCTGTGCTGAAGCCTCCCCTTCTGAGAGTCCATGGTGGTGGACACTGGTCTCTGCATGATGCTCCAGAAGCTTGGGGAAGTGAAAATCAAAATCATCCAAGGGTTGTTTGAGCTTGAAAGTACAAAGACATGTTCTCCGCAGACCACAGCATGCTAAAGAGCCTGCAACTCTGGCTCATGTGCGGTTGAAAATACAACTTCCGGAGCACATTAGATCTTTCCTGGTAACCGAGGACAACAAACAGCGAATAATCTGTGCTAGTGACTTGTTAACTCATTCTGTCTGCCTATCTGTTTGGGAATAATAGACTGACAAAACAGCTACTTCAAAACCTATAGATGTGCAGAGTGTTTCCCAGATTTGCGCTCCACGTTTGGAAATCATTTTCAAAAGGAGACCATGTAACCTGACCACATGGTGGATAAAAATATCACTGAATTTAGTTGCAGTTGGAAGCCTTTTGAGGGGAATGAAATGGGCCCTTTTGGAAAGCATGTCCACTATGAACAACATTGCGGTGTGATTGTTGTCTGCTTGTAAATCAGTGATAAAATCTAGGCTTATGGTGAGCCAAGGTATGGGGGTATTGGCAAATGTTATAGTAACCCAAAGGTCATGTTATGCAGGGCTTTGTTTCTAGCACACACTGGACAAGTGGGAACATTCTCCTGGACATCTCTTTGATATTGTTTTCCACTAGCGGTCTAAAGTATTTTGCATACCTAGGGGCCCAGCTAATGCTAAATTGTTATTCCATTTAACCACCTGCTGAATCAAGGGCCTATTCAGGATGTACAGATCATTAGTATGATATATCAAGTCATCTTTGATGCAGTGCTTTTGGTTCTGAGCTCAATCATGAGGGTCTAACTTGTTGGTTTAGTTTCTTAACTCAGTCATGAAGGTATCTACCTCACTTACTGCTATGATTTTGTCTGGTGGAATTATACTAGGAGGATCAGGTTCCTGTACATTTGTTAACAGATGTCCTAATCTGGAGACGACATCTGATTGCATCTGCATCTGGGACTGATCAATAAGTGATTACGAAGTCAAAACCACCAATGAAATGAAGCATCCACATCTGTCTTTGGTTTAGATCCTTAACAGAGGCCAAAAATTGCAGATTTTTGTGATCAGAGAATTTGGCAATGGTGTGTTTTGCTACCATTAAATGGTGTCTTAATTCTGCAAAAAATAATCTTATCATAAGCAAAAATGGCCACTTGTATGCTGGTGGAACATTTTTGTCTCTTGATCAGTTCAAACTGTGCATTGACCAGTCACCATTTGCTGTCTACTCATATATGAGGCTGTGGCATGCGGCGAAAGTAAACCGTAAAAGAGGACGTCATCGACACAGAAAATTCAATCCCTGGATGCCATTAGGTTGGTCTGTAAGTAATGTTTCTGGATCTTCAAAAAGAAAATACCATGCACCGCAAACAAGTCTAGTAAAGAGATTTAGTAGGGGTGAGATGAAAGCAGCTAAGTGCAAATATAGCTGTACACAAACCCACTTGATATCAGTCAATTATAGACATAAGCTCATATGGTTTAAATTCTTGCACTCAGCTTGTTTCACACCTGCCATGCAGTACAGGATAGATCCTACTAGGAGACGTATTACATGTAGGGCACATGGTCTATGTTTTTGATACGATGCAACTTTAAATAGGTGTGCCATGTGCAAACAGGGAAATTGTGCTGTTTACAGCAAATGCACTGCCCCCAGGGCAGCTGCCAACCCATACTGCCCTGGACCAGAGTATTCAAGTGAAATAAGGAGCGGTTGCTTCAAAGCCATTCTATGTTTCCACTGTACAGGCGGCAACCTGCCTGCACTTTTAAGAGGTGAGCGAGATTCCACTGCAGGCGGGTGCAGTGATTCACTGCACCCACCTGCAAAGGGATGTCTGGAGGTTCCATGGACCCCCATTTCTCCCCTCCACAGGACTGTCTTTAGGAGGCAAAGTGATTCCCTCATTTGCATGGGTCTACGCCCCATGAAAGGGGAATGCCCTCTTGATATGGATGCCATCGCAATCTGTATTACAGAAGGGGCTGCACAAGTGTCTGTGGCCCCTTCCGTAATACCAAAGTGCCCTGTCGGCACATAAAGTGGCAGCACATGCCCTTTGCACACCCCAGACAATTTCTATAATACAGCCTTAGATCTCATTACCGTCCACATTGCGGATCAGAAGGGGCCAAAAAAAATTCACCTGGCTTGGACCTACCCACCTATCCTTCAGTATTGCCATCAGATCTTCCACACACTGTCTGACATGATTTGAGGTAGGCAAGCATCAAACACAGAGAAGGCACTTCTCAGTTTTGTCCAGTTATTAACAAATCAAGCCCATGGATATGTGGTTATGGCAATCTTGCTGGCCAAATAAAAGGTGGCCGTGCAGAGTGACAGCCCTGAGTTCGGACAAGTGGATACAGAACCTGGTTACTTGTGATGATTGATCTGAATTGCATACATCCCTTCAACCCATTATATAAGACCGTGAGAGAGTATTTTGCTTGGTCAGACCCAGACAGTGCAGATGCCCAGTCTGAAGTGTTCGAAGAGGAGGAGACCGGTGATCCAGATGATTGAATAAGCTACTGCACATATGCTATAGGGACTGAAATTATTTTTATGTGCATAATGTGGAGGTCAGCATTGGCTAATTGTATCCCTATGCTTAAGACTGTTTGACTGTGGGGTGTGCGGTGTTTGCCATGTACATGCGTTGTTGTGATGCAAAATATGCAAATACCTGTGTAACTGCATGGAGCATGACATATGCTGTGTAATTTAACATTATTTCCTATGGGGTTTTATTTTATGTCCATGTCTCTATTATTTACTATGGGAGTGTGTTGCAGTGTAAGTGGTTGACCAAGTATAGTGCTGGACTATTTCATTTTGGTAGTAAAGTGGCTCCACTCCCTTTTTCAGGGGGTGAAGACGTGTACCGTAACGTCACTGACACAACATACGGTCTGCAAAGCCTCTTCAAGGGTAGCATTGTAAAAACATAGTTCATCTTAAATTGTTCTATTTCTTTTCACAGATGGAGAGATACAAGTCGGTTAAAAAACACAGTGCTGCAAAAAGCGAGTTGTTTTCAAGAAAAGAAACATGGAAAGTGAAATAATTTTCAGTGTTGCACTGTGGCTCCAGAATTTGATGCGACGTTTCGTGGACAGGAAGCCTGCATATGTTGCTCATGATATATAAAAGCGCATGAACATTAGTATACTTGAGAATGTTGATCCAAAATTAAAAGGAGGAGTAGATGATTGCACTATTTATGTATGGCACTTGATTGAAGTTAATGACTCATGTGATGTATCCTGGACACAGAGGGGCAGATTTACAAGACCTTTGCGCCACTTTCCCATGTTAAAAGTGATGCAAAAGTCGCGCATGGGGCTTGTAAATCTGCCCAAGAATCTTCAAGTACAGCTCACAATGCTGAAGGACAATGTGGAATGTTAGTGAATCCTTCCAAATAAAGGAGTATAAGTAATAATAGAAATAGACTTGGTCGATTAATGTTTAAGTGCAGAACATAATGATGTATTATTTCTGCGAATAATTATACATTTAGAAACGATAAGCATAGAAGATGGACTACATTGAATAAAAGCCATTATTGGGATTTTTAAACATGATGGCTTGCAAAGATAGAAAATTGGGATTGATTTCAAAGGTTTGTGTTTGTTAAGAGTGTTAAGAAGGGAATTGATTCTCACAATGGAAAATAAACTGGTGAAAATAGCAGCAGTTCATGCATATTCATGATGAGTTTATATTTGACAAACTACTTCTTTAGAAGTGGAAAAAACAGCTTGAAAAGGAGTAATTTAATGGGGTTAATTTTTTAAATCTATTTATAGATTAATTTGTTCTTACAATGATTATATATAATTCTTAAAATAGAGACTTGTTATATTATCAAAGTTGTTTCTTAGCTTTGTATGCAGAACTACAATTCAAAAAAGCTCTAAATGGAAGAATTTCACCATGGGGGTTGAAATATCAGCCACTATTTGATGTTGATATCGCCTTGCTAAAAGGAATGTACTAGCTGCTCTGCTATGTGCAACAGTTCCGGTACTCCTAACGCTTCAAAACTTCATGGGGCAGATTCACAAAGAAATGGTGCAGTACTGCGCTGCAAGCAATTTAGCAGCGCTGAGTCATTTAAAAAATGCAGAAATGCACTGTATTTACAAGAATACAGTGAACCCCTGTGTTTTCAGTTGTACTGCTGTTCTGAAAAGCTGCCTAGCCGCAACACAGACAACCTAGCCCCATGGTGCAAGGGTATCTGTGCTTAAGGGATGATTGTTTATGTGCAGGAAGGGATACCTTCCTGCACATAAAAAATCATTAAAGGGGATTTCTGATTAAAGATTGAAGGACTTTCAGTGTACCCTTGAGGCACACAATTCCAGACGTAAACATGCTCTTCAAATTTGAACAAAAATAAAACCTTGCTATCTGGATGCAATGGAATAGAAAAGAATGCCTGACATAAATCGATTACTGTGAAAAATCCTGCCTTCCATGTTATCTGATAAAGAATCACAGCTGGATTAGGCACTACTGGGCAGCATGGTATAACAATCTTATTAATTTTCCTAAGATCTTGTGAACCCTATATTTTCCTTTAAGTTTCTTAATGCCAATTATAGGTGAATTACAAGGACTACTCATAATTTTTTTCTGAATACCTTGTTCGACCAATTGCTTTGTTTCTGCTGCAACACCTGCCTTTACTTCTGGACTCATTTTGCATTGTCGGGTATTTGGATATACAGCACCTTCTTTCACTGTCACTTTTATGGGATCTACATTTGCCATTAATCCTATTTCTTTTCCAGTAAAATCCCATATCTCTGCATTTACAGTCAGTTTGACGTCGGCAGGTAATTCATGTTGTGTCATCAACGGATATAATTCATTTACTTCTGTTCCCTGTTTAGCTAACATGAACTTATAAACTCCATCTTCATCTGGGGTTTGTATTGCAACACCATCCAGTGTGCAAAATATAGTGCAATTCATTTTGCACAACAGGTCTCTGACAAGCAAGTTTAGAGGGCTTGAGTCAAGGACCACGAACTTATGCATTTCTTTAATATTCCCAATTCGCACCTCCATTGGTTCTGTGATTGGAGTTCTAATCCATTTGTTTGAAACACCTATAACTTGGATGTTCTCTCTTGAGAGGGGCAGGTTAGGAATGTCTGCTGTTCTCACAGTAGACCTGGTAGCACCAGTATCCAACAAGAAAGTGATACCATTTCCTTTCACTTTACCTTCTATGTATGGACCTGACTGATCTACCGGTAGGGATGCGCCAAGTACGCACTCCCCTTCCTCCCCCTCCGGCACCGTCATTCCTGATCATAATCGATTGATGGGTCCTGCAAAAGAAACTGTGATGTTACAAAAATGTTCTTACCACTTCCTTCTGGAAATCCGGCGTCCACACTGTACTTGGTTTGACTCACAAAATTTGACTTAGGGGCAGGTGGTAATTGACTCTGAAGATCTATACCCTGTTGCTGATGACTCATTAACACCTCATTCTGCGTCTGTGGATTTACATTTTGATTTGGGTCATTATTAACTTGTATAGCTTTGCACTCGTTCTTCCAATGCCCCAACTTCCCGCACCAGTGACAGGGAAATTTCTTCTTTGCCTCTTCCTGATTTATTCTTCCCTGTGGCTTTATCCCCCATTATTGTCACCGTGACAATGTGCTCTTCCTTGATTTTCCGACTGTTTATTTAATTGGAGCTCTTGCTGTTCAGCTAATTTTACTTGGGCCCACATTACTTTTTCTTCTAAAGCTTTTCGCTTTTTATCAATTTCATCCCCACAATATTTTGCATATTTTAAAATGTTGTCACTGGGCTTTGATTGCCAACACAACATGTGCTGCTTAATCATTTGAGATATATCCAATCTCAGCCCAGACACAAATCGATACACAAAATGAGTCATGTCTTTGTTCTCTAAACTTTCAAACCCACTATACTCTTTGAACATCTGTAAAAGATATTCGTAATAAGCATGTACAGACTCATTCTTTTCTTGGGTTATTCTGTCTATCTTTACCCAGTCGGTTTCTTTCGGGGGAATTTTACTCTTTAGAAAGGTGATTACCTGATGATTCTTTTTCATTACATCTTCTGTCCACAAACTGCAGGTACTGCTATGTCAAACAGACCATCCAGATCCTTTAATAAAACCTTTGAAACTTTCACAAACCTCTCAACTTGTCTGTACCACTCCACTGGTTTCTCTCTCAATTTTGGGAAATCATTCGTAAAAGACAAAATATCCTGTCTATTCCATGAGACATGTACGTATCCCCCTCCGGGTACTTCTCTCATTGGATACAGCCTCTCAGCTTTTTCAGTTTCTCTCATGACATATTCAGATGTCGTTCGATTTACCTGTGTTTCTTCCTTTTTCTTTGCCCATCTAACTTTCCATCTTTCAAGATCTCCCCACTTTTGCAACAGAAATAACAACTCCCTAATTTGTAATTTTCTTCCAGACACATTCATTGTTTCCAAATCCTTCTCAGAAAATTCTGCTCTATATGGTTTCTGCAACACCTTTGATTTCCCTATGTCAATTCCCATTTCCAATGCCAAATTTGTTAGTTTTTCAAGGAATGCCTTCGTATTTCATGCAATGCTTCTACAAATAAACAGTAATTCTTCCTCACTGTATGTGTTTAATCTGTCTAGACCCACATTTCCAGCAACCATCTCTTCCAATTCTACTCTTAATTTGAAAATGTCCAATAATTTTGGCTGTGACTTTGGTTTCTCTATTTCTTGAGACCTTCTTTCTATATCTTCTGGGGTTACTATTGTGGCACTTCTAGTTCCTGATTATATTTCTAGTCTAACTTCCTTTGAACAATTGGGCAAATTTATTTTCGGGATTTCCATCATCTGCTCTCTTATGGGCAAATCCATCAATGGTATCACTGATTCACATTCACTTGCTTGATCATCTATTATTATCTTTTCTTTTCTAGGTTCTATGCTTGTAGTAGGCATTACAGGAACTTTGGGACAGTTTGATTTTTCTCCATACACTGGAACTACCATACCTATTGTCACTTGTATGATCAATGCTTCCGGATGTGCGTTTATCTGAGCTATTCTCTGAATCAATTCATCTCTATTTTTATTTATCGCTTCCCTTTCCTTTTCTTGAAGTACCCTATCTGTGGTGTCATGTACTATCTGGGGAACCAAAGGTGTTCCTATCATTGGAGTACTAGGAGTCATCTATTGAATCCGTCATTATAAGGTGGAGGACTTTTCATCAATATGTCTTCTAGGTATCCCTCTTCTGTTTCTCCGCTACCTAAGTAGCTTGGTTTTCTCTGTACATTTACCTCCTGTCTGCTCTTCTGCTGTTAACACAGGATGTAAACCTTCTGCCACCATGGCCTGTCTGCATTGTTTCATTTGACTGTCTCTAGTCTCTTGGGGAAATTTCGGGTAATATTTGCTTAAGGTCCTGTTACTTCGGGGTCTGTCATGTTCAAAGGCTTCCATTTCCCATTCTTCTAAAGCCTCATATTGAGTCAATCTAGGTCTGGGTCCTAATTCATTAATTCGTGTCCTTACGTTGTACAATATTCTTCCATTAAAGCATCCATATTTAGGAAATGCTAATATTCCATCATATTTTGTGTTTTATACCTAATATTCTAACCATACACAGGTATGATAGCCTCTCTCCACCATCATGTAAGATGCAGTCGTATCCGGACGAGGAAGGAGAATCCCCTCTCTACTCTTAATGGGTTTCTCCTTTTTAAAATAATTCTTAACCTTTTGCATGAATTAAATTTTTCTCTTTTCTCCGTACATTACGTGCTTGTGCTTGCTAAGGTACTGTCCGTAAGCAAACCCTATAAATCTTCTATCTGGTCTAGTCCCTGTTAAGGTTGGATCGTACATGCAAACTCCACTATCTATTATTATTCTTGGGATTTCTATTTTGTCAATCAATCAGACGCTTCGTGGAGAAGTGTGGCTCAATGGTTAGAGCGGCAGACCCTGATGCAGAGGTCTGGCCCGGGACCAGGGTTCAATTCCCCCGCCTCGACGGGTCTTGGGCTCAAAATTCCATGGACCTGATAATTCTCGCCTCGGTGCCTATTCCAATCATGGAGTCCCACTCTGCAACTCTGGGCAATAGCTTTCTTAATCTCCACAACAGCCCCCACAATGCTAAGGATGCCTGGCCTCCACCTTGGGGGTGCCCAGGAGTGGACACCTCACAGGGAAAGCCAGGATGGGTTCCACAGCGGTATTCGTACAAGCGCCTTGAGACCCTTGCGGGTGAGTAGTGCGCTATACAAGTATCAATTATTACATTTGCTTGCTTTAATTCTAATGTTTCTCCAATACCAGCACGTTTTCTATTCTGAAGACCAATCAACTTCTACTCGCTCGCTCAGCCAATGCTTGCTTGGGTTTTTCTGTGACGTCAGTATCACTCCTTACTACTGACCCCTCCTTTACAATTTTGCATCAACTACACGCCAGCTGTTTCAACCAATCCCAGCGCGGCTCTCAGTGACGTCAGTGCAGCACCCGCAACTGACCCTTCCTTTACAAGGTAATGCGAAAACTTGTTTTCTCACAACATTTTCACACAATTTCATTAATTAACAATGTATAAACATTTGCTATTGTGTCTGACCCACTAATTTAAAGAATAGTAGAATTTCTTTCACTGCGAGTAAACCCTTCCGCTTACTCTCCACACACTACGAGTAAACCTTTCCCGCTTACTCTTCACACAAGCATCAGAGAACCTGCTACTCCTTCAGTATTACCCTTTCTAGGTGATATAATACCAACAAACTCCTCTCTACCAATTATTCTCACTAACATACAAGAAATTTTCCCTAACTTAGTGCTTCCAGTCCTGCATGACTTTCAGCACTTTCTCGATCCAGACCAATAACCTCACTGCAGTGTGGTTTCCATTCACCACCCGCTATCCAATATTCCCGAGAATATCCAGACAACATAAAACAATACATAACAGTTTTTGGTTAATACATAAATCAATAATTCAAAATTTCAAATACAATCCTCACCTAACCAACTATACTAACCATGCCTCTGCTACCAAGGAAAACTGATGCAGCGGAGTTTATCAGCTCTACTCATTCATACACACATCACTCATTTGGGCCCATATATATTCACACACTCAATGAGCTAGTAAATATCCACTGGTCATCAATTTTATTTTACCTTAGGAAACTTTTACACCAGTATTCTTACCATTCCTTTCTCCTGAGTAAATGAACAATTCAAAAGATCTAGTAGTAGATTAGAATAGGGAGTAAAATTCAATAATGCATTTAATTTTATTTAAAAGAACCACAGACTCAGGAGGAGGTTTAAAAGTTTATCTGAATTAATAATGTTGTGAGTCAAATCAGAATACACATGGATATACCAGAATTCTCCATCAGGAAAATAGTACAGTTAGCTTATAATCAAGTTGCAGGAGAAAAAGAATAGAGAGCAAGTACGGAGCATTAACCCTACAATTATATTTACCTAGAATGGTGTGAGGTCCTCAACATCAGAGAGTCAAGGATTAAGGACAGGTTCGGGAAGGGTGACCTCTTCTAGTGTAACACCAGCGTTACACCCATCTCTGGTGCTACTCTCTCCGGCTCGGGCTCATCTGGACCCCTTCCTAGATGTGCCTCCTCGGTTGTTCCGCTACTTTTCCCTAGCGTTGGATTCTTCAGTCAAATTGCAGCAAAATCGGGAAGCATCTCAGCATAGCAATGGAATCTCAGCATCAAGTTTGTCTAACTATCTAGAACTTACCTCTGTTATACCAATTCAAATGTATGATCCACCCTAAATGTTTCAATTCCATGTTCACCCGCAATTTTGATTGGGCCAAGCAGTGGGGTGAGGGTATCACACCATATTTTTCTTCAGTCTATTGTCTAGCTCCCCGCCCCTTAATTTTAATACCCACAAGCTTTATTCCCACAAGCATTTCATATGTGGATTGATAAGTCTGTAATACAATGTTGCGTCTTTTTCCTCTGGTAGGGTCAAGAGTTGTTCTTCCCATGTCCTTGCTTGGCTTCGTGTTTGGCAGCCAGTCAATAACCTCACTTGTTCAGGACAAGCGGACGTTGCACATGCGTAGAAGCCACAAGGAAACAGAGATGCGGTCACCCTCCACGGCCCATATATGAACTAATAATAAAGTCAAAGAAGAACACGTTAGAATACAAACTTTAATGAATTCACTGTATACCACTTATTTCTACTCTAACCCCATTTACTTAATAAATCTTTTGCATTAATAGTTTAGTAAAACTTGCATAGGTTAGTTTCACCACTGCATGTGCGTTAGTGCGTTACTTTAAGCAGCCATATTAAAAGCTATTGCGCAGCTGCGAAGATTTGCCCCCAAGCGACAGAAGACCTCATACTATGTAGATGTAGTAGACACATGCGCAGTAAAGTTCCCGCGTTTAGGCAGCCATTTTAGGACACTCTGGTTACTGGTTAGTAGAATACATAGAAAAGCTTCCCCTAGATACGAAATTTAAAATGTGTTGCAGAATTAATAATCACGGACAGGTTGATTACAATGTTAAAGGTTTTTCAAGAGGTTTGCATATGAGCAAGTCTCTTTTTATACGAAACATTGCACCATCATTGATACATTAGCTATGATGCCCCTGGAATCAGAACTTCTGCACTGTCACTTTATTCATTGCAAGCCAACATACCAATTTTTCTTGCTAAAATGTGACCATTTATAATCTACATGTCTTGTTATTATACGAAACTTGACGAATCTGGAACTTTATTTTATGGACTGTTAATCTAATAACCGTAAATCTGCACAATGATTGATATCATTTTTAATTATGTGGTCATTACTTTTTAACATGTTTGCATGCTATGTAGTTTGTTTATTTTTACTGTGTGTATCTTTTATGATCTGCCTTTGGGATATCGAATAAAGACAATTGATTGATTGATTGAGAAAAATACACAAACTTGGACTTGCATTACGCGTTTCGGCTTTTGCCTTCGTCAGATGCTGCTCCTTTTCAAATGCCACTGACGCTGAGATTCTCTAGTATGTTCTTTTATATTGGCCCATCTAAAGTAGTGTGGTGCACACCTGAACTTCGTTTCACGGGAATCACTTTAACAGTTCAGTGTTGGAAGACTGCAACTCCCAGCATTCAGTTTGTTCGCATCGCGGTGAGTGGTCCCGTTTAGCCAGATTTTCTCAATGCATCCAGTTGGAGGCTGGCTAGAAGCGTAGTCAGGTAAGAATCACGGCATATTACTGGGCAAAAATGAACCTCTCGAGCCCTCACTTCCAGCCTCGCAGTCCCGTTGGTTGCAGAACCGGGACGTCGTTAAAGTAACGCTGTCACTCCATGTAGTCATGGACTATCACTAATAGCAGATTCTCTATGCCTCTGGGATGAGGAGCGGTCTGGGTAAGTGCCATTGTTCCCAAGCTTAAGGAAGGGCCACCCTTGCGTGTCATGGCTACACGCTAAAATTCAAAAAAAGTCTTCCTCCATCAAAGATAGACAAGGGGGCACGGCGGGGTTGAAAGGATCATTGTTTTAAAAGGGTTTGCATTACGCGTTTCGGCTTTCGCCTTCGTCAGATGCTGCTCCTTTTCAAATGCCACTGACGCTGAGGTTCTCTAGTATGTTCTTTAATATTGGCCCATCTAAAGTAGTGTGGTGCACACCTGAACTTCGTTTCACGGGAATCACTTTAACAGTTCAGTGTTGGAAGACTGCAACTCCCAGCATGCAGTTTGTTCGCATCGCGGTGAGTGGTCCCGTTTAGCCAGATTTTCTCAATGCATCCAGTTGGAGGCTGGCTAGAAACGTAGTCAGGTAAGAATCACGGCATATTACTGGGCAAAAATGAACCTCTCGAGCCCTCACTTCCAGCCTCGCAGTCCCGTTGGTTGCAGAACCGGGACGTCGTTAAAGTAACGCTGTCACTCCATGTAGTCATGGACTATCACTAATAGCAGATTCTCTATGCCTCTGGGATGAGGAGCGGTCTGGGTAAGTGCCATTGTTCCCAAGCTTAAGGAAGGGCCACCCTTGCGTGTCATGGCTACACGCTAAAATTCAAAAAAAGTCTTCCTCCATCAAAGATAGACAAGGGGGCACGGCGGGGTTGAAAGGATCATTGTTTTAAGAGGGTTTGCATTACGCGTTTCGGCTTTCGCCTTCGTCAGATGCTGCTCCTTTTCAAATGCCACTGACGCTGAGGTTCTCTAGTATGTTCTTTAATATTGGCCCATCTAAAGTAGTGTGGTGCACACCTGAACTTCGTTTCACGGGAATCACTTTAACAGTTCAGTGTTGGAAGACTGCAACTCCCAGCATGCAGTTTGTTCGCATCGCGGTGAGTGGTCCCGTTTAGCCAGATTTTCTCAATGCATCCAGTTGGAGGCTGGCTAGAAGCGTAGTCGGGTAAGAATCACGGCGTATTAATGGGCAAAAATGAACCTTTCGAGCCCTCACTTCCAGCCTCGCAGTCCCGTTGGTTGCAGAACCGGGACGTTTGTTAAAGTAACGCTGTCACTCCATGTAGTCATGGACTTTCACTGATAGCAGATTCTCTATGCCTCTGGGATGAGGGGCGGTCTGGGTAAGTTCCATTGTTCCCAAGACGCTTAAGGAAGGGCCACCCTTGCGTGTCATGGCTACACGCTAAAATTCAAAAAAAGTCTTCCTCCATCAAAGTAGACAAGGGGACATGGCGGGGTTAAAAGTATCATTGTATTAAAAGGGTTTGCATTATGCGTTTTGGCTTTCGCCTTCGTCAGATGCTGCTCCTTTTCAAATGCCACTGACGCTGAGGTTCTCTAGTATGGTCTTTGATATTGGCCCATCTAAAGTAGTGTGGTGCACACCTGAACTTCGTTTCATGGGAATCACTTTAACAGTTCAGTGTTGGAAGACTACAACTCCCAGTATGCAGTTTGTTCGCATCGCGGTGAGTGGTCCTGTTTAGCCAGATTTTCTCAATGCATCCAGTTGGAGGCTGGCTAGAAGCGTAGTCAGGTAAGAATCACGGCGTATTACTGGGCAAAAATGAACATCTTGAGCCCTCACTTCCAGCCTCGCAGTCCCGTTGGTTGCAGAACCAGGACATCGTTAAAGTAACGCTGTCACTCCATGTAGTCATGGACTATCACTGATAGCAGATTCTCTATGCCTTTGGGATGAGGGGCGGTCTGGGTAAGTGCCATTGTTCCCAAGACGCTTAAGGAAGGGCCACCCTTGCATGTCATGGCTACACACTAAAATAAAAAAAAAGTCTTCCTCCATCAAAGTAGACAAGGGGACACGGCGGAGTTAAAAGGATCATTGTTTTAAAAGGGTTTGCATTACGCGTTTCGGCTTTCGCCTTCGTCAGATGCTGCTCCTTTTCAAGTGCCACTGACGCTGAGGTTCTCTAGTATGTTCTTTTATATTGGCCAATCTAAAGTAGTGTGGTGCACACCTGAACTTCGTTTCACGGGAATCACTTTAACAGTTCAGTGTTGGAAGACTGCAACTCCCAGCATGCAGTTTGTTCGCATCGCGGTGAGTGGTCCCGTTTAGCCAGATTTTCTCAATGCATCCAGTTGGAGGCTGGCTAGAAACGTAGTCAGGTAAGAATCACGGCGTATTACTGGGCAAAAATGAACCTCTCGAGCCCTCACTTCCAGCCTCACAGTCCCGTTGGTTGCAGAACCGGGACGTCGTTAAAGTAACGCTGTCACTCCATGTAGTCATGGACTATCACTGATAGCAGATTCTCTATGCCTCTGGGATGAGGGGCGGTCTGGGTAAGTGCCATTGTTCCCAAGTCGCTTAAGGAAGGGCCACCCTTGCGTGTCATGGCTACACGCTAAAATTAAAAAAAAGTCTTCCTCCATCAAAGTAGACAAGGGGGCACAGCGGGGTTGAAAGGATCATTGTTTTAAAAGGGTTTGCATTACGCGTTTTGGCCTTCGCCTTCGTCAGATGCTGCTCCTTTTCAAATGCCACTGACGCTGAGGTTCTCTAGTATGTTCTTTAATATTGGCCCATCTAAAGTAGTGTGGTGCACACCTGAACTTCGTTTCACGGGAATCGCTTTAACAGTTCAGTGTTGGAAGACTGCAACTCCCAGCATGCAGTTTGTTCGCATCGCGGTGAGTGGTCCCGTTTAGCCAGATTTTCTCAATGCATCCAGTTGGAGGCTGGCTAGAAGCGTAGTCAGGTAAGAATCACAGCGTATTAATGGGCAAAAATGAACCTCTCGAGCCCTCACTTCCAGCCTCGCAGTCCCGTTGGTTGCAGAACCGGGACGTCGTTAAAGTAACACTGTCACTCCATGTAGCCATGGACTATCACTGATAGCAGATTCTCTATGCCTCTGGGATGAGGGGCGGTCTGGATAAGTGCCATTGTTCCCAAGACGCTTAATTAAGGGCCACCCTTGCGTGTCATGGCTACACGCTAAAATTCAAAAAAAGTCTTTCTCCATCAAAGTAGACAAGGGGACACGGCGGGGTTAAAAGGATCATTGTTTTAAAAAGGTTTGAATTACGCGTTTCGGCTTTCGCCTTCGTCAGATGCTGCTCATTTTCAAATGCCACTGACGCTGAGGTTCTCTAGTATGGTCTTTGATATTGGCCCATCTAAAGTAGTGTGGGGCACACCTGAACTTCGTTTCATGGGAATCACTTTAACAGTTCAGTGTTGGAAGACTGCAACTCCCAGTATGCAGTTTGTTCGCATCGCGGAGTGTGGTTCCGTTTAGCCAGATTTTCTCAATGCATCCAGCTGGAGGCTGGCTAGAAGCGTAGTCAGGTAAGAATCACGGCGCATTACTGGGCAAAAATGAACCTCTCGAACCCTCACTTCCAGCCTCGCAGTCCCGTTGGTTGCAGAACCGGGACGTTTGTTAAAGTAACGCTGTCACTCCATGTAGTCATGGACTATCACTGATAGCAGATTCTCTATGCCTCTGGGATGAGCGGCGGTCTGGGTAAGTGCCATTGTTCCCAAGACGCTTAAGGAAGGGCCACCCTTGCGTGTCATGGCTACACGCTAAAATTAAAAAAAAGTCTTCCTCCATCAAAGTAGACAAGGGGGCACGGCGGGGTTAAAAGGATCATTGTTTTAAAAGGGTTTGCATTACGCGTTTCGGCTATCGCCTTCGTCGATGCTGCTCCTTTTCAAATGCCACTGACGCTGAGGTTCTCTAGTATGTTCTTTTATATTGGCCCATCTAAAGTAGTGTGGTGCACACCTGAACTTCATTTCACGGGAATCACTTTAACAGTTCAGTGTTGGAAGACTGCAACTCCCAGCATGCAGTTTGTTCGCATCGCGGTGAGTGGTCCAGTTTAGCCAGATTTTCTCAATGCATCCAGTTGGAGGCTGGCTAGAAGCGTAGTCAGGTAAGAATCACTGCGTAATATGGGCAAAAATGAACCTCTCGAGCCCTCATTTCCAGCCTCGCAGTCCCGTTGGTTGCAGAACCAGGACGTCGTTAAAGTAATGCTGTCACTCCATGTAGCCATGGACTATCACTGATAGCAGATTCTCTATGCCTCTGGGATGAGGGGCGGTCTGGGTAAGTGCCATTTTTCCCAAGATGCTTAATTGAGGGCCACCCTTGCGTGTCATGGCTACACGCTAAAATTCAAAAAAAGTCTTCCTCCGTCAAAGTAGACAAGGGGACATGGCGGGGTTAAAAGTATCATTGTTTTAAAAGGGTTTGCATTACGCGTTTTGGCTTTCGCCTTCGTCAGATGCTTCTCCTTTTCAAATGCCACTGACGCTGAGGTTCTCTAGTATGTTCTTTTATATTGGCCCATCTAAAATAGTGTGGTGCACACCTGAACTTCGTTTCACGGGAATCACTTTAACAGTTCAGTGTTGGTAGACTGCAAATCCCAGGATGCAGTTTGTTCGCATCGTGGTGAGTGGTCCCGTTTAGCCAGATTTTCTCAATGCATCCAGTTGGAGGCTGGCTAGAAGCGTAGTCAAGTAAGAATCACGGCGTATTACTGGGCAAAAATGATACTCTCGAGCCCTCACTTCCAGCCTCGCAGTCCCGTTGGTTGCAGAACCGGGACGTCGTTAAATTAACGCTGTCACTCCATGTAGTCATGGACTATCACAGATAGCAGATTCTCTATGCCTCTGGGATGAGGGGCGGTCTGGGTAAGTGCCATTGTTCCCAAGATGCTTAAGGAAGGGCCACCCTTGCGTGTCATGGCTACATGCTAAAATTAAAAAAAAGTCTTCCTCCATCAAAGTAGACAAGGGGGCACGGCGGGTTTAAAAGGATCATTGTTTTAAAAGGGTTTGCATTACGCGTTTCGGCTTTTGCCTTCGTCAGATGCTGCTCCTTTTCAAATGCCACTGGCGCTGAGGTTCTCTAGAATGTTCTTTTATATTGGCCCATTTAAAGTAGTGTGGTGCACACCTGAACTTCGTTTCACGGGAATCACTTTAACAGTTCAGTGTTGGAAGACTGCAACTATATATATTAGCCAGCCACCACATGAGGGACAGATCCCTGTTGCAGTTCCACTGCCTTGACCACGTCCCCAGAGATGTTAAAGGAGGGGGCAGAGAGAAGAGACATAGGAGGCTTGAATCTAGATTCATCATAGACCTCCAGGGCAAATTTCCAGGAGGCTTAAACAGTGGGGAAGAACTCGCTGTACATTTGGGAACGTAAACACTCCTTTGGACTAGTTGCGCCAACCTTGAACGTATTGAAGGGACTTGAGTAAGCAGACATCCTGTGTGTTAATAGTGGCCCATTCAGGGCGATATAACAACTCTGTACAGCATGGTGTAGATTAGGGAAAAGGGGAGTGCAAGACATGGATGGATATTATCAATTTAGATAAAATCGGTTATTTATAAGCCCATTCAGGGTGTAATTTAGATGTGTGACCCATCTACAATATATGAGGATTTGCATTCAAGCTTAAGAAATATAATGAATTGAACAGTCCCCAGAATGAATTACCGTGTATATATGTACATAGTAACATTACAGTGAATGTATAGAGTGTAGACTAAGTACACAGGATGCGCTTTTATTTTCAATATTTAATTCACAATCTCTGAATTTGATTTTATTTACGATATGAGTTGTGCAATGAACGACTTCTTTTGAATGAATTAGGAGTTTCAGAGAGTTCAATACTGTGTCCCAAAACACGTTCAAAGATAGCGCCCATAGATCTGTATCATGAATTGTCCGTTTTCTAATTACTGCTGGAATCATGTGTTTAAATGTCGCTATGATGATGGGGCCGCCGACATTGACCAAGGCAGGACTGATGAAACGCGTTTGTTGTGTTTATTTCTTTTTGCCTAAATATATCTACAATAGATTTACAGCGACGCGAGTGCTGGTCGTTTCTACCTTGTGGGGAGCTGAAATATATATATATATATATTCACTGAAAAAACCATAGGCTTCACACATGTTATAGTTAGCTGGACATTTCACTCGTAAAAGACCATTGAAATTCCCCCGTTATAGTTAGTTCAGCTAAATTTCACTTGCGTGACCGCAATCCACTGCTGATGACGTCACATATTACATCAGTGTATTCACTAAGATACTGTTAATAAGTCAGTTATATAATTCATTTTAGAAAAAAAAACATCCAGTTAGACACTTATTTACCCATTTATTCTTCCGTTAACCTTTAGATATACATATAAAAAAAATATTTATTTTTCAGAAAGACACATATTCACTGGATGATTTCATCAGTGATGTCATCAGTGATGTCATTTGAGATGTCTTCAGTGATGTCATGAGTGATGTCACTGACCATGTCATGAGTGATGTAATATGTGACGTCATCAGCAGTGGATTGCGGTCGCGCGAGTTATATTTAGCTGAACTAACTATAACGGGGGAATTTCAATGGTTTTTTACGAGTGAAATGTCCAGCTAACTATAACATGTGTGAAACCTATGGTTTTTTCAGTGAATTTGCAAGGTTTATTAAATGCTAATTCCTAACTATAACGTGTGTGAAACCTATGGTTTTTTAAGTGAATATGCAAGGTTTTTTAAATGCTAATTTCTAACTATAACGTGTGTGAAACCTATGTTCTTTTTAGTCAATTTGTAAGGTTTTTTAAATGCTAATTTATGTATGTATTATTATATTTTTTATATATTTATTTTACAATAAACTACCTATGTATATAATTATAGATTGACTGTATCCTGTAATATGGAATGGCTCAGCTCTTTTTTTTCGAATTTGGATAAAGTTGAACAGCATAGTTAATATCTTCTATAAACTTATAAACAGTTCAAAATGTTTTTTTTTCTTTAAGGGTTTTTCACCGTGCGCACCGCGCGCGCTCCCCGCGATTTTTAGAAAAAAAATAAAATGTTTTTTTCACCCTTCTAGGTCCTTCAGGGAAACCCTGACAAAGGCTAGGGGGTCAGGAACTCTCTACCCTGCCCCCTTTTCACGTTCTACACCTTTCTTTTTCACTGCCACACATAAAATGGCGTCCGACACTTCCTGATTTTGACCGATTCGAATGTTGACTGACATCTAACCACCAATCAGAATTACGCTTGCGGACATTTCGTGCGCGCACGGTGCGCGCACGGTGCGCGCATATAGATATTTATGTACTTTTAACTGCAATTTTCTCAGGAACTACTGAACAGACTGACACCATAAATGCAAAAGGCACATCCCTGACCTGAGGACTACCTCTTTGCCAAATTTCAAGTATATATATATACCCAAGGGTCTCCACAGGGGTCCTACCTTGCTTTGTTACTGTGTCGGCCTAAAGGATGATGTTGGGTCTGAAATTTATACAGAGATATTATACAGGAGATGTTAGTCCTGCTGTGCTTCCAAGCAGCCTCATGCATAATGTATGAGATTCGAACTAGGGAAAAACCCGCGTTCTGAATGCAGTGTCATATCTTGGTAAGTTCCTATGAACCGTTATGTATGTAATGTAGGGAAGAATATAGGGGAAAGGTTGCAATGTTACCAGAACCTATACAGGGTACCTATATGGAATATAACAACTCGATTTGCATTATTTGATATAATGCTATCAGGGCCTATGTCTTAAATCTATTCATCAAGTTCTTCTGGTGAAAGACTCATTTCTAAGCGCTGAGTTTCTCTACTAGCTTCTCCCGATTTCTGCACTACATGTGATTCTACTTACTGATTTCCCCTATGCAAAACTCTCCGCACAATCACTCGCTGTCCTCTGCTTGGCATTTGAAGATCCTTTTCTGAATGTTTATTAGTGGCTCTATTCCCCCTTCAATGGTGGAATTTATTCTAAAAATCGTGGGGTGCGCGAGCTGTGCGCACGGTGAAAAACCCTTAAAAAAAAAAACATTTTAAACTGTTTATAAGTTTATAGAAGATATTAACTATGCTGTTCAACTTTATCCAAATAAAAAAAAAAGAGCTGAGCCATTCCATATTACAGGATACAGTCAATCTATAACCATATACATAGGTAGTTTATTGTAAAATAAATATATAAAAAATATAATAATACATACATAAATTAGCATTTAAAAAACCTTACAAATTGACTAAAAAGAACATAGGTTTCACACACGTTATAGTTAGAAATTAGCATTTAAAAAACCTTGCAAATTCACTTAAAAAACCATAGGTTTCACACACGTTATAGTTATCAATTAGCATTTAAAAAACCTTGCAAATTCACTGAAAAAACCATAGGTTTCACACATGTTATAGTTAGCTGGACATTTCACTCGTAAAAAACCATTTCAAATTCCCCCGTTATAGTTAGTTCAGCTAACTACAACTCGCGCGCCCGCAATCCACTGCTGATGACGTCACATATTACATCACTCATGACATGGTCAGTGACATCACTGATGACATCACTGATGACATCTCAAGGGTTTTTGACCATGTGCGCACGGTGCGCGAACGACGGTGCACGCATGCGTACGTGCTCCGTGTGTGCATGCATACGTGCTCCACGTGCGCATGCGTACATCGTGCGTGCTCCGTACGCGCGTGCTCTGTAAGCGGATGCGTGCGTGCTCCGTACGCACGGCAAGTCATGTGATTTAGAAACAACACTTTTCATTGGTTTATAGTAGTTTCAGGTCATGTGATTAAGAAACAACACTTTTCATTGGTTTATAGTAGTTTCAGTTCCAGAAACTTCCAACACCACACCCACTCCCCTCATTATTTCTTCTGATTCCCTGGGAGAAGGAGCTGAGCAGCTTTTCCAGTACTCCAGTACTTGAGAATGGCAGAGCAGCAGTCATCTTCTGGGAGTGAGCAGGTGACCCTTGTGAGACAGAGGAAACAGAAAGACTTTTTTATCTGGCAATTTTTTAGATTTCCAGAGGGGCAGAAGAAGGTGAATGCTCCAAAAGTCACCTTCACTATTTTTGGTGTTGTCTTATCAAGAGGAGATCCTAAAAAGAAATATTCTTTTAGTATTTTCACTATGATCAGGCACGTTAAAGGAGTACATCCTGTGGCTTTTGCTCGAGCTGCTAGAGACAACCCTCCAGCAGCTCAGCCGAGCACATCCGCAGCAGCTCAGCCGAGCACATCATCGGCAGCTCAGCCGAGCACCTCATCTGCGGCGGCAGATTCACCTGCTTCTGTTCCTCTGGATATACACCCTCTGTTCAAGAGGGTGCATATACGGTGCAATGCGTGCAATGCTCTTCTTTCTTATGGGGACACCAGCATTCCCCTAATAGAGAGCAAGCTACAGCAGCACACATGCGGCACCCTATAATTTTTTTCATTTTTTTGTTCCTCTGTTCCTCAATTAACACAACGGCTCTTTTTAGAGCCACCTAACATCTAAACACTTAAATTTGATTTTTAATTCTATTTTTTTAATGATTTTTTTCCAGCCGTGCGCGCACCGTGCGCGCACCTCGCGATGGTGCGCACACGGTGCGCGCACCCCGCAATTTTTTAACAAAAAATAAAATGTTTTTTTCACCTTTCTAGGTCCTTCAGGGACCCCCTGAAAAAAGCTAAGGGGATAGGAACTCTGTACCCTGCCCCCTTTTCACGTTCTCCACCTTTCTTTTTCACTGTCACACACAAAATGGCGGACAACACTTCCTGATTTTGACCGATTCGAATGTTGACTGACATGTAACCACCAATCACAATTACGCTTGCGCACGTTACGGTGCGCGCATATAGATATTTATGTACTTTTAACTGCAATTTTCTCAGGAACTACTGAACAGATTGACACCATATATGCAAAAGGCACATCCCTGACCTGAGGACTACCTCTTTGCCAAATTTCAAGTAATTCTGTTTAGCCGTTCGGGCTGTACCTTCGACTAAAGGTCCTATGGGAAAATGCATGGGGAAAACGCGTTTTGGGTCCTCCCTTTTTTCTCAGCCCCAGCTTGACGAATCACCCCGAGACTTCCAGGGTAGGAGCTGAGCGGAGCGCCCCATTAGTTTTGAGAATTTCGCGAGGATCCGTCAACCGGCGCCAAAGTTATTCAAAATAGAATTTTCAGATTTCCTATGGAAACACGGTCCTAACTATAACTATCTACTGGCGACCGCCAGTAGATAAGATATATATATATATATATACACATTATCTACTGGCGGTCGCCAGTAGATAGTTATAGTTAGGACTGTGTTTCCATAGGAAATCTGCAACATTCTATTTGAAATAACTTTGGCGCCGTTTGACGAATCCTCGCGAAATTTTCAAAATAGGAGGGGCGCTCCGCTCCGCTCCTACCCTGAAAGTCTCGGGGGGATTCGTCAAGTGGGGGCTGAGAAAAAAGGGGGGTCCCAAAACGCGTTTTCCCCATGCAATTTTCCATAGGGACCTTTAGTCCAAGGTACAGCCCGAATGGCTGAACAGAATTACTTGAAATTTGGCAGAGAGGTAGTCCTCAGCTCAGGGAAGTGCCTTTTGCAGGTCTGGTGTCAATCTGTTCAGTAGTTCCTGAGAAAATCAAAAGTAAAATCATATATATATGTGGGCGGAGCCTAACCACACATCTCATCCTGAGATCTGATTGGCTGTCAGCACTTCATCCAAGAATTGTTGGCAGCCATCTTGGGACCAATATACATGATAGCACCTCATTAAAAAGCATTGCAGTTAATAGAAGCTTTTAAGACTTTAGTTACATTATAAATCATTTGTTGATGGTACCATACTCATTTTAGGAATTGTGGTATGTTCTAAGAGGATTTCACCATGTGAAAAAGCCTTCTGCTGGGATATCATGATTGAGAGAAACATATTTTCTCATGCTTTTCCCACAGAGGTTTGGAAGGTGATCTATAAGCTAAACTGAGAGCTTATTTTCTGTAAATTCACATTATCTTTCTTAGTCATGTGAGAATGAAGTCTGACATTCTCAGTAAAACATGTACATCCAACAAGGGCAGAGACTGTCAGTTGATTCCTTTGTGTTCTACTGCAGCTTCCCAGAGTGTTCCAAAGAGCAACTAGAGCGCTAACAGTCCTACTTATGATAAACGTATGGCACACCTGAAGCCATCTTGCTTGGATTAAAGTGGTAACTCTTAAAACATTTAATTTAAAAAGGAACAAAATGAGGGGGTTAATTTTTCCATAACAAGTATGATTAGTGCTGCAGAAAGAAAAACTAGGGCACATTTTGACTTCTGAAATCCTCTTTTATTTCATTAAAAAATTCTGACATGCAGACTGAAACATGCACTTTCAATACCAGCAGCAGTTTTCCCTGGTGAGCAGTAGCTTTACTACAGTGTTCTAATGAGCAAAAAGAGTGCTAACATTCTGAATTTATGCCAAATGTGTGACACATCTGAATGCATTCTTGATGGAATCAAAGTAAAAAACTGAAAGTATTTCCTACTGAGCAGACTGCAGTAAATGAGGAAATTAGGAAACTTCATAACAAATAAGTCCCCCAAGATGGCCACCAGAGACAAAAGAGCCCAAATGTAGCCCAAATATCACCCAGATGTAGCCCAAGTATAGCCCAATGACAGAATGTCCCAGAGTGTTCTTAAAAACAACTAAAGCGCTTACTGTCTTCATTATGACAAAAGTATGGCACACCTGAAGCCATCTTGATTGGAATAAACTGGTAACACTTAAAACATTTAATTTAAAAAGGAACACAATGAGGGGGTTCATTTTGCCATAGAAATTATGATTAATGCTGCAGAAAGAAAATGAGGGCACATTTTGAGTGACTTCTCAAATCCTCTTCTATTTCATAAAAAAATTCTGACATGCAGACTGAAACTTGCACTTTTAATACCAGGAGCAGACTTCCATGGTGAACAGTAGTTTTACTACAGTGATCTAATGAGCAACTAGAGTGCTAACTTTCAGAATTTATGGCAAATGGGTGACATATTTGAATACCTTCATGATGGAATCAAAGTAAAAAACTGAAAGCATTTCCTACTGCGGAGACTGCAGTACATGAGGAAATGAAACTTCATAACAAATAAATCTCCCAAGATGACCACCGGAGACAAAAGAGCCCAAATGTAGCCTAAAATCACCGAGATGTATCCCAAATATAGCCCAATGACAGAAGTGTGCAAAACACTTATTATTTTGTGTTTTTGCAGTGTTATATAGTGCAGACTTGTCAGGTATTGGAGTGCTTTACATGAGCATTGGTCACATCACACAAGATCAAATTCATTTTGGTTGTAGACATGGGGAGACTAAGTGATTTGACCAAAATCACAGAATGTCGAGCTGAAGCAGAAACTCCAACCTGGTTCCCCAGTTGCAAAGTCTGCAGTTCTGGAAGTAACACCACATCCTCTCCCCTAAGTGCAACATTTAATCAAGTGGTCAACTGGATAAAAAAACATAAAGATAACAAATAATTTAAAAGTGCTTTGTCGCAATTTGAAAACTCAGAAAATATGTCCTTATTTTAGTCTTTTAGAGCACTAACCATAATTTTGATGCCAATAAGACCCTCTCATATATGTAATTTCTAAAGGAAATGCTCTAGGTATTACAGTTTTGATTACATCAAGATGACGTCAGGCGTTCCACACTTTTGTAATAAATATAGAACGTTAGCAATCTAGTTGTTCATTAGGATACTGTTGAGAGGCAGAGGCCAGGGGCACGGACTCTGAAAATTGAAGGCAGGTAGGAGGGTGCAAAGGCAACAATTTAACCACACTGAGCAGGCAGGAAGGGCCGTGGCAGCACAACAGACTATGGAGGGCAGTGGAAAGGGGGGCAGGGGCAACAAACCAACAATACAGGACTTGCAAGAGAGGCTGTGGCAATGTAATAGAGCATTGTGGGCAGAAGGAAGAGGCAATGGTAGTACAGCCATACATGCCAACAGACCCGATTCAGCCAGGAAACGTCCAATGTTTTTAAGCTCAAATGGGCTTTATTTGATATGTCTCCTGTCTACAATCTCCTCTTTTTCAATGTAACTCAAAGGGGAAAATCAATAGCCCAGTTTTTTTTCAAAATGTCCCTCTTACTAAGTTCAAAATGTTCGCAAGTATGGTACATTGGATCATGGAAGGAAATGGGGTAGGGACATGGACTTGGATAAAAGAGGACAGGAGGGACATGGAGAGGTTCACCAAACTGACCCTGCAGGGTAGGCATCAGGGTTTGCAGCAGCACAATACACCACACAGGGCATGCGGGACGGGAGTGCAGCACAGCAATCCATAGAAAGCAAGAGGGAGGGGACAGGACCATGCACATGGACAACAGAGAACAGAGGGGCAAGAGGCAATGGTAGCTAGCTGACCATAATGGACAGACAGGAGAGAAAGCTGCAGCATAACAGACCATAAAGGGCAGGACTGACGGATCAGGGGCATTACAATGGAGCAGACAAGCCAGGAGGGAGGGAGTAGGGGTCTGCACATGTAAACAGAGGGTTGGGGGCAAGGGGGCAGGGCAGGAGCAGCAAGATAGCCATGGAGGTCAGGCAGGATGGGCACTAGAAGCAAGACACACCATGAAGAGCAACAGTGAGACTGTGATGGCATACACACAGACCATGGAGGGAAGGTGGGAGGGGGTCAGGGGCAGCTAACTGACCACACAGGGAAGGTGGGAGGGGCCATGGCAGCACAGAAGACCATGCATGGCAAGTGGGAGGGTTAGTGGCAGCACAATGGCTATGATGGGCAAGAAGGAGGGTGCAGGGGCATGCACAAAGGACGATGGAGGATAGAAGGGAGGGTCAGGACCTGTGCACAGACAAGAAAGTTCAGGGGAAGGGGCCTCACAACAGACCGCACGGGGCAGGCAGGAGGAGCAGTTGCAGCACAACAGACCAGGGAGGGCAGAAGGGTGTGGCAGTACAATGGACCATGTAGGACAGGAGGAAGAGGATAGGGGCATGGCATGTGGACAGGCAGGGTGGAGGTGGCAGGGACAGGTTACAGTCATCTGACAATGCTAGGCAGGTGGGAGGGGAGTGGCAGCTCAACAGAACACTCAGAGTAGATAGGAGTGGCAGGTCCATGGAACATGGTGGGCAAAAAGGATGGAGCAGGGGCATGCACAAAGACATCAGAGGGCAGGGGAAAGGAGAATAGGGGCAGCAAGCTAAGCACAGAGTTTAAGCAGGAGGTCAATTATAGGGCATAGAATTGGGCAATGGAGGGCAGGAGGAGGGGACTGGTACATCATACTAAATTGAGGGCAGTGGCAGCACATCAGACCATGCATGGCAGGAGGGAGGAGGCTAGTCCATGGATTCACACAACAGAGGATAGGGAGGAGGGGTATGGGGCAGCAAGCTAACTGTTCAGAGGAGGCGGGTATTAGGAACTTTATTGTTTTTAAAACGTGTGTCTGTGCGAACTACTTAAAATATGAACAAGTATGCAGCATAATCTCACTTTTATTCAGGAAGAAGAGGACGTTTGTGACTGTGACTCTGGGCTCACTTGGCAGAAACACCCCCTGACCCTCCACCCCCTATCGCAAAATGTAATGCCCGTGAAAAGGGTAGGTGAACACAGAGTTATATAGAACATAGTCCTGAGAGCACGATTGAAAATGAAAACTAGATATAGTGTATGGTATAAACTATGCACCAAAAAGTGTGATATAAGATGAACCGGGCGTGAAATATAATATGCAATACATTGTGCGCAATGACAGATTCATTGGAGAGCGCAAGATAGCACAGGCACTAGCGCGTGCTATGCGATGTGCGCCTTGGAGTTTAATATGCACAGGGCAGTGTTGTGTAACCTAACTAGTCTCTAAAGTTGTAATATAAAATATGTGCTGGGGAGTGTAACGTTGCATATGCACTGTGACAAAGATATGGATCCCACATTGTAATATGTATGGCATAGCACTGTGCGTTATAACATAGGCATTGAGGAAGGCACGTAAGATGGGGCAATATAACCCGTGCGAAGACAAGTGTGGCATGAAATATTCACGGGGTGGTGTTACAGTGCACATGGGCTAGAGAGTGTCATAGCATATGCACTAGCTGGTGGAATACAACACAGAGGTGTGTGGCACTCGGCAGGCAATGGTGGGTGTAACACAGCATTGTGCTCTGCCAGGAGCGCGCTGTGACTCTCAAGTGATGTTCGTCCCCTTTCCAGAGAGTAAAATAAAAGTATTACACATCCGGCAGTGGATGTGTGTTTTATTAACCATGAGGGGGGTTTCTTACATAGTTTTGGTCGAATTTTTGTCGAATCCCCTTTAAATGGCTTGGTGTGCATGTGTATTAAATGTACCCGTCAATAGCTACCCATGTTTGTATAAATAAACGACAAGGGTGTCTACCGGGATTAGGCACGGTAGGGCATCAGACATGTCAGAGCTTTACTAGTGGTGTAAATACATTCCACGTGGATTCATTGTATGCATAGTCGCCTTTTAATGAATATCACTCAAATGGTGATAGGTACGTACGGTTTGTCCAGCATGTCCTAGGTGTGTCTATAAATATATATTTTTTAAAAATAATAAAAAACAGTGGCCGGCCCTGGGGATTGGGGTCAAAAATATATAATTAGGAGACAGGCCCTGGGGGATGGTGTCATCAGGGCCAATAAATGAGAATAAGAAGGGGAACCACACAGCCCCCCTTCTTAAAAAATTAAAATAAATAAAAGACTGGCATCGTGCCGGAGGCCACGCCCCCTCCTTGCAGCACTCTGCAAACGCGCCCCCTGGTTGTAAGTTGGGGAATTAATTCCTCTTCAATACTGAGGGTCCCTGAGGGCCAACTAGCTCAACAGGCATCTCCAGTATGCGCCAGGGAGCTGCGCTGCAGACAGGTGTTCTGAGGCCAAGCCCCTTTTTACACCTCTCTGCAACACAGCTCTGTGGCACTTACTGGAGGTACCTAGTGGTCTAGTTTGACCCTAGGGACCCTTAGGATTCAAGGGGACTTAATCTCTCAACTTAGAACAGCCACAGGGCGCGTTTACACAGTGGTGAAGGGAGGGGACAGGGCCTGAGGTGACGTGTGCAAACACGCACTATGGCACGTTTTAAATTGGGGATATAATTTCCCTTCAATACTGAGGGCCCCTGGGGGCTAACTAGCCCACCAAGTGCTTCCAGTAAGCGCCACTGAGCTGCATTGCAGAGAGGTGGTCCAGGCTGTGCCACTTTTTACACCTCTCTGCAACGCAGCTCTGTGGCACTTACTGGAGGTACCTAGTGGGCTAGTTGGACCCTAGGGACCCTCAGGATTCAAATGAACTTAATCTCCCAACTAAAAACGGACACAGGGCGTGTTTACACAGTGGTGAAGGGAGGGGACGGGGCCTGAGGTAACGTGTGCAAAAACGCCCTGTGGCCTGTTTTAAGAGGTAGTTTTAATCCCCCTGCCCTATTATATACTAGGGGCTTACAGAGGAGGTCATGCTAATCACAGGGGGACCCCAACGCATAATGTTCCCTAGTGTATGTAGGTGTTTTCACTGTATTCTAAGTGTCTTTTAACATAGCACTGGCTCTAGGACTGGTTAGTCAGACTCAGTTACCACCAGTATCCGTCGATGAGGGTACAGGATGATTTTGCAAAAAGGATTCTTTCTGCTCTTCTTTTTGTTCTTTCTGCACGTTATCCTTCTTCCTGCACTTTTCTTCGTCTTTGAGGACTTCTGTTGCTTCTTTCTGCACTTCTTTTTTTTCTTTCTGTGCATTTTTTCTTCTTTCTTCACATGTCCTATCTCTGTAGGCATAGTTAGAAATTAGCATTTAAAAAACCTTTGAAATTCACAGAAAAAACCATAGGTTTCAGGCACGTTATAGTTAGGAATTAGCATTTAAAAAACCTCAGAAATTCACAGAAAAAACCATAGGTTTCAGGGGTGTTATAGTTAGCTGGACTTTTCACTGGTACAAAACCATTGAAATTCCCCCGTTATAGTTAGTTCAGCTAACTATAACTCGCGCGCCCGCAATGCACTGCTGATGACGTCACATATTACATCACTCATGACATGGTCAGTGACATCACTCATGACATCACTGATGACATCTCAAATGACATCACTGAAGACATCACTGATGACATCATCCTTGTGATAGAGTGGCAGACCTCCTCTCACCCTAATATAAACTTTGATACACACATTCAAAAATAGAGACTAAAATTTTCAAAACAATGGACATACCAATACCAGTTACAACAACCTCTTCAGTAATTCTAAGATCCACATAAACATCCACTCATTCACCAACAGTCCTATACAGTCACTCATACATGTATTCTCTCATCATATGTACTCATACACCTATACATCCTGTTACACAATGCCACTCATCCATAGAGTTACTCACACACATAGTCACTCATGCTAATAAAGAATCAAACATACATTTACTTGCATATACAGTTATACACACACCACCACACTTACTTCTACGGAAACTTACACATACTTAGTCTTTTAAACAATCACTTATAGAAACACATACTTATTCATACAGGAACTCTTTCAATCTCTCACTCTCACATATACTCACATATACTCACTTATATACACCAATAGTCACGTATACTAGTTTAAAACATATGTAGTTACTCATAAAGACACTATTGAGACAGTCATTCACTCACTAACACACCCATACACACACTCATCCACCCATACAGTCCTGCACACATGCTGTCTTCAACACATGCAAACAGTGAGTCACTCATTCATGCACCTATGCACTACGTAATACCCCCCACCGAACCATGCAGACACTCAGACTGATACTCAAAAAACCAACTAATAACCTATATAGACACCCATGTAGCTACTCACCAACCCATGTAGCCACTTATACACAAAGTGAGAGACTGATACAGATATTTACATATTTAAACATTACTCACTAAGCCATGTATTCACTATGATACACTTAATCAGTCAGTTACACAATCAATTTTTCAAAATCAAATCATCCATTTAGACACTTATATACCCATTTATTCTTCCATCGACCTTGAGATATAGATATATAAAACATATTTAATTTTCAGAAAAACAGACATTCACTGGATGATGTCATCAGTGATGTCATCAGTGATGTCATTTGAGATGTCATCAGTGATGTCATGAGTGATGTCACTGACCATGTCATGAGTGATGTAATATGTGACATCATCAGCAGTGCATTGCGGGCGCGCGAGTTATAGTTAGCTGAACTAACTATAACGGGGGAATTTCAATGGTTTTGTACAAGTGAAAAGTCCAGCTAACTATAACACCCCTGAAACCTATGGTTTTTTCAGTTAATATATATATATACACATATATATATCACATCTTCCTTAGAAGGACAGAGGAGACCAAGACTTCCTGGCTGACACACTGACCAGAGACGCTGAGGTTCCTGCATGCAGACGCTCCAGCTTGCAGTGGTCTAACATCCCTCCGGGTGTGTCCAACTCGAGACCAGGACGGGGTCCCATATTCTCTCATTCTCAGGTAATGGGTTGACTAAATCCTAGAGGGATTCTTGGCATAACACCTACACAGATGCTAGGTACATTTACGTACATCTAGTTAGGAAGGCATCGTAGGAGTACGCACTTTTTGTCATGTGTTTTAAATACTTGTATGTATTCATGATTATTCTAAGATGGTAGAGCTCTACCATCCCTTTACTTTCGTAGTACTCCTAATCATTTATCTCTGCTACTGTCTAATGGTTGTTGCAGCTCATCTATTCTACACTAGAATAACAACTGTTCAATAAATTCTTTTTGAAAACACCCAGCTTGTTTATTCTGTGTATCTCTCTGAAACCATCTAAGTGAGCATGAGTGACTGAGCGAAAAGTAGCACACGATTCTGAGGGATCAGGGGATGTCATGTACACAGACCGCAACTACAATCGCCGAGCTGCACCCCACGCCATCACCTCCATGGACTTCATCCTACTCGGGGGCCTGAATTTCCTCGACAACAGCAATGACCCCGACTCCACCACTCTCCTCGACAACCTCGATAACCTCGGTCTGAAGCAGCTGGTCAACACGCCCCCTTACAAAACCGGACACACCCTCGACCCAATCTTCACGGGAGGGACAAACATTCGCTTCAGCCTCACCACCCAGCCGCCCTGGACAGACCACCACTGCGTCCACTATAACTTCAACACCACCACCGCACCCAAGCCCCCCGCGCCCACCATAAAGGAACTGGATCAAGGTCACAGAGGAACACCTCAACACCACCCTTCTCCAAGACCCCCCCAGCGCCATGACCAACATCAACTCCGCAGCCTTAGAATTTCACCAATGGATCTCCCGCTGTGCCGACAAGCTTGCACCCCTCCGGCCTCCCGTCAAACAACACCCTCTGAAGGCTGCCTGGTTCACTACAGAACTACAAGAAGCCAGACGGACCATCAACGCCACCTTCTTGTCCGTCATCTTCCCTGACGACGGGAGCCGCCCTCGACTGGATCCAATCCTTTCTCTCTGGCCGAACTCAGAGGATCAGACACCCTCTCTTCCTTTCCGAACCCACCAATATCAACTGTGAAGTACCCCAAGGATCATCGCTCAGCCCCACTTTCTTCAACATCTACATGGCCCCCCTCGCCTCCATCATCAGACAGCATGGGCTCAGCATTGTATCCTACACCGACGACACCCAGCTCATCCTCTCACTCAGGAAGAATCCCAAAAGACAGCAGACTCTGTTTCCAGGAAGGAATGAAGAATGTGGCAGCCTGGATGAAGGACAGCTGTTTGAAACTCAACTCAGAGAAGACCGAAGTCCACATCCTCTGACCCTGCTCCTCTACCTGGGACAACACCTGGTGGCCCTCCATCCTCGGGAATCCACCCACCCCTAGAGACCATGCACGAAGCCTCGGCATCATCCTCGACTCCTCCCTCTCCATGAACCGCCAGATCAACGCCGTTGCCTCCACCAGTTTCAACTGCCTGCGCATCCTCCGCAAGACCTTCAAGTAGATCCCCCTTGACTGCAGAAGGACCGTCACTCACGTGCTCATAACCAGCAGACTGGACCATGACAACACCCTATATGCTGGAATCAGCAGAACCCTTCTACATAAGCTCCAAACCATCCAGAACGCAACAGCCAGACTCATCCTCGGGACACCGTGTCACGAACACATGACCCATCACCTACATGACCTCCATTGGCTCCCCGTCGAGAAAAGGGTCACCTTCAAACTCCTCACCCATGCCTACAAATCCCTCAACAACATCGGACCCAAATACCTCAGTGAGAGAATGTCCTTCCACGTACCCAAGAGGAACTCCCCACGCCGACCTCGCCCTGGCAGAGGTCCCCCCCATCCGCAGAAACAGAACAGGCGGGAGAGCCTTCTCCTACATCACAGCCAAGACCTGGAACAAGCTCCCTGTGAACATCAGGTGCTCCCCGACCCTGCACACGTTCAAGAAGGACCTCAAGACCTGGCTCTTTGACTGATCGGAGCTGCTCTCCCCAGCACCTTGAGACCCTCACGGGTGAGTAGCGCACTTTATAAACCCCTGATTGATTGATTGATTGATTGTTCTGAGGTTGCTAGAATCTAGGAGGAGGTTATAGTGACACTGTGAGCTAGCTGATACAGACCGGCTAACATACCCAGTGGGGGTACACAGAATCAGTCTGCCACCAATCCCACAGTTTATATTATCCAAACGTGCAGATCCTGTATAGGTTATATAGGAAATACATGACAAAGGCATGAATTTAGATGTGAGTAAATTAAAAGTGGAGTTAGAAGAAATAATATTGTGAATGCTTAGTCCAGAGAGATTATCAAAATATTGCGATGAGGAATTATTATTTATATCTAAGGATATAACACGGAAAGCAAGAAATACCAATGTGAAATTTGACGAAATAGCACAGAAATATGGGTTGATGTAGAAAAGTCCAAAGCCTTATAGAAAACATATTGATTAGAGTTTAGTGACAAAGATTTGGAGAGTTTGAATCCTTCTGGGAAAAGACTACAGATTAAAGAGTTAATAAGGACTCTGAAGCAATGGGGAGAAAAAGAAAGATGGGAAAGCAGATGGGGAAAAAAGAAAGAAGGTACAACTATTTCTTCTGCCTCTATACCCAATGATGGAAAAGGAGAAAGGTGAGGCAGATGCAATGGCATATCCTAAAAGAGAGCTACCAGGAAGTGGGTATGTACATGTCCCCTGGAGGAGACAAGACATATTGGGGCATATTATCAAGCACGGTGTTAAAATTATCACCGCTTTAGCGGCAGAAAACTGCCGCTAAAGCGGCGATAAAGGGCTTGATAATATGCCGTAGAGAATTCCCATAGAAGCCCATGTTGACACCAGAACATGGGCTTCTATGGGAATTCTCCAGGGCATATTATCAAGCCCATTATCGCCGCTTTAGCAGCAGTTTTCTGCCGTTAAAGCGGCTATAATTTTAATGCCGTTTCTTGATAATATGCCCCACTGTCCTTTGAAAATGATTTCCAGAGGTGAGGGAGAAAACAATCAAGTTGAATAAACAAGTGGAGAGATCTGTGAAGGTTTCAAAGGTTTTGTTGAAAGATTCAGATGCCTTGTTTGATATTGTGGTTCCTACAGATTTATGGGTGGAATGTAAAATTGCTGTGGATTGGACAGAAACCGAATATGCTAGAGATCCAAAAACAGGAGCACCATCAGCAGAGGTGATGAAAAAGTAAAATCAGTTCATTACGTATTTGAAAGGGAAAAGTTCGCCGAAAGAAATAGATTGGGTCAAAATAAATAGGACTACCCAGGAACTAAAGGAATCAGTACATGCATATTATGAGAGACTTTTGCAGACATTCAAACTGTATAGTGGGAATGAAAATATGTTGGAGAAAGATATGAGACATTTTGTGTATCGATTTGCCTATGGTTTGAGGCTTGAGATTAGTGCTATGATTTAGCAGCATTTGATTTGCTGGCAGAACAAGTCGAATGATGAAATACTTTGTTATGCAAAGTATTGTGGAGACAATATTGAAACACGACACAAATAGTTTAAAGAAAAATTGATGTTAGCACAGAAGAGAGCAGCCAAGAAAGGATATGTGGGTTTTGATTCAGATTTTACAGGTATGATCCAGGGAAATGGTCAAACTACCACAGGAATGAAAGGTGTGTTGATAAACCCTATACTAAATCTGATTCTTCGAAGAAGGGGACGTAGATTGAATATTGAAACATTGAAAAAGACATTTCCGTGTCACAGTTTTGGCAAGTTCGGGCATTGGTAGCCCAAGTGTAAGTCTAATTTGGTTAATCAGGTGAATGGACAGGTAAATGCGACAAGTGCAGATGTTATGTTATGTTATGTTAATAACTTTTATTAGGCGCACAGCTGCCCCAGCGAAGGGGCGTCCTGGCGCCTGATCAGGTACACAACACAACAGGTCAAAGCTGAGGAAAAGAGAAATCAATTAGCAGAGGCAAACAGGTGGGTTTTAATGGCGCGTCTAAAAAGAGTCAGACTATTTAGGGCGCGAATATGTAAAGGAAGGGAATTCCATAGATCAGCTGCCAGAACACGGAAGGAGCGTCCTCCCATCCTACTCAGCCTGAACCTAGGCTTAATCGCCAGATGGTAAGATTCAGACCTGAGGGACCGCGTGGGGATGTATGAAGAAATAAGGCCCGCCAAAGCAGGGGGAGAGGAAAGCTTCAGAATCTTAAATGTCAGACAGAGAGCCTTAAATTTGATTCTCTGTCTGACCGGAAGCCAGTGAAGGGAGGTCAGAACAGCAGAGACAGAACATCGTCTCGGAAGGCCATCAATGGCCCGTGCAGCAGCGTTCTGCACCCTCTGAAGCCTAGTAGCCTCAGCCTGGTTGACTCCAAGTAGCAAGGCACTCCCGTAGTCCAGCCGGGAAAGGATAGAGGCCTGAACCACCAGTTGCCGAGTGGGAGGGTCAAAGAATTTGAGGACTGGCCTCAGTCCTCGCAGAATACCAAAGCAGGTAGCTGCTGTCTTCTTTGTATGGCTGGTATAAGAAAGGTTAGAATCCAGCCAAACCCCCAGATTTTTAACTTCGGCCGCTTGGATGGGGGACACCCCCAGTTCGGAAGGCCACCACTGGTCTCCCCAGAGTTCCGCCTGCTTCCCTACAACCAGGACCTCGGTTTTCTTAGCATTGAGCTGTAGGCAGTTGCTACGCATCCAGCTAGCCACAGCTATAAGTCCTGCACGGAACCTGGGCGCAGTCACCTCAGGGTCCCCACTGAGTGTCACCGCCAGCTGCGTGTCATCGGCATACAATGTCATGGTAAGGCCACATTGCCTGACGACAGCAGCCAGCGGTTTCACATACAAGTTGAACAATGTGGGGCTTAAAGCAGAGCCCTGAGGGACTCCCAGTTCCAAAGAATGGAAAGAGGACTGGCCAGGTGGAATAGCTACTTTGAAAAACCGGTCCGAGAGGAAGGAGCGGAACCACTGAAGAGCCTTCCCCCAATACCCACTTCCTCCAAGCGCCGCATCAAAATGTCATGAGACACCGTGTCAAACGCGGCGCACAGGTCTACCAGTAGGAGCGCCGCAGTCTGCCCCGCATCCAGCACTGACCGCAGATGCTCGGTCATAAAGAGCAAGGCAGTTTCAGTGCTGTGTTGAGCGCGGAATCCATTTTGACTCTCGTCAAGAATGTTATTACGAGAGAGGTGGGCAGACAGGATGGAATTCACGTGTGCCTCAGTGACCTTGGCGGTCCAAGGCAGGAGGGAGATGGGCCGGTAATTCTCCGGGAGCAAGGGGTCAGAGTTGGGTTTCTTCAGAATAGGGCTGACCACAGCTTGCTTCCAGGATGGCGGGACCACGCCCTCACTGAGGGAGAGATTAATCAAGTCCAAAATGGGCTCACGACAGAGAGGCGGGAGACGGGTAAGGAACTCCGGCTTCAGTGGGTCTAAGGGGGAGCCAGATTTAATTTTGAGGCTCAGAGTGTCAAATACCTCGTTAGACATGGCCGGCAGGATGGACAGAGTTTCGGACACCGAGACCTTCACATCACTAGGAGCATCACCGGGAACAGATGGTATAAATCCTCGGTAGATTATCTGCACCTTCTCCACGAAAAAGGATGCCAAACTTTCACAGTGAGAGTCCGTGCAGATTTCTTGCGAGGTGGCCCGTTTCCCCATCAGGTCTTTGAGTACCTTGAAGATTAACTTAGAAGGGTTAGGGCTGTTGGAAAACTCAGCTGCATAATAAGCGGCCCGGGTTTGACAGATAGCTCTGTGATAGGTCTTAAGCTGGGCAAAGTACAGCGATTTTAACGTGGGATCAAAGGATTTTCGCCAGGCCCTCTCAGCTTGCCGGCAGGTTCTCTTGAGCTCGGCAAGAGTCTTATTATACCAAGGGCTACGATTTTTAGCGTGACATTTAGCCCAGCGCAGAGGTATAAGAGAATCAAGGGCAGTAAGGACCCAGTTGCAAAACTGTTCATATCCCTGTTCCACATTCTGCAGTTTGCCTAGGGGTTGTGCCTCCAATATCCTAACAAACTCCTCCAACTTGAGTTTACGCCAATTGCGCTTTAGGATCTGTTTATCCACAGGTTTAAGTTGTGGGTTGTCTAGGGGACATGACACCTTAACCAGCAGATGGTCAGTCCAACCCACCACCATCGGGTCAGATGATCTAGCCCGAACTAAGGTGGTAAAGAAGGGGTCAAGTATATGTCCTCCTATATGGGTGGGGGAGGTGACTAGTTGGTTAAGTTGCATCGCTTCCAGGTCCGCTAACAAGGAGCTGACGGATAGAGATGACGTCTGATCAAGATGTATATTTAAGTCACCTACTATGCTAAAGTTAGCACACCTAGGAGCCAGCGAGCTAACCACATCCGCAAGGGCGGCCTTGAAAACAGTGTCGTTCCCAGGTGGACGATAGATAAGCACGCCACTGAAGGTAAATTGATGACTGACCTTTACCTTAAACGAGGCGCTTTCACACATTGGAAGATCCAAAGCCTTCCACTCAGCTGGGAAGCAGGATTTAGTCGCCATGGCTATACCACCTCCCCTAGTCGAGCGGTTCAGAGTGAACACCGTGTAGGTAGAGGGGAAAGCCAGATTTATAATGGCAGTGTCAGCGTCCTGTGACCAAGTTTCGGTAAGAAAAATGATGTCAGGAAGGTCCGTATCTATCATGTCCCGAATGGTACAGTCTCAGGTGACTAATGATATGTTGAAACAGACTATGTTGAATGTAAGGGGCCAAAATCAGAATATGTCTCAAGCTCCTATGCAAAATTTGAACGGACAGGTACAGAAATACAATGTGAACATGAGTTTCTATACTAATGACCAGGTAAATCCAAACGTACAAGTGGCCTCACAATATTTATTACACTAAATTTACAAGTGGTCTCACAATATTTATTACAGATGGATGACATTGACTCAGATACTTCCCAATGACGGTGCCTGAGATGGGAGGAGGAATGCTTGCTTGGCGCATCCTTAGAGGTAGATCAGAATGGTCCGTATATGAACGGCAAGGTAAATAGAACTCCTATTTCATTCCTTGTAGATACTGGTGCTACCCAATCCACTATAAAAACTGTGGAGATTCCCAACCTACCCCTCTGAGGAGAAACAATCCAAGTAGTAGGAGTATCAAATTAATTGATTCAAGCCCCAATGACATAACCTGTACAAGTACCAATTGGAACATTTGAGGACATGCATAAATTTGTGGTGTGCAACTTTAATTTGGTAAATCTATTAGGACGTGACTTAATGCGCAAAATGAATTGTTCCATTTATTGTACTCCAGAAGGAATAGCATTTCATACCAAAGATGAGACTGTAGTATTTAAAATGGCTAGGCAAAAGACGGAAGTAAAGAGTTAGTATCCCTTACTTGCTGAAAATGACTTACCTTCTGTGTTGAGAGACACAGTCTTACCTGAAGTGTTGGATTTTTCAGGGAAAGTCATTGGATTGATCAAAGGAGTATCTCCAATTCGAATTACAGTAAAGCCAAATGCAGACTACTCAAGAACTCCAGCATATAATCTAAATTCCGAAATGATTGCTGGAAGAACTTCTTTGATTGAGACTTTGATTGAACAAAGTATTTTGAGAGAGATTTTGGGCAGTCGATGTAATTCACCTAACATGGGCATAGGAAAACGGAATAGGAAATAAAGAATTGTTCAGGATTTAAGGAAAATAAATCAGTTTGTGATATCGTGTTGTCCAATAGTACTAAATCCTGCTGTAATTCTGTATCAGATTCCATGTGAAGCTAAATGGTTTTCGGTGATCGACTTGTGTCAAGTGTTTTTTTCGATCCCCTTGCATCCTGAGGAAATATGAATTTTGTGATCAGTTATGTCCCCTATCGTAGACCCCAACGGCTCCATGTGCATGCTATAAGTACATGTATGTTCCCTCCAGTTCCAGTTTTGAAGACGCAAATACATGTGCGTCCACCGTCAACATGTCCTCTTTCAGATCCACCATGAATGGGTCAGATATTCCATTCCTAAGTATGAAAGGCCACCGACTTTATGTGGTTCACTTTCCACATTTTACAGATTCAGGCGAGTAGGCCCTGAATTCTGCCATCAAGCCTTTCCTGCTTTCTGCCTCTGAAAGCTCCAGCCCGAGCCTGCATCTGTATCCATGAACTTTGTCCTACTCCCTGCGCGGCTAACGATGCCTGATCCAGCCTGTTGCCTGCCAAAAACTGTATTTCACCTTCAAGATTATCTGCTTCGCTCCTCATCCGATGCATTCCTGTCTAGTAGTTTAGGTAAACATTCCTCCAGCTACCGTGCAAGGGGCCAGGCCTCACTGTCCTCATGCAAGTAATTCATAGCCCCTGTTACCGTGGAAGATTCCTGCCCCCTCGCATCTCATGTAGACACTTAGACGCTCGTACACGCACTAAACAGTCAGTATAGAATAGATTCCATCCGAGAGGCCTTTCCCTTTTGGATAATACAGTTCTTTAAACATAAGATATTAGATATGATTTGGGATTAGGTTGACATGACCCCTCAGACTTCTGTCTCCACATGTAGAGCTAAATGTCAAGTCCCCTTCACCCTCTAGTTGCACGTCAATCACACGTCATGCGGCTGCGCACGCATCTCTGCCGAATATTTCTGCTGATATTGCAGGATTCTCTTATGGATCCACCCACTTGTGACATCATGTATAATGACGTTTTCTAAGTTACGCCTATATGTCCGCCTTTTTGGTTACGTATGCATATTTTATCTCTCTTATCAACTGTTACGCCTCCTGCATCTGTTACACTATAATGCATTTCTTATAAAAGTGATTACCTGTCAATAATGTATTGCCTTCCTTCCTGAACCCTCATGGTGATGGAGTGTGAAGCCTGCAATTCGAATTGTATTTCCTTTGTAGAGGAATAAAGCCTTTTAGAACCTCTAATACCACGGATTCTGCCTCTTATATTTACTGAGTTATTCTTACTAGACTTTACCGCATAAAAAATAGTACCGGTAATGAAATATTTACCACAGAAATTGGCGCCCGAACAGGGACACTTTCTCATCTCACGCGCCGGAGGTGCGTTGCAGGCCCGGTCTCCTGCCACAGCTGAACGGACAAAAACGCGTACCTGCAGGATTTCCTGTATCTCCCTCCGGCCAAGCGGGGGTGACTGAGGCTGCGATCAACACCCAGACGAGGCGGTGAGAAGTGCGAAGTATCCCGACCAGAGCCTAGCTGAGAGAGCAAGATCCGAGGTATACAGAGGCCCACCAGGTTCCGAAGTTCCGAGTCCAGTCCGGTCCAGTTTCAGTTCAGTTCCGAGGCCTTCCGTTCCGCGCTACCCGGTGAGTACCATTGCCGGGGAGGCATTTAAACGTGCACATAATCTGTGCCGGTCAAGACGGGTTTGGGTACACAAATCCGGTCTGCACTGTTTCAGCAGTGTATCTGTACTGTTTAGCAGTATATCTAATATGTCTTGCATATAATTAAGTATTATTTAGTGTTAGTATTATGTCAGTAACGAGTTTCTTATTAGTTATCATCGTCCGTTAAACTGTCAAATGTTAAATGTTTAATACGTTCTATACATTGTGGTGTGAATGAGTGTTCATTATTGTGTTTATTGTATTAAGTGTGTTCAAATAATAAGATCTAAAAATGCCGCTCTTTTCGAAATTAAGACAGATCAAAACTAGAAAAGGGGTACTCGAAGAAGCTGTTCCCATCCCACCTAGGGTACTTTATGTATCATAAGCATGGCCTAGATGCCGTGTTATTTCTTGATTTATGGGTGGACTACACCAAAGATTTACCAGAGAGTCAAAGATGGCCCGCAGCGGGGACCTGGGATGCAGATTGCATCATGAGAGTAGAAGAAGAATTATGGAAAAAGAAAGCCAGACAGTCACAGAAAGATGCCATTTAATTATGGCGTAAAGAATCATATAGACGTACAGAGAAGGCGCTCAGACAGGAAGAGAAAGGTAGGGAGAATTCGAATAAAACCCGAGAAAATTTATTAATAGAGGAAGGTACCCGAGTTAAATCGGAACAAGTAGATAGACAAAGAAACACTCTTATGAATGGTATGTATCCTCTTCTGGCCGAAGGATTACCTAAGGCTACCCCGGAAATACCAAAAGACTTGACTCCTCCATTGCTCCCGATAAAAGCACATCCTAAAACAGCAAAGGACGTTTTCCTTTCCTCCTATTTAGATGACGTAGCTCCCGAGTATGCTAATACCATACCACACACACCGCTTGCCGATGGTGTTCAACACCAAGAGCATCCGTCTGTATCTCCGCAGCAGCAAACTCCTGCACTAGTTCCAACGGGTCCGTCCGTTTCTACTGTTTTTCCCGCATCTACAATTTCTATCTTACGCCCAACGAATCCTTTCGTGCCCAGCACCTCAGACGGTGCTACAGGAGGTACGACAGACATGTTTGCCACCCCGCCGCGAAATAAACAGACCCTTAGAGATTTAGCACTCCAACGTACACCCCATCTAGCGACATCCGACATGTTTAAAGAACATCTTGTGGATTGTAGATACGATCCAGTGCCAGGTAAACAGGACAGATTGCTAATATCATCACTACGTATAAGACGAGCTACATTGTACTTAATGACGATACCAGGAATGGTTGAACACCTAGACAATATATATCACTTTGTCCAAACAGGGCGAGGTCCAGAAAGTATTAACGAAGCTATGGAATACCAGAAAGTGGATGTCCAAAGACAACTACTACGTTTTTTCATAAACTGCGTGATCAGGAACCAAGACAGGCCTGGGGCCGATCATGATAACATGCAAAAACTTGCCAAATGGGGTCAGAACATATCAGAAGAGAAACATGATAGACAGGCGTGTATAATCGCCATGTATCGAAAGATCCGCAAGGAAGTAGAACGAATACATAAAGAAAGACGAGAAGCAGACAGAATTGAATCAGAGGGAGAGGAGGAGCAAGAATCAGAACAAATAGAAACGATAGCTTACGTAGGTAGAGGAAGACCCCATAATAATACTAGAGGCTTTAATGATCCGATACGTCCGATACGTCCAGAATGTAAGACATTTTCAAACCCCTATGTTAAATACAAGGTCCCCTGAACACCTATTCCAAGCCGCTGATAAATTACTCCGAGATCGAAGGGGGTACCATATGCTCGATTCCATGGATGAACAAGAATTAGCCAGGTCAGCAGTACAATGGGCTGACAGTCCCAGCAAATACAGTGATGATGCACTAGCACACACGTTTCTGAATCTTGCCCCAGACGAACAGCGTTTAGCTAGTATATACATGATTCAACACCTCCTTATATTATATAAAAGCCAACACTCCGATCCTGGACCCTTACCTGACATATTGACCGAATTACTCACGAATAAATGGAGAGGTTCAGGTACTGATTTGATTAAAGAAATTCTAGAATTTCGAAACCAGTATATAACTTTCGTGTGCCCAGAACACGTTCCAGTTCCCACTATGGGAAGAAAAATGTATCACATAGATAGACTGAATCCGTTACGCGAAGTGCACCCAATCAGAGGTGAAGGTAATAACTTTACACGCGTGTTTGTGTACACGCCTATAACTAAAATCGAATTATTAGAAATGAAGAAAGTAGTACCCAGCCATGACAAGGATCCAGCAGGTTTCCACCGTGAGATAAAAGACATGCTACTCATGGGAGAGTATACCTACCCCGACATTATGAAAATACTGAAAGTGTTAATGCCTGCCGGTGTTTACGAGAAACTCAAAGAAAAGGAATGGGAGGTGGGAGACCAAAAGATAGATTGGACAGCATTAGAAAACGAAGAAAAGGCCCGAGCTGCAGGAGCAGGGCTTGGGGAAAAGACTACAGCATTACCAGGATTATTAGTGCAGGTACTACCACGTTTATTAACTACGAAAAAGGAGGACTGGGGTGCAATCTCAGCCTGTAAACAAAAGCAAGATGAAGACACTAGTGATTTCTATTCCCGATTTGAAAAATGTCTTGGGTGGTGGCAGTTAACACTGCCTTGCTTCAATATGTCGATGATCTGCTGATCACCGCCCGAAGCGAACCTGAATGTGAAAAAGCGTCACTGACGGTTTTAAAATTTCTGGCCGACAAGGGGCACAAGGTGTCCCCTTCTAAGCTGCAATTCTGTGTCCAGCGAGTTGTTTACCTTGGGCACTCGCTGTCCAAGGAGGGAAGACAGCTTACACCCGACCGCATCCAGTTAATTGCTAACATGCCACCACCCAAGACACAAAAGGGGGTGCGGGCTTTTATAGGCCTCACTTCATACTGTAGGCAGTGGATCCCTCAATATGCATTTCTAGCAAAACCACTCATCCAGTTGACAACACAGGAGGCAGCCACATCGACTGTTCTCCCTTGGACTCAAGAACATACACATGCCTTTGAAAGCTTAAAGAAAGCTTTATGTCAAGCACCTGTTTTAGCAACACCATGTTACAGTAAACAGTTTACACTATTTGTTACAGAACGCGAAGGTACTGCCTTGTCAGTACTCACTCAGGAACAAGCAGGATCACACAAACCATGTGCTTATTTCTCTAGTACATTAGATCCAGTAGCTCAGGCTCTTCCTGCGTGCCTGAAATCAGTGGCAGCAACAGCTTTAGCAATCAGACAAAGCGATGCCATAGTGTTAGGACATCAATTGACAGTACAAGTACCACACGCAGTAGAGGTTCTCTTGAACCGCACACAAACACAACACTTGACTATAGCGAGACTCACCGGTTACGAATTGACATTGTTTCAGCCACACATAGAAATCAGACGTTGTAATACGTTAAATCCTGCCACACTTTTGCCAGTAAATGGAACAGATCCATTAGCACATGATTGTATTGAAGTTATTACTATCACGACAAAACCCAGACAAGACTTGACAGATATCCCTTTATCAGATCCAGACTTGACATTGTATGTAGATGGTTCATGTAGGAGAACAAGTACAGGAGAGTTAGTGGCCGCTTACGCAGTCACAACAGACACTGAAGTCATTGAAACAAATTGTATTAACATTTTGTCAGCTCAAGCAGCAGAGCTCATCGCTCTGACACAAGCCTGTACTCAAGCCAAAGATAAGAAAGTCAACATATACACAGATTCACGTTATGCATTCGGAGTCGTCCATGACTTCGGCGTGCTGTGGCGAGAGAGAGGTTATCTAACTTCTCATGGTGCCCACATCCAACACGGACCCCTCATTCAAGCCCTATTAGACGCGATCCATCTACCTACTGCAATATCGATTATGAAATGCAAAGCTCATACAAAAGTTACCGATATCATTTCTCAGGGTAATGACCTAGCTGACAGAACAGCTAAACAGACTGCTCAGAACCAGACTCATACAACTGACGCGACAAAGACAATAGCTCCGACACCAACACATTGCATGACAGTTAAGGATCCCGCCCTTGATATAATTGACATACAGACACATGCTACACCAGAAGAAATAAAGAAATGGACTGAATTAGGAGGGATCCAAACGGATCAAGGATGGATGACGAAGGAAAAATCTATATGGTTTCTTCCCGATTCCATGGTTCAAGTCATCATTAACACAATACATAGTCCAGCGCACCTAGGAGAAAAAGCTATGCTAGACAGTATTCAACACATTTGGTTCAACAAACACTTGCGAGCAGCAGCCAAACAGAAAGTACGTACCTGTATGATATGTTGTCAGTTTAATCCAGGTAAAAGCATCCCCGTAGAGCAGGGTGGATTTCAACCTCCCGATCATGCTTTTGAAGTCCTCCAGATGGATTATATCCAGATGGAACGATGTCGAGGATTCAAATATGTTCTCGTAGTTGTCTGTGCTCTTTCCCGTTGGACAGAAGCCTACCCGGTTTCAGATTACACTGCCCCGACTACTGCCAAACAGTTAGTTCGAGAATTCTTCCCACGGTATGGTTTGCCACGTGTTGTCTACTCAGATAACGGCCAGCCATTCTCATCCGAACTAATGAAACACGTTTCACTTTTGTTAGGCTACCAATGGAAATTCCACTGTGTCCGACATCCTGAGGCAGCAGGTCTCGTGGAACGCCATAATCAAACTCTGAAAATTAGATTGTCCAAAATATGTAGAGAAAAAGGTGTCGATTGGATAGTAGCCTTACCAGTTGCACTCTTTTACATGAGAATGGTAGCACATTCTCGAACAGGGCTATCCCCGTACGAGGTGATCTTCGGTAGACCACCAAATATGTGGGGGACGCCTATACCTCGCAAAATCACTGATGTTGACTGTAATATGCTGACAGATTACCTGGCTTCCTTGATGTCTGCACTACAATCTTGTCGTTCACAGGTAGCTGCAGCTTTTCCCGATAACACTGAGGTGAAGCCCCATGACGTGGTTCCAGGTGATCTGGTTCTGGTACGGAATTTCGACCGGAAGACCCAACTGGAGCCTAGGTGGAAATCGCCAAAACTTGTTCTACTAGCAACAAGGACAGCCGTAAAGATCGAGGGACGTAAAGGATGGTTGCACTCGAGTCATATCAAGAAATTTTATGGACTACCGACCAATGTGAACACTCAGCCTTGTATTCCCTCACAGACTGATTCAAAACTCCCCTTGGTTGAACCCATGAAAACTGAACTTTATAAACTAAAATTAAGGTCTAGCAAGTCAGACAATTTGATTGTTTAAGTCCTCTCCAAGGTGAATCGGTTGAATTTGTCTCTGACATGTATCCTCTAGACCGGAATAGAGAAAGAAATCAACAGATGCAGCTTAAAAAGCATGCGTATTGTAAATCACTTCGTAGTCATTGCACAGTAACACTATTAATTTTGTTTTTTCTAAGTTTTCTGATCATTATAACTAGTATATTACTTCGTATGTATTACCCTATTTCTAAACGTGCTTATAATGTTACTGCTGAACATTCTTTTAGCGAATTACCTCCGCATGAGTTGTCCTATAGATTTGCGCTGCGCAACAACACATTCATCAGTATGTTACATCATTCCCATCAGACCAGCAATGCTACAAATTGTTGGATATGTGGCCGACTCCCTCCCTATCAGAACTATAAGGGAGTTTTGCCCCTCTTTCCGTATCCGTTCACTCACAATGGCTCCTGTGGAGCATGGTTTAGTTTGATTAATTCCCTAGATTCAAATTCCGCAGTTTATCAAGACAACTGGGTATGGGGAAACCTGAACCTGGTTTTGCTTCAAGTCTGCTACCCTAACAAGGAGGGACTTCCCAAAAGAACAGGAACTGATCTAGAAAATGAAGTATATGGATTAGGTAATTTTACACTTAACCTCATGATCCTGAATGTTGAATCCGAAGCCACACCAATCTTGCCCGCTATGTCAGTATTCCCAGTTAAAGGGGAATTATGTGTAAGAAAGAATGGTTCCATACACATGGGCCATAGTAAATGCACCACTGTAATAAAATTCAGTGATCAAGGCAAATCTACATTTAGAGCTTCCCGTCATTCCTACTTCATATGTGGCCAGACCGCATCTATATGTCTACCTCTAGACTGGGATGGTACCTGTTACATAGCATTCCTTCTGCCACCTGTTTTCCTAGCTCCTCCTGATTATCATAGAAATACCCATTTAGTAAACAATAGACAGCAGAGAGATCTCCCGATTGTCGACTACACTGAAACGGCATGGGAACAATATACAGATTTCAATAAAGGTTTCTTTCCTTATATAGGAACAGTCACTAATAGTAAACTGATACGTAGATTAACTAGAACCCTTGAAGCAGTAGTAAACGAGACTACTTCCGCCTTAGGCAATTTAAAAGAAGAACAGTCTGCTATGCGGATTGTTGTGCTTCAAAATCGTCTTGTCCTTGACGTCATCCTGGCCGATAGGGGCGGAGCTTGTAGGGTCATCGGATCAAGTTGCTGCATTTTCATACCAGAAAATTCACCGTCAGTATATAAAGCCATAACCCGCCTTCATAAGATTATAAGCCAGATACACCAGAGTCCAGGCACCTGGACTTGGTCCGGTTGGTTCTGGAGCGTGTTGTCTGCCTGGGGATGGAGGATCCTATCCTTCCTAGGTATTGGCTTTCTCATACTATTCAGTTGCTGCTTATGTCTACAATGTGGGCCAGCGATTTGTGGCCTGTGTGCCACATCGTGTATCCCACCTCCAAGTTTTCGTTCAAAATCCCGGAAGAAGAAAGAAGAACAAATGATGCTATATGAACAGATCGATGGATTGATGAAGATCGATATCTCCTGAGGGTCCGTAGGGGACAAGGAGGGAATGAGGAAATATGAATTTTGTGATCAGTTATGTCCCCTATCGTAGACCCCAACGGCTCCATGTGCATGCTATAAGTACATGTATGTTCCCTCCAGTTCCAGTTTTGAAGACGCAAATACATGTGCGTCCACCGTCAACATGTCCTCTTTCAGATCCACCATGAATGGGTCAGATATTCCATTCCTAAGTATGAAAGGCCACCGACTTTATGTGGTTCACTTTCCACATTTTACAGATTCAGGCGAGTAGGCCCTGAATTCTGCCATCAAGCCTTTCCTGCTTTCTGCCTCTGAAAGCTCCAGCCCGAGCCTGCATCTGTATCCATGAACTTTGTCCTACTCCCTGCGCGGCTAACGATGCCTGATCCAGCCTGTTGCCTGCCAAAAACTGTATTTCACCTTCAAGATTATCTGCTTCGCTCCTCATCCGATGCATTCCTGTCTAGTAGTTTAGGTAAACATTCCTCCAGCTACCGTGCAAGGGGCCAGGCCTCACTGTCCTCATGCAAGTAATTCATAGCCCCTGTTACCGTGGAAGATTCCTGCCCCCTCGCATCTCATGTAGACACTTAGACGCTCGTACACGCACTAAACAGTCAGTATAGAATAGATTCCGTCCGAGAGGCCTTTCCCTTTTGGATAATACAGTTCTTTAAACATAAGATATTAGATATGATTTGGGATTAGGTTGACATGACCCCTCAGACTTCTGTCTCCACATGTAGAGCTAAATGTCAAGTCCCCTTCACCCTCTAGTTGCACGTCAATCACACGTCATGCGGCTGCGCACGCATCTCTGCCGAATATTTCTGCTGATATTGCAGGATTCTCTTATGGATCCACCCACTTGTGACATCATGTATAATGACGTTTTCTAAGTTACGCCTATATGTCCGCCTTTTTGGTTACGTATGCATATTTTATCTCTCTTATCAACTGTTACGCCTCCTGCATCTGTTACACTATAATGCATTTCTTATAAAAGTGATTACCTGTCAATAATGTATTGCCTTCCTTCCTGAACCCTCATGGTGATGGAGTGTGAAGCCTGCAATTCGAATTGTATTTCCTTTGTAGAGGAATAAAGCCTTTTAGAACCTCTAATACCACGGATTCTGCCTCTTATATTTGCTGAGTTATTCTTACTAGACTTTACCGCATAAAAAATAGTACCGGTAATGAAATATTTACCACAATCCGTTAGCCAATATTTGTTTGTGTTCTGGTTCAGAAACCATATTTTGGTATGGTGCGGAGTTCCACAAGGGTATACGGAAAACCCCTCAATTTTTAATCAAATACCAAAGAGAAATTTGGAATCCTTGGAAATGCCAAATCACTCTGTGCTGGTTCAGCACATTGATGATTTATTAGTTGGATTTGGAAACAAAGAAACTTGTCACCTTACTGAATCATTTGGTAGTGAGTGGACATAAGGTGTCACCAACAAAATGTCAGTTTTACAAGAGAGAAGCTCTTGATTTGGGACATCATATTGAAAAGTGACACAGGATCGAATCACTGCTATATTGCAGATGAATCCACTGAGTACACAAAAGGAAGTTCATGTGTTTTTGGGAATGGTTGACTATTGCAGGCAGTGGATACCAAATTGTTCTCTGATAGCCAAGCCACTTCAGAGACTGACACACAAAGACGTGCCAGATCCTGTTCCATGAGATGAAGAATGCATGCGCTCTTTCCTTGAACTGTGAGATGGTTTGTGTCGACCTCCAGCATTGGGAATGCCCGACTTTAACAAGAGTTTTGTTCTGTTTTGCAGTGAGCGCAAAGGTTGTGAAGTTCCGTTCTAATGCAAATGCATGGAACTTCACGCAGACCTGTTGCCTATTTTTCTGCTACATTGGATCCTGTAGCTGCTGCTTTACCTGGATGTTTGAAAGCCATTGCTGCAACATGCATGAGTTTGGAACAATGTGAAAACATTGTGATGGGCCATTCGTTGAAAGTGTATGTGCCACATTCAGTTAAAATTTTGTTAACACAAACTTGAACACAGCATCTCACGAGTAGTCGGTTAGCAAAATATGAACAGGTGATTTTGGGTGCAGAGAATGTGACTGACAAGTGGCATGAGTTAGAATCCCGCTACTTTGATGCCCTTGCCAGGACATGAAATTGTGATGGAAGAAGCTGATCATGATTGTCTTGATGTGACTGAGTTGTGTACCTAACCGCACCCTAACATCCAAGATGCTCCATTCCCTGAGTCATATCATGTTCTGTTTGTGGATGGGTCATGTTTGAGAGATTCTGAAGGTACCTTGTATGCTGCATATACGATCTGCACTGTGGTGGGTGTAGTTGAAGTGTTGTGGTTGAAAGGGGTGTATTCAGCACAAGTGGATGAATTGATTGCACTTACCAGGGCTTGAAGCATTACAGAACAAATGAGAGTGCCCATATTCACAGCCAGTCAATATGGTTTTGGGGTGGTGTATGATATTGGGCAGTTGTGGTCTCAACATGGGGTTATGACCTCTTCGGGTTCACCTATATGAAACAGAGAGTGTGTAAAAAACCTATTGATTGCACTACAATCGCCTGCACAGATTGCGGTGGTGAAGTGTTCTGCCCACCAAACTGGACATGATTATATTACAGTTGCAATTGTTACACTGATGAGACTGCATGATATTGTGCCCTACATTCTTAAGCATTCAATAGAGAATCTTTGAAGGAATAGTCTGATAACACAGAATGCAGGTTGATGTTTTCAGTTGTTGAAACCTGGGAAGAAATCGGAGAATTACAAGATTCAGTACCGCAAGAAGAAAGAGAATGGTGGATTAAAGCAGGATGTAACTGTAGACAGGAAGATGATGTGTGGGTGTACACAGATGGGAGACCTGTATTGCCAGATAGCCTATTGTCTCCGATGGCAAAGATTTGTCATGGACCTGCACATGTAGGTAGAGAAGCTATGTTACATCTCTCACGTCAAACCTGGTACAACCCACAATTTGGAGCCATTGCAGAGAGTCTGTGTCAAAGGTGTGTGATTTCTCAGCAATAAAAATGCAGGAAGAAAAACAATGGTCAGTATGAGTCATACTGGGAAATCAGGAGGTCCTTTTACACGCATGCAATTAAACTTCATAGCGATGCCCCCTTGTAATGGATTGAAATATGTCCTTGTGATTGCATTCTTGGTCTCTCATTTGGTGGAAGCTTACCTTACAAGGCACAACGACAGGTTAACAGTAGCTTCACTGCTTCTTAGAGAGTTAATTCCAAGATTCGGTTTTCCAGTCTCGTTGGAATCAGATAGAGGTACTCATTTTAATAATGAATTGATGTGAATGCTTTGTGCTGCATTGCAAATTGGGTAAAGACTACACTGTGCTTATTGTCCCGAGGTATCAGGGGTCATTGAGCAAGAGAATGGAAGGATTAAGTCCAGACTAGCAAAAGTGTGTGCCTCCACATCACTGAAATGGACGGATGTATTACCTCTGGTTTTAATGAGTTTGTGAAGCATCCCAGACAGAAGAACTGGACTATTTCCTCACAAGATAATTATGGGTAGGGCTATGAGGCAGCCTACAGTACCTGCAAATCAGCTTGTGAATATTTCTGATTACTTGGTACTTGATTATTGCATAGGATTGGCTGATGTGGTATGTTCTGTGTCTCACCACGTTTAAAAAGTCGCAACTGCTATTCAACAAAAGCAGTGCCTGGGTGACTGGGTACTCGTAAGAAGCATGTGCAAAAGTCCTGTTTGGAACCTCATTGGCGTGGGCCTTATCAAGGGATTCTTGTAACCACAACTGCTGTTTAATGTGGTGGTCTACCTAATTGGGTGTATGCAAGCCCACACTCATTGAGTCCCATGTCCAATTGAAAGTGCGGGTCTGTGGTAGATGAACAGGTGGTAAAAAAGAGGTGTCCCGTTCAGACTTAGCACAGAGTAGAGAGGGTGCCAGCTACTGTGCCTAGAGACACTGTTATCAATGAGAATCTAAGAAAGTTGATCCTGGTTGGTTTCGAGGGTCAAGGTGAAGGGGATCCATCTGAGAAAAGTGTTGACTCAAATGATGTGAACAGTGCACCAGAAAAACAAGTGCGAAGAGGAGACCATTGGCCCAAAAAATTCAAAAGATTGAGGCACAGACTGACTGCAGGAAGAACACCTTCTGCTGTGATTGAAGTATCTAGTCAATCTGAACGAAGTGACACTGAGAAGAGTCTACAGTTCGTAGAACAAAAAGAGCACCATCACCAAGTCAAAGATATGCAGCTCCAGAGTAGACATATTTAGCTGCTTAAAATGAATGGGAAAAAGAGTTCTACACATTTTGTTCTAAAAATTGCAGCTCATGCAAACCACCTTGAAAAAACTGTTGTGAAACAAGCACTGAAAATAATAAAGGCCATAAAAGACGCATAGGATAAAGGTGTGACCAGACGCCTCCCTAAAGCTATCGCACAATGCTTATTGCTATTGAATAGTTTAATAAAAAAAATTATAAATAAAACAAAAATAATGAATGCCTCTAATCCTGAGATGGAAATTCAAAATCTGTGTCATTAAGGCATAAGCAAACATGTGCTTGATTTTTAACTGCTTTTGTTCTAATCCTTGTTTTGTTGTTGATAATACTAAATCTACCACATCATGTCTATGTAAGTAAAAATACTAATGTACATGTACCTCAACTACTGTAGTGACTAATGTACAAGAAGGAGTGATACTAGCTAAAGATTTAACAAGTGATGATTTACATCTTGATTGTTCTATTAACGATTTTTCTCTAAATATGTTAACTAAATTACTTTATGAATATGTTAATACTATGGATGCAAGAGATTATTATGTATGCATGCAGTTACCTACTTCAGTGTCTGAAGAGGTGACATACCATCATCTTCCTTTAACATATGGTATATCTTGTGGTGTGCTGACAAGTTTGTTTTATGGTAAAGGACAATTTCAATACTATTACTCAAACTATGACTTGAGTTCCAGCAAAGAAAAGTGCTGCTAAATTTATTAGGGATATTTTTTTTAGCAATAATACCTTCAGTCGGGGTAATATTGAACTGTCACAAAACTCGAAAACTATCAACAGTAGTAGATCGATTATCGACAGATACTGCTGATGAAATCTCAACAGGTGAGACTGAAATGAAGATGACTGCATTCTTATGTGACATCAGAATATGATCAAATGATAAGATAAGATTGTGTGATGGCTTGATTCACCATCAAAGGGGGAATGGATGGAGCATAAAAGTTAAATAGTGTTTGTCTCTATCAATTCTCACTGTCAAAAGAGATTTACAATCATAAATTCATGATGAAATGTGTAAAATGGTTCAGACTATAAATGGGATTTCATCCAAATCGTAAAAGCATGCAGAAGTGTTTCAAATGTGCAAATGTGAACATGTAAACAAAGAGACAATCAGACATTATTTACCTATGCATGTAATCACTTGGCTTGCAAAACTAAACTTAATTATCATTGAAAATGTGCTGACGACTCTCAAAAATGTCAAAATGAAACAATGTCTACAGAGATAAAGTACTCAAAATGATTAAAATGCTTAATTTCGCAATGACAGATAATATGAAAGCTTGCAGCTTATTATAGTATCGAGTGATAAAAACCTGTGCTTTAGAATGCCAATGTAAAAATATTTGTTTTGAAAAATGATAAACATGAAATAATTTTTAGTAGTGCCTAATATTTACATGTAAGAACATAACAAAGGGGTATACCCAGTCACAGTTGGAAATGGGCTAATATTGATACATGAAACAAATTTCCAACTGCCAATGATCATGAGGGTGCAGCACAACCCAAACATTTACAACCCACCCACGCAATAAATCTAGGTCACCAGATGGAACTTGGTTATTGATCCAATATTTATATAGATCATTCCAATTGCAGTACATTATTCAGCAAAGGTTGCTCCATCGTGATAAGGTGACATAAAGTGCTCAAAGGTGTGCGCGTGAAAGAATAGTGAGAAATGGACATAGGTATAAGTATACTGTACAATGTAATGCTTGTCCCATGCACACGCTGATATGCAGTAGTGCCTGTCTATAATTGACATATCTTTATCACAATTGTGCCAATAAAAACACAGTGAGATCAAATCTTAGTAAACATTATTTCAAAATTGAGTCATTTGATGTTCTGTCATTCTTTTATTTCATGCGAAATTGCCCAGCCAACACGTGTTTCATTGTGGGACCTATCCGAATCGACTTCTTCAGGGCTGACAGCAAATGAGGACGAAATTTGTCCCGTTCTCCCCGCCGGTTCTACTTCCGCTGTGTCTGTGTCTTTCTTTTCCTTATAGCGCTCTAATATTCTTCCCCGAATTTGGTTGTATCCCTAAAATTATTTCCAAGCTGCTAATATCGGTTGAGTGCGTCGATTCCCCGTAAAATATCATCACCGACGACTTGCCGACAATTTGTAAGTATCTCAGCATGTGCGCTTCGTCTTCCTGTAACGCTCCCTGCGTGTGTGGTTTGACCCGCAAGTCTACAATGTTAGAAGATATGACCTGTCTGACATGAAAAATTAACAATGAGGCCAACCGATTGTGGAAGCGTAGTTCAATGGTAAGCTTATCCACAATAAGGTGCAGAAATCTCAAAGCAACTGGCCCTCGTATGAGGCATATGATTAAAACCGAAGGACGGTTGAAACGCGTCATGCTGCATTTTGTGGATTACCGGCTGTAAATAAAAATCGTTTTTACTCCTGAGTGGTGGGCTTACCTTCATGCTGCGAAGATGGCGTGATTGTTCATTTGTGTGATATTAGGCGGTGACGTCGCCAAGCAAGCCCCGACCCGTTAGGCTGAGACATCCCTTTTCGTCTGAGTTATTTGTATGTGTGTGTTTATATATAAACACACACATATCTCATAGAAAAGGTTGTCCACAAATGAAAGCCACACAATGACAGGCTGATCCAGCCTTTCACAGAAGAATCCTTATTGAGCAAAAACTGGCACACACAGCTGAATATTTCCTTGCCGTTTTTTTCTGAATAAGGATTCTTCTGTGAAAGGCTGGATCTGCCTGTCATTATGTGCGCTTTCATTTGTGGACATTCTTTTCTATGAAATATGCCGGCCGGTCTGAGTCGGGAAGGCAGCACCACCACTTGGAATGTTATGTGGACTGTGGATTTCAGTTACACTGAAATCGCTTAAACAGGATGGCAGGCGTGGTAAAGGTAAGCTTAATCCCACTTCAATGTTTCAAAAAAATATACATACATATATATATATTCACTGAAAAAACCATAGGTTTCAAGGGCGTTATAGTTAGGAATTGGCATTGAAAAAACCTTAGAAATTCACTGAAAAAACCATAGGTTTTAGGGGTGTTATAGTTAGCTGGACATTTCCCTCGTACAAAACCCTAGAAATTCCCCTGTTATAGTTAGTTCAGCTAATTATAACTCGAGCCCCCGCAATGCACTGCTGATGACGTCACATATTACATCACTCATGACATGGCCAGTGACATCACTGATGACATCACTGATGACATCTCAAATTACATCACTTATGACATCACTGATGACGTCATCCATGTGAAAAATTAGTGCATCTTCTCACACCCTAATATAACCTTTGATACACCGACTCAAAATTTCAGACGGCCATTTTGACAACCATAGATACTCCAATACCAATAACTACTCACCCACTCATTGACTTTTAAGTCTACATACATCTCCACTCACTCACCTGTACAGTCACTCATACTTACAGTCACTCTGTGCATTTATACACCTATATAGACACTCACACACCGCCAATCATCCATTGAGGTACTGACACATCTAGTCAGTCATATAAATAATTAATCACAGTAAAATTTACTCACCTATTCAGGTAAAAACACTCAAGTTCACTTGCTCATAAAAATACTAAAAAATTCTGTGTCTTCCTGCAGAAAAATAAACAGCACATGACACAGATATCCTTGCACTATGGCGCATACAGCCACTCCCAAAATCACACACTCTCACATATAGATAGTTATATACTCTTACACACATATACACTGTGTTTCACATATGTAGTTACTGACACATGTACAACTGAGATATACATTCAATCACTAACACACCCATACATACACTCACCCAACCATACAGTCCATCACAGATGCACTCTTACAAACATGTACCCACTGAATCACCCACTCACACATCTAGTCACAGAGTCACACACACCCTACCCACACAAACACTCAGGCACCCATACAGATACTCAGACAACCAATCAATAACCCATATAGACACTCATATAGCTATTCACAAAACCATGCAGCCACTTATACACCAATACACAGACACATACAGACATTCAGACAGTTTAGTCACTAGTCTGCAGTAAAATACATTTAATGACTCACTTATAGACTCAGTTGCTCACATAGAAAATCATCCATTCACAACTTGTACACCCACTTATTTTGCAACAGGCCTTTCCCTATATATTAAACATAATAAAACTGTTCAGAAACACATACTCAATGGATGATGTCATCAGTGATGTCATCAGTGATGTCATTTGAGATGTCATCAGTGATGTCATCAGTGATGTCACTGACCATGTCATGAGTGATGTAATATGTGACGTCATCAGCAGTGCATTGCGGGGGCGCAAGTTATAGTTAGCTGAACTAACTATAACAGGGGAATTTCTAGGGTTTTGTACGAGGGAAATGTCCAGCTAACTATAACGCCCCTGAAACCTATGATTTTTTCAGTGAATTTCTAAGGTTTTTTAAATGCCAGTTCCTAACTATAACGCCCCTGAAACCTATGGTTTTTTCAGTGAATTTCAAAGGTTTTTTAAATGCCAATTCCTAACTATAACGTGCATGAAACCTATGGTTTTTTTCAGTGAATTTCAAAGGTTTTTTAAATGCTAATTCCTATCTATAAATTATCTCTGAAGATATCATGAAAAGCATTCTTTATTAAAAGTAGTGAGGAAATATGAATTTTTATGGTCAATTGTGTCCCCTATCTAGACCCCAACGGCTCCATGTACATGCTACAAGTACATGTATGTTCCCTCCACTTCAAGCTATGAAGACGCAAATACAATTGTGTCCAACGTTAATATGTCCTCTTTCAGATCTGCCATGAATGGGTCAGATATTCCGTTCCTAAGTATGCCTGGTCACCGTCTTTATATGGTATACTTTTCACGTTTTCCAGCTCTGGCAAGGTAGGCCCTGAATTCTGCCATCGAGCTTTTTCTGCTTCTGCCTCTGAATGCTCCAGCCTGGACCTGCATCTGTATCCATGAACTTTGTCTTACTTCCTGCGCGGCTAACGGTGCTTAGCCCGGCCTGTTGCCTGCCAAAACTGTATTCAGCCTTCAAGTTATCTGCTCCGCTCTTCAAGAAATGCATTCCTGTCTAGTAGCTTAGGTAAACATCCCCCCAGCTGCAGAGCAAAGGGCCCGGCCTTACTGTCTCCATGCAAGTAATTCATGACTTTCGTTACCATGGTAGGCCCATGCCCCCTCGCATCTCATGTAGACACTTAGACGCTTGTACACGCACTAGCAGTCAGTATACAATAGGATCTGTCCGAGGAGACCTTTCTTTCCAGATAATATAGTTCCTTAAACACAAGATATTAGATATGATTTAGGACTAGGTTGTCCTGACACCCCAGACTTCTGTCTCCTCACGTAGGGCTAAATGTCAAGTTCCCTTCACCCTCTAGTTACACGTCAATCACACGTCATGCGGCTGCGCGCGCATCTCTGCCATGTATTTCTGCTGACTTTGCAGGATTCTCTTATGGATCCACCTACTTGTGTCATCATCATAATGACGTTTTTAGTATACGCCTCTATGCACGCCTATTGTAACGCCTTTTCTATTACGTATGTGTATTCTTATCAGCTGTTACGCCTCCTGCATCTGTCTCTACTGTAATGCATTACTATATATGCCATAACCTGTCAATAATGTATTGCTGATCCCTTCCTGAACCTTCGTGGTGACGGAACTCGATTGCCTGGTTCGAACCATCATTCCTTTGTAAGGAATAAATTCCCTTTTATAACCTCAAATACCACGGATTCTGCCTCTTATTTTTCTGAGTTATTCTTACTAGACTTTTACCGCATAAAAAATAGTACAGGTAATTTAAATATTTACCACATAATTGGCGCCCGAACAGGGACACCTCTCACACCCCACGCGCCGGAGGTGCGTTGCAGACCCGGTCCCCTGCCACAGCCGGACGGAAAATTACGCGTACCCGCAGGATTTCCTGTATCTCCCTCAGGCCAACGGGGGCGACTGAGGCTGCGATCAACACCCAGACGAGGCGGTGAGGAGTGCTGAGAATCCCGACCAGAGCCTAGCTGAGAGAGCAAGATCCGAGGTATACGGAGGCCCACCAGATTCCGAAGTTCCGAAGTATCTAAGTCACTAGTCAAGTCCAGTCCAGTTTGGTCTAGTCCAGTCCAGACTTCCGAGGCCTTCCGTTCTGTGCTTCCCGGTGAGTACCGTTGCTGGGGACGCATCTAGACGTGCACATTAGTTTGTGCCGGTCAAGACGGGTCTGGGTACACAGACCTGGTCTGCACTGTTTTAGCAGTGTATCTGTACTGTTTAGCAGTACATACAGTATATTTAGTATTATGCAGTTAACTAGTTTTATTCTAATTGTTATTGTTCGTTCTGAAATGTTTTGATATGTTTTAAATGTCGTGGTATGAGTGATTGTTCGATCTTCATTATTGTGTTTATTGTAATTATTGTGTTCAAGACCGAGTAAGAATTAAGTAGCAAGGTTCAAGATGCCGTTATTTTCAAAATTAAGACAGATAAAAACTAGAAAAGGGATACTCGAGGAAGCTGTTCCCATCCCACCTAGGGACACTCCAGGGTACTTTATGTACCATAAACATGGCCTAGATGCCGTATTGTATCTTGATTTATGGGTGGACTACACCAAGGATTTAGCAGAGAGTCAGAGATGGCCCGCTGCCGGAACATGGGATGCAGATTGCATCATGAGAGTAGAAGAAGTATTATGGAAAAAGAAAGCCAGACAGTCACAGAAAGATGCCATTGAACTATGGCGTAAAGAATCGCATAGGCGCACAGAGAAAGCGCTCAGAAAGGAAGAGCAAAGCAGGGAAGATTCAGAAAGAGCCCGAGAAAACATATTAATTGACGAAGGTATCCGAGTAAAAACAGTACAAGTAGACAGACTCTTATGAATGGTATGTATCCTCTTCTGGCCGAGGGTTTGCCTAAGGCCACCCTGGAGGTACCAAAAGATCTGCCACCTCCATTACTCCCGATTAAAGTACATCCCAAGACCGCAAAAGACATTTTCCTTTCCTCCTATTTAGATGATGCAGCCCCCGAATATGCTAATGGTGCGTAGCAACGCACACCACCTGTTAATGACGCTCGACCCCAAGATCAGCTGCACCAACCTCCGCAGCAACAAACCTCTCCTCACGTTCAGACCATTCCATCTGTTTCTACAGTCCTTCCTGCACCCACACTCTCTACCCTACACCCAACAAATCCTTTTGGACTTGGCACCTCAGGAGGTGCGACAGGAGGTTTTTCCACGCCACCGCCAACAACTAGATTGACTTATAGGGATTTAGCATACCAACGCACACCCCAAAGAGCTAATGACAATATATTAAATGAGCCTCTTTCCGATTGTAGATATGATCCAGTGCCAGGAAAACACAACAGAATGTTGCTATCTTCAGTACGTTTGCGACGAGCTGCAAACTATTTAATGACGTTACCAGGAATGGTTGAACATCTAGACAAAATATATCGCTTTATCCAAACAGGGCAAGGTCCTGAAAGTATTGCCGAAGCCATGGAATACCAGAAAGTAGACATGCAAAAATTATTGTTATGCTTTTTTATAAACTGCTTGATCAGAAACAGAGATAGGCCTGAAGTAGATCCGGAGGAAATGCAACTACTTACCAGATGGGGTCAGAATATAACAGATGGGAAACATGATAAACAGAAGTATATAGAAGTCATGTGCCGAAAAATAAGAAAAGAAGTAGAACGAATACATGAAAGAAGAGTAGAGGCAGATAAAACTGAATCAGAGGAAGAGGAGGAGGAACAGTCAGAAGTGGGCACAGGACAATTAGAATTACCAGCTAGACAAACGATAGCTTATGTAGGAAAAGGAAGATCCTTTAATAAAACAATACGTCCGATACGTCCAGAATTTAACAGAATTTTTCAAACAGTTATGCCAAATCCAAGGACCCCTGAACACTTTTTCCAGGCTACCGATAAATTACTTCAAGAACGAAGGGGGTACCATGTGCTCGATTCTATGGATGAACAAGAATTAGCTAGGTCAGCAGTACAATGGGCTGACAGCTCTGAAAAATACAGTGATGATGCGCTAGCACACACGTTTCTGAATCTCGCCCCAGACGAACAGCGTTTAGCTAGTATATACATGATACAATATCTCCTTACATTATATAAAGGCCAACACTCCGATCCTGGTCCCCTACCTGATATATTGATAGAACTACTCACGAATAAATGGAGAGGTCTAGGTACCGATCTAATTAAAGTAATTCTAGAATACCGACATAGATATAGTGCCTTTTTGTGTCCAGAACATGATCCAGCTCCTTCCATGGAGAGAAAAACGTATTACATAGACAGACAGAATCCTTTACGCGAAGTACACCCAGTTAGAAATGATGATAATACGTTTAGACGCGTATTCGTGTACACGCCCATAACTAAAATAGAACTATTGGAAATGAAAAAATTAGTGCCCAGCCATGACAAAGACCCAGCAGGTTTCCACCGTGAACTAAAGGACATGTTACTCATGGGTGATTATACCTATCCAGACATTATGAAAATATTGAAAGTATTATTGCCTGCCGGTATTTATGAGAAACTCAAAGAAAAAGAATGGGAAGTGGGAGACCAAAAGATTGATTGGACCGCATTGGAAACCGAGGAAAATGGCAGAACTGCAGGCGTAGGGCTTGGGGACAAAACTAAAGCATTACCAGGATTATTGGTGCAAGTATTGCCACGTTTATTAACTACGAAAAAGGAAGATTGGAGAGCAATATCAGCTTGTAAACAGAAACCCGAGGAAGACACTAGTGATTTTTATTCCCGATTTGAAAAATGTTTTGGTATTAATAGCGGCCTGAAAGCAAGTAGTGATTCATATCCACATCTTTTTGTAACAAAACTAGTCGAGAATTCCTTGCCACAGGTTAAAAACAGAGTATTGAAAGTTGAGAGCACTTGGCAAGCTAACACTCCTTCACAAATGTTACAAATGTTACAGTATCACCAGAATAGAATTAGAGAAGAACAAGAACACGAACAAAGACGTATGAAAGACACGAAAATGAAAATGCTCGTCGCTCAGTCAGTTCCAGCTGACAGTCATAAGAAGGGTGCGACACAGTCCAGTAATTCAGCGGTTCCCGTTAAAGGGACATGCAACTATTGTAAACAGCCAGGTCATTATATAAACGATTGTGCAGTTCTGAAACATAATATCTCTACGGGTAAAACGAAGGAGAGACCTCGTCCGCCTAGACAGGATCAGATCCAACAACAAGTACCTCAGAATGTACAGCCTATGCAAGCTGCACAACAGACCATAACGGTACCACAGCCACAGCCTATTGCCGCAACACAAAACGCGACACAACAGATGTACCAGTACGCACAAAATGACTATCCAGAGTATCAGCGATACACATGAAATAGCCTAGAGAGGGAAGTTGGCTTACCCCTTATTGAGGTTCCTGTAGATCAAGAGGGTCCTTATGTACAGAGTCAAGTATTAGGGAAAGACAGAAAGTTTCTACTTGATACAGGGGCAAGCAGAACAACTATAAGTCACGACGAAGTCCCAGGGGCACCCCTCTCAGGCTCACAAAATATTTCCCTTGGTTTTTCAGGAAAGCCTACTATTAACGAAGTATCGCAACCACTTGCATTTACAGTTGGTCCATTGACACGGACTACAGATCTATTGCTTACAAAATCATGCCCAGAAAACTTGTTAGGTATAAAAACGTTGAAAGCTCTAGGAGCTATAATATGTTGTTCTCCGGAAGGAGTACGACTATTTTTACGTGACTTTAAAGGTCACTACGTGACAAGAGACATGGATCACCGGTTACGGAATCTACCTGCACATTTATGGGCACAAGGCCCCACTGATGTAGGTTGTATGCACATTACACCATATCGAGTTACACTCAAAACAGGAGTGGTATTACCACGAATGCGACAATACAAGTTACCGCCAGATGCTGTAGTGGCTTTACTGCAAATCATTGACGAGCTCATTGCACAAGGAGTGGTTGTAGAAACCGACTCCAATGTATGTAATTCTCCGATCATTCCGATTCTTAAACGAACTGATCCAAAAGCACCCCCAGTATATCGATTAGTTATTGATCTACGCGAATTAAATAAATGCATTGTACCACAATATCCCGTGGTCCCAGATATCTCTTCATTACTGACAGCTATTGATTCAGAGGCAACGTTCTTTACTGTAATTGACCTCAAGAACGCCTTCTTCAGCGTCCCAATCGATCCGGAAAGCCAATATTTGTTCGGATTCAGTTTAAATGGACGAAGTTTTAAATTCGCACGCGCACCTCAAGGATTTACAGAAAGTCCTAGCATCTACAGCCAAGCACTGAAAAGACAACTTGACAGTATCCACATGCCAGTCAACACTGCACTGCTTCAGTATGTCGATGATCTGCTGATCACCGCCCGAAGCGAACCCGAATGTGAAGAAGCATCACTGACGGTTTTACATTTTCTGGCCGACAAGGGGCACAAGGTGTCCCCTTCAAAGCTGCAATTTTGTGCCCAGCAAGTTGTGTACCTAGGGCACTTGCTGTCCAAATGGGGGAGACAGCTCACACCTGACCGCATCCAGTTAATTGTAAACATGCCACCACCCAAGACCCAAAAGGAGGTACGGGCCTTCATAGGCCTCACTTCGTACTGTAGGCAGTGGATCCCCCAATATGCATTTTTTGCAAAACCACTCATTCAGTTGACAACACAGGAGGCAGCGACATCGACAGACCTCCCTTGGACTCCAGAACATACACAAGCATTTGAAGACTTAAAGAAAGCTTTATGCCAAGCACCTGTTTTAGCGACACCATGTTACAGTAAGCCTTTTACACTCTTTGTTACAGAACGTGAAGGTACTGCCCTGTCAGTACTCACTCAGGAACAAGCAGGATCACACAAGCCATGTGCTTACTTTTCTAGCACATTAGATCCCGTAGCTCAAGCTCTTCCTGCGTGTCTGAAATCAGTTGCAGCAACAGCTCTAGCGATCAGACAAAGCGATTCCATAGTATTAGGACATCAATTGACAGTACAAGTACCACACGCAGTAGAGGTTCTCTTGAATCGGACACAAACACAACACTTGACTATAGCACGACTGACAGGTTACGAACTCACATTGTTTCAGCCACACATAGAAATCAGACGTTGTAGTACATTAAATCCTGCCACACTTTTGCCATTAAGTGGAACAGACCCACTGGCGCATGATTGTATTGAAGTCATCACTATTACGACGAAACCCAGACAAGACTTGACAGACGTTCCATTACCAGACCCAGACCTGACACTTTATGTAGATGGTTCATGTATGAGAACAAGTACAGGAAAGTTAGTGGCCGCTTATGCAGTCACGACAGACACCGAAGTCATTGAAACAAATTGTATTGACACATTATCAGCTCAAGCAGCAGAACTTATTGCTCTGACACAAGCCTGTATTCAAGCCAAGAATAGAAAAGTTAACATATACACAGATTCACGTTATGCATTCGGAGTTGTACACGACTTCGGAGTTCTTTGGCGAGAGAGAGGTTATTTGACTTCTCACGGTGCCAACATTCAACACGGTCCCCTCATTCAAGCTCTGTTAGATGCAATACATCTACCTATTTCAATATCTATCATGAAGTGTAAAGCTCATACAAAAGTCACCGATATTATTTCCCAGGGTAACGACCTAGCAGACCGAACAGCTAAGCAAACAGCACAGAATAGGACTCATGCAACTGACTTGACAAAGACAATAGTTCCGACGCCGACACACTGCATGACAGTTAAGGATCCCGCCCTTGATGTAATTGACATACAGACACATGCTACACCAGAGGAAATAAAGAAATGGACTGAATTAGGAGGGATCCAAACAGATCAGGGATGGATGACGAAGGGAAAATCTATATGGTTTCTCCCCGACTCAATGGTTCAAGTTATCATTAACACAATACATAGTCCAGCACATCTAGGAGAAAAAGCTATGATAGACAGTATTCAACACATTTGGTTCAACAAACACTTACGAGCTGCAGCCAAACAGAAAGTCCGAACTTGTATGATATGTTGTCAGTTCAATCCAGGTAAAGGCGTACCTGTAGAGCAGGGTGGATTTCAACCTCCCGATCACCCTTTTGAAGTCCTCCAGATGGATTATATCCAGATGGAACGATGTCGAGGATTCAAATACGTCCTCGTAGTTGTATGCACTCTTTCCCGTTGGACAGAGGCATATCCCGTCTCAGATTACACTGCCCCGACTACTGCCAAACAATTAGTTCATGAATTCTTCCCACGGTATGGTTTGCCCCGTATCGTGTATTCAGATAATGGCCAGCCGTTCTCATCCGAGCTAATGAAACACATTTCACTCTTGTTAGGCTATCAATGGAAATTCCACTGTGTCCGACATCCCGAGGCAGCAGGTCTCGTGGAACGTCATAATCAGACCCTGAAAATACGACTTTCTAAAATATGTAGAGAGAAAGGCGTCGACTGGATAGTAGCCTTACCAGTTGCACTATTTTACATGAGAATGGTAGCACATTCTCGCACAGGGCTATCCCCGTACGAGGTGGTCTTCGGTAGGCCACCAAATATGTGGGGGACGCCTATACCTCGTAAAATAACTGATGTTGATTGTAATATGCTGACAGATTACCTTGCTTCCTTGATGTCTGCACTACAATCTTGCCGTTCACAGGTAGCTGCAGCCTTTCCCGACAACACCGAGGTAAAGCCCCATGAAGTGGTTCCTGGAGATCTAGTTCTCGTCAGAAACTTCGACAGGAGGAGCCCACTGGAGCCTCGTTGGCAACAACCAAAGCTGGTTCTTCTAACGACGAGGACAGCAGTGAAGGTCGAGGGTCGCAAGGGTTGGTTACACTCAAGTCATATCAAGAAATTTCATGGACTACCGTCTGAACTGAACTCCCAGCCCTGCCCCCTTCCAGAGACTGATTCAAAACTCCCCCTGGTTGAACAGACCGAAACACAGGAATACAAACTGAAACTAAGGTCTAGCAAGTCAGACAATTCGATTGTTTAAGTCCTCTCCAAGGTGAATCGGTTGAATTAAGTCTTTGACATGTATCCTCTAGACCGAATTAGAGAGAAAAATAGACAGAAACAGCTCAAGAAACATGCATACTGTAAATCACTCCATAGTCACTGTATAGTGACATTGTTGATTATGTTTTTTCTATGTCTTTTTATTATTGCTGCAAGTATACTGTTACACATGTACTATCCTATTTTCAAGCGTGCTTACAATGTTACTGCCGAACATTCTTTTAGTGAACTACCTCCACATGAGTTGTCCTATAGATTTGCGCTGCGCAACAACACATTTATTAGTATGTTACATCATTCCCATCAGACCAGCAATGCTACCAATTGTTGGATATGTGGCCGACTCCCTCCCTATCAGAAATACAAAGGAGTTCTACCTCTCTTTCCGTACCCATTTACACACAATGGTTCCTGTGGAGCATGGTTTAGTTTGATTAACTCTTTAGATTCAAACACTGTAGTTTACCAGAGCAACTGGGTATGGGGAAACCTGAACTTAGTTTTGCTTAAAGCCTGTTATCCTAACAAGGAGGGACTTCCCAAAGGAACAGGAACTGATCTAGAAAATGAAGTATATGGATTAGGTAATTTTACACTTAACTTCATGATTCTGAATGTTGAATCTGAAGCTACACTAGTCTTGCCTGCTATGTCCGTATTACCAGTCAAAGGTGAATTCTGTGTAAGAAAGAATGGTTCAGTACACCAGGGTCATAGTAAATGTACTACTGTGATCGAATTCAGTGATAAAGGCAAGTCTACATTTAGAGCTTCCCGTCATTCCTACTTCATATGTGGTCATACCGCATATATACGCCTACCTCCAGACTGGGATGGTACCTGCTACATTGCATTCCTTTTGCCACCTGTTTTCCTAGCCCCTCCCGATTATCATAGAAATACCAATCTAGTACACCATAGACCCCAGAGAGATATCCCGATTGTTGACTACACCGAAACAGCATGGGAACAATATACAGACTTCAATAAAGGTCTCTTTCCTTACATAGGTGTTGTCTCAAATAGTAAACTGATACGTAGATTAACCAGAACCCTTGAAGCAGTAGTGAATGAAACTACCTCTGCCCTAGGCAACTTAACAGAGGAGCAGTCTGCGATGCGGATTGTTGTTCTCCAAAATCGTCTTGTCCTTGACCTCATCCTAGCCGATAGGGGCGGAGCCTGTAGGGTCATCGGATCAAGTTGCTGTGTTTTCATCCCAGAAAACGCGCCATCCGTATATAAAGCCATAACTCGTCTTCATAAGATTGCAAGACAGATACATCAGAATCCAGGCACCTGGACGTGGTCCGGTTGGTTCTGGAGCATATTGTCAGCCTGGGGATGGAAAGTCCTGAGGTTCCGTATGACACGGGACCGCAGTTTTGAGTGGTAACGAATATGGATGAGTTTGGTATCTACGAACCGCAAATGACGAGTATAATGGGTGTACGCAGTTTCGCTATGCAGCCATGTATGGTTCGTCTCATTTTTGGGTTCGTTCATCTGGACCCTCGGGTTCCATTTTAGATACAGCATCCATTTTGTTTCTTGCCCTCAGGTAGCCAGCGAACGGGCTTCTTGTCCGCTCCGTGACCCTGGGACTCTCAAGCTTGCACGAAGGACACGTGTTTCTTTGAGGTGACTTTTACGATGAGGGGAACGACACGACTAAGGCAGATGGCCCCGCTCGAGGCTCATCTTGCCGCGCCGGTCTATTGTTTCAGCCATGCATACATTAGACATGAGGTCTTTGACCCCTCTATCAAGTTTCCTTTATTGCCCCCAACACTCTTTTCTAACCCGTTGTGCATCCTTGTCCTTTCCTTGCATCTGTTTTTCGTCCTCCCTCTTAATGTGTTTATGGTTAGGATGGAATGTGTTTATTGCGGAGGAAATATGTTTTTACAGTTGGGAACCGGCAAGACTGTCGTAATTATGTTCCGGCCTCCTGAGACATGAACGCGACCCTTTTGAAGTTTATTGTGGGAACTGAGTTGTAACCTTTGTTCGCCATACTGCGCTATGGCAAAAACCTGTATAAAAGGACCGACCCACTTCTACGAATTTGAAGCAGTCTCCGAGAACCTACACGTTGTGTACTTCTTGTGACCTCTGTATCCCTGCAGTAAATAAACGCTGATCTCTGACGTCGCTGGAAGTGTTCCGTGTCTCTGTGTTTAGTACGCCAGAACAGGTAACCCACGAAGGTTTCAGGTGTTGTTCCCTGGCACCGCTGGGTCTTAAGAATAACCCAGTCCTTCAGTTGGCGCCCAACATGGGGCGACATCAACGGTACCGGTCCAAAGCCCGACGATCGTGAGGAACTTCGTGTGAAATCTCCGAGGGAAGGTGCACCCCGCTTCATCGATCCAGTTGTCGAAATAAGTGGCCCGACGTCTTTTCCCGCGAAGATCCCCGCCTCCTGACGGCTGCGACGGACCGATGCCCTGACTGTTGACCTGTTTTGGCGCCTGGTGTAGTCCTTTGTACGGCGAGACGATCGACGGGCCTTCCTGGTGACGCCATTGTTCTCTCAGTTAAGTATTTGTGGGTCGCTCCCAGTGTTGCTTTGTTGTTTGCATGGTTCCATAGCATTCGTGGTTCTTAGTAGTTGGGTTTTATTTGACGATTGCAATTGCCAAAACCGAGGGTCTTGCATTTTTGTGAGGACATCGTAATTCGATAACCCTTGAAGTTTGTAAACTCGGTTAGTGTGCACGATGCCTGGCCGTAGTACTTTGTTTGGGTTTCTCAAATGTTGCAGCATGGATTCCCGGCAGGAGGATTCATGTCTGATACCTCCGGTTGGAACTCCGATTTACGAGCTCTATAGTCGTCATGGCGTGGGTCCTATCGTATATAATGAATATTGGGTCCGCTACACTAAAAAGGATGGCGTCCTCAGTTGGCCATCTCATGGTAGTTTCGAGACTGCCGTTTTAGATAATTTGGAAGCTAAATTGTTTAAAAAGAAAGCTAGGCCGGCCATGTTTGATTCCTTCCGGTTGTGGCGGAAAGAGGCCAAGCAGAAAGAAATCAAACAGAATAAGAAAAATAAAAGAGAAGGTGTTATTGCAGTGATGCGAAATGCAGAACAATATCAATTAGACAAAGATGAGAAAGAGCAGGAAGTTAGTGCTCGGCTACACCGTATGGCAGTGGATAAGTGTTATCCGGTGCTACCTTCTAATATCGATAAGACAGGAGAAGAAGCGATGGAGGATCCGCTCTTGTCTTATCTGATGAAATCGCCACCTCCCTATGCTCCCGATGTTATGGGTCCCGTGCGTCCACCTCTTCCTCAACCCGCTGTTTTGGCGGCTGCTGGTCAGCCCGCCGTTCCTCTCGTACTCCCGAATCCCCTTGGGCCCCAGATCGTACATCCTCTTGTTCCGGCTTCTCTCCCTACTGCGCCTTTCCAAGTCCCTCCTCAGCCTGTTGTTTCCGCTGCTCCTGCTGCTGCGTCTACTTCTACTGTTTCCACCCCTATTGTTGCTGCGCCCGCATCTTCTTCCTCTTCTCCTTCTGTTCATAGTCGTCTTTTGACTGCTGCTGCTTCTCTTTATTCTCCGCTTTTTGGGCCGATACTTGGCTCGACTCTTTCAGATGTCGCTCAAAGGCGCAGTCAGCTTCCTGATGGTAGGGAACGTGAATCGTTGGTGAAAACGGCACGTAGATGGATTCGTAACCCTGTTAAATACACCTCACGTGTAGTGTTTGAAACGTTCTCCCAGTTTAATGCGCCTACGCAACGATTTGTGTTTGAAGAACTGTGTAACTCGTTGAAGGAGGAGTGGGACGATGATGTGACAGATAATGTACCGTCAGAGGTTTCTGAGCTGCAGCATCGGTTTGCCTCGGGTGTAATCGTAGGCGACAAAGTTCGAGAGGCTTTAGAGCGCTTGTTATCCTTTCGATGTACAGTGCAACCTCGTGCGTTGTTTAAGGACGAGACTGCAGAATGGATGGCACAACCTGGTCAATATCCTATGCGAGAAGTTCCTCCGGTATGGATGCCAGGTGATCCTGCTGCTAACCCTCCTGTTCCAGGCCGTTTCCAGAGAGTGTGGATACACCTCCCTTGGAAACGATCGGAAGTTTTGCAAGTGAAGCAATCTTTGCCCGATCCCCGTAAGAATCCTGCAGGTTATTATAAGGAGCTGTCCCAATTGGTGGATGCTACTGTCATGAACCTAGCCGATATTGATATGTTGTTTGGCAATGTGGTGCCTCAGCCGATTTGGGCAAAAATTTGTCACGAGAATCACGCAGCCGAGTTAGGCGGTGACTGGGCTGCCCTTACGGCGGCAGATGCCCAGCAGGTCGGTGGGGCTAAACCTGAACAGCTTGTTGTGGCTTTGCCTCAGAGGATAATTACCCTCATGAAAACGCTTATGCCAGCGATGCGCGTCAATTGGGACAAATTATCAGCATGCAAGCAAAAGAGGGATGAAAGCGTTTCTGATTTCTTTACGAGATTCGAGGAAGCGTTTGTTGATCATAGTGGTCAGGACATGGGATCTGAGGGTGGTCAGCGGCTGTTTGTTGATAAGTTTGTATCGAACTTGCTGCCCGACCTTAGCAACAAGTTGAAGAATTCTGAGAGTTCGTGGGCTGTTTCTACTACTGCCCAAATATTGGCTACGGCCCAATATTATGAAAACAGAGAAAAAGAGGAAAGTGAGCGTGCAGATAAGAAAACGAAGGATCTTAAAACTAAGGTCTTATTGCAGCAAGCCTATCCTCCGCGTTCGCATTTCAGTGATACACAACAGCAAAATAGATCACAATCACAGTTCTCCAGATCGCAGACGCGAAATGCTTCCCCCGCACCTCGTTTTGTGCTGGGATATAATCAATGCGCATATTGTCGTGGGGAGGGCCATCTGAAGTTTGATTGTCCGGTTCTCCGTGATAGGAACAATGGTGTGTCGGCTCGAGGAGGACGTAGTGGCCCTCAACAGGCTTCCCGTGGTAGAGGTCGTGGAGTTACCCAGAATCAGGCCGAACGCTTTGCAACGTCTTCGGACTCGCAAAATTGTTTCGATAGGCGCGAACCATCGTCCGGTCGGTCTGCACAGTATCATGTGGATGACTGTTATGTTGAGTGTGATGTTGATACGGATGGTATCTACTAGGACAGCCATAGACAAAGGAAGGGAGAAGTATCAGTTCCGGTTGATCAGAGAGGGCCTTATGTTGCAGTAGCCACTTTGGGCGTCGTTGAGCCTTTTCTGTTGGACACTGGTGCAGCAAAAAGTTCCATCATGCATTCGAAACTCCCTGGCGCGCCTTTGTCTGGCTTAACGAATGTTTCCGTTGGATTTTCTGGCGCCCCCGTTAGCAATCCAGTTTCTAGCCCTTTGCCCCTTACAATTGGGTCTCATGAGCTAGAAGCTCCTTTGATTTTGACTACTGGTTGTGGTGAGAATCTTTTGGGTCTGGATTTGTTGAAAAGGTTACATGCGACTTTGTACTGTTCTCCTACGGGTGTGGAGCTTACGTTGGGTAAGAGCGTGATTTCCCCTATGTATTTATCGATCGACAAGCTCCCACCAGAATTGAGATCTCTTCCGGACTCCTTGTGGGCGACAGGTCCCAATGACGTGGGCCTGTTGGATATACCACCTTATGTTGTCCAACTGAAAGTTGGTGCGCGTTTGCCACGCATACCCCAGTATCGTATTTCCCTTGATGGTGAAAGGGCACTATTAGCGATCATTTACGACTTGATCGGTAAAGATGTTATTGAGGAGACACGGGGTAATGTGTGCAATAGTCCCGTGTTGCCTATTCTGAAACGAACGGATCCCTCCAAGCCTCCTGTGTACCGTCTAGTTATCGACTTACGGGAGGTGAATAAGGTCGTTGTTCCGCAGTTTCCTGTGGTGCCAGACATTACAGCTTTACTGACTCTGATTCCAGCCACTGCGTCATGGTTCTCGGTCATCGATCTGAAGAATGCGTTCTTTAGCATTCCGATTGCTGAGGAAAGCAGAGACTTGTTCGGTTTCTCATTAGGTGGTCGCAGCTTCAGATTCAAACGCGCACCACAGGGCTACTGTGAGAGTCCATCAATCTACAGCCAAGCTCTTAAGAGCCAACTTGATGCGTTTGTGTTACCGGCTGGTGCAGCCTTGATTCAGTACGTTGACGATCTGTTGATCGCTGCTGACACCGAACAGCTTTGTAGGACTGCTACAGTGTCACTGTTACAGCATCTTTGTGACTTACATCATAAAGTGTCACCTTCCAAACTGCAATATTGTTGTCAAGAAGTAACCTATCTAGGTCACTTATTGTCAAAGGCGGGAAGAAGGTTGACCCCTGAAAGAATTGCAGCAATTGCTCGAATGTCTGTGCCAACAACTCAGAGAGATGTGCGTGCCTTTCTAGGTATCACGTCATACTGCAGACAGTGGATCCCGAACTTTTCACTGTTAGCGAAGCCATTGGTAGCTCTCACGTGCAAGGACGTTTCGACTCCTTTGCCTTGGACGGAGGAATGTCAGAAAAGTTTTTCTGAATTACGTGATTCATTGTGTTCGGCTCCTGTGTTAGGTACTCCTGATTACAGTAAGCCTTTCACATTATACGTCCATGAGAGGGACGGTTGTGCGTTGAGTGTTTTAACTCAACAATTTGGTGATAAACAGCGTCCGTGTGCATATTTTTCCTCGACCTTAGACCCGGTAGCTAGAGCGTTGCCGAGTTGCTTGAGGGCGACAGCGGCAGCGGCGGCGTCTATTCGACAGTCCGCAGGCCTGGTCATGGATAATATGCTCATAGTAATGGTTCCGCATGCAGTTGATACGCTCTTGAATCGGACAAAGACTCAACATCTGACGAGTGCAAGGTTGTCTGGGTACGAGCTGACCCTTTTGGCAAGTCATATACAGATTAAACGTTGTAATGTACTGAATCCGGCGACATTGTTGCCGATTAATATGGAATCAGATGATGTGCTGCCACATGATTGTTATTTACGGACTGAGGAAGAAACAAAAGGTCGTGTGGACCTGAAAAACACTCCCTTGGCAGATCCCGATGGTACTTTGTATGTGGATGGTTCTTGCTTCAAATTGCCGAATGGCGATGTGACGACTGCGTATGCTGTAGTGACGTTGAGCACGGTTGTGGAAACTGCGAGATTGAATCAGAATTCCGCACAAGCGGCAGAGTTAATTGCATTGACAAGAGCGTGTGTTTTGTCGAAGGGAAAGCGAGTGAATGTGTTTACTGACAGTCAGTACGCGTTTGGTGTTGCGCATAATTTTGGAAGGTTGTGGAGAGAAAGAGGATTTATGACATCGCATGGTACGAAGATCCAACACGGGCAGCTTGTGAATGATCTTTTGGATGCACTTACATTGCCTAAACAAGTGGCGATCGTTAAATGTAGTGCACATCGGAAAGTGACGGATGATGTTGGTCGTGGTAATGCGTTTGCGGATGAGATTGCTAAGGAAACGGCTAAGAATCGTGCGACTCGAATGTATGCCACGAGTTCAGTGAGGTGGCCGACGGAGACTGGTATGTGTGAGAATACTGTTGAGAGTGTGAAAGCAATTCAGAACGAAGCTACTGAAGCTGAAAAGACCAAGTGGGTAGAAAGCACAGGAAAATTGGATATGCATGGATGTTGGGTTGACCTGACGGAATGTCAGAGGTGGATGTTACCAGATGCGTATGTATTAGCTGTTGTGACGATGGCTCATGGGTTGTCACATATTAGTGCGAAAGGAATATGTAAGTTCTTGTCCCCTGTATGGAGGAATGAGGGTATTGCTAAGTGTGCCGAAAGAGTGGTTAAGAATTGTATGGTGTGTTTGATGCACAATCCCGGAAAAGGTACCCCCACTCCGCCTGGTCATTTCGCTCCTCCTGCTTGTCCCTTTGAGGTTATCCAGTTGGATTTTATCCATATGGAAAGATGCAATAACCTGAAGTATGTTTTGGTTGTGGTTTGCGCGTTCTCCAGATGGATTGAGGCCTATCCTCTTAAGGATAATACTGCCCTGTCCACAGCAAAAATCCTGCTGAAGGAGTACTTTCCTAGGTACGGAATGCCACGGATTGTGTGGTCGGATAATGGAAGCGAGTTTGTGGGAAGTGTGATGCAGAGTGTGTGTAAGGGCCTTGGAATTCGGCAGAAATTCCACAGTGCTAATCATCCTCAGGCAGCGGGTTTGGTTGAAGGGTACAATGGTACCCTGAAGCTGAAACTCGCTAAGATTCAAGCTACGACTGGTCTGTCATGGCCTGATGCCTTGCCTCTGGCTCTCCTATCGACCAGAGCAACCGTACACTCTCGAGTAGGGCTTAGCCCATATGAGATTGTGTTCGGTCGCCCTGCGAATATTTGGGGAGTCCCGAGGCCTAGGGCTTTTGATAGTCTTGAGTATCCAATGTTGATTGATTATCTGCATGATTTGACCACTAAACTACGGTTAATCCATCAACAGGTCTTTGAAGCTCTACCGGCGCAGACAGAGGGTTCTGGACACCAGCTCCGGCCAGGGGACTGGGTGGTTACCCGAAATTTTGGTCGGAAACGTAACTTGGAGCCAAGATTCGTTGGACCCTTTCAAGTTTTGTTGACGACGAGGACAGCGGTTCGACTGGAGGGCCGGAAAAACTGGGTCCATGCCAGCCACACAAAGAAGGTACCGATCCCTTTACCAACTGACGGTTGGGTGAGGACTGGGATTTCGGCCACAGAAACTGAGACTCCTTTGCACTTTGTGCCGTTTAGTGACGCTCAACTTGTGAATGAGGATTCGTCACTGCCAAACCCATATGTGGAGTCATCAGTAGCAGAAAACCCAAGGTCTGACTCGTTGTCCACTTCATCGAATCCTGTTGCGCCAGCTGAACAATTGTTTGTAGAGCAAACTCGACCTGGAAGAAATCGATACTTTCTTCGTTCAAGGACTAATAAAAATTAATAGTACGGTGGTTTTTGACGTTACGAATATTATGGACAATTACATCCTTTCTTTTTGAGTTTTTATGTGCCTTTCCACTGCTAAGAGATTTGTAATAAATTTGAAAGTTTCGAGGAAACCTCTCCATCCGGGTTACCGTAGGGCCGTGCGGGTACTTCTTTCTGTTTAGCAGGTTTCTGACGCTAGGTCGGTTACTTTTGTCGATCTCTGGGAACTCCTGGGGATTGATAATCGCTATTCGGAACGAAGTGCGTCAAGTACGTCACGGACGGTTTGTAGAGGATGGCATTCTCTAAGCTGTTGGAAGAAGAAAGGGTGTCGGCACAGAGATTAGAGTTATGGAGGGTTGTACGAACAAAATGTTTTTTGTTTCAGGTGTTTCTACTGTTTCTGACTTTATCTATGCTATTGGTGGGTGGAGTGTATTTTGGAGTATCGTTGTTCTTGCCTTCTGTTTCGCCTACCTTTTCTCCTAACCTAAGTTCCCTCACCACTGTCTCCCCACATTCCTTTCATCCTTTGCCTCAGCATGAGCAGGTTAGACGTGCGGAATTCATGAATAATTCCTTTGTTCAACTTCTACATCAGCATCAGTTGGTGGTGAATACTACCAATTGTTGGGTATGTGGTTTAATGCCACACACTATGGATAGGGGTATTCCGTATTTGGTCCTTCCTTACAGCTCCCAGGGTTCAGCTCGAGCATTCCAAACTATGTTCCGTAGTGCACTAGATTCCTACCCTAGTCGAGAGCCACGGTCTGTCAATTTTGGTCCTGGGCCGTACCACAAGCCTTTGGCGATAGCCATAGCAGATCTGGATAGAGATGTTTTTGATGCATCACTCATTCCAGATGAAGAAGTGCAGGCCTATAAGGATCTGAGTGAGACTGAGTATAGTACGTCAGTGGGTGATAGACAGCTTAAGAGCTCGTCCCCGATATGGATTGTACCGCACCTCGGTAATTTCTGCTTGAAAGGTTTGGGTCGAAATCCGAGAGCACAACTTGGGAACAGTGCTTGCACTGATACGTATGTTCTACCCATGCTCTCCTCCCCTGTTTTTCTGACTGCTAAGGGCACCTATTTTGTATGTTATGAACGCGCATATACATGGTTACCCCGCGACTTTTCGGGTACCTGTTATATTGCGAATCTTTTACCTCCGACTTTCACAGTTGCTTCAGACTACCACAGAACTAGAGTCGTGAGAGGCGTTATTAGCAAAGAGGACACTGCTGGTCAAGAAGCAGGAGACTTCTTTAAAGGTTTCTTGCCGTTTTGGGGACCTATGGTTAATAGTAGGAACCTAAGACAGTTGACCCGTGTAGTTGAGTCGACTGCTAATATTACTGCAAATGCCCTTGGTAATCTAACAGCTGAACTACAGGCGGATAGACTCATGACGTTGCAGAACCGTATGGTTCTAGACGTTGTTCTTGCAGATAGAGGGGGTGTGTGTAAAATTATCCATTCGAGTTGTTGCATTTTTATTCCTGACAATGCTCCAACTGTATACCAAGCCATCTCGAAGTTGCACAAGATTTCCGAGTCCATACACGTGGACGAAGGTAATTGGACGCTCCTAGGATGGTTGTGGGGCCTAATGTCAACCTGGGGTTGGAAGATTCTAATGATCGTAGGGGCTGTTGTAACGTTTCTGTTCACGTGTTGTCTTTGTGTACAGTGTGGTCCTGCCTTATGTGGCCTATGTGCTGCGACGTGTATAAGGCGGCCATCTGTTACCAAGGAGACATTGATGAATAGGATGATGTTCCAGCAGCAGCTGAACAATCTGATGAATATTGACATAGATTCAGATCTTGACTAGTGCTTGCCTACATGAGGGCAAAATGAGGGTCTGAGGTTCCGTATGACACGGGACCGCAGTTTTGAGTGGTAACGAATATGGATGAGTTTGGTATCTACGAACCGCAAATGACGAGTATAATGGGTGTACGCAGTTTCGCTATGCAGCCATGTATGGTTCGTCTCATTTTTGGGTTCGTTCATCTGGACCCTCGGGTTCCATTTTAGATACAGCATCCATTTTGTTTCTTGCCCTCAGGTAGCCAGCGAACGGGCTTCTTGTCCGCTCCGTGACCCTGGGACTCTCAAGCTTGCACGAAGGACACGTGTTTCTTTGAGGTGACTTTTACGATGAGGGGAACGACACGACTAAGTCAGATGGCCCCGCTCGAGGCTCATCTTGCCGCGCCGGTCTATTGTTTCAGCCATGCATACATTAGACATGAGGTCTTTGACCCCTCTATCAAGTTTCCTTTATTGCCCCCAACACTCTTTTCTAACCCGTTGTGCATCCTTGTCCTTTCCTTGCATCTGTTTTTCGTCCTCCCTCTTAATGTGTTTATGGTTAGGATGGAATGTGTTTATTGCGGAGGAAATATGTTTTTACAGTTGGGAACCGGCAAGACTGTCGTAATTATGTTCCGGCCTCCTGAGACATGAACGCGACCCTTTTGAAGTTTATTGTGGGAACTGAGTTGTAACCTTTGTTCGCCATACTGCGCTATGGCAAAAACCTGTATAAAAGGACCGACCCACTTCTACGAATTTGAAGCAGTCTCCGAGAACCTACACGTTGTGTACTTCTTGTGACCTCTGTATCCCTGCAGTAAATAAACGCTGATCTCTGACGTCGCTGGAAGTGTTCCGTGTCTCTGTGTTTAGTACGCCAGAACAGGTAACCCACGAAGGTTTCAGGTGTTGTTCCCTGGCACCGCTGGGTCTTAAGAATAACCCAGTCCTTCAGTCCTATCCTTCCTAGGTATTGGCCTTCTCATAGTATTCAGTTGTTGCCTGTGTCTACAATGTGGACCAGCGATTTGCGGCCTGTGTGCCACATCGTGTATTCCTCGTTCAAGTTTTCATTCAAGATCCCGGAAGAAGAAAGAAGAGCAAATGATGTTACATGAACAGATTAATGGATTCCTGAAGATCGATATTTCATGAGGGTCCGTAGGGGACAAGGAGGGAATGAGGAAATATGAATTTTTATGGTCAATTGTGTCCCCTATCTAGACCCCAACGGCTCCATGTACATGCTACAAGTACATGTATGTTCCCTCCACTTCAAGCTATGAAGACGCAAATACAATTGTGTCCAACGTTAATATGTCCTCTTTCAGATCTGCCATGAATGGGTCAGATATTCCGTTCCTAAGTATGCCTGGTCACCGTCTTTATTTGGTATACTTTTCACGTTTTCCAGCTCTGGCAAGGTAGGCCCTGAATTCTGCCATCGAGCTTTTTCTGCTTCTGCCTCTGAATGCTCCAGCCTGGACCTGCATCTGTATCCATGAACTTTGTCTTACTTCCTGCGCGGCTAACGGTGCTTAGCCCGGCCTGTTGCCTGCCAAAACTGTATTCAGCCTTCAAGTTATCTGCTCCGCTCTTCAAGAAATGCATTCCTGTCTAGTAGCTTAGGTAAACATCCCCCCAGCTGCAGAGCAAAGGGCCCGGCCTTACTGTCTCCATGCAAGTAATTCATGACTTTCGTTACCATGGTAGGCCCATGCCCCCTCGCATCTCATGTAGACACTTAGACGCTTGTACACGCACTAGCAGTCAGTATACAATAGGATCTGTCCGAGGAGACCTTTCTTTCCAGATAATATAGTTCCTTAAACACAAGATATTAGATATGATTTAGGACTAGGTTGTCCTGACACCCCAGACTTCTGTCTCCTCACGTAGGGCTAAATGTCAAGTTCCCTTCACCCTCTAGTTACACGTCAATCACACGTCATGCGGCTGCGCGCGCATCTCTGCCATGTATTTCTGCTGACTTTGCAGGATTCTCTTATGGATCCACCTACTTGTGTCATCATCATAATGACGTTTTTAGTATACGCCTCTATGCACGCCTATTGTAACGCCTTTTCTATTACGTATGTGTATTCTTATCAGCTGTTACGCCTCCTGCATCTGTCTCTACTGTAATGCATTACTATATATGCCATAACCTGTCAATAATGTATTGCTGATCCCTTCCTGAACCTTCGTGGTGGCGGAACTCGATTGCCTGGTTCGAACCATCATTCCTTTGTAAGGAATAAATTCCCTTTTATAACCTCAAATACCACGGATTCTGCCTCTTATTTTTCTGAGTTATTCTTACTAGACTTTTACCGCATAAAAAATAGTACAGGTAATTTAAATATTTACCACAGTAGGGTGCACATTAGTTTTGTGGAAAAGCATCTTTGTGATTGGTTAAGAAAAAGCAGTTTCAACGTGGAGTACATATCATAGGATAAAATTTGCTCAGCTCAACCACACCTGCTACTTGCATTTGGAAGGCACTGTTCAAACATAAAACAATCGTCAACTTTTAACCTGAATGTTCAAGAAAATGTTACAAAAAAATATCGTAAGGTTTTAAAAAATTGATGAACTTTTAACCTGCACGTATTGTAGAATGTTCTAGAAAGTGTGTTGATAGAATACGTTGCACTTCTGACTTCTATGTGTTATTGAATATTTTTAAAAACGGTTCATATGGAAAATTAAAAAGAAACCAATAGAGAAGTTTTGAAACTTAAAAGAATCAAGGAACTATTCTAATTTATTCTTTACATGTATTTATGTGTGCAGTAACAAAATTATAGACACAACAGCACTAGGAAAAGGAAGAAACAGGGAGTGGGGGGAGGGGGGAGATGGGCAGAATGGCACACATGCACAATTAAGTACAACACACATATAGACTAACAATGGCCAAAATGAAACACACCAACAAGGAGCACAAGTCACACAACCTGCCATCACACCACTGAACGAGCATAGAAGTGAAAATCACGCTGCATTCATATAGGATGTGTACAAAGGCCAGTCGGTGTTGTGGGATGCCTGCGACCATGGACATCATGGATGAGATGCCCAGCATGTGGCACATGGTCGAGTTCACTGTGTGTTATGTTGCCAAACGGCTGCTCCTCCCTCCCACAAACCCCCACACTTTTGTACGGTGAGCTGTTGTTTCTCGTGCACTCGTAGAGCGCGCCATTGTAATGCCTATTTGCGCATGTCCTGCTACATTCCAACTACAACATCACAGTGCCGTTTGGAGGTGGTGCATGCCACTTTACAACATCGACTGCTGCGGCTCTTGTAACAGGCCACACCAGAACACAGAGACACACTTACCGCACTTCCTGTACACGGACATGTCCGAGACACCCCGTTCCCCTTGCCGGATAGGCACACCCCTGCACTGACCTGTGAACGACAGACCAGCACACGCCAGTTGTGCATGCAGGAGGATGCGTACGTAGCTACACATCCAGGCTCACTGCCAACGCTGAGGTGACAGCACACTGTGATGTTGCAGGGCTCGTGCCTATCATGCTAAGACAATGACCACAGGGACACACTTACTAAGATGTGGGTTTGGGGGGCATTGGCGGTCCTGGAGTTGTTGAGATGAGTCTTCTGGCCCTCATGGGTATCCCTGTATCATGCTCATTGACTCTATGGCACCTGTGGGTGTTCTGGTGTGGCTCTTGGCTGTGTTCCCTTTCATGGTGCAGGTAGTTGTCCTGCTTAACACCAGCAGAAAGCAGGTGTAAAATCCCTGGTGCTAACGTGTCTTATCGCCGGAATTTGTATCACATTGCAATTGGTGTGAAAGTTGTGATGTGATTTTTTTCATGTGCACAACAATATACGAACTGAGCAGTGTATCTCGTCAAGATCCAGCACCTGACGCACTATTCCCAATAAATATAAATACAATGAGATTTCTTAATAGATTTTGTGTGTACACTGTAAGTGCAGCCAATACCTCAGTGCAATAAAATACAGGATTTTAGTATTTAGAATAAATCGCAAAGGTGCACCTTGTGTCTTTTTGCACGGGAACGGCTACTCTCCATTTCATTATCAGCACTTTAACGGAAGTAAAGTTGAGATAAATCTAACACACTATTCAGAAGTTGGTGCAAACTGCAGATATCACCAGTATTCCAGCGATAAGTGCCCCAAAATTTAACACCATGGTGGACTTCATCAAATAACAGTAATAAGAACAAGAAAGAGTCACACAGCAGTTAAGAGAACAACCAAAAACATTATAAATTTTTTTTTCAAACTTTATTTTTCAGAATAATAAATATATAAACGATAAACTATTTTCAAACTTTATTTTTTTATTAACATAAATATAAACAATAAGCTAATAAACAAAATGTAACAACAATAATACAAAACAACAAGGCGGAACACTCCTGTGGGAACCACGGATGTCGACGACAGACCTGGAAAATCAGAAAGATTGTTAAAAAAAAAACAACATGGTATTCTCAACAAAATACCACAAGAAACAAATCACAGATATATCAAATGCATACAGCTAACAACATTTTATAAGTTCAACTTACAAAAACTGTAAATGTTGCCGCTTTAAAATATTTACCGAATCTGAGGAAAATGTTTTGCAGAAGGCACCACGCCCACAACGTTTTTCTTCAGTGGTGAAGAAATTTTGAACTTTTTCCAAGGGGCAAACAAGGACCAATGCCACCTTGGTCACGTGCAAGATTTGCTAAAGAGTTCTGTCGTGAGGGGATCCTAACAAGAAATACTCGTACGGCACGGCAAGAAACACTCCTGCGCCTTTCTGAGTTTTTTTTCTATTTCTTTTTTTTTCTGGCATGATTTCTCTATTTTGACGTTGAAAAACAGTATCCGTAAAAAAGAATCACAAATAAATGTATATTAATAACTTTCAAATTTATACTATTCCATTACTGTACAAACACATTTTATATAAAAACTGACTAAGAAACTATAGCCCTTGGGGGGCAAGATGGCGGACGTGCTCTCTGTCCGTTAGAGCAGCTGTGTTATGCTCACCGTTTATGGCTTCCATACGTTTGTCATCAGTATGAATACGCTCCAGATATGCCAGATATCGACAATTTAACACTCTAGACGTTACATGCTGTTATCTTACTGTCGTTTAGCTAACCTACTCAGCGGTTAGGACTCACCGGATTGCCGAAGGACGTCTTTTCACCTCTCTCCGTTCAGCGCGGATCGCATCCGGAGCTTCAGTCACTCCAGACGCTATTCTGCTTCGAAAGTACGAGACGGCGTATCTGCACACAATGCCGCCGAAATGCTCTACTGCCACGAAGAAGGCAAAGCCAAAACTGAAGACGCGTACTACTCCTGCTGTAGTTGAGAAACCGGCTTCTGAGAAAGGCACCCCTGTGGTCATGGCGGATGCCCCTACTGCAGCTGTGGAACGAGCGGCATCCCCTGCCACTCCTTTGGAGTCTCCAGCGCCTCACTTGTGTGGAGAAAACGCTGATGAAAGCTTACCTGGTGTTTACCGTAACGGACGACGATCTCAGCTGGTATCACACCGGCTGGATACTCCAAAGCAAAGTGCCGCAGTGGTGCCTTCTGGGTCTAGTAGTTCTGGCGCTTCCCCGAAAATCCCAGGTATGTTCAAAATAGTAAAAGATGTGACCTTGGTGCAATCCCGGCGCCCCTCTCTTGTTAAGACTGTCTCTCTGAGCACCGTACTCAATAAATCTGACCCAGCTGTCAAGTTGATAAATAATGCTAGCGATAACATTAACATTGAAGCCCCTCAACAGAAAGGGGAGATTCTGTCGATGTCTTCACTGGAGGTCCTGTCGGGGATAGCTTGAGGAGCGAATGTTTGGACCTAGGTGAGGTCCCATCTGTCACCTCTCCAGTACCCCCTGCTGCGCTGCTGGACCCCGCATCCGCCGTCTCAGATGATTTTCCAACTACAGAAGCTAATCAAGATATCGAATCTGTTGACTCAGCTTGCAATTTTTACTCAATGTCCGACCTCTCCAACGCACTGGAGTTAGGGAGCATTGATACAGAGGTGTAGGATTGGGGAGACGATACTAGTTTGAATACCTCACTCCAAGATGAGGATCAGAATTCATCCATTGAAGAGGAGGCTGGTAACGAAACCCCCTTGTCAGATAGAATGGAGTGGGTTGGGGGAGAGAACACAGTACGCAGGGCTCCAGTATCTTCAACATCAAAGCTCCCCTCCCCTGCTCCTCGAGACCTGGCAATACCTTCAGCAGGAATAATGGTTGATCAAACTAACCCACCAGAGGTCACACTTAATATGTTATACCAGCTCATGCTTCAACATCGAGAGGAGACTAAGACCGAGAATTTGCGGATACAAGGTGCAGTCCGCCGTCTTCAAAATAACTTTAGGAGAGTGGTGAAAACTTGCAACGAAACATCTGCAAGAGTCCTGGAAGCGGAAGGAAGAATTTCGGCAATTGAGGACGTTATAGTAGAACAGAAATCTCAACTTTCTTCTTTCGACATATTGAAGGATGACATTAATTGGAAACTGACTGACTTGGAAAATAGGTCTAGGCGCAACAATTTGCGAATTCTTGGAATTCCTGAATCTAGTGAAGGGGCAAATGTGCGTCAGTTTGTAATCGAACTCTTTGCAGAAGCATTTCCTGAACTCTCTCAGTGGCAGTGGGAAGTCGAGATACAAAGAGCACATAGGTTCCCTTTTTCGCAGAGGAAGTCTAGAGATGCCTCAAAAGTGATGCCTAGAGCCATTCTAATAACTCTCAACAATTTTTTGGCACGTGAAGCTTTATATAATCTGGCTCGTCCAGATCGAAAACGTAAGGGAAGAAAAAATTTGGATTTTTTTGTTCGACCTGATTACTGCCATGCCACAGTTCAACTACGTTGGCAACTACGCCAACTAATTCCTCTTTTTCAAGCCAAGGGTGCCCAGGCCTTTTTACTTAATCCTTCAAAGCTTAAAGTGGTTAATAAGGAGAAAATATATTTTTTGACTACCGAGAAAACTGCTAAAGACTGCCTACATTCACTCTGATGTTATTGTAAAGTTTTCATTACAACAGTCAATTATCTGGTTTATTAGGGGCATTATGGTATTATGACTATCATGGGTATCATGTGTTTCATGCTTTACTTTTGAGACGAAAAGGGTAGATATTTGAAAAGATACAAGGGTAAAGTAGAAGGGAGGTAGACTTAAGGAGATGGACAGGGAAGCAAGTTTTTCCCTTTTTTCCTTTTACCCTTGTAGAGAGGAGGACCCCATCTCAGGTTATATATAGATTATCCTTCATTTTTCTTTTTTTTTTGTTTTCTTGTTGTTATTTTCTGAGATACCCAAGGCAGATGGAAGCATACGGTGAGCTACATCTAGCTTCTCTTTTCATCATCACTATAGGGACTTCTCAGTCCCTATGCCCCGTGTGGGTGGGTGTTGGGAAGGGTGGGGGGTGGGGTTCCAGTGGGTGGTGGGTGACTGGGGTGTCAGGTGGGGGGGCAAGCAAGGACAGCTTTAGTAATTCTAAGAATTATTGTGATCATGATTTTGTAGGACTCTCTGGTCTATGCCTGTATCTATTTTTATTTTTTGAGGGTTCAATATTTTCAGTACTAAATCTATACCATATGTTAATAGGCGATCTATTGTTTAGAGATATTAATTTGCCGTGATGACTAGTATCAGGGTATGTTCTTGGAATGTCTGCGGCCTTAACAATAAAAAGAAAAGGGGAATATGCGCACAAATAATTCAGAGTATGAGACTAGATTTTCTCTGCATACAGGAAACTCATCTTAAATGGGATAATAGAGCTTGGTTGGCTGACTTGGGCATGCATGTACTCGGCTGTACTAATCAGGGTACTACTACCAAGGGGGTAGCTATCCTTAGTAGAAGAAATCAGGCTGTCCTGAAACGAATCAAGACCGATCAATATGGTCGTTGGATAATAGCTGAAATTTTAATAGATTGTACTTCGTGGACTCTTTGCTCCATGTACGGCCCAAATACAGATGATCCTGATTTGCTTAACTTTCTAAGTGTAGAACTTGCTGATTGGCCCTCCACTCTTCTTTTTTGTGGGGATCTAAATATTCATTTGGAACCTGATTTTGATATTATTCATGATTTAGTGTACACAGGCTCAAAAAGGCAGATGTTTAAAGCATTACATGGTTTGGTTTCTGAATTTAGTCTTCGGGATGTAGGCTTTGTAAAAAGAAATACTCTTCCTGGATATACTTTCTTCTCGGCACCCCACAAAAAATTTGTCCGCTTGGATTATTTTTTCATATCCTCTATTTTAATATTCAACTGCAAGTATGAGATATTTCCAAAAATAATATCGGACCATAATCCCATAGTAACAGAGTTTAAAATAGACTCTATATTACCTGGTAAAGCAACAACATGGTCATTTGAGCGGAGGCTTTTAGTAGATCCATCTTACATCGCACATATGGAAAAATGGATTAAGGATTTTTTCGAACTTAATATGGGCTCAACGACTGTTCAGATGGTATGGGATGCCTTTAAATCAGGGGTGAGAGGGGAGACTCTCTCTTATTCAATTAACAAGCAAAGAAAATATCAGCGTAAGTTAACAACTTATTATAATGCAATACAGGATTGCGAGGTAGCACTAGTTGATGCCATTAAGAATTCCCTAGATACCGAGAAGATTAAAGCCACTTTAGCTATATCTAAGTCTCGGTTATAGGAGAATTTTGCCTCAAAACTCGCAGAACAACTTGCTGTTTTCAATACACAGGTATATGAGCTGGGCGAGCGGTCTGGACATATTTTGGCAAAGAAAATACGGCAAAAAGCAAGTTTAAATACTATAAATAAAATACAGGATGAATCTGGCCAGGTGCACGAGCAGCCAGACAAAATTTTGGAGGTGTTTCGTCTGTTTTATAAAAATTTGCATACGGAGGAGGTGATCGCGTATTTACCGGATTCATTTTCAAACTTTATTGCCAATAATGACTTTTTCAGGTTGTCACCTATGCAGATAGCTTTATTAGACAAAGATATAACATGGGAGGAGATAGAAGCAGCCATTCTTTCTCTACCTGCAGGTAAGGCCATGGGACCAGACAGAATTCCTCTCGAATTCTATAAAATTTTTAGACATGTGTTAAAGCAGGCATTAATTTCAACATGTTTGGAAGCACAGAAAGGGTTTACACCGATAGTAAAATTTATTCTAAAATATTAGCAACACGTCTTTCTGGGGTTATCTCTACAATAGTCTCGCACTTACAGCATGGGTTTATTCCTAACAGAGACACCACTGATCATGTCAGACGAGTGATTGCTTTGATGGACTGGGCCCACGGCTCAAGCGTAGATTTGGGTATCACCCTGTTGGATGCCGAAAAGGCATTCGACAGGGTGGCGTGGCCATATCTCTGGGATCTTCTCATCCGAAAAGGCTTTGGCCCTAAAATGGTTACAGCTCTAAAAGCACTTTATGTTGCCCCTTTTTCTTGTATTAGTATTAGTGGGAAGAAATCTCTTCCCTTTAGTATACATCGCGGGACTCGGCAGGGTTGCCCCGTTTCACCTCTTCTCTTTGCCTTATATATTGATATCTTTTTAAACAGACTTAATAATACAGAGGACATAAAACCAGTTCAAGTGTCTGCTACAATATACAGAGCTCTCGCCTATGCAGATGACATAGTTGTATTGACAACAGATATTAAGGGGGCAATACCAATAATACAAGACCTTGCATCGCAATTTGGTAACTTCTCTGGCTATAGATTAAATATACAAAAAACACAAATTTTGTTTGTAGGTTCGAATCCCCCAGAACAGCTAAATATAGTCTCAGCAGCCACCTATTTGGGTATAAAAATTACATCCCCAGTTGCCGTTATTCCAGAACTTAATTTTACACCTATGCTTAAAAAAGTGCAGTCATCTTTAGAACGCATTGATCATTTCCACTTATCTTTATTCGGCAGATGCAGCGTTCTAAAAATCATGATTCTACCCAAATTCTTATATATGTTTAGAACAATCCCATTAGCGTTCCCCTTGACGTTTTTTCAACAGCTGGAAAGAATGTCGGCAAGATTTCTTTGGGGGTATAGAGGTCACCGTAGGTCATACAAAAAAATGATTCTTCCCAAATTAAGAGGAGGCTGGGGAATCCCTCATTTTCTTTTTTATTATCTGGCTGCAGTGTTACAGTTTATTTCACCTTTGATAATTGGGCCTAGATTACGTATTCCAGCTAGCCATACACCATCTATCTATGAATTTGCAATGGGTACAGATTGTCACGGAAGTTTTTTGAGAATTATAGAACCTAGTTATTTTAAAAAAACTAAGTTTAAGGTTTTGAGTGCTGCTTTCGGTACTTGGCGGCTAATTAAAAGGCAGATGGGTATTGACAAAATCTTGGTGTATACCCCATTCAAATCATCTAATATCTTTCCAGCAACTTTTCAGGATACAGTAATGATACGATGGCGTAACTTAGGTATTAACTGTATAGGCGATCTTTGGGAGGACGGTCAGTTAATCCCCTTCTCATTGTTAGAGAGTAAATACAACTTAACCCGCAATGATTATTTTAAATATGTGCAGATACATAGCTTTTTTAATGCTCTTCGTCTGCAAGTTCGATCACGGCTGACAAGGATTCCTCTTATAGACAGTCTTTTCATCAAAAAAAAGATCGGCACATATTATAATTTACTTTTGGCTTCACTCCCTGACAATATTTTGCTATGTCAAAAAAATGGAATGAAAAATTGGGGATAACTAACACTAAAATTCAAGAATCAATAGTTTTGGCCAATACTATACTAATAACCGGGAGAGCACGTACACAGCACTATATGGCTTTATTCGATTTATACTATTCACCCGCTAAAATTAGTAAATGGTCAACTACCGTAGGTACATTATGTAGCCGATGTGGACTCTATGCAGCAGATGCTCTTCACATGTTTTTTGCATGCCCTTGTTTGTCTTCTGTATTGTCTGAAATCCAAACTTTCCTAAAAATACTGATGGGTCAGACAATTACTTTGTCAGGAGAATTAGTACTAATAGGTGTGCCATCATTTGATTTATCCGTGGGACAAATTTTCTTTTCATTTGTATGTCCACTTGGAGGCCATGCATTACTCAAGTCTGGCTGAGTCCAGACCCTCCCTCTTTCCCCACCTGGAGAGCATATTTACTAGCTAAGTATAATCTGGAAAAGGCTATATATAGGGTTAAAGGCAGGAAAAGGAGAAGGTTGGGTGAACAACTTTGGAGCCCTTTAGAGAATTGGATTCATGATACTATGATCTAAGCAGTTTTTCTGGGTTTTTTTTGTGTCTAGACGCCCTTTTATCTCTCTTTTTTTTCAAATGTATTTATTTATTTATCTTTTCTTTCTTACTACTAAGTATATCATGTGTATTGTATTTCTGTTTTTACTTTATACATTGCTGTACCTTGCTTGCATTAAATGATAAATCCCAATAAAAAAAAAAAAGAAACTATAGCCCTGAACCACAAGTGTGACGATGGTTAAAACACTACATGCATAGTGCATACTACTTTGAAGCAGTTCATGCCCTAAAGTGTACCTCACTAAAAGACTAAATGCTAACTGACTGAATGATTAAAGTACTATAAGGAGACACACTGGGTGAGTGACAGGGTGTTTGCTAGAAGTGTATGAATACTGACTGGGGAATTGAAGGTGTGAAAGACAACTGTGTAGGTGGATAGAGGCCTGCATGCATAGTGAATAGGCATTTGAAGCAGTCTATGTGCTAAGGCCTGGCTCACTGCATGAGTACTTGGGAACTGACGGAATGATTAGAGTACAGCAAGGAGAGTGCCTGGGTGAATTTATAAGTGGTTGGCTTTTGACACAGTGAATGGATTAGTACTTGGTACTGAATGGGTCACTAGAGGAGTGCAAAGGGAGTGACAGGATGTTTGCTGGACTGTATGGATACTGACTAGGGAATTGAAGGTGTGAAAGACAAGTGCATGGTATGTTAGAAGACTGCATACATACTGCATAGACATTTGAAGCAGTCTATGTGGTAATGTATGGTTCACAACATAAGTACTTGGAAGCTGACTAAATCATCATACTACTGCTAGGACAGTGCCTGGGTAAAACTTTTACATTTTCAGTTCTGGCACAGTGAAGAGAATAGTACATGGTACTGCACTTTAGTGTCAATCCCTGACTCATTTTATCAATGCATAAGCAAAGAATAGCTTCTAAAGCTACTAAAACTTGACAACATGACCAGTTTTAAAACAGTTATCTGTCAGCAAATAAACGATGTTACCAAATGCTTCTATCACAATCCTTACCCAAATGCACACAGACTCACAGTGTGATTTTAGACAAGCAGCACTATCCTAGGAGTTTACCAAAACTCATTCACTAGTCTAGAGGAGGTAAGGGTACTGCACACAATCTACATATTTAAGTTCAGCACATTAGTGTCAAAGCATGACTCATTTTATTAATGCATAAGCAAAGACTGGCTTCTAAAGCTATCAAAACTTGACAACATGACCGGTTTTAAAACAGTTATCTATCAGCAAATACACAATGTTACCAAATGCTTCTATCACAATCCTTACCCAAATGCACACAGACTCACAGTGTGATTTTAGACAAGCAACACTATCCTAGGAGTTTACCAAAACTCATTCACTAGTCTAGAAGAGGTAAGGGTACTGCACTCAATCTACATATTTAAGTACAGCACATTAGTGTCAAAACCTAACTCATTTAATCAACGCATAAGCAAAGACTGGCTTCTAATGCTACTAAAACTTGACAATATGACATGTTTTAAAAATGTTATCTGTCAGAAAATACACGATGTTACCAAATGCTTCTCTCACAGTGGTTCCCAAATGCACATAGACTCACAGTGTGATTCTAGACAAGCACCACTATCCCTAGGAGTTTACCAAAACTCATTCACTACAGTGAAAGTCATAAGGGAACTGCACACAATCTACATATTTCAGGACTGCACTTTTTTGTCAAAGCCTGACTCATTTAATCAAAGCATAAGCAAAAACTGCCTTCCAATGCTACTAAAACTTGACAACAAGACAGGTTTTAAAACAGTTATCTGGTCAGCAAATACACGATGTTAACAAATACTTCTCTCAGAGTGGTTCCTAAATGCACACAGACTCACAGTGTGATTCTAAACAAGCAACACTATCCCTAGCAGCTTACAAAAACTCATTCACTACTGTGCAAGGGGTAAGGAGACTACACACAATCTACATATTAAAGTACAGCACATTAGTGTCAAAGCATGACTTATTTTATCAATGCATAAGCAAAGACTGGCTTCTAATGCTACTAAAACTTGACAACATGACAGGTTTTAAAACAGTTATCTGTCAGAAAATACACGATGTTACTCTCACAGTGGTTCCCAAATGCACTCATACTCACTGTGTGATTCTAGACAAACAACACTATCCCTTGCACTATACCAAAACACATTTCTTCATCTAGAAGGAATACTACATTTTAGTATAGAAACATAACTCATTTCACAAATTCATTAACAATGACTGGTTTCTAATTCTACCAAAATATAAACACAGCACAGTTATCTGTCTGCAAACACATGAAAAACACAAATGCTTATCACAGAATGGTTTCTACATGCACACACACTGTCAATAAGATTGTAGAGAAAAAATGTACTCTCTACACTTTAGCAGGAGAAATACATTAGTCTGATTAAAATCAAAATAGTCTACATACATCCCCTCACAATTAAATAACTCACATTTCAAGTTGTTTTGTAGATTAAGATGTATATCAGTCACACACCAGATATCAGTCACACACCAGATTTTCTTATACAGAATCTCTGCACTGTGCACCTCTCAGCAAAAACAAAGAATGGCAAAGTTTCCCTTTCATTTTCCACACATATACATGTAAACATCAAATCACAATCCTTCACACATAAATTCAAAAGCCAACACACATTTCTATTGGTTAAACATTTCAACCCTTTCCAAATGAAATACATTTCAACCCTTCCTCCAATCTGCCTTCTGCCTGTTACCATAGAAACAGGTCATGGAACACTGAACTGAGCACACAGGTCACAAGTTCAGCACACAATGTTGCTAAACAAGATAGCAAGTGTGCTTGACTTTTCAACATATCAGCTTATCATATATAATGTTCCTTACAATCAGTTTTTGTTAACCAATAAACAGAAATACACACCCTACCTTTCAGTGTACAAAGTTGTCATACAACCAATGATTTCTTGTCTTTTTTCAATTTTTTTTTCCTTGGATCCACGCACCAGGGGTGGGCAGAATTTGTGAAATTCCTTTTCGCAAATTATCGAGAAAATGTTAAAAATCTCCGCAAACACGCGGAAATATCGCGAAGATGCGGAAGTTTTTTCCCGCCCGTTCGCGGTATTTTCTGCGTGGTCGCGGCTCGCCAACTTACCCATGCGGTTGCTCACGGGCGCGGCCATCTTGTTTTCACTTGTCTCGCGGTGCATGATCGCGAGAAGAAAGACGTGATCACGCGACGAATGATGTTACTGCGGGCACGAACTGTCGTGAGACAGCGCAAATGGCTACCAACAATTTCCAGTAAAATGCGGATTGCGGAAATTTTGACATTTTCGCGCTCTCCGCGGAACACGAAAATGTCAAATTATCGCAATTTCCGCTAGCGGAACGGAATTTTAGCCCAGGCCTACCGCGCACCCAACGCGAGAGGATCCGTGCACCAAACGCGATAGGATGCGCGCATTTCGCCGTTTGTTTTTTTTTTTTTAAAGGGGGCCCCAGGGGTTCCTTCTGGGACCCCCTAAGCACCTCTAGAGGGTCAGAGTATTTCCAATCTGCCCCCTTTATATGTTTTACACACTTATTCCCCTTGCTTCTTCAGCCTCGCTTCTACCGAGGCAGAAAATGGCCGTCAACAGTTCCTGGTTTCGAATGTAGACAGACACTCGACAGCCAATTAGCATTCAGCGCGCGATCGGTAGGGTGCACGCTCGATTCGGGGAGGGTGCGCTTACGGTGCGGGTAGGGTCTGCGGATCCTCCCTGGCCATAGATATCACTAACTTTTTTACCCTAATTTTCTCAGGAACTAATGAACAGATTCACACCATTTATGCAAAAGGCACGAGTCTGAACTGAGGACTACCTCTTTCCCAAATTTGGTGTCATTCCGTTCAGCGGTTCGGGCTGTAGCTGCGACAACAGATCCTATGGGAAATTGCATGGGGAAAACAGGTTTTGGGACCCCCCATTTTTCTCGGCCCCCGCTTAATGAATCACCACGAAACTTTCAGGGTAGGAGCGGAGCGGAGCTGGCCAAAAGTTTGGAAACTTTTGCGAGGATTCATCAACCGGCACCAGACTTATTGGGAATAGAATGTTGTGGATTTCCTATGGAAAATAGGTCCTAACTATAACTATCGGCTGGCGACCGGCAGTAGATAATATATATATCACAACAAACTCCTCCAAAGAAAGATCAGAGGCCTCAGCGGGGATTGAAGGAAACTCCTTTATTGAATGAGCGGCATGATGCATTTCGGCCCAGTCGGCCTTCGTCGGATGCCTTAATGTTCAGGAGGCTTGTCACAACCGTATTTAAAACAGTCCTGCCACTTTCTCATTGGCAGGAACTCGCTCCACCCCAAACCAGTGACTGCTCACCACTCGTAGTCCGTCGGAACTACGGATCCCAGAGTTCACCTGTACCAGGTAGGTGCTGCGTGGGGATGTGTTGGTTACTGCCCATGTGGGCTGGCGAGGTGCAGGATTGTCCGCGATGTTGACAATGCCAATATCCTGCTGAGATTGAATCTCGGAGCTTCCTCTGGTCCCCAAACCTTTCCAGCCACCAAGTCCAAGACCCCACAGGGCAGGGACAGGAGTGACAGTGCACCCTGTACCTCAGTGAAGTCAAGTACTGCAATGCAGCCGCCCTTGCTTCGCCTTAGGTTAAGGGGGCAGGCCCGGACCATTCCAGTGCCCTGGACGAGATAAGAAATCTGCAGAAGCAGAAGCCAGTGCTATCCGGCCCAACTTGCGGAACGGGGCCCTCTGAAACGCTTCTCTAGCTGACGCCTATAATATGACACAACAAACTCCTCCAAAGACAGAGCAGAGGCCTCAGCGGGGATTGAAGGAAACTCCTTTATTGAATGAGCGGCATGATGCATTTCGGCCCTGTCGGCCTTCGTCAGATGCCTTAATATTCAGGAGGCTTGTCACAACGGTATTTAAAACAGTCCTGCCACTTTCCAATTGGCGGGAACTTGCTCCACCCCAAACCAGTGTCCACTCACCACCCATAGTGCGTCGGAACTACGGATCACAGAGTTCACCTGTACCAGGTAGGTGCTGCGTGGGGATGTGTTGGTTACTGCCCGTGTGGGCTGGTGAGGTGCAGGATTGTCCGCGATGTTGACAATAACAATATCCTGCTGAGATTGAATCTCAGAGCTTCCTCTGGTCCCCAAACCGTTCCAGCCACCAAGTCCAAGACCCCACAGGGCAGGGACAGGAGTGACAGTGCACCCTGTACCTCCGTGAAGTCATGTACCGCAATGCAGCCGCCCTTGCTTCGCCTTAGGTTAAGGGGGCGGGCCTGGACAATTCCAGTACCCTGATGAGAAAAGAAATCTGCAGAAGCAGAAGCCAGTGATATCCGGGCCAACTTGCGGAACGGGGGCCTCTGAAACGCGTCTCTGGCTGATGCGTATAATATGACACAACAAACTCCTCCAAAGAAAGAGCAGAGGCCTCAGCGGGGATTGAAGGAAACTCTAATATATATATAATTAATAGCAAGCGATTCATGCTGCACTCCCGCGAGTTTCAGGTTTCCAGTTTATTTAATGATGATATCCATTCGCATCTCACCAAACACCACTGACGCTTCTTGACTATTGCAGTCTTGTTCACAGTGGATGAGTCCTTCTACAGAGACTGTTTATACTTTTATCCCTATAGTCCATTGAAAAGCATTGTGGGAATGATGGTACGATGCATATTCCACATGAAAGCAATTGCTGGTTATGTGCAATTAATTGCTTGGCACAGCCACCATATATATGGGCCTTGCTAGATTTCCGCTCAAAGGTATAAAGTCACTCATTCACTGTGCCCATCATTCTGACACGTCATCTCAGCTCAATGCCTGTATTTTCAACAGTTTGATTTTTCAGAATGACTGCAAGCTAACTTCGCCTTTCTCCTTGCTCTTTCTGAGAGTTCTGACTGCAGTATTTATAAGCGTCACGCTTTTAAACATCAATCAATCAATCAATCAATCAATCACATTTATAGAGCACGCTACTCACCCGTGAGGGTCTCAAGGTGCTGAAGGGAGGGGGGGTGCTGCTACTGCTCGAAAAGCCAGGTCTTGAGGTGTTTCCTGAAAGTGAGATGGTCCTGGGTCAGTCGTAGGTGTGCAGGCAGGGAGTTCCATGTCTTGGCTGCCAGGTAGGAGAACGATCTTCCTCCGGTGGTGGTTCTCTGAATCCGTTGGACGGTGGTGAGGGTGAGGCTGGCGGAGCGGAGCTGGCGGGTGGGTGTGTAGAACGAGAGGCGGTTGTTGAGGTATTCTGGGCCCATGTTGTGGAGTGATTTGTGTGCGTGGGTGAGCAGCCTGAATGTAATCCTCTTGTTGAAGGGGAGCCAGTGCAGGTTCCTCAGGTGGGCAGATATGTGGCGAGGGATGTCGAGGATGAGCCGTGCGGAGGCATTCTGTATGCGCTGGAGACGTTTCTGGAGTTTGGCTGTGGTTCCTGCGTATAGGGCGTTCCCGTAGTCCAGACGGCTGGTGACGAGGGCTTGGGTGACAGTCTTTCTGGTTTCGGTGGGGATCCACCGGAAGATCTTTCGGAGCAGTCGCAGGGTGTTGAAGCATGCGGACGAGACGGCGTTGACTTGCTTGGTCATCGTGAGGGAGGAGTCCAGGATGAATCCCAGGTTGCGTGCGTGGTCCGTGGGTGTAGGTGCAGTGCCCAGTGCTGTGGGCCACCAGGAGTCGTCCCAGGCGGATGGGGATTGTCCGAGGATTAAGACCTCCGTTTTGTCTGAGTTGAGCTTCAGACGGCTGTGCTTCATCCATTCAGCGACATCTTTCATTCCTTCCTGGAGGTTGGTTTTGGCGGTGGCTGGGTCTTTGGTGAGGGAGAGTATCAGCTGGGTTTCGTCGGCGTAAGAGATGATGTTGATGTTGTGTTTGCGTGCTATGGCGGCGATGGGGGCTCATGTAGATATTGAAGAGGGCTGGGCTGAGCGAGGAGCCTTGGGGTACACCGCAGATGATCTCGGTGGCTGCAGAGCTGAAGGGGGGGAGGCCCCGGTATTGTAGAGGCGAGTTATTAGGGTGCGGTGGCAGACGGTATCAAAGGCTGCCGAGAGGTCCAGGAGGATGAGAGCGGTTGTTTCTCCGTTGTCCATCAGGGTCCTGATGTCATCGGTGGCTGCGATGAGGGCGGTCTTGGTGCTGTGGTTGGCTCGAAAACTGGACTGGGATGGGTCGAGCGAGTTGTTTGCTTTGATAAATGTAGTCAGCTGTTTATTGACGGTCTTCTCGATTACTTTAGCCGAGAAGGGGAGGAGGGAGATGGGGCGGAAGTTCTTGAGGTCTTTGGGGTCTGTTGTGGGTTTCTTCAGAAGGGTGTTGATCTCTGCGTGTTTTCAGCTCTCAGGGAAGGTGGCTGATGTGAAGGAGCTGTTTATGACGTTCCGGAGGTGGGGTGCGATGGTGGTGTCGGCTTTGTTGAAGATATGATGAGGGAATGGGTCGGAGGGGGAGCCAGAGTGGATAGTGTTCATGACGTGGATGGTGTCTTCAGTGCTGATGGGGGTCCATGCGCTGAGGGTGGTGGTGGTGGTCGTAGGTTTGGCGGCTGAAAGCGGAGTCTGGGGTCCGAAGCTGTCGTGTATATCTATGATCTTGCGGTGAAAAAACGTGGCGAGGGAGTTGCAGAGGTCTTGTGATGGTGTGATGTCGTTGTTGCTGGCGCTGGGGTTGGAGAGCTCTTTGACGATGCTGAAGAGTTCCTTGCTGTTGTTGGTGTTGTTGTCCAGCCGCTCTTTGAATGATGTCCTTTTGGTGGTGAGGATCATCTGGTGGTAATCGCGGGTGGCGATCTTGAGGGCTGTCATGTTTTCTGCTGTCCATTCGTGGCGCCAGGTATTTTCGAGGGTTCTGCAGGTTTTCTTTGCGACTTTGAGGGCGTTTGTGAACCACGAGGTCTTTCTGTTGCCGGTCTTGCCTGGGGGGTTCTTGAGTGGAGCGAGGTCGTCGGCACAGTTGGTAATCCACTGTGCGAGATTGTGTGCTGCGTTGTTGGTGTCAGGGGTGTTGACAGGTGGGTTCTTGCTCAGTGATGTGGTTAGTTGGTCTGGGGTGACTTTGCTCCAGCATCTGCGGGGGATCTGTTGCGTGTGGTGGTGGGATGTGGTCTTCTTGAAGGTGAAGTGAATGCAGCTGTGGCCGGTCCAGTGTAGTCCGGTGGAGTGGCTGAAGTAGACGTGGTTGCTGGCGGAGAAGATGGGGTTGAGCGTGTGGCCAGCGCGGTGGGTGGGCATGTCCACCAGTTGCTTGAGTCCGAGGTTTGCGAGGTTGTCGAGCAGGGTGGTGGTGTTGCTGTCGTTTTTTTCCAGGTGGAAGTTTAGGTCCCCTAAGAGGATGTATTCTGGTGAGGCCAGGGCGTGCGGGCTGATAAAGTCGGCGATGGTTTCGCTGAATTGTGTGCGCGGGCCCGGGGGTCTGTAGATGAGCGTTCCTCTGAGGGTGGTCTGGGGGTTGGTGTGGATCTGGAAGTGTAGGTGTTCGGCGGTGGGTAGAGTATCTTCGGTGTTGGTCGTGATGCTGATGGTGTTCCTGTAGATGATGGCGATTCCTCCTCCAGTTTTGTTGGCACGGTCCTTCCGGGTGATCTTGTAGCCGTCCGGGATGGCTATGGCGATGTCGGGTGCTGAGGAAGCGTTCATCCAGGTTTCCGTGAGGAAGGCGACGTCTGGTGCTGTTGTATCAAACATAAATCATCAAGCCAACTATTGCTTCCTTTTACTCCCTTGTCTGGCTGTGGCGGATTATCTTGCATCAGTTCAACAGATGGTGTCGCTCCCGAGCTCTGTTCTGCTGGTCACAAGGCCGCATCGACCCAAAGGTACATTGTCCAAAGACATATGCTCACCATTTTGCTTGGTGAGACTGTCCCTGATATTCACAGCCACAGAGTTTTCCAAAAGGCGCATTTTTGATGTCCTTATCTATCCTATGTAAAAAACACTCATATTCGACGGCCTGGAAATAGTACGCAGGCCACACAAAAGGTATCCTTCTCAGGGCATAGTCCGCACTGCTCTTGCAGCCCCGCCCTCCGTTAGTTATAGAGCCGCCAGCAGTATGCACACAGGTGCGTTCTCTCCAACCACCGCACCAATCTTGGTGAGTTGGGACATTACAGATGTCAACTGATGACTGCTGTAGCTGGGCGTAGGCTGCAGTCCCGGCTCCAGAAATGTTTATTTGGGTAGGCCAAGCGTGCATTCGGGTGGGCCACTGTGGACCCAATTTATCGGTTATATGTCTAGCCAAGCCTGCTTCCGGGCCCTCCTTTATCTCTCCTTAGTCTTACAAGGCCCAGTAAAACGCACTCTTTTCCAAATCTGTTTCTAAATGTTATCACTCTCAAAAAGTGTTTTTTTCCATGTGATGTCCCTTTGATGGGAAGACGAGGTTTCTGAGGTGGGAGTATCAGGCAAGTGACACTACTCGGGCTCCCTCTGTGCGAGCCTTCAGGGAGAATCCCTCTTCATTACTACCTCCACCTTACCCCTGACTGCAACGTACTCCCTTACAGGGTTGATAATCCACTTTTCTACCACCCCTTTTCTCTCAGCTGACCTTGGTCCCTAACCCCATACCAGTCACCATCCGGTTCCACTTTCATTATTCCTGGTAAAAAACATTGGTAAAATCACCTCCAAACTTGTAACATTCAATATAACAGTAAGTATAATTAGCACCCACTTTAAAGTATGTTCCACAGTTGCCCTAATGACTCGACTACTAATTAAATAAATACACATTTGCAATGCAATAGGTCTCGCATTTGTTTTAAAAACCTACACATAAATAAAAGGCATTGTCATTTACAATGCCAATAGCTCAAACTGTAGCAAATGCAAAACCTACTGCATTGCAAATGCTTGTTTTAAATATCGTGCCTCTTCTGGCCATGACGCTTCCTCGTCCTGCGGGTCTTCAAATTCTTACTCACAACCTTCGTTCATCAAGAGAGCACTTCTGTAACAAGGATACGTGTGAATGGCAATTTATTTATATAGCACCTACTACTTCTAATGAGGCATTGTGATTTAGTTCTTTTGGCTCTGAATGTACATAATGTACATTGTCTATTGTGCCTTTTATTAAAGGGCTCTGACGTCAACTCTGACTACATGCTCACCATATAAAAGACAACAAGCATTTCTGCAGTGTGAACCCTCTGGTTTCCTTCAGGCAGACCATGTCTGCCACCAGTTCCCAGCAAGCACTTAAAAAGACACGCCTGCTGTGCATGCTTTCAGCACTTAGGCCATGCAATGAATGAACATGACTGCCCCTAACGTTTGTTTTCAACGCATGTCCACATCAGTGTTCAGACCTGCCATTTGTTGTGAAGGGCTTGTTGGGTGTAAAGTGATAGGTGCCGCATGGCAATGAAAAGCACCGAAAAAATAGACTTCTGTACTGAAAGTACCTGTGTAAAAAACACAAATCGATGTTTTTAATATGTGTTATCAATTGCATTACTTTGTAAAAAGTCAAAAGTTATTGGTTTTATGTATATTTTTGTATGTTTGTTTGTACCTGTAGGGGACAGTGGTGCACTAAATCTTGTGTTTATTTTAAATTATAATGCCCCTTTTGAAGGATGTTGGTTTAAATGGGGAGTGCTGCCTAGAAGGATTTAGGCGAGCGCCACGGTATTGTTTCATATTGTAACTCGTTCTAGGGGACGACCTTACAGGACTAGGTCATCTGTGGGTACATATCAACCCGAAATCAGGTGCCCATTTAAAACTCAGAGGGATGAAAGGCAAAGCTGGTCCAGTAAGAATGTCCATCTAAGCTGAATGTTGCACACAGTAGCAGCAGGCGCATTGACACGATGGGCTATACTGCCTTGTTTTGTATCCTATTAAGTCCACTGCGTTGTATGGGTTCACACAAGCCTCGACTTTCTTTTGATATGCAAATCTCCCCACTTGGATCCCCATTTACGACGTAAACGGCCTCTCCGTGTTGATTGTTCAGGAGGTAGGAAGAAAGGGGAACCTGCAGAGTTTCTGTGACAAAGGCAGTAACTCACTGAGCTATCCACATAAAATTCAGTTTATCTGCATTTGAAAACTACCAACAGATAAAATGATTGCTCTGCAGCAGGATCAAAAATCACAAGAGTTATCGGTACATTTTTTATTATCGTTGTGCATCGTTGGCAGATTCACTGTGAGGGCCAAGGCTCATGTTTGGGTGGGCCTGGCCCACCCGGCCCACCTGCTAGAACCGGGCCTGGTGAGCTGTCATCTGTGGGAGAGATAGCCGTGCAACAGTGTACATAAATCAATTATAGGGGTTTTTACTGGTAGGACGTGCAAACATACGCCTACTGTTTAAATAGCATGCACCCTTCCCTATGAGCCTTTAGAACCTAACTAAGGGGTGACTTGTAAATATTAAAAAGGGAGGTTTATGCCTGGCAAAATGTTTATTCAGAGTAATTGAAATGGCAGTTTACAACAGCACTAAATGCTGCAGTTGCACATGTTTTACAGGGATACCTAAGGCGGTAGCACAGTGAGTGCTACTACCCACTAGTAGCATTTATTTTACAGGCTATAGGTACAAGTAGTGCCATTAAAAGTGCCAAGTAGGTGTAGATCCCCTTAGTTTTATGGCGAGACAACAAACACTTTAGCACTGGCTCACAGGGGTAAAGAGCACAGAGTCTTAATACCAACAAAAACAAATTCAGCAAAGTAAGTGACTAAAGCAAAAAGGTTTGGGAAATACCACGCACGGAAATCAGATCTGTCAAGTACCATCCGCCAAACTGTTTAAATCTGCCCTTGGTGTTGTAAAAAAAAAAAAATGTATTGTCAAAGCCATTATGTATGCCTTTTTAACATAAGGTAATGTGCTTCTTCATTAAGTGATATGTTTGCAGTTGTGGTTCTTTGAAAGGATGAGGATGTGGATGTGAGAATAAGCCAATATTTGGAATAATGCATAGGTAAGTGCATGGTTGGATCAGTGACTGATTGCTTGTATAGGCGTGTGAATTAATCTGTGAATAAATGATTGGATGTGTGAAAGGGTAAGCATGTGGATGAATGAGTAGTTAATGAGCGACTGAATACAGAGCTGCCTAAATGGGTAAGTTAATGAATGAGTGCATGGTTTAATGAAATAGTTATCAATCCACCCATAACTGTATATTCTCAACCCAATCTTTCTTTTCACCCACCCATTCACTCATACTATTTCTCTATCAATGCATACAATCACCCACCACTACTTCCTTCCATTGATACGTACATGCCATGTGTCTGAACATCTGTTTAAACAGCCATAACCATCCAATCATCTGTTCATTCATTCACCCATCAATCCATCCAAAGTAATGCATCCTTTGATCATACACCCATACAGTCATGCATTATCCATCGATATATAGGTATGCATGAGTGCCTGTGTGCATGTAGGGTGTGATTGTATGTTTACCTGTATGTATTAACTCTACATTTGCCTTTCTACGTGAGTTGCATTCTTGTAAATTGATATACACGTGTGTGTGTATGTGCTTGTTAGTGGTGTACTCATGTGCTTATATATCTATTGCGAGCTTGGATTGGTATCTTTATGTTTGAAGGCCTCTGTGTGTTTATGGATTCGTGCAGGAGTCTTGCTCTGCCTGTGCAGATTTAAGGATTTATGCTGAGTTTCTTGTGTGTATGTCTGTCTGTGTGTGTGTTTCTGTGTCTATGTGTGAGCATGTGTGTTTGACAGTAGGTATCAACATAGGTGCTTCAAGATGTTATGTTATGTTATCTTACCTGAGTTTATATAGCGCACCGCTGCCTCAGCAAAGAGGCGTCCCGGCGCTACCAGCAGCAGAAAAGACCAAGGGGCTAAGAAACAAAACAGGTAAGCGCAAGGAACAGGAGAGGGCTAGGCAGAGGGGAAAAGAAAAGTTTTAATAGCTTTCCTGAAGTCCAACAGGTGATCCAGGCTACGGATCTGAAAAGGCAGAGAGTTCCATAGCTTGGCTGCTAAACAGCGGAAGGATCGTCCCCAGGCCCGAAGACGCTTCACTCGGGGGACTCTAACCAGGTGCTGTCTCAAGGAGCGCAGCTGGCGAGTCCGGACATAGGGAACTAGCAGATTAGCTAGAAGGCCGGGAGACGCAAGCTTCAGGATCTTAAAAGACAGGCAAAGGGTCTTAAATTGGATCCGCTTGGCCATGGGTAGCCAATGTAGCCGCCGGATGGCACCAGTGGAGGGGCAACTACGCGGAAGCCCCAACAGGGCTCTGGCGGCAGCATTTTGGACACGCTACAAGCGCATGACCTCAGCCTGATTAGCCCCCAGAATGAGCGAGCTTTTCTAGATAGAATGGCTGATTGAACAATCAGCTGGCGTGTAGGAGTATGTCTTTTGGTCTTTGTGCATGTTGTCTGTATTTATGTTGTTTGTGTGTGTTTATGAATACATGTAAGTGTTTTGCTGTTTATCTGAATGTAGCCATCACTACATGGTGAGTGTGTGTGTGTGTGTGTGTATACCTGTTTGTGTTTGTATGGTTGCCTGCATGTCGCTTGTCCCAATTAATGCTAAATATACATTTTATTACACATGCCATTAGAGAAAATAAAACAATCATGTCAATGCATTATTGCTAAACATTCCTGATTTTGTTTGACTGTTCGAATCATAGTTGGCCTCATTTCCCATTACCATTTAAATCCAGCATGTAAATGGCCAGACCACCCGGTTCAGTAAATTGTCATTTGTAAGACTGAACTCGTCCACAAAGACTGGTGGGTGCTTGGTATGCCAGCCACGGTTGTGCATATGTGGCATAGTCATGAAGGGTGCAGGTGGTGAGGTGTGGCCAGGCTGTAGACCACTATGCGCGAGGGAATCGCGTGAAAAAACACCTTGGGCGGGTCGCTTGGGTCACCAGTGCTCTCTGTGCGGAGGTGTGTCTTGCAGCTGCAGAGGGGGCTGAGGCTTCTGGACAGCGTCAGTCACTCGTTACCCTGAACAGCCCCTGAGTGTAACCATGTATTGTATTGTTTTAAAATAGGTGCCTACCGGTTACCTATTGGTTTTTCCAATGCTTGTTTTACATGTGGGTGTACTGCTCAACATCAGCATAGCTACAATGCAGCAGTTTCTGCATTTCCTTTACCGCCTTCAACCAGTTAACTATGGCTGACCAGCATCTAACTGAAGCAGCACAGTATGGAAAGGAAGGAGGAACACAAAGACAGTTATTTGAACACCAACTAATTATCGCTTGCAATGTTAGAAGATTACATCACATTCATATTTCGTGAAAAAGATTTGCATTCTCGAAGGGAAAGGAACATAATATTTTTTTCACGTCACGTTTCCCCTCACAATATTAGAAAATAAGATCTCCGTTCCAAAAGGCTCCATCCGACAGGCAATTCCTCCATAAAGCATGAACATAGTCATGCAGCTGCATCTGTCTCTCTGAACTTCAGTGGATTTGGGTTTCTGTTAAACACATTATTTTAATGTTCTCACTGAGACAACCTCAAATGCCCCACGTATTTGTAATAACACTTGGCAGGCATTCGAAACTGAGCAGAGTAATCCAGTTTTCTTGCTTTGGTAAATTCGTTCCCCTGAGAACTCGATTGGCTAATTATATTTGGACTCCTGTTTATTTCTGCAGGTGGTTGCTACCCCATGTTCTTTCTGAAGTTGTCCAATCGTATTCATAGTGCAATTATTTCAGCAGACGTCAGAAACGATGCAAAGAAACTGTATGGAAAAGTAAGGGACAGCCAATATGTGTCCATTAATACAGGTCGCATATGAATAGTTAACAACAGTTTCGCAAGAAGATAACTGCTGGCACGTGTGTCAACACTGCTGAACATATTTACAATACTAGCATGACACCTGAAATAACAGAACATCTCACTTGACAATGGTTGACATTTTATGTCACCAGCAGCCCGGTTGTGTCTGTCTAGTTGTGATATATCCCTACCCAATGAGCAGACGAGGGTCAAGGGTCATTTCCTGATCAGGGTTACAATCAACTTTTGATGTGCTTCCACAAAAGAGGGCACTGAAATGTGAATTGTGAAAGACAATTGTGTCTGCCTGCATCTTGTTGTAGGACCCTTACTGTGAGCAGCAAGGCAAGATACTCTTCCCATTAAAAAACAGTGATCCATTAGGAGATGACCAGTACATAGATTTCATTTCTCAGTGACCAAGAAACGATACATCCTTCCCCAGGAGCGGGCTATCGCCAGAGGACACCACTGACTCGGTGTGTAGAAAGCGAGCTACTCACCCCCTGGTCGCCTGTGGATTTAGGAAGCTTACAAACGCTCAAAACCTAAAGCCCAGAATTTGTGAAAGACAAGAATACTGAGGGGCATATTTACAATAACTTGTGGATCCCTGCATATCAGCAGGGATGCGCCAGTTATTGTGCGCCACAGCTCCGCCACCATGGATGCGCCGCATTTACAATGCAGCGCACCATGGGGCAAAAACGGCACCGATGCGTGCCGTAAACGTGGCGCATTGCTGGAGTTGCGTCGCAAGCGCGACGCAGCTCCAGCAATGCTCTGGGGGGCCCTATCTTGTTAATGCTGCGTCAATCCTTACGCCTGCTTCAGGCAGGCGCAGGGTTATGATGCAGCATTGCCTAAAAGTGACTGAGTGAAATCTTGTAGATTTCACTCAGCCACTTATAGGAGGTGTTCCTGTGCTGAAACACCCCCTCCCTGCGCAGGAACGCCTACATGTGGCGCAGGGCTTTACAACGTGATGCAGCTCCCAGATGCGTCACATTGTAAGTACAAAAGTGACGCAACGGCAGCAAAAATGAGGCGCAAGGGGCTTGTAAACCTGCCCCTGAGTCTTTCATTGCTAAGCGTCTTTGAGGAAAGAAAGAGAAGGCACAAAACTAGAGAACACACCCTGAAATAAAGAGATAGAAAAAGATGAACTCCCACAGACCAACTCTGGCGTGGTCTTGTGACACTCCCCCTCTCATCACTGCTTAACTCAGAAGCTACCTAGTAAAAAGTGTGTTCCAGCCAAGGCTAGCCGGCAACCAGATTAAGTCTCTTTTCACCCTGTGATGACTTACCTCTCCCTGACTCCAGACCATCGTATGTCTCTCATTCGTAACACCTATCACTCATAGATAACATGCACACAGTGCCACAAGCTCAAAGTATTGCCCATACAGCCTGTAGAGTAATGTGGGGAGTGTTTCTAGCCAGCACATGTGGCCATGACACACATACACTATCACAGCTTCTCTCAGACGCCTCTGCTGGAAGCAAGGCCACACAAGCAAACATTATACGAATGGTATTAGAGGAAGGACAACAGAATAATCAGATTTATGCAAGATTATGTGTGCATGATAACATTTTGACACAGCTGTATTTTTACTGCCAATGTTTTATAATGTCTGGAGAGAATTTGAGGTTTCTACCATTATGGAAACAAAAGCGATTCCATGGTGAAGGTGGGAAAATAAATAAAAATTCTATCACAGATTGGACACAGACTATTGTTGAAGCAATCAGAATGACCAGTTGTACATTATTACATTTGGATTTTTTCTCGATTGTGAGACCCCATTCCGAGAGGGTCAGTCACAGGGCAGCCCAGGGCTGCTGGCTCTGAACCTTGAGAGTTGAGGTTGTTTGTCTCCGATGCCCTGGGGTCCGTCCTACTATTGCTCTGCAAACTGGGTCAAGTACAGCCCTTTCTGCACCTGCCTTGAGGATGGCGAGGGCCAGCAGTCAGAGGTTCCTCCGGAAGGTAGTAAGGGCGTGTTCGAGCTCAGAGCTGATCAATCAATCAACAGTCCAATGAAGTGGATCCCCAGTCCAGTGACTGCAAGAAAGAGAGTACTGTATTACACAGCAGCAAAACACAAGCTGCTGATGATGAGTGGCATTTATGCAGGTGCAGTGCTCACACGCCCCCTCCCTGCCCCACTGTTCCCAGGACCCTCTCCACAGTTCTGGGTAGTTTCTCCTCTCTTGTTTCCTAATCGGAACAGCCACTGGTTGTACGCTCTTCCACTCCTGTGCTAGGTACTTACGGCCATGTCATTACACTGCAGAGAATATAATTGAATGGACTTGACACACACTGCTTGAGTTTTTCAATGGACTTCAATATATTGGTTTGGTTTTTATAGGGTGGTGTGTTGTAGCTTTCAGTGTTTCTTCTTCCTCATATTTAAAATAATAGTTCATAAATTACTGTCTAGCTTTGACACTAGTGCTTAAAGTCTGAGGCAACTCCATGATTGGCTCCAATGCGAATTTAATGTCAATCACGATAATCAGAAGTCCTTGGCAGTGCAGAATAGTTTGCTGGTGAAGTCTCATTTGCACTCTAGGAAATCTGGTTTCTTCCAGAGTTATATGAGGAGTTTTATTTCTCCAAAGTGTGGAGTCCTCAGTAATTTGTTTCCATAATATTTGTTGTAGATGAGATGGAGCTACAATTTGTTTTAGGGGGCAGATACTCAAGGTAGTAATCTTCCAGCTGAATCTTTCAAATATAATGCATTGCCTACAAGGTAGTAAGAATCCATACTCTTGCATACTTGGTAATGCCAAATGCAATATCATAAAATAGTGGTTGGGTCTCTTACCTGAAACAAAAAGGAAATAAAATGTCTTGCATCTAATAGTACAGTAATAACCTCACAAATGTATGTTTTTTTACCAACAGTACTTTCTTTCATTATCTTTATTCAACTATCAACCGATAGCCATAAAAGCACAATCGTTAAAAGGACCATTACATCATGCTAAAACATTACAACACAGACATATATGTTAACCATAGCAGTTTTAAAACAATTTTAAAACTAAATATGATAATCCCAGGCAAAATGATCATTAATAAGACCGGACATTCAAATTCATTACTCCTATAGTCTTATTATTTTCCTCTCATCAATTGCTTTCAGAATGTACAGTGCAACACTATAGCTAGTCAAGGGGTCTCCCAATCTCATCATAAAAATCATAGCCTCCTTACATGATCTAATATTATGGGTAATAAATAATGGCTTTAAATAAAACCGCCTTAGATTCTTATAAAATGTACACAGCAACATAAAGTACAACGTGCTCTGCTTACTTAGACTGTCACAAGGGCATACATAATCTGCGGGCGGGTGTAACCGCATAGTAGGAAAGGCTACAAGAAAATGTCCAATGCCACATCTAAACCTCATTAGAACATATCGATGTTGTCTGAAGGCAACCTGCAAAAGGTAATTACTAGTAAGCGTATCGGTGCTATATGACATATATTGGGAGACAGTTCATTTGTTCTTTTCAATCAATACCCTTGAATCCATCATATTTTCTAAAAAGGTGTTGCTTTTTTCTTTCTTAGTGTGTGCCAAGGTTTTGGACTTTTCTGACCACACTGATGTTTTATACACCTTTTCTAAAACCGTTAAGATTAAGATATAGCAGCCACAGAATGTTAAGTGCCTTTTGCAATTTGAGACAGTCTAAAATAATTGATTTAGTGAAACCTGTTTCCTCTCTTTTCCAATTTGAGTCCCACAATAATATAAGTCGAGCCAATAGGGAATCTTCTAGAAACCCAAGGCCCACCTCATGGTGTGCAATAAAATTAGATGCAGATGGTGGTAGGTATAATAAGCGTTTCAGGAACATATTTTCTTGGAGTTGCAAATCTTTGCTATTAGAGAAACCCCATAGCCGTGCCCCATACATGGCTATTCTCATAAATTTGCTTTAAATAAGTCTACCATTCCCATAATTGGGCGGCTCCCCTACTTAGAGGAAAGTTTAAAAATCCCTTGGGATGCCTTACTCATTTTTGCTTTCGTGTATGCAATATGTTGGGACCATGAACCATTATCCGTGAAAATAATACCTAGATAACAAAGGGAATTCACGGTCTTGATAATGGTATTTTCGATATAAAATGTTTTAGAGGATTTAGGTTTAAGCCCACATTGCATGGTGTAAGTTTTAGATTTATTTATAATCATTTTCTTCTGTAGCATAGAATCAGAGAATGCATCCATCAATCTCTGTAAACCTATTGGGGTTCTTGCAATAAGATCGTCCGCATATAATAAAATTGATGTTGGGCGACCTGCCGCCATAGGGACGTCTGCATGAATTGCCTGTAAGTGATTATCAATACTGTTAATGAAAATAAAATTGGTGCTAGAACGCACCCATGCCGAATCCCCCGTCCCACATTAAAGTTTGCTGTACATTCTCCCTGAGGGCCATAGAGGACCCTGGTAGTAGGTTTTTCGTACAAGCGGGAAAGGGACCCAATAATGCCCCCAGGGGCACCCATCTCTGATAAAGTTGACCACAACAAATGGTGATCAACTAAATCGAATGCGCTGCTTAGATCAGCAAAACAAAGGTAAAGGGATTCTGATTTTGCCCTAGTATATTTCCAAATAATCAATACTAGGTTATTACATTGTTCAATAGCTCCTAAACGTTTCCTAAACCCATATTGGACAGGTGACAGAACAGAATATTCAGTCGCCCATTCCTCCAATCTTTGAGGGAGAACCCTACTCATTACTTTCATAGATGTATCTATGAGGGATATTGGGCGGTAATTTCTAGGGTCTTCTTTATTCTCCTTTTTGAATATAGGTATAATTATTGATTTGTACCATGTCTTGGGAATTATATCAGTAGCAGCTGTGTTAATAACCCTAGTTAGAATGGGTCCCCATAGAGTAGGCACTGTTTTGAAGACATCAACCGGGACACCATCAAGCTCTGGGGCCCGTCCCCCTGCACTAGTATTAATAGCTTGAATCACTTCTTCGTTTGTAATGTTAAGGGAGAGGTTAATTCCACTGGCCGGGTGTTCATCCTGCCCTGTATCCGGCTCCCTATTACTTAGAAACATTTTGGAAAAATGTTCCACCCATTTATCTGCTGGTACAAAAGAACACATTTCTGGGACACTATCGTTCTTCAGAAATGGGGCATTTACCGGCTCCCAGAAAAGTTGATTGTTTCTAGTTTTAGCAGCAAGAGCCAGATTTTCCCATGCCTCTTCCTTAAGAATCCTTTTACGGGATGTTATAGCAGTTTTGTATTCAAACCTTCAAGATTGAATAATAGATAGGTCACGTGGGGATTGTGACATGGCACATTTTAAACACCTAAGTGCTTTGGTGCAGGCGCCATCAAACCACCCCTTCTTCTTATCACCAAATGGCCCAGGGATCTTTGTTAAAATGGAATTGATCGATTTAGTAATGTTGAAAAAGTTCTCAATTAATACCAATGGGGTAATTTCCTCCTGGAGACAATATGTTATTTCTCTTTTATTAGCAATCACAATTTTCTTCATTGTTAGTATGGGCTCAATACCAGTCCATTTAATGGTAACCCCATTAGTTCCAACCGGTTTTATATGTGTGATTGAGTTAAGGACATTCATCCTCTTCCCCAAAAACAGGAAGGGTAGTCTTAAGAGGTTATGGTCACTAAGCACGGAGGGAACCAAAGTGAGGTTGCCACACAAATGGCATACATGGGCGGAAACCAGGACATGATCAATTATAGAGCAGGAGTTTCTACCTATAAAGGTTGGATCGGGGGTCTCATTTATACCCCCAGCTCCTCTAAGGAGGACAAGATCATATTTAGCCATCATCAGGTTAAGTGCTTCCCCATAGGTCGTGTGGCAGAAATGATCTATATTTATAAAGCCACATGGTACTTAATATGGTTGATGTCATTGGCCACATAAATGAGTGGACCAGTAAGCTTGAGCTGTGGTTGAGGCTATATTCTCTTAGAAGAACCATCAAGCAATATTTTGTAAGGCCATTGAAGAGCAACTCGTATCTATATTCACCACTGGTTGTCATCATTCGCGCCATGACCAGGATTAGATTTTTCCTTTTGAATACATGTCTCCTAGCAATCTTATTGGTAACTGCCCCTCACTTATAATCTGCAAAAAGCAAAGCTGTTGTCTAGCATGTAACTAAGAACTCCAAACAGAGAACCAGAAGCATGTCTCAGATCAATGGAGATTCGGAAATGAATTCTTTATCCACATCAGATTTTTATCTTCATCCCTGCATTTCACAAAATAACCAACAACATCTTTTCAATAAGCATGTCATTACCATTTGTAAGGGGAAACAACCATTTCAACAGAGTCATTACAATGCACTACCTTTACAACACAGTCATAACAATGTAACATCCTTTACATTGCATGCCATTACAACACAGCCATTACAACGCATGTCACTACGACACATGCCATTACAACGCATGCCACTACAGCGCATGCCATTACAAGGCATTATAAGGTAAGCAATGGGAAATAGTAATTTTTACCCATACACTATCCAACACTTACCCTACTGTTGCACTCACTGGAGTGGGAATAATCATTTTTACCCCTACACTATCCAACACTTACCCTACTGTTGCACTCATTGGGTGGGAATAGTAATTTTTACCCCTAAACTATTCAACACTTACACTACTGTTGCAATAAAAGTATTATGTGTTGTAATGGTATGCGTTGTAATGGTATGCGTTGTAATGGATTGTGTTGTAAGTGTAGTTTCTAAAAATGGTTGTAAAGGCATGCGTTGTAAAAGTTTCATTTGTAAGGATCCTCTGGCATAACAACATACATCTGTCTTGCTCTCTTGCCTAATAATGTTCCTGGGTCCCCAAATGGCTACATAGATTACAGTCTCTCCACCTGTTTTAATAAGAAATACCATGTCTCCCTACGAAGAGCCCGTAGGAGGGGTGAATTATTATGCTAGGAACAGTGCTGACTGGCTTGTTTAATTTATTTTTCTTTATTAACATGAACAGCAACATTTCAGGCAGATAGTGTTCGAAAGGACGAAAATGCTCCATCGCATGATATGCCGATAGGGTGAATAACTCCAACCACAATGGGCGACTTGGGTATTGTGCAATGATGTTTTGTGATGCGTAGGCAGTGAAAATAAATAAAGAGACTGTTTACTTTTTACAGTTTTTGCAACTGATTCATTTATGTTATGTTATGTTATGTTATATAATTTTTATAAAGCGCACAGATGCCGCAGCCAAGAGGCGTCCCGGCGCTAAAGAGATGGTGACAAACACAACATACTTTGAGAAGACCAGATCAGCAGAGAGTTAGACTGTGGAGAATAGGAAGGTTTTCAATGCCTTCCTAAACAGGAGCAGATCGGGAATAGAACGGAGTGAGGTAGGCAGAGTGTTCCAGAGAGAGGCCGCCAACACTGCAAAAGAGCGTCCGCCTATTTTTGTTCTTTTGTAGCGTGGGACAATGGCAAGATTTTGCCCTGATGACCGGAGAGCTCTGAAAGGGATATAATAAGAGATAGTCTGGGCAAGGATAGGAGGAGAGGCCAATTTAAGGATTTTAAAAGTCAGGCAGAGAGCCTTAAACTTGATCCTTTGCCCTACTGGCAGCCAGTGGAGATCTTGGATAGTGCGTCGCGCTGAGCAAAATTTAGGGAGGCCAACCAACATCCTGGCTGCCGCATTTTGGACACGTTGGAGGCGAGCTAGCTCTGCCTGGTTCACTCCCAGCAGGAGTGAGCTGGCATAGTCCAGTCTGGTGAGGACCATGGCTTGGACTATTATTTGTCTGGTAGCCGCATCGAAAAATTTAAAAATCGGCCGAAGGCACTGCAAAGTGCTGAAACAGACACCAGCCACTCTCTTAGTGTGGGGAGTAAAGGAGAGCTTGTCATCAAGCCACACCCCGAGATTTCTAACCTCTGTAACGGGAGTGGGAACGGGGCCCAGCTCTGATGGCCACCATTGATCTCCCCAGAGCTTAGTGTCCTTGCCGAAGACAAGGACCTCGGTCTTAGTAGCATTGAGTTGAAGTCGATTCTCCAACATCCACCCTGCTACTTCTTTAAGGGCAGCCTGGAAAGCGGGAGCATCCATAGTGGTGTCACCATTAAGTGCAACCGCCAGCTGAGTGTCATCAGCGTATGACACCATGGTAAGACCACGACTACGGGCTACCTCCGCCAACGGCTGAACACATAAGTTGAACAAGGTAGGGCTAAGAGCCGAACCCTGTGGAACACCTTGTAAGATAGGGCGGGGAGAGGATTCGTAAGGCGGCGTAGAGACTTTAAAGGTGCGCTCCGCAAGGAAGGAGCGGAACCAATAAATCGCTACTTTCCCGACTCCCGCCTCAGAAAGCCGTTGGAGTAGGATCGGATGAGAGACAGTGTCGAAAGCGGCACTAAGATCCAAAAGGATCAGTGCCACCGTCTGATCACTGTCTAGCATCTTCCTTATCTGCTCCACAACTGCTAAAAGAGCGGTCTCGGTGCTGTGACCCGCACGGAACCCATTCTGAGAAGGATCAAGAATGCTAGCTTCCTGCAGGTGTGAAGACAGGATGTTATTGGCGTGTGCTTCTGCTAATTTTGATATCCAAGGGAGAAGGGAAATGGGCCGATAGTGTTCGGGTTTGGCGGGGTCGAGGGAAGGTTTCTTTAATATAGGAATGATGGTGGCCTGCTTCCACTTAGTGGGCACAGTACCAGAGTCAAAGGAGAGTTCAATGAGATTGTGAAGTGAAGGATAGCAGCACTCTGCAAGATCCCGAAATTGAGCAGGTCTTAGAGGATCCATGGGGGAGCCAGACTTAACTTTGGTAACCAAAGATCTGAACTCCTCAGAGGTGGGGCCCGGAATGGATAGCAATGATTTTGAGGCAGTTGGCTTAGGAACAGGTGTATTATTTAAGGAAGTGGACTGAGGGAAGGACCTATATATAGCCTCGACCTTTTCAACAAAAAAAGAGGCGAGATCTTCACAGTGGGCTAAGGTGGCTTTTACTGAGGTTGCCTTCTTTTTGCTAGTTAAATCTTTACACACCTTAAAGATTACCTTTGTTGGATTAGTGCTGTTTTTTATTTCCAACGAGTAATACGCAGCCCTGGCTTTGCATATGGCCTGATGGTATAGCCTAGTGCAGGCCCTGTAGGCTAACTTGAGGTCAGTGTCATACGCTCTACGCCAGGCTCGTTCCGCCTTTTTGCAGGAGGATTTAAGCTGCTTAAGGGAATCATTGTACCATGGACTGGAGGGACCTGATCTGGTGTTGCTCCATCTAGCAGGTATGAGCGAGTCCAAAGCTTGAGTTAGCCACTCACAAAAACTGTCATAACCACGGGTAACTTCAGTGGGGGGGTATGGGTGATGCTTCATCAGGAGCTGGTGGAAATACACTAGGTTTAAATTTTTCCATGGTCGTTTAAAAATGTTGGGGAGGTTATTTCTAAAGGAGGGGGTAGATGTTGCAATGTGGATCTCGATCAGATAATGATCGGTCCAGGCCATGGGTTTAGGCTGAAGCACTGAAATGTTGGTGATATTTGTCAGGAAGGGGTCCAGTGTGAGTCTGTTGTTCGATCAGCTGAACTAGTTGAAGGGCTTCAAGATCAGCTAGAAGACTGCTGACTGAGTTGCTAATCGGTGAATCCATGTGTAAGTTGAGGTCTCCAACTATAGTGAAGTTGGCAGTCTTCAAGGCAAGGGAGGAGACTACCTCCGGGAGGCTATTACGAAAGACTACATCAGGGCCAGGAGGCCTATAGATGAGCAGTCCCGAGAAAGTGAAATGGGGGTTTATAGAGATGTTAAATTGAGCGCTCTCACACCCCGCTATGGAAACAGGCTGCCAGGCACATGGGTAGCATGATTTTACCGCAGCCGCGATGCCTCCCCCTCTAGCGTTATGATGAAGCGTGTACATTGTGTAACCCACTGGTAGAGCTAAGTTCGTGGCTACCATGGCTTGATCATGTAGCCATGTTTCGGTGAGAAAGAATACATCGGGATTCTCATCCGTAATCAGGGAGAACACTTCCAGATAATGGCAGACCAGGGAACTGACGTTTAGATGCAGGATTTTTATTGAGGGTCGGGCAACATGATCAGCGACTACGTCAGCTGTATGTAGCGTGGGTGGGCTAGGTTGGAGTTTTAAGATGGGCTGTGGCCTTTGAAGCCTAAAGGAACAGCTAGGACACTGGTAAGGGCCGCTCAGAGGGTCCAAGGCGCCATGGTGGCAGCTTCTTACCTCGCAGCGCAGTTTGCGCAGGGCGTCAGCCGATATCATCCTGAGGGGTCCAGCGTCTCCTGCCCTGACCCTGCCTTAGCGCTGACAGGCGCAGACGGGCAGGACTCTGGCTAGACTCAGGCGTAGCGAAGGCGCGACCGCTGCGCGTCACCGCTGCGCGCCGAGGCGAGCTTTAAATAGGCGATGTGGCGGTGTAACAGCGCTAGAGCGCTAACCCCCGAACACAGGAAGTGGCACTGACCTTCCCAAAATGGCGGCGGCGCGTCACGTGACCCCGTGAGCCCGGCCCTGCAAAATTGCGGTGCTTGTAAGAAGTTTTATAGTGCGTGAGAGGGCCAGGGGGGGGCGCGACTGTAGTTAAAACAAGGGTAAAAAATAAGCTCAAATGAAATACAAAATGAGGAGGCTTTAAATTGCAAGCGCAAGTTACAGCAAAGCGCTATTCATGTAATCCCAGCGCAGCGTGGTAGTCACCTTCTCCAGGCTGACCCACATTAAAAGCTCGCCTTAAATAGGCGATGTGGCGGTGTAACAGCGCTAGAGCGCTAACCCCCGAACACAGGAAGTGGCACTGACCTTCCCAAAATGGCGGCGGCGCGTCACGTGACCCCGTGAACCCGGACCCGCAAAATTGCGGTGCTTGTAAGAAGTTTTATAGTGCGTGAGGGGGCCAGGGGGGGGCGCAACTGTAGTTAAAACAAGGGTAAAAAATAAGCTCAAATTAAATACAAAATGAGGAGGCTTTAAAATTGCAAGCGCAAGTTACAGCAAAGCGCTAATCATGTAATCCCAGCGCAGCGTGGTAGTTACCTTCTCCAGGCTGACCCACGTTAAAAGCTCGCCTTAAATAGGCGATGTGGTGGTGTAACAGCGCTAGAGCGCTAACCCCCGAACACAGGAAGTGGCACTGACCTTCCCAAAATGGCGGCGGCGCGTCACGTGACCCCGTGAGCCCGGACCCGCAAAATTGCGGTGCTTGTAAGAAGTTTTATAGTGCGTGAGGGGGCCAGGGGGGGGCGCGACTGTAGTTAAAACAAGGGTAAAAAATAACCTCAAATGAAATACAAAATGAGGAGGCTTTAAAATTGCAAGCGCAAGTTACAGCAAAGCGCTATTCATGTAATCCCAGCGCAGCGTGGTAGTCACTTTCTCCAGCGGGTTTGATAGGATGTGTCCTTGGTTGATCTATCTTATTGCAAGTTTCGATCCTGTCACTGAAAGGATAGTTTGACTTGGTATATAGAAACATGTCTCCAGCAGCCGCAAAGACAGTATGGTGCTCTCTGAGTTAGATGTGATCGTGATATTTAACTTCTGTCTGCCTTTCAGGGCTGATCCTCAAACGGAATTTGCTTTAGTCTGACAACTTTTTCAGAAGACGGTTTGTAGACTTGTGCATTGCAAAATAAATAAAATGCCATGAGAAATATCATGAGTGCTGCCTGAGCAAACAAACTGAGGAGAAGTAATATTGTAATGCAGCTTTTGTGTATTGTCTCTCCAAGCTGTTTCCTCCACTGACTGTTATGATCCCCTTTTGGCAAAACTGCATGGACTGACGCATTTCAAATTCTGGTAAATGACAAATGATCTCTGGAAGCTTCTAGGTTGCGCTGGTGAGAGGAGCATGTGGGGAGATGAGGGAGCAATGGATCAGGAGGGGCAAAAAATAATAATGCTGGTGATGTTAAAGGATGGATAAGAACTGTCAAGAGGATGATAAACTCCATAAGTGAATCAGATCATATACTCATCAATGCTAATGTCACCCGTACCCTTGACTCGTTCAGTATTCATGTCGGAAGGTGCCCCTTTTTGACATGGCCACCCCCACTTTTTGCCTGAAGTGATTTCGACTGGAAGTTCACTGGGTTCCTGCCAATCAGGTCCCCAGTGCCAGATCTCTTTCCCCAAAACTGTACAGTTGTGTCCTGAACAGGCAACACCGTTAGCACTCTTAGGGGCCGATTACGATGGCGGGTAGATCGCTCCCACCGGGCCAGTGGTGGTCACCGCCGGCCCGGCAGGGGCGATCCGCCCGCCATCCTGACTGCAAAGATCCCCCGCCATATTATGATGGCTGAGGGGTCCGCAGCGGACGGAAAGACCATCTACCGCTTTTCCGCCAGTTGACTCATCAACCGGCGGAAAACAGGTTTAATATGGTGGTGATGCAGGCTGTGATCAGACTTTCCATGGCTGCATTGCTGCAATTGAAAGGCTGGTGGTTCCTGCTGTTGGCGGCCCGTTGTGGGCCCCCAGGGTGTTGGGGGTGAGGGGTGCACATGGGGGGTAACTATGGTACCCCCCTGCGTTTGCATGTACAATGTGGCAGGCACTGAGCGGTGCCTGTCACATTGTGCATGTAAAAGCACAGCATGTATTTTTTACATTGCGGTGGGTGCTGCTTGCAGCACCGCCCGCCGCAATGTAAAATATACAGGATGCGCCCGTCACACTGGCGGGCGCATCATAATTCGTTTGGTGGGACTGCCGCAACTATGGCGGGTGGTCCCTTTTGCAGCTGCGATGGTGGGCGGACTTTGTCCGCCCACCATCGTAATCGGCCCCTAAGTCCCTGGTATTGGTACCCCTGGTACCTAGGGCCAGAGGTACTAAAGAGGGTCCCTAAGGGCTGCAGCACAAATTGTGCCACCCTATGAGACCCCTCACCAAACTCTTCGAGAGATGCCATTGCAGACTGCATGCTTTGGTGCCGTCAACAGTGAAAATACGACATAACACACATCCCTGTGTGCCATGTCCCCGAACACTGCACGTAATATTTGTAAGTCACCCCTACAGCAGGCCTTACAGCCCTAAGGCAGGGTGCTTCATATTACAGCATAATATTTGCAAAATCTGCTTGCACCTTTTCCTCAACACTTTAAGTTTTTTGGCAGCATGGTCCACTTTAAGTATAGCAGCCACACTCCTTTCTTTATTTACGTTGCCATCGCAGTCCGCTTTGACTATGGCGGCCGTGCTCCTTTCTTTATTTACGGTGCCAGCAGGGTCCGCTTTGCCTATAGCGGCTGCACTCCTTTCTTTATTTATGTAGCCAGTGCCATCCACTTTGACTATAGTGACTGCCATCTTTTCTTTTTATCAGAGTACTAGCCAATGGCGGCCACTCACCTGGAGGGGGGAGGCACTCATTTTGCATTACACACAGTAACATTCTTTTTTCTATCAGTTGGCCCATACAAATGACAATGGCGCTTTGAAAATTTCATCACTCAGCTGCATAAAAAAGACATTTGCAATGCCTTTTATTTATGTTAGTTTTTAAAACAAACAAATTAAAATCATTGTCATTTATAAAAACCAATAGCTTAAACTCTCGCAAATGCGAGATCTATTGCATTGCAAATGCTTGTTGTTATTTAGGTTTCCCTCGTTGTCATATGTCAATTCTCCCCCAACCCCCCCCCACCACTCTTACCTTCACGGGCCATGTCTGGAGCTATGCCTTTCACAGCAGGATAGTCCCAATCCTGGAGAATTCACAACAAAGGCACTTAGTGATGTGAGGTTTCTGCAAGTATCTATGATCAGCCCAACTGAAGGAGTGCTCAGCGAAGGTAAAAGAAGGATAGGCCTCACATGCATTCTTTCTCACCTTTCAAAACAGTGTCTGCACTCCCATCCCTCACTGCCACCAACAACTAAATGAAAGTGTCCAGGAAAATTAGTCAGTGTTTATTGTCAAAAAATAGGCCGTACAGAATAATTAAGGAGGCTGTCAATTCTCCCCTCACTATTGTATCCAGGTCTCCTCCCTACAGCTTTAGGAATGTGAGCAGTACACTTCCACTGTCTGCTTGCAGAGTCCTCACCGCCATCTTGTGGGAGGCTAGGTCAGGGGTATTAATAATGGATCCCACTGCCCTCTATTACTCTGTCTTACTCACAAACACCATGCAAGAACCACATAGGTTATACACATCAAAACACTTAACACATGCTTTCGATAATAGTGCAAAGTACTGGGTAAGTACACAGAAGAGGAACCTTACATGATTGAGGCAGTAGGCCTCCACTCCAGTGACTCAGATAAAAAGGTCTAGTCAAACTATTAATTTTTCAAACCGTATTATGCTTCTATCTCCGCTCTATTCAATAAGCCTATTGACAGGGACAGTAGCCCACAGTCCTCAGTCAGGGAACACTTGTTGCACTTCTCTAGGTCACAGGTTAGGTGTAAGACCTGTTCGTAGTAAGCTACAGGTCTAGGTTTTCGCTCACTTGCTAGATTAGTTTGAAAGCAGATTCCACAATTAATAATTCTTTGATTTAATTAAAACTGAGGGTCACAGTTGCAATGTTACTTACTTCGTTTATTATAATTACATGTTTAGCTTGACATTAGTGGACCTTAGTCTGCTTGTGGTTTAAAACTGCACAAGTCAATGGGTTCTCAGATAGAATATTGATGTTAAAGATATCGATGTTAAAAATTTCGAAAATAAAATATAGACTACAAAAATATCGAGTCCCATACCTACACAGGTACGTTAAAAAATTTCAAATCAAAAACATCGATGTAAAAAATATAGATGAAAACAATATTGATTTAAATATATATATAAAATAAAATAATATAAATTGCATATTCATATTGATTTTAACCACATAAATTCAATTTAACATACATGTTTTCAAAATATTACAGATAAACTTAATAAAAAAATACACCAACATAATAATTTATACATATATATATATTTACTTTAACATAATTAATAAATTATTATCTTTAATTTATTTTAAAACTTTAACATTATGGTGCCGATTCCGATCCTGTAAAACCCGGTTACAAATAGTCGTACAGAGCGTTTTCTCCGTACGACTCGTACCCGGGAATTCCACCGTACAAACCAGCAAGTACGATTCGTACAGAAATACCATTTCCGTACGAATTGTAAAAAACACCGTGCGGCTAAAAAATACATACAATTCCGATCCTGGACAGCACATACGCGACGTCCACACGGAGTCAGGCAGCGTTTTACGGACCAGCAAGTACGATTCGTACCCACAGCACTCCGCACAGCTATATTTTTACGGGAGCCAAATAGTGCCGGAAAAGCTAAGTACGCCGTGATGCTTGAGGAAACGGGGGCCCGGTACGCGCCGTACCCCCGTATGTATGAGCCGTACCCCCAGCCCCCCGTATGTATGCGCCGTACACCCCGTACGTATGCGCCGTACCCCCGTATGTATGCGCCGTACCCCCACCCCCGTATGTATGCACCATACCCCCAGCCCCCCGTATGTATGTGCCGTACCCCCACCCCCATATGTATGCACCGTACCCCCACCCCCGTATGTATGCGCCGTACCCCCAGCCCCCCGTATGTACGCGCCATACCCCCGTATGTACGCGCCATACCCCCTGTATGTACGCATCATACCCCCACCCCTGTATGTACGCGCCGTACCCCCAGCCCCCCCGTATGTACGCGCCATACCCCCACCCCCGTATGTACACGCCATACCCTACGCGCTGGGGGTACGGCGTGTACATACGGGGGTGGGGGTACGGCGCGTACATACGGGGTGGGGCTGGGGGTACGGCACGTACATACGGGGGTGCGGGTACCGCGCGTACATACAGGGGGCTGGGGGGTACGGTGCGGACGTACGCGGGAGGGGTGGGAGGCTGGGGGGGGCCATACGACTCGTACCCCGGGCACAAGTGTACCCGGGGTAGGGGTCGTGCACAGTTCGCTCCGTACGGGACATTTTCCATACACTTGTGTATTCGGGATTCGTATGTATTTTTAAGGTACGAATCGTACTTCGCCGTTTGTACGGGACTTGTACGATTCGTACATAAAAAAATACGGATACGAGTCGTACTGGAAATAATTTTACCCGATCGGAATCGGCACCTATATAAAATAATATATATATAAATAATTTAAAATAGAAAAAAATTCTAGAATAAATTAAAACATTAAACTATGAAAAAATATTTAAACTTACATTTCCCAATACAATCAGTGCGACGGAAGGAAAAGTGTTGGATAGCAACATAATTAAATTTACTATTCCAACCCCAGTGAGTGCAACAGTAGGGAAAATGTTGGATAGCGGAGGCGTGAAAAATACTATTCCCACTCCAAATAGTGCAACAGTAGGGTAAGTGTTGGATAGCGGATGGGTAAAAGTTACTATTCCCACTCCAGGGAGAGCAACAGTAGGGAAAGTGTAGAATAGGGGAGGGAAAATATTACTATTTCCCCTCCCATAAGAGCAACAGTAGAGAAAGTGTTGGATAGCGGAGGGGTAAAAATTACTATTCCCACTCCAGTGAGTGCAACAGTAGGATAAGTGTTGGATAGCGGAGGGGTGAAAATTACTATTTCAACTCCAGTGAGTGCAACAGTTGGGAAAGTGTTGGATACCGAAGGGGTAACTTTTACTATTCCCACTCCAGTGAGAGCAACAGTAGGGAAAGTGTTGGATGGCAGAGGGGCAAAAATGACTATTCCCACTCCAAAGGGTGCAATAGTAGGGAAAATGTTGGATAGAGGAGGGGTAAAAATTTATATTCCCACTCCACTGAATACAGCAGTTGGATAAGTGTTGGATAGCAGAGGGGTAAAAAAAATGTATTCCCACTCCAGTGAGTGCAACAGTAGGGAAAGTGTTGGACAGCAGAGGAGTAAAAAATACTATTTCAACTCCAAAGAGTGTAGCAGTAGGGAAAAAGCAGGATAGCAGAGGGATAAAAATTACTATTCCCACTCAAGTGAATGCAAAAGTAGGTGAAAGTGCTGGATAGCAGAGGGGTAAAAATTACTATTCCAACTCTAGTGAGTGCAACAGTAGGGAAAGTGCTGGATGGCGGAGGGATAAAAATTACTATTCATACTCCAGTGAATGCAACAGTAGGGAAAGTGTTGGATAGCAGAGAAAAAAAATACTATTCACACTCAAACACTTAGGGGCCGATTCCAATCCTGGAAAAAGGCTGTACAAATCGTTGTACAGAGCGTTTTTCCCGTACGACTCGTACCCGGTAAACTTTTCTTACAACCCAGGAAGTACGATTCGTACAGAAAGCCTTTTGTACGGGACTTGTACGATTCGTACATAAAAAAATACGGATACGAGTCGTACTGGAAATAATTTTACCCGATCGGAATCGGCACCTATATAAAATAATATATATATAAATAATTTAAAATAGAAAAAAATTCTAGAATAAATTAAAACATTAAACTATGAAAAAATATTTAAACTTACATTTCCCAATACAATCAGTGCGACGGAAGGAAAAGTGTTGGATAGCAACATAATTAAATTTACTATTCCAACCACAGTGAGTGCAACAGTAGGGAAAATGTTGGATAGCGGAGGCGTAAAAAATACTATTCCCACTCCAAATAGTGCAACAGTAGGGTAAGTGTTGGATAGCGGATGGGTAAAAGTTACTATTCCCACTCCAGGGAGAGCAACAGTAGGGAAAGTGTAGAATAGGGGAGGGAAAATATTACTATTTCCCCTCCCATAAGAGCAACAGTAGAGAAAGTGTTGGATAGCGGAGGGGTAAAAATTACTATTCCCACTCCAGTGAGTGCAACAGTAGGATAAGTGTTGGATAGCGGAGGGGTGAAAATTACTATTTCAACTCCAGTGAGTGCAACAGTTGGGAAAGTGTTGGATACCGAAGGGGTAACTTTTACTATTCCCACTCCAGTGAGAGCAACAGTAGGGAAAGTGTTGGATGGCAGAGGGCCAAAAATGACTATTCCCACTCCAAAGGGTGCAATAGTAGGGAAAATGTTGGATAGAGGAGGGGTAAAAATTTATATTCCCACTCCACTGAATACAGCAGTTGGATAAGTGTTGGATAGCAGAGGGGTAAAAAAAATGTATTCCCACTCCAGTGAGTGCAACAGTAGGGAAAGTGTTGGACAGCAGAGGAGTAAAAAATACTATTTCAACTCCAAAGAGTGTAGCAGTAGGGAAAAAGCAGGATAGCAGAGGGATAAAAATTACTATTCCCACTCAAGTGAATGCAAAAGTAGGTGAAAGTGCTGGATAGCAGAGAAAAAAAATACTATTCACACTCAAACACTTAGGGGCCGATTCCAATCCTGGAAAAAGGCTGTACAAATCGTTGTACAGAGCGTTTTTCCCTTACGACTCGTACCCGGTAAACTTTTCTTACAACCCAGGAAGTACGATTCGTACAGAAAGCCTTTTTCTGTACAAATCGTACAAAAGACCATACGGCTAAAATAAACCAACGATTCTGATCCGGAACAGCTTGTACGCGACGTCCGTATGTATTTAAGCAGCGGTTTCCGGGCCAGCAAGTACGATTCGTCCCTACGGCACTCCGTACGGCTCTTTTCTTACAGGAGCCAAAAACAGGGGTACGAGTCGTACAGGCATACTTCCCTGTGCGTTGTGTATGTACGGTGCGTACCCCCAGTGTGCATGTACTGTGCATACCCCAACATCGCATATGTACGGCGCGTACCCCAACATCACGTATGTATGGTGCGTACCCCAACATCGCGTATGTATGGTGCGTACCCCCAACATCCGCCGTACATACGCGATGTTGGGGTACGCACCATACATACGTAATGTTGGGGTACGCACCATATATACGTGATGTTGGGGTACGCACCGTACATGCGCACTGGGGGTACGCTCAGTACATACACAACGCACGGGGGTGTATGCCTGTACGACTCATACCCCTGTACGACTCGCACCCGGGAACAACTTTTCCCGGGATACGAGTCGTACAAAGTTCGCTTCCTAGTGGGTAATGGCATTCCCCGTGTACGGGCCGTTTTCCGTACAAATCGGAAATCGGAAAGCCGGATCGTACTAGTACGGTCGGACTGCATTTTTACGATTTGTACAGAAAAGTGTCCGGGTCCATCTCGTACAACTTTTCCTGATCCGATTCGTAAGGATCGGGCCGATCTGTATGTATTTTTCCCGTACGAATCGTACTTCACGGGTCGGACGGGACTTGTACGATTTGTACGGAAAAATTCACGGATACGAGTCGTACGGGAAAAAAAAATACAGGATCGGAATCGGCCCTTTGGAAAACATATATATATATATATATATATATATATATATATATATTAAGGAATTCACCAAAACTACCCGTACGGTAGTAACAGGCATCCACAGCACCCCAATCAGGACTCGAAGCAGGTTGGATTTTTCTTATAATTTATTCCATCTCCAAGGTAGGGGATACAAATGGTCTACGCGTTTCGGCGATATGCCTTCAACTGGACCATAGGGTTTTCTACGTCTAGATTGTCTTATTTAAAGTGATAGGATATATATATATATATATATATATATATATATATATATCCAAGTTGTCTGCTAATAAATATATTACAAATTAAAAAAACAATATAAAAATTAATAAACAAGTTAAAAAAAAAGATTAAACATATAATAAGAACACATATAATAATACTAATTACATATAACAGAAAACTAGAAATATTATATAAAATATAATAAATACATTGACAATAAAATAATTCTTTGAATCTAGAAAATATTTACAAACAAAAAATTAATTAGAACATAAAAGTATTTTTTACCCTATACCAAAACACATTTTTGAATATTTTCATTTACATAATTAACATATGTAATAATGAATTAAAAAAATTATTATTAATAAAAAAACGAATACACATTAATTGACTACACACACTTCAACACTATAATAACCACAACACAAACCTAAATTAAACTATAAAAAAATAAACACAATTAAAACGTATTTTAAAATTAAGTTATTACTATTAACAGCTATTAATTAAAGAACAAGAATTTATTTACTACCCACCCTTTTCCCCTTTAAAAGTAAATACAACACACACAAAAAAAACAATTAACCAAAATAAATATCAAATAATTAACATTAGTTAACAATTATATATAATTAATTAAACTCAAATTACGCCCCACCCTTTACTACTATAAACACCACAACACACACCTAAAATTAATTACACAATCACCATAATTAATTAGCAATTAATGTATTAAAATTATTTAACAACCAACTATTAATTCATCAATTAAAAACTAAATTAGTTCTCATGCTTCCCACCCTTTTCACCTATAAAAACCACAACACACACCTACAATTAATTACACAGTTACCAAATGTAATTACAAATTAATTAATTTAAATTAATTAACCACTAATTATAAATTCATTAATTAAAAATAAATTACTTCCGCCCTTCACACCTATAAACACCACAACACAAACCTAAAATTAAGTACAAAATTTCCAAAATTAGTAACTAATTAATTAATTAAAATTAATTAACAAGCAAATATTAATTCATCAATTAGAAATAAATGTCTTCCCACCTTCCCCACTCTTTAGACCTATAAATACCACAACACAGACTTTAAATTAATGTCTCAATTACAAACAGTAATTACAAATTAATTCATTTAAATTAATTAACAACCAATTATTAATTCAGAAATTAAAATAAATAACTTCCCAGCATTTACACCTATAAACACCACAACACACACCTAAAATTAATTACAAAATGACCAAAATAAATAACCAATTCATTTATTAAAATTAATGAACACCCAATTCCTAATTCAGAAATCAGAAATAAAATACTTCTCACCCTTTATACCTATGAACACCAAAACACACCTAAAATTAATAACACGATTACCATACATAATTACCAATTAATTAATTACATTTAATTAACAACCAATTATTAATTCATTGACTAAAAATAAATTACTTCCCACCCTTCTCACTCTTTACACCTACAAACACCACAACACACATCTAAAATTAATTACAATATTAATAACCAATGAATTTATTCAAATTAATTAACGCCCAATTCTTATTTCATAATTAAAAATAAATTACTTCCTACCCTTTACACCTATAAACACCACAACACACACCTAAAATTATTAACACAATTACTATGAATAATTACCAATTAATTAATTAAATGTAATTAACAGCCAATTATTAATTCATCGATTAAAAATAAACTAAAACCCACCCTTCCCGCTCTATACACCTATAAAAACCACAACACACGTCTAAAATTAATTTCACATTTACCAAAATGAATTACAAATTAATTGATTAAAATGAATTAACAACCAAGGTACCGATTCCGATCCGGTAAAAATAATTTGATTATGACCCGCATCCGTATTCTTTTACGTACGAGTCGCACAAGTACCGTACATACTGGCAAGTATGATTGAGACGTGAAAAATAACTACGAATAGTGTTGGGAAAATACTACGAGCGTGCGTCGGAAAGTGTCCACGTCCGAATATCGTCTGGAAAAGTGTACGAAAGTGATCCGGACAGTTTAACTTACAAATCGTAAAACACAAGTCCGAGCGCACAAGTACGATCCCGACCGCTCGTCCGAATACACAATCGCACGTAAAAAGGCCCGTACGGAGCCAACGCTGAAGCACACATGTACACGGGTAAACTCATGCCCGTGTACGAGCCGTACAGCCCCCCCAATATGTCTGCACCGTACACCACCCTGTCCGCACTGTACCCACCCCCAGCCCCCCCACTGCATTTACTTGCCACACACCAACACCGTACCCCAGCACCCTCACACAGCATCGCGAATGTACAGATCGTACCTACGCGAAAAAGACACATACAGAACCAGGACAGTGGAAAACAGCACAAGGAGGGCCAAAGCGACTCGCACAAAAACACAAAACACGTCTACACGACAAAATACAACTCAATGACTGACCTGCCACATCCAAACTGGCCAACAGAGGCCCAAAACACAACCACCTCTTATAACACACCCACCAAAATTCAAACACAGCCACACCCACAAATTGACCAATAAAAAGGGCCCACACACACAAACCATGAGCCCTTGCAACAGACCTACTGTGGACAGAGCTCACACACAAACCACCCCACATAACTCATACCTTAGCTACACCTCCACTCACACACCTTCACACAACCTCCCCCACAAACATCCTCCTCTTCACATTCACACACACACACATTCACACCCACACACCCACAACCGCCAACACCCACACCCCACACCATGCCCACAGACAAGAATCCAAAGTTCACTACGGCGGAGTTGGAGCTCCTCGTCAACGAAGTCATCAGAGTCGAGCCACAGCTGTTTGGAACAATGGTCAGACAGACCAGCATATCTGAAAAATCTGCCATGTGGCAGAGGATCGTCGACAAGGTGAATGCTGTTGCACCCGTTCGAAGGATCAGGCATGAATGCCAATCCAGGTGGTACGATCTGCGCAGGGCGGTCAAGAGGAAGATGAATGAAGAACATGCCCAGACCAACATCACTGGAGGTGGGCCGCCCCGCAGACCCGTACACTACCATCCCTGGGAGGAGAAGGTGATGGCCATGCTACCGCCGGTGGGACTACACGGAGTGGAAGGAGTCGCAGAGCCTGGTGAGTACACAAACAACTCACGTAACATGGGGGGAATGGTATCCACACCCCAACAACAACAAATGCACGCACCCCCAAGCACTCACCGCACACAACCACACTTAAAAACCATGCCCATGCCACGAACGTCACCATTCACCCTTCACAAATCAAGGCAAGGCCATGTCCAAGGCTACAACAACCACAAACACAAGACTGGATGTCCGGGAGGCTGGGAGGGTGGGCCCCACACAACACATCATGAAAACGAGACGCAGACACCAATGTCCTCAGCCCCTATGGCATAGGGACATGCCCATGCACAATGCACAGGGACTGGCAAACTACTAACAAGGTCGCTGACACTGGGCCCTGATGTATGCAGCACAAGGCCCTCCTGGGACCACTGTACACTCAAACACAAACTCCACAAGCACAGGCATCTAGCACAGGAACTCACACACACTGTCATGCCAGCATACACCATGAGGGGACACACACATCACCTGGGAGACCCAATTACAGCTCACACAACACACAACAGCACGCCCGGTCACACCCCCCGCAACACAAGCACACACCCCCGGGGCAGGCAACGAATACACCCACTCCCACAATGGACATGTGACACAACAAGACCAATCCGGAGCCAAGTAAGCATCAGAGCCAGGCGGGCAACTAGAGCCAATTTCCGGGGGGTGGGCAGAAAAAGATTTCGGGCGGGGGCTAAATCTACCAGGCATAGGCAGAGTGGCTGTAAGAAGGGGTGAAAACACAACAAAAGCCTCATTTATGAGTAAATGGTCTACCATACACCTGTGAAGTACTCGGGTCCGGCTGCAATTAGACGGACGCCAGCCCGCGAGGCTGTCTCAGCCGGGCTGACACACATGACGGGGGGGGGCAGAAGCCCGGTGAGCCCAATGGGTGTTGCGCGCCTGATCCGAGCCAACTATCTACAGGCCACACACTCAGGAGAACATCCCAATCTGTCCCCCGCAACATCCCCATCCCCAAGTGGACACTGAGAGGAATGCCAGGGACATCCAACTACCTGGGGGAACGGTGTCAACTTGAACATGTATGAAACATGGATGTGGCATGAAACAGCATTAACATTGTCTCTCGCTCACACACAGGGCAACGTCGACGATCTCCCACCAACACTGGGGGGGAAGAATCACAGTCCCAGGCACCGCGTGAAGACGATCCCAGTGGCAGCGACGACTCTCACCACTCCGTGGATGACCCCGACCAACCTGGCTCCTCTGGTGTACCAGCACCTGCAGCACCTGTGTCAGGTACATCTGTGCCAACCACCACCCCCATTCCCGCCACATCCCAGGACACACCCAGGATCCCTGCTCACACTGAACAACACAGCCAGTCTGACCATGAGGGACAAGGTCCTGCGGGCACCCAGGAGGAGGCAGACAACCCTGCCAATGCCATCCCTCAGGGGTCCCGTAGACCCGATGTGCCCACAACTTCAGGCCAGGCTCGTGTGGGCAGGGGTGGTGGGAGTGGAGGCAGGCGGAGGCACGAACCTGACCAGCCAGCTCAGGACCCCGGTATGTCACACATATGCAACATCCTGGACTCATACCGGTGTGACACCAGAGGCATCGACCAGGTCGTGTCCAGACTTTCCGGGATGCAGGGGACCCTCGATGAGATAAAGAACCTGCAGGTCGTGCATCATGCCAGTCACCAACAACACCAAGGACGGATGGAGGCAAGACTGGCTGAGCTCCTGGCTGTGCACAGGGACGTGAGCCAATCATTCCGTCAGATCACCCAAAGTCTGGCAAACCCTCCCTGTGCCACCAGGCGTAGACCAGCACCAGACACAGGGAGGGAGGAGGAGGAGGAGGATTCATCTGACGGAGCGTCCCTAGCATCGTCAAGGCCTGCATCTGAGGGTCCCCAGAGGAAAGTGGGTCATCCACGTAAAAGACCGTGAGAGTCAGCGGACCATCCCCATCTCCCAGGCCACCTGGCCCTCCGGCGCAACAGCAGCACCTCACCCAATGACATTCTCTGCCACATGGACTTGCTGGTCCCAGTCTGACCAATGATGACCAACACTGTGGTCTGGACTCTGATGACTTCCAATGCCAAGGATGCCATCTCCCCCAGTGAACTTTGGATTCTATTCCCCCCGGTAGAGCACCTTAGCACATGTACCAAAAGACTCACCCCACCAAAAATAAATTCAAATTGTTCTGCACAGGAGATGTTGCTGTCATTTTGCATTATTCTACGACATATGTGTGTGGAAATGTCTAACTATGCCTGAGTGTTGAACCAACTCCAGCCATCCATCCCCTGGGAACAGAGTCTGGTACAGGACACACATGGGTCACAAGTATCATTCAATGTAGGCATGGAGCACAACACTCACCTGTGATGGCCTCTGGCTGCTGAGGGGGGGCTTGCTAAACTGTGCGGACAGACCTATTTGGGAGATCATCATCAAGGCGTAGAGGCCATGGCCCATGTGGAGGTACCCGGGGAGGGAGTCCCAGGTATTTGTGGCCAGGTGGGAGAACTATGTCCTGTATGCTGGAGTACGGTGGATGTGAAGACCGGTGGCCAGGGCAAGGTTGGATGCACGGAGATGGACCAACGGGATCTAGGATGACAGACGTACAAGGTTGGTGTGGGGTCGGGTTTGTGGACTGCCTCCTGAGTGTGGGTGGGGTGTGTGGAGGACATCCTGCAGCAGACAGTGATCCATTGCAGCTATCTATGGTGGACGGTGAGGTGGCTGGGGCGTAGGGTGTAGAAGCTGAGGTGTGCAGATGCCCCCTGGAAGTGGACCAGTGTCCTTGGAGTTTGGATGTACTTGCTCCGTAGAGGGCAGGGCAGTATATGAGATGGATGTCCCCTGGGGGATGGTCTGTCGTAACTTGGAGTGGATCTATCTGTGGATCATGTGCATGATGCAGAGGGCGTTGCAGCATGAGGTACAGATGCAGTGGACTAGCATGGCATATGTGAGCGAGCCAAACATGATGCACAACATCTTTTGTGTGTGGCCACTGTGTGCCTGTGCAGGGCCTGCAGCAGCAGGCGCCATCTCCCTGCCAAATGGCCCATCTTGCACACAAAGACTAGGATGTCAGAAGGACAACTGCAACAGGCGCGTGTGTAAAGTGCGGAGTGTCCAATGTCACATAGCACACCCAGAGACAATGCATGCACAATCACCAAAGAACCATTACACCGGACCAGGAAACTGAAGGCCGACCTGCGCACTGGAGACACACCCTCAGCAACTGGTGATGGCCCATTGTGTGGTTGACCTCGCAAAAAAACATACACGACCATGTACTACATACCCAATAGGAGCCTAATCCATGAACAAATGCATGCATGTCGCTAAACTACACATGGACTCCTATGCATTATCTACAGCAAGTATGCCAGAGATGCCGCATGCCAAGTGGCAAGAGACCAGCATTGACAGAGACGAGGCACCTTGGAGTATGACGAACACCTTTATTAGTCATCCTCACACTAATGGAATTGCATCCATTGGAACAGAATCACAGGTCATTCGGCTGAACATGTGTGACCCACACTGGACACCCCCTGCAACACACAGATGTGGTATATCCTACTGAGCTGGCACACAAGTGAAGGGGTTGAGCCTCACACCCCTTGCTGCACACGGCGAGTCTACAATTCCACATTGAGCCTCATATGGGGATGTCCCACACCATGTCCAACATGACCATCCCGTATGTTCCTGAGGGACGTTAGACACACATTGATGCCTTCATCAGAATCCACAATCCATGACAGATGACTGTCAGGAAGGGTGACTATCAATTCATGGGAGCCATGCAACACGTCACGTGGCCCATGGTGAGTCGACATGTATGCATGGTAACACAACATGCACAGGAGCAGTCCCCACATATCACAAACACGTACCACCCACAAAACGCCTTGCTGCGCTCCTTACCCAAAAATACTTTTCACCATCTCTTTGCATGTAACTCTGATCCAGCACACGTTGCAATACTCACGAGGAATAGCAGGAGTGCAATGATGACATGAGCAGACGACAGCCACAGGAACCTGGGGAGGACAGACACACAACAAGTCAGCGAGGAGCTAGTAATCCGCAGACATGTACATGCACTCTACAGGATTGATGTTGTCACCATGGAAATAATGATTTTTGTGTTCCTGCACAAATATGGGGAATGACATTAGCACTTGTATGACACATCAGAACACACCTCCAAGTCACTTGGCACACAGTCAGCTCGACACACACATTGCAACACATGCCACACAAGGCACTAAGCATGCACATTCAGACACAGGGACTCACCATCATGAGAAGAAGTTGCGGATCAGCTGACTCCGGATGCCCTCATCCTCATCCTCATCCTCACTTGCCCCGTGCCCAAGCCCTTCATCCTCCACGGGTGGATGATCTTGCTCATCAGGATCCAGGATGAGTGGCACGGCCTTCTCCACTGACATGTTGTGCAGCATGCAGCACACAAGGAAGATTTTGCAGACCTTCACTGGGGCATATGGGAGGGCGCCGCCGGTCTTGTGGAGGCACCGGAATCTGCTCTTCAGGAGTCCAAACGTCCTCTCAATCACGCGCCTCGTCTGCCCATGGGTGTCATTGTACCGGTGTTCTGCGGCTGTTCTGGGGTTGCGGAGAGGCATCATCAGCCATGGCATGTTGGGATAGCCAGCGTCCCCTATATGGAAACATCATGGACAGAAGTGGGTCAGGAGAAGCAGTAAGATATGAAGAAACGGCTAAATACAGGACTAACAGAGTATACCCACCAACAAGACATGCACGTTCGTTGCGCAGCTGCAGCATCATTTCAGGCACCCTGCTACGCCTCATGATGTTGGCATCGTGTGCTGATCCTGGAAAACGGGAACAGACATGGGATATCATCATGTTAGCAAGACATACCACAAGGGCATTGATGGAGTGGTAATGCTTGCGGTTACGGAAGGCTACCTCCTGTGCGTGTGGTGGCACCAAAGCCACATGTGTCCCATCAATGGCCCCAATGACATGGGGCATCCCTTACAGGGCATAGAACTCACCCTTGACACCTGTCAACTGCTCACGAGTTGGAAAAGTTATGAATTCATCCAGGTGTACCGACATGGCCTCTAACACATCATGCAGGACACGGCTGAACATGGTCTGGAACATGCCACCTACATCAGCTATGGTCAATTGAAACATACCCGTGGCAAAGAAATGTAGGGCTACCATCACCTTCATCTTGGGGGTCAGTGCAGTAGGATACCTGTGTAGTGGTTGGAGGTGTGGCTCGAGCCTTGTGGTCAAGTCGTCAATCAACGGTTGGGAGAAGTGGTAGCGGCATATACAGTCACGTTCCCTCATGGCAGCCAAGTCTGGCATTGGTCAGGGGAGAGGCGGTGCCCTGCAGAAATTTGGAAGGAATAACGAAGATTGAGTACAGCACTACACCACTGACAATGGACTGAGCACATGTTCAACAGCTACTACACATATGCTACATACAGAGTCTGTACTGTGCAATGCATCCAGGACACGTATGCCAGCCAGGTCACACCCCTAACAACAGTCAGCTACACACGTGGGTGCGCAAGGTCAAAATGACATGCCATGGAACTAGCTGTGGGCCAGTGTAAGTGAAGAGGCTGACGCATTACAGGAGTGACAGACATCCACATATGTGCATAAGAAGGATGTATTATCACACAGACCGGTTGCGGGACACTAGAGGCACAGGTCGCATGTCCTTGAAACAGGACAGTCCACACACCTTGCCATGAAGGGGTACATGTCAGGTATGATGACACATACATTGAGACTACGCAGATATGTCCTTGTCTCGCAAGTCCATGTGCGATGCATACATACACCCGTTACGTCTGATTCCACATGTGGCCTGGTGTGCGTAATAGTGTGCCATGCCCATCGACACGCACACACATGTTGGATGCAGCAAATGCAGATGCATGTCACGGAACAAATACAGCTAGCTCATGGGAACACATGACACTCACATGACATAGTCACAACGTGCAACGCCGGTAGTTACATGTGAAGTGTCATTATCCGTGTCCCTGGCATCTGGGGACAGTTGCGGGTGTAGGTGACTGTGCCATGCCAGTGATGCAGTGCTCGACTGTCCCCAGTGAGTAGCTCCTCTGTATCGATTTAGAACAAGTAATTTGCTGTTGTGTCATGCTCCCCATTGTTTCCCAGTGGCATGGTGGGTAAACCAACTGTGTGGTGCAGGGCCTACATATGTTTGTAGTATTGTAGATGTCACTCATGTTGCCGTTCATGCTATGCGCTGTGTCCTATGTAGATTGGACTCATGTGTCATATGTATACAGGTGTCTGGTCATTTCCTGTCTCTTCACCTTGGCCACAGCATCGTCGGGGGAAACCGAGGGAGTCACTGGCACGGACGTGGGGGAAGTAGCCAGCACCGGGGCCCCCAGTGCTGGGGAGTCTGGCGCAGCAAGTGGCACGGAGGCCGAGGGGAGTCAGGCGGAGGACCTGTCCAGTCCCAACACCGACTATGACGCTGCCGGGTCCGAGGCAGAGCTCCCAGAGGGGACGGAGACTGCTCCCAGAGCAGAAAGCAGCACTCCATCTCTCGCCGCACCCTCCATTCTCATCACCGCCCTCCCAGTTGCTCGGGTCCCTTGTGTCCGTGCTAGGCGACAACAGGTGCTTGAGAGACAGCAATGAGGTGTATTTAAGAGTGAAGGGTGCACTTCCACTCCGGATCATTCTGTGGTGTGTAGGCACATTCCATTGCATGGTGCTTGTCACATGCACGATCATGATGTAGCTTGTATTCTGTAAGGGATTCGTGTGCCAGTCATGACCCCGTCTTGTGCGCTGCTTGCTAACGGTAATTATGTGCTATACAGTGATGAAGCTTGCTGTGGGATGCTTCCGGGAAATCCTGACATCGTGACTGTATCACTACGAGTGGTTTTCTGTCATTCCGTCATTTTCCCACCCCCGCATGGCCGGCTGGATGTATCCATCTGGCCTTCCATTCCAACCTTGAAAGCTGAGTCCGACAAGATGAGCAGAATAAGGCCTCCATTGTCTCAACAACAAGTTGTGTTGACTTCATCCCGAGAAACATTTGTCCTTCACGTATCTCACACGTGCAAAGAGGTGCAAGCGCGTTTTAACACTGATCTCCCACTACATATTTTGGACTCGGATTCAGACTATCTTTCATGCCTCGTCAACAGGTGGCCTGGCTGTGTTTTTTCTACATTGTGGTCTCCGGCCTCGTGACCTCCTTCCAAACTCTGTTTGGTGTGATCCCCGCATTTCATCATTCGATTTTGTCTAGCGTCTTCGGAGGTGTCCCTTTGCGTCTTGCCCTCGTAGCTGGGGTGCCATAATTGATCTGCGTACTACGCTTTGGCTTCACAACGTTACAAGACAGCATGCACCGGCTGCTCCATCTTCGGAACAAGATGCTTGAATGCTACGGCACTCTGCCGCTGGCGACCTTAAGCAGTGCCTATGGATTGTCCTTCCGGTTTCCGTTCTTTACCTGCGTGCAACCTGTCTTTCATTGCCTAGATTGTCCATTCGAATGGGCTCTGGATTTGTGCCTGTCTAACTCGGTGGCTCCTGATCCGGATTTTGATCGACTGATGGGCCCCTTATTGGCTCATGAGTTGGACTGTTCCGGCATCAGCATCATGGCCTGTGCTGCTGCACATGGAGTCCTAGGCAATTGGGACATTGGAACGGCTGCAAATGAATTCTTATCCAGAAGTTCTCTTGATGTCCCCACCTGTTGTCCACAGATTGTGCTGGATGCCCCGATTGTTGAGGAACACGTGTGTTCTTTCCCCCTGCTGAACTGGATGGCAGACAATTTTGCTGAACGTTCAGATGATTTCCTCTTGGAAGCTGTTGCAACTTATTGTGCTTATACCTGGATGGAATGACTTTAGCCCTGCTCATTTCATGGTGCATCCATCGATGTGATATTTTACCCCTTTTACATGGGTAATTGCCCTTCAACATCGTTTTTAATTGACATTTCTTTCCTGACTTCTTCGCTTCCCTTCTATGGACTTCCAGTTCATGCCCTTGGTTCTGTTCTATCACACATGAACTCTGCGTTCTCGAATTTGCGCCCCTAGTGGTTAGTGGTACGAACAAGGGGGGGTGTAGTGACGATTCCTATCTCCCTATGTACAATGCAAAGTTGGCACCACCGCGTTAGTTGTTGGTAAGCCATCTTGCCAATTTTGCTGCTTTTGCACGCGACACTGTAGTTGCGTGTTATTACTTTTGAAATGCCTTCTCGAGTTTACTTCACATGAGGACTGTCTGTTGATTGACATCCTTCACAGTGAGCAGCGACCTTGTACTTTACATTGTGTACACACACAGTCTCGGTGCATGTTGTTGTGTGCAGGTTGATTGTCCCAGTATTCAGCCATGACATGCACGCAGCTGCAGATACCTGATGGACGGGTGCTTGCCATATTGCAGTGCAGCACGTTTTCGTTTCATTGTGATGGAGGACTTTAGCAGGAGATGGGACTAGATGATCCTGTGATGTGATTCCACTGAGCTGATCTGTACGGTGGGGGGTCCCCCGTTCAAGCCTAGAGACCTTCTATTAGTCAACTGATACTACTATTAGTTTCCTGGCGACAGGAAGGTTGCTATTTCCACTGTCAGTTTCTTATGATTGCTCCTTTCATTGTCTATGATATTGCTACTATGCTGATGCTCCTGACCTTAACCATTTGTCTGCTTATGTTAGCCACAGTCCTGCATCTTAGGACGCGAGGTTCATTGAAGGAACTCTTTCAACTTTACCTTGTCTGTGTCTATTCTGTTGTGGACTGATCTGAGAATAATTACAAACAGGTATGTCTGATTCCCACCATTCCTGAGAATGTTATAAGTCGCTTGTTCTGGGTTGTCTATACATTGGGACCACCGAGCTCAACCTCGGCTAAGGAATGGGACACTTAGCTAGTCGGATGAGAGGTTCTGGGTTCTGAGGGGAGTATGTGGTACGCCAAACATGTCTTCTTCGTGCCAGGCACCGCACCCCCAGCCCCTGTCTCCCCTGCTGCCGTCAATGCAGAGTCTGTGGACATTCAGCGCCAGTTGCAGGGTGCTTGGACATCGCTGCGGCGTTTCCTCCATGGCCACAACAGACTGCTGACACGGATGGGGTCGTACATGGAGGGCATGTCATCAGCGATGTCAGACCACCGGATGTTGCTGAGGTCCATGGACTCGTCACTGACGGCAGCGGTGGGTCTCCTGCAGCGCTTCGTCCCCCCCCTACCCCAGCACCATCCGCACTTCCCACTGCCATGCCTGTCCCATGCACACCCAGACGTCCCCATGCACGCACCCCACCGGACACAGGCAGCACACAACCATGGAAGGCCAAGCGCACACCTCCTGTCACGCACACACGGGGGAGAAGGCACAGGCACTGGGTCGGGGGGCAAACAGCAGCCACGCTGTCACAGTAGGAGTCTGCATTCCTCACGACCCACTACCTCCAATACCACTCCCCTTGGCTCTCTTGCCCAACAGTCGGACAGACTCTCCTTCATGGCCAGTCCGTCCCTCAGCCCCAGTGTGACACCGCCCCGCAAGCGTTTGAGGGATTCCCCGGGCAGGGTAGTTGAGTCCCCCCCTGTCCACACCCTCCCCCAGTTGCGCTGCGACCCATCCCTCTGACCCCCCCCTCCTTAGGGCCTGTGGTGCCTTCGGGTTCAGGGGAGACACTGGAAGAGCTTGCAGCCGTGTGCAGCACCATACTGCCCTCCTCCTTTGGCACTGCCCCACCCCCTGTGGTGGAGTCGTCCGTCCCTGCACCCACGACACCTACCCGTGCCCCTCCTGTCCCTGCGGTGCGTGGTTCTTCCCCCCACATGATGCCCCCCCTTCTCTGGATGATATGGTACAGTGTACTGTGCAGGCGAGCCTGGGGAGACGCGTCCCTACGTGTCCCCCCCGGGACTTCGCATCTGGGGTGGCCTATGGGCTTGTTGAATGGTGTACTGTGGCTACTTTTCTTCGAGATGCTGAATGTGGTTGTTATTTTATCGTTTGCACACTATTTCTATTCTGGTATTGCTGCTGGTGCTGCTGCTCCCTGAGTTGGGGTGGTGATGATGTGTTGGGTGTCTGGTAAATGTTTTTGTGTCCTGCTCATGGGGTGGACCCTGGTATCTGTATGCCGTCACAAGGTGTCTGCATATATTCGTAGGTCATGTTAGCTCTTACTGCATGGTGACATTGTCCCAAGGTGTGTTCCTTCCTCTGTGGCACCTGTCATCTTCCCTGCAGGGTGTTTCCCAATTGTTGTGCTGAGCTGTGTCAACATTTCCTCGGTGTGGGACACATCCCTTCAACTTTGGCCATGCATGCTCTGCAATGTCTCCACCTGCATCGTTAGTGGCATCCTTGGTGGGCACTGTACTTGTGTATGGCGTATATTGACATGACTTCATGTAGACATTTTCCCTTTTCCGCACTTTGCATGTGTGTACTTCCTGCCTCACACACATGTGTTACGTGTTCTGCAGGGTATTTGGGCACCTGCCTGAAAATTGTGGGCATTGTATCTGTGTGTACTCCACCCTTTCACTTCCATGGGAGGCAACGACTTGTTGGCTGCCCCGGCACCTGTACATTCCTATCATTTGTGGAATGTGGGTGACAGTGTGTGTTCCCTTTGGCTCTCTTTGTTTAGTGGTGTTTGACATGAGGGTGCAGTCTTGTGGCATGATCTCAGTGTGTGTATTGTGCTGCCTCCGCCAGGGGTGGGTATGCAGGTGTAATTTGTCCTCACACCCACATGTGGTGTGTCATGCAGTGGGGGTAGGACGTCCATCCTCATGGGAGTGGGACACTGCTGTCAGTGATGTGTTGTTATGGCACTATCATCATTGTCCTAAGTTAGGGATACGTACATTCACCCATGGAGCTGTGGTCATCTGATAATGATGTACACCCCCTATATCTCTGTCCACTGCTGGGAGTCCTCTGTACCCACCCCCATGGCTCTGTCCACTGCTGGGAGTCCTCTGCACCCACCCCTCATATGTCTGGGCACTGCTGGGAGTCATAGCCAACCAACCCTTATATGTCTGGGCACTGCTGGGAGTGATAGGCACCCACCCCTCATATGTCTGGGCAATGCTGGGAGTGATGGGCACCCACCCCTCATATGTCTGGGCACTGCTGGGAGTGATAGGCACACACCCCTATGCATCTGTCCACTGTCGTGGTATGAGCCGTACCCACGCGCTGATGGCCTGGGTGGGGCCCGTACCCCTAGGGCAGCCCAACTTTGGGGGTGCGGCCCGTACCCATGCCTTTGGGACGTGGGTACAGGCCATGCCGGCGTAGTTGGTGTGACGTAGGGGTGGGCGTGGTATGTGCCGTACCCACGCGCTGATGGCCTGGGTGGGACCCATACCCCTAGGGCACCCCAACTGTGGGGGTGCGGCCCGTACCCATGCCTTTGGGATGTGGGTACAGGCCGTACCGGCATAGTTGGTGTGACGTAGGGGTGGGCATGGTATGTGCCGTACCACCATTGTGGTGGTGACGGGTACGCGTCCACGTCCACTTCCGTTGTGGCGGGACGTGGGATTGGTGGACACGCCCCCCGAAGTGACCAGTCCATGGTGGTAATTGCTGTGCATGATGTTGTAGTTATTTGTGGGGTGTGGGTTATGTTTCCTGACCCTTGCACACACACACCCCCCCCCTTTGCCCCTGGGGGTTGTTCTGACCTTCTGCGGCGTCTGCGTCGGTTTCTGTATACGAGGTGGTAGGCTATGAGGGCCGGGATGACGCGTAGGTTGGGGTCCATCACTGTCCCTGGCGTGCCGGGGCTCCTTGTTCGCGTCGTCCTCACTTTCCCGGCAGTTTTTGGCTCCCGTAAAAACTGCTGCGTGTGGAGTGACGTCGGCACGAATCGTACTTGCTGGTCCGTGAAACGCTGCCTGACTCCGTCCGGACGTCGCATGTGCGCCGTCCCGAAAGAGATTTCTATGTAAAAATTTTGCCGGTCGGTGTTTTTTCCGACTCGGGCGGTAATGGTATTTCTGTGCAAATCGTACTTGTGAGTTTGTAAGGTGTTTTTCCCGGGTACCAGTCGGACAGAAAAAACGCTCTGTCCGACCATTCGTACCCGGGTTTTACAGGATCGGAATCGGCACCCAATTATTAATTCATAAATTAAAAATAAATTACTTCTCACCCTTTACACCATTAAACACTGCAACATACACCCTTAAATTAATTACAAAATTACAATTTTTTTAACCAATTAATTGATTACATTTATTTAAGAAACAATTTATAATTCATCAATTAAAAATAAATTACTTCCCACCCTTCCCATCCTTTACACCTAGAAAAACAACAACACACACCTAAAATTAATTACACAATTACCAAAATGAATTACAAATTAATTAATTAAAATTAATGAGCAACCAATCATTAATTCATAAATTAAAAATAAATTACTTCCCAGTGTTTACACACTACACCACACAACTAAAGATAACTACAAAATCACCAACATTCATAATTAATTAATTAAAAATATTTAACAACCAATTAATAATTCATACATTTAAAATAAATTTTCCACCCTTTACACATAGAAACTCCACAACACACATCTAACATTAATTACACAATTACCATAATTAATTACCAATGAATTAATTCAAATTAATTAGCAGCCAATTACTAATAAATTAATAATAAACTACTTTAAACAATTAACACTATAACATCTCAATTAAACAAATATTAATAAATAAAAATGAATCAATAATATAATATAATTGAATTACTTCTCTCCCTCTTCCCCTATAAACCCACAACTCGCTACGGAACTAGAAACGCAAAATTCAAATAAAAACAATTGTTAAATTTAATATAATTAAATTATTTCCCACCTTGTTCCCTATAAATCCACACCCCACTACGGAACTAAAAGTGCAAAATTCTACGGTATTTTTAACAACTATGGTGGCGATTCCGATCCTGTAAAACCCGGGTACGAACCGTCAGACGGAGCGTTTTCTCCGTCCGACTCGTATCCGGGAAAAATACCTTACAAACATGCAAGTACGATTCGTACGGAAACACCATTTCCGTACAAATCGTAAAAAAAACACCGACCGGCAAAAAAATACATACAAATCGGATCCGGGACACTGCGTACGCGACATTCGCACGGAGTCAGGCAGCGTTTCACGGATCAGCAAGTACGATTCGTACCCACAGCACTTCGGACGGCAACATTTTTACGGGACCCAAAAAGTGCCGGAAAAGCTAAGTACGCCGCGATGCACGACGAAAAGGGGGCCTGGTACGCACCGTACCCCCATCCCTACATGTCTGCGCCATACCCCAGCACCCCCATGTCTGCGCCGTACCCCAGCACCCCCCCATGTCCGCGCCGTACCCCCACCCCCGTAGGTACGGAGCGTACCCCCACCCCACCCCCGTAGGTACGGAGCGTACCCCCACCCCGTAGGTACGGAGCGTACCACCACCCCCGTAGCTAGGGAGCGTACCCCCACCCCCGTAGGTATGGAGCGTACCCCCACCCCACCCCCATAGCTATGGAGCGTACCCCCACCCCCGTAGGTACGGAGCATACCCCTACCCCACCCCCATAGGTACGGAGCATACCCCCACCCCCGTAGGTACAGAGCATACCACCACCCCCATAGGTACGGAGCGTACCCCCACCCCACCCCCGTAGGTACAGAGCGTACCCCCACCCCCGTAGGTACGGAGCGTACCACCACCCCAATAGGTATGGAGCGTACCCCCACCCCGTAGGTACGGAGCGTACCCCCACCCCCGTAGGTACGGAGCGTACCACCACCCCTGTAGGTATGGAGCGTACCCCTACCCCACCCCCGTAGGTACGGAGCATACCCCCACCCCACCCCCGTAGGTATGGAGCGTACCGCCACCCCCATAGGTACGGAGCGTACCACCACCCCTGTAGGTACGGAGCGTACCACCACCCCCATAGGTACGGTGTGGACCCCCAGCGCTACAGGGGTGGGGTTGGGGTACGGCGCGTAGGTTGAGGGGTGGGCTGGGGGTACAGCGCGTACGTGGGGGGGGGTGGGCTGGGGGGGTGTTCAGCACGTATGCGGGCACATGTTTGGACGTCTCCATGGTTGCCATGGGAGTTCGCTCCGTACTGTGTTTTTTCCATACGGTTGTGCATTCGGACGGACGGGACGGATCGTACTTGCGCGCTCGGACTTCAGTTTACCGATTCGTACGTAAAACTGTCCGGGGACGTGTCGGACACTGTTTCCGACCCGAGGACGTGTCGGGGAATTTTCCCAGTGCGATTCGTATGGATTTTTTAACATACGAATCGTACTTGCCAGTTTGTACGGGACTTGTACGATTCGTACGGAAAAAAATCCGGATACGATTCGTATGGGGAATATTTCTAATGGATCGGAATCGGCACCTATATTTTTTCAAATGATATTAAACACTTTGATAATCGATGTTACTTACCTTAAGTAAATATTCTATTTTTTTTAATAAAGTTTTATTGAACATTAAGAAAAAATGACAAAAATTTACAAGGACATCACATACAGCAAATCAAGAATATGACAATGCATCAACAGTGTACATTATTGAATGCAACATGGAATAAAGCAGTTCTGAAAGCGGTGAGAGGCTTGTTGAGAAATAATTACTCCAATGAAACCATAAACAAAATACAAATATACATACAATAACCAAAAGGAAAAATACACGGCTCATATTTCTTAAATAAGGTGGGTTCTGTAAACTACACTACACAAAGCATCAGTCTAATACCCGTGATAGTGCAATTAAAGCGTATGTGATAGCCAACCTGTAGCCTTGAAAGACACATTTAGGGGAACATCGATCTATCAGTTAGGAGATCCGACTCTTGTCTGCTCAGCCTGTTGGGGGACTGGCAGAGTGGAAATGGCCTGTGATGAGTGAAGTGTGCGTTGTAAATATGTGAGATAGATGCACCAAATGTCACGAGGCCTGGAAGTTGGAGGCTGGAGCGAGGTGTAGATCTCGGACTGGACATTGCAATATGCCATACTCCGGAGCCAGGCCACCTTAGTGCGGCGAGCCCTAGCTCCCCAGAGAGAGGCTATCACGTGCTTCGCCAGCAATAAGGCAATCGCAGCAAAGCGACAGTAGCACAGTTTAAGTCGTTGAACCATCCCCAACAGACCCAACTCAAGAGAGGGTACCAAAGCCATTTCTATTATTTGAGCTAACACAGCAAACACCTCCAGCCAGTATGGAAAAATGTGGGGGCAGGACCAGGACATGTGAGCGAAGTCAGCATCCAGGGCGTTGCACTTGGGGCAGTTCGCTGGCTTAGAAGGGTCCAATTTGGCTAGTTGGGCAGGAGTCACATAAATTCTATGAATTCATTTAAAATGGAGTGACTTGTGTCTATGATTAGGGGATACCCATTCTTTGTCAGTCAGAGGATGCCCGATATCGGTCTCCCAATGCTGCTGGGCCCCGGATGTGTGATGCACGCCTTATATCGTTTTGCGACCCTGTATTATCAGCTATGAGGAGGGCGAGTGGGGGGAAGTCTTCATAAGGGGCAGGGTAAGTGGAGAATGTAGTGCGGAGCGTCCCGTGAAGTCGAGCCACATTAAGAGAATCTACGGTGGTGAGCCCAGGGATTTGTGTTAAATCGGACAGTTTACGCGCCCAACCATCCGGAAGTAGAGATCCGAAGGTGTCAAGCCCCAGCTTAGTGAAAGTTACAAGCACCCCTTTTTCTGTAGTTAGATGGTAAGAAGGGATTATTGGCGAGTGGGAGAGCGGGCGAGTAGAGGGGACCAGACCCGTACAACCGATTCAATTTGCGCCGAGCCCAGCACGTAGTGGCAAGAGGTTGAATGTCATGTGCATCAAGGCGGACTCCCTTTGGGAGTAGGGACGTCAAGGGACTCGGAGCCGACAGCTCCTTGACTGTTTTTGTGTATGGTATTCTGACGTCAGGATGAAACCAGTGGTGAGTAAATTGTGCCTGCGCCACCAGAAAATACAGTTGAGGGTCTGGGACTGCGAATCCTCCCCGGGCATATGGGAGGGTAAGGGTATCCCAAGCTACCTGAGGTCTACGTCCCACCCACAGCAGCTGGATAAGGAGACCACGTAGGTGGGTAAAAAACACATAAGGGGTAATACTTTCATTTTAATAAGGGCGATATGGCCTGCCATAGAGAGAGGCAGTTGTAGCAACCTACCTATTTGCGAGGTAAGTTGGTCACTAGCAGGTCCATAATTCAGCTGTATGACCTGACACTTATCTTTGTGCAGTTGCACCCCTAGATATTTGTTAGTCTACCGGTCTACTCGCAGGGGATACTCCTCCTCATCATCTGCTCCTTCGGCGTGGCTTGTGGGTTGGAGGAGTCGAGAGCGTGATTTAGCCAAATGTTAAGATCCCCACCCAGGAAGAAGAAGTCGCAATCGTGCCAAGTGCGAAGGACATGCAAATTTGTAAAGAAGTCCGGGTCATCAGTGTTCGGGGCATAAACATTCAAAAGTATTACCGTTTGACCCAGCAGTGTACGTTTAACTAACTGATAGCGCCCGTGAGGGTCTTCCGCCTTATGCTGTAAGGTGAAAGGAAGGGAGCTGCGTATCAACGCGCAGACCCCCCATAAGTACTGAAGCTGGAAAAAATTCTATTGGGACCCCAGGAGGAGGCAAAGGGAGGGGAGCCTTGGGGTGGGAGATGGGTCTCCTGTAAGAAGGCTATCTTTACTTCATGATGTTTTGAGTATGCGAGTACTAGTTTGCATTTTCTCGGGTTATTGAGCCCCCTAACATTCCATGTGAACAGACGAACATTTACTGATGGAACTACAGCCATGGCTTTAAGTCCATATTCTTGACCACGATATTCTTGCTGTCGATATTTCTGACCCACAATAATATTGACTCGATATATGTGCAACTCGATATTTTGTACTCGATATTCTGTCTCTGCCCCATTTCAATGCATATGGCTTCAATGCTTAACATTAACTCATCTTCCCCCCTACTTGACTGTGTACTGCAAAGATCACAAGTAACCTTCATTTTTTATTTAATAGTGCAAAGTTCAGTTAGGTCTATGGTGTTGCTTGCTTTGTAAAATGTATCAAATTTAATGTTTCCTGTTCTTAATGTTCCTTCAGTGGACAGTTCTTACAGTTGTATAAAAGTGAAGGCCACTTTGTTCTGCCGAATGGAGTTGTTGTTTATATTTTCAATGTGGTGTTGTTTTCTGTGTAAGGCATAGTACAACATATACAATAAGGGGTATATTCACAAGAACGTGTGTTAAACATCACCAAAAAGTGTTAACGCAACTTTACATATCGCAGCCTATTGCGGGAAAATAACCCCGTGTCAACCTGGAATTCACAACAAGGCGGCCCCATGCAATAGTTTGCCGAAACCGCGGCCAATGCATTGATACAACCACCTCGACTGAGATAAAAACACAAACCCCAACTTGAAAAAACCTGCGATGGGACAAAGCATGATGAGGAAATCAGCGATAAGCAGCGCCAGGCCAACACACACCTGGCAGGCGGGAAAAATCTCCATAAAAGTAGAAAAAAACACCCAAACATAAACTGACCAACACCCAAGCACCATGGAGGCAGCTGGAGCAGGCGCAGAGGATGAGCGCAACCCCACAAGCACCACGGACGACCAGCCTAGGACCTCGGGGACAGGGAAGGGCAAGGACAAGAAGAAGAGGAAGACGAAGTTTAGTCTGCAAGCGAACAGGATCATAGTCACGGAGGTGATGGAACACCATCAACAACTGTTCATCACCTCCATCCTGTCATTGGGCACCAAATCCGGAATATGGCGGGATACCGTTGACAAGCGGAATGCCGTCGGAGAGCACAAGAGAACAATGGACAAGGTCACGAGGCGATGGAAAGACATCAAGCGAAACACCAAGGAGAAACTCGCAGCAAACTTGAAGGCAGCAATGCAGACTGGAGGTGGGGGCCCAGCCCCACAGCTTGTGCTGGATGACATGGAGGAGCTGGTGTCGACAGTCATCAGTGTGGATACTGTGGCTGGAATCGGGGGATGGGACACTGCTCGACAGGACACAACACAACCGCAACAGGGTGAGTGACCACCAGGTACTGGGGAGGCAGGTGGAAGATGGCCACGATGGCACACATGCACAATCAAGAAGTGAATACCCTCAATGACTCTGGGTCATTGCCCAGATCTATAGACTGTCACAATGTACAATGCCATGCTGTCTGAATATCAACATGTACCATGCGGCTACAAACATGCGGACACATTGGAATACACCATCTCCCCTTCACATTGCAGAGCCACTGTCAACACCCTCTGCAGAGCAGTCCCAGCCACTCTTCACTGATGACGAGGAGGACAACCCCATCATCAATGCACAAGCACTCCTAGACATTGCCGTCATCTGCGACTCACCTTCAGGATCACGGCTGCCCAGCTGCATCGAGGAGACTCCACCCACCACCCAAACCACCCAGCAAGAGGCACCCACGGCCCAGGCAGTCGCCCAAGACCCCCAGGAACAACACACGTCCTTCCAACGCTGTGTGCTGGAGGGCTAGACGGAAACGGCTGAGCAGGTGAGGTGGGGTTAGACCTCATGGCTACCAAACTGGTCACCATCCATGGGTGTCTAGGCCCACTCCATGGTCTCTAACAAGCCCTGACTGACATCGCTGGAGTTATGACGTGGAGAGAAGAACACCTGTCCGCTCAGAGGGGCTCCAGCGATACCAGTCGTGAGCTGGCACACATGCCGAGGCTCATGGAGGACACGGTGCGGATGGAGGCGGAAAGGATGGTAGCCATTGCTGCACACCAGTGAAATGTAGCTGTGATCTATCATGCCCTGCAGATCCTCATCATGGCATTGCTGCCACAAGGCGTGGTGATGATGAATGCTGCTGCCCCCACACCATCCACATCTCTGCCCCCTGGTGTGCCATTGCCTCACAGTGCGGCAGACGTATCCGCTCCGGCACCTGATGTGTCAGTGGCACACAGTGCCTCAGCCAGTACTGCAACACCCACAGGTGGGGCAGAGCACTCATCCGGGGACGAGGATGTGGATGGGTTTGTGATCAGGGGACACTAGCATTCATTTCCACCACCTGGCCTGTTTCTGCTTGGTGCCGCACATGGCCCCATGACCTTTCACTGACCCCCGATACACTCCGATGCACTCACCTTGGACAGCGACATGGACTTCCATATCCTGTTTGATGACCAATAACATGGCGACCAGACTGCGGTCTGTACCCTTCCTCTTCCGCAGTACTTGTTATCCCCGGATGGACTCTGGCTGGCCCTCCACGGGCCCATATTGTGTAGTGTGCATGGCATTGCCCTGTACCGCTCCAGCTGCAAAACTGCACTGGATGTGCAACAAACAGCCAGTAACGCACTGCTGTGTTATGTCTTTCATTATTCGTGTATGAATGTGTGGATGAATGTAGCGACAGTGATTTCCCTTGCATCAATGATGCTCATCCTGTGGGATGCCATTCAGAGGGTGCTACATTGCATATTGTGTTCTGGGTGCCGTGGACACTACAACAGGGACACACGCATCAGACACTTCCATGTCCGGACATGGACTGAACCAAGCCCAGAGCCCACGAGTCATTGTTGCAAGCCCTGCGCTGATCCAGCATACGGCAGGCCAGACCACTCTGCTTACGCTCCGAGGGGGGGCCCTCATTGCTACCCGTCGCAGACGTACTCGCTGATGGTGTGCAGGTCACTGGTCTAGTTGTCAGCATGTCACAGCCACTCCCTGAGGGCAGGTTTGCACACACACCACACCCATCCGGCACAGGCATCACAGGCCATGTGACCCCGCAAACATAAGGGGCCGACAACGTCACATTCCCCTCTGCCGGTGGTGACTGGATGACGGACGCTCCACAGTTCTCAATCATAAAGGGCCCATGAGTTGTTGCACACAAGGTTAGTGGCTCCCGAGGCCTTGCGGCCGTCACAGGCCTACCACCACATGGCGCTGACTGGGGTTGCACAGAGTATGTGGCACCCGAAGCTTTGCGGCCGGCACAGGCACCCCGCCAAGGGACGGTGACTTTGGGTGCACTAATGTAGGGGCACCTTAAGTGCTGAGCTGGTCTGCAGCCTGCGATGAAGCCCCGTCCCGGCGGTCTGGACAGCTCAAGTTTTGTGTGCCCTCCTGGACCGCAGTGTAGGCCAGAGCCAGCGGGCAGCGCGAGCCTACTGCCACATGGTGTCGCTTCCGGGATCACAGAGTTAGTGGCACCTATTGGGCTGAGCGGGTATGCAGCCTGCGATGAGGCCGTGTGCACTGGTATGCCCTCTGCCATGGAGTAATCAAGACCCACCACCTGGTGGCCTGCGGAGCGGGGCTGCATGATGTAGAGGGTGCCATGTCTGCGGGCCCCGGGCTTGTGGCTTGCAGCAGCACGTGGTGGGACCTCTTGTCTGCACGCCGGTGGCGGAAGGTGAGCAGTGAGGCCTGGGTGTGCATGGGCGGCCATGCTCCGATGGGCAGCAGGAGGGGCTGGGGTGCCTCGGCCTGGGTGTGCATGGGCAGGCAGGCGATGTTGTCTTGTGCAATTGTGTGTACTGTGCCAATCATGTATCTGGACTCTGTTTCAGATGATGGGTCTGTCTCAGATGTGTGACCTGGTGAACTGCAATACATACTGGCAAGTGGTTGGAGACACACCGATGGCAGCAGATGAGCAGTGTGGCCTGGGTGCGCAGGGGCGGCACTCTCTCTCTCCCTCCCCTCTCTTGTGATCTCTCTCTCCCCTCTCTTCTTCTCTCTCTCTCTCCCCCTCTCTTCTAATCTCTCTCTCCCCCTCTCTTCTTCTCTCTCTCTCCCCCTCTCTTCTTCTCTCTCTCTCTCCCCTGTCTTCTTATCTCTCTCTCCCTGTCTTCCTCTCTCTCTCCTTCACTCTCTCTCTGTTCTTTGATGTGCGCAGGCCACACCTTCTCATCTTGAGTTTTGTCTTGCAGGCTGTGACCTACGGATTGCCCTGAGTGAAGCCGCCATGTGTCTTCATTTCAGTTCAGTGTTCATTTTAATAAAGTTTCATTTGTTGCATCGAAAGTGAATGTGTGATGCTCATTTTTGTGGCGACACATGCATGTCACCAGTTGTGATTGTGCCACATCATGCAGATTATTTTGCACATGTTTAGGTGTAGCTGATGTGGCATGTCCTTGGTCGGGAGGGGTGCCAAGGAGGGGAGTCCTGGGGGTGGGGGCGGCGGGTGTTGTTGCCTTTTCGGCCCTCCGGGCTGCATGTTCAGTTGCCCGGGTGCATCTGTTGTTCTTCAGGAGTGGCTCTGGGCTGGGCTCCCTTTTGTGGGGCAGGCTGTGGTCCGACTTTGCACCAGGTCACAACAGGTGTTATTTTCCTGCTGCTAACGCACCTTATCGCCAGTTTTGGGTTCTTATCGCAGTTCTGGCTGGTCGTTGTGAATGTTGTGGAGTGCTGTTGTCATGACTTTTGGCACGAGAACACCAACTCTGCATCTCTTTAGCGATAGTTGCGGGGGTCATCTGTGGCGATGTTTTTTGCGCCTGCTATCGCGTGTAAACTGGTGTTGTGGGATGTTAACACCATCTTGTGATTGGGGCGATAAGTTTATCGCTACTTTGGCTGCGATAAAGTGCCGTTGACTCGGCGATAGATCCTTGTGAATATGCCCCTAGATGTATGGCAAATGTCAATATTAACATGTGTAAAGCAAGACTGTGCACACGTTAATTTCACAGTATTCAAGGTATGTTACCAATTTGTATCACACAAGATTCATGCAATATAATAATTGGATAATGAGGGATCACAGGACGATCAAGTAGATTCAGTTTTCGGTTTTATGGTGAAACATTAACATGTGATTTCCTTTCTACTCTCCTATAGGTTATAATATTTAGCTCTCTTTGACACACCACAGTGACTGAAGAAATGTTCTGTCAAAAATGTATAAAGGCTCACCATTTTTGAGATGAGGCAGATTTCTTTATCGACTCTCCTATAGGAAGATTTCACATCAAAGCCTTATTTACTTTAATATATAGATAATTATAGTACTCTTCCCTGATTACTTTTAAGGCTGACTTTATGTCAAGGCTCAAATTGATTAGAACCTAGAATATTTCCATGTATTGAACACGTTTGTGAGCACTCAGCAAAACTCACACACTTTCAATGCTTGTTAGGCCAGCATGAGTCCATAAAAGGAATATTAGTCTGATTTGTATTTTTTATTGTTCTTTTCAATCCGAAAGAAAAAACATGGATTAAATCATTACAGCCAATTTCCAGCAGATTCGTTTTTTCCCACATGCAACTTTCTCAAGGCTGCAAATAACATCCACCTGTACACTTTGTTTTATTGTTACAAATTCAAACGCTATCTATATATTTACATTTTATTTATTGAAAAAGAAATTAAAAACATGATTAAAAAGTACGAGTGACAGAAGCGATCTTCTACTTCTGGAAGAGTTAAGCCTCTTGGGTCTGACCTATTTGAATGGTCTGAAAGAATCTGAGATTCCGGCAAAGGCTTTCTTTGTTCCTGCGTTATTGATTATAGCATGACCTCTTATGCAGCATTCCACTTAGCAGCACATTTCTCAGTGGCAGAAACACCATAAAGTGATCACGCTATTCACTGTTCTGTGTTAAAATCAACTCCTGACAGCGTGAAGGACTGGTCATTGTGTACTACTCTGGAATGGCAGAGATTTACAAAGAAAGAGGTAAATTACATTGGAATCCCCGCAAAGTGGCTGTGTTTAATCAAAAGGTTACAACTTTTTTTTGGTAGTCTGGAGGAAGCACAGACCAAAAACCTTGGGGGCGGATTTACAAGCCTCTTGCGCCACTTTTGCGTCACTTTTAACTTGGGAAAAATGATGCAAAAGTGGCGCAGGGGCTTGTAAAAAGTTTCTCGGTATGAGGGTCTAATGGTTGTAATCATAGAGGGGTATATTATCAAGACAGGCGATAAAATTATCGCCGCTTTAGCCGCAGAAAACTGCCGCTAAAACGGCGATAATGGGCTTGATAATATGCATTATGGAATACCAATTGAAGCTCAGGTTAGATGTCCTTCACATCTAACATGGGCTTCAATTGGAATTCCATAGAGAATATTATCAAGCCCATAATCGCCGTGTTAGAAGGCAGTTTTCTGCCGATAAAGCAGGGATAATTTAATCACCTGTCTTGATAATATGCCCCTCACTGCCTTAAAAAAGAGGGGTGAAATAAGCAAAAAATTACAGGACCACTTAAGTATATTACGGAAAGGTAGCTATATAAAGCAACGTAGGGGCATATCAACAAGGCGGCGATAAAGCGGCGATAATTTTATCGCCTTATCAACAAGGCGACGCTAACCCCTATTAACGCTACTTTTTTGGCGATAGCGACCGGATCTTTATCGCCTTTCAAGCCAGCGATAATTATCGCTAATGACGTGCAAGGTAGGCATTCCTGACTGAAATCTCACGAAAAAAGTCGCTAACACAGCTGCTCCCTATTAACAAGGTTATCTCCAAAATGCTTAGCTACAACAAAACGTACGCTAACTCCCGCTAACTCCAGTTTTTAACGCCTGATAAAAACCTGACTTAAACTGGAGATAAGTGGGTGTATATAAGGGAGAGTTGGCTCGAGCCCTCCCAGAACAGCCACAGAAGCCATGGAGATAGTCATCATGCAGCTTGGCGTCCCACCAATGCAGCAGCAACAACAACAACAACCGCCAATGCCACCACCACCAGGACCACCACCACCCATGCAGCGACAAAGAAGACAGTGCTCACTGCGCAGACGTGTCTACCTCACAGACTTAAGGCCAGAGGAAGTCATAGCCCACTACAGGCTCAAAAGGACATCCATCCAGCACATCCTGACCCTCATTGCCCACAGGCTGATGCCACCAACACAGCAGACAACAAATATCCATCCGCAGACAAAACTGCTCACTGTGCTGCACTTCTTGGCCTCTGGGACATTCCAACCAACAACAGCCAGAGTCGGTGGCGTATCACAGGCATCCTTCTCAACCTTCCTCCCCACTGTCTTGGATGCCATACTCAGCCTGATTCCTCAGCACCTATACTTCCCCAACACTGTGCAGGGGCAGATTGCCATCAAGCAAGGATTCCATCGAGGAGGAGCTTAGCGTGCATCCAAGATGGTCGCGTGAGCACAGGGCTCCCCGAACCCTCGCCACTCCTCACAATTTATCCTGATGATATCCTGATTTCTTGGACGGACTCTCGAAGGTGAACCTCGACTGAGTCCATAACTCTTTCCAGAATTTAAATCGGACTTGGGTGACCAGAATGACAGCACTTTGAACTTTTGAGGCCCACCTGGAGGCCGTGCCGGGGACTTGGTGATTTGTGGAGCCGGGACGTAGTTGAACAACAACGGCAGTGGGACCTCATCGGTGGCCGTACCCCCACTTTCGGTTTCGTTTTCGGATCCTGGCATGGTCTGATTGAGAGACCGTTTAGCTCGGCCGGGGACCAATCCAGCCTCCATTTAGTGTCATCGCTGCCTCCTCATCGTAGCCTACTGGGTCAAGTCGTGACTTTCTCCGGACCGTACGAGCCAACTTCTTGGCCTGTTGGTGCCCGACCTGCCGGTTGCCATTTTCACCAGGTCTTGCGGGCCCCGCCGGGGTGCATCTTCCAACATGACGGGCAGGGGTGAACCCGAGAAGCGGAAGACCAAGACGTCTCTTCGTGGGGGACCTTTCCAGACGAATCTTATGGATCGTTACACTCAAGCCAAAGGATCCCCCGGGCTCTCCAGCAGTACCCCGGAGGACGACAGAGAAGACCCTTCTGCCCCTGTTGACTTGTCCCTGCAGGACATTATGGGCGCCATCGGCCAGCAATATGAGGCTCTGGCTCGTAAAATTGATACGGTCACCATTGATGTCACTCTAATCAGGGCCGACCTGTCTAAGACTAACGAGAAGGTGAAGTCATTGGATTTGAAGACTTCCAGCCTCACGGCCGATGTGTCGGAACTTCGGACAGACCTTGGTACTCTGAAATCGGCCAACGACCTGATGTCCCATCGGCTGGAGGATTTTGAGAACAGGGCAAGACGCAACAACATTCGCGTCATAGGTGTTCCGGAGAATCCCGAGACTCGTTCGGTTGACCTCCTGGTCGAAGATCTAATCCTCACCCATCTTGCCCCTTCTGGACTGAGCAAGTTTTTCGCTGTGGAGCGTGCCCATCGTGTTCCGGGCGGTAAGCCCAAGCCTGGCGCTCCTCCGAGGCCTATCATCGCAAAACTTTTTCATTTCAGGGACCGTGATGCGATTTTGCAGGCTTCGAGAGTGCACGGCACGGTGACATTTGAAAACTCCTCTGTCAATTTTTTCCCGGACTTCACTCAACTTGTCCAGAGACAGAGGCTGGGCTTTCAGGGGGTTAAGCGACGTCTCCGGGACCTGGGACTGAAGTATGCCATGCTTTTCCCTACCAGGCTTTGAGTGGAATATGAGGAACGGACCTTCTTTTTCGAGCGACCGGACAATGTGAGTGACTGGTTGGATTCCCTGCCTGGTCGGAGCGATCGAACGAGGCACCCTGGCGGTGCCGAGGGTGGTGAGCCTACACAGAAGTGACCTTTCGGTCCCTAACCTGGCCAATCGGACATTGCTCAGTTGGGTTCTATTTCTTTTGTATATTTTGTCTTATAGTAGTTTGCGTCCGGGTGGCGGGTGGAGACGGGCCTCTCTCCTCCTCCGGGGTCTTTTTGTAGAATGGGATTGTTAGGGCCACAGGCACACTGCATTTTGGGGTGGCTTTATAGTCTGCAGGGGTGCAGGGAGGGGGGAGTTGTAACGCGTTTTGGTTGGGGGGGTGGGAGGGGGTGTTTGTGTTCGTGTTTTCTTTTCTCAAGGCGGCATATTGGTTCTTTTTCTGCTTCAGGTGTCCTGCTCTCTGTGGGGGGACTCATGCAACTTTTGTGGGGATGGGGAGTAGTGGGTTGAGGTTGATATCCTGGAACGTCAATGGATTGGGGGATCGTATCAAACGGGTTGTTGTACTGCAATATTTGCGTCGTTTGACTCCTGATGTGGTACTCCTGCAGGAGACGCATTTGGTAGGCAATGTGTGTCATGCTATGAATAGGTGGGGATACCGATTGGTTGCACACTCCGGGTTCGCCACTGGTTCCAGAGGGGTTGGTATTCTGGTCCGGTCTTCCCTCCCACTGGAGATTGATAATGTCATCCTTGACGACAGAGGGCGTTATGCCGCCCTAACCGGTAGGTGGGAGGGTAGGACTCTTTCTTTAGTCACGATATATGTTCCCCCAGGCCTCCAGACCTCCACTTTCTCTGATGTTGGTCGGATGTTGCTGGAACTCCCCGAGAGTCTTCTCCTCATGGGTAGGGACTTCAATTCCGTGCTATCCGGCGACCTGGAACGCCACCCCCCCAGGGCCCTTCCCGTTTCCCAATCATGGCTTGGTGGGTTTTTGGACACCTTTGGTCTGGTGGATTGCTGGAGGTTAATGCATCCGACGCAATGTCAATACACCTTCCACTCCGGGGCTCATGGGAGTCTCTCCAGGCTTGATTACTTCCTCATGCCCGCGGCCCAGTCCTCCCACGTTGGGGAGGTTAGACACTTGGCCCGGGGCATTTCAGATCACTCCCCTGTGTGGCTTCTTTTCGACACGGGGACGGAAGCCGCGGGGCGGATCGCCCCTATTAACCCTTGGCATCTGCGCAACCCCAAGACTCGCAACAGCCTCATTAAGTCGCTCGACCATTACTTCCTGGAGAACGAGGGGTCTGTTGTGTCCTCAGTGTCCCTGTGGGAAGCCTTTAAAACTGTTATTCGTGGACAGGCCCTATCTTTAATAGTCGAGACCAAGAAACCCAGGAATGGGGAGGTCATGAAGCTGGAGGCCGAAATACTGGAGTTGGAGGCTGATCTAGACTTAGGTGTCACCCAGGATAGGCTCCACGCCCTCAGCTTGAAACAGTTTGAATATAAATCCCTTGTTATGGATGCTGCCAAGACAATGTATAGGGAACAGCAAGGTAGACTGTATGATGTTGTGGATAAGGCGGGTAAATTGATTGCATGGCTTGATAAGAAGGAGAGAGTGAACCGTGTGGTCCCTGTGCTTCAGAATTCTGACGATGTGCATGTGACTGACCCTGGCGAGATTGTGGAGTGTTTTGCTGACTATTTTCGTGTGGTCTACTTCCCGGTGTCCGATAGAGATGAGGATGACTCTCGTTTCTTGTTAAGGGACATTGCGCTGCCCTGCCTGTCTGACGAGGATCGAGAGTGCATGGAGGCATCGTTGTCGGCCGACGAGATTGCCACCGCGATTCGTTCCCTTCGTTCTGGCAAGGCTATGGGCCCCAATGGATTGACTATTGAATTGTATAAATTGCGCCCGGATAAAGTCGCACCGTTTCTCCGTGATATGTTTCTGGAGTCGCGTGAGCTTGGTTTCCTCCCTGGTGACCAGCGTCTGGCCACTATAGTTGTGATTCCTAAGGAGGGCAAGCCTTGTGATCGTTGTGCCTCATACAGGCCTATTTCCCTATTGAATGCTGAACCGAAGATTCTCGCCAAGGTCCTTGCTAATCGCTTCCTCGCTGTTATCTGTGACCTGATTCATCCGGATCAATCTGGTTTCATTCCGCACCGGAACACTGCTCTCAACTTGCGGCGCTTACATGGCATTCTCGCCAGGGCGGAGTTTCTTTCCGAGCCGGCCATCTTGGCTTCCTTGGACGCCACGATGGCCTTTGATACGATAGAATGGCCATATCTTTGGGCCACTCTGGCAAAGTTCGGTTTCGGTGCGGGATTTATTAGTTGGGTGAGACTTTTATATACGGATCCGCTTGCACAGGTTGTTGTCAATGGGAGGGTGTCCCAGCCCTTCGCTCTCGGGAGGGGTACTAGGCAGGGGTGTCCGTTGTCCCCCCTGCTCTTTGCTATTGCTCTAGAACCGCTTGCAGCCTGGCTCCGATGGGAACCATCGATAAAGGGCATTCAGTGGGCCCCTGGCTTTGAAGACCGGGTTTCGTTGTACGCCGACGATATTCTCTTGTACCTCACCTCCCCGCGTGAATCCCTTAACGTCCTATTTGACGTCCTCACTTCTTTCGGTAAAAACTCCGGTTTGATCATTAATTGGTCTAAATTGTGTGTGTATGTTATTTCCGGTAGCCTTCCCCCCTTACCGAATAGGTTTCCCATTAAAATTTCGCAATCCGGTTTCAAGTACTTGGGGGTCTACGTATCGCTGGACCCGGCGGTCCGCCACGAGCATAATCTCCTTCCTCCACTCCGGCGATTGAAGTTGGACGTGGCTCGGTGGCGTAGATTGCCGTTGTCCCCACTCGGTCGAGCGGCGCTTTTTAAAATGATGTCCCTGCCCCGATTTCTCTACGCACTCCAGAACTCCTTTGATATTATTCCGGCGGCCTACTTCCGGGAGGTGGAGGGTTTACAGAGGAGACTTGTTTGGGACGGTCGCGCACGTATCGCTCTTGCAAAACTGACTCTCCCCTGGTATGACGGGCGCATTGCGCTCCCGGACATCAGGAGGTATTATTGGGCCTCCCAGTTGTCCGCTGTCAACCATGCTACGTATGCACCCGGTCCAAATCCGGCTTTCGAGATGGATAAATATCAGTTGCCTGGTGGCAACTTCAACAGAGCGCTCTACTCTCGGACGGCTGGGAGGAACCTAACGGGACCCACTAAGATTGCAGTACGTGTGTGGAAGGATGCTAATGTGGCTATGGGATGAAATGATCGCCTGACACGAGCGACCCCCTTGTTTGCGTCGGACAGATTGGGATGCCTCTGGACAACGAAAGGTTTTGAGAACTGGGATACGATTGGCATTAGCAGAGTGGGTGATCTCTGGGTGAAAGGTGCGGTCAAATCCTTTGCGGTGCTTCAGAGTGAGTATGAGTTGAGTGAGAGGGAGTTCTTCAGATATGCACAGGTTCGTCACGCTTTGCTGTCGGTCTTCGAAGCCGGTACCACAGTCCCTGCATCTTCACCACTCGAGGACCGTATACTTGATGGTCATCTGCCCGATAGTACGATTTCCCTGATTTACAAGAAATTAATCAACACTCGGGTGGACCTCCTTGTGCGTCTTCGGGAGGCCTGGACCGGAGACGGGTTGGAGTTGGATGACGAAGACTGGTAGTCCGCACTGTCCTCCCCGAAGGAGGTCGCCATTCCTGCCCGTCTCCGTCTCGTCCAGCTCAAAATTCTTCACCGTGTGTATGTGACGGGTCCTCGTTTGGTTGTGATGGGTTTTTCTTCGGATGGGTTGTGTAAGCGCAGTTGTGGAATGAGCGCCACCTTCCTTCTTATCCTTTGGGAGTGCCGCGAGGTTGCGGCATATTGGCACCGTGTGCATGCTGTAATGGAGTGTGTCAGTGGGGTCGCTCTGTTGCCTGAGGCTCGTCGATGTTTGTTGAATGTATGGGAGCCGAATGACTACAACGTCGCCCAGGCCCGGTGGGCGGCACTTGGGAACATGATTGCAAAGCGGGATATTGCGCAGCTTTGGGGTTCCCGACGGCCTCCCACTGTGTCAGTGTGGAAGGAGAACATGGACTGGTGCATGTTCAGAGAGAAGACGGTATATCTGGTTCGGGGCAAGCCCGGGGCGTGGAGTAGAATTTGGGGTCAGTGGAACACCTACCGAGGTAACATTTGTACGCCCCCTTTTGTAGATACTCCGGACATTTCTCTGTCCCCCTGATCCTGAGGTTCCTGGAATACTGTACCCCTTTTTGCTGATTGTCCTACTTCCCCGTTGCCTCCCCCCCGGCCATCTCTATTGTCCTCCTGATCTCTACTTGGTATGGTGGGGTCCCCCCTTCGGCGCTCGACACCGTCTAGACTGTTTCTCGCCTTGAGTTTTGTTTTGTTGTTTCTTTGTTTGTTCTTTTCTTTCAAAATTTAAAATATTTGTATCCTGTCTAACTTCTGAGTTGTCGAGAATATCTCCTGTAAACCGGCTGAACCTCTGGAGATCAGTCGCTGCTTCGTGACGTCAAGCAATTGACATGCATATACTAGCGGCCGGCCCTGGTGGTTGTAGGCCCATATTTGTAATGCGGCTTTTTTGCACAATAAAGTTTTCCAAAAAAAAAGCAAGGATTCCATGCCATTGCTGGCATACCACAGGTGATTGGTGCAATTGACTGCACACATGTACCATTTGTGCCCACTGCGGACAGCGAACACATCTACCGCTACAGGAAGCACACCCATTCAATGAATGTGCAGGCAATAGTGGACCACCGCGGACTGTTCACAAATGTTGTTGCCAAATTTCCAGGGAGTGTGCATGATGCAATCATCTTCCGACAATGCATCATAAGAGGGAGGATGTAAATACATTGCCTAGGTACTGATTCGGGGGGTGCACAAAATGCATGGGCACATGTTGATGTACTGTGTACGAGGATAAGGTATACAGGCTCCACTGTGTAGAGCACGGCTACTCATAGTATGGCCCACGTGCTGCCAGCGGCCTGGCAAGACTTTCTTGGTGGGCCGTGGACCTTGCAGACATTGAACCTGTGTGTCATGTCTGCAGATTTCATAAGAGTGCCACCAAATACTGCCGCAACAGCGTGGACTCCGAGAGACTCTGCACCATGGGGGATGTGCGAGTCCAGCGATAGTCAGAGTGGAGATGCAGGTGCACCAAGAGGTGAAATATAACAAAAAAACTAGTTAACAAGTAAATGGTCCATGAAAGACCTGTGAAGTACTGGGGTGGGGCTGTGTGTGCGTGCCCAGGAAGCTGTCCCAGTCCAGGCTGCCAGGGGGAGAGGTGACAGAGGGTAACAGAGGGAGAGAGAGGCAAAGAGACACAGGGAGGGAGACAGAGGGATGGAGACAGAGGGATGAGGGCGACAAAGGGAGGGAGATCGAGGGCGACCGAGGGAGGGAGACAGCGGGAGGGAGAGATAGAGCAAGGGAGGGAGAGACAGAGCAGGGGAGGGAGACAGAGAGAGGTAGGCAGAGAGAGAGAGAGCGAGAGAGAAAGAGAGAGAGAGATGTGTATATGCAAGGTCTGGTGGCTCAGTGACTGAGGGTGTCCACACCAGGGGCCTGTGTCCAACCACATGGTCAGTTCCCTTACTCACTAGCTCTGCCCCCTTCCCCACTGACCCCACCCCAACCCGTGTGGCACACTGACACAAACCACACAGCAAATTTGGGACCAGAGAGAAAGTATGTGAGTACCCATGGTGTAGAGTAACCCCCAGTACCTGGCTATCCATTAACCTTATTAAAGTCATCCGGACTGCTATCCCAGTCCGGTGTGTGGTCGCATGGTTGATGAAGATGATCATGTTGCAGTTCTTGTTGCTGGTGACCTATTAGGGTGACCCAACGTTTCACGAGTACTCACACATGTACAATCAATATGTCAAGTCTGCGGTCTGTGTTGACCAAGGTTGTAACAATGCACTTTGATTGTAGGAAGTGCAGAGTGAGGCAAATGTGCATGCATAGGCCAGAAAATGTGTCATGAAACCACTATACAGCGCCATTGGTGTTGACTGCAGTGTTGTTGGTGCTGCTGTTGATGGTGTCTAGTAGCATCTCCCCTCTCTCTCTGCCACACATATTTCTCAGTCTCAACCCTGTCATATGGTGTGTCATGTGGTTGCCCGATGAGTAAGTGGATGTGTATTCGGTCACTACTTGTGTGTTGTAATTGAACTTTCAAATGCTAATCAATTACAAATGCTAAGAAGTGTGCAAAGGTGAGCCATGCCATGTGTATCAGCGTGGGGAAGTGTGTGGACAGTCTGATCTTGTTGAATAAACCACATAGTGAAAATGATTGTGAGAAGTTGTGTCATGTGAGTCTAATGTTCTGCTAGTGACAGATGACGCAGGCCAGTAAGTTTACGTTGTGTCACAAGTTATTGTTGATGGTGTGTGCCAAGCTTCACTGTCCCCAGTGGGCCTTTCAGGTGAGGTGGCTGTGGTCTGTTCCTCCGTTTTAACTCTGGACATACAATTGCATGGCTTGTGTGGTGTCACAGGCCTGCCATCAGCATGAGATGCATGTCTGAATGTCAGCTGTGCCATGTGTGGCCTATGTCACTTGAACATTCACATGGCGTTGACTGCAACAAGTGTGAATCAGTGCCATGGCTAGATGTTAGGAGAGGCAGACTGCCTGTCGGTGTCTGTGGTTTTTGTGCAGGTATCATTCCCATTTTGGACACTTGTAGTGACACTTATGCAACCGTGCAGCAAACACCAGCAAAAAGGATGGTTGCAGGATCAACCTTGAGGCAATGTACTCAGCATTGATGCCGCGAAATAGCCAGAAGCAACACATGTCTAATCTAAGTAAAAAAATAGCAAAAAGACCAATCGCAAAATATGTCGTCAACATTGCAAACATAGTATGCCTAATGAATCATGTACACATCTCCCTATTACATCTCATAGGTGACCAAGGATATGTTCTCTGCCCGTGGATGATGACACCAATACGAAACCCCACCACCCAGGCACAGAAGCAGTACAATGCTGCACATCGACGCACACGTGGGATCGTGGAGCGTACATTTGGCGTGCTCAAGTCACGTTGCCGTTGCCTGGACATTACAGGTGGCAAACTGCTGTACAGCCCAGAAATGGTCAACAAAATAATACTAGCATGTTGTGTATTGCACAACATTTGTGTCCGCACAAATGCTCCCTGGATCGAAGTGCCTGCAGCACCGGCCGATGACCAAGATGATGACGAAGATCAACGAGGTGGCCCACACACCACTGCCAATGCTGCTGGAATTGCCCGAAGGGACAGGATGATAAACAATTATTTCACTTGAGCACATCACATTGTGACTGACAAAAACAAAGACATGTATATGGAAAATTACCTCAAGAACTGTTTGTGACAATTAACAAACTCAACACACATGCCCTGTCAAAATCCTGGTGTGTATGTTTCATCATCACAGAGAGTTAATAGGGTGTCAATCGTGCACAACTTGACTTTACAAGGAGTAAAATCTGGCACACAATTCATCAATGGTTGCGTCAAATAGCATGCAAATCATGATTCACAGGGTGTACTTATCAATAAAAATTTAAATGTATGGGTTTGTAAGTGCCAAATAATGAATTTCATGGTTAATTCCGTATTACATTTTCTGGACAAATCTGAAAATTGGTCGTGGAATGTTGCTCAAAGCTGAGAAGTGGGTGTAGAATGGGGCTCAATTCGGAAATATGGGTCCTAAATTGGGTGCAAATGTGAAATGTGGGTGCAAAATGGTGCCACTCCTGAAAATATATCTCTGCATGCATCCAAGACATGGAATGAGCCACCAGCAGAGCTCACATGCACAGTCTGGACACCTTCAGGAAGACCGTCAAGACCGGTCTCTACTTTGAACAAATCAGCTCATTGGCAGTATGACCCAACAGACAAGACGAACTAACTGACCATCTCCCTGCACCCCGTGGTGAACAAAGTCACTGATAGACACATAAACAGTAAACACCCAGCTGACTGGCTACATTAAAGAGAACTCTATCATGGACCACTCCCAGTCTTGTTTGGGTATCAAGCACAGCACCAAGAACGTACACCATGCTGACAATGCTTAAATTTGCATGCCACTTGACCTGTGTCACATTGTGGACAACACATCCTACTACACCTCTATGCAGCCACAAACACCCTCTCACACCCCACACCCCACATGCCAGACACCACCACAAGGGGATACGAGGAAAAGCCCTCTGCTGGAGTACAACATGGAGCGTCACTAAGACACACGTTTTGCTATATGCACAGACAGCATGGGGTAAACATATCATCCCACACAGACAACACACAGCTCATCCTCCCCCTCATGAACAACACTGAAGACACAAAAGCCAGCTCCCAGGAATGAATGTCGGAACTAGCAGATTGGATGACACAACTCGGCATAAAGATCAACTGTGAGAAGACTGATCTCCGCTCCATCCACATCCGCATGGGACAACCTCTGGTGGTTGTCTGCCCTTGTGAGCCCGCCCTCACTGACAGAGCATGCACGCAAGTTTGGCATCATCCCAAGTACACCATCATCCTGCCCAGCCTGATCTACTCCATTGCATGCCACAGCTGTCTACAGACCGAACCTAATCCATCACAACGGATAACCCCAGGATGCATTAAAATTGGCACAAACGCACTCATCCCCAGCAGACTGGACTACTGCAACAAAATCTACACATGGAGATACAAAACGCCACTACACAAGTTATAACACAGCCTGAAAGCTGCAGACACACCTGTCTTCAGAAACCCACATCCCAAACACAAGAGGCAACACATACAGAACATCCAATGTAGCACCAACAAGGAGAAAGTAAGCCGCTAACTACTTATACACATTCAATTCACTACACATCATCAGCCACAAAGACATCCACGAAAAAGTAAACCTCAACATCCCCAAGAGGAACTGCTGATCTGACAACCTTGCCCTTGCAGACTCAACCGGGATCGGAAAATCACAAGGCAGAGGGAGAGCTGCCACCTACGCCACAAGCAAAGCCATGGACGAGATGAAAGTCAACTTCCAACAATCTCACACCCAACATCTTGAATGTGACTCTAGCTTAGATGTGGAGACAGTGGGGTGTGCGCAGGTGGTGGGAGGTGTGACAGGGTCCTGGCAGTGTGAGGATCAATCCTGTGGTTGCATTTGAGATGTCCTGCAGCTTGCGGATGTGGTTCATGTAAAATCTGTCATGGACTGTGGTGCCGTAGTAGGGTGAGCTATTGCACAGGGCATGAGTGAGTGTCTATGTGTGTTTGAGTAGGAGTCATTTGAGTGTCTGACATAGGAGGCAGAGTGTGTGGAAGCACGATGATGAGACCGGATAGATCTTGCTTTTATCTTGGACATCGGAGTCCATGATGGATTACATGTCACGTGCTTTGGCCGTGTTGGGGTGTGGGTCCCCCATGCCGTGTGAGGAGCCTGTGTAATTACATGCATGGATGTTTTGGCATATGATGGGTACTTTTCATTTGTTGTTGCTCACTTGTATGCAGCTCTTTGACATTCATCTAGCCAGCTCTGCCATGGATTCGCAATACTTGTGTTTGCTGGAGTTGTGTGGGCTGGATGTGTCGAGAAGGAGTTGCCAGTCGTATGCCTATGATACAATGTTGAGTCCATAGCTAATCACGATTGTGGCGTGCGGAGACATGTAGATGTGAAAGATTGTAGGGCTGAATGAGGATCTCTGGGGGACTCCACGGCTGGTTGTTGGAGGCTCCAAGACAACAGAGGGGTGTCTGACCCACATGTATGTACGTTGAGGAAGGAGCAGATCCAGTTGAGGGCCTTGTCTTGGATCCCTTTGTTATGGAGTCTGCATATTGGTGGGCTTTGTGAGACAGTGCTGAATGCCGCAGCAATTGGTCAAGGATGATGAGCAAAAAGTTTTTTTTCGCGCTCCGTGTGGATGAGGTGCCTTGATATTGCGTGAAAGAACTCAGATGTGTAGCTCGGCCAGCAGTGATGTTTTGGCTGTGCAGCCTCTGCTTCCACATGTCCGTGTGTGGATGCCATTCAAAGTAGGCCCAGTCATGTGGCCAACATGAAGTCAACACCACAGGGATGTAGCATTGTTTGTCACTGATCAATTCACATTGTGAATATGCCACGTTTGCTGGGGTTTCCTAACAACACCTATTTGCGTTTGTTCTCTCACAGATGGACGCCAACCGATCACCCAGGGGGACATTCACCATTTCCGGGACCCACACGCCACTGGTAGTGACAAGAAATATTGGCATGTTGCGTGGTCATGAGTGTCTGTGCCAAATGCAGCATGTTGTTGATTAGCAGTATGGGTGTGTATCGCATGTCAATTGCCTATGATGTGCAGAGGTATTCAGCCTTTCCGTACTGTGTATAATATGGTAGTATAAAGGAGTACAATGCATCTCATTCAGAGTTGTGAGTTTGTCCATCAACAGTCATTGATACATGTGTCAATGTATGTGCCTATTTCCGAGCAAATAATGCTGCCAACTAGGCATTTACACTGCAGTTGTGATGGCAATAGGCCACTAGCATTTACTCCCATGTTCATTTGCGAGTCCTAGTCAAGATGGAACACTTACATGCGGTAGACATCGTCCAAGGGGCGTGCAGTGGGTGTAGCATTGTGCACAATGAGGCAGTGCTATTATGTCCGTACAAGGTCAGACATCTTGGCACAGTGATACCTAAGGTATGCTGCATAGCACAGAAGCAGAAGTGGCAGGGTGTAGCTCAGATCCAATATTGTCACTGGTGTGTTACACAAACACATTCCATAGATGTGTACGTTAATTGAGAATTGATATTTGTGCACTGCAATGGTGTTGACAGGCTATGTCCGTGTGGACATACCAGGCTGGAATCAGGATCATGTGTACCAACTCATCTGACACAATTGGTGACATCACTTAACACACATTTCATGGCCATGCATTAGCTCTGCATCATTTGATGTCACATACATTTGCAAATCAGGACTGCGGTAACAAGATATGTGTGTACATATTAGCCATGACAATTACACAACCCTCATGACCCCAGGGTGCCATTACAATGTGTAATCCATTGTAACAGTTTGCGTAGTTGATGCATGCGTGTTCATCTCTACTATGGAGTGAGATTGGGGGTTACAACACATGCATGACTGGCAGTTGTGGGTCAATGATGTATCCCCCTCGCAGTGGATGACTATCACCAATTGCATAGTAATGGTGGAGTGAGTAAGTGCCTAAGTCCGCATTCATACCCTAAACATGTTTCCATGTGTGCGGCATGATGCAGCATGATTACAAGTGTGAGTAGGGCAGTCCCAGGCCTGTTATTGTGCATGTAGTGTGAGACTACAATAGGTAGTTATTCACACCTGCACACATACACCCTTGCCTGTCTTGGCACTGACTTGATGTACTGCACAGAGTTCCTGGGGGACACACATGTCTGCACATGTGCATTGTAATTCTGATGCAGCTGTCTGTCACAGGATGGGAGAGGGTTGTGCTGTGCACGTAGGGGTTATGCCTCCCGAATGAAGTCAATTGTACAGGTCACCCACAGCCCGGTTGTCCAATGGTGCCATGTTTGTAGCATATCCTTAGCGTTCAGTTGTGTCAGTGCATGTACCATGCCATGCACTGTCATCTCAGTCTCAACAGCATGTAGTTATTTAATCCTGCGTAGACATTGTGTTTAACAGGTCAGTCCTTGACTTAACATGTTGTTTTTCACTTGTGATACAGATCTCATGTTGTACGGTAACACAGTGTAGGGGACAGAAAACTGACATAGATTAATTTTTTTTCTCAGGCAACATGACACCTGAGGAACAGCACCGGTTCCAAGTCACCAAGGACCGGTACCTCCATGTGCGGAAGGTACACAAGGGCTACATATTGATGGCAAGGAGGTACCGGGCCGAGAGGAGGGCAGTGACATGGCCGTCGCTGTCGGAATGCATCACCACTGGCAGCGGCTCTACACCATCCACCTCAGGTGTCGTTGTGGAATCCCAAGCTGTCAATCCCCCAGCTGCCACACCCGCACCGGTGCCAGGCCAGCATGCACCGCCACTTGCACCAGCCCAGGCACCAGCACCAGCCCCCGCACCAACACCGGCACCAGCATCGGCACCAGCACCAGCACCAACACCGGCCCCAATGGATCCTGGACTTGCACAAATCATGCGGATTGTCCAGGGCCACACTACCCTCCTCCAGGACATCCGCCGGGAGTTCCTCTATCTGAACCGGCAGATCCACGAGATCAGGGCCCACCTCGGACTGCCCTGAACACTGCCCCTGTTCTCACCCCCCACCTCTTCTCCATTCCCATACTGTCCCCCTGTTATTATTATGTTGTGTGATGTCCTAGTTGTGTGTGTTGTTTAGCATAGTTTTAGTGTAGGCTTAGTAAGGGTTAGTTTTAGACTGTTTTTACTTATTGAATGTTATAGGATTTGGGGATAGGTTTCATTTATGTTTGGGTGAAGGGTTGATGTATTTATTCATTTTCTGTGTTTGTAAATAGTTAGTTAAGATAGTTTTAGTTAGGATTAATAATTGTAGTTAGTTTAGGGCTAGAGTTAGGGACATAGATTAGTGTAGGTTTTTTTATATATATATATTATTGTATAATAAATCTTGTTAATTATAGATTTCTGCTTGCACTTATATCATGGCTGATGCGAGGGAGTGGGGCTTCCTCCATCGTGTGCAACTCATACCATCATTGGAGTAATCATTGTATGTATAACTATGGTCGTGACCTGTCCCTCTGCAGGATGGATTGAAGCCAGATACCTTAGATGTGAGCACAATGACCTTGCATGTCTGATAGATTAGCAATTATGGTTTACGGCCTACTCTGGTGACAGTTCATTGTGACGTCCAACATCTCGCATGTTCCTGGGCATGGCCAATCGATCTCCATTCCATGCATGCTGTTGGTCATTTGCGGGTCCATTGTTAACGTCACATGGCACAACAGTGTCAGTGAGTCACATGAGTTATATGAGACTGAGTAATGAGTTTGGAATAGAGGTCACTCAGAGGTGTCTTGGAGTATTAGCACTGTCCGGAATACAGACTTAACTTCGAGTTTCTTGCTTTTGTGACACACTTTATCATTACAGTTATGCCTTGGGACCTGATGATGTTGGTTTGCAGATACACAGTTGTGCTGCACACAAGTGGTGACATGCTGCATTGCTCCCTGTACCAACAGTGCCATAGCCACTCATCCCAGCTGTTACTTTCGCATTATCTCATAGTGATGACACCCTTGTAATCTTGCCACTGATCCAGACTATATGCAGAGTGCAGTTCAACTGACATCCGTGGGCACATTGGCCAATATGTGTGCACTTCATGGCAGTGCTCAGAAGTTGCTTTTGCATTGTTTGTGCCCCGGTAGGGGCTGACTGACGCGATGCACTTTGACTTCAGTAAGTATTGTGGACTCAACTTCAGTGTGGCTTACTTTGTAGTTCCATGTATGTATGTTAGACCTGTGCCCTTGGGTCTCCTCAGCAATATGAATCTGTTGTGAACACCTAGAGATGTGACATGCAATGTGCTACATCACAACAATCTTTGACCAACACGTCCTGTGTTTGGCGATATGCCAGGAGATCATGCTTTGCTATCATTCTTGGCGACACTACTTGTGTCCTGCAACAGACTTGTACATGTTGTCACACAAGCATATTGGTAGAAAGTGGCTAGGTATATACTGTTCCCAAATAGGTACGGTGTGCACAGAGTCCACAGTCACCACAGTTTGGGCAGAGTTTAAAGTTAGATATAACCTTACTCTATGAAGTGTTAGCTTGGTTAAGCAGTAAGGCAGTATCAGAGGACAGTGTAAAGCATTTGTTTTACACACTCAGTCAGCAGATGGTCTCACACACTCAATAACTGAACTCTAGGCCAATGGTTTTGGTATAAAAATATATGTTTGTTTTATTTTATGACCAACAATAGGTATCAAAATATACTTCGTCAGATTGCGAGGCATTAGTTACATACTTTGGCAATATGCAATTGACTTTGATAGGTAATAGTTACAAGTTGTTGCAATAGGCAACACAATTTGAAACACAAAAATACATTGAGCTCAATGTGAGTTTGAAGTGATTTGCAATAGATTACTTCCAGGATAACTTTTCTAAGTCATGGCCTGGATCCTATATTCAGTCCTGCGCAAGGTCTTGGAAACATGTGAGTATATCCGTTGTAGTTGCTGTTGTAATTTCCAGGCAATATTTTGCTATTTCTAAACTTGACACTAAGAAGAAATTTCACAGAGAAACTGGCAATGATTTCCTATAGAAGAAAATTGTGTTATAGGTAAGTACGGTTGTGAGTGCTTTTCAGGGTCAGTGCTGGGCACCAAGATCCAGCATTGGGATCTCTCCTAATAGCAGTTTAGTTTTCCCATTTTTGTTAGTTGGTTGATTTCAAGCAAATATTTTAACTTTTAGAATCTCCACACTTAGAAGAAATTTCATATGAAACCAATCAATGTTACCCTATGTAATACAATTGGGTTATCTGCTTTTTGGTAAGTACTCGACTGGCAGAGTTAAGGTTCTAGCCACAGACTCAGGGTTCCCCCAGGCTCAGGTTTGTACAGTTGTTACACCCTCTGTGAGACTGTGGCAGACGGGGGCAGAGTGAGTTTGGCACAATGTTATCCTATGGGAGGCAGGGGGGCCTTGGTTGCTGGCTGCTGACTAGCAGGCCACACGGCTGTGGGAGCTGGGCTCCTGGTCACTTGCTCAGGGCAAATGGGGAAGTAGGTAGGAGTAGAAGTTACACTGCCAGGGCCACTCGGGCAGGTGGGTGCAGGGTGCCTTTGACCCTTTGTGCGCTCAATGGATTGCAATGGGAAAGCTTCTGGGCAAACAAAGGCTGCAAGCTCGGGGTCGCAGTTTCTTCATGTGCCCCCACCACTTTGGGATTTAAATTGGGTAGTTGAAGGGTGGGTATGTACCCAGGAGTCAGGCACAGGGGGCCGCAGTGCACTGGGTGCTGGGGTGACTTTTTGTCTTGGTAAATCTTATCCTCTGTTGATTGTGGTCGGGGGGTCCCTGGTTCTGAGGCTGCAGGCATCGTCATGAGCGTCGAGGTGAGAGCTTGTTGGCCAGATTTGGGGTCACAGTTGCCGGGGGGGACGCCATCGGGGTCTTTGTCCACTCCGACACAGGCCAGGCTAGTCCAGTGCAGAGTGTGCAGTCTTTGTGGTTCTGGGATGATGCCAGGGGTTAGAAACTTGCTTTGATCAGAGCTACTGCTCATGGGCCTCCCAGATGACCAGAGTCACAAGGTAGCCAGGTCCGCAGGGGTTTGTGAGGTTGCTGGCCACAAGTGGGTCTGGGCTGTGGCAGGAACAGGTTCAAGGGTCGACAGGCCGGTAGGGCTGGGGCCAAAGCAGTTGGTGTCTTCCTCTTCTTAGCAGCTGCACGGCAGTTTCTTTCTTCTTGCTCTTCCTTGCTTTTTCAAAATCTGGCAAAGGAAGGTTCAGGGTGCCTCTAAATACTAGGTTTAGTTGTGTTACAGGTAGGTAACGGACAGGGACCAATGGGTCCATGCCCTGGGGTGGATACACGCACTATCCTGCCACTCACCTGTGGGAGTGGGCCAGTAGCCTAGTCCTGATTGTGCAGGGCTTCACATCTTCAAGATGGAGAGCGCCCGGAGATGGGCTTCATCTCGCCTCCCCCACCTGAGGGTTGGTGTGGGCAGGCTGGAACATACCCTGTCCTTATTTTGTGTTTCCGGTCAGTCTTCCCGCCACAGTGGGTGTCAGAACGGGGTGTTGGGGGTAGTTTCCTGGGTACAGCAAGTGGCCTGTAGCAGCTCACAGAGTCTGCATTCCTTTGAAGCTTCCCCCTGGCCATCCTGGGGAGGAGACCTAGCACCTCGCCTAGCATGTGCATTCTTGCAGGCCCAGGAGAGCAGGGGCTCTACACACTGGGGTCCAGCAACATGTCTGATGTGTGGCAGCCTAGGAAGCCTCCCAACCAGGCGTGGATTGTAGGTTAGTTGTCCAGGGTTTGCCAATTTTGAATGTTAGTGTTTCGGGCAGGAACATAGGCCCTGGGCACCTGATTGGCAGGAGTCCAGGGCACACTCACTCAAAGTCCATTCAGCAGTTACTCAAAAAGTGGGGGAATACCATGCATGAAAGATGGTACTTTCTCACACATATGTCATACATGTTGTGGGCTCAGAGTTGGGATATTGCTAGATTGTGCTATCTGATCAATGTTGTCAGTGCAATTTGGCCTGTGTAATCTCGTGGGTCCCCTGTGCCCCTTCTTCACTATCTGACTCCGGTTGTCTCATATGTGCCGTCATTGCAAGTGTTATTTTATTTGCAACACTGTGCCCCCTTCTGATGGGTTTAGTTGTATTGCTTATTTACATTTCTTACCCTGTATTCGGACACGTGTTTTTCAAACCGCCTCCGCTCTCCCTTCCCGTCACAGTATCTCCTGGTGAGCCGCACAGCAACAAGCACATTCGTACCGCCCACATGCCAGGCTGATCCGCACACCTCCCCTTCCACTTGCGTACATCCATGCCGGGTCGGCGCAAAGTGCTGGAACATCCTGGGTCCGCGAACGCAACTACACACGTTGCCACTACGATGCTAGCACACTCAACGCCCTCAACATAGGACGATCACATACCTGCTTCCTGCCCAGAACAGAACGCACACAAGGACACCTCTCCAGCCGAAACTGCATTGTCACCAGCATCGAATCTGCAAATCCACCCACTGTGTTGGAAGCCAACTACCTCAGATGCATTGTCCCCAACACCTGCCACAGATGCCAACACACAATTGAACTCTGGGACCTACTCAGCTCAACCTCCCCAGACATGGTCTCCATGACAGTGACCTAATTGTACCCCTCCTCAGAACACAACCTCGCCATAGCCATCCTGTGCAGCTACAAGATCAACCACAGGGACCGCACCAACGGAGTAGGACTAGGAATTGCCATCGTCAACAGGAACACTTGCAGAGTCTCAAACAACAACGACAACATCCTAATCAATGCCAAACACATGCACATCCAGATCCACAACAATCCCAAAACCACCCTCAGAGTAACCCGCGTCTACATAGCCTCCAGACCCCTAACACAGTTATGCAACTCCATCACCAACTTTGTCAGTACACACACCCTCACATCCACAGACTATATCCTTCACGTAGAGCTGAACTTCCACCTCGTGTACATTAACGGCACCATATCCACCACCCTGACCGACAGCCTGGCCAACCTCAGCCTCATACAACTTGTCCCAACACCCACCCACTACAACAGCCACACGCTTGACCACATATTATCCGCAAGCTCCCACGTCTACTCCAACCACCCACCCTACCTCCACTGGAACAACCATCAACGCATCAACTTCACATTCCATGAAGACACCACGCGCAACCACACCCAACAGATCCACTGGCACTGCTGGAGCAAAGTCACAGAAGCACAGCTAACCAGCAACCTTGCCTGGAGCACAACCACTGACACTGACTCCACCGCCCAGAACTTCAGACAAGGGATCGGAAACTGCGCAAATACACTCGCCCAGATTAAGACACACTCCAACAGACACACCAGCAAGTAAGCCAGCTGGTTCAATGCAGAACAACAGGCCTCAATGCTGACCTGCCATGAGCTAGTGAAGAAATTGCTGCGTGAACAGACACTGGACAGCTACGCAACCCACAAAGATGCCACACGCAGACACCAGCACCTCACCAGATACGCAATTGGGCCTCCTTCAAAGACCACATTGCCAACAACGCACACACCAGCTAAGTGCTCTTCAACCTAGTGAGAGAACTCTCCAACACCAGTTCCAACACCAACACCATCCCACCTTTGCAAGACCTGTGCAACTCCTTTGTTACTTTCGACCATAGCAAGGGTGCAGCCATCCACGACAGCTACAACGTCACGACTGCCACGAATAGCACTGAGACCTCCATCCCCACGGATCCCATACGCACCAACCCCCTGCTCTCCTGGACTAACGTAAACAACACAAACACAATGCACATCTGGTACAACATCCACTCTGGATCAACGTCAGGCACATGCCCACACCACATCTGCTCCAAAGCCAACCCCACCATTGCACCCCATTTCCAGAGGAGCATCAACATCTCCCTCGTAAATTCAACATTGACGTAGAGCTGGAAGCATGCCGATATCAACCCCTTACTCTACAAACAAAAGACTGACCCCAAGGACCGCCTGAACTTACGTCCCATCTCCCTGCTACCATTCCTGTGAGGTGTCATTGCGGAGACCATCAACAGACAACTGACCCACTAACTCTATTGGAACAGCATCCAGGATCCGTCCCATTTGTGCTTCAGCGGCAACTCCTGCAGCAAACTGGACACATCTCCGCCACCAATGACATAATACCACGGATGGACAACAGTGAAAGAGCAGCACTCATTGACCAGTACCTGTGATTTGCTTTCAACACTGTCTTGCACTGCACACTATGCACACGCATACACGACAACGAGATCCGAGACAAGGCTCGTGACTGGACAAACTCCTTCCTCTACAGCAAAACCCAGTCCGCCCTCCTCAACCCTTCCTGCTCAGAGTCCACAGTAATCTTCTGAGGATTACCCCAGGGCTCATCCCTCACACAACATTGTTCTACATGTACATGTCACCACTCGCACACGTTACCCGACTGCACAACCTCAACATCATCGCCTACAAGAATGACAGCCAGCTGATCTTCTCCCCACCATGGCCTCCCTCACTTACACAACCATACACCATGTAGGACTGTAAGACGTTGCTGAGTGGACGAAGAACTGCCAACAGGAGATGAACATCAGACAAGACAGAAATGCTCATCCTCGAATCCACCCCCTACGCATGAGACACCTCCTGGTGTGCAGCCGCCCTGGGAACAGATCCAGCACCAACCAACCACGCATGCAACATGGGGTTCAACATCAACTCTACTCTCTCCATGCCAAAGCAGCTAAACGCCGTCTCATCCTCCTGCTTCATCACCCTCCAGATGCTTGTCAAGTTCAACAGGTGGCTTACCACCAAAACATGGGGAACAGTCACACAGGCACTCATCAGCAGCAAGTTGGAATACGGTAACATCCTCTATGCAGGTGCCTCGGCCAAACTCTAATAACAACTTAAACGCATTAAAAACGCCTCTGCACGCCTGGTCCTCAACATCCCTTGCTGACAGCACATCACACCCCACCTGTAAGACCTGCACTGACTCACCGCCAACAAGTGTATCACCTCCATGTGCAATAACCACGCATACAAGCCACTCCACAACACCAGACATGCATACCTCAACAGACTACTCAGCTTCTGCACCCCAATCCAGCAGGTCCACAACGCTGACATTGCAATTGCCACAGTCCCCCGCATCTGGACAGCTAACTCCTGCAGAAGATCATTGTGCCACCTCAATGCAAAGAACTGGAACACTCTCCCCACCCTCCTGCGGCAGGCACAGCACATGCTGACATTAATGTGACTCCTCAAGAACGGGATTTCCAAGCAGTGGCAGACTCCCATCCCCCTCCCGCTCCTTGAGACACTCACGGGTTAGTGGTTCACTTTAAAGATGTTGTCATAGGAAAATTATCTGGATTGCTTTTGCACATACACGGCCATCTCACTGCCTATCCGTGTCAGGTGACACATGTACATTGATTGAATTAGCCTTGCTGGACCTTCTTGTGAATTCACAGCCCCTTACTTATTGTTAAGTTAAATACTTGAGTGTTCATGGAAACACGCACCTGTGTGATTTAAGTGAATTTATTTACAAAAAACAGGTTGTGCATTGACCAGAACTGGACCATAGGACATGGGATTGGCAGTCCATTGCGAGCGACAGTGCCAGGGGAGGAGGTGGATTTAGCAGTGCCATTGTCAATGAACAAGAGGAGATTTGCTGTGGGTCAATGTGTGGGTCCACGCTGGGTGTTGATGGACGTCGGCAGACAGTGGGAGAGGAAGGGCAGTGAAATGATGTTATGTACAAACCGACAGACCTTTGTACATCACTGCTAGCTGAACTTGCGCATCACCATGGTGGCATTTTCATCCTCAGATTCGTCCGATGATGTGTTGTGTGTCTCACATGTGGGTGGTGGTATGGTGGGAGCAGCACTGTGAGGCACAGACACATCAGGGTGCGGAGCTGAGGATGGGGATGCGCAAGCAGCAGATGTTGCAAGACTGTGGGGAGGTAAAGATGTCATGTGGAGAAGCATGGCCTGCCATATCTGTTCCAGATTATGCTGGCGTTGAGCCGTGGCAGCCAGCTGTTGGAGCTCCCTCCGCTCCCTGGACTCCATTACCCTGCCAGTCGGGATAATGCAGCAAAGACACTGCTGGAGCTATCCTGCTGGGACAGTGTGCCCACTCTCTGGATCAGGACCCCAGCAATGTCATCCAGAGAGCGTTGGATGTTATTGAGGGATGTGTGGATGTCTGGAATCCTCGCCATGTTGTTCTCGAGGCAATTCAGACACCCACTGACCTCCTCAAACTTGGCTGCCAGGCTCTCCAAGCCCACCAGCACAAAGTCCTGTGTCTCCTGTTGGACCTCCAGCACCATGGTGTGAAAGGCCGCATATGTGTTGGCTGGGTCCTAGAAGGCAGCTGTCGTGGGAAGTGCTTGCTGCTGGGTGGTTTGTGCAGGGGGAGGGCTGGGCGCAATGCTGGTGGGTAGCCCTGCTACTGGAGTTGGTGTGGCAAAGGAATCGAGGAGACGCTGAAACTCGTCCACACGTACCGTGAGGTGCCACAGAAGTCCCTGGGGTTCAGTCCCTTTGAGCTTCTGTATGGCCACCCAGTACGAGGACCTCTTAGTCTGGTCAAGGAAGGCTTGGAGCAATCACCCAGGGAACCTCCGCAGAATGTATATAGTTACATGCTGGCCTTTCGGAACCAGACTAGGCGTTTCAGGCAACTTGCTGAGGCAAATCTGGAAGCCAGCCAGGAGGAAATGAAGCGGTGATACAACCAGAACGCCACTTTGGTTGAGCTTCAACCTGTTCAAAAGGTATGCGTCCTGGCCCCTGTGGAGCCTTGTGTACTCCAGGACAAGTGGACAGGACCCTTTGAGATTGTGGAGCGCAAGAGTTCTGTCACCTACTTGGTGGACTTGCAGTCTCCTAGGAACCCCTTGAGGGTCCTCCATGTCAATCGACTGAAGCCCCACTTGGAGAGGTCCGAAGTGGGCATGCTCTTGGCCACAGATGATGGAACGGAGGAGGAGTCTGAGCCTCTTCCTGACCTCCTGGTAGCCTCAGAGCGAGACGGGTCAGTGGATGGAGTTAACCTCTCACCCACCCTGACCCCTGAGCAACAGGATGACTGCCGCCAGCTGCTGGGGCAGTTTCCTGACCTGTTCTCCCTGGTTCCTGGTGTCACAGATTGGTGCGTTCATGATGTGGACACAGGAGACAGCTTGCCTGTGAAGCATAAGGCTTACAGGGTAACTGACAGGGTCAGAGCCTGCATCAAAGAGGAAGTCTCAAAGATGCTTGCTATTGGGGTGGTTGAGTCCTCCAGCAGTCCTTGGGCCAGCCCAGTGGTCTTGGTCCCAAAGGCTGCAACGCCAGGTGCCACACCCGAACTCCGGTTCTGTGTGGACTACAGAGGACTCAATTTGGTTACCAAGACTGACGCGCACCCCATCCCCAGAGCTGATGAGCTCATCGATTGGTTAGGGGCTGCACGGTACCTCAGCACGTTTGATTTAACGTCTGGGTACTGGCAGATCGCCTTGACTGATGGGGCCAAGGAGAGGTCCGCATTCTCCACACCAGATGGGCACTACCAGTTCCGGGTTATGCCCTTTGGGATGAAGAATGCCCCTGCCACCTTCCAGAGATTGGTAAACCAGGTGTTGGCTGGGCTGACTGAGTTCAGCGCCGCCTACCTGGATGACATCGCAGTGTTCAGTGGCACATGGAAAGAACACCTGCAACATCTCTGGGAAGTGTTGATGGCACTGCGCAAGGCAGGCCTCACGATCAAGGCAAGCAAGTGTCAGATCGGGCAGGGTTCCGTGATGTACTTGGGACACCAAGTAGGGAGCGGCCAGGTGGCGCCCCTACAACCCAAGATAGAAACCATCCTGGCTTGGGAGCCCCCAAAGACCCAGACAGAGGTGAGGGCCTTTTTAGGACTCACAGGGTACTACACGAGGGGTATGGCAGCATTGTTGCCCCCTTGACAGAGCTGACTTCGAAGAAGCAGCCCAGAAAAGTGATATGGACTGACACCTGTCAGATGGCTTTTGACACCCTGAAGACTGCCATGTGCACGGCGCCCGTGCTCTTGGCTTCTGACTTCTCCAAAGAATTCCTAGTGCAGACAGACGCATCAGAGCATGGTGTAGGGGCTGTTCTCTCACAGATGACTAAGGAGGGCTGGGACCAACCTGTAGCCTTCATTCGTAGGAGGTTACTTCCACGGGAACAAAGGTGGAGTGCAATCGAACGAGAAGCATTTGCTGTGGTCTGGGGGCTGAAGATGCTAAGACCCTACTTGTTTGGGTCTCACTTCCGGGTTGAGACCGACCACAGGCCCCTCAGATGGTTGATGCAAATGAGGGGTGAGAACCCAAAACTGTTGAGGTGGTCCATCTCCCTACAGGGTATGGACTTTACGGTGGAGCATCGCCCTGGTACAGATCATGCCAATGCTGACGGTCTGTCCAGGTTTTACCGCCTTAGTGAAGAGGAACTCCCTGGGGTAGGGTAGTTCCCCCCACATTTCAGCTGGAGGGGACACGTGTTAGACCTGGCACCTTGGCGTGAGTTTCCCTTCCACTTTTTGCTGATGTGCCTCATGTGTTTTGTTGGTGTTAGCTGCTCAGGGCACTGTGCCACTGCTAATCAGTGCCACAGTGCAAGTGCTCCCTTTTGTAAAATGTATACATTGATTGGTGTCCATGTTTGGCCTATTTGGTTTACTATCAGCCCCTAGTAAAGTGCACCAGGAGTGCCAGGGCTTGTAAATGCAAATGCTGCTGGTGGGCTTGCAGCACTGGTTGTGCCACCCACAGAAGCGGCGTATTAAAATGTGTCTGAGGTCTGCTACTGCAGAACCTGCGCGTAGTCTGGTACTGTCGCGCTGACTGCGCAAGTGCACCCACTTGCCAGTCCCTAAACCTTCCCTTAACTCCATATTAGTCACCCCTCTGGTAGGCCCAAGGGCAGGGTGCATTGTAGGCATTAGGTAGGCATATCTTAATGGTGAATTACAGCCATTTTCGTTTTTCACTATTGAAGGCTACCTGCTCTCCATAGGCCAGAATGGGCTGCTGGAATTACTACACGCTGTAATCCCAGTGGACTCATAGAGCATGGTAGAAAGTCAAGTTTAGTATGCCTGAACTCAGAATAATAAAATACTTCTTTTAGTAAAGTTTATTTTAATATCCTGTGTTTGTAAATACTACTTTTAGAAAGTTTGTATTTACTGACCTGGCCATTTCAGTCCGCCTCTGCTGCTGTGTGTGTGTGTGTGCTGCCTAGTTTCAGTGGGGAGCAGGGCTTGGGAATTCCAGGAGACAGGCTGGCTGCCAGGTGGTGGGTAGAGAGATTACACCAGGATGGGTGGGAGGAGTACACCTTGACTCTGAATAGACCTGTGCTCTGCCACCACAATGCCGGCTCTGCCCCCTGGGGAGCGGCTGATGTCTCTGCCCTGCTGCTGAAAGGAAAGAGCAGAGTCACCAAACAAAGTGCTCCAAAACCGGACTGAGCCAGGCCCAGGCCCCCTGGCGACAGAGAACAAAAGAATTGCTGTATAAAAGAAGGAGCCCTGCTCCCAAGAAATTAGATCAGATCCTGCTGAAACAAGAAGAACCTCTGCCTGAGGAGAAGGAACTGGGAAAGCTGTAAGGAGGAATACGGTCCCTGACCTGGGGGATTGGCCTGCAGTGGTTGCCTTGCTGCTGGAAGGAGAGGAGGAAAAGACTACAAAGACTTTTATTTCAACTTGTGCTTGAAGATCTCCAAGGGCTTGAACTGAGCTTGCCCCTGAACGAAGTCCCAGGACCAGTCAACTTCATCCCCAGCTCCCCAAAGTCTTTTGGAAGTGCCTGCTGCTGTTGTTGGGCCTTCTGAGGGACTGCGTGTCGCAAGGAGCTGGAAGCGCGACGCAAGGAAGAGAAGCGTGCCGCCGTCGGAGCTGTTGCCATTGCATCTCGCAGAGAGTGTCGCCGCTGCAGCATCACATCGAGCGGAAGCATCTCGCATCATCCGGAAGTGTCTCGCAACGCCGAAGAAGCGTGCCATCGCAGCTGTCGCATTGCACCGCATCAAGGGGAGAGTCTCGCATCGAGGAGGAAGCGTGTCGCCATCGCAGCCATCATAGTTGTCGCATTGCACCACATCCAGAAAAGCGCCTCGCATCCACGGAGAAGCATGCCGCCGTCGGAGCCGCTGCCGTCGCATCTCGCAGAAGGGGTGTCGCCGCTGTAGCATCGCATCGAGCGGAAGCGTCACGGAACGTCGGAGAAGAGTGCCGCTGCCAAGGCCGCTGCCGTCGCAACTTGCCAAAGGTGACGCCGCTGTAGCTGACGCATCGAGTCGAGTCTTCTCGCAACATCGGAGAAGCGTAACGCATCTGGAAGATCCCATCTTTATTTCTTTTGCACCAAGAACTTCAACGCATCTGCATCGCTGCAACACTTTTGTTGCCCTGCGTGTCGCATCTAAGGTACATTGACTTAAAGTGTCGCATTTAAGAACTTAAGAGAAACGAAGCAATCTTCTACCAACTAAGCAACCGTATTGTGTATTTTTAATCGTTTAATGGTCTTGTGATAATCCTATATAAAGATTCCTTATTTTTAATATATATACCTGTGTGGTGTCCATTTGTAGAGTTGTCACTTGGTTACTGTATGTGTTCACAAATGCTTAACCTATAACGCTCTGAGATAAGCCTTGTCTGCTCGCGCCAAGCTACCTAGAGGGTGAGCAAGGGGTTGTTTTAGTAGTGTAACCCCTCATCCTGACTAGAAGAAAGGTTCCCTGCTTGTCACAAGTACCTACCTGTGCCAACTAGAGAACCCGGATTCTAACAGGCATATTATCAAGCCCATTGCTGCCACTTTAGTGGCAGTTTCCTGCCGCTAAGGCAGCGATAATTTCAACACTGATCTTGGTAATGTGTCCCTAGGTTGGAGCAATTGTTAGATTTGAAGATCTAGCTTTCGCAGACATGAAGAGTTTTTAAATTTGCAAGAGAAAATAGTACATGCCATGCGTTGACGTTGGGCGGGAGAGGGTGGTGGGTATTATGGACAAGGATATGTGTGAATGCAGGTAAGTTGCCTTTGGATGACTGAATGGATTTCATGGTGCGCCCTGCATCGCATTTTGCAATGGAGGGCACACGACTAAGGGGCAAATTATCAGGGACGGCATTACAAATGATCGGCACTTGAGCGCCAGAGGACTGCCGCTTAACCCCTTCGATGCTCATGACGGAACGGTTCCGTCATGAGCATCGGTTGGGCTGTGCTCATGACGGAACCGTTCCGTCATGAGGACAGCCCCCGGGGGAAGCGCTGGCGCTCCCCCCCTTGTGCAGCGATCTTCACCCCCTTTACGGGGGTGGCAGCGGAAGAGCTTCCGCTGCCACCCCCGAGCCCCCCCGAGCCCCCCCGAGCCCCCCCACGCTTTCTGATGACGTCAGCGCGCACAGCGCGCGCCGGCGTCATCAGGAAGCGTTGGACGCGCTGGAATCCATTTCTTCCAGCGCGTCCAAGGGAGCAGAGGTAGGTTTTGTAGTCCGGTGGGGGCCGCGGCGGTGAAATTTGTAGTATTGAGGCATCGGGGGAGAGGAAAGAGTATTTCCTCTCCCCCGATGTCTCAATACAGGGCATTCCTGCTCCACGATCGCGCACAGCGTCGCGATCGTGGAGCAGGGATGCCCCACTAGACACCAGGGATGTGTTTTATTTTATTTTGGAAGCGACCCCTTGGGTAAGGGTCGCTTCCTGGGGGTCATATATTATTATAAGACTTTTCTGCCCCCTCTGGGGGCAGATCGGTGGTTTTTTTTCGCCGTTTCTGCGCCCAGGGGGGGCAGAAAAGCCCACTAGACACCAGGGATATCATTATTTATGTAGGAAGCGACCCCTTGAGCAAGGGTCGCTTCCTTGGGGCCCTAAATTGTTTGAAGACTTTTCTGCCCCCTCTGGGTGCAGATCGGTGTCGTTTGTTTTGCCGTTTCTGCTCCCAGGGGGGGCAGAAAAGCCCACTAGACACCAGGGATCTTATTATTATTGTAGGAAGCGACCCCTTGGGCAAGGGTCGCTTCCTTGGGCCCACAAATTTTTGAAAGACTTTTCTGCCCCCTCTGGGGGCAGATCGGTGTCATTATTTTGCCGTTTCTGCTCCTAGGGGGGGGGCAGAAAAGCCCACTAGACACCAGGGATCTTATTATTATTGTAGGAAGCGACCCCTTGGGCAAGGGTCGCTTCCTTGGCCCCCTAAATTTTTTGAAGACTTTTCTGCCCCCTCTGGGGGCAGATCGGTGTTATTTTTTTGCCGTTTCTGCTCCCAGGGGGGGGGCAGAAAAGCCCACTAGACACCAGGGATCTAATTTTTGTTGTAATCGGTTTTATTTTTTCGCCGTGTCTGCTCCCGGGGGGGGCAGAAAAGGCCACTAGACACCAGGGAATTAGTTCAAATAAAAATAGAAGTGACCCCTCGCTTCCAGGGTGTAATTTGTTTTCTGGCACACAACCCGATTGACCATTTGGGTAGTGACATAGCATGTTATAATGTTTATTGTTATATTTTTTGTGAATTCCAATTGTAATGGTTTTTTTTTGTTTACTTTTTTGTTCTAGGTGAAGGCTTTTCTTCATTTCACGTTGCAGTGTTGTGACTGGTGGTTCTGCTGTTTGTGTAGTTTGGTAAGAGACTTATTTTTGTACAATGTAAATGTGTTTGATTTCTCTGCCTGTTTTGCAAATGGTGTAATAATAGCAGTATGTTTGGTTTTTGAGTGTCAAAAACTTTTTGCATTGGTGCTCGATGTGTATTTTGTTGTCTTGTGAGTAATTTGTTTTTTTTTCTTCTTTCTAGTTTGATATCGTTGGTTTTTGCTGTGTCACTGCAGAGTTGGTTTCTGGTGAGTGCAGCTGTCTCTTGTAATTGGATTGTATAGTTTTTGAGTACATTGATCTTTGTGATAAAGGTACACATTTCTTTACTTACTTTGTTTGCACATTGTTGGTTGTTGTTGACTTGTTTGTGCAGTCTTCTATCTTAGTAAGTATAATGGCTAGCCGCAGGATGACTGCTCAGCAGGTTGTTGGTTTGCTGTTTGAGTCTTCCTCTGATATTGGTTCAGAGACTGACTCTGCATCTGAGGGAGAGGAGGCAGGGGACGATTCTGGCAGTGAGTTGTCTCTCCGTATGGAGTCATCGGATGATGAAGATACTCTTAGTGCGGATGAAGTGCCTGTGTTAGAGGAGGAGATTGATGTGCCGATAGTGCGGCAAGAGGCATCTGGGCTGCAGCCTGGGGCTGCAAGACTTCCCGTTGGTGTAGTGCGGCAAGAGGCATCTGGGCTGCAGGCTGGGGCTGCAAGTCTTCCCGTTGAAAGTGATGACCTCTGGGTTGCCCCTGGCATGGTGCAGCCGGAATTTCGAGAGTTTACTGGTGTTCCAGGGTCTAGAGTGAATACTGAGAACTTTTTGCCTGTAAATTTTTTTCAGTTGTTTATGGACGATGTGTTTTTGGCAGAGATTGTTGAGCAGACTAATTTGTATGCTGAACAGTTTTTGAGGGACAACAGTGCCAGTCTTAAGCCACACTCTAGAGCTACCCGGTGGACTCCCACAAATGTTGAAGAGATGAAGAAGTTCTTGGGTTTAACTTTTTTGATGGGCTTGCTAAGGAAGCCATCATTGGCTTCATATTGGTCTAGCAGTCCCTTGATGGCAACGTCTATTTTTCCGGCAGTCATGACTCGTGACAGGTATTTGCTTCTGCTTCGGATGATGCACTTTGTTGATAATGGTTTAGCGTTGCCACGAGATCACCCTGATTGTGACCGTCTTTTTAAGATTAGGCCTGTCCTTGATCACTTTGTTGATCGATTTTCTGAGATTTATGCCCCTGGTAGAGAAATTGCAGTGGATGAGTCTTTGGTGTTGTTCAAGGGCCGCTTGGTTTTTAGGCAATACATTCCTAGTAAGAGGGCACGCTATGGAATAAAGCTGTATATGCTGTGTGACAGTAGGACTGGATATGTCTCTAATTTCAGGGTGTACACCGGTAAGGAATCTAGGTTTAACCTCCCTGGTTGTCCGTCCACTTTTGGAGTGACTGAGAAAATTGTTTGGGAACTTGGTAGAGGATTTTTTAACAAAGGCCACCATTTATATGTAGATAACTTCTACACTGGTGTGCCGTTGTTCAGGGAATTGGCCAAAGTGGACACTTTTGCTTGTGGCACAATCCGCTGTAACCGTAAAGGTTTTCCGAAAGAACTTGTTTGTCAAAAGCTTGTGCGGGGACAGTGCAGTGCGTTGCGTTGCCAGGAGCTTCTTGCTGTGAAGTTTACAGACAGGAGAGATGTATACATGCTGACTTCCATCCATGATGAAAGCACTGCACCTGTGACTGTTTGGGGTCAGGTCGCTGAAGCGCGCAAACCTGTGTGCATTTTAGACTATAATAGGCACATGGGTGGTGTTGACAGAGTAGATCAGAGGTTGGAACCTTACACTGCTCTTCATAAGGCTTACATTTGGTACAAGAAGTTGGCTATCCATCTTTTCCACATGGCAATGTTTAATGCTTTTGTTGTGTTCCAGGATTCTTGCCCTGAGTCAAAGATGACTTTTGCTAAGTTTCAGGAGTCTGTAATAGGCAGCCTTGTTGTAGTGGAACAGGCAAGTGTTCCTAGAGTTGGACTGGTGGAGGATGTTGCTAGATTGAAAGAACGCCACTTTCCAGATCACATTCCTCCCACACCCGCAAAAGATTTTCCCAGTAGGAGATGTAGAGTCTGTTGGCGAAGAGGTTTGCGGAAGGAGAGTCGTATGTACTGCCCCGATTGTCCCTCTCATCCTGCACTGTGTCTCTCTGCTTGTTTCAGAGCGTACCACACGTGTAAAAATTTCTGGGAACATTCATGAGTGGTAAAGTGAACTGCCTGGTCTGTATTCTTTGGAAAATATGATTCTGTTTCAAGGTTGGTGTTAGTGCAATGTATTTAGTTGCTGATTTTCTGTTAGAAGATTTGTATCTATTTGCAATTTGTTTGTGTTTTTATTTTTTTCTAAAAAAATCCAAAATGTGATGGCGGTGTGTGTAGGCTTGCGCTTGGCTGTTGGTGTGTGTGGACTGGCACTTGGTTGGTGGTGTGCGTGGAATGGTGCTTGGCTGACGGTGTGCGTGGACTGGCGGTGTGCATGGACTGGCGGTGTGCGTGGACTGGTGCGTGGCTGGTGGTGTGCGTGGAATGGTGCTTGGCTGGCGGTGTGCGTGGAATGGTGCTTGGCTGGCGGTGTGCGTGGAATGGTGCTTAGCTGGCGGTGTGCGTGGACTGTTACTTGGCTGGCGGTGTGTGTGGACTGGTGGTGTGTGCGGACTGGTGTTTGGCTGGTGGTGTCCGTGGACTGGAGCTTGGCTGGTGTTGTCCGTGGACTGGAGCTTGGCTGGTGGTGTGCGTGGACTGGAGCTTGGCTGGCGGTGTGCGTGGAATGGTGCTTGGCTGGCGGTGTGCGTGGACTGGTACTTGGCTGGCGGTGTGCGTGGACTGGTGGTGTGTGCGGACTGGTGCTTGGCTGGTGGTGTCCGTGGACTGGAGCTTGGCTGGCGGTGTAGGTGGATTGGCGATTGGCTGCCGGTGTGCCTGGACTGGCGATTGGATGGCGGTGTGCCTGGACTGGCGCTTGGCTAGCGGTGTGCGTGGACTGGCGTTTGGCTAGCGGTGTGTGTCGACTGGTGCTTGGCTGGCTGTGTGTGAGTAGTGACTTTCTGCTGGTCACTACACACACTGCTAGCTGAGTGCCACTCCACGCAATCCTTCAGCCTGTGTAGTTGCTGTGTCTGGATTGTGGGCGTGTGAAAGTGATGGGCCCTTGAATGGCGCTGTGTGCTGGTGTGAGTTTTGTTATGTGATGGGCCCGCGGCTGGCGGTGTGAATGGTTTTGTATGTCTCACACGTATGAAAGGTGTATGAATGGCCTGTAAAGAGGTTGGTGCCTTGTCGTGGCTTTACAGCTCACGAGCTGTGAGTCAATGGTTCAGTTTCTTGCCCTTTCAATTATTACCAGTGCATTTCATGTTTTGTGAAATCACTTGGTAATACAATTTTATCTACTGAACCATCACTCACCCTCGTGCCAAATCCAACCAGTATGTGTGTGTGCTTGCGGGTTAGATGACTGTGCAGTAATATTTGTCTTTCTGAAGCAGGGTGTACCTTGTCCCTTTTTGGTGATTTTTGTACTGTGTTGCTTTTGTACCTGGTGGTGCGAATGGTCTTGTTTGTATCACGTATGAAAGGTGTGTGAATGGCCTGTAAAGTGGTTGGTGCCTTGACGTGGCTTTACAGTTCACGAGCTGCAAGTCATTGGTTTGGTTTTTTGTGAATTTAATTATTGACAGTGCATTTCATTTTTGTGAAATCTCTTGTTAATAAAATTTAATACACTGAACCATGACTTGCCCTCGTGCCAAATCCAACCAGTATGTGTGTGTGTTTGAGGAATAGATGGTTGTGCAGGAATCTTTGTCTTTAGTTTCTCTGCCAAGGTACACTTTCCATGTAAGAATAACCCACCAACTGTAGATATTGTCGAAAACCCTTGGGAGTTCATGGTGATGTCTCTCTAGTGATTTGAAAAATATTTTTTATCCCCATTGTCCTGTAAACCTTAAATTGTCTGCCACATTTTCTTTGCAGTATTATTCCTAAATTCTCACGCTGTAGTAACAATAGGTAATCTGGTTTTGCAAGGGGGGTCACTTTGGTTTTTGGCCCGGTGCGCGGCGGCCATCTAGGGAAACCTACCAAACCCAGGCATTTTTTAAAACTAGACACCCGGCGGCTTCCAGGGAGGTATGGCTTGCGTGGATCCCCCAACGTTTCCTTACCCAGAATCCCCTGCAAACCTCATTTTTTGCTCAAAAAATCTCTTTTTTCACACATTTTGGGGTGGGAAAGTAGTGGCATCACCGGGCTCACACAAATTTACCACCACCCAGCGTTCCCCCAGGTCTCCCGGTAAAAATGGTGCCTCACTTGTGTGGGAGGCCCAAGTACCCGCGGCAGGCAAGGACAACAAACGTAGTGAGGCGACATCAACATTGCCTATCCCAAATGTCGCCTCACTACGTTTGTTGTCCTTGCCTGCCGCGGGTACTTGGGCCTCCCACACAAGTGAGGCACCATTTTTACCGGGAGACCTGGGGGAACGCTGGGTGGTGGTAAATTTGTGTGAGCCCGGTGATGCCACTACTTTCCCACCCCAAAATGTGTGAAAAAAGAGATTTTTTGAGCAAAAAATGAGGTTTGCAGGGGATTCTGGGTAAGGAAACGTTGGGGGATCCACGCAAGCCATACCTCCCTGGAAGCCGCCGGGTGTCTAGTTTTCAAAAATGCCTGGGTTTGGTAGGTTTCCCTAGATGGCCGCCGCGCACCGGGCCAAAAACCAAAGTGACCCCCCTTGCAAAACCAGGTGGTTTGGCGATAGGCCATTTTGATGTCGCCTCACTACGTTTGGGGCCCTTGCCTGCCGCGGGTACTTGGGCCTCCCACACAAGTGAGGCACCATTTTTACCGGGAGACCTGGGGGAACGCTGGGTGGTGGTAAATTTGTGTGAGCCCGGTGATGCCACTACTTTCCCACCCCAAAATGTGTGAAAAAAGAGATTTTTTGAGCAAAAAATGAGGTTTGCAGGGGATTCTGGGTAAGGAAATGTTGGGGGATCCACGCAAGCCATACCTCCCTGGAAGCCGCCGGGTGTCTAGTTTTCAAAAATGCCTGGGTTTGGTAGGTTTCCCTAGATGGCCGCCGCGCACCGGGCCAAAAACCAAAGTGACCCCCCTTGCAAAACCAGGTGGTTTGGCGATAGGCCATTTTGATGTCGCCTCACTATGTTTGTTGTCCTTGCCTGCCGCGGGTACTTGGGCCTCCCACACAAGTGAGGCACCATTTTTACCGGGAGACCTGGGGGAACGCTGGGTGGTGGTAAATTTGTGTGAGCCCGGTGATGCCACTACTTTCCCACCCCAAAATGTGTGAAAAAAGAGATTTTTTGAGCAAAAAATGAGGTTTGCAGGGGATTCTGGGTAAGGAAACGTTGGGGGATCCACGCAAGCCATACCTCCCTGGAAGCCGCCGGGTGTCTAGTTTTCAAAAATGCCTGGGTTTGGTAGGTTTCCCTAGATGGCCGCCGCCCACCGGGCCAAAAACCAAAGTGACCCCCCTTGCAAAACCAGGTGGTTTGGCGATAGGCCATCTTGATGTCGCCTCACTACGTTTGTTGTCCTTGCCTGCCGCGGGTACTTGGGCCTCCCACACAAGTGAGGCACCATTTTTACCGGGAGACCTGGGGGAACGCTGGGTGGTGGTAAATTTGTGTGAGCCCGGTGATGCCACTACTTTCCCACCCCAAAATGTGTGAAAAAAGTGATTTTTTGAGCCAAAAATGAGGTTTGCAGGGGATTCTGGGTAAGGAAACGTTGGGGGATCCACGCAAGCCATACCTCCCTGGAAGCCGCCGGGTGTCTAGTTTTCAAAAATGCCTGGGTTTGGTAGGTTTCCCTAGATGGCCGCCGCGCACCGGGCCAAAAACCAAAGTGACCCCCCTTGCAAAACCAGGTGGTTTGGCGATAGGCCATCTTGATGTCGCCTCACTACGTTTGTTGTCCTTGCCTGCCGCGGGTACTTGGGCCTCCCACACAAGTGAGGCACCATTTTTACCGGGAGACCTGGGGGAACGCTGGGTGGTGGTAAATTTGTGTGAGCCCGGTGATGCCACTACTTTCCCACCCCAAAATGTGTGAAAAAAGTGATTTTTTGAGCAAAAAATGAGGTTTGCAGGGGATTCTGGGTAAGGAAACGTTGGGGGATCCACGCAAGCCATACCTCCCTGGAAGCCGCCGGGTGTCTAGTTTTCAAAAATGCCTGGGTTTGGTAGGTTTCCCTAGATGGCCGCCGCGCATCGGGCCAAAAACCAAAGTGACCCCCCTTGCAAAACCAGGTGGTTTGGCGATAGGCCATTTTGATGTCGCCTCACTACGTTTGGGGCCCTTGCCTGCCGCGGGTACTTGGGCCTCCCACACAAGTGAGGCACCATTTTTACCGGGAGACCTGGGGGAACGCTGGGTGGTGGTAAATTTGTGTGAGCCCGGTGATGCCACTACTTTCCCACCCCAAAATGTGTGAAAAAAGTGATTTTTTGAGCAAAAAATGAGGTTTGCAGGGGATTCTGGGTAAGGAAACGTTGGGGGATCCACGCAAGCCATACCTCCCTGGAAGTCGCCGGGTGTCTAGTTTTCAAAAATGCCTGGGTTTGGTAGGTTTCCCTAGATGGCCGCCGCGCACCGGGCCAAAAACCAAAGTGACCCCCCTTGCAAAACCAGGTGGTTTGGCGATAGGCCATTTTGATGTCGCCTCACTACGTTTGGGGCCCTTGCCTGCCACGGGTACTTGGGCCTCCCACACAAGTGAGGCACCATTTTTACCGGGAGACCTGGGGGAACGCTGGGTGGTGGTAAATTTGTGTGAGCCCGGTGATGCCACTACTTTCCCACCCCAAAATGTGTGAAAAAAGTGATTTTTTGAGCAAAAAATGAGGTTTGAGGGGATTCTGGGTAAGGAAACGTTGGGGGATCCACGCAAGCCATACCTCCCTGGAAGCCGCCGGGTGTCTAGTTTTCAGAAATGCGTGGGTTTGCTAGGTTTCCCTAGGTGCCGGCAGGGCTAGGGTACAAAATCTACAGCTAGTCACTTTGCCAAAAAAAGGGTCATTTTTCGCTGCAAAACCACGTTGCGTTTTGCGCCGTTTCCTGTCGCGGGCACTAGGCCGACCCGCACAAGTGAGGTACCATTTTTCTCGTAGGACTTTGGGGAACGCGGGGTGGGTGGAAATTTGTGGATCCACGCAGATTCCAGAACTTTCCATCACAGAAATGTGGGGAAAATGTGTTTTTTTTTTCAATTTTTTACGTTTGCAAGGGATTCTGGGTAACAGACCATGGTGGGAGGCAGTCAAGTCACCCCATCCTGGATTCCCCTGGGTGTCTAGTTTTCAGAAATGTATAGGTTTGCTAGGTTTCCCTAGGTGCCGGCAGGGCTAGGGTACAAAATCTACAGCTAGTCACTTTGCCAAAAAAAGGGTCATTTTTCACTGCAAAACCACGTTGCGTTTTGCGCCGTTTCCTGTCGCGGGCACTAGGCCGACCCGCACAAGTGAGGTACCATTTTTCTCGTAGGACTTTGGGGAACGCGGGGTGGGTGGAAATTTGTGGATCCACGCAGATTCCAGAACTTTCCATCACAGAAATGTGGGGAAAATGTGGTTTTTTTTGTCAATTTTTTACATATGCAAGGGATTCTGGGTAACAGACCATGGTGGGAGGCAGTCAAGTCACCCCATCCTGGATTCCCCTGGGTGTCTAGTTTTCAAAAATGTATAGGTTTGCTAGGTTTCCCTAGGTGCCGGCAGGGCTAGGGTACAAAATCTACAGCTAGTCACTTTGCCAAAAAAAGGGTCATTTTTCACTGCAAAACCACGTTGCGTTTTGCGCCGTTTCCTGTCGCGGGCACTAGGCCGACCCGCACAAGTGAGGTACCATTTTTCTCGTAGGACTTTGGGGAACGCGGGGTGGGTGGAAATTTGTGGATCCACGCAGGTTCCAGAACTTTCCATCACAGAAATGTGGGGAAAATGTGTTTTTTTTGTCAATTTTTTACGTTTGCAAGGGATTCTGGGTAACAGACCATGGTGGGAGGCAGTCAAGTCACCCCATCCTGGATTCCCCTGGGTGTCTAGTTTTCAAAAATGTATAGGTTTGCTAGGTTTCCCTAGGTGCCGGCAGGGCTAGGGTACAAAATCTACAGCTAGTCACTTTGCCAAAAAAAGGGTCATTTTTCGCTGCAAAACCACGTTGCGTTTTGCGCCGTTTCCTGTCGCGGGCACTAGGCCGACCCGCACAAGTGAGGTACCATTTTTCTCGTAGGACTTTGGGAAACGCGGGGTGGGTGGAAATTTGTGGATCCACGCAGATTCCAGAACTTTCCATCACAGAAATGTGGGGAAAATGTGTTTTTTTTGTCAATTTTTTACGTTTGCAAGGGATTCTGGGTAACAGACCATGGTGGGAGGCAGTCAAGTCACCCCATCCTGGATTCCCCTGGGTGTCTAGTTTTCAAAAATGTATAGGTTTTCTAGGTTTCCCTAGGTGCCGGCAGGGCTAGGGTACAAAATCTACAGCTAGTCACTTTGCCAAAAAAAGGGTCATTTTTCACTGCAAAACCACGTTGCGTTTTGCGCCGTTTCCTGTCGCGGGCACTAGGCCGACCCGCACAAGTGAGGTACCATTTTTCTCGTAGGACTTTGGGGAACGCGGGGTGGGTGGAAATTTGTGGATCCACGCAGATTCCAGAACTTTCCATCACAGAAATGTGGGGAAAATGTGTTTTTTTTGTCAATTTTTTACGTTTGCAAGGGATTCTGGGTAACAGACCATGGTGGGAGGCAGTCAAGTCACCCCATCCTGGATTTCCCTGGGTGTCTAGTTTTCAAAAATGTATAGGTTTGCTAGGTTTCCCTAGGTGCCGGCAGGGCTAGGGTACAAAATCTACAGCTAGTCACTTTGCCAAAAAAAGGGTCATTTTTCACTCCAAAACCACGTTGCGTTTTGCGCCGTTTCCTGTCGCGGGCACTAGGCCGACCCGCACAAGTGAGGTACCATTTTTCTCGTAGGACTTTGGGGAACGCGGGGTGGGTGGAAATTTGTGGATCCACGCAGATTCCAGAACTTTCCATCACAGAAATGTGGGGAAAATGTGTTTTTTTGGTCAATTTTTTACGTTTGCAAGGGATTCTGGGTAACAGACCATGGTGGGAGGCAGTCAAGTCACCCCATCCTGGATTCCCCTGGGTGTCTAGTTTTCAAAAATGTATAGGTTTGCTAGGTTTCCCTAGGTGCCGGCAGGGCTAGGGTACAAAAGCTACAGCTAGTCACTTTGCCAAAAAAAGGGTCATTTTTCACTCCAAAACCACGTTGCGTTTTGCGCCGTTTCCTGTCGCGGGCACTAGGCCGACCCGCACAAGTGAGGTACCATTTTTCTCGTAGGGCTTTGGGGAACGCGGGGTGGGTGGAAATTTGTGGATCCACGCAGATTCCAGAACTTTCCATCACAGAAATGTGGGGAAAATGTGTTTTTTTTGTCAATTTTTTACGTTTGCAAGGGATTCTGGGTAACAGACCATGGTGGGAGGCAGTCAAGTCACCCCATCCTGGATTCCCCTGGGTGTCTAGTTTTCAGAAATGTATAGGTTTGCTAGGTTTCCCTAGGTGCCGGCAGGGCTAGGGTACAAAATCTACAGCTAGTCACTTTGCCAAAAAAAGGGTCATTTTTCGCTGCAAAACCACGTTGCGTTTTGCGCCGTTTCCTGTCGCGGGCACTAGGCCGACCCGCACAAGTGAGGTACCATTTTTCTCGTAGGACTTTGGGGAACGCGGGGTGGGTGGAAATTTGTGGATCCACGCAGATTCCAGAACTTTCCATCACAGAAATGTGGGGAAAATGTGTTTTTTTTGTCAATTTTTTACGTTTGCAAGGGATTCTGGGTAACAGACCATGGTGGGAGGCAGTCAAGTCACCCCATCCTGGATTCCCCTGGGTGTCTAGTTTTCATAAATGTATAGGTTTGCTAGGTTTCCCTAGGTGCCGGCAGGGCTAGGGTACAAAATCTACAGCTAGTCACTTTGCCAAAAAAAGGGTCATTTTTCACTGCAAAACCACGTTGCGTTTTGCGCCGTTTCCTGTCGCGGGCACTAGGCCGACCCGCACAAGTGAGGTACCATTTTTCTCGTAGGACTTTGGGGAACGCGGGGTGGGTGGAAATTTGTGGATCCACGCAGATTCCAGAACTTTCCATCACAGAAATGTGGGGAAAATGTGTTTTTTTTGTCAATTTTTTACGTTTGCAAGGGATTCTGGGTAACAGACCATGGTGGGAGGCAGTCAAGTCACCCCATCCTGGATTTCCCTGGGTGTCTAGTTTTCAAAAATGTATAGGTTTGCTAGGTTTCCCTAGGTGCCGGCAGGGCTAGGGTTCAAAAACTACAGCTAGACTCTTTGCAAAAAAAGTGTAAATTTTCAGTGTGAAAATGTGGTGTGTTCACCTTAGGTTTTGAGCCACTTCCTGTCGTGGGCACTATGCCTACCCACACAAGTGAGGTACCATTTTTCTCGGGAGACTTAGGGTAGTTCAAATTTGTAAAGCAACTGTTATTACCTATTGATTTTTGATGCATTTCTCCCTTCCAAATGAAAGACATTGTGTAAAAAAAAAGTCATTTTGAAAAATGACCAATAATTGTCATGCAAATATGAGTATTCCCAATTTCGAAAATGTGCAAATATGCACTGTTTCTGAACTCTGTAATTTGTTCCCATTTCAGAAATACATAGGTGACTTTCATACCGATTTTTCCATGTATACATTTTCCCACAATAATTGCTATATACCCGGACCAAAAAAAAAAAACATTACAAAATGCTGCTCATTTTTCTACTCTGGGTTCGTTGGGCTCTTGGTGAACCTACAAGTCCTATATGTCCCCACAACCAGGAAGGTCTACCGGATGTAACGGTACATTGCTTTCAAAGAGATGTCATAATTCGAAGAAGTTACAGGTAAAAACGTTGACTCAAAAGGCTGCTTTTTTCAACAAATTTTTAATTTTTTAATTTTTCCTATATTTGCCTGTAAAATTCTATAAAGAAACCTTGATGGATCTACACAAATGACCCCTTGCTGAATTCAGAATTTTGTCTACTTTTCCTAGCTTTCCAGGATCCATTATTGTTTTTGTACCCATTTCTACCGTTAACTGGAAGGAGGTTGAAAGCACAAAAAATAGCAAAAATAGGGTATGTCCCAGAAAAATGCCAAAACTGTGTAAAAAATGTTGGTTTTCTAACAAAATTCTGTCATTCCCTAAAAGCTGGAGAAATTGTGATTTCAGCCCCACAAACCCTTTTTTGATACCATTTGCAGAGAAAAACCCAGAAGCTTTCATTTGCAGCCCGTTTTTCACATTTTTCACAAAAAAAAAAAAATTGCTGTATTTTGACTAATTTCTGGGAACCCTCTAGGAGAATCCACAAACCCTGGGTACCTTTAGAATCCCCAAGATGTTGGAAGAAAAGGACGCCAATTTGGCGTGGATACCTAATGTGGTCAAAAAGTTACAGGGGCCTAAGCGCGCACTGCCTCAAATAGCCCAAAAAGGGCTTAGCACAGGAGGGGAAAAGGCCTAGCAGCGAAGGGGTTAAGCAGCGAAAATGGTTTTGATAATATGCCCTGGAGAATTCCAATAGAAGTCCATGTTCTGGTGTGACCATGGGCTTCTATTGGAATTCTCCAGGGCATATTTTCAGAGCCATTATCGCCGCTTTAGTGGCAGTTTTCTGCCGCTCAAGCGGCTATTATTTTAAGGCCGTCCTTAGTAATATGCCCAATAATCCGTATTTTTGGTGTGACATTGCATGTGTTGTCAGTATGCAGAGTCACTCATTACTTTCTCATCTTGCTGTACACAGTGCTGTATAGCATGTACAGGCAAGGGGGCATTTTTGTAGTACAGGCATGAGGTTGTCACAATGTCCCCCTTGCCTCATCACCACACTTATCCAACTCTTCTTCAGAAGTCCGCAACTCTCATGTGCCAAAATGAGTATGCAGTGTGAATGTGACTGGTCACATGCACGAGTAAGCATGCCAGCGACAGGCTCAGCACACCTGCAACATTGCACATGTGTCTGGCTCGAGTGCAAGGTTGTGTGTGGCCCTCCAAGTCACACTTGTTGGCCACGCAGATCCTTGCACACAAGTCAGCCACATGTGCTATTTTGCAGGTGTGCTGGTCTTGCTGTTGGCATGCTTACATGTGCGCGTGATCAGTCACATTCACACTGCATACTCATTTTGGCACATGTGAGTTGCGGCTTTGAGGAGATGATTTGGATATGGGTTGTGATGGTGCGAGGGGTGCATTTTGGCAGCATGCTGCGTCTCTATGTGATGTGGCATTTTGGTTTGTGGTGTGGCACTTATTTTGTGGTCTGATGATGTAGCTAGACTGTGTTTTTCTGATGTTTTAGTGCACATTTCAATGTCAGTGTGTCCGTCAAAGTGTGTCTAGCAATGTTTATGTGTGTACATGCCACCATGCACAGGGCTATCTGGGACCTGAACCACAGTAATTGTGGCTATGCAATGCTATTTATTATACATGTGTGCCATTGTGGCCATCCACCCCCGTCCACCCACTCCATAGTTTGTACTCACCCTGTGGTTGTGTCTGTTGACCTGCAGCGGTGTCCCAACCCGGCACTCCAACCACCGTCTCCTCAGTGATGACTTGCGCCACCATTTCCTCGTGCTCGTCCAGCTCCAGCTGCGGCACGGGGCTACCACCTCCGGTGGCCATGGCTGCCCTCCGGTTGGCAGCCATCTTCTCCTTGGTGTTCTTCTTGCTGTCGTTCCAGTGCTTTTTTACCTCCTCCATGGTCCTCCTCTTCCTCTCTCCCACAGCATTGACCTTAGCTGTGATCTCCTCCCAGATGTGTTTCTTTCAGGACAATAGCACTGTCCTCCGTATAAACAGCTCTTGCTAGTGTTCAGCCACCAGGCTATACATAACCTGATTCTCCTGGTGGCTGAACCTGGGGTTCCTCCTCCTCTTTTCCTTCCCCTGGCTCTCTCCCTGCTCCTCCTGGCTGGCTGTGGGGTTCGCTGTGGTCCTGTGCTTGGCCCCTCCATGTCTCTGGTCTGGTCTGGTCTCTGGTCTGTGGAATCAATTTTTTTTGCCTGCTTGGGGACCTTTTATAGTGCATTTTCCCGCTTGCTGCGTGCAAAATGCAGGCCTGTTGTCAATTGTCAGGCTGATTTTGGAAATAATTTGCTTAGCTCTACTTTTCGCGGCCTAGCGTGCGTTTTTTTATTGCTGGCGCTAAGATTTTATCGGCATCCATAAGCGCCGGAACTGATTGTTGTCGCTGGCTAGCGGCGCCTTGTTAATACGTCGCTACGGCGGTGATAAAAAGACTTCGCCGTCGATAAGATTTTTAGCGCTAACAGAACTTAGCGATAATTATGGCTATTTGTTGTTGATATGCCCCGTAATTCGGAAACAACAGACATTTTCCACCATAGAGCGTAATGTCCTTGAAGGGGAAAAGGAAAAAGCACAGAGGAGCAGTAAAGACTGAGCAACAAGATCTGCTCTGAATTCCCCTACATCAAGCATCTTCACAGAATAACACATATGCTTTCAGGAGCATAATTGCACAAAACGTCAGCATAAAAAGGGTCTTGACACCAAATTATGGGGCATATTATCAAGAAAGCGTTAAAATTATCGCAGCATTAGCGGCAGAAAACTGCTGCTAAAGTGGCGATAATGGGCTTGATAATATGCCGCAGAGAATTCCAATAGAAGCTCATGTTCTGGTGTCAACATGGACTTCTATTGGAATTCTCACGGGCATATTATCAAGCCCATTATCGCTGCTTTAGCAGCAGTTTTCTGCCGCTAAAGCGGCGACAATTTTAACGCCATGCTTGACAAAATGCCCCGAGATTCCATTTACCACCTGGATTAAATTACGGTGTTACATAAACCAATTACGGTCACGGGTCTCTGGAAATTTCTCCGCAAAGCTCAGAAGTTATTCAGTCATCCACTTATTTTTTCTTTTTTGTTTGAATCTGTTTATTGGAGTTTTATATTTTACAGTACAACAATATTGCTATAGACAGTTAGTGCACAATGGCTCATAACATACCAGGACAGTGTCTAACCAAGGGCTCCATGGTAACATGGTGTGGCAGTGAGACAGGGGTAGATCATCAAACAAGTCACACACAGGACTGCAGACAGATTCATACATTTTACTAGTAATGAAACATTAAGGGGTATATTCACAAGAACGTGTGATAACTACCGCAAGAGTAGCTTAACGCAACTCTCAACATCACAGCCTATCCAGGAAAATTACGCCGTGCCAACCAAGTATTCACAACGCTGCGGTAGCATGCGATAGTCACCAGATAACGCATCAAATGGCCACGCAAAAATCAACGCCACGCCGCAACAATGCGAAATGCACACGCAAATAATCGTGCGATGAGGCCAATCGCGGTACAAAACGTTGCGAAATCCAGCCACAGGCTTGCAAATCCCACATGTCTGGCAGGAAATTGCACCATATAAATCACAGAAACAACACACCGGAAACAAGCCAAAGCACGTAGCAACATGGATGCCCCTGACCCAGCACAGAGGCCAACACGAACCCCATAACCCCCACAGACCACCAGCAAGGAACAACGGGGCCGGGGACGGCCGAGGAGTAGAAGGAGAGGAAGACGGGGTGCAGTCCGCTGCAAAACCAGATCAGCGCCGCGGAGGTGAAAGAACACTACCAGCAACTGACCCACAAGTAGACCACCTGGAATGCAGTCAGAGTGCTGAGGAGGCCAATCGAGGAGGCTAAGAGGTGCTGGCATGATGTGACAACCTAAACCAGGCACAAACCTGCTTCCAACAAGAAGGCTGAAACAGCGACAGGAGGTGGCAGTCCTGCGCCACAGGAGGACCTGGAGGAAACCGAGGCCACAGTCATCAGTGTGGAGACAGTGCAAGGAGTAGGGAGTACGGACACAGCTCAAGAGGACCTGACACAACATCAACAGGGCGAGTAACAACCAGGGACTAGGGGGAGATGGGCACAATGGCACTCATGCACAACGAGGTGTAGCACACTGCACACCCACAATTACCCAGGAACATGTCCCTCATCCCCTTGGCACACTGCAGCACATACACATAGCAAGAACTGCACACCCACATTGAAGACAACGTGGTAAATGCGCAAAACCAACACTGCAGAACAGAGGACACGACTGGCTCCGCACATGCACAGAAACATGCCTACTACATCTGACAGAGCATGAAACTGTGAAATGGAAATGTACGCATACGACCTCACATCTGTCATGTAGTCGAAATGTACATTGTCCCGCAGCAGTAGTCAGCACCTCCCAAACAGTCACAATGTTCATTGTCATACAGTATGCATGTAACCCAGAACAATGCGCCAATGATGACGTTGGATTCTTATCTACCTTACCATCACCAAGAATCCTCTCAGGTCACCAGGATCTTTTTATCTGCTAGACAGTTCTGGTATACTCCCACATTGGCTTCTTCTACAATCCTAACTCCTAAAACAAAGGGGTAGACTCTCTAACGAGCTAAGTGTCCTTGCACCTGCAACAGAAACATGGGAACGAGAAACTTTCCACTTCTCTGAGATTTTCTATCGTCCAGAAACCCAAAGCCTTACCAAGGGAAATCATATTCGGCCTACAATATTTAGCTAACATAAGAAATGAACAGGGCTTTTTCTTTAAACGTATATGCGATCAGGCCTTTACACATTTTAAACCCACACTTCTAAAATCACATTATAAGCATTAAATTCATTACTCTTTATATATGAGAAAGCAAACCACATGTGCAGACTTTAAAATGGTCCACGTTTAAACCTAATGCACAGCATTACATAAAAACCAATCATTACGCATTGACTAAAATACATTTGCAGTGAACTACAACATGTCTCTTCATGAAAAGCATGGTTACATTTCTAATCACACTATTATCAGCAGATTGAGTGATACAATTCTAAGTCACACATTAATAGGTTCCAGTAACATAGATGGGTGCAGACTAACAGTGATTATGGTGCACCCCTACAAAATTTCAGAATAACGTGGCGCTCTATCAGTTCCCCCCTTGGATGACTAGGGTCATCATACCATTTCACAATTCCCTTTGAGAAAGAACCGACCTAAACAATATTTGTTGCCGTCCTCCCCTGTTGTCTCTCTCTATTCTCAAGGTTCTGATATTGACTGCCCTGCAGTCTGGCCATTCTCATTTCACTCGCTCTGAGAGCCCTCTCGACTCTGTTTCCTCTGTACCACTTATAAGCTCTGATGAATCCCCAAAAGCAAACCACACAAACCACAACAATGATGAGCGGTTTTAGCATAAAGCCAAGGAACCCTTTCCCCAGGCTAGCAAACCAGCTTCCCACGTGACCAAATCCTTTACCGATCTTTTCCCACACACCCTCTTCGGTCAGATCCTCTATCTCATGATGAATGGTGGTAATGTTGTCTATATATTTCTCCAGATCCTTGCTGTTATCTGGAATATACGTACAACATTCCTGAACTTTCAATAATTTACAGACTCCGCCCTCTTTTGCTAATAATACATCTAAAGCAAGACAGTTCTGCAAAACCATCGTCCTTATCGATAACATCTCTTCATCCACAAGTAACAATGACTTCGCTGTATTCATCGACAACTCATCAACCACAGTCGCCAGTCTTCTGATCTTCACATCATTCAAGACCACACCCATACTCTGTATCATTGCTCCAACGATGTCTCTAATCACAATTCCTGCACTCGCAGCCCTCTTTGCTCTTGAATGCCGTCCATTCTCCAAAAGCTCCAAACCCTCCGCCCTTCGGGAAGATTATTCCCAAATAGCATGTACCATATCAATTCGCAGGCAACCTGACATAGGCATTCTTTCCACACACATTATAAACGGTTGGAATCACTTGCACTGAGCCTTGCAGAAAGTTCTTAGCAGAATCTTCCATGGTGAAGGCATGATCACACGTACTCTGTCCTACCGGAACCTTTTCATAGTAGGTCTGATAAAGTCTCACACACAACTTCCCTCTCTGCTACTTGTCCAATGCAATAGGACCATAACTCCCTTTGGCTCTGTGTAACCTTTCTTCATCAGTCCAATCTACTGGACTGTCTCCTGTATCTCTTGTTTGTGTTAGATTTCTATATCTATCTTCTACCTGATCTACAAATTTCTTTTCTAACTCTGACAATGAACAGGTCAAGTTATGTCGATGAGCATAAGCCGTATCCAGTTCCAAAGACGGTATGAAATACTTCCGAAGTCTGTCTTCTGACTTATAATAATCATACTTATTCAAATGCTTGTAAGCTGTAACTTCAGGAAGCACTGCATCGTAATTGGAAAAGAAATACTCAAACTGACCTCTGTCATGAAAGATATTAAGCAACAAGCTATAAGAAATTCCATACGTCAATGGAAGATGGTGATATCCGATATCCTCGTCCACTGAGGCAGGTAACTGCATGCACACGTAACAGTCTTTCGCATCCATCGCATCCACATACTCATATAGCAGCCTCACATACGCATTAAGCTTAAAATCACCTCTAGACAAATCTATGTGAAATATACGACTTTCTTCGATTAGTAAAGCTCTTTCAGTTCCTATAGTGACCTCCTTTTGGCTAGAAGTGGTAGGTGTAGGTGTTCCCTGTACCTTCGCTTCCTGCTCATGTGAAACGATATATGAAGCTACAACTATTACGATTATAGAAACTATCACTCCACCTACAAGTGTACCTACCACTAATTTGGATCTACGATGAGTATTTCCAGCATCCATGATCTCGCAAAGTTCTCAAAGTTCTTGGTTTCAACAGCGAACAATTAAGAGTCTCTTTTCTCCTCCTAACGTCGCTTGCTAACCAGTTTGAACGATACTTCAAGAGCTGGAAATCCCCTTACAATTTCAGTTCCTTATTTACACAGTCTACAAAAGACTTCCCTAGCCCCCTTTCGTCGTCTTGACGGAAAGTCCCTAAATTGTTTCTTCTTCCACTCGGGCCTAGGTTATCTTCTTTTTAGACTTTTATTTACAACAAAGTTCACCTTCAGTCCAAAATAAGATCAGCTCCCAGAATCTCTAAAACATGCTGAAAAAGTTCAAGACAAAGCCACACTAATTCCTGATGTGGTGGCACATAACCAAATGTTGGAAAAACCAGCTTCTCCAGGATTAGTTCACAAATTCTGCTTAGACATGGAGGATTCGAAATAGTGAGGGTCAGTATTCATTCGATCTCCACTCCCGGAACCAACAGCAAAACATTCACTTTCAGGTTCGGAAATTTGCTGACCAACGTCAAGGACTTCAGCCTCTCTGAGCTCACCACTCCTGGCATCAGTCACAGTGTATGTCCACTCCGGTGAGGCGTATCTTTGACACAGCACTCTACTTCCTTCTTAGGCTGAATTTGACTCTACTCCACCCACAGCAATGCTTTCTCCATCCAAGTCAAATTCGGGGCTCTGATTGACACCACCCCGTTAAGCTCGATCCAGTGCACAACCAACTGTGTCAGTAACCGTCACAGTTTGACTTGCACTCTCAGATGGCCCTGCCACCTCAGCTGGATTTACGTTTACAAGAGGGGCTGTTTCTTCCAAGGGTGCTGGAACTCTGCGGGTATGGGAGGCATGCACCCAGTTCGGCAACCCTCCACACTTCACTGCCGTGTTTGTGACCAGTATTACCTACGGGCCACGCCAATGGACATCCAGGCAACTCTTTGTCACATGTTTGCGAACAAGCACCCAATCTCCTGGGCACAGGTCGTGGCACAGGTCACTTGTGGCTGGAACAGTTGCTGCTTGTACCTGCTGAGACACAGAACAGACTACGTCAGCCAGTCCCTTACAGTAGTCGAGAATTAAGTAATCAGTGATGCTAATTAGAGCAGTAGTAGGTATCGCTGGTAATCGCATTGCCCTCCCCATCAGGTTCTCGTGAAGTGACAACCCCGTTCTCCTATCTGGAACACTACGAAGGCTCATGAGGACCAAGGGCAGTGCATCAGGCCATTTCAGAGATGTCGAAGTGCACACTTTTGCCATCCGTGCTTGCAAGGTTCCATTAACCTGTTCCACAATCCCAGAAGCCTCTGGTCGGTAGCTGCAATGCAGTCTCTGATCCACATTCAAAGCAGCACAGAGCTATTTCATGATCTCACTGTGGAAGTATGTCCCTCTGTCCGACTCCAAAGAGGTCGGATAACCGAACCTCGGGATGAGCTCCCTCAACAAAAGTTTAGCTACAGTGAGTGTGTCACACCTACGTGTTGGGTAAGCCTCCACCCACCTTGAAAACACACACACCACGACAAAAATGTACCTCAGCCCATTACACTTTGGCATCTCAATGAAATCCAACTGCATTCTATTGAATGGCCCTCCTGACCTCCTGACCTCCCAATGTGACTCAAAGTTACGCATTCATCCGTTGACACGTGACACACCTCTGGCATACAGCTTCAGCAACCACACAAAACTTCGGATTGTACCACGTCTGTCTAAACACTTGCACCATTACATCCCTGCCAAGATGTACTGCACCATGTATCAATCTTGCCATTGGGCTTAACAAACTTTCCGGCAACACAGCTCGACCATCACTCGAGACCCACACATCCACATCCCCTTTCTCACATCCTGATCTTATCCAGCCATCTCGTTCTTGGTCGGTAACCTCATCCTGTAACCTTTTTAGTTTCTCCCAAGTGTCTGCCATGGCTAACATCATGCTGAGCTCAGTTCTTTCTTGGCTTTCTCCAGTGTAACCTCCGGTGAAAATATATCCTTGTTCTGCACAGAAACGGGCAACCTCATCTGCATAGTTATTACCCAATGAAACAAAATCAGTCCCTCTACTATGAGCAGAACATTTGACAACCACAATTTCTTTGGGACACTGTAATGCTTCCAACAATTGTCTCACATAGTCCCCATTTCTGATGGGCGAACCTGAAGATGCCATGAAACCTCTCTGTGACCATAGCTGCCCGAAGTCAGGAACCGAACCAAACCCGTACTGACTGTCAGTGTAGATTGTTATCCGAATCTGATCAGCAGCCAAACACGCACGGGTCAAAGCAATGATTTCAGCTACTTGTGCGGAGTGTACTCCCTCTAAACAAGCAGCTTCAACAACTCCAGTGATTGCACATACCGCAAATGCTGCTCTTAATCGACCAACATTGTCCCTCAAACATGAACCGTCCACAAAGAAATTTCATCAGGATCAGGGAGTGGTCCGTCCACAATGTCTGGTCTCGGTTTGGTGCATAGTTCAGTCACATCAAGACAATCATGGTCCTCACAATCTTCACCATCTGCATTTGGAATGAGCATCAATGTGGCGGGATTCAAAACAGAACACCTCTTCAAAGTCACATTTTCTGCTGCAAGTATAACTTGCTCATTGCTTGTTAATCGATTGTTCGTGAGGTGGTGTCTTGGTCCTCGTCATCAACAGTTCAACAGAGTGTGGCACATAAACTGTAAGTGGGAGTCCCATGATAATACTCTCACACCTTTTAATACTGACACCTGTTGCAGCAACGGATTTAAGACACCCGGTCAACGCGGAAGCTACTGGATCTAAAGTAGCTGTAAAGTAGGCAACTGGTCTACGGACACCTCCATGATTCTGAGTCAAAACTGACAATGCACAACCTTCTCTCTCGCAACAGAACAACGAGAAAGCCTTGTTGTAATCAGGCATACCCAAAGCTGGAGCATGACACATTGCCTCTCTCAGCCTCAAAAACTACATTAAGTAGTCATTGTTCCATAGTACCGGATCACTCACATCCTTGTGTGTCAGCCTCTGTAAAGGCTTTGCTTCAAATGAGAAGTTGGGAATCCATTGGCGGCAGTAGCCAACCATCCCCAAGAACATTCTGACTTCTCTCTATGTGGTAGGCACAGGCATGTTCATAATTGCCTCAATGCGATCTGGTGAGACCTTCCTCTTGCCCTTCTCAATTCTGTGACCCAAATACTGCACTTCACTCAGGCAGTACTGCAATTTGTTTGGGGGCACCTTGTGTCCATTCTCTGCCAAATGATTCAGTAAAGCAATGGTATCAATCCTGCAAGCGTCTTCTGTTTCTGAGGCAATGAGTAAGTCATCGATGTATGGCTCCAGAGCGGAGTGCTGTGGCAATACAAGACTCTCAAGATCTGATTAAAGATCGAAAGACTCTCGGTGTACCCCTGGGGGATACGACACCACATTAACACACGGTTTTCCAGCCAGAAAGCAAAAAGAAATGATCTGTCCTCATGGAGTGGGATCGAGAAAAATGCTTGACAAAGATCAATCACTGTAAACCACTCAGCTTCACATGGAATCTGAAACAGAATCACAGATGGATTCGGTACCACCGGACAGCATGGAACAACTATCGTGTTGACCTTTCGCAGGTCCTTCACGATCCTGAATTTCCCACTCGGTTTCTGTAGTCCCATGATAGGTGAATTACATGGGCTACCCATGATCTCCTTCAGAATTCCCTGCTTGATCATAGACTCGATTACAGGTTTGATCCCTGCAATAGTCTCGGGTGACCGATTGTACTGGGGCGTCCTAGTGAATTCCACATTCTACCTGACCTGAATCTTCACAGGCTCTACACCTTTGATCAACTCAATCTCTTCTCCGGTGAAGTCCCACACCTTGTGTGACACAGAATCCCTCAAGTCAAGTGGAAGTTCCTCTTCTGTCAGCGCTGGGTACATTTCTATGCACAAGTGTTGATTTGCAACTTTAAAGATCGCATCATCATCCTTTGTCTGTACTTCAACTCCCTTCGGTGTGCAATAGATGGTGCAATTTAATTTGCACAAAAGGTCTCTTCCTAACAGGCAAACTGGACTCGAGTCACACACCACGAACTGTTGTCGATCTCGGAAAGTTCCTATTCTCACAGGAATTGGCTCTGTCAATGGACTGGTCATTTTCTTGTTTGCTACTCCAACAACTTGGATCGATTGTCCCGAGAGGGGTAGGTTAGGGACTACTGCGGATCTCAGAGAAGACCGGGTAGCACCAGTGTCAACCAAAAAGGTGGTAGGGGGACCATCAATATCTGCTTCTACAAATGGTCCCTTCTGGTCTACCTCCAAGACTGCTCCAAGTGTGCAGTCTTCCTCCCCTCTCAGGTACCGTCATGCCAACGGATCTGGGCTAAACTCCTCATACCCTTCGAACAAGGGCATCTGTTGATAAGTCCGAGTTCCCTGCTGATCATATTGAACCCTAGGTGGCTGGGGAACTTGTACTTGCAGACTGAACATCCCCCCTTTCATCGACCTTGGTCTTGTAGGGACTGCTTCAGGTACAGGTACCTGAACTATCTCTACTTCCTGTTGCACTTGGTTAATCGGATTCAAGGGACACTCACATTTCCAATGTCCAATCTGGTGACAAAGATGACACGCAGTGATCTTCTTCAATGTCGCCACATCAACTGACTTTGGTCTTCCCTGACCTTGGATATTCTGGTTTCCTCCTTGGCTATTTCCCTGTCTCCTTCCTAACGTCCGTCCGCTAAGCGGAACTTAAGCTGTTTGCATCAGAACAAGCATCATTTTGCCTTTCAACTTCCTGTGCTTCGAATCTATCTCATCACTGCAGTATCTGGCATACCGCAAAATCTCATCCACCGGCTTATTCTGCCAACAGATCAGATGTTGTGTTGCTGTATCATGGAACTAACTTCTGGCCTCAACCCTAACACAAACTTCGAAACAAACTGTCCCATGTCTTTTGAATCCAAACAATCTAATCCACTGTACTGCTTGAAGGTTTTCAATAGGCATTCATAGTACTCATGTACCTTCTCTTTTGGTTCTTGGTCTGTCCGATCTATCTTAACCCAATCAATTTCCTGAGGTGAAATTTTCGACTTTAACCACGTGATCACTTGTTCAAACTTTTTCATAACTAAGGGTGACCGGCCATTCGTGATAGGATTCCTTTCTGGCTCTGAAGTCGGCCATTCAACAGCGATTTTACATGCAGACCATAAGTCCCCTGGAACCACGATGTCAAACAACGTGTTCAAATCAATCCACAACACTTTTGAGATCTTGACAAAGCGATCAAACTGTTTGTACCATTTTACAGGCTTCTCCCTCAGCCGAGGGAAATCGTTTGTAAATGCAGCCAAATCACCCATACTCCAAGGCACATGCACGTACCCTCCATTCTGTACCTCTCGTAAAGGGAAATTCCCTATGCCTACCGTCCCTCCACCTGGAGGTGGCATCTCTCCCACTATCTCTTTGGAACTTCTTCTTGGACCACCTTTCCTCCCATTTATCAAGCATGATCCATGCATGCATCGCTATAATCAAATCTCTGATATGGGTCCTCAGCCCCATGACCCTTTTCTCTTCCAGTTCTTGGTCACCATACTGCAACCTATGGTTTCCCTGTAATGACTTTGTTTTGGACAAATCCACCTCATACTTCTTGGCCAAATCTGCCAATTTCTCATGTGCAGTTCTTGCCTTGCGAGTCACATCCTTCACTACAAAAAGTAACTCATCTTGTTGATACATATATACCCTTTCATTTATTATTTCATCTACTTCTGCTTTCAATCTCACTACATCTATCATCCTCGCCTTCATGGCGCCTTTCAATAATTCTCGGCAAGCTGCACCATTCCGTTCGTCGTACTCGCAGCTCTGATCTCGAGACCTACTCTCTTCTGTCATGTTCCTAGAGACTGGTCGGTTTCCTGAATTACCTTGCTCCACATTCTCTGCAGTTCTCTCACACTGATTTTTTGCAGACGGTACCCACATTCTCAAATCTGATCTTGACTCGGCCAAAGACCTAGGTCTTATCGGTCTCGCATCCACCTGTCCCCTAGAGGAGTCTGCGGTGGCTGGCAATGGCGTACTCCATTCTATAGGTCTCTGAGTCTGCTCCATCCCGCTCGATGTCCCGTTTCTCTCAACCACACTCCGTGATCCAGCAGCTGACTGTGCTAGACTACCAACTCTCTTTTGGTCTGGATCGTACACTGAAACAATGGGTCCAATGGTAACCGGTACTTTTAAAGCATCCGGTAACCTCACACCTCTCCCATCTTTGGTACTTGCTACAGTCTGAATTCTCATGTCTTCCGTTCCTGTTGAGATTTTCCCTACTACTCTCACCTCTGACTGAGTCTGTAATCCACTAGTCCCTTCCGCTGGAGCCGACTTTCCTTCATAGGAATCTGGATTGAACGGAGGCGGTCTTTCGGACAACAAACTCTCTACCAAGCTGTCATCCGTATTACTATCATCCTCGTCTACGCTCTTTGCCTTCGCACTGTTTTCTCTAGTAGTGGGTACAATCTATCCCCCTCAATTGTTTCCACTCTCCACCTCTTCACTAGCACATCCCACCTCACATCCTGGAAAGCCCTGATTGACTTCTTCACTCTTTCTTGACTTCGATCTCTTTTCCTGTCATACGCTTCTCTGATCCATGCATGCAATGCCTCAAACTGAGTTGGTCTAGGCAGAGGTCGCAAGGAAGACGTCACAGATTTCAACTGATACAACACACCCAACCTGAAAGTACCATATCGTGGGAAAGTCAGTTCTCCAAATTATAGTATGCAATCCCACATACTTTGCCATATAATGAGCTGGAGTATCCTCGGGAGGGGCTTCTTCTCCCCCTCGAGTAACCACATGTTTGTCACCTTTACATAATTCTCGGAAAACCTTAAAACATTTCTTGATGAACAAATTTTTGATTGCTCATTATATTCTTGTTCGCTTCCTGATGTCAGTCCACCAAGAGCAGCGCGACTCACACCAACCGACCTATCGCTGCGCGACACCTTCTGACGTCACACTTCCTCCGCTCACAGCAGTTTCCCTCCTTCACAATTCGCGTCTCACCCTTGCATTTGTCCCATTCACACTCTGAAGTAATTATCTGTCCACAAAACGACCGGACAATCACTTCTCTGACTGCCTCCGACAGTCTCTCAAAATTGTTGACCTTAAACCTGGCAACTGTCTGTTCTCGAAATGACTGGACAATCGCCTCAACTGATAGGTTTCAAACGCTCAATGTTCCACATACAACAACCATGACCAGCGTCAGTTACGCATGAACTCACATTCGCTCCCCCTATCTCGGTCTGGGTAATCGATGACGTCTCACGATTCCCTTTCAATGGTCAACAAAAGCTACCTTAGGTGTCTTCTACACCACAACTTCTCAGGCTGCTCGTCGAGTCTAAGAGTCCCCGGGCTGCATGCGCTCACAGCCTGATCTCACAATCACTCAACTCTCATACCAACTCCGCAAGAATCACACAATCAAATCAACACCGCAATCTACAAAACACATCACCCTAGTCATACTCACTCCTCCATGAACTGCTTCTTTCTGCCGCACCGCTATTTTCCATCGATCTCCATCAACTGCCTTCGTCTGCCGCTCACCATCCGATGGGTCACCATCCCTCGAATTCTATGGGCCTCTAGAATCTCTTATCTTGATCTAGATCTCCCCTCACTATCAAAGATAAACCATCCTACTCTGCTACCAACTGATGATGCCGGATTCTTGTCTATCTTACCATCACCAAGAATCCTCTCAGGTCACCAGGATCTTTTTATCTGATAGACAGTGTAGAGGGGAGGAAATCACATTTTAACACATAATCAATAAATTGAATTCAATCTCTAAAAGGACCACTGACTTCAAATCTCAAATTTTAGGAATTTAATACAACCAAGAGTAACTGCACATACAAGCACCTCTGTTCAATGGGAAGAAAATAAATGGGCACTAATCAAAGGATATTCCACGCATAAGCCTCATCCGACTCAGAATAAGAAGAAGAATCAATTCCAATAACATCAGAAAATCGATAATTACTCCAGTCTCTACATTAGAAGTCGTTGGCCTAAAATAAAAATCAGTTAGTCTATCCCTACTATATCTCTAAGGTGACATCCGTACTTAGCATTTTCCCTCCCAGGCAAGAGAGTAAAAGGTGTCAGAAGTGAAGACTTCCTTAGAAGTGCACTCACTTAGTCAGAGCTCGCTCTAAGATTCTCCTTCTAGCTTCCCATCTAAGCCTCAACTGCTCAACCCACGGGGCACTGTCCCTCATTCAAAATCCCAAAAACATAGAACATGCCCTCTGACACACCTCTTCAGCCAGGTCTTCTTCCAGTAGTTTTCCACTGAAACGTGTCTCTCCTCCAACAACGGTTAGCTTGACCTTGGGTCCCAGGCACCTTCTCTGCCGAAAGTATCATCCCTACGTTCTGGTATACTCCCACATTGGCTTCTTGTACAATCCTAACTCCTAAAACAAAGGGGTAGACTCTCTAACGAGCTAAGTGTCCTTGCACCTGCAACAGAAATGTGGGAATGAGAAACTTTTCACTTCTCTGAGATTTTCTATGGTCTTGAAACCCAAAGCCTTACCAAGGGAAATCATATTCGGTCTACAATATTTAGCTAACACAAGAAATGAACAGGCCTTTTTCATTAAACGTATATGCGATCAGGCCTTTACACATTTTAAACCCACACTTCTAAAATCACATTATAAGCATTAACTTCATTTCTCTTTATATATGAATGAGCAAACTACATGTGCAGACTTTAATATGGCGCATGTTTAAACCTAATGCACCGCATTACATGAAAACCAATAATTATGCATTGACTAAAATACATTTGCAGTGAACTACGACATTTCTCTTCATGAAAAGCATGGTTACATTTCTGATCACACTATTATAGGCAGATTGAGTGATACAATTCTAAGTCACACATCAATAGGTTCCAGTAACATAGATGTATGCTGACTAACAGTGATTATGGTGCACCTCTACAAACTTTCAGAATAACGTGGCGCTCTATCACCAACAAACATGTCAACACAATGTCAACATGCATCTCCCCTTTACATTGAAGAGGGGCACACAACACCTCCAGCAGAGCACAGAAGACAACACATCTGTGATGCCGGAGAGGACCACCACACCTTCGACACCGACGGCCTAAAAGAGCCCATGAACATCCCACGCAATCCACCACCAGGACCCGGGCAGCCAAGCTACTTGGAGGAGAACGCAGATCCTGCAACAGACCACACAGCAGGAAGCACCTGCAAGCACAACTGGCTCACGACACTTCACCCACCCACAAATGGCACCCAATGCCATGTGTCAGCACACCAAAAGGAGGTGGCCCAACAGTTGAGGGTGGGGTCCCAACCCATGGAAGGTGAACTAGATCACATACGTTGGTGTCTATTACCCTTCAGGGACCACCTACACCTCACAAAGGAGACCCACACTGCCATAGGGACACATGCTGATGCACATTCACAGTACACAACCATGCCTGGGGCATGCACATATCAGTCACACACTCACCTTGGCCCTGCGTACGATGGCCCAGCCCACTCCCCTTACAAATTGAGTGGGTGACGACAAAGCTACATGCCCAAGCACAAACCCGATGCCTGCGGTGACATGCCTGCATCCGCTGTACACAGCACAAGGTAATGTCGCAGGGCCCTGGGCCCCCATGCATACAACAAGCCCACAGGGACACACGCAGACATGATGTTGAACTGGCTACGGGCACGTGCGCCCAGCCGCTTTATTGGCAGGGCCACATGTACAGTGACGCCGGTGCTGGATGTGTGTGGAGTGGGTGCAAGCCAACCCTCGGAGTTGTTGGTGCTGGCAACAAATACAACAGTTAACACTATGAATACGTAAACAGACAACACCAGCATCACAGGGACAACTGTGGAGCATCATCGAGGTAGCCTGAGCAAGTCCAGAGGGCACACAATGAGCAAACAGAAGTGTCCGTGAGTTGCAGCGCACTGAGGTCCGGGCACTACAGCTGAGCACGCCCATGGGAAGAATAAGTCTTGGATTGTGTCCCTTTGAGATATTCCTGATGCAGATGCAGTGGGGTGTGTTACAACTGCATCATCTTCCTCATCAACATCCCCGGTCTCCCTCACTGCTTGTGATGACATCGCTGCACAACCTCTCCACAGCACAAAACTCAATTAGTAACGGACGATGGCTTGTGGTGCACTGAGTCAGTGGCACCTGGAGTGCCTAGCAGGGTATCAGTCTGATGATGGCATCAACGACAGGTGTGAGCACCTCCGTAAGTCTGTCAGTAAGTCTGTCAGGACCACCGTTTTGACTCTGACAGATGGCGATTGGAGGTGGTCCTGGCGGTGGTGACGTGTGCCTCCTGCGGTGATGCAACATCTGGGCCGGTCAGGACTTGATTTGGTATGTGAGCCCTGGTGGACCGCAGTTTTTGCCAGAGGCAGCGGACAGTGCAGGGCCACAGACACATGGTGTTGATGACCCTAAGGCCATCCCCTCAGAGGCCATCCAATATCTCAGAAGGAGGGGTCCCTGACCTGACCAGCACAGAGTTAGTGGCCCCGGATGCACAGAGGCCGGCACAGGCACCCTGCCACGGGACGGTGACTTCCGGTGAACTAAGGTAGGTCCACATACAGTGAGCGGGTCCTCATCGATGTCGAAGGTGAATGTGGCGGAGGCTTGTGGGGCACATAGGAAGGTGTCCTCCAGGGTGTGATGCGGAAGGTCTGATGTTATCCGGAAGCAGCAAATGGTGGAGTGGAAAGCGACAGCCTCGTTTTCACCACCAATTCGTTATCAGCTACATGAGGATGAAAATTAGCCCCTAGTCCATAGACTCAGATGCCACAAATGTACTACCAGAGAGTGTCCATGAATGTCGGGGTAAAACCAAAGGGGATGATGGACGGAGTGTTGAACATTGCAAGCACTCACCCCCAGTCAACTGATCTGGCTTTAATCCATCATCATTCTTTATCTCACTCCGCCACCCCAGTTCAGATATGGCCACTGGAATAAAGCTATCCTGGCTGAAGATGGGTGAAACCCCGAAACCGGTCCTAGGATGCTTGTTTTCAGTCCCGGGAGGACCTGGCTTGGCAGTTCGGGTTGGACGGTTCCCATGAGGCACAGGATCAAGACTGATTTGCATATGGCTGGGTTCAAACTGGAATGGCATGGTGAGCAAAAAAATGATGGATTTAGGCCCAGATCTCTGTACTGGGGTGAATGTATGACATTGTTATGCATTCTGTCCATCAACTGTTGTTTTTGTATTTGTCACCCCGAGTGGGACGGGTATGCCCAGACGTGGGTCCCGTGCTCTCCATGCCACTGGAATCAAGCTATCCTGGCTGAAGAGGGGTGAAACCCTGAAACCGGTCCTAGGATGCTTGTTTCCAGTCCAGGAAGGACCTGGCTTGGCAGTTCGGGCTGGACTGTTCCCATGAGGCACAGGGTCAAGACTGATTTGCATATGGCTGGGTTCAAACAGGAATGGCATGGTGAGCAAAAAAACGATGGATTTATGCCCAGATCTCTGTACTGGGGTGAATGTATGACATTGTTCTGCATTCTCTCCATCAACTGCTGTTTTTGCATTTGTCACCCCGAGTGGGATGGGTATGCCCAGATGTGGGTCCCGTGCTCTCCATGCCACTGGAATCAAGCTATCCTGGCTGAAGATGGAGGAAACCCCGACACCAGTCCTAGGATGCTTGTTTCCACTCCAGGGAGGACCTGGCTTGGCAGATCGGGCTGGACTGTTCCCATGAGGCACAGGGTCAAGACTGATTTGCATATGGCTGGGTTCAAACTGGAATGGCATGGTGAGCAAAAAAACGATGGATTTAAGCCCAGATCTCTGTACTGGGGTGAATGTATGACATTGTTCTGCATTCTGTCCATCAACTGTTGTTTTTGCATGAATGTCGGGGAACAGACTTAGTGGCACCGGTGCTGAGAAAGGATGCAGTCTGCGATGATGCTGGTACACTGATATGAACTCCGCCATCGCTAAATCAAGACTCTGTGACCTACTGGAAAGCAGTGTAGGCCGGAGGCAGCGGTGAGCAGAGGCCCACACCCACCTGTCGTTGGCTCACAATGCACAGAGTTAGTGACACCAGGGCAGTTGTCGGTAGTGTTCGATCACCTCCGTGATGATAATCCTATTCCCTCTGGACTGCAACGTGTCGTCCACTTACGCCTTGCGTGCGATGATATGTTTTCTGCCTTTGAATAATTGATGTTCAGTTCCAATTCTTTGGCCTTGCGCAGAGTTGGCCATGGGCAGTAGTCTGCTTATGCCCACAGTGGTTGTAATGCTATGCACAGACTTTGTGGCACCACATCGAAGGGAGTATAGTGACAGAAAATCTGCCTTAAATAATGTTCACTGTCATGGTGTAATCAAGGCTCCGTTCCAAATGTGTGACCTACTTGACTGTAGTGTAGGCCAGAGGCAGTAGTAGATTACGTCAACGAGAAAGGTCTAAAGCGGGCCTGTGTCGTGGAGGCCGTGATGGTCTGAGAAGCTGCCAAGGTCGCGGGCCTCGGGCTTGGAGCTAGTAGAGGCACGTGGTGGGCTCTCCTTGACACACGCTGGTGTCAGAAGGTGATCAGTTTGGCCTGGCTGCGCAGGGGCGGGCCTGACGGGTTCGGGGTCCAGTGGGCCGGGGTACGGCAGGTGCACAGGCTTGAAGGCAACTCCGCTCAGGAGGACAGCGTCGGCCTTGTGGCGTAGTGAGAGGCGGCGCCCTGGCAGAGATGTTGGGCTTTCCGGAAGAGGACCACGCCCAGGGCTACGTGCTTTTTATTCACACCCCTATTTTGGCCTGGTGTACGCCGGACCATCCCACTCTGCTCACATTTCGGGGGGGGGGCATAACAGGCAACATTTCTGTGAACTCCCCCACTGGCTGGGGTGACATGGTTGCGTCCACTGTCCACTACACTCCATACACCAGCAGTGTATGTCACCATGGATATGGGTGTCTTCTGCATGCTGCGGTCTGTACAGCACATCTCCTCCACTCTTGGCATTGTGTGCTTTCACAGTCATGGTTCTCCTGCCTGCTTCACACATGCCTGGTTGCCAACTCTCCCTACATTGGGCTAGTGTGTGGCTGAGGTGCCATGCCGTTGATGGCTCATGTTCACGGCTTGTCCAGGTTACCATTGTGAGTTGTTCTGTTGTGTCTTGTGGGTGGGCCTGTTGTTTAGCATGTTTGTTTTGATTATGTGAGGTGTGCATTGCCAGAGTTGTGGTTGCATGGTTGTGGAGTTGAGGTGAGTGGGGTGTTCATTTGGACCTTGCCAAGAGACTGTGCATTTCTCTTGGTGCCATCCTGGAGACGCTGGTTGCAGATGGACTGTCAAAGGATGGAGGAATCGTGCACACTGGCTGGGTATTTGGAGGCGAGATTGGTGGAGGTTCCATGGTGTTCGGTTGTTGCCTGCACATTGATGTGAGACGTGTGTTTTCTGTTGCAGTGATTTGGTGCTGTGTCGGTATGGGGATCAGATATGATATGTGTGCTGTGGATTGCCACCAACACGTGCATGCATCCAGCTATGGCGTATGGTCCTTGCTTGGTGTCCAGTGGATCCTGCGCATTGTGTTGGAGGTATAGGGACTGGGGTACCAGGCTGATGGTGATGTCCAGGTCAGGTGTGAGGGGCTTGGATGTGGCTGGCTGTGTGACTCCTCCTACTGTGGTGGGTGTTGGTTGGGGGGTACCAGGGGTCAACAGGTGCAGCACAGCCAGCTGCTTTGTGTGGGGTGAGATGTTGGTTGTCCGCGGTGTTAGTGCCGTCAGCCTGTTGGGCATTGTTGGTCAGGATGTATACGATGGTTGTCCTTTGGAGCCTGTAGTGGACAATGACATTGTCAGGTGTTGGGTCTGTGTGTCCGGTGCATTTCCTGGGGGTCTGCTGTCTTTGTCTGCGCTGCCTCTGTGGTGGTTGGGGTGTTCTGGGTGGGGGTTGGGGCAAGGGGTGGTGGCAGTGGGTGTTGGGGCCCTCTTGGGTGTCTGGGCCGCATGACCAGTGGCTCCATGGCATCTGTTGCCCTTCCGATGTGGCTGTGCGCTTTGCTCCCTTTTGTGGTGCAGGCTGTGGTCCGACTTTGCACCAGGTCAGAGCAGGTGTTAATTTCCTGCTGCTAACACGCCTTATCACCTGTTTTGTGTTCTTATCACAGTTCTGGCTGGTTGTTGTGAATGTTGTGGAGTGGTGTTGTCATGACTTTGTGCATGGGAACGCCTACTCTGCATCTCATTAGTGATGATTGCGTGGGTCTTCTGTGGCGATGTTTTTTTGCGGCTGCTATCACGGGTAAACTGGTGCTGTTGGCTGTTAACACCAGCTTGTGAATGGGGTGATAATTTATCACAACTTTGGCTGCGATGAAGTGCTGTTTAACGTGGGGATAGATCCTAGTGAATATCCCCCTAATTGTTTTAAAAAAACAACTGAGCAGGCCATCCACCAATACGCGTCATTTCTGCCATCGCTGAACATTAGTGCATAATGTGCCCAGTGTCGATGACTTCAGAGAGTGGATGAGTGAGGGGCATGAACTGGGAGAGGCAGTTCACAGCACTCAACACTCTCAGGTTACTTAACCGGTTCCCTGCTACAGTGTTAGTACTATCATCTGACTAATGTGCTCTAGTAGACCACAGGTCAAACAGAATAGTGTCCCAGTAGATGGCGATGGGATATTTTCTCAGCCCTAGTGTGTCTCCTCTAGGCAGGGCAACGCTTTTGGCTTGTGCCCAATAAGCATCAATCGTTGCAAAGCTATGAATAATGGCGATTTAGAAGATTTCCATCTGCGTGTCATAAGCCACTTAGCCACTATAAAGCCCAAATCTAAAAAGCGGGAGGTCACCCTGTATTTCTTGGGTATACGGTACAACAACCAAAGACATATTTCCCACTTATGTAGACCTGGGCGCTCGGTGCATGGAGGCATGTGTAGCAAGTCAGCATCAATGAGGGTACACCATGGAAATGCTGCACAAAACTGATTTACATTAGTAGGTGTGATATAAGCCCTATGTATTTTGTGGCGCTGAATGAGTTCAAACCAAGCGTTATGCTGCACATTCTGTGGGTCCTCAAGTAAAGTGGCCCATTCAGTGCAGGCGCAGGTTAAACACATTTCCCATTGTTGCCACAGAGGAAGGAGCTGTGGTATGTTGTGGTATCTAAGAGAATCCTCAAACCAACATATAAGGTGCATGTAGATATTGGATAGTGAGGTGAATGGGTGGTTCGTTAGCCAGATCTACCCAGTGATTCTCTAGTGTGGCAAGCAAGGAATTGTGAAGTAGAAATTGACTCAGGGGTAGGCCTTCCTCCTCCATCAACATTTCATACGTCACCAAGGCACTGTCCCTGTACAAATCACCCAATGTGTGTAGACCTCCAGCGTGCCATGCAGTCAGTTCAGTTGTCGATGTGGGCCCACCTGTCCTAGGCATTCCCAACAGAGCCAACCCGGTGCATAGGCGACCACAGGCTTAGCGATGTGAAGGCATCTACGATAGCAATGATACACGACCTCTAACAACAGTGAGTCAGGCACTTGTGCTAGTGTGCAGGGGCGAAATAGATCTAGAATGGAAGACAAACTCCAGCAAGGAGAAGATAAGGCTGTATCTGACAGTTGCAAGCCCATCAGCCACCTGGCAATACACTGAATTTTGACAATGAGGTAATATTGTTCAAAATGGGGAGCGACCAACCCCCCCTCCATCCATGAGTAACCAAAGTTTCACTAATGCCAACCTGCACCACGACTTGTTCCAAATAAAGTCCAGAATCTGTTGATCAAACCCCAAAACAGTGAAGCTGGGATGTAAATGGGCAGGTTGGTAAAGAAATACAGGAGGCGGGGCAAAATCCCAATTTTCAATAAGGCCACCCTCCCTGCTTCTGTAAGCAGTAGCGTGCACCAGAACGCCATCTGATGTTACAGCACGAATTACATTACCTTCAAAAAGGCAAGGCAAGGAGTGGTACACCTGCATCTCTAAATACTTCAATGTCTGTTGCTGCCAGACCAATTGCGCCCCTTCAAGAGCAAAACCCAGATCAGCTGTATCAGAGATACAGGGAAATAGGCAAGATATTGCCCAATTTACCCGCAACCCGGAAATGGCCGCGAAGCGGGTCAAAGTTGTACCGATCATGTCGTCAATGCTGCGCGTGTCTCTGATGTAAAGTAGCATTTTTTATGTATATAAAGATATCACATGTGTTCCGTCACCCAGTGATATGCCCCAATGCATCCCCTGGATGTGCATGGTCAATACCAGTGGTTTGATTGCCATTGAAAACAACAGAGGCGACAGTGGGCATCCATGTCTCGTCCACCCGACATTTAAATAGCATTCGATAGGAGACCCTCCTACTTACCTTAAATGAGTGGGAAAGTCATGCATAGTAAAGGCCTATACGTGGTAAAAACTTGCATGGCAATACATTCATGTTGAAGGCACTTTGATATAAAAATTGCATTGCAAAGACTGTTCCCTGGTTAGACCACCATTCTTTTTTACCATTGCCTAGAGAAAGAAAAACATCGCTAACCCACCCACTCTTTAATTTATGGATTCAATTTCTGTTAGATGTGAAAATGGAGAAAGTGTAATTACATACATCTGCAGACAATTAATGCAACCTGCAACAAATGCACTGCAAGCCACTTAAAACCAGCACATTCCCTAAGGCTCTGCTTTTCCCAAACACATTCTTCACCTGGCTGCTCTACGCTTGACTTGTCTTGCCCATCTGCCAAGTGGCAGCATCTTGAATGTAAGGAGGAAAAAAGATTCACTGAGAAGGAGACAGTTGTAGTGGAGAGCTACAAAAATTTCCATGGTCTACCTCAATACCTCACAAGTACAACACAGAAGACAGCCGTATGGCAGCAGTTGGCTAATGCAGTCAGTGCATTAGGGTAGGATGTCTGGACCATCACTAGCATCAAAAAGAAGTGACAGGAGGAAAGGAAATTGGTGATGGAGATGTTTACCAAGATAGAGGTGTCCAGAGCTCTCTCTAGTGGATAAACTGGAACCCATCTCAGACTCACACCACTTTAGAAGGACATCCTCTCCACCATGCCTAATTGTAGTGTCAGGTAAGGGGAGTCTCCACCACAACTTCGAAGACTTTGTGAATTGGGCCCGATAACTTAATTAGGAAAATGTTTAAAATTAGGTGCAGTTCTGACTATGAAAGTTACTTCAAGTTTGTGCAAATATTCATGGGGAATTTCTCTCTCATGTGTTTCATTTTGTCTATCTCACTACAAGTCCCAAAACCCTAAGTACCTCAATTTCTTACTTCCAATTTCTTCTTCAGAAAAAAATGATAATCTCTGCTGGTGATTTCAATGAACTTTTGTAACTGGCACATAAAACTGTGCATGAATTTGCAAATATCATAATTGCGTTGTAAATGTAATTAAGTTGCTATGTTAAAAGTTGCACACAATCATCATTTGTTGTATTTGTCTGTTAACTTCTACATTTAAATTGTTCATGCAGCCAGAGTAAATCCACCCACAGGAGCAGAGGTTCCTGCACTTGCAAGAAGTAAGCTTCATGGGGCAGATCAACTACTAGCAGGAGTGGGCGTAATATTCCGCTCCGCCTGTGGAATTGGCAGAGTTTTTGTGACTCAATTTCACACACAACTCCAGAATGGTAAGTTGGCGAGCACGAGCAAGATTTAGTGTCCCCTAGCGTGATTTCCGGTTGCTAGGAGAACATTCAGCAATATTTTCCAAATGCAGGCCTTGCAGACAGTCGCAACCATTCACTGTCAGAAGACTGCCTGCAATGAGAAGAAAATCTACTCGAGCACCAGCAAAATCAGCGCGAGTGGCTGCACCTCTGTCACAACGCATGGTGTAATTTGCACTGATATTTCAACACGGAATGGTGCTTAATCATAGCGCAAGCAGATTAATGTGCCTATTTCTACCTGTTAGCAGAACTCCCTGGAATCTAACACATTTTATGTAACTACACAGAATTTTGCAAAGTCAAATTCTGTGCATTCCATCCACCCAAAGCCACTATGGCCTACAGAAACTGGTACATGAATATGCCCAGAAGTGGGTTCCATCTATTATTAGACAACCTAGAGATTTTTGTTTTTTTAAACTCAATTTGTTGTTTATATATGAAGTCTTAACTAGTATTTTTTTACTTTAACATGTGTCAACTAGAATGAAAATGAAATTATTCTCATATCCTTTTAGACCCTGTGAGGTTAGCCAGGACAACACATGCTACAGTGAACACTGCTCCATGTGTGAGTGTCACAAATGATAAGGGACCTCACAGTGGGCAGATGGTAGACCGTGGTAAGGTTATTTACATATAACTCTTTATAACAATCATAGTCTAATATATTGGATGACAAATTAGTAGTATGCAGTGTGTCAAATATCCCTGTTGCAACCCATCTCCATATGCTTAGATATGGTTCAGAAGAGTATACTGTTTCATAACACGTTGGCAAATGAACGTATGACTCAACATTTAATTTGAAATAATGACGTATGTACCTAATTGCTTCTATTGTCTCATCTAAAGAGAAGTAGCACTAACTGTGTTCAAAATGTATTCTAATGGCACATACATATACAATAATACACATCATTCTATGTATTGTAATATGGATATGTTTGTTTCATTACAGCTGTTCTCAGGAATACCTTAGTAATCAAAAGTGCCATCAGTATCTCATCCAGGGAATCTGGAGACCTTCTGACTGCAGGAGTCAGACTCTCTACCATCCATCCGTCAGGTCAGTGGGCCATATAGTGTTATAAAGTATTATTTCTCAAAGTGTTCGCAATCACCAAATCATTGGGAAAGTAATTTTCCAGATATAGGCACCCTTTCAAAACATCTAGTGATGATGTGTGAAATGTTCCCAATATAATCAGTGACGATTTCAGCATTTGACCTTCTCTAGGTCTGATAAGTTCATTCAATGTTGCTGAAACTTGAGCTAAAAGTATCAGTTTAGTGAATATCATCATATAATAATTTGATGATATATATGGTATTTCTTAAGGCAACAGGGCAGTTGTGATGGTATGGTTGAAAAGAAAATACCATGGGAGGTTTGCGGACTGAAAATCCTATCTTTTTAAAATCTTTTTCTCTAGTGTCCTTCACAATTTACACCATGGAGTTTCCAGACACGGACAGCTTCTGAAAGCCAGGTCGGGCACCTGCAATGAACATGTATGTTTCACGTCTCAGCAGGTGCTAGCATGCGACTGCTTGTCGATCACACCTGTGGGGGCCCATGGCCCCCTTTCTGCATCTCTGGCTCTTGTTAGGTTGAACACATGTATAACCCATTCCAGACGAGCATGCGTCGCTTCCGGGTCTCAGACCAATTACTTATAAATTTCCCCCCACCTACATGGCTGACCACAGACCTTTATAATGTTTAAATGGGCGCATTTTATTATATCATAAAATATGCTGGTAAATAAATCATGAACAGACATAGGTCATTAGTATGAATCACACAGCATGCATTGCTCAGAACACAGAATAAGCATTCCATTGTACATCAAATCATTACTTACTTACTTACTTACTTATGCAAACTACCCCAGCTGGGGTATAGGCCATTATCAATGACTCTCCAGCCACTTCAGTCCTGGGCTTTTTTTTTCAATCTAGCTCTTTGCAGTCAGCATCGAGGCCCTGATGCCAGGTGTTTCTTGGCCTTCCTCTTTCCTTTTCCCTTGAGGGTTCCAGGTAAGGGCGTGCCTGGTGGTGTCTGATGCAGGCTTACAGAGGGTGTTACCTATCCAGCCCCAGCGTCTTTTCATGATGTCTTCATGAGCAGGAAATTGGAAAGTCCGATGCCATAGGTCATTGCTGCTGATAGTGTTTGGCCAGGGGATTTGGAGGATTTTCCTCAGACAGGTGATGGAGGTCTGGATTTTGTTGGTGGTGGTCACTGTTGTCCTCCAAGTGTCTGCTCCATACAGAAGGACCAATTGTATGTTGGTGTTAAAAAGCCTGATCTTGGTTTGCAGCGTTAGGTCCTTGGGGCTCCAGATCTTCTTTAGCTGAATGTTGGCAGGCCTTGCTTTGCCGATTCTTGCCTTGACATAGCCCTGCTTCTCTGTGACACTGCCCAGGTTGGTGAAGGCCTCAACCTCTTCCAATGGATCACCTGTAACAGTGACTGCAGTTGTGCTGGCCATGTTAGCCTTCAGGATCTTGACTTTTTCCCCGTGGATGTTGAGGCCAAGTTGTTCTGATGTGGCTGCCACGTTGTCAGTCTTCTCTTGCATCTGCAAATGGGCATTGGATAGTAGGGCCAGGTCGTCTGCAAAATCCAGGTCATAGAGCTGCTGTCAAGGTGTCCACTGGATCCCAATCCTTCTCCTTGCTGTGGATGTCATCATGATCCCATCTATGGTCAGCAGGAAGCTAAAAAGGAGAGAGCACATAACCCTGGTGGACTCTAGTCCTCACTTCAAAGGCATCAGTGAGTTGTCCTCCATGGACTATCTTGCAGGTCATTCCCTTGTAAGAGTGCCTAATGATTCTTAAGAGTTTATCTGGCACACCATAGTAGTGGAGGAGATTCCAAACAGTCTTTCTGTTCATGCCTTCTCATTGTCGATGACTTTTACATAGAGGGGGAAGTTCCATTCCATTGACTGCTCAATGTTGATGCACGGTGTTGCAATTTGGTCTGTGCAGGATCTATCTTTGCCTCGCAGCTGAGCATCAGCTTGTTCCATCATTCTGTTCAGTATGACTCTGTTGAATCATTAGGTGGACATAAATCTCCTGTATGTATTATTGCTCCTTACTGTTGCATCATAAAGTTAGTCCATTGCCTCAAAAAATCCAGCTGACAGTAATTTATACTAGGGCCCATTATAATCCAACACTGCAGCTTCTAGGCTTGCCTTGCTACTGATGTCTGAAGCTTGTGGCCCTAGGGCTGTTCCTGGGCCGCAAATGCCATGTCCAACTAACACTGACCTTTAGCTCATACAGATGAGTGTCCAGGCCGTGAGGCATCCCAAAGACCCTCTTCAAGTGGCTCATCTTCCTGGCCTGCTATGTTATCATTGGCATTTACTGTTGCAGGCTCTGCTGGCCTACAGCCTCACCCACGCTTCGGTGGCTGCAATGCCCATAGTTCTGGTGTGGGTGAAACAACAATCCCGGCAAAATCACGCAATGTTGCAGCTCTCTGCTTTTTGGGCCTATCTGGACTCTGCCATGCTGCCCTATAAGCTACTTTAAAGCATGCCTGCCAATGCTGAGTGTACATTTTCCCAGGATTGTGGGCTCCTGCCCCTGCAGGTAGCCACCCTCGGAGTGTGTTGCGGTCCCCTTCAGGGTCTGGCTCCACCTCCCTGGCCTGCACTTCAACCCACCCCAGATGGGTGAGCATCTCTTCTGGGTCTCCGACCATTTACTTCTGACCATCCTCCCCAACTACAAGAATGACCACAGATCTTTTTGGTGTGTAAACAGCTGCAGTTTATTACATCATAAAAACATGAAGGGTATAAACCATCATGAAAGATTGGTCATTAGTATGAACCATACATTCCAATTTGTGTACAACACACTCTACATTCTTTTACCACCCTGTCACTCCATCAATTGCACAGGTTGGTGAAGTCCTTCATGTTTCTCTGACCTCTGTGCACATTCAAGGATGGTGAGCACCCAAGTTATCCCAAGCCCATCTGGCTGCTATGCCCTTGGCACTCACTGTGCCAGTCTCGTACACACTGCACCTACTCTTAACAACATTCACACAGACCAACTAAGATGCAATGCAAGGGGCAGCAGATTCGCCATTGTATATGTATTTATGTGTTAATTTCAAGGGATGTTTTTCTATGGAGGGGCACATGAGTCTTTTCTATTGCCACAGAGTGCTAGATGCAGGGAAAGTGCAAGGGACAGGACCTCAAATGGGCCTAACTTTTTTTTCATCTGAGAAACATTTTCTGGGGTAAAAGGGGTGGGAACTTTCAGTCATTCGTAAATAGTGTTTTTATGTGAGCGCCTTTATGGTGGCCCTGGCCCATCTGTCCCAATTCTACTGTCTTCCGCAGAACGGTGCCTTGTTTCTGCCACTGTAGTGAATCAGTTTTATTGAAGACAGGATCGCAGTATTCCACAAGCAGTCTCAGTTTTATTGTATTCCAGCATAAAGGGATTCATTCAGTTTATAAACAGAATTTCTTCTTGACTCCCACAGAAAGTGCAATCACTGCCTCATGCTTCAGAACCACATTGGGTGTTCCTACTTTCAAATGTGTTGTCCAGGTTGCTCTCCATACAATTTGTATTTGTATTTGTAGTTGAATTTGTAGGGCGCACAGCTACCCACAGGGGGTCTCCCGGCGCCGATAGAATTAGTGATTACCCGAGGCAGTTGTTAATGAGAGAAAAGGCAGGTCTTAAGGTCTTTACGGAATTTCAGCAGAGATGGTTCAAGTTTCAGTGAAGCCGGGAGAGAGTTCCACAGTCTAGGGGCAACACAGGAAAAAGAGCAGCCGCCCATTCTCGTCAGTTTGAAGCGTGGAATATTTGATATTACAAGGCCTTTGTGTTGTGATGACGCTCACAGCAGAGAAGGCTCCAGCCCGCAGCACCCACAACAGAGGCACAAACAGGTCTGAGGGCTCTGCAATTAAAGTTTGATCAAGGTAGACAAAAAGACTAGTCTTACATAAAGGGGCACCTTGAACCTGTAGTGCTACCTCTCACCCCAAATATCTGCAAAAGAGAAGTGCTTCAGGAAGTCTATTAACAGCAATTTCATAACAAAATATTTGGTGAGTTTGTAAATGGAGCCCTTTCACCATCCTCACACTCACACAAGTTTCTACCTCTCCACCCTACAGCCACGCGAATGCAGGCAATACACTTCCACTGTCTGCTAAGCTGTCCTCAACTTTGATCTTGTGCCAATGCAAACCAGAGGCATTCAAATGGATCTCACTCTTCTTTGTAATTAATACTGTGAGTCAAACCAGAGGATGAAAACCAGAAGACACTCACTTTTCGAAGTGTACATATTTATCCATGTATTTTTTCACGCTGCTACGATCTTGAAGTTACTATTTTCTCTCAATGCAGCCTAAAGCTCTTGATATGCATCCTATGATTTTTGTTTACTTTCAACCTTTGAGCTGATTAGCAGGACAGGCTGGATCGGTTGCCCAGGCAGCAGTAGCCTAGCAATAGATTGTCTACCTGATTCTTGTGCCTTTTGAAAATACTTAATATGGCACAATCTTCAGAAGTGAATAGTGTTCTATCTTTCTACATTCTTGCATCCTCAAACTGCATGCTATCTCAAAAGTATTCTCTACATCCATGAAGTCCATCAAGAAAAACTGACCTTTAATTAATTAAAATGTGTGATTTTTGCCTCTCTTTTTATTTATTTCTTTTAAATGGACCTCTTCCTCCCCTCCTTGCTCTGCATGCCTCCTCTCCCTGAGCACAACCTACTCTGTCACATGCATGTTTGCCTTATTCTCTAATATTGTATTTCTGCAAATTGGGAATATCTAATTTAGAAGATCACAACCCCTCCTATGCAACCTAACAATACCATATCAATACTAACTCATCTATTAATCCCACCAACCAAGAGCATGAGCTCACATTTCCCCTGTTAATGATTTCAACTAACCCCTATTAATTAATCCACCAAAAAGAAACTTGAAGGAACGCATGGAATGGTTTGCGTGAGCACCCAAGACTAATCCCATTAGCTAACAGGTAATCAATAACACTGGACTAACCACTAACCCTGCGCTTTCCAGCATAAAGTACTTCAACACCTCATCAGGGGTAGCAAGTGCTATATAAATACAATTACAATGAAAATTACAGTTACATTTTGCCACTTCACAGCCAATTCCTCGAGTTCTTGCAAACATGTTCATTATTCATTGTGGGATGGATTAGAGAAAGAAGCTTAGCGCTGTTATGATCTGATCAGGATTTCATCAGTTTCAGATAGTGGGCTGTGTGTGGAAGAAAATGAAATCTGATAAACTTAATTAAGAGGGCATGAAGGTTGAGCATCAATCTTGGAAGATAGTAAGCTAATTGAACAATCTTTTCTATAGAAACAGGATGTGAACTTTAAGGAAACCATAAAGAGATTAGAAGGAATTCATCTCACTCACCCTTTCAATCATCTTGTTTCTGCACTAACTCAGATTATTCTCCTGTTGAATGTACAATTTACTCTTGTACAAAAGTGTGAATATGAATTCACGATACAAAAAACATTCAGAATCTTCAGTTGATATATATGTGAAGCGTGCAAACTAAAAAAAAGCTTTACGAAAAAGCATGGAACATGTGACTGGTGCCAGATATAAATTCTGGGGACGCTTTGTTGAAGAGGAAGCCCTGCTGCTGCTCTTTGCCCTCTGACCACTGGTGACCTGCCTTTGATTTTAACTGTTCGTTGGACCCGCTTCGCGGGTCCCGCTTCACCAGTATTACCTTTGGGAGAACTGCGCTGTGTCCGTGAGGCTTGTGGTGCTCTGGGGTACTGGGCAGGGCTGCGAGCGTTTCAGCAGGGACTCCGTGTCCCAGGAGTCCCTGCCTGGCCGATTGAAAACACCTGGCCCGCTCTCCTTGTCAGCCCCGCCCCCTGCACATCACACTAATTATATCTTTGATATCCCTCCCCGCTGCGCGGGAGCGCGCGGGGGAGCGCCCGGGGCTAAGCCCGGGCAAAGGGCGGGCCGTTTGAGGCCGTTCGAGGACGGTGGAGGCCGGGACCGGGCCACCCCCCCTTCATTTGTCCTGTCTTGCTGGACCCCCCTGGGGTTCGTACACCTGCTCCTTATATATTCATCGGCAAGCCATTTATCCCACTGTTACAATGGTGTTAACAAGAGGCAGGAAAAAAAAGGCCGCGGGAGGGGTGGGTAACCTTTTAGGTCCAATGGACGATTTTATCATTAAGGCAAACTCTTTTATCGACCAGAGTATCAGCCTTATGGAGGGCAGGGTGTCTTTAGACCTTGCACGCGCCAAGAGATCTTCTTTGGGTGCTCTAGCGAGTGTAAGATCCCCTGAGCTAGTTATTGCTCCTGATCCCAGGTCATTTAATGAAGGTAGGCGTAGCTTACCAAACATGGTGGATCTATCCGCAACTTTGCTATCAGACTTACAGACCAGCACAGATCTGGAAAAATCCCCTGACCTTCTCCCGCAATCTCCACAGCTATCCTCGCAAGTTACGCCAGAAGAAACAAGAAGAGATAGAGGGAGGAGGCAGGGCGCCGCGAGGAAAAAGAAGTTGGACATAAATCAGCCTTCTCTAGTTCCCAATACACTAGTTTTTAATAAATCAGTTTCTAGGCCTAGTTCAACTGAGTACTTACACCCGAGAAAGGTACAAGTAGTTCACTCCGCGATAGCACATCTCCCAGCACACGATAGTTCAGACCCCATTTTTGTGGCCTCATTGACTGATGTCCCTAGCGCTGGAGAACCATTCCGGTCTGATAATTTACAGATGTCATCAAACAGTATAGCGGATCTATTGAAAACTCTACTCACCCCAATAGAACGTAGGTTAACAAATATAGAAAATAAATTGATCAATCTTTTAAATCTGTATAAGACTAAGCAGGTATCAGAGACACAAATTCCACGAGTAAAAAAACAGATTCAGAACCCAGCCAAATCAGCACTCCCACAAAACCGTATATCTACTCCTACTGCTCCATTACAAAAATTAATTCCATCCACTAACTCAAAAACTAATAGTTCAGCAAAACCCGCCCCTAAAAATATCGCCACCTTAACAGTGGCAAGTACTTTGCCTCAAAAAATAATGGCACAAAATGCTCAAGCCTCAAAAAACTTGTCCCGGCCACTACCAGCTTCAAAAACAGCACCCCCAGTTTCTGACACAGGTGGTATGAGGGTAGGTCAACAGGCTAGACTTCCTGTTGACTTGCCCCCGGAAGCCTACCCCCTTGTGGTGGTAATGACGGGTGTCCCTGAACTCTTGGATTATAATTCAGAACCCACAGGGTCCCTTAAGAACAAAGTGCAATTCTGGCTCAATACTAATTGCCCTGTTCCACCGACAAGGTCCTACAGGATCCTTATGGTACGTAGAACTACCTGGGTGGGCCATGGCAGGAAATCACTGCCAGGTGACTGCATCGTGGTAACCTTTGATGATCCTAGAGCAGCCGACCATATCTGCGCATGGGAAAATTCATGTGAGAGTGGAGGAATAAGCATTAAACGGCTTTCCTTTTTTTATCCTCCAAGGTCCTCAAACATCCAAGAGCCATCTTGGCAATCGATGGGTCCCCACTACTTCGATTATGACAGCCACAGGCAGACAATGGGTCCCTGTCATCCCCAACACGACAATCCCTGGCAAATAGTGGGGCATCGACATCTGGGTAGAGACTGGGACAGCTGGGGTGGGACACATACGTTGAGGGCGGTTAATCACGAGCGCACTCGCCGGGCTCCCTGGTCCGGTATTCCCACACATAACCGATTCAGTGGCTTAGAAATGGTCGATTGACCACTAACATTGATTGACCCCTTTAACTCAAAGTCTACTATGGGTAATGTTAATACACCTGATTTAAATAACTCAGTTATATTTGGAGAAACAGAGGGGTTTGGGGTAATAAGGACACAGGCGTTTGATGGTGCAAGCACAACTAACAGGGAATGTAGGCTTTCTTCCTCCACCGTGACTCCTCAGCTATTAACGACACAACATTTACCCAGCGACATCAGCTTTAGTATAAGATCTAGTGTAGCAATCACGGAAGTTAGGCCGAGTTTTTCATCCTACAGCCTGATTACGTGGAATGTAGCAGGTTTGAGTAAAAAGGTCCAGCAGCAAGCATGGCTGGATGTTATTAATAAACACACTATAGCCTGTTTGCAGGAAACCTGGACGACTGAGGAAATCCATATTATAGGATTCCAAACCTTTCATTCGCCCGCACTTATTAGTAAGCAGGGTAGGAATAAAGGAGGCCTTTGTACTTATGTGGCTACAACGGCGGAACTTAGGGCCATCAAGTGTCTTAACGCAGAGTTTTATCAGGTCTTGGTCTTTAAAGGGCCCCGCTCTGTCAATGTAATTCTAATTAATTTATATAATAACGTACCATCTATCCACACAGAGCATGTTCTTTATAATCTTCTCAATAGCATAACATCTCTAATAGATAATCTTGCAGGTGAGAAGGTGCTAATCTGGGTAGGGGACTTTAATTGTACTGTCTGTGCCCTTTCTGCAACTGGCTTGTGCGGTCTAGCAGATTATGGGGAAGACTGCCCTACCCATTTCACCCACTCAAAATTAGGCAACTCCTTAAATAATATGATGTTCTATTTGAATTTGTCCTTTGTAAATGAACTGTGCAGCCCGATTATTCCGTTTCAACCAACTTTTAACGGACGAGGGTGTAACTCCACCATAGACTTCACCTTAATGTCCGCGGCCCATCCTGGTTGCACAATCCTCTGGGAGACTGGAAAGGCTCTCTTCGGAGATCATTACCCCATATCATTCTCAGTAAAAACAATGGGAGAATGTAGTCAACTCAAGAAGAACCCTAATTATGCTCCCAAGGTTAATCTGGGTGCTATAAATGGGTATGTTATCAAATGGGATAAAGTTGAGCCAGCTGGCTTCTTAAAGAGCTTGGTTTCGACGTTTCTCGAGTATATTCACGTATGTCTAACAGCTGCCATGGAGCCTGATAAAGTCGTGGCTGCCTTTTCTAATATCCAACGGTCAGTAAAAGATCTTTTATTTAGAGAACATAGGCAAACAGCTAAGCGCCCACAGGGTTGGTTTGACAATAAATGCACCAAAGCTTTGACTTCCCTCAAAAAGGCCCTACATACCAAACCAAAAAATCAAGACCTGATCCGTCAAGCCAGAGGAGCTTACAAGCTGACCATTAAAACGAGAAAAGCCACCCTTAAGCGGGAGGCGTGGGCGACCTTACGCGAGGCCTCGCAACAACGCAATAGTGCACTATTTTGGAAAGTGGTTAATGCCCCATACCTGCAAAGCAGAGCGGAAGACATCTTAGACGTGGCTATCTCAGGGGAGACCTGGGTGAACCATTTTAAGCAGTTATATAATAATCCGACTGTAGGGCACTGTCCTCCTTCGCTAACTGTCAGTTTGACGGACCTCGGCGGATCAGGCGAGCGAAATGCTTTTCCGCTGAATATCACTTTCAGTCTCCAAGAGGTCATTAAAGCTATTAAGGACAGCCCATCCGGTAAGGCTCCGGGTCCCGATGGTGTCCCAATCGACGTCTATAAGGCAGAGTTGGATCTATGGGCACCCTTACTTACCAATGTTTTAAACAAGTCTAATCAACAGGGATTTGTGGCATCTTGGCCTGACGCTACTGTCGTGCCAATATTTAAGAATGGTGACAGAAACGACCCAAATTGTTATAGGCCAATCTCTCTTCTGGATGCACTGATGAAGGTGGCCGGTAGGATCATACTAAATCGGATCCAGAGCTGGGAGGCCGAAAACCAGGCCATCTCTAACTTACAATATGGCTTTAGGACGGGCAAGGGAACGGTCGAGCAGTGCCTTAATTATTGCAAAGTACACTCCAGCGAAGCGCGAAAAGTTATATATTTCCTTCATTTACCTAAGCTCAGCGTTCGATTGTGTGAATCATGAACTCCTTTGGAACACACTTTCTTTCTTGGGCCTTGATGCCCAAATCATCACGTTTATTCGCGAACTTTACAGGGACGCAGGGGCAAGGGTCAGATTTGGACGTCTGGGGGAATGCTCAGACAAATTCACTATATCGCGGGGGGTCAGACAGGGGTGCATATTGGCTCCCCAGTTGTTCACCATCTATATTAACTCTATTGGAGAACACCTAAGTAATTTTCAATATGACTACCCCGCTATAAAGGGTACCTCAGTGCCCCTATTACTCTATGCTGACGACGCGGCAATAATGTCGCGTACTAGGTTAGGTCTACAGCGGGCGGTGGTCCAATTTTCCTCCTATATGAGGGATAGGGAATTAAAGGTGAATACTTCTAAAACTTATAACATGGTCTGCGGCAGGGGCCTTAGAAGTGCACCTTGTCCTATTTACTTGGATGCCCAAAAAATTGAAACCACTGAGAAATTCTGTTATCTAGGTGTGACTTTTGATAGGAGGGGGAGCTGTAAGCCGGCAATAGAAACAAGGAAATTAGCCTTTTTAAGTTCTGTGGGAGCCCTGAACAATTTTTCTGCAAAAATTGGGGGGAAGCCTGCTAGGGAACTAATACAAATCTATAAGGCTGAAGTGGTTTCCTCAGCCACCTATGGGGCAGGGCTCTGGGGGATAGAAAATGCGCAGACGTTACAAAGCTGTGAGAATCAGTTTATCTGTCACTTACTAGGAGTCTCTAAATTTTCATCTACTTACATGACCCATATAGAAGTAGGCCTTCCCTACATTAGTGACATTGTTAACATCTCCCCTCTTTTATTGTGGCACAAGGTCTGGGTGACAGAAGAGACAACCTTAAATAGGGAAGTAATCACCGACTGTCTCACAATGAATGGAATGGCCAATATTAGGTGGCTTTCCTACGTGAAAAATCTTTGTGTAAGGATAGGACATCCAGAATTCTTTGATAACCCGCTCAGTTTGGATGGGCTATCGAGAGCCGCCTTGAAAAAGTTGGCTCTTGATCACCTAATACCGGAAAGATGGGACAAGGAGACAATGAAACCTACTGTACTTCGGTTTCAGGAAATTACTCAGTGCGAGGGTCTCCAATATTATCTAAGCTTAGAATTAAGCCCATATGCACGCACACTGCTGACCCGCCTCAGATTAGGCATGTTTTTCACTTAGTCACCTTCCCCCTTTGTAATGACTGGTCCACTGAAATCCCTTTGTGCCCATATGATGATATTTCCAGACAATCGGACATACATTGTGTCTTTTTTTGTGTTTTTTACAAAGTCCCGCGTAGAGCTCTTCTGTTACCTGTTCTTAGGGCCTGGGGGATTCGTACCTGTAAATTAGCATATATGAAATTATTGCTATTAGAAGATGATTCCCTTATTCATGCAGTTTCAAGTTTTTTAAAACTAGTAATAAAATTTAGAAAATCTATGTAATCCTCATGTTCCTAACTTGTTCCGAATTATTATGTTCTGAATCTTTTTAATGATATTTTACCTTGATTCTATGATCAAATAAGTTTTTGTTGTTGACTCTGTTTTATTAAAAAAAAATGTTTGTATTATGTGCTTTTATGATTTTATCTTAAAATCGAATTAAGCTTGAAATGGACCTAAATGAAATTAAAATTAGGGCAGATAGTCTTTGTGAGGAAGAGGATTATTAGCAGTGGTGGATAAGAGTCCACTTCAAGTAATAAGGTCACTATTCTTGTTTGGTCCAGTAAGTGTTTAAGTTATTTAAACATAAGTTAAGCCCCTGGCACAGAGCAGACAGGCTTATGTGGGAACATGTTAAAGCATATAGTAGTACCAAAACAGTTAAAAAGTCGAAAACACACAAAAAGAAATGTACTCCAATTTATATGAACAGAACATATTTTAATAAACAAGATTACACCAAAATTATACAGATAAAATAAGGGGAGCTGAAGGCATACATTTTCAGTTTTAAATAAAAATGGGGCCGAGAAGCATTAAGCAACACCTATGGTCATCTGATTGTGCTTTACAAGTACCTATGCATGATTTCTGGTTGATCGCGATGGAGCACGCGTCTAATACAGAAACCAGGTTCGCCTCGGTAAGAAGTTTTTACTCTAAAAAGGAAGTCAAGAAATCTTGAGTGTGCTAAGGCCAAGAAAAGCTCCACAAGGCCAAATAGCTGTCGGACGAGGTCCCAGTAAAGCTGGTGACTTTTGGTGGCAAAGCTAAGTTCGGAAGAAATTCAAAATTCGTACCCAAGGAAAGACCCTTGCCAGCTGCATACTTTTGGTGCCTTCATCTGGTGAAGATTTCTCCATTTGGACCAAATCTGTTTTTTGAAGCTTGTATTCCTCCAGCGAGGCAAGGTTGCAAGCTGTAGTCAAACAGGCCTCCGTGAGGATGAATACCCACTCCGTGACGTGCCACTGAAATGGATTTGCAGCTGCAGAAAAGCTCCAAGCAGGAGCAACCTGCATCTTTAACCCAGAGGAACATTCACCCACTTCAGATTGGCTTGACAGGTTTGTCCTGGTCCCCCAGACGTCTCTGTAGCCAAAACGTTTCTAAGTTCATCTTTGTAGGATGGTATAAGGAGTACACTTAGACACAGCCAGTGGTCCCAGAATCTCAGTAACATCACTTACGGTGATCAAGACTCAGTCCAACAGAAGCCACCAGCAGGGTCCTGGGCAGGTCCAGATGGAACTGGTCCGCTCAGATTGTCAGGAAAAGAGCTTCCTCTGTACATTTCGCTTAACAGGAGGCTAGCCAACTAAACCCTGGAGTCCTCTTCTTCATCCTGGATACAGAAGGGAGAAGGTCCCAGCCTTCCAGGGCTCATCACAGGTTTCAACAGGTGGCGCAGTCCGTCTTCTGTCTGCCACAAGTCCAGTAGTTTTTTCACAAGTACATGCCCTTGGGTGCCACATTAATGCCTGGCATTAGCATGTCAGTGGGAGTGACTCATGGCCCCTCCCTTACTAATATGAAAAGAAGTTCCCTACCAACTTTTGCAGCATTTTCTGGGTGCCATACTGCAAACGATCCCACAGTGTTCCTCACTGCACAAATCCAAGATGGTAATACCCTTCTGCGCTTGTGTAGAGCCAGTGTGTCCACCCTAGAGGTGTAGGCACGGAAATAAGCAACACCTCTGTGGTCATTTCAAACCTGTTCCGAGGACAGCTCCTTTCCCACTGGGATTGGTACCAGTCTGATGGGGGTAACAAAACAGGGTCCTGTCTAGGTACCAGTTAACATTTGACTGTGACAGGACAGGCCTCTTTGAAGTTAATTCCGTTCCTGGGCACAGTCCAGATGGTCATTCTGCCAGAGAAAAAGAGTACCTTCCCACATGCAAGGCCTTTGTTTCACTTCCAAGAGCAAGTTCCCACCTCTTCAAGTGGGTTATTCAGCATCTGAGTGACACATGGAGCTCATGTAAAGCGGGCTTCAGTGGCTTGAAGCAGGGAAAAAGTTTGAGCATGTCAAATTGGGTTATTTTGACGCATTGAATTTATAGTTTTAAAACTACATAGAGAGGCTACAATGGTAGACCTGCAGTCATGTGTGCACTGTCACTGTAGTGGGTGGCACAATGGGTGCTGCAGTCCACTATTGACATTCAACTTAGAGGCCCTGGTTACACTTTGTACCATATGTTAGGGACTTATGGGTAAGTTAGGTACACCAACTAGGATTATAGCCAATGTTGACATGCTGTTTTAGGGCTCAGAGTACATGCACTGGGGCCTGGTTAGCAAGGGCCCAGGGCATAGAATAAAAAGCAGCAGCATCAGTCTAAATAAAATTGGGATGATCATGCAAAAAAAGGCATTCTCCTACCATCCACTTTTAATTACAAGAGAAACCAGAATTAGTGCTGCATAGAACAATTCATTGGGATCAATTGATTAAATGTTTTGCACACCTGTTTGCCTGTAAAAACTGTGATATAATTGGCAAATCACTTTATACCTTTGTGCCTACCTTACCTTTCCAGTGTGTGCTCTGCGAGACAACTAATTCATTTACATTGGCCAATGCAGAAGTTTAAAAATACCTGGCAGGGATGGTTTTTGTCATGTTCACAAAGATCCAATGTCTCTCAAGTGGCTAAAGTTACATAATGAGCCCAACATTAAAATTCTCTGGGACTCATTTACAAGAAATAACGCATCGCTGCGATGCATCAAAACTTATTAAGAAATGCTACGTCATTTTTTTGTGACATTGATTCGTGATATTTATGGTATGGTGCACCAAGTCTAAAGCTGTGAGCTACATAAAACAAAATTATGCTGGCACCGGCATTATGTTGCTGGAAAAACTGACACATCTGCCTTAAAAGTGTCATAAGGCAGAATAGCATCATGTAACTCGAGCCAAACAACCTTGGTGCCACTTTTAACTACATGAATACATGAAAAAATTATTAACTCCATGACTGGCCAGGATGTCCAGGAAGACTTCCTGGGGAAGAGGAAATAGAAGTGCAACTTTAGTGAGGCGAATGAGATTCTGACCACTGAGGTGACAGACAACCAACACTAGCTGTTTGTCACCCCTAAATTGCCATTATCAAAGGAAAAACCCTTTTGGCAGTTCATACTGGCCAAGTTCAACAGTGTGGGATAAGTAAAGAAAAAAGTGACTGACTTGAAGAAACGCTGAAATAACATAAGGCACAGTACGCAGGAGAAAATGTCAAACAATCTGAAGGCAGCAATGCAGACTGGAAGAGGGAGCCCAGTGCCCCAGGAGCTGGATACCCTGGAGAGTGGGTGGCAGCTGTCATTCCAGAGGAGTTGGTTGCAGAACTTCCAGGACAAGACAGTGCAGGCCATGAGGAACATCAAGACCTACAGGTTAAGTCGCAAAAAGGAGCTATGTGGGGAAAAGGCTTGTGTCATGAAGTCCAGCTAGCTAAATACCAGCGCTACACTGCACAGTGTGGAGGGCAAAGGTCAGGTATGTAGGTCATGTACTGGTAAGCATCATATATATATATGTCAGTCACACTGACCAGTTACATGTTGCAAAGCTCACTCCAGTTCCGTCATGTTATTCACTCTCATGTGTGAAGTGTAGCACCAGTCCACAGTCACCTCTGTGAACCACCACTTGTAGTTGTATGTACAACCTGATTCACCCGAACTACAAGTCCCACAATACTAAGCAATCATACACAGGACTTTAGTCACCAGAGGTATGTGCTGCTGTGAACCTCACTTTTCATGACAATCTGGCGGTGCTAGTCTCTCAATCATATTTGTGTTGCAACGCTAAGCCACTCTGAATGGCTTTGAATGGCCTCATAGGTATGGAATAACGTAAAGCAGTGCAAAGCACTGCCTTGCCTTACTCTACACCCATGTGGCTCAGATTGGCCATCAAGGGATGGGTCTACACTATGAGCCTCTTGGGGGGAAGACAAGTATAGTATGGGGACACACAGGGCTTATAATAATCACCTGGGTGTGGGGGTAAATGCAAGTAATACACACCAGAGGGCCATGTATGTAGAAACAAAACATGGTGGGGCTTATTGACAAGGCCATTGTGTCACTGGTGCTTCTCTTTTTGTGATGCACCAGTGATACAATGGCCCAGCCCATATTTACAATGCCACATAAAGCCACCCTGCTGGCTTTTCATGGCCTGGCAAATATGCCCCCTATCACTCATTACTTTGCTTGGAAGTGACGTTCCATGGGTGTAGTTGTGGGTGTTCCCACACAACATCCATGGAATCTGAATCACTCTCAGATTTGCAAGGTCTCATTAATCTGGGAATGTGTCAGATTCCTATGCCTTCCCAGGGGAATCGTAAGGGAGGGGCAACTAGGAGAAATGCATTTATTTCTCTTTACTGTCCCGTTTATTAAATGAGTGCTGCATTCTGCTGCACACATAAAAAGAGGAAAACTCCTCTTGTGATTGTATTTGTGCATGAAGGTGTCTCTTCTTTAAAAAAAATAAATCACCCCTATTATTTGGCCCTGGTTGAAGACAGAGCAGGTGACAGGAGGGAGTTTGGAGGCAAAGTGATTCACCATGCTAAATATATCAAAGTTTAAGGATGTGAAACAAGGATCAGCCAAGGTATAGGAAGAAATAGTTTGCCACCACAAAGCCCTTGAGTAAGGGATGGTAAAACGCTGAGGTGAATGGCCCCAGCTGTGAGGCTGCCATGACACCCCTTTGAATATGAAAATAAATGTTTTTTCCTGCAAGGGAGAAAGGTCCCCACTGTTCACAGTGGGGACGTTTCTCTCTTGCAGGAACATGCATTTATTTTCATATCATGTTACGCCCTGGGTCAGTGGGCAATACCCAAGGGCACCCAACACACAGTGTGAAAATGGATTCCCCTTTCATTATACGTTATAGTACACTTTCAGGAGTGCAATTGTCTGCTCATTCACAAAGTCCATTGGATATGGGCATGCATATTGTTGGTGTTGTAAGCAGATGAGAATGTATAATCTTGGTTACAACAGTGTGTGGAAGTATGTTGTGTCCCTGGTCCAAAATAAGAAGTGCCAGAGGAGACATGTACAGGTCCAAGTGAGGGGGCCTGAGTCAAACAATGTGTGATACTCTTAAGATAAACTACTCTCTCAATGATGAAATGTGGTGAGCATCCATGCTAGCAATCTACATGGTTTCACTGGGCCCATCCCCTCAATTACTACACTGTGTCCCACTGCTCATTAATTTGGAGTCAGGTGTGTTTGCACTTAAATCACATCAGTATCCACCTCTTAGAAAACCATCCTAAGAACATGGCCTCACACAATCCTGCAGTGCATCAAGGTTTTAAGGTGTTTTCAGGGACATATATGAAGTACAGACCCCCTTGCCATATGAATGCCCTATGTGCATGCAAGACACCACAGCTAGCAACAGTGTGGTGGTGCACTATGAGAAAGGCAGACCACAGGTGCATAACAAAATAATTTTCCAAGCCACATCAATTTCACAGGAGCAAAGGGCAGAGTACTGGTCACAGGGAATGGTGACTCCCTAGGGATTACGGTGCAATGTGCATAGTAGTGGTGTCAATACGTCCAAATACTTGGGGACATATTCACAAGCCCAGTGCACCACTGGCCTTATACATATCTACAAGGCCACATAAAGCCACCCTGCATGGCTCTTCATGGCCATGTAGACACGGAGAGAGACAACACAGTGCAAGTTGCTGATTGCCTCACACTATGATGGGGAGGCATGCCATGGGGCTCATGATGGGTGTTCCCAGGTAACAGTTATGACAAGTAAGACATTGTCAGATTTATTACAAGCTGTAAACCTGTGAATGTGTCAATATATGACGCCTCTCCAGGAGAGGTGTAGGGGACGAACTACAATGAGCTATCACATCATTTCACCAGAAATTTGCTCCTTCCTATGTATGCTGCATTCAGCTGCACAAACAGAAAGAGGAAATAGCTTCCATATCCTGCTGCTGGCCAGGATGGTGCCCTTACCTGCACAAAAACAACCATTCCAACAACACATGCACTCTAGCATTGTGGCACAAGGGTGCCTGCATTGATGCATGTCAGCCATTTGTGCACCTGCCCTGTGGAAGATTACAGGAATACATAGTATGTCATAGATATGGGGCAGTCATGCCCTTTTCTGTTTGATGTAGTGCTGCATGGCAGGATGCTTGCAATGCTGACCTATGCTTTAAACTCGTAAATGAGGGCATGATTGTTAACCTTTTGACTCTTGTTAGCAACTGACAAGGATTTCCATCAACATAAATGTTTCCATTCCAGAATGAAACACCTGCTCCTGACCAGTTGCATGTCATGGAAGTGGATCCTGGGGAGGATGACAGACTGCAGAGCTTCGATCAAGACACCTTCCAGTAAATCATCAACTCCATCCAAACACCCTCTCCAGTCATGAGAAGGGCCAACACCATTGAGGGGTCTCCACATGATCTGCCTCAGTTTCAACACATAAACACCATCTTCTAGCCCACCCCTAGCACAGGACTCTGAGGACCTCCAAAAAGGATTCCAATGTCGTGTGGTAGGAGTGCAACATGAGCTGGTAGATAAGGTGTAGGCGGGGATGGAGACCATAACGGGCACCCTGGAGGGAGACCATGGGTGCCTCAGCCCCAATAAGGACAACTCGGAGGCTGTAAGATGCACCTACTCTCTGCTCTGTGGTTTGGACCAGTCCCTGGCTAACATCACTGGTGTCTTGAGGCTTAAGCAAGAAAACATGCCCTGCCAAAGTGACACCAGCGAGGTTCACAACAAGCTGGGGGCAATCCATAACATCCTGGAGTGCATGGAGTGAAAGCAGGGCTACTACATCACAACAATTGGTGCCTCCCACTGCAATGTTGCTGCTGTTCTGGCAAACCAGCAGGTCCTTCTCATTACTTTGCTACCTTACTTGTTGGCACAGGGAAATGCTGCTGGGAGCCGGAGGTATACATCTTCATCCCCTGGTGTGCCCCGGTGTGCCTCCGTGGAATCATCCAGGACCTTCAACACCACCCTAACATAAGGCAGCATAGACATTAAAGGAGAAAAATGTGGACTTCAGTTCTTTGCAAAGAAAAACTGCCAAGTAGCACATCGCTGTGCCACATGACCAGCTTCTCCAATGCCATGTGCTAATGTCCATGCCAGTGTACCTCTCAACAGGTACTGTCCTCTATTTGCTTTCCTACCTGTTGGTCTCATTCCTGTGTGGACTGCCTAGGTTGACTTTCTTTCATAATGGTAATTGGATCTTCCTCCTCACTGGAACATTCCTCTCCTCAGCATGTCCCATGACATGTGTCAACCATGGACTGTATCGGGACTTCCGATGGTTCACTAAGTATGTTGGGGTTGTTGTCCCAAGGACTGCCAGTTGCGCCTTGCTCCTTGGTTGACAAGTAAATAAATCTAGTTTCTCTTATCAGCATGTTGTACTTCGGGTCATGAGTGGAGTAAGTAGTCCATAGTTGATGTGCTGACTCTCAAGGCACTATCTAACGTCTAAAGTATAATGTGGTTCTGATATCCAGGGATAAATATGCACAGTGCATGCAAAATAGTACATGTGATCTCTAACTACTACAAAACTATCAAGTTGTAATCCAAGGTCAAATGAACGAAGTGCAACGATAGTCGATAAGTCAAATTTAAGAAATAAATATTGGTTCTGGCTAGATGGCTGATACAATCATGCATACTAGCCAGGAAACAACAGTGACACTACTACGATTTAGTGCTAGGGACAGTGTGTAAGTGACTTACATCAGTGTGGCAGAAAACACATCCTAGGTTAGTCATAATGGTTTTACTTCATCATCCATACAAAACATGTTACATCACGTACACACACAGTGCAAACATATGTTAACAACTGTTTTGGCCTGTGTGTCCATTCACAACAAGAGTGTCAATTACAATTACCATTGATGTTTGATTATCCCATAAGTGACTCAATAGCAAACTTCTAAATGTTTACTCCTTAGGTGCTCCACCTACTAACAAATGTATACAAACACTGGCAGCAACTGCCACAGTATGTGCTTAACACAAACTAAGCAGATGCCACAACTGACAAGCATGAAATAAGTAAGCATTTGTGAAAGTGTAAAGGAAGGTTTATTTAAAATACAATTGATATAAAATCCTAACAACTATACCTACATTAATCTTACCTATATAAACTATTCCTAAACTATCCTATTCTAGCTGACCTACACTATCCTAAATGAAAACAATCAAACCGAACCTATCGAACCTTAATTGTCCTACTCTACACATATATCAAAATTGACAGGTTAAACATCAACGCCCTCATGCCCCTTATTACACAATTGCATATGAGACTGACATCAAGTACAGCTATACACAAACCTAAACATGGAAATCTAAACAAAAATACATTTTGTGGTATTTTTTCAAAATATTTTATTTTTTGAAAAACTATTCTACAAACAAAGACAAAACATCAACTTCCCCACCCACTTATCAAACTACCCACCCATATACTTACCTAAAACACAGATCACTAGCAAAACTATATTAAAACACTATACCTAAACTAACTGCCCACTATACTAAAAAGTAACCTAACCAAAGCTATAAGTTTATACTATAAAATTAATCAAAAATAACTGGGGAGGGCATTGAAGTCTGAGGGAGAATCTACATTTGCTGCTCACTGCAGTCCACAGAGTACTGTAAACTCTTCAATACATGCAGCAGTGTTGCCAGCTGTAATTGTTCTCTGGCCAACTCTAAGTTCATGTCCTGCTGGCCCTTCTGCAACTGCTGCACCATGTACATAACTTGCTGTGATTGAGTACCACCCGTCTGTGCTGCAACTGCTGGTGGGGCAGAGGAGGGCCCAGATAGTGGGCCAGAGGAGGGTCCGAGTAGTGGAGCAAAGGAAGATCTGGGTGGTGGGACAAAGGAGGGTCTGGGTAGTGGGGCAGAGGAGGGCCATGTGACAGGCCCTGGAGCCCAACAATGCCCATTTCCTTCAGGACTGCTGGTTCATGCCCCCTTCAGGATATCATTTCCGCAAGCTGGCGACATCCAGTGCTTCATGATATACCCAATAGTCTGTTTCAACCCTTCGGTATGGACTGTTACAAAGAAGCAAATCAATTAATACTTGTGATGAATGTGCACATGCATGCCGTAGAGTGCATATTAGTGAGTGTTTAGAGCTGTATCTGTCAGGTATTCTGCAAGAAATTGTTGAATAAAGAGGAATCCAGGTAATAACATATGGATACCTGCAGCATTTTGGGTCATGTGTAAGAGCCTGTATCCTGACAAAACAGTGCATACATGCCTGTGGGACTTTACACATTGGCCTTATGTCTCACCAAAGCCTACAAAGTAATGGAAATGCCCCCGAGCTGGCGACATCCAGCTCCCTGCTGCCCTTTAGTATTGGAAATTTGGTGTGGGATTTGTGCTACACCCCAACCACACATGTGTCCTGGAAAAGATATAACCCCGGCACAAATACTGTGTCAGGGAGTTCCCCGCCTAGACCATGCAACATTTATGTCACATACTTGGGATAACATGTTGGCAATTGTGGACCCTAGTGTGGGTGACAGACGTTATAATCAAATAACATCATTGGGTTTGGGGCAGATGATAGTACATGTGACACAAGTCTTTACACCATAGTTGATACAACAGTAGCACAGCATATTAAGAGGCACACTTCATGTGGGAATGCACACATTGTTAATCATTTCAGATGGCAATTTGCTGCCTGTCATTAGCGCATGGAACGTCATCCTCCTCCTATAATGAATCTACATATATGGTGCAGCTCATCTCTGCAGAGTAATGATGCCCTTAGCACATGTCACAGCAAACCATTGCAGCAAACACACACATGTATTACCAATCAGAGTAACAATGAGGTAACACTCAACGGTAGCACTGGCATCTCTGAATGTCTCAACCTCTGCCTGGGTGAATAGGCTTGCTCCACCTACAAAGCAAATCATGGTATATAGCTTGTGAATGCTGAAATTTAACACTGTGTACAAATGACTCACAGTATATAATCTTCACAAATGCCTGCTATTGTCTGTATGTTGGACTTGGAACACAAGGCACAGTTAGAATGCCCTCACAATGGACATATGTATGTCATGCCATTCAGATGATAGCAGGCACTTCACATATGAGGATTATAGAGTGCAGGCAATGTACAAGACCAGGTTAGATTTAACATGGTGCTAAGGTGTCTTGCTTTGACGCCTATATAAACAGTCCAAATTGACTGTCCACACACTGCATAGTAAGACAGTGTTGAAGCCTTCTCAAGTTCATCTGTAAACTTAACCTGCCTACACATATCAGACTATAGCCATGCTTATTTGTCTCCTTCACTTAGCTCCTTACATGTGACCAGTGCAGTGAAAATGAACAATGTTCAATAATGGTCCATACTCTTAAAGGTATGAGGATGCAGTTATGTAACAGAGAAGTATGTATGACTATTTTGGGGGGACCGAGACACCCTGTCTAACCCGTGGCATGATGACATGTGAGTGCACTCCCATGCATCAAATAATGTGGAGTGGGCCACACAGTTCAGAGTCATTATTGGCCTAGCAGCCCAGATGAAACTACTCCCTGCACAATGCAGGATGGGTCCTACCTTACCTATGGGCCTCCTCTGCACTGCCTGGTCTGCTTTGCCCATTATGAGGCCCTTGTGAACATGCCCCTGTGTCGTGTTCAGGGTCTTGTTTACAATATTTTGATGCACGGCAGAAGAGCAGGCCTCCTGCTGCGTTGCCCTGTATCACAATAAAATGGCAGGAATGTGCTGAATCTGTAAAAAGCAGCCCATTCCTGTCCTTTTCCCCTGCACTTGAGCACAATGGTCAGCCATGTGCTAATGTAGGCACCCTTGCAAAATAGAGCAAGGGTGTCTGCGTTAAAGATGTGATTGTTTTTGTGCAGAAGGGACACCTTCCTGCACAATAACAATCGTGAGAGGTGTTTTCCTCTTTCTATGTGTGCTGCAGAATCCAGCACACATAGGAATAGGAAAACTGAGGACAAAGAAAGGTATTTTGCCTTGTTGTGCCTCCGTTACACCTCCCCTGGAAAGTCATAGGAGTCTGAAGCTTTCCCAGGTTTACAAAACCGTGTAAATCTGAAAATGCATCAGATTCCATGGACGTTGTGTGGGTATACCCACAGCAAACCCATGGAACGCAGAGTAATGCATGAAAGGGGGCCATATTTACAAAGCCATGAAAAGCCACACAGGGTGGATTTACATGTCCTTGTAAATATAGGGAGGCACGCTGCACCGCTAGTGCATCAAAATAAAGTGATGCAACGTCAGCACAATGGCCTGTAAATAGGCCCCTTATTGTCTGTACATATCATGCCATAGTCACCTATATACATATGTGGCCATTTCAATGACAAAAGTGTTAAGAGTATTTAGCTACAGGCAAACAGCTACAAGCTTGTGGTATATGGGAACTTACCAACATTATCTCCAACTTCTAGGCCCAGGCAATCAAGGACATCCTTCTCCTGGTTCACAATGTCAGCCCATCAGTGTTTGGATTGCTGTAGGTTCCGGTCCACACCAAACAGTCTTTCCATTTGGTAACACACCTTCTCCAACTTGTGCCTCCTTTCTTGTGCTGGGTACTCCAGTAGCATCTTGCCTCAACTTCCTATCATGTTCGGCAGGTATCTAAGAATCAGCCACTGCAGGCCCCCAAACTGCTCCTCTGCACTGCCCCTGCCCAACATGTACCTACACCAACGAATCACCCTAAACCCAACTAAAAATAAACCATTACCCCTTCCCCTGAGAAACATAACTTATAACCACTATTTAGACGAACACTCAACAATACACTACACAAATAGCACAAAATACAAAAACAGGACAAATATGACTATTTAGGGACAGGACACAGAACGCACAGACAACTAAACAACCAGGAAACACCACCAAACTCACCTGCTAACACCAAACACCTCCACCACCAAGGACAGACAAAAAGACAGTAAGCAAAAGTAAAAGAAACTTCACACTTCATGGTTTGTAGAATGGCTGAGCCATCACCTCATTTCCTGTGTGGATGTGACACGTTTTTGTCGTCTGCATCATTTTTATAACTGAAGCGTGTTTTTCTTTATGCTTTGCTAGACAAATGTCCAAGCCGCTAGTTACACTATTGGCAAAGCATTGTTTTTGATGCTGTGCCCTTGATGGGTTGCTTCTGATGGACGCTCTTTTCAGTCATGCGTCACACTTAAGGCCTGAGTATGATCTTGCTAGGAAGGCTTCCAGACGGGTTTTGGAATGAGCACATCCGATTCGGAGCCTATGTTTCCAACCGAATCGTTCCTCGTTCCGAATGACCAAGTACGATGCGAAGGTCTCGTCCACGTCGACCGAATCGTTTACGGACCCGATCCTGTCAGTCTGACTTGTTTGCAGTCGAATCCTGACGCGCAATGTAGCCGGCTTTCGAACGAACGAGTACGATGCACCATTCGGACTTGGTCTCAGTGAGACAAAAAAGCTTTAGGAATCAGACTTCGGGGGCTGTAGTGGGACCTCTTAAATCAGGGCCCTCCAAATCTGTCCCGTGGGGATAGCCATGGGACCCCCTTTCCATGCATGCACAGTGTGCCGGGCATCATGGGATGCCCATCACAGGGTGTACGCTTTTCCACACCCACACTTTTTTGCCATGGGAGCCTGTGTACGCGTTTAGTATACAGGCTCCCATAGAGTTCAATGGGAGTCCGAGCGAACCGAGTCTGTCACTATACGGGTGCATCGTACTCGGTCGCTCGGACTCGCAGATCACAACTCGCTAGGAAAGCCCTCAGGATCCAAGTCATACGATTGGCTTTCCTAGCGAGATCGTACTCGAGCCCTTAGTAGAGAAGCATCTGTTTACCTACAAAAGTCACATTCTATACATAAAAGTCACATTTCAAGCCATTACGTAATTTTTCGTAGTCCAATGTCACTTTCAATGGTCATGCATAACTTTGTACGACAAAAAGTGATAGTTCCTACAGTAAAGTCATCTTTCATTCCATTCAGTCATTTTTCTTATTTCTATATCCCTTATAATGGTAATAAAAGGGATATTGTCACCTTTCGTAGTACAGTGTAATCTTTCCTACTAGAGTGCCACCTTCCCAACTGAAACATGTTCGTTTACTGACACAGTGCTGTGGAATTGGTCAAGGCGCAGGTGACAGAGGACACTTGACTATGCATGGTGTACATTCGCACGGGGGTATGCACCGTACATTCGCACTGGGGGTACGCACCGTACATTTGCACTGGGGGTACGCACCGTACATTCGCACTGGGGGTACGGTGCGTACATACGCGCTGGGGTACGGTGTGTACATACGTGCTGGGGGTACGGTGCGTACATACACAATGCACGGGGGTGTATGCCTGTACGACTCTCACCCCGGGAACAGCTTTTCCCGGGATACGAGTCGTACAAACTTCGCTTCGTAGCGGGTAGTCATTTCCTGTGTACGGGACGTTTTCCGTACGAATCGTACATCGGAAAGCCAGTCTGAACGTACTGATACGCTCGGACTATATTTTTACTATTCGTACGGAAAAGTGTCCGGGTCCGTCTCGTACAACCTTTCCCGATACGATTCGTACGGATCGGCCCGATCCGTATGTATTTTTCCCGTACGAATCGTACTTCACGGGTCGGACGTGAGTTGTACGATTTGTACGCAAAAAAATACGGATACGAGTCGTACGGGAAAAAAAATACAGAATCGGAATCGACCCCTAAATGTATTGCATAATTTTTATTTATTAATATTTGTTGAATTGAGATGTTATAGTGTTAAATGTGTAAATAATTTATTATTAATTATTTAATAATTCGTTGTTAATTTTAATTAATGAGCAATTAATTATGTTAGTTGTGTAATTAAATTTAGGTGTGTATTGTGGTGTTTATAGGTGAAAAAGGTGGGAAGTAATTTTTTTTAAATTGATGAATTAATAATTAGGTGTTAATTAATTTTAATTGAATAATTAGTAATTAATTATGGTAATTGTGTAATTCATTTTAGGTGTGTGTTGTGGTGTTTATAGATGTAAATGGTGGGAAGGGTGGGAAGTAATTTATTTTTAATTGATTAAATAATAATTAGTCGTTCATTAATTTAAATTAATTAATTAGTAATTAATTATGGAAATTGTGTAATTTATTTAAGTGTGTGTTGCATATTATAGTGTTAAATAATGTGCATTCAATGAATGTGTATTATTTATTTTTATTAATATTATTTTTTCAATACATTATTAATTATGGAAATAAATGTAAATAAAAATGTTGAAGTTTTTTTTTATTGGTGTGGTGCATTTATATTTTAAATATTTTTTGGGTTTGTTAATATTTGCTTCTGTTAAACAAATATTGTTTATAAATATTGAAGATAATATTTGTATCTTTTTGTTATATGTAATTAACATATTTCATGTTACTGTTTAATACATTTAATCGGATATTTTTAAAATATTCCTTATTTATTTTTCAGATTATTACATTTTTTTAACTGTTTATATGTTATTAGTCATTTTTGTTTCTCTGCTATCCAACACTTTCACTACTGTTGCACTCGCTCGTGTGTGAATAATAATTTTTACCCCTCTGCTATCCAGCACTTTCCCTACTGTTGCACTCATTCAAGTGGGAATAGTCATTTTTACCCCTCTGCTATCCAACACATTCTCTACTGTTGCAGTCACTGGAGTGGGAATAGTAATTTTTACCCCTCCGCTATCCAGCACATTCCCTACTGTTGTACTCACTGGAGTGGGAATAGTAATTTTTACCCCTCCGCTATCCAATACTTTCCCTACTGTTGCACTCACTGGAGTAGGAATAGTAATTTTTGCTCCTCCGCTATCCAATACTTTTCCTACTGTTGCACTCATTGGAGCGGGAACAGTAATTTTTACCCTTCCGCTATCCAACACTTTCCCTACTGTTGCACTCACTGGAGTGGGAATCGTAATTTTTACCCCTCCACTATCCAAAATGTTCCCTACTGTTGCACTATTTGGAGCGGGAATAGTAATTTTTACCCCTCTGCTATCCAATACTTTCCCTACTGTTGCACTCACTGGAGTGGGAATAGTAATTTTTACCCCATCACTATCCAGCACTTTTCCTACTGTTGCACTCAGTGGAGTGGAAATAGTCATTTTTACCCCTCCGCTATTCGATATTTTCCCTACTGTCGCACTCAGTGGAGTGGAAATACTAATTTTTACCCCTTCCCTATCCCACACTTTTCCTACTGTTGCACTCACTGGAGTTAGAATAGTAAATTGAATTATTTAATTATTCCACTATCCAACATTTTCCCCACTGTTGTATTTATTGTATTGTGAAATGTACATTTTTTTTAATCTTTAAAGGTTTGATTAATTATAGAATAGTTATTTTTTATTTTAAATTATTGATATATGCATATATTTTATTTTTATATAATATACATGTTTACAAATTAAATAATGATAATAGTTAAAATATTTTAAAGTAAATATATGTTTATGTATAAATTATCATGTTTGTGTGTTTATATTTTTTGATATTAAGATTATTTTTTATATTTAGTTAAAATATTTTAAATGTAATTAGTTTTGTTTAAGATTATATTCATATTTTATATATATTTAACATATGGGTGCCGATTCTGATCCGTTAAAAAAATGTTAACGTCCGACTCGTATTCGTATATTTTTACGTACGAATCGTAAGTACCGTACAAACTGCGAAGTACGATTCGTACGTGAAAAATACATACAAATTGCATCTGGAAAATGGTCCGAGAGGAAGCCGTAAAATTTTACATCCGAATAGCGTCGGGAAATGTGTCCGATAGGGAGCCGGACATTTTTACGCGCAAATCGTAAAACAGAAGTCCGAGCGCGCTAGTACGATCCGTACCGCCCGTCCGAATGCACAAACGCATGTAAAAGGCCCCGTACGGAGCGAACGCTGTAGCCTACATGTACACGGGTAAACTTGTGCCTGAATACGAGTCATACAGCCCCCCTCACCCCGCACATGTCAGCACCGTACCCCTGTATGTCAGCACTGTACCCCCCCTTCCGCACTGTACCCCAACACCGTAGCCCAGCCCGCACCTGTACGCGCCGCACCCCAACACCGTAGCACAGCCCCGCACCTGTATGCGCCACACCCCAACACCGCAGCACAGCCCCGCACCTGTACGCACCGTACCCCAACACCGTAGCACAGCCCGCACCTGTACGCGCCGCACCCCAACACCGTACCAACACCGTAGCACAGCCCGCACAATTGGTCACGCCGCACCCCAACACCATAGCACAGCCCACACCTGTACGCGCCGCACCCCAACACTGTAGCACAGCCCCGCACCTGTTCGCTCTGCACCCCAACACCGTAGCACAGCCGCACCTGTACGCGCCGCACCCCAACACCGTAGCACAGCCCCGCACCTGTACGCACCGTACACCAACACCGTAGCACAGCCCGCACCTGTATGCGCTGCACCCCAACACCGTAGCACAGCCCGCACCTGTACACGCCGCACCCCAACACCGTAGCACAGCCCGCACCTGTACGCGCCGAACCCCAACACCGTAGCACAGCCCCGCACCTGTACGCACCGTACCCCAACACCGTAGCACAGCCCACACCTGTACGTGCCGCACCCCAACACCGTAGCACAGCCCCGCACCTGTACGCGCTGCACCCCAACACCGTAGCACAGCCCCGCACCTGTACACACCGTACCTCAACACCGTAGCACAGCCCGCACCTGTACACACCGCACCCCAACACCGTAGCACAGCCCGCACCTGTACGCGCCGCACCCCAACACCGTAGCCCAGCCCCACACCTGTACACACCGTACCCCAACTCCGTAGCACAGCCCGCACCTGTACGCACCGTACCCCAACACCGTACCACAGCCCGCACCTGTACGCACCGTACCCCAACACCATAGCACAGCCCGTACCTGTACGCGTCGCACCCCAACACCGTAGCACAGCCCCACACCTGTACGCGCTGCACCCCAACACCGTACCCCAGCACCCTCACCCAGCATCGCGTATGTACGGACCGTACAGAACCAGGACACAGTAAAACAGCACAAGGAGGGTCAATTCGACTCGCACAACATTACTAAACTTGTCAACATGACAAAATACATCTCTATGACTGTCCTGCCACTTCCAAACTGCCACACAGAGGACCAAATCACAACCACCTCTTATAACACACCCACCACAAATTCAATCACAGCCACACCCAAAAATTGGACCAATAAAAAGGGCCCACACACACAACCCATGAGCCATTGCAACAGACCCACTGCTCACAGACACCACAGACAAACAACTGCACCTTACTCGCACCTTACTCACACCTAAACTACACCTTCAGTTACACACCTTCACACAACCTCCTTCACAAACACCCCCTCTTCACCTTCACACACACACCCTCACATTCACACCCACACACCCACAACCATCCACACCCACACCCCACACCATGCCCACTGACAAGAATCCAAAGTTCACTACGGCAGAGCTGGAGCTCCTTGTCAACAAAGTCATCGGAGTCGAGCCACAGCTGTTTGGAACATTGGTCAGACAGACCAGCATAGCCCAAAAAACCAGCCTGTGGCAGAGGATCGTCAATAAGGTGAATGTTGTTGCGCCCATCCGAAGGACTAGGCATAAATGCCAAGCCAGGTGGTACGATCTGCGAAGGGCAGGCAAGAGGAAGATGAATGAGGAATACGCCCAGAGTAACATCACTGGAGGCGGGCTGCCCCGCAGACCCATACAATACCATCCCTGGGAGGAGAAGGTGATGGCCACGCTTCCGCCGGTGGGAGTACACGGAGTCGAAGGAGTCGCAGAGCCTGGTGAGTACACAAACAACTCACGTAACATGGGGGGAATGGCATCCACACCCCAACTACAACAAATGCACGCACCTACCCCCAAGCCCTCACCGCACACAACCACACCCTAAAAACCACGCTCATGCCACTAACGTCTCCATGCCCCATTCACAAATAAAGGCAATACCATGTCCCAGGCCACACCAACCACAAACCCAAGACTGGATGTCCGGGATGCTGGGAGGGTGGGGCTCACACAACACATTATGCAACTCAGAACCAGACACCAATGCCCACAGCTCATATGGCCTAGGTACATACCCATGCACCATGCCCAATGCACAGGGACTGGCAAAGTAATGACAAGGTAGCTGACACTTGGCCCTGCTGTAGGCAGCACAAGGCCCTCCTGTGACCACTGTACACTCAAACAACAACTCCAATAGCTCACATACCCAGCATAGGAACTCACACACACTGTCATGCCAGCATGCACCATGAGGGGACAGACACATCACCTGGGAGACCCAATGACAAATCACACTACACACAACAACAGGCCTGGTCACACACCCCTCGCTCACCCAAGCACACAGCCCGGGCCAGGCAACGGATTTACCCACTCTCACAATTGGCATGTGACACAACAAGACCAATCCATAGCCAAATAAACATCCCAGTAAAAAAACTACTGGCAAACACTCAGGAGCACATACCAATCAGTCCCCCGCAACATACCCATCCCCAAGTGGACATTGAGAGGAATGCTAGGCACATCCAACCACCTGGAGGAACTGTGACTACTTGAATATGTATGAAACATGGATGTGGCATGAAACAGCATTAACATTGTCTCTCTCTCACACACAGGGCAACATCATCGACCTCCCCCCAACAATTGGGGGGAACAATCACAGTCCCAGGCTCAGCGTGAAGATGACCCCACCGGCAGCGACAACTCTCACCACTCCGTGGATGACCCCGACCAACCTGGCCCCTCTGGTGCCCAAGCCCCTGCAGCACCTGCGTCAGGTACATCTGTGCCAACCACCACCCCCATTCCTGCCACATCCCAGGAGACACCCAGGAGCCCTGCTCGCACCGAACACAGCCAGTCTGACCAGGAGGGACATGGTTCTCCGGGCATCCAGGAGGAGGCAGACGACCACGCTAATGCCATCCCTCAGGGGTCCCATAGACTCGATGTGCCCACAACGGCAAGCCCGGCTCGTGTGGGCAGGGGTGGTGGGAGTGGAGGCAGGAGGAGGCGAGAACCTGACCTTCCAGCTGAGGGAACCGGTATAGCACACATGCGCCACATACTGGACACATACCGGCGTGACACCAGGGGCATCAGCCAGGTAGTGGCGACCCTTAACGAGATTAAGAACCTGCATGCCAAGCAACATGCCAGTCAACAACAACACCAAGGATGGATGGAGGCAAGACTGGCTGAGCTCCTGGCGGTGCAAACGGACATGAGCCGTTCACTCCGTCAGATTGCCGACTACATGGGCAACCCTCCCTGTGACACCAGGCGAGGACCAGCACTAGCCACAGGGAGGGAGGAGGAGGAGGAGGATTCCTCTGACGGAGCATCACAGACATCGTCAAGGCCTGCATCTGAGGGTCCCCGGAGGAAGGTGGGTCGTCCACGGAAAAGACCGTGAGAGTCAGCGGACCATCCACATCTCCCAGGTCACCTGGCCTGGCACCTGGCCCTCTGGCGCAACAGCACCACCTCACCCAATGACATTCTCTGCCACATGGCTGGTCACAGTCTGACCAATGATGACCAACACTGTGGTCTGGACTCTGATGACTCCAACTGACAAGGATGCCATCTCCCCCTGTGAACTTTGGATTCTATGCACCCGGTAGAGCACCTTACTTCATCCACCAAAAGACTTACCCCACCAAAAATAAATACTTAAGTTTGTCATGAGATGTTGCTGTCATTTGGCATTATTCACCAACATATGTGTGTGTAAATGTCAAACTATGCCTGAGTGTTGAACTAACTCCACACATCCATACCCTGGGAACGGAGTCTGGTACAGGACACACATGGGTCACAATGTATCATTCAATGCAGACATGGAGCACAATACTCACCTGTGATGGCCTCAAGCTGCTGAGGGGGTGCTAGGGAAACTGTGAGGACACACCTATTTGGAATAGTAACATTAAGGCGTAGAGATCATGCCTCATTTGGAGGTTCCCGGGGAGGGAGTCCCAGGTATGTGTACCCAGGTGGGAGAACTATGTCCTGCATGCAGGAGTACGGTGGATTAGAAGAATGGTGGCCAGGTCAAGGTTGGATGCACGGAGATGGCACTACGGGGTCTCGGATGACAGTGGTACAAGGTTGGTTTTGGGTCAGGGTTGTGGCCTGCCTCCTGAGTGTGGGTGAGAAGTCTGAAGGTCATCCTGCAGCACACAGTGATCCATTTCAGCTATCTCTGCTGGACGGTGATGTGGCTGGGGCGCGGGATGTTGATGCTGAGGTGTGCAGATGCAGCCTGGATGTGGACAAGTGTCCCTGGATTTTGGATGTGGCTGCTCCGTAGAGGGCAGGGCAGTATTTGACACGGATGTTGTCGTGTACCTGGGGGATGGTCCGTCTTACCTTGGAGTGGATCTATCTGGGGATCATGTGCATAATGCTGAGGGTGTTGCAGTGTGAGGTACAGATGCTGGTGATTACCATGGCAAATTAGAGCAAGCAATCCATGATGCACAACATCTTGTGTGCGTGGACACTGGGTGCCTGTGCGGGGCCTCTGTGGGTGGGACACAAGCAGTTGAGCCAGCTGTAAGGGGACAATCCTCAGATGTTGACCTCAGTCCTGTACAAGTCCAGCCTCAGGTGGCTGCTGTTCTGCCATTCATCTATGGATCCCATGCAATCTTGAATATTGGAACTGGAAATGTCTGCGCCCTTGGTGAGGGTGAGGAGCGCCTGGCTGTCAATGGCATACGAGTTGATGATGAGGGCGTGTGCGCATGTGATGGTGGATAGGGGGGTCCTGGATTGTAGATTGACACGCTGAAAGATGATACCTGTGCCATGTGCCTCATGACGAAAGCATACTACATGCAGAAGCCTTGAGTCCCACTCCCATGGCCTTGCAGGGGTACAGATCCGGTGGGGAGTAGGAGGGACATGACCTGGTGGGTGTGACAGGTCCTGGAAGGTGTGGCAGCGCTGTCTAGGCAGTCAGAGTTGCACACTCATCATGCAAAGCTGTTGTGTGTGCACTCAGTGCATGCCTGAGAGCAGGCGGGAGATGTGTGGATGGACCTTGCTTGGAGGGTGGCTGCAACATCACACTGTAGTGTGATGTGGGTCATGCAAGGACATGAGGGTCGTGCAATGTGCACGTTGCATGTGCAGACGGTCCAGCCTTTGGTACCGTGTGGCCGCAACTGTGGCACAGACAAGCCGAAGACAGCCAAATTAATGTTTTGAGGGAGGAAGGGAGGAGCACCTTTGATGTGTGTGTGTTGCCAAATCTGGAAACTATGTGTGCCCTTGCTGCAGTGACTGCAACAGCAGGCGGCATGTCCTGGGAATTATGCCACAATATCCACACAAAGACTAGGATGTCAGAAAGGACTACTGCAACAGGTGTATGTCAAGGAAGGAGTAACCGGTTTGCAATGGCACACCCAATCACCAAAGATGACTGACACCGGATCATGAAACTGAAGGCCGAGCTGCACACAGGAAACACACCCCAGAAGGTGTTGACGGCCCGTGGGGGGGACTAACATGCCAAAACACATACACAGCCATGGACATCATGCACAATAGAGAATCAAATACATGAAGAACAGCATGCAGGTTGCTAATCCACACAAAGACTCATATGCACAATCCTTGACAACCATGCCAGAGATGCTGCATGCACAGTGGCAAGAGACCTGCATTGACAGAGATGAAGCACCTTGGAGGCTGAGGAACACCTTTATTACTCAGGCTCACACCTATGCAAAAGCATCAACATTAACAGACTCACAGGTCTATTGGATTAACATGTGGGACCTACACCGGACACTTCCTTTGCACCACAGATGCTGAAAATCCATTGTACTGGCACACAAGCGAAGGGGTTGAGCCAAACAGCCCCTGCTGCACACGGAGAGGCTGCAATTCCCCATTGAGCATCATATGGGGATGTCCCGCAATATGTCCACCCGTAGCCTCCCGTATGTTTCAGAGGGAAGTTGTACACACATTGATGCCTTCATCACAAACCACAATCCCATAATAGATGACTGTCACGAAGTGTGACTATCAATTCATGTGAGTCATGCCACATGTCATATGCCCCATGGTGAGTCGACATGTATGCATAGTAACATAACCTGCACAGGAGCAGGGCCCACACATTACAAAAAACTACCACACCGAAAAAGCCTTGCTGCAATCCTTACCCAAAGGAGAATTTTCACCATGTCCGTGCATGTAACGCTGATTCAGCACACGTTGCATTACTCATGAGGAATAGCAGGAGCACAACGATGCCACGAGCAGAGAGCATGCGCAAATACCTGGGGATGAGAGACACACAATAAGTCAGGAAAAACATAGTCATCCGCATGCATGGTCATGTACTCTACATGAATAAGGTTGACACCATGCCAGTTGTCAATTGAGTGTGTCAGCTAAAATGTGTGGAATGACATCAGCACTCGAGTGACACATCAGCACACACCTCAAAGTCACGTAGCATACAGTCAGCTGGACACACACATTGCAACACATGCCAAACAAGGCTCAAAGCGTGCACACTCAGACCCAGGGACTCACCATTATGAGAAGAAGTTGCGTATGAGCTGACTCCGGATGTCCTCCTCCTCCTCCTCCTCCTGCTCCTCCTCACTTGCCTCGTGACCAAGGCCGTCATCCTCCATGGGTGGATGTTCCTGCTCATCGGGATCCAGGATGAGTGGCACAGCTTTCTCCACTGCCATGTTGTGCAGCATGCAGCACACGAGGAAGATTTTGCAGACCTTCAACGGTGCATATGGGAGGGACCCGCCGGTCTTGTGGAGGCAACGGAATAGGCTCTTCAGGAGGCCAAACGTCCTCTCAATCACTTGCCTGGTCTGCCCATGGGCATTGTTGAAACGGTGATCTGCAGCTGTTCTTGGGTTGCGGAGAGGCGTCACCAGCCATGGCATGTTGGGATAGCCAGAGTCCCCTACATGGAAACATCATGTAAAGAAGTGGATCAGGAGATGCCGTCACATACTAAGATAACGCTGAATACTGGACAAACAGAGTCTACTCACCAACAAGACATGCTCGTTCGTTGTGCAGCTGCAGCATCATTTCTGGCACCCTGCTACGCCTCATGATGTAGGCATCATGTGCTGATCCTGGAAAACGTGCACAGACATGGGAAATCACCATGTTAGCAAGACACACCACAAGGGCATTAATGGAGTGGTAATGTTTACGGTTACGGAATGCTTCCTCCTGTGCCTGTGGTGGTACCAAAGCCACATGTGTCCCATCAATGGACCCAATTACGTGGGGCATCCCTCCCAGGGCATAGAACTCACCCTTGATACCTGTCAACTGCTCACAAGTTGGAAAATGCATAAATTCATCCAGGTGCTCCAACATGGCTTCCAAAACATCATGCAGGACACGGCTGAACATGGTCTGAGACATGCCACCCACATCAGAAATGGTCAATTGAAACGTACCGGTGGCAAAGAAAGGTAGGGCTGCCATCACCTTCATCTTGGGGGTCAGCGCAGTCAGATAACTGTGTCGCGGTTGGAGGTGTGGTGCCAGCCTGTTTGTCAGGTCCACAATTAACCATTGGGGGAATCGGTAGCGGCGTATGCAGTCACGTTCCCTCATGGCAGCCAAGTCTGGCATTGGTCGGGGGAGAGGCGGTGCCCTGCAGAAAATTGGAAGGAATAACGAAGATTGAGTACATTACTACATCAATGTCAATGAACTGAGCACATGTTCAACAGCTAATACACATATGCCACATACAGAGTCTGGTCTGTGCAATACATCCTGCACATGTATGCCAGCCAGGTGCTACTCCTACCAAGAGCCAGCTACAAACGTGGATTGTCAAGGTCTACATGACATGCCATGAAAGTAGCTGTGGGCCAGTGTGAGTGAACAGCCAGACACATTACAGGAGTGACATATATCCACATATGTGCATTTTAAGGATGTCATCTCATACAGACAGCTGCCGGCAAGCTAGACGCACAGGTCACATGTAATGGAAAAAGGACAGACCACACACCTTGCCATGAAGGGGTATATGTCAAATATGATCACACAGACATTGAGACTACGCAGATATGTCCTAAGCTCGCAAGTCCCTGTTAGATGCATACAGACACACATCACGTGTTATTCCACATGTGTCCTGGTAAGCGTAATAGTGTGACATGGGCATCTACACACAGACACATGTTGGATGCAGCTACAGCAGATGCCGTTGACGGAACACCACCAGCAAGATCATGGGAACACATGACACACACATGACATAGTCACATCGTGGCACGCTGGTAGTGAGATGTCAGGTGTCATCATCCGTGTACCTGGCATCAGGGGACATTTGCGGGTGTTGGGGACTGTGCCATCCAAGTGATGCAGTGCTTGACAAGTTTGAAATACATGCACACATGTAAAAGGTGTGAAGGGGAAGTGCGCCACATGGTGCCCCATCACACATGACATGTGTACACAGGTCATCACACAACTATTGGGTTAAAACATGAGGAGACATGTGCCAGCTCACTGCCTGACACACCTAGGCCCTACACATGATGCACTGCACTGACAATGACTTGATGTCCATCCTTGTGCGAGTCATACACCTCCATTCCTTTCCTGTGCGCCTCCAGTGTAAGCTGTGAAACGCACCGTACACACGCTCTGAGGGCGTGTGTACGGTCGTATCACAATATGGGGTTTGGGTAGGAGTACGCGTGTGTGCAAGGACCGTACACACGTACGTGTACACACTGGTCCTATCCCCATGGTAGTGTTGGCGTAGGCGTACGCCAGAGATACGGCTCGTACCCACGTATGTACGGCCCGTAGCACTATGGCGTACGCCTACGGCAACACTACCCTAGTGCTACGGGCCCTACACACGCGGGTACGGCCCATAGCACTAGGGTAGTGTTGCCGTAGGCATACGCCATAGTGATATGGGCCGTACATATGTGGGTACGGCCCGTATCTCTATGCCGTACGCCTAAGGCAACGCTACCCTAGTGCTACGGGCCCTACACACGCAGGTACGGCCCGTAGCACTGGGGTAGTGTTGGAGTAGGCGTACGCCATAGAGATATGGCTCGTACCCACGTATGTACGGCCCGTAGCACTATGGCATACGCCTACGGCAACACTACCCCAGTGCTACGGGCCCTACACACGCGGGTACGGCCCGTAGCCCTAGGGTAGTGTTGCCGTAGGCGTACGCCATAGTGATACGGGCCCTACACACGCGGGTACGGACCGTATCACTGGAGTAGTGGTGCCCTAGGGGTACGTGTGGAACGCACCGTACCTGTGTGTGGATAGTGAAATTACATAGGGGACACATTCGGGACAAGTATAAGGGTCTAAATGCATGCTGGTTGTCATGGAGACCGAGTTTCCAGTTCAAATTTTTGCCTCAGGTGGCCAGCAAAAGTCGGTTGGAGACAATATACTATGTTGCAAAGTGGTTGTTGACTTGACATCATGCTCAAATTTTGAACCATGCAAAGGCCCTCACTGGGGTAGGTTTAAAGGGATTGGAGGAAACGTAGGATGCAAATGAGATTGACCAAACACTCTGTACTCCTGTAAATGAAACAGCCCATCAAGGGAGATATAAGGCAGCCAGGACCCATGAGAGAGCACTTGCCTGCACAACCTTTCATTCCACACCACTGCTGCTGCTCGTGATTCCTCTGGCACCATGTCCAAGTCTGTGGAGAGGGCCCAGCCATTCACCCAAGAGGAGAATGAGGCGTTGCTGGACGTCATACTCCCACAGTACCCCTGCCTATATGGGAGACCAGGGGAGCAGGTGAGTGCTGACTCCACTAGCTGTGACTGTGCCCCTTTTTTGTGTCTGTCACTTCTGGCATTGTGTCCAGGTGTGACAGACATGCAATGTTGTTCATGGTGGGTCCCAGGGGGGAAAATGCCTTATGTCTCCCATGCAGAGCCTGATGTACGACTTGTATGTATGACTCGTATAGCTGTACGACTCGTACCCCTGTACGGCTCGTACCCCTATTCGACTGTATCCCTGGGAACGTGTCGGAGTACGACTCGTACCGCGGAGAACATCGCGTATGACCTTTTACGGCTGTTTTTTGCTCCCGTAAGAAAAGAGCCCTATGGAGTGCTGTAGGGACGAATCGTACTTGCTGGGCTGGAAACCGCTGCTTAAATACCTCCGGACGTTGAGTACAGGCTGTTCCGGATCCGAATCGTTTTTTTTTACCCGTGCGGTCGTTTGTACGATTCGTACGGAAAGAGGCTTTCTGTACGAATTGTACTTCCTAGGTTGTAAGGAAAGTTTACCGGGTACGAGCCGTACGGAGAAAACGCTCCGTACAAGGATTCGTACAGCCTTTTTCCAGGATTGGAATCGGCCCCAAAATGTGATTCAGTGGTTTTGTGTAGATAACTGATCAAAACATTTAATTAAGAAACTTTTTCCTGTTCCCGCTTGCCCACTGACATACATTCAAATAGGTTTAATGTGCATTGGCATTCTTTTTTTCATGCAGGAAACCATGCTCTATCTGTTGTGTAACTTGCTGATATATTTCTTTTTGTTCAATATTTAGTTGTTCTTCCAAGTTTCCCAACTCAATATTATCCTGTTGTGCTTGTTGCATTGCAGTTTCTACTTCATTCATAGCGATTGCTGCTTCATTTTCAAGAATTGGTTGTCCTAGTGGATCTTGACTTAGTGGAGAAAAGCTTTGACTATCTTGAGAACTATCTCCATCAATTTCAGTTGCAATACTAGTTTCTTGTTCATTCTCTTAATTCAACATTTGTAGATAATTTGGAAAAACTGTGCATTCAATGCTTACTTTACATGCATTAAAAGAATCTTCATAGCAATCAAAATCTCCAAGTAATTCCATTTCACTACGCCAAGGCTTGAGCAGTTGCAGAAGTGCTTAATAGAAACATTCCCTTTTATCTGGAGTATCACAACTGAGTTTCCTGTGGTTAATAAGATTTCCTTTGGTATGTTTTTCCAAACATCCATCACATACAATTACTGCATAGTTTTCTTCATTTATATTTTCTGTACCATTTCTCTTCAAGCTGTAATATTGCAGCCCTTCATAGGGACATATGTTTTCTAGATGTGGACTTCTTTTAGGATAGTACATATCTAACATATTTGTTTTAACAATATCTGTACTTTCCGGTTCATTCAATGCTAAGTATTCAATTTCCTGTACAGATTCCAATACTCGATTTCATGTTGCAGCAACACCTAGACTTACCCAAACCATTCCTCTTGACTTTGAATATATACGCACAGAGGTCAATCGATCAGAACATTCATACGATCCAATCTCTCAATGGGAAAGCATCTTCAAACTAAAGCTGTACAATTTGTTAGTCTTCTCTTATGAAATTTCTTCCCACATTTCTTTAAACTCTGTCTTTTCAGATTTGGTTATACATGATGTAACAAAGTGAGCAAAAGCAATCGAATTATCTGCAACATACTGGATATCCATATTTGCATTCCACATCGTCAAAATCACTGGATAGTAATCATTAATATACTTTGAATCTTCACTTCTTTTTATGTTGTAAGTATTTTTCAGAGATTTCTGAGTTATAGTATGCCTCACTTCTGACATGAAACTGTTGACTCTTCCTTTGGTAATTACTAGACGTGGGAATCCAAAACGTAATTTTGTATAACATATTTCCTTTGACTTGTATTTCCGTCAATAATATTTCCCACATTGATGACTTTGAAATCGTAAAACTTGTTGTCTTAAGGTATTTTCTCCGCCTGTGTTTGGAATAGCATAGGTATCATAGTTTTCAATTAAAGACAAAACGATCTCATCAGAATCCCTCCAAATTTAGGTGCATCCTTGATCCATAATAGCATGTGTATATGAGGAGGATCTCTGGCTTGGTACTCCTTTCTCCAAAAGAAATCAATAACTTCTCCAAGAGGTGCATTATTTTTATTGCAGATAAAATACATCATAGCTTGAAACCTATGATTAAAATATCTGCACACATTTACAGGATCCAAGGAACAAAGTTCTCCAGCTGTCTTCAATTCAAAGTTTTAATATTTACATTTGCTTCTCGTAGAAATTCAAGAAAACCGCTCCATGCGTATTCAGCATAGCTAAGCGTAACAAACCACATAGGGGTTCCTAAGTTCCTTAACATACATTTAAGTTCTCCGTGATGACAATACCAATACTCATTAGTACCACGTTGACACGCCATCAAATTAATTAACTGAGATTCTAAATGATTGTCTCTTTGTTGTACTTTGTCCATGAATTCCTTTGCAGAAACAAGTGTAAGATGAACTCATGTTTTTAATATGTGGTTCACTGCATATGATAGTCCAGACAAGTCACTTTCAAACAGAAGATCAAATATATATGGAATACATTGTCAAAATCTTGGATCATATGAGTACAATCTTATTGTATGATATTCTGAAGCTGGAATCTGCAGGAGTCGTTCATCATATCGTCCACCTTCTCCAGTGGGTAAGAGTTGTGGAAAACAACGGGCTTCTAAGCTTCTTTCCAAAACACTCATATGAGTTCCCTTTGCTTTCCTTTATTTGGAATAATTCAATACTGTTTCCAATCACTTCTTTTGAATGTAAAGGATGATTACTATAATGATCATACATTTCTTCACTCCTGGAGTTATCCACTTTTTTGATTTGGCCAGTTGAAATTTCTTTATCATCTCCTAAAGATATGTCTTGTTCTTCCAGATATACATTTGTATAATAAACATTGTTTTCTATGAGATATAATGTAGCCTTTTGAACTTTGGTGACCTCTACTAACTCTTGCCGTATTTTCTGACTCTTTGTTGGTGCGCCATTAACTAGAATATCTACAGGTTCAGTTTCCTCTCTCTCTCTACACCAATAGCTTCAATATGTTTCTTTAAATCTAAAGGTAAATACACAACTCTTCATTCTAATTCTCTTTGTAAATCTGTGGGAGGCAACTTACCTGTTTTAGGCTCCATGCGAACTATAGCCTGAAACGGGGGTACAGATTGAATAAGAATAGATTCATATGTATTTAAATCCACCAGTCCTGGAGGAATAGCTACCAACTCTAGGTTAGTATGTACAGCTCTAGCAGGCATTTTGTTCTCTTCTAATTTGCAGTAACAATATTTACAAATACTTTGATCACTACCCAACTCAAAACAACCTTCCACCAACAAATAAGCACCAAATTGCTTCCACTTATCATTGTTTTCCTTTTTACTTTTTAAATACACATCAACATTCCTTGTTTGACTTCTATAGTGAGTACGTCAACAATAATTACAACGATTGTTTGGTTTTTCACAACAAATTACATTAAACTTTGTAAATTCTTCTACAAACTTCTCAGTAGTACTGTCTTCCACCTCTTCTTCAACACCTACACTTATCAAACTCTCACTTTCTCTATACTCTTCTTCAGTACTAAAGAAACAAAACTCTATATCATCACAAACTTTTTTTTACATCCGATACTGAACCATGCAAAAGAGCAGTGTTTTTTTCACCTAAAAATAATACAGGACTTTTTACATAGTACAATCTTCACACTAACTTCCGCATTGCAGAGTGATGCACTGCTAACATTCTCAAATGATGAAAAGTACTTTGACACACTTTTCTAGGAAGACAAGCCAGAGAATGACCCTGCAAGCCAGTATTTTTTGTCACTTTAAAAGGATCTAGTCCTTGCAACATCTTAATCTTTTGTTTAATACTTTTTTTTACTCTACTGTCATAAGACATTTTGTAAAATATCAACAGATTCCTTTCGTATTCTACAAATACTACTACAATACCATGTATATACTGGAGCTTTTGAACGTCTCACTTGAACTTCTTCAGCTATTACTTCTTCCACATTTCTAGCAACCATCTTTTCTTTTTCAATTGGACAACTGTTTTTAACTTCATAAGAACGATCACTGGTATCAACTGCGTGAACTAATGTATTTTGTTGAAAATAGCTTTCTTCATTAAGAAAAGGTTCTGAACTAAAAGTGTGCTTCCATTCACCAAATTTCTTTTTTTACAAAATTTTGTTCTATTAACCAGTCTTTTTCTTTTACTTTTCTCCTTCATGTACTGCATTGTTTTATTCAATGTCTGCATTCTCTTCAATACAAATATAAACAATCTTCTTTTCAATTCAAAAGCCTTTTCTACTACATTTTCAATCTGTTGTTTTTTCTTGTAAAATGCAGATCTTCCTTTATATTTCTTGCAATCTTTCAATACATTTTGTAGTTCTCTACTTTTATATATTCGTTTCCTAATGTCCTTATTTTGTTTCATCCTTTTTTCAACATAGATTATTTTCCCATAACCTGATTTTCCATTCATTTGTGCTTTTTTCATTTCATTCTCCTTGGTTCTACACTTTTTCTTTCTGTTTTCCCCCTTTTCAAATTCTTTCCAGTCCTTAAAAGTCTTTTAACAAATTCTTTAGTTCTCTTACCAGAAGACTTTTTCTTCAATGTCACATGTTGTACTTCATCTAATTTTCGCTTTTGTCTCTCCTTTAAATAGTATTGTTGTTTTTGTTGTCTTTTCTTTTCAACTTTTCTTGTCATACTGAATCTTTCATAATAATAATGGAGAATATCTAAAAAAACTTTTTAAAATGTATTTAATATTATTAAAATAATTCTATACAAATATTTGTATCTATTGCTAAAGAAACACCTTCTATTTAACAGGTACAAACAATGCATATTTTTTTCGGAATATGGTGAGACTTACACCTGAGACATGTTATAGGCTTTTTTTAAATATTTGCCTAGGCCCAACACTTTGAGCATTACTCCAATAGTATAGCAGAAGGACAAAAGTGACGTTTAAGTCATGTTGGGAAATGGACTGCAACAGAGCTGCAGAAAGAAGCAAGAACACTGCAGTAAGAAACAACAGAGGTACAGAAGAAGGGAAGAGATGTGTAAAATGAGGCAACAGCAATACAGAAAGAACCAATACACGTGCAGGAAAATGGAAAAAGGATGGAGAAAGAGGCGCGAGGGTGCAGTACGACAAAAAAGAAGTACAGAAAGAAGCAACAGAAGTGCTGAAAGAGGCAAGAGGGGTGCAGAAAAAAGAAGAAAGGAAAGCAGAAAGAAGCAAAAGATGCAAAAGGGGGAGAGAAAAGGGGAAAAGCACTGCAGAAAGAACTAAGAGATGTGCTGAAAGAAGAAACAGAGGTGCTGAAAGAGGCCTGAGATGTGCAGAAAAAGGGGGGAAAGTACAGAGAGAGGCAAGTGAAGTCCTGAAAGGGGAAAGTGGTTTGCAAAAAGAGGCAAGAGGGGTACAGAAAGAAGCAAGTGAGGTGCAGAAAGAAGCAACAGAGGTGAAGAAGGATGGAAGACATGTGCACAAACAACAAACAAAGGTACACAAAGAGGCAACAGAATTGCTGAAAGAAGCAACCGAGCTGTAGAAAGAAGCAAAATAAGTGCAGAAAAAGGTAAATGAGGTACATAAAGAGGCAAGAGTGGTGCAGAAAGTGACAAGAGAACTGCAGAAAGAGGCAAGAGGGATGCAAAAAAGGAAAGAAGAGTGAAGAAAGAAACAAAAGAAGTACAGAAAGAAGGAACACAGCAACAAAAAGAGGGAAGAGGGATGCAGAAACAGAGGAAAGGGAAGCAGAAAGAGGCACAGATGTACACAAAGAAAAGAAAGAAGTACACAAAAAAGGAACAGAGGTGCAGAAAAAGGCAATAGGGGTGCAGATCAAGGCAACAAGGGTGCAGAAAGAGGGAACAGGGGTGCAGAAAAGGGCAAGAGGGATGCAGAAATCTGGAACAGAGGAGCAGGGAGAAGCCAGAGCAGTGCAGAAATAACCAACAGAGGTGCACAAAGTGGCAAGAGGGAAGAGGTGTGGCGCCGCGGCCAGGGCTACTGACTCCGGAATCTGGGGATCACGGTTCGATCTCTGGCGCCGGAGGCAGATTAGCCCAGCACCATGTGACTCTGGGCAATAGCTTGCTTAAACTTCCCGACGGCCCCCAGCACCTAGAGACCCTTACGGGTGATTGTTCGTGCTTTACAAATGTGGATTATTATTATACAAAAAGAAGCAAGTGAAATATAGAATGAACCAACACAGGTGCCGAAAGAAACAAAATAAGTGCAGAAAGAAGGAACAGAGGTGCAGAAAGAGGCAACAGGGATGCAGAAAAAGGGAAGACGAGTGCAGAAAGAAGTAAAAGGGGTGCGGAAAGAAGTGACAGATACAGAAAGACACAATTAAAGTCCTGAAAGAAGGAACAGTGGTTCAGAGTCCATGCGTACTACCTAAGTAATTGAAAGAGTGCATGGGTAATGTGTTGTAACTTGCGTTTATCTGCTGCTCAGCCAGAATGAGTGTAGTGTGGAATGTTGGATGGATGGAATGTTGGATGTCTGTGAATGTCAGTTGGGTATGGGCTGAGCAGCAGGACAGCTGCTCCTGGTGGGGTTTTCCTGATTTATACTTGTAACAACTTAAATAAAGAACTTAACTAATCTACGCTATAAGTCCAGTACATCATTTTGATTACAACATTTTGGCGATGGTTTTGAAGAAGAATCCACGTGTGCAATTTGAAGAAAACCGAAAACAACATAACAGATATGTGACAGGAACTGAAAAGTGAAGCCAAAGGATGTTGAAAAACTAAGTATCGACAGAAACAGAGAACTGAAACCAAGAAAATCACAAGGTAAAAGACATCTTTGTGGTAATTAAGTATGTGACGCTATCTGGCACCCAAACCCCACCAGTGACCCTGCCAACGGTCGCCCTTTAACCCAAGCGTGCCAGATTCAGTGTTAATCATGGACAAAATACGAGCTTCGGTATTTCACTTTGAATATGGTGATTGGGGGCAAAGATCGGGCCCCATTGCTAATTGTTGAAAGATTTGGTCTCAGTGTGAAGAATCTGTGTGTGTTGATCGGGGGCAAAGATCGAGCCCCGGTGTTTACTTTTGAAATATATTACTCGGGGGCAAAGATCGGGCCCCGGTGTAGAGTACTCACCATGTATCAGTGTGGGATACTGTAATTATTCACACATTAAGAAGTGTGTTCGTGAGCAGTGATCGAGCCCCGGTGTAACTGTTGAGAAAATATGACGATCGGGGGCAAAGATCGGGCCCCGGTGTGAAGTGTTGACGATGCAGTGAGAGGTGATTGATAACCACACCTTGAATCGGGGGCAAGGATCAGGTCCCAGTGCGAGGTGACCATGAGGAGTGTTGTTCGGGGGCAGAGATCGGGCTCCGGTGTACGCTGATGGAATTTGTTTGAGACGATTTTAAAATCCTTTTATTGGCAAAGATGAAATGATACCATGATTCCTGCTCTGTCGTAATTAAGACCAAAGGCGGTGGCTATTTTTGGACAATTTTAGTTAAGCTTTCTGGCGATTCACACAGTATTATTATTTTTTTTTTAATGATGATAGTTTAAACTCATTGCAACGAATTCAGCTCGTGCTCACCGACCTTTGAATCAGCGCGAGCCCGGTATTCTCTTCAAGCATTGTTCTTCAACTTTCATGTTTTAATGCATGTACGTGCTGACAACCACCCGGCTTTGCGTAATGAATGTGCTGCCATCTTGTGGTTGCCTGAAGCACACAAAACTTGATAGTGTTATTCATTTTACGTGTCCTCCGTGCTGCACCCATTGCATCAGTCTTCATTACTAAATGGTATTTTCAGTAAGATTTCGTTTGTAAGCTAATAGAACAGTCAGGAGCTTCAATAGCTTGACAACAAGAAAGACTGTGATTATTATTTTTTTTTTTTCAAGTAACATGCAACAGTGTTTGTGAATGACTATCATTCTCAGCGTGCCTACAATTTATTGTTATTTTTTCAATGTGTTTGGAGATCTTCGCTTAACCTTTCTGCCGATGTATGCTAACCACATTATAGTTATGTGCAATAGGGTTTATTGAAAGTCGCTAGTACATTGATGTGTGAATATGGGCAGCGCGCCTGAGGTAACTAGAATGGGGACTGAGAGCATGTTTAAAAAAAAGGGAAAAAAGGGGCATAGAGCCCAGAAGAAGTTGAAACAGGACAAAGGTCCCAGTATTGGAAACAGGTCTGAGAGACTATTTTGGAGACAATTTCCTTGAATTTGAAACACAACGAAGAGCTAAAAAAAAACGGGGACAAAAGCCTGTGTTAGGGACAAAGGTCCCAGAACTTGATCCACAACAGGGACAAGGATCCCAGACGTAAAAGATTGTTGTGTATGAGTTGGTGTGAGTTGTTAGGCCACTCATTGGTTCGAGTTGTGTATGAGATGGCTGTGTTTTAGTTAAGTCACTCATTACTATGTATTGGTTGTTGACTGATAGTATGTGAATAAGTCACCCATTGACTTAGTGCCAGAAATTGAACCACAACAGTTAGCTCTAAATGGGGACAGGGGTCTCAGAAGTGGAAGATTGTTGTGCATGAGTTGGCGTTGAGGTGTTAGGCAACTCATTGGTTGGAGTCGTGTATGAGATGGCTGTGTTTTGTTAAGTCACTCATTATTAGGTATGGTTTGTTGTATTATATGTGTGAACGTGACACTGATTGTATTGGTGTTTGAGTTTTGGAATGTTGGATAGAAGTGTATGAGGGTGACCGTTTTCTGACCTGCGGTGCGCGTGGTGTCTCCTGATATATGTATTGGTTCAAGGGTTGTTCCCTGTATGTTGTTTGTTGTACCGGTCTGGCCAACTGGTGTGATCTATGGCATATAGGTTTTGTATATGATGTAGGATGGTGGTTTATTTCAGGAGGTGATGTGATACTTTGGTCAGAATGTAATGTGGTGTGAAATCTTATGTGCGAGATGAGATGTAGTATGGTGTGATAGGGTGTTTCTTTTATGTGAGTTTGATGAGAAGTGGTATGGTGTGACAGGTTGTGATGTGAGATGTTTATATTGTATTGCATTATTTTTCTTATTATTAGTGCATTGTATTCAATTTCTTGACTATAGGTTATTTGCCATATTGTCATTATTTTAAGTGTTTTATCTAATCTATTTCACAATGCACTTGTTCCCCGTAAAGAAGGGAGATATGTTGTAACTTGCGTTTATCTGCTGCTCAGCCAGAATGAGTGTAGTGTGGAATGTTGGATGGATGGAATGTTGGATGTCTGTGAATGTCAGTTGGGTATGGGCTGAGCAGCAGGACAGCTGCTCCTGGTGGGGTTTTCCTGATTTATACTTGTAACAACTTAAATAAAGAACTTAACTAATCTACGCTATAAGTCCAGTACTTCATTTTGATTACAACATAATGCCTATCTGATTGCATAACTGCAGGGGTAATGTTTAATATTGGTGATTGAAGGACCTCACCGGTCGTACCTGGGTGATTATATAAGTGCATGAGTAGTGGCTACATGATTGAAAGAGTGCATGGGTAATACCTTGGTGATTGCATGAGTGCATAGATAGTGCCTAGATAATTGCATCAGTGCAACAGTAATGCCTGAGTGATTACAGCTCTGCATATGTAGTGCCTGGATCATTGGAAGACTGCATTGGTACTTGGGTGTTTTTATATCAGCATGAGTGTTGGGCCTAGCCAAATATAAAACAGCACACTATTACATGCCTCAACCATAAGTCTCTCCATATTCTTAAAAACATGCACACATATGTCTCTACCTTTTCAAATCATCATGATATCTAAAAGAAATATGTATACAAAATTTCTGGAATATAGTGAAACCTAGAAACTGAGACATGTAATAGATCTGCTCGAGTGATTACATAACTCCATGCGTTCCTCTTGTTTCAGCCAGTGAACATGGACAGAAGCGTCCAAAACACGTCAGGCTTTCTTGAATTATGATCTGAGGTGTGATGCTGATATAACTGCAGTCTTCAATTAAAGGTTCTAACTTTCCGTGAGTGGCGTCTTCATGTAGGAGCAACCTTTTTGTTGGATGTTTAGCGTCCGTCCCAGCCGCGAAGATGCTCCGCTGCCTATTCAGCAGATCTGCGGCGACTTCAAAGAGGAGACGCTGATAGAATGGAGTGTCCGCTTTGAAAGACTTAGTATGGGCAGTATTTCAGCCTCTTTCCCTTCAAATTCACCCACTGGGGTAAGAGATATTGCAATATTGTGAAGCACGGCAGCACCCAATTTGGGTAATAAATATGATCAGAGGTGTGACGCTGATATAAATGCAGTCTTCAAATAAAGGTTCTAACTTTCCCTGAGTGACATCCTCATGAAGGGGCAAGCTTTTTGTTGGATATAGATATATGTATGTATACACAATGGCAAACACATTCAATGTTGGACAAAGAAGAGAGCACTCATGGGAATTCATGAAAAAGTGCTTTTAATGTGCAGAGCCTCCTGTTGCAGGGATTCTGCTCATGCACAGAACTATGCACCGGAAACCAGGACCTCAGTGAATTGTGGTGTACCAAAAAACTCACCTCAGTACCCAGAACCCCTATCCGACCAGCATCAGTGTCCCATTCGTTATCCGTATTCTTCCGGAGGTCCCAATGTATAGACAACCCAGAACAAGCGACTTAGAGTACTCTCAGGAATGGTGGGAATCAGAAATACCTGTTCGTTATTATTCTCATATCAGTCCACAACAAGAGTAATCAGAGACACAGTAAAGTTTAAAAGGTTTATTTTATAAACTTCGTGTCCTAAGATGCAGTACTTTGGCTAACATAAGCAGACAAATGATTATAATAAAAACCATCAGCATTGTTACAATACCATAGAAAATGAAGGGAAAAATCATATTACAAATGGCAGTGGAATACAGCCACCTTCCCTTCGCTAGTAAGCTAGTATTATTATACTAATAGGAGGTCTCTAGGCTTGAATGGGGAACCCCATACCGTAAAGATCAGCTTAGGTGAATCACATCACAGGATCAGCTTTGCTCTGCGCCTGGAAATGTTCTTCTCCAGAATGTGTTTCTAACGCATGCAAACAGTAATATTAAAGGCTCTCGACACTCAGGTATTTGCAGCTGTGTGCATATTATGGCTAGAGAGTGGGCCGATCAACCTGAACTCAAAAACATACATTGTCTGGCGGCTCAGAGTGTTTTGCACACAATGTTCAGACCAAGGTCGCAGTGCACGTCTAAGGATGTGAACAACAGACAGTTCTCATGTGAAGAAAAAGCAAGCAAGCAGTTGTCAAATAATAACATGTCTCTGCAGTGTCGTGTGCAAAAGCAGCAAAAGTGGCAAGATGGCTTTCTAACATCTAACGCGCTCATGCTAACATAGCAAGGTATGCATCTAAATCGCTGCCTTCACTACACTCCCAGCACTGTCAGAAGAGTTTCGGCACTACGCCTTTATCAATGTCATATGTGCATGTTTGCAAAACCATTTTCAAAGAAAAAAGTGCATGACGTGACAAAATTTCATCGACAGCAAAGATCGCCTTAAATTGTTTTTCACAGTTGGGCGATGATGGCGGCCATCTTCAAACATCTTTTTGGAACATAACAAGGGAATATGGTGCATTATAAAACATAGCCAGAGTGATAACATTTCAGACATTTGGGAGCAGAACCTGATTATATATCAGGACAAGGATAGAATAACAAAACAATTCATAATATTTGGCAAGTTGATATCCCATCCTGACATGAATACTTTCAGTTATCGTTGGTCTCAAATGGATATCTACAGTCTCCCAAATTCATACAGAATTTTGCCCTGAATGGGCGATTGAAAAATATTAGTCACAAAAAACGAGAAACGGCATATAAATATTCATATATACAAAAGTACCTATTATGTCTCCAGTATACACCCAAATTTCCTATATGCATAACAATGACGCCCTGTATGGGCAGTTTGGTTCTAGAGTAAAGAAATAAAATATGTATATACAAATTGGTATTGGCTGCCTGTTATAGGTTCCCATGAGAGGTCATACAGTTTCAATCTCAACATAAGGAAAATGTTGCATGATACCCAACAGATGATATAGGAATCGAAAAATCCGATCAGGTTAACAACAATGGGTCACTTTCACTCAAGGTGAACCCATAGTTCCTCATCATTTTTGATACCTAACGGAACCATTGTTCACAGATCGATGATGTACCTGGATTCTAATGTACGCAAACTTTTGACCCTGTCTCCCCCCTTTCACTCTTGGGGACCTGGTAAATGCATAAGAATCTCAAGTGGTCTCTGTTGCTGTTGTGAGTGGTTTTAAAATGATGGGCCATCGTATAACTGGCATCATTCTTAGTGATGGCCCACATATGTTTAAGTATACGCTTCTTTGCAGGGTGAATAGTGCTCCACACATAACGTTTGGAACAGGGACACTCTAGGCAATAGACTGTGAACTCTGAGTTGCAGTTTAGTTGCCAATTGATACTCCTGGCAGTTTTAGATCCTTTCTCTATAGTGCTGTAGTTAATGAATTTATGGCTATACTTACAAGCCTTGCATTTCATGCAAGGAAATAAGACAGGATCACTATCTGTTTTTAATGAGGTTGAGCGATAATGGCTGTAAACCAAGTGATCGCTGATGGATTTGCAACGTCTGTATGTGATCTGTGGCTGAGTTGGTATGTTCTTTCCCAGTATATTACATGTTTGAGGAATGTGCCAGTTCTTTCTAAACATCTGGACTTCTAGGGAAGATTTTTCATTATGATGAGTAATCATCCTCACTGGTTCCCCTTTATTTTGGTTCTTACGATCATCAGTTGTTTTTGCTACTAAGAGTTCTAGTCTAGTTACTTTCTCTGCCCTTTTCTTTGCCTCATGAAGTGATTGTTGGAGTACCCCTGGCCCTAAAATGATCCAAGGGTCCCACTTTCTGCTATTCAGACTGGGTTGCACAATTGTGTTTAATATGCTAAATTTCTCCATAGGGAATGTTTTTGATCAAGCTTCTCGGATGATAACTACCATTGTGCAAAACAGAATTCCCAGCTGTGGGTTTCCTGTATAGTCTTGTGAGAAGTTTGGTATCCTCTACTTAGACCTCCAAATCAAGATAACATACATTGGTGTTGCTAATGTACTCACTAAATACCAGATTTAGATCATTAAAGTTGAGGTAAGCTATATACATTTCAGCAGATGAACGGCTACCTCTCCATGCAAAAAACAAATCATCTACATACCGGGCCCATAGTGTTATACTTCGACCCAGTTTTCAGGCACCTCTCTCAAGGCCACGTGCTTCTCCCACCAGCCTACGAAAAGATTCCCATTCCTGGGGACGAAGCACGTGCCCTTCGTGGTCCCGCGCTGCTGTCTGAACAATTGGCCAGAGAAAATAAAAATATTATTCCCCAGACAAAATCTAACCATGTTGAGAAGCATGATATTGTGTTTCTGATATTTCAAAGGTCGTTTGTGTAAAAACCATTTGACAGCGGCAATGCCTTCTTCATGATTAATGTAAGTATATAGACTGGTTATATCTAGGGTAATCAATAGCATATCATCTTCCCAGATGATTCCCTCTATTAGTCTCAAGAAATCTTGTGTGTCTTTTACATAGGAGCTGAGGTCCTTGACCCATGGTGCTAGCAACTAATCTAAATATATGGAGGTGTTTTCCAAAAGACTGTTTATTGAAGCAACAATGGGTCTACCCGGTGGGTTACTCATGTCTTTATGAACCTTGGGAAGGTGATAAAACGTTGGAAAGACGGGATGTTCACAATGTAGAAAGTTGTACTCATCTTAATCCAGCATTCCTTCATCTCTCCAGTTTTTCAGATGTTGATGAAATGTTTTTATACAGTGGACATATGCCATTCTAATGATGGGCAAATAACATTGTTAATCCCCAGTTGTCTCATTGCTTCTTTAAAAGATTGATCTTTGTTAAACAGAACAATGTCCCCCCCCCCTTGTCTGAGAGTTTGATCACTAGGGAATCATTTTTCTTAAGCACTTGAATGGCTTGCCATTGCTTGAAGGGGATGTTGTAACGTTTGGTAGAATTGTCCTTGCTTTCTACATTTTTTTAATCCGCAATGATAGCATAATTGAATACATTAATAGCATCATGTGGAGTCTGTGGAATAGTTCTTGATTTCCTCTTAAGTTCACTCTTCCCACAGGTTTGTATGACTCCTGCTTGTGCCAGGCAGGTATCCATATTGGCCGTAAAGTCCGTCCTCTGATGCCCACTGATGATTCAAAAGATTGTAACATCATCAGGGTTTCTAAGTCATTGCCAATGAGGAGATCCATGTCATCTAGCGCTTTGGTTGCATTGAGAGGTGTTCCTTTCGGCTATAGTAGATGGATCTTCTGTAAATGTAATCTCCTTATATATTTAAAGAGATAAATGTGGGTCTCTGCGTAGTCAAATTCTGCAGTAGGACAGAAGGTTAGACCCAATTGTAGTACCTGAATCTCATCTTTGCTCAATATTCTGTCCGATAAGTTCTTTCCTCTCTTGGTATTACCATCTGCCCCGTTTCTGCCTGCTGCGTGTAATACTGGGAGTGGGCACTTCTCCTCCTTCCTTTCTTTCATGCCCCTTCTTGTTTTTCATTTCTTTGTTGTTCTGGAAGATGAGTTCTTGGAGCTTGTCTTTTTCGAGATTCCCTGATTAGTTTGTACTCCTGAAAATAAGTAGGCTCACTGGTTCTATCTTTATCTTCAGTAGTGGTTGTTGTCTGCTCCCCTTCTGATGTTTCCACCTCTGACTCTGAGGTCTCACTGTTAGAGGACATGCCACCTCTCTGTTTGCTCAATTTCTTCCTAGGTGCATCATATTTTCGAGCAAAGGTCAGGATCCAACCAGAAGCATAGTCTTTTTCGTCCCGCTAAAAATTTAGTTTGCCTGCAACGTTTTATACCGCTTTCATAATATTTGAGCCGTTTCATCATGGCTGTTTTGAGTTTTTCACTCTGTTTGGTGTCTTTATCTTTATATATACCTATATATATACATATATATTCACTGAAACAATCAAAGGTTAAAGTTAGTTTATAGTCATATATTTTTCTTTTTATCACAATTTAAAAAAACGTTGGGTTCAAATATTGTTACAGTTAGGTGTATATGTTAGTGCCAACATAACATTTTCGATGTAAAAAAAAGTACTGAAAATCACAAGTTATAGTTAACAGCGATGACTATAATTTGCTCCCCGCCATGCAATGCAAATATCCTCACATATTACATTTATTTATTTATTTATTTATTTAAAACATTATAGAGCGCGGCTGTCACCTGGCAGGTATCCTGGCGCTGGTAGCTTACTCCTGGGTTAGAAGCGATGGGAATTGATTAAGGGGGGGCGGGGTGGAAGGCTGGGGGAAGAGCCATGTTTTTATTCGTTTCCTGAAAGGTAGGAGCTGTGGAATTTGGCGAATGTCGGCAGGCAGACTGTTCCAGAGCTTGGCGGCAGCTACTCTGAAAGATCTTCCCCCGATCCTGGCCTTCTTAAATCTGGGTACTTTCACAAGGCAGGCGGTCGCGGATCGTAGCGTTCTGGTAGGGATGTACCAAGAGAACAGATGTTGAAGAGGTCTTGGTCCTGAACCGTGTAGTGCCTTGAAGACCAAGTAAAGGGCCTTGAAGGCTATTCGTTGCTTCAAGGGAAGCCAATGCAACTCGGCCAAGGCAGCGGTGGCCGAGGATCTCCTGGTCCATCCAAGGGCCAGTTTGGCTGCTGCCGACTGGACTCGTTGGAGTCTGTCTAACAGTATCGAAGGAGATTCAAGCAGGAGGGCGTTGCAATAGTCGAGGCGACTCAGAATAGTGCACCTGACTATCAATGCTCGGGCTGGAGGTGGTAATAATGGCAGGATTTTGCGCAGTGAGCGCATAAGGGCCGAGCAGGTGGCGACTGTTCTTGTTACCTGCGTTTCCATGCTAAGTTTGTTATTTAGCATGACGCCCAAATTGCGAACGCTGGCAACAGGTAGCGGATTGTTTGGGTTTTCCGTGGGCCAGAACTCCGCAGGCAGAGGCGAGGGATACGGCTCGCAGGACAGAACAGAACCTCGGTTTTCGAGGAGTTGAATTGGAGGGAGTTCCGATGTAACCAGCCTGCGGTGTCTCTTAGGCAGTTGTGGAAGGCTTCCAAGGGAATGGAATCTTCGCCCTCCCAAGAGAAAAGGAGCTGGGTATCGTCCGCATAGTTTACTGTAGTCATATTATGGGATTTGATTAAAGTGACCAGTGGTTTTAAGTAAACATTGAAAAGGATCGGACTGATAGAGGAACCCTGGGGTACACCGTGAGGGACTGGGGAGAAGGCAGATTGGAAAGGAGGGAGAGATACGGCCTGTTTCCTATCTCTGAGATAAGAGTGAAACCAGAGCAGGGCCGTGCCATCAACCCCAGCCTCTCTCAGCCTCTCAAGCAGGGTCACATGGTTGACAGTATCGAATGCGGCAGACAGGTCTAATAAGATCAAGGCCACGGCTTGGCCCCTGTCTGCACGCACTCGAAGTTCTTCCATGGCAGTAAGCACTGCTGTTTCGGTGCCATGGGCTGGACGAAATCCGAATTGGAAATCGTCCAGAATGTGATGCTGCTCGAGGTGGGTTGAGAGGCAGGTGCTGACCCATCGTTCTACCACTTTCGCCGGAAAGGGCAGAGGTGATATGGGGCGAAAGTTGGAAAGGCATTCTGGATTCAGAGTTGGTTTCTTCAGTAGCGGGGTGATGAGCGCTTGCTTCCAGGGGTTGGGAACGAGTCCACAACCGAGAGATTGATTGCAGATCCTCCGGAGGGTGTGGAATAGCTCGTTCCCGCATGCTTTCCAGGTTTTCGGGGGCAGAGGGTCAAGGGGGGATCCCGAGGTAATGCCCAGTGCCAGTTTCTCAAATTCTGCTTCAGGGATCTGGGGAAAGGCCAGGAGACTTTCCCTAGGAGGGCATGCAGAACTTGGAGGATCAAGGTTAGCGGAACCAGGTCCGGGGGGGGGTTGGAGTGTTATGTGATGGGGGAGTTGCCAGGTTGTTAATGATGGTCTCGATTTTGTCCGTGAAAAACTGTGCGAGATTGTCACAGAGGGTCTGAGATGGGGGAATAGACTTCTTGGCGCAATCAGGATGTATAAGGTTATCCAGAATCTGGAATATGCTTTTTGGACTGTTAGCTGCGTTAACTATAGTGGAGCAGTAGTAAGTCGATTTGCTCTCTGCAATGGCAGATTTGTAGTCACGGAGCATATTTTTCCAGAGGGTTTTATTATTGTCACAGTATCCGTGTCTCCACTTTCTCTCGGCCTGTTTACAGGCTGATTTAAGAGTTTTCAGGGAGTCTTTGTACCAGGGAGCAGGTGCTCTACCTTTGGGTTTGCAGTGTTTTAATGGGGCAACAGAGTCCGTGATGGAAGTTATTCTCGTGCTGAAGGCTCTGTAGTTGTTTTCAACCGAGCTGGTAGGAGAGAAACTATCCTCCACATCAAAGACTTTGGTGGTGGCGCTGAGTTTTTCTAGGGCTTTCCAGTTTCGGTACGATTGTTGGGCTTTCTAATTGTGGTGCTGGTAATGTAGAGTTTGATGAATGAGTGGTCCGTCCAGCTCATAGGCAGAATGTCGCCTACTTGTGTTAGATCAGGGCTCGAGAAAATAAGGTCGAGTCGATTGCCTGCAGAGTGGGTGGGATCCTTAATCAGTTAGTGAAGCCCCACGCTGTCACAAGACAGCAAGAGGTTGTCTAGACCTGTATCTAGGCTGCCGTTTGGCCAGAGATTGAAGTCTCCTAGAATAACTAGTTTGTTGTGGGAGGTTGCCATGTTTGTAAAGATAGTAAGAAGAGCTTGCTGTTGCGGGATGGAAAATGCCCCTGGAGGTCGGTAACAGATGATCACCGTGAAGGTGACTCCTGGGTGGCAGTTTATGGCCAGACCAAGGAGCTCAATCCCAGGCACTGGGTCTATGTCTATGGTGTTTATTTGCCATGAGGCTCGGAAGATAATGCCAACTCCCCCGCCGCGGCCTTTGGGTCTGGGGAGATGCAGGATGTTGAAGTTTAAAGGGCAGGCAGATGCTAAATCGATATCACAGTCGGCATGTGTCCAAGTCTCAGTTAGGAAAAGGACATCTAGATGGTGGGATTCTATGAGGAGATTGATTTCAGTGGCATGCTTAGGTAGGGATCTGACGTTCAGCAGACCTCCTACGATTAAGCCCTTGTGGGTGAAGTCAGGTAGGGGAAAAGCTGTCTCTTCAAAGGTGAGCTTACCTTCGTGTGCAGACCCTCGTAGATTAAGCAATGCATCCCGGGTGTAACGTGGGGACTGTGGGCCGAAATGGGCATGGTTGGTGGCGCTAGTCGCGTCCTCGTCGCGGACGAGCGCAGACGAGCTTGCCTTAAGCGCGCCTTCGGCGCGCAATCGGCGTGCCCGCTGCGCTCGTCCGCTGCGCTTCCGGTGTTGACACATGATTTATAGTGGCAACGAATGACGTGGGAGGGGGCGTGGCCAGCAAGAGATGGGCGTGACTGTAGTCTCCCTCGGCGTGCAATGGCGCCAAAGAAACGAGCGATTCCGTTCAGACAGCTAATATTCAGCTGCTCGGCGAGTCAAGGGTGAGTGCCAAAGTAATAATCAATGTGCAAATAAGCAGGTATTTTAAAAACATGACACAACAGGTTAAAATGCAGCAATAACGAGCTCCCGGCTTTTCGCCTCAGGAGTAACGCATACAATGGAGCAGCGCTAGTGCTCAGCGCGCTCTATTTATCTCTGTGGAGGGGGCGTGGCCAGCAAGAGATGGGCGTGACTGTAGTCTCCCTCGGCGTGCATTGGCGCCAAAGAAACGAGCGATTCCGTTCAGACAGCTAATATTCAGCTGCTCGGTGAGTCAAGGGTGAGTGCCAAAGTAATAATCAATGTGCAAATAAGCAGGTATTTTAAAAACATGACACAACAGGTTAAAATGCAGCAATAACGAGCTCCCGGCTTTTCGCCTCAGGAGTAATGCATCACTCATGATATGTACTATGACATCATTTATTACATCCCTAACGATAGTGTAATTACTACATAAACAACTAAAAGACACATTTATAGTTACATGATTATAGAAACCACTAAACAAGTACAAAACAATACAACAGATAAAAAGAAAGAAGTCACATTAAATCAGATTGCCACTCTGTAGTTATAGTTAGAATTCCTAGAGATATGAAGTCCTCAGACTATTAGCTGCTTTGTTGCCTCTTGTATTTACTCATGATGCCAATTTATTGTCTACTTTTATTTTTATTGTGATATTGCATTGCATGGTATAATGCCTGAGCCTGGAAGTGTCTTAATTGCTAGTAACTAGTTGTTGTTATATCATTTTCACAAGTTCAAAATGCATTTCATAACTAGTTGCACAGAGCACTCCACCTACACCCCTGACGATATTTCAACTGTATGGCCTTCTTTGAGGTTTCTTGCATTTATAACTGTGCGTGTTGCTAATTTATTCTTATTGTATTTATGCCTTACAAAGAGGATTTTATTACTGCATATATATAAGCTAAAAGAGCTATAACAGTGCTTCACCATGGCAAGTTCGAGGCTGTTGTTCAAGTAGGGTTCCACTCCCCTCAGGCAACAACCCAATTTCTCACACGTACCATATTCTGGCACATGCGCAGTTGAGTTTTTTCAGGCCTTTTTGAAAGGCAGGCGGTTTGGATCAGTTCTGCTTTGCAGAGCACGCGCTTAGAGGTCTTATCCACATGAAGGATCATTGAGTGATGGGGTGCTCCAGGGCAGAGCGTCCAAGGGAATTTAATAAGGTGCAAGTCGCCATCCTATGATACTGGTTACAGCACATAATCATCCCATAACGTAATGCCTTCATTTGCCAATACTGAGAGTGCTTAGAGAAAGAATAATTCCAGGATTGAAGATTATATAATAACATAAACATGTAGGTTTCGTGTAAAAACCTTGACAAAAATGTCGATAAAATATAAGTGACTTCCTAGAAAATATAACAAGTTTATACCTCACTAAAAAAATTATATAGAATAGAAGGCATAACCTGCATCAATCTTTATTTTCATAGTGTTGATTTTGGAATGCAAAAGAAATATAGTAAAGTGCTTCTGCATCAGGAATACGTGAGTGCGTCTTTATGTTGCTTCGTTCCAAGTACACACAGGGCCGATGTTTGCCTCACCTAAGCTCAGCTGTGATTCACTTGATAGAGATCAGGGTGTATATAATATCCCTACTTCCACAGATAGAGTAATCTCACAGTTACACGCACATACATTCTTCATACACTAGGGCCCATTTCACTAACATACGCTCAAATACTCTACCAGCAATAACCTGTGGAAAGAAAAACTCCTAAACACCCTGCATCTATATCGGGGTCGATAAGATCTGGTTATTGAGACTGCCCTTAAACATAATCTAAACAATCTATACAATAATAATCAAAATAGGATACTCAATAATTGACAAGAAATAATAACCAACACCATATTCAAAGTTATATTGCTTTATCTAAAATTAGTCAAAGAAAATCAATCAGAATAAATCATTTTCTCATAGTTACCTATTCTAGCTAAATGTCAGAACGGGTCAGGACAAGTCTCTCGGTAAAGTCTCTCAAGACGAAGTTCTCTCAGTAACGATCCTCACCAACGCAGATTCGGAACGCGGCAAAAGGCAAATGGCAAGTGGCAAAGCCCTCTCTAGGCTAACAATTCTTATAGCAAGTCGAACAAAGAAAAACATAATTTGTAATTAACTTCTTCCGTCAAACCTCTGAGCAAAGCGAGAAGGAAAGGATGTAGCATCGTTACATTTAAAAATCTCCGCTCAGGAAAAATCACAAAATAAACATAACGGAACAGGAACCAAAAAATACATTTGTATCTTATAACTTCCACGTCTCCTCGGCAATGAGATCACAGTTCAGAGTGTTTCTTTAAAGCTCCTTTGTTTCCCAAAGCTGCCAAGGACGCTTCATTTCATTTGGAGATCGCCCAAAACTGCTGCTGTCCTCACGGAAAATTTCAATCAGGCAAAGCAAGGACTGTGGTCAGCTGACTTCAGGACCATATTCAGCAAGGCTCTCTCTCGTCACAAATTCTACTCGAGGCCAGGCTTTACGTATCGGCCATCTTTGTTTAGGCCACAATAGGCCACAATAGACCATCTTAATTAAAAGAGACAAAAACAACGTTACCACAGCATAGTGATTGAACAGTGTTAACCCCACTAATACCCTTATGTGTATGCAATTATCTAGCTCTTGCAACATAGAAAAGCATTAATTCGAAAAGCGTTTCGTGCTTAAAAATAAACAGCACTCAGCAACGTTTAAACATGAAAACATGCACATTATTGTTAAATAGCACTTATGCATTCCCACGTGTAATTCTCTCTTGTTAAAACAAACGAGTTGATTAGTAAGTATAAACACTTACACAAGACAAATAATTAATAATTAATAATTAGTAAATTAATATAACAAATAGACATACCAGAGCTTCAAAACCCAGTTATTTTCAAACTGAAAACTCTGCTCTAGCAATCCCTCCTTTGGTGATTTTATCACCAAATAAACCCAAAAAAAAAATTAGTGAAAATTTAGTCCCATTTAAGGAGAAATTGGAAATGTCTTTTTCTCATTACACAACACTACACACCAGTCACTCTTTCATCATCCCTCTTTGTTTCCAAATACACACTCTCCCTCAATTCTTTTAATTCAATTTCTTGTGGTTCTCTTTTCAACCTTTTGTTTTTCTTCTCTTTATCCAATTTCTTCCCTCCCCTGTTTTTACAACACACACACACTAATCTCAGTATCAATAAAGCAATAATTATGCAAGTTAAAGGAAACAATATTCTACCTATAATAGTACTACCTATTTTTGCAATAAAATCTTTAACAGCTATCACTTTATTAGCTATTTTAGTCCATAAACTCTCAGCTTCAAGTGGTACTAATTCTTCATGTAAATCAGTAATATTTTTGATATAGACCTTCAGGTCTTTGCTTTCATCTGGAATGTAAGTGCAACAATGTTGAACTTTCAGCATTCCGCAAACTCCACCCTCCTTGGCCAATAAAATATCAAGGGCAAGTCGATTTTGCATTGACATGGCACGTACGGCACTTAATTCCGTATTCACTAAAAGAAACCCCCCAGCGGTATTTGTCGATAAGCGATCCACCACTGTTGACAGTTTCTGAATTCCATAAGCATTTAAAGAAATTCCCACTGCTGGAATTAAAACCCCAAAAATATCACCCACAATTTCAGACCAGGTTTCTCTCTTGAAACGCATTAGTAAATTAATATGTTCTACATCTGTTATTTTATCTATATGAAAAATCTTTGGAAAGACCAAACCCACATAACACGTGCCATACCAATGGTCAGGCAACTTGTAATAAGCCTTGTTCCCACAAACATACTATACTCCTGGGAAAACTGTATCTTCTCCACCTCTGAAACCCCAACCTGTTGCAATGAAGTATGTATCATGGCACTCACTAGTCCCAACAAAATATTTATCATATTGGGATTTCCTTCTTGTAATGCATAGTTTACCCTTTTGTGGTACATCTAGAGCTAAAGTTGGACTAGCCCCATTTCTCAATTCTTTTCCCATCTCAATGTCCCAAATTGTTTCACTCACTTTATATTTCCCTGCTTTCTCATGCATGTTCAATCTCCTTTCCTCTACCATATCCAGGAAAGCTTTCTCCTCTTCTTTCAGACTGCAAGTTAAATTATTCTTAAAAATGTAATCTAATGTTAATCCTTTTTCTTCAATAAAAATTTCACCAAAAGTGTTAGCTTCTTTAGCTGGATTCAGCTCTTTGTTCATTGGCAAATGCCCAAAAATACTATCTCTGTTAGACATCTTATAATCTACTTTCCCTAACAAATAAAAAACACTACTTAATATACTACATGAAATACCATATGTAGCTGGCAAATGATGATAAGTAACACCCTCTGAAACGGATGCAGGTAATTGCATACAAACGTAGCAATCCCTTACTTCCATTGTTTTCACATATTCGTACAACAACTTCGAAAAAACATTACTAGAAAAATTATTTATTGACCTATCTTTGTGTATGTAAGTATTACTAATTCTATTCAAAACTATTTTTTGCGAATTCTTCTCTATATCTGTCATATTTTCTGTATGCTTCTCAAATGTAACTTTAAAAGTAACTAATAAAACTAAAACTCCCCATAGTAGCATTAATAATCCAGTACAGCAGCAGCACATTCTACACCATCTTTTAAAGAAGGCACATCTACTTTGATTATCCTCTATGTTAGCCATTTTATTACTTTGACCTTGTCTTTTGACTTAGCCTCTACTACTCCACTACTATTATGCTCTGGATTACTTCAGACAACTGAATTTCAGACTTTCTCTTTTCACTTTTCCTCCAAGTGATTTTTCAGTTCACTCAATTTGGATATTCATCAGTTTTCACTCCTTCTTCTTCAGCAACATCAAATTGTATCAGATCATCAACAACATCTTGTGCATCTGACTCTTCTCCAATGTCAGTCAGAATAACTTTTAAGATTCCTTCTTTTTCCTCAACCACTTTTCTCAAGATCCCCTCCGGATTATCTTGAGTCACTGTTTCTTCTTCTCCTTCTTCAGACAGTGCCACATAAGACCATTCCGGTGATCTGTACTTTTGGTTGGGTCTTCTTATTCTTTTTATTTCCTCAGGTTCTCCTGATTCTTCTTGCTCCTTTCTTTTTACTTCATTTTGACTCGATACTTCATTCACTTGTTCAGCATTTGATGTATTTGTTCTTATTACTCTGTATCTCAATCTCTTTACTCTGTTGTTAGGCCAACGATCTCCTTTTATCATCTTCTTCGGCCTAATTTCTTTATTGTTTCTTTCTCCAATCCAAGTTCTCTTTCTCAGAACTCGACCCTCTGTTTGTTCATTCTCATTCTCATCCAATTCTGTTTCAAGTGCCTCCTGTTTTCGTTTTCTAGCAGTTTTCTTTTCCTCCACAGTTTCTTTCACCACTATTTGAGACTTCCCTACTCCTGTCCCTCCTCGGGTCTCCGACACGCAATCTTCTTGCTGTCTACTTGTCCCTTCACCTAGCTTATTAGAAGAGTTCCCTACACCTCCTCGGGGGTCTTCCGTAATCTGTCCCTCTCTATCTTCTTCTGACCCTGCTTCTTCAAGTATAATCTCAAGTGGTTCTTCAGTCTCCTCCTCTTCTGATTCAGGAGTAATCTCTGTGGAATTGCTCTTTTCTTTTCTTTTTTCTTCACTGCTTTTTGAAATTTCCGGCTCTCTTACAGAATCTGATCTCCTTTCTGAGACTCCCAATGGTTCTCTTGGAGTTTTTTCTGCTTCTTATCTCACTGGTTCTGGGTCTTCATCATCACTGGAATCTGATTCTTCAAAATACTCTTTACCAGTTCCCTCTTTTGGGTTTGGAACTCTCAGAGTATGACTCGCATGCACCCAGTTTTTCACACCAGCACACTTCACTGCAGTTGTCGTTGTTAGAATGACTTGTCTCGGTCTTCCCCACCTTGGAACTAAGCAATTTCTTCTTCTGTGCACCTTAATGCTCACCCAGTCTCCTGGACTCAGATCATGAGCTTGCTTCTTCTCAAGTGTGGTAGCTTCTTCTCCAACCTGGTGAAACACAGAATGAACTGCGTCAGCCAGGCCTTTACAGTAATCCAAAATCATGTCATCAGTTATTGTCATCAACTTATTGACAGGTACAAATGCATGGCGCATTGCACGTCCCATGATTATCTCGTGCGGACTTAAACCAGTAGTTCTATCTGGAGTAGATCTAATAGTCATTAGCACTAGAGGCAAGACGTCCGGCCATTTCATGCCAGTGGCTAAGCACATTTTACCAATCCTGTTCTTGATTGTGCCGTTTATCTGCTCAACCACACCAGAAGCCTCTGGTCTGTATGCACAATGTAGCTTCTGCTGTATGCTTAATGCTTCACAAATCAAACTCATGAGTTCATTATAGAAGTGTCCACCTCTATCAGACTCAATCGTCACTGGAAACCCGTACCTAGGAATCAACTCCCTTAACAGTAATTTTGCCACTGTCACTCCATCATTTCTCCTAGTCGGATAGGCCTCAACCCATCTTGAAAACAAACAGACTACAACTAGTACATATCTCAGTCTGTTCACTTGGGGCATTTCAATGAAATCAATCTGCATTCTTGTAAAAGGACCTCCTTCTCTGCCTATTGTTCCCAGACTCACCACTGTCTTTTTCCCAGTGTTAAATTGCTGACAAATCAAACACCTTTGACAGATGCTTTCTGCAATTGTCCTGAACTTTGCATTGTACCAGGTCTGCTTGAACGACCTTATCATCGCATCCCTCCCCAAATGTCCCTGGCCATGATACATCCTTGCCATTGACGACAAAATGGAGTTGGGCATTACTGGTCTGCCATCCCTATAGACCCAAACATGGTCTTTTTCTCTTGGGGCACATCCTGCCTTAATCCAATCTTTTTTCTCTTCCTCTCCTGCCTCATCCTGCAACTGCTTCACTTCATCCCATGTCTCTAAGGCATTAGTAAACATCACAGAGCAAAAAGACATTTCCCCCTCTCGTTCCCTATTAATTGACTGATTCGATTTTGCACAGTATTGAGCAATGTCATTTGCATACTGGTTTCCAACCGTGATAAAATCCTCCCCTTGTCCATGGGCAGCACACTTTACAACTGCTAACTCCTTAGGCAGCTGTATCGCCTCAAGTAATTTCCCAATTGCTTCAGCATTCTTTATTGGAGTTCCACTCGATGTCAAGAAACCTCTTTGTAGCCAAAGCTGGCCAAAATCATGCACCACTCCAAATCCATACTGACTATCAGTCATCACAGTCGTCCTCAAATCTTTCCCAATTTCACAAGCTCTTGTCAATGCCACCAATTCAGCAACCTGTGCAGATTTCACTCCTTTCAATGGTGATGCTTCCATAACCTCTGAAACTTTGCACACCGCATATGCTGCACATAGCACACCATCATCATTTCTCAGGCATGAACCATCCACAAACAACACATGATCACTTTCATGTAAGGGAAGATCCCTTATGTCTGGTCTCGGTTTTGTACAGTACTCAAGCACATCCAAACAATCATGATCATCTTCTGTTTTCACACCCACATTTTCAATATCCGGCAAAAGTGTCGCTGGATTCACATTTACACATCTCTCAAGAGTCACATTTGATGCTCCTAGAATCACTTTCTCATATTTAGTCAACCGACTATGTGACATGTACTGAGTTCTGCTTCTTGTCAAAAGAATTGCCACATTGTGAGGTACGAATACCCTTACAGGATATCCCATTATGATTCCCTCACTCTGTTCCAGACTCCTGCATGTTGCAGCCACAGATTTTAGACAACCTGGTAAACCCACAGCTACAGGGTCAAGTGTCGATGAGAAGTACGCAATAGGCCTTCTCAGTAATCCATGCTTCTGAATTAACACTGAAAGTGCACATCCATTTCTCTCACTGCAGTACAATTCAAACTCCTTTTCGTAATCAGGCATACCCAAAGCTGGAGCCTCACACATTTTATTTTTAAGCTCTTCAAATGCTGCCATTTGTTCCCCATCTAGTTCTAATGGGTCTGTCATCTCACTTTTTGTCAGTTTAATCAGTGGCTTTGCTATCAGCGAAAAATTAATTATCCACTGACGACAATAACCCACCATCCCCAGAAACATCCTCACTTCTCTCTGGGTCTTTGGAGCTTTCATTTCCCTGATGATTCTGATTCTGTCATCAGTCACTTTTCTCAGACCTTTTTCAATATTATGTCCAAGATAATGCACCTCTTTCTTGCAAAATTGCAATTTGGCTGGAGATACCTTTAATCCTCCATCTGCCAAATGATTCAGTAAAGCTATGGTATCTACTTCACAAGCTTCTCGTGTCTTTGATGCCACAAGTAGGTCATCAATATATTGCACTAGTACTGAACTTTCAGGCATGATCAAACTCTCCAACGATTTTTTCAACAACTGATTAAATATCGAAGGACTCTCTGTATACGCCTGTGGGATTCGACACCATGCTAAAATACGCTGGCCAAACCTAAATGCAAAAATCGGCTGGCTGTCATGATGCAATGGAATTGAAAAGAACGCATGACACAAATCAATCACTGTATACCACTCAGCATCATGTGGAATCTGATACAGGATCACTGATGGATTTGGCACAATAGGACAACATGCCACCACAATTTGATTAACTTTCCTCAGATCCTGTACGATCCTAAATTTCCCATTAGGCTTCTTTAGCCCCATTATCGGTGAATTACACGGACTACTCAGTAGTTCTCTCAGGACTCCCTGCTGAATCATTTTCTCAATTATAGGAGTTATTCCCTCAATTATTTCTGGTGTCATTTTGTACTGAGGAATGTTAGGATATGTAATTCCCTCTTTCACTGCAATTTTCACTGGATCTACATTATTCATCAATCCCACATCCTCTCCAGTAAAATCCCAAACTGTCCTTTTCACTGTGTCCCTCAGCTCTCGAGGCAAATCCTCTGGATCAAACACAGCAAATGCACCAATTAACTCACTTTCCCTGTTTTCTAGAGTCACTCAGTACAAAACATCCTCATCTGGTGTTTCAAAAGCTATTCCATCCGGTGTACAGAAAATTGTGCAATTCATCTTGCATAACAGATCCCTACCTAACAGGTTCACTGGACTCGTGTCACAGACAATAAATCTATGCATGTCTGAAAATTTCCCTATCTGTACTCTTACTGGTTCCGTAAGACGTGTTCTGATTTGTGTATTGGCTACACCAACTACTTGGATTGCTTCATCCGAGAGAGGAAGATTTCTAATATCTGTTGACCTGACAGTTGATCTTGTCGCACCTGTGTCTACTAAAAAAGTAACACCTTCTTCATTTATTTTCCCATCCACAAATGGTCCTGCCTGGTCTATTTCTAGAGTTGCACCAAGTATGCACTCTTCCTCCTCTCTTCGGCACCGTCAATAATCACCCTCAGATTCACTCCCTTCATTCTTTAACAAGTACTGTTGTACCTGATTAGAACGCCTTGGTTTGTTTACCTGCTCATCATTGTAGAATCCCGAATCCTGATTATACTTTTGTGCTCCTCTATTCTGCGGCAAGGGCGGTTTTGGCTCTTGACTCTGCTGTCTCACAACTTTCTGCTGTTGCTGCTGTTGATTATTCCCCTCGTTCTGCACCTGTTGATTCAAGGTTTTACCCTCATTATTCACTAATGGTGGATTCGTACAATCATTCCTCCAATGTCCCAATTGGCCACAGTTGTGACAAGGAAACTTTTTTTTCGCTTCCTCAAGATTCCCCTTTCCTTTCCCTGCATATCTAGGTCTATTCCCTGCATTATTTCCTGGATTATTCGCTTGTTCCATCAACTGTGCTTCCTGTCTTTCTGCAACTTTCACTTGTGCCCACATTGCTTTCTCTTTCAGCTTTCTTTGTTTTGCTTCAATTTCATCACTGAAGTATTTAGCATGTCTCAGAATTTCATCTATTTTCTTACTCTGCCAATCCACTGTATGCTCACGAATTCTCTCACCAATTTCAGGTCTCAGGCCATATACAAATCTGTATACAAAATGACTCAAATCTTTGTCACCCAGGTGTTCATCTCCACTGAATTGTTTAAACGCCAGTATCAGCCTCTCGTAAAAAGCATGAACTGATTCTTTTGCTTCCTGTTGTGTTCTATCTATTTTTACCCAATCTGTCTCTTTTGCAGGTACTTTACTCTTCAGGTATACCATCACCTGATCATACTTTCTCATTACCTCTGGATCTGGTGCTCCTGTTCTTGGATCTCTTGGATATTCCTCAGTAGGCCAACTCACAACTATTTTACACTCAGTCCACAAGTCTGCTGGAACAATTATATCAAACAGACTATTCAGGTCAATCCACAGCACTTTTGACAATTTCACAAACCTATCTACCTGCCTATACCACTCGACGGGCTTTTCTCTCAATCGAGGAAAATCATTCGTAAATGATAAAATATCCTGTCTGGTCCATGGAACATGTACATATCCTCCTCCAGGTATTTCTCTCATAGGATAATTATCCACTGATTTCTCTTTTTCTCTCACTGGAAAAGCTGAATAAGTTGTTCTATCTTCAGATTCCTCTCTTTTCTTATACCACCTATCCTTCCATTTTTCTACATCTCCCCATCTTCGCAATAATGCAACCATTTCTTTAATCTGTCCTGTTCTACCAGTTGCATTCAAATTTTCAATGTCCTTTTCTGAAAAATCCATCCTGTAGGTTTTTTGCAAAGCTTTAACCTTATCAATGTCAACTCCCTGCTCATTCGCTATTGCTCTTAACCTGTCATGTGTATTTCTCGCTCTCCAGGTAATATTTTTACACATAAACATTAGTTCACCATCATGATGACTTTTAAGAATTTCTGTTGGAACTGTCCCTGTAACAAGCTCTTCTAATTCTACCCGTAACCTAGCCACATCAATTGCTTGTGAATCTTTATCCTTTTTCTGAAGAACTTTCATCCAATCATTCAAATCTTCAGCTGTTATTGCAGTAGTTTTCCTCACTTGAACCACTCTCTTTTGCGGTTCTAAAATTGGCATCCCTGAACAACTAGCTTCACTAGCATCTAATATTTCACTACATGTATCATGTCTGGACTGTCTCAGGTCACTACTTTCTGTCCTTTTTCCTGAATCTCCTGAAGGACCAACTGAACTTATCAAATTATTCCCAACATATGGAATCACTAAACCATTTTCACCTATTCTCTGCTTGTCAAACACAGGCATAACCGGACCTATTGTTACAGGCACCGTAACAGCTTCCAGATTTTTCGTTAACTCCCTAATCTTTTCAGTCAGCTCTGTTGTAGTTCTAGCTAATTCTCTTGCATTTTCGTCACCACTTCGATTTACTTTCTCCCTGAAAGAATTACCACTTCTTGATTCAGGTGTCACATTTTCTGTCTCAATGATACAAACTGTATCTCTTATTGGAGAAACAACTGGTGTACTCTCTTCTGGTTCTGGTCTATATGGAGGTGGTCTTTTGTAAATCATGTCATTCAAGACTTCATCTTCATATTCATTAACTCCATATCTTCTCATTTCTGACTCAGGAACTCTCTCTGCTCCTTCTTCAACTGTTCTCATTGGATATAATCCCTCTGACATACTAGCATCTCGCCACCTTTTCATTCGATCATGATGAGTCTCACGATCATGTCTCCTCCCAAACATGTACCTGTACTGTCCTCCAGATCTCTGTTTTTCTCGCTCATGTACTTCCTCTTCCCATTCCACTAAAGCCTCAAACTGTGTAGGTCTTGGTTTCGGGTCAAGACATAACATCTTTTCCCGTAAATTTCTCAACACGGCCAAATTAAATGAACCATGTTCTGGAAATGCTAGAACACCATCCTCTTTAGTATACCTAACCCAATTCTCCAACCATATACAGGTATGATACCCATATCTTGCAGCCATGTAGGATGCAGGTGTTTTCGGTGGAGGTAACAATTCACCCTCTCTCGTCTTAACATCTTTATCCTTATTAAACCACTTTTTAATTTTTCCAAAGAATGTTTTCTTCTTTTTCTCTTCTTGGTAATACATTTTAGTTTTTACCAAAGCTCTCTACTCTTTTCCGTATTATAAATATACAATACAGATTTTTAACCAATAATAGCACGACTCACACTAACGCACCAATCCTGGAGCGTCTACGTCACTAGAATAGCTCTTCCAATCCTTGCGCGGCTCACACCAATGCACCAATCCCAGCGCGAACACTATTCTGATCTATTATCCAATCAGAGCGCGGTCTTCCTGGCGTCAGCAGTCGCTGCAGTCGCTTGTCTCCTGTCACTCGTCTACCCCTCCTTTACAAAATCTTTTCAGTAGACTTCGTGTCAAAATTTCTACAAAATCTATTAGTTACAACATATAAACATCTCCATTGTCTGCTTCGCTAACCACAGAATAGTAAAAGAAATCTATTTCACAAGAACCTCTCGTTGACACAGTAGCACTTCCCTCTACTCTGCCCTTCTAACATACATTCATTAACTGTTTCCTCTAGGACTTATCCAAAGAGTCTTACAATCAACTAAATGTATATGCATTCACGCACATTCATGCAAGAAAATATAGTACATACACACAGAATCCTGCTTCCCGAGAACAGCAAACAATCTGCTCCACTACAGAATTATAACACACGTTAACCAAGCAGTTTCCCCTGCCCAGTTCCTCAAACAAGCTCAGAGAATACCTATTACTCCTCCCGCGATAAGCTTTAACGGCAAACCTTACGGATCCCTGGGACTTAAGACCAGAGTTTCACAGATAACCTTCACTACCATACACACCCCTTATATACCAGAAATATATTCTAATAGTAACATACAATAATGTCACTGATTCCGAACCCAGACAATGTGAATTTTCCTGCATACATACAGGACCAACAATCCCGTCTTTCCCGAGAGCAGCATATACTTCCCTCTGCCCTACTACGGAACTGCACCAGCTTCCAAATTCCAGAAGCACTACATATAACTCAACATGACAACTCCAACATATAGTATTAGTACATTTACCAACATCAATAATCAATAATCAATATGTAATCTAATCAGATCAAGACAATCATCAATAACCATCCTCTGCTACCAGGAAATTGATAGAGATCAGGGTGTATATAATATCCCTACTTCCACAGATAGAGTAATCTCACAGTTACACGCACATACATTCTTCATACACTAGGGCCCATTTCACTAACATACGCTCAAATACTCTACCAGCAATAACCTGTGGAAAGAAAAACTCCTAAACACCCTGCATCTATATCGGGGTCGATAAGATCTGGTTATTGAGACTGCCCTTAAACATAATCTAAACAATCTATACAATAATAATCAAAATAGGATACTCAATAATTGACAAGAAATAATAACCAACACCATATTCAAAGTTATATTGCTTTATCTAAAATTAGTCAAAGAAAATCAATCAGAATAAATCATTTTCTCATAGTTACCTATTCTAGCTAAATGTCAGAACGGGTCAGGACAAGTCTCTCGGTAAAGTCTCTCAAGACGAAGTTCTCTCAGTAACGATCCTCACCAACGCAGATTCGGAACGCGGCAAAAGGCAAATGGCAAGTGGCAAAGCCCTCTCTAGGCTAACAATTCTTATAGCAAGTCGAACAAAGAAAAACATAATTTGTAATTAACTTCTTGCGTCAAACCTCTGAGCAAAGCGAGAAGGAAAGGATGTAGCATCGCTACATTTAAAAATCTCCGCTCAGGAAAAATCACAAAATAAACATAACGGAACAGGAACCAAAAAATACATTTGTATCTTATAACTTCCACGTCTCCTCGGCAATGAGATCACAGTTCAGAGTCTTTCTTTAAAGCTCCTTTGTTTCCCAAAGCTGCCAAGGACGCTTTATTTCATTTGGAGATCGCCCAAAACTGCTGCTGTCCTCACGGAAAATTTCAATCAGGCAAAGCAAGGACTGTGGTCAGCTGACTTCAGGACCATATTCAGCAAGGCTCTCTCTCGTCACAAATTCTACTCGAGGCCAGGCTTTACGTATCGGCCATCTTTGTTTAGGCAACAATAGGCCACAATAGACCATCTTAATTAAAAGAGACAAAAACAACGTTACCACAGCATAGTGATTGAACAGTGTTATCCCCACTAATACCCTTATGTGTATGCAATTATCTAGCTCTTGCAACATAGAAAAGCATTAATTCGAAAAGCGTTTCGTGCTTAAAAATAAACAGCACTCAGCAACGTTTAAACATGAAAACATGCACATTATTGTTAAATAGCACACTTATGCATTCCCACGTGTAATTCTCTCTTGTTAAAACAAACGAGTTGATTAGTAAGTATAAACACTTACACAAGACAAATAATTAATAATTAATAATTAGTAAATTAATATAACAAATAGACATACCAGAGCTTCAAAACCCAGTTATTTTCAAACTGAAAACTCTGCTCTAGCACACTCAGATGTGATTAGAGCTGAAGGTGACCGTCGCCACCATAGCGCAGCGATAAAGATTGATGACACAAATTAAGGGAGCTGAAGTTTGAATGTTCCTGAAAACATGGAAAGCAAAAGCAAAGTGTAGTTCAGTGCTAGAATGAATATGTATATTCTCAGTGATCTGTTCTGAGCTGCTGGAGTGGAATGATCTCCCCTCTCCATTCCACCATCTGGAGGTCACTGAGTTTCTGAGAGCACTGTAGGTCCTGGGGTTGACAGCTTGTTTCTGATTCCGCCTGATAATGTCAAGGCAACAAGACTGCTGTGACTTCATGCTTTCAGCTGAGTGCGTAGAGATACAGTAGTATGACAGTTCCTGTACCAGGAGCGATGCGCGCAGCTTCTTACAAGCATGTGCACGTCTTCACAATATTTGGCAAGTTGATATCCCATCCTGACATGAATACTTTCAGTTATCATTGGTCTCAAATGGATATCTACAGTCTCCCAAATTCATACAGAATTTTGCCCTGAATGGGCGATTGAAAAATATTAGTCACAAAAAACGAGAAACGGCATATAAATATTCATATATACAAAAGTACCTATTATGTCTCCAGTATACACCCAAATTCCCTATATGCATAACAATGACGCCCTGTATGGGCAGTTTGGTTCTAGAGTAAAGAAATAAAATATGTATATACAAATTGGTATTGGCTGCCTGTTATAGGTTCCCATGAGAGGTTCATACAGTTTCAATCTCAACATAAGGAAAATGTTGCATGATACCCAACAGATGATATAGGAATCGAAAAATCAGATCAGGTTAACAACAATGGGTCACTTTCACTCAAGGTGAACCCATAGTTCCTCATCATTGTTGTTACCTAACGGAACCATTGTTCACAGATCGATGATGTACCTGGATTCTAATGTACGCAAACTTTTGACCCTGTCTCCCCCCTTTCACTCTTGGGGACCTGGTAAATGCATAAGAATCTCAAGTGGTCTCGGTTGCTGTTGTGAGTGGTTTTAAAATGATGGGCCATCGTATAACTGGCATCATTCTTAGTGATGGCCCACATATGTTTAAGTATACGCTTCTTTGCAGGGTGAATAGTGCTCCACACATAACGTTTGGAACAGGGACACTCTAGGCAATAGACTGTGAACTCTGAGTTGCAGTTTAGTTGCCAATTGATACTCCTAGATCCTTTCTCTATAGTGCTGTAGTTAATGAATTTATGGCTATACTTACAAGCCTTGCATTTCATGCAAGGAAATAAGACAGGATCACTATCTGTTTTTAATGAGGTTGAGCGATAATGGCTGTAAACCAAGTGATCGCTGATGGATTTGCAACGTCTGTATGTGATCTGTGGCTGAGTTGGCATGATCTTTCCCAGTATATTACATGTTTGAGGAATGTGCCAGTTCTTTCTAAACATCTGGACTTCTTGGGAAGATTTTTCATTATGATGAGTAATCATCCTCACTGGTTCTCCTTTATTTTGGCTCTTACGATCATCAGTTGTTTTGGCTACTAAGACTTCTTGTCTAGTTACTTTCTCTGCCCTTTTCTTTGCCTCATGAAGGGATTGTTGGAGTACCCCTGGCCCTAAAATGATCCAAGGCTCCCACTTTCTGCTATTCAGACTGGGTTGCACAATTGTGTTTAATATGCTAAATTTCTCCATAGGGAATGTTTTTGATCAAGCTTCTCGGATGATAACTACCATTGTGCAAAACAGAATTCCCAGCTGTGGGTTTCCTGTATAGTCTTGTGAGAAGTTTGGTATCCTCTACTTAGACCTCCAAATCAAGATAACATACATTGGTGTTGCTAATGTACTCACTAAATACCAGATTAAGATCATTAAAGTTGAGGTAAGCTATATACATTTCAGCAGATAAACGGATACCTCTCCATGCAAAAAACAAATCATCTACATACCGGGCCCATAGTGTTATACTTCGACCCAGTTTTCAGGCACCTCTCTCAAGGCCACGTGCTTCTCCCACCAGCCTACGAAAAGATTCCCATTCCTGGGGACGAAGCATGTGCCCTTCGTGGTCCCGCGCTGCTGTCTGAACAATTGGCCAGAGAAAATAAAAATATTATTCCCCAGACAAAATCTAACCATGTTGAGAAGCATGATATTGTGTTTCTGATATTTCAAAGGTCGTTTGTGTAAAAACCATTTGACAGCGGCAATGCCTTCTTCATGATTAATGTAAGTATATAGACTGGTTATATCTAGGGTAATCAATAGCATATCATCTTCCCAGATGATTCCCTCTATTAGTCTCAAGAAATCTTGTGTGTCTTTTACAGAGGAGCTGAGGTCCTTGACCCATGGTGATAGCAACTATATATATAGAGGTGTTTTCCAAAAGACTGTTTATTGGAGCAACAATGGGTCTACCCGGTGGGTTACTCATGTCTTTATGAACCTTGGGAAGGTGATAAAACGTTGGAAAGACGGGATGTTCACAATGTAGAAAGTTGTACTCATCTTAATCCAGCATTCCTTCATCTCTCCAGTTTTTCAGATGTTGATGAAATGTTTTTATACAGTGGACATATGCCATTCTAATGATGGGCAAATAACATTGTTAATCCCCAGTTGTCTCATTGCTTCTTTAAAAGATTGATCTTTGTTAAACAGAACAATGTCCCCCCCCCCCTTGTCTGAGAGTTTGATCACTAGGGAATCATTTTTCTTAAGCACTTGAATGGCTTGCCATTGCTTGAAGGGGATGTTGTAACGTTTGGTAGAATTGTCCTTGCTTTCTAGATTTTTTTTAATCCGCAATGATAGCATCATTGAATACATTAATAGCATCATGTGGAGTCTGTGGAATAGTTCTTGATTTCCTCTTAAGTTCACTCTTCCCACAGGTTTGTATGACTCCTGCTTGTGCCAGGCAGGTATCCATATTGGCCGTAAAGTCCGTCCTCTGATGCCCACTGATGATTCTAAAGATTGTAACATCATCAGGGTTTCTAAGTTATTGCCAATGAGGAGATCCATGTCATCTAGCGCTTTGGTTGCATTGAGAGGTGTTCCTTTCGGCTATAGTAGATGGATCTTCTGTAAATGTAATCTCCTTATATATTTAAAGAGATAAATGTGGGTCTCTGCGTAGTCAAATTCTGCAGTAGGACAGAAGGTTAGACCCAATTGTAGTACCTGAATCTCATCTTTGCTCAATATTCTGTCCGATAAGTTCTTTCCTCTCTTGGTATTACCATCTGCCCCGTTTCTGCCTGCTGCGTGTAATACTGGGAGTGGGCACTTCTCCTCCTTCCTTTCATGCCCCTTCTTGTTTTTCATTTCTTTGTTGTTCTGGAAGATGAGTTCTTGGAGCTTGTCTTTTTCGAGATTCCCTGATTAGTTTGTACTCCTGAAAATAAGTAGGCTCACTGGTTCTATCTTTATCTTCAGTAGTGGTTGTTGTCTGTTCCCCTTCTGATGTTTCCACCTCTGACTCTGAGGTCTCACTGTTAGAGGACATGCCACTTCTCTGTTTGCTCAATTTCTTCCTAGGTGCATCATATTTTCGAGCAAAGGTCAGGATCCAACCAGAAGCATAGTCTTTTTCGTCCCGCTAAAAATTTAGTTTGCCTGCAACGTCTTATACCGCTTTCATAATCTTTGAGCCGTTTCATCATGGCTGTTTTGAGTTCTTCACTCTGTTTGGTGTCTTTATCTTTATATATACATATATATATACATATATATTCACTGAAACCATCAAAGGTTAAAGTTAGTTTATAGTCATATATTTTTCTTTTTATCACAATTTAAAAAAACGTTGGGTTCAAATATTGTTACAGTTAGGTGTATATGTTAGTGCCAACATAACATTTTCGATGTAAAAAAAGTACTGAAAATCACAAGTTATAGTTAACAGCGATGACTATAATTTGCTCCCCGCCATGCAATGCAAATATCCTCACATATTACATCACTCATGATGTGTACTATGACATCATTTATTACATCCCTAACGATAGTGTAATTACTACATAAACAACTAAAACACACATTTATAGTTACATGATTATAGAAACCACTAAACAAATGCAAAAACAATACAACAGATAAAAAGAAAGAAATCACATTAAATCAGATTGCCACTCTGTAGTTATAGTTAGAATTCCTAGAGATATGAAGTCCTCAGACTATTAGCTGCTTTGGTGCCTCTTGTATTTACTCATGATGCCAATTTATTGTCTACTTTTATTTTTATTGTGATATTGCATTGCATGGTATAATGCCTGAGTCTGGAAGTACTTTTATTTGCTAGTAACTAGTTGTTGTTATATCATTTTCACAAGTTCAAAATGCATTTCATAACTAGTTGCACAGAGCACTCCACCTACACCCCTGACGATATTTCAACTGTATGGCCTTCTTTGAGGTTTCTTGCATTTATAACTGTGCGTGTTGCTAATTTATTCTTATTGTATTTATGCCTTACAAAGAGGATTTTATTACTGCATATATATAAGCTAAAAGAGCTATAACAGTGCTTCGCCATGGCAAGTTCGAGGCTGTTGTTCAAGTAGGGTTCCACTCCCCTCAGGCAACAACCCAATTTCTCACACGTACCATACTCTGGCACATGCGCAGTTGAGTTTTTTCAGGCCTTTTTGAAAGGCACGCGGTTTGGATCAGTTCTGCTTTGCAGAGCACGCGCTTAGAGGTCTTATCCACATGAAGGATCATTGAGTGATGGGGTGCTCCAGGGCAGAGCGTCCAAGGGAGCATTTAATAAGGTGCAAGTCGCCATCCTATGATACTGGGTACCGCACATAATCATCCCATAACGTAATGCCTTCATTTGCCAATACTGAGAGTGCTTAGAGAAAGAATAATTCCAGGAATGAAGATTATATAATAACATAAACATGTAGGTTTCGTGTAAAAACCTTGACAAAAATGTCGATAAAATATAAGTGACTTCCTAGAAAATATAACAAGTTTATACCTCACTAAAAATGATATAGAATAGAAGGCATAACCTGCATCAATCTTTATTTTCATTGTGTTGATTTTGGAATGCAAAAGAAATATAGTAAAGTGCTTCTGCATCAGGAATACGTGAGTGCGTCTTTATGTTGCTTCGTTCCAAGTACACACAGGGCCGATGTTTGCCTCACCTAAGCTCAGCTGTGATTCACTCAAATGTGATTAGAGCTGAAGGTGACCCTCGCCACCATAGCGCAGCGATAAAGATTGATGACACAAATTAAGGGAGCTGCAGTTTGAATGTTCCTGAAAACATGGAAAGCAAAAGCAAAGTGTAGTTCAGTGCTAGAGTGAATATGTATATTCTCAGTGATCTGTTCTGAGCTGCTGGAGTGGAATGATTTCCCCTCTCCATTCCACCATCTGGAGGTCACTGAGTTTCTGAGAGCACTGTAGGTCCTGGGGTTGACAGCTTGTTTCTGATTCCGCCTGATAATGTCAAGGCAACAAGACTGCTGTGACTTCATGCTTTCAGCTGAGTGCGTAGAGATACAGTAGTATGACAGTTCCTGTACCAGGAGCGATGCGCGCAGCTTCTTACAAGCATGTGCACGTCTTTCTCCAGCCTACACAAAATGGATGAGCGGCTCCGCTGCAGATCGCCAGGATGGCTCACTCACCTGAGCTAATGGGGAGCCGCTAGGATAGCCCAGGGGCCCGACATGTTTCTGACTGATCATTCTTGGCCAGTGCTGACTAGCGAAGTAAAAAGACTCAAACCTAGAAGAATAGGGCTTTCAGACGGAGTATTCGCTTCGTTTTTATGTTTTTTGTTTGCATTTCAGAATTTGTCACATTACAAACTATTTGTGTCAGCAAAACGTCAGCTCTGTAGTTGTCACTGGAGAGCAGTTTTGTCATGCTTACTCGCCTCCTGTGTGCTCTTCAGTGAGAAGAACTGGATGGTGCGGAGCCAGGAGCGCCGCAGGAGCCCCAGGGAATTCGGAAGCAATTGTTGGGATTCTTAGAGCAGAAACTGACGAAGAGCATCAGGCTTGGTACATGCCAAATTGATTTTCTTGTTTGGATGTGCAGCCAAGAACACGGAAATTCTTGACAGCAGGGCACTTGAGTCAGGGATCTGAGAAGTGTCTACGCAGTCTCACCCAGACCTCTGTTGATTCAAGTGCCCCTCATCGATGCAGTTCTTCCACCTAAAGGCCGCAGGAGCTGACGTAGAGGTGATATGTTCCAACAATGTCTTATGCTACTACAACTAGGATGTCTTTTTCAATTAATATATTCTTTCAAAATGGTGCCTAGCTTGGTCAGCTGACCTGTGGTTCCCATGAAGAAATCTGCATGTGACTTGAAGAACCACAGGTCGAGTCTTTATAATCCACTCCACCTTTCATCTGTCTGGCGTGATAAAAGGAGGATCCTAAATTAGATCATTGCAATCCCCGTTATGTTCAATGATATCAGAACAACTTTTTCCCATATTCATTTATCTTGTATTCCATTAACAAAAGAAAGAACAAACTGTTCACATTAAATGCAGATGAAATCACCATATCATTAAGGACAGAAATATCAAAATAGATGCATGTAGCATTTTTTGTCTATTCGTCGTATAGTGCCCATCAAATGCAGATGGAAACTCTAGTGCCCACCTATCCTGCTCACACGCATTATACAATGAAAACGAATAATTCACACCAGGTGTTATACCTTGGTCCCCTGACTTGTATTGTGCATGTAACCTCTCAGCTAACAGTATAAAACAAAATGTCCCATCTTCTCCTAGAAGCTCTTGGGTCTTCTACTAACACTATTATCATTCAACTCTATCGCTCTACCGAGAGCATTTATCATATCTGCCCCTTGAGCAGTGTCCTTAGCAGCTTTATCATCAAATCTTACCTCTTTTAATCTGCTTTCGGACACAAGCTCCCATTCGGTCATATCCCTCACCCACTCAGTGACCACAGGAATTCTAATAGAAAGCCAATAGATAGCCATACATCGTTTTTCAAGGACTGTGGACCTCTGACCGAGTGCCTAACTGTACTGATGTCTGGATCCCTCATGCTGATTTTTGTTGTCAAAGGCAAATAAGAATCATACATGTGCGCATAACATAGGCCTGTTTCACGGCTTGTAGTCTTGCTCGACCTGGAAGGGTGCCCAAATCCCTATCCTCATAGTGGTGAAAGTCTACTGACTTTATCAGCAGTTAAGCACCACAAGCGCGGTGGTGGCAGCAGACGGTGTAGTAAGCAGTAGGAGTGAACAGGGAAATGCAAGGTGCTGGATGCCTCCATGTAAATATTTGGATTACCCCTGGATTGGTGCCAGGACCACAAGCATTTATGGAGTGGATAATGGCAGCTGTATTGACCAGAGGACAGGCTGCACTTCAGTGTCCAAGTGTGTTAGATTTGGCATCCTTGGCATGGTTTCCCTAGACCTTTTGCCTCTACCGCCTGTACTTTTAATGCTGTGCTGGATTTAATTTTTGCTGGCTTAGATGCTTTGGGCACTTTGCCATTGCTGATCAGTGTCAAATTGCTAGTGCTCTCTAGGGAAATTGATATTATGACTGATTTTTCCATTATTGGCATGTTTGATTTACCGGTAAGTCCCTGGTAAACTGCACTAAGTGTGCCAGGGCCTGTAAATCAAATGCTACTAGAGGGCCTGCAGCATTGATTCTTCTGGCTTGTGTATTGACTGTCTGATTTTGGAGTGACTTCGCATCGTGTCACCTCACTGGAACCGAAGCCTCACTGCAGATTGTGCCAACTTCTCCTGTCCTGGACTCGACACATCACCTCCTCAGGACACGTTGCCTCACCTCCCCTGTGGCAACCAGTGCAACCTCAGCACTGACGCCTCAAGTCCACGATGCAACGCATCGTCCATCGACTTAATTTTCAAAGGTAGTGTTGTTTGGGGGTCCGAGTGACTACATTACCGACACTGCGCACCTAGTGGTCAGCAGTGTTCTTTGGATTTATGCCTGACTTTGTAATAGCCCCAAGTGGAACTATTGTTTCTACAAGTGCTATTTCTGCAAATAACAGTTTTCAAATGCTATTTTGGCTATTTTGCTGTATATATATATATATATATATATATATATATATATATATATATATATTCACTGAAAAAACCATGGGTTTCACACACGTTATAGTTAGGAATTAGCATTTAAAAAACCTTGTAAATTCAATGAAAAAAACAAAGGTTTCACACATGTTATAGTTAGCTGGACATTTCACCCGTAAAAAACCAATGAAATTCCCCCGTTATAGTTAGTTCAGATAACTATAACTCGCGCGCCCGCAATGCACTACTGATGACATCACATATTACATCACTCATGACATGGTCACTGACATCACTCATGACATCACTGATGACATGTCAAATGACATCACTGATGACATCACTGATGACATCATCCAGTGAATGTGTGTATTTCTGAAATTTAAATATGTTTAATATATGTATATCTCAAGGTCAATGAAAGAAAAAAAGGGTATATAAGTGTCTAAATGGATGCTTTGTTTTTGAAAAATTTATTGTGTGTCTGACTGATTAAGTGTATCATAGTGAATACATGGCTTACTGAGTAATGTTTAAATATGAAAATATCTGTATCAGTCTCTCACTTTGTGTATAAGTGGCTGCATGGGTTGGTGAGTAGCTACATGAGTGTCTATATAGGTTATTAGTTGGTTTTTTGAGTATCAGTCTGAGTGTCTGTATGGTTCGGTGGGGGGTATTATGTAGTGCATAGGTGCATGAATGAGTGATTCACTCTTTGTATGTGTTGAAGACAGCATGTGTGCAGGACTGTATGGGTGGATGAGTGTGTGTATGGGTGTGTTAGTGAGTGAATGACTGTCTCAATAGTGTCTTTATGAGTAACTACATATCTATTAAACTAGTATATGTGACTATTGGTGTATATAAGTGAGTATATGTGAGAGTGAGAGATTGAAAGAGTTCCTGTATGAATAAGTATGTGTTTCTATAAGTGATTGTTTATAAGACTAAGTATGTGTAATTTTCCGTAGAAGTAAGTGTGGTGGTGTGTGTATAACTGTATAAGCTAATAAATGTATGTTTGTTTCTTTATTAGCATGAGTGAGTATGTGTGAGTAACTCTATGGATGAGTGGCATTGTGTAACAGGATGTATAGGTGTATGAGTACATATGATGAGTGAGTGCATGTATGAGTGACTGTATAGGACTGTTGGTGAATGAGTGGATGTGTATGTGGTTCTTAGAATTACTTAAGAGGTTCTTGTAACTGGTATTGGTATGTCCATTGTTTTAAAAATTTTAGTCTCTATTTTTGAATGTGTGTATCAAAGGATATATTAGGGGAAGAGGAGGTCTGCCACTCTATCACAAGGAAGATGTCATCAGTGATGTCATCAGTGATGTCATTTGAGATGTCATCAGTGATGTCATGAGTGATGTCAGTGACCATGTCATGAGTGATGTAATATGTGACGTCATCAGTAGTGCATTGCGGGCGCGCGAGTTATAGTTAGCTGAACTAACTATAACGGGGGAATTTCATTGGTTTTTTACGAGTGAAATGTCCAGCTAACTATAACATGTGTGAAACCTTTGGTTTTTTCATTGAATTTGCAAGGTTTTTTAAATGCTAATTCCTAACTATAACGTGTGTGAAACCCATGGTTTTTTCAGTGAATTTGCAAGGTTTTTGAAATGCTAATTCCTAACTATAACGTGTGTGAAACCCATGGTTTTTTCAGTGAATTTGCAAGGTTTTTTAAATGCTAATTCTTTTTTTTTTTTTTTTTTTTCAATTTTTTTAACATATTTTTATTTTAATTTTCTATCCTTTTTTAAAGACTATGGTTAAATTTTAAAAATTCTACAATATATTTTTTTTTACCATTTTTTTAAACTAAACAGGTAAGATTTATTAGTATAACATAGTGTTTTTTTTTCCCCTTTTTTTTTTTATTATTTTTTTAACGTGCGCGTACGGTAAGCGCACGTTTTGCTTTCATTACGTTAGATTTCTACGCTGTTTCCGTTCGTTTACGCAATTTGCGTAGACGTACATCACGCGCGCGCAGCGCGTAACGCGTACGCTGCACGCGCATGTTACGCGGAAGTGAAGGGGCATGCCTGTTTTGCGCATGCTCGCGTGCGCTTGTCTTTTTTACGCGCATGCGTACTTTTACCGTAAGCGCACCGTAAGCGTAACGTACGCGCACGGTGGGTCATGTGATCATGAAACACAACTTTTGATTGGTTGAAACTACTTTCAGTTTTAGAACTCTCCTACACCACACCCATTCCCCTCATTTCTGCTTGTGATCCCTTAGGAGAAGGAGCTGAGTTGTCTTTGTGATACGATGGCAGAACAGCAGAACTCTTCTGAGAGTGAGGCTAGCAGCACTACCTTGAGGCAGAGAAGGAGGAAACAAAAGAGCTCTTTCATATGGGAGTATTTTTCTTTTCCAGAGGACAAGAAAAAGGTAAATGCACCCTTAGTGACTTGTAAGCTTTGTGGCCGTGTACTTTCAAGAGGGAATCCCAACAAGAAGTATTCCTTCGGGAATCACACCACGTTGAGACACCTTCAAGATGTACACGGTAGGACACATGCTCGACATACTGAAGGTATCCCTTCAGTAAGTCAACCAAGCACATCCACAGCAGCTCAGCCTGGTCCATCATCTGCAGGGCCAAGTCCATCTTTGGTAGGTCAGCTGAGCCCTTCATCTGTGGGGGGAGCATCTCCTTTTTCTCGTCCTCTGGAAACCAACCATCGGTTTGCGAGGGTTTTAATTCGGTGCGCCACTTGTCATGATCTAATTTGTCATAGGGAGACCAGTGTTGCCCTAGTGAACAATTTAATAGATCAGCACATTTGTCGTACCGACTAATATTCCCATTCTTTCTTTCCTCTGTCCCTGCATGAACACAACGGCTCTTTTAAGAGCCAACCTTACCTTTTAATTTTTTTTAATATATTTTTTAAAACTTTTTTTTATTTTTTTTTTACCGTACGCGTACGGTACGCGTAATTTTTTTTTTTTTTTTTTAAAAAAAAACCCTAAAAATCAATTATCACATTACAAGGTCCTTGAGAGACTACAATGATAAACTGAAAATGTGATTGTGGAGAAGTGGAAAAAAGGGACCATGAAATTTTTGACTTACCATACCCACTCAAAAAATTATTTATTAATTAAAATTTAATTTTAATTGCTTTAAAAATGGTTCAAGTTTTTGAAAATTTTCTATCTCAATCTGAAAAAAAAGAAAAAAGTATTAATATTTAATAAAACATTTTATAATACAGTACACATATTGACATATTTTCCCCAAAAAATGTTTGCCTTTTTTTTGCTGTTTTCAGAATATATTCCATTTCACTATAAATTGTGAAAGCAATTGCATTCATCATTTAACAGCGGGCAAAAAAAAATAACAATCTCAAAGATTGTTTTAAAAAAGCCCAGAATCTCTTCTCAGTTAAACATAACATTATCGAAATGCAAAATATTATTCATTAAAAATATCATCTAATAACAAAAACTATTTCTAAAAAATGCCGTCTGACAATTTTCTTACAGAAGCATAATCTCAAAAATAATATAACCTAGAACCTTGAATAAAATATCCTGACACAGACTTCTGAGAGCGCGTACTTACTTGTGTTGGATTCTGTGTATGTATATATATATATATATTCACTGAAAAAACCATAGGTTTCACACATGTTATAGTTAGCGGAAATTTTACTGATAAAAAACCAATGAAATTCCCCCGTTATAGTTAGTGCAGGCAACTATAACTCACGCGACCGCAATCCTCTGCTGATGCTAATACTGTATTTAGACACTTATTTGCCCATGTCTTCTTCCATACATTTTTAGCTATACATATATTACAAATATTTTTTTTTCATAAAGACACATATGTCATCAGCAGAAGATTGCGGTCGCGTGAGTTATAGTTGCCTGCACTAACTATAACGGGGGAATTTCATTGGTTTTTTATCAGTAAAATTTCCGCTAACTATAACATGTGTGAAACCTATGGTTTTTTCAGTGAATTTGCAAGGTTTTTTAAATGCTAATTCCTAACTATAACGTGTGTGAAACCTATGGTTTTTTCAGTGAATTTGTACGGTTTTTTAAATGCTAAGTTACTTTACGCCATTCGTGGCGTGCGCGCCCACTTAACGCAGTTCGTTCCGTGCGCGCACGGTGCGCTTCGCGCACCGTGCGCGCACAGTTAGCACGCGGTGCGCTTCGCGCACCGCGCGCCCACTTTACGCAGTTAGTGCCGTGCACGCACGGTGGGCACGCGGTGCGATGACAAAGCAAGAAAGCACGTCAACAAATCTGTTTCTGCTTTCCTCCGTGACTATGGTATGGGTGCCATTTACCACAACAACTTGCGTTATGACATGCAAGACATTTATAGAGGAGATGGTGTGCACTTCAATGATGAAGGGAACAGAGTCTTCCTCTTGAACCTTAGACTCTGCATCGGTACTTACTTGTAGGTACCACTAAAAAATCATTTCATAAACACAACGGCTCTTTTTAGAGCCCCCTAATATCTAAACACTTAAATCTGATTTTCATTTTTTTTTTTTTTTTTCTACCGTACGCTTACCGTAAGCTTACCGTACGCGTACCCCGTGATTTTTTTTAAAATCAATAAATGTTTTCTTTGTACTTTACAGTCCTTCTTTGACCCCCTCACAAATGTAAAGGGGTCTGTAACTCTCCTCATTGCCCCCTTTTCTTGTTTTCACTCTTTTTTTTCTGAGTGAAATACACAAAATGGCGGCCGCCGCTTCCTGGTTTCGGCCGATTCGAATGTTTACTAAGAAAGAGCCAATCAAAATCGCGCTCGCGCACGCCACCGTACGCTTACGGTAAGCGTAAGGTAAGCGTACCGTAAGCGGGCTCAGATATATATATTGATTTAAAGGCTATTTTCTCAGAATCTACTGAACAGATTTACACCAAACCTACAAAAGGCACTTCCTTGACCTAGGGACTACCTCTCTGCCAAATTTCGAGTAATTCTGTTCAGCCGTTCGGGCTGTAGCTCGTTCTAAAGGTCCTATGGAAAAATGCATGGGGAAAACGCGTTTTGGGACCCCCCTTTTATCTCAGCCCCCGCTTGACGGATCCCCCCGAGACTTTCAGGGTAGGAGCGGAGCGTAGCGCCCCACCTATTTTGAGAAATTCGCGAGGATTCATCGACCGGCGCCAAAGTTATTCAAAATAGAATGTTGAGGTTTTCCTATGGAAAAGGGGTCCTAACTATAACTACCTACTGGCGACCGCCAGTAGGTAATATATATATATATATATATATATTACCTACTGGCAGTCACCAGTAGGTAGTTATAGTTAGGACCTATTTTACATAGGAAATCCGCAACATTCTATTTGGAATAACGTTGGCGTTGATTGATGAATCTTCGCGATATTTTCCAACCTTTTGACCAGCTCCGGTCCGCTCCTATTCTGAAAATTTCATGGTGATTCGTCAAGCAGGGGGCCGAGAAAAAAGGGGGTCCCAAAACGCGTTTTCCCCATGCATTTTCCCATTGGACCTGTTGACGCAGCTACAGCCCAAAGTGGTGAACGGAATTACACCAAATTTGGCAAAGAGGTAGTCCTCAGTTCAGACTCGTGCCTTTTGCTTAAATTGTGTAAATCCGTTCAGTAGTTCCTGAGAAAATCAAAAGTAAAATCACATATATATCTGGGCGGAGCCTAACCACACATCTCATCGTGAGATCTGATTGGCTGTCAGCACTTCATCCAAGAAGTGTTGGCAGCCATCTTGGGACCAATATACATGATAGCACCTCATTAAAAAGCATTGCAGTTAATAGAAGGTTTTAAGACTTTAGTTACATTATAAATCATTTGTTGATGGTACCATACTCATTTTAGGAATTGTGGTGTGTTCTAAGGTGATTTTACCATGTGAAAAAGCCTTCTGCTGTGATATCATGAATCATGTTTGAGAGAAAACTATTTTCTCATGCTTTTCACACCGAGGTTTGGAAGGTGATCTATATACTAAACTGAGAGCATATTTTCTGTAAATTCACATTATCTTTCTAAGTCATGTGAGAATGAAGTCTGACATTCTCAGTCAAACATGTACATCCAACAAGGGCAGAGACTGTCAGTTGATTCCTTTGTGTTCTTCTGCAGCTTCCCAGAGTGTTCTAAAGAACAACTAGAGCGCTAACAGTCCTACTTATGACAAACGTATGGCACATCTGAAGCCATCTTGGTTGGAATAAAGTGGTAACTCTTAAAACATTTAATTTAAAAAGGAGCAAAATGAGGGGGTTCATTTTGCCATAGAAAGTATGATTAGTGCTGCAGAAAGAAAAATTAGGGCACATTTGAGTGACTTCTCAAATCCTCTTCTATTTCATTAAAAAATTCTAACATGCAGACTGAAACATGCACTTTGAATACCAGCAGCAGACTTCCCTGGTGAGCAGTAGCTTTACTACAGTGATCGAATGAGCAACTAGAGTGCTAACATTGAGAATTGATGGCAAATGTGTGACACATCTGAATGCCTTCTTGATGGAACCAAAATAAAAACACTGAAAGTATTCCCACTGAGCAGACTGCAGTAAATGAAGAAATTAGGAAACTTCATAACAAATAAATCTCCCAAGATGGCCACCAGAGACAAAAGAGCCCAAATGTAGCCCAAATATCACCCAGATGTAGCCCACATGTAGCCCAATGACAGAAGTGTGCAAAACACTTAGGGGCAGATCTATATTGGAGATGCGCCACTTTTACGCCGCCGTTGTGTCACTTTTGTGATGCAGCGGCGGTGTAAACCCTGCGCCACGTTGCGCCATATTTACATCGTGACGCATCTATGGAGATGCGTCACGATGTAAAGCCCTGCGCCATGTAAAACCTGCGTCAGGTTTCACGTGGGTGTGTCGACAGAGGGGGGGGGCGTTCCCTCGCAGGAACGCCCCTGAAAAGTTACTCAGTCAAATCTATAAGATTTGACTGAGTCACTTTCCCAACGCTGATGCGCCAAAACCCTGCGCCTGCTTGAAGCAGGCGAGAGGCTTGACGCACCATGTTAGGGATAGGGTAGGTTGGAACAGTGCTGGAGTTGCGTCGCGCTTGCGACGCAACTGAAGCACTGCGCCAACCTTACGCCATCGGATGCGTCACGAATCTGTTTATTCCTGCGCCATGATGCGCCGCATTTACAATGCGGCGCATCATGTGTGGCGCAAGGGTAAACTTGCGTGACGCATCATTCCTGGTGCATCCTTGCTGATTTGCAGGGATGCGCCAGGAAACATAAATCTGCCCTTTATTGTTTTTGTGTATTCTCAGTTTTATGTAGTGCAGACTTGTCAGGTATTGGAGTGCTTTACATGAGCATTGGTTACATCACACAAGATCAAATTCATTTTGGTTGTAGACATGGGGAGATTAAGTGATTTGACCAGAATCACAGAATGTTGAGCTAAAGCAGAAACTCCAACCTGGTTCCCCAGTTGTAAAGTCTGCAGCTCTGGAAGTAACACCACATCCTCTCCCCTAGGTGCAACATTTAATCAAGTGGTCAACTGGATAAAAAAACATAAAGATTATAAATAATTTAAAAGTTCTTTGTCGCTATTTGAAAACTCAGAAAATATGTCCTCATTTTAGTTTTTTAGAGCACTAACCATAATTTTGATGCAAATAAGACCCTCTCATATATGTAATTTCTAAAGGAAATACTCTAGGTATTACAGTTTTGATTACATCAAGATGACGTCAGGCATTCCACACTTTTGTAATAAATATATAATGTTAGCAATCTAGTTGTTCATTGGGATACTGTTGAGAGGCAGAGGCCAGGGGCACGGACTCTGAAAATTGAAGGCAGGTAGGGGAGTGCAGATGCAACAATTTGACCACACTGGGCAGGCAGGAAGGGCAGTGGCAGCACAACAGACTATGAAGGGCAGTGGAAAGGGGGGCAGGGGCAACAAACCAACAATACAGGACTGGCAAGAGAGGCTGTGGCAATACAATAGACCATTGTGGGCAGAATGAAGAGGCAGTGGTAGTACAACCATACATGCCAACAGACCCGTTTCAGCCAGGAAACGTCCAATGTTTTTTTAAGCTCAAATGGACTTTATTTGATCTGTCTCCTATCTACAATCTCCTCTTTTTCAATGTAACTCAAAGGGGAACATCAATACCCCAGTTTTTTTTCAAAATCTCCCTCTTACCAAGTTCAAAATGTTCGCAAGTATGGTACATTGGATCATGGTAGGCAGGAGGAATTGGGGTAGGGACATGGACTCGTATAACAGAGGACAGGAGGGACATGGAGAGGTGCACCAAACTGACCCTACAGGGCAGGCATCAGGGTTTGCAGCACCACAATACACCACACAGCGCATGCAGGACGGGAGTGCAGCACAACAATCCATAGAAAGTAATAGGGAGGGGACAGGACCATGCACATGGACAACAGAGAACAGAGGGGAAAGAGGCAATGGTAGCTAGCTGACCATAATGGACAGACAGGAGAGAAAGCTGCAGCATAACAGACCATAAAGGGCAGGAGGGACGGATCAGGGGCATTACAATGGAACAGACAAGCCAGGAGGGAGGGAATAGGGGTCTGCACATGGAAACAGAGGGATGGGGGCAAAGGGGCAGGGCAGGAGCAGCAAGATGACCATGGAGGTCAGGCAGAATGGGCACTAGAAACAAGACACACCATGGAGAGCAACAATGAGACTATGATGGCATACACACAGACCATGGAGGGAAGGTGGTAGGGGGTCAGGGGCAGCTAGCTGACCACACATGGAAGGTGGGAAAGGTGATGGCAGCACAGAAGACCATGCATGGCAAGCAGGAGGGTTAGTGGCAGCACAATGGCTATGATGGGCAAGAAGGAGGGTGCAGGGGCATGCACAAAGGACCATGGAGGATAGAAGGGAGGGTCAGGACCTGGGCACAGACAAGATAATTCAGGGGAAGGGGCCTCACAACAGACCCTGCGGGGCAGGCAGGAGGAGCAGTTGCAGCACAACAGACCAGGGAGGGCAGAAGGGTGTGGCAGTAAAATGGACCATGGAGGACAGGAGGAAGGGGATAGGGGCATGGCATGTGGACAGGCAGGGTGGAGGTGGCAGGGACAGGTTACAGTCATCTGACAATGCTAGACAGGTGGGAGGGGAGTGGCAGCTCAACAGAACACTCAGAGTAGATAGGAGTGGCAGGTCCATGGAACATGGTGGGCAAAATGGATGAAGCAGGGGCATGCACAAAGACATCGGAGGGCAGGGGGAAGGAGAATAGGGGCAGCAAGCTAAGCACAGAGGCTAAGCAGGAGGTCAATGATGGGCCATAGAATTGGGCAATGGAGGGCAGGAGGAGTGGACTGGTACATCATGCTACTTGGAGGGCAGTGGCAGCACATCAGACCATGCATGGCAGGAGGGAGGAGGCTAGTCCATGGATTCAGACAACAGAGGATAGGGAGGAGGTGGATGGGGCAGCAAGCTAACTGTTCAGAGAAGGTGGGTATTAGGAACTTTATTGTTTTTAAAATGTGTGTCTGTGCGAACTACTTAAAATATGAACAAGTATGCAGCATAATTTCACTTTTATTCAGGAAGAAGAGGATGTTTGTGACTGTGACTCCGGGCTCTCTTGGCAGAAACATCCCCTGACCCTCCACCCCCCATCGCAAAATGTAATGCCCTTGAAAAGGGTAGGTGGACGTAGTGTTATATAGAATATAGTCCTTAGAGCATGATTGAAAATGAAAACTAGATATAGTATATGGTATAAACTATGCACCAAAAAGTGTGATATAACATGAACCGGGCGTGAAATATAATATGCAATACATTGTGCGCAATGACAGATTCATTGGAGAGCGCGAGATAGCACAGGCACTAGCGCGTGCTATGCGATATGCGCCTTGTAGTGTAATATGCACAGGGCAGTGTTGTATAACCTAACTAGTCTCTAAAGTTGTAATATAAAATATGTGCTGGGGAGTGTAACGGTGCATATGCACTGTGACAAAGATATGGATCCCAGATTGTAATATGTATGGCATAGCGCTGTGCGTTATAACATAGGCATCGAGGAAGCCACGTTAGATGGGGCAATATAGCCCCCGTGCAAAGGCAAGTGTGGCATGACATATTCACGGCGTGGTGTTAGAGTGCACATGGGCTAGAGAGTGTCATAGCATATGCACTCGCTGGTGGAATACAACACAGAGGTGTGAGGCACTCGGCGGGCACTGGTGGGTGTAACACAGCATTGGGCTCAGCCAGGAGCACGCTGTGACTCTCAAGTGAGGTTCGTCTCCTTTCCAGAGAGTAAAAGAAAAAGTATTACACATCCAGCAGGGTAGTTGTGTGTTTTAATAACCGTGATGGGGGGTTTCTTGCATAGTTTGGTCGAATTTTTGTCGAATCCCCTTTGAATGGCTTGGTGTGCGTGTATATTAAATGTGCCCATCAATAGCTACCCATGTTTGTATAAATAAACAACAAGGGTGTCTACTTGGAGAGTACCCACCGGCGGGGGCGCCGGGATTAGGCACGGTAGGGCGTCAGACACGTCAGAGCTTCACTAGCGGTGTAAATACATTCCATGTGGATTCATTCTATGCATAGTCGCCTTTTAATGAATATCACGCAAATTGTCATGGTGATAGGTACATACGGTTTGTCCAGCATGTCCTAGGTTTTTCTATAAATATATATTTTTTAAAAATATAAAAAAATAAAGGCCGGCCCCGGGGGATGGGGTCCCCGGGGCCATAAGTGGCCTGAGGAGGGGGGCAACGCAGCCCCCTCCTAAAGAATAAAAAAAAAAGGCCATATCCTGGGGGTTGTGGTCCCCGGGGCCGATTAAGGCCTTGGGAGGGCCAAATTAATTTTTTTCAACAAAAAAAATTAGGGTGCAGGCCCTGGGGGATGGGGTCCCCAGGGCCAGTAAATTAGAAAAAGAAGGGGGGCCACACATCCCTCCTTCTTAAAAAAATAAAATAAATACAAGACCAGCATCGCGCCGGAGGCCACGCCCCCTCCATGCAGCACTCTGCAAACGCGCCCCCTGGCCAGTTGTAAGTTGGGGAATTAATTCCCCTTCAATACTGAGGGTCACTGAGGGCCAACTAGCCCAACAGGTATCTCCAGTATGTGCCAGGAAGCTGCGTTGCAGACAGGTGTTCTGAGGCCACTCCCCTTTTTACACCTCTATTCAACGCAGCTCTGTGGCACTTACTGGAGGTACCTAGTGGGCTAGTTTGACCCTAGGGACCCTTAGGATTCAAGGGGACTTAATCTCTCAAAGTGGAACGGCCGCAGGTTGCGTTTACACAGTGGTGAAGGGAGGGGACGGGGCCTGAGGTGACGTGTGCAAACACACCCTGTGACGCGTTTTAAGTTGGGGAAATAATTCCCTTTCAATCCTGAGGGACCCTGGGGGCCAACTAGCCCACCAGGTGCTTCCAGTAAGCGCCACTGCTCTGCGTTGCAGAGAGGTGGTGCAGGCCGTGCCCCTTTTTACACCTCTCTGCAATGGCGCTTACTGGACATACCTAGTGGGCTATTTTGCCCCTAGGGATCCTCAGGATTCAAGGGGACTTAATCTTCCAACTTAAAAACGGCCACAGGGCGTGTTTACACAGTGGGGAAGGGAGGGGACGGGGCCTGAGTTGACGTGTGCAAACACGCCCTATGGCGCATTTTAAGTTGGGGAAATAATTCCCCTTCAATCCTGGGGGCCCCTGGGGGCTAACTAGCCCACCAGGCGCTTCCAGTAAGCGCCACTGAGCTGCGTTGCAGAGAGGTGGTCCAGGACGTGCCACTTTTTACACCTCTCTGCAACGCAGCTCTGTGGCGCTTACTGGAGGTACCTAGTGGGCTAGTTGGACCCTAGGGACCCTCAGGATTCAAATGAACTTAATCTCCCAACTAAAAACAGCCACAGGGCGTGTTTACACAGTGGTGAAGGGAGGGGACGGGGCCTGAGTTAACGTGTGCAAACAAGCCCTGTGGCGCGTTTTAAGTTGGGGAAATAATTCCCCTTCAATCCTGAGGGACCCTGTGGGCCAACTAGCCCACCAGGTGCTTCCAGTAAGCGCTACTGCGCTGCGTTGCAGAGAGGTGGTCTAGGCCGTGTCCCTTTTTACATCTCTCTGCAACACAGCTCTGTGGCGCTTACTGGAGGAACCTAGTGGTCTAGTTGGACCCTAGGGACCCTCAGGATTCAAGGGGAATTAATCTCCCAACTTAAAACGGCCACAGGGCGTGTTTACACTGTGGGGAAGTGAGGGGACGGGGCCTGAGGTGACGTGTGCAAACACGCCCTGTGGTGCGTTTTAAGAGGTAGTTTAAATCCCCTGCCCTATTATATACTAGGGGCTTACAGAGGAGGTCATGCTGATCACAGGGGGACCCCAATGCATAGTGTTCCCTAGTGTATGTAGGTATTTTCACTGTATTCTGAGTGTCTTTTAACATAGCACTGGCTCTAGGACTGGTTAGTCAGACTCAGTTACCGCCAGTATCTGTCTGAAAAAGTTGAGGGTACAGGATGATTTTGCAACAAGGCTTCTTTCCGCTCTTCTGTTTGTTCTTTCTGCACGTTATCCTTCTTCCTGCACTTTTCTTCGTCTTTGAGGACTTCTGTTGCTTCTTTCTGCATTTCTTTTTTTTCTTTCTGTGTGTTATTTCTTCTTTCTTCACATGTCCTATCTCTGTAGGCATAGTTAGAAATTAGCATTTAAAAAACCTTTGAAATTCACTGAAAAATTCATAGGTTTCAGGCACGTTATAGTTAGGAATTAGCATTTAAATACCTTAGAAATTCACTGAAAAAACCATAGGTTTCAGGGGCGTTATAGTTAGCTGGACTTTTCACTCGTACAAAACCATTGAAATTCCCCCGTTATAGTTAGTTCAGCTAACTATAACTAGCGCGCCCGCAATGCACTGCTGATGACGTCACATATTACATCACTCATGACATGGTCAGTGATATCACTCATGACATCACTGATGACATCTCAAATGACATCACTGATGACATCATCCTTGTGATAGAGTGGCAGACCTCCTCTCCCCCTAATATAACCTTTGATACACACATTCAAAAATAGAAACTAAAATGGACATACCAATATCAGTTACAACAACCTATGCAGTAATTCTAAGATCCACATACACATTCACTCATTCACCAACAGTCCTATACACTCAGTCATACATGTACTCACTCATCATATGTACTCATACACCTATACATCCTGTTACACAACGCCACTCATCCATAGAGTTACTCACACACATAGTCACTCATGCTAAGAAAGAATAAAACATCCATTTACTTGCATATACAGTTATACACACACCACCACACTTACTTCTACAGAAACTTACACATACTTAGTCTTTTAAACAAACACCTATAGAAACACAAACTTATTCATACAGGAACTCTCTCAATCTCTCACTCTCACATATACTCACTTATATACACCAATAGTCAAATATACTAGTTTAAAACATATGTAGTTACTCATAAAGACACTATTGAGACATTCATTCACTCACTAACACACCCATGCACACACTCATCCACCCCTACAGTCCTGCACACATGCTGTCTTCAACACATACAAACAGTGATTCACTCATTCATGCACCTATGCACTACGTAATACCCCAACCGAACCATACAGACACTCAGACACTCATACTGATACTCAAAAAACCAACTAATAACCCATATAGACACTCATGTAGCTACTCACCAACCCATGCAGCCACGTATACACAAAGTGAGAGTCTGATACAGATATTTACATATTTAAACATTACTGACTAAGCCATGTATTCACTAAGATACACTTAATCAGTCAGTTATACAATCAATTTTTCAAAAACAAATCATCCATTTAGACACTTATATACCCATTTATTCTTCCATCGACCTTGAGATATACATATATAAAACATATGTAATTTTCAGAAAAACACACATTCACTAGATGATGTCATCAGTGATGTCATCAGTGATGTCATTTGAGATGTCATCAGTGATGTCATGAGTGATGTCACTGACCATTAGGCCTGGGCTAAATTTCCTTGATATATATATTATCTACTGGCGGTCGCCAGTAGATAGTTATGGTTAGGACCGAGTTTCCATAGGAAATCTGCAACATTCTATTTGGAATAACTTTGGCGCCGGTTGATGAATCCTCACGAAATTTTCAAAATAGGTGGGGCGCTCCGCTCCGCTCCTACCCTGAAAGTCTCGGGGGGATTCGTCAAGCGGGGGCTGAGAAAAAGGGGGGTCCCAAAACGTGTTTTCCCCATGCAATTTTCCATAGGGACCTTTAGTCCAAGGTACAGCCCGAACGGCTGAACAGAATTACTTGAAATTTGGCAGAGAGGTAGTCCTCAGCTCAGGGATGTGCCTTTTGCATATATGGAGTCAATCTGTTCAGTAGTTCCTGAGAAAATTGCAGTTAAAAGCACATACATATCTATAGCCGCGCACCGTGCGATCACCGTGCGAGCACCCTAACGTGCACCGTGCGCGCACCGTGCGAGCACCCTAACGTGCGCGTCCGTAATTCTGATTGGTGGTTACATGTTAGTCAACGTTCGAATCGGTCGAAATCAGGAAGTGTCGCCCGCCATTTTGTTTGTTTTCAGTGCGGGAGTGAAAAAGGAAGGTGGCGAACGTGAAAAGGGGGCAGGGTAGAGAGTTCCTGACCCCCTAGCCTTTGTCAGGGGGTCCCTGAAGGACCCCGAAGGCAGAAAAAAACATTGCAAATATTTGTTTTTAAATAGCGGGGGTGCGCGCACCGTGCACGCACGGTGAAAACCCCCCCCAAAAAAAAGTACATTTTTTTTTTTTAATACGTAGTTTATTGTAAAATAAATATATAAAAAAAATAATAATACATACATAACTTAGCATTTAAAAAACCGTAGAAATTCACTGAAAAAACCATAGGTTTCACACACGTTATAGTTAGGAATTAGCATTTAAAAAACCTTGAAAATTCACTTAAAAAACCATAGGTTTCACACATGTTATAGTTAGGTGGATATTTCACTCGTAAAAAAACAATGAAATTCCCCCGTTATAGTTAGTTCAGATACCAATAACTCGCGCGGCCGCCACTCTATCACAAGGATGATGTCATCAGCGATGTCATGAGTGATGTCACTGACCATGTCATGAGTGATGTAATATGTGACGTCATCAGCAGTGGACTGCGGTCGCGCGAGTTATAGTTATCTGAACTAACTATAACGGGGGAATTTCATTGGTTTTTTACGAGTGAAATATCCACCTAACTATAACATGTGTGAAACCTATGGTTTTTTAGGTGAATATATATATATATATATATATTTTTTTTTTAGATCACCCTGTCACTCCAACCTTCTATCATATCCCAAAACTCCATAAAAACAACAAAATACCCCCTAGGAGACCAATAGTCGCATCGATGGGTAGTCTATTGGAGAATACTTCAATTTTGGTCAACAATGTACTGTGTCCCTTTGTTTTTGATTTAGTCTCTTATATCAAAGATAGCACTGATTTTATTAAGCTGATTGCTAACACCAACTGGGAGGATTCTTTCTTGCTTGTTACCCTTGATATCACCAGCTTGTATACTTGTATTCATCATGTCCAGGGAGAAATGGCCATTAAATCCTTTTTAAAAACTAGACCACTCAAATACATGGAACATAATGAGATGATTTTACAATTTTTATCATTTTGTTTAAATAATAACATCTTTGTCTTTGGTGAACAATTGTACATCCAAAGACAGGGTACTGCGATGTGCACGTGCTTCGCCCCCAGCTACGCAAATTTATTCGTGGGCTGGTGGGAGAAGCACGTGGCCTGGGCGGGCACCAATGAAGTGTGGGCACAGAAAATAGGAATCTGGACCCGCTTCATTGATGATATATTCTTCACCTGGACAGGCAATAGACAGGAGTTAGAAGAATATATCGATAATTTGAACAACAATGATGTTAATCTTCACTTCACGGGCTCTATTAGTGAACAAGAAGTACCATATTTAGATCTATTAGTGTATGCTGACAGTGGCACATTAAAGACCAGGTAATGCAACTCTACATTTCACCAGTGAACATCCGCACTGTTTGGTGAATAGCATTCCATATGGTGAATGTCTTCGCTTAAAAAGAAATAACACCACAAAAGAAGACAATAAAATAGCCACTAAAGAAGCTGTTTAGCGCTTTAAACAGAGAGGGTATCCACAGCGGATTTTAGAAGCAGCAACAGTTAGGGCAGAAGAACGAAGAAGAGAAGATCTTCTAAGTAAACCCCCTAAAGAGAATAGTGATGGTACTACCAGACTCATTTTAACTTTCTCTTCAGATTTAGGACAGATTCGTTAAATATTAAAGAATCACTGGAGTATGCTCCAGGCAGATATAGTGATTGGCCAGCAGATAACCAAACAACCAAGTATAACCTACAGAAAAAAATGTTTCTCTAAAGGATATGTTGGTACATAGCTATTTCACTAAAAAGGATACTAGCCTACAGGATATAAAGGGCTCTTACCCATGTTTAAAATGTAAGACATGTAAAAACAGCGCAGTGGTGAAAACCTATACTGTCCCTGGTAGTGAACAAGCTAAAATTGTCACCAGATTACTTAACTGTAATTAGGACTTCACAGTCTATTGTCTGATGTGTCCGTACAACCTACGATATGTGGGAAGTACGATACATCAGACAAAGATGAGGATCTTAGAGCACATGCGTGCTAGAATGAAAGTAGACAGCAATTACCCTGTGGCCAGGCATTTTGCAGAAATGCATAAAAGCAACAATAATTTACTGAAATTCTTCTGTCTGGATCAGGTTCCACCTCCTAGGAGAGGTGGTGACCGGATAAGAGTTTTAAGACAGTTAGAATATAAATACATAATAGAACTTTGTACTTTAGTTCCTAATGGCCTAAACTGTGAAGAAAAAATGTGGATACATGTTGGCTAAAGATTGTAGGAAGAAGATAAAGAGAAATGACCTGAAAAATAACTAAAATCCTCTCTTTATCAATTATAGTGAAATCAAATGAATGAATATAATATGAGAGAAGATATAGAATAGAGAAAATGATTAAATGAGAATAATGAAGAAGTGGAAAATAATGGAATAATCGGGGTTTTTAAAGGGTATAATGAATTATGAGTGAATTAATTGGAATGCTGTTTTGAAATATTGTTTGTCTTCTTTATAGCAATTGATATATGGTGAATATAGGAGGAGTGACAATCATGATAAGACATCAAGTAATATATCAATTGCTTAATATGTAGAATTGTATTGATTTTAATGCTCTCCCCTCCTATGTAATTGATATTTTGTAAAGATTTTTTGACTGTTTTTAATTAACGTCAAATTTCCACTAACTGAAAAAATTAAATGATACATTTTGAGATGTTGAGGCCATAACTGCCCATTCAGGGCGAGATTTTATTAAATGTAAAAGGAATTCTAAATAATGAAATTAGAATAACCTTATAGAATAACGCATGGTCATTAAAACATAGGGTATGCCTCTTGTATATTTTGTGAACTTGAGATATATAATCTATTATACTCCCATTCAGTCTAAGATTGCCGCTCTTAAACCTATGTGATTTGAAAGATATATTACTGTGTAGTCCTCTTTCAATCTCGACTACAAATAACGTGGACGGATATGACGTGCATATAATCATTGTAAACATTGCATGCATCGACATTGACGAAGGCCAGCATGGCCGAAACACGTTTGTCTGCCGTTTGCGGCAGAATAAAATAAATTAATTATTTTTGAGAGTGTGCGCCACGTTTTTGTTTTTTACTGAACGTTTGGAAAAATACATATATATATATATATTATCCACCACACACGCAATCACCATTCACATTTTATACTTGTTATTCACAACACGTAACAGATAAGTTATATTACATCAGACATAAACTATGAAATGCCCATTAGAATTTGAAGATAGTCCAACAATGAGGCTATATACCATATTCTTCATTCATCTTCAGTCATTATTTGCCAATACAATGAGACAGGTCACATATAAGACATTATGTATACACCTACTTGGGATCAAGCAGAGAAAAATATTGACATTGTGACCTTGATAATAATCATATACTGTGGATTTCAATATAATTTATCTTGTTTTAAATTGATTTTAAAATGATTTATATGGTATTGTATTGCATTTTAATAAGCATGAATTACGAAGTGTATTTAAACACAGAAAATTACGTTTATGTCTATGATGTTGTGAATATTACGTGGTATGTATCACCAAGCACTGTCACTTTAAAAATGAGAAAAATACTTCCCTCCGTGTCATGTGATCAAGGCTCACCTTGTGAAGAACCAGAACCTTTTGGGCCTGGCGGTGCAGGGTACGCCTTAATCTCCTGGGTTCTCCTGCTCAGCTATACAGAGACACGGGACACTCTGTTAGGCGTTAGAAGATCAGATTTATTAGCTGCAGCTAGTACAGTTATCCCAGAAGTACACAAGGTAGGTTCTCAGGAGACTGCCACTTTACTCCATGGTGCACAATCTTTTATACCATATAGGTAACATATACATTAACCAAATACACACCCAGAATATACAAGAAAGAGCCAATAAGAAAAGTTGAAAAACAGGACAGAACCAATAGGAAAGGTTTAAAAACAAAGTGTCAGGTGACTCGAAGAAACCTCTCCTCCAACTATGTTTGTCACCCCTCCCTTAAACTAATTCATTAACGGATTCGTAACTAACTTGCAGGTGGCGAGATACGTTTGTGTGTGTTGGAGGACAGTTGTGAAACGAGAGAATGCTAGCAGAGGACAGTGAAGGCCAGACGATAAGATAAAGTCAGAAAAGAATAGTGTGAACCAACAGATAGTTGAGACGGGGATTAGAAAAACCAGACAGGGATTAGTGTACTCGGCCAGTCCTAACACCAGCTTTGCAAATAGAGGCAGAAGGGTTACTCCAACACAAAGCTGCAGAAAAAGCATAATAGACTTTGTTCGCCGTGCTGCCTGAGTGATGACAACACAAAATGGTGGCGGAGCACAAAATGGCGGGTCGATTCGATCACGATCAGAAATCGAAGTTCCTCAGACCCTCCTTTTGCCAGAACTCAGGCAAGATAGACTCATGTTAATCTGAGTCAACGTCGATAGCCATGAGGTCATCGAGCTGTTGCTGTAACATCATTCTTATGTTTTCTGTTCTTGGTGATTTGGGTTTAGGGATGCACATAGTAGCACAAAGGTCACAGATGGCGGGACCACAGTGCATACAAAGGCAACAAGAGAAAATAATGGTCAAAATATTCCCAGGAATGTCAATACTTTCCAACCCCATTTGGACAGTAGTCCCCAAAACCACCCTGAAAAGGACCAATCTCCTTCGTCCTGATGAATGGACTCAGAGATTATATGCAACTTGGAGATAGCTTGGAATACTGTCGGAGCGTCATTAGGTATAAAAATACAGCAACTTGACCCGATCAATTTGCACACTCCACCACGATCTGCAAGAACAAAATCTAAGGCAACTCGATTTTGTACGGTCATAAGACGGTCCGACTGTAGCTCTGCCGTGATATTACTTAAGGCTCCTACAGTGATGTCTATTGTGGTCTCTACGACACGGACCAGTTGCCTTATATTTCTGCTGTTGGCAATTGGACCCCAAAAAGGAAGAAATCCTTTGAGGAAATCTCCTCCCTCTTGTCCTGCTGTGTCTTTCGAATCAATAATCCCTCTGCCATATCTGTTCCGATGATAGTTTGCAGAAGCGGTGTATGTAGGGGGAAGAAGGAAAGCTATATAGCAGGTACCAGAAAAACCCGTTGGTAACCACGTGTAAGCTCAATTGTGGCAGATAAAATACGTGCCCTGAGATGGCACTAGAGGAGGCGAGTTCTGAGAGGAATAAACGTATGTGTGGGAACAGTTATTTCTTTGTATGGTGTCAGAAGAGCGATCATTTATTTGCAGACAGAAATTTCCCTGATGAGGAATCGTCCAAATTGGTGGAGATTTTCTTTGTTTAACCATATCACTAAGGCTAGTGACATAATCGGTGACGTTCCAGTTTGTATACGCTTTCCTTTCATCAACGGAAATCTTACTATTTTCCATGATTTTAGCCATAGCTACCATTCCCTTAATTAATGAGCTATGACTAAAATCCGGACCACCCCTATATGAATTAACGGATCGTTTGAACTTGCTTTGGTAGGCATTGGAGAAAATGATAAAATAAGCCCAAGCAGAACCCTCATAAGAAAACGGGAGAACTAAATATGGCATTCCTTTCTCTGTGGTATGTGGCATAAGTCCACACACCCAACAATCAGTTGTGTTGACCACTAACTGGTGTTGATGTAATAACTGGACAAAGGAATTGTTATAATATTCAGTTCTTCTAATGAGTTCATGTTGAGGAAGGGTATGAAATAGATATGGAGAGACAGTAGAAGAAGACGAAGAGGAAGAAGGAGAGACAACTTTTTGCTGCAGAGCATAAATAATCCAACCTATAGACGCCAAAACAATACACAATAATATAATAACACATAAGGTTATATTAAAACGACTGGACATTAATTTACAGGATTCTTTCTTCATTTTATCCTTTCTCTCTCGTTTGCCTAGTGTAGTTTCCATCTTTCTAATGGATGCTCACGGCAATCTTCCTCGATCACTCAATTATGATTATCTGCCGTCCTATGACACTGCAAGTCCTGCAGGCCTATTGCCACTACTCAGGTCACAATCAAGACTCCTACCGTGACCCTGCAACCGGGACAGAATACTACACAAGAGAGAGAAAAATCTTAAGTGTTCTTTGGTCTAGGTCTCAAATTATAATGTTCTTTGTTTGGTACAGTCTGGTCTTGGAACAATGTTCGTGGATTTGTCGTATCTAAGCGACGATGTGGTGTTATCGCTTCCTGCAGAATGTCGTCGTCCTCTTCCTCAGACAGTGTCCCATTCAGGCGTGCATCACTAAAAGGTACAAGTCGTGGAACCTTCTCACTCTCAGAGTCACCAATGCCCCTGCGTACCCATTGATCGTAGGGTAAAGGCAAAGGCACTTTCTTACAATGCACACCGTGAATCAAATTTTTCTTTCCTTCAACTTTGACTGTTGTTCTTGTGGTCAAAAGCACCAAAAGAGGCTCCCTCCACCTGGGCTCCAAATTTCTTGTCCTTTAGAAATTCTTGGTGCAGACCCAATCACCTGGTCGGATGGAATGACCTGGATCTGTGGAAGCCTCCGGTAAAGCACTCTGAACCTGTTGATGGAAAACACGCAATTTAGTCGTAAGATCATGCAAGTTGTCAATCAACATTGGATATGGCAAGTCTGAGTATTTCTTAGGGCGAGGGACTCCCCATACATTAGCCGGGCATCCAAAAACCACTTCGTAAGGGCTAAGTTCCAAACGAGAGTGTACTGCAGTTCTGGTGGACAGCAGAGCCAATGGTAAAGCTTCGGTCCAATTGAGTCCTGTACTAGCCTGAACTTTCGCTAGTTTTAACCATAATGTACCGTTGTAGCATTGTACTAAACCCGCTGACTGTGGATGATTTGCCGCATGGAACTTTTGCTTGATACCAAGACCCGCACAAACTTTTTGCATGACTTGGCCAACAAATTCGCTCCGATTGTCACTCCAGACAATACGCGGCAAACCAAACCTGGGGAAAAATTCTTTTAGTAAAGCTTTAGCTGTGGATAAGGCTGTGTTGTCTTTTAAAGGGTATGCTTCTATCCATCTTGAAAAGGCGCATACTACCACCAGAACGTATTTAAGGTTGTTGCATCGCTCCATATGAATATAATCGATCTGCAACACCTCAAATGGATATGTTGGAGGAGCAAAGTGACCCGCTGGAGTTGGGGTTCCCTTTCCCGGATTGTACATTAAACAAACAATACAATGTTTCACTACATTGTCTGCACATTTTGGGATTCCTTCATTTTGCCACACTGGAGCCAGAAGTTTGCATATACCTTTTGCACTTAAGTGGGCTGGACCATGCGCCATAGTAACCACTGGGAGTACATAGGCATCTGGTAACAGCCAACATTGATGTTCAGATAATTCCCCCCACAACCCATTTCATCTAACATTCCCATGCTTTCTTTCCACCTACTTAATTACTTGTCTGTAGCCTCTTCCTGAATTGATTTTACACTTTCTACTGTATTCTCATACATTCCTCTCTCTCTGACCCAATTCGCAGGACCCGCCACATACATTCGACTTGTAACATCTCTCGCTGTCTTTTTCGCTACTTCATCTGCAAATGCATTTCCTCGGCCAACATCATCTGTAATCTTTTTGTGTGCACTACACTTCACAATCGCTATTTGGGTGAGTAAGGCAAGTGATTCAAGAAGATCAGTCACTCACTGACCATGTTGTATTTTAGTGCCATGTGAAGTGAGGAATCCCCTTTCCTTCCAAAGACGTCCAAAGTTGAACGCTACACCAAAGGCATATTGACTGTCGGTGTACACGTTCACTCTTTTCCCTTTTGACAATATATATGCTCTCGTTAAAGCTATCAGTTCTGCTGCTTGAGCTGAATTGTGTCTGATACATGCTATTTCCACAACTGTGTGTAAAGTAGTTACAGCATAGGCTGAAACTGTATCCCCATTAGGCATTTTAAAGCAAGAACCATCTACCCCTAGAGTCCCATCCGGATTCTCTAGCAGTGTGTCTTTCAAATCAATTCTTCCTTTTGTCTCTTCCTCAGTACGAAAGAAACAATCATGTTGCTCCTCAACACTTTTCTCATCTGGAAGGGGCAACAGAGTAGCTGGATTTAGGGTATTACATCGTTTGATGTGTACGTGAGTAGACAAAAGCGTCAGCTCGTATCCAGTTAGACGAGCACTCGTAAGATGCTGCGTTTTCGTTCTGTTTAGTAAGGTATCCACTGCATGTGGTACCATGACAATGAGGGTGTTATCCAACACCACTCCAGCGGACTGTCAAATAGAAATTGCTGCTGCTGCTGTCGCTTTGAGACAACTGGGCAATGCTTTAGCTACTGGGTCTAACATGGCCGCTGTTTGTCCCCAAATTGCTGTGTTAAAACTGACAACGCACAACCCTCTCTCTCATGAACATAGAGCGTAAAAGGCTTACTGTAATCAGGAGTACCCAATACAGGAGCAGAACACAGAGCAGTACGTAAGTCAGTAAAACTCCTTTGGCACTCATCAGTCCAAGGAAGGGGCTGAGGCGTATCTTTCAAGGTGAGTGCCAACAGAGGCTTGGCCAACAGAGAGAAGTTAGGGATCCACTGCCTACAGTAGGAAGTAATACCCAGAAAGGCACGTACCTCCCTTTGTGTGGGTGGCACAGACATTTGCGTAATCGCCTGAATTCGTTCTGGTGTTAATCGTCGTCCCTCCTTTGATAGGAGATGACCCAAGTAGGTAACCTCTCGATGGACATATTGTAGTTTGGAAGGTGAAATCTTATGATCCAGATTAAACAAATGGCGTAACAATGCAACAGTGACATTTTTGCAAATATCTTCTGAATCAGCAGCGATCAACAAGTCATCCATGTACTGAATAGGAGCAGCACCAGACGGCAAATGAAAAGTATCAAGATGACATTTTAAAGCTTGGCTGTAAATGGAGGGACTTTCACAATAGCCCTGAGGTGCGCGCTTAAATCGGAAGCTTCGGCCTCCAAGAGAGAAGCCAAAAAGGTCCCTACTCTCTTCTGCAATGGGAATAATAAAGAAGGCATTCTTTAGATCGATAACAGTGAACCAAGTCGCTGTGGAAGGTATCATTGTCAACAGAGCAGTGATATCTGGAACAACAGGAAATTGTGGTACAACAATTTTGTTTACCTCCCGAAGATCAATTACGAAACGATATACAGGTGGCTGAGAAGGATCAGTGCGTTTAAGAGCAGGAAGAATAGGACTATTGCATGTGTTACCTTTCGTTTCTTCAAACACACCCTTCTGAATCAAATCATGAATGATTTCCAAAAGCGCTTTTTCACCTTCAGTGGAAATTCTATACTGTGGAATATGCGGCAATTCAACATTAGGCTTAAGGGTGACAACATAAGGTGGAATTTCGAGACAGCCCACATCGTTCGAACCCGTGGCCCAAAGCGTTGCTGGAAGAGAAAGCAATTCAGGTGGAAACTGATCTTTGGACAAATACATTGGAGAAATCAATTTCTGTCCTAAAGTAAGATGTACACCAGAAGGAGAACAATATATTGTAGCATGCATTCTTTTCAATAGGTCCAAACCCAACAGATTCTCACCGCAACCATTCGTCAAAAGAAGTGGAGCTTCCAAATCATAAGGGCCAATTGAAATAGGCAAAGGGCAAGAAACCGGATTACGAACAGGGGCGCCAGAAAATCCTACAGAAACATTCGTTAAGCCAGACAAAGGTGCCCCAGGGAGTTTAGAATGAATGATAGAACTTCTCATCGCCCCAGTATCTAGAAGAAATGGCTCTAAAACACCCATTGGAGTGACGTTAACATAAGGACCACTCTGGTCTACTGGAACCGACACTTTGTCCATGGCTGTACTAGTTGGCATGAAGACTTTCATTTCCGTTTTCAATATAATGATCTTCATTGTAGTACTGAGTAGACCTAACATTTTGCTGATCAAAGTAGTTCATGGAATTGGGAGAAGGAAGGGCACGCTGTTCTTGGGTCAACACACCTCGACCTCTACCTCTGTTTGCTGACTGGAGGCCAGCACGACCTCGTGGAGCGGATAATGCTCCATTGCGCTGCAATAAAACCAGACAACTATTCTTAAAATGACCTTTCTCTCTACAATAGGCACATTGATTAGGCCCTAACAAAGGTCGCGGAATGTATGGCTCAGGTTTTTGATACAACCTCTGAAACTGCGAAGGCTGCTGAAATTGAGGCTGAGCATGACGAGGAGGATAGGCTTGTTGCAAGAGAACCTTCGTTTTTAATTCTTTCGTCTTTTTCTCTTGCTTTTCTTTTTCTTCTTTATCTCTGATTTCGTAATATTATGCAGTAGCCAATATCTGGGCAGAAGAAGAAACAGCCCAAGAACTTTCAGAATCTTTCAATTTGTGTGACAGCTCGGGAAGCAAATTAAATACGAATTTGTCCACAAATAATCGCTGTCCACCCTCTGTAGCCATATCTTGACCACTGTGATCAATAAATGTCTCCTCGAAACGAGTAAAGAAATCAGAGACACTTTCATGTTTCTTTTGTTTGCATGCTGCTAGTTTATCCCAATTAACTCTCAATGCAGGCATCATTGTTTTCATTAATGTAATAATCCTACCAGGGAGTTCTGAAATCAAAGCATCAGGCTTTGCACCACCCACTTGGTCTCTATCTGTGGCAATTATAACATCCCAATTAGCACCTACTTCCTGTGCGTGATTCTCCTTACGAATCTTAGCCCATATTGTCTGTGGGACTACATTTACCATCAACATATCGATATCAGCTAAATTCATGATGCAAGCGTCAACGGTCTGTGATAATTCTTTATAATAACCCGCAGGGTTTTTACGAGGATCCGGTAGAGTCTGTTTAAGGGCCAAAACTTCATATCTCTTCCAGGGGACATGTACCCATATACGCTGAAAATGAGCGGGAATAGCTGGATTAGCACCTGCTGCTGCAACCTCTTCCTTCCATACTGGAGGAACCTCTCTCATGGGATAATTTTTCAGTGTCAGTTTAACCGACGGATCAGAATCAAGGAAAGTCTGAGAGGATAATAAGTTTCTAAAGGAAATAAGTGCCCTTACAGCATTTTCAACTTTAGGACCCACTAAAAGTCCTTTATCAAAGTCAGCCTGAACATCTAACAGACCCTGAGGAACCGAATTTAAATTCACATTCTCCCATTCTTTAATGAGAGTATCACACATTATATCGAAAACATATCTTTGTGTGGGTGCATTCCATTGTGAGAAGGTAGGCATAATATCGGGCACACTGTATTGGGGACCTTTTTTGATCCATCTATGTGCAAGATATTCCAACCTTTCTCGTTCTTCCGGATCTGGGAACTGACTACGAGACTGTCTTCGAGCAAAAGCCAGAGACACATTTAAAGCTTCAAAGAAAGGAGATAGAATACCAGTGACAGTGTCCGTGAGTCGCTTACGCATGGACGGAGAATTGGACATGAGAATTGGAGACAAAGTATTAGGCGAACTGACAGGAGGAGAACCGATAATTGCAGGAGGTGTAGAAGGTAAAGGAGATCAAAGATCAGGAGATGAGGGTAAAGAAGTCGAAGTTAATGGAAAAACTGGCAGAGGCGGTAATGCTGGAGGAGGCAAATGCGGAAGAGCCGGAACAGTCGGAGGTACCGCTGGCGACTGAACCGGCTGTAACAATTGGGGTGCATTGGCACTTTGTGCATAGGGCGGAGGCAATCTCAATAAGTGAGACATTAGTGGATCTTCTTCTAAATCTTTCTTGTTTTCGGAAGGGGAAACTGGCAACACCAGATAGCATTTATCTATCACCATACAATGCTGTCTCTCTGAAATTTCAGTCGCATTATCAATTTCATCATCCTTAAATTGTTGGGCAGCCTGTATAATTGTCATACCCTGCGGTTTTCTATCTCGTTTTGCTTGCTTAATTTCTTTCTGTTTGGCTTCCTTACGCCAAAGGTGGAAAGAGTCAAACATTGCCGGCCGGGCTTTTCTTTTGAATAGAACTGCTTCTAAATTATCTAGCACATCAGGCTCTAAGCTACCATTTTCTGGCCATTTTAGAGCACCATCTTTCTTCATGTATCGGGTCCATGCCTCGTTAAAGGCAATGGGGCCAATACCATGTTTTGAATAGAGCTCATATGTGGGAGTTCCAACCGAAGGAATTGGTCAAGAGTCCTCAAGTCGGGAATCCCTATTACATCCAAAGCAACAACATTTTCCAAACTTAGTCAGACCAGGCATCTCGTGATATCACAAGACTGTTCACAAACTTCAAGGGGGTAAATCTCAGTTTACGCAGCACAAATGCACTTAGCCCTCGGCTTCGGCTATTGCAATAGTCGAATCTAAGAACCAAGAGTAAACAACTAAGAAACAAAATTGTGGGAGCGACCCACCAAATACTTAACTAAGGACGTCTTCTCACGCCAACAGAGGCCCGTCTATCATCTCGCCTTACCATACATCACCAAAGGAAGGGCCAAGGCAGTCAGGGCAGCAGTCAGGGCAGCGGTCGTCAGTAGCCGTCAGGAAGGAGTAACCGCGCTGCAAAAGACCTTCGGACCACTTTCGACATACAGGGGTCGCTTGAAGTGGCTCGCGATTCCTCCGGAATTTTCTTGCGGGGTTCCTCACGACCTTTAGGCAGAACCGGTACCACTGAAGCCGCCCCACTTTGGGCGCCAGTTGAAGAACCAGAACCTTTTGGGCCTGGCGGCGCAGGGTACGCCTTAATCTCCTGGGTTCTCCTGCTCAGCTACACAGAGACACGGGACACTCTGTTAGGCGTTAGAAGATCAGATTTATTAGCTGCAGCTAGTACAGTTATCCCAGAAGTACACAAGGTAGGTTCTCAGGAGAATGCCACTTTACTCCATGGCGCACAATCTTTTATACCATATAGGTAACATATACATTAACCAAATACACACCCAGAATATACAAGAAAGAGCCAATAAGAAAAGTTGAAAAACAGGACAGAACCAATAGGAAAGGTTTGAAAACAAAGTGTCAGGTTACTCGAAGAAACCTCTCCTCCAACTATGTTTGTCACCCCTCCCTTAAAGTAATTCATTAACGGATTCGTAACTAACTTGCAGGTGGTGAGATACGTTTGTGTGTGTTGGAGGACAGTTGTGAAACGAGAGAATGCTAGCAGAGGACAGTGAAGGCCAGATGATAAGATACAGTCAGAAAAGAATAGTGTGAACCAACAGATAGTTGAGACGGGGATTAGAAAAACCAGACAGGGATTAGTGTACTCGGCCAGTCCTAACACCAGCTTTGCAAATAGAGGCAGAAGGGTTATTCCAACACGAAGCTGCAGAAAAAGCAGAATAGACTTTGTTCGCCGTGCTGCCTGAGTGATGGCAACACAAAATGGCGGCGGAGCACAAAATGGCGGGTCGATTCGATCACAATCAGAAATCGAAGTTCCTCACTTGGAGCCGAAACGCGTCAGGCCGAAGCAGCAATAAAGACTCACCTTTAAGCACAATACAGGGGTCCGTTTCTGTCTGGGCAAGTCAAGCCAGGAGCGACGGAGTATTTTCATATATATATATATATATATATATATATATATATATAACAAAGTATTTCGTCAAGAGTGCTCCTGTGCACCAGAAATCTTAAGGAAAACAGGAACAGACGAAAGCTGACCCAGGATGCAAGTGAGAAAATTAATTTATTTTCGTTTTACAGCAATGCCTGCATGACACGTTTCAGCCTATGTAAGGCCTTGATCACATGACGCCGAGGCTGAGCAGGAGCAATTTAAAGTGCAAGTGCAAAGTGTGTAACGTGCATGATTGGCTAACGCATAAATGGCGTGATAGACATGGAAGAAATATATTGGAAAGAATATATATACATATTTGTAGTTCACTTATAGTAAAATACATAAAAGTAACGAACATTGATAGACAGTTGGTAAAACAATCCTTAAAAACAAAGAAAGCACAAATATAAGGTGCGATCTAAATTTAAGGTAAAACCAACGAGCAGTGGCAGTTTAAAACAAACCTTATATGTTTTATATATAAAAAAACTGAGCACCTACATATGCAACAACGAAATAAGCTGTGCAAAATACGCAATATGTGCAAATGAGACCCAAGTGGGTAAAATCCTCATCATGTTCGTAGTCAGTGAGCATATATGATACAAATAACCATCATAGATGAACACTAGCATGACTATATCAAAGCGCCAATCAAGATAATGCATAGTATACAAAGTGCAAAAAATAGTGCTATATTAAAAACAATCTTAATATAATATAAAGTAATGTTACAAAAATTATAATTCTTTCTGCATACTAAAAAGGTATGGAGGCTATATATCAATGGAAAAATAGATATGGGCATCTTTAAAACTGATTGAAAGAGTTGATGAAAAAGGTAGGATTACAGACAGGTGAAGAAATCTTCACTAGCGTTAAGACCCACAGGGGTCTTAGAGTCCAGTTCGAGAATATAGCGGGTTTCTAGCGCACGGAGAAGGGCCTCACGATTGCCTCCCCTTCTCAACGGGGGCACAGAGTCAATGACAAAGAACCTAAGGAGTTCACTTTTGTTGTCATGGCACTCCTTGAAGTGGCGTGCAACAGGGTATGTGGGATCACTGCCATTGATTGCCCGTAGGTGCTGGAGTATCCGCTTGTGGACCTGCAATTTGGTACTGCCAACATATTGCAGGCCACACAGACACTCCAGCACATACTCCGCAAATTCAGTCTTGCAGGTAAGGAATTTATTGATGGGGCGAGGGATGTCACAGAACGGAATGCAATGTTCCATCTTGTTAGCCCCATGCCTGCACGCTTTGCAGCTAGAACAGCGTTTGAAACCCTTGCTCGTCTGCAACCATGTTTTAGTCGCAGCACTTTCAGGACTGGATTTAACTAGCGCATCCTTCATCGAACGAGCTTTTCTGAATGTAATGACCGGACTAGCTGACATCAGGTCCCCAATGACAGGGTCATTACAAACGAGGCTCCAATTTTTCTTAAGTACTTTGCGTAGAGCCTGATGTTGACGATTATAGGTCACAATTAATCTGATCGGTTGATTAGTAGGTAAGCTTGTTTCGATAGGCACAGACTTCTTTAAGGCCTCACTCCTAGGGATGCGATTGGCTTTTTGAATTGCACTATCAACCATAGCAACAGTATAGCCCCTTTGCATAAAACGTGCTTTGCTAGCTTGTTGAGCTTTAACACATTCTAGGTCAGTGCTGCAAAAACGCCTTATACGCAACATCTCCCCATAGGGTATGCTGCGTATGAGATGTGCCGGATGGTGACTTGAGGCATGCAACACTGTATTACCCGCAGTGGGCTTCCTAAATAGTCGCGTTATTAACTGGTCATTGCTGGCCACAATCTCTACATCTAGGAAGCACAACGACTCCTGGCTTATGTTGGACGTAAAGCGGAGGTTAAGAGTGTTGATGTTGAGTGCACTAATGAAATCAAGGGCTGCCTGTTTGGTACCCTGCCATATCAAAAAGATGTCATCGATATAGCGGAGCCATACAATTACATGTTTGGAAAAAGTGTCATGGTGTTGGCCAAAGAGGACCTGCTCCTCCCAGCAGCCCATGTGCAAACAGGCATAGCTGGGAGAAAAACAGGCCCCCATGGCTACACCCCTGACCTGTTGGAAGTATTGGTTACCAAACATAAAGAAGTTGTTGTACAAGCAAAATGAAATCATATCAAGTAACATCTTATTATGATTGGCTAGCATAATGGGTCTATCCCCCAGATAATGTACAATTGCTTTCAAGCCATCAGAATGATGTATGCTTGTATACAACGCTGTTACATCAAGTGTAATCAACCAACACGTAGAGTCCCAAGGGGTGTCTGCGATTTTTCTTAGAAAATCACCTGTGTCCTGCACAAATGACGGTAGGGTTTGAACATGTTCCTGCAAGAAATTGTCAATGTACACAGATGTGTTTTCCAATAACCCCCCACCGGCTGAGATGATAGGCCTGCCAGGAGGCTTGACGGGGTCCTTGTGTACTTTTGGGATGAAATAAATCACCGGGGTGATTGGATGCTCATTCTTGAGGTACTTGAATTCATCCTGACTCAAAAGTCCGGTACTTCTCCAAGCGACCAAACGTGCATAGAAGTCATTCTGTGCTTTCCTCATTGCAGCTGCCTCACACCGTTTATAACAAAGAGGATCATTAAGCTGGCTGTGGGCTTCATCTAGATAAAGTTGACGAGGCCAAAGTACCACATTGCCGCCTTTGTCTGATTGGCGGATAATGATGTTGTTGTTTGCCTGCAGTTTTTTAACCAACTGGATATACCAGGTATTCTGTGCGGTGTGTTGCGTTTTTTCATGAAGCGTGGATGCATAAAGCTTTTCATGCCCTCTATAGATAATTCGTGAAAAATGTCTAGATTATCATGCAGCATCAAAGGAGAAAACGTTGATTTGGACTTAAATTTGGTAAGGCCTGACACGTTAGGAATCAATTCATCATTAATACGGCTGGAGCTGGAGTCTTCAGTATGCAGTTGTTGTAGATCTTGCAGCAATTGAAAATCACTGGCTCTAAGTCCATGAAATTGTGTAGCCCTAGGCAGAGGTTGGGGTCGTGGTGCTGGAGGATTAAGCCGAAAGTACTTCTGCAATTTCAGTTTGCGAATAAACTTGTATAGATCTATTCGTGTCTTGGAATAACTGAAATTGCTGACTGGACTGTAAGACAGGCCCAAATGGAGGATTTTGATGTCGGCTTGGCTCAATTGAATATCTGTGAGATTTAGAACAGATATGGAGCTGCTTTCTACCCCTTCCAAATGTTGCCCATCTACTGTTTCTTCCATTTTCTGTTGTAATTTCTTTTTGGCTTGGCGCTTGGAGGCTGCTTGGAGGCGCGCTCTGCGCTTTTGGTTGATTCTTTTACACTGTTGGAGTTTTGGCGTCTTGGTCTCAAAGTTTCGCGCCGTTCTTGTCGCAAGCAGTCCACCTCTTGCGCTAGGGAATGTTTGGTAAACCCCAAACGCATTAAATTACTATGGCGTTCACTGTCAGACTCACTGTCGGGTACTGAGCTCAGGTCAGAGTTTGAAGATGCCCCTTGATGTACTTGATTAGCACTTGAGCCTGGCTCAGATAACACTTGCATTGGAGGTGGTTTGGAAGTTTTGATGGCATCGAACTTCCTAGCAAAGGTGAAAATCCGACCTTCTTGATAATCAATTTTGTCGCGTTGAAATTTAAACGCGTTGCGTTTTTTGATTATTTCCTCCTCTTTGCGAAGACGAAAGACCATCTCCTCCCTGAATTTGACACAGTCAACAGAGGAATCCAAAGCACGGATTTCATTCTCGACAATGTCAATCTGAGTCTGCAGTGCTGCGCGATCACTCTCCGCATATTTGACCAAAATAACCACCAACTTGCGCAATGACTCCAGGTTACACTCCGCCCATTCATTAAGCATGTTAGGGTCAGGTTGCTCATAGCTTGGTGCCAGCATTATTCGAAGCCCCCGAGGGATGCGCCCCACCTCTAAATAACGATTCAAGGAGCGGTGCTCCCAAAATATACATATTCACTTAAAAAGCCATAGGTTTCACACATGTTATAGTTAGGTGGATATTTCACTCGTAAAAAATGAAATGAAATTCCCCTGTTATAGTTAGTTCAGATAACTATAACTCGCACGACCGCAGTCCACTGCTGATGACGTCACATATTACATCACTCATGACATGGTCAGTGGCATCACTCATGACATCACTGATGACATCATCCTTGTGATAGAGTGGCGGGAGCGCGAGTTATAGTTATCTGAACTAACTATAACGGGGTAATTTCATTGTTTTTTTACGAGTGAAATATCCACCTAACTATAACATGTGTGAAACCTATGGTTTTTTAAGTGAATTTGCAAGGTTTTTTAAAGGCTAATTCCTAACTATAACGTGTGTGAAACCTATGGTTTTTTCAGTGAATTTCTACGGTTTTTTAAATGCTAAGTTATGTATGTATTATTATTTTTTTTATATATTTATTTTACAATAAACTACGAATTAAAATTTCGGGGTTTTTCACCGTGCACGCATGGTGCACGCACCCCCGTGCTTTAAAAAAAAAAAATAATAATGTTTTTTGCTGCCTTCGGGGTCCTTCAGGGACCCCCTGACAAAGGCTAGGGGGTCAGGAACTCTCTACCCTGCCCCCTTTTCACGTTCGCCACCTTCCTTTTTCACTCTCGCACTGAAAACAAACAAAATGGCGGCCGACACTTCCTGATTTCGACCGATTCGAACGTTGACTAACATGTAACCACCAATCAGAATTACGCTCGCGCACGTTAGGGTGCTCGCACGGTGCGCGGCTATAGATATGTATGTGCTTTTAACTGCAATTTTCTCAGGAACTACTGAACAGATTGACTCCATATATGCAAAAGGCTCATCCCTGAGCTGAGGACTACCTCTCTGCCAAATTTCAAGTAATTCTGTTCAGCCGTTCGGGCTGTACCTTGGACTAAATGTCCCTATGGAACATTGCATGGGGAAAATGCATTTTGGGACCCCCCTTTTTTATCAGCCCCCGCTTGACGAATCCCCCCGAGACTTTCAGGGTAGGAGCGGAGCGCCCCACCTATTTTGAAAATTTCGCGAGGATTCGTCAACCGGCGCCAAAGTTATTCCAAATAGAATGTTGCGGATTTCCTATGGAAACACGGTCCTAACTATAACTATCTACTGGTGACCGCCAGTAGATAATATAAATAAATAAATATATATATATATATATATGTATATTAGCACACTCCGCTTGGACGGAGCACGGACCACGTTATCAGTGCGCAAAAGATATTTATTCAGATTCCTCAGACACCAGCCATCATGACGCGTTTCGAGCCCTCCGGCCCTTGATCACATGACGAGCTCCCAGGTGACAGGTAAGTTTAAATACATTTTTTTACATTTTTTTTCACCATTTGTTTCCTTTTTAAAGTGACAGTGCAATGGGTAAGGTATGCAATAGACATAGCGGACAGACTTGCGACCTTGTGAACTTTCAGGCAGATAATTGAACATAGCAGCAATTAATAGACAATTGCCTGAATAGATAAATAATTAATTAAATAAATAAGTAAATAAATAGACAGGTAAATAAATAAATAAATAGATACATTCACAATTGGTTGTTAAAATTAAAAGCAGTTTTGCATATATTTATATAAATATAAAAACCCTTATTGTGAATAACTTATGTCTAGCAGCTTAAATAGACTTCGGCAATAGTACTTAGGTCTGGCTGTGTCTAATTCTAAGTTAATCTATGGGGTATCTTTTTTAATGGGTATCACCATTGTTATTTTTACTTTTAATATCTATAATATATATATTGGATTGTTTGGTTTAGATAAAGATACCAATTTTTTCTAACTGTTTTGGTGTCCGTTTGTGGTGTTTTCACTTCATCACTGTGTATTTTGAGTACAAATACTTTACACATTGCCTTTGGGATAAGCCTGTCTGCTCATGCCAAGCTACCAAGGTGGTGAGCAGGGGTTATCTAAAGTGTGTATCCCGCTTACCCTGGCTAGAAGCAAGGGTCCCTACTTGGACAAAGGTGCTTACTTTTGCAAATTACAGACCCCCATTTCTAACATTGGACTAGGATCATTCCTGATTTGCAGAGACCTCAAGAAGATAGATTGCAGGAAAGGTCAGACTCCAGGAAGGCAATGCCAGTGGAGGTAATTGCTTCTGCTCCAGAGGAATGGGAGGATGAGGCTCCTGAAGCTGATCAGTCGCTGAAGTCTTGGTCTCTTCCAGAACTGCAGAGTTTGCTTGCTGCTGGAGGACCTACCTGGTAAGAATTCCTTGCAAGGCACAGGAGGTATGCCCTATGCTTGTGAGAATTCAATAAGAAGCACTAGAAAAGGTTAGCAAAGGAGTGGTCAGGAAACACTATGTTAGCAGGTAGAATGGCCTAATGATAGGGAGCCGGTAAATCCTGAGCCAAGAACTGCCAAAAGGATAGTGGTTCCATTATTGCACAGGAACCTCCTGGTGTCACGGCCCAGGAAGTGCCCTTAGCAGTACACTTAGGGTTTAAAAAAACCTAGGATAGGTTTGACCATCTGTTCTATTTACCATGGATGTGCAAAGACACAGAGAGGTTCTGTAGAAAATGTCCTGCTTGCCGGATGAGTGGTAAGACAGGAGGAAGGACTGAGGCACTATTAGTGTCTGTTTCAGTTGTAGGTTGAGACACCGCGCACTTGTTGATTCAACCACTTTCCTTTCATCTCTCCTTCAATTCCAGGGTGTGCCATATGCTCCCACCCTTCTCCCGCGAAGATTGGGACTCTTCTTATTGTTAGTCTCTATCTATGACCTACACAGGGGTACGTGCCTACGTCCCCCTTGCCCATATGCTATATAGTCGTTATCACGTTACACAGCAATCACGTATGTCTCGATATACTCAACTAGACACGCTATTCAGGACGAGTTTCAAGTTACTTGCCTGACACCTGAGCCTTGGTACTTTTAGGTGCACCGATCTCACAAATAGTGCACCAGTGGTACAACCTAATGGCACATCATCGAATGAGCACCTTGTTTGCTGCTTGGCTGACTTGGCAGCGACTGATTACAGTATGGACATTAATACTTATAATGCTTTCATTTTTTGTCTTCTGTTGTGTGTCTGTCGGTCACAAGGATAAACTCGTTTCTCTCCACCACTATAATTGTTGGCGGGTAATTTTTAATATAATTTTTCACACTCGCAGTCCTCGGCAGGGTGAGCCTTAGCGCGCTCATACCACCGGGACTCTGCACCCCCACTCTGGTCCTGACGAAAGCCGGTATACCATACATTAAGGCAGAAACATGTTGACCGCCACAGAGTGAATCTGGTCTTCTAATTTTTGACCCTCACTCTTCTCCCTTTTTAATATTTCCAATTAGCAAAACAAATAAAATTGCCTTTTTGACTCAATTGGAAACTTTTAAATTCACTGTCACCTCACACGAACCCTGCTCCGCAGTAACCTGGCGTTGCAGCACACTGGGATGGCATTCGGCCATACCCAGTGGAGCCCGATGATGAAGCATGTCACCAACCAGGTTGGCGAGTGAGGGCTTTATATAAAACCTATTTAGGTTTTTTCTCCTTAAACAACATACAGTGTTGTTTTGAGTCAGCAGACTTGTGCTCCTTTGACCCTAAGAGGTTGTGTATAAACCACACGGACTTCGTTGTTTTTTGAGATTTATCCCTCGAGGGGAGTAGCCGTGTTGTATTCCCTTCCTCTCTCGTTGTTTTTGATCAGTTGTAGGTATTCCATTTGATCTGGTGGGAATAGACTTTACTGGTCCATTGGATTCCTCCCCCACAGTAAGGCAACACGTGTATCTTTGCTGTTGTGGACCACACCACCAGGTACCCGGAAGCTGTACCTCTGAGGAGCTGGACTGTACCAGTGGTAGCGAGAGCTCTCCTGGGGATCTTTTCTAGGGTTGGATTTCCAAGGACTGTAATTTCTGACCATGGAACAAACTTCATCTCCTCTTACTTGAGAGAGATGTGTGGGATGCCACTTCTTCACAGCATAGCACCCACACACCAATGGTTTGGTGGAGGTGTTTAAGAAGATACGGACAGCATAATAGGAACTCCACCAGAGAACCTCAGAGGAAAGTGGGATCTTCTCTTTTCATGTCTCTTGTTTGCCTATCGAGAAATTCTGCAGAAGAGTGTAGGGTTCAGTGGCTTTTAGTTTCTGTGTGGACACCCGGTGAGAAGTCCACTCACCTTAGTCAGAGAAGGGTGGGAAAGGAACATCAGAGTCTCCACAGAAGGATGTGGTGGACTGTGCGACTGGCGTCAGGAAGTTGATAATCCAATCCACGGGGAGAGGATGAGGCCTAATGGCTAGGGCAGTTGAGCTCAAATCTGGGGAACCGGGTTCGAGTCTCAGGCAACTACGCTCATCATCCTGTGATTCTTGACAATTCACTTAATCTACCTGTGTCTAACAAAAATGAATGTTTCCTTATGTAACACAACTGGTGCTCATGTAAAGCAGTCTGATACCTGATACCTTCGGGTCAAGTTCGCGCTATGTAGAACTCCGGAAAAAAAATTATTCATGAGTCAGGCAAAGAAAAACCTCCAAGCCAGCCAAGTGCTTGTGAAGTTATGGTATAACCAGAAATCTACACTGTCTGGGTATCAGAAAGGTCAGGATCTTTCAGTGTTAAAGCCTATTTGTGCCAGACCTTTGTCGGTCAAATGGTGTGGGCCATGCAAGGTAGTTCAGAAGATTTCTAATGTTAAATGCTTGGTGGATACAGGTGCCACAAAAGAACTCAAGAGGGTGTTCCATGTGAGAAGGCTGATGCCCCCTGAGAGATTACACAGTGAATGTCATAACTATGGCAAAGGAAGTAGAGGAAGACAGTGAGCCTTTTCTTGACTTGTTGCATAGTAACATTAAGGATGGCACTGTGAAGGGGTTCAGTTTACCCCTGAGTTAAAGCCTGAGCATTAGAGGGAATGGAGAGAGGTGTTACGATGGTTTGCCAACCTCTTCTTGCTAACTCCAGGGCTGACAACTGTCTATGTGCATGACATAGACAAAGATGTCAGTCTGCCTGTGAAGAGCAGTGTCAGAGCCCCTTTCAGAATGCCATGGGGCATGCAGGGGTTAGTGGGCCTAACTGAAGTGTTTGAAGACTTTCACTTTAGAAATTCTTGGGCTTGACTTACTATGGATCCTGAGAAACTGGGCCGAGTACCCCTTCTGCCCTTGACTCCCAGTGGTAGCTATGGTCGAGCAGTGCAAGGCTCCATCGGAATGCGTAGGGGGGGTGGGAATTCAGCTTAGTGAACATGACTTATAACTAAAGAGTGCACAGCAGTGTCAATAAATCAATATCCAATAAATTACTTCTTATAATAATAAAAATAAGCATTTTATTCCTGTCTCTATGCCTTCAAAGCAATGTTACGACATATATAATCAATAACATATTTCCCCTTTAAGTCAGGGCTCTAGTTTTTCGCTAACAAATCCCTGTCCCACCAACTCTTCATAATGTGGATGCTCACTAGGAGGCCTTACCTCATGAGTCCACTCTGAGTCCGAGCAAAGTAGTCAAAAGTGTCCTGGCCACAGCACCCTTAGCAGCAAGTCGCTCAGGGCCCAATAGATCCGTAACCAGTTCTACCTGCGCCAGTAACAAGGAAGTTTGCAGTGTCTTCGAGAGTACCCCAACTGCGGACTCTCACAATGGTCAGGTCCTGTGTCCAGGGAGTTGGCTGTACACAGGAATTGTGGAAGCACCCTGCATGGGAGCTCTCTTCTGACTGTATGTGGCCGACTCCAGCAGTAATCGATGGTGCTGAGGTGCTTCATGCGCATGGTAGGTCCTGCGCTCCCCAACAGAGGAGGGAGAGTGAATTCCGCTGCTCCCACTAAATTCTCAGTTCCCGATGGCAACTCAGGCACAATCTTTGATGCTTCATAATGACCTGCAGGTCACGCAGGTCACAGTCCTCAGATGACTGTCCAATCTGTGCAGCAGCTTGGCATCGGCAATCCCGCCTGGCATAGGGGTTTGCTGTAACTCTGCCAGCCAAGACACCGTTCCTCACCACATGATAGTTCGTACCACAGTGGCTCCTCCCGGCATACGGGATCACTGCTAGATTATGCACAGGCTTCAACTGCTAGCATCTGGAAATAACTTTCACGAAAACCCCTCCTGGTATACGAGGTCACCTCAACTGGTACCACACAAGCTTCACTCACCTTGCATGGCACACCACTCACAGATATCTTAATGTTGGCCATTTACTAACATACAGGGGTCACCAACTGGAAACTGCACATGGCAAGAACCCGATTGGTACAGCTGCTGTCTCCTCACACCTCTCACCAGGAGTCCACTCATATGGGCTCCCCACTGGAAATCCTTCCCCCCTTCCCCCCAAGACTCTCTTCTCCTTCACAGGGCACACTGGTCTTGGCAAGCAGGCAGGTACTTGTGCTCCATGTACCAGAGCAGAGCAGGTGGTCTTGGCTTCTCTGGGCGATGTCCCCTCACCCAGCAGGGAAACTTGCAGGCCTTGGCTCCCAGCCCAGGTCACAGGCAGAGCTTCGCTTCCTCACACAGCCTGCATGGCTGCATGGGAAATGAAAAATGGTCTTCTTCGTATAGTTCATTTCAACTTCTCAAAGTCAATTTTAAACCACCAAATGTGATTTAGGGTCTGGGTCTTGGAACTTTTATGTTGGATGCACCCTTCTACTATCTCTCTTCTTCTCCAAAGGCTGTCTGTCACAGCAGGAGCAACTCTGAAGCTGACATTCCCACAATGCAGGCCATGGGAATGGCTAGAGTTCACATTTGGATGTCAGCCATAGTGATATGTGCATCAAAAGGTTAATACTGGGCTCCCAGCCGAACTCTTTATGATTCCCTTATCAGCTCCATCTCCTTCCTGAGATGTGTCCATGCCCTTTCATGGTGATCTTTCACTGAATCAAAGAGGATCCTTTGAAGGGCCCAGAGTGAGTCACTCTCTCCCTCCTCCAGTGAATCCCATCCAGCACACAGGAATGCAGCCATACACAAATCTGTCTGAGATGATCCCTCTACCTCTTCATGTCTTCACCAGGCATGCCTGGGATTCCCAAAATGGAACCCAGTGTCCTCTATGTAATGTGCCATTACAGGCACACCTGCTATCGATGTATGCACACAACACACACACTAACCAGTACTGTTACCAACAATGCATTGTGCCACCCTAGTTACACACACATTCAGCACACACATCTCTCTGCACCCACTGCTCAGTACTGTAGCCTTTCTGCATTGTCATAGTGTGCCCTTTGCAAGCACACACTCTGCTAGCACACACATTCACCATGTGCACTGCACAACTTTTCATGTATTGTGTTTCTCATAAGTGCACATAAACTCTGTACATGCATTCACTGCACATGCACTACACAACAGCAGCCTTCCTAGGCACACATATAACCAGAGCAAAGTCACCAATCCTGCACAGCACAGCACTTTACAACTAACCAATTTAGGCCAAGGGTGAGTTAAGCAGACAGTGGCGGAACTTTAAAAGGTAAGTGAGCTGGTAGGCCTCACTCCAATGCCAGGTTAAAAAGGACCTGTACACTTCTACTGATCACTACATGGTATGCTTCCACCACCACGCTCGTGCTGCTTAACTCCTGGTAAAGGCGGTAGCCTTCAACCACTATGAGGGTAGCGCTTTGGGCAACCCTCACAGTGCTTCACGACCACACTCCGTGAGACAGGCTTATGTCATGGCAAACACGCAAGATCCGTGTTTGCCTAAGACAACCAAAATCAGAATTAGGGATCAGGACAATAGTACAGTTGAGCACTCAGACCAGGGGTACACGCCTAGTACTATGCAGAGGACTTTTCTATCCTAACAGATGCCCCTTTCAGATCAGAACACCCGAAACAAACTCCTAACCGGGGGAGGTTGGGTGGACAGATTGGTTAAATCGGCAGCTAAGTTTGTCAGCATTCCTGTGGCTCAATCCACCTCTGTGCTCCACTACAAATTCCAACTGTTGCAAAGAAATAGACCATCTCCACTATTTGGGATTCTCTATTCATAGTCATCAACCATTTCAGTGGCTTATGATCCATTTGCACCACAAAGTTAGTGCCAAATAAATATGGGTAGAACTTATACAAGGCCCACACTATGGCAAAGCATTCCTTCTCAATGGCTTCCCAGTTCTGCTATCTAGTTAGTAAGTAATCTCCTACTAAAGGCTGCCAGACTCCCTCTACCTTTGTCATCCAACTGAGTTAACACCACTCCAACTCCTTTGGCAGATGCATCTGTCTGTACAATGAAAGGCTGAGTGTAGTCAGGTGCTCTCAGTACCTGTGCAGTCCATAGTGCCTTTTTCACTTCCCCAAATGCTTTTTGACACTCTGCAGTCAATATTACCTTACTGGGCTGCTGAGTGTCAAAAAGCATTTGGGGAAATGCAGTCGATGTGGCAAATATACTTCCATAGTCAGCCAAAACATTCCTGTGATACCCAGTGAGTCCTAAAAAGGACCTCACTTCAGTCTGAGTAGTAGGCACTTCCTCCTCCATCTCAGAGTGAATCTTGGCATCTATCAGGGGAATCTTCCAATTCCCAACCTCATCCCCTAGATAGACTACGGAGGACTTCCTCACCTGACCCTTAGTTGCCTGGATGGTCAATTCCTCCTCCTGTATCCTGGTCAACAGCTGTCCTAGGTACTTCAGGTGGTCTTTGCATGAATTGCTGAATATTGCAATATCATCCAGGTAAGCCACACAGAACTCTTCCAACCCAGTGATAACATGGTTCACCAGGTGTTGAAAAGCGGCCAAATCGTTGTTTCCCAAAGTGCATCACCTTAAACTGATACAAACCATCTGGTGTAGAAAATGCAGTGTTCTCCTTACCATTTGGTGTCAACGAGATCTGTAAATAACCACTGGTCAGATCCAAGGTGCTCAAGTACTTTGTATCACCTAACCGATCCACAAGCTTATACCCTCTTGGAATTGGATGGGTATCAGTTTTTGTTACCTTATTGAGGGCTTGGTTGTCCACACAGAACTGCAAGTCAGTAGACCCTTGCTTTGGCACTAGAATCACAGGACTAGACCAAGAACAACAAGATCTCTCAATGACCCGAAGGTCCAACATTTTTGCAACTTCTACCTTAATGCATCCGTGATCCAGGTCAGACATTCTGTATATTCTGCCCTTTGCTGGTAGACTGTCACCTGTGTCTATGTCATGTAAAGACAGGTATCAACCCTAGAGCCAGTGAAAACTGTCTCAACACCTCTTCACATTTTCTCTGCTGCTCAGGCGTTACCATAGGTAGCAAGCTGAACCCCTTCCACAATGCCATCCTTCATGTCCCTATGCAGCAAGTCAGGAAGAATCTCACTGTCTTCCTCAACATCCTCTGCCGTAGCCATGAAATTCACTGTGTAATCTCTCTGCGGTAAGGCTTCAGACTGTTCACATGGAATACCCACTTTGGTTCCCTTGTGGCACATGTGTAGTTTATCTCAGAAACCTTCTGAACTACTTTGTGTGACCCACTGTATTTGTCCTCCAAAGCCCTAGGACAATTAGGCTTTAGCACTAACACCTCCTGACCTTCCTAATACTCAGTCAGCGTAGCTTTCTTTTAAAACCATTCCTTCATGAGTGCTTGGATAGCAGGAAGGATTTCTTATGACTGACTCATTTATTGCACCATCAACTTCCTGAGAACAATCACATATTCCCCCATATTCTTCTGTGGAGAATCTGAGAATCCTTCCCACCTCACTCTGACTAAGGTAAGTGGACCCCACACCGGGAGTGAAAACAGAAGTTCAAAGGGACTGACCCCAACTAATTTAGAGCGGTCCTGTTCCTGTGCTCCTATGTGTATGCACCTGGTTCACAGAAGGGAGTCAGTTCCTCTCTTGTGGCAGAAGTGCTGCCTGCTGTTTGTAGTCGCAAGTGGATCTATAGTTCAGATCGTAATGCCCTCACACACCTGTTAGGGTGTCATGCTTCATCATAGGGCACTCCTCGACAGATCGGCGCTGCGAAGTCCAACGGGCCTGTTGGCATCTTTAGCGGAGTTCTTTTGATCTGATATCGCCGTATGTGGGGGGTGTGTGTGAGTAAAGATTGAGTGAATCTTAATGTGTGTTCTGAGTCACAAAAGTGATTAAAATAGGTTCCAGCCCAATGAATATTTTAATTTGGGTGTTGGGGCTGGGACTTAGTAAAAACAGTGGGGCTACTGCAAAGATTCAAGGTATCTAGGTAGCTATTTGTTGAGTGTGGTCAACATGTTTCGTGTCGTTAATGCTCCAAAATCAAGCAACACTTCTTTAGGACCAAAAGTAGATGTGTAGGGTCCCCCTAAGTGGTGAACCAATATCTGACTTCCCTAAATAGGGGGATATACAACAAATGCAAACAAGCTCCTAATTAAGGAACTTGCAGAACGTCTCCGCCTAAACAGGGGGAGACAAAAAACGGGGAGGACAAACAGGAGCGCGACGTCAACAGCTGGAAAAAGACATATAAATGTAAATCCAAGCATTGATATTAATGGGTATGTCACTAAACTAGGAGGAAACATAACCCTTCCTAGATACAATATACATTGAATGTCAACAATTAGTAGAAGATTATTAATTAAAATAGATTACAAATTAAACTAACGCAGGGAGTGAAAAAAGGTCTTCTAGGGACCAACAGTATCATCCCTATCCCACCACAAGGAATTGGATGAGACGGAAGAGATATCATAGCCAATTCTCACCTCAGTAGAGTGGAGAGTGAAACTTCATAGATGAAGGGAAGGCGGCCCAACCACTGAAACGGAGCCACTAAATGTAAGGATAGTTAGAGGAAAAATTCATACATATAAGCATAACTATCCAGTTGCTGGAGGCAACCAAGTATGTCGGTAAACACTCATAAGAGCAGGGAGGGATACCGTACCTAAAGGGCAACAGACAGATGATAAGGTGTCCAACAGACTGTGCAGATGCAAAAATTACATGGCATCAGTAAACATGCTGCAGTGGAGCCCAGGAAATGATTGAACGGAAACCGCTAGCAAGAGCCTCAGAGAGCGCGACTGTTAAGTCCGAGTGCCTGAGAGCTCACTAACGAACAACATCGCATGGTGAGGGAAGGACGGGGACGCCAGGGAATAGTGACTAAGTGATGTGCATAATAGATGCTTAAGATGTAACAAAGCATTGATAAGCGCCGTGTGCCCCTGTGTCCGGGAGATAACTGATTGCCATAAGCTAAGGTGCGGCAGTAGCGGAAATAAATAATTAGAAGCTAACATGCCACTCCATTTAGTGCTCACAGGTGGTAGCGCTCGAAAATGTGAACATTTCCCGTATACGGGAGGTCGCGACTCAAGTGGAAAAAACATAGACGTGAACTAAGCGTAATGCGGGTTAGTGGTAATGAAACCCACAGTGTTAGCTGCAGCTCGTAGAGTGAGGGATTACGAGACGGTGCTATGGAAAGGGGCGAAAAGTTACCCAAATCAAGGCGCAGGCATTACAGAAGTTACACGGTGTCTCCCCGACATCTGAATATTGCCGGGCATGCGGAAGCGCCAAACTTAAAAACAGGAAGCTCCTGACGCTGCACTCGCAAGTAACACAATGTTACAGAAAGGAGGAGGGGAGAAAGAGAGTGGCGCCATCTTGTCTCAAGCAAAGGCACCTGACTCCGAGAAAACAGACTATGTCTCAGACCTGTTTTTGTGTCCTGTCTCGTCTCGGCGCAGGGGAAGAGGCAGAAGACGAGACGGGACACAAAAACAGGTTCAGTGGCAAGACCTACCGGCCCCCCAACAACATGAACGGATGGAGTTGAGGAGCAAGAAGAACAACAGGACCTAGTGGTCAATCTATCTAAAAGGAATCTGACACCTATTGAAAAAAAGAGCCCTTAACAGGGGCCTGGGTTTTGTACCTACTCCTCAATTGGACCGATTCCGCCTACACAAAGAACTTCATAACTTCTTTAGGAAGTTACGACTGCGAGCCTACTTCCAAGACAAAGAACCCCAAGAGAGCTCTGATACAGGCGTACGAGCGCCATCAAAATTCACACCACATGATGGTATGACTCCACATGAGGTGTTAACCTTTGAACAGGCAATAATCAAAGAAGTGGAAAACATCCCTAATAAACCACAGTATAACAACCTACCTGCAGCAGAGAGGGCAGCTGAATGAAGACACTACACTAACTATAAAACCAGCACACAAGGGAGGTGCTATTGTCCATATGAATACGACCGACTATGACCAAGAATGCCTCCGTCAACTCTCACAAGAGAGATACTACAAAAAGATCAAAAAGGACCCTACTGGAACACTGCTGAGATAAAATCCATCACACGTTCTGCAGAAGCACAGGGGTGGATCTCAAAAATGAGGCCGAATTCTTGGTGAACACAGAACCACGAATTTCCACCTTCTATACCCTTCCTAAAATTCACAGGGGGGTTACCCCCCCACCTGGATGCCCCATAGTATCCGGGATCAGATCGCTGTTGGAACCTTTAAGTAAGTTGTGTTACTGCTTCCTCCAACCGTTGGTGAAGAAAATACCTTCTTACCTACAGGATACTAGAGACGTTCTGAATCTCATCACCAACATCACTAGAAGCGAATAAATCAATCTCCTGATGACATTGGACGTGGAGGCACTCTTTACGAACATTCCCCAAGCAGAGACACTCAGGGTAGTAGAAGAACGTCTCCTTAAAGAAAACTGGACATCAAACACTCCAGTGGCCTTTGTAATGGAATGTGCCATGCTAGGAATGTGCGAGAACTTCTTCCAGTTTCAAGATCAACATTTTCACCAGACCCAAGGTACATCAATGGGGAGTACATTTGCGCCGAGTCTGGCCTGTCTCTATGTAGCTGAATTCGAACGCCTCCACTTGACAGATAACAACACCTATGTCAACAACATCATCTTGTGGAAGCGCTACATAGATGACATTCTCATCCCTTGGAAAGGTGACATAGATACATGCGATACCTTTTTCGCATGGGTTAATTCTTTGAACCCATACCTCAAGTTAACTGATCCATCTCCACCACTGAAATCCACTTTCTCGACCTGACCATCTCACTACGGGATGGTCTACTGTCCACTCACACCTACAAAAAACTAACGGACCGCAATAACTTACTGATCTATGGGAGCCATCATCCGAAAGCACTAAGGGATAATTTGCCTTTCGGACAGTTCTTGCGCCTTCGCAGGAATTGTGAGAAGATCACTGATTACAAGAAGGAAGCTACCGCCCTGAGCATTAACCTAACAGCCCACAACTACCCGCAAACCATCATCAAAAAATCTACCAAGAGAGCACTCAATAACAATCGAGGGGCTCTGCTAGAACCCAAACAAAGAAATACTGAAGACCTAATGACGTGTGTCACTACATATGCACCAGAATCTAACAAGGTTCAAAGAATCATCTGCAAAAATTGGAAAATACTTTCCACAGGAAAGCTATCTATACCAATGCCAAGGTTTGCTAACAAACAAACTAGTAACCTATGTGACATTCTGGTGCACACTCGCCCGAAAACTACCCAGAGGATCACAGAGGGGACCCTGTGGGACACTACACCAGTAAGAGGACATTACCCATGTGATCAATGTGGAGTATGTGGCCTCACCAAGGTGACCACATAACTTACCCTGGAAGTAGGAAAAGTCTGGACCCAAAAGAGTCATACAAACTGCAACTCGAGGAATTGCGTATACCTCATTGAATGTCCATGCCACCTAAGATATATTGGCATGACCACACGCCCTATCAAAACAAGGATTATGGAGCACCGCTGCAACATACGATGCCGCAGATCCTCTACCAAAATGAGTACACACTACCTCTCGCACCCACATGGGGCGACGAAATGTACTGGACAGTGATCGAAAGCAATTCCATGTGGTCCACACAAAAATTATTCGAAACAGAGCAAAGATGGATATATCGTTTATCCACACAACACAGGGGTCATAATGCTGACATCCCGTGGACAGAACTAACATAACAACCTCCACAGACTAGACTACTCCTATATCTACATACCCTAACTCTGTGCCTATGTGACCACTGTTCCCTGGTCAGGATTCTTGACCTATACATATATTGACCTACAGTCAGCCCGGCAAACCAGGCATACACTCCTAATTTAAGAACCCTACTTTGATAATAGTGAGCTCAGAACCTCCTCCGCTATATTTGTCCCACAGATCCCTGCAAACACTGCACCAAACATACAGTTATTCCGCTCCTGTACGTTAACACTAAAATACACTGTCTGTCTCTGCTTAGTCAGGCCTTTGAAGTGGGGACACCAGGTTACCACTTATCCGTGGACTTTGCTACACTGGGTAGCTAATTCTTTAACTATGCCTTATTTTAAGCTCCTGACAATGTCTGGCCACTTTCTTCCCTGTACACTATTTATGAATCTAAATACGGTTCTCGACTCTGAGACATAGTCTGTTTTCTCGGAGTCAGGTGCCTTTGCTTGAGACAAGATGGCGCCACTCTCTTTCTCCCCTCCTCCTTTCTGTAACATTGTGTTACTTGCGAGTGCAGGGTCAGGAGCTTCCTGTTTTTAAGTTTGGCGCTTCCGCCTGCTCGGCAATATTCAGATGTCGGGGAGACGCCGTGGAACTTCTGTAATGCCTGCGCCTTGATTTGGGTAAGTTTTCGCCCCTTTCCAGAGCACCGTCTCGTAATCCCTCAATCTACGAGCTGCAGCTAACACTGTGGGTTTCATTACCACTAACCCGCATTACGCTTAGCTCACGTCTATGTTTTTTCCACTTGGGCCGCGACCTCCCGTATACGGGAAATGTTTGCATTTTCGAGCGCTACCTTTTTTTACCACCTGTCAGCACTCTTCGATGGCGTGTTAGCTTCTATTGATTTATTTCCGCTACTGCCGCATCTTTGCTTATGGCAATCAGTTGTCTCCCAGACACATGGGCACACGGCACTTATCAACGCTTTGTTACATCTTAAGCATCTAGTATACACATCCCTTAGTCACTATTCCCTGGCTTCCCCGTCCTTCACTCACCATTCGATGTTGTTCGTTAGTGAGCTCTCAGGCACTCGGACTTAACAGTCGCGCTCTAGGAGTCTCTTGCTTGTGGCTTCCATCCAATAATTTCCTGGGCTCCACTGCAGCATGTTTACTGGTGCCATGCCATGTTTGCATCTGCACAGTATGTTGGACACCTCACCATCTGTCTGTTGCCCTTTAAGTACGGCATCCCTCCCTGCTCTTATGAGTGTTTCTGGACATACTTGGTTGCCTCCAGCAACTGGATAGTTATGCTTATAGGTATGAATTTTTCCTCTAACTATCCTTACATTTAGTGGGTCCGTTCCAGTGGTCGGGCCGCCTTCCCTTCATCTATGAAGTTTCTCTCTCCACTCTACTGAGGTAAGACTTGGCTATGATATCTCTGCCGTCTCATCCAATTCCTTGTGGTGGGATAGGGATGACACTGTTGGTCCCTAGAAAACCTTTTTTCACTCCCTGCGTTAGTTTAATTTGTAATCTATTTTTATTAATTAACTTCTACTAATTGTTGATATTCAATGTATATTGTATCTAGGAAGGGTTATGTTTCCTCCTAGTTCAGTGACCTGCCCGTTAATATCAATGCTTGGATTTACATTTATATGTCTTTTTCCAGCTGTTGACGTCGTGCTCCTGTTCTCCTCCCCGTTTTTTGTCTCCCTCTGTTTAGGAGGAGACGTTCTGCAAGTTTCTTAATTAGGAGCTTGTTTGCATTTGTTGTATATCCCCCTATTTAGGGAAGTCAGATATTGGTCCACCACCTAAGGGAACCCTACACATCTACTCTTGTTCCTAAAGAAGTGTCGCTTGATTTTGGAGCATTAACGACACGAAACATGTTGACCACACTCAACTAATAGCTACCTAGATACCTTGAATCTTTGCAGTAGCCCCACTGTTTTTACTTAGTCCCAGACCCAACACCCGAATTAAAATATTCATAGGGCTGGAGCCTATTTTAATCACTTTTGTGACTCAGAACACACATTAAGATTCACACAATCTTTACTCACACACACCCTCCACATATGGCGATCTCAGATCAAAAGAAGTCCGCTAAAGATGCCACCAGGCCTGTTGGACATTGCAGCGCCGGTCTGACGAGGAGTGCCCTATGATGAAGCATGACACCCTAACAGGTGTGTGAGGGCATTACTATCTGAACTATAGATCCCCCTGCGACTACAAACAGCAGGCAGACAGTGACCTCTAGCACTTCTGCCACAAGAGAGGAACTGACTCCCTTCTATGAATCAGGTGCCTTATTCTTCCCTCCTGTCTTACCACACATCTGCAAGCTGGATAGGTTCTGCAGAACCTCTCTGTGTGTTTGTACATCCCCATTCAGTAGAACCGAGGGTCAAATCCATCCTGTGCTTTTCTACTTACTTTCCAAGTGTTCTGCTAAGTACACTTCATAGGCCTGTGTCAACAGGAAGAACCTGTGCTCTAATGGAACCTCTGGCCTCTTTAGACTCTGGCTCAGGATTTACCGGTTCACTATAAAGTAGACTATCCTCTCAGCCAACATAGTGTTTGCCGACCACTACTGCACTTCCTTTTCCTGATCTTCCTTGTGAAGTCCCACAAATGTAGGGCATTCTTCTTGTGCCGGAAATCATCCTCAGCAGGCCCCCCAGCAGCTAACAAACACTGCAGCTCTGGAAATGACCCAGACTCCAGCAACTGGTCCACCTCAGGAGACTCTTCCTCCCCTCCCACTGGAACAGAAGCAATGAGCTCCAAGGCCATTACCTTCCAGAAATCTACCCTTTAATGCAAACTACCTTACCCTGATCCCTGCAAAACAGAGATGATCCTAGTTGCATTCTGAGACTCATGTGCAGCCTGTGCTCTGGTTAACACAGCTGACATTGTCTAAGCCATAAAGACTTTTGGTCCTGGCACCATACCTGGGGCAATCAAATCATTACCCAAGCACCTTGTTTTTCCCTTACCCCGAAATCATTCATGGCTGCTGTTAGAAATGGCCTGTTTTTGCGGGGTTATCCCCAAACCTTTTGCTCATATTTTTTTCGGACCTTTTTTTGTTAGTTTTATGACTCCGGCCACTTTACCACTGCTGATCAGTGCTAACGAGCATATGCTCTCCCTGTAAATTATTATGATGGATTTGTGTTTCCATGATTGCTTATTTGATTTACTACTAATTCCCTAGTGTAGTGCACTGTGTGTGCCCAGGGCCTGTAAATCAAATGCTGCTTGTGGACCTGCAGCACTGATTTTGCCACCCACACAAGCAGCCTTTCAAAGGTAACTCAGACCTGCAACTTCAGTGTCTGTGCACAGTTTGGTACTGCCATGTTGACCTGGTAAGTGCACCCACTTGCCAGGCCCTAACCTTCCCTTTTTTAACATGTGAGTCACCACTAAGGTGTGAAAGGTAGAACATGCCCTGATGTGTGTGGCATGTCCTGATAGTGATATACTGCCAATTTCATTTTTCACTATTGAAAGGCTATCTGTCCCATAGGATTGAATGGGAGTTTATTTATAACATCTTATAAATATAACTAACCCATTGGGACAAGATGGAAAGTTGAAGTTTAGTATGCCTGAACTCAGAATATAAAACTGCATCTTTTAGATGATTTTTATATTGTGTTTTTGAAAATACCACGTTTGGAAAGTGGATATTTTCTTGCTTAGCCTTCCTATGTGTCTCTGCTGGTTTGTGTATTAACAGTCTGGCTTTGGAGTGACAGGGGTTGGGGAGGTGCATTCTCTCAGACAGCCACCGGGGAGGGGTTGATGTGTGTCCTGCCTTTCCAGAATGAGTCAAGGCTGGGCTGAATAGACCTGGGCTGCATTCAGAGTAGTGGGAAGAGTTTTCACTAGCACCTGAATAGGCCCAGACTGCATTTAGAGTGGTGGGAGGAGATTTACCTTGTACCAGAAAAAACGCTGTCTGCCTTGGATAATGCTGACTCCACCTCCTGCCGGGAAGCTGGGCCAGAGAGGACAGAACTGGTTTTGGCTGAGCACGGAGCCTCTCTGCACCAAGAGAACAAAGTAATATGCTATACAAAGATTGAACATCACCCCTACAATCCCACATCTGAGACTCTTTGCACCCTGGACGTAGAGTCTCTATACACAAACATACCGCAGACAGCCGCCCTTCTGGTAATACAAAAGACGATCGATTCATGTCCACGCCCACATGCTGTTCCCAGTATTTTTATTTTACAACTTCTTGAACTGTGCCTTACACGGAATTTCTTCATGTTCAACAACACTTTCTACCAACAAATCAAAGGCACGTCTATGGGCGCAATTTTTGCCCCTAATTTAGCAGTGCTCTTCATGGACCAACTAGAAACAAATGTCATTCTGACTTCCACAAACCCCTTCTTTCCAGGCATTGGGTTCTGGCGTAGATACATAGATGATATTTTTATCATTTGGAGACAAGATGTTGAAGCACTACGCCATTTTTTACATTGGATGAATAACAATTGTTCAGGCCTGTCTTTCACAATCACGACTAACAACAATTCCATTGCCTTCCTAGACTTGACAATTTTCCATTGTGAGGGAGAGTTGTTTACACGGTTGTACCGCAAACCAACAGAGCGGAATACACTTCTGAACTACACCAGCAATCACCCTAGGGCCCTTAGGGACTCATTGCCCTATTCCCAATTTCTCAGAATCAGGAGAAACTGTTCTTGAAAGGCAGATTATTTTAGAGAAGCAACCTATCTTTCCTCTAAATTGAAAGCTAGAGGTTATCCAAAAAGAATTGTAAAAAATGCTTCAAAACGTGCTTGGTTCTGCCCCAGAGAAATCTTGCTGACCCCTAAACCCAAAAATTAAATGCAAAGAATTGCATGTGTCACAACATTCTCTCCGGTTTCAAACAAATTGAGTAAGATGATACTACACCATTGGCCCATTTTGAATGTAGGATATCTAATTATAGATAAACCTTTGTTTGCATTCCAAAAGAATAAAAACCTGAAGGATCACCTGATCCGAGCCTCTCTACCTGTCTCTCAAAATGCTTCTACTCTCGATGCTGTCTGGGGTCTTTCCCCCGTCATTGGACATTTTAAATGTAATGGTTGTAATGTTTGTGCATTTACGGTTGAGGGTAAAAGCTTTACCTTTAAGAACATCACAGTACACAGCCATTCATTTTCCAATTGTAATACAGCGAATGTGATTTATCTCATCCATTGCCCATGTCAGAAAATCTATATTGGTCAAACTACCCAAAGAGTTAAAACCAGGATCTGCCAACACAGAAGCCGCATCCGCTGCAGGACACGAAATGCGCCTCTTGTGGACCATTTCTCTGAGGCCAATAATAATGAGGACGACATTCGATGGACAGTTCTTAAAGTCTTGAAATTACCCCAACGCGATGGAAATATGGTTCAGTTGTTGAACAGAGAAGAACTTAAATCAATCATCCTCTTTGACTCAATACGAAATGGCTTGAACAGAACAGAGGACTGGACAACGTTGCTCTAAAAAGCTCTACAGTTCTTCTACCAACATCTCATGGAACTTTGTCCTTTTGTTGCACTACCTTGAACCTGTCAATATGTACATTTAGTTCTACAAAACAGCCTCGCTTGTACTATGGTTTAATTTTCAAATGTGTACAGGAAGATTCACAGAACTGTGCTACTCCAAATCACCATTTTGTCAATTAAAGTAAGGATGTTTTTACAAACTCTGTACTGCTTAATTCTTGGCCCGAATGTTCCTTTTTGCTTTCTCATGGTTTAATCAATTATTTTGGTTCTGTCAATTCCTCAACTAATGAGCACAACCACCTCGTTCGCATACCTTACCCTCACAGTATTTCAACACGTTTTCCCCGCACTTGCCCAAGCCAATTTGCTATATAGCCACCCATTCAACAATGGCCCCCACACTGGTCTGAGGCGTGACAAAACAATTCCCCACTCCAAAATGGCCCCCGAATTCGCGCCGACATTCTCACTGAATACACAGTCCTTCCTCTGTGTCCATTCAATCTCGTGGTCCCGCTATAGACAGCGTCCTCAAGCTCATTTCTGGTTTCAGGCTATCAACCCTTCACTGCAACAGTTCGGACACCCACCCGTCCCGGTTTATCGAGACTCTTTTGAGGTAAGCCAGTCACTCCTGTGACAACTGAAGGTAATTTTCCAACCCTGCCATTCACCTTCCCTAACGTGATTCCTTCCCCCACAGCTCAACCAAATATCGGCAGCCACCGTTTGCTGCCCTCCGTCCCTTTCCGTGGCTGCAGAAGCATTTTCTGCCTTGATTCCAGCCTGGTTATCACCCCCTCCTGACGCGACCACGAGAGTTACCCCAAGGTATTAATTTTCGGTTCCTCTGAACTGTGGCCCTTGCCAAATCAATCATTCAGTTAGCCAATTATTCTTCCTTCCTCCTTTATAAGGCTAACTCATGCAACACCAATATCACCACCTTGTCATCTGATGATCAATTGAAGATCGAGTACCGGTGTTCACGCCTCGCGCCACCTCAACGACGCCTCGTACTCCATTACCCTAATGAAGGTCAGCCACCAACGATCATCATCACTAGTACTATAACGCCAAGAGATTCACCACCCTTAACGAAAATTGTCTGGCAAGCAATCCACAATTACGCCGTCACCCTCCTCACCCAGCCACCAACGATCACTATCACTACTACTATAACGCCAAGAGATTCGCCACCCTTAATCATCATAAACTATCTGGCAAGCAATCCACAATTACGCCGTCACCCTCCTCACCCCCTCACAACTGTTTCCTCACTAGTCCAATTAAGCCCCTAGGACCGTCCAAACACGGCCTAATTCGCACCGCGGTTTTTTCACTCGTCGATGGCTAGCATAACGCTTCATCGCGCTTAAGCCACCACATAGTTTTTTGTCTTGCTCACTGTTGCTAGTTCATTATTCCACAGTCAGTGCATGTGTCACAACCCCACGTTTTCATCCTAGGACCTCACAGTTGCTTTTGTACATTGCATTAAATGTTGACATGGTTCCTTTTTCTGTTTGTAACGGTGGACTATGTTCCCTTTCTCCCCTTTTTCTCCCTTGTTCATTCCAACAGGCGTATAACTCATACCAGGCAACTTTTTAAATTGTAGTCCTGAGGATGATCCCACTGTATTAGGAGCTAGGGATCGAAACGTCGACTTTCCATAACAGCACCACAATTTATCCACTGTGTAAAATGTATTGTGGTTTCTGTTGGTCTGAGCTTACTTGAGTTTTTTATTCTATTATAAGCCTCCTTGTTTGCTCCCAAAAGTTTTTGCCTGTTATTCTTTTCTTCCTTTCAACTCCTTGTTGAAAACCAGGTACAGGATTGTGCCCTTGTTTCATTGCTTTCGTGCTTCTTTATCTCGTTTAAAAACTATTTGTAATTCTCCAAATAAATGTTCCTCTGTCCGGCTGGACACTGGAAGAATATGCATAGGTCTTATCGAAGTCTATGTGAATATAGTTACATTATTTATGTCTAAGCTAAGGACCTTTGTTCTTTAAAAATAAAAAATCTTTAAAAATACAAAGATTGTGGCCCTGACCCCAGTATTTCAGATTACTGCTTTACTAAGGAACCTGCCAGGAAAAAGGACTTGAAAAGCTGTCAGAAGGAGCTGCCACTTTGTTGCGTGCTCTGCTGTGTTGGACTACTGCTTGCTGCTTCTGTCTTGGGCAGGGAAAGGACTGGATTGTACTTTCATCATCCTGCTGTTAGAGTTTTCTCCAAGGGCTTGAAGTAGAGCTTGCCTCCTGTTGGAAGTCTCAGGGATATAAAGACTTCAGAGAACTCTTTTGGAACCAAGAAGACTGCGGAAGAAGAGCTGGAGAAGCTGTGAGGAGGGACTACCACTTTGCTGTGTACTTTGCTGTGTTAGCCTGCAGTGGCTGCTTCTGTCTTGGGCACTGAAAGGACTGGACTGAACTTTCTACAACTTCTTTGTGTGAGTTTCTCCAAGGGCTTGAGGTAGAGCTTGCCCCCGGTTCAAGAAGTCTCAGGAACAGCAAAGACTCAAGTTCATCTGCTACCAGCACTGGGACTGTGTGTTTTGTGCTGCAACAGAAGAAAAAGCCACCCGACGCAGTCAGCGACGCCACTGCCGACTCGTGTCCTGAAGGCACCACAAAGGGAACCGCCGCACCTCACACCACAACCCTGGTCTCACCGACAACACCACCTGATGCCGCCACCGAGCCGTTGCTTACGCCGTGACTTGTGGGCACCGCACTTAGCACTGCCTCACTTCACGCCGCCACCCTGGTATCACTGACAATTACGCTCCCAGGCCGACATCGATGTCGCTGCTTGCACTGTGGTTCGTGTGCTCAGCTTGTAAGTTACACGACGCACCACCCTTATCCCGCACCGCAGCCGTGGCCTACCGATGCCAGCGCCATCGACTCAAGTTCGTCAGCTGACAACAGCGCTTCTGCAACAATGACGACGCTGCTTGCACTGTGACATGCCAGCACCGCGACAAGCACCGCATCACCTCACACCGCAGCCCTGGTCTCACAAACACCGCTGGACGACTGTCACCGAGCCATTGCCTGCACCGCGACCTGAGGACACTGCGTGCCACACCGCTGTTCTTCGCACCACAGCCCTGATGCCCACCGACTCCGGTGATCTCGACTTCAACAATGAGGAGTTTGATCTGCAAATCGTGTGACTTCAAGGGGCCGACGGATCCTGCACTGACCTCCAGAACTGATGCCTGTGGATGCTGGTGCTTCGGGGCTCAACTAGAGGTCGCCGATGCCCTACATTTCTAAAAGGTACAGTTTTGCAGGTCTTTCTGAAATCGTAGCTGGCCCGCGGCGCCGCGGTCATCCAGAACTGTTTGGATATGTTGTTCAAAAAGCCATGAAAGCCTTGGACAGAGCTATTGACTTCAAGTAACTGTATTTTAAGTCTATTTTTGATTATTGAGAATTCTGAGAACTGTATGGTGTATTTTTATTGTTTTTGGTCTTGTTTGAACAGATAAAATATCAGTTATTTTTCTAAAACTGGAGTGGTGTCCTTTTGTAGTGTTTTCACTGTATGACTGTTGGTTATGTGATAAAATGCTTTACACACTGCCTCTGAGATAAGCCTGACTGATCGTGCCAAGCTACCAAGGGGGTGAGCAGGGGTTATTTTAGGAGTGTAACTCCCTTACCCTGACTAGGAAGAAGGGACCCTTCATGGACAAAGGTGTAAACCCTTGCCAACTGTAGACCCCCATTTCTAACATTCGCCTTCCCATTGAACTCTATCTCAGACTTAGCAAGAGGATACTCCATGCCCTCTCCACTGGCTACCAATCCTGTAGCCTAGGTTCCAGGGAGTATTTCCCCAGGCTTAAGATATTTGCTCTCAGACAAAGTGCAGAAGGCTGCAGTATCCCTCAGGGCAAAAGATTCCCTCCCACTGATACCTTAGACCTGCACAAATCCCACAGCGTTAGGAGGAATGTGCTTCAGAGCATTTTGTCCCTCTGCTACAAGGTCCATAGCTACAAGGTTGAGCACCACCTTCCCCTCATGGGTTTCTCCACCCATGTGTAACATGCTTGCTATGATGTGTGTCAATGGATCAAGTTCTTGGCAATCTCTTTTAAAATGTCCCACCTTGAAGCAAATCCCTCCCCATGAACTTGGAAGGACTTCCTTGCTTTCCCTTCTCCTGATGCTTCTTTCCAGATGCACAATTCCCATGTTTCCTGAGCCCTCCTCGAGTCCCATGACAACTACCCTGGCCCTTACCTTCCAGTTTGTAACCAGTCTGTGAAGAGTTCCTCTTCCCTTTGGTTTAGAACTATGCTGATCCAGCCCATTTTACATCTTCGTAGCTAGCCATTTATCAGTTGACACTGCAAGGTTTGATGGATCCTTCTATGTCAGAACGGTAAAGTGGAGTAGAGCACTCCTCCTAAAGATGCTTGGTCACCAGAAACTGTTTAAAGGACTGAGCATCCTTGGGCTCTATCCCTCCTACCCACTCACTTCAATCATGCAAGGCACCATGAATCCAAGACTTATATCAAATACCATCCACTCTCTTGCATTCACTGAATCTCTGCAGGTATTGAGCTGACTTCAGCCCATACCTCCTTGTCAGAGATTCCTTAATTCGTTCATAGGTCATGTTGCCTGCCACAGGCATGTTCCCATTAATAGCTGTCCCTTCCAATGACAAGCACTCTATTAAGGTTTGTGCCTTACAAGCAACTCCAAACTTCAAAACTCGCAAACCATTCAAAAATATCCTGACCTTCCACATACACATGCACAAGATCTGTGGGAACCTTCACCACCACCTGGACAGAACCGGGTGAAGAGTCACTTACTCTTTTTATCTTAAAAGTCCCTACTACATGTTCCTGGGGCATGTAAATTAAATGCTACTAGTAGGCCTGAAGCACTGATTGTGCCACCCACTTAAGTAGCCCTTTAAACATGTCCCAGGTCTTCCATTGCAACCTGTATGTGCAGTATTAAACTGTCATTTTGACCAGGCAAAATAAACATTTTGCCACACCCAAACCTTCCATTTTAACACCTGTAAGTCACCCTTAGGGTAGGCCCTGGACATCACAGAGGGCAGGGCATAGTGTATTTAATAAGTTCAATATGTACTTTTTAGTTTTACATGTCCTGCTAGTAAAAAACTTTAAATGTGTTTTCACCATTCAAAGGCTTTTTTCTCCCATAGGATAACATCGGGATTACCTTATTTCATTTAATAAGCTGCAAATTCCAAATAGAAACAGGTTGACCTGTTCCTGTTTGGTGTCTTTGGAATTGTAATAAAAATCCTCTCTTATGGTGAAGTCAGATTTTAAGTTACAATTCTGAAAATGTTGGCATTTCCCTGCCTTAGTCATTTTGTACCTAAAGCGGGTCTGAGCCACATAATTGGGTGTGGCTGACAGTTGGGCTTTGTGTATTCCTCCTAGAAAGCGGCACACAATAGAGAGCTTAGGTGTGTCTAGATAGTCTATCACTCGCAGGATGGCATGGCGGAGCTGGGCACAGCCCTATTTACACTTGAATAGGCTTAGTGCTACCTCCACACAACAGGACTGCATACCCTGTAGTTAGGCTGGAGCCATGGTAGGGATTTCTGGAAGCCTGTGTGCCTCAAAGGGAAAATTCTAGAAGCATCTCTCTTTTTAAAGTAAGGCCCAGGTATAAATATTGGACCTCAAACACCAAACCTTTAGTACACCTCTGGACCCGTGGAGAATCTGCCAGGAAGAAGCATTACTGTGCTGCTGAAAGGACCACCACTCAGCTGGACTGCTTCTCTGAAGGCTTCTCCTCTGGTATGCTGACCTGCTGCACCCTTGCCTGGATGAGAAGGACTGGAACTGTACCTGTTGAACTCACGATCCCAGAGTAACTCCAAGGGCGTGTTGGCTGGCCTCCTGACTAGAGCCTCAGGGACATAGGTTCCAACAACTTTGGACACAGCACCTGGAATCTGCCATCTGTTAGACTATCCTGCCGAGTGGTTCCACCCCACTTCTGGACCCTTGGAAGTTGGCCTGAAGGTTCTCTGCCTGCCCATCCGTGGACCCAGCAGAACCGATGTATCTCCTCTGCTGCGTGGTACAATCTCAAGCAGAACCAGTGCATCACCTCTGCTGCGAGGGTTCTCTCAGTGCAAGGACTCCGCATTAACCTCATTGCCTACTCCAGAACCATCCCCTGTGCATGGTTTTCCAGACACAGGCTCTCGCATCACAAATCTCTTGCTGGCATCAGCCTTGATGATGATGCAGGTACTCGCATCACTGCCTCACAGCTTCTCAGAACACATCAGCTTGAATGCACATCCTTGACTCCGAACTTTGCATCACAAGCCCTTATTGATGTGAGCCTCGACAACGATGCAGGACCTTTCTTCACAACTTTGCAGCTCCTTGCAACTGACTTTGCAACTCATCCTCTGTGCTGGACCAAGCAACATTCTGCAACCAGGATTCAAGGTATTCTTGTTCAGCTGGCCAAACTGGGTGAGTGTAGCTGGCCCACACTCCATTGTGGTTGATCTGAACTTGTGACTTTGTCCCATTTAAATTAAGACCAGTTATCCACTGTTCACGCTTTGTGCTTTTTGATTCTATTTTCTCTGATGTTGCAAATCTCCGGTTCTACTAATTGGATTTTTGTCATTTTGGTCTAGTTTTATCTATTAAAGATTTGTCAATTTTCAACATCTGACATGGGATCCTTTTGTGGTGTATTTTCACTGTGTTACTCTTTGAAGTGTTGCACAAATACTGTACATATTGCCTTCAAGTTAAGCTTAACTGCTCGGTGTGACATGCTACCATGGGGTTGAGCACAGGTCAATTTAGGGTTTGCTTTTGCCTTCACCCTAATAAGGATTGTGGTTTCTGCTTGAGTGCAGTTTTACCCCCCTCCAACAGCAACTCAATTTCTTATAGCACCACAGCGCCCTTAGGTATGAGTACTTCGGTGCCTGATAGACCCGTAACCAGCGTTACCTGCTCCACCAGCAAGGCAGCTTGCAGTGTCTATGCGAGTGCCCTGACCAAAAGCAATCACAATGCTCTGGTACTGTTTGGAGAGTCAGCTGCAAGCGGGACACATGGCAGCACCCTGCATGCAGGCTTTCTTCTGACTGGACGCGGTTGGATCCGCAAGGATCAGTGGTGCTCAACTGCTCCTCCTGCCCAATAAGTCCAACGCTCCCCAACAGGGGGGCAACTGCATTACAATGCTCTTTGCTGGGGTACCAGTCATGTGGTTAGCATCCTCTTCAGTTCACAGGGGCAACTCAGGCACAATCCTCAATGCTTGGTGGTGACCAGCGGATCAAGTGACTCACAGATCTTGGGTGACAGTAGCTTTGGTGTCAGCAGTCCCTACTGACATTCAGGGCTGCTGTAACACTACAGGCTAAGACGCCAGCCATCACCACATGGTAGTCTGTGCCACAGTGCCTAGGCTCCACACAGGCCTGTAGTATCTTGCAATAACTTACACGGCTTCACTCGCTACGTACAGCACACTCATGGCTATCTTCACAGTGGTCCTCTCCTGGCATACGCAGGTTGCCGAGAGAAATCTACACACTGGCAGTGACCTGACCTGTGTTGCTGATGTCTGCTTAAACATCACACAGAAGTCCACTCGCTCGGGCTCCCAAATGGACCTCACTCCCTTCAATGCTTTTCTCTCCCTCACAGGGTACAGTGGTCTTGGCAAGCAGGCAGGTGCTGGTGCTCCTTGCTCAAAAGTTTGTGGTCTTAGTTTCCCTGAGTGATGTTCTCTCACCCATAAAAGAATATAGCAGCCCTTAACTCTCAGTCTTGGCCACAGGAAGAGTACTTGCAGAGCTTCCCCTCCTCACACAGCCTGTCTGGCTTTTTGGCAGATGACAAATGTTTGGGGTCTTAATGTGATTTAGGCTCTGGGTCTTTAAAGTTTAAGATGGTGTAAAGCTTTTCCTCCCGCTCTTATTCTTGAAAGGTTGTCTGTCACAGCAGGAGAGACTCTAAAGCTGAAAGTCACACAACACAGATAATGGGAGTAACTAGAGTTCACACCTGGATGACAGACACAGTGATATGCATATCAAATGTTAATCCTGGGCTACCGGTCATACTCTTTATGATTCCCTAATCAGCCCAATCTCCTTCCTGAGATTTGTCCAAGCCCTTTCCTTGTTATCTCTCAGTGAATAAAAGAACCGCCTTTGAAGTGCACAGGCAAAGTCCATCTCTCCCTACTCCAAAGTATCCCACCCAGGTGACAGGAAAACAGTAATACACAAATCTGTCTGAGGTGATTCTTCTACCACCTCATGTCTTCACCAGGAAGGCCTGGGCGTCCCAAAATGGAACCCAGTGTCCTACATGTAATGTACCATTACAGGCACATTTGTACTCAGTGTATTAACACAGCACACACACTAACCAGTACGGTTGCTGCCGTGACATTTCCCATCATAGGTGCACATACATTCAGCATGCACAGTCTTCTGCGGGCACTGGGTGCATGTGGTACAATAAAATAATAATGCAGTGCTAAGCAGTGCTTGTGTGTCTGTTAAATGTATGTACTGGGGGCATGTGTGTCTGTGTGAGGCACAGTGCATGGAGGGTGCAGTGTTTGCAGTGCATGCATGTCAAATGCATGTACTGGGTGTATATGTGCCTATGGGTGTTCCAGTGGATGAAGGATATAGTGCTGTAGAGTGCGTGTTTGTTAAATGCATGTGCTGAATACATGTGTGCCTGGGAGTGAGACATTACAGGAAGGGCTGTGCATTTTTTAAATGCATATGCTGGGTGTATGTGTGCTTGTGAATGGTACACTACATTGCCAACTATTGGTTACATTTTGGGAAACCAAGGCTGCATTATGAAAAATCAGGAGAGGAGGTAGAGGAATCCTCCTCAGACAGACTAGTGTATTGCTGTACTCCTATAAGCTGGGTGGGACATACTGGAGAAGAAACAGCCAGGCAGGCCTTCCCTGAACATTTTAAAGGGTGCTCTTTGTATCAGAGAGAGGTCATAAAGAAGGGGCCTGGGCACATCTCAGGAAGGAGATGTGGCTGATAAGATAATTATAAAGAGTAAGGCTAGGGCCTTGGGATAACCGTTTGATACATATGTCACTATTGATGACATCCAGGTGTGGTCTCTAGTCGTTCCCATGGCCTGTGTTGTCGGGCTATCAGCTTTCTAGTCACTCCTGATGTGACAGAATGCATTCAAGAGGAAGAGAGGGCAGAGGAGTGGGCACTTCAAAAGGAAGCACATCACCAACATAAACGTCAAGGACTTAGACCCTAAACTTGATGTCTGCAAATATAGTATAAGAAGGGGAGCTTGAGAACACCATAACTGTCAACCTCAAAGTAGCAAGTCGGGCTGTGCGAGGAAGGGAAGGTCTGCAAGACTTCTGCCTGTGATGAGGACTAGGGCCAAGGCTAGTTAGTCTCCCTGCTTGGATGAGGGGATATCACCCAGGGAATCCAAGACCACCTGCACTGAAGGCTAGAAAACCAGCACTTGCCTGTTTGCCAAGACCATTGTGCCCTATGAGGAAGAGGAGAACACTGTAGGGAGCCAGGTTCAGTGGGGAATATTGCTGAGTGGATTCCCTGAGTGAGGTGTGAGGAAACGACTGCAGCATCGATCGGGTAATTGCCTGTGAGCCAGACAAAGTATACCAGAGGAGGGCCTCCATGAAGTGAGCAGTGGATATGACTATGCAGATCAGGGCAAAGCCCATATTCAGTGTGGCAAAAATGACCCTGAATGCCAGGAGGGGCCAACACATAGTGAACTGTAATGATAGCTATGCCAATCAGGCCAGAGCTCATGTGCAGTTAGGGATCGTCTACCCTGTATGCCAGTAGCAGCCAACGTGGACTGATTGTCATGTGGAGTGGGATGTAGCCCTTGTGCGGTGAAGAGCTAGCAGCTCTGTATGCCAGGAGGGGCTGCAAAACAGGCTGTCACTCAGAAATCTGCTGTGCTGACCGGGTCATTGCAGCGGAGATACAGTGGCCCTGTATACCGGGAGGGGAGTAACTGAAAGTAGCAAGAAGTGTGACCTGTATAGGAACATTGCCAGTGGGTTGAGGTTGCCGTGGGAACCCCTACTCACCTACACGAGGATGAGGGATCAGCATCAGGAGCTTATCACCACCTTCGTGGGATGGACCAAAGACTTAACCTGCCAGGAGGAGCTACAAGAAACCTCTGATCGCTGCAGGTGAGCGACTGCGTGTAAGGTACTGAGGAATCGTCACATGCAGCCTACCTGGGCTGCATGCAGTGAACTTACCTGAGCTAGCTGCTGCTGCTGGCAGAAGGTTGTGCTCAGGAACTCAAGATGCTCTGATCATGCAGGTGCAGATAAGAATGAATTTGGGCCAATCGGTGCCGTGGTATATTGCTTGCTAGATAGGCCTGCAGTGCTGGAATAGTTTTGACTTTAATACAGAGTTGGAGTGGACTCTTGAGACTTGGACTCCTGGTGGGACTTACCTTGGAAGTTGATTAAAGTGAATGGGGAATAACCAAGATCACTAAAGCAAAGAGTGCTGCCATAGATAGTCTTGAATTTCACCTTCTTAAAGTAGCTGTCGTTAATATGTCGCCAGAGACAGCCTTCAGAGCCCCTTCCCAATATAAAGGGAAGTGCCTACAAAACACTAACGTCATGACCTCAGGGGGACTTGCAGATGTTTTTGAATGTCAAATTTCCCTCTCTGTTGTGTGGTAAAAATTGAATATTTCTTTCATCAGAAAAGTGAGTATTTAGCTGGACAATAATTTATTGCTACTACTGCATGTGTTTTGAGTTGGGAGACTGTGTCCACCCCACTTTTTCCACCTCCCCTCATGGAGCCTTGGACTGCTCGGACCACACTATTCCTGAGAGTCAAGTGCTGAAGGGGTATGTGGACCAATTGCTTAGGATCCATATTAGGTTGGGCCCCAGGACATCAGGAGTAAAAGGCCTCAACCCCCATGGTTGGATCCAGTATCTCCTGCTTGCCCCATGGCCCTCTTTGCAGGGTTCTGACAAGGACTAAATACAACATTGCAAATTTGTATTGCATTTTGCTTTTCTGGAGCCTAGGAACTAGCCCTAACACACACTGTTTGACTGTAGTTTCTATATTTATCAATGCCACTTTTTTTCAGGACATTGCCACTGCCCCTCCCCTAAAGCATTTCAATGGATCATCACTCCCAAATCCCGTGAAGAAACTCTGCATTATTGGCAAGCAGGAGATCTGTCCACATAACATCTGTGACTCCTCTTTGGGGTGAGATAGGTGCATTGCAAACTATGGAAATGCAACAATTTAAATCTAGCATTGCTATCAGTAGAACCAGTGCACAGGGTTTCTCCTACTTACTAACAGCAATAGGCTTTTCTAGAATGCCTTCCATTGCTGTTGACTTTTAATGAGAATTTCCCTTCTATCTTGCTTAAGAGCTTTATATAATGGTTGTATTACGGAACAACACATGCAATCACCACGCATGCTGTAGGAAGTTGACTCTGTATATACTATACTATACCAAAGTAAGGTATACTGTGCTCAGAGTCCAGTGGAACCCCAAAGGTAGGCAGAGGTAAAAGTACATAGTACCTTACTCTCTATTTGTGGTAGTGTGGTCGAGCAGTAAGGTTTTTTCAGAGGGTAGTGTTCAGCATTTATTGTACACACTCAGGCAAGAAATGATAAAACACACTCAAAGACTGAACTCAGACCAATTTTGTTTGTATAAAAATATTATTTAGTTATATTTATTTACTGTAACTAAGCAAGCCTGGGACAGGTAAGTGTAAATGGTACTTTTCAAGGTAGATTGAACAATATAAGCAAGCTGAATTAAAATGACTTTGTTACAGGTTTGTAAATACTTTGAATACAGTTGAAATTACTTTTAGATTACTTTTGATTACTTCTTAGAGTACTTTTTAGATTATTTTTTTTCTACTAAGTGTGATGTGCCTAGATATCACTCTGGTGGATTTCCTAGAGAAGAGGTAAGTAAAACAGTTTTTGTATAGTTGCAGTTTCTTAGAGTTCCATACAAACCAACTCCACACAAAACAATTTTCAAACGAAAGCAGTTAATGCAATCCTATGATAGGGAATGGAGTTATCGGTTTACAGGTAAGTACTTGGTTGTGGGAATTGGGTTTCTGGGGTTAGAACCAGGGTTCTCTCAGGGTCGAGGATGCACTTTCAAAGTACCCTCAGCTGCACTAGTGCTGAGGCCCTATGTTATCCAATAGGGGATAGGGGGCCTCCAGTTGGTGGATGCTCACGGGTAGGCCACAAGGGTGTGGGAGCAAAGCTCCTGGTGTTAGTCTCAGGGCAAAGGAGGATCCGAGTTAGCAAACCAAGTGCACCCACAGTGGCACAGGGGTGTCTGGGTGCAGGGTGATATTTTGGTGTCGGGTTCCCCATTGTATTCAATGAGGATTCTCCAGTTGCAACAAAGACTGCAGGCTTGGGGACGAAGATCTTTTGGAGGTGGCCACCAGTTGGAGGGATAAGTTGGGATGCCTGGGTATGCTGGGACACTGTTGGTTGGGCCACCCAAGGCTGTGGGATGTCGGGTACAGGGGTGTCTTTAGGCATCGGGTTTTTCTTACCAGCTCCGGTCGCGGTCATCCTCCAGAAAGGGGCTGCAGGCGTTGATTGGCGATTTGAGGCAGGTCAGAGATCACCAAAGCTCAGATAACGTTTGCCAGGGAGACCTCCTCGTGGTGTTGGGCCACTCGAACTCGGACCCTGGCATTGGGTGCAGAGTGGTGCGGACTTGTGAATTTGGCTGGAGCCAGAATCTGTGGATGAGCCAATCCGGTGCTCACGGGAGACAAAGTCTTGGTTTGGGAAGGCAGGGCAGGTCCTCTGGGTTCTTGTTGGCTGCTGGCTGCAGGACACATTGGCATTTCGCTGGAGCAGGTACGAAGTGGGGACAGGCCGGTAGGGCTGGGGCCAAGTCAGTTGGCATCCTCCTCTTCTTAGTTCAGCATGGCTTCTTCGGTCCTTCTTCTTCTGGTCAGTTCTTGTCTGAGGAGGTAAGGTTCAGGGTTGACCCTAAATACTAAATTAAAAGGTGTTACAGGTAGGTACAGGTCAGGACCAATGGGTCTCTTCCCTGGGGTGGGTACACACCCTAATATGCCACCCTCCAGTGGGAGGGGGGCATATGCCTCTCTCTGGTTGGCTGGGTGCCCCCATCTGCAAGATGGAGGTGATGGATAATTGTGCTTCACCTCGCCTCCCCATCTGAGGGGTGGGGTTGGCAAGGGTGGGCACACCTCCCTTCCTAATTTGGTTTTCCAGCCGATTCTCCCACCCAAAGTGGGGGTCAGAACCAGTTGGGGCAAGTTGCTGGAAGCAGCAAATGTCTGGGGTAGCTTACAAAGGCGGCAAGCCTTTGAAGCTTCCACTTCGTAAACACTGCCCATCCCGGGGAGGAGACTTGGCATCACGTCCCAGGATGTGCATTGTTTCCGACCCCCGAGAGCAGCAGGCTCTCGACCCAGGGGTCCAGAAACATGTCTGGTAGTGGCAGCTGGCGAGCCGCCACTCAGCCAGGACACTAGAGTTAGGCCGTTTTTCAGGGGGCATCTCTATGATGCACTCTGAGTCCATTTTTCATTAAATCCCACACTGGCATCAATGTGGGTTTAGTGTAATGAGAAGTTTGATACCAAACTTCCCAGTTTTCAGTAATGCATTATGGTGCTGTGGAGTTCATAATGACAAACTCCCAGCACCATGTACTCTTAATGGCAAAACTGCACTTAATATGTTTAAGAATTGGTTTAGACACTCTAGGGGTATAGGGCTCATGCACCTGTACCCTCACCACTGGTATAGTGTACCCAGCTAGATGGGTGGCTTACCTTTGCCAGGGCAGCGGGTTGTAGGCATGGCACACAAAATATGTGCCATGTCGACTCTTCACTTTATTCTGCACCAAATCACGCAGCCTGCAATGGCAGTGTGTGTGTGTGCAAAGGTACAAGGCCTCTAAGGGTGGCACAAAAGGTGCTGCCGCCCTTAGAGGCCTTCCCTGGACACAGTGCCCTTGGTACTCATGGTACCATTTACAAGGGACTTACATGTGGCCAAAGAGTGCCATTGGGTTCTGTATCAATGCAGTTTATGGAAAGAACATAGGCCTTGGAGACCTGGTTGGCAGGAACCCAGGGCACACTCAGTCAAAGTACATCAACAGTTTGGCAAAAAGTGGGGGCAACCTTGCTAAAACAGGGCACTTTCTTACACATGCCTTTTCAATGTCTTCAGTACAAAGTCTATGCCTTTACCACGCATGCCTTAACCAAAAAAATCTCGGTTTAAAGGCATGGTTAGTAAAGACAAATGTGTGGTAAAAATGCAATTTAGGTTAGTATAAACCCCATATCCACTTCAGGCATATCTCCAATACTAGGATACACAGCTTAGAAGAATGCATGAGGGCAATAACCTAGATATGGCACCCTCTTCGTCTCACAGCAGGACTCTTTCCCTGCACTTACCTCCTTCTTAGTGATTACATGATGGTCTATAGAAAAGCTCTGCAGCACAGCACAATTCCTGGGACATCAGCAGTGAAATGGCTGTACCGATAATTGTTATTGTAAAATATCCAAAGGGGTTAATGTAAAACACACTTCCCAAATGGGAAGAGGTGTGCTCTTAGAGTATGACCCACGGTGCTCAGAGGGACGGGGCAGGAAACAAGTGTTCAGTATTGTCTGTCGTAATTTAAGCCAGGTGACTTTCCACGACGGATGGCGTCAAGTTAATTGTACTTACCTTTAAATCTTTTACCACGCATATGCCTTTAACATTCAATCTTCTACAACGCCTATGCCTTTACCATTCATGCCTCTAGAATGAAATTTATTATAAAGGCATGTGCAGTAATGGCTTATTCGTGGTAAAGGATTTGTGATGAAGGACATGCGTGGTAAAAGCATGTTCGTGGTAACGCATTAGTGATTATGGTCATACGTCGTTATGAACACGTAGTAATGGCTGTTTCCCTTATATAATCTGGACATTAATTTCTGCCCCACTACTTCCTTCAAGTACAACTGATGCAGCAGAGTTTTCCAGCTCTATACATACATACGCACAACACTCATTTGGGCCCATATACATTCGTACACTCAATGAGCTAGCAAATATCAGCTGGTCATCAATTTTGTTTACCCAAAGTAACCTTTACACCATTAATCTTACCATTCCTGTCTCCTGAGTAAATGCACATTCAAAAGATCTAGTAGTAGATTAGAATAGGGAGAAAATACATTTATCTTTATTTAAAGAACCACAGATTTAGATGGAGTTTTGAAAGTTTATCTGAATTAATAATTTTGTGAGCCAAATCAGAATACACATAGACACATCAAGATTCTCCATCAGGAATAAAAGTTCAATTAGTTTATAATTCAATTCACATTAATTAATCTCATATGATGACAGTACCTGAGGAGAGAAAGAACAGAGAGCAAACACGTAGCACAACCCACAGAACTATATTTACCTGGAATGGTGTGAGAACCTAGGCATCAGAGTATCAAGGATTCAGGACAGGTTCAGGACAGGGAAGATGGCCTCTTCTACTGTGACGCCAGCATTACAACCCTCTCTGGTGCTACCCTCTCCAGCTCAGGCTCGTCCGGACCCCTTCCTAGATGTGCCTCCTCGGTTGTTCCGCAAATTGTCCCCAGTGTTGGATTCTTCAGTCAGATTGCAGCAAAATCGGGCAGCATCTCAGCATAGCATCAGCATCTCAAGGATGGCAAGTGTGTCTAACTAACTAGAACTTACCTCTGTTATACCAGTTCAAATGTATGATCCACCCCCAAATGATTCAATTCCATGTCCAACCGCAATTTGATTGGGCCAAGCAGTGGGTTGAGGGCATCACACCATACTAAGTTCAATACTCTTCTTTGGTTATATTGTCTAATTCCTTGCCCCTTAATTTTAATACCCACAAGCTTTATTACCACAAGCATTTCATATGTGGATCGATAAGTCTGTAATACTATGTTTCAAGTTCTTCCTCTTGTAGGGTCAAGAGTTGATCTTCTCATTTCCTTGGTGGGCACATGGATTTGCAGTCACCCAATGACTTCATTAGTTTCAGAACAAGGAGGTTGCGCGCATGCGTAGCTGTCGCATCAGATAGGGACATCGGTCTCCCTCCAAGGCCCAAATACGAACTTGTAACAAAGTCAGAGAAAAACATGTTAGAATACAAAATTAAATGAATTCACTGTATACCACTTACTTCTACTCTAACCCCATTTACTTAATATTTCTTTTTGCATTAATAGCTTAGTAAAAACTGGCATAGGTTAGTTTCAGCACAGCATGTGCGTTAGTGTGAGGGTTTTCAGCAGCCATGTTAGAAGCTATTGCGCAGCTGCAAAGATGTCCCCCTCCAGCCACAGAAGGAGTAATACTACGTAGATGTAGTAGATGCATACGCAGAAGATTTCCCGCATTTTTTGTAGCCTTTTTAGGACACTCGGGTTTACTAATTTAGGAAAGCACATAGAAAAGCTTCCCCTAGATACGATTATGTAAAATGTGGTGCAAAATTTGTATTGACGGACAGGTCGGTTATAATGTTACTGGTTATTCAAGAGGATTGCATACAAGCAAGTTTATCTTTATACGAAACTTTGCTCCACCAATCCCCTCTTTGATGGCATTTTATGCCATCACTAGCTTCTATTAAATTAGATGCCAACTTTAGCATTCCATCATTTCGATCTCTTGAAATCTTTTATTCTCTCCTTTATCCTTCTTAAATCGTGATCCTTTCATTCTTTTGTAGATATTTCCCTTCAATTCTTCTAGTCGTATTTCTTCTAATTTTCTTTTCCTACTCTTCTCATTCACTTCGTACCTCTTTCTTTTCCCACTGGACTTGCGGCAACACATTATCATCAGAACTAATAAAGTTATGCCCATGACTGGCAATAATATTTGACCTAAGATACTCTTACCTATGTTAGAAAATCAACTACTGATAGTGGAAAAACTATTTGTTATTTTCTTCCATACACTGTCAACCTCCAGTGGTTTCAGTTCCTCTTCCAAATGTGTAATATTTTTAATATATCTTCCAATCTCTACACTTTTGTCAGGTATATACGTGCAACAAAGTTGCGCTTTCAACATTTTACAGACTCCACCCTCTTTTGCCAATAAGATATCAAGGGCAAGTCAATTTTGCAAAACCATAGATCTAACAGCAACTAACTCTGTATTGATCATTAAAAATCCTCCAGCAGTGTCAGTAGATAACTGATCAACTACTATTGACAATTGACAGATTTTTTGAAAATTCAGCAGAACCCCAACTGAAGGTATCAATGCACCAAATATATCACCTGCTATTTCCAAAAAACTAGCTCTTTTATGTCGGATTAGTCTATTACTGTCATTATTGTTTCCAGTGATTCTTTTAACATGATAAACTTTAGGGAATATTATTAGGCTTTGTTTCCACAAATATAATACATTTCAGGAAATACTGAATCAGTTCCTCCTTTTAGTTCCCAACCCCTAATTACTAAGAAGTTATGTTCACATTCACTGGAACCGATAAATACATTGTTATATTCTGTTTTAAGTCTATGGAGACAGATTTTCCCTTTCTTTTCAAAGTCCAGGGACATAGCAGCATGAGTCTTGCCAGTTACTAAAAGATCTTCCCTTTCAGCCCATTTAGGTATCTGAGGTTTCGGTTCAGAGGTCCTTCTTTGGAAATCCTGTCTCCTGTGTTCTTCTAAATTCAAAAATATATTTTCTTCTTCATGTAATTTACATGTTAGGTTGCGCTTATGTGCGTCAATTGTGAGTCTCTAGTACTAAGGACAGGGTTCATGCTCTCTCGCATGGGAACTTCTGAAAATATTACATCTACATTTGAATAATAATGCTGCAATTTTCCAGCTCCATAGAATAAACAAGCTAATACACTACATGAAATACCATATGTCAAGGGTAAATGATGATAAGTTACCCCTTCAGCTACTGAATTCGGCAATTTCATGCAAACATAACAATCACTAGCTTCCATCGTTTCTACATATTGTACTTAGAGATTTGCAAATACATTTAAATCAGTTTCATTCTTTTTTAAAAAAATATCTTTATTAAGTTTATCTTTACACAAACGCCACCCCCAACCCCGCCCTACACATTTTACCCATGCTCAAACAAAGGCACAATTTGCATAATTCAACAAAAACACCTCAAAAAGGTACAAAGCTGAGGAGCATTTAAAGTTATACATAATATAGTGTAGATAAATCTAGAGTGTCGCCGTTCTTCTTTGGCAAACCTTTCTCCTTGTTACCATCTATCCATTCTAAGTGTAATTGTGCATCCATTGCAACAATGGATCCCATATCATCATGCCTCTTTTGCGTTTATTACGCCCTTTCCTTTTATAAATGGCCACCTCTAGGCTACAAGTTGCTAACAGATGGGGCCTCCATTGCTGGAATGCCGGTGGATTCGGGTCTAGCCAGGCTGAGGCTATGCAAAGCCTTAAGATGGCCGTAGCCACAAAAATCAAACCTTGCATGTATTTTGGACGGGTGCCATGCTCTGTACCCAGCAATATTTCCTCGGTTGAAATGTTGACAACTATTCCAAAAATTTCTGATGAAAAGTCAAAAATTTCCACTATTAAGCTTGATAGTACCTTACAGGAGGCAAATACATGCACACTATCAGCCTCAAACAGTGAGCATCGTGGACATGTTGTACCCTTTCCAGTCCCCCATTTCGCTATTTTGTTCGGGGTATAATATAGTGAAAAAAACCTTTTGTTGTTCTGGGCTTGTAATTTTACTGACATAAAACAGGTCTGTGACATTTCAAAGGAACGTAGAGGGGTTTGGGGCAATACAGCCAATTTAGTCTGCAACATATCTGTTTCTCCATATCATCGGGACCTAAAGAGTTCAAAGATTCGGATATCTCCCCAATAGTTTAAATAGATTTTTTGAGTATACTGTCTATAATTTGAATTGCTTTAAATTTTACCCTACTTGTCAGAAAATCTCTAACCTGTAAGAATTTTAAAAAGTCCCTATGGCTGAGGTCAAACTCATTACGTTGTTCCTCAAAAGTCTTCAATCCGTTTGTTGTGTAAAAAAAACCAAGCTGTAAAATCCCTGTATCCAACGATCCATACAGCTGTCCCAAAATATCTCTGGAAGGTCATTATTTTTGGATACCGGCGTATAGTGCAAATATCGTCGAAGCCCCAGTAATTTACGAGCATTATCCCAAACCTTATATATGCCATAGATAGTCTTGAATTTCACCTTCTTAAAGTAGCTGTCGTTAATATGTCGCCAGAGACAGCCTTCAGAGCCCCTTCCCAATATAAGTGTTTGTGGGGTAGGTATATTATTGCTGTTAGGCCCTGGAGATATAAGTACTGAACAGTATCTTAATACTGTGGCCCTGTAGTACAATTTAAAGCTAGGCATTGCCCTTCCCCATCTATCATTTGGGAGTGTAATATATCGTAAAGCCCTACGTGGCCTCTTATATCCCCAAAGGAATCTGGAGAACATGGATTCTATAGATCTAAACAGTTGAGGTGGATATTCTAGACAGATAGTCCTAAAATAATATAAAAATATGGGAAGATATAACATTTTGATCACATTATATCTCCCACCTATCGTTAAATGTAAGTTATTAAGACGGACCAGTTCTTTTTTTGTTCGTTGGATAAAAGGTTCCACATTATTGCTAACTATATTATCCACCTTTGCCGATCTACTCTCCCCTAGATACGTGGCTTTGTCTATGACTCTAGCATCCCTCATCGTGATCTTGCCATTAAGAATGATCTGAGTTTTACTTTGATTTAATTTGTAACCAGAGACTGCTCCGAAGATCAGGGCCTCCTCTTCTATCGCGTCAATTGCTTTACTAGGATTACTAGTGACTACAGCGATATCATCTGCGTAGGCTAGTGTTTTGGTCTCACGTTCTTGTGCCCAAATTGATGGAATTAGTATGTTTTTATCTAATCTGTGGATGAACGGGTCGATGTAAATCGCAAATAGGAGAGGAGAGCACGGACATCCCTGCCTTGTCCCCCTTGTAATGGTTATTTTTTCTGATAATACCCCATTTATTAATACCCTGGCTATAGGTTCCACATATAGCATTTGTATTGCTTTAATTAATCTCTTATTAATCCCACTATGTAGCATTGTGGCCCAAAGGTATTCCAAGGAGACCCTATCGGCATCAAGTAATATAAGCGCCATAGGGTCTCCTGTCACCTCGGTAAAATCGAAGAGAGAAATTACCCTTTGGACGTGATCGATTGTAGATCTCCCGGAAATGAACCCGTGCTGACGTCCAGATACAATCTTATGGATAATCGGTGCCAATCAGCTTGCTAAAAATTTGGAGTAGATTTTGGAATCTCCATTTATCAATGTAATGGGACGATAAGACCCAGGTTCTAGAGGATCTTTATTTTATTTTTTTTAAACTACAATTTTGGCAGACGACCATGAGGCTGGTGGCCTTCCTCCCTCAAAAATATGTATAAACAGTTCCTGCATTATTTCTTTTAGTTGCGCTGAAAATTTAACATAAAACTCCGTTGGAATTCCATCCATACCAGCGGCTTTCTCTGTAGCAAGGCTATTCATAGATAATAGAATTTGCTCCCAAAATGGAGTATTATCTAAGCTTTCTTGATCTGCCTTCTCGAATCTTACTGGGGCATTTAGATTTAAATATACCTCAGATCTGCTCTGTTGATTCTCTGCTGTTTCATAGAGATTCTGATAAAATCTTTGAAATACCGCTCTAATTTCAGAGGATTCAGTCTTAAGGCCGGTCTCTGTATCCTTAATCTCGTTGACTAGATTGGCCAAGTATTCTTCTCTAGTGCGTACCGCCAGCTGGTGGCCCACCTGCTCACTCCATTTGTAAATTTTCTCTTTATGGGCTGTTGCTTTCGCCACTGTCTTCTCCGTTAGGATATCAATTATCTGATTTTTAGCCACCGCCACCCGAATTAGTTCATTACCAGGTACACGCCCCTCCTAAATGACCTTAATCAGCTCTCCCTCGGCCCTACCCAGATTGTGCTGAAGTGTTGCCATCTTCAGTTTGGCCTCCTTATTGGAACTGAGAGAGAACTGCAACGTCTCCCCTCTAATACCGGCCTTTAGGGCATCCCAAACCACATCTATTGTAGCGCTACCGAGATTATCCTCCAAAAAGCCCGGAATCCATCTAATCATATGTTGACAGAATTTCTCATTCCCCAAAAATGCTCTTTCGAATGTCCATGTCCTAATCTTGGATTTATTTAACCCACATTCCAGATTTAATACTAAAGGATTATGGTCCGATAAAATTCTTGGTATTCTTTCTATTATACTAGCAGACCTCAAAGTGCAAGACATAAGTACATAATCCAGCCGCGCATTTCGGGAATGTGGATGTGAATCTCGGGTCCCGAGGATGCCCTAGTTGCCAACCATCAATCAGGCCATGTAACACACACATATTTTTTAATGCCTGGAAAACTTTTGGTTTCCGCCCTGAATACTTAAAACCTGGATCTGAGAGCCACTTCCCCAGTAGATGTACATTAAGGTCCCCACACACAATCAGCGGAAGAGGCCAGTGAGATAGTTTGTTAGACACACTTGACAGCACATCTGGGTCATCACTAACATTTCCATAAATAGTACAGAGAGTCATTTCTACTTTCTCCGGAATCGTAGTGAGATTCTTCGATGGCCCAGCGTCCGAATTTATCTAGCTGATGTACGTGTAAATTGGAGATCTCCCCCTTTTGCCAAAATTGCCACACCCCTCGCTCGCACCCCCTGTGTTGAAGCGGTGATCAGCCGATACCCTTGTGTTTTCAGCAGATATTGTTGTGATCCCTCAAAATGTGTCTCTTGTAGACATATGATATTGGCCCCGATCATCTGTAGTCCTACAGCAACTCTGTCTTTTCTTACTGTCATTAAGACCACAAATATTAATAGTCACAATTTTCAACTTGGCCATGATGATGTTTGCTCCTCCGATCCGTGCTTAACAGAAGTAATGTCCCTCATTTTAAACCGCACTTGCCCTTGTATTACTGTTCTCACATTGGCCCCTCCTCCCTGCACCTATCACATACACCTTGTTTCTAAAACTTATCCTGATCTCCTCCCTCCCCCCCACCCCCATCCCCCCCCACCATTGTGTAGGCCACCAGGCTCAATCCTGAGCCTGTGTGATAGCGTCTGAACCGACCTCACCCACTTTCCACACACCCCCATCCCCATCTATCTATACAATCTCTTTTTAGAGTTTTCCTGCCCGCACCATTAAAAAAAAAAAAAGAACCCCGCCCTAATAGCACCGGTATTTCACAGAAAAGAACCCCCGCCATCCAATTAGATAACCACAAACATGAGATAGAAGAATAAGTATTAATAATTGTTCTGAGCAGGTCCAGATTTCCCTGTAACTATTTCCTTCAGTGTTTGCTCCACTTGGATTTCTGAGGTAAAAAAACAAGTTTGTCCTTGCGAGACTACTTTCAGTTTTGCAGGGTTCTGGTGAAAAGCGACAGCACCAGCTTTTTGAAAGGGTCTGATCAACTGTCGAAGCCGCCAGCGTCTCTCCACTGTGGCATGTGCAAAATCAGGTTTAGCGAAAAATGAGAAGCTATCCCAGTTCCGTTTTTTATTGGGTCTGGCCAGCTCATACACCGCCTGTCGGAGCACAAAATGTCCAAAATAAATCAAAATAACTCTGGGATATGACTGGTTATTTTGTGGACGTTTAGACATTGACATTGGGAATCTACGCACCTGTTAAATCTCTTTATCCCAGTCCCATTGTGCTAGTTTTGGAAAGGCATTCTTAAACAGATTGATAGAAAATGCACGAATGTCGCTTCCTTCACTATTCTCCGGGATCCCTAAGATCCTTAGGTTATTTCGACGTTGGCTATTTTCTGCCTCCTCAAGTTTCCACATGATGTCTTTCATCACACTCTCCTGTGAGGTCACCTGTGTTTTTAAAGTATTGACGGTGGTTTCCAGTACTTCCATCCGATTTTCCACCATACTCATTCTTTCCGCTATTTCAGTACAGGTCTTCCCAATTTTGCGTACTGACCCCTGTAGTTTTTTTGCAGCAACGCGGGCATGCCGATTTTCTGTTCTAACCTCATTTTGAAATGCGCATAATGATTGCAGGATTGTGGCTAATGTAGGCTCGAGGAACCACCATACCCCCTTGAGTTCTCTTAACCATGCTTGTAGTTCCAGGTAAACCTACCAGGGAGTGTGGTTGTGTATCTGAATCTGAATAGTCCCACCTGAGTTCGTCCTCTTCCTCCATTCCGTCCTGCTTGCGGGTTTTCTTTTTCCCTTCTGAAAGCCTCTTGGATTTCCTGGGCACCTTTCTACCCCCTTGCTGGCTACAGTTACTGGTTGAAGTATCCGCGCACCCATCATTGTTACTACCGCTTTGCGATTCGATAATATCCGAATCTCCAGACTCTTCATTCAGTGAGAATTTTTTTTCCATAAGGTCGGGAAACAAATAGGCCAGCTCTGTGTTTTCTGCGAGGCTTTCTCGCTCCACATCTGTCACCATGCATTGTACCTGCTTTACTTCCTGGCTGATACTAACATCTTTCTCCCTGTTTTCATTAGCGAGGGGGGAAGGCTGCGCAAGAACCTTTTCCTTTTCCTTACAACCCTTGTTCTCTTGCTGAGTAATTATGGGAGAGTCAGCCATACTCAGCACCGTAATCTCGTTACCCAACCTCCATGAGGCATGAATGTTATTTATGTCCAACAAGCCCTCTTGAGTCTGTATTTGAGCTTCACCGGCTTTATCAGTATTAGTATCAGTATTAGCAGTGTTGGTACCGTCCTTGGTTTGTGTAATCCTTTTCCCTCCCTCTTTGCTTGTGTCCTTCTTAGAGAACAGGCTAGTGATTACAGGTTGTTTCTTTACTGATCCTCCGGCCGATATACTGCCTGCTGTGTGAGATTTGGAACTTTTCCCGCTGTTAATTTTATTATTCTTACCCGTACCTTGGCCGGGCTTCTTTGCTTCATGGTCCACTTTTGAGTCAGGATCCCGCTGTATCATGGAAGTATTTACCTGGACTGTTGAGCGTGTCTTACTTCGTGCTCCTCGCGCTGCCTTCGCCATTACTTTCTCTTTCTGAAACACATCCGTAGAGCCAGCGTCTACGTTGCTAAGCGACTTCCATTCCGATTCCAGCTGACGCCTGACGGGTCCCCCAGCCTGATACCACTGTCAGCAGCAGCTGAGCGAGTGCTTCCCAGCGGGAGCAGCAGTTCCCTCTTGTCGACTGTCCACCTTCGTGTCTTGCAGTCAGCCCCCAAACTTTTTCCTGCCTACACGACCAGTTTTCGGGGTCAGGGCGTGTGCTAGGCTGCACCCGACATCAGCGCTCATCAACGGGGGATGGAGCGATGTGGAGGTGAGCTCCCGAGATCTCTCACTCAGCCGCCATCTTGCCCACTGACCAGTACCAAATCAGTTTCATTCTTATCTGCAGTGTGGTGTAAATCTAGCTCATTTGGTGTTTCTAAGTCTACTCTATCGCCCTTAATGTTTGCAACCTCTGTGTGTGTTAGTACTATTCTTTTTGTCAGTAATCATCAAATAAGGAATAGCTATTGCTAATATTACCCATATCTTGAGGACTAATATTAAACTACATATACAGATCCTACAACACTTCTTTATACAGCTTTGTTTTGGTTTTCCATTAACTTTACTATCAGACATTTTTGGACAATAAGATTTGTCTCTTCTTTAATTTCAGAACTTGATGTGAGAAAACACCTTATGCTTCTACTCTCTTTCAGGTTGGTCTCATTTCTTCCTCAATTTGTTCAACATTCAGTTCTTCATCACTTTCTTCATTTAAGTCGAGGTTTTCAAAGTCTTCAAGAATAACATATGTCCACTCGGGACCCTTGAACTTGTTATTCAATATCTTCAATGTTTGGCTCCTTCTTTTTGGCTTTGCTGTAGAAGGTCCAGATTGACTAGTTACTTCATTTACTTGATCAGGTTCTGATTGTCTTAAGATGATATCTCAGTCTCTTAATAATTCTTGGCCAATTATCACCTTTTCGACTTTTCTTAAATTTTCACTGCACTGCCATGCTCTTCAAGACTCCAACTTGATCAGCTTTGTCTTCAGGTTTCCTCTCTATCTGACCTTGTCCAGGGCTTATTGTTCTGGCCTGTTCTGCCTGGATGGGTTCATCTACCTAAATCTGACCCTGTTCAGGGTTAGTAATGTATGGTTTTTCTTTTGCATCCTGAACTTGTGTTTCTATGCCTATATGGTCCTGTTCAGGTCTTTTTACCTCTTTACCTTCTTCTACCTGAACGTTTTCTCTAAAACCTATCTGTCCCTCCTCAGACTCAGGAATGGAGCATTGGTTTTCTTCTGTCTGAGTATACTGTTCTCTCCTTAACTGTTCCTGCTAAGGCTCCCTAACAGTCGTTTCCCTACTCTCCTGAGTGAGTTCTTCTGCACCTGACTGGTCCTCACTCTTTTCCTGTCTATCTAACTGTGTTTGGCTCCTAGTTCTTATAAATACTTCAGGTATGTCTACCACTGGGATCCAGTCGTCCTGAGAAGTGCTTGGTTGTTCTTGGGCAGCTACCTCGAGATCTTCTATAGGAAGTCCTTCAGCTGTACAACCTTCAGCAATATCAATTTCTCTTTTCAACTGAAACTATTCTTCTTCAGGAGCTGGTACCCTTTTGGTATGGCTTGCATGGATCCAATTAGACAACCTTGCACATTTTACAGCTGTTGAAGTAGTCAATATATCTTGATGTGGTTTATCCTACCTTGGTGCTAGGCAAGATTCCCGAGTGTGATTCTTCACAACTACCCAGTCACCGGGATTCAGATCATGCGATTGGCTCAGCTGTCCGTTGAAAGCGTCTTCCCCGACCTGATGAGAGATAGAACGCTCTCTGTCAGCCAATTCTTTGCAATACTCTAAAACCAAGTCATCAGTTATATTCAACAGCTTGTGTCCTGGTACACATGCCTGTCTCATGGCTCTTCCCATGAATATCTCATGGGGACTCAATCCAGTATTTTTTTGGGAATTCTTCTGAGTCTCATCAGAACCAGAGGTAAGGCATCAGGCCATTCCAGTGGGGTGGATGTACACACCTTTCTGAGTCTTGACTTGATTGTGCCATTTAATTGTTCTACCACCCCAGAAGCCCCTGGATGGTAGACGCAGTGCAATTTTTGTTTGACTTTGAATGCTTCACAAATTAGTCGATTTATTTCATTATTAAAATGAGACCCTCTATCTGATTCAATCGTTACTGGAAAACCAAATCTAGGGATGAGTTCTCTCAATAAAAGTTTGTTCACTCTCAAGCTGTCATTTATTACGGTCGGGTATGCTTCCACCCACTTTGAAAATAAACAAACTATGACAAGTACATATTTCAGCCCTCGACAAGCAGGCAGTTGAATGAAATCTAATTGAAGTCTTACAAAAGGACCCTCTGCCTTTCCAATTTTTCCTATACAGACCACCGTTTTCCTGCCAGGGTTCATTTGTTGACATATTAAACATCTTTGGCAAAGGCTCTCTGCTACATTCCTGAACTTCGTGTTAAACCAATCTTGTCTGAAAAGTCGAATCATTGCATCTCTGCCCACATGTGTGTCTCCATGGTACATTCTAGCCATTGGTGCAAGCATACTGTCTGGCATAACTGGTCTGCCATCATAACAAACCGACACACCAACTTCTGCCCTTCTTTGACATGCTATTTTCATCCACTCTTCCTTTTCTCTCATTTCTACTGCATCCTGCAGATCTTTCACCTCTTCCCAGGTTCCCACTCCTGCAAAAAGCATAAGTTGGCAGCTGATTCCACAAGTTTCGATTTGCTTGTTTAAGGCAATTTTATGCCTTGCACAGTGTTGGGCCACCTGGTCAGCATATCGGTTACCGGCTGTCATATAGTCATCCCCTGATTGGTGAGCAGCACGGTCGCCTCTTTTGGTAATTGAATTACCTCAAGTAATACTTTCACAAAAATTCCATTTTTAATGGGGGTCCCTGAAGAAGTCAGGAAATCCCTCTGCATCCACAGTTGGCTAAAATCATGCACAACCCCATAACCATATTGACTGTCAGTGAATATGGTTTCTCTCCAATTTTTCCCAATTTTGCATCCTTTAACCCCTTCAGTGCCACGCCCTTTCCCCCTCCTGTGCCGGGCGTTTCATTAGTGGGTGGGGTTCATGACGAGATAGTCTCGTCATGGGCACAGCGCGTCTGTGCTCCATGACGAGACTATCTCGTCATGGGCACAGAAGAGGTTAATTAAAGCGATCAACTCAGCTACTTGTGCAGATCTGACTTCTGGTAAATAGGATGCTTCGACTATTCCAGTTAATGTACATACAGCGTAAGCAGCACTTAATCCTCCCTTCTTGTGTTGCATGCATGAGCCGTCTACAAACAACTCATGCTCTGCGTTTTTCAAGGGTTCCTCTTGTATGTCAGGACGTGATTTGGTGTTAAGTTCAGTCACATCAAGACATTCATGTTCAACCTCATCTTTCACTTCTTCTTCATAAGGATCAGGTAGTAAAGTGGCTGGATTAAGAACAGTACACCTCACTATAGTCACGTTTTCAGCCCCCGGTATTATTCTTTCATATTTTGTCAGCCTACTGGGAGTAAGGTACTGCGTTCGAGTTCTGGTTAGCAAAATCACCACTGCATGAGGAACAAACACCTTGATAGGGTGTCCCATCACAATTGAAGACTCACTCTGTTCTATGCATACACAAGTTGCAGCTACAGCTTTCAGGCAACCTGGTAATGCACAAGCCACGGGATCCAAGGTAGCAGAAAAATATGGCACTGGCCTTCTTATGAATCTATGTCTCTGTGTCAGAACTGAAAGTGCACAATTACCCCGATCATAGCAGAATAATGCAAATTTCTTTGAATAGTCTGGAATTCCCAAAGCAGGTTATTCACACAAACACTCCCGCAACTTTAAAAAAGATCCTATACTTTCCTTATCCCATTCTATATGATCTTTCGCTCTCTTTCTGGTTATTTGTTTCAGAGGTTTAGCTAGCAAAGCAAATCCTACAATCCACTGCCTACAATACCCACAACTCCAAGGAACATTCTTATTTCTTTTTGGGTTCGTGCCAACTGCATTTGTCTTATTATCCTGATTCTTTCAGATGTCACTCTTCTAATTCCTCTTTCTATTTGATGTCCTAAGTATTTGATAAAGAATCACAGCTGGATTAGGCACTACTGGGCAGCATGGTACAACAATCTTATTAATTTTCCTAAGCTCTTGAACCACCCTATACTTCCCGTTAGGTTTCTTAATACCAATTATAGGTGAGTTACAAGGGCTACTCATTATTTCTTTCGAAATGCCTTGTTCGACCAATCGCTCAATCTCTGCTACAACACCTGCTTTTACTTCTGGACTCATTTTGTATTGTCGGGTATTCGGATAAACAGCACCTTCTTTCACTGTTACTTTTACGGGATCTACATTTGCCATTAATCTATTTCTTTTCCAGTAAAATCCCATATATCTACATTTACAGTCAGTTTGACTTTGGCAGGTAATTCCTTTTGTCATCATCGAATATAATTCATTTACTTCTGTTCCTTGTTTGGCTAACATGAACTTGTAAACTCCATCTTCATCTGGGGTTTGTATTGCAACACCATCCTGTGTGCAAAATGCAGTGCAATTCATTTTGCACAATAAGTCCCTTCCAAGCAATTTTACTGGGCTTGAATCACACACCATGAACTTCTGCATTTCTTTAAAATTTCCAATTCGCACTTCCATTGGTTCTGTGATCGGGGTTCTAATTCGTTTGTTTGAAACACCTACCACTTGGATGTCTTCATCCGAGAGGGGCAGGTTAGGAATGTCTGCTGTTCGTACAGTAGACCTGGTAGCACCAGTATCCAACAAGAACGTGATATCTTTCCCTGCCACCTTACCTTCTACGTATGGACCTGACTGATCTACCGGTAGGGATGCGCCAAGTATGCACTACCCTTCCACCCCCCTCAGGCACCATCATTCCTGATCATAATCAATTAGGGGGTCCTGCAAAAGAAACTGTGATGTTACAAAAATGTTCTTACCACTTCCTTCTGGAAATCGGGCGTCCACACTGTACTTGGCTTCACTCACAAAATTTGATTTAGGGGCAGGTGATCTCTACCCTGTTGCTGATGACTCATTAACACCTCATTCTGCATCTGTAGAATCAAGTTTTGATTCAGGCCATTATTAACTTGTATTGCTTTGGTCTGGGGGAAACAACCACCGAGTTTCCCGTTGAGCGGGGTGTGCGTCAAGGATGTGCCATGGCCCCAACACTTTTTTCTTTGTACATTAACGGAGTAGTTGATTATATGCTCCAGGCTAACACTGATGCTCCAAAATTGGCAGCTGCCCCCATACCAATACTAATGTTTGCCGACGACACTCTTATAGTGTCTAAAACCCCGAGCGGCATGCAAAGGGCTCTGTCAATTTTTGAAAACTTTTGCAAAGAACACGGCTTGGAGGTCAACGTGTCAAAGACCAAGCTTATGACTTTCAACCCACACACAAGCTACAGAGCCGGTAAGCTTATAATGAACGGCCAAATTCTGGAGGAGGTAACAAACTTCACATATCTGGGCATTCAAGTGTCCCATAATAACCGGTGGAACAGACATTTGGAACTGTCCACGTTGAAACTCACCCAGATTACGGGAACGCTGGTTAAAGAGTATAAAAAATCCCTCACCAAACCTGTCAAACCAGTGTTACAAGTTTATGAGGCAAAGGCCCTAAACTCAGTCCTGTATGGAGCAGAGCTTTGGGGTTTTGACACATTAACATCCCTCACTGCCGTTGAAAACAAATTTTTTCGTTCTATTATAGGCTTACCACAAAGTACGCCAATGGTCCCATTGCGTTATGATCTAGGCAGAAAGGCCATCAAAGATTTGGCCAATCTCCGCCCAGTATTATACTGGAGGAGACTATGGACCACACCGGAGCTCCGATCTTACGCAATGGGTATCATGGACGTAATTCAGGTCGATAAGTTTCATAAAATTAAGTGGTTAAGGAACCTCCGAGAATCCCTAAAAGCTTTGGGGTTGGAAGGCTTATGGAACGACCCAGTTGTCGCTGAGTTTCCTGCCAAAAAGCTATTGAAAACATTTTATTGGGAACAGGGTGTGGGGTGCTTCCACTTCCCCCACGATGACCAGCCGTTTTTTAGAGGCAAAGGTCACACCCCTTCTAGAACCTTTTTGGGATTTGATTACATCACCAAATGATAGGAAACTCTATTTCCAACTTAGAGCAGGCTCCCTCCCACTTAGGGTTCTAACTTGTGGGTGGTATGGTGGAAGCACATGTATCTGCCCTGTTTGTGGTGCCAAAGAAGAAACCATTGGCCATTTCTTGTTCGTCTGCCCTGCATACGCTGCTCCCAGACGTCATTGGCTCTCTCCTCTATGTAAACTACTGGGCACAAGGAGTTCTGTTGTAGCTATCAGAATCCTACATACAAGCACCCTTCCAGTTCATTCAATAGGCCTAGCCAAATACCTGGGGTGGGCATGGTCTCTTAGACTAAAAGCCCTTCTTTGCACTGAGAAGGCATCCAGGTAGGCCCCTAAATTTCCCTATCATTTGTTTGTCACCCCCGTTCTAATTACTGTTTTTACCATTGATGTGTATGGTTCATCATTTCGTCTGCTTCAATGTTTAATACTTCTCTTATCTACAATTTATATCTATTTATTGGAAAGATTTTATGTAATTTAGAGATTGTGACATTTTATAATAGTGTTATTGTTTGTGTCTTGTATGAATTATTCTTTTTAATTCGAATAAAGACTATGATGATGTATTGCTTTACACTCGTTTTTCTTTGCCTCTTCCCGATTTAACCTTACCCGGGGTTTACCCCCATTATTGTCACCTTGACCTTGTGCTCTTCCCTGATTTTCTGACTGTTTATTTAATTGAAGCTCTTTCTGTTCAGCCAATTTTACTTGAGCCCACATTACATTTTCTTCTAAGGCTTTTCTTTTGGTATCAATTTCGTCCCAAAGGAGTCTGGTGGTCTAATCGTTCAAGAGAGACTCAAAAGACATGCAAAAAAGCCTTAAAGTACTGTTTGACTAAGAAGGATTTCCATCAATAACCAGTGACTGGTCAGTTTCATCATCTGGATATCCAACCTTCCCACCACTAAACCTCTCCACAAAGAGGTATTCACTGTGGTATGGGTGTCAAGCAGATCACCGAAAATGAACTTAGGAAGGAGGAAAAAAGAGAACAGCAAAGATCACTGGCTCGATCAAGACATATATCAAAAATGATATGAAAAGGGTGCAGTGCAAAAACGTGAGATCTAAAAGAGGATTTAGAGGAAGAAAGGAATATTTTATTTGGGGTATTCCTACTAATCCTTAGGATAAAAGTTGATGCAAAGACAGCTTTTAATATATAGGCTGTACTACAATACGGTCAACATGTTTCAGCCTTCCTGACTCAGTGGTCAATGGCTTTCCTCAGGACCTTTTACCATGTTCGTATTGCTACCAAAGGCCTCAAAAAAATCCTTTTTTGAGGCCTTTGGTAAAGAAAATGCCTACCTTTTTACAAGACACCAATGATATCCTGCGTCTATTACCTACAGTGGAATTCGATACAGAAAGAGATTTTTTAGTATCATTTGATGTAGAATCATTGTATACATCCATTCCTCAAGACGAAATTCTGGACACCATCTCCTCTATCCTGAATGACACAGACTTGGATTCTATCACTCCTGTTCACTTCATTATGACACTTGCACATCTAGCAATGAAAGAGAACTTCTTCAAATTTGAAGAAACAGTGTACCTCCAAGTCTCAGGTACCAGCATGGGAAGCATTTTTGCACCAAGTCTGGCCAACCTATATGTACACACATTCGAACAGAAACATGTACTTAACTCTGATAACCCCTTCCATGATTCAATTAGAGTATGGAAGCGCTATATTGATGATATTTTTGTAGTATGGCGAGGGGATCTGACTTCCATTTCTACTTTCTTACAATGGCTGAATACTCAAAATTATTTTCTGAGGTTTACAGTTGAAGTCCATAAAGAAAAACTGGCCTTTCTGGATTTGTCCATCTTTGTTACTCCTACAGGATTGGAAAGTGAACTTTACAGGAACCCTATGGCCCGGAACTCTCTCCCTAGATACGACAGCCAGCATCCTAAATCCCTAAGAGATAATTTACCATATGGGCAATTTCTACGTGTGAGACGGAATTGCTCCACACTAGACAGATACCAGTGTCATGCCCAGAATCTTACAGAACAACTGGTGGAAAAAAAGTATCCTAAGAGAAACAGCTCTCAAACGAGCCACTAATAACAATAGAGAGGCTTTGATAGAACCTCCATTTGACAAACCCCCTATGGATCGATTAACTTTTGTCCATACTTTCAGTACCTTAACTAATGGCATCCAGAGAAGCGTCAAGAAACATTGGCGGCTCCTGAATTCATGTAAAGAAAAGATACAGTTACCTCTATTCTCTCTAAAGAGAGGAGTGAATCTTCGAGATAAATTGGTTCATACTCGACCTCAAGAAGTGAAACCACGCCAAATCGGAACATTATGGGATTTACCAGGGGTTCAGGGACACCATCCTTGTGGTGCATGTTCCATCTGCCCACAAACTAAACACTCAAAGTCCATAGACATCGGCACAATGAAACCTTGGGAACAAAGATCTTTTACAAACTGTAACAGTGACAATTTGATTTATCTGATTGAGTGTCCGTGTAAATGCCGATATGTAGGCATGACTACTCGTAAAGTCAGATTACGGATGCTCGAGCACAAAAGCACATTCAGGTGCAAGAAATCGAACACCAGATTAACAAGACATTTTCTTGAGGCCAACCATCAAGCAAATGATTTCACCTGGACGGTCTTAGAAAAACCATATGTGCCGTCCCATGTGAGTGATGTATCCCACTTTCTATTCCGTAAAGAACAAAGATGGGTTTTTACAATCCATAGTGATATCACAGCCCTAAATGACGGAATACCATGGTCTTCCCTATGATACATTTCATCTACAGCCTCTTTAACAACCCACTTGTTGGTGTTTTATACAGACACCAGCTACGGCAAGACTGTATTATCTCGCCGACAACAACAACAAGCCAGCCGTGCGAGCAAGGTCTACTAACTATAAGCCAGTCGTGCGAGCAAGGTCTACCACTAATAATAGATACTCAAGGTTATCCATACATCTCAAATTCATCATATTGATCAGCACTTGGTGTGCGTGTGCTTCTAATTGCTGACCTAATAAAGTTTGACTATTTTCAAAAAAGAGCACCAAGTTGGCAACCACGGGTTCCAGCCTCGGAAACCGGGTAGTCCCGCAAACATCTAGTACGAGATGCAACTGAGTTAGATGGCGATAATTTCATTATGACCAGTTGCGATACCATCAAATTCTGGAGTGGATATGTTAATTTTGTTTTTTTGTCTTGATGTTATTGACAAAATGTTTATAAGAACCAATGAACTACAGTTTTCTGTGCTGTACACGTCACTTTATAGTTCTTAATAAAACAACACACACCCCCTGGTGATGACGTCACTCAGTGGGAATTGGTCGTTAGATATGCGCACGATTTCGCACGCTTTCCGACGTCTCAGACGTTTAAAAGACCGTCAACTAGAACCATGGCTACCTCCCAAACGGCTCAGGCAGACCCAGAGGTACCGACGGAGAGGTAAGCCCCCCTTTTTTGGAAAGGATTCTCATTTCTGTCTCATAAGTAACGTAGTAACAAACTTGAAATAAACAGTTTAACAAACTTTTAAATATGAGATTAACTACGAGATGTTACACCAGAGTCTGTTTACGTTGATCTATTGAATACACCATTGACTCAGACCTTAATTTCACAATTGTTTTATTATGGTTAGGAGCAGCAAACGACTTGGGTTTTACAATGAAACTATGTCTTCGTTTTGGAGAGCATTTTCTGAGGAGTGTCAGGACGGAATTCCTATTTTTGATCTAAAAAGTGATCTGTTAAACAAATAACCACTTGAGCCTAATAAATGGGAGATTTTATTATGACTCTCTCACTTATGGTTATCTTCGTGATATTCCCTCTATTCACAGGGCGGGGCCTCCATCAACCTGAGTTATTACCGGGTGAGGTGAGGTTTACTCCTAGTGCAACACAGGTAAGCACTTGGAGACATTATATTGATCAATTCCAATATATATTGTTATATCAAGAGAGTGAAATATTCAAGATAGACATTGCTTTTTTTCCCTTTCTCCTTCATTGTGTATAGGTAATACAGATATACCGGTTGCACAAAGAGATGTACACCGCAAAGGTTGTATTTAATGCACTTACAATTTAATTTTTGTGACACACATTGTTGCAGTAGCAATACGAACATGGTAAAAGGTCCTGAGGAAAGCCATTGACCACTGAGTCAGGAAGGCTGAATCATGTCGACCGTATTGTAGTACAGCCTATATATTAAAAGCTTTTGAGTCTTTGAGTCTTTCTTGAACGATTAGACCACCAGACTCCTTTGGTTTATGATTTATTGGACAGGGGATTGAGTCTGGGTTTGGTCTTTAAATAGTCCCTCGGACCCTCTTCACTCAAATTTGCTTCCTCTTTATCAATTTCGTCCCCACAATATTTAGCATATTTGAAAATCTCATCTATGGGCTTTGATTGCCAACACAGCATGTGCTGCTTAATCATTTGAGATATATCCAATCTCATCCCAGACACAAATCGATACACAAAATGAGTCATATTCTTGTTTTCTAAACTTTCAAACCCACTATACTGTTTGAACACCTGTAAAAGATGTTCGTAGTAGGCATGCACAGACTCATTTTTCTCTTGGGTTGTTCTGTCTATTTTTACCCAATCAGTTTCTTTTGGGGGAATTTCACTCTTCAGAAACGTGATCACCTGGTGATATTTTTTCATGACATCTTCTGACGGGGCTCCTGTCTTTAAATCTCTTGGATACTCCTCACTAGGCTAATCTACAGTAATTTTACACTCTGTCCACAAATCTGCAGGTACCACTATGTCAAACAAACCATCTAGATATTTTAACAAAACCTTTGAAACTTTCACAAATTTCTCAACTTGTCTGTGCCACTCCATTGGTTTCTCTCTCAATTTTGGGAAATCATTCGCAAATGACAAAATATCCTGTCTAGTCCATGGCACTTGTACGTACCCTCCTCCGGGTACTTCTCTCATCAGATACAACCTCTCAGTCTTTTCTGTTTCTCTCATGGCATATTCAGATGTCGTTCGATTCACCTGTGCTTCTTCCTTTTTCTTTGCTCATCTATCTTTCCATCTTTCAAGATCTTCCCACTTTTGCAACAGAAATAACAACTCCCTAATCTGCAACTTTCTTTCAGACACATTCATGTTTTCCAAATCCTTATCAGAAAATTTTGCTCTATACGGTTTCTGCAACACCTTTGATTTTCTATATTAATTCCCATTTCAGATGCCAAATTCGCCAATTTCTCATGGAATACCTCTGTGTTTCTTGTAATGCTTCTACAAATAAACAGTAATTCTTCCTCACTGTATGTGTTTAATCGGTCTAGACCCACATTACCAGCAACCATTTCTTCCAATTCTACTCTCAATTTGAAAATGTCTAATATTTTTGGCTACTCTATTTCTTGAGATCAGCTCTCTATATCTTCTGGGGTTACTATTGTGGCACTTCTAGTTCCTGATGATGTTTCTAGTCTAACTTCCTTTGAACAACTGGAGTTTCCATCATCGGCTCTCTTATGGGTAAATCCATCAATTATATTACTGATTCACATTCACTTGCTTGATCATCTATTATTATCTTTTCTTTTCTAGGCTCTATACTTGGGGTAGGCATTACAGGAATTTTAGAACAGTTGGACTTTTCGCCATATAATGGAACTACCGGACCTATTGTTACTGGTATGGTCAATGCTTCTGGATGTGTGTTTATCTGAGCTATTCTTTGAATCAATTCATCCCTATTTTTATTTATTGCTTCCATTTCCTTTTCTTGAAGTACCCTGTCTGTGGTGTCATGTACTATCTGGGGAACTAAAGGTGTTCCAATCATGGGGCACTAGGGGTCATTCTATTGAAACCATCATTATAAGGTGGAGGACTTTTCATCAATATGTCTTCTAGGTATCCCTCTTCTGTTTCTCTGCTACCTAACATGGTTAAGTGCTTGGTTTTCTCTGTGCATTTACCTCCTGTCTGCTCTTCTGATGTTAACACAGGATATAAACCTTCTGCCACCATGGACTGTCTCCATTGTTTCATTTGACTATCTCTAGTTTCTCGGGGAAATTTCGGGTAATATTTGCTTAAGGTCCTGTTACTTCGAGGTCTATCTCGTTCAAAAGCTTCCATTTCCCATTCTTCTAAAGCCTCATATTGGGTCAATCTAGGTCTGGGTTCTAATTAATTCATCCGGGTTCTTAAGTTGTACAATATTCTTCCATTAAAACTTCCGTATTCAGGAAATGCTAATATTCCATCATCTTTTGTGTATTCTACCCAATTTTCTAATCATACACAGGTATGGTAGCCTCTCTCCACCATCATGCATGATGCAGGCGTATTAGGAGGAGGAATGAGAATTCCCTCTCTACTCTTTATGGGTTTGTCCTTTTTAAAATAATTCTTAACTTTTTGCATGAATGACATTTTCCTCTTTTCTTCATACAATGCATGCTTGTGCTTGTTAAGGTACTGCTCATAAGCAAACACTACAAATCTCCTGTCTGGATGAGTCCCTGTTAAAGTTGGATCGTACATGCAAATTCCACTATCTATTATTATTGTTGGGACTTCAATTTTGTCAACCAATCAGACACTTGCTTTAATTCTAAAATTCTCCTATACCAGCGCGTTTTCTAGTCTGAGAACCATTCAACTTCTACTCTTCTCGCTCGCTCAGCCAATACTTGCGGGGCTTTTCTGTGATATCAGTATCACTCCTTACTACTGACCCCTCCTTTATAATTTTTCATCAACTACATACCCACTGTTTCAACCAATCCCAGCGCGGCTCTCAGTGACGTCAGTGCAGCACCCACAACTGACCCCTCCTTTACAAGGTATTGCGAACATTTATTTTCTCACAAATCTTCAAACAAATTTCATTGATTAAACAACTTATAAACATTCGCTATTGTGTATGACCCACTAATACAAAGAATAGTAAGATTTCTTTCAGTGCGAGTAAAACCCTTCCGCGTACTCTTCTCACACTACGAGTAAAAATGTTTCCGCTTACTCTTCACACAAGCATCAGAGAACCTGCTACTCCTTCAGTATTACCCTTTCTAGGTGATATAATACCAAAATTTCACCAGGGAACTCCTCGCTATCAATTACTCTCACTATCATACAAGAAATTATTCCCTAACATAGTGCTTCTAGTACTGCATAACTTTCAGCACTTTCTCGATCCAGACCAATAACCTCACTGCAGTATGGCTTCTATTTACCACCTGCTATTCAATATTCCCAGGAATTTCCAGACAACATAAAACAAAACGTAACGGGTTTTGGTTAAAACATAAATCCTCATTCTAAATTTCAAATACAATCCTCTCCTAACTAACTATACTAGCCATGCCTCTGCTACTGAGAAAAACTGATGCAGTGGAGTTTACCAGCTCTATACATACATACACACAACACTCATTTGGGTCCATATACACTCAATGAGCTAGCAAATATCCGCTGGTCATCAATTTTGTTTACCCAAAGAAACCTTTACACCAGTAATCTTACCATTTCGGTCTCCTGACTAAATACGCATTCGAAAGATCTAGTAGTAGATTAGAATAGGGAGGATGTACATTTATCTTTATTTAAATAACCACAGACTCAGATGGAGTTTTAAAAGTTTATCTAAATTAATAATTTTGTGAGTCAAATCAGAATACACATAGACACCTCAAGATTCTCCATCAGGAATAAAAGTTCAATTAGTTTATAATTCAATTCACATTAATTAATGTCATATGATAACAGTACCTGAGGAGAGAAATAACAGAGAGCAAACACGTAGCACAACCCACAAAACTATATTTACCTAGAATGATGTGAGGACCTAGGCATCAGAGTATCAAGGATTCAGGACAGGTTCAGGACAGGGAAGGTGACCTCTTCTAGTGTAACTCCAGCGTTACACCCCTCTCTGGTGCTACTCTCTTCGGCTTGGGCTCATCCAGACCCCTTACTAGATGTGCCTCCTCGGTGGTTCCACAAATTTTCCCTAACGTTGTATTCTTCAGTCAGATTGCAGAAAAATCGGGCAGCATTTCAGCATAGCATCAGCATCTCAAGGGTGGCATGTGTGTCTAACTAACTAGAACTTACCGCTGTTATACCAATTCAAATGTATGATCCAACCCCAAATGTTTCAATTCCATGTTCACCCGCAATTTGATTAGGCCAAGCAGTGGGGTAAGGGCATCACACCATACTAAGTTCAATACTCCTCTTTGGTTCTATTGTCTAAGTCCCCGCCCCTTAATTTTAATTCCCACAAGCTTTATTCCTACAAGCATTTCATATGTGGATTGATGAGTCTGTAATACTATGTTTCAAGTTCTTCCTCTTGTAGGGTCAAGAGTTGATCTTCTCATGTCCTTACTGGGCACATGGATTGGCAGTCACCCAATTACTGCATTAGTTTCAGAACAAGGAGGTTGTGTGCATGCGTAGCTGTCGCAGCAGATAGGGACATCGGTCTCCCTCCAAGGCCCAAATACGAACTTGTAACAAAGTCAGAGAAAAACATGTTAGAATACAAAATAAATGAATTCACTGAATACCACTTACCTCTACTCTAACCCCATTTACTTAATATTTCTTTTGCAGTAATAGCTTAGTAAAAGTTGCATAGGTTAGTTTCAGCACAGCATGTGAGTTAGTGCGAGAGTTTTCGGGCAGCCATGTTAGAAGCTATTGCGCAGCTGCAAAGATTCCCCCCCAAGCGACAGAAGGTGTCATACTACATCGATGTAGTAGACGCATGCGCAGAAGATTTCCCGCATTTTTTGCGGTCATTTTAGGACACTCGGGTTACTCATTTAGGAATGCACAAAGAAAAGCTTCCCCTAAATACGATTATGTTAAATGTGGTGCAAAATTAGTATTCACGGACAGGTTGGATATTATGTTACTGGTTATTCGAGAGGTTTGCATACAAGCAAGTTTCTTTTTGTACGAAACCTTGCTTCATCACAACCACAAGTGTCTCAGAAATGGGTGGCATTTGAGACAGTTCTGTCCATATCTCCCTTGTCATCTTTGTTAGTGTGGAAAATTGTAAAAACTGACCCTGTCCCACCCCAAATGCTTCCTGTACATCTTCAAATGTAACAAATGTGTCCCACATATACAGATCACCCAGAGCGAGACACCCACCTACTCTCCACTGATTTATCGATGTATCAGACACAATAGTGCAAAAAGGTGGCAACAGCCAAATCTGTAGCCACTTCAATAAAGGGGGTCATTTGAGCACCTTCTTTTTCGTCACTTGCCATTGTACCAAGCTATTGTGTGACCAATCCAATAGTCATCAGAAGACCCACTGGGTAAAGCGTTTCACACATCAAACAAAGTGTTAGCAAAATTATAGGTATAGAATGATTAAGGAGATTTTTTTCAATTCCATTAATCACTACACCACGGACTGAAGCTGAGCAGCTGTATAATACAGCTCTAAATGAGGGAGACTCTACCCTCTTTGTGTTTGTTAGATGTATTAGCTGAACTCTGCTTCTTTTTCCTGCCAACACCAGGGAGGTCAGTGGTCTGTTGAGCTTCTAAAATGTTGATCTGGGTATAGGACACAGTGTGCTCTGCATTAAATACAAGCATCCCGGTAGAAGGACTGTATTAGCCAATGCTACCATGCACATCACTGACAAAGGCAGTGTCTTTCAAAATCATACCAAGGTTTTGAGTCCCTGCAGAACACTACTCAAATTATATGTGTATTGTCCATCTGGGGTGTTAGCAATCTCATTCCTATATATTAGAATCCTTCTGACTCCCAAGTCACACCCATGTTGGTAAAGTTATGAGGGGGTGGCAATTTTGTGTCTGCTGCCAATAGGTACACCACTGTTTTACGTTGGTTAGGTAGGAGACCAGATCTTGTAGTAACACAGGTGTTGCCGCCTTTGGGTGGCTCATTGGTGTGTCATTGGTGTACATCGACACTACATGTTTCCTATCTCTCAACCTAATGTCCCATTCTTTCATGGTTGTATGAAGGTGTATCACCAGGAGCTGCACCACAAGAGTAAACAACAGTGATGAGAGCGGGCACCCCTGTCTTGTACCCCTTTCTTCTGACCACTTATCTGAAAAGAGATGCTCTGACTTTACCCTGGCCACTGAGTCCATGTAGAGCAACTTGATCAAGCTTTGAATTTTGGTTCAAATCCCATTGTCTTCAAAACTGCCTCCATTCTATTTTGTCAAAGGCTTTTAACTATTGTGATTATTATTATTATTACTATTATTATTCGAATATGCCCAGCTCATGGCTCCCCAACCAAGGGTTTCCCCATGCTACGCTACAATAAAGGCACCCAAAAACACAAAAGAGGCTGCATATAGTAGTAGCATTTAAAAGAGCCAGGTTTTGAGGTTCCTGCAAAATACTGAAAAACCAGCTGCAGAATCTCAACTCGTCAGGGAGAGCTTTCTACACCGTTGGGCCTAAGAAGGTGAAGGCTCAACCTCCTTGCCTAGTTCTCTTAACTCTGGGAACTACTGCAAGATCCAAGTTGCTTGAGTGTAAGGACCGCCTGGGAGTGGATGTTAACACCAAGAATCTTAGGTAGGAGGGACCGGAGTTCGTGAGACATTTTGTGAATATAACACGGAACCTTAAATTCAACACAACGTTCAATTGGGAGCCAGTGCGGTTCGCGGAGCAGGCTAACAGTGGAATCTGTTTTTCTCTATCTATAGCCACCAGGGCCAACCCCACGTCTCTATGTGCTATCTTATCCATTGCATGATGTAAGATTTGAATGCTTATCTGTGTGTTGTGGCTGGGGATAAAACTGCATCGATCTATTTGCACCAGCTTAGAAACTACAGGGATGGCCCTATTTGCTAGAGTGTTAAATAATATCTTTGTATCCATGTTAATCAAGGATAAGGGTCTGTATTCCTGCCCAGTTTCAGTAGAATAAGGACTACAGTTTCTGTCACAGTATCCAGGGTTCCCCACTATCCCTGACTTCCCCAAACACATCTAGTATCCTCTCTATAAGTCCCTACAAAACAATTAATAAAGCTAAGCAGGGTGTTTGTCCATTCCCGAAGCCTTCCACACTGACATATCATTAAGAGCTGAAATTAGCTCCTCTTTAGAGAGATCCCACTCCTGGGTGGTTACCTGCTTTCTCATGAGGGAAGGAACTACCTGCTCCTTTAAAAAGCTAGTAATCAATGCTGCGGCAGCACATGGCTTTGCCCTATACATCCCTGCTAAATAAATCACAAGAGTAGAATTTATGGCTATTTCCACAAGCACCTGTGTACTATCTGGTTTATCAAGCGATAATATAATAGATAAGTGATGTTTCCTTTTCAGCTGCCATGCAAGCAATATACTACATCTATCAACTTGTATATGTAATTGTTGTAGATAGTTCCAACTGGTAAACCTATCCAGTGCATCCCAAGTATCGCCCACTTTATGTTTTGCTTCCAATCAAGCCTCCTCCACCAAAGGCTCATACGGGGCTGCATATCCACTAAGAAGGGGGACCCCTGAAATAGGATACGGGCAGGCAGAACAGGGGAACTCAGAATTACCAAAAAGAGAGGAGGGTGCCCTCCACAAGTTGATAAAGGAAACAAGGCCCTAAATAGGGTCCACGCAATTAATACCCACAGCCAATAGGCAAACCAAGACAACCAGGTAATGATACAAATAGATTTATAGATCTTTTGATAATTTTTTTTATTTTATCATTTTTATTGGTGCAAATACCATGATTTTTTGTGTGTGTTGGTTAACATCAAAAACCAAATATGGATATCAAAACATTACAAAATTCCTATACATGAAATTGCTAACAGTCCCAACAAAGCTCCTTCAAGACAACACAATCATACTAGCACTCATTCAACAGCAGCATCATGCACCACATCAAATAAATACACAAAAATGGAAACATATACGTAATTCCACAGTTCAAATTCAATGGATAAAGTTTCAAAACAGTTTAAAAAGCACAAATGAGCACAATTTAAGCAGCCAACATAGGCTTAAGAACGCCAGCGCGCGTTTCGGTCTACAAGCCCCAGCAGGGGCAGCACCTTCATCAGGGTGAAGGAGGACAAGTAAGGTGGGACTGGCACACCTAACGGTCGAAGGATTTTCCACAGATCGGCAAATCAGGTAATTCTCAGCTGGAGAGCTGGTTACTGGGAAAGGATGAGGGCCTGGAGAGGTTATAAATCCGTCAGTTGTTTAAAGATCAATCCTAATTACGACGGGGGTGGAGGGTGACTCGTCACCAATGGGTAAAGGTAGAAGAGGGTTTTCTCGTCAAGCAAACAAATCGAGATCCAACAGTCTCCCCAAAAGTAAACCGCGATAGTGGAATGGAGAGGAGGGTATAGAATGTGTTGAAGCCTATATTCGCCGGCCGGAACAGCAATTGGACACGGAGCATAGATCTCTCTGATGCAACGCGGATGTAGGGTCTCCGAGCATACGGGGCTGCAGACTGAAGTCTTGATAATTCTCTTTCAGCTTGACCCAAGTCATGGTGTAACTGTTGGCTTAAACTACAAATTGTAGACATGCTTTCCCCTCTCAAGACAACTTTTAGCACGTCCTATTCCATAACTGGGGTATTGGTGGTTCCTCAGTTATTTCAAAAGTATAAGAAATGGTGACACCAAACCACAATTTAAATCCTAGCTCATGCAAGGCTCTCTAGGTCAAATGCCATGTAGGCTCCTTAGGAGGAGCCACCATCGTGTCAAACTGCACAAGGAGGGGAGCATGGTCTGGAGAGGAACCTACAAGGATATTATTTATTATTATTTATTTTAAACAAACTGTGATTGATACTGTGTTTTAATCTGTACTCTGTATTTTTAAAAGCTTATTTGCACAATTCCCTGGTCTTTACCTGGTCGGCGCAGGGAAGCAGATCGCTTGCTGTCTCTGCCCTGACCCGAGTCTTGCCGCCATTCCCTGCGTGAGGGACACGCCCACCTCGGGTGGCCACGCCCCCCCTCCCACTGCCAACTCCACTCTACAAAACATGAGTACCAGCCGGAAGCGCAGCGGACGAGCGCAGCGGGCACGACGATTGCGCGCCAAAGGCGCGCTTAAGGCAAGCTCGTCTGCGCTCGTCCGCGCCTCGGACGCAACTGGGGCAACTCTCCCTGCCTTGACCCCTCCGCCAGCCGCCGCCCCCCTCCCACATTTGGCGCGTGAGTCCCTTCTCCGTCTGCGAGACTTCGCACATAAGGGTCAGTTATCATTTCTTGATACCGCCTTCCCCCTGCACGAGTTTACCAGTCAGGGCCTTCTAACTTGCGGCCTTCTCAATGTCAGGTCATTACCAAAACATGCTAATGAAATCCAACTGCTCATTGACGCCCATCACCTGGACGTGCTATTTCTCACTGAGACCTGGACGCATGCAGATTGCAACGTCGACCTCGGTCTCGCGTGCCCTCAAGATTTTAAAATACTGCATCTCCCCAGGCCAAAGGGCCGTGGCGGGGGAGTGGGGGTCATCTTCCGAGCATCCTGGTCGATTGCCATTCTTGACATAGACCCGGTTGCCGGAACGGAACTCCTTGGCGTTTCGATTAACTGTCACCATGGAGACACCGTGACAGCCATTATCTGCTACCGCCCCCCTGGGGTTTTCAACGCCCAGCAGCAACAATCGCTAATCACTACTCTCACTAATCTGGCCACTTCCCACCACAAACTAATCATTTTAGGAGACTTTAATCTCTGGCCCAACGGCAGCCTGGATAATGCACTGCACAACTTAGTGCTTTCCTGCGATGGAGTCGGCCTCTCACAATTGGTTAACAAACCCACCCACACTGCCGGGCACCAACTGGATTTAATTTTTGCCTCTCCCCAGTTGGTACACCTGGGTGACATCCTGCCCATGTGTTGGACCGACCACGCACTTATTAAATTTCACATCTTATGTGATAAAGCTAAAAGGCCCCCACGTAGCACTACTTCAGATTTTCTGTATAGAGATTGGAAAGCCCTTGACAAACTAAGAGCGGCGGGCACTGTATTCAATGTTGAAAACAGTTTCTCCCCCACCAACTCGGTTGAGAACAACTTCAAAGCCTTCTGTCTAGCAATCACCTCCACCGTAGACTCTCTTGCCCCCCAGAAGAAAGGCAAAGCAAAAAGCAGAGCTCCTGCCCCCTGGTTTAACGACTCTCTGAAATCCCTTAAACTAGCCTGCAGACAATCAGAGAGGAAATGGAGACAAGGCTACTCCGATTCGAATAAAGTAATCTGGAAAAACCATCTCCAAGCATATAAAACTGCCATTAATCAGAGCAAAGCCAACTATTTCTGCACTACGATCAGCAATGCCCCCAACAGTTCTAAAAGCATTTTTCAGATTCTCAAAAACCTTACCCACCCTGATTGTGCCATAACATCTACCCTTCCTACACAAGCCCTCTGCGATAACCTTGCGCTATTTTTCAAAAACAAAATCGACACCATTATTCTTAATCTGAACTCCTCCCCTCCCCTAGGTGGTCTCATTACACCTAGAGCCTGTACTAGTGATCCTGTTTCGGTGCACTCCGATTTTCCTCTCATGGAAAAGCTGCGGGAGTTTCCCCCCATCCCAGAACCTGAATTTGAAAGGCTGGCACTTGGGATCACCTCCGGATCCCCTCTTGACCCGGTGCCTTCTAAAGTCTGTAAGAGTTTTGGTTCTGACCTCTTTGTCACCCTCTGCAGGATCTGCAATCAATCCTTACACTGCGGGCTTGTGCCATCCTCCTGGAAGGAGGCCCTCATCACCCCACTGTTAAAAAAACCTTCCTTGAACCCTGACTGTTTGTCCAATTACCGGCCTATATCCCTCCTGCCTTTCCCAGCAAAAATTGTATAGCGCTGGGTTAGCACCTGTCTCTCCATTCATCTGGAGAAAAATCAGATTCTGGACGATTTTCAGTTTGGCTTTCGTCCTGCTCACAGGACTGAAACAGCTGTCCTGACAGCTCTGGAGGACCTTCGTATGCGGGCAGACAGGGGCCAGTCTGCCGCTTTCGATACGGTCAACCATGGGGTCCTGTTGGAGCGACTCCGGACGGCTGGGGTAGACGGCACTGCCCTACTTTGGTTCCACTCCTTCCTATGGGACAGGAGACAGGCGGTGTCTCTCCCCCCTTATCAATCTATCTTCTCTTCTGTCCCCCACGGGGTGCCCCAGGGCTCCTCCATCAGCCCCATTCTTTTTAACGTGTACCTTAGACCTCTGATCACGTTGATAAAGGCGCACAGGTTAAAAACAATCAACTATGCGGATGACACCCAGCTCATCCTCTCTTGGGAGGGAGAAGACTCTACCCCCCTTGCAGCCTTTCACGACTGCTTAAGGGAGACGGCTGGGTGGCTACACAATAACTCGCTGCAATTTAATTCCTCCAAAACGGAGGTTCTGTATTGTGCAGGAAGTCGCATTCCTCGGCAATTCCCCTGCGACTTTTGGCCCCCGGAAATAGCAGATAAACCTCGGCCAGTTACATCGGTTCGCAACCTTGGGGCCACACTGAATGATAAAATGAACACTGAAACCCAAGTTGCTAAAACGGTGGGAATGTGCACAGCTATCCTGCGCTCCCTGCGCAAAATTATGGCATTGCTACCCGCACAAGCTCGGGAGCAGATAGTCAGGTGCACCATCCTCAGTCGCCTGGACTATTGCAACGCGCTGTTACTTGAGTCCCCAGTTGCCCTGCTTGACCGACTTCAAAGAGTTCAGTCGGCCGCAGCCAAATTAGTTCTGGGTTGGACTAGGAGATCTTCAGCCTCAGCGGCCCTAGCTGAACTACACTGGCTTCCGCTCAAACAACGTGTGGCCTTCAAGTCCCTCTGCCTTGTTTTTAAAGCGCTCCATGGAGCTGGACCTAAACCTCTGCAGGCCATGTGCACATGGTATACCCCTTCCAGCACTCTACGCTCAGCCTCAGCCCGTCTGGTGATTGTTCCTAAATATAACAAAGTCAGGACGGGGGGCAGATCTTTCAGAGTCGCAGCGGCTAAACTGTGGAACAGTCTGCCTCCTGATATCCGTCAAATCTCACAGCTCCTCCCTTTCAGGAAACGCATCAAGACGTGGTTATTCCCTTAGAAACAACCCCTTCTTCCTGCTCCTCGCTATCTGTTCCCCTGAGTTAAGAGTATTCACCAGCGCCAGGAAACCTGCAAGGTGTCAGCCGCGCTTTATAAATGTTTAAAATATTAATAATAATAATATTATGCATGAAGCAATCATAGGAGTAGTGGAATGTGTGACTAACAATCCAATTTGCTATATATGTTATGGGCTGAAGAATAATATGATAATTTGTGATCCCCTGGATGTAGTGCACACCAGAAATCTATGCACTCTACATTATGCATGACATTGACTAAGGTGTCAACCATTTCCATTTTCATGTGGGGCTTAGTCAGATGTCTATCGTAATTGAATCTAATATACAATTAAAGTCCCCTCTCTAAATTAGGGGAATCTCTGTATACGGTGTGACAATATCCTGTAGAGATTGGAAAGAAACTCCATCATCCACATTTGAAGTGTGATTATTCAGTAAGCAAATGTTAGTCACATCCAGCTGACCACATATCAAGATATATCAACCTTTTATGTCAGCCCTAGAGTAATGGTAGCAGAAGGGTACCTCTGGTGCAATCTGTGTAAGAACCTCTCTGGTGTAAGAGGAATACATCGCCAATAATATCTGACCCCTCCATGTGTTACTGATTTTATGTACTTTCTCTTACATCCAATGTGTCGCCTGATGAAATGTAATTTGGATTTAGTTCTCTTTAGGAATGTCTGCACCCTATAATTCTTAACATACCTGTTCAAACCACGAACATTCCACATTATGATTTTTATACTTATAAACAGTGGCTGTGGTGACATTTGAAAATGGTAAGGCGGGTATGACTTTTATATTGTGAGGGAAGTGAGCAAGCTTGATAGACAAACATGAGATCCGTGGATGTTATAAAGAAGTAGGAACTTCTAGTCTTAAAATACTGAACAGATTAAAAACTGCTGCGTAGCTTACTGCATTAATGTGTTTAAGAGTAACTGGAATCTGCAAATCACACAGTGCGACAACTTCAGGCTCTTTAAAGTGTGTGCTTGCCTAGTATCTTGCACTGCATGTGGCATCAACTTTCGAAGATAATGCTCTAACCAGGTTTCAGGAAGCACACACAGCTGTTGGCTGCAATCGGTCATATAGAAATATATGTGGACAGGTCTGTAAGTGCAATGAAAAAATGGGGTCTCTCTGAAAAAGAACATGTAAAATAAATAATAGTGATTCCCATAGTGTGCCACCCGACCAGTATTTTGGTTTCTCTCTGTCATATTATTTAATCCAGATGTATAACAACTGACATGCACCTAAAACTCGACAGTACTATTGACTCCAGAGGGAGAAGTGGCACCAGGACCCTGTGGACTCTTTCAAATATAAAAATAGGTGAAAGGTTCATCAGGTGCAGGATGTTTCCGAGTCATTTTTCCATGAAGGCCAGGCCTCAGGGGTGTCACCCTCCCCACGTTCATGGAACCCCACAAAGTGTAGGTTATTACAACATGATTGTGCTTCACATCTTCCGGTCATGTCTTTAGGAGCTAAGTGAGTTCTGCTAACAATCGTAGCTTAGATCTGATATACTTGCGATCCATTGTTAGGCTGTCGGCTGCTTTTTCCATTACTTAAGTCTGTTCATTCACATTGCATCCCCAGGCCCCCACTTTTCACTCTGCAGCCCAGCAGACCCAATGCCTCCCATTTTCATCAGTTGGGATGCTCTGTTCAGCCATCTTACCCTATAGTTTGTTTTGATCTTCAGAAACTTTTTCAGTGGTACACCTTCCAGCTGCATCTTAGATCAGCAAATAAAGCACTGGTTCAGGTCCCCAAAATCAATAAGGCAAGAAGGGGAGGCAGATGTCTCACATATCAAGCATTGAAGCTCTGGAATGAGCTACCGACTCACATAAGGCTTCAATCCTCCAGACATCTGGTTAGGAAAATGGTAAAAACCTGGATATTCCCTACACAAGAATGATCTGGTGTCCCCTGGTTTTTGAGTTTATCTGCAAATCCTAGCATCAAGATGCCTCAGCATTCGTGCACTCTATAAGTCCATTACTTACTAACTTATCTACACTGGGGCAGGTAATCCGGGATACCACTAAGAATACCATAGGTAATGTAGAGAGTGCAGGGAGCGCATTGGCACCAGTAAGCGGAAACCCAGTAGCAAAGCGTCCAGGGAGGGAAGCATCTAACATTTTAGAAACGAGAAAATTCCCAAGTATACACCTCCCACCAGAGTCCAGGCCTTATGCGATAATATTGGCCGGGGTTAAACCTCTGGGTTTAGACAAAAGAGAAGATTATAGGGAACTGAAGAATAAATGTGTGTTCTGGTTGAAACCGCCCCTTACCCCAGCATGTCTCAACAGAAATTCTTTTTGTCAGACGAGTCAACTGGGTAGGTCCAAAGAGGAAAACATTAGAAGGAGACTGTGTAATAATCAATTTTAGAGATATTAGGGCAGTGGAACACATCTGCAATTGGCAGAACCTAAACTCTCGTACTCCTATTCTTTCCCTGCCCCTGTCTTTTTTCTACTGTGATCACCAACAGCCAAACCCAGTACACCATGGCCAGAAAGGGACTGATATTTGGCCCAGGTGCAATAGAGGTCCTGATGTCCAGTATGAAGCAATCGGGTCCTCTGGACTAGAAGACTCCGACTGACGTTTAAACCATTTCAGTAATAGGAATAACATCACTAAACCATCTAAAACCCCTGCAACAAAATGGGTTGATTGAGCAATTGTAATTGAGGATGTTGAATCCGGTAATAAACCCAAACTGTCTGGTGGGACATTAGCATCTGACCGGTACCAGACAGGAGAGAAAAGTCGATCAACCATTGGGACTGGGATGACGCTTCCATCAAGATGTGTTACTGATTTAGGAATAGAACCAGAGCTTCGTGTTATAACTAAATCAAGCACTTTCCTCAAGGGCAATCCGGCTCACTTAGAAATGGATACGCCCTCTAACATGGAGCCCAGATGCTATTAAGGGGGAAAACAGAGAAAACGGCCTAATGACCATAATATCCTGGAATATTGCAGGCTTAGGCCCCAAAGTTCTAGATCCAGACTGGGTGGGATTTATATCTAAATTTGACATATGTCTCTTTCAAGAGACTTGACTAATAGAACCCCAGTTATGCAATGGATTTCTTAACTTTTATACCCCAGCACTAAAAAATGCAAGAGGTCGCCCGTCTGGCGGGCTAACCATATGGCTAAGACAAGACCTGGGGTGTCGAGTAAGCCAAGGTCCCAGAATTAGTGATGACATTTTATCTATAAGGATCGATCCTAAGTTTGGGACTAAGTTGGAAATCTTTAATGTTTATGCACGAGGTCTACCGGGGGGCAAAAAGTCTCCAGTTGTAAAACTACTGGAAGAAGCAATAGACTCTTTGCCCTCAAACACTCTACCCCTTGTAGCAGGTGATTTCAACACATCCTTCGAGCCCCTGGCCCATGATACATCGCAGCTTACTGTAGAAGAAGATGTTAGCTGGGGAAACCCTCCTCTTGAGATCGCTCCTGTAAAAAGGTGGACTGAGGCGGCAATCCAGTTAAATGGATTGTGTTTAGGCAACCATATGAGAGCAGCCAACGGCAGAAGTTTGTCAGATAAATTTGGGACGAACACCTTTGACAATAGCCGTAGGGCAAGTAGAATAGATTATCTGCTTATCCATGTCACACTTTGGCCCCATTTTAGAGACATGAAGGTTGTCAACCGTATTGAGAGTGATCACCACCCACTAGTTTCATTATTCAATTTATCTTTGTTTGGTAATCCACCACCCCAGCAAGATATTCATGAATCTGAGCATTCATTGCCTAATAATGTGCGTTACCTAAAATGGGACCGGATCGTGGAAGATCCAAAGACTCTGATTGCAATAAAAGAAGAAGTAACTGGTGCACTAGAAGTACCGGCTACAACAATTGAGGGCCAAAGCTCCTATCAGATAGTGGTGGATGTCCACAACAGGCTTTTTGAGGGCCTGAGAAAATATTTTGTCAAACCCATCTCTAAAAGAAATTTTAAATACTGTAACAAAGAGAGATGGTATAATTCTGAGTGTAGGGAAGCCCGGGCTGAACTCGGTAGCGCACTTGCACTTAAACAGAAAGATCCATTACTGGTAAGACTTGCTAGGTCACACTTTGGGAAGATATTGAAGGAGGCAAAGGAATCATGGGATATTGAATTGTGGAAGGATCTTCTTGTTGCTTGCAGGAACAAGAATAGCAAGGAATTCTGGGATACTTACAAATGGGGCAGGGGTGGTATAGCAGAACGTCCACAGAACAACGTGGCGCAGAATGCATGGGTTGACTACTTTAAACCCCAGTATGCTGCACCCTGTGGAGAAACCCCCAGTGAGAACTTCAGCCCTGTTCACTATGATAAGGCAATATTTTCATTAAAAGATGTAGATAGAGCCTTAGATAAAGTGGTCGGGGGAAAAGCTCCTGGCATGGATGGAATTCCCGCGGACGTGTTTATCAGTAGCAGAAGCCTCTGGTCTAGCTATATTATGCGACTTGCTAATGCAATTGCCCAGGGGGCTGATATCCCCTCCTCGTGGAAGCGTGCAGAAATTGTCCCAGTATTCAAAAAGGGGGACAAATCAATCGCGAGTAAGTACAGGCCAATTAGCCTAATAGATTCAATACAGAAGATCATAGGCCGTATGTTCCTCCATGAAATTCAAATATGGATAGAAGACCGGGACATTTTAAGCCCAATGCAGGCAGGGTTCCGATCCCGGACAAGTACAATTGACCAAGTTTTTCGTTTTGTCAACCTATATTGGAAAACGGTGGTCTTGGGGAATGGCGCCCTATATGCGGTGTTTGTGGACCTAAAAGCGGCTTTCGACCTGGTTCCACGTAAAAGGCTGTGGCAGGTTCTGAGGGAAATGGGTATTGCACCTGAGCTTCTTACTGTGATTATCCGCCTACATGAGGGAAATGTTGCCCGGGTGAGGTGGGGGGAAATGGGGGAGGTGACTGAGGACTTTCCGGTTGGCAGGGGCGTGCGACAGGGTTGCGTTTTGGCGCCGACCCTGTTCTCGCTCTTTGTCAACGGGGTGGCCGGTCACCTCTCACTGACCCCCACCGATGCGCCGGTCCTGGCAGGAGTACGCATTCCTATCCTCATGTTCGCGGATGACACATTGATTATCTCCAAGACCCCAAGTGGCCTACAAAAGGCTCTAGAGTGTTTTGAGGAATTTTGCACAATGAGGGGCTTGGAGGTGAATACTGGAAAAACGAAGTTCATGTCATTTAATGCCCACAAATCCTTTAAAGGAAAAATCTATATGAACAAGTTACCCTTGGAGGAGGTTACCTCATTTACATACCTGGGCATAACACTACAGAAAGATATGCGTTGGGGCTGCCAATTAGATCGTGCCATGCTACAACACAAGCAAAAATCAGGCGTTCTCCTGTCTAGATTTAAAACTTCCTTCACAAAGCCAGTCTCTCCAGTATTAGAAATCTATGGGGCGATGGTCCTGAGCTCATGCCTCTATGGGGCTGAGCTTTGGGGCTTTGGTAACCTGAACAGCTTGAAGGTATTAGAAAATGCGTTTTTACGCAAGATCACAAATTTGCCTTCTAGCACGCCATTGCAACCTTTATTATTGGACCTTGGTAAAAAGCCACTTGAACATCTGGTGAAGCTTCGTCCAATCCTCTATTGGCGTCGGCTCTGGTGTACTGATGAACTTGCCCATTATAGGAGTGGCTTTATGGATATAATAGAATCTGATAGGTTCCACAAAATAAAATGGCTACATGGGATTAAATCTCTCTTGGGTAGCATAGGCTTGATTGAACTTTGGAAAGATCCTGCAAATGCTACCTTCCCATCCAAAGAAAAGTTGAAAATAATGTATTGGGAATGGGTCTATAAGTCGGAAATCTCCCAAGGTCTTTCCACCCATTTATCATGCCGATTTTTAGATCGAAATGCCTACCCCTCCCTAGAGAAGTACTGGGACATTATCGGGAAAACTTTAGATCGAAAACGTTATTTCCAGATACGGGTGGGTACCCTACCCGTTGCCGAATTTACCTCCAGATGGGGGGGGCAAGGGAGTAAGAAAGATAAATGCTACAAATGTGTAGAAGAATGTGAAACTGTAGGCCACGTATTATTCTTCTGTCCAATGTATGTAGCACCCCGGGAAACATGGATAAAACCAATTTGTAGACTTCTGGGTATTAGAAGATATGCTATAGCTCTTCGCATCTTGTGCACAGACTCAACACCCCTGATCTGTATAGCAGTGGCTAAATTCTTAGGGTGGGCCTGGGGCATAAGGTCAAAAGCTCTGAGGTACGTTGTAACCTCCCCCACCTAAAACTTAAATAAAAACTGTATTTAGTTGAATTTACCTGATATAGTTATTATATGAAGGTAATCTTAGGAGGGTGACCACTAAGCTGTACCATGCTAATACCTGTGTAATATAAGTGTATATGGGCTGGCACCACAAATTATGCTTTTTTTCTTTGTTTTAGAAATAGCTTGTTTGACGGTTCTTTAAGATTTAATGCGATTTTAAATTTTTTAGATAATTTATTTACTGTTTTATGAAATGTTTGTAAATGTGCTTTTATGACTCAACTGTCGAATAAAGCTTGATTGATTGATTGATTGAATGATCTGGTGTCCCCTGGTTTTCGAGTTTATCTGCAAATCCTAGCATCAAGATGCCTCAGCATTCGTGCACTCTATAAGTCCATTACTTACTGACTTATTTACTTATTTGTGGCCAAAAACACGAAGTCTCATCAACCCACTCCATGACTCCCTCATGAAGGGATAAATCCTCACCAGCACAAACAAGGGGACACTGCTACGTCTGTCCCGAATCATGTCCATTACTCAGGGGGGTGTACTTTTTACAGAACTCATCATGTATGAATGGTGTATATTTATAAACCTGTTGTCAGTGCACTTTCCAAGTCCATTCTAACACTACATATCAGATCTATAGGTTGTCTTTTGCATGAAGGTGCCACATAATTTGTGTTGTCCGTAATCATTGCCATCATGAATCACCCAGCTGTCTTGCTTGATTGCCAAGGCTCCTGAGGCTCCCTGAGTCAACTTCTACGATCTCTTTTTGAGCCCAGCAGTAATTTACCTGGAGCCTTACATGGGGAACTTACATTTGTCCATGTGTGGGCCTCGTCCAAGAATGAGCCTTTTCTCTATTTCCGATTAGGGGTCCCCCACCACCCTCTACTATTTAATCCGGCTCTTCACATGTCCAACAACCTCTGACTGCATCCTCCGGTTCCCAAACAGCTGAGCGCTAGGCCTACACCTCCACTGGGCCACCGGTCCTTCAGGCCACCGGCTCTCATTGCTGTCTGTCAGCTCTACCTCTGACGTGAGTGCTGCATGCTTTCTCTTATCTCTGAATTCCTGATGAGATTCCAATCCTCTGAAGATAGACACAGGCTGGACGCCAATACCCGCCCAGCCATTTCCCCACAGCAATCGCTAAATGTTTTTAGTAGGGGACAGGAGGCAATCAGGGTTTTCTAGGGGCTCACAGGTGCAGGTAGGTCACTTCCACTCCACAATGAGCTGAACATTACTAGGATTTCAGCTTGCCTGCCGGTGAAGGCACATGATCCAAGGACGACAATGTCCTATTGGCCATCTTTTTTTTTTTAAAGTCCTCATCACACAAAGTTTTGAGAAATAGAGTGTATGTAGCATTAGTAACCGCTGAGAGCTTTTCCTACTGGTCTGTACTTTCCATGGCCCTTCCCCGACACTGGGACCATTCTGTATCCTATGTGGGGGTATCTTATCGGCCCTCAAGCATCTCTTGTGCGGCTTGCTCACTCTTTCAAGAATTGGAACCTGTGCCACCAACACCCAAAACTGTTGCTGCGCTTAATCATTGGACTTCATCAGGTTGCTAACTCGCGGAGTTAGTGCAATTTCTCAGACCAGTACTGTTCCCAAATATTCCAAAACTCTAGTCTTTTGCTATGTCCAACAGGTTTATTCAAAGCACTGAGTTCAGACATTCTACTTCTGTAGGAGACAGGGGGTTAACCCACTTTATTCAAATCTCTCGCCTTGCGGCGAATACCAGTAAAAATAGTACATTCTTTTGTTTTTTAGTAAGGCTGGACCTTCCACTATCATCTATCTTTACCCCAAACAATATTAATTGGGCGCTTACCTGTATTTCTTGATGGAAAACCTCAGAAAGAGTCTTACCCACTTTTTTCCAGTAGATTTGGAGGTGGGGGCACTGCCAGAACATGTGGATGTCATCGGCATATTCTTCTGCGCATTTAGGGCATCCCTTTACTCCCCCTTTATTCAGTTTCGACAACTTCTTAGGTGTCCAATATGCTCTATGCAGACTAAATAGATAATTATTTTTGAGAGGTGCAGATTTAATAACATCCCCACATGCAGCCGCAGATACTTGCCATAATAATGATACATCCAGCGACGGCATCACCTTCCCCCAGATCTCGTTGGGCAGAGTGAATTCCTCTTGTCCTTCATTGGCCATCTTGCCAGGCCATGCCTTCACCAGAGAAACTTTAGTGGAATATAGATGTTTCAATGGCCTATCTGTTATTTATCTGTTATTATTAGCTGCTTTGTAAGGTGACTTTTCAAGTTGTAATCTGTATTGTTTTAATACTGTTGAAGGCAGTGACTGTTGGCTATACTCAGATGTTTGCAATATATTTCCTATAGGCTGTGGTTCCCAAACTTTTTAGAATCACAAACCACTTTTTTTTTAAAACAAGCTTTAGCGACCCACCTAGTGTTAGAACTGACAGCCTTAGGGTGGTCTTCCCCCAACTTTTTCCCTGCCTTGTTCCATTTCTCTGACGTCCCTAAGAATCTACACTACTTGTGCCCTGGGCCTGTAAATCAAATACTACTAGATGGCCTGAAACACTGATTGTGCACCCACATAAGTAGTCCCTTTAACCATGTCCCGGGCCTGCCATTTCAGATCCTGTTTGTGCAGTTTAACGCCACTCAGCTAGGCATTTAAATGTACTTGTCAAGCCTTCAAAATGTATTTTATTACACCCAAATCACCCCTAGTTAGACCAAGGGATCCCTAAGAGCAGTGTGTTTTATAAGAAAAAGGTGGGACATGCACTCTTCAGTTTTACTTGTCCTGGTGGTAACAAACATCTCAATTCATTTTCACTACTGTGAGGCCTACTCCTCTCATAGGGTAACCTTGGAAATTCCTTAATACACTTTTAAGCTGTAATTCCTGAATAGAAAAGTAGCAGCATTATGTTCCATGTCTTTGGACTGGTAGTGATACATCCTGTTTACTATTAAAGTTGGATTTAACACTACTATTTTAGAAAGGCCACTTTTAGAAAGTGAAAGACACACAATTGATGGATGGAATGCAGAACAAATCAAAACATTCACCCCCAGTTAAGAGATCTGGGTTAAATCCATCATTCTTTTGCTCACCATGCCACACCAGTTTAGACCTGGCCATATGCAAATCAGTCTTGACCCTGTGCCTCGTGGGAACAGTCCAGCCCGAACTGCCAAGCCAGGTCCTCCCTGGACCGGAAACAAGTATCCTAGGACCGGTTTCGGTGTTTCACCCCCCTTCAGCCAGGATAGCTTGATTGCAGTGGCACAGTGAGCCCAGGACCCACGTCTGGGCATACCTGGCGCACATAGGGCGAGAAAGCAAAAGACTCCCGACAGAGACGGAAAAGGCCCTCAATATGGTGGCGGTGCCTTGCAGGCACTGCCATCCATATTAGGATGTGCAATTTTAAAGACCTTTCCATGGCGGCATCGGCCGTCGAAAATTGCTTTGGGGGACTGTTACGAGAACCCAGAGAGGTGGGGTGCTGCACTTGGGGGGTACCTTTAGTACCCCCCTTCATTGGCATACACAAGGTGGCAGGCACCGCGCGGTGCCTGTCACGTTGTGCATTCCAATGCACAACATGCATATTTTGTATTGAGGTAGGCGCCGCAATGTATAATATGCATGATGCGTCCTCCAGGGTGGCGGTCGCATCCTAATGGGCCTAGCAGCAGCGCCGCACCCCTGGTGGTCGGTCCCGTGTACCGTTACGGTGTCTGCCCGCCATCGTAATAGGCCCCTTATTTATAATGTGTTTAGCCATTTTAATATGTATTTTATGAACTATGCTCTAATGCCACTTGCACTTTATTGTCTAGGGGCTATGTTGGACATGCTCATTTGAGCTTTGTTTTCTCTTGTTTTTATTTTATTATAATTTCCACACAGCTTGCTGCATTTTCAGTGAGCTACTGGATAATGTACATTTGCTGTCAATCTGTTTATGTGTTTTTATGTTTTTACTTTCATGGGCTTTTAGCTGAATAAAGTTTATTGATAATGATGATGATGACATTTAGGGATAAGCATTGGGTCTCTCATCCTACCAATGGAGTACACTTCTGGACCTGTGACCACTCTGTGAGGAAGAAAAGGAACTGATGTGCTGCTAAAGGCCTGCCACTCTGTGGGATCTGCTGTTTGCTGAACTCTTGTTTGCTGGGTTGCCCTGCTGCTGTCATTCTCTCTCTGCTTGTGTGGGAAAGGCTGGACCTGCATCACTTGAACCTGGAGTGAATCCAAGGGCTTGCTGGCTTGCATCCTGTTGCCTAGGTCTCGGGACACAAAAGACTTAGAACTCTCCTCTACCAACCCTTGGACTCATCTGCTGGTGAGTATGTCCTGCAAAGAGGTGCCAATCTAATCCTGGTCCTTGGACGTGGACCAAGGGGTCTGCTGCAGTGTTATCGACATATCAGTGCCTCCACATCGCACTCGGACCCTCGCACTCCAATACCGACGCTTCACTCACGACCCTCGTCGCGTTGCCGTTGCTGCATTGGGGATCGCCGAAGCGTTGCTTGGCTGCACCCCACCTCTATCGATGTGAACCTAGTATTAAGTTACTTTTGTTCAGCAGTCCTAAGTGAGTCCCTGTATACGGCCTGCACTCCCTTGTGGTTAGCCTAAACTCTTGACTTTGTTCTGGTCCAATGCAACAAGTTAACCCTTTAAACGCTATTTGCTTCTAAGCGCTACTTTGACATTTATTTCTTCAAAATCCATATCCTAAATTCTACATATTTGATTTTCATTTTTTTTGTCTTGTTTTATTTATAAAGTCATACTTTCGTTTTTTTAAACTGATGTGGAGTCTTTTTGTGGTGTTTTCACTGTTTAAGTGTTGCACAAATACTTTACACATTGCCTCCTAAATTAAGCCTGACTGCTCTGTGCCAAGCTATCTGAGGTTAAACACAGGATAATTTAGGTTGAGTAGTGACTTACCCTGACTAGGATTATGGCTCCTGCTTGGAGTGGGTGCATACCCTGCCAACCATAAACCCCATTTCTAACACCTACTGTTAGTGGACATGAGACATGAGAAGGTGCGATTTTTTTACGTAACTAAAACTTTGTGTGGTAATGCGCTGTCATTTACAGACAGCACATTTTCCATTGAAATGGCCTCTCTAACATTGCGCAGACATACAGTTTTACTAATAAAACTACATAACACTCAAATATTAATGTGTGGCATGCTGGTTTCTGGGAATATTTATCATTTGTGCATCAACAAGTAAAGTGTATCGATTTGTTTAGATCCTATTACAATCTCTGTTTCAAGCACACTTCAAAATTTTAAATAATGTGCTTCATTCGCTTTTCTAACTGATGAATGCATGCAGTTCCTTTATAAGTATTTATATTGTGTTGTGTGTGGAAATAAAACAATATCCTACAGCCATTCCTTACGAGTTCTCTGTACTCCAGCAATATTGTCACATAATTCACTTTAACAACTCATCTCTCACTTTGCAGTCAGAGATGAAAAAGTACATCTAAATCCCATGTTAAAAGTGTAAGCAGCAATTTGTCAGAGGATATTGCTTGACATTCAAACTCTGTCTTAAAAGTAGTACAAATGTGACAAGGTACACACAAAATTTAGAGGCATCTTTATTTATCGCTTGGGCTTTCCCTATCCCTCAAAAATCAGCTCAGACCCCCAGTTTGGGAAACTCAGTTTTAAAGTATATTTTCATTAAAATGCATCTCTTCAAAATGTATTTCTCTAATATTTGTTGGGAGCTGCATATTTATGGTAATCGAATGTGAACAGCGGCACAGTATCCACCTGTAATATCGCCCTTTACCCACACGTGGCTTCCTCTCGCTTATCCCATTCATATGCTTTCTTCCGGTTATCTACATATCTGTTACAGTCGTCGCCCTCTGACTTTTTTCCTCCTACGGCAGCAGGCTCAAGGCTCGAGTCTGGATCTTCTATCACCCATAGCCTTTACCACTGAGACCCTCATTATCAGTGGCCTGGGGAATGGACTGGATTTTGCTCTTACCCGAAGGAGCACCGACACCGGAAGTACTGGTAATTTTGCAGACAAGCAAAATCGAGTCCACAATGAGTTGGAACTTGAGGTTCCAGTACGAAATGAGTAATTGCTGGGGTAATTCTGCCTCTGATTTATCTGGAAATTTCTCATTTTGGACCGGACTTTTACCGGGAGGATTCAACTGGTACTAGAAGCATAATTCTCTGGGCGAAAGTTAAAAGACCTGCAGTGTTCTTGCAGATCTCATAATTCTGATGCTGCTTGTAATTGCTCCAACCAGTCTCATTGCAACTATGACGCCAATTGCAGTGAGGGTCTTAGTGCTTTCTGCTTGTGGTCCCATCTGGCACTTTCCACCGCAGTCATGTGTAAACTTCAAATCCTGTAGAAGGCCTGATCATGCCTGTAAGTGCCCAGATCCTCCCCTCACTGTCCTTTCAGACATTACTGACTGCCTCTACTTTCTCATTATTTCGCTTTCAATCTATTTGATTTATAATATATTTGTCAGATAATAAGGTGGCTCAAACATTTAGAATAGAAACAATTAAAGAGTCAAAATCAAAGTTGTGAGGGAATATTGCAGATGTCCTCAGTACAAGCTTAACTCACTCATCTATTGTCTCAGCTAAGAAACTTCAAAGGGGTTCATTTTTTGCAAGTAGCTGTATAATCCCTTCGCCAAAAGTATTGAACAACATGGAGTAATCATGCAAGTTAAGCAAGCAGCGCTGGTGCATCTTTTCTGTGGTTCAAGGGGTAGTTTATGTACTGTTTTTCTTGTCAGTGTATCTATTCGTTTTTGTGGGTGCAACACCGACATTTTAATGTTTAGAGGAGACCATAATTCATACGTGTGTACATCAATGTACAGAAAATGTTATGCAAGACTAGATACCAGGGTTATAAAATGTAGGAGTCACATCTCCATACTTGTAGACATTATGGCCCTCATCACGATGTCCGGCAGACTTGTGTCTGCCGACACCATTTCGGGGAGGGAACCGCCAGACCATAGGTTGGGGGTTCTGCACACCAAATTAGGATGTGACCGCACATGGTGTGGTTGCAAACCTCTCTTTTTCAACGGGAGCTTGTGCAGGGGGCCAAAACCAGCAGCAACACAATCTCCCATTGAAAAATGTACGTTTTTGCACATCCCTGCACCGTGTGGCAGGCACCTTATGGTGCCTGCCACGCGATTCAGGGATGTGCCCAGTGCCACAATCAGAGGATCTGGGAGGGAGGGGCCGTGCTAGGTTCCCCCAAATGCCCTTTTTGACAGCAGTTCCATGTTAGAAAGGCCGACATGGAACTGCTGTCAAAAAGTGCCCTCATAATCCTGACGGCGGAAACACCGTCCGTTAGATATTAGAGGCCCTTCCAACTGGCCCCTTGAGCCCATTGGAACCCATTTGGGCTAACTGGCCTGTTTAAACTCCAACCGCCATTTTCGTAATACAGTGGTCAGAGTTTAAACCTTAGATATTGGTCGGAAAGCCTACAACCACAGGTTGGAGGCTTTCTGACTGACATTCAAATCTGGGCCTAAATGTTAAGAGCAGTGTATAATTTGTAATGGAAAAGGTGCAATTGCCCAAAGCTGTGCTCAGAAACCCACAGCCAATGCTATTAATTGTCAGAGTACCAAATACCACAGTTGCCTAGCCTTGAATCCATCGCAGGCATCTTTAATCCCTGCCCCTTTAACTTCTCCATGCTGGTTCCTTATTTCTCCCTTGTGGCATGTTTTCCAGCTTTCTCTTCTTTCATCTTTCTGCTTTGTGTTTTTCCTCTCTCGCTCTTGGGAAAGTCTGAAGACGGAAATAAAGGTGCTGGTCTGAACAAATGAGTGCCGGTGCCTCGAACCAACAGCAACCGGCTCAGCTTAAGCACTGGTGAGGAGTACTTGGCTGGGAGAAACACAAAGCCAGAATTTAAAATGTAACACGATAATTATTTTTGTCTGTACTAACAAGCCTTCATTACTACCCAAATGAACCCTTCTTTGCAGACTTAGAATAACAACAGATTGAGAGAAAAAACAATGAGGATCTAACACCATGATGTGCAGTTTGCATGCAGCTCATTGATGCCGGTTTATAGCTCACTGTGTTATATTAGCATTGCTGCATATGGACTGGTAGAAACAAAAGGATCTCGGTGTCAAAAGCAGTAACTCACTTACCTAACTACATATTATAAAAATCTCCGATCTGTATGTTACACGATGAGATGTGCAGCATGCACATTAACCCTCTATTCTCCTTTATGGGTCAACACTGTGACTGGACAAAACTCAGAACTTTAAATGGGCAGGAACTATCAGATACCCAATATCTGCACTTCTTTAATTTGGAAGGGGTAGTCCTGGCCCTTCTCAGCACTGTACTGATGCTTTAAGTGGCAGAGTATCAGCACTTCTTAGCAGCAAACAAGTACTCTGGAAAAAAAGAGTGCCTGCTTGTAATTATTTCCCGTTTCAAGTACAGTGCAGCAGGTGTCATAACCCATAGGATATTTTAATGCTAGTCTCTTAGTGACCAATTAAGTAAGTAGAACACATTTACTTGTTGTGTAGTTCCTACAAATCTATATAGGATCTGCGCGTTTAGACAACATACACTAAGGGAATAGTGTCCAGGCTGATTCCAAACACCCCCAGAAGATATGTTAGTCTGTAGCCCAGCTAGCTCACAGTGGCACTAGAAGCCCCCCAATCTTACCAACGATTTAATAGTTTTTGGCAACTTTTGAACATGACAACCCTGACCCCTCAGGGATCGTGGAAACAGTACAGTTCTTTTAGCTCAGTCACTCATGCTCACTCGTTCTCAGAGAGATATACAAAATAAACGGAGGGGAAGTTTTCAATAAGCATTTATTGAACCAGTGTAATTCTAGTATAAAATATGTGTGCTGTAACAACCATTAGACAGAAACAGATATATACGGTTATAAGCACCAACAGTGAATAAAAGGTAGAATTCTACCATGGTGCTAAAACAATGAATATATGCAGGCATTTAGATACATGGCAGTAATCATGAGTGCTCCTAAGATACAAGCCCTAACTCAATGTACCTAAATGTAGCTAGCATGAATGGGGTGTGTAGCCAAGAATCGTCCTCGGAAAGCGCCAACCCCATTACCTGAGAGGGGAGAGACCGAAGGACCCCATCTTGGACTCAAGTTGGACATCCTGCAAGGAATGTCAGACCACTACGTGCTGAAATGCCTGCGGGCAGGGACTTCAGCTTCTCATGTCAGCATGGATGCTGTTTCTCCTCTCTTTTGCCCAGTGAAGATGTGGTACTTGTACACCCCGAAAAGGTTCCCTCAGGGGTTCTGCATAGATGTGTCATGGTACTGTGGGCATGTCGGCCAAGGATGAGGATAGTGGTGACCCTTATACCGAGTTATTTTGCAGAAGATGGTAATGATGTTTTGTTACTGAGAATCCTCATGCATAATAAATTAGACTAGTTTTTGGAGAAAACTACACAACATTTTTGCCGCACCTAACTAGGTGAAAGCTCAGCACCAGAACTGTTTTGTAGAGCAAGGTAGGACAAAAGTAGGCAAAAGTTCATGTAACGACCTAGGCCTATATTGGGGTACATTGGCATCCATAACACAGTCACATTTGTGCCTGTTGCAAATTTATTTGTTGCTGTCAGGATCCACGTTTTATGGCCCGCCCCTTGTAACTCAACTCCGTTTCCTCCGCCACACCTTGACCCCGAATTAATGGATTCCTGGAGTAGTTTTTTTCCAATTGTGGCATTGCAAGTCCACTGTTGATTATTACGTTGGCATTTGAGAGATGGTTCAGTTGCTTCATACCATCCCTTTAGGAAGCCCTCTTTATTGGACGAGTTCACCTCGGCAGCGCTATCAGAACTGTTGTCTACTCTGTTCTTTACAACACGTGTCTGCCTATTCTGGCGGCCCTTTCTGACATCCGTATATAGTGATTGGAAATTCCCAATCTATGTTTATTTCTGAATATTGGATGCTTATAGTTCTGTTCTGAGTGGGCTACTTCTTTCATATAACGGCAAATGCCCATTTAGGAGAGAAAGAGGAAGTTCAATAAGGATGATCTGAAATGTTTGACCTTTTTAGGTTTCGCTGCAAGCGCTGTGCTTGTGAAATCTCTTGTATTTAATATATCTTAAAAGGGGGATCTTATCAGTTCCTGGCACCAAATTACTGTGTTCATTCGCTTTTGAATTGAACTTTTTTTGTTAACTTCCCCTGCCTGCACGCAGGTATGATACTTTTACTAAAGCAATTCACACTGTTTAAGCACCCTTCACTGTCAAGATAAGATCTCTTCCCACAGAAAAGGCAGAGAGCTTCTAACAGTATGCTGGCATGCTTGTTTTGTATTATTTAGCTGTGTAACGCAGATGCTTTAGCCTTAGAACATGTGTGGCATTTCCTATTCGTGCCTCAGTACCTTTCTGTGCATGTTGTATACATTATCTGATTGATTTTTTCAACGTAATCTATTTGGTCATTATGATCAAATTCTAAATGTTGTAATAAATATGGCATGTTAAAACTAAAGTTAATATAGAAGAGCTATGCTGTATTTTACTACTAAACAGGCAGCCACAAGTGCAGTTACCTTACAGACAACAGGGTCATGAATTGGATAGTGCAGTAGGTGCAGTAGCGCCAGACACAAAAGTTGTCAGAACTCTTTTAAACACATAATATTGCTATGTTAGACTAATAAACAAGCAATCACAATTGCAGTTACCTTGCAGTTAAAAGGAACTTGATTTGAATGGTGCAGCAGGTGCAGTGGAACCAGGGCCAATTGCTCTATGGACCGCACTAAACCCAGATTATTGCTAAAATTTAAAACTGAACAGGCAGTCACAAGTGCAGTTAACTTGCAGGCAACAGGGTCATGATTTCAATGGTGCAGCAGGTGCAGCGACAGCAGGACCAAAAGCTCTAGGCACCCCACTAAACATCTAAAATTGCTATATTTTACTACTAAACAGGCAGTCACAAGTGCAGTCACCTTGCAGACAACAGGGTCATGATTTGAATGGTGAAGCATGTGCAGTAGCACCGGGCCCAAAATTTGTCAGATCTCCTCTAAACACCTAATATTGCTATATTGTATATATACAGGCAGTCACAATTGCAGTTATCTTGCTGTAAAAAGGGGCTTGATTTAAATGGTGCAGCAGGTGCAGTGGCACCAGGGTAAAAAGTTGTCTTAACTCCAATAAACACCAAATATTGCTATATTTTACAACTAAGCAGGCAGTCAGAAGTGCAGTTATCTCGCAAGCAACGGGGTCATTATTTAAATGATGCAGCAGGTGCAGTGGCACCCGGGATCAGAAGATATCAAAACTCCTTTAAACACCTTATCTTGCTATACTTTACAACTAAACAGGCAGTCACAAGTGCTGTTATCTAGCAAGCGTTAGGGTCATGACTTCAATAACGCAGCTGATGCAGTGGCACTGGGACCAAAAGCTCTAGGCACCCCACTAAACACTGATTATTGCTATATTTTATTCCTAAACAGGCAACACAAGTGCAGTTACTTTGCAGTTAAAAGGAATTTGATGTGAATGGTGCGGCAGGTGCAGTAGCACCAGGGCCAATAACTCTATTGACCCCACTAAACCTAGATTATTGATACATTTTACTACTAAATAAGACAGTCACAAGTGGATTTATCTAGCAGTTAATAGGGTCATATTTGAATGGTGCAGCAAGCGCATTAGCTCCAGGACCAAAATCTCTTGGTACCCCACTAAACAGGGAATATTGCTTTATTTTACTACTAAACAGGCAGTTACAGGTGCAGTTACAGGTACAGTTACTTTGTAGACAACAATGTCATGATTTGAATGGTGCAGTAGGTGCAGTGGCACTGGGCCCCAAAGTTGTCAGAACTCCTTTGGACACCTACTATTGCTATATTTTATTTCAATGCAAGCAGACACAATTGGAGTAATCTTGCAGTTGAAAGGAGTTCGGTTTGAATGGTGCAGCGGCACCAGGGCCAATAGCTCTACGGACCCCACTAAACGCAGATATTTCCTAAATGTTACTACTAAACATACAGTCACAAGTGCAGTTATCTAACATGCACTGGGGCCATGATTTCAATGGTGCTGCAGGTGCAGTGGCAACTGGGCCAAAAGTTGTAAGAACTCCTCTAAACACCAAATATTGCTATATTTTAACTACTAAATAAGCAGCCACAAGTGCAGTTAGCTTGCAGGGACTAGAGTTATGAGTTCAATTGTGCAGCAGGTGCAGTGACACCTGGGCCCAAAGCTCTAGGCACACCTCCAAACGCCAAGTATTGCAATTACAATTTTTTACATCTAACCAGGCAATCACAAGTGCAGTCACCTTAGAGGCATAAGGGTCATGATTTGAATGGTGCAGCGGGTGCAGTGCCACCGGGGACGGAAGTTGTCAGAACTCCTGTAAACACCAAATATTGCTATATTTCACTCCCAAACAGGCAGTCACAAATACAGTTATCTTGCAGGCACAAGGGGTATAATTGGGCCTAAATGTTGTCAGAGCTCATCTAAACACTTAATATTCCTATTACATCAGTTAATTCTATTATTTTCCACTTTCATTTCATTTTTCAAAATGTTCTTATTACTTACCTGCACTCTACCACTAGTAACAGCACAATATATTGCTTTTTGTACATAAACAAGTCCTAACACTTTAACAGACTTTCTGTAACTTATATTGTACAACTACTCAACAAGCTACAACTTACAACAAAAAACAGCTTATTATTAATCGCATGGGTGAAACCTAATGCATGTACCAATGCTTGTTTTGCCTGCATTCTATGTTTAAACTGTTCCATTTAACCTTCCCTAGGTCTATCTCCTGCATCATTTTCTCTCCTTCAGTCTGCAGCATTTTCTCTCCTTCAATCTGTTCACCTTCACATCACACAAGTTGGCTTTGTGTTGCTTCATAAATTTTATTTCTGAGTTTTGTCGCTCTTACACCAGTAGAGAGACATAATGGAGCTCACTTTCCTGCCCTTTCCCTGTCACGCAGTGCAAAGCAGCAGGGTGACCTGCTGCACTGTGTGACAATTCTCGTAAATATGCCCCTGCGTGCACATTAGGAACGCTAAACAGGGCGGCATACTGCTGTGATTGGTGAACTGCTTTGATAAATGGTGCATTCATGTGCTGAGTGTCAGCAAAAGAAATGCTGCCTACATGCTGGGATTTGTTAGTTCATGTGCATTTCTATAAAACACTTCTGCCATGCCGATAGCTTCAGGGTCAGCTGTTTTTCACGGAAAATTGCTACATACAAACGTAGAGATAGTGATAAATGAAGAAGCAGACAAAAGCAATAGCAGCAGTCAAGCCACTGTAAGCAGACACAAGCAGAAAGAACGTACTGTAAAGTATCCGTTCAGATGCCGAACACTTTATTCGAATATAGCATGCATCCATTAAAATTGCATAAAAATACATAACAATTAAAACACGTGATAATCGAAAACAGGATGACACATAGCAGCAAGAAGGTAAGAGCCATACATTAAAACGGTAATAGCAGCATAAACGTACAAACAGTAAAAAACACACAATTTTTGGTAAACATAGCAGCATTCTAAGAACAACCCTAAAAGTAAGGCCATATAAGTAGCAGGGTCAGAAGAGCGTGGCACTACGTGCATTTGCAGCAGATTTTTACAAAAGTCCACATGCAACACAATTTCCAGGTCAGATAATTGCATGAAAAAGTAAAAGCTGGTCTTACCTGCTTGGTATCCCAACATTTCTTCTTTAAAACCGGAATAAAAAAATGTTTTGTATATCTTTCATAGTATTTAGAAAAAATGCAAAATGGATGTCCATACTTACCATCAAAGGGGCATGCAAAGTGATTTCAGTGGTGCCCATGACCTAGTTGGAAGCACAACAGAAATGTAGGTGTTTCTGCCCTAAACCGAAATAATATTGAGTGTTCCCACCGCCCATCTGTATACCATAGACAGCTGGTGGCACTGTGTGGCAGACTCCGGCTATGGTAGGCTATGCCGCTAGATTTCTTCATTTCCCTGTAAATTCGTTGGGAGCGCTCAAGGTTGTTGTGTCCTGCTGGACACAGTCTAGTGTTTCTGCCAGCCACTCCCCCGAGGGCTGGCCCACACACACACCCCCTCACCCATCCAACACGGACGTCACCAGTCAGGTGACCCCGCTAATAAAAGGGCCGGAGCGCACGTGCTCGTGGCTAGTCATTAGTACCACAGATCCAGGTGTCCGTGTGGTCACTCATCCATTATGTGGGCCTAGGGCCCAGAACATAACACTGGCGACGAGCGGGACTTGCCCGCCTGTGCAGCCGCGGTTTCTGAAGGTGGTGCGAAGGGGCATGTGGGCGGCCTGTGTTAAGGGCACCCCCTGCTGATGTTAGAGATATCGTCGGAAGACCCGCGAGGCATGCGAAGAGCATCGGGGTGAAGAAGATAAACGGGAGCCCCCCCCCCGCATCTGATGTGCCGGTATGTGCATGGCGATATCGCAAGCCGTACGAACCGCGTGGTACAGGAAATTGGTGAAGCGGCAGGAGCCCACCCCGCAAGTGAACTGCACGCAACTATCCGGCGGACGCCAAGTGAGCTTCGTGCGATAGGAGGGAGAGGAGAGTAACTGCCCACCCCCCTCCCTTATGAGGAAGAGAAACTGTGCCCGCAATCAGGCCAGCCGTCGGCGGCGCTCGCTCAAACCCAAGCGCAGCGATTGAAATGCAAGAGGCTGCCGGTGAGCCATCCGGCGTGAAGTGCCTCCCCCCTCCACCCGCGTATGCAGGGAAGGAAGATGAGCGCGGCCGGACTGTCAAGTTTGCCGGCCACCGCTGCAGGTAGTGCCTCGAGGGGGAGGCAGGCCCCAGAAGTTAGTGGGCTGAAGGTTGAAGAGTAGCCAAGAGGGCGGTTTCCAACAGCGGCGAGACACTGCCGGTAGGCAGCTACAAGCCCCAGCGCAGCCCGGAGGAGAAGCGTAGCGGGAGCCCACCCCGCATGCGAACATCCAGAGAACTAGGCCAGCAGAAGGTGAGTGAGGGTACCGGCGTGCACCGTAACAGAGAAGACACGGGGGTCAGCAGGTGTGCCTCACACCTCCCAGCACCAACTAAAAATAAAGTCACTTACCGGGTGCGGGGAGGCAACGTGGCAGTTCGGCCAGAAGGACTTCCTAAGGGGTGTGCGATCCCCGTGTAGCCAAGTCTTGGTTTTTTGTCCAGTGCCAGAGAAGGGAGCCCTGCCAGCTAATGCCAAATTGCTGTAACCGATCCTGGCAAATCCCACGCAGCTTCACTGAAGCAAACAGAAAGTCCGCAGCTCAAGGGTATTGGTTTTGCAAAGAAGGCAGCACCCAGTACGAGTTGCCTGCCCCATTGACGCCCAGGTGGACAGAAACATCGGCAGCACTACGGAACCATCCAGGTTCCAGAAAGCAAAGAAAACGGACGTGAAGTGCGATGTGAAGCACTGCAGCGCCACCTAGTGGTCAGGAGTAATACCGGACCTAAAGGACGAACTCGTTTTTCAAAATCAATAGGCCCAAGGAACCGGACACTGGCATAGTCTTTCCTACAGCCTCACAATTATCTAGCATGAAGCGACCCCAGAAGGGTTCTCATCTTTAAGGGAGACGCGCTGCCCAGCATATAAAAAAGAAAAACAAAAAAAAAAAAGCTGGTCACACCAAGCAAACAGTAACAGCACACCGAGATGTCACGCAAAGTACTACACCCTCACTCCAGAATTGATGAGACAAATAGAATAAGTGCATTCAAGGCAGTGTAGCCAAAGGGAGCCAAAACAACCAAGCATAAGGAATGGCAGCTCCGAAAAGAAAACAGGGCTGACCCGGAGAGCATGCTGCACCATTCGCCCTCACCAGCTCCGTATACCCTGAAACAACAAAACATAATTTCACAGTAGCACAGAGAGCACAATGCAAACAGAGAGGGTGAGGAGAGCATCGCGCACGCCCCCCATCCATGGTCTGTCAACTACTCAAGGACGTTGCCGAGGGTTCCATTCTCAAGAGCAACCGTGTCGTACATCCCGAGGAGAGCCAATGCACAACTGCACCAGAGTAAGAAAACCCAGACTGTTTTCTAAAAGAGGAAGTGCTGATGAGCTCATGTGGTTTCTCCATAGAGAACTTCATGGTCCTGATAGCAGGATGTCATCACGGCAACAAAGAACAAACTGAGAAAAGTGTATATAGACAAGAGATGCATCAAGGGCCAAACAAGGTCCTGTGAAGGTGACCGGACTGGGAAACAATAAAGCTCATGAAGACACAGCGCGCAGAAGAGACCCCCCGGCTGGTGGAAAGAAGAAGAGACCCCCCAGGCTGGTGGAGAGAAGAAGAGACCCCCCAGGCTGGTGGAGAGAAGATGAGACCCCCCAGGCTGGTGGAGAGAAGATGAGACCCCCCAGGCTGGTGGAGAGAAGATGAGACCCCCCAGGCTGGTGGAGAGAAGATGAGACCCCCCAGGCTGGTGGGGAGAAGAAGAGACCCCCAGGCTGGTGGAGAGAGAAGAAGATTCCCCAGGCTGGTGGAGAGAGAAGAGACCCCCCGGCTGGTGGAGAGAGAAGAAGAGACCCCCCGGCTGGTGGAGAGAGAAGAAGAGACCCCCCGGCTGGTGGAGAGAGAAGAAGAGACCCCCGGCTGGTGGAGAGAGAAGAAGAGCCACCCAGATGCCACTACCAATGTTTTCAGTCAGAGAATTACCTACCCTGGAAAGCTGAAGGTGTAGTGAACCGAGAGAAGAAGCCACGCAACAGTGACAAGCTCTGATGGAAAATGCGAGCATTTGCACGCCAACTTGCGGTGAATGGTCCCATCGCAGTAAAGAGAACCTGGCTGATATTCCTCAGAAAAGTGATAGACAAGTATATACACTAGTTGTGGCAAGTGACCACCACAGCAAGAAAATCAAGTATGCAGCGCCACTGCTGCCAGAGCAGAGGCAAGGAAAAGAGGAGACGGAAGGGCGATTACCGGCCATCTGCAAAGCACCAAGGAAATTCCCAGAAGGGAGAGGGGCCCCGTGTGGCCCGAAAGCAGGAGGCAGAGAGATCGTAATCACCCCACCTGCACCAACGTCGCCCAGCAGTGGGCCAGAGATTAGTTAGGGAGTGCCCCTAATACTGGGTTAAGACTTTGGTGTGCAACAGTCCGTTGCCGGCATGAGGATAATCCAGCACTCCGAGTGGCGCGTCACCACTACTGACGCAAGAAAAGGGAGATAATTACCTCCCACAGCAACCCTAAATCACAGCCGGACTATACGGATCCCTCAAAGCACGCCTACTTCCACTACCATCCCTGAAATTGGCGGGCGCACCTGAGAAGACGCCATATCCTACCTGACCGGACCGGTGAGAGATCGGTGGCGGGAGCAAATGTATAGCCCAGAGAACACAACGGAGTGAGCAGGAGGTCCCTGTGAGATTTCGTGGCCCTATCGCCACATTTCAGAGCAGGTGTAGAAGCGACTTGCATTGCAGCACGATGCCACTGCAACACGATGCCATTGCAGCACGATGTCACTGCAACACGATGCCATTGCAGCACGATGTCACTGCAACACGATGCCATTGCAGCATGATGCCACTGCAACACAATGCCATTGCAGCACGATGCCACTGCAACACGATGTCATTGCAGCAAGATGCCACTGCAGCAAGATGCCACTGCAGCAAGAAGCGACCTGCATTACGTGGTCTGTCGACACATTTTAGAGAAGATAAGGAGTGGCGAGATATAGGACAGTGAAAGTCCTATTCCAGGAAAACGGACGACAACAAGTGAGCAGTGGAAATCAACAAAAGGGGACTAGAACAAGTACTCGCACGATCACCTGAGTGCACCTTCTAAGATACGACAGCCACTGGGGTGGGGTGACATCATTCTTCATAGTGACCATCATCCACCTGTCGCCGGCTGCTTAAAGGAAAGGGCATCCCTGTTCTACTTACACAAATGCCAAATCAGAAGAGCTGCACCAAGTGTCCGACGAGTATCATGACTGCCAAGATTCGCCAGTCATCCCTACTCACTGCTAGTTATCACCAGATGTGGTGCGAGTCGTCTCATGGCATCCACTCCATATCTGTCATGTGCATCACTACCATCCTTGGAGCTTCAAGTACAACAACTGGAGTCCCACACCACTTGCCAGAACAATCGACGATCCGAAAATGCAGTGACCATCTGTTTAACCGGCGCATGTTCTGATCCTGGTAGCGAGAGCATGTTTCTGACCAAGACACATCCACCCCTGAAGTTTGCACGAGTGACGAGGCAGTGGCTCCAGAGTCAGAGCCCATGTGCAGTCCCAGGGCAACTCATCCAAGGGGCCTCCCAGAGCGTGAGAGATGGACTTTACTGTGCCCCACCAATGGATTCCAGGAAGTAGCCAGGCCATCTAACCGAGAATTTCAACAGGTCACAGAATGCCAAGTCTGTCGTCGAAGGATCAAGCGACGCAATCGTCCGGTGTGGCAGTGGACTCATCTATACGCTCCTGATGCACCCATGTTGAACAATAAGACACTAATCGCCTCACAGCAAGAGTACGCTCGACCGATAAACATCACGTAGGTGGACCATCCCTCAACTGAAGCAAAGCTGAAAGGTCCGGATATCATCAGCACCGTGTTCGTCCCCAGATATACCTGGTTAAAGCATGGACATGTGCCAAGACATCTGGGTGCTCCCAGCTGCACCTGTCCACCGCTGTCGTGCGAACTACACCTCTGAACTGTGGGACTTCCATTATTTTAGTTGTTTTCTCATCCCTTCCCATGGTTTGGACTTTTGTTTGTTGTTTTTCGTTTTATTAAAATTTGGGAGGAATGTTGTGTCCTGCTGGACACAGTCTAGTGTTTCTGCCAGCCACTCCCCCGAGGGCTGGCCCACACACACACCCCCTCACCCATCCAACACGGACGTCACCAGTCAGGTGACCCCGCTAATAAAAGGGCCGGAGCGCACGTGCTCGTGGCTAGTCATTAGTACCACAGATCCAGGTGTCCGTGTGGTCACTCATCCATTATGTGGGCCTAGGGCCCAGAACATAACAAAGGTTACACAGGGCTTGACAGACACAGTTGTTGTTGCGGGTCTTACAACATTCGGGCTCCGCAAAGGCGCAGAGCGGCCTATTCCTACAAATGCCATTTGTACATAGGCTAACCAAGGAATGCACGCACCTTTCACAGGAGAGCTAGTCCAAGATAATTGTTAGGCTAGCCTCCACGTTTCGCCATATGGCCAGCCATAATAGTGCCGGCCGCACACTAATACAATCTTCCAGAAAGGGCAAGCCCAGATCTTCGTGGCAAGTGAACTAGGGGGGTGAAATGGGGACAGAAATGAGTTTCCCACGAACGCAGTTTTCTTCGCACTGACCGAATAGCCTCACAGTTTGTTTGATCTGCCCATCCGTCCGCGCCGCACACTGCGATGGAAACACATCGGGCCGGTAAATCTGCAATAATGAGCCGAGCGAGCCACCCCCCACAGGCCGTGGAAGGCCACACCGCTAGCCCATTCGATTTGACAGTTGTGCTCTGGGCAAGGCAATATTGGGCGCCCAAGACCCAGAAGTAGAAAAGGTAACCCCGAGATAGGGAGACGGGCTTGTGCTAGTCGGACAGCTGGCCCCTGTAGATAGGGTGGCGAGAGTTTGCTCTCTGAGCCACGCACCATAATGTGTGATTTTGTACAAGTTGTGCACAGGTCTAGAGTGGCCATAAAGCCTACAGAAGCATGGACCAGGAGATGCTGTGCATTAGGCGTACACGCCATAAGCACTGCATCATCTGCATTCATTCATTAATGCACACACTCTCACTTCGATTCAACCATTGACCCATTTCTGTTTTCATCAACTCACCAATCCACACACCCACAAACTCACTAATCAATGAAGAAGCACTTTCATTAAAAGACGCATTGGCTTTGCTAATGCTTGTGTCTTTTCCTCAATGGCTGCAATCTATGGTCCCGATGATGGTCAGCCGGCCCACAAAACAGGCAATATTTATCTCACCTGATATAATCATGGGTATCCAAAGTAATTCAATACGATTTGCGATGCACTCAATTACGCCGATTGCCCTCAAAAATAAGGCACAGCCTCTGGATTTTAGAGCTTTCTACACCAAACCTTGCATGTCACATTAGTTACTGGGCCTTTTCCCTGGTAAATGTTGATGGGCTTGATGTGCTGAAATGTACGTGGGCGAAATGTGTGAGCTGCAGTGTGTATCGCACAACTCGTGATTATATGTGCAAAAGCAGGAGGTCTTGAATATTTCTAAATTAATCGTACCTCTAAGGTGCAGTCTTGCACAGAGATTTTACACTCAGAAGTAGGACACAGCAGTTGCCAAAGTGTAGGGCCAGGACGGCAGGCCAATGCATGGTCAATGCATATTTTACCAAAAATGTGCCCATATTGCGTGTCTGATATTGAAGCTTGACTTTGGCACCCTGAACTGTGTTTTCAGTCACCATGGTGATCTAAGTTTCTCTGATCAGCTGCTCCGCCATTTCATTATTTTCCTAGCATTTTATCAATACGTCTGTCTGCAATGTAATAATGAAAACTGCCTGTGTAGTATTGCAAGTGATCAGGAACATTTAGTGCATGGGTGTGTATGTTTGTGTGTGTGTGAGCATACATTTTAGGTTTTCATCTTTTGTGTATGTTAATATTTGCATTATTTTTTAAGATGTGTTTTTATGTGCGTTCATATGTCTTCTAACAGCACATTTTGCATGGTCGTGTTAGAGTGTGTGCGTGTGATGGATTGGGAAATCATATCATCCATTCATGACTGTATCTTATTTTATCTGCATAAACTAGGAGCTCTTATTCAGTCAGGAGTATGTCTCTCCTGTATCACAGGGCACTTTATGTTTCAGTGGTGCATTCCATGCAGTTTCTTTCTTTAGGGTGTGGCACACTTAATTCATTTTTTAGGATGCAGTGCACACTTTAATGATTGTAGATATACAATGCTGATTGTAGCTATACCATGATGATAACACTAAACTATTATTTAATAACAAGCATTTGCAATGCATTAGGTCTCGTATTTGCAAGATGATGTGCTATTAGCATTGTAAATGACAATACCTATTATTTATATGTTTAAAAAACATACAATAAGAGCGCGGGTTTGCGCGGAGCCAAGATGGCCGCTCTCCTTTGAGCTCCGGCGTGTCCCGGTGAAGTCGCCCGGGTTTCCTGTGTACGGGGCTCCTGCAAGCCGGTCCCCGTTCTGGAAATCGACGGCGGAATGTAGCGAGGTTGCGGAGGAGGAGTGGCGGCGCTACTGAATGCTTTATTCACTACTTTTTGGCCATAGTTTCATTCTGCTCAGCCGTGACGCCTAAAATGGCGGCGGCGCGAGGCACACAGATACGCTGGTATCGGCACTTTCCTGCTTTCCAATGGAGGTGGTGAGGATGCGAAAGGCACATCGCCTAGTAAATTCATGGAACTTTTTTTCTGTGGACACATCGCTTCAACCTATATGGAGCACCTATAAATGCAGGTATTCTCTTTGTTTGACCAATGGGCTCTGAATGCGCAATGGGTTTGAGGATATCACCCCTCATTGTTTGATGGCGCGAGGCACTGCTTCCATTGAGGATATTTTCAAGCTGCAAATAAGGAAGGGATAAGGGAAAACGTTTTTAAAAAAAAAAAAGAAAAAAAGAAATGAGAAAAGAGGTTGTGTTTACCTGCATTGACTTTGCATAACGACTTATGAACATTATTCTGCATTATATGGCTTTTTTTTGTTTTGTATTTTTTTTTTTTGTATCCAGCTGGATGCCTTCCTGAGCGAGTATTGTGTCTGTGTGTATTTAATTTCACAAAATATTGCTTGGAGGAAGTGTTGTTAAATTCCCTTCTGTGGTATGGGCACGAGGTGGCGTTACGGGTTGGCTGCTTCGTGAGGAGCCCTGCTTGGTTGAACTTGCTCGTCGTGAGGAATTTTGTTTGAGCGACGTAAGGCTAGTGGAGCGGATGGACTCCGGCGCTTCGCCATAGTCACTCTGATGCTGCTGGTGTAAGTGCTTCCTTCGCTCAGCTTCAAATAATATCTGGTTGCCTCCCTGAGGTGTGTTTTCAGTGCTTCTCATTTCAACGTTACCCACTGCGGTGTTGGGTCTGAGCTTGTTCTTTTTTGTGCCTAACTTATTTTGACGATTTTTTGATTCACCATCGCTTGTTTTGCTTGTTGCCTCTGCTTGCCATCTCTTGTCATCATCTGCTACGACGCCTCCATGATGGATATCGCGCATTCAACTAAGTCTCATGCAGGCACCTCCGGAGGTCGTAAAGATTCTAATGCCTCTTCTGTTAAGCGGTCGAAGAAGGACCCACCTTCCCCAGACAAATCCCCGCTGCCTCTCACCCTTGAGGACATCATGGAGGAGTTGCGACTTATCCGTCCCTTTATGACTGACACTGTTGCTACACTCTAGAGGCTAGATGACAAATGGTCTGGTTTAGACATAAGACTTTCTCACGTAGAACACAAGATTACTGATGCTCAGGATGTGGTCGCCAGAGTTGACACACTCTCTAAGGAAGTCAGTCAGCTTAAAAATGTTACGGAGGATGTAGAAAATCGCAATAGGCGCAATAATCTTCGCATTTTTGGTATTCCGGAAGATTCTGAAGGGTCGGACATGATTCATTTCTTGAAAACTCAAGTGCTTCAAATTGTTGGTCTCCCGAAATCCTCAGACTTCAATATACAACGTGCTCATCGTTTGGGGCCAAGAAATACCTCTTCTACTTCTAAACCTCGAGGAATCATTGCCTATTTCCTTCTATATTCTGACCTCATGTCGCTTCTCCAACCCGCTAAACAACATAAGCAAATGTTTTGGTCTGGTCACAAAGTTTTTTTCGCTCAGGATGTTTCCAAACCTACTGCCTCTCGTCGGAAGGAATTTTTGGACCTTCGTCCTGCATTGAGATCCATGAACGCACGTTATGGTCTAATTCATCCCTGTTTTTTTAAAGTGACTTATAAGGACAGAACATACAGTTTTGAAGATCCTGCAGACCTGAAGAAGTTCATCCATTCTCACAAAGGAGAACGCATGGAACTGAGCAAACCTTAACTGTTTTGTTATTGTCTGAGCATTATTTCATGTTCTAATTCTATTTTAAATGTATTATTTTGCGTTTATGTTTCTATTGTTTATTCCTTCTTTGTCTTGCAGGTCCTCCCTTTCGGTTTTGTTGCCATGGACACCATGTATATCGCTTTGTTGTCTATAGTGTGCGTTCCATCTCGTTGCTGTTTCCCCCCCTTGACGTCTGGTAAGTCTCTTCATTTGTTCTATTTGGTTGCCTTTCATTATGTATTTCACTCCCCAGCTTGTCTTCTTTTTTTTTATAGTGGTCCGCTCTTTGTAGCCGTCTCCTCTTAGTGTGGCTGTCTTGTTCTTCGTTGCTCCCCCCTCACTTTAATGTTCTTTGTTCGGTTGTCCTTCATGGCTAAAGCCCCTTGGCTTTCTGCCATCCTTCCGTCGCTATTTTCTGGGGGACTTTGTTTCCCCCTACTTTCTTTTCTATTTTTTCTTCCTCCCTCTCCTTCTCCTTTCCCTTTTTCTTACCTTAGGTTTTCCTTCCTTTTACTTTTCCTTTATTTTTTCTTTATCTCTTTGGCAACATTTACAATATTCACTCTACCCTATATTCTCTTCTCTTTTACTGCTGCTTAAGTTACTCCATTGTTCTCTCTCTCCATTCCGGTCACTATTTTTGTGGTGGGCATATGCTTTAGCTTTCTCGCAGGTGTTTTTTCTATGTCTTTCATATCGTTCTAATATTCCTTTTTCTTTTTTCTCTATTTTTCCATTCTGTTTTAAATTCTTTATCTTCTTCTGCTTATACTTACCTTTCTTCCAGGAATGAGCGGTCTTCATGTTATTTCTTGGAATGTCAAAGGTATTCGAAACCCTGTTCAAAAACAGCGTGTTTTATCTCATTTAGCAAGGTTGAAATGTCATGTTGCGTTGTTGCAAGAAACTCATCTTAATTCAGAAGATTTGTCTTACATATGTAAGCAATGGGTTGGAGAGGCCTTCTGTTCTCCGGCAGTAAACACCAAAAATGGTGTAATTATTCTATTTCACAAATCGCTGTCTGTTCAGCTACAGAACAAGTTTCATGATAATTGTGGTAGATGGTTGTTTTTAGATGTTATAGTCAATGATACAAAAATTTCCTTTTGCAATGTTTATGGCCCTAATGGTGTAGATTTAACCTTTTGGAATGATTTTTCCATGCTTCTTTTTTCTCATACGGCTGATGATTTAGTTGTTGGGGGCGACTGCAATCAGCTTATGGATCCCTTTCTAGATCATAAATCGCTCACCAGAAACATACCTAATAAGATGCAAAAGACCTTCTCTAAAGCCATTTCTTCCAGAGGCCTTATTGATTCATGGGAGCTTTCCCATGCTGATACTTTAGAATTTTCCTTTTTCTCCCCAGTTCATGCATCACATTCCCGTATCGATTATACTATTCTTACTCAACACATCCTCCAATTTATGACTAATTCAGAAATTGGCTCTATTTTAATATCCGACCACGCCCCTGTCATTATTGACATGGATTTTCCCTCACCTACGCATTCCTCCAGGCGCTGGCGTTTTAACAATTCGTTACTCCTTGATTCCAAGTTTACTGAACAGTTTAACCCCTTCGGTGCCACGCCCTTTCCCCCTCCTGTGCCGGGCGTTTCCCACGCGGGTGGGTTTCATGACGAGATAGTCTCGTCATGGGCTTAGCGCGACCGTGCTCCATGACGAGACTATCTCGTCATGGGCACAGAAGAGGTTAAACTCTTTGCCGTGGATTTCTTTTACAAATAATCTTCATTCCACTTCTCAGTTTCATTCTATTTGGGATGCTTTTAAGGCTACTGCCAGAGGTTTTGTTATTGACTTTACATCTCAAAAAAAGAAAAAAGCCTTGTCAGTGTCTGCTAAACTTCTTAAACAAATTAAGGATCTAGAGCATCTTTACTTCACCAAAAATACCTCAGAAACACTTTCCTCTCTCATTAAAGCTAAAATACAATATAACCAACACTCATGGGTCTCTGCTTGTAATAACCTTCTTAATTTTCATGCCAAAATGTATGGGGGTCACAACAAAGCTGGCAAATCTTTTGCTAACTATCTCAAAATTAAAAAACAAAAATCCAAAGTGACAAGCATTATTGACTCGAATGGGAACCATCAATACGCGGATGATAAAATCCTTGAATGTTTTGTCCAATATTATTCGTCACTTTACACTCCAGAATCCGTCCCTTCTCAGGATCAGATTGACTCTTTTTTTCAGTCTCTCCCCAGGTCCTCGGACATCTCTATTGACCTTTCCTCTCTCGATGTCCCTTTCTCAGAAAGGAAAATACTTAATGCTATTACTCTTCTTCCCAAGGATAAATCACCTGGCCCGATGGATTTACGGTTTGTTTCTATTTGTGCTTTAAGGACATTATATTGCCACATTTATTATCTCTGTATACTTCCTTTCTTGCTCAAGGGGAATCCAAAGGTTCCTTTACACAGGCAATGTTATGTTTGATCCCTAAAAAAGATAAAGATCCCTCCTGTTGTAAAAATTATCGACCTATCTCTTTAATCAATACTGATTGTAAAATTTATGCTAAACTTCTGGCCTCCCGTATTAATAAAATCACTCCTAACCTCACTAACATTTATCAATCTGGCTTTGTTAAAGGAAGGTCCATTACTGATAATTCGAGAACTTTCCTCAACATCATTCACCTTGCTTCAAAGATGGACTCCCCAGTTGCCGCTATTACATTGGATGCCGAGAAAGCATTTGACAGAGTTTGCTGGGACTTCATGTTTGGTGCTTTAAGGTGGCATGGCTTTAGTCCCACTATTATTCGATATATTCAATTATTATACTCTGCTCCTTCTACTTCTATTTGGGTTAATGGTTCTCAATCTCCTTATTTTTCTCTGCATAGAGGCACCAGGCAGGGCTGTCCTTTATCCCCTCTTCTTTTTATTCTTGCATTAGAACCCTTTTTGGAAAAAATGAGACGTTCCCCCTCATACACTGGTTTTATATTTTAAAAAGTTGACATTAAGTTTACTGCTTATGCAGACGAAATTTTACTTTATATTTCAAATCCAATCACCTCTCTACCTTCACTCTTTTCGTTGTTGCATGAATACTCTCTGGTTTCTGGTTACAAACTTAATATTGATAAGTCTGAGGTTTTCTCTCTTAATAAGTTTTGCCTTCCTTTCATGTTTCAGGGCTCTGGCTTTGAATGGAACTCTGGTAGTATTAAATGCCTTGGTATACTTTATGCCAACACTATTAAAGAAACCATCAAGCTTAACCAAAAAGATATTATTAAGAAGATTTCTTCCCTTATAGACAACTGGCCTCCTCTTTTCTTATCCTGGTGAGGAAGGCTTGCTACCATCAAAATGATGCTTCTTCCCATTGTAAATTTTTATCTCTTTATGCTTCCTATTTCCCTTCCACTCTATTTTTTTAAAACAACAAATCACATTTTTACCTCATTCTTATGGAATAATCGCAAAGCTAGGATCTCTCTCTCCCGTCTCCAACATCCCAAAGATTCAGGCGGTGTTAATTTCCCCAATCTTGCTCGTTTTCATTCTGCCTTTACTTTGAAACAAATTTGGCCATTTTTATCTGATTCATCTGTCCCCCACTCAACAGCATGGAGTTCCATAGAACTTGCGCAACTTTCACCTTTTTCCTTTAACACGTCTACTCGCTTATCTCAGCCTCCGCAACGCTTTCTCACTCCTATCTTTAAGCATTCCAGAACACTTGCTCTTTCAGTTTTTCGCTCATCTCTTTCACAGTTAGAGTTTCTTTCCTCAACTCCAATTTGGTACCATAAATCCATAAAGATAAACAATCAAGCACTTTTTTGGAAAGAATGGATTGATAAAGGTATTATCACTTTTAGTCATCTACTAGTTAACGACTACTTACGAGACTTTTCTGATATCCATTCTTCCTTTCACCTTTCTAACACATACTCTTCTCAATATCCCTTGCTTAAAAAATCCTTATCCTCTATTATCTCTCAAGTTGCATCTCAGTCCCCTACCGACACAACTTCTTCATTAACCCTGCCGGATTTTTCTATTCCCCTCAAGGCTGCGGCTATCTATAAATTACTTTCCTGCCCCTCTGTTGAAAGGACCAAATCCAAACTTGAACTTTCCTGGGAAAAGGATCTAGCCCAAGAGTTTCCCCTTCGGGTTTGGAATTTTTTATGGTCTAGGATACATACGGTTTCCCGCTCCGCTAGCACCACACAGACTTTGTACTACTTTTATAATAGACTTTTTTTCACCCCATCAGACTTGCATAGTTTCAAATTATCCGATTCCAAAAAATGTTGGTCTTGCTCACATACCAATAGTGATTTTTTTCATATGTTCTTCCATTGTCCGCTGGTTAAATCTCTATGGTCTCGCATTTGGTTAAAGTTAAATGAAATATTAGCTACTAACCACTCCTTCGAGATTGTCCACATCTTTCTATGTGGTGCCTCACCCATATGGAATGCTCATTGTCATGCACGCAAATTTATAGATTTATATATAGCTATTTCTTTACAGATAATCACTACAAATTGAAAAGACACTTCAAAGATTTCTTATAACGTCTGGTGGAATTTATTGTGTCATCATCATAGGCTTGATCGTGCTTTTTCTACCACTGTACCTCTTTTGATCAAAAAATATTTGTTATGGTTGCCTCTAACTAATTTTCTTTCTAAAAGTACCCGTTGATGATCTGTTTTTTTTTTTGTTTTTTTTTTTATAGTTGCTATTTGGTTTCTCTCATATAAACATTTCCTTGCCTATGTTATTTATAAGATACCTCATTTGTATGTTGAATACTTCCCCCTCCCCTTCCTTACCTATCTTTCCCTTGTTTTCCTTTTGCCTTCCCTTGCATATTAAACACAATATCCTTAAAACACAAAAAAAGCTTTTTTTCCTTAGTATATTCTCTAGTTACGTCTGGCATTCCTTAAACTTTGTAAGAATTCAATTGTTCTTATTATTTATTGCATTGCCTCTTTATCCTATTTTGTACTAATGTTTTACTTGGTCTATTATATTCAATAAAGCTTTCTAAATTAAAAAAAAAATACAATAATAAAAGGCATTATCATTCGCAATACCAATAGGTCAAATTTTTGCAAATTCGAGACCTATTGCATTGCAAATGCTTGTTAATGAGATGCACGCATTAAGATTCGGCGCAGCATCGCAACTAGTGTGGGCATAAACAAGTTGCCCAAAGCCTGGAAGCCTTCTGCTGCCGGCGAACAGCTCGCATGAGATAGCATGAAACAACCAGTAAAATGTACATGCTGTGAAAATTCAGCTCAAAACTACGACTAAACACATATGGATCCATTAGGATGTCGGGCGTTGGCACCACCGCGGTGCCGGCGGTGCAGAAAAATGCATTTTTCCGTCCGCGAGCAGCAGTCCTCATGCCCGCCATATTAGTATGGCCAAGCATAGCCCATTTCCCGACTGCCGTGGTGCGAAGCGCACCGCCATCAAAGTGTGCACGCCACCGCGGTGGTGGGAGCCAATGGAGACTCACCGCCGTGCGGAATGATGTCCGCCCGCTCCAGAAATGAGGATGACTCAAGCAAGCAGACGCATCGCAGCAGAGACACTGCCCAACCAGAGACGGCGTAAGCTCGACAGCGGAGCGTGAAACCAGAGTCCCGGTCACGACCGCCATGGACCCAGCTCTACACGTCTTTCCGGTGCTGTACCTGCTACATCACCAGGAACTCACGGACCGCCACGGACGCCGCAGCAGGTACACAACAACACAAACACAACACACGGGCTAACAGAGGGTCCAAATCCACATCAGACACCCTTAGGGGGGACAGGGAAACATCCACAAGGGCAACCACACATCACCCACCTGCCACAAAGTCACCCGCTGGATCCTGGACACACAGCTACCGCCACCATCCAGCAATGTCACCGTCACATCACCGTAGCGGCAAACACAAGCAAATACATGCGCACAATACAGAAGGCAGAGCCAGTGCCAGGCATGGGCAGGGCACAAAGACCACAGGGCCACACGCCCTCCCACCACACACTAGCACACCCCATGAAGGCACATGCCGTGTGCCCCTCCTGTGCACCCCATGCACAACAACAAGCCAGGGCAATACACACCCTGCACCACACAACAAACAACCAGGGAGACACACACTGCAGGAGTGGCTGTATAGGAACAAACAACACACAGCACAGTAGAACAGGGCCAGGGAAACACACACACCACCACACCACCACACTCAGGGAAATATCAATGAGGACAAGCAACAAATGAACACATACAAGGAATTAACATCCAAATGGCCATACAGCCTGCACAGTCACACATGCATACCACAGACTGACACACACACACATACACACCCCACATGCCAACAGCAATGGAGCACAACAAAAGGGGAAACCAAGGTGGGCTGCACACAAATGGAAGGCCATGGAGACACACAACAAGCATGTGTACATCACATCAACACAAAGAACAAAGCACAACACCCTCACACCACCAAAGCACACATGGCTGGCACAGTCAGTGAACTCAAACCACAGACAGCTCAGTGCAACAACACAGGGAGACAGCAAGGCAAACCACGTATAGGCACAAGGATGAAAGGAAGGCCCTGAAGTCAAACTGTGAACATCCACACATCCATACAACTACTTCACAGGAGTACACCAGCAGCACTACACACAGGGACCATCTACACACCTCAGGACTAACAAACACCAGTAAGAACCTACACACACACCCCTCACACCAGCAGCACACAACACCAGTGCCAAACACACTGAAGGCTGGCAACACTTGACAGTCAATACACACACAAACAAACACACACCCTGGGCTCAGCCACAAACATCACACACACACACACACAGGGATGCCACCACCAATGTGGAAACAAATACAACAGACAAACATATAGCCCAACGGAAACACACACAGAGCCACAACAACAGCAACAGACATGCCCTGTGCAGCTAAACTGGGGAAAGGCAATGGGAGCACAGACACACCAGGAGAGCACAACCTCCTCACTCAGGAACAATGCACAGACAACATACCACAACACACAGAAGAAGTGCACCATCACAGAACAACACAGCCACAGCAAACAAACAACAGATGCACAGGCAGAACTATCACATAGCAAATACAGCAGGACATCAGGAGATGCACACCAGGCAATCACAAGGCAACATACACACACAGCACTGCATGCACAACAAGCTGTGTGTGCACACCAAGCATGCCAGACACACACAGACATCATTGACAGAACAGCAACCCACACAACACCATACAGCACAGCACAGAGACAACAGCACACCCAGGAAGTGAAGCAAAAACACAAACAACACACATACATCCAATAGATGCACAAGTCTGAGACACAAAGGTGGAAACAACTTGACCACAGGACTGGGCAGCACACACAGTTGAACTGCATAGGAGCAACCATAACTGACAAACAGCACCAGAACATCACACATGACCCATTGGGGAAAGGCCCTGAGTGACACATTGACCCTGGCCAAAGAACTGCACCACAAAGCACAGTGCCACAAATGAAGTCATGGGGAGGCACACACACATATAAACCAAGGGGACAGCTAACACCAACGTGAAGTGTACTGCATGTCAGTAGGGAACATGGCAGGAGTGTACCATACACAAAGAGAGGGAGTTCAGACCCACAATGGGTAGGCAGCTGAAGCACAGATAGGGGATGGCATGACAACACACACAACATGCCACACTGGAGGCAAGAAGGCACCATGTGACAGCAAGGCATGAGAAAACACAACCACAATGGCAGTGTAAAGCAGCAGGTCTGCACAGTCCCCACAAACAGCCACCAGACGAATGGATGTGCAACAAAATACAACATGACTTGCCAGTAACACTCTCTGCATACTCACAAGTGACAAAAACAACAAGTAGGAGTCAGACAGAACTGCAAGAACACACCAACACACTGCACAGTGCACAACATACAACTCACACATGGGCATACAACCACATCCACAGGGATGAACAATCAAAACAACAGACACACAACTCCTGGGTGACACGTGTGTAGTTGACTTCGCAGAGGCATGTGCACATCAACACTCCCCACAAACTCACCCCCTTCACACTGCACACTACCTGGCCATCCAAGAGCACAAATGGAAAGTAAGCCATGGTACTAGGATGACTGGCCATCACAAGATGACCACAGACATACACCACTGGGCACACATAAAGGGGGAACACACACACATGATGACCCTGGACAGCTTGCTTGCAATACTGTGTGCAGAAACCCACTATGTGCTGGCAGTGCCCCCCCCCCCCCACCTGACATGTGTACAATATAGCCAACATGAACTAATCAAGTAAATGACTACTGCTAACCATTCGAAATTGACACCATTGCCACCACAAGTATCTGGGTCAAGAAGAACTGAAGACCCTGTCACCCCAGAACAAAAGAGAGTAAGTGAGCCCAAACATTGACTATGTTGAAGTGCCATACAGATCATGTGGCACAGTAAACCATTTACACACAGCAAAAGAACTTTATTCAGTAAGGACACTGACAAAATAAACAACAGGAGCAACTGTCTTTATTCACATATTGCACAGATAGGTATCATGAGAAGAGAAGAGCAAGGCACAAGATGCAGAGCATGTCTGTGAGAAGCTGCACAGGCAGGGGGCACACAGCAGTGAACGACAAGGCCAGTGGGCAGGACAAAGTGCAGACTGAGTCCATGAGAAGCTGCACAGGCAGGGGGCACACAGCAGTGAACGACAAGGCCAGTGGGCAGGACAAAGTGCAGACGGAGTCCATGAGAAGCTGCACAGGCAGGGGGCACACAGCAGTGAATGACGAGGCCAGTGGGCTGGACTAAGTGTAGATTGAGTCCATGAGAAGCTGCACAGGCAGGGGGCACACAGCAGTGAACAACAAGGCCAGTGGCCAGTTTTGGGTGCAGACTGAGTCCATGAGAAGCTGCACAGGGAAGAGTTCAACACAGCAAAGAGCAACAAGGCCAGTGGCCAGTTCCGGGTGCAGACTGAGTCCATGAGAAGCTGCACAGGCCGGGGGGCACACAGCAGTGAATGACAAGGTCAATGGGCAGGAAAAAGTGCAGACTGAGTCCATGAGAAGCTGCACAGGCAGGGGGCACACAGCAGTGAATGACAAGGCCAGTGGGCAGGACAAAGTGCAGACTGAGTCCATGAGAAGCTGCACAGGCAGGGGGCACACAGCAGTGAACGACAAGGCCAGTGGGCAGGACAAAGTGCAGACGGAGTCAATGAGAAGCTGCACAGGCAGGGGGCACACAGCAGTGAATGACGAGGCCAGTGGGCTGGACTAAGTGTAGATTGAGTCCATGAGAAGCTGCACAGGCAGGGGGCACACAGCAGTGAACAACAAGGCCAGTGGCCAGTTTCGGGTGCAGACTGAGTCCATGAGAAGCTGCACAGGGAAGAGTTCAACACAGCAAAGAGCAACAAGGCCAGTGGCCAGTTCCGGGTGCAGACTGAGTCCATGAGAAGCTGCACAGGCCGGGGGCACACAGCAGTGAATGACAAGGTCAATGGGCAGGAAAAAGTGCAGACTGAGTCCATGAGAAGCTGCACAGGCAGGGGGCACACAGCAGTGAATGACAAGGCCAGTGGGCAGGACAAAGTGCAGACTGAGTCCATGAGAAGCTGCACAGGCAGGGGGCACACAGCAGTGAACGACAAGGCCAGTGGGCAGGACAAAGTGCAGACTGAGTCCATGAGAAGCTGCACAGGCAGGGGGCAAACCACAAGGCCAGTGGCCAGTTCAGGGTGCAGAGTATGTCCATGAGAAGCTGCACAGGGAATGTGTGCGACTGTACCTTTCCATGGTCAGCAACACAGTCAGGGGGCAACAATGTGAAGTACAGGCCCACCTGTGTGAGAGACAGATGTGTGAGGGTGACTAACACTCAGACTTGGCTGTCAGGTGGACTGGGAGCTGGCTGTGTTTCGGGGACTGTCGGGGCACTTGACGGGGGAGAGAGCGGAACAGCTGAGGTAGAGCTATCAGATTGCTTGGCAAGCCAGAGGGCAGCTTGGACCAGATGGTGTAGTGGCACGTGGAGGTGCAGTCATGCAGATGGGAGACACGGTGTGGCTGGGAGATTGTGGATGCGTGCCCTTCCACTTTTTGGGGATCCTAAATGGCTTGCCCGACTTTGGATCAATTGGAAGTGGTGTGGGCACAACAAGCACACTCACCACCACAGCTGCAGCAGGTGCAGGCGCTGACAGCCCCTCTGGTGATGTGCTGGACCCAGCAGAATGCTTTGCCTGGCTTCGCCTCTGCCCCCCCTTCCCCTGTTTACTAGGTGTTACCCCTACAGTGCCCTCCGGCCCCTGCTTCACCGTGCTTGGAATGGGAGTCGAGGTGGCTGGTGATTCTGCCTTGAGCCCTTCCTAGGTGTACACTTGGCATGCACCACTTCCTTGGTGGGCACAGACATTGTACGATTATCTTTGCGTGATGCTTTAGGGGCAGGAGAGTCCTTGGATGGGGATGCCACTGAGGCATGTGTGCCTGAGGTCTGCAGCTTTGCTTTTTGTGCACTGGTGTCACCTGACAGGCTTTTCTCGCTGCACTCTGGGGTGGCTTTGGTCTTCTGTGGGTATGGTGTCTGTGCCCGGGACCGCTTGGGTTGCTGCTGCAGTGTGCTTTGTGTGCTGTATCGTGACTTTGATGTATGTGGACCGTGGTCACTATCGTCAGACGTGGCCACTGCCAGGGGGGTGGACAAAGGGACCGTAGCTGGACTGTGCGTATGTGCCTGTTGCAGGGCAGATGTCACTGTTGATGACAAAGCCTGGACTGTCTGGTGCAGCCCACCCACGTTGAAATGTATGCCCTCCATGAAAGCAACCACCTGGGCCAATTTCTTGTCGTCGTCAATGAAGGCATTGAGGAGAGCTGTCTGGCCTACACACAGCTGGCGCAAAAGGTCCACAGACTCAGCACTGATGGCAGCAGGGGGGACAGGGGCTGGGGCAGCGGTGCCAGGGGTGAAGGACACTCTTCCCCTCTTATTGAGGCAGACACGGGCAGCACCAGAGGAAGTGGCTGGGAGGGTGGGCAGTGGCGGCTGTGTGGTGGAAGTCGATGCAGAGTCCCTGTTCCCTGTTCCCTCCAACCTGGATGAATCCTCGCTGGCATCGGATGATGTGGCGCTTTGAGTCTCAGGCTGGGACTCCTCCAGCAGACTCCTGTCCCTCTCTGAGGCGCTGGTGACATCTGTGTCACTGGGCTCCTGTGCAGCTGTTGTGCTAGTTTCACCCCCACTGGTGTCCATCTCCTGTCCCTCTGTAACCACAGGTGATACTGCACTGAGAGAGACAGATGTAGGGTCAGGTCAGTGGCAGCAACAGAACAAACATATGCAAGCAATGCATGACAAAAGTTGACCAAATCTACATGTTGCACACCACCCTGTGCAATCACATCATGCCAACTCACTATGTAGACTCAAGCAGAGCGTGGAAACTGGAAACTCAGGCATGAGTGATCCATGTGATGATCACATAGCACAACATCTTGCTTGTGGCTGTGTTCAAACAGACACACAACTAGTTCTGAGAACACCTAGGGACATGATGGGGCACACTACTTGTTGCCAATGACAGAACTGGATGGAACAGGAGAGGACAACACAGACCCAGACTACAACATGACAGTCCACAATGGACATTAGCCCTTGCCACCCACCATGTCATACCTTGGGGACAATATAATGCTGCACATTGCTGTAAGATGTGTAGGCCTCCCCAGTATGGGTGCATGCAATGGACGCATTGATGTACGCACAGTCCGATCGGGCACATTGCCGTTCCCTCCCATGGGATTCCCAAGACTTCCCCAATGCAGAAGAAACCTGAAGAGCACAACTCAGAATGTAATGTGAAGGCACAGCATCCAAATAACCTTTGTAAGTATAGGTAGGGCAAATGCATGCCACGGCACCCAGGCCAGCAGCCACAGACATGCCACAGCATCACACTACCAACATCACATAGGCCAGCGTTGGCACAGGCTCCTTATACATGCAGCCTCTCCCAGCCAAAGTCAGACTCCCCAAATGTTCACTCCTGGCTTGCTGTTCATGCTCCTTCAAATGTACATCCAGCTCAGGCTGTGTCACCACCAAGATGTGCCCCATTAGTGGTGTTATGCTGCACCGTGCCAAATGCCCAGTGCGAGGAAGCAGCCCCAAGGTCATCTCTGCCACATTCTTTGCCAGCCGGCTGATGTCATCCCATCTCTTGTGGCAGTGGGTGCGCCTCCGGTTTGAGACCCCCAGATCTTGCACCTTCGCTGCAATGGCCCTCAACACAGCCTTACGCTGGTGTTCCTTGAGCTGCAGGCATGGGAGTCAAGAGGGGGAAATGATCAGTGAAACAGTGTAATGTACCGACACCTATCAGTATAACAGCAAGATACAAAATCATCACATATCCAATGATAGGTCAATCAGAGACAATAGTACAGCTCACATGGGACACCTGCATGGGAAAAGCTGATGTTAAAGCATGCAGGTGTGAGGGGGAACACAGTCCCTGCACATCTCACACACATGCAGGATGCCAGCACTGAAACACCCATATAGCCTGCCAACTTCTCCAGTCCATTGTTGGCTTGAGCAACACATACATCACATGTCAACCTGTGTTTGGGGGTGGACTCACTGTGTCCAAGACTGCACAGTCATCAATGTCCCTGTCCTGTGAATAGTTGAATGTGTCATGGTGGTCACATAGATGGACGTGATCTCACAAATACAAAATGCCATTCACAAGGTCATACTCTGAAAGTTAAGTGAGTTGTCCTTGTCTTTGTAGGCGGGGACTGTGCAGGCCAGCTGGGCTCACACTGAGATGGACTACAGGGGCACCCACAGCCATCCAGCCAAGCAATCACTGTCCTGACTACAGCATGAACAACCTTCTGTGTCACTGTATGTCTGGCAACACAACACAGGTCACTCATACATACATGTGCCGGGAGGGAAAGCTGTGGCATTGGGTACACACACCCTCCCACTGGAGACAGCATGTCAGGCAGTGCATGACACTACCCTAACTCCCAGGCACATATTGCATCAGACGAACTACATGTGGGGCTCCCCTGCCCTACCCCACCACTGTTGAAGACTTACCACAACATTTGGGGCACCATATAGCCTTGGTACTGTGTTAGAACCTCGCCCACCAGGACCTCCAGCTGCTCGCTCGTGAAGGGACTGGCACCGATCTTCTCTGTCCTTGCCATCACTGTGGACATGAGAATACAGTAGGACCCGCACAGACATAGCTAATTCTTTGACCAGGCTTACTCAGTACAGCAGGGAGAGGCCGACCACCCGAACACGAGGGGCCAAATGAGCAGTCTGTCACTATCGAACAAAGTCGTAAAGAGCAGAAGTGGTGGAGCCTTGGAGTGAGGGGACCACCCCGGCACACCCACCTCCATAAATCCAACGTCCTTTCATCCGGTGGCAGTAGCATTGTCCCAACTGTATTCCTCTAATGGTATTTGTAGCACTCACAAAATAGAGGGAGTCACAAGCACTCCCACAGCTGACGCAACTCCAGTCAATCAATATGTAAAAGGATTAAGCGCAGGGTGGGACGGGGATGAGGGGCTGTCAGCCACAGTGCCATAATTAATTGCGTGCGCCCGTGTTGTGTAAATGTAAACACAGGAGCCGTGTTAAAGATAAAGCACGGTATGTGTGTAAATCAAATTTCCGCCATTGTGACCAAAGTAAAAGCGCACATTTTCACAGGAAATAAACACAAAAAGCGCTCACCATTGCCGTGAGTGATGTTTGAGGGGCGGGACAGTGAAGAAATAAAAGAGTTCTTAAACACAAAAGCTGAAGACGGGAAGTCCACGAAAGCGAATGAAAACTGTAGTTAGGCGGTGCTGCTTCCGGAATAAACGGAAGTGACGCATTGGAGCTACAGCCAATAATAAGCCCGCTAATGAAACCAATGCCAGAGTTTACTAATGGCAAGCGGCAGCAGAAATAACCTGGCAATAGGCGGAGTTACACACAACTTACTGATTACTTGATGCCTCGTAGAGGCAGCTGCGCTGCCTATGCGAGACCTAAAGAATAAATTCTCCACAGCAGTTTACCCAGCTGAAACCCGGTAGTCTTTCTGTGCATAGTAATATGTTAACAATTGGTTACAGTTTATTTATGTTTAGTTTATTGAAACAGTGCAAGAGACACCTATGGGCTTCTTGCGCTAAAATGTTTAACCAGATGATAGCCACTGTTAGACCTGTTATCCTTAGGGTGGTCTTCCAGCATGTGCTTGTCCCCCAAACATTGTACAATTGGTGTATACACAATTGGTGTATTCAGTTTACTTCTAAGTCCCTTCTAAAGTGGTATACCATATACTCAGGGCCTGTAAATTCAATGCTACTGGCGGGCTTGCAGCCATGTATGTGCCACCCACACAAGTAGCCTTGCCAACCAGTATCAGGCCAGCCACTGCAGGGCATTTATGTGTAGTTTACTGCCACTTCGACTTGGTATTCAAAACCCTTTGCTAAGCCTGAAACTCTCCATTTATTACACATAAGTCAACCCTAAGGTTGGCCCTAGGTAGCCCATAAGGCAGAGTGCTGTGTAAGTAAACAATAGTGTGTGAGAAAACAGGACCTGTTTGCAATGCCCCCCTACTTCTTACTCGCCATTTTGACCACTAGATGCTGGTTTTCTGACTCTGACTGTGCCCTGGGCTCTGTTACCCAGACCCAGTGCTCTGTGTTAAAAATACATGGTAATTTGCTGGAAGACCTTAGGAGATAATAAGGCAAGGGGGATTCAAATTACCTCTAAATCCCAAGTATATAATAGGGCAGGGAGGTTTAGAGGCCCACTAGATTTCCTCCACTGGAGTGTACGATACTGTGGTGCCTGCTGTCATTTTAAAAGCCAAACTTGCAAGCTGCTTTTAAAATAAAATGAAATGCAAATTTGACTTTCGATTTAAAGGTACTTCCAAAGTATTAATCTACCTTATTTCTATATATAAGTTACCCCTGAGGTAGGATGCCTTGTAACTATATTCAGGGATATTTTCAAAGATTTTTTATCAGCCCATGTGAGGGAATAACTGCCAATTTCTTGTTTTCTCCCATTGTAGTGAATGGCTCCATAATCTAACATTGTAGCATTTATTGAAGTATAAATATTGTTAGAAGGCATGTAAAATATACTTCCAGGTATCAAAATATAATTGAGATAAATACAACAACTTGCCACTGTTGGATTTGCCATAACTATGACAGGAAATAAGTTATTAAACTTTTTTTTCTGTGAGCCAAAGTCCAGATTTGAACCCTCAAGAGAAATTTCAGCAAGTTCTGAAGTTTGGAGAGGTTTGGAGCAACTTTTGGAAAAAGTTCCATAAGGTGACCAACACGCCATCAAGAGTCAAGCCGCCTACCTTCAACCACAATCCGGCTTGGATTTCAGGTTTGTCTCACTGAAAGCTCCAGTGGTCCAGACTTCCAGGATTTGACCGGGACCTTGCAGAAAGCCAAGCTGGGGAACCTGCCCTGAATCCAGCCTGATGAAGTGCATTGCTCAACGTCGAGGGAAAAAGCTCCAGAAAAATGACTAAGTGTAAAGGGCAAATTTTGACCAAGTTCTCCCGCTTAGAGTATCTGACAAGGGCTCCATCGCGGTCAGCCTCAAACTTTGACATTGACCCGTTCAAGCATGACCAGATGTCCCAAAGTGGCTCTATATGTTTTTAAGCACTAGAAAGTGTTTTAAATGTATTAGTGGTTTTAAATGCTTTACACACCTGTCTCCTAAGTTACGTCTGCCTGCTCATTGCCAGCTACCAAGGGTTGAGGGTTGAGCAAGGGAATAATTTATTGAGACCTTGACTGACCCTTTTTTTGTGTTTGTGGCCTTATTACAAGTCACTCAAGAGAACCTTTATTTCAACCATACAGGCCATAAAAGCACATTAATAAAGAAAACAATGCATACATTGTAGTACATAAAAAGAAAAACAAAGAAAATTAAGAAGAATACAATTTATCATTATAAAAACTATGTACATGATATCTGCATTTTAAAATTGGAGTACTTCCAGTTATAGAAGCTTTTAGTACATAATACATCTTTGGTTATTCAGACATCGGAATATCAGTAGTATGCTATATGTAACAGTTAACAAGTGGTGGATCCTGACAAGCTGAACCTCCCTGAGGTGTTTTTGCTGATTCGTTCTTTGAAAAGCAGAGGCTACCAACATGGCTCCCATTGCAGTTGGGGATCTCCAAGACAAGCTTGTAATGTAGGCAAATGACAAAGAATGCATTCGCCAACTGTGCTAGCCTTGGAGTGGGGCCTGGAGAGAAGCACACTGCTGGAAATAGGGGGTGGTAGCCCCTGTAGACCAGTTGCTCTTAACATCATTTTCCCTCTGAATGAAGAAATCAGATTTAAAACTTTGGAGCAAGATAAGTGCTCTCTCTGTTGATGCCCTGTGGCAAGAGCAAGCCCCAGAGGATCCTGTTTGCAGATAGAACACAACGCCTTTTATTTATGATCCCTCAGTGGGTTTGTGGTGATCGGCTGCTTCTCAGTACTGAACCAGAAGAGGGGGTATTAGTAGATTAATAGAAGGAAAGTAGAGTGGAAGGCAGCATTAAGCTGTGCACTGACCTATTAGTGGTTGAAAATTATTCCTGAAAGCCTCTCGAGTGCACTTGTTTCAAAGACTCACAGAAGAGACAACTACTGTTAACATGGGACTACTGACAGTTTCCCAGCTCACAATGCTGATAGCTCGCTTTGCTGGAACTTTAGAAATATGTATTAGGGGTAATGAGCCTGGTGCCAGCAGAGGGTCAGGTGGGTCAGGCACCCCCAAACATCTGTCCCTTCCATCCAGAGCATCAACATCCCCAGTGAAGGCAGCATGGATTTGTTATCCATTTCTTTAGCTTCCATTGCTAAACCTGGGTGAGATTTTATTATACCCTCTCTGTTTCCTTGGAGTTGCAAATCCCCTTCACTAGGAAACATTTGCTAAGCAGGGACTTTTTTGATTTGCGGCTACTCCCCACAGCCCCCCAAATGTATTTCTGCTGTAGTGCTTGCGTCCAACCCAAGTATCCTGGGTGACTGTAGCGTGCAATAACTCAGCTCTGTTAACTTGATCTCCGCTCACCAGGCGTCTTTGTTTCGGCTTTGCTGTCCTTGAGCAGGAAGTCTGTCAGAGGATTTCACAACAGTTTATTCAGAGCAGCATCATTCTAACCTCTAAATCCCCTTCTGTTGTTGCATTCACACACATAATTTGCAGACCGAGTTACAATTTTCTAATTTCTGTGACAGTGGAATTTTTTAAGATAATCCCATGACTTCTCACTGGAAGTGGACACAATAATGATCAAAACGTAACCCAGCCACTTTTTTAGGGACAATGGTGGTATGCCGTTATTTTTATGACGAGCCTGTGCAGCGCGTGCGCTGCACCGAGGCATGCAGTATTGAAGTGTGCCTTTGAAGCTCTGCCCAATCCCTTCCATATTTTTAATTGGCTTGTGTCATTGCCCTTTGTAAATGCTAGCTTTCGAGTCGTTATTAAGATTGTTAATTCCTCCTTGGTACCGTCTTGTCTGCATTTTTTACCTCCAACTGGACCTTTTACTTGTCTTGTTACATGCTTTGCTTCATCTTGGATGTGAGCACTATTTTGTTTAATGATTTGCCCCTATACCACCCACTACGTCGCAGCACTCCACCCGCCGGCATCTTTTATTTTATTTCCTACTGGTGGTCCGCTTTAAATATAGAGGCCGCGTTTCTATCTTTCTTTATTTTACCAGTGCGTCCGCTTTAAGTAGAGCGGCCACGCTCACTTATTTCTTTTTAGGTATCGCGCCTGCGTTGCAGTGCGCAGCGAGAGACCTCATGTACGGGCTTCAGAAAGCTGACCACACGCTTGTGCGTGTGGTTTTGTTTTCGTCAGCTGCTATTGGCTATAGGTTGTGTTTTTTTTTAAAACAGAGCACGTCATTGGTGAAAGGCGTGTGCAAGGCCCAGCTTCTTCGGGAATGTAACCGCCCACTTCCCATCGGTGTCTGTTACGTGCAACAGAGGCATTTGAGACATGTGTTTCTAATCAGCTTGCGTTTGCTTTGCTGCCGCGCTCGCTCGCCCCTGCTCCTCTGTCGTTTCAATCGCGCTGAGTTCTTTGTTTATATTGATGACGGTGCCACATTTTTTTTTAATTGCAGTGCCTTTAGAAATGTGTAAACTCGCGTGCTTGTTGCTTTCACATCCCGCGCTTGCAGTGCTCGTTAATGGTTGATTTTCATATGGATTATTTAAAATCATTTCCACAACTTTGATCTCCTGGGATCGTACCGAAGGCTGGAAACTCTCGCCAGACGTGCCCGGCACCGGTGCGCATGGGCCGCCCCACCCCGGCCACTAGGTAAAGCAGTTGCCTCTTGGGTCTGCCCGCGATCAACAGCGATCGCTTGATCTGCACCGAAACAGGAGGAAGCCCCGTGCCCCAGTCTCCGTACTGCAACAATGCACTTCTCGGCGAGGGACATAGCGCTGCTCCTTTTAGGTAAGTTTTAGGGCACTAAATCTGGATCGTTGATGTACGTGTGTGTGTGCATTTGTGTAAGGGCTGACCCCATACTCGTCCCAGTGCAGCGCACTTAGGGTCCTGACCCGCTCCCTGCTCGGACCAGCCCTTAATAACAGTACTGGGTAGTTTATCATCATTAGCGTGTCCAGTATGCAAGGAAGAAAATGTCCCCTCTCCCCCACTGCCGGCTGCTGTTTAAATGATAAAATACAGCAATATTCAGGGCCTGTGGCCCTTCAGGTCTTTGGCACGGTGCCACTGCACCTGCTGTAACAATGGAAGCGCCGCCCCTGCATGTCATCGATATCGAGATGATAAAATAGAGAGATGGAAACCCTTGACCTGCAAATTAGGGAAGGAGCGCTGCAACTCACCTAAACCACTGTGCCACAATGTGTTTTTCTGTGCATTCTTGAGGCCTTCTAGGTGCCACCTAAAGTATTCCTTATCCGGCGTTTGGCTGAGGGCCAGCTTTAGCGTTGTAGGCACCCGATGTGACAGTCATTTTTAGTGCCCCCACACCCAGGACCTCCTGCTCGGATTCTCTCACTACCTCCAGGCAAAAGTGCCACTCATCTCTCCAGTCATAAGTTATTGCTAAACACAGCGCCCCCCCTTTCCCCACGCAAGGTCAGCGCTCTGTGTGGCCGCACCTGTCGCACTGTCCTAAAGATGACCCTGTGTGGCTGTGATGAGCTGTATACAATCACATTGCAGCGCTAAGAAATAACGGTAGTGGTGACCCAGAATGTCATTTAAAATCACATATCGCAGTGCTGTCAGTGCTTCCGCCTTTCAGTGTGTACATCCAAGGGTGTGCACCATGCGAGGACCTGCTTTCGTGTGTGCGCAGAGATCTCAGGGGCACTATGTCCAGTATCAGTACGTAATATTATTATTGTTATTGGATTTGCCTCCCATTGTTAACACAGGTCCAAAAGTACCAGAATGCATGTGTAAAACAACAGTACGAAATGGGCTATTCATGAGTACCATGGAAATAGCAGAAGAATCCTTCCTTTTTGTTCAGGGAAGAGAGAGGGATAAAGTGGTATCTCATTACTCATATTCCTGGAAATCCTTTGCGATTAGAACATTGTGTGCTGCCTTGGATTGTGACTTTGTTTATTTTTGTTTACATTTCTTTATTGATTTTAATTAAGATAGACATATCACACATAAAAATGGCATACATTCCATAAACCCTACATAGGCTACAAGTTCAGTTTTACACATCTCGCAAATTCATTAAATCCATCTTCCATTTTAAGACAAACCAAGCATTTGCAATGCAATAGGTCTGGCATTACTATATGTTTGAGCTATTGCAGTTGCATTATTATTAGCAATGCCAATAGCTCAAACTTTTATAATGCGCGACCTAATGCATTGCAAATGCTTGTTTCTTTTTTTTGTTTACTAGTGCCCATGGCGCTTTCACACTCATGGAGGCCGCGCCCCTTTCTTTAGAGACGCCACGTTTAAATAAAGGTGCGAGGCCGCAATTAAAGTGAAAGTCGGCATGGGCGCTTTTACAAAAAAAAAATCTGTTTGTTAACTTGACAAACAGATGCTTTTTTTGTCAAGGCGCCCTATATCTTTGGATTTTCCCTTGGTACTGGAGCTTGAATTTGAAGGAGACAACCATCCCGTTCTTCTAACTCATTTACTAGAATCATGATGATCTGAGTGGCTGTGTCAGTGATTCATGGCCTCTATGGAACATACATACATTCAGCCAACCAACCAACCAACCAAGACACAAGGCTCGTCCTTTAACAGTATGTCTCTTAGGATGCTTCCAATCTCACCACGTCATGATCGTGCCATCCGCTCTCTATGGAATCAATTCCTAGCTTCTTTTTTTTGTTTTACTTTCAAATTCAGGAGATTTACCAAGTCCAGCAGGTTATACAGTGACCAAGCGGCGCTGGTTCCAAAAAGGACCGACAAAGAGAGCCCCGCTTCTTCAGCTGCCAAAGGCCATTCTGGACAACCCCAGATCAGACTCTGGCATTTAGATAATTTCAGGTTTTTTTAATACTACAATCTGGTAATTGTGTTACTACAAAGAATAATCATGACATTGCTTCAAATGCATAACGTTCGGGTTAACATGCTGAAATCATGTTTCTACACATTTTCACATTTAAAGGTAGAAAATTCCAAGTTAAAAAGTTCCCTTGAGTTTTTGCCGGTGGTCACCAGCAAGGATTTTGCATTCAGTGATGTGGTTCTACCACCTCAGTTACAACAGCAACATTTTCTTAACTCTGTGGCAGTCCCCTACCTCACACGCAACATCTTTTACAACTTTCCTGACCTTTCCTAAACATGGCCACAATTAATGCAGCTTCCAGGGCGGGTGGCTCCCAACCTTCGGGTTGCTTTTGCCCCTCACTGTTTCGTCACCTCAGGTTGTAACTTAGTGGCGTTGTTGAGAGAGCAGCCAGTGCTGCCGGCCAAACCTGAAAAGCTCGAGACACTCTGTGACTTGCAGGCTTTGATGAATGTGGGCCCCATTGGGGGTGCGTGCGAGCTGGAAAATGAGCGGCTTAAACTCACGTAGCTCCCACTCTACAGAGGAGAATCCATGTTAACTGTAAGGGTCCGTGAACTGGAGGGCGATCAGACAATGCCATATTATCTGGTGCATAGCAGCATTGGAATGGTAACGCGGGCACTCGGGCAATGACCGAGGGGTCGGTATCCGAATTCCAGCTGTGGGCTGCTTTTTTCTGGGGGCCGATTTGGCGGTTTCTGTGTTGGGCGTCCATTACCTCCTGTTTTATCAACGGCAGAGGTGTCACTCCCTGTCTCTTGCTGGGCCATCCCATTAATATATGCATATTGAGCGGGGGCAGGGGGCCTGAGCAAAAGCGGCCTCATTTGTTTTCAGATGTGTTTCACATCCATGCATTACCCTCCTTTTTTAAAAATAAAATTTGCCCTAAGTAGTGTTTTGCGAAAAGGCAATATGCAAACGTGGGCTGCCTTGTTTTTTAAGTGTGCCCGGGCAGATTTTTAATCCCAATCAAACCCTGTTGCATAGTCTTTTTGAAACAACCTTTAGGTATTAGAGGGCTTTGCCTGAGCACCAGCTGCCTTACGGACGATCCCGTATTATAGTCTGCCTACTTAATTGACCGCGGAAGGATACCTTTCCGTTTTGGCTCACCCTTTGGGCCTTCCCGATCGCCGCCACTGTCAGCAAAGAGCGTTAAACATCTTGCCCACCAGCATATCTGTAATTTACCTAGGCCCTCCTACCAGCTGACCTGTTTACTCACAATACGCACAACAAACTCTCCAATATCTCAGTATGTTTCTGCCAGCGCCGATACTCACACCTGGAACATGAGTTTCAAAGTCTGCAGCTGCCCTAATGCACATCTTCTACCATGAGGTTGGGGTCCATTTCTGGTTAGCCTACCTCTTTAATCTGTCCTGTGAGCTCATCAGAATCTGGCGTCAACAATGTTTGTGTGGAAGCAAGCCCGCCAGCTACCACTGAGGCACCCGCGTTCCCGACACACAGGGGGCCTTATTTAACGTAGACATTTGGGGATTTAGCCAACAAGTCTGTGAACCAACAGGTTCTTCATATTCTATTTTTTGTGGGCAGGGGATATTAAGCGATTTGATCATAATTGCCCTGACTCGATCCTGCAGTGGGGGAAGGAGGAGGGGTGTTCCAGCGGGGACTGTGTGATTCTTCATCTCGTGGTTGATGTTGGGCACATCTTCAAATAATGCCTTCTGCTACGTCTCATGCTGCCTCGAACCCTGGACATTTCTTTTCAAAGCTCCACCTCCCGATGCTCACTGAGGACTAGATCTGCCTGGCCGTTATAGGAACGTAGGATCTGTTTCTATGGTTAGCCCCACTTTTTGCTTGATGTGATGCTGTTTTTGACTAGTTTGACTGGGGTCCTGCTAATCAGGACCCAGTCTATCTGCTTTCTTCCTAAACTGTTATGTTAGTACCTAGGTGCAATCCCAGATGGTATTCTGGGGTACCCTTATCGGTCCCTAGTATATGGTACCCATGTGCCAAGGACATAGGTTCCCCTCAGATGTCTCCCATGGGCTGAAGCATGCATTATGCCACCCATAGGAGACCATGCAAAATGGACCTACAAGCCTGCCAATGCAGCATGTGTAAGTTAGTGCTTGCACCACTTACTTAAGATATAGGTTTCATATAGCTAGGGGTCACTGCACCTCAGATCTATAAGTCACTCCCATAGCAGGCCTTTGCAATCCTGAAGGCAGGATGCTTGGTTCTAAGTGAGAGGGTTCCCTTGCATGAGCAGGACACCCCTACAGCCTATGAAGTCCATTCTCCAGGGTCATCATTGAAGCAGCCATATACTTTATAGAGGGACACCACGTAATTACGCGATTACCATATCAAAAATGGCTGCAATGAATCCTATCATGTTTGGTATCAAACATGTTGGAATCATACACCCACACCATAAACAGTGTGGTAGGTATGATTCTAAGCACTGGAAGAGCCCTCAGTTAGGATCTCAGTGTTCCCGGTGCCAACCTTCTCGACCCAGACAGCACAAAATGGTTGCTGCCGACCAGAGACACATTCTGCCCTCCTGCTGCTGAGCCAAGCACGAGAAGAGGAAGGTGGAACAATAGGCATCCTGTCATGGGGAGGTGTGACCACCACCCAGTCAGGATTTAGTGTATTGGGCCTGGATGGGTGCACTTACCAGCCCCAGAAAGTCTGCATGATGGGCACACTTGGTGACCCCGTGCATAGTCCAGTTCAAACCAGTTCCTAGGAACCGTTTGCGCCCGCTCTGGTGCAAAACTGGACAAAGGACCTGGGAGTAACCTCCCCCTTGTTCAGACCCTCCCCATGGGAGATCCCCTGAATCTCCCCAATCCTTTCCCCAAGGGTACCTGGGTGTAGGTCACTAGATTCGTCGTGGGATATGATTCAGATCAGACGCCACTTCTACTTCTACTGTCTTTGCATCCTGGACTGCACTGAACTTAGTTTGGGCCTGGCTTCATCTCCCTTCCACTCTGCTGCATCGTCTGTGCCTGTGCATCATACAGGAACCTTCCAAGGCCTGTGAAGCATCAAAGACACTTGAAGGAATCTCCCTTGGAGTGATGGAGTTACTCCTCTGCATTCGTGGGTACTGTAACTAAGTCGACCGGTCTGCAGATCCTGAGCTCCTCCAGACTCCATGGGCTCTTCAACTCAGGTTGTGGTTTTCCACAGCTCCCGAGGCCCAACCTGCCCTCTCACCAAGTTTGAGGCCAATATCCTTCATGGGAGTTGCAATAACTCAACGCCTGTTCACCACATCAAACTTGTAGTTGCTAAAGCTTGCGGAATTCCTTCCAAGAAGATCTTCAGGCTCCAAGTAGCCCCAACCTCGAGCATCTCCAGTGATCAGAGTCTTCAGCCACACCGCATCGGGTGCATAGTGGCCTGCATCTATTGGTGAGCTGCTTGAGGTCCTCTTGCGACTCCAGTGCATCCAGCCTGTGGGTCCATTTGAGGATCAGACTTGTTTCTTTTGGGCTCACCTGATTGCTTGTGGCCTGCCCTGACTCCCCTGCTTTTGGTGAGTCTCCTGGACCTTGCTGGTTCCGACATTGCTCCTTCTTGATTTCTGCGGTGGTTACATTTGCCATGGCTTGTTGGTGTTCCTGCGGGGCACCGACCCCTCAGCACTCACCATCCTTCGTGGGACAGCTTGTGCATGGTTCCTGGTCCTCCGCAGCATTGCCTGGTCCTCACAGCTGTAGAGTCAAAGTCCTCGTCATCCATCCTGCAACACCCAAAATAGGAGAGCATACATCTTCCAAGTCTCCTGGTCCCTCATGAGTGACATAGACTCTGTCCCCTCTGCTTGCAGGTACCTCTCATCAAGAATACATCCTTGGATTCCACCGGACACTTCTTCCTTCCTCCACAGTGGCATTTTCCTGAAGTCCTCCATTGGGTTCGACTGCGGTTTCCGACACCACTTCACAAGTATGCACCCGGCTTCCCTGGTGTAGGTAACGTGGGTACTAGGGTATCCACGAGTGGGGTGGCTCTCCCACCTTCTGTCTTCAAAAGTGTTTCTTCAGGGTCCACAGGGAAAGGTCCTTATCCTTTAAATATCCAACTGTGACTTGCACATAGAGTTGTACGGAGCATACTGTCGTGTTTCCACACTGCACACACACTCCGTGGCAGAAATAGCTGCCCTTGGGATTACTGGCTGCATTCCAACCGGCAGACGGGCTCTCTGAACCCATCAGAGCCAGTTGGAATGAGCGTTTGCATTCCTTTCCGACCAACTCTAATGTAATGATTCGGTCAGAAAGGAATCCGACATATTATGATCCGACTGCAACGTAATTAGGCCCTTTATCTTTTTGCTCCGAGTGCATGCTCTTAGGGGCCAGATGTACATAGATTTTTCCAGGTCATAAACAGCCCGATTCACAGAATTGGCCATTTGCAACTGGAAGAATGTCTTTTTCTATGTAATAAACCGTTTTTGTGATTCGGTAACCTATTACCAAATCACAAAATGGGTTAGTGAGTGATTCGGTTTTAGGAAGGGGGTTGTTAAGGGCATCCCTTCAAAATAGCTACTAACAGTGGTATGTGTGAATGTTTTGTGACCGAAATACAGTCGCAAAACATTCACATTTTACTGTCTACTTCAAGTAGGGGATATCCCATTCACAAACGTGAAGGGGTTCACAAGGCATCCCTTTGTGAATGATTGTGAAAACGTTTTTTAAGAGCAGGCAGTTGCTCCATGGACAACTGCATACTCTTAAAAAATTTAAAGAATCTTTTCTTTTTCTTTTTAAACGCATCCCTTTTTCCTTTAAGGAAAACAAGCTTTATATAAAATAAAACAACAGTTGCTTTATTCAAAAGCAAACACAGGCATGGTGGTCTGCTGGCCCCAGCAGGCCACCCTTCCTGTGCTTTTTGCGATCCCACCGGATCGCAAATTGTGACCTGTCTCATGAATATTAATGAGGTTGGTCAATTGTGACCCACTGGAAATCGCAAACGGTGTAGAACACACTGTTGTACATTGCTGTGTGCTTTTATGAATCAATATAAGAATACCAACTTAAATGTAGTTTCCAAATTCAAGTTCCTTCACATTTACTGAGTCATTCACTAATTTGCTAATATTATTCATTTTCTAAACAGTCGCAGGCCACCTGAGTACGTGAACCCCCTGGGGTCTGTGGACCACAGGTTAAGAACCACTGTTCTAAACTGTTACTAGTCCTCATTATCTTAGCTAGTAATGCATTTATCTTCATCATGTAGCCCTTTCGTGCTACTGTCTTTCTTTTGTGCCTAACTCTCACATAACAATAAGCCTAACATTTCTTTTGACCTTAATGTTATCCTGGCCTATGCATCCTGGACGCAAGCTTTGAGGGGACTAAAACCCTTTATCTGGGTTGGATAGATACAGGATTCTGATGCAGAGATGTATTGGTACATTTGTGTGTGGGTCAAAGTGAGAATGGCAGGTGGTGCTGCAGATTAGTACTGAAGTAGAATTGCAAATGCAATGCAATGATAAGTCAAATACTGGTATTCCATAAGGTGACTGAGAGAGTTGTGTGTCAGGCCTAGTTTGTCAAATGTGAAGAATGCTGCAGGTCAGTGTATGGCATCAGAGCTGACCTGTAGGAGGGCCCTAATATTTGAACTGGTGAAAGAATGGGAATAGGATGTAGTTTGCCTTCTGCAGGTATAATCTGAACTGACGTTCATTTCTATTGTTCCCATAGCATGGCATGGGTTGTAGGGGGATTCCCATGTTAGGATTCACAGTACACCCCTCCACCGAAGACCCAACAGCACTATAAGCATGTGGATTCATTGCATTGTGATGTTTCTCTAATATGTATTTACCTTGAAAAACAAAAGACAAGAGGCATTTGTTTACCTGAAATCGGCCGTATGCCGTATTTTACAACCCCCCACCCTGCCCCTCCCCTGCCCTACGACACCGCCCCGGTAGCACGCCCTACACGGGCCGTGCCTGACCTCAGGCCTAAGTCACAGAGCCTGCCTGACCATGCATTTCTGAATTGGCGTTGATGGAGTGTTCATGATGGGTGAATTTATAATAGGGATGTGATTTTGTTCTTATGTGCGAATGTATCATTATAAACATTGGCATCGATTCGATCTATACTAACAGTGATGCCACAAATCTTACCTTAATGAGGTCATTTAATGCTATATTGTGCATCTGTAAACTCATCCTGCCAGCTATCTACCATCACCAGGAACTTTTGTACTAAGGTCCCTGACCAGTGATTATCTGTACTACAGTGTAGCATTTGCTCTCAATGGGATTCCACTGACTCCTTACCATCAATCTACTGTTAATGATGTACACAGTATTGATACATTGATAGACTGCAGGTTGTCACTCTCTTTTGCCACTGTGCTGATGTAGCAGTTGCAGGACTGCATTGTTATTCTGTTGCTGCAACAGACCAGGCACCTGCTTTCTTAACATCCCATGTCATAGGTGTGCAGAGTCCAGTCCAGGGGATAGAAAGTAGGTAGCAGCATAGCACTGTATGTTTTCATTAACTGAGCTGCCTGACACTAACTGTTTGTGGCAGCAGTGGTTGATCAATCAATTCATCTTGAAGAGTATGCTTGCCTTCTTGATGGCACCACACACAAACATGATGTCTCTGACCAGCATGTGCTCCCAAGTCCAATGCCACTGCTATGCGGAAAAATATTACATACAGGGGTCAACTCTATCTAATCAATGATGTCATGTAAGATGTTATGAGTGATGTCATATGTGAGGCCACGAGAAAGCACAAGTTATTGTTAATTTACTGAATCAATTCCACAGTTTTTTGTGTGAGTTTTGTTTGGAGCCATAATTTCAATGTATCTGTTTCTGTTCAGCAAATTTCAGAGATATGGTTTAACCAATTAGGTGTTATACCCAAAGCTAACCAAAACTTAATTCAGTGAATTTTAATTTTATTCTATACCACATTTAACTGTTCCTGTCCTTCCATATACAAAGAATCCCTGCTACACATTGCCTTCAGCTCGCCGAAGGTCAGGCATCGAACGCTACGGGCAGCCCCCACTGCCATTGCCAAAGAGTCCAGTTGGCTTTGCACAATCGGCCAGACCATATTTGATTTTATTTTAGACATTTTTGAAAGCTCATAGACCCTATCGTGGGGTTCACAGAATATTGTACCCTTGCTCCATATATCCACTTCCAGTCCTCAATCCCAGTAGCAGATCAAAAAAGTGCCGGTGTCCCTGCTGGTCATTCAGGTGGGTTTCCTGGCTTCCCAGACATGGGGGTAGGCCACTCTAGGTACTATAAACCGATCCTGACTCTAAATGGGTGGCATCTATCGTCTAATCCCCCAGCGCAAGCCAGGAGGCAGATTTTGGTACCCCTTTATTTCTCTTGAAATTTGTTTTCAGGATTTGGAAATGATTTCTTGAGTCCCGTAGTTGCAGCTGCACTATTTTTCTCAAATTGCAGCCAACCAGTCTGAGAGTTTTGGGTCTGCGGACCCATTTTTTGATCTGGGGACCCAAAATGAATAACGGGTTGGATCGAGGACCTCACAGTAGACTGAAGAATTAGGGGCTGACTATGATGTTGGGTGGACCGCAACTGACCGACAGACTGTCGGTTGTGGTCCGCCTGACATCTGCATGCTGCATTACAATGCGTTGGCTGGATGCATTGGGCAGTGGGACCATCCACAGCTCAAGGAGCCCATCGGAGTATCCGAAATGCTCATGACCCCTAAATGATGGTAGAGCCAGCTTTGGCTCCGCCGTCTGGATTATGATGTAAATTTCCGTCATTAAAAGACTGTTGAAAAATTACTTTGAGGGCCCCTAGCAGTGCCCCCTTCCCCCTTGGCCCCCGTTATGGGGCCTGGGAGGCACCTATTGTGCCACCCTAAACATCACTACACTGTGTGGCAGGCACTGTGCGGTGCTTGCCACACGGTGCAGGGATGTTTCCAAACATCCATTTTACTATGGCAGCTTGTGCTGCTGGCCTATTCTTCCCGCCGCACAAGCTTCCACAATAAAAGGGATGTTTCCCACAGCCCAATGGGTGGTTGCATCCTAATCATGAGTTCGGAGCCTCTAACCTAAGGTCGGGCGGTTCCAGACCGCTACGTTGTTGGGTAATATCGTAATGAGCCCCCTAGTGAATATCCACATATCTGATTGATTCCTTATTGATCTTTTGAGTGAAGCCAAGGTTTAGATAATTAATTTGTAGCTATTTTATAAATTCTTCAGCTTGTTCTGTTCAGGCACCTATATGATGAAAAAGTCATCTATATACCTAACCTTAATATTGTATGGGAGGTATACATTTTGTACCTTTTACTCATAACGACCTGCCTGAATGCATTTGTGAAGCTAGAAGCAAAGCAGGTCCCATCACAGTCCTGAAATCTGGCGATTTAAAAAAAAAAAGATGTTTTGTTCAAGACCAAAGCTCATTATTTGCCTCAACATATTGTTGCTGTCTAAAAGTCTAATGAATCTGCTTTTAAGGAAAAAATGCAAGCACCAATGCTCTCTTGGCGTTTAATGCTTGCTTCTCCTAAGTTGACAGCTAATGTAATCATGGCATAGTTGGTTTCCCAATGAATGTAATGTTTTGATTAGAAAGTCTCTCATATCTCTGCAATACGAGGGTAATGCCAGTCAATACATGTGGTGCTACAAAGGGATTTAAATAAACTCCCATAATCTCTAATAGCCCTCCATTTGAGGACACCATTGGTTTTCCTGGTGGTCTTATGGGATGTTTATGGACTTTAGGCAGGAAATACATTGTAGGGGTTCTAAGTTTATCTACTTCCAGGAAATTGGGTTAGCGTCACCAATCAGTGCTTTGTCCGTCCATTAATTGAGTGATATAAAATATTTGACTACACAGTATTTGTAATCAGTTTTGCTAATAACCTGGTGGCAGAACATCATCACTCAGTTGTCTTTATGCTTCCTCACAATAATGAAAAACATTCATGAAAACAGTGTTGATTGCTCACCTTTTCTGATGGCTTGATGATAAGGTTTGGGTTATTAGACAGTGTTTTGAGAGCAGCAAACTGTTTTATAAAAAAATGCATGTTACTTGATGTTTTTGATCTCTACGTTTCTGGATCTCAATAATCAAGTATCCTGAAAAAAATCAATAGCATCATGTGAGGAGTTCTATTGACCTTTAGGTTTGAAAACTACTCTGGGAGCAAGGTTCAACATAAAAACCCAGTTGTATCAGTATCTATATTCAGGTAAGAACAATTTTGCCACTACAAGGAATATTATCCTGCTGTGACAATGCTAACCCAGATATCTGCGGGAGCCCTTGTTTGATTTGAGTATCTATTTCTGTAGTGCCATTGCTATCAATGTGAAACTGGTATAAACCTATTAAATCATCAATGTCCACAACATTAAACTCCTCACTATCAGTTGGAAGCTAAACCCCATTCCTTTGAAGTTTAAGTTTATACTATCTGTGCATTTTCAAAAGTTCCATCAGTAGAGAAAAAGATCTATCCTTGACTGTGAATTATTAAAATCAACCATGGGACAGGAGGAGATACCTTCTCCAGTACACTCTTCTTAATCTCTGTTAAAACATGATCAGATAATTTAATAATGATTTGTTCACCAGGTTTACCTATTGTCAATCCTTCTTGTTTTGTCATTGTGAGGATTACTTTATTGGATCTTCCTCCTCATTTTCCTTGGCCTCTAATTGTACCCTTCCTTTTACTTTAGGTCTACTTCTATTTGGTATGTCTTGGTTTTGCTTCAGGATTCTCGATTCTTCTAAAAAACTTCACAGTTTATTTGTCCCAACTGATGTGTCTGATGTTTCATCCAGTTCTGAACTCACATTTGAGTTTGATGTTGTAAACAAGTGTTGATGGGATCTATCTCTGAGAGTGAGCACATTTCTGTTGTTTTCGTGGAGCATTAAAACTCATGGTGAAGGTGAAAATCCTCCCTTCCATGTAATCTTTCTTGTCCCTCTTTGTTCTTCTTTTTTTAATATCTTCCTTGTATTTATTACCTTCAGTTGCTTCAAAGAATTCATTGTGTCTGTCGATCTCTTCTTTGAATTTAAGCAATTTCGCCTTCTTAGACTCATGGGTGCCGATCACGATCCGGTAAAAAATTCCCCCGTGCGACTCGTATCGGGTCTTTTTACCGTACGAATCGTACAAGTGCCGTACGAACTGGCAATCACGATTCGCATGGTAAAAAGTCCATACGAACCGCACTGGGAATCTTTCCCCACACGTCCTCGGGTCGGAAAATGTGTCCGACACGTCCTCGGACGATTTACCTTACAAACGTGAAAATCCAAGTCCGACCGAGGAATCACGATCCATCCCGTGCGTCCGAGCGTACAACCGTATGGAAAAAACACCGTCCGCACCGAACACCTATAGCAACCATGGAGACATGTGCCCGCATACGCGCCCAACACTCCCCCCAGCCCCCGTACGTCCGACACGTACCCCCCGTATATGTATACCCCCACCCGTCTAGGTACACCCCAGTACGTTCCAGTCGTACCCCCACCCCAGTACGTGTCATAGCCCCGTCTACCTACACCCCAGTACGTTCCAGTCGTACCCCCACCCCAGTACGTGTCGTACCACCGTGAACCTACACCCCAGTACGTTCGAGCCACACCCCCACCCCAGTACGTGTCATACCCCCCGTGTACCTACACCCCAGTACGTTCCAGTCGTACCCCCACCCCAGTACGTGTCGTACCACCGTGAACCTACACCCCAGTACGTTCGAGCCCCACCCCCACCCCAGTACGTGTCATACCCCCCGTGTACCTACACCCCAGTACGTTCCAGTCATACCCCCACCCCAGTACGTGTCATACCCCCGTGTACCTACACCCCAGTACGTTCCAGTCGTACCCCCACCCCAGTACGTGTCGTACCACCGTGAACCTACACCCCAGTACGTTCGAGCCCCACCCCCACCCCAGTACGTGTCATACCCCCCGTGTACCTACACCCCAGTACGTTCCAGTCGTACCCCCACCCCAGTACGTGTCGTACCACCGTCAATGTACACCCCCCCACCCCTGTACGTGTCGTACCACCGTCAATGTACACCCCCCCACCCCTGTACGTGTCATACCACCGTCCATGTACACCCCAGTACGTTCCAGTCGTACCCCCACCCCAGTACGTGTCGTACCACCGTGAACCTACACCCCAGTACGTTCGAGCCCCACCCCCACCCCAGTACGTGTCGTACCACCGTCAATGTACACCCCCCCACCCCTGTACGTGTCGTACCACCGTCAATGTACACCCCCCCACCCCTGTACGTGTCGTACCAACGTCAATGTACACCCCCCCACCCCTGTACGTGTCTTACCACCGTCCATGTACACCCCAGTAGTTCCTGGCGCACCCCCAACACAACCTCCTAAGTACGGAGCGCACCCCATGCCCCAACATCACAACCGCATGTACGAGTCGTACAAAGCCACACACAAGGACATAATCGTACAACCAAATGGCCCATGTACACACCGTACACACGCTCAAAACGCACGTACACAACAAGGACAAAACAAAACAACACAAGAATACACCATTCGAAAGGCACACAGCCACTAAACATGGCCAACAACCACTAAAATAACACAATCACTGACCTGCAACTGTCAAAAACAAACAGAGGCCCAATACACCACCACTCCTTATAACACACCCACCCAAAATTCAAACACTGCCGCACCCACCCATGGACCAATGAAAAGGGCCCACACACACAAACCATGAGCCTTTGCAACAGACTCACTGCTGCCAGACACCACAGAACCAGACTACAAGCCACACCACACCTTACACTTGCACACCTTCACACGACCACCCTCACAAACACCCTCTCATCACATTCACACACACACACAACCATCCACACCCCCCCCAACATCCACACACCCCCCACACCATCCCCACCCACACCCCTCACCATGCCCACTACCAAGAATCCAAAGTTCAGTCACCGAGAGTTGGAGGTCCTTGTTGATCAAATCCTCAGAGTCGAGCCACAGATCTTTGGAACATTGGTCAGAAGCACCAGCCAGGCAGCCAAAACAGCCATGTGGCAGACCATCGTCGATGCTGTGAATGCCGTTGCGGACACCAGGAGGACCAAGCAGGATTGCCAGAACAGGTGGTACGATCTGCGGAGGAGGGTCAGAGCCAAGAGGCAGGAGGAACACGACCAGGCCAACGCCACCGGAGGAGGGCCCTCCCGCAGAGCCGTACAGTACCATCCCTGGGAGGAGAGGGTGATGGCCATACTGCCGGTGGAGGCAGTTGAAGGAGTAGAAGGACTCCGAGACCCGGGTGAGTACACAAACAACGCACCTCACATGGGGGGAACTGCAACCACAACCAAAATTACTAACAGGCACGCAACCACCACAAGCCATCGCATGACTCAACCACACTCCATGAGCAGGCACATGCCACTGCTGCCACCATGCCCCATGCACCCAGCTGGACAATGTCAAGTCACAGGCCACAGAAGACAACAACACATGACACGGTAACCCGGATGGCGGGAGGCTGGGCACAAAAAATCACATAGTGCGACTCCAAAGCAGACAACAATGCCCTCTGCCCATATGGCCTAGGTCACAGCCAGACAAACACTGTGTCCCAACACAGGAATGACTTGCCAGCAAATGGCGGACGCCTTGCATCAACACATGGGGGTGAAGGCACTGTTTTGCACATGACAGCAGCTAATGAACAGCCAAGATTGTGAAAGAGTGGCAGCACACACCACCACAGCAGCAGCGCACACACACACAGCAGACAAAATGGGTGCCTGGAGATCAGAAACAAACTCACATCAACAGGCCAAGGGCCACTCAAAGATCTGCCAACAGTGTGTGCCCAGGAAGCTGGGCCAAGGTGACAGAGGGTGACACACGGAGGGAGGGAGAAGGGGAAAGAGAGGGAGGGAGAGGGGGACAGAGAGGGAGGGAGAGGGGGACAGAGAGGGAGGGAGAGGGGGACAGAGAAGGAGGGAGACACAGGAAGACGGACAGAGGGAGGAGGCTGACACACAGAGGGAAGGAGAGGGGGACAGAGAGGGAGGGAGAGGGGGACAGAGAGGGAGGGAGAGGGGGACAGAGAGGGAGGGAGAGGGGGACAGAGAGGGAGGGAGAGGGGGACAGAGGAGGGAGACACAGGAAGACGGACAGAGGGAGGAGGCTGACACACAGAGGGAGGGAGAGGGGGACAGAGAGGGAGGGAGAGGGGGACAGAGAGGGAGGGAGAGGGGGACAGAGAGGGAGGGAGAGGGGGACAGAGAGGGAGGGAGAGGGGGACAGAGAGGGAGGGAGAGGGGGACAGAGAGGGAGGGAGAGGGGGACAGAGAAGGAGGGAGACACAGGGAGAGCAAATCAGTCCTTTGGTGTGTGGGAATGTCTGCTCGTCAGCAGGTGGACTGCGTGCATGTAGACAAGGGTGGCCAGTGCCAGAACCCCCCTCTTCATCATGGCAAAACGCAGGGCCATGTCACAACCTGTACACGAGCACAAGGACAGCCACCTGCATCATATAAGTGTGTGGATCCACTCCATGTGCACATGTACAGTGCTACAAGGAAGGCGCAAATGCATGGCTCGCCACACCTGCACACTCCACTGCTGACTGCAGTCACACTTGACGCAGCAAGTAAGACTGTGCCACACATAGTTAAAGGGGCCAAATTGGTGCCCAAGGGACACACCCATGCACAAGTGCACTGTGAGTGGAATGCAAGACAGATCCTAATTCCAAGAGGAAATGTGCCAACTTTGAAACGGATGAAACATGGATGTTGCATGGACCAAAATTAACATTTTCTCTCTCACACACAGGTCAACGTCGTGCTGCACCCCCCAACACTGGGGGGGAACACTCACAGGACCCGGATCTGCAGGAGACCGATCCCACCGGCAGCGACCACTCTCACCACTCTGCGGACGACCCCGACCGACCTGGCCCCTCTGGTGTCCAACCACCTGCAGCACCTGCGTCAGGTACAACCGTGCCAACCACCACCCCCACTCCTGCCACATCCCAGGAGACACCCAGGATCCCTGCCCCAACACCACAATGCAGCCAGGCTCGCCAGGAGGGACACGGTGTCCCGGGCACCCAGGAGGAGGCAGGCGACAACGCCAATGCCACCCCTCAGGGGTCCCGGAGACCCGATGTGCCCACAAGTGCAGGCCAGACGCAAGTGGGCAGGGGTGGTGGGAGTGGAGGACGGCGGAGGCGCGAGCCTGACCAGTTGGCTGGGGATCCGGTATTTTCCCATGTCCGTAACATCCTGGACTCATACCGGCAGGACACCACGGGCATGGCCCAGGTTGTGTCCGTCCTCGAGGGGATCAAGGTCCAGCAGGCCCAGCAACATGCGGAGCTAATAGCCTGTCCACAGGTACACCAACGGAGGATGGAGGACAGACAGGCTGAGCAAGTGACGGCGTCCCAGGGGATTCACGCTACACTCCGTCGGATGGCCGACACCATGGCCGACCCTCCCTGTGCCAGAAGGCGGAGAACATCACCACCCACAGGGAGGGATCAGGAGGAGGAGGAGGAAACATCCGACGGAGCATCCCAGACGTCGTCACGGCCTGCTGCTGAGGTTCCCCGCAGGAAGCCGGGTCGTCCACGGAAAGGACCGTGAGGGTGGCTGCTATGAAGTACTGGGTATTTTAGACCCAGCGGTGCAGGGGCACACACCCTATGACTTCTGGGTTTCACCCTGTTCCGGACCTACAGAAACACAGAGTCTTCTGGGTGAAGTCAAAGAATCGTTTATTGGCTGCAGACCAATGACAGGTATCCTAGAAGTACAACAGCGTGTATGTTCTCAGGAGACTGCTGAAAATCATAGGAACGGACTTCTCCTTAAGTACAAAATATCATGCTCCAGGCACACATTCCTTGGTTTACGATATGGCCATATAAAGGTATACATTACAAACGAAAAAACAGAGTCATGATGACCATCCCACATTCCAGTTCGGCCAGCCCACAATGATTTACACAGTAAGGTTCAGATCCCACGTTTGATGTAAAGAGACCCCCCAATAAACATGAGCATCTCCTGTTTTGGGAAACAAGTCATAAAGCAGGAACAAGCAGGTGTGGAAGAGATTAGCCGGGGGATTGTGTAGAATGAAAGGGTTTTATGACGGGTCAAGCCCTGATGCTAATCACAGGTGGACGGAGGAAGGGGAGCTCGTGAGACCGGTTTGACCCAGGGCAGCAGAGCCAGCTGCCCAGGTCACAGAGAAGTCAGAGGGAAAGCCCATGTACTGTGAGGCCCGTATTTACTCCATTATAGCCTATGTGAGGGCAATGACAAGATGGCCACTGTTTCCAAAATGGAACCCGCGTAGTGGAGCAGAATAACGTGTACACAGTACATTCATAGCTAGAACGATATATAAAGCACTCGTACATGCCGCATTTACCATTTGCGGTTCGCTAATACCAAGATAGAGAGGGGTAGGGCCCTGTCCCCTACGCGGTCCCGAATATTAAAGTACGACAGACCCTCCTTTTTCCCTTACATAGGCAATTACTATACTCATCTTAATCCGAGTCTAGGTCAATGTTCACAAAGTCATGGAGATGTTGCTGTAGCATCATCCTATTACTTAGCTCGTCCCTTGATACAGGTTTCCTTACACATAAGGTAGCACAGAGGCCACATATCGCAGGAGCACACTGTATGCACAGACAGAACAGGAAAAGAATGGCTAAGATCATTCCAACGACCATCAGAACTTTCCAACCCCAGGCAGATATCAATTCCCAGAACCACCCCACCAGTGACCAATCTCCCTTATCCACGTGTATGGCTTCAGATATTTTATGGAGTTTGGAGATGGCTTGATACACTGTTGGAGCATTATCTGGTATGAAAATGCAGCAACTGGATTGGATGACCTTGCATACCCCACCGCGGTCTGCAAGAATAACGTCTAGAACCATGCGGTTCTGCAGAGTCATAAGGCGATCCGCTTGGAGCTCAGCTGTCAGATTACTAAGGGCACCAGCCGTTACATTGACAGTGGATTCAACCACACGTGTCAGCTGTCTCAGGTTCCTACTATTGACCATAGGTCCCCAAAACGGCAGGAAACCCAAGAAGAAGTCTCCTGCTTCCTGACCGGCAGTATCCTCCTTACTAATCACACCTCTCACAACTCTGGTCTTGTGATAGTCAGAGGCGGCAGTAAATGTCGGCGGTAGCAAGTTCGCAATATAACATGTGCCCGAGAAATCAGGGGGCAGCCATGTATATGCTCGGTCATTACAGATGAAATATGTGCCCTTGGCAGCTAGAAACGCAGGGGAAAACTGTGACGGGAAAGTGTACGTTTCAGTACAGTCACTTCTTCCCAGTTGAGCTCTAGGATTCTGACCATTACCCTGTAAGCAGAACCGACCCATGTGGGGTACGACCCAGATTGGAGATGAGATTTTTCGCTGTCTTTCACCCAGACTAATACTATACCCCGTCGCGTTCCATCCTACATAAGGTCTCAGCTCTTCTTTGGGAATGGATGAGTATGCATCAATATCTCTACTCATATCGGCCACTCCTTTCATCAAAGCCTTATTATTGGTGATAGGTCTGATAGAACGCGGTTGGCGAGGGGAGTATGTATCTAGGGCATAGAGAAACATGGTTTGGAATGCCCATGACGATCCATTGTAACTGTACGGTAGCACCAGGTAGGGAATACCTTTGTTAATGGTATGTGGCATTAACCCACACACCCAGCAATTGGTCGTATTCATTACTAGTTGGTGCTGGTGCAAGAGTTGGATAAACGAGTTATTTACAAACTCTGATCGTCTGGTCTGTTCGTGCTCAGGCAAAGGGTGAAAAGAGTGAGAGGAGGCAGTAGAAAGAGGTATAGGCTGTTCAGTGGGTTCAATGGGCTTTTGAGCGGAGAAGAACACAAATCCTACAATAAACATTATGATACTACACAGTGTAAAAAGGCACAAAAAGACAAAACATTTACTTTTCACAATTCTACACATTCTTGCGTTAGAGTTCATTTCCTCTATCGGTCTCTCCATCTTAAAAAACTCCATCCTCTACTCGGGCCGCTCGCGGTGGATGAGTTTCTTCTGCTAAGGAGTACGCCTGTCAGTCCAGGGAAACGCCCTAGACTAACCAGAACCGTTGACCTAGCGTCTTCGGCCTGTACCCCAAAGTCTTGGCACCGCGACCCTGCGGCAGAACCCGGATGGTGGTTCGAAAAACAAAAATCAAGAAAGTCCTTCAGATGGGAGAGCAAAAAATGTCAAAAGGGAAATAGTGAGGAAAATCTTTATTTGTCCATGGGCCTTGGTCTCAAATTATAGCGAAGGCGGCCAGGTGCTGTTTGGTCTTGAAACAAAAGTTCAGGCTCAGTGGTGTCCAGTCGATTTGATGGTGGCACAGTTTCTTGCAGAATATTGTCACTCTCTTGGTCTGAAACTGTGTCTCTTAAGCGTGCGTCACTGAATGGTACAAAGTGAGGTACAGTGTCTGTCTCAGAGTCGGCGATACCCTCCTTGACCCACTGGTCATATGGCAGAGGCAAGGGGACTATTTTGCAGTGGGTACCATGAATCCAGTGCTTCCTCCCTTTTACTCGCACTGCTGACCTTGTCGACAGAAGAACAAGATGAGGGCCGATCCAGCGAGGCTCGTCGTTGCCCTTACGCTGGAAATTCCGGACCAGGACCCACGAGCCAGGGTTGATAGGGTGTCCAGGAGGTTCAGAGGCTTGGGGAAGAGTATCATGTACCTGTTGGTGCAAAACACGCAGTTTAACAGTCAAATCATACAGGTAATCGAGTAGTACTGGATGCTCTATCTCACTGAATTTAGTGGGCCTTGGCACACCCCATACATTAGCCGGGCGGCCAAAGACCACCTCGTAGGGACTAAGTCCCACTCGTGAGTGTATTGTCATTCTGGTGGACAGGAGTGCTAAGGGCAGAGCGTCAGGCCATTTAAGACCGGTGCTCGCCTGAATTTTGGCCAGCTTGAGCTTTAAGGCTCCATTGTAGCGTTCTACTAGTCCAGCTGATTGGGGGTGATTTGCAGCGTGGAACTTCTGCTTTATCCCTAGCCCTTCACATACATTCTTCATCACTTTACCCACAAACTCACTTCCATTATCACACCATACCATTCTTGGCATTCCAAACCTAGGGAAAAATTCCTTTACAAGGGCTTTGGCTGTGGATAGGGCAGTGTTATCTTTCAGAGGATAAGCCTCTATCCATTTTGAGAAAGCACAAACAACCACCAGTACATATTTCAGGTTGTTGCATCTTTCCATGTGAATAAAGTCCAGCTGCAAAACTTCGAATGGACATGATGGGGGTGCAAAGTGACCAGCTGGAGTTGGGGTTCCCCTACCAGGGTTGTACTTCAAGCATACTATGCAATTCTTGACCACATTCTCTGCACACTTGGGAATCCCAGCATTCTGCCATACTGGAGCCAACAACTTGCATATACCTTTCGTACTGATATGTGCCATTCCATGTGCCATAGTAACCACTGGAAGCACATATGCATCAGGCAACAACCATCGCCTATGTTCTGTCAGATCAGTCCAACAACCATTCTCATCCAACTTACCCATACTTTCTCTCCACTTGCTTAACTCTTCCTCTGTGGCTTCAGCCTGAAGCGACTTCACACTCTCTATTGTGTTCTCACACATCCCAACATCATTAACCCATCTTGCGGGGCCTGCAACATACATTCTAGTCTTCACATTCTGTGCCGTTTCTTTCGCGGTCTCATCAGCAAACGCATTCCCACGTCCAACATCATCTGTGACTTTCCTGTGCGCACTGCATTTCATGATCGCAACTTGCAACGGTAGGGTCAGTGACTCAAGGAGATCATTCACCAACTTGCCATTCTGAATTTTAGCTCCATGCGACGTCAGGAACCCACGCTCTTTCCACAAACGCCCAAAATTATGAGCCACGCCAAAGGCGTACTGGCTATCTGTGTATATGTTCACTCTCATTCCTTCAGACAACACACATGCTCTCGTGAGGGCGATTAATTCTGCTGCTTGGGCCGAATTATGTGGCACTCGTGCAGTTTCCACGACCGTGTGCTAAGTCGTGATAGCATATGCAGCAGTCGTGTCACCATTAGGGAGCTTGAAGCATGAACCATCTACCCATAAAGTGCCATCACACTCAGTCAGGGGAGTATCTTTCAGATCCACTCTCCCTTTCGTCTCTTCTTCTGTTCTGAACAGACAATCATGTTGCTCAATCTCATCTGAGTCTGCTGGAATTGGCAACAATGTAGCTGGATTCAGCGTATTACATCTTTTTATGTGTATGTGATTTGCTAACAGTGTAAGTTCGTAACCCGATAGGCGTGCACTAGTCAAGTGTTGTGTCTTAGTTCTATTTAATAATGTGTCTACAGCATGTGGAACCATAACAATCAATGTATTGTCCATTACCAAACCAGCAGATTGTCGGATAGACATCGCTGCAGCAGCTGTCGCTCTCAGACAGCTTGGCAATGCCCTCGCTACAGGGTCCAAGGTTGATGAAAAATATGCGCATGGGCGCGGTCTGTCGCCAAAAGGCTGTGTTAACACTGATAATGCGCATCCATCTTTCTCATGAACATACAATGTAAAAGGCTTGCTGTAGTCAGGAGTGCCCAACACAGGAGCTGAACATAACGCATTACGCAATTCCACAAAACTTTTCTGGCACTCTTCAGACCATGGGATAGGATTCGGCGTGTCTTTGCATGTTAAGGCTAATAAAGGCTTTGCCAACAAAGAAAAACTAGGGATCCAATGCCTACAGTATGAAGTAATGCCCAAGAAAGCACGCACTTCTCTCTGTGTCTTTGGCACACTCAACTGTGCAATGGCTTGAATTCTTTCTGGGGTCAGTTTCCTTCCCTCCTTCGATAAGAGATGACCTAAGTAGGTCACTTCTTGTCGACAATATTGCAGCTTAGAGAGAGACACTTTGTGATGGAAAGCGGATAAATGGCGCAACAGTGACAATGTGGCTTCTTTACAGATCTTCTCAGTATCCGCAGCGATTAGTAAATCGTCCACGTACTGAATCAGGATAGCGCCACTAGGTAGAATAAGTGCATCAAGCTGCGCTTTCAAAGCTTGACTGTATATGGATGGACTCTCACAGTAGCCCTGGGGAGCGCGTTTGAAGCGGAAGCTTCGGCCTCCCAGACTAAAACCAAAAATGTCTCTGCTCTCTTCTGCAATTGGGATGCTAAAGAAAGCATTCTTTAAATCGATCACTGAAAACCATACAGCAGAGGCTGGAATCATCGTTAACAAGGCAGTTATATCAGGGACAACTGGAAACTGTGGCACAACAATCTTATTAACCTCTCTAAGATCAATCACAAATCTGTAAACAGGTGGCTGTGAAGGATCCGTCCGTTTTAAGACAGGTAAAATCGGACTATTGCAAACGTTGCCTCTTGTCTCTTCAATCACACCTTTATTAATCAGGTCGCTGACAATGTCTAACAATGCTTTCTGGCCTTCATTAGAGATTTTGTACTGGGGAATACGTGGCAGTCTGACATTAGCCTTTAAAGTCACCACGTATGGCGGTATCTCCAAGAGGCCCACATCATTGGGACCAGTAGCCCAAAGGGCATCCGGAAGGGATGACAATTCAGGCGGCATTGTATTTTTAGACAAGTACATCGGGGAAATCACTTTCTTGCCTAATGTAAGTTGTACTCCTGAAGGAGAACAATACAGTGTAGCGTGCAATCTTTTCAACAAATCTAATCCCAGCAAATTCTCACCACAACCCGTTGTCAGGATCAGGGGTGCTTTCAGCTCACAAGGTCCAACAGAAAGTGACATGGGACTAGAAATCGGGTTCCTTACTGGGGCGCCAGAAAAACCTACTGAAACATTTATCTCGCCAGACAAAGGTGCGCCAGGAAGTTTTGAATGCATGATTGAACTCTTTGCAGCACCAGTATCTAGCAGAAAAGGCTCCGTTACATTTGCTGTAGTCACCTCAACATACGGTCCACTCTGATCCACTGGCACTGAAACAACTCCCTCTCTTTGTCTATGGCTGTCCTAGTAATCATTATTCTCTGCATCACCGTCCTCTGCATAATAATCATTATTATAATGCTGGGCCGTATTACTAGTCGCGTTAGCTTGCTGATCAAAACTATTGATGGTATTTTGAGGCGGCAGAGGACGCGCGTTCTGGGGAGCATTTCCACGCCCTCTGCCTCTAGGAGCTTGCTGACCACCCCTACCTCTTGCGCCATACGCATTACCGTTCCGCTGCATTAATTTAGGGCAACTATATTTATAATGACCTTCCTCTTTGCAGTATGAACATTGGTTGGGACCTACAGGGACACGTGGTTGATAATACCCGTTCATTTGCTGGTTTGTCTGAAACTGTTGGGGTTGGTGATAGACACCTTGGGGTTGCCTATAATTATTCTGACCTCCACGTGGCGGATAGGCCTGCTGTAAAAGGACCTTTGTCTTCAGTTCCTTCGTTTTCTTTTCTGTTCTATCTTTCTCGTCCTTATCTCTATTTTCATAATACTGTGCAGTAGCCAGTATTTGCGCTGAAGAAGAAACAGCCCAGGAACTCTCTGAATCTTTCAACTTTTTACACAGGTCAGGAAGTAGATTCTGCACAAACTTATCCACAAATAACCGTTGGCCACCCTCAGTACTCATATCCTGCCCACTGTGGTCAATAAACGTTTCTTCAAACCTAGTAAAGAAGTCTGACACTGTCTCATCTTTCTTCTGCTTGCATGCAGATAACTTGTCCCAATTTACGCGCATCGCAGGCATTATTGTCTTCATATACGTGATGATTCTACCAGGCAATTCAGCTACTAAAGGTTCTGGTTTCGCACCACCAGTTTGTCTAGCATCAGCAGCAACAATGTTGGCCCATGTATCCCCTAGTTCTGCATTGTGATCTACATTACGAATTGATCCCCATAGAGGCTGTGGAACAACATTGCCAAACAACATGTCTATATCGGCCAGATTCATAATGCATGACCCTGCCGTCTGTGACAACTCTTTATAATAACCTGCTGGGTTCTTACGGGGATCAGGTAAGGACTGCTTAAGCGCTAACACTTCAGAGCGCTTCCATGGAACATGCACCCAAACACGCTGGAAATGCGCTGCCACAGCGGGGTTACCACCGACAGCTGCAACCGCTTCCTTCCATACCGGGGGAACTTCTCTCATAGGGTATTGTCGCGCTTTTGCCTTTTTCCCCACAAGGACCTCTTGTTCAAACAATGACTGTTGGCAATCGTCATTCCTAAGTGACAATACAACCGCAACTGCTTTATCTACTTCGCGGTCCACAATTATACCAGTTCCAAAATCGAACCTCACTCTACACAACTCCTGCGGGTTCGGATTTCTACCACTATCCTCCAATTCTTCACAGAGAATTTCGCACATTTTCTCGAACACATATCTCTGTTTAGGGGCATCCCATTGATGGAAAGTGTTGACAACTGATTCCACATCATAAAGTGAAGGAAAAACGATCCATCTACGCGCCATGTGATCTATTACCTTTTTCTCATCGGGGTTAGGCAATTGGCTGCGCAACTGCTTACGCTGTACACCAGGAGTTGCACCAGATGACCCAAAGAGAGGAGACATTAATGTAGTAACCACATTAGCTAAGCGCTGTCGCGCTGAAGGAGAAGCTGAGGCGAGAACAGGGGGAAAAACAGAGGGAAGAAAAGAGGATGTAGAGACAGGTACTGGAGTGGTGGAAGGAAGAGTGTTAGGGGAGGCAGTTACTGGATTAGGCAAAGTCGCAGGAAGTGCGGGGGCAGTTGGAAGCACAACTGGCGGCGCTTGAGAGGGCTGCGCTACAGGAATAGGAACTGGCTGCAAAGCAACTGGCGGTTGCGGCAAGGCTTGCAGTATATGCACTGGAGGCGGCATATTTACAAGCTGGGGAGGCGCCGTGGCAGTTTGAGCATACGGGGGTGGCGAACTCAACAAATGTGACATCAAGGGATCTTTCTCCTTTTCTTCTGACTCATCCTGCTTAGAATGTGGCAAAGCTGGGTAACATTTGTCAATCCCTAACTTACGCTGCCTGTGCAATTGCTCATTCATTTGCTCCTCCTCATTGTCTTTAAATTGTACAGCTGCTTGCATTACTGACATACCTCTCTCTCTCTTATTCTTTTTCGCTAACTTAATTTCCTTCTGTTTGGCTTCCTTTCGCCATAAGCGGAAAGAGTCAAACATCGCCGGCCGGGCTTTCTTCTTAAACAATTTAATTTCCAGATTATCTAAAATATCAGTATCGAAACTACCATTTTGGGGCCATTTTAAAACACCATCTTTCCTGGTGTAGTGGATCCACACTTCGTTATATGCAATGGGGCCTACGCCATGTTTCACATAGAGCTCATAAGTTGGAGTTCCAACCGGAGGAACCGGACATGATTCCTCTAGCTGGAAATCTTTTCCACAACCCAAACAGAATAATCTACCAAATAGTCCAGAACCAGGCATCTTCGCTCACTAGTCTAGATCCAAACGTCAAAGGATTATCGATTACGATAGCCTCGTGAATACACGAGTCCTCTGGTTTTGGCGTTTGCAAACTCCAAAGTACCAATTCAAATGATCCCGAAGGATACCAAAACAAATGGGAGACGCTCCACTTATACTTAACTGAATATTGCTGATCGATGGCGTCACCAGAAGACTCTCTCGATTGTTTCGCTCTCTCAAACTCGTCGAGGGTCCAAAACAGGTCGATTAATCAGGGCAGCAGTCCTTCGTAGCCGTCAGGACGCGGGGAACCTCGCAGAAAAGACTTTCGGACCACGTCGACATGCAGGGGTCGATGAAGTGGCGGCCTTCCTCCGGAATTTCCACACGAAGCTCCTCACGAACCTCTGGCTTGGACTGGTACCGCTGAAATCGTCCCGAGTTGGGCGCCAAACTGAAGTACTGGGTATTTTAGACCCAGCGGTGCAGGGGCACACACCCTATGACTTCTGGGTTTCACCCTGTTCCGGACCTACAGAAACACAGAGTCTTCTGGGTGAAGTCAAAGAATCGTTCATTGGCTGCAGACCAATGACAGGTATCCTAGAAGTACAACAGCGTGTATGTTCTCAGGAGACTGCTGAAAATCATAGGAACGGACTTCTCCTTAAGTACAAAATATCATGCTCCAGGCACACATTCCTTGGTTTACGATATGGCCATATAAAGGTATACATTACAAACGAAAAAACAGAGTCATGATGACCATCCCACATTCCAGTTCGGCCAGCCCACAATGATTTACACAGTAAGGTTCAGATCCCACGTTTGATGTAAAGAGACCCCCCAATAAACATGAGCATCTCCTGTTTTGGGAAACAAGTCATAAAGCAGGAACAAGCAGGTGTGGAAGAGATTAGCCGGGGGATTGTGTAGAATGAAAGGGTTTTATGACGGGTCAAGCCCTGATGCTAATCACAGGTGGACGGAGGAAGGGGAGCTCGTGAGACCGGTTTGACCCAGGGCAGCAGAGCCAGCTGCCCAGGTCACAGAGAAGTCAGAGGGAAAGCCCATGTACTGTGAGGCCCGTATTTACTCCATTATAATCCTATGTGAGGGCAATGACAAGATGGCCACTGTTTCCAAAATGGAACCCGCGTAGTGGAGCAGAATAACGTGTACACAGTGCATTCATAGCTAGAACGATATATAAAGCACTCGTACATGCCGCATTTACCATTTGCGGTTCGCTAATACCAAGATAGACAGGGGTAGGGCCCTGTCCCCTACGCGGTCCCGAATATTAAAGTACGACAGCTACATCACCATCTCCCAGGACACCTGGCCTGGCACCTGGCCCACTGGAGCAACAGCATCACAGCATCAAGAGACATTCTCTGCCACATGGCCCTGCTGGTCACTGGCTGACCAATGTTGACAAAGACTGTGGCATGGACTCTGAGGATTTCCAATGGCAAGGACACCAACTCCCCTACTGAACTTTGGATTCCCTAATCCGGGAAAGCCCCTCACTTTGTCCCCCCCCCCCAATAATAAATCACACTATTAAGAGTAGATGCCTGCTGGTAGCATTATTACCTAACATGTGTCTTGTACAGTCTAAACATGCCTGAGTCATCTGTTCACTTCAACCATCCACACCCTGGGGCCTGAGTCTGGCACAGGACACATGGGTCACAGTTTATTAGGCAAGACAGACATGGAGCACCATACACACCCGTGATGGTCAGAACCAGCTGAGGGGGTGGCCGAACAACCGTGCTGACAGACACATTGAGTACAGCAACAGTCATGCGCAGAGGTCAGGGATCCTGGCCAGTGTCCTGGGGGGCACCCAGGTATGTGTAGACAGGTGGCAGAACCATGTCCTGCAAGCTTGAGTCCGGTGGATGCAGAGAATGGGGTCATGGACAACGTTGGATGCATGGGGATGGCACATGTCACAATACCCACACAGTCATGGACATCATGCCCAATACACAGTCTCAGCACACACACACAGCTTGCATCTTGCCACTCGACACATTGACACATAGCCACAATCAGGGAATACCATGCCAGACATGCAGGATGCACCTTGCCAACACACCAGCATTGACTGAGAAGAGGCACCTTGGAGGCATAGGGACACCTTTATTAGTCATGTTTTTGGGATTGCAGAGGCAACTTGAAGTACACATGAACACATCATGTGGAGTAACATGTGGCTCCAACACTGGCACCCCCCTTCTGCAGCACAAATGCGTGATAGCCATGGAACTGGCACACAAGCGTCGGCTAACAGCTAAACACCCACAGCTGCTCACGGAGAGCCTGCCATACACCATAGATCCGCTGATGTGGAAGTCCCACGCCATGTCAAGACAATGTTAACCGTATGTGTCCGAGGGCAGTGTCACACACATTGATGCCATCATCACAATCCACTATCCCATCACTGATGACTGACAACCAGGCAGCCCATCTATTCAGGTGTACCCAGCTGCATGTCGTGTCCCATGGGGATGCCACATGTCTGCAGAGGAACCAAACCCCGACCGGGGCAGTGTGCACACATCGTGAACAACTGCCACACCCAATACACCCCAGATGCATCCCTTACCCCATGGAGACTTCCAAACGTGTCCGTGCCTGTAACGCTGAGTCAGCCCACGATGTCATGTCCATGAGGAATAGCAGTGCCACAACAATGCAACCAGCAAACGGCATGCGCAGGTACCTGGGGAAGAGAGACACACAAGAAGTCAGCCACAAAAAGCACAGCCACTTGCATGTGCAGTTACTCGACACATGTATGGATGACAACATGCTAGGTCACAATTATGACTGGGGAAATACTACCATCACTGCCACCATCACTCCAGTGACACACCCACACACACCTCTGACCCACGTGCCATACATGCAGGTGGAGACACACATCACAACGCATGCCACACGGGGACCAATGCGTGCACACTCAGACCCTGGTACTCACCACTAAGCAAAGAAGTCGCCTATGAGCCGAGTCCGGATGTCCTCTTGCGGCTCCACATCCTCCACATCACTAGCCCCATTGCCAAGCCCTTCGTCCTCCACGGGTGGATGGTCCTCGTCATGTTGATTCAGGATGAGTGGCACAGCTCTTTCAACTGCCATGTTGTGCAGCATGCAGCAGACCATGAAGATCTTGCAGACCTTCGCCGGGGCATAAGGGAGTGCACCGCCGGTCTTGTGGAGGCACCGGAATCGGCTCTTCAGCATGCCAAACGTCCTCTCTATCACTCGCCTTGTCCGGCCATGGGCGGTGTTATAGCGGAGCTGGGCCGGCGTGATGGGGTTGCGGAGAGGTGTCAGCAGCCAAGGCATGTTGGGATAGCCAGCGTCCCCTACATGTGAAGCACATGGACATCGTTAGAACTGGTGTAGCGGTCGTGCTGGTCGGCTATACAGAATACAGGACAGACAGACTGTACCCACCAACAACACATGCCCGTTCGTTGTGCAGCTGCATCATCATGTCAGGCATCCCGCTACGCCTCATGATGTAGGCATCGTGTGCTGATCCTGGGAAACGAGCACAGACATGTGAAATCACCATATTGGACAGACACACCACAAGGGCATTGATGGAGTGGTAGTGCTTCCGATTGCGGTACGCCACCTCCCGTGCGTGTGGTGGTACCAAACCTACATGTGTCCCATCTATGGACCCAATGACATGGGGCATCCCTCCCAGGGCATAGAATCCACGCTTGACCTCAGTCATCTGTTCAGGGGTTGGGAACTTGATGAAGTCATCCAGGTGAATCAACATGGCCTCCAAGAAATCATGCAGCACACCGCTGAACATGCTCTGGGACATGCCACCAACATGAGCTATGGTATTTTGGAAGGTACCCGTGGCAAGAAAATGTAGGGCAGCCATTACCTTCAGCTGGGGTGTCAGTGCCGTAGGATACCTGTGCTGCGGTTGCAGGTGTGGTGCCAGTCTCGCCGTCAGCTCCAGAATCAACGGTTGGGTGAAGTGGTAGAGCCGGATCCTGTCATTCTCCTGCATGGTAGCCAAGTCTGGAATTCTTCGGGCAACAGGAGGCGCTCTGCAGTAATTTGGAAGTGACAAGGAAGAGTGAGTGCACTACGAGAACAACTCATGTCTACTGAGCACATGTAAATCTGGCAATACACACATGCCACATAGGGAGTCAGGCTTGTGCTACATGCCCAGGACACGTATGGATGCAAGGTGACACTCCTTCCAAGACCCAGCTACACACGGTGATTGAGAACCTCCCCATGCCACGCCATGGAAATAGCTGTGTCCCAGTGCAAGTGCACAGCCCGACGCAAGACAGGAGTGACATACACCCACACATCAGCAGAAGTGGGATGCCGATTGCAGAGACTGGTAGCGGAACACTGGAGCCACAGGTCACATGACATTACACTAGTCCAGCCCACACACCTTGCCATGAAGGTGCACATGTCATGACTCACCACACATTCCTTGTGAGGATGCTGACATGGCCTTGTCACGCTACTCCGTGTCCCATGCATACATGTGCACCTCACATCCGATAGCACATGTGGCATGGTGTGCGGAACAGTGTGCAATGACAATCTACACACAGCCACATGTTGGTTGCTGCAACGGCTGCAGCTTTTGAGGGTGCTACAACATCAACCTGATGTAAATCCCGGACACATATATGACATAGTCACATTGTGCACTGTGGGTAGTGACAAGTCATGTGTCATGACCCCTGTACCGGGCATCATGGGACACTTCCATGTGTTGGTGTCCGTGCCATGCCAGTGACGCTCACCCCAAGTGCGCAGTCCCACATGCACACATGTCAAAGGAGTCAAGGGCATGCCTGGCACACATTGCACCCTCACACAGTACACATGTACACATCTCATCATACATCTGGTGCCTTCTCCACTCAGGAGGCATGTTCCACATCACAGCCTGTGACACCTGTGCCCCACACATGTAGTAATGCACAGACGATGCCTTGATGTCCATTCCTGGACAAGTATGTCCATCCATGGACAAGTATGTCCGCCCTATTCCTACATGTGTGTCGCCTATCACCACAGTGATGTGTAAAAACCGCCGTACTGCTGCTGAGAGGGCCTGTGCATGTTCCCAAATCACTGTGGGAGTGCTGCCGTATGTGTACCCATCGTGATGGCGAGCGTACAGGCATTTGTACGGTCCGTAGCACTACGGGTACGCATACGCGTGCAGACCCATAGTGATAGTGAGTGTAGATGCGTGTGTACGGCCCTATCACTATGGGTCTGCACGCGTATGCGTACCCGTAGTGGTACGGACCGTACACTCGCATCTACGCTCACTATCACTATGGGTCTGCACGCGTATGCGTACCCGTAGTGGTACGGACCGTACACTCGCATCTACGCTCACTATCACTATGGGTCTGCACGCGTATGCGTACCCGTAGTGGTACGGACCGTACACTCGCATCTACGCTCACTATCACTATGGGTCTGCACGCGTATGCGTACCCGTAGTGGTACGGACCGTACACTCGCATCTACGCTCACTATCACTATGGGTCTGCACGCGTATGCGTACCCGTAGTGGTACGGACCGTACACTCGCATCTACGCTCACTATCACTACGAGTACGCATACGCGTGCAGACCCATAGTGATATGGAGCGTACATGCGTGTGTACGGTCCGTAACACTACGGGTACGCATACGCGTGCAGACCCATAGTGATATGGAGCGTAGATGCGAGTGTACGGTCCGTACCACTACGGGTACGCATACGCGTGCAGACCCATAGTGATAGTGAGCGTAGATGCGAGTGTACGGTCCGTACCACTACGGGTACGCATACGCGTGCAGACCCATAGTGATAGTGAGCGTAGATGCGAGTGTACGGTCCGTACCACTACGGGTACGCATACGCGTGCAGACCCATAGTGATAGTGAACGTAGGCATGCATGTACGGGCCGTTGCCATGCATTTGGGGTGCCCTAGGGCCCCGAAACGCACCGTACCTGTGTGTGATGCTCCAAATTACATAGGGGACAAGTATTAAGGCCTACATGCATGCTGGTTGTCATGGAGACCAAGTTCAAATTTCGAAATTGTTCTGGAAGGTGCACAGCAGAAGTCAGTTGGAATTCTTCTACTTTGTTGCAATGTGTTTGTGGGGCTGACATCATGCAGGAGAATGAAACCGATAGAGAACCCACAGACTGCTAGGTTTGAAGGGATTGGTGGAAACATAGGATGCAAATGTGTGTGACCAATCACTCTGTACTCCTGTGCATGAGACTGGGCAGAAGGGCACATATAAGGCAGCCAGGTCCCATGAGGGAGCACTTGCCTGCACATCTTTGCATTCGTCGACCCAGCTGCTGCTACTGATTCCCTGGAACCATGTCAAGGGCTGTGGAGAGGACACAGCCATTCACCCTGGAGGAGAACATGGCTCTGCTGGATGTGATCCTCCCACAGTACTCCATGCTGTATGGGCGACCAGGGTATCAGGTGAGTGCATAGGCCACTGCCACAGACTGTCCCTATGTTGTGACTGTGACTTCTGCCATTGCGTCCAGGTGTAACACACATGCCATGTACTGTCGGGGGGGTTGTGGTATATATTTCGTTACCGGTACTATTTTTATGCGGTAAAGTCTTAGTGAGAATAACTCAGTAAAAATAAGAGGCAGAATCCGTGGTATTAGAGGTTTTAAAAGGCTTTATTCCTATACAAAGGAATACAATTCGAATTGTAGGCATTCTATTCCATCACCACGAAAGTTCAGGAAGGAAGGGGCATATATTATTGACAGATAAGCAGTTTTATAGAAAATGCATTACAGTGAAACAGATGCAAGAGGCGTAACAGCTGATAATACAGATAAACTGTGCATACGTAACTAATAGAGGCGTATACATGGGTGTAACTAAAATACGTCATTAAACATGATGTCACAAATGGGTGGATCCATAAGAGAATCCTGCAATGTCAGCAGAAATATTTGGCAGAGATGCGTGCGCAGCCGCATGACGTGTGATTGACGTGCAACTAGAGGGTGAAGGGGACTTGACATTTAGCTCTACATGTGGAGACAGAAGTCTGAGGGTCATGTCAACCTAATCCCAAATCATATCTAGTATCCTATGTTTAAAGAACTGTATTATCCAAAAGGAAAGGTCTCTCGGACGGAATCTATTCTATACTGACTGTTAGTGCGTGTACGGGCGTCTAAGTGTCTACATGAGATGCGAGGGGGCAGGAATCTTCCATGGTAACGGGGCTATGAATTACTTGCACGAGGACAGTGAGGCCTGGCCCCTTTGCACGGTAGCTGGAGGAATGTTTACCTAAACTGCTAGACAGGAATGTATCGGATGAGGAGCGGAGTAGATAATCTTGAAGGTGAAATACAGTTTTTGGCAGGCAATATGCTAGATCAGGCACCGTTAGCCGCGCAGGGAGTAGGACAAAGTTCATGGATACAGATGCAGGCTCAGACTGGAGCTTTCAGAGGCAGAAGGCAGGAAAAGGCTTGATGACAGAATTCAGGGCCTACTCGCCTGGATCTGTAAAATGTGGAAAGTGAACCACATAAAGTCGGTGGCCTTTCATACTTAGGAATGGAATATCTGACCCATTCATGGCGGATCTGAAAGAGGACATGTTGACGGTGGACGCACATATATTTGCGTCTTCAAAACTGGAGCAGGAGGGAACATACATGTACTTATAGCATGTACATGGAGCCGTTGGGGTCTACGATAGGGGACATAACTGATCACAAAATTCATATTTCCTCATTCCCTCCTTGTCCCCTACGGACCCTCAGGAGATATCGATCTTCATCAATCCATCGATCTGTTCATATAGCATCATTTGTTCTTCTTTCTTCTTCCGGGATCTTGAACGAAAACTTGGATGTGGAATACACAATGTGGCACACAGGCCACAAATCGCTGGCCCACATTGTAGACATAAGCAGCAACTGAATAGTATGAGAAAGCCAATACCTAGGAAGGATAGGATTCTCCATCCCCAGGCTGACAACACGCCCCAGAACCAACCGGACCAAGTCCAGGTGCCTGGACTCTGGTGTATCTGGCTTATAATCTTATGAAGGCGGGTTATGGCTTTATATACTGACGGCAAATTTTCTGGTATGAAAATGCAGCAACTTGATCCGATGACCCTACAAGCTCCGCCCCTATCGGCCAGGATGACGTCAAGGACAAGACGATTTTGAAGCACAACAATCCGCATAGCAGACTGCTCTTCTGTTAAATTGCCTAGGGCGGAAATAGTCTCGTTCACTACTGCTTCAAGGGTTCTGGTTAATCTACGTATCAGCTTACTATTAGTGACTGTACCTATATAGGGAAAGAATCCTTTGTTGAAATCTGTGTATTTTTCCCATGCTGTTTCAGTGTAATCGACAATTGGGAGATCTCTCTGTTGTCTATTGTGTACTAAATGGGTATTTCTGTGATAGTCAGGAGGAGCTAGGAAAACAGGTGGCAGAAGGAATGCTATGTAACAGGTACCATCCCAATCTAAAGGTAGACATATATATGCGGTCTGACCACATATGAAGTAGGAATGACGGGAAACTCTAAATGTAGACTTGCCTTGATCACTGAATTTTATTACAGTGGTGCATTTACTATGGCCCATGTGTATGGAACCATTCTTTTGTACACATAATTCCCCTTTTACTGGGAATACTGACATGGCGGGCAAGATTGGTGTAGCTTCAGATTCAACGTTCAGGATCATGAGGTTAAGTGTAAAATTACCTAATCCATATACTTCATTTTCTAGATCAGTTCCTGTTCTTTTGGGGAGTCCCTCCTTGTTAGGGTAGCAGACTTTAAGTAAAACTAGGTTCAGGTTTCCCCAAACCCAGTTGTCTTGATAAACTGCGGAATTTGAATCTAGGGAATTAATCAAACTAAACCATGCTCCACAGGAGCCATTGTGTGTGAACGGATAGGGAAAGAGGGGCAAAACTCCCTTATAGTTTTGATAGGGAGGGAGTCGGCCACATATCCAACAATTTGTGGCATTGCTGGTCTGATGGGAATGATGTAACATACTAATGAATGTGTTGTTGCGCAGCGCAAATCTATATGACATCTCATGCGGAGGTAATTCGCTAAAAGAATGTTCTGCAGTTACATTGTAAGCACGCTTAAGAATAGGGTAATACATATGCAATAGTATGCTAAAAATAATGATCAGAAGACTTAGAAAAAACAAAATTAATAATGTTACTGTGCAGTGACTACGAAGTGATTTACAATGCGCATGCTTTTTAAGCTGCATTCGCTGATTTCTTTCTCTATTCCGGTCTAGAGGATACATGTCAGAAACAAATTCAACCGATTCACCTTGGAGAGGACTTAAACAATCAAATTGTCTGACTTACTAGACCTCAATTTTAGTTTATAAAGTTCTGGTTTTGATTTCTCAACCAAGGGGAGCTTTGAGTCTGTCTGTGAGGGAATACAGGGTTGAGTATTCACACTGGATGGTAGTCCATAAAATTTCTTGATATGACTCGAGTGCAACCACCCTTTGCGACCCTCAATCTTCACGGCAGTCCTTGTAGTCAGTAGAACCAACTTAGGCGACTTCCACCTAGGATCCAGTTGGGTCTTCCGGTCGAAATTCCTGACCAAAACCAGGTCACCAGGAACCACGTCATGGGGCTTCACCTCAGTATTATCGGGAAAAGCTGCGGTTACCTGTGAACGACAAGATTGTAGTGCAGACATCAAGGAAGCCAGGTAATCTGTCAGCATATTACAGTCAACATCAGTTATTTTGCGAGGTATAGGCGTCCCCCACATATTTGGTGGTCTACCGAAGATCACCTCGTACGGGGATAGCCCAGTTCGAGAATGTGCTATCATTCTCATGTAAAAGAGCGCAACTGGTAAGGCTACTATCCAGTCGACACCTTTTTCCCTACATATTTTGGACAATCTAATTTTCAGAGTTTGATTATGGCGTTCCACGAGACCTGCGGCCTCGGGATGCCGGACACAGTGGAATTTCCATTGGTAGCCTAACAAAAGGGAAACGTGTTTCATTAGTTCGGATGAGAACGGCTGGCCGTTATCTGAGTAGACAACACGTGGTAAACCGTACCGTGGGAAGAATTCTCAAACTAACTGTTTGGCAGTAGTCGGAGCAGTGTAATCTGAAACCGGGTATGCTTCTGTCCAACGGGAAAGAGCACAGACAACTACGAGAACATATTTGAATCCTCGACATCGTTCCATCTGGATATAATCCATCTGGAGGACTTCAAAAGCGTGATCGGGAGGTTGAAATCCACCCTGCTCTACGGGGATGCTTTTACCTGGATTAAACTGACAACATATCATACAGGTACGAACTTTTTGTTTAGCTGCTGCTCGCAAGTGTTTGTTGAACCAAATGTGTTGAATGCTGTCTAGCATAGCTTTTTCTCCTAGGTGCGCTGGACTATGTATTGTGTTAATGATGACTTGAACCATAGAGTCGGGAAGAAACCATATAGATTTTTCCTTCGTCATCCATCCTTGATCCGTTTGGATCCCTCCTAATTCAGTCCATTTCTTTATTTCTTCTGGTGTAGCATGTGTCTGTATGTCAATTACATCAAGGGCGGGATCCTTAACTGTCATGCAATGTGTTAGTGTCGGAACTATTGTCTTTGTCATGTCAGTTGTGAGAGTCTGATTCTGAGCAGTCTGTTTAGCTGTTCTGTCAGCTAGGTCATTACCCTGAGAAATGATATCGGTAACTTTTGTATGGGCTTTGCATTTCATAATCGATATTGCAGTAGGTAGATGAATCGCGTCTAATAGGGTTTGAATGAGGGGTCCGTGTTGGATGTGGGCACCGTGAGAAGTTAAATAACCTCTCTCTCGCCACAGTACGCCGAAGTCATGGACGACTCCGAATGCATAACGTGAATCTGTGTATATGTTGACTTTCTTATTTGTGGCTTGAATACAGGCTTGTGTCAGAGCGATAAGCTCTGCTGCTTGAGCCGACAAAGTGTTAATACAAGTTGTTTCAATGACTTCAGTGTCTGTTGTGACTGCGTAAGCGGCCACTAACTCTCCTGTACTTGTTCTCATACATGACCCATCTACATACAATGTCAAGTCTGGATCTGACAAAGGGATATCTGTCAAGTCTTGTCTGGGTTTCGTCGTGATAGTAATGACTTCGACACAATCATGTGCCAATGGATCTGTTCCGCCCACTGGTAACAGTGTGGCAGGATTTAACGTATTGCAACGTCTGATTTCTATGTGTGGCTGAAATAATGTCAGTTCGTAACCGGTGAGTCTCGCTATAGTCAAGTGTTGTGTTTGTGTGCGGTTCAAGAGAACCTCTACTGCATGTGGTACTTGTACTGTCAATTGATGTCCTAACACTATGGCATCGCTTTGTCTGATTGCTAAAGCTGTTGCTGCCACCGATTTCAGGCACGCAGGAAGAGCCTGAGCTACTGGATCTAATGTACTAGAGAAATAAGCACATGGTTTGTGTGATCCTGCTTGTTCCTGAGTGAGTACTGACAAGGCAGTACCTTCGCGTTCTGTAACAAAGAGTGTAAACTGTTTACTGTAACATGGTGTTGCTAAGACAGGTGCTTGGCATAAAGCTTTCTTTAAGCTTTCAAAGGCGTGTGTATGTTCTGGAGTCCAAGGGAGGACAGTCGATGTGGCTGCCTCCTGTGTTGTTAACTGGATGAGTGGTTTTGATAGAAATGCATATTGAGGGATCCACTGCCTACAGTATGAAGTGAGGCCTATAAAAGCCCGCACCTCCTTTTGTGTCTTGGGTGGTGGCATGTTAGCGATTAACTGGATACGGTCGGGTGTAAGCTGCCTTCCCTCCTTGGACAGCGAGTGCCCAAGGTAAACAACTCGTTGGACACAGAATTGCAGCTTAGAAGGGGACACCTTGTGCCCCTTGTCGGCCAGAAATTTTAAAACCATCAGTGACGCTTTTTCACATTCATGTTCGCTTCGGGCGGTGATCAGCAGATCATCGACATATTGAAGCAAGGCAGTGTTAACTGGCATGTGGATACTGTCAAGTTCTCGTTTCAGTGCTTGGCTATAGATGCTGGGGCTTTCTGTAAATCCTTGAGGTGCGCGTGTGAATTTAAAACTTCGTCAATTTAAACTGAACCCGAACAAGTATTGACTTTCCGGATCTATTGGGACGCTAAAGAAAGCATTCTTGAGATCGATTACAGTGAAGAACATTGCTTCTGAGTCAATAGCTGTTAGTAATGAAGAGATATCTGGGACCACAGGGTATTGTGGTACAATACATTTATTTAATTCGCGCAGATCAATAACTAATCGATATACTGGTGGTGCTTTTGGATCCGTTCTTTTAAGAATCGGAATTATCGGGGAATTACATACATTGGAGTCGGTTTCGACAACCACTCCTTGTGCAATGAGCTCGTCAATGATTTGCAGTAAAGCCACAACAGCATCGGGTGGTAATTTGTATTGTCGTATTCGTGGTAGTATTACTCCTGTTTTTAGTGTGACACGATATGGTGTAATATTCATGCAACCAACATCAGTGGGGCCTTGTGCCCATAAATGTGTAGGTAAGTTCTGCAGTCGGTGATCTATGTCTCTGGACACGTAGTGACCTTTGAAGTCACGTAGAAATAGTCGTACTCCTTCCGGAGAACAACATATTATAGCTCCTAGAGCTTTCAATGTTTTTATACCTAACAAGTTTTCTGGACATGATTTAGTAAGCAATAAATCTGTAGTACGTGTCAATGGACCAATCGTAAGTGGAAGAGGTTGTGTCACGTCATTTATTATAGGTTTTCCTGAAAATCCAAGGGAAATATTTTGTGAGCCTGAGAGGGGTGCCCCTGGAACTTCACTGCGTCTTATAGTTGTTCTGCTTGCCCCTGTATCAAGTAAAAACTTTCTGTCTTCCCCTAATAGTTCACTATGTACATAAGGTCCCTCTTGGTCTACAGGAACCTCTATAAGGGGTAAGCCAACTTCCCTCTCTAGACTATGTCATGTATATCGCTGATAATCGGGATAATCTGCTTGTGCATACTGATACATCTGTTGTGTTGTTGCTTGTGTTGCAGCAATAGGCTGCGCTTGTGGTGGTGCTATGGTCTGTTGTGGAGCTCCCTGTTGCGGAGCTAGTTGTTGCGGAGCTAACCTAGGTTGTGCATGCTGGGGGATTTGTTGTTGATTCTGATCCTGTCTAGGTGGACGTGGTCTCTCCTGGGTTTTACCTGTAGCAATATTATGTTTCAGGACTGGACAATCGTGTATATAATGACCTGGTTGTTTACAATAGTTGCATGTCCCTTTTGTAGGACCTGCGGGATCACCCTTATGATGACCATCGGCTGGAACTGACTGAGCAACAAGCATTTTCATTTTTGTATCTTTCATACGTCTTTGTTCGTGTTCTTGTTCTTCTTTAATTCTATTGTGGTGATATTGTAACATCTGTAACATCTGTGATGGGGTATTACCTTGCCAGGTACTTTCGAATTTCAATACTCTATTCTTGACTTGTAGCAGGGAATTTTCAACTAATTTTGTCACAAACAGATGTGGATATGACTCACTACTGGCTTTTATACCACTATTTATACCGAAACATTTTTCAAATCGGGAATAGAAATCACTAGTGTCTTCATCTGGCTTTTGTTTACAGGCTGATATTGCACCCCAGTCTTCCTTTTTCGTAGTTAATAAACGTGGCAGTACCTGTACTAGTAGCCCTGCTAGTGCTGTAGTCTTTTCCCCAAGCCCTGATCCTGCAGCTCGGGCCTTTTCTTCGTTTTCTAATGCTGTCCAATCTATCTTTTGGTCTCCCACCTCCCATTCCTTTTCTTTGAGTTTCTCATAAACACCGGAGGGTAATAGGACTTTCAATATTTTCATAATATCGGGGTAGGTATACTCTCCCATGAGTAACATGTCCTTTATTTCACGGTGGAAACCTGCTGGGTCCTTGTCATGGCTGGGTACTACTTTCTTCATTTCTAATAATTCCAGTTTAGTTATAGGCGTGTACACAAACACGCGTGTAAAGTTATTACCGTCACCTCTGATTGGGTGTACTTCGCGTAACGGGTTCTGTCTATCTATGTGATACATTTTTCTTCCTATGATGGGAACTGGAACGTGTTCTGGACATACGAAATTTAAATATTGGTTTCGGAATTCTAGAATTTCTTTAATCAAATCAGTACTTGACCCTCTCCATATGTTCGTTAGTAGTTCTGTCAATATGTCAGGTAAGGGTCCTGGATCGGAGTGTTGACTTTTATATAATATAAGGAGGTGTTGAATCATGTATACACTAGCTAAACGCTGTTCGTATGGGTCAAGATTCAGAAACGTGTGTGCAAGTACATCATCATTGTAGTCGCTGGTACTGTCAGCCCATTGTACTGCTGACCTAGCTAATTCTTGTTCGTCCATGGAATCGAGCATATGGTACCCCCTTCGATCTCGGAGTAATTTATCAACGGCTTGGAATAGGTGTTCGGGGGATTTTGTATTTAACATAGGATTTGGAAAATGTCTATTATATTCTGGACGTAGTGGACGTATCTGATCATTAAAGCCTCTAGTATTATTATGGGGTCTTCCTCTACCTACGTAAGCTATCGTCTCCACTTGTTCTGAATCTTGCTCCTCCTCTTCTTCTGATTCTACTCTGTCTGTTTCCCGTCTTTCTTTATGTATTCGTTCTACTTCCTTGCGGATCTTTCGACTCATGGCGATTATACACGCCTGTCTATCGTGTTTCTCTTCTGATATGTTCTGACCCCATTTGACAAGTTTTTGCATGGTATCATGATCTGCCCCGGGCCTGTCTTGATTCCTAAATACACAATTTATGAAAAAACGTAGTAGTTGTCTTTGGACATCCACTTTCTGATATTCCATAGCTTCGTTAATACTTTCTGGACCTCGCCCTGTTTGGACAAAGCGATATATTTCGTCTAGGTGTTCACCCATTCCTGGTATCGTCATTAAATATAATGTAGCTCGTCTTATACGTAGTGGTGATATGAGCAATTTATCCTGTCTACCTGGTACTGGGTCGTATCTACAATCCACAAGCTGTTCTTTAAACATGTCGGATGTCGCTAATTGGGGTGTACGTTGGAGTGCTAAATCTCTAAGGGTCTGTTTATTTCTCGGCGGGGTAGCAAACATGTCTGTCGTACCTCCTGTAGCACCATCTGAGGCGCTAGGCACGAAAGGATTCGTTGGACGTAGGATAGAGATTGTGGATGTGGGAAAGACTGTAGAAACGGACGGACCTGTGGGAACTTGTGTAGGAGTTTGTAGTTGCGGGGATACAGACGGATGCTCTTGGTGTTGAACACCATCAGCAAGCGGTATGTGCGGTATGGCATTAGCATACTCGGGAGCTACGTCATCTAAATAAGAGGAAAGGAAAACGTCCTTTGCTGTTTTGGGATGTGTTTTGGGATGTGCTTTTATCGGGAGTAATGGAGGAGTTAAATCTGTTGGTATTTCCGGGGTAGCCTTAGGTAACCCTTCGGCCAGAAGAGGATACATACCATTCATAAGAGTGTTTCTTTGTCTATCTATTTGTTCTGATTTTACTCGGGTACCTTCCTCAAGTAATAGATTTTCTCGAGTTTTGTTTGAATTCTCTCTACCTTTCTCTTCTTGTCTGAGTGCTTTTTCTGTACGTCTGTATGATTCTTTACGCCATAATTCAATGGCATCTTTCTGTGACTGTCTGGCTTTCTTTTTCCATAATTCTTCTTCTACTCTCATGATGCAATCTGCATCCCAGGTCCCCGCTGCGGGCCATCTCTGACTTTCTGGTAATTCTTTGGTGTAGTCCACCCATAAATCAAGAAATAATACGGCGTCTAGGCCATGCTTATGATACATAAAGTATCCTGGAGTGTCCCTAGGTGGAATGGGAACAGCTTCTTCGAGTACCCCTTTTCTGGTTTTGATCTGTCTTAGTTTCGAAAAGAGCGGCATTTTTAGATCTGGTTACTTAATCTTAAACGTGTAATCAAGGAGGGGGGACACGAGAGCTGGATATTTAGAGAGGTCCTGTTCTAATGCTCCCAGTGGTCTACGTAGGAAAAGACAGGTAAGAGCAGTTCCTCTAATTGGCCAATTTGGAAGTATAGTAGTAGTTACTATGATCTGAGAAGGGAAATTTCAAATTCAGATCTTGTTGCCCTCACACACCTGTTAGGGTGTCATGCTTCATCATTGGGCGTGCTCCTCGTCGGACCGGCGGTGCAATGTCCGACGGGCCTGGTGGCTTCTTTTTCGGAGGTCTTTTGATCTGAGTACGCCGTTTTGTATGAAGACCATGTGAATGATTATGGAGGGTAATAGCTCCTAAGAATGTGGGGATTCAAGAGAAATTAAAATAGGCCCTGGCCCCTCAATAGTTTTAATAAGGTTAAATAGGGCTGGGACTAAATAAAACCAGGGAGGCTACTTATGTGATGCAAGGTATCAGGGTAGCCTATAGTTGACAAGGGTCAACATGTTTCGTGTCACGGTGCTCAAGATTGAGCGACACTTCTTCAGGACCGTGGGACCAGTAAAGAATTCGTATACCTCAGTTTTCTTATAACGGGGTATTACAGGTCAACCACATACCAACTGGACCTAAGTATGGTTCAGAATAAAAGGCTCCGCCTAAACAGAAGGAGACAAAAATATATGTAGAGGACAAACATAAGCCACACATTCGTAGCTACATCAAAAAATGACGGGTCCATAAGTCAAAATGAGGTGTCTTTTAACTTCTTCAAGGGACCATCAATTCCACCCAACACTAACGAACTTGTTAGAGAGAGGACAATAAAAGAAGTTGTGACTAGTACATAAAAAATACAACCAAGTATACTCAAGCAGTGATATGAAACTCTATTCTCCTTACAATTATCAATATAATCGAGCAGCCAATATACGCAATATATATCTTACCTCAGAGTGAGGGGTTCAAAGCTTCATAGGTAAGGGAGTAGTAACCGGACCACTGGAACGGTCCCTCTAAGGTAAAGAGATAAGCATCGCAAAATATATAACATATACGTGGAATACTCTATCTCTATCAAGAGCGTGAGGTGTGTAGGCTCCAGGTAGTTGGTACGTTACTTAGTATCAGTATGCTCTCTCCTCATAAATAGCTATCTTTAAAAGTGCTATAGGTTGGTACAACTAGTACACTGTGATAGCAGTCAATCCAAGCCACTCGTGTAGTCCTTACGTAATGCACAATATTAGCGGGAGGTGTATTTAGCGGTGTGTTAAATCCCCCTCTAATAGTGCATGATATTGACAGACTACGTCTATTTGTGTGTGATAATAAATAACATGGTGAATAGGTGCCGTAGTGAATAGATGTCCCTTAAGGGTGGCGTGTGGCTGACAAAACAACCCCAAAGGTGGGTTCGTCGTGCTCATATCACCCGCTGTCAGTGTTTCTCGTAACGATTCAAACTGACCTTAACGGCGAGTGCATAGTGCTCGTATCACTCTCCGTACACGTTCCGGTGACGAATCAGTGCCGCCGAAGTTGCGGGCAGAAAACGTAAACAGTAACTTACCCGAACGTTGACGGGGGCAGGCCACAACAGGACGTGTCTACTCCTCACCTGGATATTACCGGTGTTGGATTCACTTCCTGTATATATCCTCGATTCAGTGGCGTAGTCTCGCGAGATTGCGGGAGGCGCCATTTTGTCACACGAGGATTGCCTGACCTTGGGAATCGAACGCTAGACTGAGCTGATCGATATGGGGCATGGAGAATACATATGATGAAGGATATATTTCTAGACTAATTAGAGTGTAAATCCATATTATCCGCTGGTATATAATACCTACGAAAAGAAATAGGTACTTAGATGTGTTCAATGACTAATTAGTCAGCAGTGAGCCCAGATGGTGCTCGTAACTGGTATAATAAACCTAATAGGGAAGTGGGTCTTAAGTCTACCACAGTATTCAATGGCGTAGTCTCGCGAGATTGTGAGAGGCGCCATATTGTCACACGAGGATTGCCTGACCTTGGAAATCGAACGCTAGACTGAGCTGATCGATATGGGGCATGGAGAATACATAAGATGAAGAATATATTGCTAGACTAATTAGAGTGTAGATCCATATTTTCCGCTGGTATATAATACCTCCGAAAAGAATTAGGTACCTAGACGTGTTCAATAACTAATTAGTCAGCAGTGAGCCCAGATGGTGCTCGTAACTGGTATAATAAACCTAATAGGGAAGTGGGTCTTAAGTCTTCCACAGTGTTAAGCCCAGATGATACTAGAGACTGTTATGTAGGACCTTATAGGGAAATGGGTTTTTTTTGGAACCTGTATCATCAACAGTCGCCCTGCATGGAACGTATCTAATCAGAATGTGTTACAAAAACAATCCGGAGTGGGAAATGTAGATGAAATAGGATATATGTGTAAATAACACACAAAGTGGTGTTGTGATGATAGTCAGGGTGCATGAACATAATGATGTATATGTTGGTTCATTAAACATCTAAGAACATGGGTGGTGTTCTACCAATGAAGTCCATGCATCATAGTCTTGGTAATGGAGATGTCGTGTTTGCAGACCCCTGTAGGTGGGACTATTAGTACATAAGTTCTGTCCATGGGATTTCGTCGTTAAGACCCCTTTCCTGTGTTGATAAGCGAAAAATCCACCTCTGTTCAGTTTCAAAGAGTTTTTCTTGTGACCATGAGGGATTGCTTTCAATCACGGTCCAGTGTAGGTCATTGTGTCCGTGCGGATGAGTGAGATAGTGTGTGCTCAATTTAGTCGTGGATCTCCCACACCGTATATTGCTGCGGTGTTCCATAATTCTTGTCTTCACTGGGCGTGTTGTCATGCCGACGTATCTTAGTTTACAAGGGCAAGTAATTAGATAGACGCAGTTATGGGAGTTGCAGTTTGTATGGTTTTTCTGAATCCAGACTTTTCCTGTTTCAAGAGTGAGTTCTTTAGTTGTCTATGTAAGATCACACACTCCACATTGTCCGCAAGGGAAGTGTCCACGTACGGGATTCATATCCCACAGGGTCCTTTGTTTTGTTAGTCTTCCTGTCTTGGGACGTGTATGTACTATGATGTCACGTAGATTATTAGTGCGTTTGTTGGCAAATCTTGGAGGGGTTATGGCCACTTTACCCGTATTTAAGATCTTCCAGTTCTTTTTTATAATTTTCTGGATCGTGTTAGATTCTGGTGTGAATGTTGTCACGCATATTAGTGACTCTTCGGTTGATTTGATTTTAGCTTCCAACAAAGATTCTCGGTTGTTGTTTAGTGCGCGCTTGTAAGATCTTTTTACAATAGATGTAGGGTAATCTCGAGCCTTGAGTTGGTCACTGAGAGCAGCTGCTTCCTTTTTGTACTCACTGGTTTTTTCGCAATTTCTGCGGAGGCGGAGAAACTGTCCAAAGGGAAGGTTATCTCTTAAGGCCTTAGGATGGTAGCTTCCATATAGTAGTAAGCTATTACGATCTGTTGGTTTTTTAAAAGTCTTAGTTGACAACTCTCCATCTTGTAGGGTTATGGTCAGGTCTAGGAAATGGATCTCTGTGGGTGAGACAGACCGAGTGAATTTTAAATATGGGTCCAGAGAATTAACCCATGTGAAGAATCTGTCACACGTCTCACTTTCGCCTTTCCAAAAAATCAGAATGTCATCTATGTAGCGTTTCCACAGCACTATGTTGTCACTGAAGATGTTATCTGTCATGTGTAGGTGTTCGAAATTAGCTACATAGAGACAGGCCAGACTTGGAGCAAAGGTGCTGCCCATACAAGTACCTTGGGTTTGATGGAAGAACTGGTCTTTAAATTGGAAGTAGTTTTCACACATAGCTATTGTTGCGCACTCCATAATGAACGACACTGGTGTAGTAGAGGTCCAGTCTTCATTAAGAAGCAGATCTTCAATCACTCTAAGGGTTTCGGTTTGAGGGATATTAGTATAGAGTGCCTCTACGTCCAATGTCATTAGAAGATCCACTTGACTGTTAGTGTTGAACTCGGATATTAGATTCAGAACATCCCTGGTGTCCTGTAGGTACGATGGTATACGCTTCACCAGCGGACGAAGAAAATGGTCACAAAATTTGCTGAGAGGCTCTAATACTGAACCGATCCCTGATACTATAGGTCGTCCAGGGGGTGGGTTCTGGCCTTTGTGAATCTTGGGAAGCGTATAAAACGCTGGTACGCGTTGTTGTGAGTTCACAAGGAATGCTGCCTCGTTTTTAGAAATCCAGCCCTGGGTCTCTGCAGATTCCACAATAGATTTAATCCTCGTCATCAGTTTCCCTGTTGGGTCAGATGTTATTCTCTTGTAGTATTTCTCTTGTGAGAGTTGGCGTAGACACTCGTTGTCGTAATCTATGGTGTTCATTAAGACAATCGCACCGCCTTTGTCTGCTGGTTTGATTGTAATGGTGAGGTCTTCATTGAGGGTCTTTATGGCCTCTCTCTCGGCTTTAGGGAAGTTGTCATAGTGTGACCTTGTGGGAATGTTATTCATCTCCTTCAACACTGTTTGTTCAAAAGTTAACACCTCAGGTGGAACCATCCCATCGTGTGGTGTAAATGTTGATGGTGGACGCAGGCCTGAATCCATGGATTCCTGGGGGTTCCTGTCTTGAAAGTAGGCCCTTAGGCGTATCTTCCTAAAGAAGTTGTGGAGTTCTTTGTGTTGGAGAAAGTGGTCCACACGTGGAGTGGGTACAAACCCTAGTCCCCTGTTGAGAACTTTCACTTCAGTAGGTGTTAGGTTTTTTTCTGATAGATTGACCACTAGGTTTTGTTGTTCTTCCTGCTCCTCAGTTCCATTCGTTCTTGTTGTTGGGGAACGGGTTGGTCCTGCCATTGGACTTGTTTCGATTGACCGTCTCGTCTTCTGCCTCTTCCCCTGCCCCGGCCTCTCCCTAAAAAAGGCTGTTGATTTTGATTAAAGTGATACATGGGTGCAGGCATGTGGTACATAGGATTCCATGGTGGTTGTTGACCATAGAAGGGATTCATTGGGTATCCATACATCGGTGGTGGTGGTTGTCCCCAGTTCTTCTTCAGGCTAGAACGGCTTTCATTGCTTGATGTACTGCTATTGGAGTTATAGCGTGGTCTGCTCTCTACTGAACTGCCGTCCGAGGAGTCTTCGCCAGTGGGCGCTTGGTAATCTTCCTTTGTATAGGGATATACTTTCTCCTTGTCAAATTTCTTAATATCTTTCTGCAGTTTCGTGATTTTCTGTCTCATCAGGTGATTCTTGTGATCATCTATTTCAGCATTGATTTCTGACAATCTACTCTTGTAAGCGGTGATGTTAATGGAAGCTTTTAAGTTGTTTTCCGCGATGGTAATTTCAATAAGTAGTTTGTCCGCTAGACGTTTGGCAGTGTTAATAATCAGGATCAACCAGTCCCTGGTGCACTTCCAAGCCACCAGGGACCATTCTTTTCTGAATCCAATATCTTCCAGAAAGATCCTAGGTGCGTTGGTGACCAGTAGGCCATTGGGGGCGATGTTTGCCCTTAGGTATTCTGCCATCATTGCACCGTGAAGTGCAATCTTGGTTTGTAATTTCTTCTGATTTGTGATTGAGTTCCAATCTTCGGTAGTGCTGCAGGAAGGCGTGCTACTGTCAGTCTGTAGTAGCGAGGGAGCTCGTAGAATTTCCGACACCATGTCGTCAGAAAAACTTAGCCCATGATTATCCATGGTAAGGTGTTGGAGGATTCGTAACGTTTGGAATCAAGAGTTCGTATAGACTTGAGACTTAGAGTGAAAGATAGTACAGAGTCACATGTGGGAATAATTCAATAGTGTAGGTAATTATGTCCCTCGGCAATGAAGCCGTGCATAAGCGTGTAATCAAGGAGGGGGGACACGAGAATCCCTTCTATGGTCAACAACCACCATGGAATCCTATGTACCACATGCCTGCACCCATGTATCACTTTAATCAAAATCAACAGCCTTTTTTAGGGAGAGGCCGGGGCAGGGGAAGAGGCAGAAGACGAGACGGTCAATCGAAACAAGTCCAATGGCAGGACCAACCCGTTCCCCAACAACAAGAACGAATGGAACTGAGGAGCAGGAAGAACAACAAAACCTAGTGGTCAATCTATCAGAAAAAAACCTAACACCTACTGAAGTGAAAGTTCTCAACAGGGGACTAGGGTTTGTACCCACTCCACGTGTGGACCACTTTCTCCAACACAAAGAACTCCACAACTTCTTTAGGAAGATATGCCTAAGGGCCTACTTTCAAGACAGGAACCCCCAGGAATCCATGGATTCAGGCCTGCGTCCACCATCAACATTTACACCACACGATGGGATGGTTCCACCTGAGGTGTTAACTTTTGAACAAACAGTGTTGAAGGAGATGAATAACATTCCCACAAGGTCACACTATGACAACTTCCCTAAAGCCGAGAGAGAGGCCATAAAGACCCTCAATGAAGACCTCACCATTACAATCAAACCAGCAGACAAAGGCGGTGCGATTGTCTTAATGAACACCATAGATTACGACAACGAGTGTCTACGCCAACTCTCACAAGAGAAATACTACAAGAGAATAACATCTGACCCAACAGGGAAACTGATGACGAGGATTAAATCTATTGTGGAATCTGCAGAGACCCAGGGCTGGATTTCTAAAAACGAGGCAGCATTCCTTGTGAACTCACAACAACGCGTACCAGCGTTTTATACGCTTCCCAAGATTCACAAAGGCCAGAACCCACCCCCTGGACGACCTATAGTATCAGGGATCGGTTCAGTATTAGAGCCTCTCAGCAAATTTTGTGACCATTTTCTTCGTCCGCTGGTGAAGCGTATACCATCGTACCTACAGGACACCAGGGATGTTCTGAATCTAATATCCGAGTTCAACACTAACAGTCAAGTGGATCTTCTAATGACATTGGACGTAGAGGCACTCTATACTAATATCCCTCAAACCGAAACCCTTAGAGTGATTGAAGATCTGCTTCTTAATGAAGACTGGACCTCTACTACACCAGTGTCGTTCATTATGGAGTGCGCAACAATAGCTATGTGTGAAAACTACTTCCAATTTAAAGACCAGTTCTTCCATCAAACCCAAGGTACTTGTATGGGCAGCACCTTTGCTCCAAGTCTGGCCTGTCTCTATGTAGCTAATTTCGAACACCTACACATGACAGATAACATCTTCAGTGACAACATAGTGCTGTGGAAACGCTACATAGATGACATTCTGATTTTTTGGAAAGGCGAAAGTGAGACGTGTGACAGATTCTTCACATGGGTTAATTCTCTGGACCCATATTTAAAATTCACTCGGTCTGTCTCACCCACAGAGATCCATTTCCTAGACCTGACCATAACCCTACAAGATGGAGAGTTGTCAACTAAGACTTTTAAAAAACCAACAGATCGTAATAGCTTACTACTATATGGAAGCTACCATCCTAAGGCCTTAAGAGATAACCTTCCCTTTGGACAGTTTCTCCGCCTCCGCAGAAATTGCGAAAAAACCAGTGAGTACAAAAAGGAAGCAGCTGCTCTCAGTGACCAACTCAAGGCTCGAGATTACCCTACATCTATTGTAAAAAGATCTTACAAGCGCGCACTAAACAACAACCGAGAATCTTTGTTGGAAGCTAAAATCAAATCAACCGAAGAGTCACTAATATGCGTGACAACATTCACACCAGAATCTAACACGATCCAGAAAATTATAAAAAAGAACTGGAAGATCTTAAATACGGGTAAAGTGGCCATAACCCCTCCAAGATTTGCCAACAAACGCACTAATAATCTACGTGACATCATAGTACATACACGTCCCAAGACAGGAAGACTAACAAAACAAAGGACCCTGTGGGATATGAATCCCGTACGTGGACACTTCCCTTGCGGACAATGTGGAGTGTGTGATCTTACAAAGACAACTAAAGAACTCACTCTTGAAACAGGAAAAGTCTGGATTCAGAAAAACCATACAAACTGCAACTCCCATAACTGCGTCTATCTAATTACTTGCCCTTGTAAACTAAGATACGTCGGCATGACAACACGCCCAGTGAAGACAAGAATTATGGAACACCGCAGCAATATACGGTGTGGGAGATCCACGACTAAATTGAGCACACACTATCTCACTCATCCGCACGGACACAATGACCTACACTGGACCGTGATTGAAAGCAATCCCTCATGGTCACAAGAAAAACTCTTTGAAACTGAACAGAGGTGGATTTTTCGCTTATCAACACAGGAAAGGGGTCTTAACGACGAAATCCCATGGACAGAACTTATGTACTAATAGTCCCACCTACAGGGGTCTGCAAACACGACATCTCCATTACCAAGACTATGATGCATGGACTTCATTGGTAGAACACCACCCATGTTCTTAGATGTTTAATGAACCAACATATACATCATTATGTTCATGCACCCTGACTATCATCACAACACCACTTTGTGTGTTATTTACACATATATCCTATTTCATCTACATTTCCCACTCCGGATTGTTTTTGTAACACATTCTGATTAGATACGTTCCATGCAGGGCGACTGTTGATGATACAGGTTCCAAAAAAAACCCATTTCCCTATAAGGTCCTACATAACAGTCTCTAGTATCATCTGGGCTTAACACTGTGGAAGACTTAAGACCCACTTCCCTATTAGGTTTATTATACCAGTTACGAGCACCATCTGGGCTCACTGCTGACTAATTAGTTATTGAACACGTCTAGGTACCTAATTCTTTTCGGAGGTATTATATACCAGCGGAAAATATGGATCTACACTCTAATTAGTCTAGCAATATATTCTTCATCTTATGTATTCTCCATGCCCCATATCGATCAGCTCAGTCTAGCGTTCGATTTCCAAGGTCAGGCAATCCTCGTGTGACAATATGGCGCCTCTCACAATCTCGCGAGACTACGCCATTGAATACTGTGGTAGACTTAAGACCCACTTCCCTATTAGGTTTATTATACCAGTTACGAGCACCATCTGGGCTCACTGCTGACTAATTAGTCATTGAACACATCTAAGTACCTATTTCTTTTCGTAGGTATTATATACCAGCGGATAATATGGATTTACACTCTAATTAGTCTAGAAATATATCCTTCATCATATGTATTCTCCATGCCCCATATCGATCAGCTCAGTCTAGCGTTCGATTCCCAAGGTCAGGCAATCCTCGTGTGACAAAATGGCGCCTCCCGCAATCTCGCGAGACTACGCCACTGAATCGAGGATATATACAGGAAGTGAATCCAACACCGGTAATATCCAGGTGAGGAGTAGACACGTCCTGTTGTGGCCTGCCCCCGTCAACGTTCGGGTAAGTTACTGTTTACGTTTTCTGCCCGCAACTTCGGCGGCACTGATTCGTCACCGGAACGTGTACGGAGAGTGATACGAGCACTATGCACTCGCCGTTAAGGTCAGTTTGAATCGTTACGAGAAACACTGACAGCGGGTGATATGAGCACGACGAACCCACCTTTGGGGTTGTTTTGTCAGCCACACGCCACCCTTAAGGGACATCTATTCACTACGGCACCTATTCACCATGTTATTTATTATCACACACAAATAGACGTAGTCTGTCAATATCATGCACTATTAGAGGGGGATTTAACACACCGCTAAATACACCTCCCGCTAATATTGTGCATTACGTAAGGACTACACGAGTGGCTTGGATTGACTGCTATCACAGTGTACTAGTTGTACCAACCTATAGCACTTTTAAAGATAGCTATTTATGAGGAGAGAGCATACTGATACTAAGTAACGTACCAACTACCTGGAGCCTACACACCTCACGCTCTTGATAGAGATAGAGTATTCCACGTATATGTTATATATTTTGCGATGCTTATCTCTTTACCTTAGAGGGACCGTTCCAGTGGTCCGGTTACTACTCCCTTACCTATGAAGCTTTGAACCCCTCACTCTGAGGTAAGATATATATTGCGTATATTGGCTGCTCGATTATATTGATAATTGTAAGGAGAATAGAGTTTCATATCACTGCTTGAGTATACTTGGTTGTATTTTTTATGTACTAGTCACAACTTCTTTTATTGTCCTCTCTCTAACAAGTTCGTTAGTGTTGGGTGGAATTGATGGTCCCTTGAAGAAGTTAAAAGACACCTCATTTTGACTTATGGACCCGTCATTTTTTGATGTAGCTACGAATGTGTGGCTTATGTTTGTCCTCTACATATATTTTTGTCTCCTTCTGTTTAGGCGGAGCCTTTTATTCTGAACCATACTTAGGTCCAGTTGGTATGTGGTTGACCTGTAATACCCCGTTATAAGAAAACTGAGGTATACGAATTCTTTACTGGTCCCACGGTCCTGAAGAAGTGTCGCTCAATCTTGAGCACCGTGACACGAAACATGTTGACCCTTGTCAACTATAGGCTACCCTGATACCTTGCATCACATAAGTAGCCTCCCTGGTTTTATTTAGTCCCAGCCCTATTTAACCTTATTAAAACTATTGAGGGGCCAGGGCCTATTTTAATTTCTCTTGAATCCCCACATTCTTAGGAGCTATTACCCTCCATAATCATTCACATGGTCTTCATACAAAACGGCGTACTCAGATCAAAAGACCTCCGAAAAAGAAGCCACCAGGCCCGTCGGACATTGCACCGCCGGTCCGACGAGGAGCACGCCCAATGATGAAGCATGACACCCTAACAGGTGTGTGAGGGCAACAAGATCTGAATTTGAAATTTCCCTTCTCAGATCATAGTAACTACTACTATACTTCCAAATTGGCCAATTAGAGGAACTGCTCTTACCTGTCTTTTCCTACTTAATCTTAAACACACTTAATACAAATAAACGCAAAATAATGAACAGTCATTCACACCACAATATATAGAACGTATTAAAACATTTAACGCTTAACATTTTTAACGAACAATGATAACTAATAGAAAACTAGTTACTGACATAATACTGACACTAGATAATACTTATTTATATGCAAGACATACTATATATACTGCTAAACAGTACAGATACACTGCTGAAACAGTGCAGACCGGATTTGTGTACCCAAACCCGTCTTGACCGGCACAGACTATGTGCACGTAAAATGCCTCCCCGGTAATGGTACTCACCGGGTAGCTCGGAACGGAAGGCCTCGGAACGGAACTGAAACTGGACCGGACTGGACTCGACTCGACTGGACTCGGAACTTCGGAACCTGGTGGGCCTCTGTATACCTCGGATCTTGCTCTCTCAGCTAGGCTCTGGTCGGGATACTTCGCACTTCTCACCGCCTCGTCTGGGTGTTGATCGCAGCCTCAGTCACCCCCGCTCGGCCGGAGGGAGATACAGGAAATCCTGCGGGTACGCGTTTTTGTCCGTTCAGCTGTGGCAGGAGACCGGGCCTGCAACGCACCGCCGGCGCGTGAGATGAGAAAGTGTCCCTGTTCGGGCGCCAATTTATGTGGTAAATATTTCGTTACCGGTACTATTTTTATGCGGTAAAGTCTTAGTGAGAATAACTCAGTAAAAATAAGAGGCAGAATCCGTGGTATTAGAGGTTTTAAAAGGCTTTATTCCTATACAAAGGAATATAATTCGAATTGTAGGCATTCTATTCCATCACCACGAAAGTTCAGGAAGGAAGGGGCATATATTATTGACAGATAAGCAGTTTTATAGAAAATGCATTACAGTGAAACAGATGCAAGAGGCGTAACAGCTGATAATACAGATAAACTGTGCATACGTAACTAATAGAGGCGTATACATGGGTGTAACTAAAATACGTCATTAAACATGATGTCACAAATGGGTGGATCCATAAGAGAATCCTGCAATGTCAGCAGAAATATTTGGCAGAGATGCGTGCGCAGCCGCATGACGTGTGATTGACGTGCAACTAGAGGGTGAAGGGGACTTGACATTTAGCTCTACATGTGGAGACAGAAGTCTGAGGGTCATGTCAACCTAATCCCAAATCATATCTAGTATCCTATGTTTAAAGAACTGTATTATCCAAAAGGAAAGGTCTCTCGGACGGAATCTATTCTATACTGACTGTTAGTGCGTGTACGGGCGTCTAAGTGTCTACATGAGATGCGAGGGGGCAGGAATCTTCCATGGTAACGGGGCTATGAATTACTTGCACGAGGACAGTGAGGCCTGGCCCCTTTGCACGGTAGCTGGAGGAATGTTTACCTAAACTGCTAGACAGGAATGTATCGGATGAGGAGCGGAGTAGATAATCTTGAAGGTGAAATACAGTTTTTGGCAGGCAATATGCTAGATCAGGCACCGTTAGCCGCGCAGGGAGTAGGACAAAGTTCATGGATACAGATGCAGGCTCAGACTGGAGCTTTCAGAGGCAGAAGGCAGGAAAAGGCTTGATGACAGAATTCAGGGCCTACTCGCCTGGATCTGTAAAATGTGGAAAGTGAACCACATAAAGTCGGTGGCCTTTCATACTTAGGAATGGAATATCTGACCCATTCATGGCGGATCTGAAAGAGGACATGTTGACGGTGGACGCACATATATTTGCGTCTTCAAAACTGGAGCAGGAGGGAACATACATGTACTTATAGCATGTACATGGAGCCGTTGGGGTCTACGATAGGGGACATAACTGATCACAAAATTCATATTTCCTCAGGGTCCCAGGGGGGGGGTGCCAGATGTCTCCCAGCAGTGCCCTGAGACAGGAGGGGTGGGGGCCTATCACTCACAGCAGTGCCCTGAGACAGGAGGGGTGGGGGACTATCACTCCCAGCAGTGCCCTGAGACAGGAGGGGTGGGGGCCTATCACTCACAGCAGTGCCCTGAGACAGGAGGGGTGTGTGCAGAGTCCTCCCAGCAGTGCCCTGAGACAGGAGGGGTGGGGGCCTATCACTCACAGCAGTGCCCTGAGACAGGAGGGGTGTGTGCAGAGTCCTCCCAGCAGTGCCCTGAGACAGGAGGGGTGGGGGACTATCACTCACAGCAGTGCCCTGAGACAGGAGGGGTGGGGGCCTATCACTCACAGCAGTGCCCTGAGACAGGAGGGGTGGGGGCCTATCACTCACCGCAGTGCCCTGAGACAGGAGGGGTGGGTGTGATGCACAGTGTGAGCCTTGATCATTGATTGTGACATTGCCATCATTCCACCTGTGTACCCACTGTGGCACATACTGCTTTTTCCCTCACCAGGGGATGATGTCCCTATGACAAAGGTGCAATGCGTTGGCTGCATGACATGCCTTGTTGTAACCAGCTAATTTGTACCCATATGTCTCTCTGTGACATGTGGCCGGTGTATTGATGTGGTGTCACTTGTTCCTCCTCACAGGTAGGCGCCACTGCCAAGGAGCAGATCTGGCTGACCGCCGTCAGTGCCGTGAGGGGTGTGGATGGTCGGAGGCGGAGCCTGTCTCAGGTGAGGAAACGCTGGCAGGATATCCGGTGCTGGACGCGGAGGATTGCACGGCTCCTGCTGGGGGACTCACCTGAGAGCCACAAGAACCGCGGCCGCCGCCGTCTGAGCCACCTCCACAGGCGTGTGCTGCCGGTGGTCTTTCCAGACCTGGAGAGGCGCTTACAGGCGATGCAGCAGCCGGAAGGGGGTAGGTACATGTGTGTTTGTTGTGTGTCACCGGCATTTGTAAGGGCACAGTAGCATGAATTCACTGGCAGGGTTTAAAAGTGCTGTGCAGATCCTGTTTGCCCCAGTATAGCGCTGTGCCCCTGCCACCCTTCCCCTCCTTGCAATGTGTTCCCTGGTCTGTGTGTAGTCACTCCTTCACAAGGTGATGTAGGCTGGCGCTTTGTCCACGAGAACAATGACTGTAGCATCATGTGTGGGGGTGGTGTGTAACAGGTTGTGGGACCTTGCCTGTGCACTGTCAAGTTCACTGCATGTGGGTTCCATGTCAGTTGGCACTGATGCTGACTCCAGACATGGGAGTTGGTCTCTCATGTGTCATGCCTTACAGCGCGCATGTCCTATGTAGTGGCCTGTGACATGATGTGCATGAGTGTGCGATACACATAGTGCAGGGATGGTGACGTGTGTTGCAGTCATTACCATTCAGTAGCATGTAGTTGCGTGCCCACTACTGTCCCCTGGGGCACCTTTTCCTCAGTGGTGTATGTGTCATCATAAACGTGGACAATCTCAGTGTCTACAGCGTAGGTTGTGCTCTGTGCCATTGTCCCCTGTCACCATGTATATAGACGTGCTATTTTGTACAGGTGTCCACTGTGCAGCCTGACCTGATTGTCCTTCTTCATACTCACAGTTGCCAGTGCCTGTGTGTCTTGTTATACTCATCTGAGGATGGGCACTGGTACCTCATTATTTGTACAGGCGCACCTTGGCTGTTTGGCGTACACTCTTGCTTTTTGCCTGCCCCTGTGTGTATCAGCCAGACTATGAGATGTTGGTGCCACCTGTGTCTCAACAATTTGCCTCGTGTAGGGTCTTGTTGGTGCGGGCAATGCCTATGTGTCAAATCCTGATTTCTACTTGCTGGGTCTGGGCAGTGTGTGATGTGTCTGGACACACACGCAATGTGCAGTGACCGAGTCATGTTGGGCATGTTTTCAGCATTACCTATGCAGCATGTGTCTCAAGTTCATGGATATGGTCCCTGGTCATCGGTATTTTCGCAAACGCTGTGTGGTGCAGATGCAGTGCTGGATTGTCCCCAGGGCCTGGGTGCTATGTCAGACTCCGTTTCCTGTGTTTAGCTATTGTCTCATGCTCTCCATGGTATTTCAGTGGCATGGTGGCTCAACCAACTGTGTGTTTCATGCCCTACATCGGTACCTTGTTTAGTAGATGTTAGGGATCTTCCTTTTCAGGCTATGCAGTGTTACCTATGTCGATTGTACTCATGTGACTGAAGTGTACAGCTGTCTGATTAATTTCTGTCTCTTCACCCTGCCCACAGCATCGTCGGGGGACACAGAGGGAGACATGGACACAGGCAAGGCGGAGGGACCGAGCACCAGTGCCAGCCGTGACATCGGGCCTGGCACATCGAGTGGGACAGAGGTGGAGGATAGTGCGTCCGAGGACCTGTCGACTGGCACGTCAGAATACGAAGCTGACAGGTCCGAGGAGGATGTCTCCGAGTGGGCGGTGGCTGCACCAGCAGCTGACAGCGGAACAACACCTCGCACCGCCCCCTCAGTTTCCACCAGCCGCCTCCCACTTGCTCGTGTCCCTTCCCAGCGTGCCCGGTCACAGCATGTCTCCTTCCTGCCAGGCACCGCACCCCCTGCCCCTGTCTCCACTGCTGCCGCCAATGCAGAGTCTGTGGACATCCAGCGGCAACTGCAGGTTGGTCAGGCTGCGATCCTTAATGTCCTCCATGCCCACGGCAAAACGCTCACCAACATCGAGGCTTTCTTGGAGGGCATTCATTCATCGCAGGCTGACCAACGCAACTTGCTGAGGTCCATCGACTCCACACTGACTGCAGCAGTGGGTCTCCTGCAGCGCGACCTCCCCCCACCTACCCCTGCCCCATCCACACTTCCCACTCCCATGCCTGTCCCACGTACACCCAGACGTCGGCATGCACCCACATCAACGGACACGGGCACCACACCAGCAGGGAAGGTCCACCGCACTCCTCCTGACACGCACACACAGGGTGAGGTAGGCACACCCACTGGGTCGGGGGGCAAACGTGTGACACGCAGCCATAGTGGGAGTCCGCATTCCACCCAGTCCACTCCCTCCAAATCCCCTCCCCTCAGCTCTCCTGGCCACATCTCCCCCAAGGACTCCTTCATGGCCGCTCTGTCCCTGAGCCCCACAGTTACACCACCACGCAAGCGGTCAAGGAGGTCCCCGGTCAGGGTGGTTGAGTCTCCCCCCCTGTCTCCACCCTCCCCCGGTGGCGCTGCGACCCATCCCTCTGACCCCCCCCCCCCCTCCTTGGGGCCTGAGGTCCCTTCGGGTGCAGGGGACTCCCTGGAGGACCTTGCAAAGGTGTGTAGTGCCATCCTGGCCTCCGCCTTTGGCACTGACCCACCCCCTGTGGTGGAGTCCTCCATCCCTGCACCCACAACGCCGCCCCTTTGCCCTGATGTCCCTGCGGTGCCTGTTGCTTCCCCCCCCCTGATGCCCTCACCAGTGTGGAAGACGATGCCATTTGACTGTGCAGGCAAGGTAGGGGACACGCATCCCACTGTGTCCCCCATCCAGCTGAGAATCATTGACTGCCCTATGGGCTTTGTGAAGACTGAACTGCCTGCGATCCACGGACATTGTGCTCATGCTGAATAAAGCTTAATTTTGTTTTCATTATCACACTACTGCTATGCTGGTATTGGTGTTGGTGGGGCTGCTACATGGTTTTTGGTGGTGTGTAAGGGTTTGGGTGTGTGGGATATGTAGTAGTGTACTGCTCATTGGTGGGACCCTGGGATCTGTGTGCCATCACAAGGTGTTGGCTAACTTTCTTTGTTCATGTAAGCAGTTACTGCATGGTGCACTGGTCCCAGGGTGTTTTCCTTCCTCTGTGTACCCAGCATTCTTCCCTGCAGGGTGTTCCCAATGTTTAGCGCAGAGCTGTGTCTAGATGAGCTGTGTGTGTGACGGAGCCCTTCTACTTTGGCCATGCATGCAGGGCCATGTCTCCACCTGCAACAATCGTGGCATCCTTGATGATCACTGTACTTGTGTGTGGAGTCTGTTGACATGAGTTCATGGGGACATGTTCCCTTGTAGCCAGTATGCATGTGGATAATTCTGGCCTCACACACATGTGTTACACCCCTCCTGTCTCAGGGCACTGGTGGGAGGACTCCACACCCACCCCTCCTGTCTCAGGGCACTGCTGGGAGGACTCTGCACCCACCCCTCCTGTCTCAGGGCACTGCTGGGAGGACTCTGCACACACCCCTCCTGTCTCAGGGCACTGCTGGGAGGACTCCACACCCACCCCTCCTGTCTCAGGGCACTGCTGGGAGGACTCCACACCCACACCTCCTGTCTCAGGGCACTGCTGGGAGTGATAGGCACCCACCCCTCCTGTCTCAGGGCACTGCTGGGAGTGATAGGCACCCACCCCTCCTGTCTCAGGGCACTGCTGGGAGGACTCCACACCCACCCCTCCTGTCTCAGGGCACTGCTGGGAGGACTCCACACCCATCCCTCCTGTCTCAGGGCACTGCTGGGAGTGATAGGCACCCACCCCTCCTGTCTCAGGGCACTGCTGGGAGGACTCTGCACCCACCCCTCCTGTCTCAGGGCACTGCTGGGAGTGATAGGCACCCACCCCTCCTGTCTCAGGGCACTGCTGGGAGGACTCCACACCCACCCCTCCTGTCTCAGGGCACTGCTGGGAGGACTCCACACCCACCCCTCCTGTCTCAGGGCACTGCTGGGAGTGATAGGCACCCACCCCTCCTGTCTCAGGGCACTGCTGGGAGGACTCTGCACACACCCCTCCTGTCTCAGGGCACTGCTGGGAGTGATAGGCACCCACCCCTCCTGTCTCAGGGCACTGCTGGGAGGACTCTGCACACACCCCTCCTGTCTCAGGGCACTGCTGGGAGGACTCCACACCCACCCCTCCTGTCTCAGGGCACAGCTGGGAGGACTCCACACCCACCCCTCCTGTCTCAGGGCACTGCTGGGAGTGATAGGCACCCACCCCTCCTGTCTCAGGGCACTGCTGGGTGGACTCTGCACACACACCTCCGATTTCAGGATATGTACGCTTGGCACATACACGGTGGGGGTACGCTCAATGCATTCGAGGTGAGGGTACGAGTCTACTTACACTGGTGTGGTGGGGGTACGCACCATGCATACGCGGGTGAGGGTACGGGTCGAACTTACACTGTTGGGGTGGGGGTACGCTCCGTACGTCTGCGGGTGGGGGTACGGGTCGTACTTGCACTGTTGGCATGGGGGTACGCTCCATGCATACGCGGGTGGGGGTACGGGTCGTACTTACACTGTTGGCATGGGGGGTACGCTCCTTGCATACGCGGGTGAGGGTTCGAGTCGTACTTACACTGTTGGGCTGGGGGGTACGCTCCTTGCATTCGCGGGTGAGGGTTCGCGTCGTACTTGCACTGTTGGCATGGGGGGTACGCTCCATGCATACGCGGGTGGTGGTACGGGTCGTACTTAACCTGTTGGCATGGGGGGTACGCTCCATGCATACGCGGGTGGGGGTACGGGTCGTACTTACACTGTTGGCATGGGGGGTACGCTCCTTGCATACGCGGGTGAGGGTTCGAGTCGTACTTACACTGTTGGGCTGGGGGGTACGCTCCTTGCATTCGCGGGTGGGGGTACGGGTCGTACTTACACTGTTGGGCTGGGGGGTACGCTCCTTGCATTCGCGGGTGGGGGTACGGGTCGTACTTACACTGTTGGGGTGGGGGTACGGTCCGTGAGTCCGCGGGTGGGGGTACGGGTCGTACTTACACTGTTGGGCTGGGGGGTACGCTCCTTGCATACGCGGGTGAGGGTTCGCGTCGTACTTGCACTGTTGGCATGGGGGGTACGCTCCATGCATACGCGGGTGGTGGTACGGGTCGTACTTACACTGTTGGCATGGGGGGTACGCTCCATGCATACGCGGGTGGGGGTGCGGGTCGTACTTACACTGTTGGGCTGGGGGGTACGCTCCATGCATACGCGGGTGGGGGTACGGGTCGTACTTACACTGTTGGGCTGGGGGGTACGCTCCTTGCATACGCGGGTGAGGGTTCGCGTCGTACTTGCACTGTTGGCATGGGGGGTACGCTCCATGCATACGCGGGTGGGGGTACGGGTCGTACTTACACTGTTGGGCTGGGGGGTACGCTCCTTGCATACGCGGGTGAGGGTTCGAGTCGTACTTGCACTGTTGGCATGGGGGGTACGCTCCTTGCATACGCGGGTGAGGGTTCGAGTCGTACTTACACTGTTGGGCTGGGGGGTACGCTCCTTGCATACGGGGTGGGGGTAGGGTCCGTACATATCCGTCCCCATGCTATGTGATGTTTGTGCGGCCCGTACCCAGGCCTTTGCCACGTGGGTGCGATCCGTCCCGCCATTGTTGGGGTGACGTGTGTGGGCGTGGTCCGACTCGTACCCACGCTCTTCAGGCGTGGGTACGGGACGTACCTGTCTGGTTGTGTTGCCGGTTCGCGTGGTGACGGACTTCCGTTGTGGCGGTCGCTGGCTTATCAGGACACGCCCCCACCCCCTCGTGGTGACCAGGGCATGGGAGTCAGGTATGTCCAGGCCATGTGTGGTGTGTGACTTATGTGGTTGTTTTGTGGCCTGCCCTGGTCCTGCCACCCCCACCCCACCCCACTTTCCCCCCTCCCTTAGTTATTCTGACCTTCTGCGGCGTCTGCGTCGTAACCTGTAGAGGAGGTGTACTGCTATGAGGGCAGGGATGACTCGTAGGTTCGGGTCCATGTCTGTCCGTCGCGTACTGGTACTCCTTGCTCGCGTCGTCCTGTCGCGTACGGGTCCTCCTTGATCGCGTCGTCCTGTCGCGTACGGGTCCTCCTTGGTGGCGTCGTCCTGTGTGTCCGTCACGTACTGGTCCTCCTTGTTCGCGTCGTCGTCTGTCCGTCGCGTACTGGTGGTCCTTGTTCGCGTCGTCCTGATTTCCCGGCAGTTTTTGGCTGCCGCAAAATATTCACCGTGCGGGGTGACGTCGGTGCGAATCGTGATTCCTGGGTCGTGAATGGCTGGCTGCGAGCGTCCCGACGTCAGGTCGGCGCTTTCCCGGATCGCATTGGTAGGTGTTTTTTTGTTCGGTCGGGCTTTTTTACGATTCGTACGGTAATGGTGTACCCGTGCGAATCGTAATTCCTTGTTTGTGAAAATTGACGACAGGGTACGCGTCGGGCGGAGATTGTGCTCCGTCCGACGGTTCGTACCCGGTTTTTGCAGGATCGTGATCGGCACCCTGGTCATTTTTGACATATTTTCCTTTTTTTTTGTCATAACTTGGGCCCATTTGTTTACGAGGTCAAGCTTCAGGTTTTCATGGGTTAAATTGATGAAAACCTGCAAGGCCAGAGGCACCGTTCCAGTTCTATATTCTTCTGAAGTGATGGAACCTCCCACCACTTGTTGATCTCATGTTTTGATAACTTGTTATCTAGGGACAGTTTTTGATTAATGGGTAAATTAGTTGAAGTGAGGTTACTCTTTATCAACTCCGCAGTTATGTTCTCAGAATTTTCATCAAATACTACTTTCCCTGTGTGCACTCATTTTCTTTCAGTTTTATTCATAATAATATCAGATCAACATTGATGTAGACTTGGGCCCAGATTTACTAAGCTCCTAAATGGTCATTGTGTCACATAAGGTGCCACAGGGCAACGCAAGTGCTAAAGTCAAATTTACTTTGTCACCCAGAGCCACCTTGCTGGCTCTGCATAGCATAGTAAATCTGGAATAACACAAAGCAGCGCAATTCACAGCCTTGCCTTACTCTGCATTTGGAAGGTGTTCCATGGATGGAGTCTGGGTGTTCCCACACATCCACAAATGATTTGTGGACATTCCCAGATTTACAAACACCAGTAAGCCTGGGAATGTGTCAAAATGCTACGCCTTTCTAGGTTAGTCATAGGAATGAGCATATGTTAATTTCCCCTTATTTTTTCCTCTTTTTGCATATGCTGCATTCTTCAGCATAAGGAAAAAAGGTTGCCCTTCCTGCACAAAAATAACCCAGGCTGTAATGCAAGCACCCTTGCACCATAGTGCAAGGCTGCCTGCATTGACTCCAGACAGCACTCAGTGCACTGGTGCAGGGAGAGAGCAGGAATGCGCCATAACATAGTGGTCTGTCCCTGTGATGCAATGCAGCACAGTAAGTTGTGTTTGTGCGATGCATAACCTGTTAGTAAATCTGCCCCTTGGTATGTAACACTGCAGACTGGCATTTCGACAACAGTAAGTGATAAAGGGTATCAGCCTCTCTGTTTTTTATGAATTAAGAGCGGGCGACTGCCATGGCCCAGGCCCTTTTCAGTACCCATCGTCATGGTGATCCACAAGCTCAGAATGTCTCTGCTTCATGATTAATCCAGTTGGTGTATCTACCTGCCCAATGGGGTGATGGGCATAGAACAAATTGACATTATAAATGGGACATCATGATACTTCTATATGATTATGCTCATTTGGGCCACTGTTGGTTGATTTCCCACAGCATAATTCCCACCTCACATTGTCCTTTGGCCCACGTGACTAGGCTGCAACTGATTGTGCTGGGAGGACACTGAAACAATGACTGAAATGCATTGTCTTGTGTTCTCATTGAGAGAGAGGCCACAACTGATTGCTTAGAGTGAACATAAATAAATAATTACAGTATTGTATTTCAGAATTACATGAAATGCAGTTATATCAAGTGGCCCCACAGACTTACAATTCACCTTCCAGCACACCTATATGAAGTTGTTATATTGGTATCCTTTATGGTGTTTAGACAGAATATACTGAATTTAGAATTAATATCGTGTCAAGAATATCGTCATAGCATAACATAGAGGTAAGCAATATCAATGTTTAAAATATTGAAAATAGGTTTATTTTATAATATCTATATTAAAATTATCAATGTTAAAAATATAGTTGTATAGAATATCGATTTTGTTTAAATGGTATTTTATATTTTTTAAGTGTGATTTATTTACTAAAAACATTATGGAATTGTAATTTTTTTTTAAAGAGGTTGCCAGTGTTGTATGATAATTATGATGTTAAAAATAGGATTTGTTTTTGGAAAATAGATTTGTTAGCAGCAGGATGTTGCTGTTTTAGGGGAAAAGAGTTGGGAATAAATAAAAAAATATATATTATCATTTCATTAAATCTGTTATAATTTAACATTTATTAACATATATACATTTCAAATGTTAGCAGTATTAGGATCAGGATATTGGGTTTATAGAGGATAAGGGTGGGGAACAGTTTAAAAAGTATTTGAATAGATAATGTAATTTAAGGAAATGTAATTATGTAAATTGAAAAATAGTTAAAAAAATCAATAAATTGTGGTAGATTTTTTGTGTTTTATTTAATTTTTTCATTTTTTTGGGCACATTCTGAAAAATGTAATGAATTTTAAAAATATATCTATTTGAGGAACACGAGGGCTGATTAGGATGGGTGTCGGACCACCATGCTTTCGTAAATGGGACTGCCCGACAGGCTTTCAATGGTCTGGCCATAGGTATTAGGATGCGACCTCCACCACGGCAGTGACAATGCCTATATTTTGTATTGCGGAGGGTGCTGCTGGGTGCAGCACTCGCTGCAGTAGGGGACACTACAAATATGTGTCTGCCACATGGTGTAGGGATATGTGGGGGGGACCATAGGTGCCCATAAAAACCCACAGCTTAGAGCCAGGGGGAAAGGAGGGCCCACTACAGACCCCCAAAGTCCCTTTCTGCATGCCTTTTCATGGCAGGTTGACCACCATAAAACAGCTGGCGGAAAGGAACATTGTAATCCATACACACTGCCACCATTGTAGGAAATACAGCTCGCTCCAATGGTCCGATAGGCTCCTTGAGCCCATTGGATCTGTGGCGGTCTGTCTCGCCGAACGTCACTCATCAACCCACCATCCTAATGTGGGAGACAGGAATCCTAATTGTGATGACGGTCCCACCGTCATCGTAATCAGGCCCATATTTCTTTTATTGTTTTAATGTAATTAATGATTTAAAAAAGGTTATATGTTTACAGATTAATTTTAGTAGTGTTTATGTTATTGTGGAATTTGTTGTCGAATTGTTCCTTATATTTCTTTTTATAATTTTTTAATATTAACAAGTAAGTTTGGTTTTTTATGCAATAGGGTTTAAAGATTGTTATGTTTACAGTGTGTTTATTTTTGTTTAATAATTTATTTTTCATTCTTATATAGGAATTGGAATAAACATTTTGGTAATTTTAGTAGTCAATATTTTCTAAAATGTTTCTAACATTTATGTATAATTTGTATTGTATTTTGTTTATGCTAGTTACAAATATAATAAATATAATAGATTTTTGTTTTTTCTTACTATTTCCTGTTATTGTCGTAGGAATAGTTACTTTTTAGGGTTTGTTGTTTAGTGCTTTCCCTGATTTTAGTAATTTTTGAGTGTGAATAATTTATTTGTATGGTTTAGTCTCCATCACTTTCCCTGAATTTAGTTATTTTGGAGTAGTAATAATTAACTCGTAGGGTTTAGTGTCCAGCTCTTTCCCTGAATTCAGTTACATTGGAGTAGAAATTGTAATATTTCGGAGTTTAGTGTCTAGCACTTACTTTGAATTTAACTATTTTGGAGCAGGAATAGTAAATATTTAGGGTTTACTGTCCAGCACTTTCCCTAAGTTTAGTTACATTGGAGTGGGAATATTTCATTTGTAGGGTTTAGTGACTAGCACTTTCCATGAATTTAGCTATATTGGAGTATGAAAAATGAATCTGTATTGTTTAGTTTCCAGCACTTTCCTTGAATTTAGTAATATTGCAATATTAAATTTTAAGATTAAGGGACTGATTACGACTTTGGCGCCCCTCCGCTGGCTCTCCGCAAAGCCGTGCAAAGACTGCCCGCCTGATTACAAGTTTTTCTTGTGCAGGCTGGGGGTGATAGCAGACAGGGGGGGCATATGCTGTGCCCATCTGAATGCATCCCTTTGGCGGGGAGGAATGGTGGCCCTTTTCTCCTCCACCACTAGCCTTTTCATGGCGGTGAGTCCACCATGAAAAGACTGGCAGTGGAGGACCTCATAATATGCTCAGCGGGACTGCGCCAGTCCCAGTCAGCATATTACATTGAGTCTCTGCCTCGCCAGCACTAGGGAACAGCGGTTCCCTGGCGCAGATGGTGGTCCACCGCCGTACAACTTTGAAAGTCGGCAGACGGTGGATCATCACTGCTGCTCCGTTGTGACTGCAGTGGTTGGAAGACTGTCACACTTGTAATCAGCCCCTTAGTCTCCAGCACATTCTGTGAATTTAGTGATATTAGAGTAGGAATAGTCATTTTGGGGAGTTTAGTATCCATCACTTAATTTGAATTTAGTTATTTTGGAGTAGCAATAGTATTTTTTTATAGTTTACTGTCCAGCACTTTCCCTGAATTTAGTTATATTGGAGTAGGAATAATTAATTTGTAGGGTTTAGTTGTCAACACTTTCCCTAAATTTAGTTATATTGGAGTGGGAAAATTAATTTGTTGGGGTTAGTGTCTAGTAATTTCTGTGGATGTAGTATAGTTTTAAACAAAATAGAAACATTTTTCTTAGTAATTTTTGATAATTCAGTAATATATATTTAATTCTTATTAAATTTTTTTATAAAAATAATATTATTTAATATGTATTTCACAATGAAATATAATACTATTCAGTAATTTGTGTAATGTTTTGACATGTTTATTAAATAATATTATATATTTTATAGTATTGTTTGATTTTAGAAAAAAAAATTGTATGTTGAAACTTAAAACTTATTTTTGTAAGCAATACTTTAAAGTAGTTATACATTGGTATATTTTTTACACCATATAGATATTACACATTTTTTTGTAATGTAAAGTTTTTTAATTTCATTTTACAATATAAGACATAATATATATTACACATTATTATATATGATATAATAATATTTTTATATATAGTTTACATTTTTATATGAATTGTCAAACATAAAAAAAAAATCTATTTAAAAAAATGTAATCACATTTTGCTAAATTCAATTTCTCCCTATTCATTTCTTTCGGGAAATAGTTTATTTTCTAGTTCAATCATAGTCCATTTTTTAGGTTTCTTTGTTTTGTTATCTATCTATATCACTGTTTGGTTAGTTTTGCAGAGGGAAGCTCATGGTTGGGAGCTGCATCTCTTCGGAGTTATATAGCGCAAACTTGACCTGAAGGTATCAGAGCGCTTTACATGAGCACCAGTTGTGTTACACAAGGACACATTCATTTTTGTTAGACACGGGGAGATTAAGTGATTTGACCCGAAACACAGGATGTTGAGCATCATTGCCAAGACTCGAACCCGGTTCCCCAGATTTGAGATCGACCGCCCTAGCCTTTGGGCCACATCCTCTCCATTTTTAGGTAATTTAAGGGTGAGGGGAGTTAGTTGAGATGTATTTAGAGTATGTAGTTTGTTATTTTTTAATTTTATTGTGTAGTGTTTTGCAGGTCTGGTGGTGTAGTATTTAGTGTTAGTTTCGTGTTTTGTTACTGGTGGATAGTGTAGTAGTTTATTAGTTAGGTGTTATTAATTCTGTTATGTATTGTAATTTATGTTAATTGTATTAAATTACAATGTAGGAGCGTAGATGCTTTTTGTGGGAGGGTGTTGTGTTCCTGAGTTATGGTGGGGACGAAGATGTGTTTTATCTATTTTTAAAGGAAATTATATAGTTTCATTGAAACTATTATTTTTAAGTACATTTTCTTTTATTTCTTGGGTTTCCTGGTGCGTTTCTTTTTTTTAATCTATTTTTGGGTTTTTTGATGGTTTGACTACAGAGGATTGCACCATTGGATCCCTGTTTATACAGTTGTATTTTTTCATATCTGGGGGGATCTTATCATTTTATGGAATTGGATTTGGATTGTTTTTGTTTAGGATTTCTACCAGGTTAAAGATAATCACTACAACAAAATTGTCAGTTATTCAAAAAATGTTAAATATGGGTGGGAAATGTTATATCTTTTATTTGTTTTGCTGTTAATACATTTTGCAGCTTATTACAATGTAAGTCAGAATGACCGTCCAACTGACATGGCCGCGGTGAGATTCCAACGAACTTAACCGCTTGGTCTACGACCACCGTATTATGATGTATACCAGTCAATTTTCCGACCACGTCGGTTGGGGATGACTCCGACATGACAGCGTTGGTCGGAAACAAGTCCGAAATGACCTCGTCAGTCAGAAACGCTGCTCTATAGGGATCACGATTCCGAATCCGTAAATGCATCGGTTGTACCACCAAGCTGATTATGATGCATCCTACACAGTTGCGGTTCCATGGCGACTTGACTGCCACATGGCAAGTATAAATCAGAGAAACTTAGGCCAACTAACACAACACTAACCATAGTATGCGTTCACAAAACTACATAGCTGATGAAATCCATTACCAGACCATGATCCTTTGCCATCACAATCCTGCCTGCAGAGTATGACGGAGCACATTGCTATTTCCAGTTACAGCATAGCCAGCCCTTCACATCCTCATGCACCAAAATAGCATCACTCACTGCACATATCACTTTTGTAGGTTCTTTCTTTTTTGTACACCCCTTCAATTTCACACTCACACTTACACTCACTAATTCACAATGACCAAAAAGAGGCAGTTTTCAGGTGAGGGGTTGGCATTGCTTGTGGATGAAATCCTCAGAGTTGAGCCACAGTTATATGGGACCCAAGTCCAACAAACTTTCATCACCTGGAAAAACATGATGTGGGACAGGATAGTCAACAAGGTGAATGCAGTAGCCAGTGCCCTGCGTACAATGGAGAATATCAAGAAGGGGTGGTACAATGTCAGGAGGAGGGTCAAGATCATAGCTAACTGAAACCACTGGGTCATGCAATGGACTGGCTGTGGCCTTCCAGTGCCACATGTACCCTTTACTGCCTGGGATGAGGAGTTGCATGCCTTCCTGCTGCGGGAGAGCTTGTTTGAAATACCTTAAGGAATGGAGTCTGGTATGTGCCCACCAAACATCAGGCATAAGTCATCCATGACACCTTAATACACATAGCTGCAGTGGTCCAAGTTTTGTGATTAGGAACTTTTTTTAATAAAGCAGTAGCCAAAGTATTGTAGATGTGCAACTAATGCTGACAACCTGTACACCAGCAGTGAAATCCAAAATTTCCCAAACCATCACATTTACAAATGTCTACATGTAGACTCCAAATTACAGGCACCTCTGCCAGCCATCTTACTACTTCACTCCCCCTCACTGGCAGAAAGTCATTGGTCAAGGGGGGGTGTGGGTGTTAGAAATGACTGCAAGTCCCATCAGGCCTTGTACTTCACACTACAGGCACCTCTGTCAGCCATCTTGCTACTGGCCGGAAGTCATTGGTCAAGGGGAGGAGTGTTCAAAATGACCACAAATCCCAGGAGGCCTTGTACTCCAAACTACAGGCACCTCTTTCAACCATCTTTTTACTACACTCCCCCTCCCTGGCAGGTAGTCATTGGTCAAGAGGGATGTTATAAATAATCACAAATCCCAGCAGGCCTTGTCCTCAAAATTACAGGCATCTCTGCCAGCCATCTTGCTACTACACTCACCCTCACTGGCAGGAAGGCATTGGTCATGGGCGATGAGTGTTAGAAATGACCACACTTCCCAGCAGGCCTTCTAACACAAGCTCACCCATAATAAAATTTACCTCTCATCTTACTATGGAGTATAAGGTAAAAATCACTGAGCTGTGCATACACAATGATATGCACATACATGCATGCCTACTTAGGCTGATGTTCCCCAGACTCTTGAGTAGAAAAGAATGAGCACATCACTCACACCATGACTACATATTACTGGAAAATACACAATCTTTTCTTGGTTAGGCTTTTTTTTCAGTGTGCATGATAATACATGGACTATGCACAGCACACAGTAATAACAACAACTAACATTTCTAATTGATGAGTATGTATGTCATGCCAATTATTCAGATGTGGAGCTCACTAATACTCAAGATCATCTACAGAGTGTCAGGTACAAGACAATGTCAGTAGACATGTTTCTATTAAATTTGAGAACATTTACATTTCAGCAAGGAGGTGGAGAGAGACCATAATCCACATCATGATACAGTGGCATTGTTTATGCTAAATAAAAGTTAACATCATGGGGATGGGTGCCACATCATCTATCCAGACAGGTTTGGGATGCAGGCATTTACTTAATGTGTGCCAGTTGAGGTACAATGTATAATCACATAATTGTCTGTGTCATATCTGTACCGACAGGGCGATCTGAGAACACCTCCATGCAGAATAAAGAAACAAGCCAGTCTCAGACTCCAACCCTGAATGAGCTCCCCGGTTGAAGAAGACTCTCCTGTGCCCTTGGACAAGGAGGAGGAACCTGGGATATCAGGTTTGGCTCAGCCGACCGCACTAGCATTTCCAGCAGGATCCACTGAAACACCTTTCACCTCAGCTACCAACACACATCTGGCACCTACCACAACAGACACTCTATCAACCATGGGCAACAACATCAACACAGCAACCCAGCCCACTCTGGAGTTGACAAACAGAAACCCAGTTAATGAGGAAGGAGGATCATGTTCGACTGTGCAGGCACAAACCGTGTCAGCCCATGGGGGTAGTGGAGGTGGGAGGGGACGTGTGGATACACATTGGCAAACAGCTGGTGTCACTGATGCCCAGGCCAACCTCTTCCGGGTACTGGATGCCTACGAGGGGTACCAGTTAACAATAGGCTAGGTTTATCAACACCTCCGGAACATTGAAGAACTGCTACCAAGAACAAAGACTTGAGCGTTTTAAAGACCAGATGGAAAAGGTCATAGGGGTGCCGGGGGAGATCAGTAACACCTTCCGCCAGGCAGTTTCACACAAAAGTAGCCCACCCCGTGTGACGTCTCCATCTGTGCCCTCAAAATCTGCACAAGAAACAGAGAGGGATGCTGAGCCTGGTGGAGCCTCCTCAATAGCCCAGGAGCCTGCAATTTTTATTTCCCACCCCAATCCTGGGGTGGGTCATCCAAAGAAAGATTATTGAGGGTCGGATGGCAATGCACAACCACAGGCCATTAAAAAACAGCACACCTGATATCCTTCTTTGTGCGCTAACCGTTCACTTTGTTGACCCATCATACCAAATGTTCAGATGAGAGTACACTGTTGGATTATGGATTCTGTTAACTGTGGCTATAATTTGATGGATTTAAACCATTAACACTGTCAACATATCTTTTTTTTTTTTTTACTGATTCATATTGCGTGTCATCACCTATTCACCATGTTTGTTAAATGAAAACACTTTACACATCAATACCTAACCATGTTGTGCCTTTGTCATCTATCTAAAATTATTGTAAGTATCATGTGATCACTCTTATGAAAGCGTAATCAACCTAGGTCAAAAAGTACATTTAAATTGCAACTTAGGAGCCACAAAGTCAATCAAAGATGGTTCCACAAGATAGTTATATAGATTCAGTTTATCATACAAACGTTAGTCCACTGTACCTATTCACAGATAGTCAATTGCATGAACAATCACCACAAGTTGACATCCCACACAACAATTCATACCACTAACCTATTTTGTCATGTTCAATCAACAAAACATCAGGAGGAGCTACATAAAACGATGCAAACTTCAATGCAAAACACCATAAATGCCATACACAATCAATAGACAAAAGAAAGGCAAACTGGGCTTTACTACTGGCCAGAGCAACAGGGCAAACAGGTCCCATTACAACAAGTTGTGCTGCATCTTTAGATAGGTTACACGCATATATCAGTGGTGTGGCACTTGCACATTAAAGAAACATATATCAAGTTTTTTCTGTCAGTGTTAAACATGTATCACTGCAAACGTGAAACACTTAAAACAATGAATTTCATACGTTTAGTGAGATGAGCTAACATTCTTACCTCAAGGGGGGGTTTCACACTAAGAAAAAACCGTGATATCTGCATGGATTGTATGCTTCTTTAATGTAACCAGGCATCATTTAGAAATCATTCTGAAAGAATCTTCATTTTGTTTTACAGGTTCATGAATACGAATTAGTTAGAGGATGACACAGATCACCCTACACATTGGTAACACTGACCAGATTTGGTGAGATAGGAGCCTTAGTTCTTTTTTATCCTGATGAATGCCTTGGACCCTTTGTGCCAATTTGGCAGAAATATGTTGACTATGACAATCACGGTGGCGGCGGGGTACTAGTTCTCCCAAACCCTACACTTAGCTTTTAATACCAAGTAAATACCCAGCGAATAAATGTATTTCGATTTTTACATTGCTTTTAAGAATCACTTTTCTCACAGGCCCTCACTTAGATATTAGAAGTGCCTCTCTGTCTCCAGATGTTGGCCCACTCTCTCCAAAGCGTGGTTTCTAGAGAGCGAGGACTGTCAATGATGAAGCATGACACCTCGTGGTGTGTGAGGACAGTCCTTTACATTTTTTGAGATGCCCAGCAATCAACTAATTAAGGCTTAGTGCTTGTCATTCTTTGGTCACTAGCCTTCTCAAAACAACGATTCCATGCATGTACCTATAACCATATCCAAAACGTGTTCTGCACAAACATTAGCACACTTATCTCACACTCTGATGTGTACATACACATAGCCCTCACAGCTGCAAAACAAACACTGTAGAATTGGAAAAACATCTCAGTGCATACTTACAATCATGAAAAGAAGTTCGATGATAAGCTGTTGTAACAAGTCAACTTCTTCCTCCTCACCACTGACTTCATTGCCCAGTCCCGGATCTTCAGCTAGTGGCACCTGCTGGACTCTTTCAACTTCAAGTGGAGGGATATTATTCCCTATTACCAGGTTATGGAACATGCAGCAGGCAACAGTGATCTGGCACACTTTTCCAGGTGAATATTGTGGGGCTTCTCCAGTTTTTTCAAGGCAGTGGTATCTTGCGTTCAGGAGGCCAAAATCGCGCTCCACTAGCCGCCTTGTCCTCCTTTGGGCCTCATTGATGCAGACTTCTCCTGAGGTGTCTGGATTCCGCAAGGGCTTTAGTGACCATGGCTGGTTGGGGTATTCTGCATCTCCTCAATGAAAGATAGACATGAGTACAATGTTCAAGCAAACATTTACTAAATAGACACACAAAACCACTCAGAACAAACATCATTAAAAACCAAACTTACCAACAAGCCAGGCCTGCTCTGGAAGTAGTTGAGTCATTAAACGGGGTATGCTGCTATTCCGTAAAATGTATGAGTCATGGGCTGATCCAGGAAACCTGGCACAGATGTGAGAAATACACATATCTGGCAAACACATCACCTGTACATTGATTTAGTGGAAGTGCTTCCTGTTCTAATATACTTGCTCATTGGCCAGTGGTGAAAATCAAAGCATATGTGTCCCATCGATTGCTCCAATGACATGTGGGATTTGCCCAAACCCATAAAAATCAGCTTTATATTGGCCAATTCCCCTGGTTTGGGAAACTTGATGTAGCTGTCTATGTGTCTCATCAATACCTGCAATACATTCCGAAGTATCTTGCTGGGACATTCTGCCGGATGTTGCCACTGTGTACTGGAATTAACCTGTGGCCAAGAAATGCAGTACTGCCATCACCTTAACTTTGGGTGTCAGTGATGTAGGATAGTAGCGATGTGGCTGCACTGAAGGTGCCAACTGCTGGCATAAATAATTTATTGTCGCCTTATTGAGACCATATTTTCTGATCACTTCTCTCTCTTCCATGGTTTATAGCTCAGGAAAGGGCCTGTAGACCAGAGGTTGCCACCCGGCTCCTCCACGATGCATATGTGTGGAGTGTATACACAGTAGGAGTTAGATCACAATGTTCAGTAACATGTACTTGGACAAATACCAAAGACCAAGTAACCAGACATGACAGTCCATGTCAGTGCAAACCAGATTTCACAGAACAAAAAGATTCAATACATACCATAGCATACATGTCATTTCTAAATACGTCTCAAATGTATAGTTACACAGGAAAGAAATTACACTAGACTCATATCATAAGTGACGTTTTAAAAAAAAGCAAAATCAAACAGGACACAGTCTAAATCTCACCAGCCAAGAACACATGCCTTAGGTATTTTTAATGACTGAGCACATTTTGTTGTAAACACAGTAGGATTATGTTATGTATCACATCATGCACACCACATATATCTTGATTTTCACTCAGAACATCATACAGAAAAATGTTACATGGTGGACACTTTCAAATTGCATGCCTGCATTGCACATACAATGATATACAAAACCCATTGACATTGTACATCTTTCTTAATTTGCAGATGTACCCTTACGTATAGTACAGAAAGACAACTCACAATGTTCCATTTATTTGCAATGTCTCAGTAGGGTGCTGGAGCTTTGGAGTGTATTGACCCTCTAGGAAGGTAGGATTCTGAACATCATTAGGCACACACCCCTTTCCACCTGGAGATCACACAGATCGCACACTGAGTGACAGTGGCTTCCAACAGGGTTATATTTGTATTTACACCTGTTAATGGACATGGGCTGCATACTGCCTGAGAGAAAGTGGAAGATCAAAACTGTACTGTGTACTTTCGTGTTGGATTAGTCTGCCAGCAAGTGCTTCATGGTCATCTCAATGTGACTTTATCATGCTAGTGTGGCTGTTGATTTGGAAGCTCCTTCATCAGACAATATAGTGCATCCAAGCATCGTGTAGTACAAAACAACATTGTCAAGATTATTTTCCCCAACCGAACCTTCATTGAAAAGTCATGGTAGGGGGTTCAGAACTGAGGTGGACACAGCCATAGGTTTAACTTGTTATGGTGACAATTGTTGCTCACTGATTGTGTCTGCCTATAGTGGAGACCGATGTAGTAAAATTCCATTACTAATGTAACAATCCTATTTGTGGACTGCCCGCTATTTTGAACTACGCAGTAGGGGGAGGGTCAGGCAGCAATTGGAGTCATTGGGGGACTTTCGAAAATGCGACTAACGTGGATCTATCCCTTTGACCACCTGCAAAGAAGACTGCCTATGTGGTCTTGATATAAGTTTTAGCGTTTTGCAATTTAGATTACTTGCCTTCAGAAACTGCCCTTTTACATACCTCACCAGCTCTCTGCTGCTGTTGACATCCTCTGGGAGCTGCAATGTCTTGCTGTACAGGGAACTGGTCCCTGCCTTCACACCAGAGGAGCTGAAGACGCTGGTAGACACGGTCCTTCCCCTGACAAGCAGCTGTATGGCACACTAGAGGAGCAGGTGAGAACAATTCTGACAGAATACATATTTTAAATGTGAGCTAACCATGCACATAGGGAAGATTGTTGCAATGAGACACACATCTGAATCTGTATACAATTGTTTAAAAGATTGTTTGTAAATGAGACGGACAATGTTCGCTGCTGTATGTGTGTCAGTGCTGTTCTGCACTTTATATCACTGCTCTCATGTGAATATCTCATCATCAACCACAAACGTCGTATTGTGTATTAGTTAGGCATGTACGCATCAGTTTGACATAATAATGGTCTCTTTTCTGTCATATTTTAAAATACATTTGCTTGTGGAGTCATAGCTAATCGAACTTTAATGGTGAATGTGAAATGCCATGTGAATATGTGGTTAAATTGTTAATGTATACAGTCACAACAACAACTCCACGCATATCATGCATTATCAGCATTACATCAGTTATGTCACAAGCCCTCACATAGCAAATCACAGTGCTCAACAATGGTCATGTTAGACGTAGGAAGGCGACCAGGTGTATGGGTTGCAATGTTCGTTCAGGCCATGTGTAGATCATGTTGAACAATGTTTTATTGACACAGTGTAATCACTGGCAAATAACCATACTAGTTAGGTATATGTCTAGGGCCAAAATGCTACTGTTCCCTTCCGCAGAAGGCATAGGTGTGACGAGATTAGCAGTTATGACATATCATACCACCCGTGTTGTTCTCCCATCCACAGTGTAGTAAGAGGTGTTGCATAGTCACTTATTATTGGTAAAGCTAGCTATTCATGACCTATGTGACAAAGTACCTGGATATGCACATCTTGCATGTGTACTAAGTGTCCGATACCATGTCATCCTTACAGGTCAACACCCATTAGCAGGTTTTTCTGTGGAAGACCATCGCCAGGAAGGTCCGATCCCTGGGACTCACACTTCGGTGCAGTGATCACTGCCAGAAATGGTGGCAGGACCTGAGAGGCTGAGCCAAGAAGATCGGTGAAGAACAGCTGAACCTGGCAACTCCGGGCATGAGAGGCACCCCCCTAATGCATAGCATCCTGTCGGTGACCTATTCTAATTTTGAATCGCAGTTGAGTGCCAGACAGCAGCAAGGAGGGGCTGAGTATGTGCCTTGATGAACTTCGTACAATAACATGAATATGCAGGTATTGCAGCAAGTGTTATAACTTTTAGTGTTTGGGATAATCAAGACCCATGTAATGTGGCATGTGCCACAGTATTTGTTGGTGCATGGTCAGGTCCCTTGAATTTGGGACATGTAAGACTGAAATAGGCTGGGTATTGCCACTTCCATTGTATACTGGGCACTTGATAACACAATGTGCAAGAAAAAAAAGTTACGTATTTCAGTGATGCTCAACATAGTTCATCCCAAATACCATTGTTTGCCCTGCTCTCTGTCTTGAGACAAAAACTCTTTAGTGTTATTTATGCTTGTGAACTTCACTGTGAAATGCCATGCAATATATCTAGGTAGCAGGCAATTTGTAATTGCAGGTATTGGTAAGTAGTGATCGATCTGTGTGAACATTTTTACAAACAGCACTCGTTCGATCTGTTGTCCAATGTAGCAGCTGGCAACATTTGGATTTGTGTACTGATGTCACATGTCAGACTGGACCTTACCATAATTGAGTGACAGACTACATCCTATTTGATTTTAAGCAAATTCCATGTTTTGGACTAAATGTAGGTCACAACAGATGTCTGAGTGCCTAACAAAGTAGGTGTTCGGTGGTAACAGGGGGTAAGTACATGGATGTGAAAGTTACACGTTGCCAACGGTATTGATGGATGTTACAAGGGGCATTAACATTTTTAGGCAAATAAAACTATGGTTTACCACTGTAAATCAGATATCTAGAAATGTGGCTCACCGACATCTGAGAAGGGCATATATATTCAGGAGAAGAACACAACGGTATCTAAGTTGGACAATATGTGAATGATAATATTTATCAGGGAGGGATAGGCTGACTTGTTCTTGTGAGATGTGGACATCAGCAGGATGTACACAATAAGAAATAGTGTTGTTAAAAGGTATCAAGTAAAATGTTTTTCACTAATATTGTGGCCAAACAATGATTCTACTTGGCCTGGTGGTATAGTAAGCCACATGTCATTGAAGTAATATTCAGTCATTGGCAGTGTGATAAGCTGTGTTTACATGCCAAACTGTGGAAAGTGTTGTAATCTGCCTATAGTACATTTGATAATTGCACTGTGCTAACATGACACAATACTTGCAGACATAAATTGTTGTCTTGCTATGCCTATATTCCATGTGTAACATCTATGGGGCATATTATCAAGACAGGCAGTAAAATTATCGTCCTTCACATTTAACATGGGCTTCAATTGGAATTCCATAGAGCATATTATCAAGCCCATTATCGCTGTTTTAGCGGCAGTTTTTTGCCGCTAAAGTGGCGATAATTTTATCGCCTGGCTTGATAATATGCCCCTATATGAATTACACATGTGACACTTAGAACTGCTTCATCTGCTAATGAACAGATTTGCAACTTTAATATGATCCGTGTGAAAAAACCAGTTCCATGGCTCCTTCATTGTGATTGTGACTTGTCAAAATATGTTAAGTGAAGGAAGGCACCTGCTGTTCTACAAGCTGAATTAGGGATAGCTCACTATGGGCAAATTGCAGATGCCTTCCCATTTATTCCTATGGGCCATCCCATTCATTCCTATGGGCCTTTAGGCCCATAGGAATAAATGGGAAGGCATTCCCTAATAGCGAATCGCAATTTGCAATTCACTAATGGGGAATGTTAAGGATTCACAAAAAAAATTGCAAATCCTTCATACAGTGCATTTTGCGAATCTAAAATAGCGAATCAGTGAAATTCGCTATTTAAGAATCGCAAAAGCAATTCTTGATACATCTTGCCTAATATGCTGTATGTAAAGGCTGCAATGTTATTTCATTTCTTAATAGAAGATCTATTCTCCCTTCGATCACATGAGGTAAGTGTGGTATACGACAAGCCCATCAGAGGTGAAAGACAAAACATCCGCTGGTACATAGATGTGGTTAAGATGTTGAGAAGGAGAAACATGACGTTGCATCCAACTATGTCCCTGACACCATTATGTGAGAATGCGCACAGGTCTTGTAGCTTTCAGTAAGGTGCTTTTGACCTTATCTAACTTAATATTGTCATCCAAGTACAATTATAATACTGGCCAATGTGGGTGAAGTTGTTAACCCCTTCGGTGCTCATGACGAGCTGGCACACAGTCGCCGTGTGCTCATGACGAGCCCAGCTCGTCATGACACCCACCCACGGGGGAAGCGCTGGTGCTCCCCCTGTGGGCGGTCGATCGGGTTTTTTTTCCCTGGGAAGGCAGGGGAAGACCTTCCCCTGCCTACCCCCGTCCCCTCTTCGCGTCATCAATGACGTCAGTGCGAGAGGCGCGCTGACGTCATTGAGGGTTCCCTTGGATCACCGACGCGCAGAAAGCCATTTGCTTCCTGCGCGTCGGTGATCTAAGAGGTCAGTTTTGGGGCTGGGGAGGGGGGGATTTAACACGAAAGAGACTTCGAGGGAAAGGAAAGGGTTTTCTATTCCCTCAATGCCTCTTTTGTGCATTCCTGCTGCACGATCGTGCAGCAGAAATGCCCACTAGCGTCAGGGATTTTTTTATAATAATTTGGGCAGTGTGTTGGTTGGGGGAGCGGCCCCTTGGGCAAGGGTCGCTCCCCTTTTGGGGGCACATGTCTTGGCTTCGTTTGCCCCCCTGGGGGGGGACGAATTTTAAATTTGCGCACCAAATTGGCTCACTTTGTGAACATGCAAGGGTCGCTCCCCTTTTGGGGGCCTACATTTTTGCTTTGTTGGCCCCCCTGGGGGGGGCAGATTTAAATTTAAAAAAATGTATTTGGCCCACTGGGCCAATTGAATAAATGTAGTGGGGAATGGCCTCTTGGGCAAGGGTCACTCCCCTTTTTGGGGCATACATTTTGGCTTTGTCTGCCCCCTGGGGGGCAGTTTTAATTTTTTTTTAATAAAATCGGCCCACTGGGGGCCATTTTAGTATGCCAATGATGTTAGGTTTTGTTGTTTGGATGTATGTTTTGTTTGGGGGAGCGGCCCCTTAGGCAAGGGTCGCTTCCCTCATAGGGGCTATGTTTTAGGCTTTGTCTGCCCCCGAGGGGGGGCAGATTTTCTTTATAAAAAAAAAAACAAATGCCCACTGAACCACCAGGGATTGTTTAGTGTGGAGTGGCCCCTTGGGCAAGGGTCACTCCCCTTGGGGGACTTATGATTTTGGCTGTCTGCCCCCATGGGGGGGCAGATTTCACCATTTTTAGGTTGAGCGTTTGAGACCTCTTGTATATTCTTTAGTATTTGCTTATGTGTTTTTATGGTTTGTGTGCTTTGGTCTGCTTCTGCTTAGGGACTTTTCTTTCTGATCAACTGACTATTTAACTTTTTTGATAGAAAACGACCAGCAGAGGTCAGTAAAATACCAGAATCACTTCAGCATTCTCTAGTTTTCAGTCCATAGAAATTGTCTTCCACGAGCACCCATAGACAATAATATTTTTTTTAAATCTTGTATTGTCAGTGATATGACCACCGAAGGCCCACATTTTCTATTAAAAACAGAGCATAGAGTACTGGACTATACCATTTCCCGCTGAAAGGCAATATTTCTCCCCGTGTGTTCCAATACTTGGCGCATCACGCAGTTTGGTGCTTACTTTCCCTCCATGTCAAAGAACAGCAAATGTTTCAGGGCGCAGGCTAATGTGCTGCATAGCTAAGTACATATAAGGTCCCAAAGGCGAGACCGATTGCATTGCAAATGGTTGTTCAATGTAGGGCCCACTAGGCCACCAGGGAGTTATTTGTGGAGAGTGACCCCTTGGGCAAGGGTCACTCTCCTTTGGGGTCAATCTTTGTGGCTATGTCTGCCCCGCAGGGGGCCAGATGGCCATGCTTTTTTAAAAATTGGGCCCACTAGACCACCAGGGATTTTTTTGTTGTTGAGCGCCCCCTTGGACAAGGGTTGCTCCCTTTTATGGGAGGATGATTGTGGTCATTTCTGCCCTCTTTGGGTGGCAGAATAGCAGTATGTTTTTTAGCCCCACCCGCCCTCAAGGGGGCAGAAGCCACTAGCCACCTTTTTTTATTTTTTTATTTTTGTGTTTGGGAGTGGCCTCAAGGGCAAGGGTTGCTCCCCTTTTACGGGGTTGAATATTTTATTTATACTCTTAGGCCCACCTACGCCTTAGCTTGGCTGGTGTGTGTACTGGTGCATTATTTGCATATGTGATTGTAATGTTTTTTTCTCCTTTTTATTCTAGTGTGTAAAGCTTTTGATTCCTGTTCGTGATTTCGACAGTGGTGTTCTGCCGTTTTGCGTAGTTGCATTTTTTTGGTAAGAAAAACAATTTTGTTGTATATACTCCAAATTATTATTTTTGTCATTTATGAATGAATTTTTTTGCAAGTGGTGTCATAATGGCAGCTTATTTAGTTAGTGTTTTGTGCAAGGAATTCTTTGCAATGTGTTTTGCATTGTCTTATGTGTAATTTTCTTTTCTCTTTCTTTTTTAGTGGGATATTGTTGATCCATACTGTGTCTGTGCAGAGTAGGTGGTGGTGAATGTATCTGCTTCTGGCAAGTGAGTGGTATCGTTTTGGAGAATATAGGTATTTCTGATAAAGGTGCATTTTGTTTATTACTTATTTTACAAAGTGTTTGTTGTTGTTGACTTGTTTGACAAGTTACTTTTATTAGTAAGCAGTATGGCTAGCCGTAGAATGACTGCTCAGCAGGTGGTTGGTATGCTTCTTGAATCTTCCTCTGAGCAGGATTATGAGACTGACAGTGCGTCTGAGGGAGAGGAGGGAGGGGAAGTGAGTTTTCTCTCCACATGGAATCATCGTAGGATGAAGGTACTCTCAGTGCAGATGAATCTACTCTCAGTGCGGATGAAGTGCCTGTTTTAGAGGAGGATACTGCTGTGCCGATGGTGCAAGAGGCATCTAGATTGCAGCCTGAGGTTGCTAGGCTTCCTACTGGAAGTGCTGGACTCTGGGTTGATCCAAACATGGTGCAGCCAGTGTTGCCTGCCTTTGGTGGTGATGCAGGGTGTAGAGTGGATTGTGAACATTTTTTGCCTATACAGTTTTTTAAGTTGTTTATGGATGATGTATTTTTGGGTGAGATTGTTGAGCAGACTAATTTGTATGCTGAACAGGTTTTGAGGGACAACAGTGACAAACTTAGGCCCCACTCTAGAGCTACCCAGTGGACTCCCACAAATTTGGAAGAGATGAAGAAGTTTTTGGGTTTGACTTTATTGATGGGTTTGATAAGGAAGCCGTCCATGGCTTCATATTGGTCTACAAGTCCCTTGATGGCAACGGCCATATTTCCTGCAGTTATGACTCGTGATCAGTATTTGCTTTTGCTACGGATGCCGCATTTTGTTGATAATTCTTTGGCGTTGCCACGAGATCACCATCACTGTGACCGTCTTTTTAAGATTCGGCCTCTTCTTGATCACTTTGTAGATCGATTTTCAGAGATCTATACTCCAGGGAAAGAAATATCTATTGATGAGTCTTTGGTCTTGTTCAAGGGCCGTTTGGTTTTTAGGCAGTAAGTCCCTAGCAAGAGGGCACGCTATGGAATTAAGCTGTATATGTTGTCTGAGAGTAGGACAGGATATGTTTTTAATTTCTGTGTGTACACTGGTAGGGATTCCACTATTGACCCCCCTGGTTGTCCGTCCACTTTAGGAGTTTCTGAGAAAATTGTGTGGGATCTTGCTAGAGGACTGTTTAACAGAGGCCACCATTTGTACCTTGATAACTTCTACACTGCTGTGCAATTCCTTAAGGAATTGTTCAAAGTGGACACTTTTGCTTGTGGCACAATCGCTTTAACCGTAAAGGTTATCCAAAAGAGCTTGTTTGCAGAAAACTTCAGAGGGGACAGTGCAGTTCCTTGCTTAGTGATGAACTACTAGCTGTGAAATTTGTGGACAGGAGGGATGTGTACATGCTGACTACCATCCATAATGAGAGTACTTCACCTGTGGCTGTTTGGGGTCAGATTTCTGAAGTGCGCAAACCTGTGTGCATTTTAGACTACAATAAGCACATGGGTGGTGTTGATAGAGTAGATCAGAGGTTGGAACCTTACACTGCTATTCGTAAGGCTTACGTTTGGTATAAAAAGTTGGCCATCCATCTCTTTAATTTAGCAACTTTCAATGCTTTTGCTGTGTTCAAGGAGTGTTCTCCTGCATCAAAGTTGACTTTTGTTCAGTTTCAGCAATCTGTGATAGGCAGCCTTGTTGTTGTGGAACAGGCAAGTGTTCCTAGAGTTGGAGTTGTGGAGGATGTGACTCGATTGAAAGATCGCCACTTTCCTGATTTCATTCCTCCCACATCCTCAAAAGACTTTCCCACTAGGAGAAGTAGAGTCTGTTGGCGAAGAGTTACGCGGAAGGAGACTCGTATGTACTGCCCTGAGTGTCCTTCTAACCCTGGACTGTGTGTCCCTGCTTGTTTTAGAGCGTACCACACGCAAAAGAATTTTTGGGAGCATACGTGAGTGGTAAAGTGAACTGCCTGGTCTGTATTCTTTAAAAAAAAATATTCTGTTTCAAGGTTGGCATTAGTGCAATGTATTTAATTTCAGATTTTGTGTTAGTAGATTTGTATCTATTTTCAATTTGTTTGTGTTTTTATTTTTGTCTAAAAAAAATCCTAAATGTGATGGTGGTGGTGGTATGTGTAGGCTGGTGCTTGGCTGGTGGTGTGCGTGGACTGGCGCTTGGTTGGCAGTGTGCGTGGACTGGCGCTTGGCTGGTGGTGTGTGTGGACTGGTGCTTGGCTGGCAGTGTGCGTGGACTGGTGCTTGGCTGGTGGTGTGCCTGGACTGGCACTTGACTGGTGTGTGTGGACTGGCGCTTGGCTGGTGGTGTGTGTGGACTGGTGCTTGGCTGACGGTGTGTGTGGATTGGCGATTGGCTGGTGGTGTGCGTGGATTGGCGATTGGCTGGTGGTGTGTGTGGATTGGCGATTGGCTGGCGGTGTGCGTGACTGGTGTTCGGCTAGCGGTGTGCGTGGACTGGTGCTCGGGCTGGCGGTGTGTGAGTAGTGACTTGCTGATGGTCACTACACACACTGCTAGCTGAGTGCCACTCCACGCAATCCATCAGCTTGTGGGGTTGCTGTGTCAGGAATGTGGGCTTGTGAAAGTAATGGGCCCTTGAATGGCGCTGTCTGCTGGTGTGAGTGTTGTATTGCGATGGGCCCGCGGCAGGCTGAGTGAATGGTTTTGTATGTGTCACACGTATGAAATGTATATGAATGGCCTGTAAAGAGGTTGGTGCCTTGTCGTGGCTTTACAGCTCACGGGCTGTGAGTCAATAGTTCAGTTTGTCGCCCTTTCAATTATTAACAGTGCATTTCATTTTTGTGAAATCACTTGCTTATACAATTGTATAAACTGAACCATCACTCACCCTCGTGCCAAATCCAACCAGTATGTGTGTGTGCTTGAGGATTAGATGACTGTGCAGTATTATTTGTCTTTCTGAAGCAGGGTGTACCTTGTCCCTTTTTGTGAATGTTATAATGTGTTGTTTTTGTGCCTGGTGGTGTGAATGGTCTTGTGTGTATCATGTGTTAAAGATGTGTGAATGGCCTGTAAAGCAGTTGGTGCCTTGCCGTGGCTTTACAGCGCACGAGCTGCGAGTCATTGGTTCAGTTTTTTGTCCATTTAATTATTGACAGTGCATTTCATTTTTGTGAAATCTCTTGTTAATAAAATTTAATATACTGAACCATCACTTGCCCTCGTGCCAAATCCAACCAGTATGTGTGTGTGTTTGAGGAATAGATGGCTGTCCATGAATCTTTGTCTTTTTAGTTTCTCTGCCAAGGTGTATGTTCCATGTAAGAATAACCCACCAACTGTAGATATTGTTGTAAACCCATGGGAGTTCATGGTGATGTCTCTCTTGTGAATTCCAAAAAGTTATTTTATCCACAATGTCCTGCAAACCTCAAAATGTCTGTCACATTTTCCTTGCAATATTGTGCCGAAATTCTCACGCTGTCGAAACAAACAACTAATTATGTCAAAACGATCTGGTTTTGCAAGGGGGTCAGCTGTTTTTTTGGCCATGTGCTTTGCGGCCATCTAGGGAAACCTACCAAACACATACATTTCTGAAAACTAGACACCCGGGGGCTCACTACGTTTTGGGCCCTTGCCTGTCGCGGGTACTTGGACCTCCCACACAAGTGAGGCACCATTTTTCCCGGGAGACCCAGGGGAATGCTGGGTGGTGGGAAATTTGAGTGAGTCCGGTGATCCAACAAAAATTGCGGTTTGCAGGGGATTCTGGCTAAGGAAACATTGGGGGATCCACGCAAGCCATACCTCCCAGGAAGCCCCCGGGTGTCTAGTTTTCAGAAATGTGTGGGTTTGGTAGGTTTCCCTATGTGGCTGCCGAGCACGGGGCCAAAAATCCAGGTGACCCCCCCTTGCAAAACCAGGTGGTTTTGAGATAGGCAATTTTGATGTCGCCTCACTACGTTTTGGGCCCTTGCCTGTCGAGGGTACTTGGGCCTCCCACACAAGTGAGGCACCATTTTTACCGGGAGACCTGGGGGAACGCTGGGTTGTGGGAAATTTGTGTGAGCCCGGTGATGCCACAACTTTCCCACACAAAAATTAGATTTTTTCTGCTAAAATTGAGGTTTGCAGGGGATTCTGGGTAAGGAAACATTGGGGGATCCACGCAAGCCATACCTCCCAGGAAGCCCATGGGTGTCTAGTTTTCAGAAATGTATACGTTTTCTAGGTTTCCCAAGGTGCCCGCAGAGCTAGGGTTCAAAAACTACAGCTAGGCACTTTGCCAAAAAAGGGTCATTTTTCACTGCGAAATTGAGGTGTGCCCACGTTGCGTTTTGCGCCGTTTCCTGTCGCGGGCACTAGGCCGACCCGCACAAGTGAGGTATCATTTTTCTTGTAAGACTTTGGGGAACGCAGGGTGGGTGGAAATTTGTGGATCCACACAGATTCCGTAAGTTTCCACCACAGAAATGTGGGGAAAATTTGTTTGTTTTTTAACAATTTTTTAGGTTTGCAAGGGATTCTGGGTCACAGACCCTGGTGGGAGGCAGTCAAGCCACCCCATCCTGGATTCCCCTGGGTGTCTAGTTTTCAAAAATGTATAGGTTTGCTAGGTTTCCCAAGGTGCCCGCAGAGCTAGGGTTCAAAAACTACAGCTAGGCACTTTGCCAAAAAAGAGTCATTTTTCACTGCGATATTGAGGTGTGACCACGTTGCGTTTTGCGCCGTTTCCAATCGCGGACACCAGGCCGACCCGCACAAGTGAGGTACCATTTTTCTCGAAAGTCTTTGGGGAACGCGGGGTGGGTGGAAATTTGTGGATCCACGCAGATTCCGGAAGTTTCCACCACAGAAATGTGGGGAAAATGTGTTTTTTTGGACAATTTTTTAGGTTTGCAAGGGATTCTGGGTAACAGACCCTGGGGGGAGGCAGTCAAGTCACCACATCCTGGATTCCCCAGGGTGTCTAGTCAGAGCTAGGGTTAAAAAACTACAGCTAGGCGCTTTGCCAAAAAAGGGTAATTTTTCACTGCAAACATTGCGTTTTGCAACATTTCCTGTCGCAGACACTAAGTCGACCTGCACAAGTGAGGTACCATTTTTCTCGTAAGACTTTGGGGAACGCGGGGTGGGTGGAAATTTGTGGATCTACACAGATTCCGGAACTTTCCACCACAGAAATGTGGAGAAAATATGTTTTTTTGGACAATTTTTTAGGTTTGCAAGGGATTCTGGGTAACAGACCCTGGTGGGAGGCAGTCAAGTCACCCCATCCTGGATTCCCCTGGGTGTCTAGTTTTCAAAAATGTATAGGTTTGCTAGGTTTCCCAAGGTGCCCGCAGAGCTAGGGTTCAAAAACTACAGCTAAGCACTTTGCCAAAAAGGGTCATTTTTCACTGCGAAATTGAGGTGTGACCACGTTGTGTTTTGCGCCATTTTCTGTTGCGAGCACTAGGCCGACCCGCACAAGTGAGGTACCTTTTTTCTCGTAAGACTTTGGGGAACGCGAGGTGGGTGGAAATTTGTGGATCCACGCAGATTCCGGAACTTTCCACCACAGAAATGTGGAGAAAATATGGTTTTTTTAACAAATTTTTAGGTTTGCAAGGGAATCTGGGTAACAGACCCTGGTGGGAGGCAGTCAAGTCACCCCATCCTGGATTCCCCTGGGTATCTAGTTTTCAAAAATGCATAGGTTTGCTAGGTTTCCCTAGGTGCCTGCAGAGCTAGGGTTCAAAAACTACAGCTAAGCACTTTGCCAAAAAAGGGTCATTTTTCACTGCGAAATTGAGGTGTGACCACGTTGCGTTTTGAGCCATTTCCTGTCGTGGGCACTATGCCTACCCACACAAGTTCAGGTACCATTTTTATTGGGAGACTTGGGGTAATTCAGATTTGTAAAGCAACTGTTATTGCCTATTGATTTTTTTTTTTTTTTTTTTTTTTTTTTTTTTTTTTAAAAGTTTTATTGAACAATAAGTCGATTACAAGCACGGGCCTACAACCACCAGGGCCGGCCGCTAAGTACAGAATGAAATATACATTTATCAAAGCTGCAGTCGGTTCCCGGGGGTCGGCCCCGTAGTGAGTCCGGATAGTTCTAGCGGCACAGGAGACTTAGATCAAACAAACACAGAAAACTAAAAGAAAAACAAAAGGCGAGGCATAAAGACAAACGGCGCAGGGCAGGCTTCCTCCGGGCAACTCCAGGTCAGACCATTAAGCAGCACACGACAGGAAGGAGTACCGGGAGGCTGGGGACGGGGGGGGGGGGGGCCAAGGGAACTGAACGTCCATATATAGTCATTCCAAAAGGTGCCCGGAACCGTCAAGGGTCAGGGGGACATGGCGATATCGGTGTCCACCAGGGGGGGCGTACAGATACCCCCGCGATAAGCATTCCATTGCCCCCAGATTCTGCCCCATGCCCCCGGCTTACCACGGGCAACATACACAGTCTTCTCCCTGAACATACACCAGTCCATATTCTCCTTCCATACTGACACGGTGGGCGGCCGCTGGGCACCCCAAAGCTGCGCTATATCTCTCTTGGCAATCATGTTCCCCAGGGCCGCCCACCGAGTCTGAGCCGCGCTATAATCATTGGGCTCCCACACATTCAGAACACAACGACGCACCTCCGGCAGCAGCACAACCCCAGTGACCTGTCCCATAACCGTATGTACCCGGCGCCAGTAGTCCGCCACCTCGCGGCACTCCCACAGGATATGGAGAAAGGTGGCACTGAGCCCACAACCCCGCTTACAGAGCCCATCGTCGGAATATCCCATCGAGACCAAGCGAGGACCCGTCACATACACCCGGTGAAGAATCTTAAGCTGTACCAACCGGAGACGGGCCGGAATGGCGACCTCTTTGGGGGACGACAGCGCCGACTGCCAGTCCTCGTCGTCCAATTCCACCCCATCCCCCGTCCACGCCTCCCGAAGGCGCACCAAGAGGTCAGCCCGATGATTAATCAGTTTCTTATAAATTAAAGAAATAGTGCTGTCCGGGACATGTCCGTCAAGTATGCGGTCCTCGAGGGGCGAGGAAACCGGGATCGTGGTCCCCTCTCCAAAGACCGAGAGCAGGGCGTGTCGAACCTGGGCATAGCGGAAGAACTCCCTGTCCGTAAGCTCATATTCGGCCTGAAGAGCCGCGAAAGTCTTAACCGCGCCCTTATGCCACAGGTCTCCCACTTTGCTGATGCCAATCGTGTCCCACTGGTCAAACCCCTTCGTAGTCCAGAGGCTCCCCAGGCGATCGGAGGCAAACAAAGGAGTAGCACATGTCAGTCGCTCACCCCAGCCCGTGGCAGCAGTGGCGGCCCTCCAGGTCCGCACAGCAATCTTAGTAGGACCCGTAAGGGTCCGGCCAGCCGAGCGGGAGTATAGCGCCCTGTTATAGTCCCCGCCGGGAAGCAGGAACTTGTCCATCTCATACGCCGGGTTCAGGCCAGGCGCATACGTGGCATGGTTGATGGCCGAAAGCTGCGCGGCCCAATAATACCTGCGAATGTCGGGAAGCGCGATGCCCCCGTCATACCAGGGGAGAGTAAGCTTAGCAAGAGCAATACGCGCCCGCCCGTCCCACACCAGTCTCCTCTGCAGGCTCTCTACCTCCCGAAAGTAGGCCACTGGGATGACGTCGAAGGAATTCTGGAGTGCATAGAGGAACCTGGGAAGGGACATCATTTTGAACAGCGCGGCCCGACCCAGCGGGGACAGGGGCAGCCTGCACCACCGGGCCGTATCCTCTCGCAATCGCCGAAGCGGACGCAGGAGATTCAGCTCATAGCGAGCCACCGGATCCAGCGAAACGTATATCCCCAGGTACTTAAAGCCGCTCAGTGATACCTGGATCGGAAGCCGAGGCGGTAGGAGTGGAGGACCACCGGAGATCGGATAGACGCAGGATTTAGACCAATTGATCGTGAGACCCGAATTATTCCCAAAGGAAGTCAGAACGTCAAAGAGGACGTTGAGCGACTGCCGCGGTGAGGTGAGATATAGGAGAATATCGTCCGCATACAGCGAAACCCGATCTTCAAAGCCCGGGGCCCACCGGATCCCTTGAAGCGAGGGCTCCCAGCGGAGCCAAGCCGCGAGTGGCTCCAGGGCGAGAGCGAAGAGCAAAGGGGACAACGGGCATCCCTGCCTCGTGCCCCTGCCGAGGGCAAAGGGCCGAGAGACCCGCCCGTTCACCACCACCTGAGCCATGGGCCCCGTGTACAGAAGCTTCACCCAGCCAATAAACCCTTCCCCAAAGCCAAATTTAGCCAAGACAGCCCAGAGGAATGGCCACTCGATGGTGTCAAAAGCCATCGTGGCATCCAAAGAAACCAGCACGGCCGGTTCGGAGAGGAGCTCCGCCCTGGCAAGGGCGCCATGAAGACGCCGCAAGTTAAGAGCGGTGTTACGATGCGGGATGAATCCGCATTGGTCCGGATGAATCAGATCGCACACGACGCTCAACAGACGATTGGCAAGGACTTTCGCCAGGATCTTAGGCTCCGCATTTAGCAGTGAAATAGGCCGGTAAGAGGTACAGCGATCTCGCGGCTTGTCCTCCTTGGGGATAACGACTATCGTGGCCAAACGCTGATCGGCCGGGAGGGAACCCGCCGCCAGAGACTCACGGAACATGCGACTGAGGAAGGGCGCAAGCTTGTCAGGGCGCAATTTATATAGCTCAATGGGCAGACCGTTGGGACCCATAGCCTTGCCCGAGCGAAGGGAGCGGATCGCGGTCGCTATTTCATCCACCGACAAGGGGGCGTCCAGCCGCTCACGGTCCTCAACGGACAGGCAGGGCAAGGCGATATCCCTCAGTAGAAGGCGAGAGTCGTCCTCATCCCTGTCAGTCACTGGGGAGTACACAGCCCGGAGGTGGTCGGCAAAACATTCCACAATCTCGTCAGGCTCCGTCACACACACACCATCCGCAGCACGCAACTCCGGGACCACACGATTCGCTCTCTCCTTCCTGTCCAGCCACGCGATCAACTTTCCCGCCTTGTCCCCGGCATTGTACAGTCGACCCTGCTGCTCCCTATACATAGTTTTGGCCGCGTCAGTGACCAGGGACCTATATTCAAACTGTTTCAGGCTGAGGGCATGGAGCCCGTCCGGAGTAACATTCGCCTCCAAGGCCGACTCCAGCCCCAAGATGTCAGCCTCCAGCCTCACCACTGCCTCACTCTTGACCCTCTTAGCCACCACTATCTGGGAAAGGGCGTGTCCGCGGATCACGGTTTTAAAGGCTTCCCACAGGGACATTGCAGAAGACACCGACCCCTCGTTATCCAGGAAGTATTGGTCCATAGCCTTAACCAGGCTGTCACGAGTCGTAGGGTCTCGCAGGTACCATGGGTTAATGGGAGCGATCCGCCCTGCAGACCGCGGCCCGGTGTCAAAAACAAGCCACAGCGGAGAATGGTCGGAGATACCCCGCGCCAGGTGCCTGACCTCTCGAATCCGACCAGTCTGCGCCGCGGGCATAAGGAAGTAGTCTAACCTAGAGAGACTCCCATGCGCCCCCGAGTGAAAGGTGAATTGACATTGGGTCGGATGCATCAATCTCCAACTATCCACCAGGCCGAAGGTCTCCAGCATCCCACCCAGCCATGCCTGGGCAGCGGGGAGGGTCCTTGGTGGGTGACGATCCAGTTCACCCGAAACCACAGAATTAAAGTCCCCGCCCATGAGCAGAAGGCCGTCCGGAAGGTCAAGCAGCATTCGACCCAAGTCAGTGAAGGTGGAGTTCTGGAGGCCCGGGGGGACGTAAACTGAAACCAGGGCAAGGGGCTGCCCCTCCCACCTCCCAATCAAACACACATAGCGCCCTCTGTCATCCGAGACTATCTTAGTGATCTCCACCGGAAGTGAGGTTCGCAGCAGAATGCCCACCCCCCTGGAACCAGTTGTGAAACCAGAATGGGCCACGAGGCGGTATCCCCCCCTGTTCATTGCATGACAAACATTGCCAACCAGATGCGTCTCCTGGAGAAACACCACATCAGGAGTCAGACGACGCAAATATTGCAGTACTACACCCCGCTTGATACGGTCCCCCAACCCATTGACGTTCCATGACATAAGCCTCAACCCGTCCCCCCCCATCCCCCCCAATAGATCAAGGGTCCCCCAGCCTGCAGCACAGTTCCCAAATGTGGACAAAAATCAGTACCTCGCCCTGTAAACAAAAAACACACAGCAAAACAAACCCTCCTCCCCCCCAACCCCACCCCAGGACCAACTCCCCCCACCCTGCACCCCTGCGGGCCAAAAAACCCCCCCAACTTGCAGTGTGCCTGTCGCCCCACTAACCCCATTCTACGAGAAGAACCCCGAGGAGGTAAGGGACCCGTCCCCGCCCGCCCCCCTCACTGGTCCTGGTAAAACACAATATGCAAATGAAATAAGACCCGATTGTACTGTGCAAAAAGGCAAAATCAAGGACCAAAAGTCATTCTAAAGGGGACCCATCACCTGCGGTGCCCGCAGAGGGTCCGGGACGGCCACCTCCGTCCGGCAGAGAGTCCAGCCAGTCACTTGCAGCCACAGGAGAGTCAAAAAAGGCTGTCCGATCCCCATGTTCCACTCGGAGTTTTGCAGGGTAGAGCATCGAATACTTTAGGCCCAGCTCACGGAGACGACGCTTCACCCCTTGGAATCCCATCCGTTGTTTCTGGACCAGTTGCGTGAAGTCCGGGTAAAAATTGATGGTCGAGTTCTCATGGCGAACCGGGCCGTGGGTCCGTGAGGCCTGAAGAATAGCGTCGCGGTCCCTGTAGTAGAACAGTTTGGCCACGATAGGCCTCGGGGGGGCCCCCGGCCGTGGCCGACCGCCCGGAACTCGATGGGCCCGCTCCACGGCAAAGAACTTACTTAGGCCAGCCGAGGACAACTGTTTCAGGATAAGTTCCTCGACCACGAGGTCAACCGGGCGGCCGTCAGAGGACTCCGGTACACCTATGACGCGGATGTTGTTGCGTCGGGCCCGTCCCTCGAAGTCCTCAAGCCGCCGGGCCATATGGTCGTTAACCACCCTAATGTCTCCAAGCGCGGCCCGCAGATCCGACACATCCGCACCGAGGGTGGAGGTCCGTGCGTCGAGAGCCTGGACCTTCTCGTTAGTTTTGGAGAGGTCGGCCCGGATCAGGGTGACATCGATCGCGACAGTGTCAATCTTACGGGCCAGGGCCTCATATTGCGTCGCGATGGTTTCCCTGATGCCATCAATGGCGCCCATAATGTCCTGCAAGGATAGTTCCGTAGTGGCGGTCGCGCCTCCTTCCGCATTATCCGAGGGGAGGCCAGCAGCGCCAGAGGGCCCCCTGCCCTGGGTGTAGCGGTCCATGTTATTGCTCTGGACTGCCCCCCCGCGGAGGGAAGCCTTGGTCTTGCGGCCCTCGGGACCCCCTTTGCCCCCCATGTGAACACGGTCACCCGAGGGGACCTCCAATCAAGAGGTGTAAGGCACCAGCAAGAAGACCACAAAATGTCGGTATAGGGGGTCCGAGGCGATAGGCGCTCTAGTGGCAGATGAAAGAAAACCTCATGCAGAGGCCCAGGAAGCACCCCTCCACCCCGAGCGCACCTCCCTGCCGGTCTCCTGAAGTGCAAAACCGAAACCGAAAGTGGTGGATCGGCAGCTGGCACCGCGCTGAAGCCGCTGTTGTTCAATTGCAGCCCGGTCCCTCGGGTCACCTTCACCCCGGTCACCTCCGTCGGGTGGGTCCCAAAAGTTCCGACGACGACAACTCAGGATTCCCAGGTCCGATTTGAGTTTTGAAAAGAGATATACGCTCAGCTGGTCTTTATCTCCCAGATTCCATAAGCCAAGTCAGGATATTCTCAGGATAAATTCCGAGGAGCAGAGAGGGTCCGGGGAGCCCTGTGCTCACGCGACCATCTTGGATGCGCGCTAGGCTCCTCCCCTGCCTATTGATTTTTGATACATTTCTGCCTTCCAAATGAAAGACTTTGTGTAAAAAAGAAGTCATTTTGAAAAATGACCGATAATTATCATGCTAGTATGAGTATTCCCAATTTCGAAAATGTGCAAATATGTACTGTTTCTAAATTCTATAATTTGTTCCCATTTAAGAAATACATAGGTGTCTTTCATACCGATTTTTCCATGTATACATTTTCCCACAATAATTGCAATATACCCGGAACATAATAAAAAACCATTGCAAATTGCAGCTCAGTTTTTGACTCTGGGTTTGTCAGGTTCTTCGTGAACCTACAAGTCATATATATCCGCACAACCAGGAAGGTCCAGCGGATGTAACTGTATATTGCTTTCAAAGAGCTGTCGTAATTAGAAGAAGTTACAGGTAAAAACGTTGACACAAAAGGATGTTTTTTTCAACTCATTTTCATTTCTTCCTATATTTAACTTAGTTTCTATAAAGAAACCTTGATGGATCTACACAAATGACCCCTTGCTGAATTCAGAATTGTGACTACTTTTTAAAAATGTATAGCTTTCCAGGATCCATTATTGCTTTCAGACCCATTTCTACCATTAACTGGAAGGAGGTTGAAAGCACAAAAATGCCCAAACTGTGTAAAAAATGTTGGTTTTCTGACAAAAGTCTGTCATTCCCTAAAAGCTGTGAAAATGGTGATTTCAGCCCCACAAACCCTTTTTTGATACCATTTGCAGAGAAAAACCCAGATGCTTTCATTTGCAGCCCGTTTTTCCCATTTTTCCAGGGGAATCCACAAACCCTGGGTACCTTTAGAATCCCCATGATGTTGCAAGAAAAGGACGCAAATTTGGCGTGGTTACCTTATGTGGTCAAAAAGTTACAGGGGCCTAAGCGAGCACCACACCAAATAGTCCAAAAAAGGCTTAGCACAGGGGGGGGAAAGGCCTAGCAGCAAAGGGGTTAATACACCTATGTACCAAGTACATATCAACATCCCAACTAATTTTTTTCTAATCTGTTTTTCAGCATAAGATCAGGGCAGCGAAGGAGACAGTGTCACGAATGTTGGGAAGCAGCTGGCCACAGCGGTTTTCATGCTGCCACTGAGCAAGAGGGAACCAGTGGCACAGAGGGTGTTTGGAGCACCACTGAGGAGCTGACCAACATGACGGCTGGATCATCTTCGTCAGAGTCCAGTTCCAGTGAGCCCTCCCAGGTGGTTGTTGATCCCCCTGAACCTGTGTCCACTCTATCTGAGTCCACCACCCCCTACCATCTCCAACCTCACTGCTGCTACCCAGCCCACTGTCTGTGTCCGCTCCCCTTAAAGGGAAGGAGTCTCCTTTGCACCAGGCACCTTATACCCTGCCTCAATCTCCCCAGCTGCCCTGAGTGTGGAGGCCATTGACCTCCTGAGGTAGGTCTCTGCTGGTCAGACAGCAGTGCTGAATGTCTTCTACGAGCATACCAATCAGCAGACCCAGATGGTACCTTTCATGGAGGGCATTCACTCTGACATGTCATCCCTATAGAGATCCTTTCAGGTTTTAGCCTTCCCACTCACAGCAGCCTTTCTACCCCCTCCTACATCTTCTCCATCCACAGTCCCTATTCCCATACCTGACCAAAGTACACGCAAACCTGACCATGCATCCACATCAACATCCACACACAGCACACAAACACACAGACATAAGGCCAAAGACACACCCACATGCACTCAGCAGGCACAAGAAACCCTAACTTCCACATCCACTAATATTCAAGCAGACAAAACACCCACTGCATCACATGGCTCATATACGGACAAGCAGGCAGACAGCACACCATCACACACAGACCCAACAGACCCCACACCAGGACACACAGATATGATACATACGTCACAACCCTATGCCTCCACAACCCTACCCTTGCCTCTACTCATACCCAATTGGCCCAAAAACTCCACCTCATTGCCCTTGACCTCTTCCCTTCCCAAACTGACCAACCCCTCCCAAACCTAAAAGGAAAACCCTGCCGCCCCTGCCATACCCTTCCACATCCACCCACAAAACACCTAGCCAGCCCCCTAATGAGACCCAAATGAAACATCAAGCAACCCGGAAGAGGAAAGCTCCCCATCCTGCCACTGGCCCAACCCCTCCTAAACCCAGAAGATCATCTACCCCATCCTAACCCAGTACCTCCACAGGGTAGAAAAGAAAAGGGAAACATCCCCCCTCCCTATTCCCTTCCCCACCCTTCAGCAACATAAAATCCCTAAAATGATGATGCCCAGCCCCTTCCCCTCTATATCCTGCCCCCCACTGACCTAGCCGACCCCCCCAATTTTGAGCCTTGCCCTCCCAAGGACCAACCCAGCCCACCCTAGTTATTTTCTTTTGGTGTCTGGCCTGCCCCTAGATGTCCCTTTTGGGTAAGGTATCCCAGCAGTATTACTGCAAGCAAGTTTGGGTGGACCACACTTTGCAGGCCCACAACATAGGAATTTGGACTGGCCATTGGCATTTGATCTCTTAATTGCATTATGGAGGCTGAATAAGCATTTTTGTTTTGGTTTTGGTATTCCTGTGTCAAAACCTGTCTCTGGCTGTTAACTGTCATTCGTGTGTAATTTGTGATGTTTGAGTACAGTTCTGTTAGTATGACAATGACAGCATATAGTTCATAGAGTAGGTAAGTCTATTGGGATGTTGTGTGGGTTTGTGTATCTACATTGGCTGGGTGTCAATGTCCGCATGAGATTTGTGTGGGAGTATGGGGTGAAGGGCCAAACATTGCATTGGATATTTTATGCATTCATAGTTTATTCAGATTTCTAATTATATTGTGCAAGTGGGTCAATGAATAAAATTCAATTAGATGTTGTTTCATATGAATTTGATGTGTACAAAGTGAATCTTCTTGTCAATACACTTGGAGGCGTTTTGACTCTACATACATGCTAGTTACTATAGCCACACATGTACACAGAGCAATGCGTAAAATGCAAAATGTGGGCAAATGCTGTTCCTTCTTTGGATCTTGTTAAGTACTTCCAATGACAGATGTCCTGTTCACATGGAGAGTGTGTAATAGGTACAAATCAGACTGTGTCCTGGCCTTGTTGTCTTCCAGGATTCCTTTAAATTAGAGATCCATTGTATGCAAGGTGTCTATGCACTGTTGCCTGCCTCCTGTGAAGTGGAATTTGATTGGTTGTAATGCCATTCACATTAGTTGCCTATTTCTTGTGGATGTTGTGTGTGGGTTCATGACAATGCTTAGTAAGTTAGACTGTGGTTCTGTACTTGCTATTTCACTACTGATGTATGTGGTAGTTGCATGAGAACCTGGCTTATAGTACAGGAATTAGGATCACAGGAGTTGATAGCTAGTTATAATATGGTGTGATTGTTGAGTTTGCACTACATTGCAGACAAGGTACATCAGCTTCGGGGCGTATGTGAGTCTGTGAATATACATTATCAGTAAACTGAACATAGGCCACGTCATGCTGATGTGATGTGCCTTTATATTCTGTCTTGGTGCACACATGGCCCCAAATTTTATTATCCACCCAGAGATATTGTGCTCCATACTTGACCATGGTTACCTGCAATCATAGGAGATGCATGTGCTATCAGAGGGCCATGTTTGTTGTTAAGTGTGGGTCAGGGTTGTCAAGAAGTGTTTGTGTGTCAAGTGATGTTGGGTGTGTGTATATGTCCAGATATGATGTGTCAAGTGCAAGCAGTGGTAGAGACACAAGCATTAGGACTTCTGCGTTGTGGGAGGGTGTATCAGTCTAGTGATCTTTGCATTGTGACTGCTTTATCTACTTTGTCACAACATGAGTTGGAGTAGCTTCGTTTAACAAGGAAATTGAGGTGGGGATTCAAAGGGATGTGTATTATGTCTATGTGGCCAGCTTTTTCAGTCAAATGAGCCACATGAATATACTTTTCATGTATTGCTACACATGTGATATGTCAATACTTCAGGCATATGACAGGATCTAGATAAGTGAATGCACACCTTACATTGTACCTAAGATGCCTGAGTATTTGACATTGGCAAAGGCTTTTATTATCAATACACTTTGGTGACACAAAGAGGACACAAAGATGCATGGGGATTTGTAGTTGGCTCAGTGAAGTCAGTAGGAGATTGTGCTTGCAGTTTTACAGATATCTCAGCAAATAGTTCTGGGGCAAGATGGTGCTGCACTCAATAGAGTTTGGATGGTAGCTTTCTGTACATACACTTGCCATTATGGCAATGCTAGGCACTATCAAGTCCAATAACTGTTCAAAGACTGATATACATTTGTCAGTGCTTGCTGCTCCAATGCACCTTCAAGCCCCCTCATGTGGTACATCTCAATATATACCTTTTCAGCATGACACTGGCTGTGACACCCTCCTTCACGGTGCACTATAGGAGATCAGCTGGACCCACAGTCTTTGCTTCCAGCAGAGGTGATGATGGTATTGGCTTCAGGGAAGATGTAGTGTGGCAGTGTATAGGTTCCTGTGGGGCATACTTTTAGGTGTGCATTAGTATTATGCTGCAATGAAATGAGGCTCAAGAGCTCACCATATATATTTCTGTACATAAATCTATGTGCCTATGCCCATTTCTATTCATACCTTTATGTGTGGTCTGTCCTTGTATTTCTAGTTCACACTGTGGATACCAGGTGCTGACATTCCATCATTCCCCATGCTCAATGTGCTACAGGACACTTTCACATTACTGCACCTTCACGTTTTGGTCACTTCAATGTGTTGGGGAGAGGTCTTCAAACTGGGGGGGGTCTCCCCTGGCTGGACCTTAAATGATATCAGGGGGGGCATCAGTCTTTGGCCAAGAGAAGCATCATGTTTTGCTTTAAGTGTTAAAGCATGAGCGGCACCTTGTAATGGGCCATCACTAACAACGTTGGCCATTCATTTCCTGTATGAGTATGTGTAAAAATGGACAAGAGAGCTAACTGCAATGTTTAAATATGGTGCCCCCAGGCCCATTGTGTAGGGCGAGGGGGAAGTCACTTTCCACCTGCCTTTTCATGGTGGGTGAACTACCAAGAAAGGGCAGGTGGAATGGGACATTATAATACCTACGGCGGTGCCTGACAGACACCGCCCCTATTGTAGGGATTACTGACCCTCTGATGGTCCGACAGGCTCCCTTAGCCCGTCGGACAGTGTGGGGCTGTTCTCCACATGCTGCCTCTGGACAGCAGCAGCGATGAGCCATCAGATGTGGTCCGACCGCCATCAGAGTAACCTCCTTTGTTTTGGTTTGTTTACTTAGTTTAGGGCTTATTTTTGTTACAGATTGGTCTAGTCTAAAGGGGTCTATTAGGATGGTGGACGGATGGGCGCCGCCGGGCCGGTGGTGGCAACCGCCGGCGGCCATCCATCCGCGATCGAAACCCGGAAAACTGCCGGTCACATTAGCATAAAGAACTGTTGATGGACAGAATGCAGAACAATGTCATACATTTACCCCATTACAGAGATCTGGTCCTAAATCCATCGTTTTTTTGCTCGCCATGCCATTCCAGTTTGGACCCAGCCATATGCAAATCAGTCTTGACCCTGTGCTCAATGGGAACAGTTCAGCCCGAACTGCCAGGCCAGGTCCTCCCTGGACTGGAAACAAGTATCCTAGGAACGGTTTCAGTGTTTCACCCCTCTTCAGCCAGGATAGCTTGATTCCAGTGGCATGGAGAGCACAGGAATCACGTCTGAGCATACCCGTCCCACTCAGGGTGACAAATGCAAAAAGAACTATTGATGGACAGAATGCAGAACAATGTCATACATTCACCGCAATACAGAGATCTGGGCCTAAACCATCGTTTTTTTGGTCACCAAGCCATTCCAGTTTGGACCAAGTCGTATGCAAATCAGTCTTGACCCTGTGCCCAATGGGAACAGTCCAGCCTGAACTGCCAGGCCAGGTCCTCCCTGGACTGGAAGCAAGCATCCTAGGACCGGTTTCGGGGTATCACCCCTCTTCAGCCAGGATAGCTTGATTCCAGTGGCATGGAGAGCACTGGACTCACGTCTGAGCATACCCGTCCCACTCAGGGTGACAAATGCAAAAAGAACTATTGATGGACAGAATGCAGAACAATGTCATACATTCACCCCAGTACCGAGATCTGGGCCTAAATCCATCGTTTTTTTGCTCACCATGCCATTCCAGTTTGCACCCAGCCATATGCAAATCAGTCTTGACCTTGTGCCCAATGTGAACTGTCCAGCCCGAACTGCCAGGCCGGTGATTACCGTGGTGGCGCGAAATGAACCGCTAAACTGGGGCTGGTGCAGGACCAGGCTCCGCCGGCATGATTATGATGCCAGCGGTAGCCAGCCTTTCGGCTGCGGTGGAACCACCATAGAAAGGCATGTAGAGAATGTCTCCGGGGCCCCCAATGTGTTGGGGGGTGTGGGTGCACTGGGGGGTACCCATGGTACCCCCTACATATCCCTGCACCAGGTGTCTGGCTCTGTGCAGTGCCTGCCATGCAGTGCAGGGATATGCAGGACATGCTCCTTTCGACATCGTGGCAGTGCTGCTGGCAGCAGCAACCGCCGCAATGTTAAAGACCACAATCGTACCGCCGCGGTCGGATTTCGACTGCGGAGCATACTAATTGGACCGGTGGTTATGCTGGGGTCCTGGCGGGCGTTCTATACCCGCTACCATGGCGGTCGGAGGGATTTTACGACAGCCATTCTAATAGACCCCTTAGTTCCTGGTAGCTTTGCTATTTTTGGATAGCTTTCAGTAGTTTGTGTAGGTTTGGTTGTGTTGTTCCTAATTGGATTGGAAGGCAGTATTTATCATTACACCGCACTGTTGGTTTTAGCTTGTTGGGCTAGGGTACTGTCATACACATTCCACCATGGAATGTGAAATTTTGGTTGGCCTCTGTGTCTTGTAGTGGTTTGCTACTTCAGTTATGGGGAAATAGGCTAGGGCTAATAATTATTTGTATATGATATGTAAAATTACTATTTGTTGCATAGTCTACACTTAAGGTAGACCTTTGTAGATGGTGCCATATACTCTGGTTAAAGTTATAGCAGCATCCTTGTATTGCTGTTTGGGGGTACATTTTTAAAATAGCTTGTATCATTGCTTGTTCAAAGTCAATGAATATTTTATGGGGTTAGTAATTATTAGTTTGTTCTTTAATTTATTTTAGGAATTCTATATAAGTTGTAGATTGGTATTAGGTAGCAATGCATTTATATAAGGGATATTGGTGTTGTGGTATTTCACATGGATGGTGTACAGTTGATAAAATGGTTTGGGACATATTTTAAATGTTCCATTCATCCTCCATGTTTCACATTGTCCCAGATTTTGTATATGAGTACAGGTGGCAAAGGAAATACATTTTTTTCATGACTTTTGTTGTCATAAAGAAGGAATTGTTCATTTTGTGTGTGTAATTGTTAATTCAGATAGGATTTCCACTTCTCTAAATTTTTTTGGGGGTGGCAGTGTTTGGGAGGAGGATTTTTTGTTTTGAGATATTAGGCATCTTAGTGTTGGGATGGCAGGTAACTGGCCAGTTACGTGCTCTGGAACAAGAGTTAAAACATTTTTTAATACTTCAGTACTTGGTAGTTGGGAGCTAGTGCTTATTCTTTAATGTTTTCTAAAACATCTCTAACTTCTATTTCAGTGACGTTGGGGGGGGTGGTGATGTTATTTTTCATTTATCACTGTAGTTTCCTTAGTTGTTGCCCTCCCGTTGCAGGAATTAGAGTAGTATTTGGTGTACTTCCAATGAATATGGTTAGATAATGTTCTTTCCTGGCTGTAAGTGTAGCCCATGTCACAGATCAAAATGTTCCTGTTTTGAGAGGACATGAATTTATCCTCTTCTGTCATTTTCTGGGTTATACTGTAAATAAATATATAAATATACATTAGTAAATGCAATGGCTATATTTTCACTGTTACATTTTTCTTTGATTAAATATTACACATATGCTGTGCTTGTATTTTATTTATTTTATTTGAAGTTATTTGCTGTTTTTTCCTGCTTTCACATTGTTGTTTGGACCTTTTGGGGGAGAATTTGTTTTATTTATTATTCAGAGATAAATGTTATTTAGGTCAGGTTTAGTTAAGGGTAGTTAGCATTTACTTGCTTTTTTAAAGGTAATTTTAAATAATACTTATGTTTATTTAGAGTAATGTTTTAGATATATTAAATATTTACATACTTTGTATATAGGTTGTTTGATGTAGAAGTTTTTAAGGACTTCATTTGGGGCAGCTATTCAGCAGCTTTTCATTCTTTTCCAATCTTTGTAGGTTGTTCAGTAATGTTTTGTAAATTAAGTGACTTCTTTTAAACTGTTGTTTTAATTATTTGAACGTTTCTATTGATTTTTGTTGTATATACTTCTTTTTATTAGTTGTTATACTGTCTGTTTAATTATTTTAGCAGTTATGTGTGTGTTTAGAAAACAATCTTTTATTTATTTAAAGGAGTATATCGTATAAAGGGGCTCATTACGATGTTGGTTGGAAAGCCTCAGAACGACACCGTCTCAAATTTAGGGCCGACCAGCAGGCGGCCTGCGGTTGTGACCGCCAGATTATGATGCGACCGAACACTGTTCGGTCGGATTCCCATTGTTCCCTATGGGAGCTTGTGTTATGACAGTAAACCGGCTGTAACACAAGCTCCAATGGGGAAAGGTGGGTGTGTGTGTAAAACCCTTAACCCTGTCGCAGGCACCCCCTGGTGCCTGTCACATAGTGCACGGTTTTATACTGGGGTACCTTTTGTATGCCCTCGGCCAGCAACCGTAGGCCCCGGGGGAAAGTGGCCCTGCCAGGGGCCCCCAAAGTCACGATCTGGCAGCCTTTTTATGTCGAAAAGGTCAGCACGGAAAGGCTGTCAGAATCCGACATCGTAATCCTGATGGCAGAAATGCAGTCCATAGGAGGTTACGGTGCGGGTTCGACTGACAGAAGTACTCTGAGAGCCGGAACCAAGTCGCAATGACTGGCCGGTGTACGCTCCAACCGCGAACATCTTAATCCAGCGGTCGGACCCTAAACCGACGAGTCAGTCGGAAGGGCTCCGATGCAGTCGGTAAGCCTCCGACTGTCGGTTGGAGGCTTTCTGAACGACATCGTAATAAGCCCCTAAATGTAAGCATGTTAAATAATATACATGTTTCAATACGTTTTAAAATGAGTTAATTACATTTAATGTACGTTTCGTAATTTTTAATGGTAGTAAATGTTATTTGTTAATTGTTTTTAATTTATATTTTATAAATATAAATGTTTTTTGTATATTTGTTAACAATTTATATTTTATAAATACACATTTTAATTCATACAATAATTATATATAATATATTTTTTTTTAGTTGATAATATTTTATATGTTTTACAAGGTTTTTATATATATTTTATTGTGTGTATTTTATGTTCAGATATTTTATGTATTTACTTAAAACAATATTTATGTTGTCGATATTGCTAAATTCTTTGAATTTTTGAAAAGGTCGATATTATAGGTTTTCAATATTGTGGCAGTGGACCATCCATTATTCATTGTAACTCACTTGACTCTGGTTAGCATATGTTTTCTAATAAATTGATATATTACCTTTGGTCTTATTGAGACCATTAATTAAACCACTTGTGTAAATGTTCACAGTCTGAAGAATTCTGATGTTTTGTAATTGTATTGCTTTTTTTACAATGCATTATGTTGTATATATGTCAACCAGTATCTGAAATATATTTCTTAATGATTTTACTATTATTCTTGAGAATCATGTACTAGTGCCCAAGAGATAACTGATTCTGAATTTATTGTGAGATACGTTCAAACAATCAAAATGTTGTTTGACAATTTAATTATTATGAATTTTGGGGACAATACGAACTCTTTGCTTTAGATGCACAGTCTATTTTCCATTTCAGTATGGTGCAATAAATGTCCTTGACAGAAAATATTGATTGTACTTGAAAGAATTAATTGTATTTGCTAACAAAAATGTTTTTTACAAATATTGTGCAAAGCCTACATTTAAATAGCACATATAATAATCACAAATATTTGTACTGGGCAATCCTTTTTAACAGTAAAAGCCTGCAAGTGAAGTAAATAAGTGCTGTACGAAGTTAGCATCATCATCAAGAAACTTGATTTCAATCACTTTAGATCATAAAAGTGTGAGCAAGACAAAAAACAAAATCACACATATATAAGAGTAAAATCATAAATAACAATAATTACACTTAAAATACAGCAGAAGCGACATAACAAAGAGTTAAAACTCCAAAATGAGAAATCGTCAAAACGAAATATAATGCATAAAAAGACAGTAACATACCATGAGTGAAGGCCTTTGGGATAAAAACAAACACTATTACATATTCAAGCATAGAGATAAGCCCTAGGTCTCAAATAATGCATTTTCATAATCCTTCACATATTTTGAATGCCTTATTCATAATGCCATTAGGAACCAAGCCAAACAGAAAACCACAATCCGGCTAGTGTCGGATGCAGTCACCTGAATGCCTCCAGGTTTTTGCAAAGGGTAACAATCCACTTTGTGCGAAGGTGTTTATAGAGAGGACAAAATAAACAAAACATTAATGAGAGATTCTGAGTCCCCATGGCAGCATATACAGAGATCATCATTAGAGCCAATTTTGTGTTGCCATTTGTTATTAAAATATTTTAAAGGTAGAGATCGGTACCTAAACTTAATAAAGAGTTAAGGGGGGAACAATTACATCTATAGTACTCTCAAATATTGCCACTGGTTTACGGTCAATAAAAGCTTCAGATAGAGAACTCTTGCAATGCATAATAATGTCAATTGCAACACTCTCCCAAAATGTTAATGCTGGCCTTAAAGATAGAGCACATGGACCCAATATGTGTCCAAGTTCAACCTGTGTAATTGGGCCTTGACTTTACAGAGCCACAGAATTTTCCTTACACACTGAAGAATCAAAAGTTATTTGAGGCCCAACCGGTAGGACTCAAGGGCAGGTGTGGTCCAGAGCTGATGCCAAAAATTGAGAAGTCCACACTCAATCTTATGGGCGATTTTCTTTTGAGCCTGATCTAAATAAAGTGGTGCCAATGGGGTGTTTGCTGGAAAATTCAACAGAGACCTTATAAACCCATGTTCCACTTTGGAAAGACTCGGGATTGATGAACTACCCCAAAGCTCAGCACCATATGAAAATGCCCCTAGGGCCTTATCATTCTAAATTTCTAACACCAGAGCAACTCTTCTAGATGTAGTTATCCTATGTATTTTTCCTATATATGAGGTGTGCTGAATCAAGGACAAATGTGCTTTTTCACCTGCGATGTCCAACATAAATTCCTTGTAAACTAAATAGTAAAGTTGGGAACCACATCTAAGAGGGGTTTCACCCAGTAGCATCCTTCTCTTGATAGAGGTCACTTTCTATTTGGAGAAAGTCATTCATTTATTCTTGGAGCTATTAAGCTCCAAGCCCCACTCAACACAAAAAAGGTGTAAGGAGTTCAAGAGCTATTGCAGTCCCTGCGGTGACGTAGATATTAGCAAAGCATAATCCTCAAAAAGGATTGCAGGTACCCAGCGCCCTCCTATTTTGGGTGCATCACAACCATCCTTGTTTCGAAATTCAATTACTCCATTAATGTATGGATTAAACAGGATAGGCGCCAGGATGCACCCCGGCCTCACCCCCGATACATATGAATGGGGTCAGTCAGGGTCCCATCTTCTCCCCGCCTCCCCTGAGTTATGGTGTCAGCATTTAATCTCAATAAGATATCCAGTAGAGGCACAGGTACACCCATTTTCTCAAGCTCCCTCCATAGTTTGGCTGAAGGAACCAAATCAAAAGCCAAGCAAATATCAGCAAAGGAAACATCAAGTTTGCCTTTGGCGAGAATTGCTTCCTTCCAATAGATGCAGGCAAAGAGGAAGATCTGATCTATAGTACTCCTGTTAGATCCTAAGCCTACCTGCCAATCAGATACCAAATTCTCGTTCCTGATACAGTCTTGAATGTGGCCAAAACCTGCTTACAGAATTGTTTTTGTAAAGAATCAATCAGGCTTATGGGCCTATAATTGACTGGATTTGTCCAGTCTCTCTTCTTATATAAAGTGATAATTTCAGCTAGTTTCCATGAAGGGGGAATCTCCATGCCAGCTTGAATGGTATTAGAAAGCAAATTAATATAAGGACCCCATATATACAGGTTCTCCGTATATAAAGCATTAGGCTATCTATCCGGACCTGTGGCACAACCAAGTTACTATCATAAGCCACACGACCCCCCTAGCAGTGTCACACTTTGTAAAATAGAGCTGTTTGAGGTTAGCCTAACTGTCAATGCCATGTTAACTGAAAATAATGCATTAACAGTCAAATACCTATTTCATGTTGAATAGTTGTTTGCACAAGGTGTTTGTCTCTCTGCATATGTAATTTTCCTGCAGCCTTCTGTTAGCTAGTGATTAGGCAATTCTTTCATTATTAGACAACTAATAGTCAGGTTTTCACCCAGAGGATAGGAGGCAAGAGGAAGAATGAGTCATGAGAACAGTCTGGACTACAAAATTAAACTGATGTGACTTTTCAAGGTCTAATGTTTAAAGACTAGGGTAACAGTATTAGACAATAAGGAGTTTGCCTGTTCCCAGTAGTTTACTTAAATTCTATTGGAGGATGCAGGAGACAAAATAAAATAAGTTTGTGTTAGACTTGGCATCTTTTGGCGTGTTTCCCCAGTCTTTTTTGGCTTTCTGATATCCTGGTTTTGATGGTGTGCTAGACTTTGTTTTGCTGGTTTAGAATCTCTGCGCACTTTCTCACTGCTGTTCAGTGTTAAAGTGCAAGTGTTAGTTCTGTAAATTGTGTGTATGGATTGGTGTTTCCATGGATGGCATATTTTACTTACTGCTAAGTCTCTAGTAAAGTGCACATTGTGTGCCAGGGCCTGTAAATCAAATGCTACTAGTGGGCTTGCAGCACTCGGTGTGCCACCCACAAGAGTAGGCCTGTAAATGTATCTCAGACCTGCCACTGCAGTGTCTGTGTGAGCAGTTGTAAACTGTCATAATGCTCTGGCAAGTTCCCTCACTTGCCAGGCAAAACCTTCCCTTTCCTTACATGAAAGGCACCTGTCAGGTGGGCCTAAGGTACCCCAAAGGCAGGCTCCAGTGTATGTGAAAGGTAGGACATGTACTGGTGTGTGTGACATGTCCAGATAGTGAAATACTGTGGGCCTCGTTTATGAGTTTTTGCCGTAGGGCAGTGCTGCAGGCCTTCCTGCTGTGCTGCCCCACGGCAAAAGAAAAGGGCAGGAATGTGCCATGTCTATCAGATACGGTACATTCCTGTCCGTTTCCGCTTCGCAGGCGCACAATAGGCTGCCGTGCGCCAACGCAGTCACCTTTGCACCATGTTGCAAGAATCCCTGCATTGAGGGGATGATATTTTTTTGCAGGAAGGGAAACCTTCCTGCACAAAAACAATCACAAGAGGCTTTTTCCTCTTTCTATGTTTGCTGCAGAATTTATACAAAGAAAAAAGAAAAACGAGGAGAAATAAAGATATTTCTCCTCGTTGTGCCTCCCTTGCGCCTCTCCTGTGGAGGTGTAAGTTTTTGGCACTGCCTCAGAGTTAAGATTTCTTGTAAATCTGGGGCAGTGGATGTTGCTCCATATGCCCCCAGCAACACCCATTGCATGCCCCTTTAACACAAAAAACTGCATTAAAGAGAACAATATTTACAAGGCAGCATTAAGATTAGTGCTGCTTGGTAAATATGGAGCAGGCTCTTGAACCATTGTAGCTCACAAAAACTGACACACTGGCGGCACAAGGGGCTTATAAATAAGCCCCTGTGTATATTGTTTTAACTGATGAAAGGCTACCTGCCCCCTAGGTTAACATGGGAGTTGTTTTGTAACATCTAACAAGCATAACTTTCCATTGGGACAAGATAGATAAATTGAGGTTAGGCTTCTTGAACTCAGAATATTAGTGATACATCTTTTAGTAAAGATGATTTCTATATTGTGTGTTTGGAAATGCCACTTTCAGAAAGTGGGCGTTTTCTTGCTTAACCATCTTGTGTGCCTCTGCTTTTTGTGTATTCTCTTTCTGGGTTTAGAGTGAAAGGAGCAGTGTATGTGAATTAACACTAGACAGACGCAAGGGGGGTTTTGAGGTGTGTCCCGTCTTTCCTGGGTGACTTATATATATAGATATATTATAGTGCAGGTGTTTTTGTTGTTGTACTTGTTGAGTGTTGAGAGAAGGCCTGTTTTTTGCAAGTTAAAGGCTTCAGGGACCTCTGATGACCCCTTTCCTTGAACAACACTGGTAATAAATCAGTATTTTCTCTAGTCAATTCCGCACTACTGTCATAAAATAGCTATCTGTGCCTAATAATACAATTGTTTCAAATAATGCGTGTTATTGGGTCACATGTGTTTTCATAAGATTGGCATAAATGTTTTCAGTTTCAATTCAGAACATATTCCATATCCCAATAATAACCCGGTTGTGTTAGCCATAATTTTCCACAGTTTTAAGGTTCACTACATAGGTAAAAGAACGACTTGATTTAGTTTAAATCTGTTGTACACTTAATTTCGAAAAAGGACATAAACTTTTTAAATATGGATTGCGTTTTCTTTTTTAATTGAAATTTTGAATTGCTTTAGAGTTTCCATGCATTTCAAATTGTCTTCACTTTTGACCTACTGTAAATAGAAATGCAGTGTACAGCTTGTGCCATCTGCTGATAGTTATCTGAAAAAAATATGTCTTCTTTTTCTTAGCATGAGGCTTCAGTGTGTAATGCAAATTTTATCTGCGCAAATGCTGTGCTTGAAAAGAACATGCTTGGGAAGCCATTTCATTGCTTACAGCGGAATAATGTCACACAGAGCATTCATTAGAAATATGTTGGCTCCATTTTGTCATAAACATTATATCTTCGTGAACACATCAGCATTACATGCGGTTCGAATGAAAACAAAGCTGAATATTTGGAGACATTATAGCTTTCTCCAGCATCATTTTGCCATTCTGACGGAAGACTTCTTATCTAGTCAAAACACTCTTTATTTACAACTGTAACAAACATTTTATATTCACTATGTGTCGATGCGTTTTATTTTCAAAGGGAAGAGATTAGTGTTTAATATTCACACACATGACATCTCCCCTCACTTCTCCATCTTCCATCATTACTAGGAATAAGCAGCAGTTTGTAAAGCATGGCAAATGAAGGAAGCCCTTTAGGGCCTGATGTGCGAAAGTGTATTTCTTGAAATTCCGAAAAATGCAATTTTTACTTAAATTCTATTTTCCTATCACAAAATGTGGTGTACTATGCGTGCTAGTTAACAAATAACGATTCCTTATTATTTGCCAGTTTAAAAATTATAGGGCCACATGTATCAACGTTTGTTATAGCGATTACCTAATTGCGATTTTCAAATCAACATACCTCATTAATATTAATGAGGTAGGTCTCAATGTGTGAGCCCCCTAGGAATCGCTAAAATGATGGGGCCGGTGGCCTGCTGGGGTCCGCAGACCATCATGCCCGTGATTCTTTTAAATAATGCAATCTTTTTTTTAAATAATGCACCGTTTTCCTACAGTTTTGTTTCGAAAAAAAATGAATAGTTCACTTTTCCTTTTTAAGAGCAGGCAGTTGCCTGTGGGACAACTGCCTGCTCTTAATTTTTTTTTTGCATACATTCACAGAGGGGTTCCTTGGGGACCACTTCCCATTTGTGAATGGGTTGCCACCAACTTGAAGTTGGTGGTAAAATGCAAATGTTTTGCGACCGCATTCACGGTCACAAAACATTGATACATACAGTTACAATTTGATATTTGGAAAGGACGCCCTAAACACGGCCCTTCCAAATACAACATTTAAAACCTATTTTGCTATTCGGTAACAGATTAACGAATCACAAAATAAAGTTTGATACATGTGAAAAGCATTTTTTGCGTTCACAAATGAACTGATTCTGAGAATTGGCCCATTTGCGAATACAAAAATGCTTGATACATATGGCCCATTTTTCCCTATTTGCAATTCATATTAATTGCAAATAGTGAATCATAATTCAAAGTTTGCAAACTTCACAGATTCTGCAAATGATCACATCAAAGATTTAGGAACTGTTGCTTAGTCATTCATGCTGAGCCTGGCAGAGGTAGAGGTATCAACAGCTCTTCCAAAATACTTTAAACAAAAGGAAATGTCCACCCAGTAGCCACAGTAAAAAGTCCGTAGAAAAAGAAAGAGAAAACGTAATGCCAAGGGGTTATAAATCCTTGTTGACGAGTGAGAGAGGGAGAATAAAATGTTTTTTGTCAAGTCCTCCTTTACAGTCCCTGAGTCTACAAAAAGCAGATCTCGATGAGAATCCAGACGAAGATAATCACCAATCTTCACAACAGAAATGTAAAAGAGATTCTGAAAAGGTGGTATAACCTTAGGTCACGCTTAGGTCAAGAGCAAAAGAACAAATAGCTTCCAGGACACATGATACAACTGTAACAGTTGGAGGACCCAGCTCAAAAAACACACTATCACCTTTATTAATCTAAAGAACTCTCCAGTGTAAAGTAGTATCAGGAGTTTCTAATAATGATTCTTCTACACCAAGGAAGAAACCTCAAGATATTGTCATTTGAAATGCTTCATTATTTATTAATATATTCTATGTAAATACAGAAAAGGCATATCTATTTACAAAAAGTGTTTCACATAAAAAAAAGAAAAATCCATGTCTGGTATTACAAAAGCTTTGAACACAAGATTATGGATAATGTAGTCCATACATTTTTCTGTAGATTAACGTAAAAAAAGAGATTGCAGATACCTGAAAACAAATACTCATAAGATATAGAAAACTAGTAGTCTGTTCAAAAATATAGCTTAAAAATTATAATGCAATAAAAAATGAATACATTGAGTGACAAAGCTGGGAAGCTAGTATACTGGCTTGCTAATAACAAATTAGAGCTGTGAGTGGTACACAACTGGTGAATTTTACAGGGCAGACTCTCACATAATCTGTGTTTATTGCACAGGAATTTGCCCGGTACTGCCAGTGCCTATATGCAATCAAGAAACCTCCCCCAGAAAATCCTTACAACTACATTATTGAAGACTTAATCATACGTAGATGAAGCTTTAAGTGAGATAGAAGTTATGGAAGCACTTAATGCTATCCTGTATGGGAAAACTCTGATCCAAATTTGTTCCCATTGAGTTTTTCAAGAATTACACTTCTAACTTGTTGCCAAACCTTGTGGCGATGTACTAGGAGGCTTTTGAGTTTAGCTCTTTACCACATGACATGCATGAGCAGTGATAACAGTCATTCCTAAACCTTGGAACCCCCAGTAACAGCTGCTACCAGGCAATAGTGGTGGGATGGGGAGGGAAGCGGGGAAGAAAAAAAAACAGGAGTCAAAGAAAAGAAACCCACTTACCGAACCGGGGGCAGTTTTCTTCAATCCTCATCCTGTTAGACTTGGCCCTTTTTGCAGGGTAATCCCAGAACTTTTTGGCTTCCTCCTGGTATTTGTTCTGACCTACTGTTGGTGGTTTTAGGACTCTGGGTACTTTTTCACTGCTGTTCAGAGTTAAAGTGAATGTGTTCACTATGGTAAACATGGTTAGATTGGTCTGCACCTGTTTGGCGTATTGAATTTATCTATCAGTCCCTTGTAAAGTGGTATCTCATGTACCCGGGGCCAGTAAATCAAATGCTACAGGTGGGCTTGCAGTGCTGCTAGTACCACCCACCAAATTAGCCTTTCAAACCTGTCTCAGGCCTCTGCCATTGCAGGGCCTGTGCGCACAATTTACTGCCGCTGTGACGTGGCACATAAAGTGGTTGCCATGTCTGTGACTCCCCTTTTACTACATATCAGTCACCCCCAAGGCAGGCCCCAGCTGCTCTATGGGCAGGGTACAATGTATGTAAAAGGTAGAACATGTGCCTTAAATGTGTGGCATGTCCTGGTAGTGACAAACAGCCTTTTTGGATTCTCACTACTGTGAGGCTGCCCTCTCATAGGAGTGCATTGGGGATTTCCTGATATGTGTTTCAGTGGTAATTCCTGACATGAGAGTAGTAGCGTGATCAAGTTTGGTATGTTTGGAATAGTGGTAATAAATGGTGCATAATGGTGTTTGCAGATTTATTATCACTATTATAGAAATGCCACTTTTAGAAGTTGGCATTTCTGTGTGATATGTGTCTTTGTGTCTGCCTGTTGTGTATTGCATGTCTGGCTCTGGATGACAAGGGGCTGGGGAGGTGCAGTGGTCCCAGAGGGGCTGGGTGAGTCAGCACTAGGCTGATAAGTCCGATCTGCATTTGGAGTAGTGGGAGGAGTAGCACCTAACCATGAATAGGACTGTGCCTGCCTTCCACAATGCTGGCTCCTCCCCCTGTTGTGTGTCTGGGACCAGAGCCTACACTAAGAATGTGGACTGTTGTGCACTTGTTAAGTGCCCCCAGTACTGGTTTGGACTGGGTCCAGTGCCCTGTGCCACAGCAGAACAAAGACTGAAAGTGGTATAAATATTGGGGCTGTGATCCAATATTTAGTGGTACCTGCTTGGAACTGTACTGCTGAAGGACTGCTGGGCACCAGGATGAGCCGCCACAAAGGACTTCCCCTCAGCTGCAGGGCTCTGTGAGCTGGCCTGGTTGGGCACATCCCTGCCCTTTGCTAGTTTCATGAGAGGGGCGCTATCTGCCCCTGGTTGTGCCTCACCGTGGGAGACACCGAGCATGAAGAGCCTCCCATGCTGTAAGGCAAGAGCAGGGTGAGCGCTCTACCTTTAATTGTGCCAGGTGTCTGGAGCTGTGGGTGGCCGTGTAGCGTGTGTTAGGCTGCACTACATGGGCCAAGATGTTGTGGAGACTTTGCTCCGTATTTTGGGATTGGGAGCGGCTAAGCTGGAATCCCATGAGCAGCCCGCAAAACCAGGCAAAGAAGCCTGACCGTCGGCGGAGCTGGAAGTCAGGCGGAGGTGCAGCCTGTTGGTAGGCAGGGCTCCCATGATCCGGAGGAGAGCCCCGCGTGCTGCCTGAGCCTGATTTGTGAGGGGCCAGCGGCGTGATCGAGATGGAGCCGCACAGGCTCCTAGTGTCTCCCTGGAGACTTCGCTACCTGTGCTGAGGCCTCCCAGGATCCTGGGCCAACCAATGTTCTCACTACCACCCCCTAAAGGGAGAATTTGTAAGGCCAGGGAGGTTCATGTTGATTCAGGACTACTGTACATGCCTGGTGATTGTTAGGATGCAAAATGGATTACGTGCATGCCAATTGTGTTGCCCTGATATAAAGGTACATGGAGGGTTCTCTTGCCTGAAGAGGTTCTACTATATGTGTGCACCTTAGTAATAGTACTATGGTGCGCTAACGAGCATATGTGGTGCCCTGATGTAAGGATACGTTGCCTGTTACTGGATGTTGCCTATGTTATGCCCTGATGGGATTAGGTTTTGGGGGGGTACATTGCCAAGGGTGGTACCCTAGGCATAACTATGGTGATTTTATTGATGGGGGCACTCGGATAAATATTTACTTTAGAATGCACAATATGCTATATTATGTCAAGCTTTGAGGTTCATGTCTAATGCATTTGTGCTAAGTGCAATGCTACCAGTAGTCACTGGTTGTTTTCACTAACTGTGAGTTCTAAAGGTTTATGACAGTGGCCCGATTGGCCCTGCGGTGTATATAGTCATGGTAAGTGCCAGGTAGCACAGTATGTATATGTGATTACGTTCTAATGTGTTTTATGGATAATACAATGGCTATTTTTACATAACCTTGTGTGGAGTTTCTTTTGTGGTGTGGCTAGTGTGTCACTGCTGTGTGTGTGTATTGCGCAACCGCTTTACACATTGCCTCTGGGATACGCCTTACTGCTCTTGCCAAGCTACCAAGAGGGTGAGCAGGGGTTATCTTCGTTGTGTAACTCCCTTGCCCTGACTAGAGTGGTGGTTTCTGCATGGCTTAGGCGCATGCTCTATCCAACTAGAAATCCCATTTCTAACACATCCTCTTCAGGTCGACGAACCAGAAAGCACCCAGTCTCCTGACTCCCCTGTCCAATCACAATGCTGCAGTGCAGCATTGTGATTGGTCTAAGCTCCGTAATTCGGCACTCGAATGGGATGCTGGACATGTTCTCCACCGGGCTGTGCAACACAGCCCGGTGGAGAACATGCCAAGTGCGAATGATAGTTTGGCCAGCCCAAGACGGCCGTTTAAACCCTTATCCACACTTAGGAGAGTTCCACCACTCCTTTCCCTGCTCTGCGGGAAGCGCAGCCCAACCTTACAAGTACTGGCTTTAAATAGCCAATAATGAAAAATAAAATGCTAATAACATTGTTATTACCATTTTATTTTTCTTGTGGGGTGACATTCCTCTGCCTTAGTGGAAAAAACTCCACTGGAAACCCCCTGCTGTATGTGCCTCCTACTGGCCATATCCTTAATTAACCTGGAAGCCAAAATGTTGGCTAAGGTGCTGGCTAACATGCTGAGCAAGATAATGTGAACCATGAGCCATTACGACCAAAATTATTTATATTAGACTGTAGTCTGTATGCTTTGAATTCCGTGAGGATTGTACAGCTTTGTTTCTCACGTTTCAAAAGGCCTTTGATTCTGTGTACTCGCTCTTCATGTGTGGACTTTTGGTACATATGAACCATGGTCCCCTCTTTAGACAATACTTGCAAGTTCTGTACACCAAACCCTGGGTGAAGGTCAGAGTACATAGGTCCTTATCACCTACATTTAACATACAACGGGGGCACATGGCAGGGATACCCCCTTGGATCCCTTTTCTTTGCTTTGATTATAGAGCCACTAGCTGACTGGATCCAACAGAATGTATTTCTGAGTGGATTTAGAAGGGTGACTGCACAACAAGATTGAATTTCACTCTATGTGGACAACATTTGTATCTATATTCAGAACCTAGAAACCCAATTTCCCAAGGATGAAACAGATATTGCAAATTGTCAGTGATGCTAATGGACTGATGGTCAATTGGATTGAATCAGTCTATGTACTAGTGTCAGGTGACCATAGTGGACTTGAAGTAATGATCAACCTAGGATTAGCAACTGACCATTCTAAAGACATGGGAAATAAACAAGATACATATGGACCCCTGGTGTTCACTTCCCATTAGTGTTGCTGGCTGCAGAGCACTTTTAAAAATAATTTCTATCCCTGTCTGCTATATCCACTACAAACGTTTATATACGACATACAACAAAGGTTATTGCAATCGCTCCAGTCTGCAAATTTGTCAATCTTGTGGGTCAGAAAGCAACCCTAAATTCCCTACAGGAAATGTATGGGGTTTTCATATTAATAATAAGGTGACAAACCTAAAAAAGAAGGGGGGTGAATAACAAAATCATGCTAAACTTGATTAAAATTTGATATCAGGAAGCAAAACTTGCCACAATCCATAACAAGTAATTATTTTGCAATCTTTCATCAATGTACATAAAGTTCTTCACTTTGGTTCAACCATGTGGTGTGAAAGTCCGCAACTCAAGAATATGGTGAGATTCTCTCTGTCTTAATCTTTTTTCTCTATCGTCGCCTCTTTCTAGGCGATTGACAATCTCAATGGCAAAGAATTTTAGTTACTTCCAGTCTCCTCCATGATGTGACTCCATATGTTTAGCTACCGTGTTACTGGGGCCTTTATTTACAGTTGCTCTAACATGTTCCAAAATGCATTTATTTAGTTCACATACTGTGCTACCAACTTATTTCAAAGAGCGCGGACATTACATATATTACATACTGACTTTTGCATGTAATTAATTCCTTGATTTTCCAAATCCTCTCATTTGCCAGTCTTGCTTCTTGGGTGTAATTAGCAATTTGACACACTTTGCAACTGTAACATTTTCTAAATCCCTTTGTATTCAGCCACTGAGTTGGTTTGCTGTTTTAGGTTTGTCAACTTATCACTAATATGATTCTTAAAACACCAAGCTCATAACTCAAAATAATTATCATAAATGTTAATAGTTCATGAATAATGGGAGTACGACAAAATTTGGATTGATGAATGAAAATATAGGGTGGCAGTATGGGCTACTCACAATGATTATCTCCACTGGAGGAGAATACTAAGATATAATAATGCCGCAATAAATTGGTACCCAACCCACTGGAGGGTTTATTGGACACGTTTCCATAAGCATAAATGATCTGGCGGCAGGACCAATAATTGATAGTGATGAATTGTAATACATTTGTTTTCGATTTGGTCATTATTGGTTAGAATTTGAGCTTGAATAGAGATGGGGTTTAAATGAATTAATTTTTAACCTTGGGCAGACTTTTCATTTAAATCAGCACATATTAAAAAACCTCTTATTGCAGAAACTACATCAACCATAACGCCTAGTGCTGACAAACAGGAAATTATGTAATGCATTCGATTTTAGATATTGGCTGTAATGCATATGTGGGCGTTACCATGAACAAGGTCTCAGAGACCGAAACACGTTATGTCTGTTGTTTCAACAAATGAATTTTGTTTGAATTGAAAATAAAAAGGAATTTGCAACCTTCCAAGGAGTGCGACCCACTTCTTGTCCTGGTGGAGAGGAGTGTTTATATATATATATATATATATATATATATATATATATATATATATATATATATATATATATATATATATATATATATATATATATATATATATATATATATATATATATATATATATATATATATTCACTGAAAAAACCATAGGTTTCACACACGTTATAGTTAGGAATTAGCATTTAAAAAACCTTGCAAATTCAATGAAAAAACCATAGGTTTCACACATGTTATAGTTAGCTGGACATTTTACTCATAAAAAACCAATGAAATTCCCCCGTTATAGTTAGTGCAGGCAACTATAACTCACGCGACCGCAATCCTCTGCTGATGCTAATACTGTATTTAGACACTTATTTGCCCATGTCTTCTTCCATTAAATTTTAGCTATACATATATTACAAATATTTTTTTTTCATAAAGACACATATGTCATCAGCAGAGGATTGCGGTCGCGTGAGTTATAGTTGCCTGCACTAACTATAACGGGGGAATTTCATTGGTTTTTTATGAGTAAAATGTCCAGCTAACTATAACATGTGTGAAACCTATGGTTTTTTCATTGAATTTGCAAGGTTTTTTAAATGCTAATTCCTAACTATAACGTGTGTGAAACCTATGGTTTTTTCAGTGAATTTGTACGTTTTTTTAAATGCTAAGTTACTTTACGCCCTTCGTGGCGTGCGTGCCCACTTAACGCAGTTCGTTCCGTGCGCGCACAGTGAGCACGCGGTGCGCTTCGCGCACCGCGCGCCCACTTTACGCAGTTAGTGCCGTGCACGCACGGTGGGCACGCGGTGCGCTACACGCACCGCGTGCCCACGTTACGCTGGATGGGCCATGTACGCGCGGTGCGCTTTGCGCACCGTACGCACACGGAGGACATATTATGCGCTTCGTTGTGAAATGTTAAATATTCAATGTTCATTATATGGTACTATGCCTTGCACAAATGGTGCTCTGCGGGCACCATTTGCACACGGGGGGGGGGGGAAATGTGGATAATTTTTTTTTTATAATTAATTATTACCGTACGCGTGCGGTAAGCATAATCGCAGTTTTTTCGCAAAAATTTAAAAATGATTATTTTGCCTTGGGGGTTCTTTTGGGACACCTTAATCAAGGATAGGTGGTTAGGAGCTGTCTAACCAGCCCCTTTAAATGTTTTCCACCTTTGTTTTTCCTCAGAGTGCGAGAAAGAAAATGGCGGCCGCCGCTTCCTGGTTTCGACCGATTCGAATGTTTACTAAGATCTAACAGCCAATCAGAATCGCGCTCGCGCACGGCACCGTACGCGTACGGTAAGCTTACCGTAAGCGCACGGTAAGCGCACCGTAAGCTGCCACAGATATATATATTGATTTAAATGCTATTTTCTCAGGAACTACTGAACAGATTTACACCAGACCTACAAAAGGCACTTCCTTGACCTGTAGACTACCTCTCTGCCAAATTTCAAGTAACTGTGTTCAGCCGTTCGGGCTGTAGCTGTGTCTAAAGGTCCCATGGAAAAATGCATGGGAAAAACGCGTTTTGGGACCCCCCTTTTTTCTCAGCCCCCGCTTGACGAATCCCCCCGAGACTTTCAGGGTAGGAGCGGAGCATAGCGCCCCATTAGTTTTGAAAATTTCGCGAGGATTCGTCGACCGGCGCCAAAGTTATTCCAAATAGAATGTTGCGGTTTTCCTATGGAAACAGGTTCCTAACTATAACTACCTACTGGCGACCGCCAGTAGGTAATATATATATATATATATATATTATCTACTGGCAGTCGGAAATCCGCAACATTCTATTTGGAATAACTTTGGCGCCGGTTGACCAATCCTCGCGAAATTTTCAAAATAGGTGGGGCGCTCCGCTCCGCTTCTACCCTGAAAGTCTCGGGGGGATTCGTCAAGTGGGGGGTGAGAAAAAAGGGGGGTCCCAAAATGCGTTTTCCCCATGCAATTTTTCATAGGGACCTTTAGTCCAAGGTACAGCCCGAACAGCTGAACAGGATTACTTGAAATTTGGCAGAGAGGTAGTCCTCAGCTCAGGGAAGTGCCTTTTGCAGGTCTGGTGTCAATCTGTTCAGTAGTTCCTGAGAAAATCAAAAGTAAAATCATATATATATGTGGGCGGAGCCTAACCACACATCTCATCCTGAGATCTGATTGGCTGTCAGCACTTCATCCAAGAAGTGTTGGCAGCCATCTTGGGACCAATATACATGATAGCACCTCATTAAAAAGCATTGCAGTTAATAGAAGGTTTTAAGACTTTAGTTACATTATAAATCATTTGTTGATGGTACCATACTCATTTTAGGAATTGTGGTATGTTCTAAGGTGATTTCACCATGTGAAAAAGCCTTCTGCTGGGATATCATGATTGAGAGAAAAATATTTTCTCATGCTTTTCCCACAGAGGTTTGGAAGGTGATCTGTAAGCTAAACTGAGAGCTTATTTTCTGTAAATTCACATTATCTTTCTCAATCATGTGAGAATGAAGTCTGACATTCTCAGTAAAACAGGTACATCCAACAAGGGCAGAGACTGTCAGTTGATTCCTTTGTGTTCTACTGCAGCTTCCCAGAGTGTTCCAAAGAACAACTAGAGCGCTAACAGTCCTACTTATGATAAACGTATGGCACACCTGAAGCCATCTTGCTTGGATTAAAGTGGTAACTCTTAAAAAATTTAATTTAAAAAGGAACAAAATGAGGGGGTTCATTTTTCCATAACAAGTATGATTAGTGCTGCAGGGCACATTTTGACTTCTGAAATCCTCTTTTATTTCATTAAAAAATTCTGACATGCAGACTGAAACATGCACTTTCAATACCAGCAGCAGTTTTCCCTGGTGAGCAGTAGCTTTACTACAGTGATCTAATGAGCAAAAAGAGTGCTAACATTCTGAATGTATGCTAAATGTGTGACACATCTGAATGCCTTCTTGATGGAATCAAAGTAAAAAACTGAAAGTATTTCCTACTGAGGAGACTGCAGTAAATGAGGAAATTAGGAAACTTCATAACAAATAAGTCTCCCAAGATGGCCACCAGAGACAAAAGAGCCCAAATGTAGCCCAAATATCACCCAGATGTAGCCCAAGTATAGCCCAATGACAGAATGTCCCAAAATGTTCTTAAAAACAACTAGAGCGCTTACTGTCTTCATTATGACAAAAGTATGGCACACCTGAAGCCATCTTGATTGGAATAAACTGGTAACACTTAAAACATTTAATTTAAAAAGGAACACAATGAGGGGGTTCATTTTGCCATAGAAATTATGATTAATGCTGAAGAAAGAAAATGAGGGCACATTTTGAGTGACTTCTCAAATCCTCTTCTATTTCATTAAATAATTCTGACATGCAGACTGAAACATGCACTTTTAATACCAGGAGCAGACTTCCATGGTGAACAGTAGTTTTACTACAGTGATCTAATGAGCAACTAGAGTGCTAACTTTCAGAATTGATGGCAAATGTGTGACATATCTGAATACCTTCATGATGGAATCAAAGTAAAAAACTGAAAGCATTTCCTACTGAGGAGACTGCAGTACATGAGGAAATTAGGAAACTTCATAACAAATAAATCTCCCAAGATGGCCACCGGATACAAAAGAGCCCAAATGTAGCCCAAAATCACCCAGATGTAGCCCAAATATAGCCCAATGACAGAAGTGTGCAAAACACTTATTATTTTGTGTTTTTGCAGTGGTATATAGTGCAGACTTGTCAGGTATTGGAGTGCTTTACATGAGCATTGGTTACATCACACAAGAACAAATTCATTTTGGTTGTAGACATGGGGAGACTAAGTGATTTGACCAGCATCACAGAATGTCGAGCTGAAGCAGAAACTCCAACCTGGTTCCCCAGTTGCAAAGTCTGCAGTTCTGGAAGTAACACCACATCCTCTCCCCTAAGTGCAACATTTAATCAAGTGGTCAACTGGATAAAAAAACATAAAGATAACAAATAATTTAAAAGTGCTTTGTCGCTATTTGAAAACTCAGAAAATTTGTCCTTATTTTAGTCTTTTAGAGCACTAACCATAATTTTGATGCCAATAAGACCCTCTCATATATGTAATTTCTAAAGGAAATGCTCTAGGTATTACAGTTTTGATTACATCAAGATGACGTCAGGCGTTCCACACTTTTGTAATAAATATAGAATGTTAGCAATCTAGTTGTTCATTAGGATACTGTTGAGATACAGAGGCCAGGGGCACGGACTCTGAAAATTGAAGGCAGGTAGGAGGGTGCAAAGGTAACAATTTAACCACACTGAGCAGGCAGGAAGGGCCGTGGCAGCACAACAGACTATGGAGGGCAGTGGAAAGGGGGGCAGGGGCAACAAACCAACAATACAGGACTTGCAAGAGAGGCTGTGGCAATGTAATAGACCATTGTGGGCAGAAGGAAGAGACAATGGTAGTACAACCATACATGCCAACAGACCCGATTCAGCCAGGAAACGTCCAATGTTTTTAAGCTCAAATGGGCTTTATTTGATCTGTCTCCTGTCTACAATCTCCTCTTTTTCTGCACCCACCATAGCGCTTTGAGATCTAAAGCGCTACATAGGTCTAATCGATTAACCAGCCGCCAACATGCTGTGCTTTTAAAGAGAATGTGGCAAAAGTTTCCAGCTTCCTCATCATTAGCCTCATGAAAGCGCCAACGAAAGGACTCCCTGAATGGTGCAACGGACATGAAGCAGCCGCTGCGGTCAGAAATAAACACTGTGAACGTTGTCCAGTTTCACAGTAACATTTCCTTAAAGTTCTTTAAGTCTCAAAACAGAAATACTAAAAGCATCTCAGAATAAAGGAACCCAAACATTGAGTTTGTGGAAAGAGAAAGCACATTGTAAGTCAAACGGGCGCAACAAAGCATTAACACAACATGATGTTTGATGTTCTTTGAACGAGAACATCAAGGGGCGCCGCGAAAGTGATCGCGGGCGAAAGTGATCGCGGGCGCTTAATGAGCATGACGAGGTTTGCCAGCCTCTGCTCCTAAGCACGCCCCTGCGCACATGTACTGTAGCTCTAGGCTGGCCATGGTAGCAGTTTTTTGAGCCCTCACAAAAAGTCTCGCCAGTCCAGCGCATGCGCTGGGTCAGGCGAGACCTAAAAATGAGACCGACAAGTAAAAGTAGGAAATTCATTTGGACATTGTCCCAAAATCACACTGAAGGTGAATGGTTGCTCTATACCATTCATCTTCACAGTGGCATGTTGATTAACATCCTGCCATTGAAAAAGTACAAAGAAATGTCTCCAGTGTCCCATTTGACCATGTCAAAAACCACTGCAAATCCTAGGCTATTTATGGCAACAACGAAGCATAAAAATATGAAACTCAAGCACCAATTCATGTCCTGCAAGGCACTTCATCAAGTGCACGTTTACTCAGTTTCAGTACTGGCGCTGACATGTGGCTGATTCCTGTAAACTGCAACGTCAATGCCTATCATGAGATAGTGAATCAGTTTTCATCTTTGTTTTATGGACAAGGAAGACTTAAGGTGGGCAGACATTGCGTAATCGCGTTACGCAAATCTTCGCGAAAATGCAAAAAATTATTGCGAACGCGTGGAAATATCGCAAAGACGCAGAAGTTTTTGTCCCGTCCGTTCGCGATGTTTTTTGCGTGATCGCTTTGGAAATGTGTTGCCAACTTGCCCATGCCCCGCCTACCACAGAACCATGGCAAAGGGCCACAGGGGGCATTGCAGCCTGAGCCGCGCCCACAAGGGGTGCAGGCACGGGCCTTATTTGGGGAGGTGGTATTGGCTGCACTGTTTTTTTTTTGTGCAGCGCCACCTCCCCTTAACCCTGGCAGCAGGCGGCAAGCCTGGGTCTGGGTACGGGCTCCGGGAGCGTCAGCAGCGGTGGGGGAAGGTGCGCCGGGCAGTGTTTCGCTGCTCAGGTGTCCGGCGCAGCCAGAACCAGCTGACGCACCGGTGGCCCGATATCCTGGACCGGGAGCAGGACCTGCTGGACCTGCTAGGAGTGGAGGTCCCGGGTCTTGGTGAGTAGCTATTTAAATATTACTTCTTTGTGTCTGTTCTTCTGCTGTGTTATATATTGCGAATATATATTTTTTCTGACCAGCTAGAAGGCTGCTGCTTACATACATTACAGGTAATTTACATTTAACCCCTTCGATGCGCATGACGGAGCGGTTCCGTCATGCGCATCGGTTGTGCTGTACTTATGACAGAACCGCTCCGTCATGGCCCCGCCCGCGCAATAGAACCTTCAGCACAGCCCGGTAATCCGCGCCGCGCTGAAGGGGTTAAAAGTCCTCTGTGACTGTTATGACACTGGTGGTCTGCGCTACTAATCTTGTTATTTGCAACTATGCGTTGCGCTCGTTTTGCGTGATTATGTAAGAGTTTATTTTAGAAAACTTAAGTTAGGTAATGCTAGAGTGACTCTAGTCCTTCCTTTGTCCTGTCACTAAGAGATAGGGGTGGATTGATACTTAGGTTTAGTTACTTATTATAAGTTTGTAATTTTTTAGTGGTCTGCGACGCCCCCTCTATTACGTCACGTGCTGCTGAGTGCTGCTACTGCTTACCCCAGTCCTTAGTAGAACATTTTGCAGTTTTTTTAGTGAGTGCTAATAGGCTTAGCACTAGCAGAACATCTGCATCAACGAACCAACAATTTTGTGTCTGCACAAAATACAGGCATATGTCCTCCATTTATGCATTTTTGAGGACTAAAAGAAGTGGAAATGCTTACTTAATGTACAATTGGCAGGCCTGGAATAGGTGGGCTCGGTCAGGTGGTATGTACTACTTAGGCTTAGTTAGTATTCTGTAATCACAATGGAACACTGGATTAGTGTAGATAAATAATAACTAGTCAGTCCGCGAATCCCGAGATACTACTTGTCGACCAGATTAGATAGGTCAATTTTATTGCAATTGTTGTTTACACAAATGTTTTTTTGACAGTCTTATTAAAATATTTTATTTGTTTCACACCAATCATCAATGTTTGTCTCTTCCTTTCTTATATCATTCATGATCAGCACCCAGGGGCAAGAAGACGGGGGCAGAGTCGGCGGGAGCAGTTCCAGTCCAGGAGGACCAGAACGAGGACTCTTCTGTTGGCCACAGTAAGTCTTCCTGTTTTTAATATTTATTCTTATTCACTAACTTTTACTGCACCGTATTTTTTCCCAAACTATTGTTTATGTTTCCTAATGCTATTTTTTACCAACAATTACCATTCGATCTAGACTATCTGTTTCTAGATTCTTGTTATCCCTGCCTCTAACTGCCTCTGCTATGACTCTCTGTACTACTACTATTAGTCTGTCTGTAGCTAAGCATGCCCAGTTTGCCAGTCTTTAGGTAAAAGGTTCACCAGTAGCTCAAGCCATTGATGAGTCCAGTCCTTTGGGTTGTCCTCTTGTACTCCTTCTATTCTTCTTAATCTTTGAGGCTTTATTAATCTTGATATTTTTCGACAATTCCCACCAACAAAATGCCCAACCAGATTTGACTATATTGATAGGATAGGACATACTACTACTGTTGTAGGGATTTTCCACATACAGAACATTGCAGTTGCACAAGAAAATAGGATGTTGGTGATGGGAGGTTAGACCTTCCTCACACTCACACCTCAGTCAGAACAGAACCCACCACAATCCCCTGCCCGACTAGTTATAATAGTGTTTTATTACTATTAGCTCTCTGAACCCTCCCCCCAATACCCAATGAGTAGACAACCCAGAACATAACACTCCCGACCTCTCAGTCGTGGAAGCAATGCACAAGCACAGTTTGCACACCCTTCCTTTCGCACGCTCACTCGTGTAAGTCCATCCACACCAAATACCACCAAGTCTATGTAAGTTCAAAAATTATTTTATTTGCAACTGACAAGCTATGTACGTTGTTCTATAATCAACAGCAAAATCCATAAGATTAAAACTATAAACATTGTTGCACTTAGTTACACTTACAACAAGCACAAGTCCATAGAACGAAGGGAAAAAAAAGCGAAATTAGGATTAATTAATAAGTGAACAGTGGTAGGAATAGGAATTTAGGGGCCTATGCATCAACAATGCCATTTGCGATTCCTTATTAGCGAAAAATAAGGAATCGCTAATAAGGAATAGCAAAAGGCTATGCATGTAGGAATCGCTATTCAAATAGCGATTCCTTAATATTCCTTATTACCGAATCGGTAATACCGAATCGGTAATAAGGAATACCTACCCATTCATTCCTATGGGCTTGGAGGCTTATAGGAATGAATGTAAAGCCAGTCTGTATTAGCGATTCGGTATTACCGATTCGCTAATAGCGGGAGCACTTTCAAGGGTGCCAGGGTGTCAAAAGGACACCCTGTTGCACCCCTGAAAATGATATGTGCACATATGTTGCACACACACATGCTCTAAGGGCATGTGTGTGCGCAACATGAAACTTTGAAAAATGCACAAAAGTGCATTTTTCAAAGTTTTTGCAAATTACCATGCAGTTCATCTTCATGGTAATTTGCTCCCCCTATTAGCGAAATCGCTAATTTTTTAACTTTGATGCATTGCATTTAAGGAATCTCACTTTGGGATTCCTTAAACGCAATCGCTATTTAAGGAATCGGTATTTAAGGAATCCCTATTTAAAGAATCGCTATTCAAGGATTCCTTAAATAGCGATTTCTGCTTTTGGGTTGATGCATTGGGATTGGGTATTTTTTACTTAATACCAGGAGCTATTACCGAATCGGTATTTTACCGACTGGATTTTGGGTTGATGCATGAGGCTGATAGTTTATTATAAATGAAGATCTGAGCGAATTATGTGGACCCCTCACCTTAGAAGAAGCTAGTACTGGTTACATCATAAGCTCTGCAAAGCTCTGGTTCTTAGCATGGAATCTTCCGTCTGTTAGGAGAGAAATGGTGCGCGTTAGTATATTGCAAGCATTTCTCAGTCATGGCAAAAAGTGTAGCATTTTGGATAAGCAATATGGACTAACACCAGAACTCCATAACAAAGTGGCTTCTTTTGATTGACCTTGTATGCAGCGCTTAGACAGTAGCGGTATGAGCTCATGTGGGCTCAAAGGCGTCACTCTTTATACAACAAGCTGCGAGGTAACGACGCATGTGCTAAAATAAAAGACACAAAGGTAAAATGGTAGCATGGCTCGGGCTAACTAAGCAAAGACTAGAATGACTCTAGGGACCATATAACTACTAGTGTCTTATCTAATAATACCTGATTTGAACTAGTGATGTATGTTGTATATGTATGTATTACTATTAACTCATTTTTCAATCTTGCTAGTGAAAAATAGGGGGAGGTGGATAATGACACCTAAAAAATGTGTAATGTTTTTTCAAGGCGCTCTACCAACCACCAGTGCCGGGGCCAGCGGCGATGCGGCTGCTTACGGAGGAGAGGAGGAGGCGGCAGTTGCAGGAGGAGCTACAGGGGGTGAGCCAGCAGCAGTGGCAGGCGGTGGTAAGTTAGATACCTAATCCTTTCTTATTGACATTACACTCACTGCAAGGGTGTACTGTATGATACGGTACAGTTGACTTACTAAGTAAGAGGTTGTTGTGAACGGTTGAAGACACCCTTTACTTAGCATTAGTAAAAGCATTAGTGATGGGAGTGTTGTTGAGTAACCAATGGCCTCTTCTATCTGATGATTTCAACTCAGCTGTGAAAGTTTTATGGAGAAGGCTAAAAGTCAGATTAGATGACCTTGATAGATGGGTTGAACGAAAAGGGAAAGAAGAGTGGAAGGAAGAAGGACGGGTGACATTTAAGATTTATGACTGGCAGAGAAGGATTCGTGGGATGCATGCAGCATGCATACTGGTGCCTGATAGGAAACAGATGCATGGTTGGTTGAATGCCTAAAACTCCCACAATTGTTAAAGTCCAAGAAAGTTGGAGGATAGTACATACATACATACCACAAATGTAATGTGCTTGCTAGTGCTATCGTGTTAGACCTGGCACATTGGCGTGAGTCTCCCTTCCACTTTTTGTCGCTGTGCCTCATGTATTTTGCTGGTGTTGGCTGCTCAGAGCCCTGTGCCACTGCCAACCAGTGCCACAGTGCAAGTGCTCCCTATTTAAAATATAAATGTTGGTTGGATTCCATGATTGGCTTATTTGGTTTACTGTCAGACCCCAGTAAAGTGCTCCAGGAGTGCCCAGCACTTGTAAATACAAATACCGCTGGTGGACTCGCAGCACTGGTTGTGCCACCCACCGAAGCGGCCTGTTAAAATGTATCTAAGGTCTGCCATTGCAGAACCTGCATGCAGTCTGGTACTGACATGCTGACTGGGCAAGTGCACACACTTGCCAGTCCCTAAACCTTCCCTTAACTTCATATTAGTCACCCCTATGGTAGGCCCAAGGGCAGGGTGCATTGTAAGCATAAGGTAGGACAAGCCCTGATGTGTGTGGCATGTCCTAATAGTGAATTACAGCCATTTTCGTTTTTCACTATTGTAAGGCAACCCTGTTCTCATAGGCCAGAATGGGCTGTTAAGGTTGTTACATCCTATGATCCTAACAGACCCAGGGAACATGGTAGAAGGTCGAGTTTAGTATGCCTGAACTCAGAATAATAAGGTACATCTTTTAGTAAGGTTTATTTTAATATTCTGCGTTTGCAAATGCCGCTTTTAGAAAGCTGGCCTTTGCTTGCCTGACCATTTCAGCCCGCCTCTGCGTGATGTGTATCTGCTGTCTGGCTTGCATGAGTGACAGGCCTGGGGAAACCCAGATGGGCAGGGATAGGTAGCCTGGTGGTGAATAGGACGATTGACAGGTAGATGGGTGGGAGGAGTGCACCTGGACTCTGAATAGGACTGTGCTCTGCCACCACAATGTCGGCTCCGCCCCCTGTGGAGTGTCTGATGACTCTGCCCTGCACCCTGAATGAAGAAGCCTGCATCGCGTAAACAAAGTGCTCCAGAATTGGACTGAACTAGGCAAGGGCCCCCCTGGCCTGGGAGAACAAAAGAAATGTAGTATAAATGTAGTAGCTCTGCTCCTAAGTAATCAGATCCTGCTACAAGACGAACCTCTGCCTGAGGAGAAGGAACCGGGAAAGCTGTGGGAGGAGTACTGTCCCTGACCTGGGGGATTGGCCTGCAGTGGTTGCCCTGCTGCTGAAGGAGTGGAGAAAGATTGCTGATAAACTTTGCTTCAACTTGTGCTGTTTAAGATCTCCAAGGGCTTGTGCTGAGCTTGCCCCCTGAACGAAGTCCCAGGACCAGTGGACTTCACCGCCGTGTGAGAGCGCAGGAAAACAGACCGTTTTCCCTGTAATCTGGAAGAGAACTGCTGCGTGTGTATTTTCCCTGATGCTTGCACCCGCTGTCCGGCCCGAACAAAGTGACTGTGGCCCCTCTACGAGCCGTAACTCGCACCACAAAGGAAGGTCTCATCCAGCCGGAGCAACGTGACTATTGGCCCCTACGAGTCGCAACTCGCGCCGTAACGGAAGGACTGTGACCGTACTTGCTTTACCCCCCTACGAACCACATTGCTGGCGTACGCACCTTCCCTCTGCTTTTGGGAAAGCCGCGGCGCGTGTGGTGGTCCAGTGCGTCTCCCCTGTGAGGAGCGTACGAGTGTTTGTACCCTGCAGCATGACCTTCAGTTTACCCCTGAACGGCACAGCACGAACGCCGCAACCCTCTGGAAAGTGCCGCCCTTATGCCCGTCCCCTGAGCCTGCACTCCCAAGGTCTCCGAGTACCGTAGTACGCAACGCCAGGACGACACCACATCAGAGATCGCACTGGATGCCCACGCAGCCTTCGTGCCGACTTCCACAAGATAAAGGTACTGTGCCCAATCACACCGTGAGGGGCACGCTCCCCCTTGGAGCGCCCGCAGAGCGAGTGAGACACGTTCCCCAACAAAGCCGAGAACGAAGTGCACTGACCTTGTAACACTACGCTGAACTAAGAGCTCTTTTGCCAAGTAATATTGTGGGCCCGTTATACACGTTATTGGGTCTTGTGATAGATCTGAAATCTATAAACGAAGTCTATTTTTGATACACCCAGTGTGGAGTCAATTTGTGGGGGTGACATTGGATTGTTGTTTGTGATCACAAATGCTTAACCATTACGCCCAAGATAACGCCTTGTCTGCTCGCGCCAAGCTACCTAGAGGGTGAGCGGGCGTTATTGTTAGAGTGTAACCCCTTACCCTGACTGGAAGAAGGACCCCCTACTTGTCCCAGGTACTTACCTGTGCCACCTAGGGAATCCGGATTCTAACATACCGTGACACTATGTGTAGAAATATTTGTCTTACTTCTTTGCTAAGAGTATATTTTACAATAGTCTTGTTTTTTCTTCTTCATATATAGCTACTCCTTCCAAGGGGAAACCTGACCAGAATGAGTTGGCAGCCAAGGCACGGCATCGGAAACTGGAGGCAATACAGAATGAATATCGACGGCTGGTGGTCCTGGAAGAGGAGGAGGAGGAGGCGGCAGCAGCTGCAGCCTCCTCCAATGCCCCGGGCCCCAGCCCAGTGGTACGGCACCACCGTCTGGCAGCCGCCCGCCGCCGCCCCTCCATCAGTGCTGCCTCCCCCCTGTGGATGCAACTGCTGCGCATTGAAGCACCGTGTTGCCCGCCTGGAGGAGCAAGTTAGTGCCCTCCTGAAAAAAGTCCACCAAACTTAGACCCCGTTCTTATTGCCCCTTTTTTAATTATTCTTGGGGTGGGTGGGATCCAGGCGTTGGGTTTCCTCTTTTGGACAATGAAATTTTCTTTACGGACAATGGTTGGGGTTAGGGAGAGGGATGGGTCAGGTGTGGGATTTTTTTTTACATAGTTTATTTTTGTTAGGGAATTAAATAATACATTTCTACTTAAGTTTAAATACGATGTTGTTAATGTTTTCTGGGTGGGGTTACTGTTTTACATCACACTGTATCCTTCTTTCCTTGCTGTTGCAGGGCCGCACACAGCCAGTGTTTGATTTTAATAATTGGATGACTTTGTAAGACAGAAACAGATAGATGCGGCACCCCTCACTTAGTGACTTGTCCTACTACTATTACTGTCAGTCTCTTCTACTCTAGGCACTCTGTAACTGGACTCAAAGGGGTGTGTGAAATTGAATTAATGAAAACATGTCCATTATTAATTATGCCTCCCCCAAACTTCTCTTACCTTTGCTTGATGTTGAACTTAGGCACATTGGTGGCTGCATGTTGATGATGGTTTTTTTTCCTAACATGCCATGGTTGTGGTGGTGGTAGTAGTAGACACTGGCAGCAGCATTTGCCAAAATAGAAAATGAGACAGTCAGTAGCCTGAGAGAGAGTCTTCGAGGAGTAGTGGAATGAAGTACAGTAAAGAACAGAACTTACTGCCAAACAATAATATGCCCAAATACAACAAAACATAATGGTGGTGGAGGTAGCCTAGTAGTAGTACACAGCAACTCTAGTTGTGTTGAGTCACTTGACTAGGCCTACAGCACACTGACATAAGCGTAGCTGTTAGTGCTGTGTAGGAGGATGACAACAAATGAAATCCATTAATCCAATCAATGCCGTGAGTTAATGGTGATGTATCAGCCGGTTCCTTTTGTAAAAAAATTACCTCACAAATATACTGCTCAGGTGGGAAAGCAGAAGAAGATCCCCGCCCTGCCTTGAAATTGAAGTACTGTTGCTTTTGCCACATCCGCCCCAGCAAGCGTGTGATAAATTATTGATGTACATTTAATGTAATCATACCTCAATAAGTCACACAGCCCGGGGGAAGGGGGTTAGGGTTTGTTGAATGGTTGGGAAGGAGGTTTTGGGGAAAGGTTTGAGAAAGAAAAACAGTATGCATGGACAAACATCAAACAACAGAATCTTTGTAGACTACCATATCCATATCAATATGTTAAGGGAGAAAAAGGAAATAAGGCATGCATGATGATTGATGATAAGGAGAGACCCGGATACATACAGTTTGTGTTCAGTGTTAGAGGGCTTACTTTTACAGACAGCAAAGAACATTTTTAAATATCTGTAGGGATGAATTATAGACAGAGAGCAAACCTAATAATAACAGTAACTAATAACAACAAGAAAACACTGTTGTAATGATTGTAGACAAAAAAATGAATCAAAATATTTAAAAGATGAAAATTGATACTGTTACTGTGTTATCCGGGTCAAATGGTGAGTTGAATCTCGGCATTCCTCTTGGTCCTCCCTTCCATGGATGCTCCATCCAATCTTGGGTGATGCCACTGCTTGCCTGGCAGATGAAGATTCATTGGTAAGGTAAGTGTGCATTGTTGTTTTCCCAAGTATAACGCAGGGTAAGGCCCAGCCTGTAATTGTAGATGCAAAAACAAAAGGGATATTGAAATTGAAACCAAGATGAAAAAATGGACAAGTTAATGTTGTAGTGCAACAAGAACTTTCTGAGGCGGCATGGATGCATGATCTCTACTCTAGTCTGTTAACCTACAATACCAACAGGACAGAGCAGGCCCACGGTGACGGCACCCTTTGCACATCCTCAATTTAGCGTACATTGTTTGAAAGAGTTGGACAAAGCAACATAGCATTTTACAATTTACCGCAGTCATACCACCGCTACACTTGAATCCACTGCTACACAGACATTTAGGTCTGCTGTGGGTGTTGTTTACTAGTTTACCTTATATGCAACTCATGAAATGGCTTGACTTATTCCATCAATCATCTCCGATCGTGTACTAAGTGACTGTGTGAAGATACTATGTCACTGTGGTCATCATGATGGTGTTGTTCAACTCAGTCTGGGTGTACCGAGTGAGTCCCCTTCCTATATCCAAAATGCAATGTATTGGCCTGCAGTAGAAGTTCAAATTTGGTATTAAAAAAACAAGAAGAGAAAAGGGACTGGAATTACTTTTAGTGTGTAGATTAATACATAAAGTACACAATGAAGTAACTTCATGCACAACAAATAACAACAAAATCACTCAGTCAGTGTCCAATGCATGGCATCATTCAGTACCTGTTCCTTCTCATCTTCAGTTAATGGGGAGTCTCTCTCGGATCACAAAGGAGGATAACTATAGTAGTCGTCATCAATCATGTTCCACTTATTTTGGAGGGACTTTGTAAATATTTTTTCTTTTTTCTTCTATTTTGCATCATCCAATCATCATCATCTGACTTCTTGAGGGCAATGGATTTAGGGAGATTCAGGAGGATGGAGGAGCAGGATTTTGAGGAGTGCACTGTGATATGAAGTGGAGCCAGCCGAAACTTGTATATGGCAATAAAACAATTAGAAGACGGTGGTGATGGATTTGTTGTGTTTCAAAGTTTCTAACCAGAAAGACATATAATCCAATAAAAGAAAATAAGTGAGGGAAGGGAGACAGTAAGAACTGGAAGTGCTAGCCTAATTGTCAGGGAAGTATAGCTCGTCCTCAAACTCTGGGGCTTCTACCAGAAGTAGGTAATCATCATCTAACACACCAGTTCCGTCATCTGAGCCGCTGTCCTCATCTTCCTCCCTTGATTCATGTATTGTATAATTCAGGGGAATAAGGTGCTGATTCATTTTGATCATTGTTAGCCTCTCCACGTTTTTGGGTGAGAGACTGATCCTTCTCACTGTTACAATGGAACCAGCAGCACTGAATACACGTTCTGAAGAGACACTTGCGACCGGGCAAGCCAGATAGTTTATCGCCAGCCTGCTGAGCACTAGCCATTGGGCCCTTTTCCCATACCAATACCTCAATGGGTTTTGATCAATGCACACCTTTGTTGGGTTGTCCAGATAGGCCTGAACCATCCGCTCAATGTTCAGGGGTGCAAAACTTTTTTTGGGCTCTATTCTTGTTGCATCAGCACTGGACTTACCAATGCCTTACTGTAAATACCAATCCTGTAACGATTTTACTGGGCCTGAGGATACAGCTCTTGCTGTTGTAGATAGTGTTGGTGAGTGTTCTGAGCCAAACACACTGCGCTATGGCTCCCAAGTTGAACTTGACGCCGGATGCCCTTCTGCAGTACTTGTGGGTTTATCTAGCAGGCTTTTAATTAGCAGCCGTTCATTTTCCAACTTACTCGCTGACTCAGCTATCCACGTTTTGTACCGGGCAACATCCATTTCTGAAATAGGAATTAATGTCTTCAGTGCCCATTTTGTCCGTGGATCCAGAATTGTGGCACAGATGTAATGTTTTTGTGACAAAATCTTATTTTGCACCCTTGTATTGTCAGCTAAGCGATGAGCTAAGCTCTCCACCAACTCATAGGCTTCTTTTTTTTCCTCTACATCTTTGTATTCTTCTGACACCTCCTTCAGCTGATGCTCTAGCATTTGCAACAATGAGATAGCTTGGCCCATAGTACAGTCCTCCTTGCTGACTTCACGTGTGAAGACCTCGAAAGGAAGAAGCATCTCAGTCAGGCATTTAGCTAGGCACCATTGGTCCTTCTGAAGGCTCATACCTTTCACAGTAGCATCCCCTCTTCGCATGACATATTCACTGATTGGCCTGTACTGCTCATACAGACGGTCAAGGATGTAATAAGTTGAGTTCCAACGTGTTGCCACCTCCTGGACGAGTGCTTTGACTGGCATTCTGTGGTCACGTTGAATGATCCTCAGCTGCTTCCGAGCTTTAAAAGAATGGCTGAAATGAGTGCATATTCTTCTGCAGATGGTCAATAAGTTGCTGACTATGGCTTCTTTTTTCAGAAAGTCTTGAACAATAATGTTAATGCAGTGCGCCAAACACGGAACACTGAAATAGGAAACAAGCTCCATAGCCTTAGGTACATTACTGCCATTATCTGTGGAAACAAAACCAATCTTAAACCCTCTTGGGTGCAGCCATTCAAAAACCTTGCTCTGAAACTCTTCCAATATGTTTACAGCAGTATGAGATTTCTCCATGGCGAACATGGATACAGTTGCATGTTTCCGAGTAGCTTTAAAAATCTCAGCTGCGTCAACAGCACCTTCAGATAGCTTATCTCTAACCCCCACAAATGAGACCCAATGTGCAGTGATGCACATGTAATCAGTGGCTTGGCAGGTGGTCCACATGTCTGTTGTTAGGTGGATATTGTGAACAGAACTCTGCTGCAAAGCTTGTCCAACCAATTCCAGCACATCATGATGTAGTGCTGGAACAGCAACTCTTGCAAAATAGGACCAGCTGGGAACCTTCCATTTAGGGCAGATGGTTGACACAAATTCAAGGAAACCCACCCCTTCCACAAATGAAAAAGGGAGAAGGTCCAGCGCTAACATTTTAGCCAGCTTCGCATTGTACAACCGTGTCGTTGGGTGGTTGAGTTGGTACTGCCCCTCCAACCTAAGCATGCTGTCAATGGTAGTCTGGATTATTTTCCTTTGTGGTGCAGTGTTTTTCAACCCAGTTAGGCTCAACGACGCACTTTGTTTCATAATCATTGCAGTACTACTTGGTCGCCTTGGTGTCTCAGCCTGACTCAGACTCTTACAGCGGTGCCACTGAGATGTTGCTGAGGAGGATGTGGGCAGTACTACTACACTACTGGGGACAGGAGTATTGTCTCCCTCTTGTTCGCCTTCCACCACGATAATATCGTCCCCTGATTCTTCATGCCCAACAACAATGGGTTGAGTTTTACTTTGTTATAAGCGAATTAGGTGAGCCTCCCACACGATAGTGTGGTGTATTTTGAGATGACTTGTTTGGCCTCTGGTACCATAGTTTGTACCAAGCTTACCCCGCCAAACAGCATGGCGACAAATTGAGCATATAGCAATGTTCTCCTCCTTGCTGCTAACCGAAAAGAAGTCCCAAACTGGGGAGGAGAACTTTCTGGTGCTGCTGGATGTGCCACTTTCAATACCAGATGAACTGGAGGGTGTGCTTGGAATGTGACTCTGAGCAGCTACACTGCGACTTCTACCACTGCCTACTGAGGTGGTGGTTGACTTGGATGTAGGTCCCTGCCTTTCCTTTGCAAATGAAAATATGGAAGCTGGAGGTCGTGGTGGTGTTACCTGTGTTGGTGGTATCCTTGCTACATCCCTTGCAGCCATTTTGGATAGGGTAATAATGTTGGTCTCCATATCCTTTGGGCCGGGAGTGATGTATGTGATGATTGGCTCGTCATCATCTCCCTCTTGTACATCTACCTCCATAACTCTAAGGCTTTCTGGCACCTTCCTTTTCACTAGCCTTGTCTTGTGGCGTGCATCACTCTCAGACTGAGCTGGTGGCTTCCAAGTGGCATCAAGATCATCAGAAGCGGGGCTTGAAGAAGAAGATGATGGAGTAACCCTCCTTTTCCTTGCTGGGGGTCTGGAACACAATGGATCTTCTGAAACAGTGGCTTGACACTCTTTGTCTGCAGGAAGCTCGATTTCCTGAAATGCCCCTACTTCAGGAGGAACAACTACTATAGTGGGCTGTTGTTGTGGCGGTTCTTGCGGCTGCTGCGGTTCTTGCGGCTGCTGTGGTTCTTGCGGCTGCTGCAGTTCTTGCGGCTGCTGCAGTTCTTGCGGCTGCTACGGTTCTGGCGGCTGCGCCTGCTGTGCTGTTCTTGCGGCTGCGCCTGCTGCTGCTGTTCTTGCGGCTGCGCCTGCTGCTGCTGTTCTTGCAGCTGCGCCTGCTTCTGCAGACTTATCTGCTAAGTTTCTGCATGCGTTGATTGTGTACTACTTTGTGATACTGACATTTCAACATCGCTGCTCGTTAGTAGACTGGCTACCTTTGTGACACTCATGGGCTTGGGCCTAGGTTGGTGGGGTTGGCCCGCTGGTGCGGATGTGCTGCTCCCAGCTTGTTTCCTGCCGGACAACGATGCTGTAGGTGTGTGTTTTTTGGTCCCAAAAAACACATTTGCCGGCACACCAGTCGTGGTTAGTGCCTCTTGCTTTTTCTGTTCCTTCTTCTCACCAGCAACTTTCTTGGTACCGGAGGACCTGGTACCTTTCTTTGGGCCCATTTTCTTCAGAGGTCAGACAGGACGCAGGTGCACAAGTTGCAGAGATGTCTGTGGTCACAGTTGGACATGATGTGGTCCGCAGCAGGACTTCTGTCTGGCAGTACAATGGATGATGTTGATAGTTACCTCCTCCTGTGTCTTTTTGTGCACCTAAAAGCAAATAAGCCAGGAGAAGTACATCAGTGAAATATTGCATTTGTTGTTGTGGTTCAATTTCTACTAGAACAAACAAAAAATAGAAGATATAGTGTAGCCATTTGTGAGACTTTGGCAACAAGGGCTATGGTATACTACTTACTGTGTACAGTATACACACACACACACTACACTCTCAGGAAGGATAGGAAAGAATAAGAACCAGAAAAATACAAATATAACGTAAGGGAGCTGCTGCTGGCAAAGGGGATGGATGGAAGCAGTAAGCCAATAGGAAAACCATGCAGGCCCATATTAACTCCCACCAGAAAAGGCCACAAGCCACATGGACACTCACAAGCAACAAGCTGGAAGCCTGGCAATCAATAAACTGCCAAAAGGCCTATAAAGAAGCCAGGCAAAAGATGCATGCTAAAGCACACTGCTGTGCCTTTTTAATGCAATAAAATGCAAAAACAAAAATACAAGGGCAAAACAAGGTCTGCAGGGGGCACACCAACACACCAGGCACACACACAACAAAGGCATTTCTTTAACACCCCCCCAAAAACAGAAAGCCCCGAAAAACATATTTTCCAACTCAATCCAATGCCATCCATGCCCTACATGATGTTTAAATTCAACAGGACACACAGATAAACACTTGTTTAATGCACTTCTGGCTACCTGCACTGAGCCTACTGGATGAAGGCAGGCCCGTGGGCAGACAAGGCCACACAAGCTTGCAGGCCTAGGCTTCAAAGTGGCCGCCAGCCACATGGCCAGTCCCAACCAACTACAAGAAAGAGAAGACAGACAATGCAGGCCTGTTGCGAAAAACACACTGTCTGCCTTCAAAATGGCCGCTAGCCTCATAGCCAGGCCCACAACACGCAGCCTAGGCCACAAAGGAATACTATGCAGGCCTATATATATGGCAAAAGCTGCACACTAATAACTCCCACCAGAAAAGGCCCACAGCCACATGCACACTCGCAAATCACAAGCAACAAGCTGGAGGCCTGGCAATCAATGAACTGCCAAAAGGCCTATAAAGAAGCCAGGCAAAAGATGCATGCTAAACCACACTGCTGTGCCTTTTTAATGCAATAAAATGCAAAAACGAAAATACAAGGGCAAAACAAGGTGTGCAGGGGGCACACCAACACACCAGGCACACACACAACAAAGGCATTTCTTTAACACACCCCCAAAAACAGAAATCCCCCTCAAAAACACATTTTCCAACTCAATCCAATGCCATCCATGCCCTTCATGAATTTTAAATTCAACAGGACACACAGATAAACACTTGTTTAATGCACTTCTGGCTACCTGCTCTGAACCTACTGGATTCAGGCAGGCCCGTGGGCAGACAAGGTCACACAAGCTTGCAGGCCTAGGCTTCAAAATGGCCGCCAGCCACATGGCCAGGCCCACCCAACTACAAGAAAGAGAAGACAGACAATGCAGGCCTGTTGCAAAAAACACACTGCCTGCCTTCAAAATGGCCGCTAGCCTCATGGCCAGGCCCACAACACGCAGCCTAGGCCACAAAGGAATACCATGCAGGCCTATATATATGGCAAAAGCTGCACACTAATAACTCCCACCAGAAAAGGCCCACAGCCACATGCACACTCGCAAATCACAAGCAACAAGCTGGAGGCCTGGCAATCAATGAACTGCCAAAAGGCCTATAAAGAAGCCAGGCAAAAGATGCATGCTAAACCACACTTCTGTGCCTTTTTAATGCAATAAAATGCAAAAACGAAAATCCACAAGGCAAAACAAGGTCTGCAGGGTGCACACCAACACACCAGGCACACACACAACAAAGGCATTTCTTTAACACACCCACAAAAACAGAAATCCCCCCCAAAAACACATTTTCCAACTCAATCCAATGCCATCCATGCCCTACATGAATTTTAAATTCAACAGGACACACAGATAAACACTTGTTTAATGCAATTCTGGCTACCTGCTCTGAACCTACTGGATGCAGGCAGGCCCGTGGGCAGACAAGGCCACACAAGCTTGCAGGCCTAGGATTCAAAATGGCCACCAGTCACATGGCCAGGCCCACCCCACTACAAGAAAGAGAAGACAGACAAGGCAGGCCTGTTGCAAAAAACACACTGCCTGCCTTCAAAATGGCCGCCAGCCTCAGGGCCAGGCCCACAACAAGCAGCCTAGGCCACAAAGGAATACCATACAGGCCTATATATAAATGGCAGAAGCTGCACACTAATAACTCCCACCAGAAAAGGCTCCCAGCCACATGCACACTCACAAATCACAAGCAACAAGCTGGAGGCCTGGCAACGAATGAACTGCCAAAAGGCCTATAAAGAAACCTGGCAAAAGATGCATGCTAAACCACACTGCTGTGCCTTTTTAATGCAATAAAATGCAAAACCGAAAATCCACAGAGCAAAACAAGGTCTGCAGGGTGCACACCAACACACCAGGCACACACACAACAAAGGCATTTCTTTAACACACCCCCAAAAACAGAAATCCCCCCCAAAAAACACATTTTCCAACTCAATCCAATGCCATCCATGCCCTAAATGATGTTTGAAAAACATTCAACACACACCAAAGGAACAGTTGCTTCATCATGCACCCACCCATGACTAGCTCTGGGCCTACTGGCTACCCCCAACAATTTAAAAAAAAGAATGATAAGTACCAAAATTGTAGTTGCACCAACTGCAATGCCCCCAATCAAACAGACACAACACCAACTTACTTGTAAAATATCAAATTCAAGAGTCCTCAATCCAATGATAATGATGCAGCAGACACAAAGAGTGATCCTTCCAGCTGAAATTCAAAGGCAGAATGAACAAGAGATGGACAAAGCACTGGGAAGAGCCTGATGGACAGGAACAGGAAGTTGGAGACTCTGTGGCACTTCCTCCCTCTCCCCTCCAAAAGTTTGTTTTTTAAAAAGGACTCCTTGTCAATGTCAATCAGAGGAGTTTTTTTCCATCCAAATCATCATTTAGAGAAGGTTTTATGCAGCTAGAGTTAATATTCTTCTCCAAATCAAAACTTAAGCGTGTTCGCGATCGCGACCTTCACCACACTTCCGCCGGATGTCGATGGCGCGTCCAAAATGACGTGTTCGCGATCTCATGGTCTTTGTCGCGGTAGAGATTGACGTGTTTGCAACCTCACGCTCTCTCTCGTGCTGGAAAATGACGTGTTCTCGATCGCAGACTCTCGCGGTGTCTGATGGCGAGGAGAATGACGTGATCACGATCACAAACTCTCACGGGATAGCGCGACTGGCTATCAACATCTCGTGGCGCACGCGAACGGATTGGAAAACTCGTCGGCAAAGGCAGGGATCCCGGTAAGGCGATCGCGCGCGAGAATGCATTTTTAAAGCGCGAACAAGAGAAATACTTCCATTTCGCAGCAGATAGCGAACGTTTTGGCATTTTCGCGCTCTCCGTGGAACGTGAAAATGTCAAAATATCGCAATTCCGCGAGCGGAACGGAATTTGACGCCCACCCTTACTTAAGACAATAAAACTGCAACTTAACAAAAATTAGGCCATCCGTCCTTTTGCTCAATAACGTAGTTGAATCACATTTCATTTTGAAGAGGCTGTTGAGAAAAAAATGTACTAAATTATTGAACCATACCATCATTGAGTGATAGTGCCAAAGAATGGTAGTGGAGGAGCCGTGCGCAGCTGCGTTGACATACAGAAAGGGTATAAAGCGATTGAAAGAGAACGACAACCAGGTTTGCACATTGCTGAAATGATTACGCAGCTGGATGGAGTACAGTCTTTTCCCGCCTTGACTTGAACTGGAAGAAAATTGCAGGAACATTACTACCTTTTTGACTCATTTTGGATTGTTTAGATATAAAAGACTAAGCTTCAGAGTGTCCTCAGCAGCAGAACTATTTCACAATGTCATTCGTTACATACATTCTGTATACAGCCTGCCACTTATGTTTTCGATGAGTTATGACACAAGTGTGTCATTTACTTGCTGAAGAAGGTTTCTCTTTACATACAGGAAAGCATGAGTTTCATAAAAAAAATCAAGTTCTTTGATAATATTTTTTCTGATGGTGGAATGACTCCAGATACAAATAAAGTACAAGCCTTGTCATCCACTTCTCCCACACATGATGTAATTATGCTGCGATCCTTCCTTGCTATGGCCAGTTACTGTTCAATGTATATACGTGACTTTGCCACTTTGAGCGCCCCATAATGAGACTTAACTAAATGAAATGCGCCATTTTGATGATCGCATGACTGTGAACAAAGCTTCAATAAAATCAAACAGCAATTGGGAACCCCACTGAAATGTCAATTTTTGATCTGAAATTGCAGACAGAGGTTGTTGTTGATGCGAGCCCAGTGGGGTTGAGTGCCACCCTTGCCGCACACTGGACATCCCAATGCACCCAGACAGATTGTGGCTTGTGCTAGCAGAAATATTTCATCGATGGAACATGCCAATTCAAAACCTGAAAAGAAAGCCTCACTGTAGTGTGGGCTTGTGAACATTTTCATGTGTTCCTGTATGGGAAGCATTTCACCGTTTTCACTTATCACCAAGCATTGCTCACCATTTATTGCAATCCTAAAGCCAAGATGCCCCCTCACATTGAGAGGTGTGGTTTGCAACTGCAGGAGTATGATTATACAATTGTGCATCATCCAGGAAAATGTAAAAATACTGGTGATTAGTTCTGATGTGTGCCAATACCGTGTCGTAGCAATACGTCTAAAGCGGCTGATGCTTATGTTGACTTCATTGTGAAATCCAGTACACCTTCTGCCATATTGGTAGAACAAATCAGTGCTGCCACGAGCACTGACAGAGATTTGAAGATCCTCAAAGACATCCTTGCCTATCAATCATGGAGAAAGCCTGCTCAACCTCTTCATGATGACCTAAAATACCAGAAATTCAAATATGTGCAGAAAGAAATTTCAGTCACTCCAGAAGGCATTATCGTACAAGAATCAAGAATTGTAATACCTGAGAGTCTGAGAGAGCAAGTCATTGAACTGGCACATGATGGACATCATGGAATTGTTGAAACTAAACAAGCTCTACGGGACTACGTTTGGTTTTCCAATCTTGATGAGAGAGTTGAAAATAATTAAGAGCCTGTCATTTGTTCAGCTACTTGTCATCTAAAACCACCAGCATTCATTAAACATGTATGATCTCCCAAAGCATGTATGGGAGAAGATTGCAATTGGTTTCTTTGGACCCCTTGACAATGGTTTTCCCCTTGTGGAAGATCTTTGAGTGAATAGAAAGTATTTTCGCAACATGGGGTGTTCCTACGATATTGATATCTGACAATGGCACGCCTTTCAGTAGTCGAGAACTTAAAGATTTTCTCACTCATCTGAATGTCAAGCATCAGAAAAGCACACCTCTGTGGCTGCAGATAAATGGTGTTGTCGAGAGGTTTATGAGCCCCCTCAAGAAGACCATTCAGCGTGCTATGCTGGAAAAGCTTGAGCTCAAATCAGTTCTTCAGTCTACACTTAGTGCATACAAGTCAACACTCCATTCAACCATGGGTGAAAGCCCTGCCACCTTAATGTTTGAGAGAGCCATAGGAACCAAATTGCTACAATGGACCATTACAAGATTTATTTATATTGATAACCTTTGCACTACTGATTGATCTAACAAGTAGAAAATGAACACCTACATAGAGAGGCACTGCTGTGCTCGGAGTGCTGTGTTCAGAAGAGGAAACATTGCATTGTCAGGCAGAAACGGAAATACAAGTCTGAAGCTCCTTTTGATGTTGACCCTTTGAGAGTTGTGACTAGTAACGCCTACTGGGAGGCTTGGCTTACAGGAGAGTTAAGAGGTCACCCCGACGCTCGTGACTGTTTTTATTTCGTTTCGCCATCATCACCTGCTGCTGCACTGATCACCACTCCCGGGCTGCTCTCGTACCATGGTGTTCACTCTGCCTACTGCAGTCCCGAGCACCAAGGTGAGGCTACCTTCGGCATGGGTACCATTTGCTTTCTGCAGTAGTACCAAGCACCAATCCAGAGCTGCTTTCTGACCATCTGTACCCTTTGCCTACTGCAACACCAAGCACCGTTCAAAGGCTGCTGTTTGACCATGTATACACTCTGCCCACTGCAGTACAGAGAACCAAGGAATGGCTACTCTCTCGCCGAAGGTACACTTTGCCTACTGTAGTACCGAGCACCAATCCAAGGCTGCTCTCTGATCATCAGTACCCTTTGCCAGCTGCAGTGCAGAGCATGAAGGATTGGCTGCTCTCTGACCATGTGGAACCTGTGCCTACTGCAGCAAAGAGCACCAATGCACAGCTGCTCTCTTGCTAGGTGTACTTGTGCGTGATTCCCCCATGGAACCATGGTCCAAGACAGTGAGCAGCACATTAACACCCAATTACATCTGGTAGTACGAGGGAGTGTTGTTATCTCTCTGTTCTCTAAACACACAATTTGTGGTCAGCGCTTTGAAATCGCTTCAAAACGCTAGCCGGTGTGCTTGTTCGCAAGATGTGTGTGCGAGCAGCTACACCTGGGAAGGTTCCAGGCGTGTGCTACTTTGGCCACTTCTTTTTTTTCTTCTATGTTGCAGCTATCACAAAGTAGTAAAGTAACATTACATGGTAATTTGTGTATCTAATTAGATAGACAGGACTGACAGCAGCAAAGCAGATGAGAGTCAGGTGTGAGACCATCATACTGTCCAGTGTTTGCACACCAGAACTTCTTGTTTTGTGCCCATTAAAATCCAATGGGTAAAATATAGAATGCAAATAAAACTATATTGGAAGAACAACATAAATGCAACTTCTTGATTTGAACAAAAAGGACTGGTGGAAATTTACACGTGTAAAAGGGACGTGCAAAAGCATAAACTTCGCCAGGATGGTAGGGTTGTCACATTCACAAGTTTGACGCTGGAATGTGCAACTTCTGGCTGTGACACCAGAAAAAGGTGAACACTTTCAAAGGTTAATCGGTATTTCCATACTTCTTTGCAGGAATTTGGGAAACAGAAATGAAGCAAATGTAAATTGTGTCATGTCGATTGCAGGAATAAGTGCTTTTCCATTAAAATAAAGGGGAGAAAACAGCCCCTTATTCAGTGGAAGTTTAAGGGAAGGGGTCGTTCCAGAAACAAAAAAAGTCCTGTTTCTACAGTTTACTACATGTGGAAATACCAAGTATCTATCATAACCTTTGTGAATGGGACCTGAAGTACTCAATTGTATCTAAAAAGGCTTGCTTCATACCAGACCCGGCAGCTGAACATCTCTGAGAGATACTTGTCCTAAGAACTGCTTCCTTTACATTATAGTATTGCCCTGAGTTTGTGTTTGTAGCACTGAAGTCAAGCAGGCCTTTTTAATTTCTTTACACTCATACTCATACTTCTGTAGTGCCTCTCTGCAGTGAGAGGTCACTTAAGTCAAGCTGGCCCACACCAGTTAAAATCTGCATACTCATACTTCTGTGGTGTCTCTCTGCAGTGAGTGGTCACCGAAGTCAAGATGTGACACACAGATATGTATTCAGAACCACAGAACAGTGCCAAGTAAGTAATTCATCTCATTAAATAGACTAATATGTTCTGTTGCAAAAAAACATTGAAACGTGCAGTCTGTGGCACATTGACACATGAGATTCTCAACTTTGGCTGTAATGTGGCAATAAAAGCATGAATTTAATAGTGCTCATGTACCAAAGAATAGTTTCCTGAGCCGTATTTTCACCTTCATGTGTATCGTATTTGTTGTGACGTTCAGTGTAACGTGCTATAAGTACTGTGTGGGGAGGGGCTATGACCCATGAAAGGCATCTGCTAGTCGTGAAAACACACCAGGTTTGAGTTTATACATACTGCTATGTTTAACCTTAAATTACCACACAGAATTCCACAACTAACAATTCCGAGCCAAATAATTCCAGTCCACATCACATACATATATTCCAATCCAAAACACAAGAGTAAAACACATTCTCATTCACAGCGCCAATACATCTAACTGTCACAAATGGGAGACCAATTTGCATTGCGAATGCTTCTTTTTATTGTAGGATCCCATTCATTTATCTCTTGCTCTGAGATTGTAGGTTTTGTCAAAGAAAACGGTTCGCTTGTATTTTGATGGGGCATATCACGAATTATGGGGCATATCAACAACAACCGGCGATAATTATCGCAAAGCGCATTTAGTGCTATTGCTGGAGCAGGATTTTCTGATGAAAATCTATTGGGTTTTTAAGCTCTGGTTTGTCTATTTGTCATAATTAAATTACTAATTAATAATCACTAATTATTTGTTTTGTGTATATGTTTAAACTTACCAATGTACTAATGAGAAGAAAACCGACACGAGGGAATGCTTTCGTATTGCTATTTAATAAATGTGCATGTTTTATTAAATAAACGTTGCTGAGTGCTGTTTATTTTAAAGCACGAAACGCTTTTGGAATTAATGCTTTTCTGTGTTGCAAAAGCTAGATAATTACATACGCATAAGGGTATTAGTGGGGTTAACACTGTTTAATCATTATGCTGTGGTAACGTTGTTTTTGTCTCTTTTAATTAAGATGGTCCATTTTGGCCTAACAAAAAATGTCCGCCGTTTGCAGCCTGGCCTCGAGTGAAAGATTTGTGATGAGAGGGCCTTGCTGAATATGGTTGAATCATCTGACCACAGTCTTCGCTTGGTTAAAACTTTCCGTGAGGACAGTAGCAGTGCTGGGCAAGTCTCCAAGAACCAAGAAATGTTTGAGTAACCTTGGAGGACAAAGGAGCCATAAAGAATTAACTGAATGGACTCTGAAGTCATCGTGTTAGCACTGAGGAAATGTGGATGTTAAAGGATACAATTTTTTAGTTCCTGTTCTGTCTTTTTATTTTTGTGATTTTTCCTGAGCGGAGATTTTCCAAATGTAGCGATGCTACATCCTTTCCTGCTCACTCTGCTCAGCGGTTCGGCGGACGTGTAGAACATTTAATGTTTCTTTAATATTGCGAGTTTCATTATAAATATTGTTAGCTTAGAGAGGGTGGGAGGCCACTTTGCCATTTTCTTCCCAAACCTGCGTTGGTGAGGATCGATGCTGTGAGGACGGTGACTCGGGAGACTTCTACTGAGAGACTTGTCCTGATGACCCATTCTGACATTTAGCTAGAATAGGTAATTATGAGAAAATGATTTATTCTGATTAATTTCTTTTGACTAATTTTAGATAAAGAATCATAATTTTAAATACGGTGTTGATGATTATTTCTTGTCAATTATTGAGTACTCTATTTGATTATTGTTGTATAGATTGTTTAGATTATGACAATTACAATAACTAGGTCTTATCGACCTCAGTGTAGATGTGGGGTGTTTAGGAGTTTTCTTTCCACAGGTTCAATGCTGGTGGAGTATTTGAGTGTATGTTAGTGAAATGGGCCCTAGTGTATGGTGAGTGTATGTGCGTGTAACTGTGAAATTACTCTATCCGTGGAAGTAGGGAGATTTTGTACACCCCAATCTGCATCACTAGGATAATTATCGCCGGCTAGCGTGAATTTTTATCGCTGAGATAGCGTGCTATTAGCAAGGCTTATCTCAATAGCGATAAAAATCCTCACGCTAACAGGCTAACGTGGAAACCCAGCGATAATCTCACGTTACCTTGTTGATAGGGACAAGCAAACTTAGCCATGATATCCTCCTTCCATAGGATATCATGGCTAAGTCAGAAAAATACCAGACGTAAAAAAGCAGCGTTAACCGCGGTTAGCGCTGCTTTTTTTGTCTCTAAAAGGGTTAGCGATATTCTTGATAATAGGAGAAATGTCGCTTAGCAACATTTCTCCTATTATTTTACTCTGGAACGCCCCCTTTACATCTCATTAGAGATGCAAGGGGAAGCGTTGAGTAAAAGGGTGCTAACATGCAAATTTTCATGTTAGCACCCTGTTGTTGATAGGGTGCTAGTTTTATCTCTGCTTTTTTGGCTTTTAAAGCCAAAAAAGCAGAGATAAAGCCCTTGTTGATATGCCCCTATAAATTTTGAAAGGATGGGCGATATTAAAAAGAGTTATTGGCCTCAATAAAAAGCATCAAATGTTGTAATCCCATTGATTATACGGAAACACAGCTATCTGCTTACATTTTTCGCTGGCTTCCTTTTTATGACATTTGTGATTCCAAGGAGAACGACTGGTGTCTTAATGACTGTAGACTGTACTGGCAGCTAAGTCCTGAAAGCCCAGACGTCTTCCTTTCCGAGCAATCCAAAGTTGTTCTGTTCTCTGAGAATACATTTTCTTGTTCTCAGAATTTAGGAATTACCCTCCATCATTCGGTTCCTGAGTGGGGCTTGTATAGTACTTATACTTTTTATACTGTAAAACCGTGATTGGTCTGCATCTGGTGATAAGGTAAGAATAGAGGTGTAATTATGAGAAATTGGGATTTTCAGATGATTACACGAATGGAGGAAGTTTGTAAGGATGGATGTACTTAGATCAAAGAAGAGTACTTTTAAGAACGAGTACATTCTACCTGCATGCACGTTTATTTTAACTTAGACCTTTGAGACTTTAGCTGCCTCACCAAGCTACTTTTTTCGAAAAAACTTCATGCCGAATATACATATATAGAGGAGCTTTTCGGTCAGCAGGCTTCATCCCTTGGTTAGTTGAACTGTCATTCACATTTTGTTTCCTCCCACCTCAGGACATAGCAAGAGGTGATTGGTCAGCCCATTATATTGTTGACTCCTTTCACTTTGAGTTCATACACAAAACCTGTACTCATTGTTCACAAACACGTGTGGTATTTTGATTTTATTTTTGTGCATTATCTTTGAAAATTGGGTATTAATTTAGCCACCATTTTCGGTGCCCAGTTAGACGGTGATGCATCTCTGTTTTTTAAATACGTTGTTGTACAGTGCTTAAGTGACATTGTAGCTACTTGCAGTTTGAATTTGAAAAGTCAGTCGGGTGATGATTTCTTCTTGTTGCCTTCACAAAAATAATAGTACAATACATGGTTCCACTGTCAGTCTTTTTTGTTTAAAAAACACCACTAGTAAAAAAATATCCACATAATTTTGAATTAAAATTTTTAATGCAAGCATAAGGTGGCCAAATGTAAGCGGCAGCATACGCTTGCAATACATTTTTATATTTCCTCGGCAAGTCAAGGCCAGGCCTACATTAGCTCTGCCAATGATGTGCTCGATTAAATAGTGTTCCTTCCACTGCTGCTCTGACTTACTTCGAAAAGAAACGCCTCCCTGGTGCATATGCAACAAACCATTACTTGAATCACCTTAGCATCTAACTGGTACAACTTACTCAGAATTTACAGTTATGCTGTAAGTTGTTACTTGCACCACAGGGACAGAAAAAGACATAAAATCTGTTTATGATATTCACTCAAGAACGGAAAAGATAATCTGCTGGGGTGATGATGGCTTTGCAAGACATATCCTCGTTTCGAGTAATTGCTCTGGCTCCCTCATCGATAACAAACATTCTTGGAATGGAGCAGGAGATTTATTAAAATTAATTTTTAAATGTCATTGTAAATGGTTTTGGACTCGGAATGAAAATTGGTTTTGTAATTTAATTCTTGAGGCTTTTATGGCCGCTCCCAAATGACAGCTTTTCACATATATATCACAGCACATAATTGGAGCTCGTTCCACTGTAAGCTTCAGGCTTGGACTGTGGACAGACAGCTCCTACCTAGTCAGGGGTTTGGGTACACATTCTACTCAATCTTGTGTGAATCCTCAACCCTATTAAAAACTGGGGTGCTAGCCGTGCATGCACAGGCCTTGTTGACCGGGTATGTGAATATGCTAGGGGAGAAAGGCCCACTTGTGGCCCTCTGTAAGAACCCCACATAAGAAACCTTCACACTCCATTCAATGGCATACCCTGAGGGGCAAACCATGTCTGCCACATCCCATGTTGTAGAATGTCAGCCAATAGCTCCCTGGAGACCATTATGTCCATGCTCATTATGTTGTAATGGGGGATGCATAAGGGTTGTCGATTTACCAAAATGCCAGGGGAAGTATCATCAGACACCCTTTGACCTTAATGATATTTAGGAAGTGACATCCCATTCGACCATTAATATTTCCAGGAAGGGATGTCATATGACCTGAACCTTGATAACATCCCAATAAACATTTCCAAAATAACTGCATGATTAAAATAACAACACACCACAAACAAACGTCTATTTTAGCTGGTAACAATATGAAGGTACTTGCATGATATGTCTTGTGGAAATGTGGATTTTCCTGATCAGTTATGTCCCCTATCTTGGACCCCAACGGTTCTATATGCATGTTACAAGTACATGTATGTTCCCTCTAGTTCCAGTTTCTAAGACGCAAACATATGTGTGTCTACCGTCGACATGTTCTCTGTCAGATCCGCCATCGATGGGCTGGATATTCGATTCCTAAGTATGAAAGGCCACCGACTTTATATGGCTAAGTTACTCCATTTTTACAGTTCAGGCAAGTAGGCCCGATTCTGTCCTCAAAGCCTTTCCCTGCTCTCTGTCTTTGACAGCTTCAGCTTGAGCTCGCATCTGTATCCATGAACTTTGCCCTACTCCCTGTGCAGCTAACGGTGCCTGCCTCGGCCAGTTTTCGCCTGCCTGCCAAGAAGCTGTATTTCACCTTCGAATTATCTATTTTGCTCTTCAGCCGATGCATTCCTGTCTAGTGATTTAGGTAAACATTTCCTTTAGCTCACAAGCAAAGGACTCAGCCTTTCCGTCCTCCTGCAAGTGATTCATAGCCCTGCTGCCATGGAAAGTTTTCTGCCCCTCGCATCTCATATAGACACTTAGGCGTTTGTGCACGCACACAGTCAGTATAGACTAGATTCTGTCCGAGAGTCCTTCCTTGTGGATAACATAGTTCTTTAAACATAGGATGTTAGATATGATTTGGGATTAGGTTGACTTGACCCCCCAGACTTCTCGTCTCCACATGTAGAGCTAAATGTCAAGTCCCCTTCACCCCCTAGTTGCACGTCAATCACACGTCATGCTGCTGCGCGCGCATCTATGCCAAGTATTATCTTATAGATCCACCTATGTCTGATAATCCTAACCAATCATGTTTCTTTTATTCCTTATTACGCCTAGTTTCGATTACGTACCTGTTTTGTCACTTTTCTTATCAAATGTTACGCCTTCTACATTCGTTTCATTGTAATGTACTTATTATAAAAATGCATGTCTGTCAATAAAGTATTGTACTTCACTTCCTGAACCCTCGTGGTGACGGAACCTGAAGGCCGCGACTCGAGTCGGCCATTTTTGATGGAATAAAGCCCATTTAGAAACTCTTATACCACGGATTCTGCCTCTTGTTATTCTGAGCTATTTTATTTTATTTCAAGATCCCGTATGAAATTCAGTCCGGTAAAGAAGATTTTTGTTTACCACATAATGGCGCCCGAACAGGGACACTTTCTCATCTCACGCGCCGGCGGTGCGTTGCAGGCCCGGTCTCCTGCCACAGCTGGACGGACCATAAACGCGTACCAGCAGGATTTCCTGTAAGCTCCCTCCGGTCAAGCGGGGGCGACTGAGGCTGCGATCAACCCAGACGAGGCGGTGAGAAGTGCGAAGTATCCCGACCAGAGCCTAGCTGAGAGAGCAAGATCCGAGGTATACAGAGGCCCACCAGTTATTTCGAAACCCCGATGTCCAGAGGGTCCGCTGTCCGCAGTCATCGAGTCCTGTCCATTCTCTGAGGCCTTCCGTTTCAAGGAGCTACTCGGTGAGTACCATCGCCGGGGAGGCGTGTTGACGCGCACATAGGTTGTGCCGGTCAAGACGGATTTGGGTACACAAATCCGGTCTGCACTGTTTAGCAGTGTATATGTACTGTTTAGCAGTATATCAAGTATTCCGAAGTATGCAGTTATTGTCAAGAATTCAGCGTGGTGATTAGTTAGGCAGACTGTCATCATTGTCGGTCGTTGTTAAAATGTTTAATGTTTAATGTTTAAAGTGTTCAAATATTGTGGTATGAATGAGTGTTCATTGTTCACTGTTCATTATTGTGTTTTTCGTATTAAGTGAGTTCAAGAGTAAGTATCAGATCAGTTGTCAATATGCCGCTCTTCTCGAAGTTAAGACAGATTACTACCAGAAAAGGGGTGCTTGAAGAAGCAGTTCCTATTCCTCCTAGGGACACTCCAGGGCATTTTATGTACCATAAGCATGGCTTAGATGCCATATTGTTTCTTGATCTATGGGTAGACTATACCAAGGGATTGCCGGAAAGTCAAAGGTGGCCCGTAGCGGGAACCTGGGATGCAGAGTGCATCATGAAAGTGGAGGAAGAGTTATGGAAAAGAAAGGTCAGACAGTCACAGAAAGACGCTGTTGAGTTATGGCGTAAAGAATCTCATAGACGAACAGAAAAAGCACGTAGACAAGAAGAGAGGAGTAAAGAAAGTTCAAATAAAGCTCAAGAAAGTCTATTAATTGAGGAAGGTATCCGAGTGAAATCAGAACAAGTAAATAGACAAAGAAATGCTCTTATGAATGGTATGTATCCCCTTCTAGCCGAAGGACTACCTAAGGCTGCTCCAGAAATGCCAAAAGACTTGCCACCCCCATTATTTCCAATTAAGGTACATCCAAAAGGGCATCCCAGAACCGCAGAAGATGTTTTTCTTTCCTCATATCTAGACGACGCAGCTCCCGAATATGCTAACGCCGCACCACATAGACCGTCTGGTGTAGGGGTTCAACGTCAGGATCAGGTATCTGTCCCCGTGCAACAGCAAGTCCCGACGCAAGCGTCAGCAAGCACATCTGTTTCCGCATCTGTCTCCGCAGTCGATTCTACAGGGGTATCGACACCCATAGTTGCTGTGTCACGTTCAACGAACCCATTCACACCCGACGCCCCAGATGGGGCCACGGGAGGTGCTAGCATTACCTTTACACCACCCAGAATAAATAAACTTGTTTTTCAAGAGTCAGCACATTCACGTACACCTAAATTCGTAAGTGAACGTACGCTTAAGGAACTCCTTGTAAATTGTAGATATGACCCAGTGGTTGGTAAAGAGGACGAAATGGTCCTGGCATCATTACGTATCAGGCGAGCCGCAGAGTATTTAGCAAGGTTACCAGGAATGACTACGCATCTAGATAACATATATCATTTTGTTCAAACAGGACGAGATCCAGGATGTATTAACAGAGCTATGGAATTCCAGAAAGTAGAAATACAGGGGGAACTGTTACGTTTCCTCATAAACTGTGTGATCAGAAATCAAGACCGCCCGGGGGTAGACCCGAATGCAATGCTTATTCTTACAAAATGGAGTCAGAATATATCAGAAGGGAGACACGATAAGCAAAATTGTATAATAGCCATGTGCCGAAAAATCCGTAAAGAAATAGAGCGTATTCATGAAGAGAGATTGGGAACAGACGAGTTTGAGCAAGATGAAATGTCCGAATCAGGGAATTCCGCAAGACAGTCAGAGACCATAGCTTATGTAGGCAGAGGAAGATCCTGTGAAAATACTAGATGTTTTTCTGATCCCATACACTCAGTATGCCCAAATAATAGCAGAACGTATCCGACGCCTATAATAAATCTGAAGTCTCCTGAACATTCGTTTCAAGCCGCAGATAAAATATTACGAGAACGAAGGGGTTACCACTTCCTCGATTCCATGGATGAGCAAGAGTTAGCCAGATCAGCCGTTCACTGGATTGACAGTCCTGAAAAATACGGTGATGAGACCGTAGCACACACGTTTTTTAATCTCAGTACAGATGAACAACGTTTAGCTGGAATCTATATGATTCAGCAACTCCTCATATTATATAAGAGCCAACATGCTGACCCTGGTCCTTTACCTGATATATTAACGGAACTACTCACAAACAGATGGAGAGGTTCTAGTAACAAGCTAATTAAAGAGATATTAGTGTCACGTAAGCAGTATGTCCTTTTTGTAAGTCCGGATTCTCTCTCGCTGCCCCGCAGAGAAAGAGCGCCGTACTATATGGATAGACAAAATCCCCTACGAGAAGTGCACCCAATAAAAGGCGAAGACAATGAGTTTCACCGTGTATTTGTTTACACACCCATATCAAAAATGGAATTATTGGAAATGAAGAAAGTAGTACCTAGTCATGACAAAGACCCAGCGGGTTTCCACCGAGAAATTAAAGACATGTTACTGATGGGAGAATACACCTTTCCTGATATTATGACGATATTAAAGGTGCTTTTGCCTGCTGGCATTTATGAAAAACTGAAAGAAAAAGAGTGGGAAGTGGGTGACCAAAAGATAGACTGGACAGCATTAGCAGAGGAAGAAAGGGGCCGAACTGCAGGTTCAGGGCTCGGGGATAAAGTTAAACTGTTACCAGGTTTACTAGTACAGGTACTGCCACGTTTATTAACTACAAAAAAGGAAGATTGGGGTGCAATCACAGCCTGCAAACAAAAGCAAGATGAAGACACAAGCGATTATTATGCTCGATTTGAAAAATGTTTTGGTATAAATAGTGGTATAAAAGCAAGTAGTGACTCATATCCACATTTATTTGTGACAAAATTAGTGGAAAATGCATTGCCTCCAGTAAAGAATAGAATATTGAAATTCGAGAGTACCTGGCAAAGTAACACTCCGTCACAAATGCTACAAATGTTACAGTATCATCACAATAGAATTAGGGATGAACAAGAACACGAGCATAGACGCATGAAGGATACAAAAATGAAAATGCTAGTTTCTCAGACAGTACCAGCAGATGGTCACAAAAAGGGTGTGACACATTCTGGTGATTCTGCAGTTCCTGTAAAAGGAAGCTGCAATTACTGTAAACAACTGGGCCATTATGTACACGATTGTCCAGTCCTGAAACGTAATATAGCTACAGGTATTGCAAAGGAGAGACCACGATTAGTTAGACAAGATCAGAATGAACAAGGAGCTATGCAGCATGGACAGTCCATGCCAGTTCAACAACAGTCCATGCCAGCCTCACAGCAACCCATACAGTTTGTGCCAGCTGCACCGCCGTTGCCTGCTACTGCCACACAAACCACAACACGACAAATGTATCAGACTGCACAGTATGAATACCCTGAGTATCAGCGTTACGCATGAACAAGCCTAGAGAGGGAAGTTGACTTACCGCTTATCGAGATTCCTGTAGATCAAGAAGGACCTTATGTACATAGTGAATTATTAGGTCAAGATAGAAAATTCTTACTCGATACAGGGGCAAGTCGAACAACCATAAAACGTAGTGAAGTTCCAGGGGCACCCCTCTCAGGCTCTCAAAATATTTCCCTTGGTTTTTCAGGAAAACCTATTGTTAATGAAGTATCACAGCCTCTACCACTTACGATAGGACCTTTGACACGAACTACAGATTTATTGCTTACTAAATCATGCCCAGAAAATCTGTTAGGAATTAAAACTCTGAAAGCACTAGGAGCCATAATATGTTGTTCTCCGGAAGGAGTAAGGTTGTTTTTACGTGATTTTAAAGGTCACTATGTGTCTAGAGACATGGATCCCCGACTACAGACTTTACCAGTACATCTATGGGCACAAGGCCCTACGGATGTTGGCTGCATGAACATTACACCCTATCGAGTCACCCTGAAAGCAGGAGTGGTACTACCACGAATGCGACAATACAAGTTACCGCATGATGCTGTAGTGGCTTTGCTGAAAATCATTGATGAGCTGATTGTCCAGGGAGTAGTTGTAGAAACAGACTCCAATGTATGTAATTCACCGATAATTCCGATTCTTAAACGAACTGATCCTACTGCCCCACCAGTGTACCGATTGGTTATTGATTTGCGTGAACTAAACAAGTGCATTGTACCACAATTCCCTGTGGTCCCTGATATATCATCATTGTTGACAGCAATTGATTCCGAAGCAACATTCTTTACTGTAATCGATCTCAAGAATGCCTTTTTCAGCGTCCCAATAGATCCGGAAAGCCAATATTTGTTCGGATTCAGTTTAAATGGGCGCAGCTTTAAATTCTCACGCGCTCCCCAAGGATTCACAGAAAGCCCCAGCATCTACAGCCAAGCACTGAAGAGAGAACTTGACAGTATCCACATGCCAGTCAATACTGCACTGCTTCAATATGTCGACGATCTGCTGATCACAGCGAGAAGCGAGCCAGAATGTGAAAAAGCTTCTCTGACAGTTTTACATTTCCTAGCCGACAAGGGGCACAAGGTGTCTCCTTCTAAGCTGCAATTCTGTGTCCAGCGAGTTATTTATCTTGGTCACTCGCTGTCCAAGGAGGGAAGGCAGCTTACACCAGATCGCATCCAGTTAATTGCTAACATGTCAATACCCCAGACACAAAAGGAGGTGCGAGCTTTCATAGGCCTCACTTCATATTGTAGGCAGTGGATCCCTCAGTACGCTTTTCTAGCAAAACCACTCATTCAGTTAACCACACAGGAGGCAGCCACATCGACTGTTCTCCCTTGGACTCAGGAACATACACAAGCTTTTGAAAGCTTAAAGAAAGCTTTATGTCGAGCACCTGTTTTAGCAACACCATGTTATAGCAAACATTTTACACTCTTTGTTACAGAACGCGAAGGTACTGCCTTGTCAGTACTCACTCAGGATCAAGCAGGATCACGCAAGCCATGTGCTTATTTTTCCAGTACATTAGATCCCGTAGCTCAGGCTTTGCCTGCATGTCTGAAATCAGTGGCAGCGACAGCTTTAGCAATCAGACAAAGCGATGCCATAGTATTAGGACATCCATTGACAGTACAAGTACCACATGCAGTAGAGGTTCTTGTGAACCGAACACAAACACAACACTTGACCATAGCAAGACTTACCGGTTATGAATTGACATTGTTTCAACCACACATAGAGATCCGACGGTGTAATACATTGAATCCTGCTACACTATTACCTGTAATTGGAACAGACCCACTAGCTCATGATTGTGTTGAAATCATTGAAATAAAGACGAAACCTAGACAAGACTTGACAGACGTTCCGTTGTTAGATCCAGACCTGACGTTGTATGTAGACGGATCGTGCATGAGAACAAGTACAGGAGATTTAGTGGCCACGTATGCAGTCACAACAGACACTGAAGTTATTGAGACAAATTGTATAGATACTTTGTCCGCCCAAGCAGCAGAACTTATTGCTCTAACACAAGCCTGTATTCAAGCCACAAATAAGAAAGTTAATGTATACACTGACTCACGTTATGCATTCGGAGTTGTACACGACTTCGGCGTGTTGTGGCGAGAGAGAGGTTATTTAACTTCCCATGGTGCCCACATTCAGCACGGACCCCTCATTCATGCTTTGTTAAACGCAATACATCTACCCACTGCTATATCGATTATGAAATGTAAAGCACACACGAAGGTTACTGATATCATTTCTCAAGGCAATGATTTAGCTGACAGAACAGCTAAACAGACTGCTCAGAATCGCACATTAGACATGACAAAGCCAATAGTTCAGACACCAACACAGTGTATGACAATTAAGGATCCCGCACTTGACGTAATTGATATACAGACACATGCCACAGCAGAAGAAATAAAGAAGTGGACTGAACTAGGAGGAATCCAGACAGATCAAGGATGGATGACGAAGGAGAAATCTGTATGGTTTCTCCCTGATTCCATGGTTCAAGCCATTATAGCTACAGTTCACAGTCCAGCACATTTAGGAGAGAAGGCTATGCTAGACAGCATTCAGCACATTTGGTTCAACAAACATTTACGAGCAGCAGCTAAACAAAAGGTTCGTACCTGTATGATATGTTGTCAGTTTAATCCAGGAAAGAGTGTTCCCGTAGAGCAGGGTGGATTTCAGCCTCCTGACCATCCTTTTGAAGTCCTCCAGATGGATTATATTCAGATGGAACGTTGTCGAGGATTCAAATATGTTCTCGTAGTTGTCTGCGCTCTCTCCCGTTGGACAGAGGCGTATCCCGTATCAGATTACACTGCCCCGACTACTGCCAAGCAGCTAGTTCGAGAATTCTTCCCACGGTACGGTTTACCACGTGTTGTATATTCAGATAACGGCCAGCCTTTCTCATCCGAATTAATGAAACATGTCTCACTTTTGTTGGGATATCAGTGGAAATTCCACTGTGTCCGACACCCCGAGGCAGCAGGTCTCGTGGAACGACATAATCAACTTTTAAAAATCAGACTGTCTAAAATATGTCAGGAGAAAGGTGTGGACTGGATAGTAGCTTTACCAGTTGCGCTATTTTACATGAGGATGGTAGCACACTCTCGAACAGGGTTATCCCCTTATGAGGTGATCTTTGGTAGACCACCGAATATGTGGGGGACGCCTATACCCCGTAAAATAACTGATGTTGATTGTAATATGCTGACAGATTACCTGGCTTCCTTGATGTCTGCACTACAATCTTGTCGTTCACAGGTAGTCGCAGCTTTTCCCGACAACACCGAGGTGAAACCTCATGATGTAATTCCCGGCGATTATGTTCTCGTCAGGAATTTTGATCGGAAAACCCAACTGGAGCCAAGGTGGAGGCGTCCTAAGTTGGTCCTGCTGACGACCAGAACAGCTGTGAAGATCGAAGGGAGAAAAGGCTGGGTGCATTCCAGCCATATAAAGAAATTTCATGGACTTCCTCCTGACACAAACAGTACTCCCCGTGTGTCTTCCCCCATTGACTCAAAGCTACCTTTGGCTGAGGCCAGTAGCACCGAACTTTACAAGCAGAAACTCAGGTCCAGATCTAAACTGTCGGACGATTTGATTGTTTAAGTCCTCTCCAAGGTGAAGCGGTTGAATCTGTCCCGACATGTATCCCTTAGGTCTGAATCATGTAGAGTCCAGAATCATAATGAAACGACATGCTTATTGTAAATTACTGCGTAACCACTGTATTGTGACTTTATTAATTTTGTTTTTCTTGAGTTTTTTAGTTACTGCAAGTATATTGTTGCATATGTATTATCCTGTTTCTAAACGTGCTTTCAATATAACTGATGAACATTCTTTTAGTGAATTCCCCCCACATGAGTTGTCCTATAGACTTGCGCTGCGCAATAACACATTCATTAGTATGTTACATCATTCCCATCAGACTAGTAATGCCACCAATTGTTGGGTGTGTGGCCGACTCCCTCCCTATCAGAATAACAAAGGAGTTCTGCCTTTCTTTCCACATCCGTTCACACACAATGGCTCCTGTGGAGCATGGTTTAGTTTATTAAATTCCATAGACCCAGACACAGCAGTTTATCAACAACATTGGATATGGGGAAATCTGAATCTAGTTTTATTCAAAGTCTGTCACCCTAATAAGGAGGGTCACCCCAGTAGAACAGGAACTGATTTAGAAAATGAAGTGTATAAATTAGGTAATTTTACGCCTAATCTTATGATTTTGAATGTCAAATCCGAAGTTGAACTAATTCTGCCCACTATGTCAGTATTTCCAGTTAAGGGTGAATTATGTGTGAGAAAAGTTGGTTCCATACACATGGGCCATAGCCAATGCGTTACTACAGTAGAATATAGTGATCAAGGTAAATCTTCATTTAGAGCTTCTCGCCATTCTTACTTTATATGTGGTCAGACTGCATATATGCGTTTGCCTCTAGATTGGGATGGTACCTGTTACATAGCATTCCTTCTGCCACCTGTTTTTCTAGCTCCCCCTGATTATTATCGAAATGTTCATTTAGTACACAATAGAGAGCGAAGAGATCTCCCAGTTGTCGATTATACTGAGACGGCATGGGACAAGTATGCAGATTTCAATAAAGGTATCTTTCCCTATATAGGTACAATATCAAATAGTAAGCTGATACGTAGACTCACCAAGACTCTTGAAGCTGTAGTAAATGAGACTATAGCCGCCCTAGGCAATCTGACAGAGGAACAATCAGTGATGAGAATTGTTGTTCTCCAGAATCGTCTTGTCCTTGACGTCATCCTGGCCGATAGGGGCGGAGCTTGCAGGGTCATCGGATCCAGCTGCTGCATATTCATACCAGAAAATTCGCCATCTGTATATAAAGCTATAACACGCCTTCATAAGATTGTAAGCCAGATACACGAAAATCCAGGCACTTGGACGTGGTCCGGGTGGTTTTGGAGTGTGATATCAGCCTGGGGATGGAGAGTTCTATCCTTCCTAGGTATTGGCCTTCTTATGCTCTTCAGTTGTTGTTTATGCCTGCAATGTGGACCAGCGATTTGTGGTCTGTGTGCCACATCATGCATTCCATATCACAGTTCTCGTTCAAAATGCCGGAAGAAGAAGGAAGAAGAAATGATGCTCCATGAGCAAATCGATGGAATGATGAAGATTGATATCTCTTGAAGGGCAAGTAGGGGACAAGGAGGGAATGTGGAAATGTGGATTTTCCTGATCAGTTATGTCCCCTATCTTGGACCCCAACGGTTCTATATGCATGTTACAAGTACATGTATGTTCCCTCTAGTTCCAGTTTCTAAGACGCAAACATATGTGTGTCTACCGTCGACATGTTCTCTGTCAGATCCGCCATCGATGGGCTGGATATTCGATTCCTAAGTATGAAAGGCCACCGACTTTATATGGCTAAGTTACTCCATTTTTACAGTTCAGGCAAGTAGGCCCGATTCTGTCCTCAAAGCCTTTCCCTGCTCTCTGTCTTTGACAGCTTCAGCTTGAGCTCGCATCTGTATCCATGAACTTTGCCCTACTCCCTGTGCAGCTAACGGTGCCTGCCTCGGCCAGTTTTCGCCTGCCTGCCAAGAAGCTGTATTTCACCTTCGAATTATCTATTTTGCTCTTCAGCCGATGCATTCCTGTCTAGTGATTTAGGTAAACATTTCCTTTAGCTCACAAGCAAAGGACTCAGCCTTTCCGTCCTCCTGCAAGTGATTCATAGCCCTGCTGCCATGGAAAGTTTTCTGCCCCTCGCATCTCATATAGACACTTAGGCGTTTGTGCACGCACACAGTCAGTATAGACTAGATTCTGTCCGAGAGTCCTTCCTTGTGGATAACATAGTTCTTTAAACATAGGATGTTAGATATGATTTGGGATTAGGTTGACTTGACCCCCCAGACTTCTCGTCTCCACATGTAGAGCTAAATGTCAAGTCCCCTTCACCCCCTAGTTGCACGTCAATCACACGTCATGCTGCTGCGCGCGCATCTATGCCAAGTATTATCTTATAGATCCACCTATGTCTGATAATCCTAACCAATCATGTTTCTTTTATTCCTTATTACGCCTAGTTTCGATTACGTACCTGTTTTGTCACTTTTCTTATCAAATGTTACGCCTTCTACATTCGTTTCATTGTAATGTACTTATTATAAAAATGCATGTCTGTCAATAAAGTATTGTACTTCACTTCCTGAACCCTCGTGGTGACGGAACCTGAAGGCCGCGACTCGAGTCGGCCATTTTTGATGGAATAAAGCCCATTTAGAAACTCTTATACCACGGATTCTGCCTCTTGTTATTCTGAGCTATTTTATTTTATTTCAAGATCCCGTATGAAATTCAGTCCGGTAAAGAAGATTTTTGTTTACCACAGTCTAGGGAACATTTTCCTGAATTGCAGTAAGTGTGCGAAGTAAGTGAGTCTGATATCTTCTAGAAGAGGCTTGTTGTGTTGGTAAGGTTCTCTTCCCTGAGAAAATTGTGAAAGGAATGGGCTTCAATGGTTCCTTTTTAAATCATAACATTCTCACAAATTTGCTAAAAAGCCGTAGCCTCTGAAAATACACTAATTGAATATTCAAGTCATCTCATGGTGTGCCAGTCTAATGAAACCTGCCAGTCCATATAAGATGACCCCATTTTGTTTATAAATTTGTCATATGGATGCCCCATATGTCAGCAATTGCCTCCTTTATTCGAACCCACATTTTCTCATGGGTGCTACCTGTGCTAAATGTCTCTCCAGCATGCCAGCACCAGCATTTTTCCATGGATGCCCTATGCTAAGGTTTACCCTCAGTGTGCCAGCAAAAGCATTTTGCTGTGAGAACCCATATGCAAGTATTGCTTCCCATGTGCCAGCATTTTATATTGGTGCTTCTGTAAGGAGAAGCATGCCAGGTTCAAGAGAGAAACTTACAAGCATAACAAAACATTCTCAGTCATGCTCACTTACATTAATTTATTTACAAACAATATCACCACTCCACCACTGCTCACTCATTTGTACTCACTTGCACTCCTTCATTTTAACTCGGGCCCGTTTCACAAACATACTTACATGTAGTAAAGTTACAGGATTACTGCCGGAATAATGAAAACAACATTGTGGTACAAAAATAATGTGTGCCTATCCGGTCTCCCGCAATTAGTTTTCTTAAAGACCCCGGGTGGGCCAGGTCCGGGGGACAATATTTAATAATGGTGTGAGGGCTCGCGGGGCCCCCGCAGCCCCAGGGACCGCCACCTCCCCGGAGTTTTAATCATTAAGTGCGGGGGCATCACGACCCACGCAGCCCCGGGGACTGCCACCTCACAGGGATTTTTTTTTTTAAATTAAAGGTGTGATGGGGGCTCCTGCTCCCTGCCCCACACTGCCCTGGGGACCACCACCTCCCCGGGTCACACTTTATGCTATCCCCAGGGACCACCCCTGAACGCTGGGAAGAGGGCCGAGCGGCCCCCCTCCTGGAGCCCTAGATGGCCCTGGGGACCGCGACACCCCAGGGATGGCTCCTGTAATGTCCAGGGGTGCCCAACCCTGGGACACTGCCGTTTGCTATGGCAGGGCAGGAGCACAGCTCTCTCCATGTCATAGCAAACTCTGCTTTGCTTCTTGGAAGTGAGAACAAGTTTAAACCTGCTCTCGCTTTCAAGAAGCAAAGCAGAATTGCTTTTGGGCTAGGGGAACTCCCCCCACAGTCCCTAATTTGAGGGCCGGCCCGGGAGATGGGGTCCCCGGGGCCAGAAGTGGCCTGGGAGGGTGCCCCCCTTCTGTATGAATATATATTTTTTTAAAACAAGGCCATGCCCCGTGGCCCCCTTCGCGTTTATTTTTTCAAAAAGGGTCAGGCCCTGGGGGATGGGGTCCCCAGGACCCTTCAAAATATTAATAAGAGAAGGGGGGCCTCACAGCCCCCCTGCTAACAAAAAAAAGAAAAGCTGCATCTCCCCAGAGGCCATGCCCCCTCCCTGTAACACTCTGCAAACATGCCTTCTGGCACGTTCTAATTTGAGGGATTAAGTCCCCTTGAATCTTGAGGGTCCCTGGGGGCCAACTAGCCCACCAGGAACCTTCAGTAATCCCCACACAGTGGGATTGCTGAGAAGTGCTCTGAGGCCACGCCCCTTTTTACACCACTCTGCAAACGTGCCTCCTGGCCCATTGCTGGTGGATCGATGAGGTTCTCTTGTGTCCTGAGGACCTCAGGACTAAAGTGGAGTTCATCCCCCAAGCAGCAGTGTGCCAGGTGTCACGTTTGCAGAGTGGTGTAAAAAGGGGGCATGGCCTTTGAGCACCCTCAGCAAACCAGCTTTAGGGGGCTTACTGGAGGTAACAGGAGGGCTAGTTGGCCTCCAGGGACCCTCAGGAGGAAAGGGGACTTCATCCCCCAACCAAGAGCACACCAGGATGTGCGTTTGCAGAGTATTGGAGAAAGGGGGCGTGGCCTGTGTCCACCTCCCAGCAATCCCACTGTGTGGGGCTTACTGGAGGTAAGAGGTATTCTAGTTGGCCCCTAGCCACCCCCAGCATCAAAGGGGACTTCAATGCCCATCCAAGAGCGTACCAGGAAGTTTGAAGAGTGGTGAGCAGAGGGGGCGTGGCCTACTATGAGAACTTAGCAATCCTGCTGTGTGGGACTTACTGGAGGTAATATGATGGGTAGTTGACCCCCAAGGATGTCCTTAGGGGCCAACTACCATTCTAGTTACCTCCAGTAAGTCCCACCCAGTGGGATTGCTAAAACATCCACGCCCCTTTCTTCACCACTCTGCAAACGTGCCTCCTGGAAGGCTACGGGATGGGGGATGAAGTCCAGTTTACTCCTGAAGGACTTTGGAGGCTAAGAAGCCATCCTGGTACCTCCTGTAAGTCCTATGCAGCAGAATTCCTGAGTGCTGGTCGGAGAACCAGCGCCCTTTCTCCACCACTCTGCAAACACGACTACTAGTTAAAGAAGCATTTGCAATGTAATAGCTTTCGCATTTGCGAGAGTTAGAGCTATTGATGTTGTAAATGTAAAAATGTTTTAATAATGTTTCTTGGAGTGGAGTGAAGTGGACGTAGGTTGTATGTAGTGGAAAATATGTGGTATGTTGTACAGTGAAATTATGTGGATAGAAAGTATGTGGTATTTAGTGTGTAGGCATTATGTAGAGTAGGATAATATGTTATGGAGAGAAATTGTGTGGTATGATAGTCTTTGTTGTGGAGTTGTAAACTCAGGTTTAGTCTTCCTCATTTCCATAGAAGCTAAACTATGAACTTAATGAGACAAAAAAAGAAGGAACCACTGAGGAGCACTTCTGGACCTAGTAAGAGGTATGAGGAGGGCCATTGGAATTATGTGACTGTTTGGCTGCACCAACTTTTGCTCAATTATACATTTACCGCATTTGCCGCATAATCCATCATCTGGTGCATAATCTGTAGATTTGAATAAAAAAACATTGTTTCTATCTCAAACTGCTCAAACGTTGACAAAAATGCAGCGACAAGTGTTACAGCATGGTGGAAGACCATGTGCAAACCTAGAATGGTCACCTGTTACTTATTGCTAAATGTGCCACCCCTAGCATCAAACGGGACTTCAATGCCCATCCAAGAGCGTACCAGGAAGTTTGAAGAGTGGTGAGCAAAGGGGGCGTGGCCTACTATGCTAAATGTGGGTATTAATTTGGTACTAATGGTGTGTAAACCACTCTTGCTTATTTTTGCGCCTCTCTTGTAACCCTGGGCGTAATTTGCGTAGTAGCGCTACGCTACGCTACGCTTCGTGAAGTGAAGTGCACTTCGCACTACGCAAGCTACGGGTAGCTACACGAGCTGTGTAGTGCGGTAGGGAAAATGCTGTTCGTACTGATTGCACAGTGCCGAATGCTTGTCCGCACTGTGCAGTCATTACAAACTGCATCTTTCACAGTGCAAGCGGTCGTTTTCTGCCGCTCAAGTAGGTTTGTTCTCAAGCGGCAGTTTTCTCAACACAGACTGGTAGTTTTTCATTGCGAGCGGTTGCGAGCATATGTGATCACTCGCAATGAGAAACCTAACATCCCCGCATTGAGAATCTCGCTGGGAGGTTTATTTTCCACACTCGTGGTCGGCAACTTGATGCTGCTGATCACGAATGAGGAAAAAGTCTCGCCGGGATGTCATTTTGCTCGCTCGCGGTCACCAACTTGACGGTGAGGACCGAGAGCAAGCAAAAAATGCCCGCTACGCTACGTGTTTTTGCACTGTGCAATTTGCGTTGCACGTAGGTGCGCAAACTAGGCAAACTACACGAGCGCAGTGTAGTCCTACGCCTGGGGTTACTCTCTTGCCTCTTTCTGCATATCTGTTGCTTCCTTCTGCAACCCTCTTTCACACCACTCTTCCCTCTTTCTGCAGCCCTCTTCCCTCTTTCTGCATCTCTCTTGTTTCTTTCTGTATCCCACTTGCCTCCTTCTCCACCCCACTTCCCACCTACTACACCTCTGTGGCATCTTTCTGCATTTCTCTCAATTGTTTCCACACCTCTCTTGCGTCTTTTTGTGCGTCTGGTGGTACTTTCTGCACTTCTCTTGCTCTTTCTGCACCCTTCCCGCCTCTTTCAGCACCAATGTTGCTTCTTTCTGCACTTCTCTTCCTTCTTTCTGCACCCCTCCTGCCTCTTTCTGTACCTCTCTTGCCTCTTCGTGAACCTCCTCCTCCTTTTTTCTGTACAGCTCTTTCTTCTTTTTGCACCTCTGTAGGTTCTTTCTGCAATGCTCTTGCTTCTTTCTCCGCCTCACTTGCCTTATTCTGCACTTCTCTTGCTTCTTTCTTTACCTCTGTTGCTTCTTTCAGCATTTCTCCTGCCGCTTTCTGGACTTCTCTTGCTTGTTTCTGCACCTCTCTTCTGTGTTTTTGCTAACCCTGGGCGTAGTTCGCGAAGTAGCACTTCACGAAGCTACGCAAAGTGCAGTTCGCACTACGCGACCTACGCGTAGCACTTCACGAACTGCGTAGTACCTTGTTCGCACTGTGCCAGATGTCGTTTTCAATGCTTGCACAGTGCGGACAAGCAACCAGCACTGTGCAATCATTGAAAATGGCATCTTGCACAGTGCGAGTTGTAGTTTTCTGCTGCTCGAGTAGATTTTTACTCGAGCGGCAGCTTTCTCAACGCGAACAGGTAGTTTCTCATCGCGAGCGGTCGCGAGCATACGCGACTACTCGCAATGAGAAACCTGACCTACTCGCATTGGGAATCTCGCCGTGAGGTTTAATTTCCATGCTCGCCATCACCAACTTGATGTTGCTGATCGCGAACAAGGAAAAAGTCTCGCCGGGATGTCATTTTGCTTGCTCGCGGTCGCCAACTTGACGTTGAGGATCGCAAGCAAGCAAAAAATGACCGCAGCACTACGCAACACTACGCTACGCGTGTTCGCACTGTGCTACGTGCAGTTCGCGTAGTGCGCAGTAGCGCGAACTCCGCAAACTACGCGAGCGTAGCGTAGTGCTTTGCCCAGGCTTAGTTTCTGCACCTCACTTGATTCTTTCTGCACCCCTCTTGCTTCTTTCTGTACCCCTGTTCACTCTTTCTGCACCTTTCCTGCCTGTTTCTGCACCTCTCTTGCCACTTTCTGTACCTATGTTGCCTTATTCTGCACTTCTCTTCCTTCTTTCTGCACCCCTCCTGCCTCTCTCTGTACCTCTCTTGCCTCTTTGTGCACCACTCCTACCTTTTTCTGCACTCCTCTTGCCTCTTTTGGCACCTCTGTTGGTTCTTTCTGCACTGCTCTTACTTCATTCTGCACCTCACTTGCCTATTTCTGTACTTCTATTGCTTCTTTGTACACCTCTGTTGCTTCTTTCAGCAATTCTCTTGCCTCTTTCTGAACTTCTCTTCCTTCTTTCTGCACCCCTCCTGCCTCTTTCTGCACCTCTTTTGCCTCTTTGTTCACCTCTCTACCTCTTTCTGCATCCCTCTTGCCTCTTTTGTACCTCTGCTGGATCTTTCTGTACTTCTCTTCCTTCTTTCTGCACCCCTCCTGCCTCTTTTTGCACCTCTCCTGCCTCTTTGTGCACCTCTCTATCTCTTTCTGCACTGCTCTTGCTTCTTTCTGCACCTCACTTGCCTCTTTCTGCACTTCTATTGGTTCATTATACACCTCTGTTGCTTCTTTCAGCAATTCTATTGACTCTTTCTGCACTTCTCTTGCTTGTTTCTACACCTCTCTTGCATCTTTCTGCACCTCTGTTGCCTCTTTCTACATCTCACTTGTTTCTTTCTACACCCCTCTTGTGTCTTTCTGCACCCCTTGTTTTTCCTTCTGCACCTCTCTTGCCTATTTCTGCACCCCTGTTCCCTCTTTCTGCAGCTCTCATGTTTGTTTCTGCACCTCTCTTGCCTCTTTCTGTACCTTTGTTGTATTTTTCTGTACTTCTCTTGCTCTATCTGCACCCTTCACGCCTCTTTCAGCATCTCTGTTGCTTCTTTCTGCACTTCTTTTTCTTCTTCCTGCAGCCCTCCTGCCTCTTTCTGTACCTCTCTTGCCTCTTTGTGTACCTCTTCTACCTTTTTTCTGTCCCGCTCTTGCTTCTTTTTGTACCTCTGTTGGTTCTTTCTGCACTGCTCTTGCTTCTTTCTGTACCTCACTTGCCTCTGTCTGCACTTTTCTTGCTTCTTTCTATACCTCTGTTGCTTCTTTCAGCATTTCTCTTGCCTCTTTCTGCACTTCTCTTGCTTGTTTCTGCACCCATCTTCTGTGTTTCTGCACCTCAGTGGCTTCTTTCTGCACCCCTCTCGCTTCTTTCTGTACCCCTGTGCACATTTCCTGCCTGTTTCTGCACCTCTCTTGACTCTTTCTGTACCTATGTTGCCTTATTCTGCACTTCTCTTCCTTCTTTCTGCACCCCTCCTGCCTCTCTCTGTACCTCTCTTGCCTCTTTGTGCACCTCTCCTACCTGTTTCTGTCCCCCTCTTGCCTCTTTTGGCACCTCTGTTGGTCCTTTCTGCACTGCTCTTACTTCATTCTGCACCTCACTTATCTCTTTCTGTACTTCTATTGCTTCTTTCTACACCTCTGTTGCTTCTTTCAGCAATTCTCTTGCCTCTTTCTGAATTTCTCCTCCTTCTTTCTGCACCCCTCCTGCCTCTTTCTGCACTTCACTTGCTTCTTTCTGCACCTCTCTTACCTGTTTTGGCACCTCTGTTGCTTCTTTCTGCACTTCTCTTGCCTCTTTCTGCACCTCAGTCTTAGAGTTAGTTTTAAACCCCCTGCCCTATTATGTACTAGGGCTGTACAGGGGAGGTCATGCCAATCACAGGGGTACCCCAACCCACAGTATACCCTAGTGTATGTAGGTGTTTCTACTGTACTCTTAGTGTCTTTTAGCATAGCACTGCCTGCATATTTCTTGCTTTTTTCTGAACCTTTCTTCATCCTTCTGGACTTCTATTGCTTCTTTATGCATTTATCTTGCTTCTTTCTGCGTTATAGTTAGTTGGACATTTCACTCATACAATTCAGCCGTTATAGATATTTGAGCTAACTATAACTCGCGCCCCCACAATGCACTGCTGATGACGTCACATATTACATCATTCATGACATGGTCAGTGACATTACTTATGACATCTCAAATGACATCACCAATAATATCACTGATGACATCATCCGGTGACTGTGTGTTTCTGTAAAGTTTAAATATGTTTTATATATATATATATGCCAAGATGTATTTAAGAATGAGTAGGTGTATAAGTGTCTGAATGGATGATTTAATAGGTGTGTGACTGACTGTATAAGTGAGTGATTAAACGTGTCTTACTGAATGCATGGGTTAGTGACTAAACTGTGTGAATGTCTGTATCAGTGTCTGTATCAGTCTGTCAGTTGATGCGTAAGCGGCTGCATGGGTTGGTGAGTAGCTACATGAGTGTCTATATGGGTTATTGATTGGTTGTCTGAGAATCTCAGGGGTGCCTGAGTGTCTGTGCGTGTGTGACTCTGTGCATAGATGAGTGAGTGGGTGATTCACTGAGTGTATGGGTTAAAGAGTGGATCTGTGAAGGGCTGTATGGTTGGGTGAATGTGTGTATGGGTGTGTTGGTGAGTGAATGGATGTCTCAGTGGTACATGTGTGAGTGACTACATATGTGAAAGGCAGTATATGTGAGTGTTGGAGCACATAAATGACTATATGGGAGAGTGAGTGATTGTGAGAATGGATGTATGGATGAGTGTGTGCTTGTATCAGTGATTGTATAAGAGAGTAAGTATGTGTTAGTATCTGTATGAATAAGTGAGGTGGTGTGTGTATAACTGTATAGTTGAGTAAATGGGAGTGTGATTGATTCTTTGCATGACTGACTAGGTGTGTGAGTAACTCTATGGATGAGTGGCGGTGTGCGAGTGTCTGTATAGGTGTATGAGTGCATATGATAGTGCTGTATTGATGAGTGACTGCATGTATGAGTGACTGTAGGGGTGAAAGAGTGGATGTGTGTGTAGACCTAGGAATCAGTGAGTGGATTTATATAGTAACTGGTATTTGTGTGTCTATGGTTTCGAATATGGTAGTCTGTATTTTAGAGTGGGTGTATCAAAGGTTATATTAGGGTATGAGGAGGTGCATCAGATTATCACATGGATGATGTCATCAGTGATGTCATTTGAGATGTCAACAGTGATGTCACTGACCATGTCATGAATGATGTCATATGTGATGTCATCAGCAGTGCATTGCGGGGGCGCGAGTTATAGTTTGCTCAACTAATTATAACGGCTGAATTTCTCTGATTTTATACGAGTGAAATGCCCAACTAACTATAATGTCCCTGAAACCTGTAATTTTTTCAGTGAATATATATATACATATATATATATATATATATATATATATTATATTACCCACTGGCGGTCGCCAGTAGGTAGTTATAGTTAGGACCTATTTTCCATAGGAAATCCGCAACATTCTCTTCCCAATAAGTCTGGCGCCAGTTGACGAATCTTCGCAAAAGTTTCCAAACTTTTGGCCAGCTCCGGTCCGCTCCTATCCTGAAAGTTTCGTGGTGATTCGTCAAGCGGGGGCTGAGAAAAAAGGAGGGTCCCAAAACGCATTTTCCCCATGCAATTTCCCATAGGACCTGTTGACGCATCTACAGACCGAACTGCCGAACAGAATTACACCAAATTTGGCAGAAAGGTAGACCTTTGTTCAGAGTCGTGCCTTTTGCCTAAATGGTGTAAATCTGTTCAGTAGTTCCTGAGAAAATCAAAAGTAAAATCACATATATATCTTGGCGGAGCCTCACCACACATCTCATCGTGAGATCTGATTGGCTGTAAGCACTTCATCCAAGAAGTGTTGGCAGCCATCTTGGGACCAATATACATGATAGCACCTCATTAAAAAGCATTGCAGTTAATAGAAGGTTTTAAGACTTTAATTACATTATAAATCATTTGTTGATGGTACCATACTCATTTTAGGAATTGTGGTATGTTCTAAGGTGATTTTACCATGTGAAAAAGCCTTCTGCTGGGATATCATGAATCATGTTTGAGAGAAAACTATTTTCACATGCTTTTCCCAGAGAGGTTTGGAAGGTGATCTATTAGCTAAACTGAGAGCATATTTTCTGTAAATTCACATTATCTTTCTTAGTCATGTGAGAATGAAGTCTGACATTCTCAGTAAAACATGTACATCCAACAAGGGCAGAGACTGTCAGTTGATTCCTTTGTGTTCTACTGCAGCTTCCCAGAGTGTTCCAAAGAACAACTAGAGCGCTAACACTCCTACTTATGATAAACGTATGGCACACCTGAAGCCATCTTGATTGGAATAAAGTGGTAACTCTTAAAACATTTAATTTAAAAAGGAACAAAATGAGGGGGTTCATTTTGCCAAAGAATGTATGATTAGTGCTGCAGAAAGAAAAATTAGGGCACATTTTGAGTGACTTCTCAAATCCTCTTCTATTTCATTAAAGCATTCTGACATGCAGACTGAAACATGCACTTTCAATACCAGCAGCAGACTTCCCTGGTGAGCAGTAGCTTTACTACAGTGATCTAATGAGTAACTAGAGTGCTAACATTCTGAATTTATGGCAAATGTGTGACACATCTGAATGCCTTCTTCATTGAATCAAGTAAAAAACTGAGAGTATGCCTACTGAGGAGACTGTAGTAAATGAGGAAATTAGGAAACTTCATAACAAGTCTCCCAAGATGGCCACCAGAGACAAAAGAGCCCAAATGTAGCACAAATATCACCGAGATGTAGCCCAAGTATAGCCCAATGACATAAATCCCAGAGTGTTTTAAAGAACAACTAGAGCGCTAACAGTCTTACTTATGACAAAAGTATGGCACACCTGAAGCCATCTTGATTGGAATAAAGTGGTAACACTTACATCATTTAATTTGCAAAGGAACAAAATGAGGGGGTTCATTTTGCCATAGAAATTATGATCAGTGCTGCAGAAAGAACAATTAGGGCACATTTTGACTTCTCAAATCCTCTTCCATTTCATTAAAAAATTCTGACATGCAGACTGAAACATGCACTTTGAATACCAGCAGCAGACTTCCCTGGTGAGCAGTAGCTTTACTACAGTGATCTAATGAGCAACTAGAGTGCTACCATTCAGAATTTATGGCAAATGTGTCACATCTGAATGCCTTCTTGATGGAATCAAAGTAAACAAGCATTGAAAATGCAATAGGTCTCGCCCTTGTTTAAGTTAAAGCAATTCTGTTTGTAATTAGGTGTCTTTTTAGCTTTGATTGTATTAGCGTTTTTCAAACTTTCATGTACATACCATGCATATGTATGCATATATGCATATGTATATGTTTGCATGCATTTATATTTATATAGATATGCAGATTATATTTATATGTTTATATATGTATATATATATACACATACATATATATAAATGCATATGCATATATATGCACATATATATATGTGCATATGTGTGCATGTACAGAGAGGTAGAGAGGTAGAGGTGTATAGGTAGAGGTGCAGAGGTAGAGAGGTAGAGAGGTAGAGAGTAGTAGAGCGAGGGGTAGAGAGAGGTAGAGAGGTAGAGAGTAGAGAGCGAGTAGTATAGAGTAGTAGAGAGTAGTAGAGAAAGTATCAGAGAGTGAGTAGTAGAGAGTAGTAGAGTGAGTAGTAGAGAGTGAGTAGTAGAGAGTGAGTAGTAGAGAGTGAGTAGTAGAGAGTAGTAGAGAGTGAGTAGTAGAGTGAGTAGTAGAGAGTAGTAGAGAGTAGTAGAGAGTGAGTAGTAGAGAGTAGTAGAGAGTGAGTAGTAGAGAGTGAGTAGTAGAGAGTAGTAGAGAGTGAGTAGCAGAGAGAGAGTGTTAGAGAGTAGTAGAGAGTGAGTAGCAGAGTGAGTAGTAGAGAGTAGTAGAGAGAGAGTAGTAGAGAGTGAGTAGTAGAGAGTAGTAGAGAGTGAGTATTAGAGAGTAGTAGAGAGAGAGAGTATTAGAGAATGAGTAGTAGAGAGTAGTAGAGAGAGAGTAGTAGAGAGTAGTAGAGAGTGAGTAGTAGAGAGTGAGTAGTAGAGAGAGAGTAGTAGAGAGTAGTAGAGTAGTAGAGAGTGAGTAGTAGAGAGTGAGTAGTAGAGAGTAGTGGAGTAATAGAGAGTGAGTAGTAGAGAGTGAGTAGTAGAGTGAGTACTAGAGAGTAGTAGAGAGCGAGTAGCAGAGAGCAAGTAGTAGAGAGTGTGTTGTAGAGAGTGAGTAGTAGAGAGTAGTAGAGAGTGAGTAGTGGAGAGAGAGTAGTAGAGAGTGAGAAGTAGAGAGTGAGGAAATATGAATTTTATGATCAGTTATGTCCCCTATCTTAGACCCCAACGACTCCATGTACATGCTACAAGTACATGTATGTTCCCTCCGGTTCCAGCTATGAAGACGCAAATACATGTGCGTCCAACGCCAACATGTCCTCTTTCAGATCCACCATGAATGGGTCAAATAGTCCATTCCTAAGTATGATTGGCCACCGACTTTATATGGTTCACTTTTCTAGTTTTACAGTTCAGGCAAGTAGGCCCTGAATTCTGCCATCAAGCCTTTTCCTGCTTCTGCCTCTGAAATGCTCCAGCTTGGACCCGCATCCGTGTCCATGAACTTTGTCTTACTCTCTGCGCGGCTAACGGTGCCTGACGCGGCCTGTTGCCTGCCAAAAACTGTATTCAGCCTTCAAGTTATCTGCTCCGCTCCTCATCCAATGCATTCCTGTCCAGTAGTTTAGGTAAACATCCTTCCAGCTACCAAGCAAAGGGCCCGGCCTCGCTGTCTTTATGCAAGTAATTCATAGCCCCTGTTACCATGGAAGATTCCTGCCCCCTCGCATCTCATGTAGACACATAGAAGCTTGTACATGCACTAACAGTCAGTATAGAATAGATTCCGTCCGAGAGACCTTTCCTTTTGGATAAAACAGTTCCTTAAACAAAGATATTAGATACGATTCGGGATTAGGTTGACCTGACCCCCCAGACTTCTGTCTCCATATGTAGAGCTAAATGTCAATTCCCCTTCACCCTCTAGTTGCACGTCAATCACACGTCAATCACACGTCATGCGGCTGCGCGCGCATCTCTGCCAAATATTTCTGCTGACACTGCAGGATTCTCTTATGGATCCACCCACTTGTGACATCATTTTAAATGACGTTTCCAGTATACGCCTGTATTTACGCCTACTTTCATTACGTATGTGTATTCTTATCTGTATTATCAGCTGTTACGCCTCCTGCATCTGTCTTAATGCAATGCTTTTCATATATATATTGTTACTTGTCAATAATGTACTGCCTATCCCTTCCTGAACCTTCGTGGTGATGGAATAAGATTGCCTAGTTCGAACTATAATTCCTTTGTAAGGAATAAAGCCCTTTTCAGAACCTCTAATACCACGGATTCTGCCTCTTATTTTGACTGAGTTATTCTTACTAGACTTTACCGCATAAAAAATAGTACAGGTAATTTAAATATTTACCACATAAATTGGCGCCCGAACAGGGACACTTTCTCATCTCACGCGCCGGAGGTGCGTTGCAGGCCCGGCCTCCTGCCACAGCTGGACGGACAAAAACGCGTACCCGCAGGATTTCCTGTATCTCCCTCCGGCCAAGCGGGGGTGACTGAGGCTGCGATCAATACCCAGACGAGGCGGTGAGAAGTGCGAAGTATCCCGACCAGAGCCTAGCTGAGAGAGCAAGATCCGAGGTATACAGAGGCCCACCAGGTTCCGAAGTTTCCGAGTCGAGTCGAGTCCAGTCCGGTCCAGTTCAGTTCAGTTCCGAGGCCTTCCGTTCCGTGCTACCCGGTGAGTACCATTGCTGGGGAGGCAGTTAGACGTGCACATTAATTTGTGCCGGTCCTGACGGGTTTGGGTACACAGATCCGGTCTGCACTGTTTTAGCAGTGTATCTGTACTGTTTAGCAGTATATCCAGTATGTTCATGTATATAATTCAGTATTATCTAGTATTAGTATTATGCCAGTAACTAGTTTTCTTCTAACTATCATTGTTCGTTAAATGTTAAATGTTAAATGTTAAATGTTTTACTGTGTTCAAAAATTGTGGTATGAATGAGTGTTCATTATTGTGTTTATTGTATTAATCGTGTTCAAGTCCAGTTCAAGTAAGAATCAAGTAGCAAGGTTTAAAAATGCCGTTCTTTTCAAAATTAAGACAGATCAAAACTAGAAAAGGAGTGCTCGAAGAAGCTGTTCCCATTCCACCTAGGGACACTCCAGGGTATTTTATGTATCATAAACATGGCCTAGATGCCGTATTATATCTTGACTTATGGGTGGACTACACCAAGGATCTAGCAGAAAGTAGGAGGTGGCCCGCAGCTGGGACATGGGATGCAGATTGCATCATGAGAGTAGAAGAAGAATTATGGAAAAAGAAAGCCAGACAGTCACAGAAAGATGCCATTGAGTTATGGCGTAAAGAATCGCATAGGCGCACAGAGAAAGCACTCAGACTGGAAGAGAAAAGTAGGGAGAACTCAAATAGAGCCCGAGAAAACGTATTAGTTGAGGAAGGTATCCGAGTAAAAACAGAATAAGTAGACAGACAACGAAACACTCTTATGAATGGTATGTATCCTCTTTTAGCCGAAGGTTTACCTAAGGCCACCCCGGAAATACCGAAAGATTTGCCACCCCCATTACTCCCGATTAAAGCACATCCCAAGACCGCAAAAGATATTTTCCTTTCCTCCTATTTAGACGATGTAGTTCCGGAATATGTTAATGTTCCACCACACACGCCACCTGTCGATGGTGCTCAACGCCGAGAATATCCGCCCCCAACTCCGCAACCACAAACTCCTCCGCACAATCCCACAGGTCCATCTGTTTCCGCCGCTTTTCCTGCATCCACAGTCTCTACCTTACATCCCACGAATCCTTTCGTGCCTAGCACCTCAGAAGGTGCGACAGCAATTTTTGCCACGCCACCATCACGAAGTAAATCGTCTCTTAGAGATTTAGCAAACCAACGTACACCCCAAATAGCAATGTCCGACATGTTTAAAGAACATCTTGTAGATTGTAGATATGATCCAGTGCCCGGTAAAAATGACAGAATGCTGCTATCATCACTACGTATACGACGAGCTTCAATATATTTAACGACGCTACCAGGAATGATTAAACATTTAGACAATATATATCGCTTTGTCCAAACAGGGCAAGGCCCTGAAAGTGTTGACGAAGCCATGGAATACCAGAAAGCGGATATACAGAGACAACTGTTACGTTTCTTCATAAACTGCTTGATCAGAGACAGAGATAGGTCCGAGGTAGACCAGGATGAAATGCAAGTACTTACCCGATGGGGTCAGAATATATCAGAGGGAAAACATGATAAACAGACATGTATAGTAGCTATGTGCCGAAAGATCCGCAAAGAAGTAGAACGAATACATAAAGCCAGATTGGAGGCAGACAAAACTGAATCAGAGGGAGAGGAGGAGGAAGGATCAGAAATGCCCACAGGACAATTAGAAACGATAGCCTATGTAGGTAGGGGAAGACCTTGTAACAATACCAGATACTTTAATGACCCGATACGTCCGATACGTCCAGAATGTAACAGACATTTTCAAGTCCCTATGTTAAACACGAAGTCCCCTGAACACTTATTCCAGGCTGCTGATAAATTACTCCGAGACCGAAGGGGGTATCATATGCTCGATTCTATGGATGAACAAGAATTAGCCAGGTCAGCAGTACAATGGGCTGACAGTTCTGAAAAATACAGTGATGATGCGTTAGCACACACGTTTTTGAATCTTACCCCAGACGAACAGCGTTTAGCTGGTATATACATGATACAACACCTCGTTATATTATATAGAAGCCAACACTCCGATCCTGGTCCCCTACCTGATATACTGATAGAATTACTCACGAATAAATGGAGAGGTTCAGGTACTGATTTAATTAAAGAAATTCTAGAATATCGACACCAGTACATTGTCTTCGTATGCCCAGAACATGTTTCAGTTCCCCCCAAGTTGGAAAGAAAAACGTACCACATAGACAGACAGAATCCCTTACGCGAAGTACACCCAATAAGAGGTGAAGACAATAATTTTAAACGCGTGTTTGTGTACGCGCCCATAACTAAAATTGAATTATTAGAGATGAAGAAAGTAGTACCTAGCCATGACAAAGACCCAGCAGGTTTCCACCGTGAGATAAAAGACATGTTACTCATGGGAGAGTATACTTATCCCGACATTATGAAAATATTGAAAGTTTTATTGCCTGCCGGTTCTTACGAGAAACTCAAAGAAAAGGAATGGGAGGTGGGAGACCAAAAGATAGATTGGACAGCATTAGAAAACGAAGAAAAGGCCCGAGCTGCAGGTTCAGGGCTTGGGGAAAGGACTACAGCATTACCAGGATTATTAGTGCAGGTACTACCACGTTTATTAACTACGAAAAAGGAAGACTGGGGTGCAATCTCAGCCTGTAAACAAAAACAAGATGAAGACACTAGTGATTTCTATTCCCGATTTGAAAAATGTTTTGGTATTAATAGTGGCATAAAAGCAAGTAGTGAGTCGTATCCACATCTGTTTGTGACAAAATTAGTTGAGAATTCCCTGCCCCAAGTTAAGAGTAGAGTATTAAAATTCGAGAGTACTTGGCAAGGTAACACACCGTCACAGATGTTACAAATGTTACAATATCATCACAATAGAATTAGAGAAGAACAAGAACATGAACAAAGACGTATGAAAGACACGAAAATGAAAATGCTTGTTGCTCAGTCAGTTCCAGTTGACGGTCATAAAAAGGGAACGACACAGTCAAATGATACAGTAGGTCCTGTTAGAGGGACATGCAACTATTGTAAACAGCCAGGTCATTATATACACGATTGCGCAGTTCTAAAACATAATATCTCTACGGGTCTAACGAAAGAGAGACCACGTCCGCCTAGACAGGATCAGATCCAACAACAAGTACCTCAGAATATACAGCCTATGCCAGCTGTACAGCAGACCGCACTACAACAACAACAGCAACCACAACAACAGCCACAGCCTATTGCTGCAACACAAAACACGACACAACAGATGTACCAGTATGCACAAAATGACTATCCAGAGTATCAGCGCTACACATGAAATAGCCTAGAGAGGGAAGTTGGCTTACCCCTTATTGAGGTTCCAGTAGATCAAGAGGGTCCTTATGTACAGAGTCAGGTATTAGGGAAAGACAGAAAGTTTCTACTCGATACAGGGGCAAGCAGAACCACTATCCGTCACAGCGAAGTCCCAGGGGTACCCCTCTCAGGCTCACAAAATATTTCCCTTGGTTTTTCAGGAAAGCCTACTGTTAACGAAGTATCGCAACCACTTGCATTTACAGTCGGTCCATTAACACGGACTACAGATCTATTGCTTACGAAATCATGTCCAGAAAACTTGTTAGGTATAAAAACATTGAAGGCTCTAGGAGCTGTAATATGTTGTTCTCCGGAAGGAGTACGACTATTTTTGCGTGACTTTAAGGGTCACTACGTGTCTAGAGACATGGATCAGCGGTTACAGAATCTACCTGCACATTTATGGGCGCAAGGCCCCACTGATGTAGGTTGTATGCACATTACACCATATCGAGTCACAATCAAAACAGGAGTGGTACTACCACGAATACGACAATACAAGTTACCCCCAGATGCTGTTGTGGCTTTACTGCAAATCATTGACGAGCTCATTGCACAAGGAGTGGTTGTGGAAACCGACTCCAATGTATGTAATTCTCCGATAATTCCGATTCTTAAACGAACTGATCCAAAAGCACCACCAGTATATCGATTAGTTATTGATCTACGAGAATTAAATAAATGCATTGTACCACAATACCCCGTGGTCCCAGATATCTCTTCATTGCTAACAGCCATAGATTCAGAAGCAACGTTCTTTACTGTAATTGATCTCAAGAACGCTTTCTTTAGCGTCCCAATCGATCCGGAAAGCCAATATTTGTTCGGATTCAGTTTAAATGGACGAAGTTTTAAATTCGCACGCGCACCTCAAGGATTCACAGAAAGTCCCAGCATCTATAGCCAAGCACTGAAAAGGGAACTTGACAATATCCACATGCCAGCTAACACTGCCCTGCTTCAATACGTCGATGATCTACTGATCACCGCCCGAAGCGAACCTGAATGTGAAAAAGCATCACTGACGGTTTTACATTTCTTAGCAGACAAGGGGCACAAAGTGTCCCCTTCAAAGCTACAATTCTGTGTCCAGCAAGTTGTGTACCTTGGGCACTTGCTGTCCAAGGGGGGAAGACAGCTTACTTACACCCGACCGTATCCAGTTAATTGTTAACATGCCGCCACCCAAGACACAAAAGGAGGTACGGGCATTCATAGGCCTCACTTCGTACTGTAGGCAGTGGATCCCTCAATATGCATTTCTAGCGAAACCACTCATTCAGTTGACAACACAGGAGGCAGTGACATCGACTGTCCTCCCTTGGACTCAGGAACATACACAAGCTTTTGAAAGCTTAAAGAAAGCTTTATGCCAAGCACCTGTTTTAGCAACGCCCTGTTACAGCAAACGTTTTACACTTTTTGTTACAGAACGTGAAGGTACTGCTTTGTCAGTACTCACGCAGGAACAGGCAGGATCACACAAGCCATGTGCTTATTTTTCTAGTACATTAGATCCCGTAGCTCAGGCTCTTCCTGCGTGCCTGAAATCAGTCGCAGCAACAGCTTTAGCAATCAGACAAAGCGATGCCATAGTGTTAGGACATCAATTGACAGTACAAGTACCCCACGCAGTAGAGGTTCTCTTGAACCGGACCCAAACACAACACTTGACTATAGCAAGACTGACGGGTTATGAATTGACATTGTTCCAGCCACACATAGAAATCAGACGTTGTAGTACATTAAATCCTGCCACACTTTTGCCATTAAGTGGAACAGACCCATTGGCACATGATTGTATTGAAGTTATTACTATTACGACGAAACCCAGACAAGACTTGACAGATATTCCATTATCAGATCCAGACCTGACATTGTATGTAGATGGTTCATGCATGAGAACAAATACAGGAGAGTTAGTGGCCGCTTATGCAGTCACAACAGATACTGAAATTATTGAAACGAATTGTATCAACACCTTGTCAGCTCAAGCAGCAGAGCTCATCGCTCTGACACAAGCCTGTATTCAAGCCAAAAATAAGAAAGTCAACATATACACAGATTCACGTTATGCATTCGGAGTCGTCCATGACTTCGGCGTGCTTTGGCGAGAGAGAGGTTATTTAACTTCTCACGGTGCCCACATCCAGCACGGTCCCCTTATTCAAGCTCTGTTAGATGCAATACATTTGCCGACTGCAATATCGATTATGAAGTGTAAAGCCCATACAAAAGTGACTGACATTATTTCTCAGGGTAACGACCTAGCTGACAGAACAGCTAAACAGACTGCTCAGAATCAGACTCATCCAACTGACACGACAAAGACAATAGTTCCGACACCAACACACTGCATGACAGTTAAGGATCCCGCCCTTGATGTAATTGACATACAGACACATGCTACACCAGAAGAAATAAAGAGATGGACTGAATTAGGAGGGATCCAAACAGATCAAGGATGGATGACGAAGGGAAAATCTATATGGTTTCTCCCCGACTCAATGGTTCAGGTCATCATTAACACAATACATAGTCCAGCGCACCTAGGAGAGAAAGCTATGCTAGACAGTATTCAACACATTTGGTTCAATAAACACTTGCGAGCAGCAGCTAAACAGAAAGTACGTACCTGCATGATTTGTTGTCAGTTCAATCCAGGAAAAGGCGTACCTGTAGAACAGGGTGGATTTCAACCCCCCGATCACCCTTTTGAAGTCCTCCAGATGGATTATATCCAGATGGAACGATGTCGAGGATTCAAATATGTCCTCGTAGTTGTATGCGCTCTTTCCCGGTGGACAGAGGCGTATCCCGTCTCAGATTACACTGCCCCGACTATTGCCAAACAGTTAGTTCGAGAATTCTTCCCAAGATATGGTTTGCCCCGTGTCGTGTACTCAGATAATGGCCAACCGTTCTCATCCGAGCTAATGAAACATGTTTCACTTCTGTTAGGCTACCAATGGAAATTCCACTGTGTCCGACATCCCGAGGCAGCAGGTCTCGTGGAGCGACATAATCAAACTTTGAAAATTAGACTGTCCAAAGTATGTAGAGAAAAAGGTGTCGACTGGATAGTAGCTTTACCGGTTGCGCTCTTTTACATGAGAATGGTAGCACACTCTCGAACAGGGCTATCCCCGTATGAGGTGATCTTCGGTAGACCACCAAATATGTGGGGGACGCCTATACCTCGTAAAATAACTGATGTTGATTGTAATATGCTGACAGATTACCTGGCTTCCTTGATGTCTGCACTACAATCTTGTCGTTCACAGGTAGCTGCAGCTTTTCCCGATAAAACTGAGGTGAAGCCCCATGACGTGGTTCCAGGTGACCTGGTGCTTATAAGAAATTTCGACAGGAGGAACCCGCTGGAGCCTCGCTGGCAGTCGCCTAAACTCGTCTTATTGACCACAAGGACAGCTGTGAAGATTGAGGGACGTAAAGGGTGGTTGCACTCGAGCCATATCAAAAAATTTCATGGACTATCATCCGACTTGAATTATCAGCCCTGCATTCCCTCACAGACTGACTCAAAACTCCCCCTGGTTGACAAGCCAGAAAGGGAAAACTATAAACTGAAACTAAGGTCTAGCAAGTCAGACAATTTGATTGTTTAAGTCCTCTCCAAGGTGAATCGGTTGAATTTGTCTCTGACATGTATCCTCTAGACCGAAATAGAGAGAGAAATAGACAGAAACAGCTCAAGAAACGGGCGTACTGTAAATCACTTCGTAGTCACTGCATAGTGACATTGTTAATTATGTTTTTTCTAAGTCTTCTGATTATTATTTCCAGTATATTATTACACATGTATTACCCTATCTCCAAGCGTACTTTCAATGCTACTGCCGAACATTCTTTTAGCGAATTACCCCCACATGAGTTGTCCTATAGATTTGCGCTGCGCAACAACACATTCATTAGTATGTTACATCATTCTCATCATACCAGCAATGCTACAAATTGTTGGATATGTGGCCGACTCCCTCCCTATCAGAAATACAAGGGAGTTCTGCCCCTCTTTCCGTATCCATTCACACACAATGACTCCTGTGGAGCATGGTTTAGTTTGATTAATTCCCTAGATTCAAATTCAGTAGTTTATCAAGACAACTGGGTTTGGGGAAACCTGAACCTAGTTTTACTTAAAGTCTGCTACCCTAACAAGGAGGGACTTCCCAAAAGAACAGAAACTGATCTAGAAAATGAAGTATATGGATTAGGTAACTTTACACTTAATCTTATGATCCTGAATGTTGAATCCGAAGCTACACCAATCTTGCCCGCTATGTCAGTATTTCCAGTTAGAGGCGAATTATGTGTAAGAAAGAATGGTTCACTACACATGGGCCATAGTAAATGTACCACTGTAATAGAATTCAGTGATAAAGGCAAGTCTACATTTAGAGCTTCTCGTCACTCCTACTTCATTTGTGGTCACACCGCATACATACGCCTACCCCTAGATTGGGATGGTACCTGTTACATTGCATTCCTTCTGCCACCTGTTTTCCTAGCCCCGCCTGATTACCATAGGAATACCCATTTAGTACACAATAGACAGCAGAGAGATCTCCCGATTGTCGACTACACTGAAACAGCATGGGAGCAATATACAGATTTCAATAAAGGTTTCTTTCCCTACATAGGTACAGTCACTAATAGTAAGCTGATACGTAGATTAACTAGAACCCTTGAAGCAGTAGTGAATGAAACTACTTCCGCCTTAGGCAACTTAACAGAGGAGCAGTCTGCGATGCGGATTGTTGTTCTTCAAAATCGTCTTGTCCTTGACGTCATTCTGGCCGATAGGGGCGGAGCTTGTAGGGTCATCGGATCAAGTTGCTGTGTTTTCATACCAGAAAACGCGCCGTCAGTATATAAAGCCATAACTCGACTTCATAAAATCGTAAGCCAGATACACCAGAATCCAGGCACCTGGACTTGGTCCGGTTGGTTCTGGAGCGTGTTGTCAGCCTGGGGATGGAGGATCCTATCCTTCCTAGGTATTGGCTTTCTCATACTATTCAGTTGCTGCTTGTGTCTACAATGTGGGCCAGCGATTTGTGGTCTGTGTGCCACATCGTGTATCCCGCCTTCAAATTTTCATTCGAGATCCCGGAAGAAGAAAGAAGAACAAATGATGCTATATGAACAGATTGATGGATTGATGAAAATGGATATTTCATAAGGGTCCGTAGGGGACAAGGAGGGAATGAGGAAATATGAATTTTATGATCAGTTATGTCCCCTATCTTAGACCCCAACGACTCCATGTACATGCTACAAGTACATGTATGTTCCCTCCGGTTCCAGCTATGAAGACGCAAATACATGTGCGTCCAACGCCAACATGTCCTCTTTCAGATCCACCATGAATGGGTCAAATAGTCCATTCCTAAGTATGATTGGCCACCGACTTTATATGGTTCACTTTTCTAGTTTTACAGTTCAGGCAAGTAGGCCCTGAATTCTGCCATCAAGCCTTTTCCTGCTTCTGCCTCTGAAATGCTCCAGCTTGGACCCGCATCCGTGTCCATGAACTTTGTCTTACTCTCTGCGCGGCTAATGGTGCCTGACGCGGCCTGTTGCCTGCCAAAAACTGTATTCAGCCTTCAAGTTATCTGCTCCGCTCCTCATCCAATGCATTCCTGTCCAGTAGTTTAGGTAAACATCCTTCCAGCTACCGAGCAAAGGGCCCGGCCTCGCTGTCTTTATGCAAGTAATTCATAGCCCCTGTTACCATGGAAGATTCCTGCCCCCTCGCATCTCATGTAGACACATAGACGCTTGTACATGCACTAACAGTCAGTATAGAATAGATTTCGTCCGAGAGACCTTTCCTTTTGGATAAAACAGTTCCTTAAACAAAGATATTAGATACGATTCGGGATTAGGTTGACCTGACCCCCCAGACTTCTGTCTCCATATGTAGAGCTAAATGTCAATTCCCCTTCACCCTCTAGTTGCACGTCAATCACACGTCAATCACACGTCATGCGGCTGCGCGCGCATCTCTGCCAAATATTTCTGCTGACACTGCAGAATTCTCTTATGGATCCACCCACTTGTGACATCATTTTAAATGACGTTTCCAGTATACGCCTGTATTTACGCCTACTTTCATTACGTATGTGTATTCTTATCTGTATTATCAGCTGTTACGCCTCCTGCATCTGTCTTAATGCAATGCTTTTCATATATATATTGTTACTTGTCAATAATGTACTGCCTATCCCTTCCTGAACCTTCGTGGTGATGGAATAAGATTGCCTAGTTCGAACTATAATTCCTTTGTAAGGAATAAAGCCCTTTTCAGAACCTCTAATACCACGGATTCTGCCTCTTATTTTGACTGAGTTATTCTTACTAGACTTTACCGCATAAAAAATAGTACAGGTAATTTAAATATTTACCACAAGAGAGTAGTAGAGAGTGAGTAGTAGAGTGAGTAGTAGAGAGTAGTTGAGAGCGAGTAGTAGAGAATGAGAAGTGGAGAGTGAGCAGTAGAGAGTAGTAGAGAGTGAGTAGTAGAGAGTGAGTAGTAGAGAGAGAGTAGTAGAGTAGTAGAGAGTGAGTGGTAGAGAGCAGCAGAGAGTAGTAGAGTGAGTAGTAGAGAGTAGTAGAGAGTGAGTAGTAGAGAGTGAATAGTAGAGAGTAGTAGTAGAGAGAGAGAGTAGTAGAGAGTGTAGCAGAGAGTGAGTAGTAGAGTGTAGTAGCGAGTGAGTAGTAGAGAGTAGTAGAGAGTGAGTAGTAGAGTAGTAGAGAGTGAGTGGTAGAGAGTAGTAGAAAGTAGTAGAGTGAGTAGTAGAGAGTGAGTAGTAGAGAGTGAATAGTAGAGAGTAGTAGAGAGTGAGTAGTAGAGAGAGTAGTAGTAGACAGTGAGTAGTAGAGAGTAGTAGAGCGTGAGTAGTAGAGAGTGAGTAGTAGAGAGTGAGTAGTAGAGAGTAGTAGCGAGTGAGTAGTAGAGAGTGAGTAATAGAGTAATAGAGAGTGAGTAGTAGAGAGTAGTAGAGTAGTAGAGAGTGAGAAGTAGAGAGTAGTAGAGAGTGAGTAGTAGAGAGTGAGTAGTAGAGAGAGAGTAGAGAGTCAGTAGTAGAATAGTAGAAAGTTGTCAGTCAGTGTCAGTCAGTGTCAGTCAGTCAGTGTCAGTCAGTCAGTCAGTGTCAGTCAATCAGTGTCAGTCAGTGTCAATCAATCAGTGTCAGTCAGTCAGTGTCAGTCAATCAGTGACAGTCAGTGTCAATCAGTGTCAGTCAGTGTCAGTCAGTCAGTCAGTGTCAGTCAGTCAGTGTCAGTCAATCAGTGTCAGTCAGTGTCAGTGTCAGTCAATCTGTGTCAGTCAGTGTCAATCAGTCAGTGTCAGTCTGTCAGTGTCAGTCAGTCAGTGTCAGCTAGAGTATCTCTGCTGACCTGGTTCTCTGCCTCTAAAGCAGCTCTTCTGACCTGGTTCTCTCTCTCTAAAGCAGCTCTGCTGACCTGGTTTCTCTGGCTCTACAGCAGGTCTGCTGACCTGGTTCTCTGGCTCTAGAGCAGCTCTGCTGACCTAGTTCTTATGCTACAGAGCAGCTCTGCTGATCTAGTTCTCTGGCTCTACAACAGCTCTGCTGACCTGGTTATCTGGCTCTAAAGCAGCTCCGCTGACCCAGTTCTATGGCTCTGAAGCAGTTCTGCTGACATGGTTCTCTGGCTCTAGAGCATCTCTGCTGACCTGGTTCTCTCCCTCTAAAGCAGCTCTACTGACTTGGTTTCTGTGGCTCTGCAGCAGCTCTGCAGACCTGGTTCTGTGGCTCTAGAGCAGCTCTGTTGACCTGGTTCTTAGCCTCTAGAGCAGCTCTACTGACCTGGTTCTCTGGCTCTAAAGCAGCTCTGCTGACCTGGTTCTATGGCTCTAAAGCAGGTCTGCTGATTTGGTTCTCTGGCTCTAGAGTAGCTCTGCTGACCTGGTTCTCTGGCTCTAAAGCAGCTCTGCTAACCTGGTTCTATGGCTCTAAAGCAGGTCTGCTGATGTGGTTCTCTGGCTCTAGAGTAGCTCTGCTGACCTGGTTCTCTGGCTCTAAAGCAGCTCTGCTAACCTGGTTCTCTGGCTCTAAAGCAGCTCTGCTTGCCTGGTTCTCTGGCTCTAAAGCAGCTCTGCTGACCTGGTTCTCTCCCTCTAAAGCAGCTCTGCTGACCTGGTTTCTCTGGCTCTACAGCAGCTCTGCTGACCTGGTTCTCTGGCTCTAGAGGAGCTCTGCTGACCTGGTTCTCTGGCTCTAAAGCAGCTCTGCCGACCTGGTTCTATGGCTCTAAAGCAGGTCTGCTGATTTGGTACTCTGGCTCTAGAGTAGCTCTGCTGACCTGGTTCTCTGGCTCTAAAGCAACTCTGCTAACCTGGTTCTCTGGCTCTAAAGCAGCTCTGCTGGCCTGGTTCTCTGGCTCTAAAGCAGCTCTGCTGACCTGGTTCTCTCCCTCTAAAGCAGCTCTGCTGACCTGGTTTCTCTGGCTCTACAGCAGTTCTGCTGACCTGGTTCTCTGGCTCTAGAGCAGCTCTGCTGACCGAGTTCTTAGGCTCTAGAGCAGCTCTGCTGACCTGCTTCTCTGGCTCTACAGCAGCTCTGCTGACCTGGTTTTCTGCACTCACGATTCACGCACCCGACTTCGCGAAAATATATTTAAAAATATTATAAGTTTATTATAAGTACAAATATATTATTTTGATGAATATCTTACATAGTCTCTTGCCTTAATATGTATATTAAAGACACATACATATCATTTTGGAACATACATTTTTTTTGCGGGAGTTGCGCACCTAGCGCGCCCCAGCACGTATATGATGTCACGCGGGACCCGCAACCACGCAAACATCTCGTACCGTAATGCGCATGTGTCGCGAATGTGCGGGAGCAGGAGTCGCAGACTGGTCGCATACCAATCGCGCATATCACGTGATATTAAATGTATATGATGTAACTAAAAAACACTCAGCTGTCGCACACCATACGCGGATCCTTCATGACTTTTCTAAAATGGCGGCTAGAATGCGCGCACCCACCGTGATGTGTACACTTTGAGTGCGCGACTCCGAAAAAAATTTGTATTTGTTTTTTTAAAGGAAATGATATAAATATACTAAAATAAAAAAATAAAACAAGAAAATTAATCAATATTTCAGTTTTAATCAAAACATTTTTTTGTTGCAATTTTCAGAAAAATATATAATGTTATTTAATGAATAAAATATTTATAAATAAACAGTTAAAAAACTGTAGAAAATCAGTAAAAAATAGATATAACTACTATCACACTTAAAAGTTAGCATTTAAAAAACCTTAGAAATGCACAGAAAAAAACGTAGGTTTCAGGGGTGTTATAGTTAGCTGCCCATTTCACTCCTACAAAACCATAGAAATTCCTCCGTTATAGCTAGTTCTACTAACTATAACTCACGCGCCCGCAATGCACTGCTGATGATGTCACATATTGCATCATTCATGACATGGTCAGTGACATCCCTGATGACATCACTGATGACATCTCAAATGACATCACTGATGACATCATCCACTTGACAATCTGATACACCTCATCATACACTAGTATAACCTTTCATCACTCACTGTAAAATACAGAGTACCATATTTGAAACCATTGACACACCAATACCAGTTGGTGATCTCCCGAGGCGCTTACCGGGAGCAACGTTACCTGCCTTCCTTGCATTTTTAATCAGAACTTTGTGTGTCCCTGTGACTGCGCTCTGGACTTTGCGCACTCCTTTGTTTTAAGCCCCCCTACCTGCACGCGCTCCAGAGCGCCTCTCGCTGATTGCTCTCCTCCTTTGCCGGTCAGGTCATTGGAGCGGGGACGGGCGATGTCGCCATCTTGGGCTGCTCTTGGGTTGGCGGTGCAGCCTTTTGGTCCCTCCACCCCCTGCCACGCCCATACTGTGTTTCTTGTATACTCTATTTCATGGCACCACAACCCCGGCAGCGCAGCGGACGTGCTCAGCGGGCGCGATGAAGGTGCGCCGAAGTTGCGCCTAAGTTAAGCCCATCTGCACCCGTCCGCGACGGGCCGGGACCAGGGGCCACAGATCCTGTTCCTTTAGTGGTCTACTCCTCTGCTCAACTGCTGTGCCATTCAGTTAACCTACCACTCCCCCCTCCCCTGTTGCAGCGCCTTGACTCTCTTGGCATTTCCGCACCTTGTCCTTTTTCCATGTCCCCTGCCTCGTCTACCTTCCCCCCTCCTTCTTTAGGGTCCCTTCCTGCCACTCATCCCCCTTCCTCTCCTTATATTGTCTCTGCCTGCCTCCTCAATACTCGCTCGGCCGGAAAGCATCAACTGGAATTATTTAACCTCTTGAACACCGAGTCCCCTGACTTTCTGTTTCTTACTGAAACTTGGTTTTCGACCGATTCACTTCCTGACGTCCTGGCCATTCTCCCCGATTCCTATTATGCCCTCCGGGGCGGATCGCCCTGATGGCAAGGTCGGTGGGGGTGTGGCCATGTTTCAGCTCCTTCCCCATTCCTCCATACCCAGCGTGGACTTTTTGGTGGCCCGCTCAGTTAACCTTTTAGTTCCCCTCACGGTTGTCCTTATGTACCGACCCCCTCAGAACATGCCCCTGTGTGTAGCCACCCTGCAGGAACTTCTAGCCACGCTCGTGGTAAATAACTCCTCGGTCCTCCTGTTGGGAGACTTTAATTTTTGGCCGGGCGATCCTAAGGAAGATATGTCTTCCAAAGATTTTTCGGCCACCCTTCAGTGTCTTAACTTCTCGGCCCATGTTACTGCCCCCACCCACGACCAGGGTCATATACTTGACCAAATTTGGTCATCACGCTGCACGTTTTTTTCCCCCAGCATCCTCCCTTGCACCTGGTCCGACCACTCTCTCATATCCTTTTCTATCAACCTTGGTGACCCTGATAAACCTCCCTTACCTAAAAACATTGTTGCACGTAGTTGGAACCGGGCTGATTTGAATTCCCTTTCCCTCTCCCTTGCTTCTTCTATTCCTGACTTCTCTGAGCTTTCTCTTGATTCCCAAGCTGACGCGGTTAGCACCTGGCTGTCCTCCTCCTGCGATTGGGTTGCTCCCCTCAGGAAAATTAAGGCCGTCCGTCCTCATGATGCCCATAAATGGTTCAATACCGAGCTAAAAGCTCTCAAATTGGACCTCAGACGTTCTGAGCGTCACTGGAGACGCAATTATTGCCCTGTCCTCCGGGCCAAATACAAACTCCTCTTAAATGAATATAAGAGAGCCGTTCTCTCGGCCAAAACTAAGTACTTCTCAGAGAAAGTTGCTCTTTCCGCTAATAAATCCAAAGAGATTTTCTCTCTGGTTCATAACTTGGCGATCTCAGATCGCGCCAGTCCTAATCTCATCCCTTCTCAGGCTCTCTGTTCCTTACTTAACGATTATTTCATTGAGAAGATTGTTAAGATCAAATCCAACATCCCTTCTGTATCCCCTCCTTCCTTTTCTCCTGCTCTTCCTGCGCCCTCTTCTTTTCTTGACCTTTTCTCGCCTATTTCTTTGGACTCATTTCTTGCCCTGCTCACTAATATTAAGTCCGGCTCTCCGGCCGACTGTGCCCCGGCACGTATTCTGAGAGTGTTATTCACTAATTGCCCTACTCCTCCCCTTTCCCTTCTCAATGCCTCCCTCTCCCTGGGCTCAGTTCCTTCATCCTTTAAATCCGCTATTGTTTTGCCCATCCTTAAAAAGCCTGGTTTAGATTCTTCCCTTCCTTCAAATTTCAGGCCCATCTCCCTTCTCCCTTACCTGGGCAAGATCCTGGAAAGTCACGTCACCTCCTGTCTGTCCACCTATATCGAGAAGAACCACCTTTTGGCTTCCCATCAAGCGGGCTTTCGCCAGGGCCGCTCTACGGAGTCGGTGGTCCTCGCAGTTCTTGATGAGCTTAAATCGAAAGCCGATTCCACCCTTCCTCAAGCTTTGGTGCTCCTCGATCTGTTCGCTGCGTTTGACACGGTTGACCATTCCATCCTTCTCGACCGTGTCAGCGCAGCGGGCATCCGGGGCTCCGCTTTCTCCTGGCTCGCGTCCTTTCTTAAGGGATGTTCTCAAGCAGTTCATCTTTCCGGCTTCTCTGCCCCCACCCGTTTGGTTTCCTGTGGGGTCCCTCAAGGTTGTTCTCTCTCCCCTCTTCTCTTCAATCTTTATATCTATCCTCTTATCATTTCTCTTCTCGATCTGGGGGTCTCTGTGTATAATTACGCAGATGACCTCCAGCTCGTCTTTGATCTTTCCTCCTCTTCTTTGTCCCTCTCAAAGTTTCGCTCCACCCTGGTCTTCATTTCTGAGTGGATGAGTTTAAATCATCTTAAACTCAACCCGGACAAGACTGAGCTGGTCTTGACGGGTGGTTCATCTAGCCCTTGGTCCTCTGCCTTCTGGCCCCCTACCTTTGGTCCCTCTCCTGCACCTGTCTCTTCTGTTAGGACCTTGGGTATTAGGGTTAGCAAGGACCTTTCTATGCACGCCCAAGTTAGTTCCGTCGTATCTTCTTGCTTTTTATCTCTTCGGCTTAATCGAAAAATTTCTCGCTTTTTTTCCTTTGACGCACTCAAAATCATCATTACGACCCTGATCACTTCCCGTCTTGATTACGGGAACAGCCTTTATGTGGGCATACCAGCCTATGAAATAAGTCACCTACAAGCAATCCAGAACCAGGCTGCCCGTCTCATCCTTCACCTCCCGAAAACCCATCATATCACCCATGTACTCAAGTCCCTTCACTGGCTCCCCGTTCATCAGAGATCCCTCTTTAAATTGGGTTGTTTAGTTTTTCGGGCCCATGCCCATTCTGCCCCGGCTTTTATCAGTTCTCTCATTTCCTCTCACACCCCCACCCACACTCTTCGCTCCTCCACTTTGGCCCTCCTCAATGTCCCCCGATTCCGCAAGTCCAGAACGGGAGGTACCAGATTTTCTGTCCTGGCCCCCCGTTTCTGGAACAGCCTTCCCCTGTCTATGCGTTCTATCCCTATCTATTCCCATTTCCGTAAAGCGCTGAAAACCCTTTTGTTCTCTCAGGCGTACTCCTGCTAAATCCCTGGGCTTCTTCTGTGACTGATGGCCAGAGCTCTCAGCGCCAGGAAGCCGCTTGGCCACAGTGCGCTTTACTAAATTTTCTTTTCATTCATTCATTCATACTACATGCCCACTCACTGATTCCTAAGTCTACACACACAACTACCCTTTCAACAACAGAATCGTCTATACATGCAGTCATTAATTAATAGAACACTATCAAATGCACTTATACACATATATAGACATTGACACATCAATGCAGTCATCCTACTCACTCATGAAAAAATGTATCGCACTTAAATGTACTAACTTACACAATTATCCAACAACACCTCATTTATTCAAACACTTAGTAACTCATTGTTAATATGTTAAAAAAGAACCATTACAATTATACACTCATTCATATAGTTACTCTCACAATCACTGACTCTTACACATGCTTATTTATATACACCAGCTCTCACATACAATGCCTTATATTTTTTTACTTTGTTGAAGATGTACAACTAAAACATATATTCACTCACCAACACACAAATAAATACACTCAGTCACCCAAACAACTGTTTCCACATGCACATACACCTAGTCAATCAACCATTCACACATCTATACATAGAGTTACACACACCCCATCCAACCATACACAATCTCAGTGTCCCATACAAATACTCACCCAACTAATCAATAACTAATATACACACTCATGTAGTTAGTGACCAACTGATGCAGCATGTTATACAACAACAGAGACAGTGCTGCACACATTCACATAGTTTAGTTACTAATCCATGTATTAAGTGAGACACTTTTAATTACTCACTTAAAAAGACAGCCAGACAGCTACTAAATCCTCCATCCAGACAGTTATATATCCACTCAATCTTCAATACAGATTGGTATATGTAGAATACATATTTAAATTTCAAACTAAACCACATTCAGTGGATGATGTCATCAGTGATGTCATTTGAGATGTCATCAGTGATGTCATCAGTGATGTCACTGACCATGTCATGAATGATGCAATATGTGACATCATCAGCAGTGCATTGCGGGCGCGTGAGTTATAGTTAGCAGAACTAACTATAACGGAGGAATTTCTATGGTTTTGTTTGCAAAAATAGAAGCTGAGAACTCTTGGTAGTTCCCAAATTTAGGTTGAGATCAGCTCCTGCGAAGGCCACCCTACAACACTAGCGACACTGAATTTGATAACCTCAAATGTTAAGTTTTCGAAGTTTTTAAGCATAGGATTAGCACATTGCCATCCAAGCCAAGAGAGAAAGGGACCAACTGGCACATGCATCATGCTAGGATTTTGCGAGTCCTTAATTTCAAATATTAAGGATTCGCAATTAAGGACTTGCAAAATCCTATGCATGTAGGAATCGCTATAATAATAGCGATTCCTACACATTCCTTATTTGCGACTCGCAAATAGCGAGTCGCAAATAAGGAATAGCTTCCCATTCATTCCTATGGGCCTGTAGGCCCATAGGAATGAATGGGAAATTGCAAGCGCAATTTGCGAGTACCAGTTGGTACTCGCAAATTGCTCATGAAATTTCAAGTGTGCAAGGCTGTCAAAAGGACACCCTGTTGCACACCTGAAATTAATCTGTGCACAAATGTTGCGCACACACATGTCCCAAGGACATGTGTGTGTGTAACCTACAACTTTGAAAAATGCACTTTAGTGCATTTTTCAAAGTTTTTGCAAATTACCATGAAGTTCAACTTCATGGTAATTTGCGCCCCCTAGTAGCGAAATCGCTACCTCAAAGTGGTTCTTGCATTGCATTTAAGGGATCGCGAGGTTACCAATTTTTAGTTGCTTTCTATGAGATTGGTGTACCATTCTTGTGCTTAATTTTTACAAATCTGAACAGTGTCAATACTATCCAGAAAGAGCTAAAAGAACAATATAATCTATGAGCTCAATTCACTGGTATAGATATATATATAACTTTTTAATTATATAAAAAATGTACATTAGAAATGACGATGTATGTGGGAGTTTGATTAAAAAGAGTATCACAGTGATGTAAAAAAAATATATCAGATGAACTGTATCTGTCATAGGGTATGTGCTTAAGATGTTAGGACTGTTGAAAATTGCCATGAGCAATGCCTTTAACAATGACAATGTTTTAAATGTCCAAGCATTATGGTTAGAATAGATACATCTATATTATTTGCATTCTGGGAGTTGTGGTAGTTTTAGTCACATTATTAAACAGGAGTAATGTATTCATGAATAAAAATGTGCTGCGCCTGTATAAAAATTATAAAGTAGTAATACTTGTTAGCTATGTATTATGAAGTGTTTGTCAATGTGGTTTTTAACTTATATGACAGGATTGCATATGTTTGGATGGTGAGATATGGTTTTTCTAGTTGCAGATAGTTATATGTACGATGAGACTGCTGAGTTTACTTAAAGATGCAGGGAACTACATATTTTTGGAAAGGTGGCCTCAAGGTGTATATCTTTTACCAGATCACATATATGTTTACATGGTGATCAATGTACTTCAAGGCTGTTAGAAAATTCATGTATATAGTAAGTGTGGTGCATTTCTTCCAACATGCTCTGTTTAAAATTGGGGAGGGGTAATAGAGCAGAACATCTTTTGAGAGTTTTCTGTGCTAGCTTCACATGGCATGTAACTTTTTTTTCTAAAAGTTCGGAATGTATGTTTGAAGCAACAAAAAATATTTGCAAAATTACGCAGGTATGCTAATAGGAAAAGATTTTGCTCCTCCAAAAGGTAAGAATTCTTGTTTTCAGTTTTAGAAACTTACTGATGCATGTGGACGCTGAGTAACAGAGCAATATATACTCATAGTGAGCCAAGTATGCAATTATATATCAAGTTTGATAGCTAGACTTATTCAATGACCCAGGTACTACACATGCACTCTTCCAATCACACAGGCATTAAATATGTACACATTGAACTACGCATGCAACACCCATGCGTTCATCCAATCTCCCAGATAGTAGCAATATATTTCTGTGAATAAACAGGCACTAACAATGCAGATATGCAACCACTGATGTAGTTCCATTATACTCTCACAATCATGCAGGCACTACCTATATTCTGAAGGAATTACGTAGGCACTATCTATGCAGTCATCCAATCATCCAGGGAGTATTGTTGAACTCAACCAGAAACACATGTATTTACAAGTTTTTTTTTTATTTTTACATTTTTTATTCAAGTTTTTGTATTTTGATAAACAGCACAACCTTATATAACATATAAAACCGTGAGGTTACATCCAAACTTTTTTTTTTTTTTTACAATCAGAAAGAAGATATGTGTTAATTTATCCTACTGTAAGATACAACCAGAAAGAAAATAAACAATAATTCAACCTACTCCAAAATACAATTAAGGGCGAACTCAATCATATATCAATTCATTCATCAAACTATAAAACTATAAAATTTACAGCATTTACTAACAGATGTCAAACCGAATAGATTCTCCTATCCCTCTCTGCATCTGGTTCAAGGATCGTTAGCCATCTGTCACTCCTTCCATCTCACTATAGAAGCCCAGATGCGTTGAGCCAGAAGTCTCCCTCTTTTACCCTTTCTCTTGTAGATAGCTCTTTCAAGGATAAACATTGAGAGCAGCCGCGCAAGCCACTGCTGAAATGTTGGGGGCACAGGATCTAGCCAGGCAGAGGCAATACATATCCGTACTACGGCCATAGCCAGAAAAAGAAATTGATAAGATGAATCTTGCACTTCGTTGTTACTGACACCGAGAAGTATCAGAGACTGGGTTAGCGTAACTTTCAGCCCTAATGTCAAATCAAGAAATTTCATAATGGACTCTATCAAGTTTTCTAGGTTAGAGCAGGACACAAACATGTGTACAAGGTCAGCCTCAGGTGCATCGCACCGTGGGCATCTGACTACTACCTGCCCACCCCACTGTGCAATCCTCGCCGGGATATAGTAAAGTGCAAAGATAGTCTTGTAGTGCTGTGCCTGAAGCCCTGACGAGCACAAAACCATCTGACCCAGTTCCATCCACTCAGGATCTCCGTCAGACCCATGCCCACGCCACGTATTCAACAAAGCAGACGCGGCCATCGCACCCCAACTATGGAAGGTCATCAACATCTCCTTCGAAAAAGCGACATTTCCGGAAAGCTGGAAGCACGCTGAAATCAACGGCCTCCTCAAAAAGCCCAAGGCGGACCCCACGGACCTCAAGAACTTCCGACCCATCTCCCTGCTTCCGTTCCCGGCAAAGGTCATCGAGAAAAACATTCAACTGACCCGCCACCTCGAAGACAACAACATCCTGGACCCGTCCCAATCCGGATTCAGACTTAACCACAGCACCGAGACAGCCCTCATCGCCGCCACAGACGACATCAGATGCCAACTGGACAACAGCGAAACATCAGCCCTTATCCTCCTGGACCTGTCAGCCGCATTCGACACGGTCTGCCACCGCACCCTACAGACACGCCTCCAAGAAGCCGGAATCCAAGGGAAGGCCCTTGACTGGACCACATCCTTCCTCTCCGGCAGAACACAGAGCGTCCGCCTCCCACCTTTCCAGTCAGAAGCCACCGACATCATCTGCGGCATCCCCAAGGGCTCATCCTTCAGCCCGACGCTGTTCAACATCTACATGGCCCCCCTCGCACAAGTGGCCCGCCACCACAACCTCAACATCATATCCTATGCCGACGGCACCCAGCTCATCCTCTTCCTCACCAAGGACCCTCACACCGCCAAAACCAACATTCACGAGGGCATGAAGGCCATCGCTGACTGGATGAGGAGCAGCCGTCTGAAACGGAACTCGGACAAGACGGAGGTCCTCATCCTCGGACCCACCCCCTCAGCCTGGGACGACTCCTGGTGGCCGACCGCCCTGGGGACAGCACCGATACCAACCGACCACGCACGCAACCTAGGATTCATCCTCGACTCCTCCCTCTCCATGTCCAAGCAAGTCAACACCGTCTCCTCCTCTTGCTACAACACTCTACACATGCTCTGCCAGATCTACAATTGGATCCCGACCGAAACAAGAAGAACAGTGACACAGGCCCTCGTCAGCAGCAGACTGGACTACGGCAACGCACTTTGCGCAGGAATCCCAGCCAAACACCAACGGCGGCTACAACGCATCCAAAACACCTCCGCCCGACTGATCGTCAACACCCCCCGCCGCAGCCACATCACCCCCGTCCTGAGAGACCTGCACTGGCTCCCCATCGAAGAGGATCACCTTCAAGCTCCTCACCCACGCACACAAAGCACTCCACAACGCCGGACCAGCCTACCTGAACAGCAGACTCAGCTTCTACACCCCCACCTGCCAGCTCTGCTCCGCCAACCTTGCCCTCGCAGATGTCCCCCGCATCCAACGTACGACCGGCGGCAGCAGATCCTTCTCTTACCTCGCCGCCAAAACCTGGAACACCCTCCCAACCCACCTACGACAGACCCAAGACCTACTCGCCTTCAGAAGACTCCTCAAGACCTGGCTCTTCGAGCAGTAGCGGCACCCACCCCCCCACCCCTCAGCTTCTTGGGACCCTCACGGGTAAGTAGCGTGCTTTACAAGTACCCTGATTGATTGATTGATTGATTAAAGAGTCGAGAACCTACTCAGATTCAACACCCACCAGTTCCGCCCATTTGCCCGTGTGTTTTACCAAATCGTCTTGTTTAAGTGCTGATAATTCAGCATATATTAACCTTATAACGTACTTCCTGCTGTCTCTGATGATATCAATAACTTACATTTTCCTAAACCCATTAAACCCCCCCACCTTCTTACTGAAGAAGCTTAGCAATTGCAAGAATTTAAAAAAGTTACACCTATCTAGCCCATACTCCGTCTGAATATCACTAAACCTCCGAAAGCCTTCCCTCTGTATTAAATCCCCAACATTCTGAATCCCTCACACTGCTCAATCTGCCATAATCCCATCAGAGAATATTTCAGGAAACATGGGTTTTTTATATAGCTGAGTATAATAATTGATCCTCCCAAGATCAGTCTTTTTTTTAAGTGCCGCCCAGATTTTAAATGCAAAAAGAACTATTGATGGACAGAATGCAGAACAATGTCATACTTTCACCCCAGTACAGAGATCTGGGCCTAAATCCATCGTATTTTTGCTCACCATGCCATTCCAGTTTGGGCCCAGCCATATGCAAATCAGTCTTGACCCTGTGCCCAATGGGAACAGTCCAGCCCGAACTGCCAGGCCAGGTCCTCCCTGGACTGGAAACAAGCATCCTAGGACCGGTTTTGGGGTTTCACCCCTCTTCAGCCAGGATAGCTTGATTCCAGTGACATGGAGAGCACGGGACTCACGTCTGAGCATGCCCGTCCCACTCGCGGTGACAAATGCAAAAAGAACTATTGAGGGACAGAATGCATAACAATGTCATACATTCACCCCAGTACAGAGATCTGGGCCAAAATCCATAGTTTTTTTGCTCACCATGCCATAACTTGCACCAGTCCAAACAACCCTCATTGATGATTAGGTTTAAGACAACCTTTATTGAAATCTATCCTTGTAGCTATGGAGAGCAGCCTTCAGGCTAAGTCTCGAAGGAATGTGAAGCAGCTTGGTTTATCCGAATATAACCTCTTGAATGACCACATGAAAGGAGAACCACACAAGGTATATACATAAAATATATGTATTTATTACTAAACACTCTCTACTGACCTCTTTATGAGATTAGAGAGCAAGGCACACAATATTACAGTTCTAAAACTACAGTAAATAGCACAATTTACAATGGGCCCCAGGGGGAGACCAAACCATATATTAAGAAAGTGGTACAAGAACAGCAACTTGACTAGACACAGTGCCTAGAGCACGTAGAATCGCTGGGACCCCAAGGAACCACCCAAGGTAGTGACACAGGGCACCCACGGGGGACGCGTGGAGTGTGAGAACACAGCCGCGAGTTCCGTACAATCCTATGGGAAAGTCACGGTTTGAATTTTTCAGATTAAGAACACTTAGGAGAAGACTTGGAGCAAATTCTTTTAGACTTAGAAGGTTCTAAGGCCAGTACCCATGTGAGCACTGGAGTACTCATGTTACCTAACCCAAGGAAGCTGGGTGCATAGGTGTCAAACGGTGTCAGGAATCTTCGCTGTTTTCAATTGCGAGTTGCTGCAAAGTGCTGCTGCCGTGGAAAGGAAAAGTGTCCGGTGTGACGGGGTCGTTCCCCAAGTCTCTGCTCCGCCGCTGCCGAGGGTTCGCCCCTGGTAACTGGGAACTGTGTTTTTTACCCTCTGTACTGCCATCCTTCTCCTTTGCTGTGTACTGTATTTTGTATTTTTAGGCGCTCATTTTACGCCCCTGCCCTCTGTGCCCCCCCGCTCCCCGCTTCCCACCGCTGCTCCCCCGCGGCCCCGCCCCCTTTTTCCTTCTGTATCCCCTGCCCTCGCCCACTGGCCCCACCGCTCCCGCCTCCCAGCTGATCCTCCCTCCCACTTCACCTCTTATGGAGGCCGCATGCAGTGGGCGCGCTGCTGGCGCACAGAAGACGTGCCAAAGACAAGCCCGTCTGCACCCGTCCGTGCCTGGACCGCGCCCAGCACCAGAATCCCTGGTCCCTGCGCCCCCCGCAACACCAGACTGTACTACGACTCCAGCACCCTCCACGCACTCAACACTGGACGAGACCACCCCTGCTACAGTGCCACCCCGAAGCACAGCCAAGGGCCCTTCGCCTGCCGGAATTGCAGATTCACCAGCATCCAGCCCACCAAACCACCAACCAGAGAACCCAACCACCTCCGCTGCATCCTCCTCAACACTCGCTCCGCTCGCAAACACGCCATCGAACTCTGGGACCTCCTAGACTCTACCGCCCCCGACGTCGCCTTCCTGACGGAGACCTGGCAGAACGCCATCTCAGCACCAGACATCGCCATAGCCATCCCACAGGGCTACAAGATTTCCCGCAGAGACCGCACCAACGGAGGGGGAGGGGGAATCGCCATCATCCACAAAGACACCATCAGAATCTCGACCAACACCGACGACACCCTCACCACCGCCAAGCACATGCACTTCCAGATCCACACAGACCCCAACACCACCCTTAGAGGAACACTTGTCTACAGACCTCCCGGACCACGACCACAGTTCAGCAAAGCCATCGCCGAACTCGTCAGCACCCAAGCCCTCGCCTCATGGACTACATCCTCCTCGGGGACCTGAACTTCCACCTCGAGAACAACAACGATGCCAAATCCACCGCCCTGATCGCCAACCTCGCCAACCTCGGACTCAAACAGCTCGTGATGACACCCACCCGCGCCGCTGCACACACACTGGACCCCATCTTCTCCACAAGCCCCCACGTCTCCTTCAACCACACCACCAAACCCCATTGGACCGACCACAGATGCGTCCACTTCACCTTCAGGAAACCCACCACACACCACCTCACCCAACAGCTGCCACGCCGCTGCTGGGGTAAGGTCACCAAGGACCAACTGACTACAACCCTCGCCCTGAGACCACCCGCCGACCCCACCGACCCAGACACCGCCGCCACCAACCTCAAACAGTGGATCAACGACTGCCCCAACACCCTCGCCCCCCTTAAGACCGCCACAACCAACCACACCAGCAAGAAAGCCACCTGGTTCACCGAAGACCTCCGGATCTCCAAGCACACCTGTCGGAAGCTGGAGAAGAAATGGCTCCACGACCGAACACCTGACAGCCGCACAGCCCACAAGAACACCACCCGCAGACACCACCAACTCATCAGGGCCGCCAAGAGTACCGCCTTCAAGGACCGCTTAGACAACAACGCACACAACACCAAAGAACTCTTCAGCATCGTGAAAGAACTCTCCAACCCCAGCTCCAACACCAACGACATCCCACCATCACAGGACCTGTGCGACTCCCTGGCCACCTTCTGTCACCGCAAGATCACCGACATCCACGACAGCTTCAACTCCGACACCACCGCAACTGCCACCGAGCTCATCACCCCTGCAACCACCACCCGCACCAGCCGCCTGACCGCCTGGTCCAACATCAGCGACAAAGACACCATCAAAACCATGAACTCCATCCACTCCGGATCCCTATCTGACCCCTGCCCTCACCACGTCTTCAACAAATCCAGCACAACCATCGCACCCCACCTCCGAAAAACAATCAACAGTTCCTTTGAGACAGCAACCTTCCCGGAAAGCTGGAAGCACGCCGAGATCAACGCCCTTCTGAAGAAGCCCAAGGCGGACCCCAAGGACCTCAAGAACTTCCGGCCCATCTCCCTGCTCCCGTTCCCGGCAAAGGTGACAGAGAAGATTGTCAATAAACAGCTAACCCGCTACCTCGAAGACAACAACATCCTGGATCCTTCCCATCCGGTTTTCTCAGCAACCACAGCACCGAGACCGCCCTCATCGCCGCCACTGACGACATCAGGATCCTGATGGACAAAGGAGAAACAGCCGCCCTCATCCTCCTGGACCTATCAGCAGCCTTTGACACAGTCTGCCACCGCACCCTATCATCACGCCTCCATGACGCCGGTATTCAAGGGAAGGCTCTGGCCTGGACTACATCCTTCTTCTCCGGCAGAACCCAGAGCGTCCACATCCCACCCTTCCGCTCGAAATCCACCAAGATCATCTGCAGCGTCCCACAGGGATCCTCCCTCAGCCCGACGCTGTTTAATATCTACATGGCACCGCTCGCCCACGTCGCACGTCAACATAACCTCAACATCATCTCCTACGCCGACGACACCCAGCTGATCCTATCCCTCACCGAAGACCCCCACACCGCCAAAGCCAACCTCCACAGAGGAATGAAGGCCGTTGCCGACTGGATGAAGGACAGCAGACTGAAGCTGAACTCAGACAAGACGGAGGTCCTCATTCTCGGATCAACCCCTTCAGCCTGGGACGACTCTTGGTGGCCCACATTGCTAGTCACAGCCCCGGAACCCACAGACCACGCACGCAACCTGGGGGTCATCCTTGACTCCACCCTCTCCATGACAAAGCAAGTCAACGCCGTCTCCGCATCCTGCTTCAACACCCTCCGCATGCTCTGCAGGATCTTCAAATGGATCCCTCCCGACACGAGGAAAACCGTCACCCAGGCCCTCATCACTAGCAGACTCGACTTCGGGAACGCCCTCTACTCAGGAACAACAACCAAGCTCCTGAGACGACTACAACGAATCCAGAACACCTCGGCACGACTGATCCTCGACGTCCCCCGACGCAGCCACATCACACCCCACCTGAGAGGCCTGCACTGGCTCCCCGTCAACAAGAGGATCACCTTCAAACTCCTCATCCACGCACACAAAGCCCTACACAACACCGGACCTACATACCTCAACAACCGACTCAGCTTCCACACCCCCACCCGAAGCCTCCGCTCAGCCAAACTCGCCCTTGCCACAGTCCCTCGTATCCGGAAAACCACCGCTGGCGGCAGATCCTTCTCCTACCTCGCCGCCAAGACCTGGAACGCTCTCCCCACCAGCCTATGACAGACTCAGGACCTGCTGGCCTTCAGGAGACTCCTCAAGACCTGGCTCTTTGATCAGTAGCGGCCCCCTCTCCCCCCCAGCGTCTTGAGACCCTCACGGGTATGTAGCGCACTTTACAAATGCATTGATTGATTGATTGATTGATTGATTGATTGATTGATCCAAGCCTGGATTGAAGATGAGACGAACCTGAAAGCAGAGGGGACAGAGTCTGGGTCACTTGCCAGTGACCAAGGGCACGATAGACGAATGCCCACCAATGTCGGGTGTTTCAGGTGCGATGAGGTGAAGCTTGACTCCACTGCCACAGGGACCAGGAGGCATCCCGATGACCACAGTTCGCAGGCGAGCTGTCACATGAAGGATGTTGAGTGCTGGGAGGTCGGTGTCTGGATTGGAGACCAACAAGCCTTGGCAACAGCAACCCATGCGGTGAGAGTAAAACAGCTTCAGTGTGGACCAGCAAGGTCCTGTGGACTCCCCATGCAATGGAGAGTCAGGGCACATCTGGAGCAACCAGGTAAGCCCATTGCAAGTTAAAGTACTCTTCTCGGGGACCCACAAGTCGATGGAAAAGGAATCGCGAAGGGACCTCGAGAGGAATCACTAAATACCAATCACTCGAGGAGTGTAGGCCAGTAATCTTCGGTGGAAATACTGCTCGGGGTCTGGACTACAAGTAGCCCACAGCACAGCCTTAGGGATCACCGAAAAGCATATGCTGTGCAAATGTGCGCGATGTCCAGGGGTTCTGGTTGCACGGTCCTAAAGAAGGCTTTGGATCTCAGGATTGCTGAGAGCACGGATCGGCCTCGAGGAAGCTTGGAAACCCGCCTCCTGTGTTGCAAAGTCTTCGGAGTCCGTCAGGAGCTGCATAGTTGCAAACCGGACGGATGCGTCTTTGGTGCCTGTTTTGCAGGGGAGTAACTCCTTTACTCCAAGGGAGATTCGTCGGTCATCCAACGTCATGTAGATAGTAGAAGTTCTGGGATTCTGTAGCAGAGTTTCATCCAGGAAAATCTAAAGTCCTGTAGTCACGGGTTCCTACTTTATACCCAAGGAAGGGGTGGGACAAACTCTGGGGACCCACCTATGGGAGGGTCAGGACAGAGGGGTGGCTACACCCATGTCCTTTGTCCAGTTTCGCACCAGAGCAGGGGCTGGTAGCACAGGGACACCAAATGTGGCCCCAGTGCAGACATCAAAGCACTCTTGGAGTGCATCCACCCAGCCCCAATACACTAAATTCTGTCTGGGAGGTGGTCACACCTCCCTGTGACAGGAAACCTATTGTCCAGCCTCCCCTGCCAGAGTTTTGTCCAGCAGCAGGAGGGCTGACTCATGTCTGTGGTTGACAGCATCCATTTTGTGATGCCAGGGTCTGTGAAGCTGGTACTGGGTGTACCGGTGAAGTCATATTTCTCCTTCTAGTCGGGTGGAATCATCCCTCCCCCGCCAGTTACTGGCAGGGAGGTATTATTCCTAAGTGTTTGACAACAAACACAACATATTTCCATGCAGCCATTCCAAAGTTAGTATTTACTGCGAGGTTATAATGTACTTAAGAGTACATGGTTTGCCTGCATCACAAACAACCCTGGAATAAATGTTCTGAAGGCTGCAGACGGGCTCTGCTCATGCATGGGCACCCTCTCACATAAAACCCAGCACCCTGCCTTCAGGATTGGTAAGGCCTGCCATAGGGGTGACTGATAGGTTTATATGTGCAGTGATATGGATAGATATAGTGAACCTATATCAAAGTAATGGGTGCATACACCACCTTACACAGGCTGCTGCAGCAGACCTGTGGTGTCATTTTGCAAGGTCTCCCAGGTGTGGCATAATACATGCTGCAGCCCCTGAGAGGCCTCTGTGGTACCTATGCCCTGGGTATATAGGGCACCATAAACTAGGGACCTATAAGGGTACCCCAGAATCCAACCTGTGGTGTACCTAAAGTACATGCAATCAGTTTAGAGAGGAAGCAGCTAGGCTGGGGTGCTGGATAGCAGGATCCCAGCCAGACTAAAGTTGAAAACCAGTGAAGCATCAGCACAAAGTGGTGGTAACTATAAGAAGCAGATCCTACCCCCCTACATACAGTATTGAGACACTGTATGTAGTTGTACACTTTGGTTGATGTTTATTTTAAAATTTAGTACATAAGTGATAAAGTGGTCTTTTAGCGTGTACAAGTGAAAACTGGGATATGGTGCAGCTGTGTTGGAGGAGAGGGAGCTATACTATTAAAAAGTAAGTTATAACATGATACAGCTGGAGGTCAATGTGGTACCTTGCATCACTATATGTCAATTTATTGTGAAAGTGCTCGTTGAATGTCTGTGCACAATCCAATGGTAGTCATGCTGATTTATTCAACGCCAATGTACGTTAATTTGTGTTTGAATTTATCAATAAAAATATTTTCACAAAATAAAAAAGTAAGTTATAAATTAAGTTTGTGTTTTGCTTTGAGATTGGTACATTGAAGTAAAAGCTTGTAGTTATGTAGGTAGGTTGATTTGTAGATTTAAAATTCAAACATAACATAACAACTATTTTTGTATTATGTGTCAGCCAGTAGTAAAGTAGCTCGTACATTGGCTGGGAAAAAAAATCAAATATATATTTTTTTTACGCAACAATATCTGCATAGTTACAGACAGATTGCATTCAACAGCTCGGACCTAAAAGGAACAGAAGCAAGTACAGTATCTATGCAGAATTGGGACTCAAAGGGGTCAAATTAAAAAAAAGTGGTGAACGAAAAAAGAGGTGTTGGTCAGAAGACAAACTCATTTCTTAAAAATATATGTGGACATTTACAAAGATTATGAAATAATGAAAATAAAATTCAAACTATGAGAAAGAATAACAATGGACAAAATCTATATAGCAAGAAGAGGAAAGAATGTAACAAAGATGTATACACCTTAACCAGGAAACAGAAGCAGTTTAATGAAATCAGAGGTAGGATGTTTCGCAGAAGAGTAGTTATAAATCTACTGAGAAATATTAAGAAGCATATAAGAAGGAGATATGCAGTAAAACAGAAAGAACGAGTTGAGAGAGTAGTTGATAAGGCCTTTGCTTTGGAGGTGAAGGTTTTTATTTTGATTATAAATAGAGTGAAGATTCTTGACAAAATGGTGTTGTACCTGAGGAGACAAAACCAGGAAAAAAGATAAGTGAATAGAAGTAACTTTTGTACAGTTCTTATTAGAGAATGAATACATATTTCTATTGCAGAATCTTTCTTTAATGAAGAAAGCTATCTCTAGGATAATAGATTAGTTCATGCTATTGATTACAGAGGATGATGTAATGAAATGAAGAATGGCATTCCTAAAGCGAAAGAGGTCATGCTACCTACAAGAACTAGAACAAGTTATTGGAGAACAGGTATAAGTAAGGCAGAGTCAGGCACCTGTATAGAAATTAAATTGTAGTAGTGTTTGTAGTATTCAACAGCAATTCATTCATATATTAATGAAATTCTGCATATCCTTCCAAGGCGAAGTTAAATACAGAAAATAAGTACTTTAAAAGGATTTGATCCACATTTACAAGGATGCTCACTAGCTTGTTTATCATACAAAGGGGCACATGCATCAACAATGCCATTTGCGATTCCCTATTAGCGAAAAATAAGGAATCGCTAATAAGGAATAGCAAAAGGCTATGCATGTAGGAATCGCTATTCAAATAGCGATTCCTTAACTTTCCTTAATTGCGACTAGCAAATTGCGAGTAGCAATTAAGGAATGCCGTCCCAATCATTCCTATGGGCCTCCAGTCCCATAGGAATGAATTGGAGATTGCATGAGCAAATTGCGAGTACCAGTAGGTTCTCGCAAATTGCTCATGCTATTTCAAGGGTGCAAGGGTGTCAAAATGACACCCTATTGCACCCCTGAAATTGATATGTGCACATATGTTGCACACACACAGGGCATATGTGTGCGCAACATGAAACTTTGAAAAATGCACAAAAGTGCATTTTTCAAACTTTTAGCAAATTACCATGCAGTTCATCTTCATGGTAATTTGCTCCCCCTATTAGCGAATTTGCTAATTTTTTTACTTTCATGCATTGCATTTAAGGAATCTCAATTTGGGATTCCTTAAATGCAATCGCAATTTAAGGAATCGCTATTTAAGGATTCCTTAAATAGCGATTTTTGTATTTGGGTTGATGCATTGGGATTAGGTTTTATTTACTCGCTAACGGGTGTTATTAGCGATTCGGTATTTTACCGACTGGATTTTGGCTTGATGCATGAGGCTGAAAGTGTGTCAAAGCACTTTTCATATTCTGAGGATGTTAGTTGTACACCACTCAACAATGCCAACCTGAGTTAGGAGGCTCTACTATGTGAAAACTCCTGCTTTATATTTAGGAGAAATGAAGAGAGCACTTTTGTATGGTACTGTGGCAGATGTAGAAAAGGTTTGTGATGATGTGCAGTTTCCTTTCTTTGGTCCTCAGCAGGATTCTAGGGAAAATGACGACTTGTTAAGAGGAGGAGTTGTAGAAAAGGACTCAGATATTACTGTTGATAGTTTTGAAGAAGTGATTACATAAGTTTACACAGTGTGGTCTAAAAAAGCAGAGTATGTTTGTGTATGTTGTCGAAGCATTCACTAAAAGATGTAAACACAGACCTTTGACTTGTATCTTTCGATTTATGTTTTACGAATAATCTTTGTTCCCCTCCAGTTCTTTCTAGTCAGATGTTTAACGGGAGAGGCACAAATTCAATTATTGATTTTATGATACTACCTAACAGATGCGCCACAAGACTCACAAATTTTAAAACTCATAAAATCGCTGTAAGCGACCTTTTCCCACTGAGTATAATTCTAACTTGTCCTAACAGAATGTGAAATACCAAGTATAATCCAGTATCCACTGTCAAAAATATATCTGTGGGCAAAACTAATGGCTATTCCTTACAGTGTGGGAAGCTAGATCCAACAGAGTTCTGTTTGGATGAGATAAGCACCCACGCTAAAATTCTAGAATCATATGCACAGCTCACAGGTGAAATAAAAGATGCCTTATGGGTCGAGAATGGAAAAGTACAAACGAGTAACCATGGATGGTTTGACTCGCATTGCACTAAAGCCTACACAAAGTTAAAACATGTTTGCATACATCAGAAAGAAATATCAATGAGATAAGGACGTGTAGAAGGGAATATAATTTGGCCCAGAAAGCCTGTAAAAAGGAATGTAAAGATGATACATGGATAATGCTACATGAAGCATCACAGAATAGGGACAGTGCAGCATTTTGGCAAGCAGTAAACGCCCCATTCCTTAAAGATAAAGATACACCAACTATAGAGATTGCCATTGACGAACATCAACACACATGTATCACAGGGACTAACGAAACAGTTAAATATCCAATTGATCTTTTTTTCTCCCTAGAAGAGGCAGAACACGCAATAAATGAGAGCAAGGTAGTTAAGGCACCCGGTCATGACTGCATCCCGGTTGATCTTTTTAAATCAAATCTGCTCTTATGGGGCCCACATTTAAAGCAGGTTTTAGCTGCCTGCTGTTCTACTGGATTCATCGAGTCGTGGCCAGAATCCATTCTGGTACCTATTTTCAAAAAGGGCAACCGGCATAATCCAGCGTATTATCATCCAATATCTTTGCTGGACTCGCTAGTAAAGATAGCGGGATGGATTGTGCTCAATCCGCTCCAAGAATGGGCAAAAGATTATCATTTGCTCTCAGATGTTCAATTTCAGTTTTGTCAGGGTTTGGGTACAATCGAAAAAGGATTAAACCTTAAGATTTTGATAGGGAAGTACATGCAGTCCAAACACGGTAGATTATATCTTGCATTCGTAGATCTTACGGCAGCAATTGACTGCATGATACATAGTAAATTATGGGAGATCTTAGCCACTATGGGGGTAGAGATGTACCTGATTCAATTTTTAAGGCAATTGCACTGTAACTCGAAAGCAACGATTCGCTATGGTCTTAAGGGAGAATGCACCGCACCATTCGACGTGGTGAGGGGGGGTCAGACAGGGATGCGCCCTGGCACCATTTTAATTTAGACTCTATACTAACGATTTGGAACAGGTTTTGATAGGGGAGGGCCAGGACTAGCCACAAATAAATAAGTGTCCCATACCCGTCCTTCTGTACGCGGACAACGCTGTGTTGATGGCCCAAACACAACCAGGACTCCAAAGGGTACTCACTAGCTATACAGAGTATATGGAGAAGCTGGGTCTACGAGTTAATATTACAAAAACATTTATGATGAAGTGTGGTAAAAATAGCTCTAGGTGCAGGGGCATTTTTATCGGCAATAAAAAGGTGTAACCGATCAAAACATTTCCTTATCTAGTTATTTTATTTGATAATAAGGGGACATGGTACCAGGCTTTGAAAAACAGAAGGTTGCTTTTTATGAAAGCTACTGCAGCTCTAGCCAATTTTGCAAAGAAGTTGGGCAGAAATCCACCTGGAGAGCTCCTACAAATTTATAGGGGAAAATGTATTAGTATAGCAATATATGATTAATCGGGTGTGTGTGGCTATTGTGATACCAAACTTAAATAGCAGGTGGAGAATGCTTTCTTAAAATATCACTTGGCAGTCCCAGATAGTACTTCAACATATGTATGCCACTCAGAATATGGATTGCCTTACATTTCAGACTTAATAAAAGTCCAACCACTTCTGTTGTGACTTAGGATCTGGCCCTCTCCAAAAAACACTTTTAATTCTGACATTTTAAAGGATAGCCTCTTGTTAGATCAGGCTTTAGAGATTCTTTGGCTGAAATATATAAAAACCTTTTTGAATTATTTGGGCCATATTGAATACTTCAATAATCCTGGAAATTTACATTTTGTCACTAGAAAGCGTTTAAAAAAAGTGATGCTTGATACACATGGAGGCAAATAGATTTGCTGTCTAGGTAGCTAAGTCGTTGGTATAATCTAACCAACTCATACTCACCACTTATAGTATGCAACCGTACCTAAACTTTGCACTAAGTGGGTATGACCGTTTCGTCCTAACCCGTTTCAGACTTGGAGTTTTTCATCGCTTGATAAGCTTCCCTGAATTAAACGATTGATCTGCAACATTAAGTAGCTGCCCATGTGATCAACTATCTCAGCAAACAACGATGCATGTGGAATTATTTTACAAATTTTATGTAATGCAAAGAAGGCGATGGATTTGACCAATTTTAAGATTGTTAGGATTGAGACAATGCAGGCCAGAACTTTTATCACAACAGTTTTTAGAAAATGTATGTTTTGTAAAGTTAATGGCATCTTTGTTTTGTAAAGTATTGTAAACTATAGGAAAGGAATTCTCATATGAAATTTGATGGGGATGACAACATGAATTTTTAAATTATTGTATGAATTAAACGCTGTATTATCGAGTAATTTGTATTTAAAAGTACCTTATGCACTTTTTATCATGTAATATGGATGTTTTAAACTGTATGCTTTTATGATTTTTGCACAAAAATCGAATAAAGCTGGCATTGATTGATTGACTTGTATTTAAAAAGTGCAAAAGTAAATAATGAATTCTGGCAAAAGTTAGCTTTGTATTTATTTGTAGAGGAACGCTTTGACATGTCCATATGGCAAGTTAAATGCAACTAGTGTTATATTAGTGCAATATATTACAAGATAATAATATATTTGCTAATGTAGAAAAACTATGTAGGGCCAAAAAAAAAAGAAAATCACATTTATGATTCTTTCAAGCATTGCGAAGGGATCTTATTAACTGCTTTCCAGCACTCACTACAACTCCACAATCCACGCAGTATGCTGCCAACCGGGAAAGCTGTGAAGCCAAATCTGGAAGCTGAGATTGGATCTCTAAAGGGACTCTCTGCCCCAGTGTGGTTCTCACAACATTGACGGTTTAATGGAAAGAGAGGAACCCATTACCCGTACCTTTCTTTATTACAGATGTCAGCTGAGATTTGGATTACTTATTAATATTTGTACTGTTGGACCCGGCCTCGTGGCGTGGCCCATCCCGACCCGTAGCGACACCATACTGACCCCTACACCCCACCCAGCCCTGATTAACGCATCCTACCCGACCCAGTCCACACCTGATCCCCCACAGAACCCGGAGCTACCCCCGTCCTTCCCTCCACCCTCGACCCAAGCGCAACCCAGGCCTAGTCGCGCCATGCCGGCTGGGGGGAGAGAGAGCTCCTGGTGAGCAGGAGTGGGAGGAGTAGTTTCACTCACACCTCTGGCCTCCTCTCAAGAGATAGTTTTGATCGCCCTCCGGCCACCCTGAGGGCTGGCTCCACGCCTGCTACGTGTCTGGGATCCCTCCCGACCCCGCCTTGAAAGGATCAAAGGGCTGCGTGGCAGGAACCCCCATCAACCGACCCCCAGGCGCTAAGACCCCTGCCTGTGAGGACTCCGGACATCAAAGAGGAGTCGACCTATAACAAGGGGCGCTCTGGGACGATCAGCAGATTGAATCCTGGAACGAAGAGAGCTCTGCTGACGTGGTCGCGGCTGAAAGAACATCCTCCCAAGGTCCGACGGAACTCTTGGAACCTCGGTGAGCCCTGCAGACAGCGTCGGGGCTCCACCTGGCAGAGACAAACTTCTGCCTAAAATCATCCGAGCCCTGCTGACGTGGTCGCGGCTCCCCTTGCAACCTTGAGAACTCGAGCCCTGCAGACAGCGTCACGGCTCCACCTGGCAGAGACGGACTTCTGCCTAAAATCATCCAGGCCCTGCTGACGCGGTCGCGGCTCCCATTGCAACCTTGAGAACTCGAGCCCTGCAGACATGGTCGCAACTCAAGAGCCATTCTGGTCCAGCTGGACCCCAAAGATCTTATCATATCCCCCGGCTCGAGGATTGAGAGCCGTGCGCCGGATATGCACCTGCATTGACCCTGATCCTAAGACTGTCCCACTACCCCTACCGCAACCGAGACTTTGTGAGCCCTTGCTCTACTTGTACAGACGACTCTGCGGATCATAAAGGTCCTGATATTTCTAGATAAAAAATACGTGCTTCAGAATCTATGGTGTGGTGTCTCTGTGTTGCATGGTGCTAAATCAGCGTGTACGATCCTAGATACGAGACCCAGCCCTGAGGGGGTCTCCCGCCAGTGCTTGGCTACATCTCACGGGAAAGGTGGGTCGCAGGGCAGTCAGGTACATATTCTGTCCTTCCCTGAGGCTGGCCCTTCTAACATGTACCAATTCTCTTGGTCACATACTTTTCTCAAATTTGAGCCATACATGCAATAATAACCCACATCATCATTTGGTGAGTGCATCATTATTACAGGCACCTACTATTCTAACCTATATTCTTGAAGAAACACACCTTACTCAGGCGGATTATTCTGCCCTGTATAGGCTGTCCACATCTATGTTCTCTGTCCTGAGGAAGACCCGCTGTGATACTTGAACCTCACACACCCTGGTTCGAAACGTCAACGCTCCTGTAGATCATGTCTACCAGTTCCCTGCTACCAAGGCCAAAAATGTCCTTGTTAGGGTCTTTGAGGAGAAACATGTGAAACTAAATTGTGAAAGGACAGATTATGATTGAATTATTGGCTATATGTGTGGCATTTTCATGTCTGTGTATTTCATTCTTCACTTATGATATCACCTTGTCACTTTATTTCACTTGACTCACTTAAGTCACTTTATGTTTATATTTATGAAATTATGTTTGTGACAGCCATATATATAACTATATATTTTCATAAAATCAAAAAGTGAAGAGTACAAATATATGAATAATTTGTTTTTCTTGTATTGGTGAGTTCTTGTTGTTTTTCCAAAACAAAGGGTGGATAAATAAATATTTTTGTGGCAATATTTATTAATGAGGTACTAAGCAACTGATCTACCTGACAGTACCGACTGTGGAGTTACCAGTGTTGTTCTGGCTTCTATTGAGGTTCAGGGTTCTTCAGCCTTGTGTTGGCTTCTTACTGCTTTTACACTATTGCTTTGGTATGGTTTTTAATGGTGAAGCATGGACTTAGTCCAGCAAAAATATTTTTCTCTGTACCCCTTGACAATGTCCTGTGACAGATTGTGTATTGCACAAATCTTGTCACTGCAAGCTCCTCTTTAAGAATGTTCAAGTTAGATAAATGAGTGTGCTCTTTTTATTTTTTTAGTTGAAAAGTGTATTATCCAAAGATATTCCACAGGGCCGCCACAGCTATCGCACCCGAGCTGTGTCACACCATCAACTGCTCCCTCAAAACCACCACATTCCCCGTCAACTGGAAGTGCGCTTAAGTCAACACCCTTCTAAAGAAACCCTCCGCAGACTCGACGGACCTAAATAATTTCAGGCCCTTCTCACTGCTTCCATTCACAGCCAAGGTCATCAAAAAGGCCATCAACACCCAGCTAGCACACCTCATCGAAGCCAACAACATCCTAGACACCTCTCAATCTGGATTCTGCACAACCACAGCACCGGGACCGGCCTCCTCCCCACCACAAATGCCATCCGCACCCTCCTTCGATCAAGACCAAATGGCAGCCCTCATCCTCCTGGAACTATCAGCAACCTTCAACAGCATCTCCCACCACACACTAGCCACCAGACTCCATGATGCTGGCATTCAAGGAAAGGCCTTAGACTGGTTATGCTCGTTTGTCACGGGCAGAACGCAGAGAATAAGACTCTCCCCTTCCTCTCAGAACCAACAGAGATCAGATGCAGAGTACCCCAAGGATCCTCCCTCAGCCCCACCCTCTTCAACGTCTACATGGAGCCCCTCGCAACCATTGTCAGAAACCACTGGCTCAACGTCGTTTCCTGTGCCGATGACACCCTGCTCATCCTCTCCCTCACCAAGGAACCCGACATAACCAGGCACAACTTCCAAAAAGAGATGAAAGCTGTCACCCCCTGGATGATGAACAGCTGCCTGAAACTTAACTCAGAGAAAATGGAAGTCCTCGCTCCACCTCTCTGCATGGAACAACACCTAGTGGCCCCCATCCCTCGGAAACCCACGTACTCAGACAGATCATGCACATAACCTCGGCATCATACTGGACTCATCGCTCAATATGAATTGCCAGATCAACGCTATCTCCTCCACATGCCGCAACACTAACCCTGGGCGTAGTTCGCATAGTAGCTCTACACGTAGCTACGCGAAGTGCACTTCGCACTACGCAAGCTACGCGTAGCTACACGAACTGCGTAGTGCACTGTGCAAAATGCTGTTCGAACTGATTGCATAGTGCCGGATGCTTGTCCGCACTGTGCAATCATTGCATATGGCATCTTGCACAGTGCAAGCAGTCGTTTTCTGCCGCTCGAGTAGATTTGTACTCCAGCGGCAGCTTTCTCAATGCGGACTGGTAGTTTCTCATCGTGGGCGGTCGCGAGCATACACAACCACTCGCAATGAGAAACCTGACCTCCCCGCGTTGAGAATCTCTCCGGGAGGTTAATTTTCCACGCTCGCGATTGGCAACTTGATGTTGCTGATCACGAAAGAGAAAAAAGTCTCGCCGGGATGTTAGTTTGCTCGTTCGCGGTTGCCATCTTGATGTTGAGGACCGCGAACAAACTAAAAATACCCGCTACGCTACGCGTTTTTGCACTGTGCTATGTGCAATTCGCGTAGCGCATAGTTGGGCAAACTACGTGAGCGTAGCGTAGTCCTACGCCCAGGATTACTCAACCCCCTTTGCATACTATTTAAAACATTCAAGTGCATCCCCTCAGGTGATAGGAAAACGATCACTCATGCCTTCATCACCAGCAGACTTGACTAAGGCAATGCCGTCTACACGGGAATCATCAAAAAACTCCTCTGCAAACTCCATACCATCTAGAATGCTGCAGCCAGATTAATCCTCGATATCCCACAGCACAACCACATCACTCTACACCTTCATGACCTCCAACGGCTCCCTGTCACAAGAAGAATAACTTTGAAGCTGCTCACACACATCTACAAGGCCCTCCACAACATCGGACCTCAATTCCTCAACGACTGCCTCTCCTTTCATTCCCCCAAGAGAAACGTGCGCTCGACCGACCTCTTTCTAGCCACCATCCCACGCTTTTACAGGACCAGATCAGGTGTAAGGTCCTTCTCCTACCCCAGCAGACCTGGAACAATCTCCCTCTCTACCTCCAGCGAATCCCAACACTGCACCAATTCAGGAAAGACCTCAAGACCTGTCTCTTCGAATGACCCCAACGGAGCTGCTCTCACCCTCCCCTCAGCGCCTTGAGACCCTAATGGGTGAGTAGTGCACTCTACAAAACCCTGATCAATTGATTGATTGTAAATGGCCATTCTTGAAAACTCTGTAGCCATATCTGTTACAGTAGTCTGCACCTCTCAAAGGACTTTCTGGGTGGGAATTGCTGCTGGTGCCACTGATTTAGATGGTCCTCCGTCTTCCCTCTACTTGATTGCCAGTTAGAGATGTTTTCTATGCTAGGTTTTAAGATGATAGACCATGGAAGTCATACCACATGAATATTTTTGGTTCGTCCCTCTGGAGTGGATTTTTTCACAGAGTATGCATTGTACTCATTTTGAAGCAGTTTTTGATTCCTGTTGAGTTTGGGTATAAATTAGGCCTGGGCGAAGCACTACGCTACACTCGCGTAGTTTGCGAAGTTCGCGCTACTTCGCGCTACGCGAACTGCACGTAGCACAGTGCGAACACGCGTAGCGTAGTGTTGCGTAGTGCTGCGGTCATTTTTTGCTTGCTCGCGGTCCTCAACGTCAAGTTGGCGACCGCGAGCAAGCAAAATGACATCCTGGCGAGACTTTTTCCTTGTTCGCGATCGCGAGCATGGAAAATAAACCTCCCGGCGAGATTCCCAACGCGAGAAGGTCAGGTTTCTCATTGCGAGGGGTCGCGTATGCTCGCGACCGCTCGCGATGAGAAACTACCAGTTCGCGTTGAGAAAGCTGCAGCTCGAGTAAAAATCTACTCGAGCAGCAGAAAACTACAGCTCGCACTGTGCAAGATGCCATTTTCAATGATTGCACAGTGCCGGTTGCTTGTCCGCACTGTGCAATCATTGAAAACAACATCTTGCACAGTGCGAACATGTTACTTCGCAGTTCGCGAAGTGCTACGCGTAGCTCGCGTAGTGCGAACTTCACTTTGCGTAGCTTCGCGAAGTGCTACTTCGCGAACTACGCCCACCCTTAGTATAAATGAATAGTTTTATTAGTGTTTTGCAGTTATGATCTATTTGTGATTTCAGATGTAGAACGTTATTTGTCATAATTGTTAGTTTTGTTAAATGTGTTGTTGAAATAATGTTAAACAATTATGTTACTAAACAGTTAGACTCAAACTTTGTGTAAAACATGTTTTTGCTATTTGTATTTGTGACTACTGATGTCATTGCGACTTCGGTGTTGCTGTGAAGAAGGAAAATGCATTTTTTATGTAGTTATTTCGACAAATGTATACAAAGGGGAAAGTTAAATTAGTATCTTGCTGAATAGGTACACTGAAACGTCATGTAAAATATGTTTATATATGTGTTTAACACTTTGTCAAAAATACCCAGTATCTGCAGTGTGTCCTTGGCAATGGCACTCATAGAATCACTCGGGCATTATCAAGGATGTCTTTTTTCCACCACTCTGCAAATGCGCCTCCTGGCAAGGTACTAGATGGGGGATGAAGTCCCCTTGGCTATTGAGGGTCATTGGCGGAAAACTACTCCTCGTGTTACCTCCAGCAAGTCCCCCGCAGTGGGTTTGCTAAGAGGTCTTCGGAGGCCATGGTACTTTCTGTAAGTCCAACCCAGTGGAATTCCTGAGAGCAGGTCAGAGGCCCACCCCATTTCCCCACCATTCTGCAAACACCATTGCTACTTAAAATACTGTGGAGAATCGCTGAAAGAATCAAAGGTTTCATCGATGTTATAGTTTGGAATTAGCATTTAAAAAACCTTAGAAATTCACAGAAAAAAACAAAGGTTACAGGGACGTTATAGTTAGGAAATAGAATTAAAAAAAAAAACGTTAGAAATTCACAGAAAAAACCCAGATGTAACAAGGACGTTATAATTAGGCTCAGATTTCACATTCACAAAAATAAGGTAAATTCAGCAAATATAGTTCGCTGAGTGGACAATAACTTGTGCCCCCGCAATGCACTGCTTATGACCTTGCATATTACATCACTCATGAAATGATCAGTGACATCACTGATGAAATCTCAAATGTCATCAGTGATGACATCATCCATAGAATATGTGACGCACCCACTCACATCCCAATATAACCTCTCATACACCAACTCCAACTTCTACACTACATTCACAAAACCATTGACACACCCATACCAGTACTTACACACCCACTCACTGATTCTTAGTTCTACACACACATCCACTCGGTTACCCATACAGCCACTTATACACCTACTCACTCACTAATACAGCCAATGATATATCCACTCATACACATATACAGCCACTCATACACAGTCAGTCACTCATTGAGCTACTTACACACCGATTCACTCACCTATGGAGTAGGGGTGGGCGGAATTTGCAAAATTCACTTTCGCAAATTTTCGCGAAAATGTTAAAAATATCCGCAAACACGCGGAAATATCGCGAAGATGCAGAAGTTTTTTTCCCGCCCGTTCGCGGTACTTTCTGCGTGGTTGCGGCTCGCCAACTTACCCATGCGGTTGCTCGCGGGCGCGGCCATCTTGTTTCACTTGTCTCGCAGTGCATGATCGCGAGAAGAAAGACTTGATCGCACGACGAATGACGTTACTGCGGGCGCGAACTGTCGTGAGACAGGGCAAATGACTACCAACAATCCAACATCTTGTGGAGAACGTGACCGGACCGGGAAAACTTGTCGGCAAACGCGGGGATTCAGGTAAGGAGATCGCGCGCACGTGAGAATGTATTATTTTACAGCGCGAGCAAGCAAAAAATTTCCGGTAAAATGCGGATTGCGGAAATTATTATTATTTTTTTTTTTTTTGAAACCGTTTATTACATGTTAAAAAGGGTTACAAGTATGGGCCTACAACCATCCGGCCGGCCGCTAGAGTGGCAGAAGCATATGACATACCTACAGTAAGAGTCTCTTGGCGGTGCAGATCGGTAAATCAGGAGATATCAATAGCGCGGGCCACATAACTCCAAGCCCACAATACGGTTTCCTTTTTTTTCCAAACCAGAACAACACAAAAAACCACACCCGCAAGGCAACCCGCCATCCAAAGTGACGGCACGTGCTCCTTAAGTGGGGGGTCCCAACCAGCAGCCAAACTCTGAAGAGGGGAATGGGAATAGATCAGGGACAGGGGAACCACATGCCCGTGGCTGGGGGAGGGGGTCGGCTAGGGGGACGGAGCTGGTGAGGCGGCCGGTAGCAGTGGCGGCTCACAAATACCCCCGCGATAGGCGTTCCAGGGGCCCCAGATTTTCACCCACGCCCCAGGCTTACCCCTCTCCACATACACTACCTTTTCACGAAACATACACCAATCCATATGTTCTTTCCAGGCCAACACCGCTGGGGGCCACTGGGATCCCCACAATTGAGCAATGTCGCGCTTAGCTATCATGTATCCCAGAGTCACCCACCGCGTCTGCGGGACCGAATAGTCATTTGGTTCCCACACATTCAGCAAGCATCTCCTCGCTTCAGGCAACAGCGCAACACGCGTCACCACACGCAGGACCTCATGCACACCACGCCAGAATCGCTCCACCTGTGGGCATTCCCACAGAATATGCATGAAAGTTGCCAAGGCACCACAGCCACGCTTACACAATCCGTCACCAACAAAGCCCATACGTAGAAGCCTTGGCCCCGTCACGTAAACCCGGTGGAGGATCTTAAGCTGGACTAAGCGAAGGCGAGCCGGGAGGGCCACCTCCTTCGGAGAGGCCACCGCGGAAATCCAGTCCTCGTCGTCCAGTTCCAGCCCGTTGGCAACCCAGGCCTCGCGGAGACTAGTCAGCAGGCACGATCTGTCGTTGATCAGTTTTTTATATATAAGGGAGATCGTGCTGTCTGGGACATGGCCATCCAGCACTCTGTCCTCCAGGGGGGAAGACTCCGGAATGGACGCGACATCAGGGAAGACGGAGCCCAGCGCGTGGCGGACTTGTAAGTACCGAAAGTACTCACTGCCTTGCAGCTGAAATTCCGTCCGCAGCGTCTCAAAAGTTTTGAATCCACCCCTTGTCCAGAGGTCTCCCACTGTGCTGATTCCGATCGTGTCCCACTTCTCGAAGCCCTTCGATGTCCACAGGGAGCCCAACCTCTCAGACGCATATAGCGGTGTCGCCCGGGTCAAACGGTCCTTCCACCCCATCGCTGCATTAGCGGCGTGCCAGACACGCACCATGACACGCGTCGGTCCCGTCAGACGGGAGTCGGGCGCGCTAGAGTAGAGCGCTCGATTGTAGTCGCCACCGGGCAGGAGCATCTTGTCCATTTCAAATGCCGGGTTCAGGGCGGGCCCGTAAAGGCCATGATTAATCGCAGCTAGCTGGGAGGCCCAGTAATACCGTTTAATGTCCGGGAGGGCAACCCCCCCATCGTACCACGGGAGCGTCAATTTAGCCAGAGCAATACGCGGCCTCCCGTCCCAGAACAGGCGCCGCTGCAGGCTCTCCACCTCACGGAAGTAGCGCGCCGGAACCAAGTCCATAGTGTTCTGAAGCGCACACAGAAAGCGCGGCAAGGACATCATCTTAAACAAGGCCGCTCGGCCAAGCGGCGAAAGCGGAAGACGCCGCCAGCGCGCAACGTCCTCCCGCAAGCGCTGGAAGGATTGCGGAAATTTTGACATTTTCGTGCTCTCAGCCGAACGCGAAAATGGCAATTTCCGCGAGCGGAACGGAATTTTAGCCCAGGCCTACTATGGAGTCAATCACATAGCCATTTACACACCTGTACAGTTATACACACACCCACTTATTTATTCATAACAGATACTAAAACAAACTCACTCACCTATACAGTCACTGACACAAGCACACACTCATCTATGCGACCACTCTCACAATCACTCAGTCATACATACAATCACTCATATACTGCAACACTCACCTATACTGCCTTTCACATATTCAGTTACTCACCCAAAATACCAATGATACAGCCATTTACTCACAAAAACACCCATATACAAACTCACTCACCCATACAGCCACTTACACACACTCACTAACCCATAGAGCCACTGACTCACCCATACACTCATCCATACAGGCAGTCACAGACACCCTCACCCACCCACACAGACATTGAGACACCCATACACGTACTCAAACAACCAATCCCCAATACACAAACTCAGGTGCCCACTCACGCACCTATGCAACCAGACACCAACTGACAGACAGATACAGACATTCACACGACAAGTCATTCGCCCATTCACTGAGACACTTAATTATTCACCCATAAAGTTACTCATGCACCCACTGAATCATCAGGTACCCATACACCAATATACCTTGGTATTTATATTTAGCACTCATAAACTTTAAAAACAAAACACAGTCACTGGATAATGTTATTAGTGACGTCATCAGTGATGTCATTTGAGATGGTTGCCAGTAAGTAATTATGGTTAGGGACATGTTTCCATAGGAAAAGCATGTTTGCCTTGCTTATTTTTTTGGCACCGTCTGATGAATCTTCCTGAAATTTCCCCCAAAAAAGTGCTGCAGTGAATCTTGTTTTGCATGTAAAGTTTTGGGGTGATCCAACAAGCAGGGCGAAGAAAAAGGAGGGTTCAAATAAAGTATGTTCCCATGTGAATTCCCATAGGACATTTGAACATGACTACAGGCCAAACCGCTGGACAGAATTATACCAAATTTGGCAGGAATATTGACTTTGGTTAACAGATCACACTTTCAGGTTTCTGATGTAAATCTGTTCAGTAGTTGTTGAGAAATGAAAGGGGAAATAATAAGGATATCTGTGGCTAATTTGCAATGATTTTGCGATTAATATTTAATGCGTGCACCAACAGGAATGCCGTGATTCGAACCCAAAAGGAAATGGTTCAATTTACTGGACCCTAAGGTTCAGGTCGCACCTCACCTGACAAATCTCTCACCTGCCCTCCTAAATTTTGAATGAAAAAATGAAAGCTGTTTAGCTAACGTGGTGTGCAACTTTGCTACCCCCACCGTTTCTCGGGGGTGATCAACTAGATCCAAAACATTAAGCCCACTGCAGGTCGCACCACTCTTATAAGTCCAAACAAAGTGTCCATCCAGTGATGTATATATTTCCAAAACTTCCTCTTTATTCTTCTTTACAATTTCATAGTTCTTAAGCAGCCAACGCGTTTCGTTCTTTGAAAAAGAACTTCGTCAGGGCTGTAAAAACATTTAAAATACATATGTAATACAAATGTAATACAAATTGTACAACTATCTTAATAAATTACATTATATGTGAATCACATTATCCCTTTAGACAGAAGTTACGAATAACACCATACTGATAACTTAGCATGTCCAATGATTGTACGTAACAGCTGATATAGACATTAAATTGGCAAACAAATTGTATTTCATATCTATATTCTTTATAGGGCAAGTCATATAGAATACACTATAATATATAATGTCAAGATACCATTGAAAATGCACTCATTACGGGTGCATCCACCATAGACTCAACATGGGTTCAACTAAATGTGTTCATCCGATAACATTTATAGAACATTGGTTTGGCCTAATCAGTAGTTTCACTCTTATTCAAATATTTGATTCAAAAAGGTTAAATGCACCTACCAATGTTTTCTTGGTTTTTGAACAGCGTTATTTGTACACTGTACGACGCACATCCATCTGATTTCGTTGCGTGCACTGCATCCCCAAATGCGATGCAGTGCACGCAACAAAATTAGTTTTATTAATTTATATATTTACTTACCTGTAAACCTCCGTAATCCACAGTTTACTACCCCCCACCCTGCCCCTCCCCCTCCCCACGTCACCGCCCTGCAGGAACTCCCACTACCGACCGCGGCTGGTCTTGACCCCAACAGAGGGATATAGGGGTGTTTGAGGAACCCTTTATAAGTAGTATATGCCCTAAGAAAGGTATTTTTTCCTACTGGCGATATTCATAAATTTGCCTCGACCGTCAGTGTGGCCCAACCCATGTTACATTGCAGCGAATTCACGAATACATGTTGTGATGACTTCCAAAATATCACTGAAAACATAAAAATATATGTTTATACACCCACTATCAGTCTCACTTAGATACTCACACACCCACTCACAGACCTACTCTGAGACTAACCTACCTACACACAGGCCCCCTCCGACACTCACACACCTACTCACTATCCCACTTAGAGGCTTATGTACCCACTCAGAGGCTCATGCACACACTCACAGACCCGTTCATATTCTTATGCACCCACTCAGAGACCTATTCAAACAATCATGCACTCATTCACTTATCCACTCAGAAACCTATGCACCCACTAAAAAAGACCCACTCGGACACTCAGGCATGCACTCACAGACCCAGTCAGAGACTCATGCAGTAACTCACAGACCCACTCAGAGACTCATGCACCCACTTACAGACCCACTTTGAAGACATAAACACAGACTCAGAGACCCACTCAGACACTGATGCACCCACTCACTCACCCACTCAGAGGCTTATGCACCCACTCACAGACCCACTCAGACATCCATGCACCCCCCTACAAACCCACTCAAAAACTCATGCACTTAGTCATGGGTCCACTCAGACTCATGGACTCACTCACATATTCACTCACAGACTGATGCAGTCAGTGACAGACACACTGAGAAATGTATTCACTCATTTACAGACCCACTCAGAGACTCATACACTCACTCACAAACCCAAACAGATACTCTTTTAGACATGGATTCACCCACTTAGACACATACTCAAACAATTACAGACTCACTCACAGAGTCACACACCCACACCCAGTGAGACAATTATACAGCCCCTCCCAGACCCACTCAGACACTCACATACCCACTCACACACCCACTCTCTCAGGTTACATTTTACACTTAGAAAATTAAAAAAAACAAATGTTACACAGATGTTATAGTTAGGAAATAGAAAAAAGAAACCATTAGAAATTCAATGAAAAAAACAAAGATTATAGGGATGCTATAGTTAGGGTCACATTTTATTCGTACAAAACCAGAGATATTCAGCAGTTATAGTTTACCTGAGCTAACTATAACTCACGCCCCCACAATGCATTGCGTATGACCTCACATATTACATCACTCAAGACATGGTCAGTGACATCACTCATTATATCACTCATGACATCTCAAATTACATCACCGATGACATCACTGATGATATCTCAAATAACATAACTGACAACATTACTGGTGTCATCATCCCCAGAACCACTGACACAAAAACTTACACTCCCATACAACATCTAATAGACCCAATCCCACAACCATACAACCACTGACATACCCATTCACAGACCCATAGAGCCACTCACACATCAACTCACCCATACAGCCACTAACGCAACCTGTAAATCACATATAAAGCCACTCGTGCACCTACTCACTGACCGGTACAGCTACTCACACATCTAGTCATTCACTCACACACCCACTCATACACTGATACAACCCCTCATACACTGAATCAGTTAACCATAGAGCTAATCACACACCTAGTCACTCACCCATACATGTTCACACAGCCACTCAATCACTGATACAGTTACTCATACACTCACTTACTTATTAATATACTTACGCATGCACTCACTTACCTATTCAGTCACTGAGATAAGCACATACTCTCCCATACAACTACCTCTCTCACACTAACTTACCCATACAGCTACCCACATACCCATTCATGCACCCATACAGCCACTCATATACCCACTCACTCACCCACACACCCAATTACAAATCCATTCAGGCACCTATACAGCCACTCATTTATCCTCTAAACTCAGTTACATATACAGTTATGTACCAGCTCATTCACCCATACAGATACTCATGCACCCTCTCGTTCCCCATTTATAGCCACTGACACCCACACACTCACCCATACAGCCACTCATTCACCCTCTCATTCACCATTGCAGCAACTTACACACCCACTGACACCTGTACATATACTCACACAGCCACTCACTCATGTATACAGTCTATCACATACCAACTCATTCTTCTATATACCACTCAGCCATACAGGCACTCCTATGACCACTTACCTTAGGGTTAGAAATGGGGGTCTCTCGGCAATCGTTTGCTCCTTTGTCCAAGTAGGGACCCTTGCTTCTAGTCAGGGTAAGGGACTTCCACCCTTAGACAACCCCTGCTCACCCCCTTGGTAGCTTGGTACGAGCAGACAGGCTTATCTCAGAGGCAGTGTGTAAAGCATTTGTGCACACATCCAGTAACAAAGTGAAAATACAACAAATGGACACCACACACCTTTAAAAAAATAATTCAACTTTATCTAAACCAAACAAGACCAATATGACAAAAATCCAATATTCAGTTTTCAAGATATGACTTTTAAAAGGTAAAAACAGTTCTGTCCATAGCAAAATATAGATGAGACACTTTCAACACAAAGTTCCTTGGGTGCATTAAAATCACAAGCAAAAACAGCTGCAGGGAAGGTGATGCGTCGGTTCCTTATGCACATGGAAGGTGAAGCATCGGTTCCTTGCTCCAGGAGAGGTGATGCATCGGTTCCTTACTGCCACACAGGGGAAGTGATGCTATGGTTCCTTACTGAAGAGGGAGTGATGCGTTGGGTTTATTAAAGTGCCAGGAGGTGATGCGTCAGTTCCTTACTGCAGCCCTGGCGTTGTTGAAGACCCCAGTGTGATGCGGGCAGATTTGGGGTTGCGTTGGTTCTCGATGCATTGATCTCTCCAGCCGCGGTCTCCCGATGCGTTGGTTCCTGCAGTCGCACAGCAGGGCCTTCAATCAGAGTCAGTGCAGTGATCTAGGAATTTGAAGATCACTGCATTAAACTCAGCCTACGTTGTTTTCTCCAGCCGCTGGTAGGTGCTGAATCGGTTTCTTCAGTGGCACGATGGAGATGCATGGGAATGTTTCACGCAAGGTGGTGTTGGGTTAGAAACAGTTTTGGATGCATCACGCTTCTGTAGTTGCTTCTCTTTTCCCAGCTCCCAGCAGCAGGAACAACCTCCAGAGGCTCAACACAAAAACAGGCACCTCTTTACAGGTCAGTACTCGCAGCAAGTAAGGTCAGGGCAGCTGGTGGCGAGGTCTTTGTGTCCCTGAGATTTCAGAACAGGAGGCAAGCTCTACTTCAAGCCCTTGGAGATCTTCTTCAAGCAGGATACAGTGCACACAGCAAATTATTTGTCCTCTCCTTAGCAGAAACAGCTGCTGCAGGCCAACCCCAGACAGCATTCAGCAAAGGGGCAGTACTTCTCCTTCAGCTTTCCCAGCTCTTCTCCTTAGCAGAGGTTCCACTTGTGTCCAGAAGTATTCTAAAGTCCTGGAGCCTGGGCCCCAATGTGTATACTCAATTTCTCTTTGTTCTCTTGTGGCAGAGAGGGTCTGTGCTCAGTCCAACCCAGTTCTGTCCTCTCTGACCCTGCATCCAGGCAGGAGGTGGAAAAGGCATTGTGTAACACAGACCAGGCCTATTCAAGTGTACAGGAATCTAGGTCAATTCAGCCCAGCCCAGGCTAATTCAGGAAAGGCAGGACACACCTCAACCCCCCCAGTGGGCTATCTGATAGAATGCACATCCCCAGTCCCTGTCACTCCAAAGCCAGACAGTCAATCCACAAACCAGCAGAAGCACCCAGGAAAGCTAAGAAAGAAAATACCCACTTTCTAAAAGTGGTATTTTCAAACATACAATATACAAATCAGCTTTACTAAAAGATGCATTTTTATATTCTGAGTTCAGGCATACTAAACTCCATCTTCCTACCTGGTCTAAATGAAAAATGTATACTTATAAGACGTAAATAAACTCACATTCTATCCTATAGGACAGATAACCTTTCCATAGTGAAAAATGAAATACACTGTATTTCACTTTCAGGACATGTCACACACACCAGTACATGTCATACCTTACACGTACACTGCTCCCTGCCCAGAGTGGTACTTTGGGCCTATCTTAGGTCATGCTTATGAAGTGAAAGATGGTTGTATAATGGAAAAGGAGAAAATGGTTCCAAGAAATGAGGAAGAAGTGATAGCTGATGAGGTTATGGGGAGACGTCCTAAAGCCGCAGTGTACACTTGGAATTGTAGTAGTATTTGTACTGTACGACAGGAATCTATTGATAAATTACGTGAATTTCTAAGAGAATATAGTAAAAAAAGTGTTAAACAGAAGATTAAGGTGCTTCAAAGACTAGATCCATGTAGAGTGAGAGAGAATACTGGTTTGCAAGGACATTCTCTGGCTTGTCTTTCTAGGAAAGTTTGCCAAAGTGTTTTTCACCATTTTAGGATGCTGGCAGTTCATCATACTGAAATGAGAAAGTTTGTGAGAAGATTGTATTTTGCTAAAAGTCCAGCACTAAAGTTAAATGAGTTGAATAGGGCTCTGTTCCGTGGATCTGTATCAGATGTAGAGAAGGTTACTGATGAAATTCAGTTTTGTTACTTTGGTCCGAAACAAGAAAGTGCAGATAATGACACAGTAATTGAAGAAAATGTGGAAGAGAATGTAGAACCTACTATTAGTAAAACTTTTGAAGATCAAATGACAAAATTTACTATCATCTCTAATGAAAGACCAAATATTACTTGTATTTGTTGCCGGAGAAGCCATTATAAAAATCAAACAAGGTATGTTGATCTCTATAAAAAAAAGTGAAAAAGAAAATATTACTAAGTGGTTGGATTTTGCTACATATTTATTTCTGGAATATTGTTTTGATTTGGGTGAATATCACCGTATTTGTAAATACTGTTATAACAAGTTAGAAGAAAATAAAATGCCAGCAAGAGCTTTACATAATTAGAATTGGTTGAAATTCCTGCAGAACTTAGTGATTTAAATACGTATGAGTCTATACTCATTCAATGTGTCCATCCTTTTCAGACTATAGTTCGTATGGAGCCCAAAACAGGCAAATTACCTCCTTCGGATTTACAAAGAGGTTTAAAAGGAAGAGTTGTCTATTTGCCATTGGATTTGAAAAAAAATATGGAAACTATTGATGCAGATAGATTGGAAACTGAACCATTAGTTATTTTGGTTAATGGAGTACCAACAAAGAACAAGAAAATTTGGCAGGAGCTGGTAGATGTACGAAAAGTACAAAGAGCAAATGTATATATGAAAAGAAATAATAAATGGTATGAAACAATTTATATGGATGAAGATGAAGAAGTTTTACTACCAGACTCAGGAATACCAGCTGGGCAAATTGAAAAAGTGGATAAGTCAAAATAAGAAGAAATTTATGAACATTTCAGCATACATCCTCTTCATTCAAAAGAAGTTATGGCAAACACTATTGATCTGTTTCAGATGAAAAAAGCACAAGGAAGTCCCGTGAGTGTATGGGAGGAGAGCTTGGAAGCTCGTTGTTTTCCCCAGCTGTTTCCTACAGGAAAAGGTGGACGATATGATGAACGTCCAGTACAGATTCCTGCTTCTGAGTATCGGACTACAAGATTATATGCAGAAGATCCCAGATTTCGTCAAAGTATTCCTTATTTGTTCCATCTTTTATTTGAAAGTGACTTGTCAGCACTATCTTATGCAGTAAATCACATTTTGAAAACTGGAGTTCATCTACGTAATGTTTCTGCAAAGGATTTTATGAACAAAGTGCAACAGCGAGAGGATCATTTGGAATCTCAATTGATTAATCTAATGGCTTGTCAGCGTGGAACAAATGAATATTGGTACCGACGACATGGAGAATTGAAGTGCATGTTACGGAATTTAGGAACTCCTACATGGTTTCTCACCCTAAGCTGTGCTGAGTACGCTTGGGATGATCTTCTGGATTTTCTTCAAGAGGCAAATTCAAATATTGAAAACATCCAATACAAGACAGCAGGAGAATTGTGCTCATTGGATCCGGTTAATGTTTGCAGATATTTCAATCATAGATTTGAGGCTATGATGTCCTTCATCTGCAATAAAAAATATCCACCTCTTGGAGAAGTTGTGGATTTCTTTTGGAGAAAAGAGTACCAAGCAAGAGGTGCTCCTCATAATCATATGCTGTTGTGGATCAAGGATGCCCCAAGATTTGGAACAGATTCTGATAATGCAGTTTTAAGTTTTATCGAAGGATATGCAACATGTGCTATACCTAAAAGCACAAAAGAGAAACACTTAAAAGAGCAAGTTTTACGTTTCCAAAGTCATCGGTGTGGAAAATACTGTTGACGAAAGTACAAGAGTAAAGAAAAATTCTACACAAAATGTCGATTTGGATTTCCACGACCTGTTCTTTCAAAAGGAAGAGTCAACAGTTTTATGTCAGCTGTGCGACATACTATTACAAGAAAATCGCCTAAAAATACCTACAACCTAAGAAGAAAAGAAGAGTCAAAATATATAAATGACTACAACCCAGTCATTTTATCCATGTGGAATGCGAACATGTATATTCAGTATGTAGCTGACAATTCTATTGCTGTTGCTCGGTATGTCACATCTTACATCACTAAATCTGAGAAAACGGAATTGAAGGAAATGTGGGAAGAGATTTCTCACGAGAAGACTGTCAGTAAAAAGCTATACAGTTTCAGTTTAAAGATGTTATCGCATTGAGAAATTGGATCCTACGAATGTTCCGATAGGTTATCATCTGCAAGTCTGTACTCCAAATCCAGAAGAATAATTTGGGTAAGTTTAGGCCTTGCAGGAATGCGAAATCGGGTACTGAAATCTGTTGGAGAAATTGAATATTTGGCAGAGAATGACCCGGAAAGTACAGATATTTTGAAATCAAACATGTTGGCCACATGTTACCCAAAAAGAAGTCGTCATCTTGAGAACATGTGTCTCTATGAAGTGCTGCAGAACTACATTTTTACACGGAAAGCCACAGAAGACATCAACAATGGAAAATATAAAGTCATTGGTGAGGAAGGATGTTTGGTGAAGCAAACAAAAGGAAGCTTGATTAATCACAGGAAGCTGAGTTTGCGACACTCCTGACAAAAAGGAATTTTACTACTTAGCACTTTTACAGCTGTTTAAACCATGGCGTTCAGAGGATGAATTACTTGGAGATTTTCACAGCTATGAAGATTCCTTTAATGCATGTAAAGATACGATTGAATGCAGTACTTTCACAAATTATGTGCAAATGTTAAATGAAGAAATTGAACAGGAAGCTACAATTGCAGCTGAAGTAGCTAGAGACAGTTCTCAAGACAGCCAAAGTTCTGGAACACTCAGTCAAGATCCCCTAGGACAACCAATCATAGAAAATGAAGCTGCATTAGCAATGACTGAAGTGGAAACAGCTATGAATCAAGCTCAGGAAGATTTAGTAGACTTAACATATTTGGAACAGCAACTGAATGAAGAACAAAAACACATTTCTGAAGAAGTCACAAAAAAAATTGATCCTGGATTACTACATGAAAAGAAAGAGTGCTCATGTGCATCATTTGAACCAATCAGGATGTATGTGAGTGGACAAGCTGGAACTGGAAAAAGTTTCTTAATTAAAGTCATCCAAAGCTACCTACAGCAGAAAACAGATTCAACTTTGTCTTGTGTTGTTACTGCTCCAACTGGGTAAGCAGCATATAACATAAAAGGAATTACCTTACATCGCTTGCTAATGTTACCAGTGGAGCATGAGAACAAAATAGAATATCACAAGTTAACAGGAGAAGCATGCTTCGAAGTTTCAAGAGTGTTGAAGAAGATGCAAGTTCTCATTATTGATGAGGTAAGCATGGTATCAAACTTAATGCTTGCCTTTGTGCATTTAAGAATGCAGCAAATTCTAAAGAGAGACTATGACGTGTTATTTGGAGGAAAACATGTTATAGTTTTTGGGGATCTTCTGCAGTTCACTCCAGTTAAAGGACAACCAGTGTTTAATACTGTGACACATGAAGACACAAAGAAGTCATTAGGAAGTATTGGTAATGTGAATATTTGGTGATTCTTTGAGTACTAAGAACTCACTACCAATATGAGGCAATCAAACGATGAAGATTATGTAAGTATTCTGAAAGATATCAGAATTGGACTACTTACAGAAGTTGGCAGAGATGCATTACAGAGTCGGATGCTACATAATTTATTTCCAAATGAAGAAATAGTTGCAGAGAAAATATACCAGAACATTGCAGAAAAAAATACTGTAATCTGCTTAATGCCAACACTATGTGAATGCTCGATATTCAATGAGGAACTTTTGAAATTGGAAAAGGAAGAGATTAAGAAAATGGAAGCAGTGGACAAAATTCAGCATGAAGGAATTACTATTACATTAACAGGCAAACTGAAAAATAAATTGGATTCTCTAGAGAAGAACATTTCGAAAACAGCTGGATTAGAAAAAAATCTTTATGTTTGTATGAACTGTCGAGTATTTTTAAGAAGAAATTTGGATGTAGAAAAAGGTTCAGTGAATGGAGCTATGGGTAAAGTTATGGGTTTTATGAAATACCAGAAAAAAGATGGAATTGAATTTTTAAAAATAAAATTTGATCAGATTGAAGAGGTTAAAGACATTTGTCGTTGTTCAGTTCGTTTCTTGCATGTGAAAGACTTATATGTACGTAGGAAGCAGTTTCCGATTTCTCTAGCATATGCTGTAACTATTCACAAATCTCAAGGATTAACTGTAGATAGTTCTTTTGTAAACATTGGTTCAACTGTGTTCAAAGAAGGTATGGCATATGTTGCTTTGTCACAAGTGAAAACATTATCTGGTCTATTCATGATTGACTTTGATGACTCAAAAGTTTGTGCTGATGCAAACTGTGTAAAGGAATATAATAGATTAAGAAGAAGCTATGCTCCTCATTTAGGTCAGTATCCTGTGTTTGAAAAACGTATTGTTTGTCGGAAAAGGAGAATTGAGAATATCTGTAATGAGGATGTACAGAAGAGAAAAAAAAAAGGAGAGTGATGTGATTGCAAGCAAAAAGAAAAAGGACAATGCTGAAGAGGTTGTTGGTTGTCATTTTGAAAATAGCTCTGGTGTCAACTGCTACGCTAATGTAGTGCTGAATGTTGTATTTTATCTTGAAAGTTTGCAAGAGCAGATAATACTAAATCATGAAAAAAGATTCTGTTCTCTGCTGAGTTTTCTTTTTGACAAGCTGAGTAATGATAAAACTAAAATAGAAAGTGCTTCTGATGTTAGAAAACTTTTAGATGTATGTTCAGGAAGTACACAGTTTACTCAAAATATCCAGCAAGATGCACAGGAATTCTTGATGTATATTCTTATGGTACTGGAAGAAAAAGGGGTAGAAATAGAAAATATATTTGGTCTCTCTTATAAATGGGAACATAGTTGTGAAAACGGTTTCAACACATGCAGCTCTAATGTTGATTCTGAAAGGTTCATATATTTAACATTACCAGAGAGTCAATCAGTCACTTTTAGTAAATTAGTTAAAGATGCCAATCACAGCATGGAATGTTCTAAATGTAAATCAGACATGTTTTCAACGTTATTTTTAAAGAAATATGGACAGTATGTAATTTTAATGATGCAACGTTGTAGAGCTGATGGACACTTCTATAAAGAAGTTTGTAGGAAAACAATTATCAATATCAGGAAAAACTTTTGTTGCAGTTGCAATAATTTTCCATGATGGACCTTCGATAACTTCTGGTCATTACACAGTTTATCTTAAATGTGAAAAAGGCTGGACACTGTGTAATGATTCTCAATTGATTTTCAAGCAATGTTTGCCTGCAGAATTACCAAATTCCTATTTATTTTTTCTAAAACCAAAATTTTAGATACAAATTGCAACATCTGAACAAATCATTTTTTGCGATTTTATTGGATTACCTTTGGATATTTTATCTAAAAAGAATTTTAAAATTACCATTTGGCCTCATGGAAAGGTAAAAATTTCTCTTGTGGACTTCTTTGACAGATATTATTTGGGTGTATGAGCTTAAGCAACAAGATTTACAGACGTTATTTATTGCAAATAGTTATTGTTGTTAGATGATATTTTTATTATATATATTATATTTCTATCAAGGTATGTTTTATTGAGAAGAGATTCAGGGCTTTTTTCAAACAATCTTTCGGATTGTTAATTTTTTTGCCCGCTGTTAAGTGATGAATGTAATTGGTTTCACAATTTGCAGTGAAATTCAATATATTCTGAAAACAGCAAAAAAAGGGCAAAACATGTCTTTGTTAAATATGAAAATATGTGTACTGTATTCTAAAATGTATTGTTAAATATTATACTTTTTTTCTTTTGTTACAGATTGAGAAAGAAATTTTAGGAAAATTAATCCTTTTTTCTAGCAATTAAAAAAAACATTTAATGATAATTAAGTTGGTCAGGTAAGTTTGAAATATATGTATTTATCACACATTTACTTTCGTAGTCCCTTGTTTTCACTTCTCCTCACTCTGCTTTTGTCATTTCCCTTGTGGTCCTTCAAGTACATTGAAGGGTGAAATAAATATTTTATTTAAAAAAAAAAAATTAAAAAAAACGGTGCGCACGGTAAAAAATGTTTTTTTTTAAAACTGATAAAATAAATTTAAAAAAAATTGTGAGGTAGTGTGGCTCTTAAAAGAGCCCTTGTGTTAATACAGGGACAAAGGAAAGAAAGAATGGGAATATTAAAAGGGACCGCACTTGTGCTGCTCAATATTATTGTCTATTAGCGGAATACTAGATTCCCCCATAGCAATAAGAGAGTAACAAGTGTTGCACCTTATATGTACCCTCTGAAACTGAGGGTAGATGTCCAGAGGAGCAGAAGAGGGTGATGCTCCCACCACAGAGGAAGTGCTCGGCGGAGCTGCCGAAGATGTACTCGGCTGAGCTTCTGCGGATGTGCTCGGGTGACTTACTGGAGGGTTTGCTTCAGTATGTCGAGCGAAAGTCCTGGGATGTACATCCCTAATGTGTCTAAACATAGAGTAATTTCCAAAGGAATACTTCCTCGTTGGATTTCCTCTAGATAAGACACGCTCACAAAGTGTGCAGGTGACTAATGGAGCATTTACCTTTTTCTGCCCTTCTGGAAATGTGAAATATTCCCAGACAAAAGAATTCTTCTCTTTCCTCCTTCTCTGTCTGATGATGCTGCTGCCCTGCTCACTCCCAGAAGAGGACTGCTGCTCTGCCATTGTATCCCAAAGACAATTCAGCTCCTTCTCCTAGGGAATCACAAGCAGTAATGAGGGGGATGGGTGTGGTGTTGGAAGTTTCTGGATATGAAACAAGTTTAAACCAATGAAAAGTGTTGTTTCTGGATCACATGACCTCCCGTGCACGCTCCGTATGCTTACCGTATGCGCACGGTAAAAGTACGCATGCGCGCACGTAAGACACACGCACGCGCACATGCGCATTAGAGGCACCCGGGCGCACACACGTACGGCGGTTCCGCGTAACGTGCGCGCGTGCGCGTAGGGAGCAAGTGCTTACGCGTCGCACAGGAAGTACGAACGCGTACGTAAATCGCGTACGCATGCGCACACGGAGCATAAATATTACGTACGCGCACCGTACATAAAGCGTAGCGTGCGAGTACGGTAAGCTTACCGTACGCGCACGGTAAAAAATCCAAAAAAAATGAAGGTTTGTAGAAGATATTAACTATGTTATTCAACTATATATAACCATTTATTTAAAAAAGGTGAACCTTTCTATATTGTAGGATACAGTAAATCAATGATTATATACATAGGTAGCATATTGTTTAAAAAAAAAAAAAGAAAAAAGAAAAAGAAAAAAAAGGATTTAAAAAACCTTACAAATTCACTTAAAAAACCATAGGTTTCACACACGTTATAGTTAGGAATTAGCATTAAAAAAACCTTGCAAATCCACTGAAAAAACCATAGGTTTCACACACGTTTTAGTTAGGAATTAGCATTTTAAAAACCTTGCAAATTCACTGAAAAAAGCTGAGGTTTCACACGTTATAGTTAGCTGGACATTTCACTCGTACAAAACCATTGAAATTTCCCCGTTATAGTTAGTTCAGCTAACTATAACTCGCGCGCCCGCAATCCACTGCTGATGACGTCACATATTACATCACTCATGACATGGTCAGTGACATCACTCATGACATCACTGATGACATCACTGATGACGTCATCCATGTGATAAATTACCACATCTTCTCACACCCTAATATAACCTTTGATACACCGACTCAAAATTTAAGAGTTCCATTCTCAAAACCATACATACTGCAATACCAATAACTACATACCCACTTATTAACTCTTAGGTCTTCATACACCTCCACTCACTCACCTGTACAGTCACTCATACCTACAGTCACTCCATACAAAACTATCACATACATTTATACACTTATATAGACACTCACACACTAACAAGTATCCATAGAGCTACTCTTACACCTCCTCAGTCATGCAAATAATCACACTCCCATTTACTCACCTATGCGGTTATACACACTCAAGTTCACTTACTCATAAAAATAGGATTACATTCTTACACTCTTATAGAATCATTGATACAAGAACACACTCATCCATACAGTCACTTTCACAATCACACACTCTCACATCTACCCACTTATATACTCTTACACGCACATATACTGCCTTTCACATATGTAGTTAGTCACAAATGTACCACTGAGATATGCATTCAATCCCTAACACACCCATACATACACTCACTCAACCATACAGTCCGTCACAGATGCACTCTTAAAACCATGCACCCATAGAATCACCCACTCACACATCTATGCATAGAGTAACACACACCCTACCCACACAAACATTCAGGAACCCATACAGATACTGAAACAAGCAATCAATAACTTATATAGACACTCATATAGCTATTCACAAAACCATGCAGCCACTTATACACCAACATACAGACACATACAAACATTTACACAGTTTAGTCACTAGTCTGCAGTAAGATACATTTAATGACTCACTTATAGAATCATGTTACGCACCACAGAAAATCATCCATTTACACACTTGTACACCCACTCATTCTTCAACAGGCCTTTCCCTATATATATTAAACATATTAAAATTGTTCAGAAACACATACTCAATGGATGATGTCATCAGTGATGTCATCAGTGATGTCATTTGAGATGTCATCAGTGATGTCACTGACCATGTCCTGAGTGATGTAATATGTGACGTCATCAGCAGTGGATTGCGGGCGCGCGAGTTATAGTTAGCTGAACTAACTATAACGGGGAAATTTCAATGGTTTTGTACGAGTGAAATGTCCAGCTAACTATAACATGTGTGAAACCTCTGGTTTTTTCAGTGAATATATATATATATACACATTTATATAGAGATATCTATAGCTACACACACACACACATATATATCTATAAAACATAAAATGTATTACCAAATTTATAGCCAAATATTATTTAAATTTTCAAATAAATCAAATATATTAAAATTAAAATAAAAAAGGCATTTACTAAATTATTTATATATACACATGATATATCATTAAAAAAGTAATAATGTTATTAGATATATTTAAAGAATATAAAGAAAATTATTGGAGTCTGGGAATAATAGATATTCCCATCCCAGTTTATGCAATAGTAGGGAAAGCGTAGTCTTTCAAAGGGGTAACTATTCCCACTCCGAATTGGCCAACAATCCTCCTAAGTATTAGACTTAGGAGGGGTAAGATTTACTATTCTACCTCCAGTCTATGCAACAGGAGGGAAAGTGTTTGACTTCGGAGTGTTTACATTTATTATTCCCACTCTAAAAAGAACAACAGTAGGGGAACTGTTCACACTCCAGTATGTGCAACAGTACGGAAAGTTTTTAGCTTCAGAGGGGTAGCTTTACTATTCCCACTCCATCAGGCAAACACTGGACTTCAGAGGGGTAAGATTTACTATTCCAACTGCAGTCTGTACAACAGTAGGGAGAGTGTTGGACTTCGGAGGGGCAAGATTTACTATTCCCACTATATTCTGTGCAACAGTAGGGAAAGCATCACACTTCGGAAGGATTCAATGTATTGGACATCAGAGGGTTGAGATTTACCATTCACAGTCCAGTCTGTGAGACAGTAGGGAAAGCGTTGAACTTCGGAGGGGTTACAATTACTATTACTACTCCAGTCTAAGCAACAGTAGGAAAAGTACTTCACTTCAAACACATTACATATGTGAATAACCCTTTTAATTTAAAACAAATATAAAACTCCTAATATGAACATTATGAATTAACCAACAAATATATATATAAGAAAATAAAAAACAGTTAAACAATTTAGATTATTATTAAACAATTTAATGTGTAATTCTCAATTAAAAATCTTATAATTTATTTATTACTTAATTATCTTTCCACCTTATACCCCTACAATCACAGGAGCCCACACCTAAAATGTAACTAAACAATATAATTAGTACACAATTTACATAAATAATAATCAATTACATAATTAATAACTAATTGTTAATAATTATTACTGAATTAACTTCCCACCCTATACCTCTACAAACCCAGCAGCCCACACCTAAAATATATCTAAAAACTATCATTTTCACACAATTGACATAATTAATAATCCATTAAATTATTAATAAGAATTGGTAAGTCTTTATTAATGAATTATTACTTAATTAACTTCCCACCCTATACCCCTACAAACCTAACAACCTATTACAACACCATAAATTACTATTAGCAATTACATTAAAAGTTATACATCACTCAAAATTATAAACTATATTTAAAAATATTCTTAACAATTATTCAAACAATAATTACCCATAAAATGTATATATAAACGAAAACACATTAAGTTAATTAAAAACACATTTTTCACAATCATATTATTCAACGGATTTTAACCACAATGATATTCTTAACAGCGATGTTACTTACCTGAAAAAATAGATATTCTTGACAACGCATTTCTGCAAAACAATGTTTTGTATCAGGATATGTTTTCTTATATTTCTGTATCCATATCTCAATATTTTATCCACAAACCAAAGATATGAGTGCAGAATCTCCGTACGGTGCACACTCTGCAGCGAGATTCTACACTGAAAACTTTACTACACATAACTATGTTTGCGCACTGGGCCCTCATTGTCTTGCACCCACCTTGCCTCACTGGTACACACTGTCTCAACACTCCTACTCTGACAAACATACATTGTCATTCACTGTTCACTCACCCACACACACAATCCCACATAAAAATATTGATGCTCATGCATACACATGGTCTCTCACACAGACTTACTCACCCACATGCACATGCACAAAAACAAGGAGGTACCTAGCTAAGGTTCCCACCCCTGCTTCTACCTTCGACACCCACTCCTACTCCTACCCCTCCCTAGCCGGCCTCCTAATAAACTGCCAATCAGCTGTAAAGCATGCATCTGATGTCGCCGACCACATCCTGAGTCATAAATCGGACCTAGCGATCTTGACTGAATTTTGGCTCAAGGATTCCTCATTGCCCTACCTAGACCTCTTAGTCCCGCCCAAATATAACATCGTAAGGATGGACAGGCACTCAAAGAAAAAAGGGGGTAGCATTGCCTGTATCTACCGCTCCAACCTCCTTGTTACGTAACTGCCGGTGGACCCCACGGACTCCTGCGAATACCTCGCACTCGCCATTAGAGGTAAGCCAAATGAACCCATCATGGAAACACCAATCCATAAACACAGTTTACATGGATAGCATGTGCACTTTATCACTGATCAGCAGTGGTAAAGTGCCTAGAGTCATAAAACCAACAAAAACAGGAGGCCAAAAAAGCAAGAAAGTCTGGGGATAAACCCACTGAAAAACCCCGGTATAGTATGCGTTTAACTGTCAGTAACTTTTAGAAAACACTTGCAATCACTGGATGATATAATCAGTGATGTCATCAGTGATGTCATTTCAGAAGTCATCAGTGATGCCATGAATTACGTCATTTGAGATGTCATCAGTGAAGTCATGAATGATGTCACTTACCATGTTATGAGTGATGTAATATGTGAGGTCATAAGCAGTGCATTGCGGGGGTGTAATTTATAGTTAGCTCAGGTAACTAGAAATGCTGAATTTCTCTGCCTTTGAATAAATTAAATGTGAGCCTAACTGTAAAACATCCCTGTAACCTTTGATTTTTTTTCAGTGAATTTCTAATTTAAAAAAAAATTACATTTCCTCACTATTATGTCCCTTTAACCTTTGTTTTTTCAGTGAATAAATATATATATATGTATACATATATATATATATATATATATATATATATATATATATATATATATATATTATCTACTGGCGGTCGCCAGTAGATAGTTATAGTTAGGACCGTGTTTCCATAGGAAATCCGCAACATTCTATTTGGAATAACTTTGGCGCCGGTTGACGAACCCTCGCGAAATTTTCAAAATTGGTGGGGCGCTCCGCTCCGCTCCTACCCTGAAAGTCTCGGGGCGATTCGTCAAGCGGGGGCTGAGAAAGAAGGGGGGTCCCAAAACGCGTTTTCCCCATGCAATTTTCCATAGGGACCTTTAGTCCAAGGTACAGCCCGAACGGCTGAACAGAATTACTTGAAATTTGGTAGAGAGGTAGTCCTCAGCTCAGGGAAGTGCCTTTTGCAGGTCTGGTGTCAATCTGTTCAGTAGTTCCTGAGAAAATCAAAAGTAAAATCATATATATACGTGGGCGGAGCCTAACCACACATCTCATCCTGAGATCTGATTGGCTGTCCGCACTTCATCCAAGAAGTATAGGCAGCCATCTTGGGACCAATATACATGATAGCACCTCATTAAAAAGCATTGCAGTTAATAGAAGGTTTTAAGACTTTAGTTACATTATAAATCATTTGTTGATGGTACCATACTCATTTTAGGAATTGTGGTATGTTCTAAGGTGATTTCACCATGTGAAAAAGCCTTCTGCTGGCATATCATGATTGAGAGAAAAATATTTTCTCTTGCTTTTCCCACAGAGGTTTGGAAGGCGATCTATAAGCTAAACTGAGAGCTTATTTTCTGTAAATTCACATTATCTTTCTCAGTCTTGTGAGAATGAAGTCTGACATTCTCAGTAAAACATGTACATCCAACAAGGGCAGAGACTGTCAGTTGATTCCTTTGTGTTCTACTGCAGCTTCCCAGAGTGTTCCAAAGAACAACTAGAGCGCTAACAGTCCTACTTATGATAAACGTATGGCACACCTGAAGCCATCTTGCTTGGATTAAAGTGGTAACTCTTAAAACATTTAATTTAAAAAGGAACAAAAGGAGGGGGTTCATTTTTCCATAACAAGTATGATTAGTGCTGCAGAAAGAAAAACTAGGGCACATTTTGACTTCTGAAATCCTCTTTTATTTCATTAAAAAATTCTGACATGCAGACTGAAACATGCACTTTCAATACCAGCAGCAGTTTTCCCTGGTGAGCAGTAGCTTTACTACAGTGATCTAATTAGCAAAAAGAGTGCTAACATTCTGAATGTATGGCAAATGTGTGACACATCTGAATGCCTTCTTGATGGAATCAAAGTAAAAAACTGAAAGTATTTCCTACTGAGGAGACTGCAGTAAATGAGGAAATTAGGAAACTTCATAACAAATAAGACTCCCAAGATGGCCACCAGAGACAAAAGAGCCCAAATGTAGCCCAAATATCACCCAGATGTAGCCCAAGTATAGCCCAATGACAGAATGTCCCAGAGTGTTCTTAAAAACAACTAGAGCGCTTACTGTCTTCATTATGACAAAAGTATGGCACACCTGAAGCCATCTTGATTGGAATAAACTGGTAACACTTAAAACATTTAATTTAAAAAGGAACACAATGAGGGGGTTCATTTTGCCATAGAAATTATGATTAATGCTGAAGAAAGAAAATGAGGGCACATTTTGAGTGACTTCTCAAATCCTCTTCTATTTCATTAAAAAATTCTGACATGCAGACTGAAACATGCACTTTTAATACCAGGAGCAGACTTCCATGGTGAACAGTAGTTTTACTACAGTGATCTAATGAGCAACTAGAGTGCTAACTTTCAGAATTTATGGCAAATGTGAGACATATCTGAATACCTTCATGATGGAATCAAAGTAAAAAACTGAAAGCATTTCCTACTGAGGAGACTGCAGTACATGAGGAAATAAGGAAACTTCATAACAAATAAATCTCCCAAGATGGCCACCGGAGACAAAAGAGCCCAAATGTAGCCCAAAATCACCCAGATGTAGCCCAAATATAGCCCAATGACAGAAGTGTGCAAAACACTTATTATTTTGTGTTTTTGCAGTGTTATATAGTGCAGCCTTGTCAGATATAGGAGTGCTTTACATGAGCATTGGTTACATCACACAAGAACAAATTCATTTTGGTTGTAGACATGGGGAGACTAAGTGATTTGACCAGAATCACAGAATGTCGAGCTGAAGCAGAAACTCCAACCTGGTTCCCCAGTTGCAAAGTCTGCAGTTCTGGAAGTAGCACCACATCCTCTCCCCTAAGTGCAACATTTAATCAAGTGGTCAACTGGATAAAAAAACATGAAGATAACAAATAATTTAAAAGTGCTTTGTTGCTATTTGAAAACTCAGAAAATATGTCCTTATTTTAGTCTTTTAGAGCACTAACCATAATTTTGATGCCAATAAGACCCTCTCATATATGTAATTTCTAAAGGAAATGCTCTAGGTATTACAGTTTTGATTACATCAAGATGACGTCAGGCGTTCCACACTTTTGTAATAAATATAGAATGTTAGCAATCTAGTTGTTCATTAGGATACTGTTGAGAGGCAGAGGCCAGGGGCACGGACTCTGAAAATTGAAGGCAGGTAGGAGGGTGCAAAGGCAACAATTTAACCACACTGAGCTGGCAGGAAGGGCCGTGGCAGCACAACAGACTATGGAGGGCAGTGGAAAGGGGGGCAGGGGCAACAAACCAACAATACAGGACTTGCAAGAGAGGCTGTGGCAATGTAATAGACCATTGTGGGCAGAAGGAAGAGGCAATGGTAGTACAACTATACATGACAACAGACCCGATTCAGCCAGGAAACGTCCAATGTTTTTAAGCTCAAATGGGCTTTATTTGATCTGTCTCCTGTCTACAATCTCCTCTTTTTCAATGTAACTCAAAGGGGAACATCAATACCCCAGTTTTTTTTCAAAATCTCCCTCTTACCAAGTTCAAAATATTCGCAAGTATGGTACATTGGATCATGGAAGGAAATGGGGTAGGGACATGGACTTGGATAACAGAGGACAGGAGGGACATGGAGAGGTGCACCAAACTGACCCTGCAGGGCAGCCATCAGGGTTTGCAGCAGCACAATACACCACACAGGGCATGCGGGACGGGAGTGCAGCACAACAATCCATAGAAAGCAAGAGGGAGGGGACAGGACCATGCACATGGACAACAGAGAACAGAGGGGCAAGAGGCAATGGTAGCTAGCTGACCATAATCGACAGACAGGAGAGAAAGCTGCAGCATAACAGACCATAAAGTGCAGGAGGGACGGATCAGGGGCATTACAATGGAACAGACAAGCCAGGAGGGAGGGAGTATGGGTCTGCACATGTAAACAGAGGGCTGGGGGCAAGGGGGCAGGGCAGGAGCAGCAAGATAGCCATGGAGGTCAGGCAGGATGGGCACTAGAAGCAAGACACACCATGAAGAACAACAGTGAGACTGTGATGGCATACACACAGACCATGGAGGGAAGGTGGGAGGGGGTCAGGGGCAGCTAACTGACCACACAGGGAAGGTGGGAGGGGCCATGGCAGCACAGAAGACCATGCATGGCAATTGGGAGGGTTAGTGGCAGCACAATGGCTATGATGGGCAAGAAGGAGGGTGCAGGGGCATGCACACAGGACGATGGAGGATAGAAGGGAGGGCCAGGACCTGTGCACAGACAAGAAAGTTCAGGGGAAGGGGCCTCACAACAGACCGCACGGGGCAGGCAGGAGGAGCAGTTGCAGCACAACAGACCAGGGAGGGCAGAAGGGTGTGGCAGTACAATGGACCATGTAGGACAGGAGGAAGAGGATAGGGGCATGGCATGTGGACAGGCAGGGTGAAGGTGGCAGGGACAGGTTACAGTCATCTGACAATGCTAGGCAGGTGGGAGGGGAGTGGCAGCTCAACAGAACACTCAGAGTAGATAGGAGTGGCAGGTCCATGGAACATGGTGGGCAAAAAGGATGGAGCAGGGGCATGCAAAAAGACATCGGAGGGCAGGGGGAAGGAGAATAGGGGCAGCAAGCTAAGCACAGAGTTTAAGCAGGAGGTCAATGATGGGGCATAGAATTGGGCAATGGAGGGCAGGAGGAGGGGACTGGTACATCATACTAAATTGAGGGCAGTGGCAGCACATCAGACCATGCATGGCAGGAGGGAGGAGGCTAGTCCATGGATTCACACAACAGAGGATAGGGAGGAGGGGGTTGGGGCAGCAAGCTAACTGTTCAGAGAAGGCGGGTATTAGGAACTTTATTGTTTTTAAAACGTGTGTCTGTGCGAACTACTTAAAATATGAACAAGTATGCAGCATAATCTCACTTTTATTCAGGAAGAAGAGGACGTTTGTGACTGTGACTCCGGGCTCACTTGGCAGAAACACCCCCTGACCCTCCACCCCCTATCGCAAACTGTAATGCCCGTGAAAAGGGTAGTTGAACACAGTGTTATATAGAACATAGTCCTGAGAGCACGATTGAAAATGAAAACTAGATATAGTGTATGGTATAAACTATGCACCAAAAAGTGTGATATAAGATGAACCGGGCGTGAAATATAATATGCAATACATTGTGCGCAATGACAGATTCATTGGAGAGCGCGAGATAGCACAGGCACTAGCGCGTGCTATGCGATGTGCGCTTTGGAGTATAATATGCACAGGGCAGTGTTGTGTAACCTAACTAGTCTCTAAAGTTGTAATATAAAATATGTGCTGGGGAGTGTAACGTTGCATATGCACTGTGACAAAGATATGGATCCCAGATTGTAATATGTATGGCATAGCACTGTGCTTTATAACATAGGCATCGAGGAAGGCACATTAGATGGGGCAATATAACCCGTGCGAAGACAAGTGTGGCATGACATATTCACGGGGTGGTGTTACAGTGCACATGGGCTAGAGAGTGTCATAGCATATGCACTAGCTGGTGGAATAAAACACAGAGGTGTGTGGCACTCGGCAGGCAATGGTGGGTGTAACACAGCATTGGGCTCTGCCAGGAGAGCGCTGTGACTCTCAAGTGATGTTCGTCCCCTTTCCAGAGAGTAAAATAAAAAGTATTACACATCCGGCAGTGGATGTGTGTTATATTAACCGTGAGGGGGGTTTCTTACATAGTTTTGGACGAATTTTTGTCGAATCCCTTTGAATGGCTTGGTGTGCATGTGTATTAAATGTGCCCGTCAATAGCTACCCATGTTTGTATAAATAAACGACAAGGGTGTCTACCGGGATTAGGCACGGTAGGGCATCAGACATGTCAGAGCTTCACTAGTGGTGTAAATACATTCCACGTGGATTCATTGTATGCATAGTCGCCTTTTAATGAATATCACTCAAATCGTCATGGTGATAGGTACGTACGGTTTGTCCAGCATGTCCTAGGTGTGTCTATAAATATATATTTTTTAAAAATATTAAAAAACAGTGGCCGGCCCTGGGGATTGGGGTCAAAAAAATATAATTAGGAGACAGGCCCTGGGGGATGGGGTCATCAGGGCCAATAAATTAGAATAAGAAGGGGAACCACACAGCCCCCTTTCTTAAAAAATTAAAATAAATAAAAGACTGGCATCGTGCCGGAGGCCATGCCCCCTCCTTGCAGCACTCTGCAAACGCGCCCCCTGGCGAGTTGTAAGTTGGGGAATTAATTCCTCTTCAATACCGATGGTCCCTGAGGGCCAACTAGCCCAACACGCATCTCCAGTATGCGCCAGGGAGCTGCGCTGCAGACAGGTGTTCTGAGGCCAAGCCCCTTTTTACACCTCTCTGCAACGCAGCTCTGTGGCGCTTACTGGAGGTACCTAGTGGTCTAGTTTGACCCTAGGGACCCTTAGGATTCAAGGGGACTTAATCTCTCAACTTAGAACAGCCACAGGGCGCGTTTACACAGTGGTGAAGGAAGGGGACGGGGCCTGAGGTGGCGTGTGCAAACACGCACAATGGCACATTTTAAATTGGGGATATAATTTCTCTTCAACACTGAGGGCCCCTGGGGGCTAAGTAGCCCACCAAGTGCTTCCAGTAAGCGGCACTGAGCTGCATTGCAGAGAGGTGGTCCAGGCTGTGCCACTTTTTACACCTCTCTGCAACGCAGCTCTGTGGCACTTACTGGAGGTACCTAGTGGGCTAGTTGGACCCTAGGGACCCTCAGGATTCAAATGAACTTAATCTCCCAACTAAAAACAGACACAGGGCGTGTTTACATAGTGGTGAAGGGAGTTAACGTGTGCAAAAACGCCCTGTGGGCTAAGAGGTAGTTTTAATCCCCCTGCCCTATTATATACTAGGGGCTTACAGAGGAGGTCATGCTAATCACAGGGGGACCCCAACGCATAATGTTCCCTAGTGTATGTAGGTGTTTTCACAGTATTCTAAGTGTCTTTTAACATAGCACTGGCTCTAGGATAGGGGTGGGCGGAATTTGCGGAATTAACCTTCGCAAATTATCGCGAGAATGTTTAAAATTATCGCAAACAAGCAGAAATATCGCGAAGATGCGGAAGTTTTTTTCCGGCATGTTCGCGAGATTTTCTGCATGGTTGCGGGTCGCCAACTTACCCATGTGGTTGCTTGCGGGCGCGGCCATCTTGTTTTGAGTTGTTCTCGCGGTGCATGATCGCGAGAAGAAAGACGTGATCGCGCGACGCATGACGTCACTGCGGGCGCGAACTGTCGCGAGACAGCGCAAATGGCTAAAAACATGGAGAACATGGAGAACGCGACCGGATCAAGAAAACTTGTCGGAGAACGCAGGGATTCAGGTAAGGCGATCGCGCGCGCGCGAGAATGTATCATTTTACAGCGCGAGCAAGAAACAAATTATCGCCAAGCTGCGGAAACCGGAATTTTTGACATTTTCGCGCTCTCCGCGGAACGCAAAAATGTCAAATTATCGCAATTTCCGCGAACGGAACGAAATTTTTGCCCAGGCCTACTCTAGGACTGGTCAGTCAGACTCAGTTACCAGTGGTAACTGAGTCTGACTGACCAGTATCCATCTGAAAAAGTTGAGGGTACAGGATGATTTTGCAACAAGGATTCTTTCTGCTCTTCTTTTTGTTCTTTCTGCATGTTATCCTTCTTCCTGCACTTTTCTTCGTCTTTGAGGACTTCTGTTGCTTCTTTCTGCGCTTCTTTTTTTTCTTTCTGTGCATTTTTTCTTCTTTCTTCACATGTCCTATCTCTGTAGGCATAGTTAGAAATTAGCATTTAAAAAACCTTTGAAATTCACAGAAAAAACCATAGGTTTCAGGCACGTTGTAGTTAAGAATTAGCATTTAAAAAACCTCAGAAATTCACTGAAAAAACCATAGGTTTCAGGGGTGTTATAGTTAGCAGGACTTTTCACTTGTACAAAACCATTGAAATTCCCCTGTTATAGATAGTTCAGCTAACTATAACTCGCGCGCCCGCAATGCACTGCTGATGACATCTCAAATGACATCACTGATGACATCACTGATGACATCATCCTTGTGATAGAGTGGCAGACCTCCTCTCACCCTAATATAACCTTTGATACACACATTCAAAAATAGAGACTACAATTTTCAAAACAATGGACATACCAATACCAGTTACAACAACCTCTTCAGTAATTCTAAGATCCACATACACATCCACTCATTCACCAACAGTCCTATACAGTCACTCATACATGTACTCACTCATCATATGTACTCATACACCTATACATCCTGTTACACAATGCCACTCATCCATAGAGTTACTCACACACATAGTCACTCATGCTAATAAAGGATCAAACATACATTTACTTGCATATACAGTTATACACACACCACCACACTTACTTCTACGGAAACTCTTTCAATCTCTCACTCTCACATATACTCACTTATATACACCAATAGTCACATATACTAGTTTAAAACATAGGTAGTTACTCATAAAGACACTATTGAGACAGTCATTCACTCACTAACACACCCATACACACACTCATCCACCCATACAGTCCTGCACACATGCTGTCTTCAACACATACAAACAGTGAGTCACTCATTCATGCACCTATGCACTACGTAATACCCCCCACCGAACCATGCAGACACTCAGACTGATACTCAAAAAACCAACTAATAACCTATATAGACACCCATGTAGCTACTCACCAACCCATTCAGCCACTTATACACAAAGTGAGAGACTGATACAGATATTTACATATTTAAACATTACTCACTAAGCCATGTATTCACTATGATACACTTAATCAGTCAGTTACACAATACATTTTTCAAAAACAAATCATCCATTTAGATACTTATATACCCATTTATTCTTCCATCGACCTTGAGATATACATATATAAATAAAACATATTTGATTTTCAGAAAAACAGACATTCACTGGATGATGTCATCAGTGATGTCATCAGTGATGTCATTTGAGATGTCATCAGTGATGTCATGAGTGATGTCACTGACCATGTCATGAGTGATGTAATATGTGACGTCATCAGCAGTGCATTGCGGGCGCGCGAGTTATAGTTAGCTGAACTAACTATAACGGGGGAATTTCAATGGTTTTGTACAAGTGAAAAGTCCAGCTAACTATAACACCCCTGAAACCTATGGTTTTTTCTGTGAATTATATATATATATATTGAAAAAGGCTGAGATAAGCCGAAACGCATCTGTACGGACACGAGAAAATAAAAGAATAAAGATTTTTTACTTGCCTGGAGTGCCCACCTTTGCTGTTCTTTTTAAGGGAGTTTTTGAAGAATATAAATATATATATATATATACACATTTATATAGAGATATCTATAGATACACACACACACACACATATATATGTATAAAACATAAAATGTATTACCAAATTTATAGCCAAATATTATTTACATTTTCAAATAAATCAAATATAAAAAAATTAAATAAAAAAGGCATTTACTAAATTATTCATATATACAAATGATATATCATTAAAAAAGTAATAATGTTATTAGATATATTTAAACAATATAAAGAAAATTATTGGAGTCTGGGAATAATAGATATTCCCATCCCAGTTTATGCAATAGTAGGGAAAGCGTAGTCTTTCAAAGGGTTAACTATTCCCACTCCAAATTGGCCAACAATCCTCCTAAGTATTAGACTTAGGAGGGGTATGATTTACTATTCTACCTCCAGTCTATGCAACAGGAGGGAAAGTGTTTGACTTCGGAGTGTTTTCATTTATTATTCCCACTCTAAAAAGAACAACAGTAGGGAAACTGTTGGACTTCGGAGGGGTTCGATTTACTCTTCTTCTGTCAGTCTGTGCAACAATAGGGAAAGCATTGAACATTGGTAAGATTTACTATTCCCACACCATTCTGTGCAACAGTAGGGAAAGTGTTGGGGATTGGAGGTGTTAGATTTACTATCCCTAATTCAGTCTGTGCAACAGTAGTGAAAGCCTTGGACATTGGAGGGATTACAATTTCTATTCCCCCTCCGGTATGTGCAACAGTACGGAACGTTTTTAGCTTCAGAGGGGTAGCTGTACTATTCCCACTCCATCAGGCAAACACTGGACTTCAGAGGGGTAAGATTTACTATTCCAACTCCAGTCTGTACAACAGTAGGGAGAGTGTTGGACTTCAGAGGGGCAAGATTTACTATTCCCACTATATTCTGTGCAACAGTAGGGAAAGCATCACACTTCGGAAGGATTCAATGTATTGGACATCAGAGGGTTGAGATTTACCATTCACAGTCCAGTCTGTGAGACAGTAGGGAAAGCGTTGAACTTCGGAGGGGTTACATTTACTATTACTACTCCAGTCTAAGCAACAGTAGGAAAAGTACTTCACTTCAAACACATTACATATGTGAATAACCCTTTTAATTTAAAACAAATATAAAACTCCTAAAATGAACATTATGAATTAACCAACAAATATATATAAGAAAATAAAAAACAGTTAAATAATTTAAATTATTATTAAACAATTTAATTTGTAATTCTCAATTAAAAATCTTATAATGTATTTATTACTGAATTATCTTTCCACCTTAAACCCCTACAAACACAGGAGCCCACACCTAAAATGTAACTAAACAATATAATTAGTACACAATTTACATAAATAATAATCAATTACATAATTAATAACTAATTGTTAAATAATTATTACTGAATTAACTTCCCACCCTATACCTCTACAAACCCAGCAGCCCACACCTAAAATATATCTAAAAACTATCATTTTCACACAATTGACATAATTAGTAATCCATTAAATTATTAATAAGAATTGGTAATTCTTTATTAATGAATTATTACTTAATTTACTTCCCACCCTATACCCCTACAAACCTAACAACCTATTACAACACCATAAATTACTATTAGCAATTACATTAAAAGTTATATATCACTCAAAATTATAAACTATATTTAAAAATATTCTTAACAATTATTCAAACAATAATTACACATGAAATGTATATATAAACGAAAACACATTAAGTTAATTAAAAACACATTTTTCACAACCATATTATTCAACCGATTGTAACCACAATGATATTCTTAACAGCGATGTTACTTATCTGAAAAAATAGATATTCTTGACAACGATATTTCTGCAAAACAATGTTTGGTATCAGGATATGTTTTCTGACATTTCTGTATCCATATCTCAATATTTTGTCCACAAACCAAAGTTATGAGTGCAGAATCTCCGTACGGTGCACACTCTGCAGCGAGATTCCATACTGAAAACTTTACTACACATAACTATGTTTGTGCACTGGGCCCTCATTGTCTTGCACTCACCTTGCCTCACTGGTACACACTGTCTCAACACTCCTACTCTGACAAACATACATTCTCACTCACTGTTCACTCACCCACACACACAATCCCACATACAAATATTGATGCTCATGCATACACATGGTCTCTCACACAGACTTACTCACCCACATGCACATGCACAAAAACAAGGAGGTACCTAGCTAAGGTTCCCACCTCTGATTCTACCTTCGACACCCACTCCTACTCCAACCACTCCCTAGCCAGCCTCCTAATAAACTGCCAATCAGCTGTAAAGCATGCATCTGATGTCGCCGACCACATCCTGAGTCATAAATCGGACCTAGCGATCTTGACTGAATCTTGGCTCAAGGATTCCTCATTGCCCTACCTAGACCTCTTAGTCCCGCCCAACTATAACATCGTAAGGATGGACAGGCACGCAAAGAAAAAAGGGGGTAGCATTGCCTGTACCTACCGCTCCAACCTCCTTGTTACGTAACTGCCGGTGGACCCCACGGACTCCTGCGAATACCTCGCACTCGCCATCTCGAACAACACCTCACAGCTGTGCAAATTTCACATCTTTTGCCACCCCCCTGGCAAGAACGACACCTTTACGGACCTCCTCATGGAAATCATCACAGCCAAGGTGTCTCCAAACTCTAACGACATTTTCCTTGGCAACTTTAACTTGCATTGGAACGATCCTAAGGACCCTCAGGTCAATGCCATCAGAGACTTCTGGGCCGATCAAGCCCTTATCCAAACCTGCTCCTTCCCTACTCATTCAATAGGTGCCACCCTAGACTGGATTATTACTAAAGAATCAGTGGTCAAACTTCTCTCCATTGATCCTTGTGATTGGTCTGATCACCACGCCATCACCTTCCTCCTGCCCAGAACCCACAAATCATGGACACCTCAACCCATGATTCCCAAACGATGGGTTAGGGACACCATGAATCTCGACCATGAGAAACTGGCAGCGTGTTGTGAGTCTGACCTCCCCCCCCCCCACAGTAAATATCGGTCGCCAACCTAGCGGACCATTACTCCTCCACCATATCCGACATTCTCGTTGATGTGGCACCTCTAAAATTGAAAAGAACCCAGATCAAAGATAGAAATCCCTGGTTCAGCGGATCTCTCAACAAGGAGAGGATATCCCTACGACAGACTGAACGAATCTGGAAACAACACAATTTTTCAGAACTGAACTGGAGAACGCCAAAAATCGACCTCGCAAGCAGTTGGTAAAACACCAATCCAACAAACTAGCGAAAAACTCCAAAGAAACACCTAAACCCCTAATATCAAGCGAGGATTTCTCTTCCTTCTTCTGCGAAAAAATCTCTGCCCATGGAATTGAACTTAAATCCGCAACCCACCACCAAAATCAAAATCTGCCAGCTCCACCTCTTCTCTCTGCGTTGTCCTCCCAAACCTCACCCAAAAACCTAGCGCACTGGTCCAACTTTCAAATCTATGACGATCACTCTATCTCGAGAATTCTTGCCTCCTTAAAACCGAACAATCACTTTAACTCCCCTCTAACTGCCTAGCTGCCGTCTCTCAGGCTATCATCCCTTCCTGGACCTCAATAATCAACGCCTCCCTCCTACAGGGCTCAATTCCTGATTTGCTCAAGGCTGGCCAAGTTGTCCCCATCCTAAAAAAAACCACACTGGACCCTGCCTCCGCTGAGAACTATAGACCCATATCCAACATCCCACTCCTTGCCAAAGTTCTGAAAAAATGTGTGCAACAGCAGCTAAACCTACACATCAACAACTTTCACCTGCTGGATGACTTCCAATCAGGTTTCAGACCTGGACACAGCATGGAAATCACCCTCCTCCACATTGTGGATGACGCTCTCCAAGCACTAGACCTAGGCAAAACCTCTCCTAATCCTTCTAGACCTTTCCTCCACCTTTGATACGGCCAAAACGGCTAGATTCCTCCCGAGCTACCTAAGAAACCTAAAACCCTTCCTTGATGTGTCCGACTTTACAACGGCAACCCAAGCTCTAGTCATTTCCAGACTTGAATATGGATGCTCTACTCTTGCAGGGCTACCCAAGAACTCTCTGGCCCCATTGAAAGCCTGCCTCAACACCGCCGCCAGACTCCTAATGGGTTCAAAAAGATTTGACCACATCTCTTCCACCTCAAAGCTCTGAACTGGCTTCCCCTATAGGCCAGAATACAATTTAAACTGGCCTGCATTACTTACAAAGCTCTGTACTCGAATTCCCCTACATTTCTCGTACAAAAACTCGTAATATCCGCAGGAGCCAGAAACTCCCGATCTGCCAAAGACCTGCTGCTGCAACCAGCACGCTTCCGGAAGAAAAAAACCTACAATCGGGCCTTCTCTGGGGCCGCTCCAAGAATCTGGAACTCTCTCCCACCCACCATCAGAAGACTTCCGTCCTTGGCACACTTTAAGAAGGAAACCAAAACTTTCTTAATGGGAAAATACCTCATCCAATGAATACTTTACAATCACCTCATCGACATGTTTTACCCTCCACCGCGGCATTATCCATGGCCTCCACAAATTATACATTTTTCTGCACTCCTGGGCATCCCCCCAAGAGCTGAGACTGCGTGCCTTCTAGTATATTATACCTACCTGCTCAGACAGCATGCTCCTCCTGTATAATGTAGCTTTTTTGTGTGTTATATCTACCTGCCTTAATTTCTATCTCACATGAAGCTTGGACTTTAGACTGCGTGCTCCTCCTGTATAATGTATCCCTATCTCTCCCAATTTGTTCCCTCGCATCCTTACTCTTTGTATTCCTCCCCCTCAAACCTGTAAAGCGCTCTGATACCCTCACGGGACTGGTTCGCGCTCTATAAAACTATAAAATAAATAAATAACATTTGGATACTGGTGTTAATAATGCCAGACACCCCTGTGTTCTTGACATTGACTTTTCCACCACTGAGGCCAAGGGTTGCTAAGGCAGCACCAAGGGACACAATGGCCAAGCTATGGGTTGCACTTGCAACCCTTGGTGACCCCTAAATGATGTCCTGGGCATGCATGTGGGCATAAAACACTGCACAATGTGTGCGGGTGTTGATCATTCAATCTCATGTTTCATAGTAAATAAGAGTTCAAGGGAACTTGGCATCAATGTTGTTTCTGGTATTGAGGTTCCATTTAAACATAATAATGTTTGCCATTCTTCACCATTGGTTGTCGGTATCTGAGGACATGTCTATGAGTATTCAGATGTCAGAGGAAGTCACAACTGGTATGATGGCTAGATCCAAGAAATGTCTTGAAGGGGGTCTCTTTGTGTCTTCAGATTCTAAATATTTATGCTATGTATGCAAGCAAAAGGGGATGGGGGCATGAACAAGATAACATCAGATAAAGGGATTGTAGTTACATTGTCAGAGAAGCAGGTCCTCAAAATGGAGGGAGCTCACAGCTATTAGGCTGGCTCTTCGGGCATTCTCTCACCTTCAATTGCTGAATGCTGTTATAATCAGGATGGCCAAAATGACGGCAAAGTTATATGTCAGTTGTCAGACGGGGACAAATGCTCCCTTACACTTGGATATCTCAGATCAGATCTTTTTGCAGCTCCAATCCAAGATTCTTTCCTCTCTCTCCCACGTCTGTATTCCTCCTGCCTTGTTTAGTTGGATTTCCCAGAAGTGGGGTGTCCAAGGGTGAATCTGTTTGTGACCCATCGGAATTCTTACCGTTCCACTTTCGTTCAAGGACAAGGGAGGCCAACTCCTGGGGCATAGATGCTCTAAGCATTGGATGTCTTTTAGGAAGAGGTACCCAAAGAAGCAATTTCTGCCTCTTTCTGCTACTCTCCCTCAGATCATGAACTTTTTACAAGATGGATTCTCGTTGGGACTTAGTTCTTCTACCATAAAAATCTAATGTGAAGGCAATTAAAGCCTAGGGATCACATTGGATTAACATAGAGGATGATCAGGTGCCTATGCAAAGACTATTTAAGGGGTCTTGTAACATCCATCTTTCAGTCCCTCCTTCTTGTCCTGCCTGGGCTCTCCTATATGTTTTGCAGGCTCTGACATTTCTACCTTTCAAGCCTCTTCATTCAATTGATGCTAAGATACTGATCTTAAGTGTTTTTTACTGAGGAGCATTACTTCGGCCAGAAGATTTAGTGAAGTAGCTTCCCTTTCCTGCAAACCACCATTTTTTAGGGTTTTCAACAATAGAATTGTTTTGTGCCTAAGGCCAGACTTTATACCTAAAGTCAATTGCTCAAGCTCAACAAGACGTGATATTACCTGTTGTTACAAATGGGGTTTAGGGTTGGCTAGGATATGCACCTAAGCCAGGCAGAACACACCACTCTAGTCAGAGTAAGTGACACACCAAAAATAACCTGTGCTCACCCTGTGGTAGCTTGGCGCAGAACAGTCAGGCTTATCCTCAGAGGCAATGTGTAAACACACTTACACCAGTAACACAATGACCACATTACAAAAGAGACTCCACACAGAATTATATAAAATGTAAGGTTATATTGTACATAAATCATAGACTCAAAATGGTTTAGATCATAAATACTGTGCATATTATGCCAGTCCTGAAATAGTACTTGTTGTCCTGACAGTGCAAGAATCTAAACAACATACATGAGAACATCAGAGCATGAAATGCAACAGAAAACATGAATCATAACATGAGTGCAAGAACGCCAACTAGGCACATGAATTACCATGACAACCATAGCTACATGGACCACTAAATTACATCATAAACACCAGTAATGCAGAAATTATGAAACACTACCAGAAACATCGCCAACAATAAGCCCATGTGGGCACAGAAACCCCATCTCCCCTATTAGCGGAGTTATAGTTATCTTTGGGAGTCTGGTTCAAGATTTCTATGGAGGTGTGAAACGTAGGCCACATGAGCACCTGCGCACTAACTATAAATAATGTGGTAGCAGATTCCTGAAGCAACAAGATGGGTTTGTGTCGAGGACTTACCCCGTAATGCCCATTTTAGAAGGATGGGCCCCCAGTAGGGTCCATCAATGGGGTGGCCCACAAAATGTTGACTTTGGCAGCAGACCTCACTTGGTCCCCCAAGTGCAGGTATTGAAAGGTAGAGGCCTGCAAGTGCCCTGCATGTAAGCCTTCGGCTCAATGGCAATGAGAAGGGGTTAACATTATAGCGAAACGGAGCCCTGGCGATTGCATCATCCAGTTTAAAGCTTGTGCAGCATCCTATTGACACAGGAAAGAGTTCTTCTCCCGCTCAAAGGATTGCATCATGCCTACTGTATTGTTCATCTTAAAACTATTGAGCAAGCCAAGGATGGCTCATACAGCTGTGAACTGATTTCTGTACCAAGGAAAATGATCTATAGGTCACGAATTATCAGTTTTGTTTGAAGCACACAAAGTTTAACTCATACTCTGTTTTTTACTGTCATTCTTAGAGCACTCAACTCACCAGCAGTGCTTTAAATGGGAAAAAATAAGTACAGGTACTCATTAAATTGAGCTAGGGGCGTGGCTAGTGGGTGGGGTTAGAGGCGGAGTGAGACATGGTGATACAAATGACTTCTATTGAGTATTAATTTTGCCCTTGCATTGCCCTGGATAGTGGTCTCAAACTTCCCATACATGCAGATCAACAGCTAAACCCTGAATGAGCCAATCCATCAACCCTACTATTATCACTTTCAGGCTAATGATCAATGTCTAGGACAGGAGAGACTCTGGCACTTACACAGGTTTCAGGATAGGAAATAACATGTTAGAAATGTACAAATATAAACAAAATGTGTTAACTCTTTACACAAAATTAAAGCCAAACACCAAATGTTCATATTTTCTTGTTTTGGAAGATTTGCAGCTTCTTAATATTATAATAATTCTAATGTTCCTACTTGCTTGCATTTGGAGCAATCCTTATATATTCAAGAAGGCACACACACAAACAATAACACTTCACACATTTCTTTTCAAATACCTGCTGATTCTCTTCGTCTGCAAGTTTTTTTTCTCTCTCAGAGACAAAGATACACTCTCTATCTGTTTTCACATCTCAAATCTTGTGATCCTTCCCACATTCACTTCTCTGCAGTTTGTTGCTAATTCTTTCCCATTCTCTTTACCCCAATTGTACCCTATCACTCTCTCTAACATCACTCTCTATTTCTAATCTGCCATCTCCGCGCCTCTCTTCTACTTTTGATAGCTGTCTGGATCTCTCCCCTATCTATCTGCTCTTCCCCTTCTGCCTCTTTATCTTTTCCTACTTTAAGTTCTCTGCTCCTTCCACCTCACTCTTCACCTTCACTCACCCCCATTCTCCCTCCTTTCTCCTCGACAGAAGGCCCCACGGCCATAGAGATTGCAGTGGGAGACAGTGAGCACAGCGGGGTCCCGAGCGCGTGCAGAGTCTAGCATTATAGAGGTCAGGGGAAGAACAACACTGGCCTCCCATGAGGAGGTCATTTGACCTCCTCCCTCCTCCCCTGGGCACCAGGGAGGCCGCTTAGGCCAATTTCACCACCTCAACCCTGCCCATCATGGGCTCAATGTCCCAGCAGGCGGGCTGGCGGGTTGGGGGTGGATTTGAAGGGCCAAGTGAATCAGAAAAAAGTCAGACCCCAGTGGGAGGCCATGTGGTGAAAATAGCTCTTTTTACCTGGACGGTCAGGCACAGGCCCTCGCCAATGTCCCAAACACTAACAGGAGGACCCAGCATCGACACCTGGCAGGGGGGTGGTGAGGATAAGAAGAGCTTCCATTTGGGTAGGAACAGAGCAGAGGCCCTTTTGCCCTTACGGCATGCCTCCAATAGGCTGCCACAGCTGAATATTACTGACAGACGGCAAACATGCTGCCAAAAAAAGACAGCCCACAGTTGGCCATCGGGGTCCAGTCCAGTGCCCAACTCATCAATCTGATCCTGTGTACCAGTACTCTCCTTGACAGTGGAGAAGTGCCGGTACTCGGCTTGGTAAAAATAAGAAGTGCCGGTACTCAGTACCGGTGAGTACCGGCCCATTTAAAGCACTGCTCACCAGATTCCAGCAGGGCTGAGGCTTAAACTTTCTTGGGCCGCGGGGAGCGGGTTTGAAGGCTTATGGTCCTCTCCAGATGGCACCACCAGTTCTCACCCATGTTACCACTGAAGTCATAGGCTTCCTCCCATGCTGATTCCCTTCCCCCTCTGTCTGACACACTCGTGTTTAGTGTCACTGAAAGCAAGGAAGGCAACTGACGTGAAGACAAAGCCCAAGCGCTATCCCACCAACTAACGGCCTGCGAGCGACACCAACCGCCACTCACCTCCTCCAGACCCTTGAAAGACAGATGCGGAGAGAGAAGTCTGATTTGTGACTCACTGAACCATCCCTCTTGCCATTCCAACCTGACCTTACAGCCGACAGCGCATGGTGGCGTCTCTCGGTGCTGGCTTAAATCTACCGCAGCCACACAGACGCTCCATTGTCCTGTCCGTCCTTCCCCTTTCCGGCTCTATGAATGGCACCATCCCTTCCCTTCTCGTTCTCCTTTGGCATGCTTTATCATCGAAGTATATCTGACCCTTTCTCTTAAAGAAGCTACACCTACTGACTGTACGGGTTGCTACATTCAACCTAAATAAGCAATACAAGAACAGGGTAGAGGGATATGCTCAGCACTGAACTTACATCAGCAAATCCAGCCACAGTTGGTGTGGTTGCAAGAATTGCTAAAATTCTGCATATGCTGAGTGAGATGTGATGTGATTACAAAAAACGTACATCTTGATGCTACATGAGTATTAGTGCCCTCCCTGCCCGACTGTCTAGTCGGGGACAAACTCCGTTATGCAGTGGAATCTGAGTTTTTGCCAAACTTCATGCTCCCAGTCGAGCGCAGAGTTGGCAAAACTCTGCAAACCCCGCTGCCAGAGCGTAGTTCATCACTCACTCCTAAACTGCACCCCACCTCCCTCTCTCCCAGGCCAGGAAGACTATCAGTGTGCAGATGGATGCAACTGCCTCTCTTGTCACACCCAGCAGTTCCAGTGTTGTGGCTATCTGGAAAGTATTCACCAAGTGCAGCTGTCACTCTGCCCTAGAAATGGATTGGAGTCAGGCTACAAAGCACATAGAGTTATAAGCGCAGAGAAATGCTCACTTTCTAAAAGTTTAATACCTATACTAGGGAATGGGGCCTTAAGCAGTCTTTAAGGCTAGACCACTACAAGTTCAAGCAAGCATACAGTCTGCCAATACTAACTTTAAAATTACAAACTTTCATTTTTGTTCATGGTCACTATATTTAATAACAGTGATCGCCTTTTAATTTCTTCTTCAATTTTAGCAAAATACTCATTTGTACACCACACATTGAAATACACATAACATACAATTTAAACATTTCATCACTATTCAGTGCAATACATTGTCCCCTGCCCAACACAAAACAAAATAAAATTACAAAGACAAATCAATTCAAACCAACATAAAACATAAATCAAACAGCTCTGAATTTGAATGTCCAAAAGGAAATGTTATTTTTGTTCCACTACTACTACTAAATAAATTCCTCCTGAATGAGCTTGCTCAACCCTGCAATGCCAAGCTGATTGGGAACAAAGAAGTGGCCCTTTCACTATTCAATACCATCCACGACATTCCAGCACTCATTAGTATCATGACACATTTCAAACCCTTCTCACTTACAGGTTCTCATCAGGACTCAAAGCTGACACGAACTGAAAAGAATCATACAAACATAATCAAAAATCAATCTAAATGGGATGGTTGACTGAATCCTGACTGATGTCAGCACTACATAATTTACCTCATGTCTATTCAATCCGTAAGTCACGAGCACCTATTTGATGCGCCCCTTGGTAAACCATTTGAACCTGCAATGACCAAACACCACATATTACTTCTCTGTATCCAATCATACTCAAATGGGTTTGACACTTGCTCTTAAATCTAGGTCCTACTTACTCAAACCAATTCTAGTTCTCCTTTGAACGTCAGTGAATCCCATTCCATGGTTGCATTAGATGGACACGGTAGACTCTGTTCACAGGGAACAGGCTTCGACAATCTAGAATGCATTAAAGTACAATTCTCAGTAATCACCTATTTTGGCAACCAGTTATAAACAGCCCTATCAACTCAAGCAGTGTTGCAGTGGTATATTTGTAGTTCCGTATGTGTAGATGCTTGCATCTCAGTATACCATGAAAAACTATCTCTCCTCTAGATCACTTGCGAGGAAACTACAGGTAATCACTTCTCGCATAATAAATGGAGTACAGAGTGCTGCATGACGCCTCACCAATGCCCGATTCCTACGTGCAGGGATTGTTATCTTGAAATCAGTACATTTGTCTATTTGAATAATGTCAACCAATGCCCGGTCAGCCGACCATACATGTACGGGGCCGTCAATCACGGATGTGCTTGTATATGGCATAATTTGAAGAACGGTTTACATTCAATCGTAATCCTTTCTCCCGGCATATCTCTAATGGATAAGATACACTGATGACATCTTTTGCATATGGACAGGCCAAAAAGAATCTTTGAACCATTTTTTCAACTGGCTCAATCAACGATTGAGTGACATCACATTCTGTCTGAATAGTCACAAATCTACTGCTACTAATGGCGTTGCACAGAAAACCAACGGATCCCAATAAAGCACTTCATTATGTAAGCCACCATGCTTTCTAAAAGTGGCATTTCTAAAATAGTAATAAAACTCCACCTAGACCGGTAAGCACGATTTTTCTCTACCATTCTAAACATATCAAACATGGTAGCACTACTTCTTTCAGATCAGGAATCACCACTTAAACACATTTAAGAGGATTCCCAATGTTAGCCTATGAGAGAAGTAGACCTCACAGTATTGAGAAACAAAATGCTGTGTGTCGCCACCAGGACATGCCATACAATAAAGGCACATGCCCTACAGTTTAGGCTTGCCCATAGGGCTACCTAGGGCCTACCTTAGGGGTGACCTATATTTAATAAAAGGGGAGTTTAGGACTTGACAAGTAGTTTCAAATACCAAGTCAATGTGGCAGTAAACTGCCCATATAGGCACTGCAGTGGTAGGCCTGACACAGGATTGAAAGGCTACTTCTCTAGGTGAGACACTCTGCACTGCAGGCCCGCTAGTAGCATTTAATTAACAGGCCTGGAGTATATGATATACCACTTTACATTGGACTTTGGACTTACAGTTAAATTAATTCTGCCAAACAAATGTAAGCCAATCATACCATGTTTTAGGGGTAAAAGCACATGCATTTTAGCACTGATTAGCAGTGGTAAAGTGCCCGGAGTCATAAAGCCTACAAAAGAGGTTCAGAAAAATAGAAGGAAGAAGGCAAAATGTTTGGGGATAACCCTGGAAAAAAAGGCCAGGTCTAACACCTGTCTTCTTTCCTGCCCCTCGATATTCTGAGAAAGTAGGGCTGCATTCTCTGTGTGCATTTTGTTGTTGCATGCTTTAGAACTCTTGGCACTTTACCCCTGCTGATCAGTGCTAAAGTGCAAGTGCTCCCTGTGTAAATTATGATTATGATTTGTTATCCATGATTGACATATTTGATTTAGTGGTAAGACCCTAGTAAAGTGTACTGCTAGTGGGCCAGCAGCACTGATTGTGCCACGCACATGAGTAGCCACACACACATGTCTCAGGCCTGCCACTGCAGTGCATCTGAGTGCAGTTTTAAGCTGCTATGTTGACCTGGCAAGTGCACCCACTTACATGGCCCAAACCTGCCCTTTTCTTACATTTAAGGCAACCATAAGGTAGGCCCAAGGTATCCCCATGGGCAGGGTGCAGTATATCTAAAAGTTAGGACATGTACTGGTGTGCTTTACATGTCCTGGTTGTAAAATACTGCTGATTTCATTTTTTAATATTGCAAGGATGGCCTCTCTCATAGGTTCTCATCTGAGCTGCCTTGTAACCTCTTACAAGTGTAGAGATTTGGAGTATGGGGTCGCAATTTAAAAATATATCTTTAAAAACAAAATATGTATTAATACAAAGAGAGAACCAATTCCAGTATTAAATATCAGTGAGTCACACAAGTAGTTAAAACCCGATGGTATAACACAAATGAATACAAGCCACTTGCATTTTAAAAAGAGAAAAGCATCATTATTAACACAAATACCATAAATACGAGGCAGTTAGAAAGACGACAACATTTCATAACTATTTACACATAGCAAATACCTATACATATGATCATGGAAAAACCTTATTGCATCGCCCCTTCAAGTTTCATATTGTTAAGATACTACCTAGTGCCCTCCACTACTCACACTGTTAGGGCCTCTGGCATCTTTATTCCATTTTGAAATTGGCGATCAGATTTTGCCCCAAGGATCCTAGCCTGCCTACCCCTGCATGCATACAGCGCAGCCTCTTGATCAGGCCTGGGCATAGCTTGCGGAGTTTTGCTAAGCGAAACTCCGCGAAGTTACAAAAAAACTCTGCGAAGTTCCACAATTGACGCAGTGCAGTGCGAACTGCAGTTTGTGCTGGTATTCCTGCCGCTCGGATAGAAATTATACGCAAGCGGAAGCTCGCGCTCGCAAACTTACCGTTCGTGATCGTGAACTTACAATTCACGATCGCAAGCGGGGGTAAAACTCCGCTGCACTACATGAAGCGGAGTTTTCTGCACTCTGCAAGCTTGTATATCCCTAAAAGCCATGCTAACCATATCTGGGAAGTGGGCAGCTCAGGGCCCTTCCATCTGGTGGCAATTATTATCCTGAATACAGCTGTACCAATAAATACACAATACTTCTGTGAAGTATCCAAGCCTAGGCAGTTATCATATCCCTTAAGCATCAAAGTAGGGGTCAGATTTATCCTGTAGCCAAACAATCCTTCCCAGAAGCCAGCCACCTCATTCTTCAGGGGAAGCAGTCCAGCACAGTCATAAACATGTGGGTTATTGTGGCCGGCCCTATCCCACACCTAGGGCAGCCATCACCTGTTCTCTTGCCCCAGGCAAATAACTTAGCAGGAGTAAAATACAAATTAAATATAGTTTTATAATGCTGTGCTTTCAGGCTTGTTGATAGAAGTACCTTAGCAGTTAATGATAATGGCATGTATGTGTCAACATCAGGGTTATTCAGCTTCTTAGCCCAGTTAGTTTAAATTGTCTCTAAATCATCTGGCAATTTATCTAGGCTGTAGATGTTCTTTATTTTGTTGCTCTTCCTAGCAATTACATCTAATATTGGTTTTCTTTCTAGAGATACAGATGGTCTGCGTGTGGTAAGGAAGTCCCGAATTTGCATATATTTAAAATAATGCTTGTTGGGGATCCCGAATCCTTGCTGCAGTGTGGCAAAGGGGGGAAACTTGATGTAACATGCAAAAGTCCTCGATGGTGACTAGACCTAGCTGTTCCCACTGCTTTCCCATAGCGTCATAAAAAGGGGGCGGAAAGAGCGAGGATCGCCACAAGGGGTATATCGGCAGAGATTTGGTATTGCCATAGCTTTGCGCACTCTATTCCAAATCTTCCACACCACCTTGAAGTGAACCTTCTTATAATAACTCTGCTCTACCTGCTTCAGCAACAATTCAGCAGCCTCCTTCCTATGGCGAGCTTGTATATCGTCGTTATTCTATCATAGCTTTAAATCTCTTTATCAGTATCTACTCTAAATAAGATAGATATCTGGTGCAGACGAGCCGCCCAATGATAAAATGTAATATTCGGGATAGACAGCCCACCCCTTCCTTGTGGGAGAGTCAAATATTCAAGTGACCGTCTCACCTTCCCATATCGCCAAACAAAATTAGAGAAAATGGATTCTAGTGTCTTTAAAATCAGTTCATCAACCGCCATCGGGATTGATTGAAACTGATATAACTTTTTTGGCAGCATTGTAATTTTTAGGACATTTCCTCTTCCGATTATAGACAGGTGCAGCCCATTTACCCTCTTTAGGTCCATAGATATAGATTTTATCAAGGGGTGAAAATTAACCTTACCTATTATATCTACTTTCGACTAATGCGAACGCCTAAATATACTGCAGTTTCCACATGCCAAGGATCATTAAAAGTTAAATTATCTCTGCAAATTACTAGCATTTTCCCTTCATTCAAGGAATACCCTGATGCTTGCCCAAACTCTTCAGCTATAGCAACAGCTTCCCTGATTGCGTCAGTCGAAATTGTAGTTCAAATAGCAATGTCATCAGCATATGCTAACACATTAGTTTCAAAACCCTTGTTTACAACCGGCCTAATCCCCTTATTTCTTAAAATCTTCTCCACAAAGGTACAAGGCAAATAATATAGGGGATCAGGGACATCCCTGTCTGGTTCCCCTTCAATATGTTGAATGATTCCCTGCCCATCAGCTGCAACTGGGCTCTTGGGTCAGAGTAAATTGCTTTAATGGACATAATAATTTGAGGGCTGAAGCCTTTTAACTCAAGTAGCCCCCAGAAGAACCTCCAGGCCACTGTATCAAATGCCTTCTCAGCATCGAGGAGAATCATGGCCATCTGCCCCCCAGTTTCAGCTGTGATGTCAAGCAATGATATCGCCCAACTGACATGGTCAGTTGTCCCTTTTCCAGGGAAAAAGCCATGCTGCCAGGGGGAAACCAGATGACCTATGACCCTACCTAATCGACTAGCCAGAATTTTAGAATATATCTCGGTATCTGAGTTAATTAGAGATATCGGTCATATGAACCAGGATTATCTAATGATTTGTCTTTTTTCAGAAAAATGATATTATCTGTCTCTTTCCAGGACTTAGGTGGACAACCACTATGCTGCACTCCTCTAAACAGATCCAGTAATATGGGGGCTATCAATGTATTGCCATATATATTTCTAGGGGGATCTTGTTGGTGCCAGCAGCCTTCCCTGATGATTAATCATGCAGTGCTGCTAGAACCCCCTCAAGTGTAAAGTCCTCTTCTAACTCATTCTTAGCCAGACTATCCAAAACAACCCCAAGTGCTGCATCTGTTACTATTTGGGAGGTTTGCTATGTTCCTGTGTCTTCCTTGTACAATAATAATCCTTAAATACTCCTACTATATTAGTAGTCTCTGTATAAGTTTGTTTATCCTTCTTAATTGAGGTTTTCGAATTCCAAACTGCTTTTTGTTGGGTGTGTATTGCTAGCCTCTACCCCCACTAGTTCTCCATACTCATATGAACCATGTTGCTGTGTCTATTGTTCTTCAGACGATTTCTGGGTGAGCCAGCTGTTTATTTCCACCTTAAGGGCAATAATTCGAAGTTGAGTTCATACCATCTCCTGTCCCTGCGCTATTAATGACACATGCTCTTCTTCAGCCTTGACCAAGTTGCGTAAAAGTTGCTTGTTCTTTATGTGATGCTGCTTCCCTGCATTAGGGATAAACCTAACCAATTTTCACCTGGGACCAGCCTCAAAAGCATCCCACACTATGCTCCTACTAGCACTGTATCTATTCATATCGAAGAATTCTTGGGACCATTTCATATTATGTTCAATATATTCACTGTTTACAAGGAGCTTCCTGTCAAAAGTCCACTTATTGCAAACTTTGTTGATCATAATATCCTCAATTTCCAGAATTAGCAGATTGTGATCTGAAATCACTTTCGGAAGTTTCCTAATTCCAACTTTATTGACAAGATCCTTTGTGGTTAGGAAGTAGTCAAGCCTAACATACTTCTTGTCGGGGCAGGAGTAGTATGTATAGCCCGGATTATTGGGACTTTTAATGCTCTAGATGCCGTCCAAGCCATGCCTGCTAATGCCCTATAGACTCTAGGCTTTCTACCTTGATATGGCTGCCCATGGTAGGTCTGCATTGATATATTCAAATCTCCACACATAACGAGTGGGCAAGGCCACATCGCCAGCTCCAACTCAAGATCCTCGCAAGATCTGTGGGTCATCTTGGTTCGACCCGGATACCGCACATACTGTGAGGCCTTCCTCTAGCTCCCCCAATGCCCACCATCCCAGCATATCTGATATCTTACGTTTAGCCTGTCCCATGGCAACCTTTGTGAAAATCGCAACACCCCGGATGCTGGAGCTCTGTGATGTGCAAGCCAACATATTATATCCCCATATACCCATCATACCTCTTTTCCCCCATGGAATATGTGTCTCTTGTAGGCACACGACATCAAAAGCATTCTTCCTCACAAACTCAGCCAACCTTAGCCTTTTCCCTCTATCATTCAGCCCGCTCACATGTATTGAACAAATATTTACTCTGCCAGCCTGAACCTGACTTTGTATCAACTTGTTGTGCCAACATAAGGTTTTCTTTTATCCACACATGAAGTGGCTTTTTGTATTAGACTCCATTTCATCTCTTGGTATATATTTTCTTGAGTTTGCACCCCAACCTTCACCCACCCTTGCCCCAAACCACCCTCTCCACCCACCCTTCCCCCACCTCTGCCCCCTTCCCACCACCATCCCTGAGAAGCACACAGACTGTTACTCTGTGTGTGATGGATGCAGCACGCATGACCCAAGAGTTATATAATACTACACTATTTAATAAACATTTTTATATATACTTCCCTGAGAGAGAAAGTTATTAGTTTCTACTTTCCTTTTATATACATATAAATATATTTTACATATTGATAGAACACGCCAGCTCTAGTCGCTATTCTCACTTTAGCTTCTACTTTCTAGTTACATTCCATATTCCTTGTTACCCTTCCGTAGTAGCATCTTTGATTCAAAACTAATCATCTCTATACTGTAAGGCTTTCCAGATATTCCTTTGCCTTAATCTCGGAAACAAAGAAACACATGTACCCACCCATCACTTTTAGCCGTGCTGCATTATTCAGGAATCCTTGCGTGTTCTTGTCCTGGAAAGATTTAATCACCTGTCTTAGCCGCCAGCGCCTTTCGACTGTAGTGTGGCAGAAATCTGGCTGAACAAAAAACGAGCCTCCCCCACTGGTCCTCTTTGCTTCAGGCCTAGCTTTTTCAAAAATTGCATGTAGCAACAGAAAGTTACCAAGGTACACTAATATGGCCCGTGTCATAGCACCTTCTCTGAATTAATGTTTCAACATGTATGGGACTCTATGGACCCGTTACACCTCTTGTGTCCAATTTGCAGTCCATCAGCTCCGGGAGAGCGTCTCTTAGTTGTTCCACAACATAAGTTTGAATATCCAACCCCTCAGCCCCTTCCGGGACCCGTAGCATGCCCAAGTTATTACATCTCTGCCGGTTTTCATGCTCTTCCAGGTTTCACCGTATATCTATCAGCTGGGATTCGTGGGTCTTGGCTATCGTCTGTGTAGCTACAATATCATTCTCAGTGGAGGCTATTCTTGTTTCAAGGTCTGTCAGTCTCTCTCCGATAGAGCTGCATGTTTTGGTCAATTTCCAGACCACCCCCAGAACCTTCCAAAGAGCAGACTGAGCCTTGCGCCTATCTTGGCGTGTCTCATCCCGGTGCATTAATATCACTTGGTAAATGGCCTGCAGTGTAGGAGGGTCTGGAGTGACTGTCTGCATCCAGCAGCCCACCGGCCGGAGAGCCAACAAATTGATTGGTGGATGCACAGTCCCAAGTGAGATCCTTGCCTCCTGGTCTACTCCCTATCTTGTGAGCAGTCTGGACTTGGGCACCATTGCCCTCTTCAGGATCACTGTCATTGTTGCTGAGCTCAGAGGAAATGCCAGTGTCATCATCTAACCATTCAGCCCCATCTGATACTGAAAAGAAGCAATCATTTGGCTCTTTCTCCTGGTCCCCTTTGCCAGTCTCTTCTTCTCCCTGGAAACCTTCTACCAGAGTTAGTCCTGGAGTGTGAGATGTGTTTCCCTGTCTAGTTTCTTGTAGGGGCCTGTCTATTGGCATTAAGGAGGCAGTGCTTACTGTTGGAATTGGATCAGTTCCACCTCTGCCTAAGGAACTTGCTTCTATTTCTCCATCCTTGTTTTCCCCCGCTATACAGGGCACCAGGCTGCCAGGGACTGCTACCTCCCTGCCACATTGTGCTCTTCCCCACTAAAAGTCAGGGGAAGAGGAGGAGGGTTCATCACTGCTGTCCTTATCTTCTTTTGCCAGGGTCTCAGATGTTTGGCTTCTTCCCGTTATCATGGAGATGCATTCCGGTCCCTGTGCCTCTCCTGGCCCATGTTCAGGGCCGCTTTAGCCCCCTGACATTCTGTTCTGGTTTTGCGGCAGGACCCCTACCACTGTTGGGTCAGCCGGATGCTGTTTCCCGGCAGCCCTGCCCCTCCAAGGGCTGCTTGTTCTGCTGCGCTGGAGCTCGGCATCCGTGCCAGGGTGTTGGCTCTCCCGTGCTCTCACCGCTGTTTTCCACCACCCAGGGGCGCCCTTGACCATGGGGCGACCACTTTTCACCTTGGAGACCCCACCGCCAGGCTTCGGCCCCATAGCGCCAGGCACTAGCAATGGAGCAGCAATTGCATTAAGGCAAGCGGCGCAGAGCGAATGCCGTTTTAGTGACATGCCTCAGGACTACCAATCTGACGACAGTCCACATCATCCGTGGATAACACCCCAAGGCACCAAGGGATCTCGACTCCATATCGAGGGTCAGCTCCCCTTCAGGTCAGCATATATATTATATTGTGAGCTCTCTCATGGTCTGCGTGCCACTGTAGCCTCCTAAGCAGCCATCGTCTTGCTTTTAAAAAAAATAATTCTTTTGGTGAAGTTGGTTTTTAAATGTCATGTTTGAAAGTGCCACTTTTAAAAAGTGGACATTTTTTGTACTACCATTCTGTGCCCCAGCCTGCCAGTGGAATCCACATCTGAGGGAGGGTGGCAGTTGGGTTGTTTGTGCATTCACTCTAGACAGCCACACAAAGAGAACTGAGGTGTGCCCTGCATATCCTGATGGCCCATCACCAGCCTGATTGGTCTTCCATCCCGAGAACCCCGACGACAGCAACTCCACAACCCTGATTGGCAACCTTGCCAACCTCAGACTCAAACAGCTCGTCATGACACCCACCCACTCTGCCGGACACACGCTTGACCCCATCTTCTCCACCAGCAACCATGTCACCTTCAGCCACACCATCGATCTCCACAGGACCGACCACCACTGCATCCACTTCTCCTTCGAGAAACACACCGTGCACAACCAAACACAACAACTCCCACACTGCAGCTGGAACAAAGTCACCGAAGACCAGCTCCTCACCACCCTTGCCCGAGACGCTCCATCCGAACCTTCGGACACCAACGCAGCAGCCCACAACTTCAGACAATGGATCGACAACTGCGCCAACACCCTCGCCCCGATCAGGAAACCCTCAAACAGGTGCACCGACACAAGAGCCATCTGGTTCAACGCCGACCTCCAGAATTCCAAGCAGACCTGCCGAAGACTCGAGAAGCAGTGGCGCCAAGACCAGACACCAGACAACCACACAGCCCTCGTAAACCCCAGACGTAAGCACCACCAACTCATCCTAGCCGCCAAAAGAACCTCCTTCAAGGACCGCATCAACAACAAAGCACACAACAGCAAAGAGCTCTTTAACATTGTGAAAGAACTCACCACCCCCAGCTCCAGCTCAAATGACATCCCGCCATCACAAGAACTCTGTGACTCCTTGGCCACCTTCTTCCACTGCAAGATCGCAGACATCCACGACAGCTTCGGCACCCAGACACCGATGACAGACACCGACCCCCTAGACTCAACACCCACCAAACACACTGGAACGGCGGGGCCAGCATCGGCCATGCCAAAGGTATGGCGTTCGAGCCGGCCTTCTCCTCCAGAATGGGAGGCGAGCCTGTCGCGCACATTAGTGACGTGACAGGCGCGCCTCCTCCCGATAGGTCCTGGCACGGAGGCGTGACCCAGAAGTGATTAGAATCACTTCTGGGTCGCGCGAAAGGGCAACGTCCGGCCAGTAGCCCTGGCTGGGCCATCAAGGGGTATAAAGGGCTGGGGAGCACAGGAGTCTGTCTCTTCGCTCCGTGCTCCCCAGCTTGCTCCCAAGCCTCGCTAGGAGGCTTTAACTTTTGTTTTTCTATTTCAGATTGGGACAGTCGATGTTTTTCCAATAGGTCTCGACGTCCGGAATAGTTCGTGGCGAAGCGGGAAGTTACTATCTTGGTGCAGTTCACTGGACCTTTGTGCCTCATCGGACCGGGATCTACTTTTGCGTGCCGTGCTGGGGTCGTATGCTGAAGCGCAGGAGAGCGGATGAGGACCAGAGTCAGCCTGTGGTCGGGAGCGGAGAGACGGTCCGGGAGTAGAGTACAGGTATCGGGAGGAAGTGGCGCGAGAGGCACTCGAGAACGCGCACCCCTCCGGTGGTTAATTGCCTGCTAGTTGTGACCTATCGAAGCAACAGTGGCATTGTTTTAGTCACCGTGCGTAGGCGCTAACACACGCACTTTGGTAATTTAACATTTGAATTTTGTACCCGCTAGTTGTGACCTATCGAAGCAGCGGTATCGTTTTTTAAGTCACCGTGCGTAGGCGCTAACACGCGCGCTTTAGAATTTAACGGTTGAATTTTGTGTTACCGGGCATCCAACGTGCCCCGCCCGCGTATCAATTGAGTTCCTCACAGCGCGTTCTACTTGTGCCTTTGTGGAACCATTTAAGAAGGCAGGGTTGCAGTTGGAGTTTAAGAACGGTTAACTTGCAAGCATACATCGTGCATAAGTAGGGTTAGTTACTGTGTGCGTTTAAGAGCTGTGTAATGACGGGCATACATCGTGCATAAGCAGGGTTATTTACTGTTATTGTCAGCATACTTAGCCTGTGAAAGGGTGTATCTCCGTATGCAAACAGTCTTTATGTGTGCCCAATTTTTCAAATGAGTTCAGTAGCATTTGAGGGCTGCTTGCTTCCATTCATGAGGGTGTACAATTTCTGTATGTGGTGTTAATGATAAGCTTTATCAGTTAAACTACCCCCCCATTACTATCACTGTGGGTCCTCTCTGAATGCGGTGTCTGTACTAGTCTGTGCAATCAGCGTTGGCTGGTTAGCAATATAAAGCCTTATTTCAGTTTTGTGTGCGGTGTTCAGGGTCCCAGGGTTTTTTACGTTTCTACTGTGTAATGGCGGGAAAAGTGAAGAGGGGGGAGCAGGGCTCTCGTATGGAGAGGCTGATGGAGGAAATGATGAAAAAAGTGAATGAGCTGGGGCAGGGCCTTGCTAATCTTAGGGAGAAAATGGAGGGGCAGGAGGGGCAAGGAGAGAGGGCTAGGTGCCCCAACGTGCCCCCAATCCCTAAAAGGGTTAGAACTAAGAACCGTGTGGGGAAGGAACCACTTCCCAGGTCCCCAGTGGTAACGACCCTGCTGCGCCCACCCCCCATGTTCCTCTGATACCGCGGGTGGCTCAAGGTCATGTCCCGGCACCCGTCCCGGTCCCAGTACCAGAGACTCCAATGGCACCGGTCCCGTTACCAGCCCCTCCTGTAGCACCAATACTTGGCCGCCAGTGGCACCACAGACCCCACCGCTACTTCCGGCTCTGCCTGCGATTCCAGTGCCAATACAGGTGCCCCCAGTGGCACCATATGCCCCAACACCACTGCCAGCTCTCCCTGTGGCCCCCGTACCCCGTCCTGCCCGCTCAGGAGTGCCTCCCAATGGCACAGGGGTCCCGGTCCCCGTTCCAATACCCACACCCACGGGGGAGACACCACCGGGGGGTGTGGTCCCACAAGACATAGTGTCACATTTGGCGGCAATCTTGCCATGGTTGGGGAAGGCAGGCATCCGCGCTCCAGCTGTGGGGGCTAAAGAGTTGGGTACCGATGCTTTGGCAGAAGCAAAGTGAATTGTGTCTCAATTTAATGCGGGGCCTAAGGAAAAAATTGTTGAAGGGCCAGCTGCACCATTACCTATCATTTCAGGGGGTAGTACCAGCACACTGGATTGCAAGGGATTGTCAGTTCCCGGTGCGGCAGCAGGGAATCAACAAGAGGCACCTGGGACTACCGCAGCAGGTAAGCTGCCAACATTGCCAATGTTGGACGTTGGTGAGTCCCGCTCTGAGCAGGAATTCTTAGGCAGGCATGTTTCTCTGGAGTTGAAGAATAGAATTTGGGCTGGTGAATATATCAACATGTTTTCATTGCTGATCTGCGAAAGGGAAAGAGAGGAGGCAAGAAAGAACAAAGATTATATGCTTCCCAGGGAATGGGCTAGTCAGATGTTGAAATACAGGGTGGAAGAAAACTTACTCAACTGGATCTGAGCCTTTTCCATATATATGGCAGTCACAGCTGAACGTTTCCCAAATTTGCAGGCGCAGATGGCTTGCTACCAAAACAGGATAGTTCTGGCCCATGATAGATTTGCAGGTGGAGGGTGGTTAGAATATGATAAGAATTTCAGGGTGGCTAAGGCATCCGACCCATCGCTGTCATGAGACCGAATCGACACGTTATCATTGTTGGGTCTTTTTGGGGGCGAGGGACATAGTAACACAAAGAGCAAGTCCCCTCAGTCCTCTCAGTCCTTTCAGTCCTTTCGGTCACAGGGTAACACAAGTTACACCACTAATTTAAATGGCACTGGGGGGAGGAAAGGGACGTGCTGTGATTTCAACAGATGAACTTGCACCAGACCACAGGGTCAGTGCAGGTTCAAGCATGCGTGTTCCATTTGTGCCAACCCATCCCACTCCAAATCCAAATGCCTCAAAAAATCAAAGGATAAGGGTAGGAAAAAGCAGGAGTGATGGGGTGACCCTGCGCAAAGCGCGGTCTCCCATTGATGTAATGGCACTGAAACCATGGCTCAACAAATACCCCTGCCACCTTACTGCAAGAACTCTGTTGGAGGGTTTCAGGGACGGTTTTAGGATATCAGCTCTAAACTATGTGGGATCACCAGAGTGCCAGAACCAACTCTCTGCTCGGGCCAATCCAGGTATAGTCTCCACAAAAATTGCCAAGGAACTGCGCCTGGGTAGAGTAGCGGGCCCATTTGAGTCTGTACTTGTTGAGAATTTTGTCTGCTCCACGTTGGGTGTAGTGCCCAAAAAGGTAGAGGGAGAATTCAGACTAATACACAACCTGTCAGCCCCCAAGGGAAATTCACTGAATGATGCAATTGATGATGAGTTTTGCAGTGTAAAGTACGCTTCCTTTGACCAAGCAGTGGAGATGCTCAGGGGTTTGGGCCCTGGAGCATTGATGGCAAAACCTGACATAGAATCTGCTTTTCGGTTACTCCCAGTACATCCGGACGATTACCATCTGCTTGGTTTTAAATTTCAGGGAAGTTTTTATATGGATATGTGTATGCGCATATTTTGAAAGATTCAGTTCATTCTTGGAATGGGTTTTCAGACAGAAGACAGGGCATCAGTGCGTCATGCATTACCTAGATGACTTTCTTATCTTGGGGGCACAGGGCTCCCCGGAGTGTGGGTGGGCGCTGCAGGAATTTTGCGCGCTCATGCAGGCTTTTGGGGTTCTTTTGACCCCGGGAAAGACAGTTGGGCCAGCATCAACGATAGAGTTCCTGGGCATTGAGTTGGATTCCATTCAGAGGTGCTTTAGGTTACCCATGGACTAAGTCACCAAGTTCAGAGCTGCTTTACAGCTATGTTTGAGCAAAGAAAAGGTCACACTCCACCAGCTGCAGCAGACAGTAAGGCAACTGAATTTTGCTTTAAGGGTTATTCCGATGGCTAGACCTTTCTCCAGATCCATCTCTCAGGCCATGGCTGGGCTCAGGGAGAAACATCACCACACAAGGCTGTCAGCTGAGGTTCGGCAGGACATGCGAATTTGGATGGCATTTCTGCAGGACTTCAATGGCAGAGTAGTGTGGTCCGGTCCTCCGCGGAGTTGGGTTTAATGACTGACACCGCGGGCAGTGAGGGATTTGGTGCCATACTCGGTACCGAGTGGGTGGTACAACGGTGGCCTGCATGGTGGGTGGAGAGTGGCTTCCCCATCTGGGTGGCATTGACTGTATGGCCAGAACAATTGTGTAATCAGTCAGTGGTTTTCTGGTCAGACAACATGACCGTCGTCGAATGCATCAACCAGCAAGCAGCCCGGTGTAAGATGATTCTCCGCCTCTTGAAGGAGATTGTTCTCAGATACATGAAGTTAAATGTACAATTTAGAGCTAAGCACGTGCCTGGTGTCCTTAATCATGCTGCTGATGAACTTTCTCGCTTTAAGATGCAGGTTTTCAGGGCTCACCTCCCAGCAGCGGCAGTCCACGCCACCCCCTTCCCAGAACGACTCTGGCAGATTGGTGCCCCACCTACAGGATCTCGTGGCAGCTAGCCTAGCACCCAGGACCAGGAAAGCATACGAAGGGGCATTCTGGCAATAGTGTTCGTTCTTAGGAACGGGGTGGGATGAGAGATGGCACGACATGGGGGTGCTCCTTCAGTACCTGGGTTTTTTGCAAAAGTGAGGGGCGTTCCGCTGCAGCGGCTAAGCGGCATGTGTCGGCGATTTCCTTCTTTGCCCAGATCAGCGACAAAGGGGATCCCACTAACAGTTTTACGGTTAGGAAGGCTCTGAAAGGGTGGCAACACCTCCAAGGGCCACACACGAGGCAACCAATCGGGATGGAGCTCCTGACGTCATTACTGGGGACCCTCCCCGCAATTTGCAACACCTCAGGGGAAGTGCAGTTGTTCACTGCAGCATTTGCTCTGGTCTTTTATGGGGCATTCAGGATTGGGGAATTAGTGGCCCAAAACAAACTTGATGTCCCGCGTTAAGGTGAAGGGTGACACATTACTAATATCAATTAGGAAGTCCAAGACGGATCAGGAGGCGCGAGGTGATGGGGTGGTATTACACCGGGCACACGGTAACCCGTGCTGTCCCCTTTCGCATGTGGAGAGTTACCTGCAGGTTAGACCCGGTGACAAAGGGGAGCCTTTGCTGTTGCATGCGGATGGGGTCCCACTGACACGTTTTCAATTCAATAGAGTACTGGACATGGCAATCCAACGGCAGGTTTGAACCCAGGCAGTTTTGAAACCCATTCTTTTAGGATAGGGGCTGCCACTGAAGCGACAGCCAGGGGTCTGCAGAGCAACAATATGCAAAGTATTGAGAGATGGTCCTCCAATTGTTATAAACGCTATGTGCGATTGCCTATGCTGTGAGTGGGATAGTTCACAAAACACTGATGCATGTGTCTTTCTCTGCTTTCATTACAGTTTCTCAAACCTGTCATGCAGGGGGGAAACTGGGGACACCACGATAGCAGCATCGGGCAACGCAAGGACCATCAGCATCAAAAGAAAGTCCACAGATTGTTTGGATTGTTGGCCATTCATCTGTAAGGCGTCTGTCTATTTTTTTCTTTATAGGAAATTATAGGGGCAGGGCACTGCAGGCAGGTTTTGAGATAACATGTCATGGAAAAGGAGGGCTCTGCTTCAGTCAGTTCCGGAGTGTCATACTGGACCTATTAAGGAAGGGGGGGTTTCCGCCCAATATTATCGTGCTACACTTGGGTGGGAGCGATCTGGCAAAGTTGGGGAGAAGAGGGTTGGTAGAAACTATAGTCACAGAAATAGACTGGCTAGCCAGGACATGCCAGGGTTGCACTATTGGGTGGTCTCAGATGATACCCCGATACCAATGGAGGGGCGGGGACTCTGTAAAGGCTTTGAATCATTCCGCGAGGAGAATAAATATTACAATTGAGAGGCTTTTCAGGGCTCCCCACTTACAGACCATCGCTCATGGGTGCATTAGGGGTGAACCGTGCTTCCTAAAAGACGGTGTTCACCTGTCCAAAGTAGGCAATGAGGCTTTCCTAGAGAATATATTGGCGTGGTTGGGTGGCCTTAGGCACAGGGGATGACCTACTAGTGAGTGCAGGGGGGGCTAGATAGTCGTCAACTATGCTAGCCTGTGGCGGTAAGATCATGATTGGTGAGCAGTAAATTTAAGGTCCTTAGAGGGAGGCGCCATTCTTGAATGGGGTCGCCCAAGTGGGAGGGACAAGTGGTCTCTCCTAGAACTCCAGGGGCAATTGGGTGCAGGGGAGGAGGGAGTCACACTTTCTCTAGGCTGGTTGGCCATCCCGCACGTGCACAACGGCGCCAGTAAATGGCACACAGCTGCAAGGGCCCCTTTATGGAGATCAGGTACAGAGTGTACGGGGGAAACCGGGGGGGGAAGTACCCTCACGGGTGAACGGGCCCTCTGCGCATGCGCACTTCGTCTGGAGGGCGTGGTTAAAAAATTGATAAGGATCTGACACCAGTTAGTGACCTTGCCGTAGGCTCTATTAAAGTACTCAGAAAATAGATAAATGTATTGATTATTAAAGATATGTTAGATATGGATAGGAAACCTTTGAATTAGAGTTATGTTAAGGTTAGCCATCTGACATCTGTACTTATCAATTGTAATCAATGTAAAGTATATTTTCTGCTGTATTATGTAAATATTGTAAATAAGATAAATGTTTAATAATCTTTTGTTTAATAAATACGGCCGGGGGTGTTACGCCCCCTGCATCCAAAACTTCTCACCTGTCCCTTGCTGGGTCTTGAGTGGGGAGGTAGTACCTGGCCATATTGAATGGCGGGGCCGGTATCGGCCACGCCAAAGGTATGGCGGTCGAGCCGGCCCCCTCCTCCCGAACGGGGAGCGGGCCTGTCACGCACATTAGTGACGCGAGAGGCGCGCCTCCTCCCGATAGGTCCTGACCCGGAAGTGATTAGAATCACTTTCGGGTCGTGCGAAAGGGCAACATCCGGCCAGTAGCCCTGGCTGGGCCATCAAAGGGTATAAAGGGCTGGGGAGCACAGGAGTCTGTCTCTTCGCTCCATGCTCCCCAGCTTGCCCCCAAGCCTCGCTAGGAGGCTTTAACTTTTGTTTTCCCACCCACCATCCCCTATAAGCAAGTAGAGTGTTCTGGGTATCAATTAGGGAATATTAGAATGTTAGTAATGTTTGGATGATGAGGTAATTTTCAAGGTTATGTAGAAATACTAATTTGTTCATCCACAGGTCTTCAATCATTGTATTTATGATTAAATCTCGGTCAGGTGGTAAGGTCATGATTGATGAGCAGTAAATTTAAGATCCTTAGAGGGCGGCACCATTCTTGAATGGGGTCGCCCCAGTGGGAGGGACAAGTCGTCTCTCCTTGAACTCCAGGGGCAGTTGGGTGTGGGGGAGGAGGGAGTCACGTTTTCTCTAGGCTGGTTGGGCATCCCGCACTTGCACAACAGCGCCAGTAAATGGCACACAGCTGCAAGGGCCCCTTTATGGAGATCAGGTACAGAGCGTACGGGGGTAACCGGGGGGGAAGTACCCTCACGGTGAAAGGGCCCTCTGCGCATGCGCACTCCGGCTGGAGGGCGTGGTTAAAAAATTGATAAGGATCTGACACCAGTTAGTGACCTTGCCGTAGGCTCCATTAAAGTACGCAGAAAATAGATAAATGTATTGATTATTAAAGATATGTTAGATATGGATAGGAAACTTTTGTATTAGAGTTATGTTAAGGTTAGCCATCTGACATCTGTACTTATCAATTGTAATCAATGTAAAGTATATTTTCTGCTGTATTATGTAAATATTGTAAATAAGATAAATGTTTAATAATCTTTTGTTTAATAAATATGCCGGGGGTGTTACGCCCCCCGCATCCAAAACTTCTCTCCTGTCCCTTGCTGGGTCTTGAGTGGGAAGGAGGGGGTGTAGGTAGTACCTGGCCATACAACCTCCTGCTCTCCTGGAGCAACGTCAACGACAAAGACACCATCAGAATCATAAACACCATCCACTCCGGCTCACCCTCTGCCCCCTGCCCCCACCACATCTTCAACAAAGCTAGCTCCATCTTCGCAACCCAACTCCGTAAGATCATCAACAGCTCGTTCAAGACCGCCACCTTCCTGGAGAGCTGGAAACACGCCAAGATCAACGCCCTTCTCAAGAAGCCCAAGGCGGACCCACAGGACCTCAAGAACTTTCGTCCCATCTCCTTGCTCCCTTTCCCGGCGAAAGTCATTGAGAAGGCCGCCAACAGACAACTGACCCACTTCCTGGAGAAAAACAACATCCTGGACTCCTCCCAATCGTGGTTTCCGCAGCAATCACAGCACCGAAACTGCCCTCATCACCGCCACCGACAACATCAGAACCCTGCTGGACAATGGCGAAACTGCAGCCCTCATCCTCCTGGACCTCTCGGACGCCTTCGACACAGTCTGCCACTACACCCTGCACACACGCCCCCACAAAGCAGGGATCCGTGACAAAACACTGAACTGGGTCACCTCCTTCCTCACCGGCAGAACCCAGAGAGTCTGCCTCCCCTCATTCCGATCCGAAGCCACCATGATCACCTGCAGCATACCCCAAGGATCATCCCTCAGCCCGACCCTTTTTAACATCTACATGGCACCCCTCGCCAACATCGTCTGAGCACAACACCTCAACATCATCTCGTATGCCTACAACACCCAGCTGATCCTCTCCCTCACCAAGGACCCGGCCACCGCCAAATCCAACCTCCAAGAGGGAATGAAGGCCGTAGCAGACTGGATGAAGACCAGCCGTCTGAAACTGAACTCCGACAAGATGGAGGTCCTCATCCTCGGCCCCACCCCCTCCGCATGGGACGACTCACAAACTAGGGTTCATCCTGGACTCAACACTCTCCATGACCCAGCAAGGCAATGCTGTCTCCTCCTAAGCTTTAACACCCTCCGCATGCTCCGCAAGATCTACAGATGGATCCCCACCGAGACCAGAAGGATTGTCACCCAGGCCCTCGTCAGCAGTAGGCTGGAATACAGCAACGCCCTCTATGCGGGAACCATGGAAAACTCCAGAAAAGACTCCAACACATACAAAATGCCTCCGCATGCCTCATCCTCAGAATCCCTCGCCACAGCCACATCACCGCCCACCTGAGAGACCTGCACTGGCCCCCGATCGACAAGAGGATCACCTTCAAGATCCTCACACACGCTCACAAAGCACTCCACAACGCCGGACCAGCATACCTTAATGAATGGCTCACCTTCTACACCCTGAACCGCCAGCGTCACACCATTGACCTCACCCTCTCCACCGTCCTACGCATCCGCCAAACGAACACCTGCGGCAGATCATTCTCCCACCTCACTGCCAAGACAAGGAACACCCTCCCCATCCACCTGCGTCAGACCCAAGACCTGCTGACCTTCAGGAGACTTCTTAAAACCTGGCTGTTCAATCAGTAGCTGCAACATCCCCCACCCCCTCCAGCACCTTGTGACCCTCACGGGTGAGTAGCGCGCTTTACAAATGATTGATTGATTGATTGGTAGGTGGAGCTGCCACTGACACCTGAATAGGGCTGTGCCCATCCTCACATAAAGCTGTCTCTGCCCCCCTGTAGTTTGTCTGGAGCTAGGTAAAGGCAGGGTCTTGTGTTCTACAAGGACTTTCCTCTGAAGTTTGCCTAGTTCAAAGGCAGAAACTGGTATAAGTTCTGGAACTGTGGCACCATAACTTCAGGACACTTCCGGTTTCAGTGTTTTTTAATGTGTTACTTTGTGTGTAGGTACAACTGCGTCTGAGATAAGCCTGACTGTTATTGCCAAGCTACAAAGCTGGTGAACAGGGGTTATCTTGAATTTGTAACTTCCTTACCCCGACTGGAATAAGCGTCCCTACTTGGACAGGGTATAAGCCACTGCAAACTAGAGACCCCCCCATTTCTAACACTCTGGATGTAAGGAGATCAATACTAGTCTATCTCAAGAGGGTGGCTGAGTTTAGATTGCCTCTTTGTTTGTCAACTTTGGTCCTGTCAAGATGGGTTGGTTTGAATCTATTTATTTAAATGTGGTATAGATGGGTCAGGACTTTAATTTCCTTGTCAAGTAAGGATTATGGGATTCTCGCTCCCTTTGGTGTCCAGGGGAGATCAAAAAGAGGTATGTTTTTCTCACTAGTCAGGGGGCATCATTAAAAGAGATTTGTAAAATAGCCACCTGGGCAGCTCCTTAAAAATGTATTATGCACTATAGCCTGGTGCAGGGTCCAGAAATTGAGAATGTATTTGGTTCTAAGGTACTGTCTGCTGTCAAATAAACAGTAAAGGTTTCATTCCAGAACAAACGTATTTTTTTGGGAGCAAAAATGCACAGTTGTCCTGGTGGTTTTTCGCTTTAGTATATCTCATGTTCATCAAAGCTAGAGAGACAAGGGGGTAAGGCCTTAATTACTTACCAGTATTTCCATTACTCCGAGTCTGTCTATTGCTTTGATTGATTACTCACTCCCACATATCTTGTTATTACAATGGAACCGTGTTTTATGTGGGCTTGTTGAAAGAAGCAGGATATGTGTAGGAGGGTGTACTTTTTGTTCTAATATGAGGGGTGTCTGAGAGGCACAGTGGCCTCATGCATTAATCAAAGTGAGAGTCGGGCTCGTAGCAATGATATTACCATAACTGATTGAGGCATTTTGCATGAGACAACCTCATTTTTACAATGTAAAAGGCAAATATTCATTCACTTTACTTATGTTGCTGCTTTTGTGACCTGTATTAGCAAGAAAGAACACTCTATCTTTTATATACATTCATGTATTATCACACTCTGCGAAGTCAGCTCACATATATACCTCATATCTGATAGTCTGAAAGTGGTCTTTTCTGCCACTACCACATGCTCTTGGATATACACTCATACTATCTATTTCAGTGGAAATTCCTTGGTTCTCATCAAGCTTATTGAGGTTCCGTCTGCTTGATCTGTGCTCAAAGTATTTACACCCCTCCTTACAGGATAGAGGTGCTCTCTGAAAATAGTACTAGTGGGGAAAAAGCTCTTTTATTTTTAAAACAGGTACGCAAATGTCAATATGCTCTGAACATCTAAGATTACTGACCCTTAAATCACTCCTCCTTTTGGCTAATCAGCTTGCATTCGCCCATGTTATTAGCTATCAATGCATGAACCAGAGTTACCAGTCAGCCATCCTCATCTCGAACATCCCTTGCACAACTTCTATCACATTTTAATACATTAGTCATAATTATATATCATTAAAGGCTCTGCCTCACCTTGCTCTTCTGCTGCCACTCACTATATTTTAAGTTTTGCTCAAGTGAGACTGGAATTATTCCACCCACTGGCAGCGGCATATGCCCAGCTGTGAAGTTCTTTCTGTAGGCAGACCTGGTGGCAGAGCCAACCTCTGAAAACCCAAGCCAGGTCCTCTCTGATTCGGAAAAAGAACAACTCAAGAATGCTTTCAGCCTGAATGGGCCTCGTCACTCAAGTACAGTGGCATGGTGAGCAAATGACTCTTATCTGGAGTTACCAATGATCATTAACAGAGTTACATGAGACACACCAGGTGACTGAAGGAATACTTGCAATGAGTCTAACCACTGACAATCATTCATGGTAGTATTCCAACCCATTTTACTTTTGCCTATTGTGCCACCTTAGATTAGACCCCCGCCATATGCAAATTAGTCCTTGCCTGCTCCAACAGGAACAGTCCAACCAGAACTTGCACACCAGATACAGTCAACCCACAACCAATTTCGGGCTGATTGGGCCTCTTCAGTAGTATGAATGCGTTAAGCTCTATACATTTGATTCAATCAAGATGGCTTTAAGTGGGCCACAATTTGTTCATAAACACAGACTGTTTGCACTCTATTTGGCAGTTCATTAGAATAACATGGGAAGCAAACAGTTGCCAATGTGTAGTTAAAGGTAGGTTTTACTAATCACTTTTGGAGCTGGTTTACAAATCTATGCAAACTTTCCTAAACCAAGTTCTTCCACCTCTTTCCTGGAAGCTTTTGTTCCGATCTGTCAAGTGGGGGGCAGGAACAAGGGGGAGGGGGTTCCTAAAACATTGATTCCAAATGTTAAATCCAATAGGAAACATCTGTTGCAGGTACAGAAAAAATGGCTTAAACCACATTTTACAAAAGGTTAGAACTCTCCTTAGAAAATTAGCTTTTTGTGATTTGGTGGAAAACAGTTTAGCCGTTTTCAAGAACTTTGTATTTAAAGAGGTGCTTCGGTGCTCATGTAGGAGTTCTGGACTGTTGGTGTCCAGATATGCTTAGATTTGCCAAAGTAAGGGTGACATGTCAATCCTGATTGGCTAGCCACAACATGAACTGCTGTGGCAGCCATTACATTGAGAATTACAAAAAAGAATTACAAAAAAGATCACATATAAAGGCTGATAACAGATGCTATTGATAAAATAAATCAGTTATTGGTGGTGTTATGCTCATTAGGAATGCTGGTGAGTTCTCACATGATTTTACCAAGTGAAAAATGCTGAGCCTCTGCTGTGATTTGATGAACCATGCTTGAAATAAAATTGTCTCTTTCATGATTTTCTCATCAAGGTTATGCTTCAGAAGTAAAAATGAGAGCACATTTTTATACAATTCAGACTTTCTGCCTTAGCTATATGAGAATAAATTCTGGTATTCTAAGTAAAACATATACTTCCAACAGCAGCCTGTCAGTTGATTCCCCAGAGTTCTACTGCTGCTTCCCATGGAATTTTACTGAACAGCTAGAGCAATATTTTCTGTATTTATGACACAACCGTGGCATACTTGAAGCCATCTTGATTGAATCAGAGTTCTCAAATATCTTTCTAATACATGTCAGTAAAAGATTCTGTCATGCGGACTAAAACCCATACTTTTAATACCAGTTGTAGTCTGCCAGTTAACTCACTAATGATTAACTGCAGTATCTCAACAGACTTCTAATGAACAACTAGAGCGCCAACATTTTGTTGAAGCACACCTGAACGTTATATTTTTGGAATAAGAGCTGTTGAATTAAAACCTTTGCTGAAGACCAAGATGAAGTAAATAAGAATTGAAATGTTAATGCAGGATGAAATGTGAGAAGATAATAATGCATTTTAAGGGGTCTAAAAATAGTTGAACCGAGAAATGTCTGCATATGTAGAGAATCTCATTTCTACATCTGTTTACTCACCTTACCCATGGTCTCACACCACCATTATGCACTAAGTATGACCTCACACATTACCTCATACCTGACATGTTAAATTACATAATTATTTACACCACTCATGACATCTCAGTTATAGCTCCTGCCCAGACCCTGCATTCCATGTGCATCAGGACTTTGACTCAGTGCCTAGGCGGCTCTGTCATGGCCCTGCTATCAATAATCACCCACAAGCATTAACCCTTCACTACACTTGATCTTCAGCCATGTATAGGACAAGGTTGACTTAGGGCTTAGCCTGTGGCGAGGGTCTGCACCCAGCCCTCCAAACTGGTTAACATCCATTATGCACAAGCTTCTGACATACACAGTGGAGGCTGTCCAAAAGACCTGATTTCACACCAGACCATGGATTAAGCATACAAAAGGGGTCAGGTCATGAGCTTGCCCTTTGGCCAGGCCTGAACCAAACTCTCAGCCTGTAGCCAGGTTCTGCACACACCCCTACTGTGACCATTTAAAATTCTACTTTTTCTTGTGTCTATTGTTCAATAATGTTCTATGGCCAGCTCTCAGCAAGTGACCTACCCCCACTGCTTGTGTCCTTTGGGAAAATACAAGTAAAACAACATTGATATCCATCTAAATTACTTCACTTCTGAAATATCCAGGGTTTTTGGTATCTTACAAAATAAAGGCAGGTGGATAAGAGTTCAATCATCGGTTTTGGTTCCTGTATTACTCGTCATTTACAGAGCCAACAGCAGACCTTTAGAATCATTTGTTGATCTCATTAGTAATTTGAACAATTTAGTGTTTAAATATAAGCAGTGATGTCACCAATGATATAATTTAACATGTCATGAGTGATGTTTTATGTGAAGTCATAAGCAGTGCCACATGGAGGTGAAAGTTATAGTTAGTTCACAAAATTATAACTGGTATATTTCAGTGGTTTTTGGATTTTATAATGTTAGCTCGTGCCTCACTCCAACATCTAACTACCTCTAACTTAACCCTTTTATTTGTCACCAGTAGATAGTTATAGTTAGGATGTAGTTTCCATAGAAAGAGCATTTTTTCATTTGCTTATAACATTGGCGTATCTTCACAAATTTTCAAAACTAGTTTGATACTCACTTAAGCTGCTGTCTTGAACATTTCGGGGTGATCCGTCAAGCTGGGACCAAGAAAAAGGGGGTCCCAATAAATTTTTTCTCCATGTTAATTTCCATAGGAAAATTTAGACACTGCTACAGCCCGAACTGTTGAAAGGAATTACACCAAATTTGGCAAAAAAGGTAGCTCTTGGTCCATAAAGCTCCCTTTTTGTTAAATGGTGTACATCCGTTCAGTAGTTGCTGAAAAATTTAAAGATTTTTCAGATACACAATTGAGACGGCGGTGGCTTCTCTACCCCTCCCAATCTCGTGCCTGAGTTGTGATTAGCTGGCAACACTTCAAACCAGGAAGTGTTGGCAGCCATCTCGTGACTTGGTTGAACCGAGTCACAAGAAAAAAGGTTACAAAAATTAAAAGAGGCAGAGAAGAAACACCCTGACCCCCATGGTCTCTGGGAGGGCCAAAAAAGCATTATTTTGAAAAAGAATTTGGTGGGAGTCGCACTGGATCCGTGACTCTTGAAATATATATTATTTTTAAATGAAGCTTCATTAAATAAAGGCCCCTAGGGCAGTTTAGGTTGTAATGTGGGGGGTGCCTATGAGACACTCCCATGCCCCGGGGACCACCACTTCCCTGGGGCAATCAAAATAAAAGAGGTGCGGGGCCCGCACGACTCCCCGCAGCCTTGGGGACCACTACCTTTGCAGGCTAATCATTTTGAAAAGTGCAGAGGAAGCACTATGGCCTCCCCAGCCACCCCAGGGACCACCACCTCCCTGGGGCTAATGTATTTGGGGGGCCTGAAGACCCCCCTGACCTGGAGATCACCACCTCCCGGGGGCTTTCTCATTTTTATGTGGGGGGCCTCAAAGACCCACCTCCCTGGGGCCAAACTGTATTTTTGAGAAATATTAGGGGATGCCACGTCGCCCCCTCCTGGGAAATTCTCACCCCCAGGGACCGCCATCTCCACGGGACAGGCCCCTAATCAAGAAAGGAGGGGGCCGCACTGCCCCCTTCCTGGAGCTGTACATGGCCCTGGGTACCGCCACCCCCTCACCCTCAGAGGCCAGCTTCAGCAATGTCCTGGGGTGCCCACTCAGCTATTACTATAACTGCTGAATTTCTCTGGTTTTGTACGAGTGAAAAGTTAGCCTAACTATAGCGTCCCTTTAACCTTTGTTTTTTTCAGTGAATTTGTAAGGTTTTGTTAATTATTCATAACTATAATGTCCTGTAACCTTTGTTTTTTTCACAGAATTTCATTAAAAAAAAATGCTATTTCATAACTATAACATCCCTGTATTTTTTTCTATAAATAGATATTGGACTTTACATCTGCATGATGCACCACTCACTGTTGAATTTGTTGTCTTTTTATTTAAAAAGTACATTAATCATTTTATTTCAAAATAATTTTGATTTTCACGATGATGTCACGATTACTAATGACACACTGCAAATTTTGCGTGTTTTTGAGAAAGTGACAAAAATATATATATATATATATTAGAAGTTTCAGTGCAGCTGTTTAGTAAGATTCTAATTTAACTTCCCCTTTGTATTCATTTGTCAAAAAACAACATCAAAAATATATTTTCCTTCTTCACAATAACACCGTAGGTCGCAATGACGTCAGTAATCATGAATACAAATGTTTAAAACAGATATATAGACATATTTCACACAAAGTTTGAGTCTAGCTATTTAGTAACATATTGGTTTAACTTTATTTTAAGAACACATTTGTAAAAAACAACAGTTTCAAAAAATAACTTCCAACATCGAATTTCACGAATAGAACATAACTACTAAAGACACATCAAACTACCAAATTGTCACCCAAACTGATTTTGAAAATTATAGTGGTTTTTAATTTTTTTGTGCCTATTTCTATAAAAATAAAATGGAATCATAATAGCCAAAGGAAGCCCTACAACTGGTTGAAGTTATAGAACACTAGGAGGACTCAGCTGCACATGAACAGTCTTCTAATGAAAAACCAGCATGAATAAACAAACCATATTTTGGGATTTTCTCTATATGTTATCTGGTAAATCGAAGACCACAATGAAATTTAGTGAGGTGCAGCATACATAAGAAGACATTATGTTAAGTCACAGCAAAACATTATTCATGTGGTACAACAAGCATGTTGTACCACTTGAAAACATACCAGAACAAGCAACTTAAAATTGCAGAGAGAAAAAAAAGAGAGGGATCATCAGTCTCCAGAGCTCCAGCCCCTGCTTTCGATGACAAGGTTCCAGCTTAAATTGAGAAAAGTTGCAGTGAAATGTCACCAGAACTAAAGTGTTTTGCTACCTTCCACATAAACTATAACACCTTGTAATAGTCGTCAGTGGATGTAGTTTTACACAATGGGAAAAATAATACTTGTTATTTTTTTTCTTATTTAATTGCAGCAGTTCAAGCACTGTGAAATGTATAAGGATTTAATTGTGAACATTACGCAACCAAAACAAGATACAATGGTGAAGTGGAGAAGACACTTCTTAGATGCAACTTAAGGCTTCTGGTATTATAGTACCTCCATTTAGTTTTTTGTCTGTAGTAACAAAATGTAGACCTGTAATGTTTTATCAATTCTGTACCTCCAGTTCAAACGAGTCTTTCATTTCTAGCAGTTTGCTATAGAGAATACCCATAATAGGCCGAATAAGGTTTCAGAAACAGAATTCATATTTATGTCAACACAATACCACATTTTGTTATCCTAAAATCACCTTAGAACTTCAGTTCTAGAAATAGCAGATATAAGTCTGGTAACTTTTTATGTGCTCCTGATTTGAATGCGATTCTGAGTCATTGCACTCTGTCCATCCCCTTTCACATCTTAAATATATTGTGAAGTGTGTAGACGTTATATTAACTCCTTCATTAAATATGAAAGCTCAAGCTGTGAAACTTCTTTTTGCAATGGAGATTTGTCCAGCTACAAAGTTTGTAATTTCTGTTTCTAATTTAGTACCGTCCACTCTGCATCGTTGTAGCATGAATATGACATATTTTTCATATATTTGTTGTACCAATGTACACCTATGTTCTGATCTGCAGTTTGGACAAGTCATACCTGGATTGGCTTTTTTGGTTGAATAGTTAAAGGCCACAGCTTTACAATCTGGTAATGTCAAGTAGAGGAATCATTCTGAATTAATTTCAGTGCTAGAGTTGAATTCACAATGTTCAAAGTTATATGTTAAACCAAATACTTCATTGATATTCATATTCTCTTCCTCTTATAGTCCTAGCATTACCATTAAAAATAATTGAGAATCCTGCTGAACATTTTGAGAAATCACCAGTAATCCAGTACACTACTCTTCCTTTTAGACCTTTCTGCAGCTCTGTTGGTGGTATATTGCCTATCTGGGTTCCATATGGACTATAGCCTGAAATCAAACTATACTTTGGAGAAGAATTGACACATAAACATTTAAACCTTGAAGTCATTCTTGTATCGGAACCAGTACTAACTTTTTAATCACAGCTCTAGCAGGCATTTAATTATCCTCTAATTTATTGTAACATTACTAACATATAACTTGCTGTATGGACAAGACAAAGTGTTCCTCTACACATTAGTATACAGCAAAATTTTCTTAACTATCATTATTTCACTTTTTAAATACAAGTCAACAGTCTGTGTTTCAATCTTGTAATGAGTGTGTGGAAACATATACAAACATCCTGTGGATTTTTAAGAGCATACTGTGTTACATTTTGTAATCTCTTCTTTAAAGCTGTCAACTATAATACCTTTGTCCTGTTCTGCAACTCTTCCTGTTATCAACATTTTTCTGCATCTGCCACAGTACCAAGCAAAGTGCTCTATTTATTTCTCCATAACATAAAGCAGAGGTTTTTACATAGTACAGCCTCCTAACTCAAGTTTGCATTATTGAGAGCTATACAGCTTACGTCCTCAAATGATGAAAGGTGTTTTGGCACACTTTTTTTGATAAACAAGGTAGTGAGTTTCCATCCAAATATGTATGATTTCTAACCTTGGAAGGATCCAATCCTTGTAAAGTACTTTTCTTGTGTTTTGAACTAGGAATGATATGTAGAAAATGTCTTAGTATATCAATGGATTGCTGTTGAACACTACAACCACTACCACAATTCTATTTGTATACAGGGCTTGACTACGCCTTCCCTCTACCTCTTCTGCAACAACTTGTTCTGCATATCTAAATACCATCAACTCTTTCGCTATAGGAGTGCCATTTTTCATTTCATAACATCATCCTCTTTCATCAATAGCATGAAATAATGTGTTATCCTGGAGATAGCTTTTTTCATTAAAGAAAGGCTCTATAGTAGAAGTGTGTATCCATTCTCCAGTAAAGACTGTACAAAAGTTACTTCTATTGACTAATCTTTTCTTCTGGTTTTTTCTCTTAATGTACAACACCATTTTGTCACGAGTCTTCTTTCGTTTTATAATCAAAATGAAAAGCTTCCTTTTCAAAGTAAAGGCCTTATCAACTACTCCCTCAACTTGTTCTTTCTGTTTCAGTGTCTCTCTCCTTCTTCTGTACCTCTTCATATATCTCAGTAGATTTACAACCACTCTACTACAAATCATCTTGGCTCTGATACCCTTAAACTGTTTCTGTCTCCTGGTTAAGGTATCTTTGTTACATTCTTCCCTGTTCTTGTAAGATAGATACTGTGCACTCTTATTCTTTCTCATAGTTTGCTTTTTGTATTCATTATTTTGCAATCTTTGCAGGTGTCGACATATACTTTTCAGAAATGACTTTGTCCTCTTACTAGTAGCACTTTTTACTTTCACTACTCCTATTGCATTTTCTCCCTATTGTTTTTCAGTTCTGCATTAATACTATAGTTGCTTTTGTTGCTTTTTCAACCCACCTTTTGTAGGCATTCTAACTGTCTGCCGTTATGTAGATATTTTGCTGTAAAAAAAGTATATTTTAATTTTTACTCTAAGCAACGCACCAACTCCTTTACTACTGACTTACACATAATACAAACTCAGTTTTTAATTTATGTTGCAGTTTGAAATCTACAGATAAACCTAGCTATATAACTGCATGCACTTACTTCAATACCCAAAGCTAAACACGAATCTTAATTCATTAGTTACCTTTTAACATTATAGCACCCTCTCCTACAACACAGCTGCACCATATCTCAGATCTCACTTACACATGATTAAAGACCAGCTTATCCCTTCAGTAGTCAATTTTAAAATGAAAATCCACCAAAATGTACAAGTACATACAGTGTCTCAATGCTGTAAATCCCAAAAAACAACTTAAGAGCTATTTGTGTGCCTCTCTACCACTGTGTCAATGGTGGATTTAGTGTCTTAGTACTTACGTACTTAGATGCATCTGATTTAACTGGTGCATATACAAATCTGCACATTAATCTTTATTGGGGCATATAGCTCACTAATTCTTCAGAGTACATGCAAAGAGCGTGAGACAGGTTGCATATATAATTCCCCATATGGTTGTAAAAGTCTACATATTCTTTAAAAAACGTGTTAATACATGTGTTTGTGGGAGAATACATCAATACTCTCTGGATGATTAACTGAGTGCATAGGTAGTGGCTAGATGATTCCCTGAGGATACCGGTTGTGCCTGGTTGATTTCCTCAGTATGTGAGAACTCCATAAGTCGTTTTGTATCTGCATAGTTACTGCCTGCTTGTTTCCATAAGTATATCACTACTATCTAGGTGTTTGGATGAGTGCATCAGTAGTGTCTGAATGATAGATAAGTGCATGACTAATGCCTCAATAATTCAACACATGAATAGATAGTGGTTGGATGGTGAAATGAGTACAACTCTTGTGCCTGGATGATTGCAGGAGTGCATAGATAGTATATAGATTTAGTTTATTGTGCAGTTAATTAAAACTTTTACAATCATGCTTTACATATTTCCATACACTTAAAATTAATCATTGTTAAAAAAAACACGTTAAAAGTAGCATTGAAATACAAAGAACGTTATTGGTCAGGCTAAGGGTGTGAGAAAAAGAGAAAGTACAGGGTGCGGACCTAATAGTTGCAATTTTGGATGCAAAATGTGGTAATCTTTAACGTTTGCTAAAGTAACAGTTCTACAACTGCTGTATAGTCCTTTAGAGCGTGGGGTCTGCTAGTCCTGATAATACTATGTTTCCTATTTAGGCCAACAGTGCATGTGTTAGCCTCTGTGGGTTGGCTCAAGGAGCCGCAAACAATTCAGCTGTGATTCAATCTGTGACTAGGGGGCCTGCCTTTTTCATGGTTATTTCTACAACAGATATATATTTTACCAACCGACAGCTTAGTTGGACATCCTCACCAGAGAGGAATGCTTTTACTGCTTGCCTGCAGGTTCGAATGGCTTTCATGTTGAAGATGGGTCTTAGCAGAGTTCGTCGGGCCGATTTTAGGGCTTTGCAGATTGTCAGTAGGTGCACTATGTGCTCCTCCACCATTTAGGATGGTTGAAAGCTCTGCCATAAAGATAGTATATAGGTGATAGTGCATGGATAGTGCATACAGGATTGTTTAACCCGTTTACCGCAGCGGTAATTCCGCCGCGGTGCAGGGCGTTCCATTGAGTGGGTTGGGCCGCATACGCCCACGGACGTGCGCAGCACTACCGAGGTAGTGCTCGCGACGGCTGTTGGCCGACGGGCGCAACGAAAGGGTTAAGTGCATGCATAGTACCTAGCAGATTTGATGAGTGCATGAGTAGTGTTTCAATGATTGGAAGCGTACATGGCTGCTGCCCATGTGCTTTTGGTTGAGTGAACAGGTAGTGCCTGGGTGTTTAGATAAGTACATGAGTAGTGCCTGGACAATTTAATGAGAAGATCAGTAGTGCCTGGCCGATATAATGAGGGCATAATTAGTGTCTGAGTAATTGCATGAGTCCATTATTAAAGCTTGTCCGATTGGATGAAAGCAAGTGCACTGCTGGGGTGATTGTATTAGTGTAAGAGTATTCCCTCAGTAATGAATGAGTGCATAGGTACTGGATGGGTGATAGGTTCACTGCTGTGGTACTCCTTCTGCAATTAGATGAGTCCATGAGTAGTGTCTGAGTGTTTGGATGAGTGCATGGGTTATGCCTCGGTATTTCAATGAGTGCATAGGCTGTAAGTCAGTGTCTGAATGAGTGCATGGGTTGTGCCTGAGTGTTTGATTGACTGCATAGGTGTAGCCTTGGTGATTGTATAAGTGAATGGTTAGTGCCTGGGTGATTGGATAAATGCATAAGTAAAGCCTGCACAGTTCAATGACTACATAATTAGTACCTGCATGATTGCAAGAGTGCCTGTGTAGTGCCTGGGTAATTGAATAAGTATGTAGATAGTGTGTGATAGTGATAGTGTGTTTGGTGACTGGGTGATTGGCTGAGTGCCTGAGTAGTGCCTGGCTGACTGCGAAAGTACCTCCATTGCTGTTAGATACATAACAGTTGTGACTATATCTGTGACTCATTGTTTAAGTCCTTCTCCAAATCTCAAACTACCTGTTTGATCGTATGTATCCTTTTCTTCTGAGCTATGTGTGAGTGAAGTTTAGATATCACACTTGATATATGACTGGATACAAGGTTGTCTAGGAGCCTACATTGCTCTGTTACTCAGCTTGCACATGCACATTAAAACTGAAAACAGTGGCGGCTCGCTGAGGGAGTGCTGCGGGGTGGTAAGGCGGGGCGGGGAAGGGGCATGGTGGGGGTAGTCGACTCCGACATATGGCGGAACAGAGTAAGGTAAGTAAATAAATAAATAAAACAATTTACTTTATGCGCACTGCATCGTTGAGTTGGCGATGCAGTGCGTGCAAGGTGAATTGTTTTATTTATGTATTTACTTACCTTACTCCATTTCGCCGTATGTCAGAGTCAACTACCTTCCCACCCTGCCCTCCCCCGCCCCAGCCTACTGCCCCGCAGCACTCCCTCAGCGAGCTGCCACTGATTGAAAACAACAATTCTCACTTTTTCAAAGCATAAAACCATTTCTTAATGGCATACCTACATCAATTCTCAAATATTTATTGTGCCTTTAAAATATATATTCAGTATTTCTCAAAAAAAAGTTACACACCAAGTGAAGCTTGCACAACAACTCACAAGAGACATTTTGCATTATTAACCCGCCTCAAATTTAAACGCAGCATATTTAAAGAAATACACCTTCCTCACCATATACGTGACATTTTCAACAGCCTTAAAGATAGAGATCACCAGGTAAACATATATGTGATTTCATAATAAATATACACCTTCAGGCCATCTTTCCAAAACCATATAGCTCTCTACATCTTTCAGTAAACTCAAAAGTCTCATCGTATAAATAACTATTTGCAACCAGAAAACCATATATCACTATCTAAACATATGCAAACCACTCATATAAGTTATAAAACACATTGACAAACACTTCCTGAAACATACCTAACAAGTATTACTACGTTATAATTCATATACAGGAGCAGCACATTTTCTTATCTTTTATATATCACTACACAACTCCTGTTTAATAATGTGACTAAAAGTACTACAATTCCCAGAATGCAAACAACATAAATCTGGCTTTTCTGCAGATAATGCTTAGCCATTTAATACATTGTTAATTTTAAAGGCATTGTAACTTTCAACAGTACTAACATCTTAAACCCATACTCTGCCAGATACATTTCATCTGATATATTTTTTTCCATATCACTGTGATACCTTTTTTGATCAAACTCCAATATAAATCTTAATTTTGAATGTACATTTTTTAAATAATTAAACAGTTATGTACATACCAGTGAATTGTATTTGTAGATAATATTGTTTTAGCTCTTTCTGGATAGTTTTGATACTGATACGTGTTGTAAAAACTAAGCACAAGAATGGTACACCCCTTTCATACAAAGCAAGTATAAAATGGGAAACTCTTCAACTTTCCACAATATGATCATGAGAAAGGCAGCAAATGAAATCATGTCTTACATTTTAGACTACACTATCTCCACTTGTGAATGGTTAGCATCTGTTAACCCTTTTCCCTCTCTTTCAAAACGAGATTACCGACTAAACATTTTCACAATGTTTTCGTGATCATCGCGGAGTAGTTGCAGAAAAAAAACGGGAGTCCAAACCTATATTTACCTTCAGGTTTTTTTTAACTCAAATACCGCACAACAGTTTATTACATATTCCTGAGTTGGAAATTAAAGTTTATCATTTTTTAAATTGTGTCAGACCTTCTCAACTTTAAAATAATCATTCTGTCTCTTTAACACCCTTACCCTTTATGTTATGTTATTGGTGATTTATAACGCGCACGGCTACTCAGAAGAGTGTCCCAGCGCGACCAGCAGAAAGAACAGAAAGGGAGAAGAAGAATAGGCTAGTGAAATAAAAAGGTTTTAAGTTGTTTTCTGAACAAAGCGGGGTTTTGAAGGCTGCAGAGCTCCAAAGGAAGGGAGTTCCAAGACTTAGCCGCCAAATAGGATAGTGAGCTACCACCTTTTCTTTTCAAACAAATTTTGGGCACAGACGCCAGGCACACGTTCGAGGAGCGCAGGTGTCTGCCCGGAACATAGAACGAAAAACGTTTCCTCAAGTACCAAGGGCCGTATTCGTAAAGTGCTGCGTGGGCCATCACCAGAGCCTTGAACAGAACTCTAGCTTTTAGCGGCAGCCAATGCAACTTACGAAGATGTTGTCTAACGCTGGTGTGCTTGGGTAGGTCCAACAGCAGCTGCGCTGCGGCATTCTGCACCACCTGTAATTTATCCATTAGGTAACCAGGGAGACCAACATATAATGCATTAGCATAATTGAGGCGGGAGGTGACCAAGGCCCTGATTACTGTTTCTTTGGTGGAAAGGGGCAGCAGGGGCAGAAATTTTTTGAGCATCTTTAAAATGCCAAAACAGGTACCTGTCAATTTGCTGATTTGATTATTAAAACTAAGTTTTTCATCAAACCAGATCCCCAGATTCTTCACGGGGAGACCCGAAGGGGATGGAGGTGGAACATCGGCAGGCCAGCAGGCATGAAACAAACAAAGAAGGGAAATCCCCAAAAAACAGTATCTCTGTTTTGTCTTCATTACATTTCAGCTGGGCCGAAGTAAACCAGTTGAACACCGCAGACAGGCAGGATCTGACATGGTCAGTACTGGACTCATGCTTTTTCCAAGTGAACAAAAGCTGGGTATCGTCGGCATACGCTACTACTTTAGCGCCAAAGTCCTCAGCAAGCTGGATAAGCGGGGTCATGTAAAGATTAAATAACAAAGGACTCAGTGTGGAACCCTGGGGGAACCCTGTTAGAACATCTTGGGTGGTAGAAGTAAAAGGAGGGATCCACACTTGCTGAGTTCTACCGGCGAGGAAGGACATAAGCCATTTCCATGCGGCACCGATGATACCAAGCCTATGCAATCAGGCCAGGAGGAGGGCGTGGGGACGGTATCAAAAGCGGCAGAAAGGTCCAAAAGGACCAGCATTTCCCTGCCCCCAGCATCTAATGACTCCCGGATAGCCTCTGAGATTTCAACCAAGGCAGACTCAGTGCTATAAGAAGCACGAAAACCCGATTGGGAAGTATGTAATAGGCCGTGTTGTTCAATAAAGGCAGTGAGTTGTTTGTTCACAAGTTTCTCACAAACTTTGGCCACACCCGGCAGCAAAGAGATGGGCCAATAGCTGGAAAGAGTATGAGGATCAAGCATCGGCTTTTTTATAAGAGGGACCAGCATGGCCTACTTCCAAGAGGAAGGAATCATGGCCGACCCTAAGGAGGTTTTAATCAGCTGGTTCACCAAAGGATTAATAATATGGGCCGTGCAAGCCAGGATTGTTGCAGGGCATGGGTCACGAGGAGAACCAGACTTTAGAGCAGTCAAGGCAGCCAGAGACTCCTCAAGAGATATAGCCGAGAAAGAGGAGAAAGAAATTACTGGATCGGAAGGGGAATCGGAATCGGCAGACACCTGCAAGGACTGAGCTGCTGGTGTGTCAAAGAGCAGTTGAAGAGATCTAACTTTAGTCATAAAAAAGTCAGAAAGCTCTTCACACCAGCTAAAAGAGGGTGTGTGTACATTGTTCAGAGCTTTAGGAGAGACGTAGCTTTCTACAATGTTAAACAGTGCCTTGGCATTGTTGCCTGACAAAGCGATACAGTCCGAATAATAGCGTCTTTTCGCCGCAGTGATTGCCGCATAATATAATTTTTGGGCTTTTTTGAATTCCATCTTATCAGTTATATTGTAGTTCTGTCTCCATCTTCTTTCAAGCCTTTTGCACTGTTGTTTCTGAGATTTGAGCAAAGGCGTGAACCAAGGATTGGGCAATGGCGTATTAGGGCGTCGAGGTCTGACCTGAGGCGAAAGATTGCAAACCACCTTATTAATCCAATCATTGAATCCAAATCTTCTGAGAGGTGCGGCAGACAGTCAGCTAACGCGGTGCACAAAGCTACAGGGTCAATCTTATGAGGAGCCCTATGGGTGGTCGCACAGCGAGGCCTAGACGAAAAAGGACCCTTGCCAATATTCCAAGTGAATGGGACCAAATAGTGATCAGACCAAGTGACGGGCAGCGGAGGGTTCACCAACACAGGCACGCTAGAGCAAACTACGTCAAGCGTATGGCCACCACTATGAGTTGGAGAGGAAACATTGAACCAACTGGGCAGAGTGCAATAAGGCTAAAAAGTTGCGCAAATCATTTCCATCAGGGTCGTCCATGTGGATTTTACAGTCCCCAAGGAGCAAAAAATGAATAGCGCACAGCTCTAGGTAAAATCCAAGTGTCCAACAACGTAGGGAAAGTGCCTAAAGGGCCAGGAGGGCGATATAACACAATCCCGCCTAGATAATAATGGGGGGATACTTTTATGCAGAAATCCAGAGCTTCCACTTCAAGAGAGTCAACAAGTTCAGAAAAACTACACTCCCATTCTTCTCTGACAACAACTGCCACACCTCATCCTCGCCCCTTTTTCCGGTCGTCTTGAGCGATTTTGAAGCCGGCGGGGATGGCTAATTCAATAACTGGGCCAGAGGATTGAGTGACCCAGGTTTCAGTCAAAAAGAGAATATCAAGAGAAGCATCGGTAAGCAGTTCAAAGATATCCTGACAGTGCTTAGATATCGACTGAGCGTTGATAAGGGCAGCCTTGATATTGGACGGTGCCTTACCCAACACGAGCTGTTCCGCAGAAGAAATAGGGGACAGCGACAGAGCAAGTCCACACTTCATGCAGTAATGGGAGCTATTTAATGCAGCATCCCATCTCAAACAGCAACTAGAAGGATCGTTAAGTGCTAACGGTTCATTATGATTATACTGGATGTATTTAGCAGAGTTTGAGGTAATGTCACAGGCATAGAGGCTGGCGCTGGCCGCTGCCGGGACGCTAACGGGTGCAGACGGGTTGGCCTTAAGCGAGCCTTCGGCGTGCCAGCGGCACGCTCGCTGCGCGCGTCCCTGCGTGCTCGCGCTGTGCGCATTTGAAGCCGCTGCCCTTAGTAACCACTAGAGCACGCACTAGCTAAGATGGCGGCTCTAAGTGGCACCGCCAGGAAGTGAGGGCAGACAAAAACGCGAGGTAGAAGCCAATAAGCTTCGTGATGCACTCCCCCCAAGTAAGTACCCACACAGAGTTTAAGAGCACACATAAAAATAAAATCACATTAAAATTAAAGAGTTGTTCTTGTTTTCTAAGCAGAAGACTGCTGTAACAATGGCAAAGTCAAAGCTCAAATGCTGGGAGCAACGCGCGCTCGCGCTGTGCGCATTTGAAGCCTCGGCCCTTAGTAACCACTAGAGCACGCACTAGCTAAGATGGCGGCTCTAAGTGGCACCACCAGGAAGTGAGGGCAGACAGAAACGCGAGGTGGAAGTCAATAAGCTTCGTGATGCACTCGCCCCAAAGTAAGTACCCACACAGAGTTTAAGAGCACACACAAAAATAAAATCACATTAAAATTAAAGAGTTGTTCTTGTTTTCTAAGCAGAAGACTGCCGTAACAATGGCAAAGTCAAAGCTCAAATGCTGGGAGCCTTACACTGTAGGTCAGAGTATCTAGCAACCCAGTGGAAACAGTAGGTCACAAGTTCATAGCACATTCTAGAAGGACAATGCTACTTCCAAATGAGATACAGCAGGAATCGTTTACTCCGCAGATTTAAAAGCAAATCCATGTCTGTATTAGATTTCTTTTTTTAAACAACAGCCAATAATAGGATTTCTTGCTAATGCATCTAATACGCTACCTAATTGTATTCACTTACACGCTGATAGAATCCAATGAAATATATTCTTTTTTTTAATCCTCCATTTTAGCTGCTTTTCATTTGGAAAACTACCTCATCCTGCTACAGCCTTCTCCTGACTGCTATTGTTACTTCACTTCAAAATACTTAGAGTGGGAATTGTTGGCCACAGCTATGTCTATTGGACTAAATAGTCTGCAAAAAAGAGACTTAGTGACAGGGACTTGGGTTTGCCAAATGTGGAGATTACTTGGTTTGATCAGAGCTCGTTAAAGTTTCATCAGTTGCTGTCTTTGGTTAAAACCATAGCGGGTTTACCTAGGCACATTGCCTGGGGTAGGTTTGGAAATCCTAATGAAAAATACCATTGCAGAACTGATGTCGCTTTTCCTTCACTGTCTTGGTGTTCTCAAATATATGCAAAAGACAGAAATGGAAGTGGTCAGTTCAATTCTGTCCACAGATTGACAAAGCCAGGAAACATGTTAATAAAACTGTTTCTGCATTCCTCAGAGACCATAACATGGGCTTGATCTATAACAACAACCTGCATTTTGGCATGCATCAAATTTATAGAAATGAAGGAGTGCACTTTGCAAACAAAGGCAACAGGGTGTTTCTAAGTAAACTGAAACTCTGCATCCGGTCTGATGTGTAGCTGTCATATACATACAATCAACATAAAGGCTCTTGTCAGAGCCACCCTAGTACCCGAAACATTGTAAATAGTCTTGTTAAATATTTTCTGTTGCATTTTTTAAATTTGCGACGACGTCTCTATGATCGCGATCACATTGTTAAATTACAAAACAAAAGCAGACATTTCACGACCACCACCACATTAAAAAAATGTACATAAAAATGTAATTCTAAATATTACAATACATACATTACTAATTACATCACTGCTTAAAGAAATGTTTGTACACATATTTTTCTAGTAAATGTTCTGAAAAACTGCTTTGAACCTAACTTTCCATCTTCGCGATGACACCGATATTTGTGATGACTTCGGTAACCGCGACAATCGCACCTTTGTAAAGAGGTTTATAACACATACATGCACACATTTTACAGAATTTCAGACCCAAGGGGTTTATTACAACACTGTTTAAAGTCATATTTTTGTAACGAGATTGTATAACCAGATTTTCCATTTTTGCAATGATGCAGGGCGCCGCGATGATATCAGTAGCCGTGATCACCCTGAACACATTGCGAAATGACAAACAAAAGATGACATTCAATATCCACCACAACACACAAAACGTTTAACTGAAAAATGTATTGTAATCAACACACTAAACACATTACTATCTAAAAGACTCTATAATAGCATATATATCTCCCTTAATATCTCTATAATGCAGTTGCAGTCCATAAGTCTTTCAGTGGAACCTGCGACTGCATACATCACTGTATCAGTAAGACGTTCATTCACTGTATAAGTATTTCAGTGGATCTGTGAGATGGTGCATCAGTTATCAATGGGTCTGTAACAAACTGCTTGACTGTCTTAGGGCATCCATGACTGGATGCATCAGTGTCTCAATGGATCTGTGATTGGTTGCATTAGTCTCTCAGTCAATCTGTGAGTAGGTGCATAAGTGTATTTGTGATTTTGAAACTAAGCATATGACCGTCTGATTGGATCTGTGAGTTGATACAAGGGTGTCTAAGTGGGTATCTGAGAGGGTGAGTGAGTGGGTCCATGACTGTCTGAGTGGTTCTGTGAATGGGTGTATGGGTCTCTGAATGGGACTGTGAGTGGTTGTATCAGTCTCTGAGTGTATCAGTGACTGGGTGCATGAGTCTCTGAGTGGGTCTGTGAGTGGGTGTGTTAGTGACAGTATAGGTGTGTGAGTATTCAAATGGGTCAGTGATTTGGTGTATAAGTGTCTGAGTGGATCTGTGAGTGGGTGTTTGAGTGTCCCAATGGGTATGTGAGTGGAGTGAGAGCATAAGTCTCTGAGTGGGTGAGTGAATGTGTGCATGCATGAGTGTCTGGGTGGGTCGGTGGGTGGATGTGTGAGTGTTTGAGTGGGTGACTGAATGAGTGCAAGTATATCTGCATGAGTCTGTGAGTAGGTGTGTGAGTCTCTGAGTATATGACTGAGTGCATAAGTGTCTAAGAGGGCCTGTGACTGAGTGTGTGAGAGACTGTATGGGTGTGTGAGAGAGTGTATGAGTGGGAGCAGGAGTGTCTCAGTGGGTATCTGAGTATATATGTGAGTATGTAAGTGGGTCTGTAAGTGGGTGCATGAGTCTCTCATTGGGTCTATACATGGGTATGTGACTCTCTGAGTGAGTCTGTACGTTGGTGCATGAGTATCTGAGTTGGCCTGTGAGTGGGTGCATGAGTATCCAGGTGGGTCTGTGAGTGGGTGTAAGAGTCTCTAAGTGGGTCTGAGGAAGTGCACATAAGTGTATGTGGGGGTCTCTAGGTGTGTGTCTCTGAGTGGGTCTGTACATGGGTGTGTTATTCTCTGAGTGAGTCTGTAAGTGGGTGCATGAGTACCTGAATGGGTATATGAATAGGGGCATGAGTATCTAAGTGGATATATGACTGGATGTATAAGTGTTTGAGTAGGTAGTTGAATAAGTGTATAAGTGTCTGAGTGAGTTTGTGAGTGCGTACACGAGTCTGTGACCGTGACCTGCAAGTGTGTACAGATATATATATTTTTTTATATTTCGACTAATATTCATGCTGGTACACAAGGGCTGCACTGGCGATCGCTGCCGTATTGAGACTATTGCATGTGATCAAAAGAGTGTCACTAACACCCCCATTTTTCAAACGTGGAGTCCGAGTAGCTCCACCCTGGCCCCTTATGTTAGCTTTTACAGACATTTTCAGCCCCAGGATCCGATCAATAAAATGGCAGCAGCAACCTTCTGTTCATCTTGAGCCCAGCCACACAAAGCATTCCTATTTGCGATCTACTGTGAATCCACCGCAAAATATCCGTAACCAGAGATATCACTATATTGTTCATTTTTAATTTCTCAAAAACTACTGAATGAATTTGCACCAAATAACTTAAAGCACAATCTGTTTAACAAAATCTACCATGTTGCCAGTTATTCCATTCAGCGGTTCGGGCTGTAGGTTCAACAATAAGTTCCTATGGGAAGTAACATTACAAATACACCCTTATTTTCACCCCAATTTCTCGGTCCCCACTGCACAGATCACCCCCAAACTTTCCATGACAAAGTTATAGACACATCAAAAAATTATTTTCGGAAGGAATCTAGGTCCTTGATATAAATTAGGTCAGCTCCCATGTGGGAAGTTTGGGGGTGATTCATCAAGGGGGGGCCGAGAACAAAGGGGGGTCCCAAAACGTGTTTTCTCCATGTTCATTTCCATAGGAAACTTTAGACAAGGCTACAGGTCGAATGGGGGAACAGAATTGCCCCAATTTTGGCAGGGAGAAAGGTCTTGGTCTAGAAAGTAAACTTTTGTTTATTTGGTGTAAATCCGTTCAGTAGTTTCGGAGAAATATCGAATTTTACAGATATTGATATTTGGGAATTCTGCCATCTGATTGGCTGAGGTGTTATGAGCACGAGCTTGCTGCTTATTGGCTGTGAACGATGCGAGCGGTTGGAGCTAGGAAGTGTTGGCCACCATTTTGTGATTCCGTTTAAATGAGTAAGGGGGAAAAAGGGGGAAAAAATAGGAAAGGGGAGGGTAGGAGCACTATAACGTCTGTGGGGTGTTTAGGGTGTGCTATATAGGGAGTGTGAATCAAAGTATTGTGTGAAAGTGCTGTTTTGCCGAGAGTGAGAGGGTGCTGAGGTGAGGTGCCAGTACACTTGGGGATGAAAGTGTGTGCCTAAGCCGTGAGCTTGAGTGCTGTAAACTGATGTGCTGAAGTATTTATCCCTACCGGTGTGAAAGTGCTGTTTTGCGCAGAGTGGGACGGTGCTGAGGTGATGTGCCGGTACACTCGGGGATGAAAGCGTGCGCCTAAACCGTGAGCTGAGTGGTGTAAACTGAAGTGGTCTGCGCGCTGTAGCATACTGGCCACTGTAGGAAAGCTGTGCAGGTGGTGTTGGAATGCGTTTAGAGTATAGACGGGAGTAGGAAGCAAACTACTCACTGGTACTGGTCTGAAGACTCGGGGATGAAACCGTGAGCATAAGCCGTGAGCTGATTGCTGTAAAGTGATGTGTGTGGGCGTTGTAGGATACTGGCCGCTTTAGCATATCTGTGTAAGTAGTGTTAGTATGCGTTTATACCATACAGGGAGTGGGAAGCGAACTACTCACCTCTACTTTCTGAAGACTCGAATGCAGTGTTTTAGGAAGCAGGAATTAAGAAATAATTGTGAAGAATATAATGCAGAATGCTGCAATGCCATAGAAGAGCAATGGTGAAATCAGATGTGTGTAAAAAAATGGGTGTGTATAATAGGAAGGAGGAATAAAGAAATAATCGTGAAGAATATAATGCAGAATGTTGCAATGCCACAGAAGAGAAATGGTGAAATCAGGTGTGTCTAAGTAAGTGGCTGTGTGTAATAAAGCGATGGAGTCTGAAAGTTATATAAAGGGTGTCTTTATTTAAGAGCCATAAATGTATCCACTGGTGCAAGAGGTAAGGCATTTAGTTGAGGCAAATTACAACCACTTCTGCTGTATTCAAATGTAAGCTCCTGCAGCAGTGAATTCCATATTACGTTACAGTTCCATGTGACATAAACAATACCTATTACACTTGAATGACTCAAAATTCTATAATGAAAATAAAGGTAGGATACTATTAGCACATGTATCCTTTAAGAAAAGAAACAAAAAAAAAATGCAAAGTGTAATTATCAAACTTCTTCGGTACCCTGGTACTCCTTTGTTGTAACACAAAATTATCAACAGTAGAAGAGTCAGCAATCTCTTGTACGGTAGATTCAATCTGGTGTGTGTCAGAATTGATAATAGTTCTAGTCACATCGGAACTTTGAGGAGGAACACAAAATTGTGCTTCTGAGAAGCACATTAGGTACCCCTCTCGTCAAACCATACATTATTGTCTTCAGCTCTTTCAAAAAAAATTCTTGTGCAAAGAGCTAAGGCACCGAGCTGAGGCAAACTCCAACCGATTCTGTTATATTCAAATCTGAAGCTGCTGCATTAGTAAATTCCACATTACATGTAACAGTTCCATGTGACATAAACAATAGCTATTAGACATGAATGACTCAATTCTAAAATGAAAACAAAGGTAGGATACGATTAGAGCACTGTGCCAACCAGTTCCTAAACAATGTCATGTTTTTTTATGTTGATCGCCAGCTCGTGAGTAGAGGCTGAGGATGAGTACATTTGTGTGAAAGGGCTTTGTGGATAACAGGCAGGCAGAGAGACGTGTGTACAAAGAATAGAGATGGTTTCAAAATGGATGTTGGGTTTAGGCTAATTTAGGAAGTAAATAGCGTATTTGGATAGGCCATACATCACCCATCCCTGGTTAGAGTGGAGAAGTAAGGGGCAATAATGAAAACAGAGTTTAAATGCCTGAGCATACTTAGAAAGTTATTATATGAAAATAGTTCAATTGAAGTGTATTAAAAAAATTGAAAGGAAAAACTCAAAAAAATTGGTAAAAATTAATCCAAGAAGTACGTGAATTTCTTACAAGTATTGGAGATTGCAGTCCGGAAGTTTTTTAGCGGCTTGAGATGCGTAATGTTCCAAGAGGTCCTTGTTGCCATCGTGTGAGAAAAGGGAAGCAATCCAATTCATATCTTCGAAGGGACAGTAATGTTCCCCGAATGTTGGAGCGGCAATTTGAATTGGCAGGCAATCTGCGATGTTATCAAAGGTCGTACATTGCAGTAGATCTTTCGCGACTGTGCAGAAATCCCATTTTTTTCAATATACTCCATTACATGCTGGATATTGGGAGCGATTGTTGGGATGTTGGCAAGGCATACATCAATTCGCCAGTCGAATGGGCAAGATTTGCAATAGAAAGATGGTTGCACGCAGATTGTATATGTGTAAATAAATGTCATGTTGTAGCTGGCTCCGATAATAGATAGAGGCAGGCAGCCAAAAAGTAGTTCAATTTTTTCACGGTATTGATGTAGCTTTGTGTAGAGGCGTATTCTGACGGAGATGCTTGTTACCACAGGGAGCGCAGTCATTTTTTACAAGCAAAAATTGTAGTAGGATGGCCGCAAAGAGAGCGAGAATTTTGGCCACTGATCCTGTTATTCCAGAGATGATCGAATGTATGAAGTGTGGTATTATACCAAAAACTGTTGAAACAGTAAGGACATACGGTATGCCACCTCACATTCCATAGGAGTGCATGTTATTGAGAAGGAGATAACTGCCGTTAGAAAGCTGTGTGAATGTTGGTGTGATCCTGGGAGTTGGCGTGCTTTCAAGAAAGCAGGCAAAATTGGGGGCTGTAAGCTTAGAAGTGTCGTGCAGTTGGAAATTCTTGCATAGTAATTAATGACTGCCATTGTGTTCACAGTTTGCACCTGTGAGAAAAACTTCTGCATGCTCTTTAAGACAGCAATATGTAAATGGGAGAAACCACTGCACGTGAATAAACGCGCTACCTTGTATAATCGCATACAACATGACAAACAACATGTACACCTATCAGACACAACAACACTACGTACTGTGGGAACCGTGGCAAGCCATGTACACAAAGCAAACATGGCATAGCACCTCTGTTGCACAATGCAGAATGCGGGGAGAGATGGGAGCAAAGTATGTGCGAAGGTGGGAAGTGATTCTCGATTATAAAAGTATACAATGCAAAGTGTTGAGGGGATGTGCCGGACAGACTGGAGTATGCTGAGCACACACATGTACATGTGAACATACACTGATGATCTATTGAGTGAAGTAGACAGTGGACGGAACCATAATAGTACAGTCAGTAGGGAAGATTTTGAAAACATAGCGCGTATGTGCCCTCCCCCCCAAAAAATCTTTAGCGTAGTGGGCTGGCTCAGCACACGCAAGGCTAGCGTAGGGGTATGAATAAAAGGTAAGTTTCTCTGGGTTGGGTTCTCTTCCGGAATGGCAAACGTCTCTGCCAGGTCTGCGCAGCTTACACTGCCACGAGGTTAACCTTGTGAGTGAAGGTGGCTGCCTGAATGATGCTCTCAGCCTGCTGGTACTCAGAAACCGTCGTGGCCACTGCAACGCACATATGCCCCACAGTTCACCTTTCGCTACCGCATTATGTGAAAGAGGGCCCACCACATGCCTGCAGAAGCTCCTGGGGTGAGGTCTGCTAGGTCGGAAGGTTCCTCAGATCAACTCTGGCTACCGCGACACAGGCACACATCGTTCAGTTTGAGGCCAAGCAGCGTGGAGTGCTCTGTATACTACTAACACAGTAGTCGAACAGGTACCAACAGTGGAATGGTGTCTTGATCCCACAATGGACGATGTTCGAACTGCATCTGAGAGTGGAGATGAAGGTACTCTCATGGAGCAGGTGCAACCAACTCTAGGTCACAATAGTGGAACGGTGTATTGATTCCAGAATGGACGATGACCGATATTACTTGCTAGTGGGTTTTCACAGAACACCTTTTGTTCACGTGCATCAAACTCTGTACTTCCGTAGGTAATTGCTGCACATGATTATTGGGCTTGGCTGACTGCAGTGGCTGGAGTGCACCGCGCTATAGCAGGTCCGAACAGTGAAACGGGGTTTTGATCCCACAATGGACAATGTTAGAACTGCATCTGAGAGTGGCGATAAAGATACTCCCTTGGAGCAGGTGCTACCAACTCTAGGTTCCAACAGTAGAATGGTGTCTTGATCCTACAATGGACTATGTTAGAACTGCATCTCAGAGTGCAGATGAAGGTCCTCCCTTCGACCATGTGTAACCAACTCTAGGTCCCAACAGTGGAACGGTGTCTTGATCCCACAATTGACGATGTTAGAACTGGATCTGAGAGTGGAGATGAAGGTACTCCCTTTGACGAGGTGCAAGCAACTCTAGGTCCCAACAGTGGAACAGTGTCTTGATCCCAGAATGGACAGTGTCCAATATTACCTGCTGCTGGGTTTTCAGAGAACTCCCTCCGTTGAGGTGCATCAGACTCTGTGCTTCCGTAGCTAATTGCTGCACATGATAATTTGGCTTGGCTGACTGTAGTGGCTGGAGTACACCGCGGAACAGCAGGTCCAAACAGTGAAACAGGGTCTTGATTCCACAATGGACGATGTTAGAACTGCATCTGAGAGTGGAGATGAAGGTACTCCCTTCCACCAGGTGCAACCAACTCTAGGTCCCAACAGTGGAACGGTGTTTTGATCCCACACTGGATGATGTTAGAACTGCATCTGAGAGTGGAGATGAAGGTACTCCCTTCGAAAAGGTGCAATCATCTCTAGGTCCTAACAGTAGAACGGTGTCTTGATCCCACAATGGACGGTGTCCGATATTAACTGCTGCTTGCTTTTCACAGAACTGCTTCCGTTGAGGTTCATCAGTCAGTGTCTGTGCTTCCGTATTTAACTGCTGCACATGATTATTGGGCTTGGTTGACGGTAGTCGGAGGACTACACCGTGGTACAGAAGGTCCGAACAGTGAAACGGGGTCTTGATCATATGATTGAGGATGTCAGAAGTTAAAGTCTGTGATGAATTCTGTGTACCCCCTCTGACCAGGTGGAACCAACTCCATGCATCAGAATCCAACGGCACGTGGCTGTGAGGTGTTAATGACTACTGCCTCTGGCTTACACTGCGGTCAGCAGGGCTCTCAATTCCGATCGAGTTGTGATTGTTTAATTACAGAATTTAGTAGGCAACTAACTACAACGTCTTGAAAAATACAGAATATTCTTTTAGTATAATTTTTTTTTAGATGAGTTATATGGTTAGTGCAATGGTGAAATTCATCTTGCAAGTTCAAAGGAACACTGAATAGTCTATACTGTGGATAGTAGAAATCGCAATTCGAATTGTTTTGATTTATTTATTGCAGAATTTTCTGTAATTTATGTTGTTGTATTTTGGGAAGAGGAAGTGAGAAAAAGTGTTAATGGATGTCTGTGTGACTAATGTCTTCAATTTACACCGCAGATAGTAGTGTTCACAATTCAGATTGAGTCGATATTGTAGATGACGCAGTCCTGTAGGAAAAGACATTGCTGCAGTGCCATGCATACTCGTCATCGCAGGCTCCGCACATGCTTTTTCTTGCTTCACGCACGACAAACTGTGGAGCTCAAGTCCACCTTACGTAGCTGTGGGTCTTTGCTGACCGCTCTCTCTGGCCTACACTGCAGACAGCAGTGTTCACAATTGAGATCGAGTCGCTATTGCAGATGATGCAGTGTTGATGGCAACAGACATTGCTGCTAGTACGGCCCGCTCGCAGCACGCTTCAATGCTGGCTGTGCACATGCTGAATGCTTTTGATGTGGCTATCTGAGTGCACTAGAACTGCTGGAACCTTTATGATACAATCTTTTTGTGTATTATTTCAGATCTACTTCCTGTATCTCAGTATACCACAAGTTATGGTTCTTTTACGATAGAATCTTGCTGTATTATTTTACATCTACTGTCCCTACCTTACGGCAGCACAAACTATTGACCATTTTATTATTGAATCTCTGTGTGTGATCCAATGATTACTGTTGTAGTTGATGCTAGCAGCAACCATTTCCTGAGGGCTGGTTTACACTCACCGCACATGCATCCAGCACAGACGTCACTGAATATGTGACCTTTGTAATAAAAAGGAGTCGCGCGCACATGCCCATACCCACTTCCACTACCTATCTGTGTCCATGTGTTCATTATCTATGCATGATACTGTCCCTGGGCCGTACCACATTAGATTGTGCTGTGGACAGCGTATGCAACTATGTTCCCTCTGGCAGTGGGGAAAAGTTCTGTTATGTAGCTTTTAGATGCATGGCTATCACAGGTGGAAGGCTAATTTACAGAGTATGAATATTGATGAAGATGATGGTTGCATGTTGTGTGTACTGTCAGATATGTGTACATGGCAAAAAGTTTTAAAAAAAGCTCTGTAAGCAGAAGAGGAGTCTCTCATCAAACGCTGTAGAGAGAATGGCGAAAATGGGTGAGGTCCTCCAACTGTTACAATGGGAAATTTTATGAACCAATCAAATGCTTTTCTTTAAAAGTAACATGGCAATCGCACAGCGAGCGCGCAATGAGGCTGCACCCAACGCGATTTTGAGAAAATATTACCATAATATAAGTATATTACAGTTAGAAATATGTAAATGTTTAAAATATTTTAGATTATCGCTTGTTCTCATATACACTTTAAACTTATTTAGATATAGTTTTAAGATGAAAAATAAAATGAGGGAATTGCGTTCCTGGCGCGACACCATACGTCTATGACGTAACACAGGGTCTGGCAGCGTGCACTTGTCGCATACGCAACGTGCAGCGCGTGTGACCCCATACGTACATGACGTAAGGCACGGCTTGGTACTGCGTACCCGTCGCATACCAAAGTAGCAGCTGGCGTAACCACATACGTATATGATGTTACGCGGAACGCGGTGCCACGAACCTGTCGGATACGAACTGCGTATCCTTTACGAGTTTAGCAATATGGCGGATAGGATTTGGTGCTGATGGAGCTTGGTACACTACCGGTACGGGACTCTAGTTTTCTCAGAAAAAACAAATTATATAGATTCTTTTTTTGAAGATATAAAACGTTGCATAATTTTTAAAGTTAAAAAAAGGTTTATAGAGTTCCAAAATATTATTTAAAAAATTAGAAAATATATAGGTTTTATAAATATTAAAATATGAAATTAACATTTAAAAAACCTTCAAACTTCGCTGAAAAAACCATAGGTTTTACAGACGTTATAGTTAGGAATTAGCATTTAAAAACCTTAGAAATTCACTGAAAAAAAATAGGTGTCAGGGACGTTATAGTTAGTTGGACATTTCACTCACAGAAAACCATAGAAATTCCCCTGTTATAGTTAGTTGAGCTAACTATAACTCGCGCCCCCGCAATGCACTGCTGATGACGTCACATATTACATCATTCATGACATGCTCAGTGACATCACTGATGACATCACTGATGACATCACTGATGACATCATCCACGTGAAAATCTGATGCACCTCATCAGACCCTAAAATAGTTGATACACCCACTCTAAAATAGAGACTATAATTTTCAAAACCATGAACACACCAACACCAGTTAGTACATATCCACTCACTAATTCCTAGGTCTACACACACCTCTAGTACCATTCGGCGGTTACACTGGCTGCCAGTGGAGAGGCGGGTGGAGTTTAAATCTCCCTGTTTTGCATTTAAGATCGTGAAATCTCCCACCTCTGGTATAATATCTGGCTTGATTTTGTTTTACACTCCCTTTCGCCATCTGCGCTCTGCGGGCAATCATTTGGTTTCTATACTACGTGCAGAGAGGGCCGGTGCTGGTGGTCGCTCGTTCCGCGTTCTGGCTGCCAGGCTCTGGAATGATCTTCCGTCTCATTTCCGGAGCATGGATAACTTTTTGACTTTCCAAATAGTGTTAAAGACCCATTTGTTCCTGCACTTAGTTTCCCGCCTTTGATCTACTGTCTTCCCTGGCCCTTCCTGTCTTTTCTCAGGAGGGATACTTGCTGTTTAGGTTCTATTTTGCTTAGCGCCGGGACGCCCCATTGCTGGGGTAGCTGTGCGCTTTACAAGCTATCTTAACATAACATAACATCCATTCATTCATCCATACAGTCACTCATACATACAGTCAGCCATCAATACAGCATTATCATATCCAGTCACATATCTATACAGACACTCACATACCGCCTCTCAATGATAGTTATTCACACATGTAGTCAGTAATGGAAATAATCAATCACAGTTGTATTTACTCACCTGTACAGTTACGCATATATCACCTCACTTATTTAAACATATACTAACACATACTTCCACTCTAATACAATAACTAATACAAGGACACACTGATCCATACAGGCACTCTCACAATCACTCAGTCTCACATATAGTCATTTATACACTCCAACACTAATATATATTGCCTTTCACATATGCAGTTACTCGCACATGTACCACTGAGGCATCCATTCACTCACCAATACCCTCACCGAGCCATACAGCCCTTCACAGATATAGACTTGAGCACATACACCCAGTGAATTATCCACTTTTTGCCTCCTGGTGTATGTCCCCATCCATTACAAACTGTGGTCCATACTCTGATCTATAGTGGACATTTAGTGCCACAATAATTCTACCAATCAGGAAATCTGTGCCTAAGCCTTTACCTTCTCAGTCCTTATCTACTAAGGGTGCAGGGCGCAGGGTGGTATGGTGAACTGTGAATATGAATAACATAATGTCTCAGGTGATAAGTAATAGATCTGCCTTGTTGCACAGTTGCAATTGCACGCCACATGATCCAGCCCTTATTTTATCTGACTTCTCCAACCTCATGGACCAGATTAAAATACTGCTCTCTAGACCCATTGCGCACCGGCCTCGCCATGTTAAATCATGGTTTGATAACGCTTGCAGAGCAGCCAATAACTCTTTACGTATGGCTTTAAAGCAACTTCCTAGAGACCTGCAAGTGATTAAAGAATGCAGAAAGTCAGCAGGCTATTCGGTCAGTCTTATCCCCTGATTTACCAACTGACAATGTAACTGTTCATATCTCGGCAGAGGCATGGCTTGCACATTACGTTGGGCTGTACTCCTTAGATTGTGGGGCTGTTGATGCCCCAGCACAGATGGCCACACTGAGTACTATTCTGGTGTTTAATGAAGAGGAGGTATTCAAAGCAATTGCTAACAGTATAGGCAAAAAAGCCCCAGGGCCGGATGGCATCCCACTTGATTTATTTTAGGAAGACCCTGCGTTTGGACCTCGGTTCTCACCTCAGTTTTTAATTCTGTTTGCAGTGAGGGGGTGCCAAAGTCATGCCGTTCATCTGTAATAGCGCCTGTTTTAAAAAAAGGAAATCTGCAGGACGTAAAGTGCTATTGGTCAATATCCCTTTTGGATTCTTCTGTTAAAATCATAGGTAGAGTCGTCTTGGATCGTTTATTGGATTGGATCAATGCCAACAGCAACCTTGCCCCTAGTCAATATGAGTTTGGGAATGGGCTTGGAACAATTGAACAGTGTTTGAATCTCCACCTCATTGTGGCCAAAATACAAATATGCAAAGGGCACTCCCATTCACTTGGCCTTTATGGACTTGACTAGCGCTTTTGATTATGTTTCTCGCTCAAAGTTGTGGGACAAAATGACAAACATGGGTGTTGATGCAGGTTTGGTAAAATTTTACGGCACTTACATCATGACCTTCACGCCTCTGTCAGGTATGGTGGTGCTGGTGAATGTACAGAGTCATTCAGCATTGAACGTTGGGTGCGTCAGGGCTGTGTCCTTGCCCCAATCCTCATCCTTCTCTACACACAAGACCTGGAGAAGACTCTAGTTTCCATCGGGGCTGATGTCCCATGTGTGGAGAATAAGGTGGTGCCCGCTTTGGTATATGCTGACGACACAGTCCTTTTGGCGAGGACTGCGAATGGTCTTAAAAAACTAATCAATGTCAAAGAAGTAGTGTGCGCACTACCAGGTTGAAGATAATTTATCCAAATGTGCCGTGCTCCCAGGTATCACTCACTGAACTAGAGTGTGATGAATATCGAAATTGGTGCATCCCCAAGAACGTGGGGTATGTCCCTCGGGCACAGGTAAAAATTCTTTCCAATTAAAGGTTTTTCTTGTTGATGTGATTCTTAAACACAAAGACTTGTTGAGCTTTAAAAAAACAATTTGTTTTTAATGAATATGTTGCTGCACAATTCATTTAAATACATTTGATTTTGTTGTTCATACTTAATGAACTTCAATTCCCAGAATGCATTTGAACTTGATGGATTTAAATTGTTTATTCTTGTATCAGATGATCCTATCCCAATGCATTTCGGCGTAGTAGCCTTCGTCTGGGGATATTCTGTAAATGAGGTTATTGAGAATGTGGTTAAGGCACTTTTACATGACGAGAATGTTCGGTTAGTGAGCGATGGTGATTGGTGATGGCTATCGTTCAGCTAAACATAAATAAGGGCAGTGTGTTAAGTGAACGGTATTACGTGTTTACAAAGGTGGTAGCGTGAATGAATACTTGAAGTGACCGATGAGTTTACTGAGAATAGTGAATATAGTTAGAAACTGGGTGAGCCGAAAATTGGTGACCGGAGGCTCGTGTGTGTGTGAACGGAGTACTTTAAGACATGTTGTTGCAGCGCTAGCCTTAAATCTGTGGTGAGCGAGAACAAAAGCACCCCGGGGTGCTAACTGCACCTCGTACACATGCCGGAATAAATGGAAGTTGAACGTAAACGCTTACCGATAACAGCCGTTAGAGGAAACGTGAGCGTTCTTCTCGGTGAATCGGGTTCACATGGTGCTGCTGTGAGTTCCGGATGATGCGTGCAGGGGGGGTGGGGTTATATGAGTATGAACGGTTACGTGGGGCATAGAAATAAAAAAGGGGGTGCCGGTGAGAAAGTGACAGATTTACTGAATGAAAATAAAAACCATTCTGTGATTGGTGAGGGTCCGGGCAAGTCATTCCCATCCTAAAAAAAAACACTCTGAACCCGGAAATTCCAGACACCTTCAGACCTATTTTGAATATTCCTCTACTTGCGAAAGTTCTGGAGAAATGTGTGCAGCTACAACTAAGCCAAAACATTGCTGATTTCAATTTACTTGACGATTTCCAATCTGGGTTGAGGCCTGGGCATAGCACTGAAACCACTATTCTTCACATCGTAGACAATGCACTCCTAGCCTTTGACCAAGGCAAAACCTGTCTCTTGATCCTTCTGTCCCCTACACTCTTTAATCTCTACCTTGAACCACTAGCTGAAATTCTTTGCACAGCCAGCATCTCCTTCCACATGTACGCCGACAACACTCAGATATACATCAAAATCTCTTCTCTTGAGGAGATTACCTATCTGAACGATGACCTGATTCGGACTGTTCAATGGCTTGTCAACAACCAGCTCAAATTGAACGGCTAAAAAACAGAGTTCCTTCCTATCTCCCTTCCCCTAAAAAATCCAATGAGATCTCTGAATGGATTAGCTCATTCACAGCATGCCAACCATAGTGGATTCTGCCAAATCACTTGGGATAACCTTGGACAGCAACCTGAATATGCTGAACACATCAATTTGACGACCAAAACTGCCAGTTTCCATCTGAGCTACTTGAGAAAACTAAAACCCTTCCTTGATACTGCCGACCTAAAAACCGCAGTTCAGGAGTTAGTCATCTCCAGAATTGAATACGGCTGCTCTACACTATCTGGCCTACCAAAGACTTAGACGGCCCGCTAAAAGCCTCAACGCAGCAGCTAGACTCTTATCTGGCTCAAACAAATTTGATCACATATCACCACATCTGAAGGCCTTGAACAGGCTTCCTCTTGAAGGCAGAATCCAGCTCAAGCTGGCCTGCATCACTCACAAAGCCTTGTACACGAACACCCACAGTATCTCACCCAGAAAATTGTGATATCTGAGAGAACCAGAAACTCACGGTCTGCCAGAGACTGTGTGCTCCAACCACCCCGCTTCCGCAATGTAAAAACATATCACCGAGCATTCTCGCGGGCTGCACCAAGTATCTGGAACTCGCTACCTCCCTCCATCAATAGGATTCCTACTTTGTCGCGCTTCAATAAGGAAGCGAAAACCTTCCTAATGAGCAAATTCCTCCAATAACTCTCCTTTATTGCGCATTCCACCTTTTGATGGCCTATGTTTCTGTGCATAATCTCCTGTATTGCTTAGCCTTCTCCATGTATCAATTGTCCCCCTTGTTTTATTGCTGACATGTCGCTCGCTGATTTTGGTACTGTACTGTTTATTGTATGTAGCTCTGACTTTTATCCTACTGTAGTCAGTTCCCTAACCCAATCCTTGTATTTTGCCTATGCCTATACTGTACGCAATGTGTTTACCCAAACGGGTCATGTTTGCGCTATATAAAACCTCAAATAAATAAATAAAATGATGTCTTGTTGTTCTCCCTCTTTTCCCCTTACGTGGGCCCAAAAGGATGGTTCCCCCCAGTCTGTGGGCAGGATCTCCTCCTAGGTGTTAGGGGCATCCCCTGATTCACATACCACCAAGATCCACCGAGCCCATCCAGTCAAAGGCTTCTTCTACAGCCAGATCGGGCACAGTCAGGCCCTACTCTCCGCAATGCTCCTTAGGTGAACTGCACGCCACTCAGTGGGCTCCTATACACACATAGATATTCAGTGGTAATGCCGCTGAATAGACTCATCCCTCGTCTCGCATCCTACATGTTCACCACTCTCAGTGGTGAATTAGGCCTCTTCCATGTGGGCCTATCTCTGCCTACTCTTCTCACCACTAGTAATACTAGCTCTCTGATTTTGCCCTGAATTAACCCTTTTCAGTTTAGCTGGAGGGCACTGTATTCCACATTGGTGTCGATGGGCTCTCGGAATCACCGATATTTGTTGGATTTGTTTCTTATCATAAGGACAGTACAAAAGTGCAGCAACCTCCGCTCTCTATTCTGTAATCCCCCTCAAAATATAACTTGTTTGCAACTTTTGTCCCTATTTAAAGTATAGCTGCATGTATAAGATTAGAATGTGTATGCTGTGGATAAAGTGTGTTGTGTCCCTAATGCTAACAAGTAATATTGGCACAACCCGACGTTACACAATAAAAGACCTGAATGTGCCTAGCCACCAGTGCCAATGTACCTGTTGCACTAATGATAGTTGCACGCTTGGCAGTTAGGGAGGTGAGATTATTGGTTACTTTCCAGCTGTGGCTCCTCCGTAATGGTGGAGGAGCGTCGCCCCACTGTGTGGCTCAGAGTCAGCAAATGTAAAATAAAATGATGTTCTTGCATCGTTTTATTTTGCATTTGCCGGCTCTTAGCCAGCACTGCAGGGATGGGCAGGGCCGAGGCATTAGGGGAGGAGGAATGCTACGTGCACGCCCTAAGTGCTCATGTGTGTTTGGCCAGCCGTCGCCGGACTTAGGTTTCTCCAGTCTGGCTGCATTGAGCAGCCGGGCTGGAGAAACCCCCACATACTCCCTGGTCTGAGGGGAGCATCTTTCTAGCCCGCTCAGGCTATCCCATGCTGCTCTGCAGTACAGGGATCGGATGGGAGTCTGTCCCAGGGGCTGCTGGAACCTAGAATGAGGAGAGGCAACAAATGCGACGCTGGAGGCCACCAATGGCTAAAGGTATGTTTTAAAAAAATCTATTATTTCTACTTTTCATATATGAATACTTGCACAACGTACTGGCAGATTCTTACATCTTGCAAAAGGGGCACGGCATCCAATCTGTGAGGTCGGGCAATAACCCCAACACTTTAGCGAAGAAAAGGGAAATTTCAACGCTTCCCAAGACATTGTAAGAACAGGAAAAACCAATTCACAGCAGTGCCTTTTGGAGCCTGCTTACAGCATTCAAAGACTTTGACATTCAGTGAGTAAGATGTCTTATTTCCTCAGGCGAAATAAAAAACAGCAGCACTGAAGGCCCAGGGTCCAGGGCCCAGCATATTACCTGAAAACCCAAAAGTGAATTGCCTGAATCAAGGTCCACGACCTAAATCATAATCTAGACCCGCTGAAGAGAAACAACACACAGAGACAAGGCTAGCCACATCAAGGAGAGGACACCCATCAACAGTCTATCTACAAGGCAAGCCGCAGATTTAGCTCTTACAAAAACAGACAAATATCATTACTGGCGTAT